>NC_138497.1:96126497-98981497 GCF_964252035.2 Podarcis erhardii | reverse complement strand
AATATAAAGAGGGAGGAGTGGGAGGAGGGGATCCAGTTTTCAAGAGTAAAATGCCAATTCCTTCTCTGTACCTTGTACCCCACCTAAGGACATTTTCCAGTACAGCTGGAAATCCTGGTATGAGAACTCCAGTTAAATATATATGCTAAATATATATTAGTAGTACAGGATTTAAGTTCATTGATTTCAATAGGTCTACACCATGTATGACTAATGTTAGATATCACTCTATGTGCCTCCTGTTTTATTTGTGTTGTATGCTATGCATTTTATTGGTTGTGTACCTGCAGTGTTTGACTATTTGTTGACTAACATCTGCCTGCCAAGTCAGTCAGCTAGTTTCCTTGGTTCGCTGGACTCAGCTAAATTGGTAAAGAAAAAGCGATTTATATGTGTTGTATATGCGATATAACTTTGTGCCACCAGATGGTGCTGTGGAGTCCGGTTTTTCTCTACCTGTTTTCCCTGTTGAAATTTACAACGCCTTTAACTGAAACACTTCTTTTATGTGTCTAGATCCAGCCCGTTTCACCAAATTCAACAGTACTGAGCAAAACCTTCATAAGAATGCATGTTATGTTCTTGACCAAGTTCATAAAATGCTCCCAGTTATCATGCCTGCTGCTAGCTTTTTGTGGAATTCTCCCTACCCCTTGTCGTAAAACCCTCCTGTGTCCCTACTGATAGCTGATAGTCCCAATAGGTCCAAAATTCAGTGAGCTGCTAAATAGCCTATATAAGAGAATTCCAGTGTCTTCATCTATCCTCTGCTAACTTATTGCTTAGGGATTCTCTCTCTTTCTCTCTCTCTAGGCTAAGTAAGAAGCATACAACACGATTCACAGTTGAAATAAATAAAAAAATTGTCCACCTTAGAGACAAACTAAGTTTGTTCTGGGTATAAGCTTTCGTGTGCATGCACACTCTTCAGATACACTGAAACAGTTCTGGATCGTTGGTTCAAGTGTTCAAAAAGTCAGTTGGTGCTGAAAATGCTTAGCATACAGACAGATGTTTTGTTCCAATTCCTGACAGACAGTTGTCCATATCCGATGACTCCCATTTGATTGACAGTCTAACAAAGGACTCATGTTTCAATGATACTATAGTGCTATTCTCTTCTGGCCAGATCATTTTATGAAAGTAAGGGACTGGGTGGACTGGTAATGAATCTGTCAGGGGGTTTTCAAAAATTCTAGCAAAACAAAAGGTGAAGTATGCCACAGCACATCATGTCTTCACCAAGAAGCTACAGTTTGTTTACATGTTTAATGCTCTCCCCAAAATGTTCTTACCTCTAGCTATCTTTACTCATGCCCACATCAGCCCAGGTGCTTGACAATGGCAACCCCTCCTGTTTTTGAAGTCCCAGGCAGGCAGCAAAACAGGAAGTTCACTGAACCCTTGATGGCCCTCCATACACATAGCTGCAGAGCAGCATCCAGCTGGATAGATCTCAACATATGCAGCCCTGACATTCAGTTCTTTTTGTAATGAGCTTTTGGGGGAGGGTGTTTGGGATTTTCCAGCAGGGAAAACCACAACCCCCTTACTCTGTCGGGATTTGCTCCAAGATGTGTGTGCTGTAGCTGGGGTGCGCTTCACATGGGCAAGCATCAGAAGGGCTAAACTAGAAGCAACTGGCATGGTTAGAAACAGACTGGAATCAGGTAGCAAGGCAAGGTCCAAGAGTCTGCTGTTGCTACTGAGTTATACAGTCTGAAGAGCTGGGGCTTTATATGTTCTGATTGACTTGTAGAATCAGCTGGAAGTACAAAAGCTGCAGAGGGAAAGGTCAGCTAGCTGATTATGGGAATCTGCAAATAGAGGATGCCCTTTTACACAAGGCAAGAGTTGAGAACCTATGACTCTCCCAATGTTGTTGGATTCCCAGTCCCACCGGTGGGCCAAGCTGCATAGCCAATGATCAGGGATGATGAGTGCTGAAGTCCAGCAGCATCTGGAGGGCCGCAGGTTCCCCACCATTGCCCAAAGGCCGAGTATACCTTCCAAGGAAACAGGATGGTAGGGGTCCAGGAAGAAAGGTTCTGGAGGCTGGTTACTGGAGATCCAGGTTCGAGACCCTCTTTAGCACATTACACTCAAACCCAACACGAGTAACTTAGCTGGTAGAAACAAGAAGGTAGAATTACCTGATGAAGAACTATTGGAGCATGTTTGGCTGAAGATGCTGAATTAAAGCAGATTGCTTTTGTTGGCATCCGTCTGTCTCAGGAAACAATGCAGGAGAGCACCTTTAGAGGTGAAGTCAAACTGTTGGAAGGTTACAGCACCCGTTGTGGCTGAAGAGACCAATACGGGAGCAGCATGTCTTTTCAGAGCTGGGGCAGATGAAGCATCTGGTTGTGCTGATGCAGATGCACCATAGCATTTCTTCTCTCTGCGCTCAATGGCATTAGGAAATAATAGCCATAACGTATGTGCATTCATGTCCAACATGTCTGGAAGTAAAAAAGTAAAAAATGAGAATGCATAACATACTTTTCAAGTTACAGATAGGTAGCCGTGTTGGTCTGCCATAGTCAAAACAAAACAAATTCCTTCCAGTAGCACCTTAAAGACCAACTAAGTCAGTTCTTGGTATGAGCTTTCGTGTGCATGCACACTTCTTCAGATACACTGAAACAGAAGTTTCCAGACCCTTCTATATAGTGAGAAGGTGGGGAGGGGTATTACTCAGAAGGGTGGTGGGAATGGGTGATTGGCAGATAGCTGTGATGAGCCTGTTGACGACTCTTAACGACTGCAATAGGTCTTACAGGAAAAAGCAAGGGGTGAAAAGGTGAAAAATGGCTTTGTCATGTATAATGAGATAAGAATCCAAGGTCTTTGTTCAGACCAGGTTTCTCCATGGTTTTGAGTTTGGTGATAAGTTGTAATTCAGCAGCTTCTCTTTCCAGTCTATTTCTGAAATTCCTTTGTAATAGAACAGCTACTTTGAGATCTTGTATAGAATGTCCTGGGAGATTGAACAGGACATTCTATACAAGATCTCAAAGTAGCTGTTTTACTACAAAGGAATTTCAGAAATAGACTGGAAAGAGAAGCTGCTGAATTACAACTTATCACCAAACTTAAAACCATGGAGAAACCTGGTCTGAACAAAGACCTTGGATTCTTATCTCATTATACATGACAAAGCCATTTTTCACCTTTTCACCCCTTGCTTTTTCCTGTAAGACCTATTGCAGTCGTTAAGAGTCGTCAACAGGCTCATCACAGCTATCTGCCAATCACCCATTCCCACCACCCTTCTGAGTAATACCCCTCCCCACCTTCTCACTATATAGAAGGGTCTGGAAACTTCTGTTTCAGTGTATCTGAAGAAGTGTGCATGCACACGAAAGCTCATACCAAGAACTGACTTAGTTGGTCTTTAAGGTGCTACTGGAAGGAATTTGTTTTGTTTATACTTTTCAAGGTTCATCTGAAAAGGGGTATATTTACATGCTTAAGATGTTCTCTGTCAGTTCAGAATATCATCCATGATGTTATAGCTAGGATAAGACCCCGCCCGGTTCAAACTAATTAGAATCCCTATATGTGCATCACTCTTTGTTTGATTTAGAAAGAGCCTGTGATGTGTCCTGCTCAACAGCAGGAAAATCTGATGTGTCTAAATGATGACACGAAAAAGCTAAGTTCACTTACTATGTACATATCTCCAAGTGGTTTACAATAAAGAAAAATCAAAATAATCTAGATATATACACAGACAATAAGCATGATTTCAAATGAGTTAAGAAAAATCCAAATAACATATTATCCATATCCACAATATCAGAGAAAATCACTACACAGCACGATACAAATTCCCAACCAACATAAAAACCCACTATTCACACAGAATCTCATTCATTATCTATACTGTGAACTGGAATCAAAACCGCTGCCGTCCCCCCCAAAAAAGTCCTTGACACTTCTTGATGCTAATAGAAACCTTCCATATTCCGTATCTTTGAATCAGTCATTTTAGCTACAGTGGTACCTCGGGTTAAGTACTTAATTCGTTCCAGAGGTCTGTTCTTAACCTGAAGCACCACTTTAGCTAATAGGGCCTCCTGCTGCCGCCGGAGCACAATTTATCCTGTTCTCATCCTGAAGCCAAGTTCTTAACCCACGGTAATATTTCTGGGTTAATGGAGTCTGTAACCTGAAGCGTATGTAACCTGAAGCGTATGTAACCTGAAGTGTATGTAACCTGAAGCGTATGTAACCCGAGGTACCATTGTACTCTTAAAGGCAGGCTGATTCAAAAAGAAGTGCAGTCTAATGTAAGCTTCCCCCTTGGTATTTCTCATAATATGGTTGTGCAAGCCTACTCACAACATGATAAAGTTGTAAATAACACATCCAGAAAAAAAGGTTTTTTCTATAACATATTTCAGGGTGAGACATGCCTTGCCATTTTATCATGTTGGGAGCCCTTTTTGCAGCTCACCATTTGAATATTTTAAGAGAAAGTCACCTTGAGACTTGCATAAAACAGCCCTGCAACAGTATTTCATAAATGGGACGGATATGCTACAGCAATGCCATCTTCCCCTTTATTGCACCTTGCAGATGAGGCCCTTCCTAATCCTTAAGGTCATCTTTCCTTTTATCTGTCCATTGCCCTTCAGTGGCCTGGGTTCCTGCCTCTCTCCCTACCCGCAACTCCTGTTTTCTTCTTATGGGCTTATTTTTACTTTGTCTTTCTTGACTGTACTTGGTTCTCCTCATTTTTTTCCCTATTTTGCCTCAAAACACACACATCCTCTCACACAACCCTTTTTATTTCAATTCCTACATTCAGAACAATGACAGGAGGCGCAGTCTCTTTATGCCCTTTAAAACTCTTCTGTATTTCTTAAAACTCCCTTTGGACAAAGCAGACACATACGTCAGATGAGTTCTCTGAGATATCTTTTCTGCACAGCTATCACTTTACATACAGCTAATTGAGTAACACTGACCTTTTATTTGCACTGTATGTGAGATGTTTTTAACGAGAGATGCCAGTTCATCATATTCTCTGTAAATTATTAAAGGAGCTAACATGGGAAGCTGCCTTAGACAAGGTTGGACTATTTGTACACCTAGCCCAGTACTGATGGACAATCTCTCGCCAGAGGCTCTGGCAGAAGTCTTTGGCATTATGAGATCCTTTTAACAGAAGCCACGGATGCAAAGCATGTGCTCTACCCCTAAGCTACAGTCCCTCCTGAAATATACTGAATAACAGAAGGCAGTCCTGTATAGCAAAGCTTTTTAAGGTTTAACGTTTTGCTGTGTATTTATATAAGCTGGAAGATGCCAGAGTAGCTGGGGCAGTCAGATAGGCGGGGTACAAATATTAATTGTGATTTCTTCTCTTCCTCTCTTTCTTCTCTTCCCTTTCCTTCTTGATGTGCTTTTTCCTTAGGTAACATTGGACAATTACCTACATTAGAGTATAATGGGCTGGCCTTTGGTCCCATGTGCACTATACAATCAAAGCAATATTATACCACTTTAAACACCTGTGGCCGCTCCGAAAGAATCCTAGGAATTGTGGTTTATTAAAGATACTGAAAGTTGCTAGGAGACCCCTATTCGCCTCACAGAGCTACAATTCACTGAGTTCCCTAGGAAGAAGGATCAATCGTTTAACAACTCTAAGAATTGTAGCTTTGGAAGGGGGATACGGGGTCTCCTAACAATTTCCAGCATCCTTAACAAACCACAATTCCCAGGATTCTTTGGGAGCAGCCAAGACTCTTTAAAGTGATATGGTGCTGCTTTGAAATTATAGTGCAAATGGGGCTTTTATCTGCCGACATAAATCTGTATTTCTCTACATTACATGTCAGAATTTTTAAAAATTAAGCAGCTACTATGTACTACCTATAATCCTTTTTTTTAAGTGTTGTAAAGTGCTTTCCTGATCTATCTTCCCCTGTATTTGACTATTTGCACTATTTGTACTTTTGCAGCATTGCATGGGGAAGCACTTCACACACCATATTTGTTAGGTATATTACCCCAGTGTGGGATACCACTTAGAAGTACTGAATGAGGAACGCTGAGAGCCAGATCTAAATCCTTGGTCAGTCATAAAACTTGGGACAATCACTATACCATACATTATATGTGAAGGGGGTCCATGTGTCCAAAGGGGCAGTGGGGCTGTGCTGCTGGTTCTGCCCCCATGCAGCATGGTGTCCCCAGGCATGGGACCTGAGTGTGGGTGACTTAGCAGGAGAAGCCTATACATATGAGCTTTCATGAGAGCTAGAATCCCAATGGTACAGGGTTCCAGCACCCATGGAAGTCTACATGCAGAGGCTTCCTCCTCAGCTCAAATGCCCATGCTCCATTCCTGGATGCCAAAGGAGGGAGCCAGGAAAGATGTGTGGCATCAAGGGCAGGGCCATCAGCCCCGATTTTAATGCATGGGCCCCATTCATGTAAATAACACTTTAGGGGGACTCATGTCTCAGTCTAAACTGACTCTGGGTTGTTTTGAGTATCAAATGGAAAGCAGGGAAAGAACATATGTTTACAGCATTGCATTGTAGCCCATATGGGCATCACTGCTGTTTACCTGGATAGGGATGGAGTAAGAGCAGGGCAATGGGAAGGGCAGGTCTGCGCATACACAGCAACATAACCATTCCTGCAGAGGATCCCATGCAACCCCAATAAAATAAGCTGCTTCACCACATGGGCCACTGCTTAGCATTGTCCTAAGCTCCTTAAAACAAAGGCAGGATTTAAACACAAAAATCAATATTTGTAGCAATATTTGTATTTCCATAGAATGCAAATCAACACTAAGTCAATGCTGTTACCTCAGTCACCACCTTCTCTCTTCTTCAGTTTTGCTTTCCCCCTGTCAGAAGAAGATATATCTCTTTTGTTTATGTGCCTGTGACATAAAAGGGCCAGATATATGGATGGTGCTAAATATATCACCTGGTTGCATCCAAGGAAATGTGTGAGGCTCTTCCATTGGTTCAGCTGGGACCAACTACCCCAGGGCAATTCTCACCACATGACTGACCCCATCAAGAGCCAATCCACTTTAAATACATCAGATGGAGAAGGAGAGAGATAAAAGCCCCTTCATCCAGCTGCCTGAGACCAATTGCCATTTGCTTACACACACAATTTGCTGGTGCCTGAATTTGCTTCTTTTTCTTTTTCTGTTATACCTCTTAGACTATAACCCCCGCCCCCCAACGATTTGCCAGAAAGACAGTATATTATCATGCAGGCATGCATGCATACAATTTATATATCTCTACAACCAGTTTATAAGAAAAAGTACAGTGATTTAAAAAAAAATAAAAATCACAGCTTAAGTCTAAGAAATACATGGTACAGTATCAAAATACAATAAAATACTGAATCACAACACTAAGCAGATACTGACAGAGAGAGTGGGGAAAATAAAACATCGGAGGAAGCCTGATTATACAAAAAAGTTTTTAAAAGGTGTTTGAAACAAGCCATGGCTGATTTGCTCTGAATCACAAGGGGGAGTGGTGGGAGGATGTGGAGAAAGCTTATTTCCATGATGTAATCACCAATACCAAAATGCTCTCATTAATATAATAAATACATTTTAAAATTGTCACCATCAACATATCCATCATAAAAAGACCAGGTGGCATTGTATCTTTTGGACCAACTGGTTGTTTACAGCTTTTACAAGCTTTTGCTAGGCGCAGGTCCATTTCATCGTGCACAGGTGTTCAGCAGCAAAACTGAAATAGATTTTGTTACAGCTCCAGATTGCCAGGGGTGTTCAGATCAGAGAACAAAGAAGACTAAAGTTCTTCAGAAGTCCCTTGGCTGCTATATACCACATGTTTTCAAACATACATTTATATGCCAAATTGTTCAGCACTTCTTAACTGTACAATAAGTGGTTTCTTGGTTTGATTTCAAATTTTGGCCATGCCAGAGTTAATCCCTCCCTAGGGTTATTCTTCTTGATGGTGTAATAGTTATCTGAGCAAATTTGTCTGTGCCATGCCCTTGACCGCAAAAAAACGGTTAAAAACATTACGCCCATATGATTACCTAATACCTAAAGACCAATGTGGTTTTGAACTGGGAGTTGCGCCAATTTTTAGACAGCGGAACTCAAAGCAACAAATGAGTGAGCGTGTCCATGGTTACGTTGCCCTAAGCGACAGCAGGGGACCTTTCTAGAAGCAATGAGGCAGGTAGTCGACTTATCCTCAGGGTCCCTCAGATGTACCAGTATTTCTTCCTGTTTTGAAACGGGTATCAAAGTATCTGATAGCACACAACGTCCTGAACAGACTGTACCCAAGATATTTTTAGCATACCAACTCTACTGTTCAGTGTACTATTTTTCTAACCTTGTGTTTAGTTCTGAACAAACCACTTCAGAGATACCTCCTAGACATAACACAGATTTGATGTTTGTCAAGTCCTGGGGGACACAAGAATCAATCTCTTCCATGCCATAGGCTCAGCTTAATTTCTCCTTAATTTCCAAACCATGGAACGGTTGGTGACCCACCAAACTCAACATAGCTCACCAACCATTGTATGGCAACCACCCAAAGCTTGCTGGACCTCTCCTGGCTATTTGGGATTACAAAAAAAAAAAAAAAGGAAGGGGGAGTTAAGGATCTCAATGGCTACTAGCCACAATGGTTATGTTCTAACTCCACTATCAGTGGCAATATGTCTCTGAATACCAGTTGCTGGAAATCACAGGGAGGAAGAGTGCTGTTGTATTCAGGTCCTGCTTGTAGGCTTCCCATAGGCATCTGGTTGGCCACTGTGATAACAGGATGCTATATTAGATGGGCCTCTGGCCTGATTCAGCAGGGCTCTTCTTATGTTCATATGATAGCCATGGAAATTAAACTTGGTCTCCATCTACAGAGGCAGCATACTTCTGAACACCATTTGATGAAGGTATAGGATGAGGTGAGAGCTGTCACCTTTATGGCCTGGCAAGTAATGGGCTTTGTGGAAGCATCTAGTACATTGCTGGAAGTACAGAATTCTTGACCTGATCCAGCAGGGCTCTTATGGGATCTTCTAAATAGGTCACCCATAATAACCATTCTTCAGTACAGGCAAAATCAAATTGTGCTTAGCACTAAATAAAGGCCCAAAATTAGATTTCAGAATAAGCCTGTTCAACTTGCAACTTGCCATTCACATTGACCAACACCTTGAAGAGTTTTCATGGAACTTTCACATCAGGAGGAAAGCCAGAGCCACGTCTGGTTAAGCAAGTCTGAGCCAAGAGGACCTGTTGCTCAAGGTGAAGCAATGACACAAGTCAGGTAATAATGCCTGTCATTTTGACTGTCTTCCTAATCCTGATCTGATGTCAGATCTGGAAACGTCCTGGAAATGCATCCTGCATCGCCCTGCTATGTAATCCTCAGAGATAAAACTGTCAGCTTGTGCTGGCACACAAATGGAGACGTGTTTGCTAGAAAGATTAACTGAGTTGCTCAAAAGCATTTTGTCAGGGTCAGTTCAGTCTTAGCAAGCAGTAAACTATCCCACAGGAGAGCAGATTTTTCTTCCTCTTGAACATAACATCCTACCCAATGGAAGAAAATAAGACCACAGCCTTCTTTGGGGTTCCCTTCTGAGTTCGGTTTGGGACTCTGAAATACAGCTCTGTCCATTTACGAGGTGATTTCCAGGCATCAAATTAGCTCAACACAATACCCCTCTGAGGCACTTAAAACAGTGTTATCCCATTTTACAGATGGATGAGTTAAGGCACTGGGGTTAAGTGCTTTGCTGGAGGCCACAAAGGGAGCCATAGAGAAAATAGTCTTGCTTCTGCTACACAGCACACAGCACGCCTTCATTGCACAGGCCATTAGACAGTAGTCACTCAGTAACAAGCACGTGGTTTGGATGAGCAAAATGGAAGAATCGGAATCAAAAGTAGGAATAGTCGGGTGACAATAATGGTGCATACCTCCCTTGGTACAGTGTCATGGTTGGAATGGGGCAGGCACCCCCAAACTCGGCCCTCCAGATGTTTTGGGACTACAACTCCCATCATCCCTGACCACTGGTCTTGTTAGCTAGGGATGATGGGAGTTGTAGTCCCAAAACATCTGGATGGCCGAGTTTGCCTATGTCTGGAATAGGGGATACCTTTTCCATTCCATTTGTCTGCCGCAGAAAGAGAGGTGTAACAGAACATTTGTTTTTCATTATCCCAGGGCCCACTCCCATCCTCCTCAGCAGTGAAAACAGGGCCCTTTGGCTCCTCCTTCCTCTCAGTTGCCAGCTATTAGTAACCATTCCATCTGTTTGCAGCAACAGAGGTGACACAGCTGCAACATATAGGACCATAGGATGCTGCTTGATGCCTCCACTGTGAGTGGAAGTGCTCTTTCTGTTCATGGCAAGCACACGGATGCAACAAAGACTCCTGCTGCCATAGGCTTGACTCTTATATCTATAGAATAATGTGACTAAAGACGCTTTTAGTTCATCTTTTCAAAAGCTAGTCAACCATTTCAGCAGTTACATTTAAGTGTCACACTTCGTTCATCAGCGAATGTCATAAACATTTTGTAATCATTCAACAAGTGTGTGCTAATGATTCACAGATGCCTGATATGCTATTATTGTAAAAGCACTTAAGGTTCCACACTGTAAATTGCACGTTTTCAAAAACTTCTAACAAGTAGACTTGATTCTAATTTTCACAACCTATTCCATGGTAGCAGAGCATTTAATGCAATCAACAAATGAGGAAAAGTGCTGTTTTTTTTCCAGAAAAGATTTGTTGCACACACAGAGAATGAGATGCTTTTGCTGACGTAGCCACCTCTTTTATTGCTTTGGAAATCATTAATCACAGACTTCTACTCCTTTTCAAAAGAAGCTTTTCAGACAATTCCCCGCCCCCCGCCCCCCCGCATCCCTTAAATATAGTTTGAGTAACAACAGGGACTATACATTTTTTAAAAGCCAACTCCAAAAGACCATAATCCCAAAACTACTAACCGTGGAGGAATTCCAGTGAAATTAATGCCAGACAAATGAGTTGTGGACTCCACTCCAAGGCTGCAGTACTAAGCCATTGACTGGTAAGTAAGGTTTGCTTCAAACAGGACATGTTTTCTACACAGAAGCAAACACATTGATATCATAAAAAGCATGGAACTCATGCATGGATTTGACTTCTTATGAGAAGCCACAACCACAACCAATCACCTTTTCCCCACATGTGCACACTCAGTGAAATGGTTGTGTGTTGTTATCTGCATGTTGGTTTGGGAGGGGAGGGAGGTGGTTCCCCTGTTCTGTCCTCGAAGAAAACGCCTAATACTTCAAGCAACTCTAAGTTTCATCAAAAGCAGCAGAGCACAGTTCCGATTCCCAAATAAATGAATGATCGATCTTATAGTCATTGACATTTGAAAACTCCGTTCTTGAAGACCCTTGCCTTCAAGGGAGTTTTTCATCGAACCAATAAAGTCACCTTTGACCTTCTTTTCACTGCTGAATGAGCTTAATTTGTGAACCAGCGAAGTAGAATAGGAGGGGACAACCAGCCTCTGTGCCAATTCAATGTAGCAAACCTTGACTTTATTGCTGGACCTGTAAGTAAATACTCTAGAGTAAATAGTAGAGTTTAGAGAAAAGTCTGCAGACCAGGCATAGGCAAACTCCGGCCCTCCAGATGTTTGGGACTACAATTTCCATCAATTGTAGTCCCAAACATCTGGAGGGCTGGAGTTTGCCTATGCCGGCTGTAGACAGTTGCCTCTGGCCCACCTGCCAAAGGGTGAGCTTCAAGGCCAGGAGATCCAGGTTGTGTCCCAACATGCCCATTTGCTGCGAAGCAAGTTCTTTGGTTTCCATTTCCAGTTATAAACATGGGACTGGGGTGGGAGAGACAGGAATACTGATTATTATGATGCTGGTTTTAGGGTGGGGAAAGTTTTTTTCAGCCTGACAGACCATTCATTCCCTCACAGGGAACTTTCCAAGAGCTGCATGCCAGTGCTGGATGAGGCCCAAAAGCAAGAAGTGAGCAAAGTTGGAAAGAAACTGGGAGAAGCAAGAGATTTGTGTATTTATTTATTTATCTATCCCTCATACAGTCATACCTCAAGTTATAGATGCTTCAGGTTGCGTTTTTTCAGGTTATGGACCGCCAAAACCCGGAAATACCGAACAGGTTACTTCCGGGTTTCAGTGGTCGCTCATGCACAGAAGTGCTAAATCATGCTTTGCACATGCACAGAAGTGCCGAATCGCAACCCGTGTGGATCACGTTGGCAACCCGAGCATCCACTGTATATTGTTTTTTGTTGAGAACGCCCCAGGATGGTTTACCGCAATAAACATATCAAAACAATACAGTAAAATACTGTCAGGTGGAACTGAGGCTCCCCACACCTGTTTTAGAGTGGTTTGTACGTCCTACAGAAAATCTGTAAATGAAGTCACCTGTCATTCTATCAGATCAGTAGAATTCTATCAAAGATGTCCTTATCACTGAAATTCATAAGACAGGTTCAAATTGGATGGTGAAACATTTCTGCTTCAGTCCTTGGGCTCTTCAAAACATTTAGCTAAACCAGCAGTGTAGGACCCAATTTAATGATTTGACTTCTATGTCCCTCTTTTCACGTTGTCACCTTTCCCCATCCTTACCTACACTGCTAACAGTCCTGCCTAGAAAACCTTCAGTATTGCAGTATGGGAACTGCAATTCCCAAGAGCTGGGGAGGCCTGTGTAAAACTTCCTTCTCCATATTTTTCCACTTCTATTTTAAAAAAAGGAAATGAAATGCCACAGATGCAACCCACCTTAAGTCACTTGTGCAACCTACTTATTGGCCCAGTCAACAATCATGTAGATCAGTGTAGCTCTGTGCTCCTGAAGCAGCGACGCACCAAGATCCTATAGAGCTATGCCCCCCCACCGAAGAACTGCAGGTTATACAGAAAGGGGGAGCAACAAAAATTATCAGAAGTCCAGAAGTTCATATGAAAAAAGGCTTACGAGGTTAGGTTCAGGGAGAAAAAAACAATGTCTAAAGGAAGGCGAGTGTGGCAATTGTTTCTCTCTGAAAACACTGGAAAGGCAGTAAGAACAGCTAAACGACTTTTTCACACAGCTCATAGTAGTTGCGTGGCGAGTTCCCGCCCCCCACCAGGATAAATAAAGACACGAGACACCATAATTTAAGGTTAATTGGGCGAATTAGGCCACAACTTTATTGAATTCAGGAATGAGAGGCATTGGCTTAGGCATTGGCCCTATCGACTATCCGGCTCCAGCCCATTTGCTGGAGACACGGGGAAGGGTTAACACTATATCGGGGGAGTCTCCTGCCAAGGCACGTCGACTAGGAGCTCCACCAGGTCACCGCTCGGGGGCGTGCCTTTGGCCCACACCTCCATAGGCTTCGGACAGGGCCACGCCCCCCGGAGTCCTTTAACGGACCACCCTTTGCTCACTGGGGGGGAGGTGATGGCGTTCCTCCCCCCCCCCCACATCCTCTTACGAGTTGCTACGAGGTAGGCGAAAAACCAAAAGGCTATAAATTGCCAATTGGGAAAAATTCCTACCATGCCCCTTGCGGCGACAGACGGAAGTCCATAGCAAAGTCAAAGACCTACCCAAAGCCTACCTAAAGGGAGAGAGGGTGGGAAAAACGTGGGGGCCCCCTCTGCGCCGGCCCTAAATAGGGCTGGCTGGGGGGGGGGCAGACGCGGCCGGGATTCCCCTGTTCTCGCGGGGGCTGAAACCAGCCCCCGCTCATGTGGGGTGGGCGTGAAGCCCGCAACCCCACCTCCTGGGCAGGCCGGAAGTGGCTTTAATGTATGAAATTCTTTGCCACAAGGTATAGTGATGGTTGCAAAAAAATTGCACAACAAATTGTGGCAGCAATAACAAACTTATGCATGGAAAGTGCTGCAAACAAGTGCAAAGACACCAGTGATTCTGCATTACTTTCCAACTGTTAAGCAGTGTGTGTGTGTGTGTGTGTGTGTGTGCGCGCGCGTGTGTGTGTGCGTGTGCGTGTAACACACCAAACTAGCAGTACACACCGGGATTATGACCACAGTTGTGACAAAGACGTCTTTGCTAGAATTGTACAAATGAAAAGCATACATGATCCTTGCCTGTTCAAGGCAAACAAAGGCTTCACCAGTGCTAGTTAATGCGGTACTTTACATCTCTCCGGTATTTTGGGTGTTGATAAATAGTTTTCTAGTTGGATCTTCCTTAATTTGGCACTATGTTGTTAATTATTATTATTATTATTATTATTATTATTATATGTTTTTATTATTATCAACATCATTATCCTTGCTTACTCTTCTTGCAACCCATTCTTATGTATGCAACTGTCATTTGAGTTCAACAGACTAATCGAAAATAAACATGTACAGGATTGCAGTTTGGGCAACTTTTATAGATTACGAATCAAGTTTAGATGGTGTGTGTGTGTGTGTTTGTACATATATATATATATATATATATATATATATATATATATATGGAACAACACCTCCATGTTCACTGAGTACCAAACAACGGACAAAGAGCAAACTATGACTATGTAAATTTGGCCTGTCGCTTTCGGAGACCTCTCCTTAAAACGAACATGATCTGCATCTTCTAAGTATGGCTTTCTCTTCTCGTTGCTAACAATGTTTCTCTGGGGTCTGATTTGGGTTGCTTCCCTCTTTTAGTATACAGTACGTGGAATCCCTGGCGATACAGAAGACACGAACTCAGTCCTCAGCCTTGGATTCTGGAAAACGAAGCCCTCTTAAGCGGAGCCGTAGACTCAGTGGGCAAACGTAAGTGAAAGGATTTGCATCCCTTGCAAATCCATTAGGGACTTCCCTCCCCCCAGGCGTGTAGTCCGCGGCGACGACCTCATGCAAGGAAAGCTCGGCGGTGTCCCTCGGCGCATGCTCAGGCACCACGCGGGGTACCTCCTTTGCACGCTCTGCCGATCGCTCGCTTGCTCGCCCTCCTACTCTTACCCGCGATCCCCACCCTACCCCTCCCTTACGGACTTGGGAGGAGGCGCCTGCTGCCTTGCGGGCTGGCTCCGAGGGGAGGGCGCCTTTATAAGGAGCGCGGGTGGCGCCGGCGCGAGAACTTTAGTTTGTTTGTGTTTGGTTCGGCAGCTGCAAGTGGCGAGGCGAGGCTGTGCCGAGAGAGCACGGGAGCCATGGATCGGAGCGCGGGTGTAAGTGTGGCGCGACGACGGAGGGGTGGAATGACTGAATGAATGAGAAAGAGTGTTCGGACTGGAGGGCTGTGGAGATGCCGCTTTCCAGTGGCGCGCGTTGCCTAACTGAGCGGGATCTCGCGGGAAATAAGGGAGAGCCCAAGCACAGCCATGCGGCCGTTTCGGTGGTAATAATCACAATAGTAGTCGTGTTGGACGTGGGTGACGCCTCCGCTTCTCCAAGAGGCGAAGAGATGGGAGCGCGCTCATTCCTCTTTGCAAGCAAATCTGCTTCTGAGCTTCTAAGGCTCCTAGGGACTCTTACAATAAAGCAGATTCTCGCCCTTTGGCAGTAGATCGGGACTGCACCTTGCAATAACAGCCGGCGCAGTAGCCTTGCAAGAGACTGTAGAAAAGTCGCCCCCGGACTTTGCCCTCTTTTTTAAGGCTGGGGGTCGAGGCGGCCGTGGAGCGCGTGCTCGTGCACCCTTCCGTGCGTCCTTTTTTCAGTTTCCCTTAGGGAGAAATTCCATGGACAGGAACGCGACTTGCTTGCACGTAAATGTGCGCGAGTTGGGGTTGGCGGTTTAAGATCTTCCCCACAACGCAATAATAAGAAGTAGAATCGTAGATGGACCTCTGGCGGGGTGCGCGCGTGGTTTGCAGCCCGAGGAACCTGTTGCGGGGGGAAGGGCATGAATCACTTAACTAAAACGGCAGCTTGCCCTTAAAAAAAAGTCATGTTTACATACTGCCCCCCAAAAAACCCAAACTTTTTTTTGGCATGCCTTCTGTCTCTGTTAGGCTTAAGCGAGGAAAAGTTAGGAGGTGGATCGAGCGCGTTTGAGCACTCTTGAAGCCGCCTTGCCTTTCCAGTTCTCTTCAGTCGTAAGCTTGCATTGCTACAAAACCAGAGGAATGGTGCAGAACTCGCTGAAGACAGTGGGAACTCATATTTAGAAATGGGCTATGTCTACTCAGAAGTGAGCCCTGCCTTAATTCAGTGGAGTTCACTCCCAGATTAGAGGGTTTAGGACTGCAGCCTTTCGTCATTATGAGCAGTAACGATTGCTTCTTAAGTTGACCTGTCCCAAGTTAAACACGCAGCGGGATCTGTATGATGGATCCGTTTAAGACTGGGGAGGTGGAGCCAAAGGGTGGCGGAGGTTAGCTAGAGGAATATTGTGATTTGTGTAAGTTTGCTTGGAGGGTGTATCACACCAGATGGCCAATGGCTGTTTAGAATCATCAAATTGTAGAGTTGGAAGGGACCCCAAGGGTCATCTAGTCCAACCCCCTGCAATGCAGGAATCTCAACTAAAGCATCCATGACAGAATAATACCAACTTTCATTAGCTAAATGGGTAACAGATTTGGTTCAAAAGGTTACTTAACATTCAGCAAAGGATTTCTAGACCTCAACAAAAATTCCTGAATAAGTTTTTGAGCCCTTGCATGCTTGGAGATGTTAAGATCTAAAGGGTCCTAGTTCATTTGCAGTTTGAACATCTGTGTTCTGCTTGGGGAAGAGATTTCTCTGTTGGAAAGCAATGTTGGCGCTTCTGGTTTGATCCAGGATGGCCTCCTTTTTAAAAGTTGTTAAAAATAAATAAATCTGTGGCCCAAATAAAAATAGATGTGCTTTGAATTGGCCTACAAAGTTGCTTGAGTTCTGTTGAAGAGTGAGAGCAAAGATTGTGCAAGAGATGCAGAGGGTGGAGGGAATCTCAAAGTCTTGGGTAGCAGCAGCTGCGCCCAGGTAGCCACTCCCTCCCTTGGCTGTTATTCATTCGCTGCTGCCTAAGTGTTCAAACGGCTGGTGGTTTCCTGAGATGCCCTTCTCATGTCACAAGCTTGTGCAAGAGACTGGGGAAAAAACCTCAATGCCTGAGAGGGCAGGGGCTGTACCTAGATGGCCACGCCCTCCCCTTGCTTTTTTTCCCCCTGTCTGCTTGGCTGGTGGTTTCCTAAGATGCCCTTTCTCTTGCTACTTCTCTCTTTTTTTCTTTCTTCTGTTGGCGGGCAAAATTGAAAAATGTCCTTTCCCTCCTACTGACACACAGTCCTATGCAACAGCCATGGGGGAACAGTAATCGCATGAGGACTTAGGCTTGTCCATTTTGCCCAACATCCTCATTATTTCTTCTCTGCCCCCTTCTCTCTCTCTCTGTTTTGCTCAACATCCAACCCAGTGAATTTCCATTAAGTCACAGGTTTCCCCACTTCATTGTAACTTGTTAGTAGGCCCTAATAAAGGTCCTTTGAGTTGGCCCTATGGATGTTCTTGGATTTTCCTCTTAATGGACCAGTAATCCATTATCCCTTTCCTAGACTCCTCCAGGTCATAATATGTGAAACTGTATAGCACAGTGCTCTGCATGGCTAATGAAAACTTTGTATAAAAACTTTGCTTCAGGTTCATAAACAAATTTTCTGACCAGCATTTTATTCCATAGAGGAAATACTGAAGATAGTCTGGATGTTTGCTTTTATATCCCAAGTTGAAGCTCTATTGGGTGGCTTTTGTAAATCCATTATAATGCCTACTTCTGTTTTAAAATTAGTTTCTTCTTGTCATTAAGATAAATAGGGAACTAATGTTCATTTTTTTACTGTACATCTGGGAATCACTTCAGTCATGATGACTTGACTTCATAGATAGCACTTCTATCTACAAAAACCCTGCAGACCACATGTGATCCCCACTGTGTACTATTTTGTTCATAGCCTACACATAGATGCAATGGAAAGCAGTGATTGACAGTATTGCAAGTATATCACATGTGCTCTGATCTAACTTGCCTGTAACAGTTGTCACCTGTTGCATTATGGGCACATGATTTGCAAGATTTTATCTAGTGATCCATGAAGGAAATTCCTTGTGTTTGAAGAACAGCGGGGAAAGAAATTGAAAAATTCCAAATTAGTCTGGAACTAATTTGCACAGCTAGTTTCCATTTCTTGTCTTGAAAGATTCATGTTTTCTTCCTAGTTTTTGGTTAGGTCACTGACCATTCTTGGAAACTAAAATATGTAGTCTATATGTTAAGAAAAATTGAAAGTTTACAAAAAGGAACTAGGCTGTTATTGTTTATAGTTGCAGAATTAGGAGCTTTAAAGGCAGAATGACAGAACCCTTGGGTACACTACCGTAGCAAAGCATAAACAATTAAAAGAGAACCTTCCCTGTCTGTTGCAACTAATAAAAGTATAATAAATGTTCTCAAAAGCACTGCTTCCATCACTCTAATTTCCCTAAAAGTCATAGAAGAAAAGACTGACAGTTAGTGGCTTAAGGTTACCTCGAGGTACTCTTGAGGATTTGAATCCTGGTTATCAAATCTAAGGTGCTATCTGCTATACAACATTGACGCTTGCTGCTAGTGAGTGTACACTAACTCTAAGCTCTCTCGCTGTCATCTAACTACTGTTTTTTTTTCTTTTAATTCTTCTACAGCTGTCTTCTGCGTACTTTTTTGACCTTTCTGACAATAGTACTGATGAGACCGGCTCTGGTGACGATGGCATCTACCAAGGAGAAGCATGTTTTGGACAGGAGAACGCTGATTTCAACCGGATCTTCTTGCCCACAATCTTCTCCATCATTTTCTTGACGGGAATCATTGGCAATGGCTTGGTTATTGTTG
This sequence comes from Podarcis erhardii, assembly GCF_964252035.2. Lineage (NCBI taxonomy): Eukaryota > Metazoa > Chordata > Lepidosauria > Squamata > Lacertidae > Podarcis > Podarcis erhardii. Next base: position 98,962,629 of record NC_138497.1, on the reverse strand, counting down.
TCATGGGCTATCAGAAGAAGCTGAAGAGCATGACTGACAAGTATCGAGTACATCTCTCAGTGGCTGACCTCCTGTTTGTAATCACTTTGCCCTTCTGGTCTGTGGATGCCGTGATCGGCTGGTACTTCGGCAACTTCTTGTGCAAAGTAGTCCATTGCATTTATACGGTCAACCTCTATAGCAGTGTCCTGATCTTGGCCTTCATAAGCTTAGATCGATACTTGGCAATTGTGCATGCAACCAACAGCCAGAGACCCAGGAAGTTGCTGGCAGAAAGGATCGTCTACATTGGTGTCTGGCTACCAGCTCTGCTTCTGACTGTGCCTGATATCATCTTTGCTAGCACAAAGGTCACTGGTGAGCCGGGTGTAAAATACGTATGCCAGCGATTTTACCCTCATGAAACCTGGACAATTTCCTTCAGGTTTCAGCATATTATAGTAGGCCTCATCCTGCCTGGTCTTATAATCCTGACTTGCTACTGCATTATCATTTCCAAGTTGTCACAGTCAAAAGGCCAACAGAAGCGCAAAGCTTTGAAGACCACAGTCATCCTCATTGTTGCCTTCTTTGCCTGCTGGCTACCATACTACATTGGCATCAGCATAGACACCTTTGTCTTCCTTGGAGTCATCCAGAACGGCTGTTACTTTGAGGAGGTTGTGCACAAATGGATCGCCATTACTGAAGCCCTGGCATATTTCCATTGTTGCCTGAATCCCATCCTTTATGCTTTCCTGGGTGCCAAATTCAAGACATCTGCCCAAAATGCTTTGACCTCTGTTAGCAGAGGCTCAAGCCTTAAGATTCTCTCCAAAGGCAAGCGAGGGGGACATTCTTCTGTTTCGACAGAGTCGGAGTCTTCGAGTTTCCATTCCAGCTAACAATATATTTTATTTTCTCTCAATATTTGTAAAATTGGGACTCTCTCTCTATATATATTTGTTCTATGTGATTTTGGAGGTTGAACTCCTTCAAGATAATGTACAAGTTTATTCCCAGACGGAATGTTGTATTTGCTTTTAGTTTTCTGTGGGATTTAATGGACTTATTTATAAAATAAACTGTACATCTTGGTGAGTGTGTGTGTCTAGGAGGCAGGGCCTGAATATGTGGCTAGGAGATACAAGTTTTACTGCTTGTCTGTCTAGTTGTGCAGATGTTGAATAACAGTTGCGTTTGAGTTTTTTGTATATAAAAGAAGTATTTTCATTGTACTGGTTGAAAAAAGACATAATCTTTTATACGGCTATTTAGGCCTCTGGTCCAGATTGCATAAGCTGTTTTGGTTTACACTAGTTTTATTTCATTGCAGAAAGTGGGTGCAATCCACATCCTACAGAAGGCAAATATCAAAATGCATAAAATTGAATGCAGCTGGATTGCACCCAGTGACACTTACAACCAAAGTATCTTCTTGTCAAGTGCTCTTTTGATAGCAAATTGGTTTGTAAATCTTTTGCCATTGTAAAGTTGTAAATAAAAGTTTGTGATAAAATAAAACTACTTGGGATCTTGTTTTCATTTTGGAGCTCCTTATTTATTTCCCTTTGTCCTGCTTGGAATTTCAGTTAGTAATTATTATTTTTTTCTGCCCTTGAAAATTTTGGATGAATAGGGTATTTTAAATTCTAGACAACCTGGTGCCCTCCAGAAGTTAAACTACAGGTACATTCATCCCTGACCATACTGTCTGGGGCTGATGGAGGTTGTATTCTATTAACATCTGGAGGGTACAACATGGTTCTAGACAAAACTCTCATTCCTGAGTATTGCTGGGGATGGGGATACCTGTGATGCCATATTATATGTCCATTCCTTAATATTGAGTAAAACAGTCCAAACTTTGTTTTTCTGACTTGCACCAGAACATTTTGCTTGTCTACACAAGCCACTCTGCCCTGTACTATGAAATAGCCCCTAGTCTTTGAAATCAACTATTGTTCTTCCTTCCCAAGGTTAGATTCTGATTTGCGGTCTTGAGTTTGGGGGTCATTGACACCAAACCCAATTTCTCTGTGTGTGTTTTTTTCCTAGGATGCTGGTGATTTGTTTATTGTTTACACAGCCTTGCAGCAGCAGTAGTAAAAAAACCTACTTTCCCCTTGCCCTGTTTGCTCTCTCCCATCCATTGCCTCTTTCTGTTTATGTTGGGGGTGGTAAATGTAGTTCTTCAGATTCAGTTGGACTGCCAACTTCCATTACTCCCAGCCAGCAAGGCCAATGGTTGGGAATTATGGGAGTTGTAAACCAACAAAGTTGGGAGAGCTACAGGCTCGAGAGTCACATTGATGTCTCAAAACCACCTCTTTCTAACCAAAGTTCCTTATTTCTGATTGCACAGAGCCAGAAAGAATACAACGATTTCTTTTTTTTTTTTCAGAGAATGCTATTCTGGCACAATTTCAAAGTTATTGAATTATTTTCTCACCCTTGAAAGGCATTGCAAAAGTCAAGAGGAGTTGAGTGCTCCCATAATTTCAGGACAGCAAGTAGCTGACTAATATCACCTCTTACATTAAGGCTAGAATTTTAATTTTAATTTTTTAACCATATCCTGTATGTGTAAACTTGTCTCTGCCTCCATTAAATCAATTTGAAACTAAATGGAGAAGAAACTTGTCTGTATTTGTAATAGGCCTACACTCAGGAAGCGGGGCGGGGACACCCTTTAAGCCCCCCTGGCCTATACAGTGATCTTTTGGGGATGAGACATTAATGGCTTTGGGTGAACTTGCATTCTCCACTGAGCACTTTTGCAGGTGTTGTTTCATAGAGCACAACAAATGTAACTGTCAAGTAGGGCTTTTTTGACAGGAAACTGCAGATAATATGATTGTACAAGATGTGGATGCAGGCACATGTTTCTCCCTCATAATTCTAGAACACAGACTTGTTCAATGAAGCAAGACTTGCTTGTAGTTTCCAGAAAAAGGGAGTTGGTAGCTAACTTAAGGAATTCGCTGAACAAAGGTTTGGGGATGTGGTTCACTTTAAGTGACTATAGGAAGGGACTAAGCAAATAAGCAGGAATAGGAAACCTGTGGCTCTCCACATAAGGAATTATGGGAGTTTGTGAGTCCAACAGCTGAAGACCCACAACGTCCCCATGGGTGTGGGTTAGCTGTGATCACTGCAGAGATTGTATACCTCTGAATGCCAGTTCTGTGGACAAAGAAGGGAGACCCTGGTGCCTTCATGCCCTGCTTATGAACTTTCTGGAACTACTGTTGAAAGCTGCATGCTGGACTGGATATTATTTTGATCCATACCAGCAGTGCTTGCTTACTGACCTTATTTTTTGCATTTATTGGCTATCCATATAACTTGGTTTTCTGGGCAGCTGACCAACCTTTTTCAGAATTCCAAGAGCAATGCAAAGTTTAAACAGTAAAAACTAGTCATAAATGCTACAAAATCGTAACAAACAACAGCAACGTAAGCACAGCAGCTAACTACAAAATCATAACAAAGGGAACAATTTGGTAGAAGAACCTAGAATCATAAGATGACTATACAACACTGCAGTTAAAAGGACTCTGGGAACAAAAAGGCATTTACCTGGTACCTAAAATGATAATAAATTAAACACACTGCTTCAGTGAGGATATGTGACTGAAATGACATGGGGTCAAAGCAAGAGGAAGCATGATCACGAAAAGGGAGAGATGTCAATTATTTTGACAGCCTTTCATGGCAGGAGCACCCTCACATTCACTAAAAGTATGCACCATATTAACTGGCACAATGACACCATTTGACATGGTTGCAATGTTTTTTTTCAGGAAATCGCAGCCTTAAGGGTTGAGAGAGACCCCCATGTGCACGTAGTTTCTTCCTGAGATGAGAAACTTGGAGTGTGCTGAGATTTCTTTAGAAGAAACTGACATACAAGATTGGGAAAAAATATGGCTGGGAGAGTTATCATACAAAGTGTGGGTCTGTGCACATAATGACATAACTCATGTACTTGGGGTGGTAAGGAAAATTGGAAGCTGTCTTGTACTGAGCCAAACCACTGATCCATCTAGCTCAGTATTAGCTGTGCTGATTGGCACAACTCCAAATGTTTTAGACACATCTATCCTTAACACTACCTAGAGATGCCAAGGATCAAACCTTTGACCATCTGAACATAAAGCTAATGCTCTACCTCTAAGCCTGAACCCTGTTCACAAGGGAAGTTGGCCCACTGAAAGTTGCTGAACGTTTGGAAGGGTAATTTCTCCCAGCACAGCTGGCTGGGTGGCTCTGCACCCAAACAGAGATTGCCTCTGGAAATGTAGTGTAATGGAAAAGAGAAGTTTGCTACATGCTTTCTGTTTGCACAGAAGAGAGAGAGATTAAACTTGCATGATGCTGGTGGCATAGCAGACATGCCTTCAGTTGTGCCACCAGAAGCAACTGCACAGCCTGCCGTGGTAGAGTATACGCTGGGCAGTCAGGAACGGAGCTTTAAAAAGCAACTGTTTAGTTTAACTCGTGCACTGAAGAAGGTTCTGCTAAGCAAAGCTCTATTCATTACAATGATGCGTCAAAGTAAGACAACATGAGTGAGCAAGCTTTCTCACCTTGCCCTTGTGGTGTACAGTGGTACCTCAGGTTACGTACGCTTCAAGTTACATACGCTTCAGGTTACAGACTCCGCTAACCCAGAAATAGTGCTTCAGGTTAAGAACTTTGTTTCAGGATGGGAACAGAAATCGTACTCCGGCAGCGTGGCAGCAACAGGAGGCCCCAGTAGCTAAAGTGGTGCTTCAGGTTAAGAACAGTTCCAGGTTAAGTACGGACCTCCAGAACGAATTAAGTACTTAACCTGAGGTACCACTGTATGTTGTTCTCATTATCTGGAGCTTCACTATCTCTTCCCTTAGTCCATGGCTGGGGAGCATTTTTCAAGAGCTGTATTATCTGAGCAACCTTTCCAGGGCAACATGTCAGTGTTGGGTGGAGCCAGAGGTGAAAGTGGGTGGAGCAATAGATGCCATCCTTCCCTTTATCTTCCCATTGCCCTCTATCCTCCATCCAGGCAAGCAATAGACCTAATCAGTTCAAAGACATGTTCCATCCAGGCAAGAGCACTCAGAGTGAAGCAAGGCTGATGAAGAGTGTAGCCTGGAAAGAATCACGTCGGTCCAATGAGAGAAGCTCGGAAGGCCACTTTTTGCCTCTGGAGCCAAGGGTCCCCACTCCGGCTTTACTTTTAAGAGACATATTTTTCCCAGGGAATACAATAGTGCATTGCTATTTCCTCTGTGAAAGGAGTAGCTTGGCTCCCACAACCCTTCTTTTTAGAGCATTTCAGATCTTTGAAACAATTCAGATTTACTGAGAAAAATCTAAACACTGTGCTGGCGCTGAAATGGTTTATTGTTTCCGCACTCATGTTTAAACCATTTTGCTGAAGTGAGGTTCCTTAGAAGGTCAGCACTCTGGTTCTATTTGCATAGAGTCCAATGCAAGTCACTCAAATTAAATCACATGCACCGCTTCTAATAAACCAGAGTGTAATATATTCCAAAAGCTGAGTGACCACAACACACTCATAGTTCTATTATATTAGAATGACAAAAGCAAGAGTCTCATTTTCAGTCATTTATACTGGAGGGTGGTATGCATGGTTTGCTAGTGTGGCCTCTTTTAACAAATGCATTTTCTCATGCTTGCAACGTATGCATTTTTAGCAATATATGCTCAACCCTAAAAAAAGTAACCAAATGCAGGGAGAGTGGTGTTTTTGCACATGTATGTAAATGGACAAAAGATCTCCCTAAGAATGCATACTCCATTTCAAGAGCTGCTGTACATGAGAAATCAGCTTGCAAATTAGACAAGATGGCCCAGTGCAGGATGTGTACAGACCGCAAAGTATAGATCCAGCACTGATTTCAGTACAGTGAGAATAGTTATGCGACACCCACCCACACCCATGCCAAGGAGATAAGTATAAAACCTTTAGAAGACATCTGAAGGCAGCCCTATATAGGGAAAATTTTCCATGTTCAATGTTTTATTATGTTTTTATATATCTTGGAAGCCATGCAGAGTGGCTGGGGCAACCCAGTCAGATGGGTGGGGTATAAGTATTATTATTACTATTATTAAATAGGATGTCCCTATTTTCATCAGAGAAATGTTGGAGGGTATTCTGTAGCAGGATATAAAGGGTTAATCCAGCCCAGCCCTAATCAAGGGGTCTCACAGTTACTGCTTAGAGCGGGGAAAAATTTAATACAGCTCCAAGTACCTTGTGGTTTAGCTGACATTGGAAGGAATGAGGAAATCACAGTGTGAAAATCACAAATGTGAAAATCAAACAAATAATGTAGTGGTCTAACAAAGCATGTCTTTTCTAGAGTAAACTGAACATCACAAGGATGTGTGTGAATGTAATTTCACATAAAGGAACAAAACTGCTGTGCTTTTTTGTTGTTGCTCTTATTTAAAATGCAAGCCTGATGTTTCCTCCTTCAATTCTGACCTCATCTTTCTCTCCCATCTGATGTCATGTAATCCTCAATTAAATTCCCTGGGGAATTAATAGCAATAACAAAACAAACTCCCAAAAGAAAATATAGTCTGAAGTGGTCCTATTGAAGATAAAACAACAGTACCAGATAATTAATTGGTTCAATATTGCAACCAATCTAGAAATAAGATACCTGCCCACCTCCAGGTCTTCTTGTTGAGATGTTATCGGCTCATTTTAATTCCACCCCTAACAATGGATTCTGTGTGGTTTGTCTAATTTATATAGAGCAAACAGCTAGCAAATGCTCACAAGACTCCAGTATTAACTTCGGCCACCACTCCTTTACACTTTGCAGTCAGCCAGCCTTTATATTTCACATGAAACTAATGCAAGATACTGTATAACGGAATAAAAAACAACAGACCTTTACCAGCAAGAGAACCTATGAAAAGGAAACCTCAGGAAGAGCTAGTATGCCGGTGATTTAAACCTCCAGAGGCCAGATCCAAAAGTCCTTGAAGACCAGCTTGCCATTTGTTAGAACACAAAAAACCGCATTGATCCACCCGGATGATTTATGGAAGTAAAGTATTCAGGATTAGCGACATTTGTAATCAGTGGGAATTTTATGGAGCCGAGACTTTCTTTCAGGAAAGAAAAACAAAACTTGTCAACGGTCAGGCAACTGCATTCTGCAGTAACTGAAGCTTCTCCTGTCAGACTGGGAATATCTCCTCACTCACCCAAGTTTAGGAAATTCATTATTCTTCAGCAGAGCTTCTTTTCTTTCAGCAAAGTAAGCAGCTCACGTATATGTCAAACAAAGCTTTAAGTAAACAGTAACACAATAACATACTGTCTGAGGGAAACTAAAAAAAACAACACCATGAGCAAGAAGCAAGAATGACAGTAGGCCTCTCTGACTGACCATCCAAAGGGAGAGGCCAATTCCTGAGCACAACACAAACTCCACCAGGTGCCAGGTATTCTGCTAATTGAACTAGGCCCCAGTGTTTTCCTTACATTCTGCACTAATTGAAGCTTCTAAACCATTTTCAAAGACAGCCCCGTTCTGAACCCTTGGCCTACCTGGTGGCAAGTCAGTATGTCAAGTCCAAAGTTCAAAAGCCATGCGTCCAAAGGTCAGGAAACACAGTCCAGGATCAAGCCAAGTCAGCCAAGTCTAAAGTCCAGCAGTCAGGATATAGTCCAGAGTCAAACCCAAAGCAGAGTCCAAAGAGGTCCAGGAGCATCCAAGCCAAGGTCCATCAACATGGGCAGTTGAGCAGAAACAGCACCTCAGCTCTGCTTTCCTTTTAGATTCCCTTTTATGCAAGCTGGTTACAGCACCTGGGCTTGATGAGGCATGTGACCCTCACTTGTTCTGAGCCCGCTCCAGCTGAGGAATCACCTCCTCCCACAGCTTGCAGGCCCCACCTGGCCAGCTAGGGAGTTGGGCTATGGGCCCTTACCTGTCTCAGCCTCCCTAGAGCAGACATAGGCAAACTCCGGCCCTCCAGATGTTTGGGACTACAATTCCCATCATCCCTGACCACTGGTACTTTTAGCTATGGATGATGGGAATTGTAGTCCCAAATATCTGGAGGGCCAGGGTTTGCCTATGCCTGCCCTAGAGCAGTGTTCCCCAACCTTGGGCCTCCAGCTGTTTTTGGACTACAATTCCCATCATCCTTGACCACTGGTCTTGCTAGCGAGGGATGATGGGAGTTGTAGTCCAAAAACAGCTGGAGGCCCAAGGTTGGGGAACACTGCCCTAGAGCGTTCCTTCCTCTGTTACCTACGCCTCGGAGCCCACTGTGTTTGTGAGGACAGAGGCTCCTTTGTCTCTGGTGATGAGTCCTGCTGGTCTGGTTCCTATACACTGACCCCCATACCTTCGCCATCCTCCATCACCCTATGAGTACCTTCCTTCCCATTCCCCAACTTGCCCCGGTGTGTCCCAGTCCCAGCTACACTCCTCACCGGGAGCCTGGGACCAATCCTTCTTGAACTGAGACATTGTGTATCTCCATGGCTATCCCCTCCTTCCAGATAAGTCATGATAGGCAAGGATCCAAGGCAAAAGTGGTTGCACAAACCCAGCCAAGTACATGATCCATGACCTCAGGCTCACACAAACAGTATATTGGGAAGACTGCTAGACTCTTACAAACACAATTTACATGCACACACCCCTATGCAAATATTCTACTGTATGGTTGGATATCAGGGATGCAAAAGAAGTAACACCTGTGCTATGAACACTATCCCCTTTTCCATGACTAGAGAAAAATGTCACTGAATGTCTATCCAGCACTAATGTATATGCAATGTACTTATTTAGGAAGATTTTGGCTAACCCATTCTCCAAGGAGTTCAGGGTTGCACACATGGTTATCACCTCCTCCCTCATTTTTATTCTACTCTAGGTTAAACTAAGAAAGAGTATCTGAGCAAAAGATCCCCATTGTGCTTCATAGTTCAATACAGATTTGAACCTGGGTCTCCCTGCTGCAACTCTTGACACTCTAACCATTACACAAATGCTACTGTCTCTCAGGGGCCAAAAATCCAAACATCAACATATGTCACAAAATACATGATTTGTCCTGCACAAAAGAATAATCATTCTGCGGGAGAAATAGTATATATGATGAAGCCATTAAATAATTGCATCTGTATTATCTGTATTGTACTTCAGTGGTAGTGCTGGTGTTTGTTAATTAAATGAATGAGCCCTTCACATTCATTCAAAAGCAGCATTTTAAAAAAATGTTTGGGAAAGGAAGTACCATAAGGATGAAAGGAAGGATTTCCTCAAACCAGATGTATTGCTGTAGCAACACAACAATGGTACATTCTCTCACAGAACCAAGAATTAAAACTTAGGAAACGGTTGAGCTTAAGTCTCTTAAAGGATGCCACTCCTTCAGTTATGCATTCAATGGGCCTTTGGCACCAAAACAGAAATGCAGCTGTAAGGTACTTGTTGATGGAAAAGTCAATCTCCTTTGAAATAACACCCATCATTATGTGACTTAGCAGTGCTTCTTCTTCTTCTTGCATAATGAATTTTCTAGATTAATGTCAGCTCTGTTGGAAACTATATCCAATGCACATGCATAGGAACTCAAGATTTATAAAGAGAGCCAGCTCTTCCATTAGGAGTCTGGGGTGGTTGCCTCAGGCAACAGATTTTGGGTGGCACTGAAGTGCAGCCAACAGTTCATTATTTCATTCATTATTGTTGTGTTTTTACTGCTAGAGGAAGAAACAGTGTTTGTGGTATTTTCTGCTCCAGGGGCTAAAACAACTTGGTTGACCTTGGGTACTATACACACTGATTTGGCTAGGGTGTGTGTTGGGGGGGGGGTCCATTTACTGTTCCACCTCAGGCAGCAAAATGTATTGGGCCAGACCTGTGCAGAAACATCAGCAATACCAAATGCCGATGAGTAAGTCAGGCATGCTTCAATGTTGTCCGTGGCAGCGGCACTGGCAGGGGAAATAGGGACATTTCAGGATCAAATCATTCCCGTACTGTTCCTGGAAAATCTGGACACTTGGAGGGTATGAAAACTGTGTAGCACCTAGGAAAGACTAGCTAGCTCTCCTAAGGAGTTTCGATTGCAGCTCAAAATCAAACCAAGTGCATCCATTCTCCCTGGCTAGCATTCTTCCCCACATGCTGCTGTTTCCTTTTAAACTCAATTTTCAAACAGGATTACACAGCAATGTGTAAGAAAGAGGCAAGTAAAAGTATGACAAGAAATCTTCTACCTCTCGTGATGTGATGCTTTCACAGTGTGCACAGCTATATTTGCCTAAAAACAGCTAAATGTGTCATGTGAAAGGCTTCTATGATGTGACACCACTTTTGCTGTTCTGATTTTTATTTTCATCCCTCCAGGGAGCAAACGTTAACCAGGCTTGTTTGATTTGGAAACTGTTATCTAATGCTCCATAAACCAGTCAGATCTTCCCGTGATTACTTTGATTGGTCTAAGTGAGAGAGGATTTCTTCTGATGAAGGCCTTTATCTCTGTGTCAGTTCCATCAGTGACATCACTGAAGACAAAGAGCTGCCCGTTTGCTTCTGTTCCTATTTACTCCCTGAATGGCTTTACCAGAGAAGGAGAAACAGCATGGTGCAATGTCTGAAATCGCCCTGCTGCCAAGAACTCAGTTGGTTAAGCGAGCCATCCTGCTTCAGCCTTACCTGCAATGTTGGCAAAGAAATTATGACCTGCCTTAAGAGGTCATTGCTATTGCTTAAAATAAATGACAAATGGGAAGTTCTTTGAACATAAGAGTAGGAATATAGGAATCTATTTATAAAGAGTTGGGCTCTTCGTCCATGTAGCTTAGTACTGCTGACACTGACTGGCAACAGCAATCCCGGATTTCAGGCAGCCCTGCCTGGAGATGCCAGGGATTGAACCTGGGACTTTCTGTATGCAAAGCAGGAGCCCATTTACTCAAGAGAAATTCTCACTGAGATCAATTGGACTTACTCCCCAATTAGTAAGTGTGCTTAGGATTGCAGCCTAGGATCTTACTGCTAAACATTACTACTACTAATAATAATAATACAAATTTGTAATTTGTATTCATTGTGCCTCTAAGGTTGTTTCTTGAATTCCTTCAATATACAGAATGCATTTTTAAAAATCACAATACAGCATAAGACTAAAACAGGCAACAGCAAAGATGAAATACATTGCAGTGTGATGGGATCACTGGTCTTATTTTTAAACAGTGGGCGCCCGTGACGTGTGCAGCACACCCACAAAGAGAAAGAACATGCTTACAAGCTGTTCCGCCTCTGCTGTTCACTGACTTTCCCCTGCCTTTGAAGCCTGTTCCCACGGTTGTCTTTGCCCATCTTCTTCCATGCTGTTCTATACACTGGGATTCCTTTTCCCTCTCCTAGAGCACCAAAGATCACTTCAGTCATTTCCCTTTTGAAAAGACACTCCTTCTGGCAAGCATGTCACCATTAATCCACTACAGAAAGAAGTCTTGTTGCGACCAGTAACACCAAGCCAAATTGTGCCCCACTATTAATTACTCTGGTCTGGTATGATTCCTGTATTAAAGGCACTGGATACAGTACCATGGAAACTACAAGCAGAATTTTGCTTATATTTGTTTCGACACTAGGTGAATGCACCCTGTTTTGGAATATACTATTTAAATGGTACGCACTCTGGGGACACAACCGCTTTGCTATGGTCTGACCAACAAAGCTTTGCATATTTAAGAAAAGAGTAGGGAAGGGTATTGTTATGACCAAGGGTACATATTGTTATGACCAAGAGATTTTCAGTGAAAGCACAAAGAGGTTCCAAAATAAGTGATTTTTACTAGAAACTTTTCATTTTACAACATACAGGAAAAGAAGGAAAGTATAATCAGGGGAACCACACCACACAAATTTCATTTTGCAAAAGAAAGTTTAAAAACATGTTGAATGCGCACAACACCTAAGTACAAAAGCCACCTGAACAGAAGGTCACTGGTCAAAACATAGTGAACATCAAAAGCAGCATTTCCAAATTTCTGGGTGGCTGTTCCAAGTTAAACATGTCAAATCCTTAAAAAGCAACTTGTCTAGAGGGACCTAAGACTACAGAATTTAAATTGCCCCAAAGTAAATTTGGGTTGTCGTTAAGGTTCATTTTTAACATGTTTAGAAGCATGAATTACCAAATTATTATAAGCTGGTTCTTGGTTCCCAGATTCTTATTCAGCACAGACCAACCAAAAGTTGGTAACTACATCTCTACATCTAAAAATAATTCCTGCATCGCTCAAAAATGCTGGGTCATCTTGAAGGAAGCAGACTTCTTGTCAAGAAGGGAGTGGGTTAGCCGAAAGCTTTGTTTATTCATTTGATTTTTGTTTATTACATTTATATCCCACCTTTCCTCCAGGGGTCCAAGATGGTGTACATAGTTCTACTCCTCCCCATTTTATCCTCCCAACAACCTTGTGAGGTAGGCTAGGCTGTGAGACAGTGACTGGCTCAAGGTCACCCAGTGAGCTTCATGGTTGAGTGGGGATTTGACTCTTGGTCTCTCAGGTCCTAGTGCAACATTCTTCTAATAACTACACCACCATACTGACTCTCTTATGATGTAGCAGTGTATAAATGTCACTACCTTATCTAGGCCACTCATGCAGCTTTCTATTGAATATGAAACTGGGAACTAGAACCAATTTCAGCCTTGTGCCTGGCTCTGTTCCTGTGCCTTATCAGCAGTTCACACACACAAATTTAGCACAGGAAGCTAACTTTCCCTGGAAATTTTCTCTAAATTTCCATATTAAATTAATTAATATGAAATGAATCCTCTGCTAAATTTGTGTGCATGAGTCAGCTGTAAAAAGCACAAGAGTTGCACTAAAAACAACTAGTAATCCGAAAGGCAGAGTCTGCTGCTTGACAACTGGGTTGTAGCCCATCGTTGTTTCATCTTAGCAAAAATCACTTCTGCTAGGGCAAGCTGGGCAGCACCATTTTTGCCAAACTCCCCCCATTCCCTGCAAAAATCAGACACCCCAACTTCTGTCAGTGATTTCCCTTAAAGCAGGCTTCCTCAGCCTCGGCCCTCCAGACGTTTTTGGCCTACAACTCCCATGATCCCTAGCTAGAAGGACCAGGGGTCAGGGATGATGGGAATTGTAGTCTCAAAACATCTGGAGAGCCGAGGTTGAGGAAGCCTGCCTTAAACCAAAGTTACCTTCAGAAGCAATCCACCATCTCTCATTTAACTTGTAAGAGTTTCCAGATTGGGGAAAACCAACACTTATTTGCCAGCTTCTTTTTTCATACACTGATGAACACCCACAATTCCACGCATACTCTTCTAAGGCTCTTTGTGCCCACCTCAATCAGGACATGTGCCCAAGGCAGCGAAAGGTACGTGATTGCTACCAGCATGCCCCAAAATGCCGAATACAGCACTTTTTGCCATTCTTAGATAAAGTATTTTAGGAGCAAAGCTCATTGGACGGTTGACGTTAACAAGCTCTACAACCACAGTGACATTGTAAACCTGAATCAGCAAACCCTGAAAAAGGCATCTCAGCTGCTGCAAATGAAATTATCCACTAAAGAGTGGAGTTAATCTAACCGAAGGTCAGTCAGCTCGGGACATTAATAATGGGACCCTACCTTCATTCTGCCATTACATCTACAGCTGCCTAGGAGGTCATGTCATGGCTAATGCCTCCCAGTTGTATGAAGGCAACCACAAGTCCCTTTTAAATCAAATTAGTGCTGATTATTACATCACTAAATCATGGACAAGACTCTCCAAGCACTCTCATTCGAAAGGCTAATTTCATTTGAACTGCGCTTCTATCGAAAGGTAATGGTTCTATTTTTCTTGGGGTATGGTTGCCAATAAATATTCAGAGATTCTATCCAGTGTGATGGCAGAGAAACTCCTAATCATTTATCACTTAAAATAGGTAGGTACGTTTCATCTAGTATTTGGTAGTGGCTGTTACGGTTTATGATGCATTTTATTTGCTACACAGTTATATATATGATTCCTTCCATATGTAAAGGAATTCTTTGGAAGCTGTGAGGATCATGCAGAAGCAAGGTGATAATGTTTGCCCAACAGAAGCAGCTATGGATTTTCTGCCGGCTTCGTTATAATCCTTTTACAAATAGTGAGCTGGAGAAAAAACCTAACTAAAAGTAAAAGCTACATTCTGATTCTATGCAGGTTTACACTGAAGTAAAAAAATAATAATTGTAATTCCCAGGTCCACTAGCAAGGAGGGGTTAGGGTGGGGCAGGTTCCTTTTCACCAGCTGGAGGGGCATGTCTGCCCCAGAGATCTCATTACACCCACTGAAAGCTTCACAGGCATGGATTTACAGTCGACTGTACTGGTGCTTAAAATGTGGTGCTTAAGATGAGCTGGGCAGAGGCAGTCTCAGATCCACTGGATGCACATCCCCTGAGAGTCCCCAGGATCGGGTCCCTTGCCATTTCCCTTCCCACATAGAAAACAAAAGAGGGTATGATTTAAAAAACAACAACAACAACAAACTATTGGGAGAAAAAGAGGGACACTTTGGCTTTGGAGTTCAAATGCCTCCTCGATTATGAACTCAGTAAGTTCTGCTTTGGGTGGCATGAGCAAGCAAGACTTTGGACGTGGTGATCATCCAGCACTTCACTCTTCATCGCAGTTAAGATTACGCAGTTCTACACAGAATTTACTGCTTAACCTAAGCCTCATTTACTGCCTATCCTAAGCCTCATTTCTGAGTTGTCTGTTTAGGGCATGGGTAGGCAAACTAAGGCCCAGGGGCTGGATCCGGCCCAATCACCTTCTAAATCTGGCCTGCAGACGGTCAGGGAATCAGCGTGTTTTTACATGTGCGTGTGTGTGTGTGTGTGTGCATATGTGTATTGCTTTTATGTATAATTTTTTTAATTGACACCATTACTCCCCTTGTAAACTACCGTTGTTTTTTGTTTTTTTTCTGGTCTACGACCGTAATAAATTAATTTCATTTCATTTCATTTCATACATGAGTAGATTGTGTGCTTTTATTTAAAATGCATCTCTGGGTTATTTGTGGGGCATAGGAATTCATATATATTTTTTCAAAATACAGTCCGGCCCCCCACAAGGTCTGAGGGGCCGTGGACCGGCCCCCCCGCTGAAAAAGTTTGCTGACCCCTGGTTTATTTTCTTGCCAATTTACACAGCCACTGCAGCATTTTTAACAACTATATTTGAACTTCCTCCAAGTCGTGGAGCACACACACATAGGTAGATGAGCCTGAGAGACAGTAACTGCCCAAAACCACCTACTGAGTTCATTACCAAGGAGGCATTTGAACTCAGGTTGAAATACTCTTATCACCCTAATCCCATGCGCGTTTAGTCAGAACTTAACAGCACTTGTTTAAAGGAACTTACTTCCAAGTAAGTGTTGCACAGAATTGTAGCTAACCATGGCATCACACTGCCTGCCTGCCCTCCCTCTCAGAAAGCAGCAAGGGCAAAGCACAACCACTGAAGGCATATGACAGAAGAGAAAGCCAAACAATTTTCTTGCCTATTAAGATAATTCATTGGGCAGTAGTGGCCTTGGAGCAGCTACACACATTGTGCTGCAAGTGTCGTAGTGCAGGACTGGTGTTTGCTGGTAAATACAAAGTCTGAAAGACACACACCTTTAAAGTTTAATATATGCAACCCTGATTAGAGAAGGACCAATTTGTCAATTTTCGTTTCTCTCATTTTTCCGTCTTAAATTATTATTCCCAAATTGATACCCATTTGGGGTTTTTTTAAAAAATCCATCTGAAAATTCATATGCATTTTTTCTGTGCATTTTACCTAAAATACACATTGTGTTTGCATTTTTTGGCCTAATATATGCATTTTTGCAAGCAATTTCCCCTCACATAATGCATTTTTGCACATTATTTCACTAATATAAGCCTTTTTGTGTGCAATTCTCCCCAGCATTTTTTGATACACACTTTTTTTGTTAGAGAGCTACATTACAAAATTCTCAGAAGCATGAATGTCAAAGGATGGCTGCATGTTGCTGCTTTTTAGTGTATTGGTTCAGAAAGTGTGGGTTAGCTAGGTTCACATTATAATATGAACCAAACAGTTTCTCCCCCTTCACTATCCCTAATTGGGCCTAGGTACACACACAACTGAACTCAAAATGAATATTCCATATTCTAGTAAACGAAAAGAATAGCTAGATAGATAACAGCCCATCACTTACTAGGAAACCTTTAAACTCATTTTCCTCCGTGAGCAGAGTTCCATTTCAGTTTTAAATTATATAGAAATAAGTATAGATGTCTATGAAGAAAACGCACAGATCAAGACTCCCTGGAGGCTCGTTCATTTTAAACTGAACAGATGTCTTCAATGAACAATCAGCAAGGGACAATCAAATGACAAGGGCTGAAAACATCTCCTTCAGGAGTCAGTGCCCACCCATCTGAACATGAGGTACAGATGACCCTTAAGCAACCTGCAGAACAATAAGTGCGAATAAGGATGCCTTTCAGGCATAAAACTAGCGAAATATTTATTTAGGCTTCAAAGGTGTTAAATATAAAGCAAATAGTCATCAGTGTGAACATTTCAGCTAAATACTCATGCAACAATGCATTCATTAAGGCTAATGCTTGAGTAATTAGTCTTCCAAACCTTGTCCACACAATCGGAATAGGGAGGGGTATTAGTAAGAAACTCTACATTGATGCTGTCCAAAACTATACCATTTTCTAAACTGTATTTTCTCATCCTGGGTTGACTTAGGCCTTCCAAAAAATAATTTCATCACACAATTGATTTGTACAGTTGCTCTTCATTTGTTAGAATTGATATATAGACATCTATCTTCAAGGCTGGGTTTCAGTTGAGCACCTAGGTAAAAATGACACCTGGTTCACTGAAGGTCACTGTTGCTTCTTGTCCTGACAGGTAGTGAAATCCTATATGTAATTCAAATTCCTGCAACCAAGGGATTTGTTTTGTTTTAAAATCCTGCTTGACCAGAGCGACAAAGAAGCAATGTGCTATATACCATGAGTGTGTAAAGCCTCTCTCAAACCATTACTTAAGATATGACATCCTGTAAGAGCAGGAACATAGGCATCCATGGCACATTTAATTAAGGTTTGCACCCAGGCATTGTTTATTTATTTAAATGAAGAAGGGAGGGGGGCAGCAGGGGAAACAAATATAGACAAGGAAGAGGTAAGAAGCTAACAAAAAAACTACATCAAAAATGGTCAAGAAGCCAAAACAGCAATTTTTTCCTGCAGATGAAAAGGTCTGTGCCAAGTTGCCCAGAGACAGGGCAGATCTGGAGAGCCACGGGTGGGACAGCTCCTCCTTGCTTGCTTCTTTGCTTGCTTGCATGCATGCCACAAAAGATTCCCTGACATAGAGGTAGAAGCAGTGCAGGAATGAACTACAACCACAGCATTCTTGTTTAAGGGATTGTTAGACTTGCCCTGCCCCCACCCCCATCTGAACAGTTTTCCCACCCATGACACAAAATGCTCTTGTGCCTGAAAACCTGCAAGAAAGCAGAGAAAGAGGCACAGACCAGTCACATGAGTGGCTGTCTATGGTGACACGCAGGCTGTGGTACCACAGAAAACCTGGCTTGCTTTGAATCAGCCTGAAAGCGCCTATTGCTTGAGAGAAAGGCCTTTCAGAGCAGCCTGCACGTTTGCAAACATCTTTTAATAATGGCTGGTGTGATTCTCACTTCCTAGTTATTCACTGGCTCCTGTAAATGGGACTCTTTCATGCTCTGTAGTTTAGCCTAAGGAAATCCTGAGAGAACAATGTGTGAATCAAAGGCTTGTAGTTTCCCAACTGGTCTCAAGACCTATCAATGCGGCTGGTGCCAACAGAAAAGCCCTATCTTTAAGGCACTGGTCACAATCCAGTGCAGAGTCGGGCAAACTTGAGCCTGATAAAATCAATCGTCTTTAAGTGTGCTTTATTCTCTGCTGGAGATCCCCTGGGTTTCCTTGCTTCTTCCTTTTCGTTTCTCTCTATCTCTTTAGGAACCAAAGGAGATGCAGCCCTGTACAACTTTGTGCTTTATTCTGTTTTGCTTCTGCTTTCAAAGGATTTCAGTTCCAGCATCCCTTCTGGATATATATACCCCCAAAAGAGATTCAATTATCTCGCCCAGAGCTTGATCAAAAGTTAATAGGAGTCAGTGGAAAGATTGTCCTTGGCTTGGATCAGACTTCTAAAACAGAGCCAGTTCAATAGCCTTCCAGTTTCCTTTAGCCCCAATGCAGCTACCTGACGGATTTTGATTTGTGTTGATTTCCCGAATACTGGGTCTTTTCAGAAGACACTCTTTGCCCTGCACACTGATCAGATCTGAAGTATCTGCCTAGGAAAACCACAAACAGTGAGTTATTCAGGAAACCACTGCTGTAAACCAGTCTACATCTGTTCTTCTGCACGGAGGCTTCTGAATGTGATCGCTCAACATTAAAATATTATTTAGCCAGCCATCAGGATTTCAGAATCAACACATCTCCTGCTAGCCCCATTTGGCCAATATTTGTACACAAATCAGGTTTTTCTGAACAAATCTTTGT
The DNA here is from genome assembly GCF_964252035.2 of Podarcis erhardii. NCBI lineage: Eukaryota > Metazoa > Chordata > Lepidosauria > Squamata > Lacertidae > Podarcis > Podarcis erhardii. The sequence continues at coordinate 98,944,015 of NC_138497.1, read as the reverse complement.
CTTTATCTAATAGCCAAGCTATTTGTCTGAATTTCTTAAAAATGACATCTGTATGTAACCTCCATGCTAACTTGGCACCACCACCACCTTTTGATGACAGAGTACACTGTTTCCCATTCCCCCTTCTACTGTCCCCAGCTGCAGGACCCAGATGTCACCTCAGAAATGCGGGTCTCCCCCGGCAGCAATGCCTGGCTTGCTGTTGGCACCTTTAGGCTAACAGGGAGGTTGCCCGTGACAGAGCGAACGAAGCAGTGGACTGAAGGCAAGCATTCTTGTCTTGATTTGAAATCCCTTTTCCAGTTACACAAGGAACACAACTAAACTACACATTGAACAGACCCATGTTATAGTCAACCCTTTTGCTTCCTGCAGTTCCGTTACCTTTCTCATTGGCATCTAAGAGCAGAAATCATCTTATGGCTGGCAGTGCAGATCAGCTTTAGCTGTAGCAGCAAATAGAATTTGTTTGCTACAGTTCAATCCAAAGTATGAGAAATGGGGCGCAACCAGTCAGCTCTTCCATGCATGTTGAGCAATGCCTACTTGCACTGTTCCGAACACGCTGCATGTCAGCATGAGCATGTTTCCTAGAACAGCCTGATCCTTCAGAAGGAGAGGACAAGCATCGGTTAGCAGGACTGATAGTCGTTGCTGCCTCACCAATGATGCAAGGGGTACTCTGTGGCATCAGAATGAAGCTCCTGAACTGAACGGCAAAGTGACATTTTGCAGAAGGTGAGGTCAAAATGTGATGGAAGTAAGCAGTGTCCAGCTGAGGGTTGGAGTGCATGTTCTGTTCACCAGAGGGATACTGTGAAAAAGCAGCATTCCTGTGGAGAGAGAGAGAGAGAGAGAGAGAGAGAGAGAGAGAGAGAGATGTTTACATGTGCTCTAAATACTTGATGGTGGAGGCAAATGAAGGGAGAAGGCCGTCACCTGTATGTCCTGATTGTGTGTGCCTGGATGCAATTGGCTTCAGAAACAGATGAAGGACCAGGGCTTTCTTTCACCTGGAACTCAGTTCTGGTACCTCTCAGGTGGGCACCATTGCCATGATAACAGAACAAAAGAGACGTTCATGGTGAGTTCTGGCACCTATTTTTTTTTTAAAAAAATAGCACTGTGTAGGACTAGATGCATAACAACACTTAAGAGATTTTTTAAAAATAAGCTGTTTACAAATAATAAATGGATGGGCCTATTAGGGCACATCCACACTGTTAAATTGACAGTGCTCTTATATCACTTCAACAGTCATGGCTTCCCCCAGAGAATTCTGGGAACTTAGTTTGTTAAGGATGCTGGGAAACTGTAGCTCTGTGAGGGGATCTCCAAACAGAATACAGTTCCCACAATTCTTGGGGGGAAGGCATGGCTGTTAAAATGCAAAACGTTTTAAAGGTAGAATGTGAACATGATTCTAATAAAGTTATAAGCTATAACATTCAATCAGATGTACGTACTGAGGCACCTAACCATAAGCCTGCATTTTTATCAAAGCTTCTATATATTTCAATCAAGGCTTGTATTTAAAAATGAGCTTAAAAAAGGATTTTCAAATGTTTCATGCCAGGCAGAAGAAACCTTGGCCATTCTCCTAAGACAAGAGGGCCCCATTGATTTATAGTAGAAAAACAATTCTCAAAGTCATAAAAAGGGAGAATTACATATGCTGCCCCAAGGCTGAGAAAACACCATTAGGAATGGGGAAAGATAATACTAATGTGCCTCCCAGTAAAATGAGCCAGATCTTCTTTCTAAGGTTGAAAGGCCAGGAGCAAATGGAAGGAAAAACATTTAGCTAGAAAGAAAGAGAGCATTTTTGGGGAAGTCTCTTCTAAAGCTGTTTCTTAAACTGAGAGAGTTAAAAAGGTTAAAATGTGTTAAATGTTGGAAAGGCAACTGGCTTGGCAGAAGAAGCAGCTTCTTCCTATTTTATTTTGAGGCTGGAGAGGAGGGGGAAAGGGGGAGGTGCAAACTGAAGAGGCTTCTTTTAAAAGCTGTGTTTTATTGAGTTCCTTCCTTTTTACTTTGAAAAGCTTTATTCTTTTAAGAGGCTACCTATGATAAATGTATGAAATATATTAGCTTAAATATATTGGCTTAAATGTAATTATGCAAAGGATTTAAGGAATGCTAGATTCTTATTTCATATGGTTGTAAGAGTTGTATTTATCCTGAAATTAAGTCAGCCACCAGCCCCCCCCCTGCCAGACAGAAGACGCCATCCAAGCAGTCTTGATATATAGTTGTCAGGCATTTTGTTTAGAAACATTAAATGAAGGAAATCTTTCAATGTTGATGTGAAACTCAAGATCCTTGACATCTGTTGAACATAAAAATGTAAGATTAAACATTTGTTTTATAAGGCAATAGGGCAAGGAGGGCAAGAGGTGAGCTGGTAATTAAGATTCCATGTAAGATATATTATTACTTATATGTCATATATATAGCTCTTTGTCTCCCTTATAAGGGCAAGGAAGTGGGTGTATCTTTTGTGGGTGTATCTTTTGTGATTGGTTCTAGCAAACAGCCAATAGGAATTTCAACCAGGCTGATTGGACAGAGGCAGCCACAGGAGGAGCAAAGGGGGCTGGATTAAGGGAATATAAGTGCTGGCCAGAATGGCAGGAGGCCAGGCCAGAGCTTGGTAACCACGTACCACTGAGCCTCTTATTTATTTGTCTGACAAATAAATTACTATTTTAATTTCTCTATTGCTGCGTTGAATATTTCATTCCAGCTAAGCGTTAACCACAAGCAGGGTGCTACAGTACGAATAAAGAATAAAGAATAAATGAAATCTATGAACCAGCAATTAATCACAGTAAAAATTATGGGAACAATTAGAGACATCAATCATCCTTGACTACAACAGCATTTTTTTAAACCTCCACTTTAATGGAGGATTCCACAAATCACTTGGGCCCTGTGTGAAAAAGTATTTCCTTTCATCTGCACTGAGTCTGAATCTTCTGCCAATCTTCCTAGGATGATCCAAATATCCCCCCTCCCAAGATATAGGACTTAGTAGTAGTAGTAGGATCAAAGTCTTTTTAACTGTCTTTACTGTCATAGAATCGTAGAGTTGGAAGGGACCCCAAGGGCCATGTACCCCAACCCTCTTGCAATGCAGGAATCTCAGCTAAAGCATCCATGACAGATGACCATCTAACCTCTGCTTAAAAATGTCAATGTGTAGCTTTGTCTAAAAGCCCATTTTACATGGTTTGTAGGCATCCTGACTTGCAAATTATACCCTACCCTGCAATTCTAATAAGATGAAATGAGCCAGCTAAAAATATGCCAAATAAATGAGAGGGAGAAAAACATTTCTCTATCCACTTTATCTGCACAGTGCATGTTTTCATAAACCTCTACCACATCCCCTCATACTTGCCTTGTTCCTAAACTAAAAAGCCCCAAAACTTTTTCTCATAGGGGAGGTGCTTTTTGTCCACTAAAGAAATAAAATAAATATTTAGCCCTCCTAGTTCCTATGTGGTTTATGTAATTTTCTCTTAGATGCACCAGTGGAGACAGATGTCATAGTAACTCAGTGTAATATAACTTCCTTTATTTCACGAGATAGCTGTTTTAATAGTTGTTTTCACTGGGGCCTGTAGTTGTATTAGCCGCCTCTGCCAGGCTGTGACTCCATGCCCTCCCCACTTACTGAAAGTCAGGGGTTTCCCTCCAAAATATGACAGTCCCCTTAAAGAGATACCACCACAAGTTAGGTGCAACATTTGAACTTGTTGACAAACTGTTGGTTGGCTCAACGGCTATGAGCAAACTATAAACTTACTCATCGGTCACAGGATGTCTGGGAAGTCTAAGTTAGCCAGACAGTTGACATCTGCTCTCAAACCACAAAGCCAACACCTGCATGCAGAGTCTTAGTCAAACGAGTGTCTTCCTGCAAGGCTACCATGAGGACCACATTTCCTTCACCTCCTGAATGGCCATGCAAACAAAAGTGCTGCATTTTCAGATAGCATTCACTCAGGTCCATGGCCAGAATTGTTACGGTGGGAAGGGGAGCTATGGATATACTGGGATAGACTTTATAAATCAATGTGAAATATTGAAAAGATACTAGGTAAATAAAAATAGCCTGATATGGTTAAAATTTGGCCACCATCCTGCTGCCTTTCCCTGCAGGAAAGTTATCCAATTTGGGCCTCTTTCATCATCACACAGTTTAATTAATGAAAGGGGAAACACACAGATAAAAGAATTAAACTTTGAAATACTGTATTTTGCCCTAGCTTTTCTTAATGAGACTTATTTTTTAAAAATCAAGAGAGGGCATAAACTAGTGACACATGCTAGGTGAGGGCCTGTGTGTTCTTACAGAGTGGGAATAAAAGGATTGATACTGCACTCCTCTCCATATCTGTTCAGAAATATGTACCATTAAGTTCAGTGGCACATCTTCCCAGATTAAGTAGGTATGAGATTGCACTGCAGCCAATAATAATAATAATAATAATAATAATAATAATAATAATAATAATTTATTATTTATACCCCGCCCATCTGGCTGGGCCTCCCCGGCCACTCTGGGCGGCTTCCATAAAAACCAAAAATACAGTAAAATCACACGTTAAAAACCTCCCTGAACAGGGCTACCTTAAGATGTCTTCTGAATGTCAGGTAGTTGTTTATCGCTTTGACATCTGCTGGAAGGGCGTTCCACAGGGTGGGCGCCACTACCGAGAAGGCCCTCTGCCTGGTTCCCTGTAGCTTTGCTTCTCGCAATGAGGGAACCGCCAGAAGGCCCTCGGCGCTGGACCTCAGCGTCCGGGCAGAATGATGGGGGTGGAGACGCTCCTTCAGGTATACTGGACCGAGGCCATTTAGGGCTTTAAAGGTCAGCACCAACACTTTGAATTGTGCTCGGAAACATACTGGGAGCCAATGTAGGTCTTTCAAGACCGGTGTTATATGGTCTCGGCGGCCGCTCCCAGTCACCAGTCTAGCTGCCGCATTCTGGATTAGTTGTAGTTTCCGAGTCACCTTCAAAGGTAGCCCCACGTAGAGTGCATTGCAGTAGTCCAAGCGGGAGATAACCAGAGCATGCACCACTCTGGCGAGACAGTCCGCAGGCAGATAGGGTCTCAGCCTACGTACCAGATGGAGCTGGTAAACAGCTGCCCTGGACACAGATTTGACCTGTGCCTCCATGGACAGCTGTGAGTCCAAAATGACTCCCAGGCTGCGCACCTGGTCCTTCAGGGGCACAGTTACCCCATTCAGGACCAGCCAACCTAGAAGAAAACCCTTTTGAACTCAATGGGACTTACTTTTGAGTAGATATCTATAGGGCTGTGCTGTAGAAGGCTGATAGCTGCAACTGGATCATCAGGAATGTTTTCTTCTAGGTTGGCTGGTCCTGAATGGGGTAACTGTGCCCCTGAAGGACTGTGCCCCCCGCACCTGGTCCTTCAGGGGCACAGTTACCCCATTCAGGACCAGCCAACCTAGAAGAAAACCCTTTTGAACTCAATGGGACTTACTTTTGAGTAGATATCTATAGGGCTGTGCTGTAGAAGGCTGATAGCTGCAACTGGATCATCAGGAATGTTTTATACATATAGGAAATCTTCTGTAAATAACAGGATTCTTCTTTGGTAATATGAAGTTGTGGGGGCTTAGAGCCCTTTAAAATTATGAGAGGCTCTGTAACTAGCTTAGAAATAATGAAATTCAAGGGCTGGGGGAATCTGAGAGAATTACCATTTATCAGTATTCAAAAGAAAACTGTTGCCAGCACTAACAAGTAGATTGCAGACTTTGGGGCTGTACGTTGATTCAGGAGGAAACACTTTCCTGGCACAGGATCCATCAAAATCTGTTTTTCTGAAGCTCCTTGCGCACAATAAGTTCCTTTGGGATTATTGCTTCAGATGCAGTTGTTATGAAAGAGAGAGAGAGAAAGTGGTAGATGTTGCCCAGCATGTTCTTGAAAGGGTTAGATAATGGCATCTTCAAAAACTTCTGTAAAGGGTAAGAGACGTGACTATCAAGTTCTTGGACACCACCAAATCAGAACTTTTGGCACAAAGCTGTAAACAGCATATGCAAATTGTCGTCTTTGCTCTGCAATGGGAACAGAATCAGAGAGATGGGGACACTCCAAACTACAAAACAGCAAACGCCATTTGTTTTCAGTGGAACTACTGCTGGGATTCGCAGTTTAAATGAAGCCTGTTTATCACTTGTCACTTGATTAGAGACAATGCTTTGCAAACTCTTTCAGTGTGCCCTGGTCTCTTATCAACAAAAACAAAACAAGCTTGAGAAAACACTGAAACAAAGCAGAACTAATGAAGTTGCTTTTGCATGTAAATATGAAGAGGAAGTCATTAGAGGACAGTTACAGCTCCTGGCTGTTTAAAGAAGCTCCATCTCAGAATGGAAATAAACTGTGCTGTGTATCAGTTAGTCATATCTCCTAAAATTAAAAACTAAAGTGTGCCTGATCCTTGCTCACTACAAATCTGCAAAATTCGCCATTGACCAGCACCGATAGTGATTAAAAAAACTGCAGAATTGTGATAGGAGGAACCCAGTCAAAATGTATTTAAAGGGCTCAATTTACCTATGAATCAGGACATGTATACCCAGCTCTTCTGGTGTAACAAGGCATGAACAGCATTTGCAGGGTCAGGGTATCAGCACCTGGCAGCGGCTTAATAATCATAATTTATTTATACCCCGCCACACACTCCAGGAAGCCATCCACCAATGCTACATTTCCCAAAGTGCCTGTAGCACCTGGCAGAGTGTCACCGCAGGGTATTGTGATAAATAAATATGATGAGAGGCTTTCCAGACCCAGCTGCTGACACCAGGTAAACCCACAGGGAAACATGAGGCCTTCTCAAACCTTGTGCCTATCCCGAATGTGTTTTATTGGGCTTCTGGGATTCCCATACACCTGTCAGGTATAGCCTGGAATGCATCAGCATCACCACCATACACCTTTGCTTGGGGTGATATCGCTGCCCATATACAGTGGTACTTCGGGTTACAAACACTTTGGGTTACAAACTCCGCTAACCTGGAAGTAGTACCTCGGGTTGAGAACTTTGCCCCAGGATGAGAATGGAAATCATGCGCCGGCGACGTGGCAACAGCAGGAGGCCCCATTAGTGAAAGCACACCTCAGAACGGTTTCGGGTTAAGAACGGACCTCCAGAACGAATTAAGTTCGTAACCCAAGGTACCACTGTACTGGTATGGCAAGAAAGGGTGCAATGCCACAGGGGGCTTCCTTACTCCAAGGAGCAAGTCCGAAGTGGCGGCTTAATTTTTGAAGGTACGTTCTCCTTTCTCATTGCACCCTACTATGTCCATAGTTTGGGAATAGTTTGGGCTTAAAAGGTATCATCATTCCTGATCGATATTTTCATGTGTTTCAGGGTGGGGAGAGGATGTTTGTAGAAAGATGTACTAGTTAAATCTGCTAAAAGACAAAACCCCAGAAAGTAGTATTTACTTTTCAAAACACCCATCTGATCTGATAAATATAGCGATAATGCACACAGACCAGTGTTTTAAGGTAACATTGCAAAAAGTTGGGCAATTAAGCTTTGAATGATACAAAATATGTTCTTTCGCCCAAGTCTGCCAAACTTTAATGTGCTTCTCTGCAGCAGCATATGGTATAGCCATTATTTAAAGACTGCTTGTAAGCAGTACACATCTTTCACATCTAAGCCAGAGCAGGGATTAGATTGGGGACCCATCTGCTTGCCTCTGCTGACTCCTCCACAGAGTCTCCGACTCTTTGATAACTGCTGACATTCTAAATATCACAGGTGCTTTTGTTTGCCTATCTCGTGGCACACAACAGGAAGATGATTTCACTTTGTCCAAATCGATCTTAAAATTCTTGTCAGTAAGAAGAATCAAAGGAATAAACAGCTGTGGTCCGTCATCATTCACAATGCAATGATGCTGATGCAGTGTAATGCAGGATTTTCCGTAAAGGGCTTTCTTTCTTTATATTTTATTTAGAGCAGCATTTCTATTCATCCCACGGGGGGGGGGGGGTAATTTAAAAAGCCCAGGCCATCAGCATGTGTAGATGATATTAGCCTGCACTACCACCTTGCTCCTGATCACTGCTTTCTCTCCCCCCAATAGAAATAAAGAGGATTCTTTGAGGTTTTGGTTTTTTTTAATAGCTTTATCTGACCGTATAAGCTGTAAAGGGAGAAATCAAAGGGTTGCCCTGTGTGGTGCCTCTTGGTAAAATAATCAGCTTTGATGTTCCTCTTTTGATAGGCCACAGCGTTTTAGGCAGCTCCTTAGGATTTGTTGCCATTTGACATGGGCCACTCAACAATTATCGACCTATATCTTTGTTGCATAACGATTATAAACTTTTTGCAGATATATTAGCAAATAGGCTGAAAACAGCATTAAAAGAGGTAATCCATTATGACCAGGCCAGATTCTTGCCAAGAAGAGAAATGAAGGGCAATATTAGGAATATAATTGATATAACAGAATATTTACAAGTGAGAAATGAAAAGCAAACGGCTTTAATGTTTTTAGACGCAGAGAAAGCATTTGACAATGTTTCCTGGGATTCTATGTTTAAAGTTTTGGAATATATGAGCTGTGGAGACACAGAGTCAGGGCAATATATACTAAACAGTTAGCTAAACTGATAGTAAATAATGTCATGACTGAGAATCTCAAAATAATTAAAGGAATGAGACAAGGCTCCCTGTTGTCACCCTTGTTGTTTATATTAGTTTTAGAAGTATTGGTACAAACAATAATATGTAATCAAGAAATTAAAGGTATAAGAGTGGGAAAGAGACAATATAAATTAAAAGCATTCACAGATGACATGGTGATATCCTTAAAAGAACCAATAGAGTCAATCCGGAAAGTATTACAAGAGATACAGAATAATGGAGATGTAGCAGGTCTTAAGATTAATAAAGACAAACCAAACTCTTGGTAAAAAATATGAATGATGAGAGTAAAAATAAATTACAAGATGTATCAGGTCTAAAGATTGAAAGGAAGATCAAGTATCTAGATATATGGTTAACAGCAAATAATATAATTCTCTATCAAGATAATTTTTAAAAAACCTGAGAAGATATTAAAAGAAATGGGTAAATTTGGGCAGAATGAAACTTTCACTGTTAGGTAGAATGTTGACTATAAAAATGAATGTACAGTGGTGCCCCGCAAGACGAATGCCTCGCAAGATGGAAAACTCACTAGACGAAAGAGTTTTCCGTTTTGGAGGTGCTTTGCAAAACGAATTTCCTATGGGCTTGCTTCGCAAGACGAAAATGTATTGCGAGTTCCTGCGGGGTTTTTTTCCTCCCCCCCTTTTTTCTAAGCTGCTAAGCCGCTTATCCGCTAAGCCGCTAAGCCGCTAAAAGCCGATAAGCCGCTAATAGCGCTAATCTGCTAAGCCGTCAATGGGCTTGCTTCGCAAGACAAAAAAACCGCTAGACGAAGAGAATTGCGGAACGGATTCTTTTCGTCTTGTGAGGCACCACTGTATTACCAAGAATGTTATTTTTGTTTCAATCAATTCCGGTAATTGGCAAGACAGATTGTTTCAATGTATGGCAAAAACATATTTCTAAATATATCTGTCAAGGGGAAAAACAGAGAATATTGATAGATGCAAAAGAGAGAGGAGGTTTCTCCCTGCTGGAAACGAGATTATATTATGAAGCATCTTGTCTTTGTTGGTTGAAGGAATGGATGACATTGGAGAGTCCACATATCTGCAAACAAATGCCGGCTCCCTCAGTCTTAAAGCGGAGATGAGTGCTGCACCTCATAATAGAATTCAACTGGACTTAACCATCCAGGGGTCCTGTACCTTTACTTTTCATTGAGTATTCATTCTGATTTGTTTGCGGGGACATTTTATGACAATAAGCATTTGGCCTGATCAATCAACTGTTTATCCCACACTGCATGCTTTCGTAACACCCCCATCCTTTAACTGAGCAGATCTGGTTTCAGTTGATGCCTGGATGGTGGCTTGGGTTGAAAGGTAGGGTGTAAATGTAAAAAAGAAAACAGAAAACATGATTGTCCCAGTTTGCAATGCAACACAATTTAAGAATCACTGGTGGCAATTAGTTTCTATATTAAGAACTCTACATTCTAACTCCCTTCAGCTAAGCAACATCCAGCACAATACTAGCTATAGCTTTTGCACTAGGATTATCCATGTTTGTATTAACTTGTGAGCCACCTTGCATCCTTGTTCTGGGGGGAAAGGCGGAATATAAGTAATTAAATAACCAAGTATTATGAAGCAAGCCACTGGGCAAACGAATCTTGCTGAGCACTTGCAAAAATATTGGCAATAATTACTTTGTCACTTCCACACAATAGGATGACTGTACTTTGGGAAGAGACTCGGCTTAGTGCAACTCCAGCTGCATGTCTATGCACGGTTACCTATGAGTTGGCCATGCTGAGCTATGTGGGGCTTTGGGGAACTGAATGTAGCCCTTGCAAAGCTACAATTCCCTGGATTCTTTGGGGGAATCTGTGTGCTCTAAATCTCCTTTTAATGTATGGTGAGGGTGTGACTCATCTAAGCATGCCTGGTACTGAGCTGTAAGCTCCCCGATTCCTCGCTAAGTAGCACACCACCCAGCTGGCCTGAAAGGCATGAGTGAAAACCTTTAATTCAGAATTTCCTTCTTTTGTGAATGCTTGCCTTCATCTTATAGTTATTCCAACATTGTTGTTTTGTGTGTGGCATGCCTGGCAAAGCTGATAAGAAAACTGTAAAGGTCAAGCCTAGATTAAGAAAGTGAAATGCATTTTCTCAGGCGTAAGAATTGCTGGTGTGTTCCTATATCCTGGAAATATTTGATTGCTGTGGTCATCTCTCTCTCTCTCTCTCTCTCTCTCTCTTAAAAGGAAAAATCCACCAGATAGATAGATAGATAGATAGATGTAGATATATATAGATATATATTCATAAGACGCAGAATGCTGACCTTCATGTGTGTTCTCCCCAATGGGCAACTTGTGTGGCTCATTTTCTGGGCATTGCAAGGAAACTGGGGGCAGGTGGGGGTGGGGAGATGCACAAGCCACTGAACTGCAGAGAATTGAAATGATATGCCGGGTGAATGCATCCACAAATAGCTAAAAAAATTTAATCCAGTTTTGAATTAACCTACACTATGTCATACGTTCGGAGGTTCATTTAAGCCCCAAATGATTTGGTTCTCTAACCTGCCGAATAGATTATATCTGTAATGGTTGCATTCTTCAAAAAGCTCCATTTTGTCCAGCAGTTCTGAATCTGGTCTTCCCCTGGGGTTTATACAAAAAAGAAAGAAAGAAAAAACCATTGTGGTGCAGTGGTTAGAGGGCTGGACTAGCTAGAACCTGGGAGACCTGGGTTCAAATCCCCACTCAGCCATTAGTCTCACTGAGTGACCTTTCACCAGTCACCGTCGCTTAGCCAAACCTACAGGATTATTGTGTGGATCAAATTTGGGCAGAACCATGTTCCCTCAATTGAAGCCCTTGGAGGAGCAGTAGAATATACTGTAAATGTCGCTGTTGATAATGATGATGCTAACAATTTCCAAACATGCAGCACATTTAACCTTAGGCTACTCTTATTGTTACAATGCACTGAGATTGTCGTGCTGTGTATGTGGTCCTGTGATCATCTGAATCAACTACAATACAAACCACGATGGCTATGCTCTGCTGCCACAGATTGAGGCAGCAATGCTTCAGAATACTCTTTGCTGGAAACCACAGGAGAGAGTGCTTGAATCCTGATTGCAGGTTTCCCACTGGTTGGCCACTCTGAGAACTGGATGCTGGACTAGATGGGTCACTGGCCCAATCCAGCAGGCTTTTCTTACATTCTTATGACCTTCATTCAGATTATGATTGTTCGCATTTCTATTATGCCAAATGTGCAAACTGAGTAATAGTTGTCTCTGGCACCACTATAACTAAGTCCCGCTGTGCTCAGTAGTCTCTCAGATAAAGGTGGATAGAACTGCAGTCTAATAGCACACGCTGTGCATTTGCCTGGAAGAAATTCCTACTGTGTTCAATGGGGTTAACTGCCTAATAAGTGTGTTTATGACTGGAGCTGTTGTGTATTAAAGGGACGAGAATTTCTTACAATATTTCCTGTCTTCTAGAAATTACACGCAGCGCTTGTCCCCGGTAGCTTCTTTACATGCACACAAAGTTTTCCCATTATGACTGACAAGAAAGACAACACAGTGTTTTGATATTTGAAGCCTCAGGGCAGGTAACAATGAGAAACAAAAATCCTCATCAAGGCACTGTTCATTGCCTGCCCTATCCCTAAATCTGCCCTCCCTCCAAGCCCACGATGCCACTTTGATTGACTTAACTAATTTCCATTCCTCAAGCTCTCATGTTCAAAAGTACCTATCATCCACTAAATCTGAAGCAGAAACACATATCCATAAGGGATATTGTCATTCTCAAGTCACCAAGCTCTCTCTTAGCAGGAGCAAATCTCCCCACTGAGGCCATTTCCTCCTTTATTCTCAAGGTGGTGGGGGATGGTAGTGGACCGACATAACTGCTCCCAGCTTCTTATATCTATCGTCCCTTCTCTAGGTCTTCCTGTCGTCTTAAACATGGAGGGCAGGCCCTCGTCTCAGTCTTCTAAAGCACAATGCAACCATCGGATTGACAGCCGTATACATCTACTATGACACATGTGAGAATGAGTGCCTATGTCTGCATAGCTGCATTACTAATTATTTACCCTTCCATTCAGCTTTCCCCGTTTTTTAAATGCCTGCCAACCCAGTCTGAATAGGTGAGCTCATTTTCTTCCACCCTCCTCTTTTCTTTGCCTCTGTTCCTCTCTTTCCCCCCCCTGATATTTTCAATGGGCTTCTACAGTTGCTCAGGCGGACAGCATTCCGTTGCCAGGCAACTCTCCAAAAAGGGGAGCAAAATGCTGCTGGCATCGACAAAGCAGGCCAGTCTGCTCCAGGGATGCTGAAGTGCCATGGGCTAATTTTTGCCTCTCTGAATTTGGGTACGAAAGGGGACCCTTCTTCAGTATGGCTGGTGAGGAATGCGGAATTATCGGGAACATTATTTTGTTGTTTGGCTTGGGCTTGCCCTCCGTCCTCCTCTTCTCATTCCACCCCTAGGCCCCTTGAAATCACGCACACCCAATCCACTTGCCAGAGTTTGGAATAGCTCACTGTCTTATGAATTACTGCCAAATTTGGAGCAGCATTTGGCTGAAGGCGCCAGTCAGTGTAAGCTTGTCGACAATACCGAGCTGGATTGTGCGCCAGTGGTCTGACTCCATGTAAAAGGCAACTTCCCATGAAGTGATGAGATCCATCCTTAAACTTTCTTGTAACCCTTCATAAGGAGAGATCTATTTGTGAATTATAGTTTTGTTAGATTTTAAGTAAGAAAAGAAAACACTACCTGCTGCTTCTGTTTTCTGTTACAGTAATATCAGAATGTTCTAAAGTAAACCCTCTTCCATGAAACCACTGCTGCAGAATCTTCTTAGGATCTTTTCCCAGTCTTTCACCGTCTATTTAAGAACATAAGCCCTAATGGATCAAACCTAAGGCCTATCTGTTCTACTAGCCTGTACAGTGGTACCTCAGGTTACGTACTTAATTCATTCCGGAGGTCTGTTCTTAGCCTGAAACTGTTCTTAACCTGAAGCACCACTTTAGCTAATGGGGCCTCCTGCTGTCGCCGCGCCGCCGGAGCACGATTTCTGTTCTCATTCTGAAGCAAAGTTCTTAACCCGAGGTACTATTTCTGGGTTAGCGGAGTCTGTAACCTGAAGCATATGTAACCTGAGGTACCACTGTACTTCACAATGGCCAACCAGTTGCCTTTGGGAAGCCCATGAGCAAGACTTGAGCACAACAGCCCTCTCCTGCTGTTTGTCTCCAGTGACTGGTATTTAGGATCCTGAGGGCCACAGTTGGATCCAAATTTTGAAAAAAGGTAGGGATGAATTGCTGTTAGTTTTCTGCTTTTAGTACCATAGCTGGGGAGGCTGTGATTGATTACCCGTAGTCTGATTTCCTGCTTCTTTTAAAAGCATCTCCAGGTGCCCTCAATTTGGAATCAGACCACTGTGCTGGAAGAAGGCTAACTCTTCTCCTCCCCCTATTAGGTACCCCAAATGTTGTTGGATTACAGTTCCCATCACTTCTGATCATTGGCTAGGGCTCTACCACATCGGGAGTTCACTGCTGTGGCTCTCTCTCCTTCTGCCTGTGCCAAGGTTGGGGAACCGGTAGCCCTCAAGATGTCTCTGGACTGTAGCTCCAATCATGCCTGACTACTGGCCAAGTTGGCTGGGGCTGATGCGACTTGAAGTCCAACAACTTCTGGAGTGCCACAGATTCCCCATCTCTGCCCTGTGTCTTTATCTCACCTAAACGGCTTTGCCCCAGCAACCAGCAGAGAGGAGGGCAGGGGGAGCAGCTGCCCCCCTTAGGTCAAGTAAAACAATAGAAATATTCAACTGACTGACCAATCATGTTGGTTCTACCCTCCCTAACAACAAAAATCCTGGCTATGCCCATGCCAGCAGCTATTTGCCTCCATGCAGCCTATATAAAAAGCTGGTGGAGATTCTTGAGACTTGGACAACAGCACAAACGGAAGCTCCCTTCCTCCATGGTGCCATGGGTCCCAAAATCCACACACGCTCGTACCCATCCCATTGACTTTTTAAACAAAGAGACGGGGGATCCCATCAGAACACCGTATCTGGTTTGGCTCTAATTCCCCATAACAATGAAGCACACAGAGGCAGGAAAGAGATTCAGTTACATTTTACAATCCCAAAATGGGCAACCCCCTCACCACCACCACACCCCGTCCATAGTTGCAGCTGGTGCTGTTGCAAGATTATTCCGGTGCTTCTCTATTTAACAGTTTCATGTTAAGCTTTGCTCGCAAAAACAGGAAAAAAGAGAGAGAGGCCACCGGAGCAGCCCTCTGGGCAGATGCCGCAACAGGACGTTGGTTCCACCCCCAGTTAAAGATGACATTGCAAGTTGAGGCTGCTGCCAGCCAGCAAGGAACAAAATAATACTCCAGTTCTGTGCGCTGTGTACACACAGCTGTCTTCAAAGGGAAATGGGCTAATCCTACTGCATTTCCTTTCTTCAGCTGGTGTGCAAAGAAGGGCCTCGGGGCTTAGAGGGAAAGACTGATTGGCGTTTGTTCATTTCCCTCCATCTCCAGGCTCATTGCTACTGGAAAAGGAAGAGGACTAATAGGGCAGGATTCCTGTCCATTTCCTTTTGCCCAACAGACCGGCTATAGGCTATGTTGAGTCCTCTGCCACACCTGTGCCCATTCTTAAAGGACATGCCTTTCTGTGTAAACCAAAACATCACCCTACGTGTTGTGGCTGGAGTGCTCACAGACATTTGTGTGCATGAAAATTCAGGTGGGAAATGTCATTCGACAGGACTTGCAGCCCCTCCTGTTGGTTCCCTGCAAGTTATCAAAACTAACATAGGCAAAATGGCAGAAAGGCAATACAAGGACATTATGGGTGACAGCAAAAACCAAAGTTAAGTTCAAGTTCTGGTGTATGCCATCTGGGTGGAAACAGGCACAGAAGCTACATAGGTGAAAGCCAGAACCTGACATGATCTCAGCAAATGCATGGACCAAATGGCACAACTACCAATATACTGGGCATACAGAGGAAGGGTGAGTTTGCAGGGGGAAATTTGTGGCCAGGAGAAAGAGGAGGTACATATACATACACACACACACACACCTCTTGAGCATCTCCCTTCTTGCTTGCAAGTACTTGCTTGTTTTGCCCCATTCTTACTCACTTCTGGTCTCACAGTCTAGCAGGAAGGGGGGAAATATGCTACAGGATTATGCCCCATTCTATCTTAACATTCATGCCCCTTCATGACTATCATGGTGTTGAGAAGTCTGCATTTTCTTCCTTACTATATTGTTCTGTCTTGATGCCATGGGGAGAATGGTTTGGTTACTGAATCACCATCATGATTCTTAGCTTCCTCTAAGATATGATGGGCGAATCCAAAAGCAAGTAGTGTAAATCCCTGAAGAATCTGAAGCCCTTAACTGTGTATTTATGTTTAAGTGAGCCAAAGCATACCGGTATGTGACTTTCCTTAGGCTTTTCCACCAATGAAGGCAACCCGTAGTGCTCACACCTTATGCCAATCAGGTTGCGCTTATAACTCGTAACTGTTGCCTCCCTTGTTGCTTTTGCTGCAACTTCTCTGGGGTGCAAGCCCGGGCAGTGTGTCTGGAGGTCCTGGGCTGGCAAACGACAAGACCCAGTTCTTGGCCTTGCTGACATGGTCCAAGGTAAAGCAATTTCCTAAGCAGTTGAAATATGAGCCACACGCAAACCTCCCCCTTGTTTGGCTTGGTATTAATTATTATCATGACTTTTTCTTGTACCATAAAACACAGATCTTCATATTCCAACAGCTTGGATGATGCAATACAGTAAAGTGGTTCCTGTGCTGAAAAGGCAGGGTAGCACAGTGAGGGTTAAGGGGAAGCAGGCCATCATTCTTTTTCTACACGACACAGAAGAAGCATAAAAGTGGAAAGGTGAAAAAAAGGGGGGGGGCAAACCAAGCCACAAAAGTGCAGGCATTCCACCCAAATTACAGAAAGCTAGCATATTTTAAGATTTTATTTTATTTATTTATTTATTTTAAAACCTACTATATTCTTTTCTTCTTTCTGGGTATGGCTCATCTGGAGATAGTAAGGTTACCAGATTTTTTTCTTTTTTTTAAAAAAATAATATTTATTAACATTTTAAAGACTGAAAAGAAAAACAAAAGAATTAAACAAAACAATACAATACAATACAAAAACAAAAACACCACACAACACCAACCCCCAAACATTAAATTAACAAAACCAAACAAACACAATTTAAAACACATCTAATAAGTTCAGTATCTTAACTTTCATTTACTTGTTTCAATGACCTCCTCACACCTCCCTTTTTGTATTCCACTTTAATTAACTGTTTCAGCAATTCCTTTCCATCTTCCTCTGTTTTCTGTCCTGTAATTTATCTTAACATATTCTAACCTTATTTTTCCCTTTAATATATAATTGTCTTAACATATTTTAACTTTATTTTCCCTTTAATACTCTAATAATCTATTTGTACTTAATTCCTTGTAACATTTCTACTAAAGCCATATAGCTCCTTTCCAACATTTTTCTAACACTCATTAATTTTACAATATTTTTATAAATAGTCTTTAAACTTTTTCCAATCTTCTTCCACCGACTCTTCTCCCTGGTCCTGGATTCTGCCAGTCATATCCGCCAATTCCCTATAGTCCATCAACCCGGTGATCTTCTGTCCGATGCTCTTAACTCTTTTCCAAGTCCCTTCTGCGAGTCTTCTTCATATTTATACATGAACTTTACTTTGTCTTCCACTGATCTTATTTTCATTTTCTTTCCTTTGAGGCTAAAGAGTAGATCTCGGGGAAACTCCCACCTAAAGATGATTTTTTTCCTTCTCGACAGGGCAACCAAATCTCCATAATTAAATCTAAGATCCGAAAGGTATTTCAGGACGTCTTTCAAAATTTCCACTCTTGACTGTTGTTCTTCTAAGTTCCTCTGGAATTTCCAACAGTCTCTTATTTTGTTCTTCTCTTTTTTCCCTCCTCTTCCAAGTCTGAGAGCCCTCACAGTTTTAATCTCTTTTGACCCAATTCCCGGTCCCAAAAGTCATCAAATTCCTGTGTAAGGAAAGCTATCATACTTTCCTTCTCCAGTTCAGGTAGGGCTCTGATCCTCGAAATCTGATTTTCTTTAAATTCAATCATAGCAGGCATCAACTTTTGGTCATCATCTGTAAGGCTGGGACTCTCTCTCTCTCCAATTGTGTTACTTTAGATTCAACGGCAATAACTTTCTCCCTAGCCTTCTCCGCAGTTTGCCATGTAAAAGTAGATTCCTGTGTCAGTTTCTGAATAGTTTCTATATTGGTGTTCACTTTTTGTCCCAAATTGTCAATTTTGGTAGTTACCACATCCACCTTTTTGTGAAGCTGTTCCAGTGAGTCACTTATCTTACATAATACAACCACTAAGGCCTCTTCTGTCAAGATTCTTAACCGATTCAAGGTCCCCAGACTCTCACAGGTTTTTATCTTGCAGCTGGAAATTTCCCCAGCTCAGCTCTTGTGACAGTTTCAAAAGCTTCCTCTAGAGGGAAACAGTTCCTCTAGAGGGAAACAGTTTCTATTTGTATTAGTCCTTTTAAACTCAATTCAAACAATAAAGTTAGTTTCAATTTTCTGTTACTTTTACTCCTTTTTAAACGCAGACAGAGACCATGGAAACAATGTATTCCTCTTATTTAACTAACTGTCAGTGAACATTCTAATCACGGTCAGTCCTGTTGGCAGCCCGTTTCCAGGATCGGAGCGGTGGTATATTAATTCTGTTCGCTCTCTCCTGCAGGTATACTCAGTCCAAAACTTTCCCCCCTCTTCTCCTGCCACCAAGGGGGGTTTAGTATTTTTTACTGGTGGAAATTTAGTCCTTTACAATAGGCTTTCCGAGACTTCAGTTTGCATCCTCATTACTTCAATCTATTTACAAAAGGTGAAGGTGGACTTCCTGTTTTAGACCTCCTCGTTTTGGCACCAAATTAAGACGTTTAAAAATCCAATTCTCCGCTCTACTCACGGGTAGTTGCTTTAAGATCAAATTTTCCACAGGAAAAAGTCAGCGCTCTCCGGCAACAGCTATGTGGCTTAACTCCGTGGAAGAAGCAGTCAATTCGAAGCACCGCGCCGCTCACCCCACGTCGCTCCGGATCCCCGAAACCGGGTTTCCCCGCGAGTAGGGGAGGTGCAAAAGGTGCCAGCCGAATCCCACGTTCACAGGCTTCACCCACCTGTGATTTCTAGTGGGTCTCCGCCTTCGCCGTGGCAGCCAGACCCGGATTCCTACGAAGCAAATTCCTCCCGATCAGAGGAATTCTGCCATTACCGGAGGCGCTAACCCGGAAGTCGGTTACCAGATTTTTTTCAATGAATCCGGGGACGCTTTTCAGCTTCAATGGATTTTGTATGGGGACTGATTTGTAAATACAGGGACTGTCCCCGGGAAACGGGGATGTCTGGTAATCTCAAGTTATGGCTCACATTATGGTAAGAACCAAAGCCCAGACTCCCATGTCAAAACCTGGTATCTTGCAAGCTGATTGGCATCCAAGAATATTATTCTCTGTCTGAGGTAGACACATGCATTGAGACATTTCTGGCTGGACTATAAAGCCATTCAGTCTGCTACAGAAGCCCATGTCTCTGAATAGGCAAGAGAGATAAGGAAAGCAAGGAAAGGGCAGGGAGCAATCCATGCCCTTTGCATTTTGGAATCAAACCGTCAAAAGGCTCTCAGGTCCCAGCCTTTCCTTTTGCTGCAGTAAATGTGGGCCCTGCAGGAAGAAATCGCTCAACACTCATAGATAGTATCAAAAAACAAATAAGCGCAAGAAACAAAGGCATCTTACAATGCAGACTTCCATGGCCATAGCAGGGTTAGTAAAGGTCACCAATAGCATGCAGGGGTTTAAGTTATTTTAGCTTGCCACATACATAGGGTTGGATCCACACCAACACCATAACACCAACCATGTTTACTTACAACTAAGCCGTACTGAATTCATTGGGCTTTACACCCAAATACATGGAGTTGGTACTGCAGCCCTAGTTAGTAAAGATTAGCTGCAACAAGTTAGTTGAGCTCAGCTGAGCTTAGTTGGGACAAATTAGGTCACATCTGTACCATACATTTGAAGTACAGTGGTACCTCTGGTTACGTACTTAATTCGTTCTGGAGGTCTGTTCTTAACCTGAAACTGTTCTTAACCTGAAGCACCACTTTAGCTAATGGGGCCTCCTGCTGCTGCTGCTGCGCAGCCAGAGCATGATTTGTGTTCTCATCCTGAAGCAAAGTTCTTAACCCAAGGTACTATTTCTGGGTTAGCAGAGCCTGTAACCTGAAGCGTATGTAACCCAAGGTACCACTGTACTCATGTGCTTTAAATGTAAAGTGAGGTTGCAACCCTAGTCATGTATTAATTTAAATTCCCATTGGTTTCAATGGGAACAAAGTTTTTGGCATTTTGACACGTTGGTCAAGCGCTGTGGTCATTTCCCCCCCTGTTAACTGGGAAGGGACTTCCAACAACCCAGTGATCCATGGGACCAAAACAACCACAACTCCACCACAGCAATGTCTCTCTCACATACATGTATTCATTTTACCTCACATCACCATCCTGAGGTGGTTCTTTTAAATCCTGGTTCTTTTAAATCAGAACCAGTGAAGGCGGTAAAGGTCCTGTGTGAGTGTCTGGAAGCGGTTGGAGGATGGATGGCGGCTAACAGATTGAGGTTGAATCCTGACAAGACAGAAGTACTGTTTTGGGGGGACAGGAGGCGGGCAGGTGTGGAGGATTCCCTGGTCCTGAATGGGGTAACTGTGCCCCTGAAGGACCAGGTGCGCAGCTTGGGAGTCATTTTGGACTCACAGCTGTCCATGGAGGCACAGGTCAAATCTGTATCCAGGGCAGCTGTTTACCAGCTCCATCTGGTACGTAGGCTGAGACCCTATCTGCCTGCGGACTGTCTCGCCAGAGTGGTACATGCTCTGGTTATCTCCCGCTTGGACTACTGCAATGCGCTCTACGTGGGGCTACCTTTGAAGGTGACCCGGAAACTACAACTAATACAGAATGCGGCAGCTAGACTGGTGACTGGGAGCGGCCGCCGAGACCATATAACACCGGTCTTGAAAGACCTACATTGGCTCCCAGTACGTTTCCGAGCACAATTCAAAGTGTTGGTGCTGACCTTTAAAGCCCTAAATGGCCTCGGTCCAGTATATCTGAAGGAGCGTCTCCTCCCCCATCGTTCTGCCCGGACACTGAGGTCCAGCTCCGAGGGCCTTCTGGCGGTTCCCTCACTGCGAGAGGCCAAGTTGCAGGGAACCAGGCAGAGGGCCTTCTCGGTGGTGGCGCCCGCCCTGTGGAATGCCCTCCCATCGGATGTCAAGGCGATGGACAACTACTTGACATTCAGAAGACATCTGAAGGCAGCCCTGTTCAGGGAAGTTTTTAATATGTGACATTTTAGTGTATTTTTTATCTCTGTTGGAAGCCGCCCAGAGTGGCTGGGGAAACCCAGCCAGATGGGCGGGGTACAAATAATAAATTATTATTATTATTACTGAAGGAAGCAGCCTTCCTCAACCATGCTGGCTGGGGCTAGTGGGAGCTGCAGTCCAAAGCAGCTGGATGGCACCAAATCTGGAAAGTCTGCATTAAAGTGTGAAACAAGATGAGCAGGGGCATGAGAGAAGACTTGGCTTGGGTTTGCTCAAAAGCAGTGGCATAGTGGTAAATTTTGAATCACAGAAACTCACCATGATAGCCCCCCCCCCCCGAGAGATCAAAAAAAGGAAGGGAACTGTGTTAATTACAGATAAATAATCGGGGAGGTCATTGAATAGGAAGCTAGCCTCATTGTCTTACTTCCTCTATGCTTTGTTGTTTAGTCATTTAGTTGTGTTCGACTCTTCGTGACCCCATGGACCAGAGCACGCCAGGCACTTCTGTCCTCCACTGCCTCCCGCAGTTTGGTCAGACACATGTTTGTAGCTTCGAGAACACTGTCCAACCATCTCATCCTCTGTCGTCCCCTTCTCCTTGTGCCCTCCATCTTTCCCAACATCAGGGTCTTTTCCAGGGAGTCTTCTCTTCTCATGAGGTGGCCAAAGTATTGGAGCCTCAGCTTCAGGATCTGTCCTTCCAGTGAGCACTCAGGGCTGATTTCCTTCAGAATGGATAGGTTTGATCTTCTTGCCGTCCATGGGACTCTCAAGAGTCTCCTCCAGCACCATAATTCAAAAGCATCAATTCTTCGGCGATCAGCCTTCTTTATGGTCCAGCTCTCACTTCCACACATCACTACTGGGAAAACCATAGCTTTTACTTTACCGACCTTTGTTGGCAAGGTGATGTCTCTACTTTTTAAGATGCTGTCTAGGTTTGTCACTGCTTTTCTCCCAAGAAGCAGGCGTCTTTTAATTTCGTGACTGCTGTCACCATCTGCAGTGATCATGGAGCCCAAGAAAGTAAAATTTCTCACTGTCTCCATTTCTTCCCCTTCTATTTGCCAGGAGGTGATGGGCCCAGGGGCCATGATCTTTGTTTTTTTGATGTTGAGCTTCAGACCATATTTTGCGCTATCCTCTTTCACCCTCATTAAAAGGTTCTTTAATTCCTCCTCACTTTCTGCCATCAAGGTTGTGTCATCTGCATATCTGAGGTTCTGGATATTTCTTCCGGCAATCTTAATTCCAGTTTGGGATTCACCCAGCCCAGCCTTTTGCATGATGAATTCTGCATATAAGTTAAATAAGCAGGGAGACAATATACAGCCTTGTCGTACTCCTTTCCCAATTTTGAACCAATCAGTTGTTACGTATCCAGTTCTAACTGTAGCTTCTTGTCCCACATAGAGATTTCTCAGGAGACAGATGAGGTGATCAGGCACTCCCATTTCTTTAAGAACTTGCCATAGTTTGCTGTGGTCGACACAGTCAAAGGCTTTTGCATAGTCAATGAAGCAGAAGTAGATGTCTTTCTGGAACTCTCTAGCTTTCTCCATAATCCAGCGCATGTTTGCAATTTGGTCTCTGGTTCCTCTGCCTCTTCTAAATCCAGCTTGCACTTCTGGGAGTTCTCGGTCCACATACTGCTTGAGCCTTCCTTGTAGAGTTGCTAGCGTGTGAAATGAGTGCAATTGTGCAGTAGTTGGAGCATTCTTTGGCACTGCCTTTCTTTGGGATTGGGATGTAGACTGATCTTCTCCAAGCCTCTGGCCACTGCTGAGTTTTCCAAACTTGCTGGCATATTGAGTGTAGCACCTTAACAGCATCATCTTTTACAATTTTAAATAGTTCAGCTGGAATACCATCTCTTCCACTGGCCTTGTTATTTTCAGTGCTTTCTAAAGCCCATTTGACTTCACTCTCCAGGATGTCTGGCTCAAGGTCAGCAACTACACTACCTGGGGTGTACGAGCCATCCATATCTTTCTGGTATAATTCCTCTGTGTATTCTTGCCACCTCTTCTTGATGTCTTCTGCTTCTGTTAGGTCCTCACCACTTTTGTCCTTTATTATGGTAATCTTTGTACGAAATGTTCCTTTCATATTTCCGATTTTCTTGAACAGATCTCTGGTTCTTCCCATTCTGTTGTTTTCCTCTATTTCTTTGCATTGCTCGTTTAAGAAGGCCTTCTTGTCTCTCCTTGCTATTCTTTGGAAATCTGCATTCAATTTCCTGTATCTTTCACTATCTCCCTCGCATTTTGCTTGCCTTCTCTCCCCCGCTATTTGTAAGGCCTCGTTGGACAGCCACTTTGCTTTCTTGCATTTCTTTTTCATTGGGATGGTTTTCGTTGCTGCCTCCTGTATAATGTTGCGAGCCTCCACCCATAGTTCTTCAGGCACTCTGTCCAGCAAATCTAAATCCTTAAACCTGTTCCTCACTTCCACTGTGTATTTATAAGGGATTTGGTTTAGATTGTATCTTACCGGCCCAGTGGTTTTTCCTACTTTCTTCAGTTTAAGCTTGAATTTTGCTATAAGAAGCTGATGATCTGAGCCACAGTCAGCTCCGGGTCTTGTTTTTGCTGACTGTATAGAGCTTCTCCATCTTTGGCTGCAGAGAATATAATCAATCTGATTTCGATGTTGCCAATCTGGTGATGTCCATGTGTAGAGTCGTCTCTTGTGTTGTTGGAAAAGTGTGTTTGTGATGACCAGCTTGTTCTCTTGACAGAACTCTATTAGCCTTTGCCCTGCTTCATTTTGATCTCCAAGGGCAAACTTGCCAGTTGTTCCTTTTATCTCTTGATTCCCTACTTTAGCATTCCAATCCCCTATAATGAGAATAACATCCTTCTTTGGTGTCACTTCTATAAGGTCTTGTAAGTCTTCATAGAATTGGTCAATTTCAGTTTCTTCAGCAGCAGTAGTTGGTGCATAAACTTGGATTACTGTGATGTTAAAAGGTCTGCCTTGGATTCGTATCGAGATCATTCTATCATTTTTGAGATTGCATCCCAGTACAGCATTCGCCACTCTTTTGTTGACTATGAGGGCCACTCCATTTCTTTTACGGGTTTCTTGCCCACAGTAGTAGATATGATAGTCATCCGAACTGAATTCACCCATTCCCATCCATTTTAGTTCACTGATGCTCAGGATGTCAATATTTATTCTTGCCATATCATTTTTGACCACATCCAACTTACCCAGGTTCATGGTTCTTACATTCCAGGTTCCTATGCAATATTTTTCTTTACAGCATTGGACTTTCCTTTCGCTTCCATGCATATCTGCAACTGAGCGTCCTTTCGGCTTGGGCCCAGCCGCTTCATCAACTCCGGATCTACTTGTACTTGTCCTCTGCTCTTCCGACCTGAGGGGCTCATCTTCCAGCGTCATAACTTTTATATGCCTGTTGTCTTTGTCCATGGAGTTTTCTTGGCAGGGATACCGGCTTGCCGGTTCCTCCTCCAGGTGGATCACGTTTGGTCAAAACTCTCCACTATGACCTGTTCATCTTGGGTGCCCTGCTCGGCATAGTTCATAGCTTCTCTGAGTTATTCAAGCCCCTTCGCCACGGCAAGGCAGTGATCCATGAAGGGGTCCTCTATGCTAATATGTCACAAATAATAGTAAAACCTGAAAGCCTCGTTATCACCTCCTTTGCCATAGCAAGGAGAGCCCATCACTTACCCTCTAAAGGTGACACCATTGCTCCTCTAGAGCTATACTCCCTGGCATTCCCTCTGTGCAACACCACTGCCAAAGAGGGAAGTCATTTGCCCTGTGAACTTTTCACCACATGTGCAAGAACATAGGAACATAAGAAGAATCTGTTGGATCAGGCCAATGGCCCATCTAGTCCAGCGTCCTGTTCTCAGCAGTGGCCAGCCAGTTGCCTACAGGAAGCCTAGAAGCAGTATACCTGAGCCACAAGAGCACTTTCCCCACTTGTGATTCCCAGCAACTGGTTGTTGTTAATAATAATAATAATAATAATAATGATAATGATAATGATAATAAATTTTATTTATACCCCGCCCTCCCCAGCCAAGAGTGGGCTCAGGGCAGCTAACACCAGGTAAAAACAACTGATTAAAATACAACTTAAAAACAAGATTAAGCACAGCATTAAAATGCAGCCTCATTTCAGTAGCAACTCAAATCAAGAACTTTGGGGGGATGAAAACGTCAAATCTTCACCAAGGCCAACTATCCAGACTGGTGCTGTGCGGGCCAGAAAAAAGCCAGGGAAGTCCCCAAATAAGAGTTCCATCACAGAAGGAGAAAGGAAAAAGGAAAGAGGGGGAAGGGATCAAGTTGATTCCAAGCCAAAGGCCAGGCGGAAAGAAATCAGGGCCCTGGTCTCATGAGACAGAGCGTTCCACCAGGCCGGAGCCAGTGTTGAAAAGGCCCTGGCTCTGGCTGAGGCTAATCTGACTTCCTTAGGGCCCGGGACCTCTAGGGTGTTGCTATTTATGGTCCTCCGCAGGGCATACTGAGAGAGGCAGTGCTATAAGTACGAGGGTCCTAGGCATACTGCCTGCTACAGTGGAGGTCGAGCATAGCCATTGTGGCTAGTAGCTCTGAACTCAAGTGGGATAATTTCTACTCAAGCTGATAATGATGAATGAAGAGTCAAGTCCCTGCTTTTCCCTAAAGTATGCATTCGCCTCTCTCCTTTTATTACTGTTAGTACATCAGAGTGGTCAAAGGATTACTGGACCATGGTAAGTGATGTAAAGTATTTGGCCCTGGACATGTGAACTTCGGGTTTAAAAGAAAGAGCGTTTCGCAGGCGAGGAAGGGCTAACTGAAGATGTGATCAGTCACCAACAGAACCTTATAAAAAGAGTTAATAACAAAGCAGCAGCCAGTGCATTAAAAAACTTAAGTGCCAATGGCATGAATCAGATTCCCGATTCTCAGTCCTGTATAACAAATGCAGCAATTGTAAGAAGTGACTGAATGGCAGGTGGGAAGATGAGAACAACCACGAGGAGCATCTCTTTTAATGCATCCCTTCCTCCGTCACACATTTTTAGAGACATAGTGAGCTAAAGGTCACCCTTAAAAAAACAACAAAAAACCTTGAATCCTTTCCAAAGGGTAAGGTGCTAAAGAGGCCTTTTAAATGACATTTCGCCAGCCTTTGCCATTTGGGAAAACAAAACGAGCCAATGCTGTTCATGTAGCTCAGTGAATTACTGAACCTTATAAATCTGGTTTATATTTGATGCTTCTTTCAGGAACTGCAAGATAATGTGGTTCCTTTAAATACTACACACCCTTACATAAAGCAGTGCTTGACTGACACAGCAGGGCAAAAAGAACCTGATACCCTATTGTGGTATCCTTTTGTGATGACACCCTCCACAGAAGTTTATAGGGACTGCCACAATCAGACAAAACTGGGAGGAGGTGGGTAAGGCTCGCAGATTTTATGAAAGGCTGGCCCTACCGTTAGGCAAAGTGAGGCAACCACCCATGACAGAGGATGCAGGGGAACAGGGAGTGAGTGGTGGCAAGGTACTGGAGTGTGTGTTTTACATGGCCTTCCCTGTGCCCCCTAAACCAGCCTGCTGTCCTTGGGTGCAGCGGAAGATGTTGTCCCATGGCCAGCATTGAAATAGATTCACCTGTGAGTCTGGGAACCTCATGGAAATCAATAGGATTGAATTCTATAGGGAAATGCATGCTGAATTAGGCTTTGTTTGTTTGTTTGTTTCATTAGGGTGTATCACTCTTTTTAAAAAACCTTCTGTTGTCACAACGTTGAGCCTTAATTACACGCAGCATTTACACCTCCAATGTGTTTTATGTTGTGCTTAAAGCACAGGAATACAGACAATATAGCTGCTTCCTCTTTAAAAAAAACAAAGCCAGCCTTTTGGACGTCACTTCAAAATACACTTGCTGGACAATGTGGGATTCTCAGTGAACCCTTTTGGCCAACTTCTGTCCTTTCTTAAGAGCTTCTGCAGCTTCCTTGTGTTTGTGTGGTTTTTTTTAGCTTTCTTTGACGATGCCTGTTTATAATGTTACAGGGAGGAAGAAACAAAGCAATTGTGAAGCTTGTTGAGAAGTAATTCGTGTGCTATTAAAAGTGACCTTGGCACTTCCAGTTCTATTTATTCCATTTCCTTCCCATAGTGAGCCAAACCACGTCAAGTAAAGTGTAATCTCTCCTGAGGAGCAACAAGGCTAGTATCAAAGTGCAGGTGTCCCAGAATCCAGTACAGGCTAAAAGCCCATCATCATGTCAGATAAAGAAAGGGCTCCCTTATGACTATAAAATCTTATGGTGACTTTGAGTTCATGAGTTAGCTTCTCCAAGAAAACCATATCCCTCATGTTTTCTGTGCATTCACAGCACTTCAGGTAGATTCTACTCACACAATGGGTTGTCTCATTACAGCCCAGTATGATTTTGTTTGGGGAAATTATTGAACTTACTTTGGCGCTTTGTCTCTTCCTCATGCCCTTCAAACATTTTTTCCCCTGTCCCACTGGTGTTAGTTGTAGGTATGCCCTTATAGTAATTTTGCTTCTTACTCATTTTGTGTTCTGTGTTTTTGTATAGTTCTTCTTCAAGGTGTACTTTTTTTGTCCTGTTGCCCTTTTTTTACACACACACACACACACACACACGTTAAATGTAAGGTATGATTTTAGCAGTTCCTGACCTGTAACAAGCTAATTCAAAATGCATATGCAAATAGTACTCTGCCGTTCAATAGACCCTAGGGAGCATGATATTCAGAAGTAGACATTTGTGCAGCATGTACTTTTTACATCAAGTCTCCTGGACCATTTCCCCCCCACCTGTTTTTCTAATTTTTGTCCCATCTTCCACAAACTTCATCAAGCTGTTCAGGTAATGAGGCTGGAATGATCATTTATCCTGGGCATATGCGTTTCATAATTGTGTGAACTGAGGAGATGGAACTCTTCCCCTTGCCAAAAGCTACAGAAATACTTCCAAAATCCTAATGGCTCAGGGAGCTATGAACCCAACACCACCAGAGGAAGTGCTGACATCTCACAGGAAGAAGCCAAGCTCCTTCATAAGCACAAAGCGCTCCAAGCACTTAGAATGGAAAGTGTTTTGATGACTGCACAGTGACCTTTGCAATACAGTAGAATTTAAGTTCAAGGAATTAAATCCTTCCTGAGATCACAGAGGACTACCATAGTTTTGCAGATCTGAAGAATTCTACATCTCTCTAATTCACGTTTCTCTGGTTCAGTCGCACTGGTCTTCCGGTCTGTGAACAAATTATATGAATAATAAACATTACTAGCTTATAGTTAAGTTTCCTTAATAGGTTTTTAAGCCTAATGTACTCTTGGGATCAGTTCCACTTATGCTTTTCTAGATGCTTTGGGCAACGTCAGAAAGCTAATTCAAATTCAGTATTCAAAATACTTTGGAAAAAAATCTGCATTCAGCCTGCTTTAAATAGCAAAGAAATGTGAATATCTCAATACTGCAGAGACTGACAGCCTAATACTAAATATACTTTACTACTGATAAGCATAAGTACAAACTGGCCCTTAGCATGTACACCTAAAAATGCAATGTCGGAATGCAACCATTGTATATTTTGCAAACACTTTTAACATATGTGGACTCTTTCCAACAGCGAGTTGGAAAGTACATTTTTAGGTGCACATGGACCAGAGCACGCCAGGCATTCCTGACTTCCACTGCCTCCCGCAGTTTGGTCAAACTCTCCTTGTGCCCTCAATCTTTCCCAATGAGGTGGCCAAAGTATTGGAGCCTCAGCTTCAGGATCTGTCCTTCCAGTGAGCACTCAGGGCTAATTTCCTTAAGAATGGATAGGTTTGATCTTCTTGCAGCAGGAGACCCCATTAGCTAAAGTGGTCTTCAGGTTAAGAACAGTTTCAGGTTAAGAACAGACTTCCAGAATGAATTAAGTACGTAACCAGAGGTACCACTGTACTGGGAAAACCATAGCTTTAACTATACGGACCTTTGTCAGCAAGGTGATGTCTCTGCTTTCTATAGTTTCTGCCAAAGAATTCTGGGCATTGCAGTTTACCTCTCACAGTACCTTTAACCAATCACAGTGCTGGTGTGGGCATGGGGAGAAATGCTGCCTTTTACTGCCAAGAGCAGGCAGACAGAGGGCTGGTGCCTCTGCGTGTCTCCATAGCAGTGACCAGAGGAGGAATGACCACTGAGAGGAGCGAAAAGAGAAGAAATGCCATGGTTCATCTGCATTAGCACAACCTTCTATTGCCCCAGCTGCAACAAAACATGTCTGTCCCATATTGGTCTCTACAGCCACAGAAGGTGCTGCAACCTCCCAACAGTTTGACTTCACACACCTCTGAAGGTGCACTCCATGCCAACAACAGTAGGTGCTTAGCATTAAGATCAGAGATAAAAGATTCCTCTGCCACCTTTTACTATCATAGAGGACTTATTGTCTGTCCTAATGCTTAGTTCAGAAATACAATATCCCTTTAATTGTCTCCTGCCTAACATTGTATAACATCAGGTGATTGGCAGGTGGGTGTAGTTTGCCTCAAGCAGGGCTAATTTAGATGGTTCTTTTCCCTTTATTTTGGCTAATGCCTGACAATGACAGTGTGGGTAATTACAGTGGGTAATGGCATGGCCAGCAAAGTGCACATCAAAGTACAAGTAGATAAATAGGTACCACTCCAGTGGGAAGGTAAACGACGTTTCCGTATGCTGATCTGGTTCGCCAGAAGCTGCTTAGTCATGCTGACCACATGACCCGGAAGCTGTCTGCGGACAAATGCCAGCTCCCTCGGCCTATAGAGCAAGATGAGCGCGCAACCCCAGAGTTGTCTGCGACTGGACCTAACAGTCAGGGGGACCCTTTACCTTTAATGGCATGGCCAGCAATGGCCAAAGTGTTACATGAAGTTACAACCTTGGATCTGAGGGGAAACAGGGACAAATACTTCTCAAGCACTGACAAGATATTGGCAACGGGGGGGGGGGGGCTTTTAAGAAGAAGTTTAAGAAATTGTATTGTTTAATAAACTCATTTGGTATGGCAGCCCAGATTATGATTTAAATCATATCATCCTTTCATGTTGCTGTTTATTGGTCTAGGGAGTTGTGGGAAATTAAAATGGGACCTGGGCCCAACTGCTGGATCATTGCTCAAACCACTGAGTAGTGTGGGTTTTTTTAAGTGGGGCCCCAGGCAATGGCTCCTGATGGGGTGCTGTGGCCCCAGCACCTTCCCAAAGATGCCAGGTGATGGGGCCAGACAGTCCTGAGAAAGTGGGTAAAACAATTTTATTCCTCAGCCAAAGCAGAAACAAAAAAGAAAGTGTGCCCTGATCTATAGTTGCACTGGAGAGAGAAAAGGCATACCCAAATTTAAAATAACAACTTTTAAAACATCCTAAATTTGCCCTAAAATTATTCAGATATTGAGCTCAGAATTAAATAGCCCTTGTTATAGTTTTGCCTGTCCTGAACACTGGGATTAATTTTCTGGTGCTCATGATCGTGAAAGAAATTGCTCATTATATCCCTCAATTTGACACTAACAACTTCTGGCTCCAACATTACTTTTGCACTAAGACAGAATGTAAAATTAGGGAAACTGCCTATTGGCTAATTCTAGACATTTATCGTCTCTCGAATGCAGGGGTGGCTTTTCTTATTAATACAAACCATAGTTTTTATGTATGGATCATGCCAAACTCAACCCCTTAAAAAGAAAGCAGCCTATAGCAGGTGCACAGAGCTGTCAGACCTTGAAATTTGTTTTGAAACCAGCCACCTGTTAGTGTAATTGTGTAGCTGTTTTTCCTGGCTTATGGGATTTTGGTTCAGCTGTTGTTCTCAGGATAACGTTTATTTCCTCCAGGAATCGCTCAGTTCTCTTGCTGCGAGACCTTTGTGTGTGACTGTCATCCCATAGTCTTGAGCACACACAAAAAGACCTCTTAGGTTTGCTTTGGTAACAACAGCAGCCCCCTTCTTTTTGCACAATTATTCCAGTATATTGTAAATGTGATAACCTACCGGTACATCTTAGATATTGCTTCTTAGCTCTCTGCATCACCACTTTTAGTGTTTATCGTTCTGTGCTTGAGCACCTGCTTTGCTTTTCTGAAAGAGCCACCAACATGACTTATTTAATTTTTTTATTATTAGTTGATGCATACACTTCCAAAGAATTTGTGCATACATAAAATTAAGGAACAGGGTGGTATCACTATGGACCCTTCCAGACTGCTGGGTCGTTTTGTTTTGGTAATGTCATTGATGCAATAACAGTAGGGCTGTTACCTTTGTTGGGGGACACATCATGCTCCTTCTGAGGTAGTTTGTCCACCTTTGGTCCCCATTCTGTGGCTCCTGGAAGCTGTCAGCATGTGATATCGGCAACATCCCAGGAAACAGCTTTGGCTGGCCAGTTAAACCAGGTAAGGGTAGCCAATGAATCTCAACCTGCTCCCCCCCCCCCCCCGGTGAGTTAGGGACTTCCCCTGCATGTGAAGACTGGCTCCAGCAGATTGAACGGATGAGACCAATAGTGGGCTCAAAGGTCAAGAAGGTGGTTTCTGCATGTGCTGTAGAGGAAAGTGAGGGGCAGATGGGGCTCTTCAAACTGGGAAGGTAGTACATCCAGGAGAAGTAAAACTCCGAACCTAAATCTCCGCTGCTTTGTGGGATATCTTCAGAAGAAGAAAACGCTAAGGAGTAAACCCCACACAAATCTGGAGTGGAGTCCCTAAGATGGTTGGATGGCGACTTGTACGCCTCCTTCTGGCAATTCCTGCAGCCAAGCTGATGCTAGATGTATTGCTCTGCTTTCCTCTGGACCACATCAGCAAGGCTGAGAGGGGGGTCTTGTTGTCTTGGCGGCCCAAGATCTCCCTACACACTGCCCAGGCTTGGGCTCCAGGAAAGTCTCTCAAGGCAGATGGAGGCCAACAACAATATAACCACCTTGCCACCATCATTAATGAAAAACAAAAAGACATATGGAGTGGTTATATTGTTGTTGGCTTCCATCTGCCTTGAAAGGCAATGGAGTATGCCTCCAGGGGTGAAGTCAGACTGCTGCATTAGCAGTGCCAATGTGATGCAGAAATGAAATTAGGGGCAAGGGTGCAGACCACTATCAGGCTTCAGAAGCATCCAGGATCTCAGTTCCTTCAAGAAGATGCGCTCTCCTTGAATATTCCAGCATTCAGCTTCATTGCATGCCCATGAGTTCTAGTGTTATAAAAGAAATAAATTATTTTTTTCTATCCATTTTGTTCATGCCATGCATAATTTTATAACTTGCCTTTTCTCCAAGCTGAAAAGTCCCAAAGGCTGCAACCTTTCTTCACAGGAGAGTTGCTCCATCCCCTTTATCATTTTAGTTGCCCTTTTTTTGAACCTTTTCCAACTCTACAATATCCTTTTTGAGGTGAGGCAACCAGAACTGTACACATGTTCACATATGACTTATCACAAGTCAGAAAAACTTTGGGGGATGTGTTGTAAGTGAAACTGAAGAACACATATTACATTTTCTTGGAGATTAAGATGAATTGGTGAATTTATTAGTAGGATAAAATATTTCCAGCATTTTACAAAAGGGGAACCGCCTGGTATTATAGAAAGAATATGGGGAACATTTTCAAAACATCTCAAGCTGTACATATTTCACACACACACACACACACACACACACACACACACACTGTGTGTGTGTGTGTGTGTGTATTCAAGTAATGATTGCTAGATTTAACTCTGCTCTTCCAAATATAAGATTGGAGTCCCCCGCTCCCAATTCTGTTAAAAAGACCTTGAAATTCATAGCAACCAAAAGTGTTGATGAGATTGGTTCTCTCCAATTTAAATGCACCGCTCATCTCAGCTTAGCACAAAATGTGGTTTGCTTCTTATCAGAATAGCCCTTCAGAACCGTGATTTTTAAACCTCCGTTGTTATCAACCTTTTAATTGAAAAAGGATGCCTCTTTGTGTGAAGTCCTTTTGGAAAAGAAATACTCTTTGCTTCTTATCACAGGCATGCACTTCCTCAAAGTTCCTGTTTTAGAAGTGTATTAATTGAAAACGCTGTTTGTCAGAGGAAAAGACTTCTGACTGAAGTTGCAAAACAAAGAGAATAGCCATCTCATTTAATCCTTTGAATAAGGTTTTGTTTCCCATTGAAGGAGGGGGAAAAACATCCGGAGGGTAGCAACTTCCTAAATGAAAATCCAGGATGGATTTGGATTTTCCTGCAAATTCTATTCCTACACCATTTTGTAAGGATTCATTATTTGCTTTGTTTATTTTGATGGGAGTTTTGGTCAAAAATTGATAAATTTGTTACATACCTGCCAATAGTTGCGTTTTCCCTCATAGTTACAGGATTTAATTAAATTAATCCTCTTCATTCGACCTGTTATGTTGTTATATGCAAAACAGAAAAAAAAATCCTTTTCCCCCATCAAAGGGCAACAGAATAATAACAATGAAGTATTTTTTTTACTACAGGTAGCACTACCAATTTATCAATCACATCCTTTTTTGTCTACAAAGCATTTCATGATTTGAAGGTGAAAAACCGACGTGATGGAAATTAGGAGATGCACATGCTTAAGCATGAAAAATTGCGTCGATTTGTAGAACAATGAGTAGGCAGTGCAGAAGCACCCATAGCTGAATTCAAAAATAAGAGTTCAAAAGAGCACAACTATAATAGTTTTATTAAAATACAGCATAGGCCTTATTTTGGCACAACTTGTCAAGCATTTATTGGACTTATACCCAAAGAGACTCTAACCTCTAAATTCATCCACTTAGTTTATTTTTTATTTTTTGCACTGCACTTGCCTGCTTTCTCTCCCCCTCTTTTTTTTGGGGGGGGATGGGGGAGGGAGAATAGAATTAGTTTTGTTTTAAATCCCAAGCTGCCAAAATGTCTTCAGTTTGGCTTTGTGGTATACTGTACATAGCCTGAAGTATAAATTATTTAGCACTCACACATGGTCTGTCATGTCTTGTTACTTAAGTGCAATACAGCTTTCATCTGTGTATACCCAAGGGGGCCGTCCAATTGACAGCTGGTGATGTCACCCCCATTTGGCAATCCCCTTATGAATGGAGAGGGAGGGTGTTAAAGCTTTTTCAACAGGGCTTAGCGTGCTCCTCTGCCTAGTTTAACTCTGTGTAACAGATTTATTTGGACTCATCACTGTTAAGTTCACGGCAGGTAGCACCCCTATTAATTGGGTTTTTAAACAAAATATGGCTCAAAGGGCAACTGTTTCCACTTAACAGAAGGCACAGCAGATGAACTCTGCTGCCTCCATCCATTTCCATTCCAGATTGAGCTAGTTTGAGTAAAGCTCCTTGCCAGTCCCATTACTAGAAAGACTGGAGATGTTGCTTACATCATTGATTAGCTATTAAAAATGGGAAATAATGGGTGATATCCTACTAAGTTGCACTCAGAGTAAGCCCATTGAAATGAATGGACTTAAATGACTTAACCTTGCAGATTTCACTTCACCCAATCAAAATAATAGTGTATGTGTGTGTGTATCATTTCCTTAAAGTTGAAGTTAATATTTTGTGGTTTGGTTTTCAGGGTGTTGGCTGTAGAATCGCATTGCAATTAACACCAAAATGCATGTTTATTTGGATAGTGGGGGGAGAGAGAAGTAAAAAACTCATCAATAGGAGATATTGTGGAGGTGTGGCATTGGCACTGTGAAGGTCTATGGAAAGAAAAATGTGTTGTGTCCCATGGAGTTACGTTCTTCTAGAAACAAAGATTGTTCCATTCAAATACAGGACATCTGGGAATCGTAAACATGTTTTGTTTTTTGTCAAATGAGTAAGAAACAATTAAAACAGTGGCTCCTGGGAAAAACCTGAGGCATTATTTATAGCCGAGGGAGAGGGGAGAACGTATTCTGCAGATGAGTTTTCAGGACTAAAAAAAGGGGTTTCGGTACACAGCACACATGTGCAGAATCTCACAAAACTAAACAGAGTTCTGCTTTCCTCATTTCCTTTCCAATGAGTGCAAAGGTGGGATACTACAGTGAATGGCAACAGGGAAAGCGAGTACTTGTGCTGGTGGAAGGCAGTCTTAGCTCTGTGGGACTCCATGCATGGGCACTTTGTCTGCCATTGTTTGACTAGATTGAGCCCCAGATGTTCAGTTTTAATTTAATTTACCCTTCACTGAGGTTCTATTTGACACGAGTTTTTATGCAGTTACCAAGGATTGGAAAAAAGAGCCCCCACAGCAAAAGAGACAGGACTCAGCAGATAATGGCAAATTATTTAACAACCGAATCTTGTGCTGCTGCTTTTGCTAGAATCAAGATTGTGTGTCAGCCGCAAAAGGCAATAATATCCCCTTATCCCAGGCAAGTGGAGCGAAGTCATTCATTCAAAGCTATATTAAATAGTTAGCTAGTTATTCAAAGCAGTAATATTAGAGAAAAGTGGCCTCTTCAAAAGCTCTTAGGATGAGGTGGCTATCATCCCTTATCACCACCAGCAGCTCATTTGGTAGCACAGACACTCTAAGTAAGGTTTCCTCCACAGAACTGGTGTCTGCTTCTGTATGCGTGAGTCTGAGGGGCTGAGCTATACCAGATCCAATGGCCCATTGCTGCCCTGCAGGCCCACGACTAAGTCTGTTGATTTAGTAGGTCTACTCTAAATACAACTAATGTTGGATCTAACCCTTGGGTTTTATGAAATGGGTAGGGAACCTCCAGCCCAGGAGTGGATGGGGAGAGGCTCTGCCCCTGCCTCGCTTGTATTCATTGGCATCTCTCCTTGCATTCAAATATACATGGATAGGCACACTGTAGAGTTGTTATTGTCTGTTTATCCAGCTGGAGGTGAAGCCTGCCCTTGTGATGTCGCTCCCCTTGCCCTCACTTAGTCCAAATTAATGGAACATAGGAGCAGCCCAAACATTAAAAAAGGACTGGCAGATTACCAAAGTACGCTAGGGGCTGAACCCTTACCTCAGGCTGATTCAGTAATCTATATATCATCCTGCTAAGGAGGGTTTTACCACAATGGCAGGTGCGTAAGTGTTGCTGAAATTAATGGGCATTCATATCCATCTTTTAGTTTCACTTTTAAATATATATATACACACATATGTTTGCGTTGTTGTTGCATGTTTAATTTCTTCCCATCTTGCAGCTCTTTCAGATTCACAGCTCAATCCTACCCTAACCCAATTCAGAAGTAAGGCTTATTGAATTCAGTAGGTCTTACTCCAAGGTAAGTGGGGTTATGATTGCATAGTGGTATCAGATATTACTCTTAGAGCAGACCTGTAAAATAAATGGACCTCAGTGGGTCTACTCTGAGTATGACTATCAGTGCAGGTTATACTGTATATGCCTATTCACTGCAAATATACGCATGCCAACTCAGAAGAAAGTCATGTTGAATTCTAGGCTCCAATCCTGTAGTTACTTTTACTTGGGAATAAGACTCATTGAAAAAGTGGCATTTACTTCTGGGTGGGTACGTTTATCTTAGTTCACAAAATTTATATACTGTTTTGATTGCAAAACAACAACAAATAAATACGGTAAATAAAGCAGTTTACAGTAAGAATAACGTATACGGCATTGTAAGTCGTTTGTGGCGGCATACTGTATGTTTTTGTGGAGAAATAAAAAAGGTAAAGGACCCCTGGATGGTTAAGTCCAGTCAAACGTGACTCTGGGGTTGCGGCACTCATCTTCCTTTCAGGCTGAGGAAGCCAGCATTTGTCCACAGACAGCTTTCTGGGTCATGTGGCCAGCAGGACTGAACCGCTTCTGAAGCAATGGGAACACAGTGACAGAATTGCATGGAAACGGCGTTTACCTTCCCGCCATAGTGGTACCTATTTATCTAGTTGCGCTGCCATACTTTTGAACTGCTAGGTTGGCAGGAGCTGGGACAGAGGCAACAGGATAGCGGGGATTTGAACCACTGACCTTCTGATTGGCAGCCCAAAAAGCTCAGTGGTTTAGACCACAGCGACACCAGCGACCGCTGTTCCATTGTTGGATTAGGCCAACAGCCCAGCATCCTGTTTTCAAAGCAGCCAACTGCATAGGTCATGCATAGCATGAGACTCTTAAATCCCAGCGTCGTGGGTTCGAGCCACACGTTCTACCCAACAGCTTTCTGGGCTGCCAATTTGTAGGAGTCTGACAAGAAGCCAAGCACAAGCGCTCCTTTGATTCCTGACGGCGGAGGGAATGCGGCTGAAAACAAATCAATAGCCGGCTTATCCTGCACTGATCTGCACAGCCCTCTTTTAAAAGCCACCCAAGTTTAGTACCTTCACTGCCTCCCGTGGGAGAGAGAGAGCAATGCAAACCCCCC
Organism: Podarcis erhardii; assembly: GCF_964252035.2. Lineage (NCBI taxonomy): Eukaryota > Metazoa > Chordata > Lepidosauria > Squamata > Lacertidae > Podarcis > Podarcis erhardii. The sequence goes on along the minus strand of NC_138497.1, from coordinate 98,906,426 downwards.
CCCCCGCCCCCGTTTTATCTAGAGGCCCTTTATCTTATTTTTCCTGAATTTCCCGCGCCTCCCTTTCCCCTGCGACGGGCAACTTCTAAGACAAGGGAGAAACGGGAGGACACATTGAGCGGAGGAACTCGGGAAAGCTCGCGAGAACGAGGCCGCTTCGCGCGATGCGTCTCCCTGAGCGAGGAGGGAGGGGTTGAGTGAGCAAAGAACGGCCGGGAGCGCTGTCGCGTGACGTAGCCGCCGTGTCCTCCTGTGCGTGCTTTACGTGCCCGGAAGCGGCGTGAACGGACACGCGGAGGGACTCTGGGGAGAGCAAGTATCGGAAAGGAAAAAAGCGGGGTCGGGGCTAGAAAAAGAGAGAAAGAGAAAGGGTGGTACGGAAGCCCGTAGGGGACAAAGAAAAGAAATAAAGCGGCTCTGGCCAACTTTATTGCCGGAGGTGGCAAAATGCCCGGCGTTGCCGCCCGCAAGAACCAGGAACGGAACCGAGACAGCGCCATGGAGCAGCCGCCGGCTGATGTGGGTCTCCGAAGGGGGCGGGGTGTGGTGGGGTCTCCTACTGCTTTATTGGGAGGGGGTGGGCACTGAGGGGGGGTTTCAAGGGGGCGGACTGCAAACTTCAAAGGCCCACTGCCTGGTCAGAAGTCTCCCCCCCCCCGTTTCCGTTTTCTCTCCGCCCCCCCCATCCCATTTCCTCACGCGAAACTCCGCTGGGAAGGGCTTGGAAGGTGCTATGTTATACCTATGCACGTAACCCCCCCCCCCGCCTGCCCCATGAAGACGCTGTCGGGTAACACAGGGGTCTTCATAGCTCCCCGTTACGCGTTTCAATCAAACTCCCCCCCCCCACTCGTTGTGCTGTGCAAGATGAGAGCAGCAACTTTTTTGGGGGGTTGGAGTTTCCTCACTCACACAGTGGGAGCGAACTTACTCACTAAAAAAGAAAAAGCACTCATCCAGGCATTTTTTAAACACTGCAGAAAGACCTGTTTGCTAGAAGCAACAGCACAATGAGTTTGTGTGTGAGCGCTGTGTCGCCAAACCTTAAATGAAACTGCTGTCAGTGGGGTGTGCATGTGCGTGGCTATTATTGTCCGTCTTCAGGTTAAGGGGTGTCTTACGGAAAGGTGAATGGAGGGGCTGTGCAATTGTTGGCACGTTCCTCAGGGTTAGGGGTGAATAGATTTCAGCTGATGAGCCGGGAGGACATCCTGCTAGGAACAGGGTTGGACAGCGGATGCAGGATTCAACCCTGCCCTCCTGCCCACCACCAGTGATGTCAGTTGATGGGCGGGTGGTGTGTGTTAGGATATATCTGATTGACTGATACTGTTCCAATGGGAGTCTGGAGTTCATCCAGTGACGACGTGGACGGCTGCCTGATGCCTCTGACTCCCTGGCAGTATCCCAACAACAGGTTATGGGCCTCATAGGCCAAGGTGCAGCCCCTGGGAGGCTCCACCCGTGCCCTGTGGTGTCAAAACCTCTATTCTGCTCACTGAACAGGCATATGGGCCTGTTACAGGAGGCTTGCATCATAGAAAAGGGTGGAAACGTACACTCTACTAATGTCCTAACAAGCTGAAACATGATTAGCTTCTTGAATTCTTTATCAAAGGTGATCTGTTCTGAGCACCTATATTTATTATGACTATATCATTTTTATTAAGAAGACCTTTGAACATGAGTCCTCTAGCAGAAAATATGCATTGTATAATTTATGTTATGTGCAAACTATATTCAGTGTCTTCTGCTTTCATAAATATCTATCATTTATATTTGTTTTTGTTGTAATTATTAATTCTTGGAGCAGGCAACTGTCTCCACAGTTGATTTAACATCACAGTCCTAACTGTGTTTACTGAGAAGTGTCCTGTTGAATTCAGTGGGTAAGTGGGATTAGTCTTGCTGCCTAAACTACTTAGTTCAAGCTCATCTGCTCAAAAATTATTCCCAATAATGATGAGCAGCCCCTGAGAATCAGCTGCTGCATTACCTCTGACTTTGAGTATCACAGCCATAAAAGGCAGCTGTACATTGCAGCTTGAATCAGCTCTTTGCTTTGTGGAAGGGTTGGCGATTCAGTGGATGCTGACACTCATGAAAGAGGGAGGAGATTTTGGTGATTCCCTTTGCAATTTGATGTTCCACCTCCCATGCTGTTCCAGAGGGTCCTCCAGTGATCTGGAGCAGGTTTTTGGGCTGTACAGGACAAAAATCAACCCCTTTCCTTCTGTTAGTAGAAAATTCCTTGCACATGATCTCTGGAGCAATTGTAGCTTGAGAAAATAAAATATATTCCATTCTTGAGTAAACTTAGATGATAGAGTGATTGGGTAGCATTTGTAATTACATTTTATGTTCATGTCAGTGTTAGGAAAATTGGAATTGCCTAATGCAATAACTAGTTCTATCTATATATTTCCCAAGATGAGGCCATCCTAATATTTCTCTAGTGGAACTATCTTAGGTCCCCCCCCCCCAATTGTTATTCTGGCTTGCCTATTATTGCCCACTGCGGCTGGCAGTAGAAACAACAAAGAGACTTGTGGCTTCCTAAAGATTAACAAATGTTTTTAATTCATTCATATTGTACAAATTTATAAACAGGTTCACAATCTAAGACCATCAAAGTGAGGTACAACAGGGCAAAAATAAGATTAAATATAAATTCTAATAACACTTAAACCATTCCTACAGATGCACAGTTAATGTTTCATAGTCAATTAGGTCACACCTTAGGGGAAACCATCTTAAACAGAAATGTTTTCAGTAGATGCCTGAACGTCATGATGTTGGTTGTCTTAACTAATTTCAGCTGGGAATTGATTCCAGAGGGCTGGAACTGCAACACTAAAAGTCCAGTTTCTAATGTAACCAGAGCATACCTCTGGAGCATGCAGTACTCTCAGCAGCAGCTCATTTGAGAAGCGCAGTTGCTGGGCAGGGGCATATGGGGGGGTTGATCCTTTAGGTAACCTTTCTTAGCATAACCTTTTATGGACTGGAGTCTTGTTTCCTGAGATACCAAGGATAGAAATTAGGATCATTTATTTATTACACAGACGGAGCCTCAAATAGTATATTGAAACATAATGAGGTTGCAGCTTTAATATTTAGTTACTGGAGTGTTTTCTTAGTCTCACATTATTAATCTGAAACTACACTAGAGTAAATGGGATGAAAAAGTTTGGAAATATAGTCTAAATTCTGGGAACACTGCATTCCTTGTATTCCCATTTGTGCACCTGTTAGGCACAAGCCTGAGTAAATAATGAACTCTGTTCCATGACTTGAAGTCTGGGTCTGGCAGATCAACTGGGATATTGAATGCCATAGTCCAATTCCTCCACGAAAAGCAGTCTATTCCCATAGGTTTATAGCTGGTGGTTGCAGCTGAGTTATTTGAGCTTATATCTGTTATGGCGATGATGCATGGGAAGCATGGTGATTTCACAGTTGTCAAGGCTCAACTCATTCTGTGATAAAAGCGTAGTTTGAGAAAGTTGATCCCTAGGCTGATGTCACTCACATGATGTTTTCCCCTGTGTGTGTATGTGTGTGTGTGTGTGGAATGATCAGTACTAAAGGCAATGTCATGTAGCATATAGTGCTGAATTTAGCTTGTGGTGTACATTTTAAAGTAACTTGATAAAAGATGAATGCAAACTTGATGAGATGTACATTTTCTAAACTACCAAAAGCAAAGTGAAAATTGGCTCTTATTTGGAGTCTGTGTTTAGCACTTGACTTCTTATATAGAACATTGCCATCCGTTAAGAGCTAGCAATGCTCAAATGAAGCGTGTCATTTCAGATTTGTGCACACAACATGCAGGCGTTTTTTTGTTTTTGTCTTATTTGGACTCTGGCTTGGTGTAAAAGCTTTTAGCATAACACACTGTTCTTCCCCTTTATAGGATTATGCCAAGGAAAGGTATGGAGTATTGCCGCTGATCCAGTCTCAGGAGAAACCAGGTCAGTTTCAAAATTCTGGAAAGCAGACAAAAAACTATTGGGTTGTAAATACCACAATCTGCAAGATAGTGCTGATAGTTGTGTCAGGTCCAATATACAGATAACCATTTCTAGCTGCAGTGGAGCCAGTCTGTCTGAGGGAAAAAAGGTAAGAGGTTGTTTCACTTCATGCTTGCAGTTAACAAAATACTGTGGAACTTCAGCTAAATTTAACACATGGCAAAAAAAAACAACCCAGTCACATTTGCTATGTGCTAAAAATCTGAGAGAACAATTGCCACGTATTAAGACAGAAATTATAGAGGCCCCTTTCTCTTTGTGAGCAGAATGCCTGTGCAAGGACTTCTATTTGCGCAGATGGGGTTGCCCCCTTCACCCTCCCTCCTTGCACCCCCCAAAATTTGCTTTGAGGGGATCAGGAGAAGCCCTGGAACAGCACACAGGAGGAGGAGAGGTGTCAGGAAACTGCCATCGGAGCCAAGGGTGGTGATGAGGCTCCATAATGATGCGGGAGAGGGAACCAGCAAGGAGAGTGAGGAAGCTTCCGCTGGGGAAGGAAATAGACGTGACGCTAGGGAGAAAGGGGAGTCTGAGGGAGCTTCGGAGAGAAGGCTCCAGGACTCTTCCAGTGAAGCCAGCGGGGAGAGCACGGGACCTCCTCTGGGGACGCCCACTCTGCACAGAAAGGTTTCGCGCAGAGAAGGCAGGCGGCGATTGGGTGTGAAAGAACTTCTATGTTGGAAGAAATTCAGGAAACGCCCACTGACGGATTCTGCCAGTGATTGAGACAGTCACGGAGTACTGACTGTCCAGCCTGGGGGAAAGTTTTAACCAAACTACTCAGCTCGGAGCAGTTTGCGCCTTACGCACAAGCAACCCCATACCCCATTACAAGAGGGGATTGCTGAGTCTAGCAAGCCAGAATGCTTGCCATGACGGAACAATTGCCTTAGCACAACATTAGATTCCTTCTTGAAACTTTGCTTACAGATGTAAATTTCAATGAATACAATTGGACTGACTTCTAGGCATTCATAGGATTGCAGCCATGATTTCTTGTAATCATACATCAAGTATGGGGAAGCCATCCAAAAGTTGTTTAACTCTGGCCAGTCGAAGCTGGCCAGTCGAAGCTGTTTCCTGGGGTTTGAGCGGTGTCGCATGCTGACGGCTTCTAGGGGCCACAGGTGAGAGATGAGTGCAGGATGGGGACCAAAGGTGGGACAAACTATCCCAGAAAGAGAATGATGTGTACTACCCCTCGCCTAACACTCCACACTCCTCCTCATAAGTAATTATTAAGGGAGAATTAGATATGCACAAAACTAAGCTAATAATGGCCTTTTTTCACTTGTTGGGTGTGGCCCAGCAACTTACTTGGGCTAATAAGACAGTTTATGTGTATGCCTACAAATACATCAAGCCACTCCTGCATACTTGCCAGTTTCCCGGGTAGGCATGCTTATGGCTTCAGTTCAGCCTTGCAGATAAGTCCATAATAGATATTACACTACATGAATTTGTATTTGGACATAATGCTAGCCTTTGAGAAGTCATGTTCTGTGTGCGAGCTGGGAGTAATCCAAGCACATAAGTGTTGGGATGTATATTGTGCTGCTTTTGCAAAATGCAGCTTTGAAGAAGAAATAAATTGAGAGGTTTGGTTCTCATTTTTGAGAGAGAGAGAGAAACATGAGGGGGGAAATTGGGCAGTGGTTCACTGCATCATGTAAAGAAAGAGTTGGAAGGAATAGAAAGTTGGATAGTGCTTTAAAAAGGTTGATTAAGTTGCCATTGTGGATTGGAGAAAAGGAAAGCATTCAGATTCAGTGTTTAAAGAAACAAGTTATTAGAACTTTCTTCTTCTTTAAAAAAAACCACCATTAAGGAAAAGCAACAGATTACTTCACCTACTTGTGCAAAAATACTTTTCTGCAGTATGTTTCTCTTTAGCAGTTGCTTTCTGATTTTTTTATAGAAGCAGTGCAATAGTTGAAAATAATTATTTGGACCTTGTCAGAACATGTAGTCAAATGTGTTTGCCATCTGGTTTTAATGAAAGTTGGGCCATTATGTCTACAGTAATTTTTTAAAAAGTTAATCTAATGCACATTTTGGGTGATGCCTTGAACATTAGGGACTTATGAAAAGGGTGATACCTCATTTTGTCCTTTTTATTCATGTCTGGAAAATGTTGCAGCTTTGTAATAATTTTAAATTGTTGATGTAATTCTGTCTGACTAAGGCTTAGCAGATCTGTTTCAGTTTTCGTTAACATTGGTGAAACTTGAAATTGGATTAGAACTTGTTACTCCGTTTCATCGTTTTTCTATTTTTCCGCCTCAAGCGCATCAACAGTGTAGTGGTGTATCCCTTTTACCACAGATCCCTGTTTCAGAGTAATTTGTTTTCAACAGCTTAATCCAATGCATGTTTGCTAGAAAGTAAGTCACAATGTGTTCAGTGAGGCTGACACTATCTGTTAAGTGTGTTTAGGTTTTTCTGTCCAAACTACTTAGAGAAGACAACATCTCTCCTTCATGGAAGAGCAGTGGTTACCTCTAACTATTCCCAAACTTATCCATATCAACAGAATTACCTTTGAGATTCATGGTATTCATCACATAGAACTTCCTTAGAGTCATCTTATCCTTTTAAAAGTTTAAATGAATCTGCAGAACCTAAAAGAATTATTCTGAAGAGAATCCAACCTCAGCGTATAATATGGTAGTTGTATAGCTGTGAAGATATTCAGAAAGTGAAAAATTAACAAAACAGGCATGCTGGAATAGGAAGACACTAAAGTCAGAAGTTGGAAGGAGACAGAGAGAAAGAGAGAGAGAGAGAAAGAAAGAGAAAAGCTTAGTGTGAAAAGAGCAGACATCTAAGGTACTACACAAGGTAGTTGTGCTTCCAGACAGAAAGAACCAACTCCAGTACCTGAAGCAGTGGTTTTCAACTAACACAGATATTAATAGTTTACAAGATTGCTTGCCTTATTAAAAAGGCAACATTATTTATTATTTATAAAAATGTGCATACCACTTAGCATGAAGAGAAATCTCTAAGCGGCTATCATAAAATGTAATTTAAAAAGTCAATATAAATTCATATAAAATGCAGGAATCAGATAAAATCTTAAAAGCTAAGTAAAAATGGAATAAAACTGAGCAGCATGGACCTTGGCATGAGGAGCAGCATTCACAAACGGCATCCTTAGGGCAGAGAGTGGAATGGCTTGTAGCCATCTTAGTTTCCCCACCACTTCGATGGATATCCCCTCCTCTCATTTTCCGACCACGACATGCAATCTTTGTATACACAGTACTTCATATTCCCTCTATCCCCCACCACAGACTCCTTATCTTGCATACCTTATATAAAATAACAGAGTACTCAACTCACCATTCATTCATGCTGCTCCACCTATTCCATTCCCTCCTCTAAAGCACTTGGTCAGATTATTCAAAGGGGTAGAACTATGTGTGTGAAATAATAAACCCTCATACCCAGGGAGAGGTACTGCTGTCATCCAAATGGGAGGTTAAGAAAACATGCGCCCAGACTTCATATCCAGTACCAAGTCAGAGATGGTGAACTGACTGAAGCTGGGAAAAGGCATCCCTTGCCACCAAGGTTTCATTTCAGCCACGAATGCATTGTAAATAGCTTTCCTTGTAAATGTACATAAAATCTACAGGGTAGCTTTGTTGCATCAAAATGGCTATTGTTCCTCCTTCCCATGAATATAATAGCTAACCAAGTAATGTATTGCCTGCAGATCGTGTGTTGGTTCGAATAAAGGACTTGACAGCAGAGAAAGCCGATGACGTCGTCTGGGTTCGTGGGAGGATTCATACCAGCAGAGCAAAAGGTAAGCTTAGCTCTTCCAAGGTTGCCCTAGATAAGCCTTTCTCAACCTGGTGCCATCCAGATGTTGCTGGACCACAACTCCATCAACCCTGATCATTGGCCACGGTGGCTGGGATTGATGGGAGTTGTGGTTCAAAATTATATTGAGGGCACCAAGTTGGGGAAGGCTGTCCTAGTCTGTTTATGCACCATTTATTTATTTAGATGGTTTATGTACTGCCCACAGCTTACAACAAATAAAACTATCTGTAGATCTGTCCTTTATTAAAGGTCCATTAAAATAGCACAGTTCTTTAAAAACATTTTATTATGGGTCAGTAAGGGTCAAGTTTTCTCCCCTTGTCCTGATGCTTTCTAGAACTACAGTGGTACCTCGGGTTACATACGCTTCAGGTTACATATGCTTCAGGTTACAGACTCCGCTAACCCAGAAATATTACCTTGGGTTAAGAACTTTGCTTCAGGATGAGAACAGAAATTGTGCTCTGGCGGCATGGCAGCAGCAGGAGGCCCCATTAGCTAAAGTGGTGCTTCAGGTTAAGAACAGTTTCAGGTTAAGAACGGACCCCTGCAACGAATTAAGTACGTAACCAGAGGTACTACTGTACTCTGAATAGCAGCTTAGGGATTTTAAAAGAAAATATTCCAGCCTGCTGTGTCAAGGATATCTGTGTCAAGGATATCTAGATATCTCCCTGGCAGGAAAATGGGGTGGAACAAGCTGAATGCCTTCACCTAGTTCCCTCAGTTTGCAGCTTGAAATGATAACTAGGTTGTTTACTCAGGAGTAGATTGCTAGGAGATGGCCCCAGACTGCTTGCTTGGAAATAGTTGCATGTGTTTAAAGGTGCTCTAGATTCTTGCTTTCTGTGTCTTTCCCTCCTGGATTTTTATGGAATGTTACACTCTTGAGAACGGTTTGCCACAAATGCAGTAGCCAAAACTTTTTATTTCTGTTTTCCATATTGCAAAATAAATGTGCCTGTCTTTCTGCGTTAGTTCTTTTTCTATAGTTAAACATGGTAGAAAAAGACCTACAGGTAAATACGGTGCTTTCAAGAAGGCTGTATAATGGAATACTTACTTTTAAATGCCTCTAAAGTTATAAAGTACTATTTTGAAGTAAAATTTAAAACCATTGCTGAAGTATCAGTCATCAGGCATACTAGAATTTCTCTTTTCAAGTTGGATAATCGGAATAAAGCTAGTTTGTGTTACTTCCTAAGTTTTAAAGGAAATGGGAAACCCTGGAACGAATTGGCCTTTCACGTAGCCCCAAACAAAATATGCCAGCTCATTATTTTTTTTTTTTAAAAATGTTCTTAGAGTGGCCTCAAAGAAATCCTTATCTAAGCTTGAGCTCCATGGCATGGCTTGTTCAGACAGAACCACCTGCCTGCCATTTTTCTTCACTATGGGAGTACTACTTCTCTTGGGGATCACTTTCCATTGCACAAGTTTAAATATGCTTTGACCTCTTCAGGTGACATACAAGTCTGACAGATGTTCCATTTGTTTGAACTTCACTTACCTCATGGTTGAGAAACCGTATATTTAAAGAAAAAAGGCTTTCTGGAACCAAATATGACAATAGCTTGAGGAACTGGAGTTGAACTCTGCTCCCCAAAATCTTTGACATGCTTGATAGAAATGCTTCTTGTATTGGGCATAAATAGGGAGAAAAGAAAGGTTAGTTACTAAATCTGGTCAGTTACCTATTTCACTATAGTTTCATACTTGTTCTGGGGGCATAAATGTTAACAGTAAATGTTAATCATTTATTTTAAAGATCCCAGGGATTTTTGTGTGTGTGAGAGAGAGAGATTTTCATAATAATAATAATAATACAGTCATACCTTGGTTTTCGAACAGCTTGGTTCTCGAACGTTTTGGCTCCCGAACGCTGCTAACCCGGAAGGGACTGTTCCGGTTTGCGAATTATTTTTGGAAGCTGAATGTCCGAAGGGGCTTCCATGGTTTCCGATTGGCTACAGGAGCTTCCTGCAGCCAATCAGAAGCCGCACTTTGGTTTCCGAACGTTTTGGAAGCCGAACGGACTTCCGGAACAGATTCTGTTTGACTTCCAAGGTACAACTGTACTAGCAAATGTTGATAGTGGCCTGAATGGGTGTGCCAGCTTTAACTTGCATATATGTGTTTTTAAAATGGAAAAATATGTAATCTTATGCAGCCATGAAGCTCATCTGGGATGGTTGGCAGGCACACATGAGTGCCAACATTCACTCAGAGTTAGATAGTTGAAAGAGCGGCACTGGCTAGTTTATGGTTTTAGTATACAAAGCCCTAAGCAGCTCAGGACCAAGTTATCAAGGGAGCATACAGACCAGCCTTTCTCCTGTACAGACCAGCCTAGTTGCTGTGATCTGCGGAGGAGGTCTCTTTACAGTACCATGGCCTGTAGAAGTGCACCTTACACTGGTGCAGGGGAGATCTTTTTTCAGCAGGATACCTCCTTTGTGGAATGACCTGCCCATAGAGATCAGGTGGGCTTCAACTCTGTGATGTTTTTGCTGACAAATGAAAACGTACCTGTTCATCTGGGTAATTCCCTGACCATTAATTCCTGTTGCTCAACATTCCTGGCCACTGTGATTGATACTTTTAACTTTACAGTGGTACCTCGGGTTACATATGCTTCAGGTTACATAGGCTTCAGGTTACAGACTCCGCTAACCAAGAAATAGTACCTCAGGTTAAGAATTTTGCTTCAGGATGAGAACAGAAATCAGGTGGCGGCAGCAGCAGCAGGAGGCCCCATTAGCTAAAGCGGTGCTTCAGGTTAAGAACAGTTTCAGGTTAAGAACGGACCTCCGGAACGAATTAAGCACGTAACCAGAGGTACCACTGTATTTTATTGATCTGGTTTTAGTGCTGCATCTTGCTGTTTCACTTGTTTGCGAACCACCTTGATAATTCTCAAAATGAAGAATGGTATAGAAAGAAATGAATAAATATATTTCTTAAAATGGTGACCTTATTTTATTTCAGAATTACCCCGCCCCCCTTCCTACTTTGCAGGCGGTTGGACTATATGATCCTCATGGTCCCTCCCAACTATGATTCTATAATTCTCGGTAGAATTAAGAACAAGCGAACAATTTGGACAGTGACCCGTGTTCATACGCCGGGCTAAACCAGGAGTGGGTAGCCTCCCCCCCCCCCCACTTGAGGGACCATAATCCCACACCAGTGGTATGCAGAGCCAGAGCAGATGATGGGTGGAGCTAGGGACAAGTTTCTGAATTAACTAATCCAGAGTAAAGTCCCCCCTGCTTCAATTTTCACCGTGGTTACCTTACATTAGAATTCTCGCTCTTGTGTGGTTAACTTGGAAGTAAAGCCTACTGAGTTTGATTCAGTTGCACTCAAATATACAGAGCATTTTATCTTTAGAACAACAGACCAATAAACCCCCTGTTGTGGAAAGCAAGTGAAAGTAACTCCTTTCTGACTTTAGTGTGCCGCACACACATGCATATATGACAGAAGCATACAAATTTGATCTTGGAAAGTTGAGGGGAAAAGTTCCATAGGGAAGAAGCAGGGGGAGGGAGTTTATTTTTTATAAAGTGAACTACTTCCAATTGTACTAAAACTGCATGAAGGGAGGTGAAACACAGTAAGTAGCCAGGAAAAAATAAGTAGGAAACAAACACAAATGAAGGAACTCTATGGAGATGGAAGGATGGGGGCAGCACAAGGCAGCTTCAGGAGGCTATAGGGGCTGCCTAAAATGAGACGGGATTCAGATTTCCCTACTGTGCACTGATGTGAAAAGTTTAGTTTCATATGAATGAGACCAGGCAAGCCTCAGGTTTGTGATCTTCGCCACTTTTGCGTCATGACTGCAAGGAGGGAGTTTTCAAAAGCTTTCGCTTCTACTTTTGCCTAACCACAGCCTGCCACGTTATCCAAACCGTGGTTAATTTTAATTTGTTTCAGACAAATTAACTCTTGCGCAGTTGTGGAAATGCATAATACCACATGGTGCGTTCAAATTCTCCTAAAAAGCCAGAGATATTTCTGAGAATTCTCCCAAAGTTTGGAAAGACCCAACCTGGGGGCATTACTGCCCCAGCCCCTTTGTATTTGTTTCCCTCTTGCACTCCTCCCTCGCCTGATTTGCAAATTGTGACAGGAAGGATACAAAATGTACAACACCAATGCTGCCTAAATTTCCAGATCATTTTTGGGCCTGCTTGAAACCACCATTGTCCAGAGGAGCACTGGTAAATGCATTGTTAAAATAAAATTTAAAAACCCACCAGAGAAATGAATCTGAGTGAATAAAGTGCTACACTTCACAGCGTCACATGCTCTGAGCACAGTCTGGAGTCATTGGTATGGCTCAGAAGGAACAGATCCCCCCTTAACTATGCAAATGAGGGTTTTTTCCCCCTACTGGTCAGTGAATTTTATATATATATGTGTGTGTGTGTGTGTGTGTGTGTGTGTGTGTGTGTAGCGGGAAATTAGAATGCTGGAACAGTTTAACCAGCCTTCAGCTTTAGGCTGGGCTACTGGTCTCCCTTATTTCCATTCTCTTTCAGATTTATATGTTTGTAAAAGGGTGGGGAATGGGCAGGTGAGAAGACTGGTGCTGAGGGCTTGTCTTGGGATGGGTAGAAAATTTCAGAATGGGCAAGTTGGTTTCCTTATGGCCCTTTCTAAAAATCTTTCTATCCCTCGTACCATGTCATGATAAAAGAATCACTCAAGAGTCTGAAAATTTATTAACGTACACAGCTGAGAGCCTTTCTGCAAGCTTGAGCATAACAAGATATCATACTGTTCAATAATAATATTTTTTGGGGGGCCATGGGCTAGTTGCTATCTCTCAGGTTAACTGTGAGAAAATATGGAGATAAACTCATTTGTACTTCTCGGAGGTGCTTGGTATAAGGATGGGATTAGAAAGTGACACGTCTGATTAGGGGTTGTACTGCGTAAGGCAGAGAGATGACAAATTTCCCTGTCTGCCTTATGTTAGCCACAATATTTGGCCCAAACCGCTAACTGGTAGGAATCCAAGCTGTCAAACTAAAAATGAGATGTGTGATTCAGGTTCCGTTGGTGGCAAGCATTGGAGGAACTGATATGAGTCTCGGTAGAAGTCCAGTCGCCAGTTCATTGCAACATTAATGTTATGAGTCAGAAAGCTGTTTCAAAAGGTGTTGAGCTGCATATGGAAAATTCATCTTGTCTGTTTCGCAGAATCGCAAAAGAGTGAGAGTGTGTTTTAAACAATAGTCATTTTAATCAGAAATGGCCATGATCTCTGACACAGATACTTGGCAGAACACCACATATATATTTCTGAGTTAAATAAACAGAGGTATTAACCAGGTTTCATAATAGGTTTCCTTCCATCCCCCCCCCCCCCCACTGAAAAGAGAAAATGTGAACAATCCTGAGAGACAGAAAAAGAACACATTCTCAGCCAGTGGAGGAGTGGAGCATATAGGCAAGGACTAATTTCTCCTGAAAAAGGAGTTAGTGGATCCTGGAAGGGGGGATAAAGGTAAAGGGACCCCTGACCATTAGGTCCAGTCGAGGCCGACTCTGGGGTTGCGGCACTCATCTCGCTTTATTGGCCGAGGGAGCCGGCGTACAGCTTCCGGGTCATGTGGCCAGCATAAGCCGCTTCTGGCGAACCAGAGCAGTGCACGGAAACACCGTTTACCTTCCCGCCAGAGCAGTACCTATTTATCTACTTGCACTTTGACGTGCTTTCGAACTGCTAGGTTGGCAGGAGCAGGGACCAAGCAATGGGAGCTCACCCCGTTGCGGGGATTCGAACCGCTGACCTTCTGATCAGCAAGTCCTAGGCTCTGTGGTTTAACCCACAGCGCCACCCATGTCCCATAAGGGGAGGTAGCCTTCTTATAAGGGGAGTCAAACCTCCAGGCTTGACTCTAGCAAGCAAGCCTAAGGCCCTCTAGTCTGTATCTTACACAGGGGCTAGAGTGCATCCTCCTTCTCCTAGTAGGCTCTAATATCAGAGGGGGAAGCACCACATTCAGAGGGCAAGTGACGATCCCATTCTTCCTGGAATCACTCAGATTGCATCTGCAGCAGTGAGACACAGAAGGGACCAGAGATGTAGCTCCCAACTACCTCTGTGTCACAGTGCCTTCAGGCCCCAGTGCTCTCTCTTTCTCTCCCATTCCCCCCACTAGTCACTGACAGGCAGGAGCAATCAGAGAAAAAGGCTGAATAAGACCTTCCAGGGGAAGATAACAGGAGAAAGGTGGTGAGGCATCCTGAGAAGGATGAAAGCAAGTTTTGCAATACGGATGCTGGAGGCATCCTGAGAAGGATGAAAGCAAGTTTTGCAATAAGTCCTCTCAATCTTTTTATCCATCTGTTGCAGAGAGTTGGGGGAACCCCCAGAGCAGATTTGGGAGTGTGGTGGGAGGAAGTGAGGAAGCAGAATCCTGTTGCTGTGAGCAAAAGCCATTCCGCCAGTGCAGTTACCCTTTAATTTACAGCGCAATCCTTTGCATGTCTACTCAAAAGAAAATACCATTGAGTTAAGTGGCATTTACGTCTTGGGTACATGTGTATAGGATTGCAGCCATAGAGATGCCCACAAAATTTTATTTATATTTGCACCCACTTCACAAAGACAACTGTTATAAAATAAGGATAAGTTGTTTGATCATTTCAAGTGTCCTAAATACATAGGCTGCAATCCAAAGAGGTTATTTGGCTTTAAAAAAAAAAGAAAGAAATTATTTGGAACTATGAAAAGGTTATTGTGAGTAAAAAAATCTGTGCCAAAGGATGCACATGTCTGCCTTTAGGCTTTGCTTTGTGAGCGTTTAAAAGTCTGGCTTAATTTTAAAGTAGTAGAACATATTTTTGTATTCATTCAGAAAGATCCCAAGTAACTTGCCCTGAATACACCTGCATTGTTCCTTCCTCTTTCTTTTCAGGAAAACAGTGTTTCTTAGTCCTACGTCAGCAGCAGTTTAATGTCCAGGCTCTGGTGGCTGTGGGAGACCATGCAAGTAAGCAGATGGTAAAGTTTGCTGCCAAGTAAGTAAGCAATTATATCCTGTTGTCACAGTAAACAATGGTGGGAACCCAGGCTCCCAGTGGTTGGGACCATTTTCGCACATTAACATCAATGCCACGTTTGTTTTTAAAATGTAGTTATTTAAATTGTCAGCTCACTATAGTGTTGAATGCATTACACTTACAAAGACAAAATGGAACACAGCCTTGAAATTCATTCTGAACTGCTGGGGGAGCATTCTGTCTCTGCAGACAGCTCCTGTTTACTTTCAAGCTGGCTAACAAAAAGGTTGGCAGGCTGAACTTGGACACATTATTTTGTCGGATGTTTGTGTGTGCATGTGAACACAGGCTCGATCTTTTTTTATTTTATTTTACTTAAGCATGAGATCTTTACTGTGTAATGTATTCTGCCTCATTTAAATGCAAAGTGCAAATTGAAGGTATTTAGAAGTTCAGCAGTGCAAATTTTTTTTTCTCTCCAAAAGACAGAAAGGGTTAGGAACCTAATTTGCACTCTTGTAATCTTCATTACTGGAACTAAAACTTGTTCTGTGTAGCATTCCCCCCCCCCCTTCCTCAAGTCCTCCTCCCCCGATTGTAATTGGCTCTGTTTCTATTTTAGCAAGAAGCACTATGGTCAAGGCAAGGGTCTGCCTTCTCTCCACAGGGGCCTTTAAGATTGTGGTCTGAGTTGATGGGTGCCTGGGTTACCAAAGCAATTTGGGAATGAGGGCAGAAAGCAAGGTACCCTGGAAACAAGCTAGGCAACAGAACTAGATTGTGGCACCAGAGCAGGCTTCCAGTTCTGATCTTAGAACTCTCTCTACGTCTGGGCCTTGCATTGTGTGTAAAGTTACACTACTGAGAGTGGGTGGGTTATCGTTTACACCTTTTAGTTTTGAAACACCGATTGGTTTGATCCCTTACACGCCTATGTGTCAAAGTGGCCTTTACAAGAACAGAACATGTTTCTGTGTCCAGCTTTTGACCTGGTACATCCAGGCTTTAAATTCTGAGTCTACCTTAGTATGGAGAACTCAAGATACTTCTGTTCTGTTTCTCGACATAGCTTTCGTGGCTCAGGGGTGGGCCCTAAATGCATGCCAGAAGGTGTAGACAGTTCTGATGGGGTGGAGAGGAAAGTGATGCATTGTTCTCCTTAGAAAAGTTTTTAAAAGGGCCAAAAAGTTCTGGAAATTAAGTTCAAGGCCATAGGGAGCAGCACACTCAGTATCACATTAGCTTACTAGTATTTAGAGCATGTGTAACATGTTCTGTTAATTCTTTTAGTGTCTTTGAGATTCAATTTTTTTCCTAGTTCCTGGAGAACATAATTAGAGAAATGTGGGTTTTCTCTTTATTTGGTCTTCCTAAGTGGTGCCCTCGCTTTGGCTCCAACTGTGTCATGAGTCCTTGATTGACCTTCCTAATGGTTTCAGCTCTGCTCTGCACCAGGCATTTCCTATTGTATCCTCTGTTCATGCCTTCATACTGAAGGTTTTTCCCCCTAACAAAGCCATGCATTTTGCCTCTAATTGTCAATTTGTCATCTCCATCTCCCTTAGACAACTGCTCCCTAGGCAACTGGTTGCGCTCCCCAGTTCTTTTTTGGCCTTAATTTGGAGTGTTCCCCACTTAACACTATACACTTTGAATTAGCCAGTGTAAAGAATCAAATCAAATCAAAATCCTACTGACTTGTAGTGATTACCAAAAAAAGTTGATGCCAATCTCGATTGCTCACTCTAACCTCTCACCACCTTTTGTAAAAGAAAAAGAAGCTTGAATCAAAAGGAGTCTGTCCAAAGAGGAAGGCATGCTAATGAACCCAAACCCCCTTCACATCACATCTGGCTGCTTCATCCTTTTATTTCTTTACAGCTTTCTATAAAATAGAGGAGAAAATAATAATGCATTTGGAGTGGACTTAAGCATTTATCCCTGTTCGAATGCTGTCAATATTTCTTATGTGTATATGAATGAATGACCTTGCCTTCATTTCACATGAACTGGCTCTCCTACCCATTTCATGGGATCTATCCGAACACAGTTTTGAACATCTGGCTGTATATGAGAGGCATCTGCAGTTTTCGAGCATCTTAGGTTCACACTGCTTCTGCTGCTTCTTGCACATAGCCAAACAAGTATAGTTCTCCTTTTCTCAGTGTTGGCACAGAGCTGAGAACTTTCGTAATGGGGGAAACTATTGATATGAAA
The DNA here is from genome assembly GCF_964252035.2 of Podarcis erhardii. Classification (NCBI taxonomy): domain Eukaryota; kingdom Metazoa; phylum Chordata; class Lepidosauria; order Squamata; family Lacertidae; genus Podarcis; species Podarcis erhardii. The sequence goes on along the minus strand of NC_138497.1, from coordinate 98,889,315 downwards.
TGTTTAGCTGAAAATACTCCAGCTTTCATGCCAGAAGCTCTTTCTCTGAGCGATGCTTTTCTGCTACTTAGTCATTAGAAGAAATGTGTTCTTGCTCAAACTGAAAACATTTAACATGCTACTGTTGACTTTGAAGTGCCAGCAGAGTGACACTGCTTAACTCAGTGATGGCAAAACTTGGCCCTCCAACTATTTTGGGACTACAATTCCCATCATCCCTGACCACTGGTCCTGTTAGCTAAGGATGATGGGAGTTGTAGTCCCAATACAGCTGGAGGGCCAAGTTTGGCCATCACTGGAATGTGATGTGTAAGGAACAGTGCAGAACCTAGCCATGCTTAAACCCAAGACACTTGAGATCTAGTGAGCATGTGGCAAAACATGTTACATTTGTTTTTCCACCATACCTGTGCAAGAAGGGAAGATTTCATTTCAGAATAATATCCCCTCTCCTCCCACCACATGCTGTTCTGTGCATAACATCCCATATAGTTTAGCAAGCTGAGAAATGAGACTGGGGTTGGTGCCTCCCCAAGCCTCTTTCCCCTTTTCATTCCTGCTTCAGTGAGCTGGTCCTGGTTAGTGTAAACTACAGCTCATTTTATCCCTGAAAAGATTTTGAACCTGTTTTGAACGCACTACATGATCCTGGCTAGTAAACCAACATTAAAACGGCAATGTTTTATTATGGACATAGCAGGGAATTGTAGTTTAAACCAACAGAGACTGATGTGCTGAAGCAGACGCACATGGTTGTGAATGCTATGTATGAAAGGGCCCACTAGATCTATCCAGTTGTTTAGAGGAAAGCTTCCTGCACAGCTCCACTTTCTTGCCAGTCAAGCTGAGCTCTTGTGTATCAGTGACCATGGAGCAGTCATGTCAAAGCCACTCCCCGCCCGCCCCCCGCAACCTTCACTGAATTTACTGGCACAGTTAAAATGTTGAAGGTTTAGTGCTACCTTTCTTAAGAGGTGACATCAATCGATTGCTCTCTTTGTTAGCCTTGCTACTGCTGAGTTACAGTAAATAGGATATTGGAGAAGGGAGCAAAGGATTGCCAATTGTAGCTCAATATATAAGGTAGCAGGAACTGATCTCAGGTAGCAAAAGTTGACATGTTCATTTAGCATGGATTAGTTTCCTAGAGTTTTTACTGTTAACCAGCCTATTGGGTTGGATAGTAAATGACATTCAGCATAGCCTAATAGAACTGTCCTTCCAATAACTGCAAAATAAACCTTTGTTGTATATTTTCAAATAACATGTAGCGAAATGGGTCACCAGTACTACAGTTTCTTTATACATATATTAGTATTTTTTTTCATTGTTCGTTGCAAATGAAACTTTAAACTCAAACAACAATTTTGGAACTTGAGTCATGTAAAGTATGTTCAGCTTCAGCAAACAGAGCTCAAATTCATGAATACCAAGGTGTTTTATGAGACTTGACTCAAGCAATGGGTACTTTTGATTAAAAGGATTGAGAGAAAAAGCCAAGAAAACTATTGTTGTAAAAGTCTTTGGCCATAAGCAGTTAAAGTGTTACCTGACATAAACTAGCCATTGATTTAAATTACTGACCCATGAAACTTGTTTGATAGGCCTGCATGAGCTCACTTAGCAGTGGTAAGTACCCATTTCTGTTCTTGTCATGATTCAAGAGGTCCTCCCTGGAGCATCAATAATAAATCTTAGTGTCTCATTCATCAGTTTGCAATTATGTCATATTTCAGAGCCCTAAATAAGTTAATGTCAGATTTTGGATAGAATGTAGCCCAGAACCAAATCTTTAAATGAAAATGGACAGATGAGGACAAACTGAAATTAATATGGTGGTGCACTTTAGGTCAAAAATTGGTAACCTACATTTGACTATAGCCCAATTATGGGATGCCACATCTTGCATGTGCCCTTGGAGTTGACCGCATTTGAGAGAGCAAAAGGAGGCAATATGGTCAGAACAGATCTTTTTGTTGAATCAGGCTCAGGTTCAGGGATGCTGTTATTGTTTAATTCAACACAACTAAAAAAGCACTTAGGTGTCAGCTAAAGAAAAATAACCTCCGTGAACTTTCTGCAGTATGGAAAGCTTTCTATCAAGAAACCTGATTGAAAGTGATTCATTACTAAGCGGTGGCTGTGGGTTTGATCTTGCAATACAAAGTTGTTGAAAGAAGTTTGCTCAAATGCAACCAGACTGCACAATCAATGTGGTTAAAGCAGAAAGTCTTGACTAATACTTGGATAGCTGAGCTTAAACGTTGCCATGTGCAGAAACAGAGTGTTGTTGGCTTTGATGACATAAAACTTTTAACGGTGGAAATGTAGGTTATCCAGTTTACGTTCCTGAAAGGGATGCAATGCAAGCACACTTGCGTATTTATTGAGCCTCATGACCTAAATAATTTGACCATTTGGAATAGCGTGCCTTTGTGGTCTAGTTTGAAATCAAGTGATAGATTGCTCCTCATAACATTTTTTTTTTTTTTAAAGAATCTGATTTGGACACATCCCACATTGAAGCAGGATTCTTTGGGCAGATTTGGGGCTTGTTTTAGATAAAGTACCCAAAGCAAGAACCTCCAGTGGGACTGGGCTGCTTCAGCAATGTTAAAAGCATATTGCAGAATGTGTGCCTGCAAAAATTGAATCCCCCATCCCGCTCCGCTTGCCATATACGAAAAGCACCAAGGTGGGGAGAAGGGAGAAAGGGAGCTTGTGTGACTGGCATGTCTAACTTCTCTTGGATGGAATGATATTCCCAGGGATCTCCAATCACAGTGCTTAGGGGTATTACTATATATTTTTTAATTCCACATTAATTGTAAATGGAGGAGATGCAAAGCTTTATTTTTCTGAGTTGGAATTTAACTTTGGACCCTGATAAGCCTCTAAATTGTTTCAGTCCAGTCTAGGGGTCTGCACAACCACTTGATTTGGTTCAGAACCCAATTTAGAGTGTTGGAGAAGAGCCCATTTGAAATGGGCTCTTCTCCAAAACACCAAATTATGTTCTGAACTAAATCATGTGGTTGTGCAGGCCCCTAGTACCTACAGACAGTGATAGAGTGGGATAAAAATGCATGCTCTGTTTTGAGTGGAGTAGATTAAATAGGTATGAACCAAGGGACGCATTGCATGTAAACCTTTTCCTATGACACTATAGGTGACTGTATAGAATAGCCATACATGCAGATTTTATACTCTTTTCTTCTTCAAAAGATATTTCTGAGGTAGGAAAAACACATGGTGCGATTGCTTCCCACACTAAATTATTATTATTATTATTATTATTATTATTATTATTATTATTATTATTCCCATCTGGCTGGGTTTCCCCCAGCCTCTCTGGGCGGCTGCCAACAAAATACTAAAATACAATAATTCACTAGACACTCTTGTATGTTGTTGACATATAGTTTTTGAGCAGTCAGCTGGAAACAATGATATTAATGCCTTTCCCCGGGTGCAAAGATGCCCATATATATTTACTTGGAAGTAAGCTGCGTTCAGCAAAAGTTCCACTTTTCTTTGCTACTGACCTTTGTAGTCCCTCTTTGCTTCTTCCTCTGAATTGTTTTCTGTTTGCTCAGGGGGCATTCCTAAACTGACTCTTAAATCATTAGTTCCTGTACACAATCATTCCTAATTTCCTTTGAGTCCAGAACAGTTATTTCTTGGAGTTTAAAAAAAAGGAAAAAAGATCACAGTTGTGATCTTGCTTTTCTGACTGCCCTGGGTTTGGGTTGACTTTAGTTTTATGTTGTCTACTTTTATGTTTATTAATTTTCCCACAGCCCACCAGTGTGTCTTAAACTTAACAAAGCACAAGTGCATTCTTAGGATCTCTTTAGGGTAGGCATAATAGTTATTTGTTAAGTGATTCTAAGTATATACTGTTGCTTAGAATATATAGAAGAAGTGCCATGCTATACTGTATATGCTAGCCAAGTTAAAACACATTGATGTGTTGCTACTGTATAAGGTTGAGGTTTACGTGCTCCACCATTCTTTGAAGGAGTTTAGGCAGCCTGTTGGAAACTGACAAGTGACCTGCGGTTCACTTTCTACTTACCTCTATTATTTCCTATCCCTGCATGGAGACACAGACTCTAACTTCTTAATTCTGACCCTAGGTGGGAGTTGGTTGACACTGGATTTTTTATACTTGTTTTTGTAATCCTGGCTATCCTGTTTTGACTTTTCATTGACACATTACTAAGTGCTACAAAGTATGCATGGGAGAATACACAAATTCAGCCAAGGCCCTCGTGTACCATAGGTTTGAAGCAAATGATAAGATGTAGGTAATCATTTTGTTACTATTACTATACCTATTCTGGCATGTTCATGACCATGAGCTACTAGCAGTGCCCTGTTCAAATCTTCCCACAGTCCTAAATTCCCCAGGAAGATTTAGAGCAAACCGCACAGTCTCCTAAGCCTTTAACAAAGGTTTAATTTCCCAGAATTAGGGAAGATCCTATGTTCAAACAAGCATGGAATCTCCCAGTATGGAAGCTGACTTCTACCTGTGGTAAAGGAAGAAAGCTTTCGCTTGATAATTTCCCATTGAGAATCATGGGTGGGTAAATAGCAGCAGGGCAGTCCCTCAGGACCCCCCAGATTCTGAGATTATGAGAGACCAGATATCAGCTCTAAAATACTTTTCATTGATTTATACAGCTCTGCTTTTAAAAACCAGTCAAGTGTGCTTTTTCTGACTACTGGAGAAGCAGAATTTTATACTTTTTGTTCATCTATATAGCACTTACAAACTATTAACTCCTGTGCAATAAGTCCCTGGCCTCTGTTGATACTCTGATCTGTGTTCTCAGGCTTCTTGTTAAGAGTTGTAGTCTGCCCATTAGTGCTCTTTTACGTTCTCTCATTCTTGCAAGATCATTGCTGGGGTTGGACAAGCCAACAGCTGGCAACGCTGTACAGTTCAACCTTTCTCTCCCTCTTCCTCATGACCTCTGTCTATCTCGACAATGGTTGGGCCTATACAAACATTAACTCCCATGAAACCTTTCAGCCACCACTATTTTCAGCCATAGGCTTGTTGGTATGAAACATTGAAGACAACAGCTGAAGTAGATGGTATGAGGAGTAGGGAAAGGGCATTTCACCAGGATTGGATTTTTCTGTTGATGCTCCTGATAAGTATATAAGTACCTTCTTAAGGTTTCCGTTGCTTCAGTTTGGCAACTACTGGGCTTGGAAAAACTACTGAACCTCTGCTGAGAAATCATCACCTTATAATATAAGCATCTTGAGAGAAACCTTGACCTTTCCAAAAATCAACGTTTTTGATATTAGTATGCCAACACCTACCATCACGAATGGGAAACAGAGGATCAGTGAGTCACTTGTAGGGACTGCTTGAATGAGTAAAGGAGAGGAGGGTGGAATTAAAATCAGCAGACTCTATTATTTCAAATCCTTTCGATGTCCTTATTAAGAGCAGGCATTGATGGCTTTGACAGAAACCTTCTATTTCAGTGAGGCTTGGCAGATCAAGAAATGACAATGATCTTTAACAGTCTTCATGGGAACTTTTAATTTGCATAGTGTGATTTAATGGTTGATCAGATTTAAACATCTCATTCTCGTTTCCTGATGTTGCTGACATACCACAGGGTCGAGTGTTTGCCTTTTAAAGTAGGTGGGATTAAAGAATTTGGAACCTCATCAAGGCTTATTTACTTGAATATTGTGCGGTGTCTGTTTCCTCTTAATCTGTTATTTGAGTCTCTGCAGTCTTGGGTTCTCTTCTACACCCTCCCTGGCTCCTGGACAAACAGCTAGCTATTATAGCCAGATGTGTGTTAATGTCAGGTCCATCTGACACCATGGCTGTGTCCCTTCCTGATCTTATTAAAGTCATCCCATTGCAAACTTGAAGAACAGCTATGTGGTATGGATCTGTCTGTGAAAACTGTTTGGAAGCTTTGTCTGGTACAGGATACTATCTCCTACCCCTGTAGAGAAATAGTGAGGTGGGCGCATAGTAGATTGATGGGGTTAGCATGCAATCTACCTACATTGCCTCTCTCCAATTTCCACTGATCCCCCCTGGCCCTCAGGAGAAGCATTTCAGGGAGCACCGGATGTTGCAGTTCAGAATCTACCTACATAAATGTTGGAGGCAAGCCAGTAGGTTGGTCTGAGCATCACAGTTACGTTTCAGATAAACCATAGTCTGGCATAACAGGAATGAGCATGCCATACTCCAGGTTCGTGCACTCCCCTCTACTCTGGTGCAGGCATGAGGAGTTGTTTGGAAACCTTTGCTTCTTTTCTAGATCAACTGTTCTAGAAAAACAAGCTGAGCATAGTTAATATTAACCACAGTGTATATTTTTTGGATGACACATTAATGTGTTTTTACTCAAAATTCAAAGCAGAAACTTCCAATCTCATGCCAGAGGAGAAGGGAACTGTCTGTGAAGCAGTGGCCAGGGGGTGGGGGAGAAAAGGGTAGGATATTTCTTGTAACACTAAACCAAACATAGCCCAAAGAGGCACCTGGTTCAGAAGCACAAACATCTACCAGTGCAGTGTATTGGGCTTTGAGTTTGATCATGGAAGGGTCAAATCCTTACTCGGCCATGATGTTCACAAAGAACTTGAGTAAATCTGTCCACTGGATTTTTTCAGCCAATAGTGGTTAAAGCAAAAGAAATATAAATACACCCCTTTTCATCGGAAAAGTGCTGTCGGAATGAAATGCATCTAAAAATATGAGATGCTAGGGTAAAAGATATTAATGCACTGGTAATTTTATCTTTCAATCCCCTTTTTAAAATGAAGCTTCTGACTTTTTTGACTGAAGACAAGCCTTCTGTCTCCACCCTACAGATAATTTTGAGATTTTTTTGTTACTAAGAAGAAAAGCAGCCTTAGCATTTTTCTACTATTGCTTTTCCATGCTTGAGTTTACCAACAAAATCAAAATATTCCACTTTTAAGTTTATCTTTTGTCCCATCTTTATCTGCATCTTCCTTTAAAGTGCATGCTTTAAAAATACACCTGACAATCTGGAAGAACTGTAGCCTTGCTCATTTGCATTTAGAGTATTATTTCTGCTTAATGCTTCCCAGACAGATGATGTAATGATTGGATCTGAAATGCTGACAAAAAATCTCTTTAGGGCTATCCTCCATTTCAGCCATCAACCCTGTTGTTAATTTATCACAGCTGAGAAATAATTTCACTAATGTCCCCTGCTTCCTGATGATGTGTTTTAAATCACTTTCTAAATCTCTTTACAGTGGTACAACATTTAATTTAAAAATAAGAATAAGAATAATAATTCCACATTGTGGTCATCAAAAATGCAAATGAATACTCCCAACTGTGACGCAATTATCATACCGACTTTTTTTTTTAATTGGCAGCATCAACAAAGAGAGCATTGTTGACATCGAAGGTGTTGTGAGGAAAGTACCGCATAAAATTGGAGGCTGCACTCAGCAAGATATTGAACTGCATGTTCAGAGGGTAATATTTTTAGAAGGAAACTAAAAAATGCTATTGTGTGTTGTTGTTTTAAGATTTCTGGTGATACTCTTAAGTACTATTCTTCTTGGTGGAGAGTTAGGCAAGCAAATAGCAAAAAGAAGAAATAAAATGATTTATCCAGCATATGCAATTAAAATAGCAACATGAGGTAACTATAAAGCCATTTTATTTGTATATTAAAGGAAATATTCATTTCCATGTGTTCCTTAAATGGTATCTTCTAGATTGTGTTTAAAAATCTGTTTTTCTCAAAAGAAAAATATGCAGACAGACCTGGGGTTTTTTTGTAGGAATGACCAGTTCACATTTTCCCCAGAAACCTATTCAGAAATAGATGGATAACCCAGCGTACATAAACATCTGCTTCTAAAGTGTAACACAGCACAAGACATTTAAATCGTATGTGTCTTCCAGGCAATCCTGAAAGGTGGAACCACTTACTATTTCTGTAGTAGTAGTGGAAGTGGAGAAAATTCAGGATCCCCAAACTTTTAAATGTTAATCCCCATGTTGTGGGGAGGGTTGCTTGAAAGGCAGTAAACATTATTGAACACACTAGAGTGTTGGCCATATTTTTTGTCCCTCTTTTCTGGGAGGCTGATGACTTGCAGACCTGTTTCATAGATTGAGTACGACTTCAACCCGTGCTGTAAATGTTTGTCACAACTTAAATTCAGTCACCTGCAGCTGGAGGACAAAAGTCAATTTTGAGAACATGGAATGCGAGGTGTTTAAGCCAAAGATGACAGACTCCAGGCTTAGCTTTCCATGAATTGCTGATCATGAAAGGCTTTTGATCCAGGAGTAGCGGTGGGGAGAAGTCATTTGCTTATTTCACCCTTCCCCTGCACCCACCTGCTCCCAGCTCTCCAAAGCAGAGTTTAAGAAGGTGCAAATGTTTGCAGGAAGAAGGGGCAGCTGGCCAGAATCCCCCTGCCCAGCTTCAGTCCCACTGTTGGAAGTTTGGATCCAGTCAACTGAAACAGCTCCCTTAGAAATCACATGTTTACTCACACTGTTGATAAAACACCTATTTCCCCCCTCTGAAATATCTCTTGGGTATTATGGATGTTCTGTTGGCGTGCTAATTTTTTGGGTACTTTTTCACCTTTTAAAAATGCAAGCATTAAGTTGCAATCCTGTTCTGAACATCAGCTGCATCCTTACCCATTTTACTGCAGTGATATATGCCTTTAGACTTCTGTCAGTGTAGCCGTGAAGAATATTGGGAATTAACATACTTAATCTAGCATCAGAATGTGAGTTTTCAGAAAGATCAGCTATTTCAGGCCTAATAGCTAGATCATTAAATCGGCTTTTGAGATGGTGGCATGGTTCATATGTCTCGCTACACCAAACTGTGGCTTAGTGTGAATGTACGAGTGTGTGGATTTTGGGAGAAGAGATCATGACCACTTTGTTCCTCCCTGGTCTTTCTGTTCCGCTGAGCTAAGCCATTGTTTGGTGTGTAATCTGAACCCGTGTTTGTGGTTTAGCTCTCTCCAGCCTAACCATAAGTTTGTCTATGGCAGGGGTCAGCAACCTTTTTCAGCCGTGGGCCAGTCCACCATCCCTCAGACCATGTGGTGGGCAAGACTATATTTTGAAGAAGAAGAAGAAGAAAAAAAGAAAAAGAACGAAATTCCTATGCCCCACAAATCACCCAGAGATGCATTTTAAATAAAAGCACACATTCTACTCATGTAAAAACACCAGGCAGGCCCAACAAATAACCCAGAGATGCTTTTTAAATAAAAGGACACATTCTATTCATGTAAAAACATACTGATTCCAGGACCGTCCATGAGCCGGTTTGAGAATGCGATTGGGCAGCATCCGGCCCCCGGGCCTTACGTTGCCTACCCCTGGTCTATGGTTTAAGGTTCATGGTTTGACCAGGAGAAACAGACCATGATCCTGGGTTCAAACAACATGCTTCATGCTTGGCTTAGTGCAGCGTAGCAGCAGAATGACCTGGGAGAAGGAATGTGCAAACCAAATCAATATCAATGTAATCAACTTTCATAGAATGCAAGATAACAAAGTTCTTATTAAGTGTCTTTGATATTGCACTGAAAGTAAAACCAAACAAATGTCTCTCTTTACTTTTCCCCCTTGACTTATTCTATATTCTTCCAGAAAATCATTATGCAAAGCTTGTTTCATATTTCTGCCAAAAATATACTTCTGTAAATCACACTGTTTCTCAGTACTTTTATGCTTCTTTTTTAAAAAAATGTTTCTTTCAGATCTATGTGATCAGTTTGGCTGAACCCCGACTGCCCTTGCAGCTGGATGATGCTATTCGGCCAGAGGTGGAAGGAGAAGAGGTGAAAATAACTTTTTTAAAAGTTAATGATTAAACAAGGGCTTGAAATCTCAGTAGCTACTATTCATAGTTTATTTTTTAAAGCCTTGAATTTTGTTATCATCCAGCATTAATGTTGTTATTGTTGTTGTTGTTGTTGTTATTTACACCCCACCCGTCTGGGTTTCCCCAGCCACTCTGGGCAGCTCCCAACAGAATATTAAAAGCAAAACAAAACATCAAACATTAAAAACTTTCCTAAACAGGGCTTAACTGCTCTTTTTACTCAAGAGAACAAGGTTGGTACCTATAGTAATTACTCCTATTTCAACATTTTGTACAGAGATACTTAACAAGCAGATAGATAGACCTGAAGTTTTGTATGAAGAAATTATTTCGCAAGCATAGCAGGTTTTGGATAAGATGCCCTGCATTCATTGTCTGCCTGTCTAGATTTCCCTCTCCAAAGATAGTCATCCTGAAGGAAAATCGTTCTTTAAAAGTCACTAGGAAAACTTGTCACAGGTCAAACATGTCAAATGTTCCAAAACTTTATTTGGTCCTTTGAGAACAGTCTCTGAAAAGGACTTCTCCAGGTAGCCTGCTGACAGAATCAGCCAGATGGGATGGCCTGTCCTGATCTCCCTTCTGTAGCCAAGGATGGTGATGGAACCAGCATACACCTGCTATTTGAATTATGTTCACCTTACACGTCTGGCTTTGTACTTAAGCATCATGCCAAGAGCACAGGAAGCTCCCGTTCAGAAACATCCTTAGTGAAGGCAATATGATACATGCAGACCACACAGCTGCTCCCTCTTGGTGCAGAAGTGGTTCACTCAAGCTGTGCTAGACACTTGGCAGGTGTCTTTATCTCAGGCACTGAAAATCTTAGGTGTGAGCAGCTTACGGAGTTTCCCTCTGAATGTGCAACGAACCAAAAGATTTCTTATGTTACAAAACATTCATTGTTTCTCTCTCCCACCCGCCCTTCTGCACGTGTGGTTTTCAGTGTGTTTTTCTTTTGCAACTCTTCAGGAAGGAAGAGCTACTGTAAACCAGGATACAAGATTGGACAACAGAGTGATTGACTTAAGGGTAAGAACCCCTTGTGTTGGCCTTGAAACTAAGCAAATGGTTTAGAAGGTGGGAAGATTATTTCTCAGGACTCAGAATTCTGGGGGGTTTGTATGACCCATTTGCTGTAAACTTGTTTCACTCCAGCAAAAGTCAGTGATAATGGTAGTGCTAAAAGTGACCACTTACTTGTATTCCTGGGATGTGTAACATGAAAAAACTGCCAATGGAAAGATGCTTCAAATGCCTTTGAGTTTGTTACATCAGTGGCAAACACATACACCCACATAATACACAGTGGCCTCTTTAGCCCAGTTTTTTAAGAGTCACAGTGAATTTTTGCCATCAAAACATTTCTGAGGAGAAAACTGATTTTTCAAGGGGTGTGGGAAGCCCTCCGGGAAAAAATGGTATCAACTTTCTCATGCTTCTTTGCAACCACTGTTCCGGTAATCTGCTGCTGCCTAGATACTATTTCTATCAGGCTGCCGTTTTGGTACTTTGCTATGCGATCCTGGTTGCCCAACCGAATTGCATAGTAATGTGATGTAATCGGGGATGTTTGGAGCCAGCTAAGAGCTGGCTGCATGATGACACCTGAGAGTTGCATTGCCCTTCCCTTGAAGCTCTGTTTATAGTAGAACATGGATACCTTTTGAGAGAAATAAAACATGCCATGTCACTAGTCACTCTACGAGTCACATTCTCCTGTGCACCAAATGCTCACCTGGGTCAACACCATGTGCTTCAACTAGGGAGTGTTGGCCCAGAACACAGAAAACATACATGAAACTTGTCCCTGCTGTTGGGAGTTCAACTTGGCCATTCTTTGCTCGTTGTTATTTGAGTCTCAGTGACTAGTTGCCTACCGAGACTTGAGGTGAAGGAATGATTCAAATGTAAAATGTATTCCAATCCCATGCATGTTTTCTCAGAAGCAAGATCCATCAAATTCCATGCGTTTTATTCCAAGTTAGCATGCCTGTCTGTGATTACAGACTTTGTTATACTAAGGCAGCAGTTCCTAAGCATGCTTACCAGTGAATATTACAGGAGTGTCACAACTAAAAATCTGCAGTGAGGCATTTCATGGTACACAGAGATAAATACCTGACTGTGGCCTGTAAATTACTGCATAATCCTAAATCATATTTAATATAAAGCAAATATTCTTGTCCTGGGTGGGAGGTGGGTGGAGAAGTTGCTTTAGCACCTTCAAGACAAAACACTTGTTGGTTTTTTTCTTTTCAGTTGTATAATTTTTATCGATGCTTATAGCTTTAATAACGTTATGTGAACTGTTTTATCATGTTCACTTGAAAAAGGGTATAGGAATACCTTTAACAATGCCAGAAGAAGGACTAAATATACATATATTACATTTCACTAGTCTGGGCATTTCCATCCCATGGCTGAGAACACCTCCCCCCCCCCCCATTTGATGGACAGATGGCTTCCTTCCTTATTTAAAACATCTGGTACAGTTTATTTTGCTGGTGCTTTTCCATGATGTGTTTGCTCCCTGTGACACACCCTTGGGAAACCGGGTGATATGATGTCTGGTAGGTTGATAGATTTTGTCTTTTGGCAAGGATGGACTCTTCGCATGTTCTTGTTCTGAACCACTCACTTTGCAAATACACATTGTGTGTGTGTGTGTGTGTGTGTGTGTGTGTGTGTGTTTATATGGATACTGTTGCAGAACCCTCTTTTCTTCATGAATAATTATCATTAGTTTTTAGTCTAAAGTGCATGATCCTGTAATACAGTAAGGGACAGGGCGACTTCTGCCATTGTTTGCACATTAAATAGTGTATGGAAAACTATTAGTACAAATAATTGCCCCAGAGTTGTTGTCTTCCTGTGTTTGTGTAGCAGGATCAGCCTAACTTTCTCAGTCCACCTCTGATTCCATTAGCAATACCATCATCAGGGTCATAAGTAAAGGCTGCAGCTTGAAGTGATTTGCCTGCCCACAAATAATGAGCCCAAGCATCCAGTGCCAAATAAATGGAACATTTGTAGGCTGTAGCTCTTTCTGCTGCAAAAGTATATATGTTAGAGAGGATAAAAATGCATCTTAAACCATCTGTCAGAGCAACCTTATCCATGATTGCTCTTGATATTTCTGGAAGTGTCATCTCTCTTAAAAATCATTGTGTGCATTCTGTGAAGAAATACAGGAGGGGGAAAAACCTGCTGATGCTGGTGGTTCTGCTTCATTGCTCCCCTCAAATATCTGTGTTCTTAAGAAGCATTGAGCTCTTTTTAATGAAAGAAATACAATTTTGGGGAAAGGCCACTGGAAGATGATTTGGGCAGCGTGGATTGCTGGCTTCAGCATAGCGGAAGCTGCTTATTCAGTTTTAGATCTCATAATGTTGAAAACTTCTGCCTAAGCTTGAATGTCCGCAGCAATCCCAGATAGAGACAGGAGGGGATATTTTATTTTCTCACATTGCCAGTCAGCTGTACATACCTTTGTTTTAAGTGACTTCTGTCAGGCATGGGGCTTTTGCTCGTTTCATTTCTTGCTTGAATTTATAAAATTAGAGGTGACTGTGCCCAGGTTTGTGCTGAAATTATGTACATCATCTTGAAAGCCCCTTCTCAGATATCCTTGCAGGCAGGCAGCATTGCTCTGTGTAGAGTCAGAGAGCATTCTGAACAACCCCAGAGGTACTTTTGTACTTCTTTGCTACTTCAGGTTTGAATTCTAGATCTCTAGGTACTGGGCCTAAAGCTTTGACTCAGATTAAGACCTGGAAAAAGCTTCAGTACATAAAATATTTGGTGTCATTATTAGCTGTGTAGTGGGTGATAGGTTGTTGTTTTAAAGCTGTTCTCAGCTTTTAAAAAGAAGGTTGGTTTTTTAAAAAAGTAGACCTGGTTTTAATTGTATTCTGTTATTGACCCATCTCATTTGGGAGAAGGAGCAGACTGTAGATCTAAGAAATAAACAAATCCCCATATTTCTAGGCCAATCCCTGATGTTTTAAAATAGGACTCACAACTAAGCCTTAGCAATCCCTCGCTTGGGGTGGATGAGGATGGGACCACCTGAAAAGTGAAATGTAAACAGAACCGTTAGATATAGATAAAACATGTAACTGGGAGAAGAAGAAAATAGCAAAGAAATACTTCTGTATCTTACAGGTGGGGAAGGATATGCCCAGTCTTAAAATAGCTAATGAATCCTGTCCAAATAAAAACCAAGAAAGGGGTAGGTGGAATGGAGTGAGGACAGGAGAGAATGGGAAAAATGTGTAACTCCACTACCCTCAGTTGTTAAGCTGAGAGGCTTGAGCAGGCCGAATTGTGGCTCCTCTGTGCATTTCACTGTTCCTTCAATGTGGTGTTAGTGCTCACACCTGTCACAACTTTGAACTTCAGATTGAATGAGTTGACAACTCCAGGCTTCGAGGTGTGTTGCAGGATCGGCTCCTAACTTGCAACCCCCCCCCCCTTTTTAAGCATGCCTCTTTCAAGTGGGCCTAGTTCTTACTCAGATGGTATGTCTTTGTCCGGACTGTACAATTTCAGACTGCAGGTAGACCTCGTTGTCTACATGCAGGGAAATCTTGGTATTTAAGGGTGCTATATCATGGGAGAGCACCCTACCTGCCGTCTTAAGTGGTACAGCCAAGACACAGGTGAGAACAAGAATTTAGCGAGTTTAGCAAGTTTGGTGAGAACAAGAGTTTAGCCTTAATGCATGTATCTACAATCTGACAACACAAGAAGGTTGTGGTGTTTTTCCTTAAGCTTAAACAAAGCATTTGTCTCCGCATGGATATGTGTGTTCACATACAACAGAGATGTATGTGAACAGAAAGATAAAATATTGCCTCTGGCATCCCAAAAGCAATATTCATTTTCACATTTTATGAGCAATAGTATATAACATTGACACCAGAGTCTCGCACATTATTTAAGACTTGTTTTTGAAGCTTAAACTTCAGGAATGTGTTTAAGATATTCTTTATTGCTTTAGCACAGTCTCCAGTTCCTTATTGTACTACTGTACATAGACTGTGGAAGAATTTAAGACTTTCAGAATAAGATAAGTTTTCTCCTCCTCCCTTCAATCCGTTAATCCTTACACTTCTTTGATTGCAGAGTCAGTTAACTGCATGAGGAAGAAAGAGTAAATGCACAGGAATGACTTTTGTCAAATATGGTTTCCTGGTGTCATGTTTTCCTCGTTTGAAAGTCAGGTGGTTGAAATGGAAATTATATGTAATCCCATATCCAGTCTATAGCTCTCTTCTTTAGATTCAGAGTAACTGACAGAAGCTTTGCAGAATGATATCAATAAAATCACTCAGATTTAAAATGAAAATCCCAAGTCCTGCTGTGACAATTGATTCTAGAGGACTGATAGGAATACACATGGATAAATGTGCAATTTTGTAGATGGGGTTTTTGTTTAATTTCCCAGTGTTGACACCTCATTTGTCCTCACATTTGCCTCTACTGACATACAGGCATATCTTCTGTCAAACTCTTGACCTCAACACTTCCATCTGGTCCAGGCATCTCCCCACCCCCATCTCCGCTTTTTAAAGTAACATTCCAATTTCTCAGAAGTTTAATCATTCAATAAAACAGCAGCAGCTGTGTTAGTCAGTTAGCTCTCCTTTCAGTTGGACATGAGCCTACACTTATAAATTAGGTGGCCTTACTTTGTTTCTTATTTCTTTGTATTTGTTATCTTTTATAGCTTACATTGACAGCATCTACTGTTTTTGCTGCAGCAGCAGCAGTAGTTGAATTCTATGCAAGCATTCAATAAACACAGTTGTATATACATATAGCCAGATCTCTTAAATCCAATTGTTAGAAAGGTTTCGGAGACTACATCCTGTGTTTTGTCTGAGGAAGTTGAATGGAGGCTCTCGTATTGTATTTATCAGATTGGGGTTGGGGGGGCTGGCAAAATCCCCATTGGCCTGCCGCACTACATTTGCTGTGCTTTAATACAATACTTTAGACCCAGTGTGGTTTAGTGAATAGAGTGCTGGACCTGTGGTTGACATCCTCACTCAGTCATGAAGCTCACTGGCTGATCTCAATGTGGTGTATACAGTTATCCTTCATTTTATCCACACAGTAACTGTGTGAGGTAGGTTAGCCTGAGAGCAAGTGACTGGCCAAAGATGGAGAGAAGGTAGGATATGAATGTAGTACATTTTAAAATAAAAATAGATGTCTCTGTGCAATCATAAGCACATTAGTATACCATGTAAACTTGGCTTTAAGTCCATAAATAGGTAGCTATGCCTGTTATAGCTAATTAGAAAGTTTAAGATAAGCTGATCCAGGTGACGTGGAAGCATGGTTCTCATCAAGCTAGTAAGATTTGAATCCTGCAGGTAGAAGAAGAAGAAGAAGAAGAAGAAGAAGAAGAAGAAGAAGAGTAGTTTGGATTTGATATCCTGCCTTTCACTCCCTTTAAGGAGTCTCAAAGCGGCTAACATTCTCCTTGCCCTTCCTCCCCCACAACAAACACTCTGTGAGGTGAGTGGGGCTGAGAGACTTCAAAGAAGTATGACTGGCCCAAGGTCACCCAGCAGCTGCATGTGGGGGAGCAAAGACGCGAACCCAGTTCCCCAGATTACGAGACTACCACTCTTAACCACTACACCACATTTGATATGTTTCATTTTTAATGCGCTTGCTACTATTGTAGATTTTATACAAATTCAACACTTGTAGTAAACATTGTAGAGCTTCAGCCTGAATAACTGGCCACTGTCAACACAAGTAAAAATAAATTTATTTTAAAAAGTGACTTTGTAATTCCAAGAAACAGTAAACTTAAAGAGATTCCTGTATCTAGACGAAAGAAATGAAGTGAAATTTTTCTAGTTTCTGACATGCCGTATGTAGTGGACAATGGAATGAAAAGGCAAATTGATATCAGAGTCTTGTAGCCTGTGATTCAGAGATTCCTATGCTATTTCTTTAAAGTGGACTTCTGTTAGCACATGAAACTCAGACTTTAGCCACCTTCGACAAAGGAGAACCAAAATTGTTCCCTTCTTTTTTTATTATTATCTAAGGCTTCATTGTGACACTTTGAAACAAACAAACAAAAATGATTTGCCCTAGTTGAGTTGACGTAAATGTTTTGGTTACATATCTAATCTAATCTGGGAATTACTCAGTAATAAATTAGGTAACAGAAACAAGTTCAGCCTTTGTTTATTGTCTGTTCCCTAATCTGCATCTTCACTTCAAGGTCAAAACCTGCTTAAGGTTCAACTTCCAGTCTTGGGGATCTTGCAGTATATTTTCTTGAGCAGTGATCATTTGTCTCCATCAAATTGCTTTTCCAGAGCTTTTGTTGTAGGGTCCCATATCAAGAATTTTAGTTTTAGGGCCTGTGGCAGCACATTGTGCTACTTTGCTAGATATGTCAGCTGAATTTGAGGATTAGATAGTAACTCAAGATTCCTTTTCTTTCCTAGTTAAAGATATAGCGCTGCTGTACTAAAACTTAGCCCCTGGATTAGAATTCATTGGCCAGGGTTTGGTTGATAGAGGTTATTTGCTATTTAGGGGTCTCATTGTTAGAAGTCACCTAAAAATATATATTTAACATGATTTGCTTTCCTTAAACTTTGAGTAAGGAGGAAGAAATAAAAGAGCAACCAAATGCTGCTTATTGACAGAAATCTGTTAGTTCTCTGGGTTTGGCCTTATATAGGGACAGACCATTCATCCATCTAACCTAATACTGTTGACATTGGTCTTGTTCACATGTGACAGTGAGCCAAACTATGGCTTAATGAGATATGAGAATGTGAGGGCTCATGTGCCCCTCGCTTTTCTCCACCAGGTCTGTGAGAGAGAGATTGAAAGCATCTGCTTCTGTTTTTAGCCCTAGAAATTTGCCAAAGCCTAGTTCCTTGTGAAGATGTTGAACAATACACAATGGTTATTTTTTTTTTACAGCAGAACTATTTTTGAAGATAAACTAAAATGGAGTGTAGATCTGGCAGCACTTGGTAATAATAATAATAATTTCACTATACCCTGCCCATCTGGCTGGATTTCCCCATATACTGTACTGTACTGTACTGTACTGTACTAATCATATACTGTACTAGCCTAGTTAACAAAATAACTCATTAGATTGTATAATACATTCAGGCTGTTGTAATGAACGCAAAAGCCAAACTCTGTATTCAGTTCATTGCTCTTATTATTTAGCAAGACAGCAAATTATCAAGAGCACTCCAACAAAAATGTTGTGCAAGCATTTGTATATATTTTTTAATGTAGGCTAAATATATTATGGGGGTGGTTGTGGTGAGACTAAGCCGCTGGTGGTTGCTTAGTTTTCACTCTCTTCTACGAGTCTTTTTGTTTTGTTTGTGCAGAACACAGTCGTGTGTGCGTCACATAAAGCACATCTCATGCTGTGCTTCCTTGCAGCTATGCCTCCTGTACTTTGCACAGCTTTGTTAGAGATGAGCCTGTATGTTTGTTAGAGATGAGCCTCTGCACTTCAAGCCAGACTTTATTTCCACCAATCAGCTGAAAACAAAGTCAGGTTGCGCTGAACCCTCTACTTTAGGAACGCAGTGTGACTGTGGTTAAGATCTCACGTGGCTAAAAACAAAACAGAGGGGGGTGGGAAACCAAACCAGAAAGATGGTACCAGCCACTTTCTCGCACTATTTTAATTAACTAGAATCTGCAACTTTCCAGTGAAGAAATGAAAGCAAGCTTTGGTTTAAAAAATGCAGTCCGTTGTGTTTAAAACAAAAACGAAAAAGCAACTTTATTTGAAAACAAAAAAACCCTGACAGATGTATCACATTTGTATTCGTTTCTGCACATCTGTGGCTTGGCGTCATGTCATGTGAAAAACCACACATCTCAACCTAACTGAAAAGGTAGGCATCTTGAAAAAGTTGCAGTAAACAGAACAGTGACGCACATCCTTATTTAGGAGGCACAGATGGTGGGGGAAGGGGAGGATAAAAAATGCCATTACTGTATAGACACATGCAGCTGTATGTTGGCAACGCAGTTGTGGGTTTGCTTTTAACTATTATTTATTTTTTCTTCACAATAAACCTCAGGGTTCTTGATTTGCATAGCATGCTGGTATGTTAACTGTTTTGCAAGCAAGCAATCTCTGTGATCTCTGAGCAGTATCAAGCTTGTCTCTGTTTTGGAAGAAGAACTATTGTATTGGAGGGGAGAAATGGCAGAAGGTTCCCCCCCCCCCACACCCATCACTGCATTAGATTTTACCTCCAACTCTGTATTGAGCTGACTTTTCTTTGCTGTGTGTGGGTGACGGGAGTGGGTGACTTTGTATAGCCTCTCTATATATATTTTATCAATTTGGTTTTTTCATCTAGTTTACATTAAGCATTATTTTTACTTCTATATATTCATTATGGATGCGTGCAATGACTACTGTAGAGCGGATTCAGCTATTGGTAGCAGAATGCTATAATGTCGTTCTATAGAAGACAGTTGTACCTTTGTAACTTTTGTCTAAACGCCTTACCTGTATATCTATATGATGAATAAAAGTTAATCAACCCCTTTGTCTCAGCTGTTGGTACAGATTTTTAGCAGCTTTGCTTGCTCTTTTTGTGCAAACCTATCAGAAAGTTTCCTCTGCAGGCCTTTGGGTAATAAAAATTTCTCTTGAGAGAACTGTTTAATGAAATCTGTTGTCCTGATAAAATTCAAACAGTGTCCAGCAAGTGAAATAAAGCTAGAAATCTTAGTGTAATATCTTCTCTTTAACAGACCTCCACTAGCCAAGCTGTCTTTCGCCTGCAGTCTGGCATTTGCCAGCTTTTTCGAGAAACACTCATTCACAAGGGGTTTGTGGAAATTCAGACTCCAAAGATTATTTCTGGTATGTACTGGTTATTTGTAATAGATTCAAATAAATTTGCAATTTTGGAGGCAGTACACTATTGTGCAGGTGGGGGGGGGAGTATATTATCGAACCATAAAGGATTCACTGATTTTTAAGTAATCAATTGCACATTAAAACCTTTTCTTTTCTTTTCTTTTTAAAAAAGATGCTGCTGTATCCTTTGGAAAAACAAAAGTTGGTGCACTCTCCAGTAATCTCAGGGTAGAGAAACAGGCTTATTCCTTAGCATTTTGTGTAGGTTTCTACATCTGTTTAACCAGTCTTGAAGCCCAGAAAAATGAGCTGGCCTGCAGAAAGGCTTCCTAGGCTGCTTGGGGCTGGCAGAAGAGAGACAGAGAGATCTATCTTTCCCACAGCAGCTAACTTTTGCATTTATATATTTGGTTCATATTGGGGGGGGGGGAGGCTTCTCCTGTTCCTTTATTGGTTTGTTTGTTGGACACAGGGTGGATATACTGCTTCATTTCTCCTTTGCCAGCCTGTTCACTCCTCTACACAGAGCTCCTTGTCACCGGTGGCTACTAGGCTACTGCTTAAATGCAAGGCTGCTTTCAACCAAAGGCAATATAACAAACATTGAAAACAAACTATATTGTGTAGTTACAGCAGTGGCTGGCAACAGCCAATTCATGTGCCCACTGGGACCTACAGACAAGCCACCCACCTGCCCCCTCTCACTGCCATTGGCTGTGTGAAGCCAAAATCCATAGTCTGGAAAGGAATGGAAATAGTAGAATATGGATTGCAATGCAACATTCTTACTGCAGTTCCTCCCTTCTCCTATAAAACCCCACCTGAATGCCTCATGCCACATTCCTCCTCTTCTGGAGCAGGCATTTTAGCTTGTCTTGGTTTTAAGTCCATTTTAGCACCATAGATAGGGAAAGAAGGTGAGAATCGGGCTTGGAAGGTTGCTCTTCATTCCAGCATATTGCAGAAGGCTTGGGTCTGTCGACCCTAACAACACAGACCTAGGTGATACCAAATGTGTCAGGCATTATTACTACGGCCAGCCCTATTTTTAGGTAGTGTGTGGCAGTTGCTTCAGGTGCTGGGGCGGTGGCAGCAGTCCCTACAGCCATTCCTCCTGAACTCTGAGGCCATTCACCTTTGCTGGACATTAGAGCTGTGTATACCCTCCCAAGAACAATGCCGTTGGGTCTGTCTGGTGCTATCCTATTGACTGTGTCGAAGTAAGATTCATTTGCCGGGCAGCTTCTATATGTGGAGTGGTGGTAGTGTTGGAGGGGAAGTGCCATCTTGTAATTTACCTCAGTCAGCAAAATGGCGCCGGGTGGTGTCTTCTGACCCTTGGAGAAAGTGTTTAAACATTCCATTTTCATCTCTGAAAGTGTACTTGCTGAATTGTCAGTTGCATGCAATAATTGAAGAAATCAAGAAAAATACATCACTTAAGTTTGCTCCTGCTTTATAGATAAATGCATTTATTTTTCAGCTGCCAGCGAAGGTGGTGCCAATGTGTTTACTGTTTCTTACTTCAAAAGCAGTGCCTACCTTGCACAGTCCCCACAGCTTTATAAGCAAATGTGTATCTGTGCTGACTTTGACAAGGTTTTCTGCATTGGGCCAGGTGAGGAAAGCTCTTTTGTTTTTCCCCCTTTCTTACTAATGCAACAGTCATGTCTCTGGAGCCAGCGTGCACTAAATGTTCAGGTTATGCACGTACTGAGCATTGCGAGGCCTTTTCCTTTCTAATCTGCAAACCAAACAAAAGTTTCATGCAAAGGCTGCTAATCCATATGGCAGTTTGACAGGGTTTGCAGGCGGAACAAATGTAATATTTTCAGCTGACGTGAGAACAGTGAACAGAGCTATGGTGTTCTCTAGTGGTTGTTGGAAGTATCATACAGCTGTTTCCTGGCAGAGAAAAAGATGACTGCAACTGTAATGGTTAATCTCTCAATGAACTTAATAGAAGCCTACAAGCTTGGCAGCCCTAGAGGTTTTATTAATGTGGGCTTGCTGAAAATCAATACATCCTAAATTAGACGGTGCAAAATATTTTCATGTTCTGATTTTTCACAATATATCAGTTTGGATTATCATCATAGATAGCATGTGCTTATCTTCCCTCTCCCCTTCCCTGATCTATAAATTACAGGGGAGTACTGTACTCATTTTTGTATTGTAGAGCAATCCGTGCACCTCATATCCCCAAACATATTCTTGAATATAAGAACCAAGTGCTGCACACCAAAGCTGCACTACTTTAGCTCCTGCCCCCGCCTATTTCTTTTCGATGGAGAGAAATTGCACAAAGTATTGGTTGACACAGAGACCCTGGATCATAGGTACCATAATATAAAATGTGGGTGGAGATAGAGATAAAAGCTACTTTTCCATGGCAGGAGAAATACCACTGTGTAATATATGAACTGGGGAAATATTCTGAGATAATACAAAAATATTTGTAAGTCTCACTGACTTCATTGTTGGCTTAAATTGTTTCTTGATGGTGTTCAAAGGACCTACATGCACACTGGTGTGTGTTACTGTTCTAAATCTTCACAAGTTTGGGAATAGCACAGACTGCGGTTTTCAGATAGGAGCTGCACTCTCAAGTCACAAAAAGAGCCCTGTATTTGTCCTGATCTAGTGGTTTAGCTCCCAACTCAGAGCATGGACAGCTGTTGTTGAACTGTTATCTCCCAGGGGAGCCAACAGCACCTCCTTGCCAGGATTCAGAGTCACTTGCAGAAATTTTACTACCACAATGACCATTTTGGTGTTTAACAGGGGTCTCTCTGGCAGGAGATTAGAGTCCTGTTTCAGATAAGAGCTATTGTTCTGTCTATTTAAAATAGTAATTTGGTGCTAGAGTGTCTGTCTGAAGCTAGTCTCTACTGAGACCCATTTGTTCAGGATCTTAAAGTAATTTAAAACGTTCTCCCCCTTTGTATAGTGTTTAGGGCAGAAGACTCTAATACTCATAGACACCTGACAGAGTTTGTTGGTCTGGATATTGAAATGGCCTTTAATTACCATTATCATGAGGTGGTGGATGAGATCGCAGACACCATGGTGCAGATATTCAAAGGACTCCAAGAAAGGTAAGAAGTAAATTACATGCTATAGAAACCATAGAAAATGAGAGGCTATTTAATGTTGTCTGGAGTGACAAAGCTAATGTGAGAAAGAGAGTTTGTATCATGTCTTACAGGCAACAGTCATAAAAGTACCCTGTTGCCAGATGGATCTGTAATCAGGATAACTTTTGACTATCTGTACACCAAATCTCAGCTTTTTCTATCTTGCAAGAAGTACAGTTTTTGATACTGAAGTCTGCTAGCAGGGCACAAGCATGATCTTGCATACGAGGAACTACATGAGTAGAGAGAAATCTCTTTTTCTTTCTACTGATGGACCATAAGTCAGTGAAATAATAGAATGGAAGCAGGTTAAAGACAAGCATAAAAGCATTTCATGTTTCTCTAATGCAGTATGAACTTGATGGCTTTAAGAAGCCTTGATGGCTTCTTAAAAGGATTAAATAGATTCATGAATAGGCCTTTCTTGGTTATAATAGCTAAGAAGGAGCCTCTGTGTTCATAGGTGTTATGCTGCTGAACAACATAGGTGACTCTCTCAATTCATTGCCCTGTTTGTAAGCATCAAACTAGTCAGTGTTGGATACAGAGTGCTGGACTGTGTGGTCCTTTAGTCTGATACAGCTTGTGAATACTTGTTCTTGCCCTGCTGAACTGCCTTTCAGATTTCTTCTCATACCTACACGTATCATCCTTTTTGGCCCCTAATATTTTTTTATAGACCAGGGGTAGGCAGAGAATACGCTTACAATTAAGGAACAAGTGCATCTTCGTCCAGGAATCTGTTTTCAGGGCCAAAACTGAGCACTCAGCTCTTTCACACACAAACCCATTCTAGACCAGGGGTGGGCAGAGAATAAATCTACTGGGAGATCTCTGGAATACCTGAAGTAGATTTGATATTTGATTCTGAGTTGTGTAACAATAGCAGCAACTTTTGTTTCCAAGCTAGGCTGCTGAAACAAATATAATTGGGGCTGGGGGGGGGAGTGGTTTTGCAGGAATGGGTTGGGGTGAAAGAACTGAGTGCTCAAGTTTTGGCCCTGAAAATAAATTCCTGGACGAAGATGCACTCATTCCTTAACTGGAAGCATCAAGCTCTCTTTCTAAACTACTATTTACACTTGAATTTTGCTGGTGGAATTCAGATTTCTGGGGAAAAGCCAAACAGATCCCTTTGGCATGAAATCCATTCGCTCCCTATTGTAGACTACAGAACAGTAAGGATATATATGCCATGGGAATGATGTACAGCCCCTTGGCCCATTTTAGGATTAGGTTGTAGGCCATGAACTGTTTCCTTTTGCTGTCTTCCTCCCGACAACAGCTTTCTGAGCTGCATCGAAGGGCAACCCACAGGTTTTTGTGGATGGAATGGTAAGGCCATAAGGCTGCTCTCGGATGTAAGGGCTGCCACATAGCCATGTACATTACAGTTAGTATTGTTGTTACAAAGGCTTAGCATGCTTTCCCACTTTGGCATCACACCTCATACAGGACAGTTTCATAACATTCTGGAGGATACTTAAGCTTGCAGCTGCAGAATTCTCTTGGACCACAGTCCCCTTCTATATGCCCAGCTTGAAACTGTGACCAGGAGCAGCAACAACCTTTTGCAGCTTTTTGTGGAAAATAGCAATATGAATACAGTAGCACATTTACTGATAACCCCTACAGTTGGCTACCATAATGCCCTCAAGACAGGGTGTGGCTGCCTGGAAACAGCAACTGGTTCAGAATACAGCAGCCAAATTGATTTTCCATTATAACCTGTTTTATATGAGATTCGTGGTTACAGGTTGTTTCCAGGCTAAATTCAGTGCCAATTCTTGCCTTTAGGGCCCTTCATAGTTTAGGCCCATAATACCTGAGGGTCTTGCATGTGCTCCTTCTTACTCCCTGAGATCTGATGATGAAAATCTCCTCGCATTTCATCCAATCTTTTTTGTTGTTGAAGGAAGTCAGAAAAACATAGATCATAAATGTTGCATGGTGTCAGAGTGAGCTCTTGTGGTGAAGAAGGGTAGTGCCTTTTCTCTTCTGTGTTTTTGCTTTTGTTGAAAATGGCAATCTTTTTTACGTGAAGGTTTCAAACGGAGATCCAGACTGTGAGCAAACAATTTCCATGTGACCCATTCAAGTTCTTGGAGCCGACGTTGAGGCTAGAGTACCGAGAAGCTCTGGCCATGCTTCGGGAAGCTGGAGTAGAGATGGGGGATGAAGATGATCTCAGGTACACTCATGTTGATGGGAAAGATTAGTGCCATATCTATTGGTATTGCAGATGTAACCATTTTGGGACTACATTTGGATTACATGTCGCTGTGAAAACAGTTCATACATTTGCTGGAATGCCAACACAAGCCTGTCACACTTTTCCAGCTATAGGAATTGCCACCATTATGCACTCATGTACAAAATAGAGAGACGCCCCATTAAAATAATTCTCCTTGTTAAGAATGTGATGTGTGAAGAGCACCTTAAATGTTGGTTTCTCACCATTCCAAGTAGTATAAAACATCTGTTCCAGAATCCAAGCTCTTAAGTGGAGGGAACAAACCTGGTGGTGCAGTATAGCCGGGAGCTGTCTATAAACAGGTCAACCCAAATCTGTGTGGCCCTGAAGTCTCTCTCTTGTCCCTTAATTCATCCTAGACCACCCAGAGCAGTGTAACAGCTTCTTCTTTCTGTAAACAGTGGTCTGTTTAAAAACAAACAAACTGAAAATCCTCGGTCCTGGGATTACAATAGTTCATTCTGGAACGTAAAATTACTTTAATGGAGAAAAGTTGATGTGATTATTTACCAAAACAAATATTTGACCTGTCCAGTTAATCAACAGATGATGGAAAGCCTTCTGATTAAATTTGTCTTCTGCACAAAATAAGGAAGTCTGGCTTCCATGTTTGTGAACTATGTTCATTATAGAGGCTTGAACATCCTAAGAGTTTCGTTGTATGCATGCTTATTCAGAAATGCATCCATTGGAGTCAGTGGGTCTTATACCCATTTAAGCATCCCTAGGAAATATTACTTAGACTTAACATAGTTTCTGTCTAATGAAGACATACAATTCTGTAAAGCAGTGACAGCTTACTTTCTGTCTGCTTCTCCAGATGGTTATGTGTCTCTTTATAGGCTCACAATATCTCAGGAGTAAACAAATGTCCTGACCACCCTACTGCAAAAGAAAAACGTGTAGCGTTGGGCCTTTTGCTATAAGTATTATAGTAGTTTCATTTTTTAAAAAAAATCTCTGTGGCGCTTTGAATTGCCTGAAGCTAGCAACCAGTGATCCTAAGTGGAGTGTGCCTAAAGATGCCAGTTGTATACTGGAGAATGGAAAGCATACAGGGAGGGCACTCCCACTGCAGGAAACGAAGTGTACTATACCAGAGCCAATCTTGGTTCTCACAGACACATTTAGCGAAACAATTAATTGTGTAGGCATTATTATGAATGCAGTATATGGAAGTGGAGTATGCAAATAGTGACTGCATAGCCACCTCTGCATAACATACTGCAGAGTCTGGTCTGGTCCCTTTTAGTCATGTGGCCAAGCAGAGACCAGCAGGGAATAAAGCCCACTGCAGGCTTGGGTGGTAAGCAATAAAACCAGCCACTCCTGATCCAACATTTGGAGCTTGTCTGGCTCCCATGACCAATAATACAGTATCACATTCATCCAGGGTTGGCCTAAAACAATTGAATGGCATGAGTGGATCTATACACGTATTTTCTCATTTGTGGGATTTGTACAGCTTTTCAAAGATCAGTGCATAAAGACTCAGAAACACGAACTATAAAAAAGCTGCTTTAACCTGAACCTTAAAATCTTTGCTTTCAGTACACCAAGTGAAAAGCTCTTGGGTCGACTGGTGAAGGAAAAGGTAAACCTTTTAAAAATTACTTTGAATCCTTAATATAGCAGTAAAGCGTATTTTTGGAACAAGTTTGAACAGGTATGCTTGACACAGGAAATTGTTTACATTTGTAGCAGGTCATTCATATAGAATTTTACAGTGTTTTTAATATGCTGTCTTAGAACCTGCGTGATACTATCAAATTTAACTTCCTTAAACTTGTTGGAATTAACTTTGGAATTAACTGATTAGCAAAATCATGTGTTGTTAAACTCCTCAAATTTTTAGATATGTATTATTTAGTTGTTGTTTTTTAAAACCTCTTTCCTTCAAAAAAAAACCCTTAATTTTATTTATACCTGGTATTTTGCAGTATGACACAGACTTCTATATTCTTGACAAATACCCTCTGGCTGTAAGACCTTTCTACACAATGCCAGATCCAGCAAATCCTGTAAGTAAATTGTCGCATGCTTATCAGTGTTTTGATTGCTGTGAAATATGATGGAACATTGCAGGCCTCTTTCAGGTGTCAATAGGGGATTGGCCTGGCATGGAGTTTGTGCCACAATTATATCATATTTATGTAGTAAGTTTAAAGTCAGGTGTTGAGTAGGTATGGGTCTCATAATCTGAACTGATCATTGTCCTTTGCACAGGTTCCTTCAGGAACTAAAACCAATGCTAGCAGCAGGTGTTTGTTTGTTTGTTTTTCTTACTACAAGTCCCATGATCTCCAATGGAAAAAGATGCTGCTATTGTACTGACAGTTTCAGCAATTTTGAAAGCAGTGGACACAAGGGAAGGAGAGGCCTGCCTTCTCCGTTGGAAGTGG
Source organism: Podarcis erhardii (assembly GCF_964252035.2). Taxonomy (NCBI): domain Eukaryota; kingdom Metazoa; phylum Chordata; class Lepidosauria; order Squamata; family Lacertidae; genus Podarcis; species Podarcis erhardii. The sequence continues at coordinate 98,861,716 of NC_138497.1, read as the reverse complement.
GATGGGCATAATCTGTGCTTAACAACGGCCAAATTTTGCATACCGTTTAACTGCTAGTTACTAAAATTCAATCTTTTTTTAAAAAGAAAACATCCAACTCCTATGATATGTTCATGAGGGGAGAAGAAATTTTGTCTGGGGCTCAGCGAGTTCACGATCCTCAGCTGCTGACTGAGAGAGCTTTGCACCATGGCATTGGTAATATTTCAGATATATATATAATCCTGTCTTTCACTTTCAAATCAATGCATGCAACAAGGATATGAAGAGGAGAGATTAGAGCAGGAAATGGAAGCCTTATTCTTTGTATAGAAATATAATGGTTAGATCCAAATTTAAGTTACTTCCCATTGAAATTAAGCGGTATCTAACTTACTATGTTGATTTTGATGGGCCCTAAGTGTAGGATCTTAGTCAGAACACAGCCAAGTGTCTTAGCAACATATAACAAATGTGTCCAACAAGTTTTCAGCCACAAACAACTTTTCTAAGGGTGCCTGTTCCAGGGAACTTTCCCCAGGTCACGAGTTTCTATTCTGTACAATATTTGTCAGTCTCGCTACAATTATATTTCAGTTCCATCCACCCAAAAGCTCAGGGGACCATCAAATATGTTGAATTGTCAGGTGGACTTAAATGCAGGGGATGCACAAAAGTGGATTTGGATACCTGCAGGTGTTTCAGGGTAATCATTTTATCATTTGGTAAACATGCAGCTGTTAGTTGCTGAAGGGAAATCAAAGAATATTGTCCCCAGGTAGGATGTCAGTTACAGAAAGGACAGGTGGGCCTGGGGGCTGGTGGACCTGGTGCCTTTCCCTGTACTATATTAAAGCCGAAAGCAATATCCTGCTGTTCTGTGGATTTACTTTTTTGGGTGGGGGTGTAACCCCTTAAACAGAGCTGCTGCTCATATCTTCTGTTCAATTTTTAAACAGCAACAACAGGATCAACACAGCTTTGGCTACTAAGCACACTGGATTTGTGCAAAACAGTAATAGTCTGTTGCGGGGGGGAGCTGTCCAGAAACTGAACTACTTTGGATTAATGTGTATTCTTTCTATTTATGCTGCATGCTTTTGCTGTGCTAACGAGAATTGGACGTGAAGCAAAATAATCTATTTCTTTTACAGATTTAGAGAAAATTAAGTCTTACATTGATTCCTTCCGTTTTGGTGCACCTCCCCATGCTGGTGGTGGCATAGGTAACGTAGCTTATTTTATTTTCATTGTATTCTGGCCCTGGATTATCATCATATGGAAGGACAGTTTTACAACAAAGATGATCATAGCATTTGAGCTTAATTTGGAAAGCTAACCTGGATTTACCAGGGATGTGTATGTTTGAGAAACATCCTAAGCTTCTTATCTCTGAGATTTATAAAACAATCCATGCTTTAAGCTTTGCTTTCCTTTCTACAAGACAACTATCAAAGGAAAAGATCGGACAAGATTCAAAAGCCCACAATCAAAGGAGAAAATCCTACTGCTTGTTAGCGGTGGTGTTTCCTTTCCAGCCCCTCTTCCCACTAGTGGGGCACTGAATGATGAAGAAAGAAAGCGGTTGTTTATTTGATGGAGATTTATTCCTGCTGTTAATAGAGGTAATGATATAAAGTCTAGGATACTCAGTGCGTTTTGATGAAACTCATTTAATTCTCCCCCACCTCCACTGGTTGTATTTGGACCAAACTTGAACATTTTTTCCCCCAAGTACAAAGTTGGTGATTTATTTAACACTTTTTCATTTACAGGTTATGCAACTTGCTTTATATGGCAAAACTTTGCTGATTTTACAAGAACAATTTTGCAGGCAGTAATTAGCACATGACAAACACGGAATAGTACAGTCATACCCCGGGTTACAGACGCTTTGGGTTGTGCGATTTTGGGTTGCGCACCGCGCCGAACCCGGAAGTACCGGAACGGTTACTTCCGGGTTTCGTCACATATACAGAAGTGCTCAATCGCACTTTGCACTTATGCAGAAGCACCGAATTGTGACCCGCACGTGCGCAGGTCGCGAACGCTGCGGGTTGCGAACGTGCCTCCCGCAAGGATCATGTTCACAACCCGAGCACCCACTGTACAACCATGTTACGCTACTCAAATACAGCAAGCAATGGGATACTATTCCATTGCTAACTCTTCTGGTGTGGCTTCAGCTGAGAAGGAAAATTGTTCCGGGCTCTAGCCCCACCAGCCTCACAGACTTTCACATTTTGAAGGGAAATGCAGGTTTCCCAAACCCATCTTTCCCTCATATTGCTAATTGAAGGGACGGCCAGGGAAGTGTTTGCAGAATAAGAGAAGGTGGGATTAACCTACCTCACTTCTGCTTCCTATCCTCTTTTTATCTCAGCCAAGCTCTGAAACCAGGCTAAAGGCAAAACAGCTAGGGGTAGATTTACGGAGAAGAATCCACAAGCCTGGGAAAGGTTAATCAGTATATCCTGTAAGTGCCTCCTGCATTCTTTTCTTGGTAAAAACGGTGCTGGATCCCGTCTTTGCCAAACTAAAAATCCAAACAACTTCAGATATCAGGCTTTCAGATTGGTGGTACTTTTTGCATAAGGCTGCTTTAAATATTAATAGAAATAGAAATTACATATTTTGAAGAATTTGTAGCAGTGAACCACACAGTGGATTTTGAGCTTAGCCTGCTACGATGCATTGTTTGTGCTGCAGATCTAATGAGCATGTGGTAGTGTTTAAGGGATGAGAGCGCTCTCAGCAGAAGCTAATGGGGCAGCCTGCTGTGCATATGAGGCTTTGGGGTGTGGTGATGCCCTCCAACAAAATTCTTTTCAGCAAATGTAGCAGCTCAAACTGTGTTTGCTTCTGTTTGTGATGAACTGCAAGCTTGGTGATCCATCCAAACCCAACAAGCTACCTTCCAGCAATGGGTTGGTTTGTTTCAATGAACCACGGATTAAGGTTTGGATGACCTGTTAAATTGCATTGAATTAAAAACTAAAGTGAAAACTTTCTATCCCCTCCTGGCTGTACAGCAGAGGAGCACATTGAGTACAAAGCTTGACGCGACTCATGAACCACTCTGTTGGCTCATGTATATGTATATCTGTATATGTTTACACCTAGCTGATGAGACTGGATTTAATTTTACAGGGTTGGAAAGAGTCACCATGCTGTTCCTTGGACTGAGCAATGTCAGGCAAACGTCCATGTTCCCTCGTGATCCTAAACGTCTAACGCCTTAAGGAGACCAGAGCGAGTTTGAAAGTTTGCTCCCTGCTCTGAACAATATAGCATAAATGCAGTATGCAACGGATGTACATCTAACCTACTAAAGTGCCACAATAACAAATGTTCCACTAATTTATTACTAATAATGAAGCCAACCATTTTAACAGATCTGGGTCGTGTTGCAGAAAACGTAATCTTTTTATGAAACATATTTGAAGTTAAGGGTACTGTTACCATCTTGTACTTTACAGTTTTCTATACACTTGAATTTTTAAAAAATTCATAGTTGTGTAATAAGGGGAGGACATTTGTTTTTTAAAAAATATGGCAGCAGAGTAGAATTTGATAAACAGTAGTAAGAGAAATTGACAAAATAGTGAGTTGGAAACAGATTATTTTGACAATTAACATGGGAAATACTGAACTCTGATCTTACATACTTATAAATGCAGGTTGCAATAAAACTCCCTAACTATTTTGTGTGTGTCTCTTTTTTTCTACATTGCAGAATTTGTCTGTATTTTTTTGTCAGTGTGCTGTCTTGCTTTTCAACACTAGAAAATAACTTTAAGCAGGGCATAATTATCTTGATCCCTGCTGAACAATGAACTATGCTGGGAGCCTTAATAACTGGCTTGCCTCTCAACCTCCGTATCTCACAGGACTATTGAGGATAAAAAGAGATGATCATGTATGTAAGCCTTAAGAGAATGTGCTTAAAACAGGCATGAGGAACCTCAGGGCCACAGCATGGCAGGGGCACTCTTGCTGAACTACAACTCCTATAATATTTGACCTTTGGGCTTGGTGGCTGAAGCCGGTGGGAACTAGAGTTCAGTGACATTACCCATACTTTCTGAGATTGTAAGTGCTGGAACCTGAGATCGCTGAGATTGTAATACTGGAACCTGCTCTCTTGTAAAGTGCCATACACACTGATGCTCCTGTAAAATACAATAATTTGGTCTTGTGTTTTGAAATTGCAACTAAAAGAGCTAATAGTTACAGTTCTGTGATGTTTTTATTTATTCAGGAGTAAGATATTAAATAATTATAATTATTATTATTTAATTGCTGGCCAGATTTTTAAGTGTTTCCAAGCAATTAAGCCACGATGTGAGATTTGACGGTGGGTGGTACCAATGTATGTACAGAATTATGGTATCCTAATTTTCAGGGGCATTGCCATTAATTAAAGGTCCTGATGCAGAAATCAGTGTGTGCAAATTGCAGACACTTAAATAGACTCAGCCAAATGACACACTGATATTTTGTTTCATACCTTTTTTTGAGGATTATCACTCAAAACAAAGGTCTGGGCAAAAAATGGACAGTGCAGAAAATGAGGACTATGAAGTCATCCAGTTGAGAAACCAGGTTAGGCAGCTTGGCTAATGGGCCAGCTCTGAGTACTAAGCACTGGCATATTCCCAGAAACATTTTTTAAAATGGGTTTGCCTGCGTGTGCACGTTCCCAGCTGTATTTGTTTGCTAAGTGGATTATAAATAACTACTTATTACCACAATTTTATTGCTGTTAAATCTGGTTCCAGAAAGAGTTGTTTGTTCAGCTAATCTAACTGGAATCGATCAAATTCAATTACCTTTTCCCATGCAGAGCTAGTAGTATCTCTGGATAATAGGCTTTATTGGATGCTTCATCCTAATAAATAACAGAGTCGCTCACTGATTCATGCTGAAAGGTTTGGAAAATGATGTTTTAGGACAAATGAATTTATTGCAGATTTCTGTTTGTTTTCTCACAGATCATCCCTTATGCCTTCATCCCATGTGTGTGGAAATGTCTTTGCTCCATATTGCTGTGCTTACTATATTCATTTGAGTAACTCACACAGATGACAGTAGTTCTTAAACAGTGGTACCTGGTGCCCTGACAGTAGACAACCTATGAAATTCGATGGCCCTTGTGGTCTCTTCCAACTCTATGATTCTATGATTCTATGAAATGGAGCACATTACAGCCATTAAGGGGGATACTGCAAAAAATGACATCCCTGTATCAAGGTCTTCACTCCCTCTTTACTGAATAGATTAGTCTGCTGTAAGGATGGCTGCCACATGTTGTTTGTCTTAGTGGTCCTAGTTAACATTCCTAGTAACTGTATGCAAATACTTCTGTAGAAATCAACTAAACATGACACTTGGGGTAATTCCACTTCCATCCTCATGGTGAATGTCATGTGCCATCATAGAATCATATAATTGTAGAGTTGGAAGGGACCCCAAGGGTCATCTCCTTCAACCTCTAGGAATCTCAACTAAAGCATCCATGACAGATCCAAGCTCTGCTTAAAAACTTCCAAAGAAGCAGAGTCTACCACAGGGGTCAGCAACCTTTCGCAGCAGGGGGCTGGTCCACCGTCCCTCAGACCATGTGCTGGGCCGGACTATTTTGGGGGGGGGGGAATGAACGAATTCCTATGCCTCACAAATACCCTATTTTTCTCTCTATAACACTCACATTTTTTCTCCTAAAAAGTAAGGGGAAATGTCTCTGTGTGTTCTTGAGCGAATGTGTGGTCCCTGGAGCCGACTGGCCCAAGTATGGGGCAAAAATCAAGCAAAAATCAGATCGCGGAGGAGGGAAGGCTAAAAAGAGGAGGTTGCTGCTTTCCTGCATTCTGCCTCAGGGTCTTGCTGCCCACTGTTTTCGCTAGGAGCGCAGCTGATAGCCACCACCACCTCCTCTCCGTGCTCCGCTGCTGGTGCTGCTGCTGCGTCCATCACAGGCAGCCGGAAAATGCAGGTGGGAGGGGGGGGGGCTGGCTTGGGTGGGTGGGGGAAAACTTTTGGCTTTCTTTCCTCCCTCCCGTTAAACCCCTCTCCTGCATTGTTAGCCAGCTGCTTCTCCGCGCACCCCTCTCGTGCTCCTTGTCCCTTCTGTGTTTTTCCTTCCCTCCCCACTTAAAACATGGTTACAAAGCACGGATCCACATGGATCCTCAGGATCTTTGCATTGGGTCACCCCAAATTCACCATCAGATCACATTACATGTCCATGGCTACAGCCTGCACCAAAAAAATCATGCACCCACTGTTGCCTTGGGCTGCAGTGGTGCAAAAACGTGGTTACAAAGCATGGATCCTCAGGATCTTTGCATTGGGTCACCCCAAATTCACCATCAGATCCCATGTCTGTGGCCACAGCATGAAGCACAAAAATGATACATCCACTGTTTCATTCAGAATTTTTTTTCTTGTTTTCCTCCTCTAAAAACTATGTGCGTGTTATGGTCAGGTGCGTGTTATCGAGCGAAAAATACGGTAACCCAGAAATGCATTTTAAATAAAAGCACACATTCTACTCATGTAAAAACACCAGGCAGGCCCCACAAATAGCCCAGAGATGCATTTTAAATAAAAGAACACATTCTACTCATGTAAAAAGATGCTGATTCACAGACCGTCTGTGGGCCGGATTGAGGAGGCAATTGGGCCACATCTGGCCCCCAGGCCTTAGTTTGCCTACCCCTGGTCTACCACCTTCCAAGGGATGGGACAGGAGGGTAGATTCACTGTGTGTGTGTGTGTGTGTTCTTGCACTGAGAAGTGCCAGAGGTTGTTCCCGCCCACTTATTACGTATTCAGAACGCCCCCGCCGCTCGCTCTCCCCGTTTCCCGCGCCGTCAGGTTTGGCGCGAAAAGTTTTCCCGGGCGAACGTTCCGGTGGGGCGTGGCCTCGGCCTCCGAGCGCTTCTGGTTGGCGGGTGCTGTCACGAGGGCTCCGCTAGTGGCGCGAATCCTCCCCTCTGTCCGAGCCGGAGAGAAAGAAAGAAAGAGAACTTGTCCGCCATGGATTTAGCCGCTGCGGGGGATGCTGGGCTGGCGGCGGCGGCGGCGGCGCCGCTCAAGCAAATCCGCGACGAGGTGGCCGAGAAGTGCCAGAAGCTGTTCCAGGACTTCCTCGAATCGTGAGTCGTAGGAGCTGCGGGGGGGGGGAGGGGAGCGAAGTTGGGCGCTTGGCGGTGGTCGTGCGCTGCGCTTTGCTGGACTAGGAGGCCTAGATAGCCCCCCTCCACCTGGGAGCAAGGCCGGCGCTCATCCGCTGCCCGTAGCTTTTGCACTTGTGCTTTCCCTTAGTGGGGGGCGGGGGGGGCGGAGAGTGCATAGTATTTATCCCCTGACATCCTGCTTCTCCTGGCCCTAAGACGCTGTTGGTTTGGTTTTGTTTTGTTTGGACAAGTGTGTTTGATTGCTGGGATTGCGCCTCATTCCCACATGTCAACAGGTGTGCCCTATTTATTTGGGGGGGAGGGGCGTACGGGGGGCGCAGTTGCCCGCCCTAAATCAAACAAACAAATAAAACTTAACTACATAAATCCTGGCCACGCCCATGGAGAGAGGGATAAATATTTTACTCTACTTTAGTTTTGTGCCGGTTTTAATTGTACGTGTTATTTATTTACTGCTGTAAGTCGCCTTGAGTTAGGGTTTTTTTTTGGGGGGGGGAGGGACTAATAAGTTTAATAAACAAGAATAGTAGTAGGGGGTTTTCTTTGCAGTATTCAGCACCCGCTGTTGCCTCCTCCTGAATAACGTTAACCTTTTGAAGTGCTGTGAAACAGCTTTTTAACAGCCCCACCTTGCCCTTGCTCAAATGTAAATCTGCCGCTGCAGCTTAAACACTTTTGAGGCTTACTTCTGAGGAAGCGTACATAGGCTCAGTCTGCATAGCTGCAATCCTATGCACACTTTTAATTATTTACGACTACATTTCTATTCAAGGACCTCAAGGTGTTGCACATGGTTCTCTTCCTGCCCCATATCCTCACAACAACCCAGTGGCGTTGGGTGTGCTGAGAGTCAATGACTGGCCCAAGGTCACCTAAATGAGTTTCATGGTTAAGTGGAGATTTGAACCTTAGTTTCTCAGGTCCTAGTCTAACACTAGACACTAACCACTACACTATTACGAATCAGTAAAATCCTATTGAGCTCAATGATTCTTGCATCTGAGTAAACTTGCATAGGACTACAAAGCTTATAATGGGCTGTAGTGTGGGACTCCTTGATAAAAGGCAGCTATTTTTTTCTCATTTTTTCACTGATTACATCAACCCTCCTAACTGTAATCATTATTTCTTGTAATCTGATGACCACACCACTGGGGTCTGTGTATTTTTTTCTCATATTTAGATGCTTCCTTCCTTTTCATGTGGCATAATTAGTGAAATGTCAGGGCTCTTCAGTATTCTGTGTGCAGCTTATACAAAATGAACATTTTTACTTGCAGCGATAACTCAGCTTTTCATTAGGTGTTCAGTAGCAGCAGGGATTCCCTCCCATTAAGTGATGGCGTCTCATTATTAGCTTTTAAGCCTTTCTCTTTATAGTCTTAGCACAGAGTGTAGCATGTGCACAGACTCACTATTTAGGAAACGATTCCTGCAAACTGTCCCTTAAAATACTGTTATTTTCAGATTTCAGAACAGTGATGGAGAAGTTAAATACTTGCGAGATGCAGAGGAATTGATTCGTCCAGAGAGAAACACGTTAATTGTGAGCTTTGAGGATCTGGAGCAGTTTAATCAGCAGCTTGCTACCACAATCCAAGAAGAGTTCTATAGGTAAGAATAGTTTTTTTTATTGAATAGTTGGCTCCATCATAACTATTTTACCCATCCTGGGTTTTATTAGAGGAGTTCTAAGTCAAGGCTGGGGAACCTGTGGACCTCTGGATGATGTTGGGCTCCACCTCATGCCCCATAGCCAGCATGGGCTTTGGTTAGGGATGATGGAAGATGTAGTTCAAAAACATACGGATGGTCACAGTTACCCCATTTCTGCTCTAAGTAACATTAAGAAAGAAGGGAATATGTTTTCACAGTTAAAGGTGCTTGTCATTCACAGCCCTCTGGTGGTGGTTTTTAAAAGTATAGTTAATTATATATATAACGTTTGCAAAGTTGTTAAAGTATAGTTAATTATATATATAACGTTTGCAAAGTTGTTACTTGAACAAAAAGCCAAACAGATATGTCAGACCACAGTTTTGTATTTTTCACTTGTTTTAATATTACTGTATTTTACCAATGTACTGTTCCAAGATACTTTAAAGGATAGAAATTCATGGTGTATGCTGCTACTTTGATCCAAAGGGTATAAAATAAAGATTTGCATCACTAAAACTTGTTTTTCTATTTTAGAGTCTATCCTTTCTTGTGTCGAGCTGTAAAAACCTTTGCTAGAGACCATGGAAATGTTCCCCCCAATAAGGACTTCTATGTTGCTTTCCAGGACCTACCTACCAGACACAAGTAAGATACATTGATACTGTAAAGATGTAAGCATACAATTTAGTAAGGTAACTCCAAATAAGCTCCTTCTTTGTAGGATGTTATTTACAATTCAGGAGCATTCAAATGGCCTCCATTAACTTGTGAGTCATAGGCTACCCATGCCGATTATACCATCATTTCATCTATCAGAATATACTGATAGCCAACATGGTTTATCAGGAAGAGTGATGCTGATGCACACAACCATACTCCCATCAATTTTTTTCTTTTTTATACAGTTAAAAGAAAATGTGCAGGAGATTGCCATGTGGATATGCTTCAGAAATATGGAGAGAAGTTTTTTTTTTCAGACTGATGATGTTTTGCCTGAAGACATGGATAGCGATTTTGCAGATATGAGGCCTACTACCTGTGCTTTAGACCCTTGCCCGTCCTGACTAAGAAAAGTTGCCCAATAAAACTATCTGTGTGGGTTAGTGTTGTGGCAAATGCTTCTTTCCATTAAAGTATGAAACCCATTGGGTCTCAAGGTGGCATCTTAGCTCCAGGTTTGCCATAATGAAATGGGCCTAGAAAATCAGCTTCAGCCTGGCTTCCAGCCTGATCATGAAATTACCTTGCTAGCCTTTGTAGGTGGTGACCTTTGCCAAAAATAAAATGGGGAAGTGTGTCCTTTGGATTCTGTTGGAACTTTATGTGGTGTTAGACACTGTCAACCATGGTGTCTTGTCTGCTTACAATATTTCAACAAGGTATTTTTAAAAGTTACGGGGAACAAGATTGAAAGTCAGCAGCTCAGGTTCCTAAACTTCTAAAGGTTTGATTACGTCCTCTGTTTAAATGTCAGGGAAATCATCCCACCATATTCAGTTGGCTTGCACCTAACTGCTGTGAGCAGTTAGCTACAGAACAGTTTGTACTTGTCAGTTCTGGTTCTCTTTCGACAACAATGGACCATAATAGGCCATGCACTTGCTATCTGATTTTCTGGAATGTATTTTAAAACTGATGAGCTTTTGAATTTGACTTTGTTCTTTAAACAGAATTCGTGAAATGACGTCAGCTCGAATTGGGTCGCTAATGCGTATTAGCGGGCAAGTAGTCCGCACCCACCCGGTTCACCCAGAGCTCGTAAGCGGAACATTCCTGTGCCTGGATTGCCAGACAGTGATAAAAGATGTTGAGCAGCAGTTCAAGTACACACAACCCAACATCTGCAGAAACCCAGTTTGTGCCAATAGGAAACGGTTCCTTCTGGACACCAACAAATCCAGATTCGTTGACTTTCAAAAGGTAATTCATCAATTGTCAGAATTTCTGCTGGGTTTGAAAACATGATGTGATGTCAGGTTAGTCTTCTATACTTGACTGGTTCAGCTGTAAAGTTAAATAAACCATGGTTTATTTGATGTAGTACAGGTATCTGAAGAAGTGTGCATGCACACGAAAGCTCATACCTAGAACTAACTTAGTTGGTCTTTAAGGTGCTACTGGAAGGAATTTTTTTCCTTTTATTTTGTTTTGATGTAGTACAGTATTTTAATTTATTTTTATTTTTTTGGGAAGCCGCCCAGAGTGGCTGGGGAAGCCCAGCCAGATGGGCGGGGTATAAATAATAAATTATTATTATTATTATTATTATGGTTTGGCACCACATGAACTGTAATTTCCTCCCTGCTTTCACGGGTTTGTGGCAAACCATTGTATGCTGTTTAGTCTAAATTGACAAACTAAAGTTTATGCTTGCCTTGGAATTCAGAATCAAAATATCTTGGTTTGCAGCTAACAAATCTTAGTTTGCTGGTTTTGGATAAAATAGTAAACTAAACTATAGTGAAAGGACGGGAGTCTTGACATGCAGGAAGGAGAAGGAACACAGGTGCCTGACGGTAAAGGCCTGTTGATGTAGGATTGAACAGTGATTTAGCATTATGTCCTGTGTCTCTTTTAAGTGTAAAGTTTTGCTCTTACTACAAGTGGCAAACATTTTGCACAGGAGATCCATTCCTGGCCCTTGTACACATCAGTGGAGCACGTGTAAGTCCACTGTGCCCTGTTCCACTCCTGTTTTGCCCTTTTCTGGGTCCGACCTGTGCATCAGCAGTCACATGTCAGTTGGATGTACAGAAAATGGTCACCACCTGCACTTGAGTAAAATGTAGCAATTTTTGTGTTTTTCCTGTGTGTAAGTGAAAATCTGCCAACTGAGGATACAGTGGATGCAACTTACGAAATGCATTCTAGCTTATGCCATATTAAATTAGTTTGTCTTTAAGGTGCCACAAGGCTGCGTTGGTTTCGTTACAGCAGGATAACACAGCAGTCCCTCTGGAATATCTTATGGTCAGCTCTTGTAAATTACTGCCATTCGTCTTCCAGAATGCTGTATTCAGACCTGAAAGTTCTCTTGTCTTCATAATTGAAGTGACTGGAGTTCACTCATGTCATGCTCCCAGTAACTTTTCCCAGTAGCTTCTACCTGCAATTGTTTGCATGAGAGGTCAGGCACATATACACACGCACACCTTGCACAAATGGAAGGGGCCTGGCCTTCCTTTCAGGAAAGCTCACAATCCAAACTAAAGTGTGCATATATTCAACCTATTAAGAATAATTTTCTGTAGTGAAAAATGTATTTAATTATCAGGTGTTTTTCAGAACCCAAAGAGCAAGATGCACCTTGTAAATTTAGGAATCTGTCTCAGCTGCTGTAGAGATCAGCAATAGCGCTGAGAAGTGATCTCATTGTGCAGCCTACAGGGACCACCTAGTCTCTCTAGATATTTTTTCACAATATTAGAAACATTCTTGAATTTACCATTTTGAACCACATGCGTTTTGTTGCTGTATAGACCTGTCACATTTGTAAAGTGCTTTCCACTTGAGAAGTAGAAAGGTGTATCAACAAAAATCTGCTTTGAATGCGTGCTTAGACATTTGTCATTGATGGAAGACTAAGAGCTATATTTGACAGAATCTTTTGCTGCTGGTGTATTGCTTCTTTGGTGGTTGTCCATCTCAGTTTTTTCCACAGCCGTTAGCATGGTAGAAACAAGCTTGCACTTCTGACAGTGCTCCCTGTGAGATTTGCCCTTTGCCTACTGAGGGTGATTTAGACATTTAAGGGAACCTGCTTAATAGCTGTGCTGTTAGTTTTGTTTTATGGTGATGCTCCATGATAGCTATCAGATAGAGCCTGAAAATTAATCAGGTATTTGTAACTGTTACCAGGGCTCCTAGAAACTTGATGTTGGTAATTAGAAATCTCAAAAATTCTGGGTTCTTAAAAAATGTAAGGCACTTCATTAGGAATGCAGCATCATTACCCGCCCCCCCCCCCCCGGTAGTCTTCATGCTGGAAACATTTGGGTTCAGTTTTGTGACATTTTCAGGTAAACTAGTAATGATAAGATAACTTCCTGCCTCTTGACAGCTTGCTTTTCCTATCTCATCAGGTCCGTATTCAGGAGACACAAGCTGAGCTACCCCGGGGAAGCATTCCTCGCAGTGTTGAGGTGATACTACGGGCTGAAGCTGTGGAATCGGCCCAGGCTGGTGACAAGTGTGACTTCACAGGTTCCCTCATTGTTGTGCCTGATGTGTCCCAGCTGTCTACCCCAGGTTGGTTGACCCTGTGCAGAGCAAAGCAGAGCAGAGCAGTGGGAGGGGCTCTTTCCTTGTTCAGAAATGGCATGGTTATAGCGAGTAATTGGAAAAATGCAGAACAGCTGGGGATGAACCAATGGAGGAAGAAACTGAATAATATTAGAATATCTAACCGTCAAGATACACAGAATGAAAGGGAAAGAGGAGGATTGGTTTGAGAAGATATTGAATTATTTGGGTAGGTTTGAACAATTTGGGGCAATTAAAATGTTAAAAGTTAAATAATCCTTGTGGATGGAGGAGTGTTAACGTATATAAAATTGTACATATGGTTGATTTGAATATGTTATTATTGATTATGTATACGCAGTGTACCAGCCGCCTGGGGGGTTTCACTGTTTGTGTTTTGGTTGTTGGTAAAAAATAAAAATTTAATAAAAAGAAAAAGAAAGAAAGAAAGGGCACGTGTAGGACAGCCTTCCTGAAACTCTGCAGCTTCAGTATACTTCAAGCAAAAGGCTTGCTTTCTCTGTGGTGTGGGAGCTTGTTCAGTGCAGGCATTGCTGTTCCCACCTACATTCCAAAGTGAAAAGCTGTGCCTTTCTGCCTTTTTCAAATGTGTAGGCTGAAAATGACCACATGTTCCTAGAGCAGAACTTAAAACAGGTCTTGCTCTTATAGGTGTCCGAGCAGAAACTGGCTCTCGTGTGAGTGGGAAAGAAGGCTATGAAACTGAAGGTGTCAGAGGACTTCGTGCACTTGGAGTCAGAGAGTTATCCTATAAATTGGTCTTTCTAGCATGTTACGTTGCACCAACGAACCCAAGGGTAAGCCTTACTCAGGAAGAGGAGCTTCCAAAATATTTTTCTTGAAGATATTAATGATGGGATTTGGTTCTCTTGTCCCTTTCAGCCAAGCAATAGAGCAGCTTTCTCAACCTGTGGGTCCCCAGATGTTGTTGAACTACAACTCCCATCACCCCTAGCGAGCAAGGCCAGAGCTCAGGGATGATGGGAGTTGTACTCCAACAACATCTGGGGACCCACAGGTTGAGAACCACTGCAATAGAGTAAAGTGGTAGATTGGACACTTTTTAGATATTCAAGAACTAGAACAGCGGAGCAAATTCTGGGCTAGAACCTTCCAACCTCATCCACTTGGGGGAGTATTCTCCCACCTGTAACCTAAAATATTTTATTGCATTCTGCCACCACATGTTGAATGTTTAGATACAGCCCTAAATGGTCTCATTTTGGAGATATTTAAATTGAAGTCCTCTTGTGACATACTTCCCACCAGGGATAGGAAACCTGTGCCCATCCAGATGTTGCTTAATTACATTCCCCATCACCCCTGAGCATTGGGGCTGGTGGGGGTTAAGAGTTCAACAGCATCTGGAGCCCCCCAGAGTCCCCTTCCCTGACTTAAGACTTAAGTTATTTTCTAGTCTCTGCAATATATTTGCATTTTTATATATTTTCCCTCAACCCTCTTTTGTTTTAGTTTGGTGGCAAAGAGCTGCGAGATGAAGAACAGACTGCAGAAAGCATTAAAAACCAGATGTCAGTAAAGGAGTGGGAAAAAGTATTTGAAATGAGCCAGGATAAAAACCTTTATCACAATCTTTGTACCAGCCTCTTTCCAACCATACATGGTAAAATCTAATTGTGGAGCCATAGTAATGTTTGCTATCGTTGACAAATTTTATAGGTCAGCTGGAAGCTTTCAAATTAAATTCCTATTGTCTAATATGTATTCATGTCTTTTTTTGTTTCGTTATCCCTTTTGAACAGGAGGTATCAAAACTCTGAATTTTGTTTCCTGTATGTCATTTGTGGTGTTGCACCCAAAGAGTAAGATAGGAATACAGCAATTGAGAGTTACATGCAGTCCTTTTTAAGATTATTTGCCTGTTTTCTGGCCATTTTTGCAAATACATAATGCTGCTTTTCTGTGCATTCTATTTTCATGGGACCATGGAAAGAAGAGCCCCCAGTTTTGTTTTACCTTTTACTTCAAACCTTGCTGTGAGAACATGATCCTGTAATTGTGGGTTTTAATCTGTACAGATAACTTCTCTGGCTTTTCCTTATTCAGTAACCTCTGTGCTCTAAAAGATGATTATAACCCTGGACTCTGATTTATAGACCGTTTAAGATGGCTTATTCCTATTGACTGCTGTGTTATCTTGGTAATCACTCTGTCCAACACAAATAAATTTGAACTGTAATATTTAATTATGTTTAGCGATCACGTCCCTTGTTTGCATTTTAATGCCATATCGGGGAGAGGTGACGAAGCAGCTGTGATGTTGAGACTTTCCTGTGGCTATGCACCAGGCTGGTGCTGCTCAATCAGAACAGTAGCTTGTCAGAGATTTAACCAGTCCCTGAAAAAACTTGTTTGAATTTTGAATTACTGTCTGAAGCCAGCCCATAACAACAACTAGAATCTTAAGCTTTTCTCCTGCATTGTGTTCTTAGAATTGACTCTAAATGTGAGCGTCCCCAAAACTAACTGTTAGTTTATGTGATGCAGGTAATGATGAAGTTAAGCGAGGGGTTTTACTCATGCTGTTTGGTGGTGTTCCTAAGACAACAGCAGAAAGCACTTCACTTCGTGGTGACATCAACGTTTGTATTGTTGGCGATCCGAGTACTGCCAAGAGTCAATTTCTTAAGTAAGTTTTCTTGCGAACTAGCATATGGTTAACTTGCATTGTCACTGTAGGTAGCTGGCTACACATACTTGTTCGTGTATGTTGTGTTCAGGAGGATTTAGTCGCTGGTAAGAGGATATAGGATTGCTGCCTCTGTCTGTAAAACAGTGGCTTTATGCTGATTTCTGTCTCTGTACCCGTTATTCTGGCTTTGGATTGTAGTTGTATTTTGTTGTCTTTTAAATTTGTGATGCACCAAGAAGACGTTAATTGAGTTGTAGAGACTTTCAAAAATAAAACATGACTAGAATATATATATATATATATATATATATATATATATATACACACACACACACACCCCGTATTTTTCGCACCGGCCCATTGGGCGCACTTATTTTGGAGGGGGAATAAAGGGGGGGAATTATTTCCCCCCTGAGCCCCAAAGAGCAAAGAAGCCATGACAGCGAGCGGGATGGAAACCCGAGCTTCCCCCAACCCCAGCCCCCAGAATGGGTCCGGGAGCGATGGCGAGGTTGCGCTCAACCTCGCCATCGCTTGCGGAGCTTGCTGTCCACAAGCCTTGGGAGCCCGGCGGGAAGTCGCACCGGGCTCCCAAGGCTTGCGGAGAGCTGCCCAAAGCCCGGGATGTGCCCCGCTGCGCTCCCTGGGTTTCGGGCTGCAGGCTGCTGTCCGCAAGCCTTGGGAGCCCAGCGGGACCTCCCGCCGGGCTCCCAAGGCTTGCGGATAGCTTCCTGAAGCTCTCCAGGCTTCAGCGAAAGCCTGCATTTGCCCCATAGGATGCACACACATTTTCCCTTCATTTTTGGAGGGGGAAAAGTGCGACCTATAGGGCAAAAAATACAGTATATAATTCTTTATTGATTAAAATTTACATATCTATACAAACATGTGCTATCTCTTTACATATGAAGAAAAAGAAAATTAGGTAGTAAATAGAAAATTTATAAATAATAAAAAAGAAAAGAAAAAAAATAAAGAAATAACAAAGATATGAAATAAAAAAATCAAAAGAAGAAAAGACAAGAGAAGACAACACTATTTACACAATAAAAGTGTTCATCGACACAATCCTTCCCATCCTTCTCATTATACCCATTCTCATAATATAAACATTCTTTTTTAACACAGATTTGTATTGTATAATATCATTTCTTTCTGCCTTGTATGTATTCCTCTAATTGTTTTCTTTACAAATATCACTCAATTTCTGCTAATATGGCTAGAATATATTAAAATGCCTAGATGAAAAAGACTGCTCTTAACCCGGCACTGAAATGATAACAGTTTTGATGCCAGGCAACCTCCTTGTGGGGAGAGTGCCCTCCATTATGACTCCTGAGAAAGCCCCCCACCCCACCCCCAGTAGATGCCCTCCATTCTCCTGATGGAAGGAATACAGGGAGAAGGGCCTCTGCAGGAGATCTTAAACACTGAGCAGGGCGCTGCTACTTGTTGGAACAAAAACTACTTTCTTGAAGTAATAAACATTGTAATTACTAAATAGGCTTGCTTTCCCCCCTTGCTCATGGCTATCAAATAATCATCTAGGTAATTTAGAGCCCTGCAGCCTGCAAAACTTTAAAGTCAACTGCAGTGTTTGTGTTGCCCTTTCTGATGCGAATTGCTGAGTAGCCTGCCAATTTGAACCAACAGGCACGTGGAGGAGTTCAGCCCCCGAGCTGTCTACACCAGTGGAAAGGCCTCTAGCGCTGCTGGCTTAACGGCTGCTGTTGTGAAAGACGAAGAGTCCTATGAATTTGTCATTGAAGCTGGAGCTCTGATGTTGGCAGATAATGTAAGTTATCCAATGCATAGTATTTAGTAGCTCTGAAAGGAGGGGCCCCTTTTGTTTTCAAGTGCTGAAGTACAGTTGTTGAATCTGCACTCTCTTTTAGGGAGTCTGTTGCATTGATGAATTTGACAAAATGGATATGAGGGATCAAGTTGCCATTCACGAAGCTATGGAGCAACAGACTATATCCATTACTAAAGCAGGAGTTAAGGTAAGTGGCTGTGTGTTGCTTGAACTTTGTGTATCCTTTGCTCAGATGGTATTGGAGAGAGATTTCTTTGCTTCTCCAGTGACCTTTGGGCCAGATCGTCTTTCCACCCTTCCTATTTTCTGTCAAATAGTTTCATTCCATTAGAAAAACTAAGGAACTTTTCTTTCAACTGAATGCTTCTAGAATAGGGTGGCAGTCTGTTGTCCATACTCATAAGAGGATATCTTCCTCTTCCACAACCCTACATCAAAATTAAGCCCACCAGTCCCTGGCAGCAGCAGCAATACTGCTGCTTACCTGGACCAGTGCAGGGGCCCAGAGGGTGATGGGAAGTTAGTGGCTATGAGAGTCCTGCAATAGTCCCAATCTCATGGTTTTTCTGTCCCACCCCATCCTGGAAAGCAGCGGGAGCACTACTGTTGCAAGACATCTGCACAACACCAACTTTCCATGCTAGTCCCTCCTGTTAGACATTTCTTCCAGAAATCTGTCCCACTGTGAAAAACTGGATAATTGGGTTATAATCCTTTGCAGGCTTTTTGGGGGAGCAAGCTCCATCGAACCCAGTAGGACATGCTTCTAAGCAAGAAAGTTAACAATTGTGCTGCAGTATACATCAAGTTAGGTGTCCATAATTTCATGAAGTTAATGGCTTAAGCACCTGATAATTAGGGGCATGTTGATGGCCTTAAACAGCAGTAGATTGTATTCCTTTTGAAAAGCCCATCCACATAAACAATGAAGAAAGTAGCCTGCAATGAAATATGCTGATTTTCACCTTTGTTATAAAT
The DNA here is from genome assembly GCF_964252035.2 of Podarcis erhardii. NCBI lineage: Eukaryota > Metazoa > Chordata > Lepidosauria > Squamata > Lacertidae > Podarcis > Podarcis erhardii. Next base: position 98,843,166 of record NC_138497.1, on the reverse strand, counting down.
GTTGCAGGGAAAATATAATAAAGGCTTTACTATCGTCTTATACAGTGTTCCTGGAAATCATTTTCCTGTTGATGTATTTTGGTAGAGTGGAGGATGTTTTTACCATTGAAACTGCTGTGCTTTCTTCCCCAACACTTTTTCTTTATGTAATTTGTTAACAACTCTACACTGCTTAGGAAAAGCAAACAAACATGTTCTTGTTTTAATAGGCTACTCTGAATGCCAGGACCTCTATTTTGGCCGCAGCTAACCCAGTTGGTGGACGTTATGATAGAGCAAAGTCTCTGAAACAGAACATAAACCTATCAGCCCCCATCATGTCTCGATTTGATCTCTTCTTTATTCTTGTGGATGAATGCAATGAGGTAATGCGTAACCTACATACTGTATATTATGCATTTTAGATTCAGAAATATGCAGGCTATAAATGCAGTTGTCTATGAATTCTCTTTTTTTGCCCATTCATACTCATTGGTGCATTTTAATCCCTTCCATTGCCATATGTCTGTCTTTGCTCCCCCTACAACCATTGCTACATTTCTGTCTTAGTCTGCCCATTGCTTACACAGTAGCACATATGGGGTGGGAGGAGCGTAACCTGAACATCTTACAACAATGTGGCAGGTGCAATTTTATCTTGGGATCCAAGACATTAACCCATTGGTAGGCAAACTAAGGTCCGTGGCTGGATGCGGCCCAATCGCCTTCTCAATCCGGCCCGCGGATGGTCTGGGAGTCAGTGTGTTTTTACATGAGTAGAATATGTCCTTTTTAAAAAAATGCATCTCTGGGTTATTTGTGGGGCCTGCCTGGTGTTTTTACATGAGTAGAATATGTCCTTTTATTTAAAATGCATCTCTGGGTTATTTGTGGGGCCTGCCTGGTGTTTTTACATGAGTAGAATGTGTGCTTTTATTTAAAATGCATTTCTGGGTTACCGTATTTTTCGCTCGATAACATGCACCTGACCATAACACGCACATAGTTTTTAGAGGAGGAAAACAAGAAAAAAAAAATCTGAATGAAACAGTGGATGTATCATTTTTGTGCTTCATGCTGTGGCCACAGACATGTGATCTGATGGTGAATTTGGGGTGACCCAATGCAAAGATCCTGAGGTGAATTTGGGGTGACCCAATGCAAAGATCCTGAGGATCCATGCTTTGTAACCACGTTTTTGCACCACTGCAGCCCAAGGCAACAGTGGGTTATTTGTGGGGCCTGCCTGGTGTTTTTACATGAGTAGAATGTGTGCTTTTATTTAAAATGCATCTCGGGGTTATTTGTGGGGCATAGGAATTCGTTCATATTTCCCTCCAAAAAATATAGTCCGGCCTACCACATGGTCTGAGGGATGGTGGACCGGCCCTGTGCTGAAAAAGTTTGCTAACCCCTGCTAACCCAATGACAGAGTTAACTGCATGGGCACCCATGCCATGCACGGGGGGGGGGGGCGAGCTGCCCCCACCGCACCCCCCCCTTTCTATGCCCCTGCATCAACCTCAAGGAAGTTGTGGAAGGAAAGCTCCCCATCTCTCTTGTGTCCACCTGACTAAAAATCCTCTTTAGAGTGTTGGGGGGCATTATTGATCAATGTAGGATGATGTGCAGGAGATTGCTGGAGGAAGGGAGAAACATCCCAGTGTATTTTTTATATATTCTCTCCTCTCACACAAACACACGCCTCAGGGTAGCTAGCAGGTAATGGGGGCACTGGTGGCTGCGATGCAGGAGAGGGAAAACTTTCCTTCTATGAACTCTCTTAGGATCCAAGCTGATGGAATTATTTGGAAGCTTGTGCATAATAGAATATTTAGTCCTTTAAAAAAATGTATAAAACAGATTGCTTCTACAACAGATGGTAGTTTGTTGGTTTTTTTTAATCCTGTTTTGGTGTTCTCTTTTTACCCCTAAAGACTCAAATGAACTCACTGACTGGACTAATTTGGTATCTATTCCTGTATTGGACAGCTCAGTTTCATTTGAGCTGCTTGCATTACCTAAACAACCATCGATATATCCTCAAACGTTTTGGAAGTTGCTGTGTGCATCATTTTTATTCTGTTGTTTTGTTAATGATTTGTTATAACTTTAGTTCACGTATTCTGACCAAAACCTACCCCCTTCAGGTTACAGATTATGCCATTGCAAGGCGCATTGTGGATCTTCATTCTAGGATAGACGAATCAATTGATCGCCTGTATTCGCTAGATGACATCCGAAGGTATCTTCTCTTTGCCAGGCAGTTTAAACCCAAGGTAATGAGACAGACTTCAGCATTAGGTTGGGATAGCTCAGTCAATAGAGCATGAGACACTTGATCTCAGGGTCATGGGGACTGGACTAGATGACTCTTGTGGTCGCTTCCAACTCTACGAGATCTGTGATTCCAGAGAGTTTGAGCACAGCATGGCATGAGAAACCTGAACTGATACCAAATGTATAGTGGTTACTTTTACTTCGGCATAGTTGTTGCTAATGCTCAGGCTCACGTACGAGCATGCCTGGTTAATTAGGATGTAGTGTAACTGGTTTCTACTTCTGTGGCAGCGATTTGGAGCCAGTTGGGTTTGCCTAAAGTTTAGTGTGTCTGTTGTTTGATGCAGCAAGAAGTGTCCAGGTGAGCCATTGTTGTGCAGTGGTTGGAGTGTTGGGCTAGAGAGACCAGAGTAGGAATCCCCACTCAGCCATGAAACTCACAGGGTGACCTTGGGCCAGTCACTCACAAGGTTGCTGTGAAGATAAAAAGAGGATGGGGGACAGATTGTGCATGCCACCTTGAGCCCCTTGGATGGCATATAAATACAATAAATAATTTTGTACTGTATTTTTGTGCCGCTCTTGTCAATCACAGTAGACAGGCGCATTTTAATTACGCAATAATTTTTTTTAGATTGACTCTTTCTTGTCGTTCATTGCAAATAAATGTCGAATCCATATCCAGCTGTTGATCTAGTTTGTAATGGAAGTTTGACTCTCCGGCCCCAATGAATATATGAAGTTTATAAATGGGAAGTGGTGCACAATTTCACTATAGCTTACCACGTTTTCCTTTCATTCGTTCTCCAATAGATTTCTAAGGACTCGGAGGATTTTATAGTTGAACAATATAAGCGCCTTCGCCAGAGGGATGGTTCTGGCATTACAAAATCGTCATGGAGAATCACAGTGCGGCAGCTAGAAAGCATGATTCGGCTGTCGGAAGCAATGGCACGGATGCATTGCTGCGACGAGGTAGCTATACTTAATGGGGCAGCATGGAACAGGACAGAGCTTTGACCAATGCAGCTGTTCTTAACATTTTTATTCTATTTAAACATATAGCTAAAAATGCCCATGGTTCATTCTCATCATTTTAAGCATAAATTTGAGGATTACTTTTGCTTGAAATGAAAACCTTTTATATGAATGGTACATGTTCAGTTTGTAACTAGTCCAGTGCTAGCTTATGTTTCTACATAGGGGTGGAAATGCTTATTCTGCAGAAGTTTTTAGCTGAAATTTTAGACCAGCTGCAAGTTTTTGTGTGGCCCACAAGCCTTCAGTCTTTCAGAGAAAGAGAGTTAAGTAAAAGATAACAACTTTATGAACTGTATCTTTAGCTTTCTTCATTTCTAGAAGTTGGCCGTGTTTGGCTTTTGACTGTGAATCCAGTGTTAGTGGAGCCTTCCTCCTTGGCACAGGGAAGGGGGACAAGTTGGAAAGTACTCTTGTTGCTTCTATGTCCAACAGATGTTTTGGAGCCCATCAATTGTATTGTCTATAAATTGTTTCACGTGTATATTTTGTTGTACACGACCTTGGATTTATTTATTTTTATATGAGTTCATGGCATGTATTTTTTTTTAATAAATAAATAATGTGTTTGGACAGGTATTTCTTTATTCATCTTGACTCTTCTTAAATATTTGTAAAGGTCCATCCAAAACATGTGAAGGAAGCCTTCAGGTTATTGAACAAATCCATCATCAGAGTTGAAACTCCAGATATCAATTTAGACCAAGATGAAGAACAAGCCATTGATGAGCCTGAGGCCCAGGATGGAGTTCAGAGTGAGTAATTTGCTGATGAACTATAGACTATATCAGACTTCCACAACCTGTGATGCCCTCTAGAATGTTTTATAATACAGCTCCTATTGTCACTGGTCATTGGTCATGCCGGCTAGGGCTCTTGGAAGCTGTGATCCAGAACATTCAGAAGGCACCAGGTTGGGGAACACCTGACAAATGTTTTTAACTGATAGCCTCATTGAAAGCTGTTATAATAAAGGTCGCAAAATAAATCTCTTAATAATAAAATAATTCTTGGAACATGCTTGTTTCTGGGTCCAGTTCAGGTTCTAGTTTTGTCCTTTGAAGCCTTGTACAGATACACACACACACACACACACATATATGTACACATGCACATATATACACATGCACACACATATATATTATATATATACTCACATATATACATATTTATACATCAACACACACACACATATATATGTACATATATATACACACACACACACATTTTTCCTGCAGTACTCTTGAAGCATAGTTAAAAACAAGCTATGGTTTAACGTGTAGAAAACCAAAGTTTCTTCCTGGCTTTATTGCTCATGATTTGTTTTGAAGGAGAAAAACTAAACGCCCAGGTTCAGACTTCATGACAAGTCAGGCTCTGGCTTGCTTTCTTGGCGGTGCAGCAGCAACAGGAGGCAGAGTGGAGCAGAGAATCTTTTAGCAGTGTGTGCCACCACACTGTGCATTTGCCTTAAGCCAGTAGGTTTAAGATCTCAAGTGGAACCTTTTTAGTGGTGGAGCTCTTGCTTGGCATTGCCTGCTTGGCATCTTCTCAACAAGTATTTAGTCCACCAAAAAGCTTTTAAATGAATTGGATTTTTATTTGAAACCTGTTTTGTTTTGGTTTTTTTTTAAAAAAAAAACCAATAGAAGGCATTTTGTTCTTTGTTCTTTATTTTATATGTGGTGGATTTAGTGTGGACCACTACTAAGAGAACATTTCTGTGGACCCAGTATATAAGCTTTCAACCACAATCGTGTAATCTGTTACCAAGGAGTAACTCCCATTGAAGTCAGTAGGGCTTACCTCTGAGCAGATATGTGTCTTATGGAGCTGTAAATCAGTCAATAATGTGCATTGGTCTAATCAAGATAACAGACATCGTATCTTTCATATTTATTGTTTTGAAAATAAGAACTATGCCCTGAAATCCTTATGGCTACAGAACTAAAAATGATAAGGTATCTGTTTGGAAGACTATAAAATCTCAGCCAGCTAGAAAATATAGATAACATCATTTGATATGATAAGAGAAATGCAACTGCTACACTTTCAAAATGTTTGTTCTGGGTAGAGGGGGGAAACAGGCAATTAAGTCATTTGTGATGTGCTTCTACTGCGGCTTCTGTCCCCACCTTGGCATAATGTGTACAAAAACTTTCTGTGCTCAGGAGATGGAGACAATGCAGTCATTAATGGCTTGGTGAATGGCATCAATGGACATGCAGATGATCTGAGCAAGGATGTGGCACCAAAGGCTTCCCTAAGGCTTAGTTTCCCTGAATATCGCAGAATCTCAAACCTCATTGTAATGCATCTGAGAAAATCGGAAGAAGGTAATAAAGCATTGTCTTGGTGCATGCAGAATTAAGTACATGCTTAGTAATCACATTGCATGTTCTTTGAAATCCAAGTGCAAGCCACTGGGAAGGTCTCAGAATTGCAGCGTGTGGGGTTAAGTGGTTTAAGCCATCCCTCCCCAGCTACAGTCCCCATGAAATCATCTCCTTCTCCCACCCTCCGACTTACCATTACAAGATGATTTCCCCCTAATGCTAACTGTAGCAAGAGTGGGGGGAGGAAGTAGGGTTGCGGACAGCCTGCCAAATTTGATTTGGGGCTCAATTCAGCAATTTGGATCAGCAAGTTCAATTCCCCTCTGCTCTCCCCCCCCCCCAAAAAAAATATAAATCCTGGATTGGAAGGTCTTAGCTGTAAATAATAAACAAAGTCCAGCTCCCCTTCTACGCTGCCAGCAAGCGTTTTCCGTATATGGTGTCTTGACTTCCTGAATCATGTTTGAAACATTTTTGAGGCAGTCAGTCTGGGATCTCAGAGTGTTTTATCATCATCATCACCTTGCTTTCTTTTCTTCCTGCAGAAGATGATGACGCCTCCTTAAAAAAGAGTGAACTTATCAACTGGTATTTAAAGGAAATTGAATCAGAAATAGATTCTGAAGAAGAACTGATAAATAAGAAGATGATAATAGAAAAAGTGATCCATCGTCTTACACACTATGTACGTACACTTATACCTGAAATTGTAAGGTTTTTTTGAAGTAAAAACCCTACTTTAAATTCCTTGAAGGATGTGATGATAAAAATAATGTGGTCTTTGATTAGCTCAATGCCCCATCTTATATGCATGTTTACCTTGTGACACATGGCACTGTGTTAAATCCGTCTTGCTTCCAAGCAAGTATATATAGAATTGCATGTCTTGTTGTGTTTAGTGGAGCTTAGTTCCAGGTAGGTGTGCATATGATTGTAATCTAAGGTTGCAATACTGCACATACTTGGGTGCGAGTTCACTGAATCAGTAGTACATTCTTCCAAGTAGATATGCAGAAGAATGCACTTGATGAGCTGTTGGTGGTAGCCTTTAACTCTGGCACACATAAGTTTGGTGAGAAATGGAGATGAAGAGGACATGATATTAATTGCTCAATTGGAAGTACAGTGGTACCTCTGGTTACTTACTTAATTTGTTCTGGAGGTCCGTTCTTAACCTGAAACTGTTCCTAACCTGAAGCACCACTTTAGCTAATGGGACCTGCTGCGCCGCTGCCGTGCGATTTCTGTTCTCATCCTGAAGCAAAGTTTTTAACCCGAGGTACTATTTCTGGGTTAGCGGAGTCTATAACCTGAAGTGTATGTAACCCGAGGTACCACTGTAAATCCTGCTTTAAAGCAATGGCATTTTCCTTTGAAGCAAGTATGCTTGTGACTGGGGTGTCTTACAATGTGTGGACCTAGGACTCTTCAGAACATGGCCTGACTGAGGCTCTCTGTATTTCAGGACCACATTCTAATTGAGCTCACACAGACCGGGCTGAAAGATTCTGTGGAAGGACAGAGCATTGATGAAGAAGACCCTTACCTTGTAGTTAATCCTAACTACTTGTTGGAAGACTAGGGATTATGAAACAATTCTACAGTCACAACGTATCCATTCCCTATTGGAGACCAGCACTCAACTGGCTAATTTTATATCTTATCTGTCTTATCACTGTTGTACATAGTTGGCTACCCAAAAAAAGCTTTGTCACATAATTCACCCACCTTCTCTTTTTAATTCTCTTTTATTAAGGGAAAAGCTGCTCCATTCCTTTCCAGAAAAAGGGCCCAGCAACCTAACAGGGCAGCTGTTTAGAACAAAACTTCCATATCCTCAGCTCCTTTTATGCTTTTTACATATTTTTTCTGCATCTCTGTAGCATAATCTTATGTTGTAGGTCCCCTTGACGCCTATCTTAATTTGTGAAAAATAAAGTATTCCTTATATACAAAATGATTTCTTTTTCTTTTTCACTACAGAAATAGGCCCAAACACCACTTTAATAGGATTCTATAAGGTTGTGGCTCCAAACCGGATTTGGGATCTATTGTTCAATGCTTGAATTATAGGCTTAAATGTTTGGGACTTGGTATGAGTATGATGATATCACCCTCACATAGAAACACATTAAGACCATGAGTAGATGATACATTTGGCCCGTGAGGCTCTATCCCAGGCCTGCACTTGGTTTTATTAAAAGAAAGAGTAGCGATACAGGGATGGGAATGCAGGCCATGGCATGCAAGGGCAGGTCTGACTTCCCACACATGCTGTTTTCCTGACCACAATCCTCGCCCCCAGCTCTTTGCTCCCAAAGTATCTGGGTGGCAGTAACTTGGGGTGAGAAAAGCGCACAGGAGGAAGGGTCACTTGTCGTTGTTGTCATCCCCACCCCACCAGTGCCAGTTCCTGTTCTTAATGTAAAATGGAAGTCAAGCCCACACAATAATTATCGTTGACATGCTGTCTATTCTGTGTATAAGATTTTCTGCATGCTGTTTTTTACTATTATTTTCTTATTCTGATCTCGGAGTAAACTTTGGGTAGAAAACAATGGGGTTTTTTATCGAGGGGAATGTTAACTATTTTCCTTCCAATTCTCTGCACTTGTGTTAGCAGCTTTGATTTGGGAGCCCTGCATTTTAGTATCTTCTAGTTATCTAAATGGAGTTTTCCAATATCTGTATTGAGGCCTGTATTGTTAAGCCCAGCAACTTTATTTCTTCAATACTCTGCATATGATTCATTAATAATAGCACCTTCAGTGGGACTTAAACCTTTGATTGTCTTATCTTTGTGTACGTTGAGGTTAGGGAACTTTGCATCTTCGTGATTGCACAAGTTGTTAATTTTATCTCTGATGTAGTATAAGAGTGGCACAAGTTCTTCCACCATTGCATTAGCAGATATGGCACTGGTGTACAAGGTGTGTTTGGTTTTTCTGTTTCCTTTGCCTTGCTTTGGAGTAGGCTGGGATCTTACTCAGAAATTTATTTTAGTCGCCGGCCCTCTTAGCGATGACTTAGTAAGTAATTTAAACTTCCAAAGTGGACTTCTAAGAGAACCTCTCAGTTCTGCAACAGGACAGTCAAACTACCTTTGCGATGGGTCTTCCTTACCTTCTCTGCCGCCGTACTTCGCTGAGCTCCGTTCAAGTGGTGTGACCCATTTTAAAGTCTTCTTGCCTTGGACTCGCATCCTTCCAGAGGCAAATGCCCGAAACCCCAACCGGACAAACGTTGAATGCTACAGACAACTTCTGAGAACTCTCAAAGCAGCTGGCATTGAACCGGTTTTAATTCTACATCAGAAACGTTTGCCGAAGTCTTTGGAGACCCGGCTTGCTTTGAGCAAATCTGTGACTTTCACCGACCTTTTTGTGGAATATGCAGAATTTTCCTTTGCATCTTTTGGCGACTTGGTGGACACCTGGCTCACTTTTGGCAGCCTGCCTGAGGACATGGAGCGCTTGCCTCATGGAGATCCGCTGGCCCTCCCTTTGCAGGTGCTAGCTTCAGCACATGAGAAAGCTTATGAAATCTACCATGAAAAATACTCAGCAGAAGGTAAAGAAATTGGTGGGGAGGAGGGAACATGGGATGTGCCTCTGGATAATGTAACATGCACTATGCGTATGGGGTGTGCATGTGAATGAAGTGCGTATGGAAGACGTGACTTCTGTGCACATACTGATACTGCACAGGCCTTGGAAGTTCTGATCGCTATCTTGCTGGGAGGGGAGGGACGTCTTTCATCTAAGAAAAAAAATCCTTTGACTTCTTCTGTCTTGCCCACCAGGCCTCTTAGATGGGCCCAGCCATTGTCCTGCGCCATCTTTCTAAGACTCCTGCCAAAATTATTTCTTGTCTGCTGAACAAATGGGCCAAGGAGCCTTATAATATTTAAGAATGACGTGGAGAGAACACAGCTAAAATCAGAACGATCTCTTCATTCAAATCTCCTCTCAGCCCACACTTTTTCCATTAAGGCTTAAGTGCAAAGAACTTGTTGTTCTCCTCCTCCTCCTCCTGATACTGAACAGAAGTTCATTCAGATGAACACACATTGCTTGAATATATTACATGCAGTATACTCCACCAAACTTAGAATTGGGGCAGAGATCAGTTTGTAGGGCACATGAATGTTGATGTCACTACCGTATTGGCCCGAATATAAGCCACACTCAAATATAAGCCGCACCTTTAAAATTCGGGGGGGGGGGGGAGAAAAAAAGACAATACCCGAACCCTTAAAATTCCGCAGGCACTCATGCCCATACCGTTTTACCGTATGTCTGTTTCAGCAGTGATATCATAGGAGCCCATTTTTGTAAGGTCGCAAATTTAAGCCACGCTTTAACTTTTCACAGTCAGAATTTGGGGGAAAGTGAGGCTTATATTCAGGCCAATACAGTATATAATGAGAAAACTATAAAGGAATTCCTGGAGATTGCTTCTAGTGAAAGTATTCCCTCTCCTTGCATTGAAATTTTGAAAGTAAAATTGACAACATACTTTGTCTCTCATTTACAGATGGGAAAGTGTCCATTTCACTAGATGTTAGTGATGCTGGGCTGGTGTCAGCAAGATCTTTGTTGACTTCAATTCTGGTAACGCCTTTTATTTTCTTAGGACTCTTACAACAGCATATCCAGTAAAGCCAGAGGAAAGAAATTATTTCAATGCCTAATTCTTTTGTGAAACCCATTGCCACTTAGATGGTTATAAAAGGGGGTTAGACGAATGAAGGGTGGGCATATCAGTGGCTTGTTTATTTGCTTGTTTTATAAGATATCTTAACTATTCTTCCCCATAAGCTCCCTGGGCAGGTTACAACTCTCTGGAAGTTATTTGCCAAAGCAGAGTTGCCTCTTTCTAGATAGATACATAGTTGTCACTTTCTCATAATTAGGGGGTTTTGGTTGGTGCGGTGGCCTAAACTACTAAGCCTCTTGGGTTTGCTAATCAGAAGGTCAGTGGCTCGAATCTGCCCAACAGGGTGAACTCCCATTGCTCTATCCCAGTTTTTGCCAACCCAGCAGTTTGAAAGCATACCAGTGCAAGTAGATAAATAGGTACCACTGTGGTGGGAAGGTAAACGGCATTTCCATGCGCTCTGGTCTCCGCCACGGTGTTCCATTGCGCCAGGAGCAGTTTAGTCATGCTGGCCACATGACCCTGAAAGCTGTCTATGGACAAACGCTGGCTTCCTCGGCCTGAAAAGTGAGATGAGCGCTGCACCCCATAGTCGCCTTTGATTGGACTTAACTGTCCAGCGATCCTTTATTTACCTTTTTACCTCATAACAACCAGAGGTATTCCCTGAAAATGTCAACCCACAGACCCATTTTTCATTTTCATATATAGTTAAAATATATTATTTTAACTATTTTCATATATAGTTAAAATATATCTATTTTAACTATTTTAGTCTATCACTCTTAAAGATCATTTACCAACCTTTCATTATTTTTCAAATTGGCATTTTACATGTGAGGGAAAAACCAGAAGCATGACATGCAAGATGATTCAGAATTTCTCTTATCCCTCACCCCATGAAACTTCAGTTAAAGAGCTCTCCAAGAAAATTGGTGATACGTTAATGATTCTTTATTTGAGAATGAGGCGGAATTAATTGTTACGTAATTTACGGCGCACTATGTCAATCATTCCATTAGGGAGAGCATTTTGGCTAGTCAGATGGAATGATCCCCCCTACACTTGTGTGCTTTTCTGGGTGTCCTCGCAACACCCTCCCCTGAGCAAATTTCAGGGACTTGGGGAGAGGAGGGAGGAGCCCCACTGTGCAAGCCAAACTCTTGCCCAATTGAATCCCACCTAGAAAATAAGGAAGAATGTCAATAGAGGAACTCTGGTTCCAAATATAAAGTAATAATAATAGATGTAGCTGCTGCCTAAAGTGTAACATCAGTTATTATAAATGCTATATCTCTCTATGACAATGCTCTGTTTTGATTCCAGGACTCTCTGGACTTTCTCTCTCTCAACCTTCAGTACAACTGTGAAAGGGAAGCAGCTTTCCAAAAGTTCCTGGATGAGCTACAGGTAATTCTTAGCAATTGTACCAAGTGTTCTATATGGATGCTATCTGTTATAGATGGACACGGGAGGTGATGTCACACAGTTTTGACAGTCCTCCTTGATACAACTCATGCATTTTGCTTTGCTTTTTCGTTTATAGCATATGGGGACGAACAATATGGGTATTTTGCTCTTTAGTCTCAAGTTCCACGAGTGTTCCTCCTTGCAAGAAAACCGATTTGCAACAGTGGCTTCCATTTTCAGTGGTAAGTGTCTTCTGTAGGAAGGAACTGTGGTCTTGTGGCTTGCCTGTGTGGTATTTTGGATGTGTGGGTGGAAGTGAAATACAATACAGGCTATGCTGTCGTCCGTATATGTATGTATTTATTTCAACCCTTTATATATCACCTAATAGCATGGTCTCCAAGTGGTATACAGTGAAGTTACAAAAGATTTACTGAGGATAGAATTGGTTAAAGTTAACAGTAAAATCAGAAAAGCTACTTTAAACGCCTGCTGAAATGAAAAATTTACCTGCACCAATTTTGCTGGGGGGGGGGGGGGGCTGTCTGATCTCAGTTGTGAGAAAGTTCCACAGAATTGGGCCCACAATACTGAATGCACAGCTCCTGGTGGAAATGAGCCAAGTCTCTCCCCACTACCGCCTGTCCCCACTATTACTGTCCGAGAGAGACCTTGGTACTATTTACAGGAAGTGGGGCTTCACTGAAAAAGAACTATAGCATAGGACTGGATGTTACTGGCCTAATGTGTGCCCTTTTCCATTGTGCTGATACACTTCTCTTCTCTTTCTCTCTCCCCCCCCCCTCTATTTTCAGCCATTTCTGAAGTTCAAGCATGGGCAATAGGGTATGATGTGAATTGCGTCATGAACAGCTCGTCCGTTCAAGCAATTTGGTACAAAATGTTAATTTTTAATGTTAAACTAGTTTGGTTATGAAGCTGTGCTACTTGCACAATTAAGACTACAGTCCTTACACAGGCATATGTTTGTGTGTGTATGTGTGTGTTTCTGCATGCATACGTGTGTGCATGTGTATACAAGTATCTAATATAGATGTATATTCCAATGATGGTACTCTATGGTATGCAATACTGTTACCTTTTTTTCTTCTTGTTGTTGCTGACATTGGCAGCCATTTTGTGCTGGCACCAATGTCATTTTTATCAAGGTATGAGTCCTGCCAGCTCTCTCTCTCACTCTCTCTTTTTTTTAACTACAAAAAGCACTGGGTATATGTATATTTAATCAGGATGTAGCAAATAACGTTTCAACTGTGTAATATAAATATGGAACATAGACTAGCAGGCTTCATGAATCTGTATGTTTAGCTGAATAGTTAGAGTTTCTTTTATTCAGGGATAAGGGCCACATTCTGTCGTGAGCAACCTTCTGGGAGCCACATGGCAGTGGTGGTAGTGGGCGGGGACAGAGCTAAAATTGAGTGGAGGAATCAATGTGACTCTTACATTGCTACATTCCAGCTACAGAAAGCCAGAGGTTCCACCTATTTCTCTATCCAAGAAGGCAAGAGACATTATCACAGTTCAAGGACACAGTCTAGCCATGCGAAAGCCATTGGGGAGGGTGCAGAGAGCAGGGCCAATGCTCTCTGCACCCTCCTCAGTGGCCTGGGGAGAATCCTGAGGGCCACATAGAGAGGTCCAGCAGTTCACAATTAGTCCCAAAGCCTATGATTCCCCACCGCTAATCTATATGTAGATGATCATTGTTATACAGATTTAGGCTTGCCACATTAAAAAAAAACAACGAAAAACTGGATAAATTTCTGTAAGTTTGATACCCACGATATTTGAAATCTCTATTTTCAGCCTGATTTGAATGCTTATCCATCCTGAATAAAAATTTAATGACAATACAAGTTTGATTTATTTATTTAACTTACTGCATTTCTGTTCTGCCCTTCCTCTGAAGATCACAGGGTAGTTTAAAATACAAAATACACAATATAGTAACAAATAAAACAATGACCCCCTCCCCTATTTTGAACGACCATAGATTGTTTAATTAGCCAGAGGCCTGGGAGAAGAGGAATGTTTATGCCTGGTGCCTAACTTGTTGACATATTCTCTCTTTCTTTTTTTAGCACAAACACAGGAAATCTGGCCGGCCAACCAAAGGCAAAGGAAACCCTGATACCTACTATTGCTCCACTTTCATCCTATCAAGCAGTTTGGGAAAGATTTGCCAGCCAACCTGAGCTGGAGAGAGACTCCTTTTTGCTTGACCTTTTCCCTAGCGGTTTTCTCTGGGGCACATCGACAGGTTCCTTCAATGTGGAAGGAGCCTGGAGAGAGGCTGGGAAAGGGGAGAGCATTTGGGATCAATACGGGCACCAGGGCCATGCCCACATGAATCAAACAGCTGATGTTGCATGCGATAGCTACCACAAGCTGGATTATGACGTTTATCTCCTTAGAGGCCTTCGCCCAAATATTTATAAATTTTCTATATCCTGGCCTAGGGTTTTTGCCAATGGGAGTAAGAGCAGCTTGAACCCTCAAGGCGTAGATTACTACAACAAACTGATAGACAGCTTGCTGGATTCAAATATTGAGCCCATGGTGACCTTGTTCCACTGGGACCTGCCACAAGCTCTGCAGGATCTTGGTGGCTGGCAAAACGAGAGCATCGTCACTGCCTTTGCAGAATATGCAGAGTTCTGCTTTGCCACTTTTGGGGATCGTGTTAAATTCTGGATTACCTTCCATGAACCCTGGGTCATTAGCTACGCTGGATATGGCACTGGGCAGCATCCTCCAGGAATTATTGATCCAGCCGTGGCATCCTATCAGGTACTGACAACAAGTGCAGCAGTTTGGGCCTAATTTTACGGGTTGTGTTGACTCCACAAATAGAAAAGGTGGACCATTGCCTCCTAATCTAGTTCTTCTCTCACCAGACTTGGCCCCATGTCTGATTCTACCAGAGGGCATGAATGGAGTCAATGTGCAAATGAGTCTTTAGGTCTGGTCAAGCTACCGTGTTCTAATCTATAGTATCAGCAATCTTGCAGCAAGTGTGTGAGCATGCAGTTGACCCTTCAGTTGGTCACTGTTCTTGTTCAGAGGATGGCTTTGAACCCCCAGATGTTTTGATTTAACCATCAGATAACATGAATGGAAAAAATCGAGATTGGCTGGATTTGTGCCCTTTTCATTCTGAAATGGCTCTCTGGCTTTCTTGTCTACCTTAATGGTATTGACATGATACATTCCAGAGAAGGGTCTCTGCCATTGGAACTGTGGTGGCACGGAAACCATTCTCTCATAGCTCTTACACCACTTGGCTTCTTCCCATGTCAGAGAGTTGTCCCTCCCAGGGCTTGGAACAATACTGGCAGGGAAGGGTGTCACAGCATAGAACAAACTCCTTGCATGTTACTTCTGGCACTACAGAGTAGTATTGGAAGTGGCTGCAGTGTGGTTAGAGAGACACTGGTTGTGTAATGTTGGAAGGGACCCTCAGAAGCATTTTCATGCACTGAAGAAAAAACCCATTATCTTGCTCCTGATAGGGGCCACTGTATATTTGGCATCCTATACAGAGGTGGGACGCAGGTGGCACTGTGGGTTAAACCACAGAGCCTGGGACTTGCCAATAAGAAGGTTTAGGGTTCGAATCCCCGCAACGGGGTGAGCTCCCATTGCTCGGTCCCAGCTCCTGCCCACCTAGCAGTTTGAAAACATGTCAAAGTGCAAGTAGATAAATAGGTACCGTTGTGGCGGAAAGGTAAACGGCGTTTCCGTGTGCTGCTCTGGTTCGCCAGAAGCGGCTTAGTCATGCTGGCCACATGACCTGGAAGCTGTACGCCGGCTCCCTCAGCCAATAAAGCGAGCGCCGCAACCCCAGAGTTGTCCACAACTGGACCTAATGGTCAGGGGTCCCTTTACCTTTATATTCAGAAGTGGTTGCCCAAATAAGCATCTTTAAACCCATATCTACAAGTAGACTAGGAATCTCTTGGATCAGCAGAAGTTATTTTTCTCTGCTTCCACACCTGAGATCATAGTGCAGTTGAGCAGTGTATCAGAATGTTTGTGCACCACTTAGGTATAAGGAGGAAGAAAAGAGTTTTATTAGGGTATTGTGCTTCAAGGGGTTTTAAAAATTTAAAAGGGGTTGGCAAAGATTTCCAAATATTGGGTATCTTATCTCTAACTTCTAAAACAGAATGTATAAGCAGGTGGTACAATGAGAACTACTGGCACATTCAATATTTCCTGGCAGATTTGTGAGGATTTTGTAACCATACATCAATACAGATAACTGAGTAGATGTCAGGACATCTTCAGGGAAGAATCCCAGGGATTTTTTTATTGCCTTACAAATACCACACAGCTATCCATCATGTGACTGTCCTGCCATGAGACTGGCTGATGGACAGTTTCTGAATACCGTATTTTTCGCTCAATTGGACACAGTTTTTCCCCTCCAAAAATTGAGGGGAAATGTGTGTGCGTCCTATGGAGCGAATGCAGGCTTCTGCCATAGCCGCGCGCAACCCCTCCGGCAGGGAGAGGCTGCACGGGGCTATGGCTTCTTTAGCCCTGTGCAGCGTCTCCCGGCAAGGAGAGGCTGCACGGGGCTAAAGGGGAAGCCAGAACAGCGAGCGGGATCCATCCCACTCGCTGCCTTGCCTTCTTCCATAGCTGCGCGCAACCCCTCCGCAGGGAGAGGCTGCACGGGGCTATGGATTCTTTAGCCCTGCGCAGCGTCTCCCAGCAAGGAGAGGCTGCACGGGGCTAAAGGGGAAGCCAGAACAGCGAGCGGGATCCATCCCACTCGCTGCCTTGCCTTCTTCCATAGCTGCGCGCAACCCCTCCGCAAGGAGAGGCTGCACGGGGCTAAAGCGGAAGCCAGAACAGCGAGCGGGATCCATCCCGCTCGCTGCCTTGCCTTCTTCCATAGCTGCACGCAACCCCTCTGGCAGGGAGAGGTTGTGTGCAGCCTGTACGCTGCTCTTTGGGGCTGGGGGGGGGGGAACTGGGTGCGCCCTATGGTTCAAAAAATACGGTACATGCAGCACATGTATCAGCCTGTAGGCAGACCTGGATTAGCTTGCTCTGGGAATAGTTTCTGCCACATGAGCGTATATTATGTTACCAGTTACTTGGAATATAGGCTAATTTAGATTTAGTTGTCAGGACGCTTTGGCTTCCAAAGAAAGGAGTTGGGGGAAGAAATGGAATCTTTAGCAGACTGGAATTGAAACCAGTTTAGGACAGATACTTTTATTGATACTACAATACCATATACTACAGCCATGTTTTCAGATGTTGGGGACTGGAAATGTTGCAGCAGCAAGCAAATAAGTGAGAAGGTAGTTCTCTTGCATTTGAAGGAACTGTTTCCTGCATTGCAAACTGTAGTAAGTGTTCTTTATGACATGGTGCAAAGTTGATTTTGAGCTAAGGTATGACAAAAAGCTGCTATAATTATCTGATCTCTTTAAGCCTTGAGGTGGGAGGGGGTTGGAGCCTGGGCCCCTCAAATATCATTTGAATGTTATGAGGAAATGTAGTGGGCTGCAAATATCAATGGTGTGTACGTATAAACCTGTTATAGATAGGTAGCCGTGTTGGTCCGCCATAGTCAAAACAAAATAAAAAAATTCCTTCCAGTAGCACCTTAAAGACCAACTAAGTCAGTTCTTGGTATGAGCTTTCGTGTGCATGCACACTTCTTCAGATACACTGAAACAGAAGTCACCAGACCCTTCTAAATAGTGGGAAGGTGGGGAAGGGTATTACTCAGAAGGGTGGTGGGAATGGGTGATTGGCAGATAGCTGTGATGAGCCTGTTGACGACTCTTAACAACTGCAATAGGTCTTACAGGAAAAAGCAAGGGGTGAGAAGGTGAAAAATGGCTTTGTCATGTATAATGAGATAAGAATCCAATGTCTTTGTTAAGACCAGGTCTCTCCATGGTTTTAAGTTTGGTAATAAGTTGCAATTCAGCAGCTTCTCTTTCCAGTCTATTTCTGAAATTCCTTTGTAATAGAACAGCTACTTTGAGATCTTGTATAGAATGTCCTGGGAGATTGAAATGTTCTCCTACTGGCTTCTCTGTCTGAAGAAGTGTGCATGCACACGAAAGCTCATACCTAGAACTAACTTAGTTGGTCTTTAAGGTGCTACTGGAAGGAATTTTTTTATTTTGTTTTTACGTATAAACCTGTCTTTCTACTTGGTCCAGCAAGCCCAAGCGTAGTCCAATGTTGTACCTTCAGATGTTGTTGGGCTACAACTCCCCCCTCCCCATTCCTGACCTTTGGCCATGCTGACTGGGCCTAATGGGAGTCCAACAACATCTGGAGGGAATCCATATTGGCTACCCTTCTCTGCTGCAGTTGAAAGCAGTTCTCCAAAGTCTCAAGCAGAGGCCTTCCCTAGCATTTACAGTGGTACCTCGGGTTAAGTACTTAATTCGTTCCGGAGGTCCGTTCTTAACCTGAAATTGTACTTAACCTGAAGCACTACTTTAGCTAATGGGGCCTCATGCTGCTGCGCCACCGGAGCACAATTTCTGTTCTCATCCTGAAGCAAAGTTCTTAACCCGAGGTACTATTTCTGGGTTAGCGGAGTCTGTAACCTGAAGCGTATGTAACCCGAAGCGTATGTAACCCGAGGTACCACTGTATATAGATCATGTAAAGGATGAGAAGTGGGGGCACTTCCTTCATGAAAATGATGTGCTCTACCAGTGAGTTGTACTCAGTGGAATAATACTTTTTCCTTCCTTCCCATAAAAAAGGTGGCTCATGTTATTCTCAAAGCTCATTCTCGAGCCTGGCACATTTATGATACCCAGTACCGCCCTGAACAGCATGGGAAGGTGGGAATAGTATTGAATTCAGACTGGGCTGAACCCAAGACCCCAAGCAGTGCCGAGGATGTGAGAGCGGCAGAACGCTACTTGCACTTCATGTTGGGCTGGTTTGCTCACCCGATATTCGTCAACGGCGATTACCCAGAAGTCCTGAAATCCCAGATCCAGGAGAAGAACCAGCAGTGCTCAACTCCCATCGCCAAGCTCCCCGGGTTCACCGATGAGGAGAAGCAGCAAGTGAAGGGGACGGCTGACTTCTTTGGCCTTTCCCACTACACTTCCAGGCTCATCAGTGCTCCAGTGAATCATAGCTGCGCTCCAACTTATGAGGATATCGGAGACTTTTCCCAACACGTGGATCCTTCTTGGCCGCAGACGGCTGCACCTTGGCTCTACGCAGTGCCTTGGGGGCTGAGGAGACTGCTGCTGTTTGTGTCCAAAGAATATACTGGGATAACAAGGGTTCCAATTTATATAGCAGACAATGGGGCGCCCACAGGTGACGGAGGCGATCTTGTTAATGACACCGTGAGAGTGGATTACTACCGGCTTTATATCAACGAGGCTTTGAAAGGTACAAGGGGCTGTTATGAATTGGGGCAGGGAACAGGCATGCAAAAGGGAATTGAAAGTAAACCTGTCAGGATGAAGTCAAGTTTATTGACTTAGCCCCCTGTTCCCTTTCAACACAATATCCTCCAAGATCTTATCACATTCCTGTCAATCTCCAGCATAACTGTAAATATCATGCCCCGTCCCAGTGGGGAAAGGAATGGAATGAGTAGATATGTTCACCATGTGAACATGGCATGCAAACATCACTTTTTAAATGTGATGATTTTCATTTAAAAATGGTTTGAGACACTGACCTAACTAATCGGAAGCAAATTTAATACTTTAATTAAATGTCCTCAAAAGAACAGTTTTGCCGGGTAATAGGCATACAGTGTTAGAAAAGCAGCTTAAATGCAGTGTATGAAATACACAGGTTGCTTACCTAGGTTGGCTTGAAGGACAGCGCCTGAGACTTCCTTGCTTAGCTATCAGATTTTGACCTGCCTGCTTAGAAGATGCAGGACTGTTTTGCTCTGCACCTCCAAACAGGTCTGGATGCTCTTTTGAGTTGAGCCTGGTGGAAAACGATGTAATTAATGCATTCATCCCAGCCAGAGTATATTTTGTCACCCCATGATAAAGGACATCAAGGAATGCCTAGTTTGTAACCCCTGAATGCCTGAACATGAGAATGCTAGTTCACACCTTGCATCTTCATTCCTTTTTGGTTACTCCTGTATCCTGTAGTGATTTACTCATAGGAATGAACCATCAAAGATTACATGCCACAGACAGAATTTTCACATTGCTTCACTCACAAGGCTTTTCAAGAGTCAGGCTGCTTCAACCTTGGACATTTACTGTGGAATTTACATGTACTTATGTCATCTGCATGACATAGTGATCAATACATACTCTTCCCACATTTCCCATTACCTTCCTTTTTTTTTTGTTTTCAGGGCTCAGAAAATCTGACCAGTTGTTGTTTTTTAACGCACTGGAACAGTTGCACAATTTCCCCAAGATATAGATAGATGACCTATCGCGCAGCTGTTAGCAAATTGTTTGGCCAATTATGTGCTATTTACATTGTTGTAGCCTCTGTGGTTCATCTCTTCCCCCTAGGAACCAGTTTTGTCACTTCAACCCTTTCCCCTCCAAAAAGAATTGTCTTATATCTGGTTCTTTTCTCTCTCTCACTCCTTTCCCTGCCATTAAATTGCGGGTGTGGTGGCTGGGAAAGAATACATGATCTGCAGTGCTGTAAGTGAGGAAGGAATATATAAACATGATCCTAATGTAGAGCTGGGATGCGGGTGGCGCTGTGGTCTAAACCACTGAGCCTTGGGCTTGCTGATCGGAAGGTCGGCAGTTCGAATCCCCGCGACAGGGTGAGCTCCTGTTGCTGGGTCCCTGCTCCTGCCCACCTAGCAGTTCGAAAGCACGTCAGAATGCAAGTAGATAAATAGGTACCACTCCAGTGGGAAGGTAAACGGCGTTTTCGGCGCTGCTCTGGTTTCACCAGAAGCGGCTTAGTCATGCTGCCCACATGACCCAGAAAAACTTTCTGCAGACGAACATTGGCTCCCTCAGCCAGTAAAGCGAGATGAGCGCGGCAACCCCAGAGTTGTTCACGACTGGACTTAACTGTTAGGGGTCCTTTACCTTTACCTTTTAATGTAGAGCTGGGGAAAAGAACTGCACACCTGGCTACATAATGCCACTTAGATTCCAGACGTCTGGAAAAGATTTGCTGCTTCACTTGCTGCTCAAAGCCAGATAGAAATGATTGGTTGCTACTTTATACATCTGGAAGTATTCTTCCAGGTACTGTATAGCCAAGTACTGTATAGTTGAGTAATGATGAGGATGCATGTGTGAACCGGCCAAAGTCCTTGAACTCCTTTAGTGCATTATCACTTCCCTATGCCATTTTGTATATTGTCTCTTACATGCAAATGACTTTAAAAGGAAATTCAAATGTGCAGATGAATAGCAATAATAGCTTGCACTGACTCGGGACAATATGGACTACCCTCTGAAAATCCATGCCGTTGCTGCAATGCTGAGAGAAGAAGATAGGTGTGGTTGTGCTATGTATTTAAACAAATGATTAAAAATCTTAACTAAATTCTATCTCCTTCATTGACAGCTATAAAGCAAGATGAAGTTGATGTTCAAGCATACATTGCCCGATCATTGATTGATGGCTTTGAAGGCCCAGCAGGTTACAGTCAAAGGTTTGGCCTACACCAAGTGAATTTTGAAGATGCAAACAGACAAAGGACACCCAAAGAATCTGCCTATTTCTTCTCCACCATTATTGAAAATAATGGATTTCCTAGCACGGTCTCAAGAAAATTTCTCCAGCCGCTCAGAAAGGATGTTTCCATACCTCCACGGCTGCCTAGTTTATCAGCTTCTGAAGTTCCTTCCAAGGCAAAGGTGGTTTGGGAGAAATTTTCAAAACAGTCTGATTTGGAAAGAGACACATATTTTTATGGCACCTTCCCAGAAGATTTTCTGTGGGGTGTTTCTACTGCTGCCTACCAAACTGAAGGAGGTTGGGATGCAGATGGGAAGGGACCTAGCATCTGGGATAATTTTACCCACATCCCAGGGAATGTTAAGAACAATGATACAGGAGATATAGCTTGCAACAGCTACAATAAAGTAGATGAAGATCTTTATTTGCTGAGAGCCTTAAGGGTAAACACCTATCGCTTCTCCCTGGCGTGGCCTCGGATCTTTCCAAATGGAAGAAACCATTCTATAAATAACTATGGTGTCAGTTATTACAACCGGCTGATTGATGGTTTGCTGGCCCAGAACATCACACCAATGGTCACTCTCTACCACTGGGATCTGCCCCAAGCTCTACAAGACATTGGTGGCTGGGGAAACCCTGTGATGGTTGAACTGTTTGATAGTTTTGCAGACTTTTGTTTTCAGGCATTTGGAGACAGGGTCAAGTTCTGGATTACTTTCAATGAACCTATTGCCATCTCTGTGCTAGGCTACGATACGGGATTATTCCCACCAAATGTAAAAGATAACCCGGGCAATGCATCCTACAGTGTTACTCATGCAATACTAAAGGCCCATGCAAGAGTTTACCACACATATGACCAGAAATACAGAGAGAGTCAGAAAGGTGTGATCTCTCTGAGTCTCAACATGGATTGGGTTGAGCCAAAGACACTAAACAATCCTCGGGATGTAGAAGCTGCTGATCGCTACCTGCAGTTCATGGGAGGGTGGTTTGCACACCCAATTTTTAAAAACGGCGATTACCCAGATGCAATGAAGTGGAAAGTAGGGAACAGGAGTGAACTACAGAAACTACCATCTTCCCGGCTTCCAGGTTTCACACAAGAAGAAAAAGACTATATCAGGGGCACAGCCGATGTCTTTTGCCTGAATTATTACACTGCTGGAATTATAAAGCACAGCACCACCAGGCTGAAACCATATTCTTACGAGTATGATCAAGAACGAGTATTGGAGATTGACCCTTCTTGGCCTAGCTCGGCAATGGAAAATATGCGGGCAGTGCCCTGGGGGCTGCGTAGGCTGCTAAACTGGATCAAAGAGGAATATAGCAATCCTCCCATTTACATTACTGAGAACGGGGTTGGGCTAAAAGCCAAGTCTGATGTTGATGACACCAGCAGGATCTTCTATTACAAAACACACATTGATGAAGTTTTGAAAGGTAAAGATGTTGTAATAACGCAACAGGTTGAGGTTGTCTAGTTTTAAGATACTGGGTAAAAATAGAAGTTTGCTCAATGTAATCAGCTAAATAATCAGTTAGAGGTCTGTGTAGACTAGTTTTAGTTTTAGATTCTAGATCAGTCATTCCCAAACTGTGCAGAGTCAGCACAAAATGCTTATACAGTGGTGCCTCGCAAGACGAAAAACTCGCTAGACGAAAGAGTTTTCCGTCTTGAGGTGCTTCGCAAGACGAATTTCCCTATGGGCTTGCTTCACAAGACGAAACGTCTTGCGAGTTCTTGCAAGTTTTTTTCCTTTTCCCCCCCTTTTTCTAAGCCTCTAATAGCGGCTAAGCCGCTAATAGCCGCTAAGCCGCTAATAGCCGTGCTTTGCAAGACGAAAAAACTGCAAGACAAAGAGACTCGCGGAACGAATTAATTTTGTCTTGCGAGGCACCACTGTACGCCACAAGGCATCATTAAAAGAACTCTGTGAGTGCCAAATTAGACAACACACTGGTCACACCATTACCAGTTATGTGATTGGGTTTTTTTAAAGTATATTGCTAGATCGAGGGTATTGATCCAGAGCACAAGAGAAGGTGGGTGGTTACAAGGGTTATAGCCTTCATGCTAGAGTCTGATTCAGTCAAGGTTGTGCTCCTCCTGAAATTTACTTTACACACCCATGTTTTAACACTGAACCCAATTAAATAGCTTTAAACATATTAGGCTACTTGTATTTATATTCTGATTGCTCTGAAACTGTTCTGAACCCCTCAGGCCTCCCTCTTTTCTCTACAAAATGTCTGGCTACAGGCCTCAAACCGTGGATTATCCAAACAGCTACACGTGAGGGTTGTTTCTGCTACATGCATTAAATTAGTCTGGTCATCCTCAGCCTTTGTGTCACAGAGTGTAATGGTACAGTCAATAGCATTTTAATAAGTACAAAACATCATTAAAGTGTGCAGAAGTCCTTTTTTCTTTCCTTTCTTGATAATGGTTTTTAATTATAGTTATAATAAATACAATTTTTGATCTTTCCTAAAGGTATATAATTCATAAGGTTTTTAGTAAAGCCTGGTTTGGGGATTTGCTATCCTTGAAAATGCATGACTATGAAGTAAGAGCTGAAACAAAATATTGTGCAAATTCCTTACCCTTTTTTTTTTTTTTTTTGCGCTTGTCAGCGCCCATCTCCTCTTGTACCTGGAGAAAAAGGTGGTATGTAATTTAAATAAATAAATAATGCTTGTGGAAAGGGAGTAAGTCGGTGGGACTTGTGAATTGGCAAGGATTGACTATTAATATGCATGTGAACATATAATGGGTAACTAGTGTATTTTTTCACAATTCTACTTTCTTGCTCATCGTTACATTGATGGTCTATTAAGCAAGTGTTTCTTTCTGTTTTAGCCTACAAGCTGGACGGCGTGAACGTTCGTGGCTATGTTGCTTGGTCTTTCATGGATAGTTTTGAATGGTTAAATGGTTACGAGCCAAGATTCGGCCTTCACCAGGTTGATTTTGAAAATCCGAACAGGCCAAGAACTCCAAAACGTTCAGCGATATATTACGCTGGAATCATACGTCAAAATGGAATCCCTCTGGCAAAAGAGGAAGAATTCCTTTATGGAGAATTTCCGGAGAACTTTTATTGGAGTGTGGCATCATCAGCATATCAGGTTAGGTCAGTTGGTCCCCACCCACCGGACCACTCAAAAATTGCAGAGCAGCTTAATGATTTTTCTGCTTGTGGTGAAAATTGCAATGCACTGTGCTAGATGCTGTATGATACTTAATTGCAGTTTAATTGCTTCTTTTGTTCCTTACCTGTCATATTTTATTGTACTGAAATTTGAATTCCGTAATATATAAATATATAAGAAATAAAAGGAGCAACAAGAAGCAATAAAAAAATGCAAATAAGGATTTAATGGCATGGATGTGTGAGTCTTCAACCACAGATTTGCCGTCATGCTGCAGACCACATGAATGAAACTCCAGGTTTAGGTAATCTATTGGTAGACGGTTGCTTGTTTGGTGGAAGCTATCCTAAACCTTCATTTTGTGAATAATATGCCAACTAAGCAAGCTGAATGCTGTCAGGCTTGGGGACCTTGATGATGATGAATCACTGGGGTGAGAGCCAGGGTGATGTAGTGGTTAGAGCTGCCTCCCCCCCCCCAAGCTGTTGCCCTCCAGATGTTTTGGTCTACAACTCCTAGCATCCCTGACCATTGGCCAGTCAGCTTGTGGCTGAGGAAGTTGTAGTCCAAAACATCTGGAGGGCACCGTGTTGGGGAAGCCTGGATTAAAATGGTGGGCTAAGGTTGGCGAGACCCTGGTTCAGATTCCTACTCAGCCGTGAAGCTCACTGGGCAACCTTTGCCTAGTCACTCTCAGCCTAACCTACTTCCACAAGGTCGTTGTGAGGATAAAAACCGAGGCTGGGGCATGTATGTCACCTTGAGCTGGGATACAAATGTGAGAAATATTTGTTTCCTTAAAGATCGAAGGGGCATGGAGAGCAGATGGGAAAGGTCTCAGCATTTGGGACCAGTTTGCACATACGCCTTTGAAAATCGGCAACGATGAAAATGGAGATGTAGCTTGCGACAGCTACCACAAGATGGAGGCAGACTTGGCTATTCTGAAGGACCTCCAGGTGACTCATTATCGCTTTTCCATCTCCTGGACTCGCATTCTCCCTGATGGGACCACCAAGTACATAAATGAAGCTGGCCTGAAATACTATGAAAGGCTTGTGGATGCTCTCCTTGCGGCCAATATCCAGCCTCAGGTAAATGATTGGACTTCTGCACTCAGGGGAAGAGGTGTAACATATGTTATCAGTCTGATTTTTAATTAGATTATGTTTATCAGTGTTCACTGTAGAACCTGGCAATATCTTCAATTCTCAGACATCTTCAATTAGCTTGTGTTAAATGGTCAGAGACCATTTCATAGAGGCTGACACAAATGCATGCTGCCATACTCTAATCAGAGGAGTCACTTACAAGTTCTACCTATTTTAAACCTGTGCAGAAGATAATGTGGGCTCAGGGTGTTTATCTAGAACTTAACAATTATGAAATCTGCCTTGGTTTTTAAGAGAGCAGAGACTGCAGTGTCTTTGCTCCAGAAATCTAAGTTTCTGCATTGGATTTCTTCCAAGTATCCACAAGGAAGTAGAATAAACTTTTATCAGGAATTCATCTTCCACTCCCAAACTGTAGCCTTTTTCTGGACACCATTAGGCATGGCAGGTCCCATCTGTGTTACACCTTCCAGGTCATGCCGCAAGAACTTCTGAAATACATCCCATATTGTACTCCTTTCTTGATTATCGCTTTCCTTGACTGAATGAGGGTTCAGGGAAAGGTGGAAAAGGGAGAACTGAAGATGCTACGTTCAAAGTCTCGATAGCCTTGTAAAAGGTGTTGCTAATCCTCACGTGTTTTCTGGAAATAGTTTGCTTTCCGACCATCGCAATCCAGGAATTGTTGTTGAGTTACATGTGGTAGATCTGCATAAAATGGCTGACTGTGCCTAATAGTTAAATAATGGACAAACTTCACATTTAGCTTTACTTTTGTATGCCCCCCCCATTGCATTGCCCCTGTTTCCTACTACAATTTGATGGTTGGTTATTTTGACAAAATGGCAGATGTTTGTGAATGTCTTGTCTCCATCTCTAGGTAACTATGTACCACTGGGACCTCCCTCAGGCCCTTCAAGATGTTGGAGGGTGGGAAAATGAGACTATAATCCAGAAATTTAAAGATTACGCAGAGATCCTTTTCCAAAGATTTGGCGAGAAGGTGAAATTCTGGATAACCTTGAACGAACCCTATGCCATTGCTAACATTGGTTACGGTTATGGAGTCTCAGCTCCAGGTAAGGTATAGGTTCTCATTGGCAAGAGCAAAGCTTTGCAGAACCAAAGGACACTGATGATCTGACCTTGTGTGGTTGTTTGTGAGAACACAGCTTTGTGATAGATGCCCAGTGAAAGTGGGAGACAATCTGATGCCATTCTTGAAGGTGTCTCCTGGTTGAAAGCCAAATTGCCTAGAACTATTGAGAAACACTATCAAAATGCACCATTAATTGCTGCTTCAGCTGAGTCCAGTGCTGCAGAATAACACACTTCCAATCATGTTGTTTTCTTAGGCATCTCTGCCAGACCAGGCCGAGCCCCTTACATAGTGGGCCACAACTTGATCAAGGCCCATGCAGAAGTCTGGCATCTTTACAATGAAACATACCGCCCAAAGCAAGGAGGATTGATCTCTCTTTCCATCAGCGTAGAGTGGGCTGAACCCAAGAACCCTGCCAAGCAGGAGGACCTCGACGCTGCCAGGAGATATGTCCAGGTAATGTGATGACTCCAAAGGGACCCACATCAGTACATTTTAGCCACACACCCTGCTTTCACTTCCTTAGGGCGGTATAGCACCTTTGCCAGCTTTGTGGTAGCCAGGACTACACTAATGGGTATGTGATCTTCCAATTAGAGAAAGAACAGACACAAAACCTCTGCTCAGGCAGAGCTGTAGCTGTAGGTAACAAACACATGAAGAAGCTATCAAGAACATGTGGACTAGCTCCTGAATGTGTACCAGCCAGGCCCCCAGTCAATGCATAAATGATAAGTCTTCGTATGATTGGAGAGGGGTGTGTGTGTGTGTGTGTGTGTGTGTGTGTGTGTGTGTCTCCCCCCCTCCACATAGTGCTCCCGCCTCTGGTACCCAGATTGACCTCGCTTCCACTTCTGTGCAGCTAAGCTGTGCATGCATACATCCTGCCTTGCAGGCCTTTTCCCACCTGGAGCAACGCTGTATTGCAAAGGCCAGGTGTGACCTAGCACACTTGTCTTACAGAACTCCTCCACTGTCGGAGGCAGTAAACCTCTGTGTACCAGTTGCTGGGAAGAGTGCTGTTGCACTCAGGTTCTGCTCACAGGTTTCCCTTTGGGGCTTCTATGGGGACAGAATGCTGGACTAGGGGGTCATTTAGCCTCCTCTGGCAGGCTCTTGTATTATTTCCTTAACTCTGCTTCAGAGACTCAGCAAAACAAGATGTCAATCCTTCTAAAGGACCCAAGGTGTTGATCCTTGGGCACCATATTTCATCTGAACACTCAAATCATAATGTTGGCCACGATCCTGACCAGTCAGCTGCCATTGTTTGGATATCTTGGGGGGTGTTGCACTATCCTTTAAAAACAGACACTTGGAGACAGGGATGAGACTTTGCCTTTTGGGTCAGTCTGACGAACTGGTAACTATTGGTTCAGCCAAGAGACCTGAAGAGCCAGTGTGGTGTAGTGGCTAAGAGCGGTAGTCATGTAATCTGGGGAACCGGGTTCGCGTCTCCGCTCCTCCACATGCAGCTGTTGGGTGACCTTGGGCCAGTCACACTTCTTTGAAGTCTCTCAGCCCCACTCACCTCACAGAGTGTTTGTTGTGGGGGAGGAAGGGAAAGGAGATTGTTAGCCGCTTTGAGACTCCTGAAGGGGAGTGAAAGACGGGATATCAAATCCAAACTCTTCTTCTTCTGTTGCCAAAGCGTTGCTTAATAAGCATCCCTTTTTATTTCCCTGTTGTAGTTCTTTGCTGGTTGGTTTGCTCACCCTATCTTCAGAAACGGTGATTATAGCGAAGTGATGAAAAGGAGGATACAAGAGAGAAGTGCCGGCCAATCGAGGTAAGTGTCTGGCAGGACTAACTGCAGCAGCTGGACCACAACCACGGCCGGTCCATACTGTTGGCTCATGTCACTTAGAAGCAATTCTATCTAAATTGTTGAAATAAAAATAAACCACACATTTTGAAGGGCCACCCTGGCTGTGTCCAAGAACAAATTTACCCTCCCCAAAGTGGTTTTCCTCTGCTGCTGCTTTCCTCCTGGTGTGCACTGCCCTCTTCGCTTAATGCTGCAGGCAATCAGCAGCTAAAGCACAGTTGTGGGTAAACTCCCCTTGAAACAGAACCACCCTATATTGAAAGTTCCTTCTCCTCCATCCAGGGTATGTTCAGAGCCTGTAATACTGTAGTACAGCAAGGGAGCAGGAAAGGGTGGTGATTGAGACAAAGCAGGGGACTAGTCTTTTTGAGTACCTGCTCTTTGAATAAGGTGAAGTACATGTGGTCATCATTACTGTTCATGTTAAAATTTCCAGCTACCAGCTGTTGCTTTTAAAAACAATACTTTTGCTCTGAATGACAGTGCCCTTTTCTTTAAAAAAGTAAGTATGATAATTGAAGCTTTCCCTTTTGTTAAATGCATCTATGTGAGCCTCTCTCCCATTTTGTGTGTGTTGCAGACTCCCTGAATTTACTGAAAGTGAAAAGCAGAGGATTAAAGGCACATTTGACTTCTTTGGTTTGAACCACTATACAACAGTATTGGCATCCAACTTAAACTATTCTTCTCTCTTTACATCCTACGATGCTGATAGGTAAGATGTGAGCATGACTTCATACTGCATCAAAGCATGCATACTTTTCTGGAATCTGTGCTTTCACTCTGTGCCTAATAATCTTGGTTGGGCTGGCTGTAGCTGATGGAAATTGTATTCCAAAACATCTGGAGGGCATCAAGTTGGTGATCTACTAGAAAGTTTTAAGGCTGAGCACCCATTTTCCTCTCTAAACCCAGTGCATTGCACACTGCATCACACTTAAGCCCCCAACTACTGTTGACCAGGCTACTGTTGACCAGTCTTCATGGTTGATGTCTAGCTGACTTTAATGGATCAATACAAATAACCTTTTCCCACGTTATTATCATGTTCTTTTTTTGCAGGGGTGTTGCCTCTATAACAGACCGCAGCTGGCTGGGCTCTGGTTCCTTTTGGTTGAAGGTGACCCCTTTCGGCTTCAGGAGGCTCCTGAAGTGGATCCAGGAAGAATACAATGACCCACCTATTTATGTGACCGAGAATGGGATTTCAGAGCGTATAGACGGGGGCTTCAATGATACTTGGAGAATTCACTACTTAAGGAGTTACATCAACGAAGCTTTAAAAGGTACATGGTTTCCCCTCCACATGGTTCCAAATCACCCCCCAAATGTTTGTGACACTTGGATTTAAATTGATCTGTGATCCTCTGCCCTGCCCTGCCCTGCATTCCTTGCAACAGAGTTGGTGGTAAGGCCCTTCTGTGGCTGTATCTGCATAGGGCTGGGCAGAAAGCACGACTGGTTTTTAGTGTGGGAGTTAACATGTCTTCTGGAGCTGCCCCAGGACTTCCACTTTCTATTGACTTCAGGGGTGAAAGAATAGTCTCCAGAATCAAGATAGAATATGTTGCTTAATTCCCATTGACACAAGATCATACTCTTACTCTGGATTACGTCCTCTAAAATGGTTACCACTGTCTGGTTTCATTGTTGTCATTGCCAGTAAATATGAAGATGTGAGAAAAAAAATCCATTAATTGACGACTTTTTGATCATCCAGATTGTGGATACAAAAGGAATTTGGGATTTTTAAGGTGCAGCCACTCTCTGTTTGGAATGGATACTTTGTAAAGCACCTAGTGTTAATAAGGGGTCTTTGGTTTTCACTCCCTGTTGATCATTAAAGTACAGTGTACGCATGTATAGGGCTGCATTTTAAAACTCTTCCCCCCACCACCTTAACAGGAATTGTACTTGATGGTGTTGATCTGCGAGGCTACACTGTATGGAGCCTGATGGATAATTTTGAATGGGCAGTGGGCTTTGCTGAAAGATTTGGGTTGTATTACACCAACTATACAGACCCAAATCTATCCAGAATTCCAAAGGAGTCTTCAAAATATTATTCATCTATCATCCGGTGTAATGGCTTTCCAGATCCAGCCACTGGGCCTCATTTGTGCCTTGAGTCACAATCTGGAGGTAAGTAAATTACTAATTGAGGAGTTAGGAAAATCCATGAAGTGGTACAGTAAAAATAACCTAAATGTTTAAAACTTTTAACTTCGCTTTTATAGAAAACTTGCATATCGTGTTAATGACATTCTGGAAAGTAAGGTGGTATGTGGTTACCGAAAGGTAGGCTGTGTAAAAAAAAAATCCTTGGTGTAATGTCCTTAAATGATTTAGTCTAGATTTTTACAGAAAAGTTGCCCGAATGGCCTGATGTATTTTGGAAGGCTGGAGAAGCAAGTAAAAAAGATTTAAATGAGGGGTGATCAGAAGGCCTGCTCATAGTGTCATTCATGTGAATTTCACTTACATTTCTAGGTACTACTATGGCGCCAACAAGCAGCACTGCTCGGCCTATCGACAATTCAGCCATGAAGGTGCAGTTTTTGGGACTGGACTTGACTTTGTCTAATGCAGAAGTAGGCCTTTATGTGCTCTTTTCCCTATTCTTAATGTCTGTGCTAGGCATTGTTCTTTTTTCATATCTATATAGAAAAAGGACCAAAAAAGCCAGCCAAAAAAGTTTTTAAATATTGCAGCTTGCATTTAATTAGTTTATCATGCGAGTTTTTTCTCCTGCCCGTGTTTAGAACAGACACACAATTATTTTAATCAGTGCTTTTTTTCTAGAAAAAATAGGTGCCAGTACTCAGCATGAAGTTGTTACAGTAAGTGCTATACTTTTTAAGCAAGAAGAAGAGGTGCTGGTACTGCGTACCCTTGAATACTCCCTGAAAAAAAGCACTGATTTTAATACCTATTGTTGACGTTAATATTTTTATTGCTTGAATTGTTATGTGCAGTTCACCCTGGGAATAAGGGGTGGGGACAATTTTAAAATAAATGAACAAGTTGATAACATATTGCAAAGCGTCAAGTTGGTATCAGAGAACTTCTGAATAAGGAACATACAGACTTCTTTTTTTGAAAACCTTTATTGAATGCTCTGAGATTAAAAACTACCAGTATATAGTCTTGTAGTTGCAGAAGCACTAAAGGGGGGAAAAATAAGTTATCCAATTTGCAAGGTATTACGCTTCTGCTAGTCAGACTCTCTTGTTTTAATCTGGGCTTCCGATTTGTTCCAAGATTTATATAGATTAAAAAGTGCCTTCAGATGACAACAGGGCTAGTTAGTATGAAATTCTGAAAGCTGATGGAAGATGGGGATTTTTTTACATTCTTTGAGCTTTTGGCAGTAGTTACAGTTGCAGTATCCAGCTACACAATTAACACCTTATTCCATGTGCTATGACAGGAATATGGCATAATGCAGGCAGCATACTCATACAAGCCCACCTGTGCAGCAGAAGGAATAACTAAATCAAAGGGAAAAATCAGTGATTACTATGCACAGTTTACTCATAAAAACTACATCTGTTGGGTTGAATTTCCATTCCAAGTATTGTTATCATCTTCTCCATCATCCTGAGTTCTCAGTCTATAGATTTTGCCTTCTTTTTTGAATTCTTCACCCCGCTTTTCCAATACTCGTTTCCTGACTGCTTGTCTAAATAAAGAAGAAATGCAGTTCGAGATTAAATCCTTACAGTGGCAATTTCAGCTCCTGATTCAATTCTAGCACCCTCCACCCAGGAGAAGTAACGGGAGAATTTGATTCAGTTCACATTAATACCCCTTTCAGTGTACAAAAGGTAGTTTTTATTTCTTTCCAAATGCACCCTAGAGTGGATTCAGCTGAAGAACAGAGGGAATGTCACCTATGAATGACTATAGTGCACTGACATGTTTGCTGCCGGTTCCAGCCCATCACTTCCTGGCTCATGGTGATATTAATTTGGCACATTCACAAAATGTAATCTTAAATGCTCCTGGATGCATTTCAGAAGCTATCTTTCTGGCAGCAGCTGGCATGGAAATCCAAACTGCTGTTTCAGAAAGAAACCTTACCAAGCGAAGATGGCCAGGGAGCATGCAACACACTGTTTATTCTTATTACTTACCCCTACACTGCTAATTGCCCATCAAAAAGTAGATTTGGATTACAACATGGTATCCTGTCCATAGAAGCCAGTTTGAGCCACTGACATACATGTTAGTTATTCATGTGGAGTTTCTCTGTATGCCAGCCTAAACAAGGGGAAACCCTGTCTTTCTCCCAAGCCCTTGCATCTACCAGAGGGAGTGAAAAACAATAATTTAAGAACACTTGTCAGTCCTACCTGCTTGATTCTGCAGTGTTTGATGCTGAAGGGTTTGAGTGATCCTGCTGATGAGGTCTTGCAGTAGGCTGGGAAGGAGGAGGATTCGTAAACAGGAAGTTGCTAATAAATCGCCAAACAGCTATGAGTGGATAAAGGATAGTACCCAGGAATCTCCAAAAATCTCCACTTGAAGACTGGACAACTGCTGTTGCTGGCCTTCCAGCCTGTTTGAAGATACAAAACAAACAGGACTGAAAACTGGACTCTAGAAGAAACTCCATAAATACACGAGGTTATTTCAAGAAGTAATATTGAATGGTTGTAAAATAGTTCATGATACAATTTGAATAATCTTTTCTATAAAGCACACTTACCGGCAACAATACTACGGAAGCACTTGGGGCAAGTTCCAGGTCCACTAATTTTTTCCCATAATCATCTTTGGTAAATTCCCTCCTGGGGAACATTGTCGCCAATGAGAAATTGCCATATGTGTTGCCAACTGTCTGTAGTAGAACAAATCAGGTAAGTACTTTATATTCCCCTTAAAATTTAGAAATAAAAATGGGAAGGACCTTTAACCATGAAATGCAGAGCTTCATCTCAAAATAAGTTATTTCAAAGGGGGAAAACAACACTCTTAATTTACACATGGTATCTGTGCCCAACATCTACTATTTTTGTCTTCTGAAGACACAGGACCCAAAAATTATGCAAGAGGTATGCCAGTTAGGGCAAGTTTGAGGACACCTGGAAGCATCCTATTTTGTGGCCAGACCAAAACGAGTAGTGACATGTATAAGGTTGTAAAACTTTCATTTAGTTTAACAAATATTCTCAGAACAGTTTACAATTGTTCAGATATTAGGGTAATTAGCTTGTGTACAAGATGCAAATTGGTGCACACAGAGTCTCCATTTCTCAACTGCCCTTACCACAGTGGGAAACAAACTGAAGACCAGCTCACTTAGCTGCTTGTGGTTTGTAGTTGTGTTAATGCAACTGACCCACATTATTTATGGTCAATGTTATGCACTAACAAGATCAATAACTGGCATCTTTAAAACCCTCCCAAGCATTCAGACAAAGGGCCAAAGCTGCCACCTGTTTTTTCCTCAAAACGTTCCATCTTTCTCTCAGAAATCCTGAAGAGATTATGGTAACTATACATACATGCTCTTCTATAACTTAAAAATAAAACAAATCCTCATTTACCTGTGCAGCAAATTGTCTGGCTTCTTCCAACGGGGCATCCGAAGGGAAACTATTGGTAAAAGAGGATCCATCTGGAAGGCGAAACTGAATTCTTGCTATAGCACTAGGGAAAATATATCAGTTTAAGAATGAATTTTAAGAACAGCTTCCATCACTTAAGTTCCTTTAAATGCTTCACTCATATACCAGGAGATATTAGAGAGGAAGAGTTCATCAACTGCACTTATTTTTAAGTTAGATCAAATTATTATTTGACATCTCCTTAGCAGCAGTAGCATACTAAGAGAATATACAGAATACAGAAGAAACATGTTCTCAGCTGAGGGTTTATCGTTTTACAAAGAGAGGGGCAAGAAGGTTGATTGTATGGACTGATAAAGGAGTGAGACAACAAAGCAAAAAATGCATGGTGCTACAATAAAGGAGGAAGTTGGTGTGTACAAGGTGAAGGGAATGGGAAGAGTTGGATGAAGGCATGAAAAAGAATTCACCTTCTTTCCCTCTGTGATGCTTCCTTCCTGGCTCCCATTTCAAGCAGCTTAGCTTGGATAGCAGCAGCTTTTGCAGCTTCTGCTTCTTCCTTGGACCTTGCAAAACGAGCTGCTCTTTCAGCACGATCCTTCATAAGAGGACAAAGACATTCACTACATGTTACCATGGCCCAGTCAAGGCTATTTTAATCAGTGCAGTCTCATGGAAAGAAATTACTACCAACCAACTTGTATGTGGTGAGGGACATAATTTGTTCTCATTTATTATATTCAATGAACACTTAACCTTTACATGCCATCTTCATGCTAAACCACGCTTTACCATGCCATGAACGAGCCTAGGTGAGTCTTAGATATGTCCTCTCCCTCCTCCCTGTGTGCAACTGGGAATAGGAGTTTGGAAGCCTTGCTTATCCATTGTGTTTGAACTGACAAATGATTGGTGGCTTTGGCGAGGTGTGTGATTGGCAGGTGGTGTGCAGTGGCCAGGCAGATAAGTGATTGTCGGCAATCCTCCCCAAAAAGCTCAACAACTCTGAGCAATCTCCCCATTTCCTTAATTTGAAGTCCCAAAGAATAGGGGTCGTCTTATACATGGGAGCGTTATACACGGGAAAATACAGTATATTGAAGATCAATTTGCTAAGAAAATACTTTTTTCCAAGAAGCTCACCTAATAAATCATATATATTGTACTAATAGAGATTTCAGTTATTTGAGTGATGTTCCATATTCAACACACAAAGGAGAATCAGAAAAATGAGTGAGAGTGAAATGCTGACTGGCCAGCGGGGGGTGGCGTGGGGATAGGAAACTGGAGAGAGGAGAAGATGGTGAACAGGAATTGAGAGACTGACATCCTGAACAGAGAGCACTCTATTACGCAACACTTTGTTGAAGGCCCCCTTGTAACAGATGACTTACCATTTGAATCTGCTGTCTGATGCGCTCCCTAGCAGCTCTGTCTTCAGCTTTTTCTCTGTTCCTTTCTTCCAGTATTCGCTTTGTAAGTTCTTCTTCTTGTTTCCTTTTGTACTCCAACATATCTTTCCCACTTTTTCTTCTTTCTACTTCTTTCTTGATTTCCTTCTGAGTGAAAAGAGAATACACCTTTCCTAAGCTTTTAAAGGGATGCGGGTGGCGCTGTAGTCTAAACCACAGAGCCTAGGGCTTGCTGGTCAGAAGGTCGGCGGTTCGAATTCCCGCAACGGGGTGAACTCCCATTGTTCAGTCCCAGCTCCCTCAGCCATAGAGCGAGATGAGCATGCAACTTGAGTCCCCGACTGGACTTTATAGTCAGGGGTCCTTTTACCTTTACCTATCATATAATACACAACTAATTTAAATTTTTCCTGAAAATTAGTTTAATAGAAAATTCCCGGACATCAAAAGAGAATGAAATTGCTGCTTTAGCCACCTGATAATTGTTATTCCAGCAAGCCTATCCCTATAATTTAATTAAATATTTTTTGGGGGGGGGACATTATGTATTACTGATATTCATATTATTTTATGTACAGTATTTTATTAAGCAGCTTATACGTTTTTCAAAATAAAAATAAAATGCAACATTATAAATTCAGTTACACTCTACCTGCTCTTCTTCTTTCTTTTTCTCTTCTCTTCTTTCTTCAAGTTTTTTTGTCACTCTAAATTTAGAAGAATACAAACACAAGGTGAAACCTTATTTCTGTGTGGGGAAGTGCACATCAAAGTGCTATACATGACTCTGCCAAAAAACAAAACTACCCAAAACTGAAAGGCAGTATATTATAATACAGCAATTCTGCTTTCCAACAGCAGTTCTATTACCATTATTAATTTTATATTTATTAAATTTCTATACTGCCCTTTATCCAAAAACAACAGGACAGTTTACAATATAAAAACACAAAAATATGTATCATAATAACAAGCAAAAACAATATATCAGTATTATCTTTTATTAAATTTTAGGTTGCACTTCCTTGCCTGCACTGCCAAATACAGTGGTGCCCCGCAAGACGAATGCCTTGCAAGACGAAAAACTCGCTAGACGAAAGAGTTTTCCGTCTTTTGAGGTGCTTCACGAAAACGTCTTGCGAGTCTTGCAAGTTTTTTCCCTCCCCCCCCCTTTTTCTAAGCCGCTAATAGCCGCTAATCCGCTAATCGGGGTGCTTCGCAAGACGAAGAGACTCACGGAACGAATTAATTTCGTCTTGCGAGGCAGCACTGTACACAGGCCTGGCGAATTAACTTTAGAATGACACAAAAGGGGTAAGAACTTTGCCATGAAGATGCATAGACTAGAAAACTGTGGGTAAAAAACAACACCTTCATTCTGTGCTGTTGCAAAGCTGGAGAAGGGTTGGCCGGCAGCAAATAACAAAACATGAGAGCCTGTCATAGACCTAGAAGACGTTCTGCCAAAGAACAGGTTTCAAAAGGCGCTTAAAAAGATCTGGACTGTTTCGATGGGCAATTTAAACTGCATTGTAGCTCTGCACTACAGTTGAGAAGTGCAATCCAGATGACAGATCAGTGTAATTTTGCCCTCTCCTGTGCTTTTCACATTCTCTTGAAATGGCTTCTTCTCACACTATCTGCCTTTTAAGCCTTGGCTTGATGATTTGGCCCTTAAGTCAGACTCTAGAAATAATAAGTAATGATAAATGGCGGCAATTTCCTCTTGAACTGATCCAGTCTGATAGATATGGATGACACAGTTATTACAGACAAAACAAAACAAATTCCTTCCAGTAGCACCTTAAAGAAGTATCTGAAGAAGTGTGCATGCACACGAAAGCTCATACCAAGAACTGACTTAGTTGGTCTTTAAGGTGCTACTGGAAGGAATTTGTTTTGTTTTGACTATGGCAGACCAACACGGCTACCTATCTGTAACAGTTATTACAGGGCAGTCTTGTGCTTGCCACACAGTCCCATCTTTTCTTTGTGTGTGTTTGTATGTTGGAAAAACGAATGAGAGTGCATGCATGTGTGTGGCTGGCTCTGACCATGAAAACTGCCAGACAATCCTCAACTGCTTTCCCACTGCTGCATGCAGCCCTCAGGGCTCAAGGTTGCCTAGCCCTGCTTTCTAGAATAACCAGAAAGTCTGCAAAAAACATACCTTTCTACTTTGGCTGTAAGGTCATCTGTAGTCTGCGATTCCCCCCTTCCGCCACTTTCCACATTTGTCTGGTCCAAATTTACTTCACCTTCAGTAGTTTAGAAATAGCAGGTAAGTGAAAAGGAGGAGATGGGAAAGGGGAAAAGTATCAACATTTTACCATCATAAGCAATTGCTGTATGAACTCTTACAAAATATTGTTATCATGCCACTATGAATATTAATGATCCAAACTAGCTCACTATTTAAAATCAAGAACATCTTCAGCTGCTTCTGCACAAAGTTGATATTCTGAATACTTCAACTTTGGAACCAGGTTCTTCACAACAGTTAAGCAATTAACATAGTTTCAGATATCCTTTGCCTAATTAATGCACTGAATTGCTCATTCTCAGCAACGCCAGTAGCATACCTGACAGCACTACAACCTCCACTTCACCTGTCTCTGTACCACTCTTTCCTTGTGTCAGAATGAGCAAGGCATGGCTGGCCCTGTCCTGTTCTTGATGCAGCCCTGAAGAAACAACTGCAGATGAGAAAGAGCGTGGCAGGGACGAGCAGCAGTTATGGAGGGGAATGAAAAAATACTTAAAAGGTAGTAGCATAATGAGGCACACACAAAAATGGTAATCACTTAAAGGAGGTCTTTCCCATCCTTTACTTTTGAAAGATTACCATTTTAACTCCATATGTAAATACTAATCTTGAATGTAGGCAGCTCCACATACTCACCAACTGAGGATACACTTAGCCTTTCAGGCTGTGCTTCAGCAAACTCAGCTGTTTGGGACTGAGAGCCCTCTGTGATGCCATTTAAAGATGAGGAACACGGCGTAGAACTTTCCATTGCTTCATTTTTTAACGTGTGCATCTAAGGAAGAAAGAAGCGTAGATATCAGTAAATGACTGTAATTCCAGAACATTTGATTTTTAAGCCATTTTCTAAATCAAAGTGAAAACAAGTGCTAGGCTTCAAAGTACAAAACTGATGCTCATGTAGCCTAATCTACAAATAGTAAGCTTAAGAGTGCACTTTGTATGATACTAATACATGGTGAAAAGAGCAGAACCATGGCTGCATGGCTGTCAAAGGCCCTGTTTGACTGCAGAAAGAAAAAGCAACTATTATTTTATGGATGACTTCACTTTCAAGAGTAGTGTGTAGCTAAAGATCTCCTGAAATGAGTACAATAACCCTTCTATTGGCATATGGCAGAGGGACAAGGAAGCAAAATATGTCATATATTACTATTTCTTAATGTGAGAACAAGTTGTTTTGTTTGCAGTTTTTCTCTGATGTTGTTTTGAATCTCCTGAAAACTGGTGTGTAGCACAGCTCTGTCCCCTTTTTTAGCAGTTGTAGAATGAGAAGAGAGTTCTATAACAAAATTCCAGACCACTTAACTATAGGTCACCGAGTCAAGGAGCCTTGAATATAACAATCAAATTAGTATTTAATATTATCCCACAAGCAGGGGCTGAAGGCAAACTAATATCACAGGGGTTGATAAGGAAAGATACAACATTTAGAAAAAGATGCTTGAATAGCACATGTCCTGGTACACACTTAAGAGGCAGCTAGGATTAAATAAAAAGCTTGGGTCGCCACCTGGCCTAATCTTATGGAAAACTTAATCCAGATTACCAGTTTGTCAGTTTGCAGTAAAATAATCATCATAAAAGTGCCAGTGGGAGGTGTGAAGGGGACAATAGTTCTATACCATGTCTCAAGACTAATTACAGTAGTACCTCGGCTTACATTACCCTCGGGTAACGTAAACTTTGGGTTGAAAAAGCGGCAAACCTGTGTTTCACTGCGCGCGCATGCGCAGATGCGCTCTACCACACTATGTGCATGCACAGAAGCGGTGCCTCCAGTTGCGGAAACCTTGGGATCCGACCAGAGCTCCGGAATGGATCCCACCCACAACCAAAGGTACCACTGTACAGCCTGATCTTAAAGGGGCAAATGAGGGGAAACACATGTAACCTGACCTTTCTTGCTGCATTAAAAAAAGGGTAAGAAACAAGTACATTTCAGGAGTGATTTTTCCCCCCCAATGATCAAGCCCATCAAGAAAAATGTCTTCTAGAAAAAGTCATTATTGCTCTATTAGTACATTTCCAACTTGGTACATAAAACTGGCTTAATTTAGCATAACTATAGTATGATTAAGTATTCTTTCTTCAAGCAAGAACATATAGAATTCACAATTCTATAGGCATACTGACACTGACACAGTGACCTTTTCTGCCTGTAATCCATTCAACAGGAACGAGCTTTTAAACATTTATTTCACTATGCTGAAAAACCAGGTCAGTCACTATTTCTTACCTGCTTGACTTTATGAATTCTTGTAACAAGTTCCTCTGCAGAAACGCTGCCAGCAATCACTTCCAACGGGACTCCATTGTCTCCTATAAAGAAACTGGATGGAACACACACTACAGGATCTATGCAGCAATAGTAAAGGACAACATCTCAATTGTAAGGAAGGCAAAAGTAATTTGGAAAAGAAACATAAATGCAAATGATTATAAATTATTGCAAACAGCTGAGCAAAGCATATACTGAACTAGTGCCCCTCACTGAAATGGGGGAGACAATTTTTGACAGTTTCCTCTTCTTTCCAAATATAGGGGCCTTCTAAAGCTAATTAGGGGTGTGTAGGGCTAGAGGAGTAAGAGGAGTAGCTCAAAAGAGCCTGCCTTCCTGATCTGCCAACAGCACCTTTTATCAGTGATGGGACACCAACTGGATGCCACCTATAGCAAACTGATGCTACCAGTACAGAAATATCTGAATTCCCCATGGAAAATTTAAGTGATACCAAGCCCATCACTTTTCTGCTGCCTCGCCCCTCTTCTCCCAGCTCTAAAGAAATGTGTCAGATTATCATGGAGACAGTTTGCACAAAAAACTTTTGAATGAAAACAACACAAATTAGAAGGATCACTTCTAACCTCAAAACATACACCTCTTTTGTTTTTAAGTGGCATCCTCTGTGAGCCACATCTTGAGATTCAATTAAATCACATGGGCAGTAGTTCATGGTCAAATATTGCTTGGGTCCTACCCTGATGGATCAGCAAAGATTTGTTCAACCCAGTTTAGTTTTCCTAACAGCAGCCAGTCAAATCCCTCTGGCACGCTCATAAGCAGGACCATGAAGAAAACAGCTTTTCCTGTGATTTGTCTCTGTCATTGGTAACCCCTGACCATTAGGTCCAGTTGTGACCGACTCTGGGGTTGCAGCGCTCATCTCGCTTTATTGGCCGAGGGAGCCGGCGTACAGCTTTCGGGTCATGTGGCCAGCATGACTAAGCCACTTCTGGCAAACCAGAGCAGCACAGGGAAACGCCGTTTACCTTCCCGCCAGAGCAGTACCTATTTATCTGCTTGCACTTGACGTGCTTTCAAACTGCTAGGTTGGCAGGAGCAGGGACCGAGCAACGGGAGCTCACCCCATCACGGGGATTCAAACCGCCAACCTGCTGATCGGCAAGTCCTAGGCTCTGTGGTTTAACCCACAGCACCACCCGCACTGTCATTGGTACTCAAAAGTAAATTGCCTCTGTACACCAAGGTTGTAGTAGATGCTATTCTACATGTCTTAAGTCTAATCGTTTTGGCATCAACTAACATTCCACACACAAAACATGTTTTGGTAGTGAAGCTCAAAAGTCAATAGCATGGTGGGCTTTTATTTGTTTTTCATTACTCCTAAATTTACTGCAAATCAACTTGCTGTAATTAAAAATTGAAGAACTATCTTCAGTTTGGTCACATTGTTTTTCTGAAATGGTCTCATGCCAGATAGTTATTCAATAAACCTTAGCCAAGATGGTTACAAGTAGAACAACCATCCCAATCATGGTGCTGTTTCATGCAACCTGTTTTCTTCATGGAACAGCACCCTCAAAATCCCAGTTTTTCAGTATACACCATATCACTATATAAACAATTAAGAAAAGCACAGGATGAAAAACCAGAGATAAACCCCCAGTGAGGAGAGCCAGAAATGACTATGGTTTTGATGCCTCTCTGTTGAGAACAGTAATACTAAATTATTACCTAATATTATTATTTACAATATTAGGAAGTGGAGGCGAGATATACAAGGGGTGTTTCACTTTCACATACTTAGGCTTAGTAACCAGGTACAGTAACCAGGAAACTCTGCCAAAGGCTTCAGGAAAAGGTGGGTTTGAAGATGCGTTTAGATGGAGTAAGAAAGGTGGCATCACACAGGTATTCCTGAAGGAAGTTCCAAGCATATGGAGCAGTAAAGGAGAACAGACAGAATCTCCTGAGGGAGGAGATCCTGTAGTTTGCACCATACAATAACCAAGTCCATAAATGAACATCTGAGTGTGAAATGATTCAATTTATTATATTTTGTTCAAGGATACAGATTTGGGAGAACTGCAGGCAGGCTTCACTGTGTAAAAAAAAGTATCAAGTTTAGACAATCACACTAATATGAAATGTCATAAAATAATCAGTTATTGTATATACTGTTATTGTATATCTGACTGTTTAAAAGCCTTGTAGGATCACAACAAATTAATTTTTATTTCTCTAAAACACTACACTGAAATTAACTTACATAAAACAGTATACAGATTATATGTAATGTTATGCTAAACCATGGCTTAGCACAAATTATGGGCTCCAGGAAAGGAGATAATGGCTGCTTTATTCCTTCTCCAGTCCTGTGAGTTAAGCCAGGCATAGGCAAACTCGGCCCTCCAGATGTTTTGAGACTACAATTCCCATCATCCCTGACCACTGGTCCTGTTAGCTACGGATGATGGGAGTTGTAGTCCCAAAACATCTAGAAGGCCGAGTTTGCCTATGCGTGAGTTAAGCCATGGTTTGGCTTAGGTGTCGTCTGAACATGGGTTCACGGTTTGTCTCCTCCAGACTTTAAAGTCCTCCTGAAAGTATTATGGCTTTTAATTTTCAAAGTGAAAAGTATCAGTTGGATCTTATTTTAATGGAGAATGGAGTAGCACAAATATAACGAGAATAAAGTAAACTATTCAGTAAAATATACACTTAGTGTGTAGTTGGATAACAATATTCCACACACATACCAATTGAATTCCCTTCCAAAATAACTACATATTGATTATACAGCGGTCTCTTTAAAAGTAAATTACTACTAACAACAAAAACAACAGTAAAATAAGTTGCCAAACCTTTGAGTATCTATTTTAATAGCTACAAAGCCATCTGTTGCTGCCTCAGTCACTTTCTCATTCTCCCAGCTGGCAGCCATCTCTATGGACTGTTCATCATCCCCTGCGAAAAAGAAGAAGTCTTCTTCACAGATGCAAATATAGATTAATTACAGATTACAGCATACTAGAAATGCAATGTTTATAACTTTAGGGCAAGGATGATCACACAACTACAGAGTTGGGATAGACCCAAAGATAGTATAAGCCACTTACCAGGTGCCAACGGCTCAGCTTTAAAAAAAGACTCTAGACCCAAAAGTGTCACAGACAGACAACAGGTACAAGATATGCACAACCAGCAGCTCCAGATAACCCAAACGAGAAAGACAAGTGACATATAATTATGTAAAGGGGGTGCAACATCAACATGCAGTGCTCCACAAAACAAGGGTCTCTCACAGTTTGGTGTTCATTTAAAACATTTTTAGATCATGTGATCAAAGGGATTGCGCTAGAAATATGACTGATAATTACATCAGTATGTGCAATAGATCAACTTGTATTTGCTATTTTATTAATTTACATATGAAAAAATTTTAACTATTCTGTTTGCAACAAACTCATTATGTTCCAGCAAATAAATCTTTCACCACTCTCTAAAAGCCAAATAGCTAGTATTTATTTTATAATCTGTCAATCCTATGATTTTTAAAGGACAACAAAGTGGCCAAACAATGCACCAGCTAGAAAATTGTAACATTTTAGAAGCAATTTAATGAATACTTATTCATATAGCAATATAAAAGCATACATATTCATGTGCAATTATTGTAAAAGCAAAGTAACAATTTTTAACAGAACAAAGCTATAACAACCCATATAGAAAGCCTGTTGTCAATTTGCAATGTTCCCCCTAATGAAATTAGGCATGAAGTGTTCATTTATATTTTCAGCTATTATAATTCACAATTTTAGAAACTGAAAGAGGGCAGAATTTGAAAGAGAATACAGTGGTGCCTCGCAAGACAAACGCCTCGCAAAACGAAAAACTCGCAAGACGAAAGAGTTTTCCGTTTTTGAGTCGTTCCGCAAGACGAATTTCCCTATGGGCTTTCTTCTTGCGAAGCAAGAAATCTCCGGGGACCTCTTTTAAATGCTGGCGGTGGGGAGCAAAGCCTTTCCCCCCCTCCGGCCTTCAGAAGAGGTCCAGGAAGGCCGGTGGGGGCCGAAAGGCTTTGCTCCCCACCGCCAGCATTTTAAAAGCGGTCCGGGATAGCAGGGAGCGCGTTTCTCCGCTATCCCGGACGGCTTTTGAAGGCAGGCGGGGGGGAGCAAAGACTTTCACCCACCGCCGGCCTTCAGAAGACCTCCGCTGTCCCGGGGGCTTTTAAAATGCTGGGGGTCGGCAGCGAAGGCTTCGCTGCCGCCCGCCAGCATTTTAAGATCGCCCCGGGACAGTGGAGAAGTCTCCGCTGTCCCGGGGGCTTTGCTGCCACCCGCCAGCATTTTAAGATCGCCCCGGGACAGCGGAGAAGTCTCCGCTGTCCCGGGGGCTTCGCTGCCACCCGCCAGCATTTTAAGATCACCCCGGGACAGCGGAGAAGTCTCCGCTGTCCCGGGGGCTTTTAAAATGCTGGCGGGCGGCAGCAAAGCCTTCCTGTCCCCGGAGCTTGCGGGGCGGGAG
The DNA here is from genome assembly GCF_964252035.2 of Podarcis erhardii. Classification (NCBI taxonomy): domain Eukaryota; kingdom Metazoa; phylum Chordata; class Lepidosauria; order Squamata; family Lacertidae; genus Podarcis; species Podarcis erhardii. The sequence goes on along the minus strand of NC_138497.1, from coordinate 98,798,562 downwards.
GTGGGGAGAAGGGCTTTTCTTCCCACCGCCAGCCTTCAGAACAGCCTTCTGAAGGCTGGCGGTGGGAAGAAAAGCCCTTGTCCCCCCCCCCCCAGCCTTCAGAAGAGGTCGGGGGACAGAATGTCCCCGGACCTGGTCTGAAGGCGGTTTCCATAGGAACGCATTGATTGATTTTCAATGCATTCCTATGGGAAACCGTGCTTCGCAAGGCAAAAAACTCGCAAGAAGAAAAAACTTGCGGAACGAAATAATTTCGTCTTGTGAGGCACCACTGTAATTATTGCCAGTTCAAAGGAGCAAGGGAACTATTAGTGGCTCTTCATAAGTGAAGAAAACAAATATAAGTTAAGTGGTCTGGAAGAGTCTTCTATACCTTCATTCACCCACTATCATAAATCTAAATCCATTTACAGATAGGTAGCCGTGTTGGTCTGCCATGGTCAAAACAAAATAAAATAAAAATTCTTTCCAGTAGCACCTTAAAGACCAACTGAGTTAGTTCTAAATCCATTTGTTACTGATGTAATGTTTCTCTCTGTCTGAGATCCTAATGCGTCAGCCAGACTATATCCTAAAAGTTCAAGCTACCAATGTTATACATAGCAGTTCCTCCTACTTCCAGCAATATGATCTATGCATGAGATTACTCCTGTACTTCAGATACACACACACATATATATTTTAGCTTTCAGACTGGGCTTTCCCTGGCCCATAAGATTAGACCCTATTTTTATTTCTCTGAATTTGTGTTTTTATATATTTTACACAAATCTGGAGTGAATTTCCTAAGGTGGTTGGATGGCATTTTGTACGCCTCCTTCCAGCAACTTCTGCAGCTAAACTGGTGCCAAACATATTGCCCTGCTTTCCTTTAGATCACATCAGCACGGCCAAGAGGGGGGTCTTGTCATCTGGGCAGCCCAGGTCCCCCATACACACTCCCAGGCTTGCGTACTGGGGAGATCACTTTGGTGCTGCTAACATAGCAGTTTGACTTTACCCCTGGAGACGCACTCCATTGTCTCCCGAGACAGAGGGATGCCAACAACTTTACAGTAATGTGAATGTTTGAAGCAGCACCTGCATCTGGGTGAAACATTACTTAACTCTTGCTCTCCCCTTCTATTTATAACTTAAGATACTATCAGTTTAAAAATGATAATTTCTGAGGGAAACCTATTCACTTCAGGGCCCTTCTTCCTTTATTTTCATGCTGGGGGTTCTTTCCTGCACTGTTTAGCCATTAGCATACATGAGAAGTGGGGGGTATGCAGGAAGAGCCCAAGCTTCCCAGTTTCCAGGAGGACTGATGAATAGGTGCAGTGTGGACCCTTCCCGTGGTATCTGCTGCTTTTCACTTCTGTAGTTGAAGAAGCAGGGTTTAAACTTTGAAAACTTATGATAGAAAGTGTGTCTGAATCCCTTATTCATACTTTTGATAGGAACACACTTCTCATTATGTTTCCCCAAGATGCTCTCCAAACTCAAGGACCCGAGTTTTCAGGAAAGAGTGCAAAGCTGAATACAAATACATAGAAGAGAACAGAAGGGAAAGGATCATAGGTATGTGATCTGATTTAATACTGTTGTTAACCCACTTGCTTTCCATTTGACTTCTGAGTAGCATACTGTATCTCATCACTATTTAATACCTACAGAGCTTTACAACAGAAAAGTCCACCATTTTTCTGTGCATATACTGATACTTAGTAAAGTACAGTAGTCTGAGAAAGGGAAGGTTACATTTTTTTCAAATGATCTTGTCAATAGGTTAACTTGTATAATTAAACTATGCTTAAGAACAACTCTGCAGTATTGACAGAGGCAGGCACACATAGAAAATAGCTGAGCTGAGCCAATTGCTAGCACAGCTATAATCTGTGTACTCTAGAATCACTTCCCTAGAGAGAACATGGAAAGAAAAATAAAGAGCTCAAGTGTGCTGATTTCCCACAAGGATATTCATCATGCGATGTAAAATGCAGCAGACATGCAAGAAACATACCATGCACAAGCTGAGTGCTGTTAATTTACAAAATGCTATATAACTGACTTTGCAAAATTTCAATGCTTTTAAGCAATCATTCCATTGTGCCACGATCAATTCTAACAGTTCTGCACTCTTCTAGCTGTTCATGAGTTTTCATCAGTTTGATGATACTGTTTTTGCTTAAGACTGCGGGGCCTGACCATTCTAGTAATTTTTACTTCAAAGATGGCTGCAAAATTTCAGTATTTTAGCCCAGGGATGAGGGAAACTGCAGCCACAAAAATATTGCTGGACTACAGCATCCCTGACCACTGGCTATGCTGGGTGGGCTGATTGTTTTAGCCCAGGGATGTCCAACTAGTAGACTGCGACCTACCGGTAGATCCCTGACTAATCCTGGTAGATCACAGGATCCTTATCGTGTACAAAAATTTATGGGGGGGGGGGCAAAAAAAACAACCTCTGTGTAATCCTCCCACAAAAAGCTCAACAACTCTGGGCACTTCCCTCCTAAAGAAAGCTTAACAACTCTGGGCAACCCACCCACCCCACGCACGCTCCTCCTCCAATGACAATCACTGCAAGTTTTTTTATACTGGGAGTAGTTCACAGTCTCTTGTTGGACATGCCTGTATCAGCCTATACAGTGTTGTGTTAAAATTTAGAAATACTTCAGATCATTAAATTGACATGGATGACTTCAATTCTTTTGAATTATTTACTATATTTATATCCTACCCTCTCTCTAAGCAGCTTTTTGGTGTATCCAAAAAAGCCAACTTTAGGCAGTAAGTCAAACAGTCACTATTTCCAGTTATGGACAATTTTCCAGAGCTGTAGAGCAACTTATATCAGTCTACCAACCACAATATACATACCATTACTATCACTATTCAGAACAAAACTGGATGCCACACATTTCCACATTCCTGAAAACCCATTTACTAGAAATGTATTGGTAATAATTTTGCTGCATAATGACCAGGAGCTGTCAACAATTGTTTCACAGATGCAGAAAAATATTTCATTCTCTCCTGTTGCCTTGTCAATTAAGATACATCAAATACACTAAAACAGTGAGATTTCAAAATATGTGTGCATATCCTGAAGCTCCACCATTCTAGGAAATGCAGGCCATCTCTGTATCAATTTTTAGTGCAACATGAACAATATGACTTCCACCAACTATCTCAAAGGGTGCACCCAGAATACTTTCTAATCCTGTGTCACAAGTGGAATGATTGCATACTATAGTGCAAATGAGGAAAGGATATAGGGTTGCATCCAACTATGTAGCTGTAAGCATGGAACAACTTTCGCAAGCACAATGGAACTCTGCCTCCCTTTTCTGCCCTAGGGTTTCTCCAATCCTCTAGATCAGATTTTGAGATGATATGAAGGGTGTGGAAATCATTCTGTGCATCCAGTAATTTAGTTGGATAAAACTCTTAGTGCTCTTACAATAAATAAAATTAATGCAGACTGCAAATTCTAGTGCATTCTATTTTAACATCTGCATATGGTACACTAAACAGTTTAACAATCAATTATTTTGGATTCTAGAATAACAATGGCATGTGCAGACAGATATTTTGCACACTATAATAGAAGAAAATTAATTTTTTATCAGAAGTGTCAAATATACTGGAGGAAAAAAATCCTGGCATGGACAAATATAACAAGTGAACACCTAACATCCTATCTTAGCTAACTTAGCTTCCTGTATGCTTGTTAGTAGATCTGAGGCTACTCTGTAAACTACCAATAACCTCTCTAGTGTTACTTAACTAGCATTCTCCCAGATGATTGACACACTGGACAGGATATTCTAAAATGAAGCACTTCCTTGTCCCTTCTACTTCAGTGGGAAATCTAAAAGTTCATGCACTCTGGCAATAAATCTGCAAGGCCTTAATAGTTATCTGTAGTCTAGTTACTGTAAGCATATGTATTTTAAATATTATTACTATTCATGTGGGAATATTAAGAACACAGAACTGCATCCAGAATTCATAGCATACAGCTGAAAGGCAGAACAAATTAGGCACATTCTGAGGCATTTACATGATCAGATGCCAGATTTTTCCAGTTATGGTAAAAGTACTTTCAGAACTTATGACTACACATATATTTAGGAAGGATGGGAGGAAAGAGATGTAACAAGAGAAATTAGATACATAAATGTATTTGTGGCAATTCCAAAAAAGGTGACAGCAGGAATGTAAGTGTAAGTTTGCATGGCACAGGCAAAAAATTACCCTTTATAATTTGCCCTGAGTCTTAAGAAAAAAGTGGCAATAGGGACATGGCAATGACAGTATCAAAGGTATTACGGGTAATTTTTGAGAAAATGTGAGGTAATTGTGGTAATGACAGCCCATTATTGTCCTTTACTATCTTCCTGAAGACAGGTCTCCAGTTGAAGAATCATGACAACTATTTACATTGTGGGGAAGAAGTCATACCAGATTCTACAGAAAACCAGTTTAATGAAAAGTATAGTGTGACAATAATCTCCAGCGTTTGATGCACTGGTGCAGCACTTCTAATTCCCATAGCCTACATGCACTGGAGACAGGGCTTTTAAAGGTAGTGTCCTGGAAGAAATGTTATCTGACTTTCCCACAGGAACTTCTAGTTGTGTGCTACAGCACCAAACCAAAATGTGATGACCTGAACCCAACATATTCAAACATGGATAAACTTTAAACCAACAAGTCCTCCCAGAAACTATATGCAGGATACATGGCACTAGCATAAGTCGTAAAGCACAATGGTGAAATTGTGGCCCTCCAGATGCTGTCAGGCTACAACTCCCATCAAACCAACTTCCAACAACATAGAAGTGCTACAGATACCCCTTTCCAGGGTGTAAAAACACATGATGCAGCCAGCTTGCTGAAGCTAAGCATGTTTCGATTCGGTCAGTCCTTTCATACATATACGCTGCCTTGAGTTCCATGAAGGAATGCACATTAAAAATTCCTTCTTATCCTACGCAATGAAGGCATTTTATTTCCTGCTCAGCATGACACAGCAAGCACTGCCCCCATATAGGTCACAAGACAGGAGAGAGCACCAAATCAGTACCAAGCTCCAGGGCACACATATGGCTGCTATGAATATACACTGGAATAAGAACAAGCAAGAAGCATTAGGCTGGGCGTACAAGAAATAAAGGGGGGGAGGAAGCACAAGACCTTACTGAATGAAGCATATAGCCATGGCTTTTTTTACAAGCACTGAGCTAGGGAAGCCTGTTCTGTAACAAGCATTGGAAGGAAGGGAGCCAACTGTGATTACAGGACACGGGGATGTTTCCACTAAATCGCCAATCCCCTTCCACGCACCAGGACACCCGTTAACATAAAATTTGTAAGGTCAGAAGAGACCACGGGGGTCATCTAGTCCAACCCCCCCCCCCGCAATGCAGGAATCTTTTGGCCCAACGTGGGGCTCGAACCCACGACCCTGGGATTATGAGTCTCCACGCTCTGTCGACTGAGTTATTTGCACACGAGTGCGCCCACGTATGTGTGCCTCCTTTCGGTATTTCCACAGAAACGCGGGCGCTCCTCATGACAACAACAACAATTTATTATTTATACCCTGCCCATCTGGCTGGCTTTCCCATCTTCTCCGCTACCCCCCCCCAATCCTTCAAGAAGACACCTCCCCCCCCTTTTTTTTCTTTTATTTCGTTAAAGGGGAAAACCGGCTGAACTGGCGAGCTCGGGTGCTTCTAAGCAAAAAAGCCCCTCTCCTCTTCCCAAATTTGCTGGGCAGTCGGCGGGGCGTCGGACTCAAAGGCCCCGCCGAGGGTGGGACGAAGCCCCTCCGTACGTTCAAGAGGCCTCTTCATGGGCGGAGGGAGCTTGCCTGAGGCTGGGCGGGGAGGGAAAGAAGCCTGAGAAGAGAGGCACGGAGGCAGCCGAAACCTCCCCCGCCCATCCTCACGTTAGGGAAACACGGGGGTGGGCCCGTACCTCTCACAAACACCACGAAGACGGCGCTGCGCTGTTTGGCGGCGGCAATGGCGGCCGGGATGGTGCCAGGGAACCACAGCATAATGGCGGCGGCGGCGGACCGTCGGGCCTGGGCTTATTATGCACAAGCACTCGCCCCGCTGCCTGCCCCTCCGCGGCCTCCCCAGCGGTCCGTTTGCCTCGACGCGGAGCGCGCATGCGCGTCACAAACGTCAGCCTCGCTTCGGACGCGATTGCGTCGCGCTTCGCTGCACCTACTACGACGTCTCTCTCTCTCTCTCTCTCTCTCTCTCTCTCTCCGCCCACTCAGATCCGCTTCCTGGATTCCTCCGCCCAAGCTAGGGGAAAAACATTGAAGGGCGCATGCGCCTTAATAATAAAAAAAAAAAATCCCACCCACCACCAATCATCACCCTCACAACACCAAAGAGGAAGCGTTTGTGGCAGTAGGGCACGCTTAGATTCGGGAGGTAAACTGGGCTGCGATTCGCGCCTGTAGATTCCGCGGCGGCTTTCTTGTTGTTTTTAGGCGGCGGCTCAGCAGCAGCCGATTCGCGAGGGAGTGACAAGGAGAGCGGCGCTTTGGGGTGGGGACAGCAGCAAAAATGAGGGCATGAACTGGAAAACTGCCAAAAATCTTGATTTTGTAGGCGAGGTACTCAAAACTGCACCGTAGTATTGGCTGAAAAGTGAACGTGTCAAATAAAAACCACTTGATTTTTATGCAACACTGAATGATTTTATTTGCTAATGCGAACCAAGCACAAATCAAGTGGCAGCTATTTAAACCTACTCCTAAGTCCTGTGGGGGAAAGGCTCATCTCCAAGCCCATGTGTTGCAAGATGTAGGGTTTGTTTATGCAGTATATCTATTTAAAAAATAGAACTAAGATCTGGAAAGTTACAAACGTTTAAAACAAAGCAGACTTTAAGTAATTTTATCTTGTGGGAAACAAAGCCTATAAACATTCCACTGATTTTCATGCAAGCCTGCTAGCCAAAAATGTTTCTACAATGGCCTTTTGGTATCTAGAATTTAGCTGCTTTTTATGATTACAGCTGCCTTTTTATTGAAATTGTAAATGTATCTGGACAGGTAGGATAAAACTTCTAAACAATTAAGTACTCATCTCACCAACAAACTTATTAGCTTCCTAATATCAAAGGCTGCAACACTCTTGTTTTTGGGGTGTGAGAGGAAATTAGGCCTTACGGAGCTTAAGAGTATTTGCTTTTGAGTAAACATGTATAAAGATTGAGCTGCACTCATTGCTTTTTATGTAGCTGTTTTTTCCAGACACTAAAAACTCAAGTAAATGCAGATGACAGTCTAATGAGATAGGTAAATTGGCTTCTTGTATCCTTGAGGCATTTTAGTAGTTATACTAATAGTAATAATTTTAGTAGTTATACTAATAGCGTCTTAGGACGCGGGTGGCGCTGTGGGTAAAAGCCTCAGGTCCTAGGGCTTGCCGATCGAAAGGTCGGCGGTTCGAATCCCCGCGGCGGGGTGCGCTCCCGCTGCTCGGTCCCAGCGCCTGCCAACCTAGCAGTTCGAAAGCACCCCCGGGTGCAAGTAGATAAATAGGGACCGCTTACTGGCGGGAAGGTAAACAGCGTTCCGTGTGCTGCGCTGGCTCGCCAGATGCAGCTTTGTCACGCTGGCCACGTGACCCGGAAGTGTCTCCGGACAGCGCTGGCCCCCGGCCTCTTGAGTGAGATGGGCGCACAACCCTAGAGTCTGTCAAGACTGGCCCGTACGGGCAGGGGTACCTTTACCTTTACTAATAGTGAAAACCAGGCACAAGACCAATCTTGGCTCTAATAAATGAGTTTGCCACTGTATTTGCGAGTGACAACTCAAACAAAAACATGCTATTGGCAGACAGCTGTCTGGAAGATACAACCCAAAATGCAACACCTGCATTTTTAAGTAGGCTAAAAATGCTGGCTGCCAATCTAAAAAATATAGCATGCTAACTCTGTACTAAAATGCTTTGTTATACTTTGAGGAAATGACATTAACAGGCAGTATGTACTAAGAACCTGCCTCAACAAATTAAGTCCTTAATATGAGTTTAAGGACAACAATATCTCCTGAATATGATATTTTCTCAGTACTTAGCCACCTAATATAAATTTCTGCCAATCTATTATCTGAATTGACAATCTGAACAATTTCCTCCTCCACTTGTTATCTCCACTTGTATGGGCTAATCTTGTGTAGCAGCGATGGCCGCTGGACTACATCTCCCTTGATCCGACTACTGGTCATGCTGGCTGCAGCTAATAGGAGTTCTAAATACATCTGGAAGGCACTAAGTTCACCACCCATCGTACAGAATAAAACGGATAACTGATGTACTGTGGTTGCATTTGGCTGGGCAGCTTATTTTACTGCTAACAATTAAATCCTACTTTCTACTTAGCAGCTTGTAACTCGTTCCTAATCAGTCTTCCATCCAGGCAGTTTCCCGGACCAAATCGACTGTAGCCAAGGTTGTACTACCGTTTTGTATGCCATAAAAGGGGATTTGACAACTTTTTTTGTTCAGCACCATATTCCACCCAGTTTATCTCCGTAATTCATTTAATGCCACTGTGATTTCAGGAGGAGGAAGAGTAGTGTGGAACAGAGAAACTAACAGAAAGTGGAATTAGTCAAAGAGATGCTGATTACAACAAAGGTTTTTACATTAAAGCTATAAACCCACCATAGATTATTCCACTAAACTTAATGTACAGTCATACCTCATGTTACGTTTGCTTCATGTTACGTTCTTTCAGGTTACGTCCCGCAGTGACCCGGAAGTACCGGAAAGGGTTACTTCTGGGTTTCGTCACTCGCGCATGCGCAGAAGGGCTAAATCATGCTTCGCACATAAAACACCAAATCGTGCTGCGCACCTGCGCAGACACGGCGCTTCAGGTTGCACTCTTTTCATGTTGCAAACGGGTCTCCGGAACGGATGCCGTTCACAACCAGAGGTACCACTGTAATTTAGTTCCAAGTAATTGTACACAGAATGGGCATTGTATGACTTTGCTACTATGATCTTACTTTCTCTATTTACAGCCAGAACTAATTCAATTTAATTGAAGTCTTACCTCATGCAGAAGTCCAATCCAGTACCCTTCATTGCTTAAGGATGCCTGCTATGACTATCTACAACTGCATTATGAAATATGAAATATGTCCATTTCTTTCAAGCTCACAAAAAAAAAATACACCAGAAAACTTGTACTTGTAAACATTTATTTTTTTTCCAAACTGAAGAAAGGCTTGCATCAGCACACATTGTACAGCCTTGCAAATTATACAGAAATTGAAAAGGTGTCTCCTTTATATGTGCAATGAATCATTTGATGTCCAGTGATCCTCTACAAATGATGAAAAAACATATTTAAACCACTTAAGAAGTTTCCAGCACTTATCAAATGCGATTACTCTTACAGTAAAAAAAGAAAAAGAAAAGAAAACTATATCAATGGGAACACAATTAAAGTGCAAACTTTTTTTTTTTTTTACTTTTTTGCCATTTGGGGGAGTCACATTTAATTTCCTCACTGTGTATTAAAAACTAATGGGCTCCAGTTAAAAATTTTCTGCAGTGCTCATTTCCCCCTTTTAATACTTATCCTGATGGAACAGAAGCAAGCTGCTCAGGAATATAATTTATTGGCAGTTAAAGGTTCACATCTCTAAAGTAAATCTTGAAACGGCAGGACTGGAGAAGGTCTTCAGTAGTTATTGTTGGATTCCATTACCCTTGGAAGAGGATCAGAGGGGAAGAGAAATATGCTACCTTCCTTGCCCTTTGGCATACTGGGCTAGAAACACAGTGAAATTCCTTAGGAGCGCTTCTCTTTCCCTCCCTCCCCCAGATCACTGCCCTTAAACTGACAGAAGTGTGCTGGCTGTGTGCAAAGGGATTACAAAATACACGTAAGAATATGGTTTTTCCTTATGAACAAAAGTTCGCTGTACAACAGAGCTTTGGATCTGATACAAGAATTCAGAAATATAAAACGAAACTACTACAAAAGGGGTGTTTTCAACAGCATTCTTCAAAGAAGGCTGCCTGTCCGTTTCACATCACAGCAGTATTTTACTTTGTTGTTGATGATTTAAATTGCGTGTTTATTTCTGCATCTTCTCCTGGATCACTGGGCTTATTTTCTTCAAAGGCTTTACTGTCACATGGCATCCAAGGAGTCTTTTATGAAGACAACAAAAACCCATAAACATCAAGCCAATCAAGTAGAGGAGATAAGGACATGGAAGTGATAAAGGCTGAATGTTCAATGACCTAGCTGTTACTGAGAACTAGCCCTTTCCAGAATGTGAAAGTCATAGTGCTTCTTGCTTGTTCTCAGCCTAAACTTGTTCAGTGAATTACTTTGTTTCTTCAATGCATTTTGGGCTGCAGACATGGTTGGAAACGTTGCTAGAACCGTGTACGTAGATGCCAAGTCACTAAGTTTGGAAGGTTCAGCGTTCACATTACTATCTCCACTACCACAGTAGTGATGGTGTTGCTGCTGTTGCACCTGTAGGAACTGGGGATCCCGTAGCCACCGAATCTTGGCACCAACTTTAAGAAGTTCCACAAATAATTTTTCAGCTTCTGCTCGAGTTATTCCTTCTGGCAGTTCAGTAATTTCTAAGACTTTTCCTACAACTGAGGGGTGGAAAAAGACATGCAGGATTAAAAATGGCTTGCTTTGTAATGCCTATGGTATCCAGATCCAGACCCACCAACAAGTTTTTGTGCTTGGCTGGCAATCAACCCAGTTCCTTGAACTAACAATTCAATAATGCCCATTGTTATCAAGAAGAGACAAATGAGACATCAATAGCTGTGCAGCAGCTATTTTAAAAACTTACTGAATGGAAAGGTGCAGCATATGGACATGAAATGACAAGGGCCACCACACCCTCTCAATACCTAGAGAAAAGGTAATCTATTAACTGCCAAGTTTTCTACATGGCCTGAGGCTACTAATGTCAGGATCAGTGTATCCAGTGGTGATTGTCCTTAGGCAGGAGGGAATTGATTAGTGGGACTCTCTGAAGCAGATTTAGGAGGGGTGCTGGGAGGATCACTGAAATGTCTCCTTCCCTTTTCTACTGACAGATTCCCTTCTGACAACCCAATGCCATAATTAGAGATTACCCAGTAAATTTTAAGTGGCTATGGGTTTCAGTAAGTAGTAGCAATAGTCACCAACTTCAAAATCTGCTATTTTGCAACAAATTGAATGTGAGAACCAGCATTTCCAGCAGGAACCCAAATTATAATATTTGGCTTTCCCCTCTCATGGCAGGAACCCTACAAATTATAAAACACAAACACACACACACACACACACACACACACTCTGCTGGAACAAAAATGTCACTTTGTGATTCTTGCAAGAGTCTTTCACAAACTCTGTCTCCGTTACTGGTACGTTAAAAAAAAGGTTCTCCAATGAGATTTATACACATTCCAGATATGGCAGCAGTTTCAAAACTAAAAACGTACTCTGGCTCTTCATCACAGAGAGGGGCACGTGTAGAAAGCATACTATGCAATATCAGCTTTAGATCATGAATGTGATCATGGTGATAGGGAAATAGCAGTAGCTCGCACAATCTGAGCACAGATGCAAAGCACTTTGAACAGGTAACCTATCACACCTCTTATTGCTGTGGCATATTCTGAATCCATCTCCAGACGACATTTAGACCTAGAGAGCTGTGATAGAATGGTAACAGGCATAATATACCTTCCTAGTAGTTCAGCTGCATCAAAGTTACAATACGTCACATACCTGGTTCTCCTGCACCAAGGTCTGTAGAAGCAGCCTTTTTGGCTGGCTTTCTTCCTCGGTTCCCATGTCTGCTTCCAGGCTGACACTACCAGGGAGAGGGGTCAGACATACACAAAGAATGATCAGAGGTTGATTTTTACCTCCCACAAGGGATGCAGGGTGTGACACAATTCATCTAAGTTGAGCAAATGATAAACAACTGCTTCCTTTTCTTGAAAATGTTTTACTTGGCAATAGGTGCAGTGCTGTGCCATTTGAACCCATGAAGTGGCACATCTCTCACATTGACAAAAATTACTTGCACTCCAGAAGAACTTGAATAATTGCATTGGAGCAATTGGTCAATGAACCCTCTTTGAGATCCAAACAGCACAGTGCACCTCTACACTTTGCAAGATGGCAGTAGTTCTAGGTGAAGCCTAGATTCTTACTACCCCCAAACCTGTCTTTAACCTGGATTTCAACTTAAGACAAAGAGGGCAAACATATACAGAAATCTGTAACAGTATGCAGTTTCATTTTGACAATGGACATTTTTGTCTAGCCTAATTTGTAATGAAACTATCTTGGTTCTCCCCACCCCAAACTGGAGCATCACTTATGCATGTTTTTTATTTCAAAATAGCTGCTCCTACTTTTTACTAACGTAAACAATTCCTTTTTTTTAGGAAAGCGGGTAATCTCTCTTTCCCATTTATAAAATGAACCTGACTTACAAACAAGTGACATCCAAATTATTGGGCTGTTTCCTACTGTTTCCTACCTGTGGACCTGCTACATGCCCATGTAGCAGAGCTGGAGGATTGTACTGCAACGGCTGACCAAGTAAGGGATATCTGGCATCTCCTGAAGAAGACATAGAAATAAACTTAGGTTTCAGATTGCTCAATCAATTCTAAATAATTCTAAACAAATGCAATTAACTGTTTCTGTGCAATGGTATCGATATTCCAAGTCAATGAAGCTGCACTGACAGCAGTTAATTAGGATGGAGTCAATTCCAAATTCATGGGAAGTCAACATGCCTTAGGAGAAACATTAAAATTCGACTCTCCAAGTGAATTTAAAAAAGTAAAAAATGTAATCAAGTTCTTACCTTGTCCAGGAACAAAGGGTCTAGAGAATGGGGGTACAAGAGGAAGAGGTGTTAACGTGGGACGGATGTTCTTTATGTTTGACAGCTGACTTGGCGCTGGCGACTGGGCTGGAGAGGTGACAGGACTACCTATTTGTGGACTATGCTGCAACTTTAAAAGAAAACAAAAAAGGAAAGAGAACATTATGCCTGAGTTTACGAGAATAGATGAAAGCAACCCTTTCAAGTTTGTTTGGTGGGGGGCGGTGGCCCTTGTGAATATCAGTTTCATAGACTGCAAGTGAACTGTGAATTTGTGCATTTTGAAATCTTCTCATTTTCCATTTCATATAAAGAGATGATTCTCTGTTATGCAGCTATGATGCATAAAATCACAAGCCCATTACAAAGTTACTACTTCTGTGACTGGCAAGATGCTTAAACGCAAGAAACAATACTCTGCCCCTCTTCCTAGACATGTAAGTCAGGAAACCTTTTGGGGATACCATTTGAAGGACAGACTGTGCCCCATACTAGTGTGCTGTTCCTTTTGCTGCAGCACTAGGCCATCCAATATTGTGGTGCGTGTGGGCGAAGACACAGGAACCACTGATTATACCAAAAAAGGGGCAATTTTATACTGGCGATCTGTACAACTTTCTTAGTCGTTTCCACAATATATAATATTTAGGTACCGTATTTTTCGCCCCATAGGACGCACTTTTCCCCCTCCAAAAATGAAGGAGAAATCTGGGTGCGTCCTATGGGGCGAATGCAGGCTTTCGCTGAAGCTTGGAGAGCGAGAGGGGTCGGTGCGCACTGACCCCTCTCGCTCTCCAGGCTTCAGGAAGACATCCGCAGCCTGGGCAGCCCTGCAGGAGGTCCGGCAGGGATGTCTAGGCTGCGGATAGCAGCCTGCTTCCCGGAGCATCGGGCGCCCTGAAAGCAGAGCGCCCGGCGCTTCGGGAGCACATCCGCAGCCTGGGAAGCCCTGTGGGAGTTCTCCGCAGGGCTCCCCACGCTGCGGATAGCAGCCTGACGCCCAGCGGGCGGGGCGCCCTGAAGCAGAGCGCCCTGCGCGCCGGACAGACATCCGCAGCATGGGGAGCCCTGCAGGAGTTCCCCGCAGGGCTCCCCACGCTGCGGATAGCAGCCTGCCGCCTGAGGCAGACATCGGCCAGCCCCACAAGCTCGGGGGACAGAAGGGAGGCGCAGCGCCGTTCCTCGACCTGGTTCGGTTTCCCCGACCTGCTTTTGGGGGGGAAATAAAGGAAAAAATTTTTTCCTTTATTTCCCCCCCAAAAAACTAGGTGCGTCCTATGGGACAGAGCGTCCTATGGGACAAAAAATATGGTATATAAATATTTTTTAAAACCTGTTACACACTGAAAATGATGAAATGAATGCTCCCCCCTTTTTAAAACATCAAAATGGAATACCTGTGTAGAGCTGTCCAAAGCGCCAAAATCTGTTGACTTCTGCCCTCTTTGATGGTCACAATAATATTTATTTTGTTTCCACTGGGGAGGTGAATGGGGTCGAGGCTGAGGATTGTTGGGTATACTGAGTTGCATCATTACCATTCCTCCACCTGGTGGTGGTGCTACTGCTACAAAACAAAATTAGGAAAGAAGGGTGCTTAAGTTCCTAGTTACCCCAACCTTCCTAAAGATTGCTTCCAGCCACCTTAATCCATCCACCTGCTAAGGCCATCAGCAAATTCTCCACTCCGTGATCCACCAAGGTCAGAGATGAAAATGGGGTGAGACACAATTCAGGGCTTTTGTACATGTCGGAAGCAATTTTGCAGCCCTCCAACCTACTTTTTATATATATACTGTCTACTGCACAACAGTTTTCCTGAAAGGGGGGGGGGACTATAGCTCATAAAGAAACAGGTATTTGTGTATCTGAAAAAGTGTCCATGCACATGAAAGCTTATACCAAGAACAAATTTAGTTGGTCTCTAAGGTGCTACTGGACAATTTTTTAAATTTTTTTATATATTTCCTAAAGAAACAAATCTCCAAAATCTCAACTAATAACATTTAGAAACCCAGAGCACATTGTTAAGCTATTATTCTTTTTCTTCCTCTTTTTACAGTTCCATTAAGAACACCAAGTACACAATGCAAAGTACCAATTGTTCTCTGAAATTATAAGGAGTTACGAGAAACTTTTTGTGTGTGCTTTGAACACAAAAGCCAGACCTAGGATATGCTGAGCACCCACTGCTCTCGAGATCCTTATTTCATTCGTCTCCTTCCCTTCCTTGAAGGAACTGAAGGTGGCACATACAGTCTCTCCTTCTCAAGTTCATTCTTTCCATAACCTTGTGAGGTAAGTTAGGCCAGAACAGCAAAAATATTTTAGGCCAGGAGAGCAGACAGTTGACATCATTGCCCCAATGCCCACTTCATTGGCGGCGGCGGCGGCGGCGGCGGCGGCTGCTGCCGCCGCCAGGAAGAGGTCTGTCTAATTTTGGTGAACTCCACTTCCCCAGCAGAAGGCCCACCCCTGCCTGATGCATGCCATCCCACACTGGTTGGAAGGGTGCCCCTGGCCTTCTTGATAGGGCTTCTCAGGGGTCACGGGGCCTGGAGGGGTATGGAGATAAGAAGGCAGGCAAGTCTCCATTCATGAACTTCAACAAATCTTAGAATCCAGTACATGCACTACTCACTGTATGCAATTTCACTGGACTAGGATTGATAAGCAAATAAGGTTGTTGTTTTTATTTTTAAAAAATTAGCCCCACGATCAGAGAGTGAAAGGGTCTAATGGTCACGATTCTCTTTTCACACCTGCACACTGTTGTCCTTGGAGTTGCTGGGAGTTGCAGGGAGAGGTTGTCCTAGAGAACTGTATCTGCTCTGATCCAGGAGGCTGAAGATATGCTACTGATGAGCTGCAGAAGGCGGGCCGGGGGGGGGGGGCGGCGGAGAGAGAGAGAGAGATGGAAGGAAGGAAAACACCGTGTATTAAATGCAAACTGTAGACCTCAGCCAGGATATCTGAAATTTGTGAAAGCCGCTTGTAGCATGCAATCTGATTTTGAACAGGAGAACCAATACATAATTTACTTGTTACAGAAAGTACAGCTGCGCAACCCTGCTAGTTCATACACCTGCCATCCTGGCAAAATAGGTAAAGAGGTAGCACAGGGCTGGCTAGCTGTAGCCCTCCTCCTTGGCCCCCGCAGGATGAAGAAAGCAGCCAAACCTGTGTAATGTGGTTATCCTACAGACTGCTTGGGCACATTGTTATTCCTTCCCTTTTTGCCATTTTACAATTCGTTTGTCATTTCATAATTTGAAAAGATTTATAAGCTCTAGGGGGGGAAATGAACCCTACTTACAATTTATACTAATAAAATTTAAGATGAGAGGGTGAAACAGTTGCCATAGGGGAAAAAATTAGTGACTGTTCTCATTTCTCTAATCTTCTTGTGAATTATTCATGGTGTGGCTTTTGGAAAGGTGACCAGGCTTTGAAGATTGCCATTAATGCAACACATTACTGCAAATTGC
The DNA here is from genome assembly GCF_964252035.2 of Podarcis erhardii. Taxonomy (NCBI): domain Eukaryota; kingdom Metazoa; phylum Chordata; class Lepidosauria; order Squamata; family Lacertidae; genus Podarcis; species Podarcis erhardii. The sequence continues at coordinate 98,782,164 of NC_138497.1, read as the reverse complement.
TGACATTAAAAAAATAAAAGCTGCTTTCAAAGCACAACGCTCAAAGATCAAAGGAACCCTAAATATCAAATAGAACTGATACAAAGATAACCTACAGGCGAGATTTTTTCGTTGTTTTGCAGGGAATATAAACAAAGTCAGAACTCTTCACCAAGGTGACCTCAAAATCTATTTCGCAGTACTTCTGCAGAATAACTGCAGATGACCAAAAAGCTGTGCAGGATACTATTGCTTTATCCTTGGAAACCCATCCATTTTACTTGATAAGGGAAAGAAATTGGCCTTAAGTGGGAAACTAATGTTGTGTTGATACTTTACTCTCTGCCCAGTGGCATATCCATGTTTGTGAAGTAGAACCATAGGATACAGTCATCTCTCGGTATCCATTTGCAGGTACTGCTTAAAACACTTTGTCTGTTTTGTCATTAGGGAGTAATTACAGGTTTATTCATTTGTCACAAATCAGATTAATCCATCCTAATGCAGAAATCCATTGGATGATATGTAGAAATAAGTTCTGCATTATGTCTTTCATCACTATAGGAGAGGAAATGGTAGGGCGTGGGTTCCACAAACACAACAGGAGCCGGTAACAGGCTAAAATATACCTTTTGGACCAATGGAAGAATACACCACACTACTTGGGCTATAATCCTATGCAATCCTATACCCTGGGAGTGAGCCCCTTTGAACTACGTGGGGCTTTTACCTTCAAGTAGACACGTATAGGATTGCCCTTTTGAGACATCTTAGTTTGCCTCTTAGCACTCAAATAAGAATCAGATCGTTTCATTCCATCCATGTAGTACCGCTAGTAATAATAACTACATGAATGCCATTAGAACAACTGTGTATTTGTTAAATGCTTGAATAAATCCAATTGAACCACAAAGCGGCTTGCTGTCAGCTCCCACTGTTTAAATCACAACCTTCTTTGTGATGGTGCAAATGAAACGCCACAATTAGGAGTAAAATTTGAGCCTGGCACGAGGTACTGCATATGTTACACAACCCCCTCACACATACACTTTGGCTGGATGCAAAGGTTCACTGGAATATGTCACATTTCCTGTGTATTTAGCCTTTTTCTGTTTTATCTGTGTTTTTATCTGTTGGCTGACTTGAGTCCTCGTCTGGGGAAAAGGTGGGCTGTAAATAAATATATTTATAATTTTACAAAAGCTAGAGCAGGTCACCTGCAGACTGGCATAAGTGAAACAGATAGCATAGGTAATTCTCCTACTTGTCTGGGACTGCTGCCAAATTAACTCCTTCCAAGAAACCAGGATTGCACAGAGACCTAAGACAGCTTGAGCAGTCAAGACACTGAGGAAATGCACTCACTATGTTATATACCAGGCATAGGCAAACTCGGCCCTCCAGATGTTTTGGGACTACAATTCCCATCATCCCTAGCTAACAGGACCAGTGGTCAGGGATGATGGGAGTTGCAGTCCCAAAACATCTGGAGGGCTGAGTTTGCCTATGCCTGTTATATACAGATGTATCATTCCTTGTCTGGTGTCTAGGTCAGAGGTAACCAGCTCCGCAGTAGAATCTGGCTATGCATAATGCTTATCAGTTCGAAACGGCAAACTCAGACCCACATCTTTGAAGCAGCTTTGCTGCTCATTTTAAGGGATTGTTTTTAATGCTGTGTTTTCCTGCTCTTTCAACTTTTGAAAAGGTGAACAGCACATCTTAAGACTAGGAGGAGGGTGGGCAAGACAGACAGCCAAGAAAGGCATTTAAAATGTTGATGATTAACTCCCCATTGTGTTGTGAAGCTGTGGGGAAAGCTGTACTGTTTCTGTGCCGGAAAAAAGGGAGTAAGTACAGTTTGAAAATGTATTATCTTTTTGCATCCTAAGTAAGCACAGTTGCAATTTTCCTGCAAGGAGGAGTGAGAACAAGGCACAGAACATATTGCTGTAAAGTCTAAGATCCACTGAGCAAAATAAGAAATTTGAGAAAATAAATATATGCCCAGGAAGGCAGTTTATGGTTTTTGAAGTTTCAGCAGACATAGAATCATAACAGTTGGGAGGGACCCTGAAGATCTTCTAGTCGAACCCCCTGCAATGCAGGAATATGCAGCTGTGCCTTACAGGTATTGAAAATGCAACCTTGGCATTATCAGCACCACGCTCTAACCAACTGAGCTACATGCCCTGCACAATTACAGCATTTCTTGACTAAAATGACCACCAGACATTTCTCTTTTAATAATAAAAATAAAACAGCCTCTATGTAGGAAATTGTATTTCAGATCCTTGTAAATACATCAGCTCAGATTACTAAAGATCAATACGTTTTTGAATGAACTGCTTTTCCTACTGCCTTTTTTTCTTGTGGATTCTGGCTACTTTGAGCACAACCATTTTTTGGAAAAGCAGCATACAAATAATATGACCCATTCTTAAAAAAATAATAATGTTAAACTCACCTTAAATTATTCTGTTGTCCAGATGGAATGACACTGTAGTAAACTGGCATTCCCGATGTGGATAGTCCTTGGTTAGACTGACTGGGAATAACAACTGGCTGTTGATATGTCTGCTGAGACATTCCTTGGGAACCTTGAGCCATTGAAACCTGAGGATTAGAAGTACATTAGGATACCTAATGAAGTTTTTTTAAAAGAAAAAGAACTGAGACATTTATTGTGACAACCTGTTTAGTAAACAAGGGGTGGGGAACCAGTGACCCTCCAGAAGTTGCTGGACTGCACCTCTCATAATCCCAGCGCATTGACCATGCTAGCTGGGGCTGATAGAAGAAGGGAGTCCAATATCAAATGGAGGGCCACACATTCCCAAGTCCTGCTGTAAACCAAGGTCCATAAATACCCATCCTGACAACAGCTTCATGGGTCCAAGAGAGACAGCCTAGTACTTACCAAGGAGGCAAAAACCTATCGCTAGGATGAAATGCTTCAAATTATAGGTAGGGGTCCAAAATGAATGAGTTCTCATCCATACAAAGTAATTCCCTTCACAAAGAAAACTAGGTGCAAGGGCCTTCCAGAGCCTAATATTCTTCCTGGTTCTAGTTTTCCAGCAGCCCCTACATATAATTTGAAGTGGTTTAGCTCAGAGGAAGTCTTAGGTCTCACTCTTGACCAGAGCCTGTGGAATGGCAGAGAGGATTTTCCAGAGACTTTGGCTCTTCAAGATGCCTATGAAAACGATGTGGAACAGTGGTAGGTGAATGTCAGCTACACAAAACTAATATGCAGAAAGACAAGGTGACGCACTGTATTCGGCCACCTTGATTGTTCTGCAAATGGGCTTAGCTGATCTCTGGAAACAGAGTAAGCAAAATTTCTCCATTGCTTAAAATCCAAACTGAGTAACTGTGAAGCTTTAGTCTACAAATAAAATGTTTCACTTCAACAAACCATTTTGCGGCAGTTAAGAATGAAGTTTGCATACATTTGTGATAACCAAAAGTGACCAACCACCCTTAGTCCTGACTAGGCAAAGCTTCAGTGTTTTAAAAAAGAATCAATTATATTTCATATTTGCAATAAGAAGACAACAACAGACAATAGCTTACTTGATAAGATGGCACAGGTGGGTACGGAACAAGTACACCTTGGATCTGATTTCCAATATTGTTTGGCTGGCCACTGACTAGATTTTGGTTCTGAGATTGCTGGACGCCAACTAAACCCTGGTAGTTTTGCTGCTGGTTAGGCATAACTTGGTAACCTGCAAATACAGAAATATTATTATTCATTTTGACATGTTATAACAAAACATATTTATACCCCAGTTCCCTTTAGATGCTACAGCTGTAGTACAGGAATCTGTGGGTTTATTGCACAAATATGTTGTAATGTTTAAAGGATCAGCATGAGGTTGGCAGGGATAACTGCACAGGATCTGTCAACAACTGTGCAGTAAGACCCATGTCAATAGCCCTGCTCATATAATTGTGGGCCTTTTCAGATGTCACAGCAATAGCACTGACTGAACTCACAGGAAAATGAGCTCCCATGCCAGTGTTATAACATCTAAAGGGCACTATAGATACATGGGGCAGTTTTGTTTGGATGGTTCCTCCAACGAATTATAATTAGTTGGCATGTGGCAACTTCTGCCTACTTAAGTCCAGTGCAACTATGAGTTTGTACTTCATTTTTACTAAAATGACAGATTCTATTCAGGTATACAAAGCATTGGCTTTTTGAACTTTGATTCCTTTCTTTTTTCATTGTCTCCTTGAGTAATTTTGTTTTATTTTAATCAGTAACAACACATGCATATCAAGTTGAACAAGCCCACCGAACAACAATGCAAGACAGACAATTTATCTTACTTTTGAAGGCTGAGGTGTGTGTGTTATGTGTGTGTCTGTTTACCTGGTCACAGGTCTGACTTATTTCATGAGTTGGAACAGTCCTAAGTATAAAAAGAACATGGAATATTTTGCAACAAAAGGTTCCCCCTCCTATCACCTTTTCCATTTACTGACAAGATGGTAGTTTGGAAGTCTCCCAAAGGGGTTCAAAGGACAGGAACAAGGGCTAAATTCTCACTGACCTTAAGCTAAGGTACCACCTCGCTACTTAAAGGCCAAGGTATTATCAGATCACCTTAAAAGTATATTACCAGATCTTCTTAAACCAAATGCCTTCATACAGATTGACAGAACAGGCTCAAGTTTCTAAGTTACTTAAGAAATAAAGACTGAGCATAGTCTTATCAATGCCAGGTGCCTATTTTTCTTCTATTTTGAGAATAAGGTATATGGTCCCAGTAAAACTATGCATGGAGCTGGCAAGATTCGGCACTGATCCTTTGCTGGGTGAACAGAATAAGTTAATAGAAAAGGTTCTCTTTCCCATCCAATTACTGGAAAATAATTTGCATGTGGAATGTAAAAAAAATGTACCATTCTTGTAAGCTTTTTTTTATACAGTGTAAAGCACTGGGTGCTGAGCACAGCTTTTAAAGGCATGGGATATTTCTCCAGTGAAAACCCAGCACTGTATCTGTAACATTCAAACATGTTTTATTTCAATAAACTGACACTGAGCCCTTAGAAACTCAAATTAAGACCTACATTCTGCAATATACACCTTCATCTGTTAAAATATGATCAGCTGCCCCTTTCTCTTTTTTTTCTGGCCACATAATGCTATCGTTTTGCTCTTCTTCCTAATTACTCCTTTACAATTGTGCCTTCCTTTCTCCCTGGAAAATCATATAAATAAAGTAAAGCACCCAGTGCTTGAGAGGCCTCATTTCAGCTGTTGCATTATAATGTGTTTGGCATTTTTTTTCTCCTTTGAAAACATGAGGGGGGCCAAGCTACTATTTGTACTTTGAAATGGTGAATGGTGTGCTGAACTTTCAGACACTGATTTCCCAGTTTCAAGGGAAGTATCACATTCCATTACACTTTGCTGTCCTGCTTTTGAAAACAAGATGTATCGCCTGTGTCAGTGCTTTGCTGTTTAATAATAATAATAATAATCGGTTCTGCCTAACTCTAAATAGAAGTGTTTCATCTGGACAGCCATGCTGCATTATTTACATGTGTGCATTCACAATCCCAGACAGACTGAATACAGTACTAAACCTTAGGGCTCTCCCAAAAATAATGAACCCATTCATGACACCTTGTTTTTGTTTTCCTACAAGTCTTTGCTGCAGCAAATTTATTTGATTAGTAATGAGCATGGCATAAGATGTTAAGTCTGATGAGTGGACTACACCTGTTTTCTAGGCACAGGCTATCAAATATCATGTTCATTACTAGATAAAGATTCAAAAGCTCGGAACGGAGAAGTGGATGATTTCACCCAACTTCTTGTCCTTAAGGCAGGTTTGCCTTGTACCTAAAATATTGGACGGACTATGTAAAACTACATCCTGTAGAAGCAGGATCTTTATTTCCTTATTAAGATCATATGTATGCATCAAGGAAATAGAGCATCCAATCTCTTTTAAAAGGTGAAATCAGTAATAATCTGAAGTAATTGAGTGGGACTGCAGCTAAAACACATGTTAACAATCTACTATTAAAACATAAACTTAAAAGATGTGTACAAGCCAGATTAAATATGCATGGTTGCAAAGTTACAGTTTACTTAGTATACCTCCCTCCCAATCTTGTTTAGAAAAGAGAGATCCTGAGGGTTTATCATGCTCTCCTCTCAACAGTTCTATATTTTCATATAAAATAGATGCCTGAATATATTCAGCACCTAACAAATTGTGTCCAGCAGCACTAGAACCCAGGCTACGGCACCAATGATGGCATAGAAACCTGGAAATCTACAAAAGTGCTGCAACTTCAATTAAATATATATATATATATATATATATATATATATATTTCTCAGGGACTGCAGTGTAGCTGTGAAAATTATTCAGTGTCTTCTGGCACTTTCACACAGACAAAGCAAAAATCAATTTTCCATGCTGAGAGAGGAACTAGGGCAATATAAATTGCTGCTAACACACTGCCCCATGGGGTTTCAAGACACTTTCTATTTTTAGCTTCACTATTCTACCCCAGAATACCAAGTGGCATGAAAGAAATACAGCACTCAGCAGGAAAAAGAAAGGGAAGAAGCAACACCTGCTGAAATTTATTTTACAGCAGCGCTAGCAAACTGTAGTTAAAAACCTCATGCTTCCCAAAATTCAAGAGCTCTGCAAAGAACGAGAAAATACATTCTGCAATACTATCTCTTCCTTAAATAACGAAATTGCTTATAGTACCACGATCTGCATCTCATGCAATTAGGAAGAGACATAATATTTCACTAACGAAGTGCAAACCTCAAGCATGGTGAGAAAACACACAAAAAACACAGGACACACAAAACAGACCACAAAAAGGCAAAAAAAGCCTGTCAAAGATATTCTTGCCCAATGTCTGTTTCTGAACATCACCTTCCTGGTGCTTCCTTCTAGTGCCACCTAGGTAAGGACAGATGTTGCTGACTTTTCTTTCTTTATTTTCTTAAAGGGAAGAACAGTGTTTGCTCCTTGATCAGAAAGCAACAATCCAAGACAGACACACCTGAGACCCCTTTAAAAAGGAAGCCAGGAAGCAGCTGAAAAAGAGACCGGTTCACTGTGAGAAATGTAACCCTCTCAGACAGTGTTACGGCCCCGAATCCAACAGCTCATGAATAAAACCAATCTATTGCACAATCTATCACACATACCACGGCCTGGTTTGTCACAGAGACACACATAAAACCACATTTACTACAAAATACGTAGACATTCTGAAAGTTGTTCTCAGTAATTATCTAAAATATTTTAAATGCTGCAAAGTAAAAAAAAACACAGGTCACTGAAGATAGTGGTGAACAACAGGGAGCATTCAAATGGGCTTATTTTTGCTTTCACTTAAAAAGAATGGGCTTAAACACTTCCATCCTTTCACATTTTGCAGAGCACTTGTGCTTTTTTTGTACTTACATAGATACTATTTCCTATTGCCCTAGAAATCTTTAAACTCCCATACACACAACAGGAAACTTTCCAGGCCATTCTTCAAAAAACCTTAAACTAACTTGACATTTCCTCTAAGCTTCAGCAGCTTGGACCTAATTTTCCAGCAGAGCACTGGTGGTTCCAGAAGCTTCTAAATGTGTGTATAAGCTGGCACAACTCCTCAGAAACAAACCTGCTCTGGCCCTTTGCCTAACGTGCAAAACCCCTTCTGCAGGAGCATACTGATGAGCAATGTCTACATCCACAATGTATTGGTCATGGCAGTCTTGCCCAGCGTGAGTTGTAAAACAGGAAGTGAGAATTACTTGCAACCAAGTTCTACACTGCAAAGGAAGTTTCTGCTTGCGTTTCATCAATAGCAATCCTCAATATTGTAAGGCAAACTTGCATGAGAAAACAGAGGAGAATTTTAATAACTGTGTGACATGGTTGGCTAATGAGCCCTAAAGTATCTCAAAGGCAGCCAAGTCAGAGACAGTATCCTTATGCAATTAAAGGAAGTATCTTGGATTAGAAGGTAAATTAAGGAATTTCTAGCCCTCTCCTTCCTTCCTATAGTCACCTGTGCCCTCCCCAAAGGTTTATTGGGGCAGGGCTTCTAAAGAATGCAAGGTGGAATGCAGGGCGTTTCTGGAAGCAGGAAGAATTAGGATCCAAGCCACTGCATACATCCAACCTCTATACTTAGAAGTTACTTGCAGTCCCATTGAAATTCAATAAATCAGTGTGAAAAGTTTGTACCTATTTTTTATATTGATTTCAATAGGTCCCAACTTCATATTGATTCAAGGCAACTTGTTCAGATCTAAAATAAAGATTAAAGTAATACCATGTGCACACAAAAAGAGGGAGGGTTCATTTTAAACCTTGCTAAGATGGGCAAAATCTAACTTTAACATGGTTGTATTCCCATGTACAATAGCAAATATAAGCAAATATGATCATACAATTCTCTCTCATTCAATGTTAGTAGCCCTAAACCTACTACAGAACTACACTTTATTAGTGCCAAAATCACTGCTGAAATATAATAGATTTGAAAGGTGGTTCTTTAAAAAAATAAAATATATTATTTTCTATTAGGATTTCTTTATCATCCTTGCCCTTGTAATATTGTGGTGCTCTGTAAATGTTTTTAAACACTGCTCAATAAGAATTAGTTATGTGATTTTAAATTTGTATTTTAAAGTGAGAAAATCTTAACTTTTTTTTTTTTTTTCTGGAACGCATGCTACCCTTCTGTCCCAAAGACATCCTCAAGGTGACTTAAAATAGTTGATATATAAAGGAATGGGTAATATTTGACTTTTCGAATGCTCAAATGCTACTTCATCCCTTCACAATGAGTCAAGGTGGCTCCTACCAATATAATCAACACAGACTTTAAAACAGGTCTTCCTGGAGGCCTTTGTGTGGGATTTGGAAGAGAGCAGACATTCTGGGTATTCTGATAACCAGCCTGATCCTTTCCTATAAAAGATCTTTCCATGTGGGCCTACGTAGATACAGCATGCCTGACCCAATGGTGTAAGAGGTATTCCTTTTCAAAGTTTTCAAAGGCGGCATTAAAAATTATTAAAACCCTTATCAACATGACTAGATCAAGGCCACAGTCTCATTTTTGACAGCCCTTGCACTTCTACAGCACATATTAAAAGAGAAGCCAATCCTATATTCCCTGCTATTTATTTAGCTGCTGTGGGAATGAAAACATGCTCATTGAGAACACAGGTGTTGCCAGTGGGACAAAAGCCGTAACTGTTCCTCTTCATATTCTAGAAAGCGTTTCTAAGAGGCTCTGATGTAATGCAAAATTTCAAAAAATAAAGCAAAGCATCTGAGTCCAATTGTCAATTCTCAAAGAAGAATCCCCTTTGTACTTCTTAACAATTAATGCATGCACAAACACTAAACCATACTGAAGTACAAAACTTCTTGACAATAGAGCTCAATCTGCAAAAAGTAAGGGTGTCATTGTATTAAAACTACCACCTATGACTAAACGAGGTTCAAGAAACAGCAGAAAACACACGGAAAAGACAAAGCCAAAATGTTATAGTTTTATGCGATTTTGAGGATGAAGACTCAGAGAAACATCAAAAGCCAAGGGCAATGGGAGATAAACTTGTTCGCCATAACTCAGGATCAGAGATATCTTATCTGAAGAATTTCTGAACAAGTTTAAGGTAAAAACTTATGGAGCAATGCTACAGTTACAGTATAAATTGCACAAACTTGAGAGTTGAAAATTGAGGAGAACATCAATCCATGTCAATTTGGACTTTTGTTAGAAGTTATTCACATTGCCAAAAATGGATTGAAGAGAATGAGTGTTCAAGGTTATGTTTTCCAAACAAATAATTTACTTCCCACCCTCTTTTCTTGTGAATCCGGTCACTTGGGATTTATCAGCTTGAACAATTTAAAAGAATGCATTTTCACCAAATGGGAATTCTATCAGCACTTCAAAGCCAAAAAAACCCTTACTTTATTTGTAACAGACCTTTTAGGCTTTCACAACGAAACCGCATTCCCTCCTGCATTACACAGCACCCTGAAAAAGTCCATGCATTTGGGCTATAGGGGGTGGGGAGGGGGAGAGACCACCAACCTGTCTGCTGTGCAGGCTGTGGCAGTGGCTGGTTTTGCTGTGTGTTGTAATGAACAGAAGTAACTGGCCGATACTGCTGACTGGAGTGTGGATACTGGCCTGGAGCGCAGTAACAGGCTGGCATCTAAAAAGGAAGCAACATGTTGAAGATTCATTTATATGCTTCTATAATTGAGTCAAGTCCAACAGCATAAAATGATGGCAGATAAATAAGAAAGCATATAAACACACACACACACACACACACACACACACACACACACTCAGAAAAGCAAGTCTAGTGAAAAATAGGAGGAGTGGGGTTATTTAAATGCTTAGCTGCTGAACAGCATTATCTCTTGGTGAAATTTTAACATGCATTCATTGTATCCAGCTTTAGATCCAAAACAGCAAAAAGACACAATGTGGCTCCATGCTTTGTCAGCCGATGTGATAACCGAAGTATTGGGTTGTATCAGGCATGGCCAAACTTGGCTTTCCAGCTGTTTTGGGACTACAACTTCCATCATCCCTAGCTAACAGGAGCAGTGGTCAGGGATGATGGGAATTGTAGTCCCAAAACAGCTGGAGGGCCAAGTTTGGCCATGCCTGGGTGGACACAATGAGCATGATTAACCTAAGTACACTTATTTCAATAGGGGTTTTTTCTGAATATGACTTTGTTGGATACAATCCATTATCATAAACAGAGGAGGCTCTTGTGGAAGTCTCAACAATAACAAGATACAGGCTAAGGCATGCTATCACAGCTATAAAAAAAGGAGTACTATAGTCTCACTTAAAGTACGTATTGTTTAGGTCAAAATACTGTATTACAAATATGTCAGTGGAACACCTATGAGGCTTTATTTTAACTATTGTAATGCACACATAGTCCTTTTAAAGAACAGAAGACTCGCATATGTAATAAATATGCATCAACTTCTAATTCTGCTAAAATTAAGCAAAAACAAAGTTAATACTTGTTGACAGCAAGGGTCCTCTAATTCTTTCTGTGATTGAAGTATGAAGTTCAGATTGCTTCCACATAAATTAAAGGAGTGGGAGGAAGAGGAAGCCCTACACAAAGCCAGATTCAGTTTAATCAGCAGTTAATATGAACTACACCTTTGACATTGTCTGGTAATATTACAAAGCTCTCTCTACCTGTGGCATTGGTTGCTGCATATATCCCTGTTGCTGAAGAACTTGCTGGTTGACAGGGTGGCTGGATGCACTGTAATTAGGAGTAGGAACAGGTTGGCCAGGGGGTGGCGGTGGGGCTGGTGGAGGAGGTGGGGCCGTTGCTATGATGAAACCAGATTGCTGTGGGGGCTGAAGGACAACCGTGGACTGGAACATGGTGGCATGAGGATCAGCAGCTTCCCCAGATGGCTGTCGGGAGAGACTCATATGGCTAAATTGGGATCCTAGGTTGTCTTGCTAAAATAAGCAAAACAGTAAGAGTTATTCCTCTTTCGAATGCACGAGAGGAGATAGCACTGTTCGATTAAAACAACAACACACAACTAAACATGAAATATTGAAGTAGCCTCACATCTAGTTATAGCAGCTTAAAAGTGAAAGCTTTAAGACAAAGGTAGCATCTCATTAGCAGCAATAAGTAGAAATATGGGAAATGACACACAAATTTTATACCTACAGCAAGAAACACAAACTTTAATGTTTGTAAAAGCTGTGCTCAGTGTTCTTGGTAATACTTTCTGGTGCTATTGTACCATGGAAATATTTGCCAACAGATACAGATGCAACAAGCTGGGGAACCTTGGTGGGAGGGAGGCACGGAAATCTGGCTATTTTGTGTATGAGAAGTTCAATTACACAAAAGAGCAAATTTGAGTTTGTAACAAAAATGACATTTAGTAGCCAGGACAAATCACCTGTCCATTCATCGAACTTGGTTTTAAATATGTTGGGAGTGGTGTGTGTGTGTGTGTGTGTGTGTGCGCGCGCGCGCATATTATATATAGGGCAGGATTCAGCTAACTAGTGCCACTAGCAGAAGTGCACACAAGGACTTCCACTAATGCAATGGGGCTTTCCCATTCATCTGATTTGATGTTAAAGCATAATTCTCCAAGTAGAAATGGACGAGAAATTCATCCAGTTTCTTTTTAATGCAAACATACCAAATTCACACTTCCTGAATCAATACACAAACCAAAGTGCAACTTATCCTTTGAAATTCACACTTCTCCAAATTTTGCAATGCGGTTATCCAACAAACAAATGAACTGCACACAAAAAATTATATACTGGGGGGAAATGAACACAAGAATGAGAGTACTGGGAGAAATTAGCATGAAAATGCGTGCAAATATTCATGCGGTCCTTTAAAAAAACCACGAACTGATGCAGAATTGGGTGAATTGAACTTTAGGCGGAAAAAGCAAGAACTGACAGAATCTGAAATTTTCAGATTCATCCAAAAGACTGCAATGAAGGACTCCAATATGTGGAGAATCTTACCTTGCATCAGGAAGCTGGATGTCTATAATTTTGAGGAATGCAGCTAAGCTGCAGCACTCAAAAGCAGGGGAGGGGGAAACAAACTCTGGTACCCATCAAACATTAAAGGGTGGCAGAAAGCTTTTTATTGCAGTGGGAGATGAGAGAAAGCAAAACACCTTAGGAGGTTAGTCAAAGAAATAGGCGGGCGGGGGGGAGGGAGAGAAGGGCCCTAACAAAATAAAAAATATTCAAGGGGTACAAACAAATACTGTTTGGCTGAGAAAAAGCAATGTCAAAGAAGGTTTTTTTTAAAAAAATCAAGAATGCAATTGTTTTTGTGCACACAGCTTGTTTTTAACTTGCAGGTAAACTTCCAACGAACTCAGGACAGGATTATTTTCTTCCTTGAACCCTTTTTTGTCCTCCCCGGCCCATGCTGAATTACCTTGGATGCCACAGCCAATCAGTATTTGTATTATTTATTATGCATGCACATCCCAACACATGAAGCTAAGTCTATAAAGATTCTGTCATGCACAGAAGAGGTGAGTAGAAGGTATTATACCACAGTGTATTGCTGGGTAGACGAGACGGGCAGGAGCGGGGGTGGATAAGTGACTGTGGAGAATTGAACAGGCTGTGAAGAAGGCTGAAGAGGTCGGATAGGCTGAAGAAGTAACAGTGGAACACACACCAGTTAACAACAGAGTAAGAAGAAATGGAAGTGGCAGTATTTCTCTTCTTTTTTGGGGGGGGGGATAAATTTATGCAAAATCAAGAACATCCTCCATATTAATTGTGCAACTAAAAGTAAATTTGACACAAGACTCAGATTACCTACAGTAACCCTAAAGACAAGCATTCCTCTATCTATAGGTGTGACTTGCTTCATAAGGATGTCCCACACCACATTAAGCAAGACGGATTTGTAAGATTTTTATCTTAGGCACACACATTGCATATGTAACCATGACAGGTTGTCTCACTGCTTTAAGAAAATGCAGTCGCTTGGAACAAAAATTTGTCCCCCCAAGTCATAAATAGGACAGCACCACCTTTCCCCAACTAATAGCCACAACGATCCACCGTTTTCTTCTCATCGGATGCCAAGAACACTCAGTCAAGCATTGCATATTTTGGCATGTGCACCTGTGATAGGATGTGATTGGTTGCTGGCTGTTGCTGAGGTGGTAGGGGAGGAGGTGGCTGCTGAGGAGGTCCAGGCACTTGGTTTCTAACAGGCTGCTGAGGCATAGGAGGATTATACACAACTGGAGTGCCATCTGGATTAATGAATGGCTGACCTAGAGGACCGAGATGAAACACACACACATTATTCAGCAAAAGGCAATTTACCAGCAAAACAAAACATAGCATTACAACCACTGCCTATTTTCAAGAGACAGCGCTGCTTTATAGTTTACTCCTCAAGAGGACAAAAGGGTTTAATAGCAGGCGTCAAAGCAAGGCTTTTTTGTGGGAAGATTAAGTGGGAAAGCGAAGGCTTTGCAGATGGTCTCCCTTTCAGACACTGTTCAGCTTTAGCAGCAGAACCATATCACACCCCTTCACTCTCAACTGAAGGTGGCCCAATAAAGGACTACTGTACATTTATTCCTATCTACAGACCAACCTAGGTATAGAAGGTATTAACAGAAAAAAGTAATTTAAGATAATAAACCAATTGCAGCATCTATACTTGTCAATTCCACATTATTATTATTATTATTATTATTATTATTATTATTATTATTTATTCATGTGTCATTTGAAAATATTGTACGCACAAGAGCTCCTCATAAGGCAGAAGAGCATCATCTGATGAGAAATCTTCACTATTCCTCACTGTTTGTACATCAGGGTATATAACATTACAATTTTACAAAGTCCTCTGAGGAGGTGTTAAAATACATGTTGCTGCAAAATTAGGAGAAGGGGAAATCAGGCTGGGAGGGTGGGGAGGGAAAGGCAGAAAGATCTTTGTGATCTTCAGACGAAGGGTGGGATATACATTTAATAAATAACTGATAATAATATTTATTTATTTATTTATTTTCTTTTACACATTATTGCAAGTTAAATGTTATTGTTAAAAGGAAGGAAAGGGGAAGGAGAGAGAGAGAGAGAGAGACAGAGAGACAGAGACAAGGCACAGACATCCACGGCTGGATACCAACCTGTTTGAGGGTTGATCAGAATACTTCCAGGTGGTATGCCTGCCGCTTCCAAGGGAAGCAAAAAGAAGCTACTGCTAGGAGGCGCCACTTGCCCACTTATGCCACCGTCAAAGGGAAGGGAACTACTAGTGCTGACAGTTGGATAGACGGCAGATGTGCCATGAGAAGGCTGGCTGAGAGCTGTGACTGGAAGAGGCTGCTGGGTGTGAGAAAGAGAACCCGTGGATGACCCTACACTACTAGAAGACTCTGAACCTAGGAGAGGAGTAACGAGAAATGAATTTCACCTAGAGACAGAATAATCGTCATGCACATTTAAATAGGCAGGTTGTTATTAAATACTTAACGCTTTTAAATGCACAGTCTAGAACTACAGTAGCTGCCCCGTCGCGCCCCAACCCCTGCAGCTTCTCCTGATTGTGAGTTGCATCAGCTACAAGTGAATGCCAGGAGAGAAGAGGGGCCTGCCCTAAAGCTGCCCCAAACTTCTGCACAGGTTCGCTGCCCTCATGCCAGGCATGAGAAAAATAAAGCAGAATGGCAACACACCATGTCTTATTCCCTCCCACCCACCCAAAAAAGGGTTCTAATCAATGGAGCAGTAGGCTGAGAAATCTGAGGCAACCAAAGCATGCAGAAGCAATCTTCAAAAGAGACCATGTAATACCATTAGATCCCCCTCTATCACATACATAGCCTACAACACAGTTTATCTACAGCATTGGGTGGGGGGACTCTGAGGCTCCTGAGCTCCAACACATCAGCCCCAACCAGCAAGGCCAACTGTCAGGGGAAATGGAAATTGTAGTGCAACAAGAACTGGAAGGCCACAGGTTCCCCATCCTGATCTACCGCACCCTCGCATATCAGTCAGTGAATTAGGTATCAAGATGAAGCTAATCTTAAGGGGAAGTCAATACTAAGCCATGTTGATGTCAATAGGCAATATGGACAACGTGTTTAACCTATTACCAAAATGGGACCTGGCATACCTCAACTTTAGCTTTAATATTTCAAATTCTGTAATAAAAGTACATATATGAGATGCAAGAATAAGTCAGCAGCTTCTGTATAGTCTTTAAGGTGATAAATATCTGAGATGAAGCCAACATCTTTCATTTTAAATGGCTCTGGTGAGCCAAGATTTGTCTTTTTTTAATGAACAATTGCTCCTCACTGAGAAGAGCTCTCACTCTGATTGCACTTTTCATCTTCACACAGCAGATCAAAATTTATGGTACTAATTTTGCTTTTCAGTTGTGGCTGAATCAGTATGCTGCAAGCGTGTCTACAAGTGTACCTTGCAACATGATGCAGCACTGATGAAACTGTGGAAAGAATTTATACTGGCTTTCGTAGCATTCTAAATCAAGCCACATGCTAGGAAAACAATTAACCATTTATAAAATGGTATAATCTTCCAAGATTTCAAATTTGATTGACATCAGCATAATTAAAGCTGCATCCATATTAGAATCATTTTTCAGTATTTTAGAGGTTTATCGTTTGTGTGTTTGCTAGCTTGCACTCATTTGGGAGGAAGAGCAGGATAGTCTTCTTCTTCTTCTTCTTCTTCTTCTTCTTCTTATTATTATTACTACTACTAGTACTACTACCACCAGGAATCAATAGTCCAAAATGTCTGGATAGCACCAAGTTGGCTACTCCAGATTTATACTATGGTTTGCCAGACTGAAATGGCCTCTGTGAACTAGTATGTTACATATGAAATCTGAATACCTAAAGCTTTAATGCTTTCGTTTTGGTGCATCAGATCAATGTAGGCATGGCCCACTGGTCTATTTCTGGAGGATCATTCACTGACTGTAGGCTGACTGCAAATAATGCTCAACTAGTTTATTCATTTATCTGATTTTTATGCTGCCGTTTTGCTCAACTGGGAGCCAAGTCAACATAATTAAACCATCAACTTAAAGTATATAATTAAAACCAAGCAACATAAAATTACATTCGTAACATCAATCAAATTATATTCAAACTGCCATTTAAAATCAAGCAACAACCTAAAAGACTACAATCTGATCCAGCAAGGCACTCGTTATGTTCCTAAGCAAGACTGCAGACTCAGGACCGCTTGACACAGATTGCTTGTACCTTAACTGTGAAGAGATCCTGTGTACGTACTCTTGCTTTGGAAATTTAACACACTGTGGGTGACCGCTGAGATTCCAGCAAAAAACAAAAGTGCTCCCGGGACTGAAGTTAGTGCTTTCCTAATGAATTACCCAACTTGTTTCTTATAAGGCCAACCTAACTATAGGATCTTCTAACATGCACAGGTATGCACTCATTTCACAACAGTGAACATTTTGCACAAGTTTAAAAGTTTTATTTTATACCTGTGGATGCCTATTAGGAAGTTCAGAGAGGGAGAAATGAGTATATTCTAACACAGCTAAGAACTGGAAGGACCAATCCTGGAGAACTACCAAGGAAAATATTACAGTACTGTAGCCTCAATACTATAGGAACATTGTTGTGAAATCCAAACATCAAACAGTGGCTGTTTTTCTTGCTAGACAGTAGTAATGGAAAGGGCTCTTGTACATTGCTGTGCCCGTAACCTTAATTTTTTATGTGAAGAAACTCTCCACAAGAGACTGAGCACCATCACCAACAAATATCCCTATTCCTCCCACAACATGGCCTATAGATTGATATGTTGGGCTACGTCCAAACTCAGCGTTGAATTGTAAAGCAGAGATGAGATGGACCCTGTGAAATTAAGAGAAGGTTCTGAAAGAGCTAAGTAAATGCTGGAACATTGGAAGTTCTGCAAATGCCCTGCTGCCTTTCACAGTCATATCACAAACAAGCTCTTAACAGCCTCCATCGAGTGAGGCCACAAACCATGTTTCATTGACATGTTCTCCTATAAGACCCAAAGATCAACAGCTTTTGCTAACATCAGGAGGCTAAAAAAATAAAATAAAGATAACTAAGCAAGCTGACTTTCATGACTGGTACTTTGTGTTTCAGAAAGGACATGCACTACTACAGATTTAGGATAATTCAGAGCTTTACACTCCCAGAAACGAAAAGTTGATAACTGCTTAGCTGGCAAAGAACATAGCTCCTAGATCACCTGTATCCATAGGAAGATATATTTTAAAACTGGTTCCCAGTAGCAGGACTGAGCCTCTCATAGCTCACACCTTTTGTCAAATGAAGTTATTCCTTAAATTCATGCTTAACAAAAAATTATTTCATCTTATTTACTTATTTATTTAATTTCTATAAGCGAAGCAAAACTTGATACAGAAGATAATTGCCTTCAATAGGAGATAGCCTAAATGTAGACATAAAAAATAACAAACTGCTTTCGTCGTCAGGGAAGGGCTGTAGCTCAGTGGCAGGGCAACTGCTCTGAATGCAGAAGGTCCTAGATTCAATCCCCAGTATTTCCAGGTAGGGCTGGGAAAGACCCTTATCTTAAATCCCAGAGACCTGCTGCCAGTCAGAGTAGACAATACTGAACTAGGCAGTTGCCCATGGGAGGCAACGCTGGCAGGGTTGTTCACCTGGCTTCCCAAAACTGAACATCACTACCAATTACCAAGAGGGAAAGGGGGAACAGTGAGACAGCGGGAAAGCTCAGCTTGTCCCAGCCCAGAAGTGCAGAAGGCTGTGCTGGGATTTGGGCATGGGTGGCCTGCACTCAAATCCCTGCTTTATAGACACTGGGTCACAACGGTCTCAATCTATCCTGGCTCACGTATTTGCTTCAAAGGTAAGTACTTGCATAAGTACTTGTGTACATTAAACCCAATGTGTGTTTTATCTTACATGAAGAGTACACTTGCCATTTGAAACCTTACACCAAGAAATTCTCAGCCATTCTTATGAAACTGGCTATTGTAGTTCTTCCCCCCAATTTTTTGCTTATGTCTAGGACCCCACAGTGTTATTGAAACAAAAACTTTCCAATCTAAATATGTCAGGGACACACTGTAATGTTAACTGAATTTCAGTTCCTTGACTGGCACTGTATACTGTATGTCAAGCTTCATTATATTGCCCACAGTAATTAATCAGGACCAGTTGGGTTAATGCTGACCCAAATGCCTTGCCTAACCAGGTAGTTCCAAATATGTTGCATAATCAATGGCTTCTAACATGGTTGGTTTTTTTTTTGGGGGGGGGTAACTGACTCAGGTGGTAAAGGTGGGTAAAGCCATTGCCTTTATTCCAGCTGCAATGGGATAACACTGGGCCTTGCTTGTCTTTTTATAACAACACAAACTTAATCACTATATCAGGAATGGGGAACCTGTGGCCCTCCAGATGCTGCAGGACTCCCAAATCTCATCAGCCCCAGCAAGCAATGAATGACCAGTGGTAAGATACAATTGCTGTTGTTGTCCAATGACATTTGGAAAGCCACAGATTCCCAACCACCACACTACAGACTTGTTTTGCAGCAAAATGCTATTGCAATTAAGCCAAAGCAACTCTCCTCAAAATAATCTCTGAAAGGGCGGAGGACTACTTTTTGCAAAAAGGGGGTATATTTTCTCCTTAGATATTTGATGCATGTACACATTAGCAGATTGTTTGTCACTCATACCTGTCTTAGATAGTCTGCCTGTGCTTTTGCTGCTTCCAGTGCTATCGCCTCTTGTCAGAACAGAGATCCCACTGAAGCTGCTGGCTTTGGTCACAGCTGGCTTCAAATTGCGAAGGGAGCTATCAGAGTCGGTGCTGCTCCATGGACGGGATTCAGAATACTTTAGCTCATTGTCTGTACTACTTTGAAGGCTGTTGGTTGACCTCCCTGAAGCATCCTTATTGACCCTGCAATTCACCAAATTGGCTTATAAAATACAGGGATTATTTGCAAAATCAGGGACAAGAAAAAGTGAAATACGTGCAAAATACTTTGGGATTTTTTTAAAAACCCAATTTATTCAATACCTAAAGATCTGCCGCCTTTGCTGGGTACTATTGGCTTCTTCCTCCTGGATTCTGTTGGCATGTTCAATAAAACAGTAGCTTAATATTTTATTAGAAAAAGCAAACAGGAACTTGTTTAAAAACTGATTTCTCTTACCTTTTGTCAATAATGTAATTCTCTTGGGAACACAGCGACTGAGGAAGAAACAGTGTAGAATGAAGATCACCATTGCTAACTACTGTATTATCAATCCCAATGTGACAAATAATATGACACACATGTTTAAATGTCTTTAGGTCACCTGTAATAAATAGCCCATACTACCCAATAACGGTTCACAAGTTAATAGTAAGATTATAGCAAGCCATGTCACACGCTAGCCTAGTCTACTCCTAATGCTAAGCCGTGGTTTGTTTAGTCTAACTATGGTTTGTTTGAACATGTGAACCCAGCCCAGCAATCTAAGCCTGACTTGTTTTATGCCAAACCATAAGGTGCTGGCTGCTTTTTTCATTACACTGTACGAAATTACAACGATACGAAAGAGTCAGAACGATTAAGAATCACCATATGTACAGGTGGATGTCTGAACTCATTTTAAATAATGGTAAGATGATTTATGCTTAATGAACAGCAATACAGAGATCTTCACTCCCTCTGTAAGGGCAGATCAGGATTGTAAGGAGGTGGTAAAGGGGGCAAGGCTACCTTGACAAAAAGTAATGAAACCTACATCCTCCACATTGGCACATCCCTACTATCCCACACTCTTGTCACAGAAGTAGCATGTTATTAAAAAAAATCCACATTCCATATTATTTAAAAAGTGAACAAATGCCTCCCCACCTTCATGTCTCTACTGCAAGTTTCTCAGAAATACAAAATATTCTTGAAAACCTTAAGATTCCAAGAAATTAATATGGACATAAGTTTTATTAGAAACAATGGAAACTGGACAGCAAGTCTTAAAACATCCAGAATTTAACAAGTCCTCAGGGGACAGCTGGCCTGATTAGTTTTTATTCCTCAGTCTGTTATCCACCACTCCTTATTTGGCGTAAATTTTCCTTATCTAAAGGTCTAGAGTTGGAGAAGAATAGCAGGTTGCTTGCTGGTTTCCAAACCAACTGAATGCTCCCTCAACACACTGTTGAATGTTAATGTAGTCACAGCATTTTTATAACCTTTACCCAATGCATAACAAAGTGATTTAAATATTCAAGTATTATAAACAAAGTACTGTATAACAATCTAGGGTCACGGTAGTCATACATAGTCAAAGATGCTATGAATGTTCCTTCTAATTTAATACCTACATCTTGTGCAAATATTCGTTCTCTAGCTCTCTGGTACTCTTCTTCTCGTTCTTCTATAGATTTGCTTCTTCTGTCATCTTTTAATCGTATTCGCATCTAAATTAAATAAGTTATTAATTGCCAATTTCTATTGCACAATGCAAGTGTGTAGTCAAAACAACTATATGAGTTTAACATTTACCTGGTTATCATCTTTGTCTAGACTAGAGTTCTCTCTTTTAAGGATGTACCGCTTTTGAAAATCTTCACTTTTTTCATCTTTTATATGTTCACAAAACTTCTGGTCAGGTCTTTAAAAAAAAATGAGTAAGATGAAATAAATCATGACAGGTATGAAAATGTTTTAAATTGTGTGTACCTTTAAATCTGAAGAAGGTACAACTCTGAGGACACACTTGGGATACTGCCCTGGATACAGCTTCTGTCCTAACACCTTCATTTTCTTTGATCTATTTTTTTTGCAACTAGTGAAGTTTATGCACTTGTGAGAGCACTGATGTCCCTTCATTTCATACGTTTATTTGAATAAATTGTATTGAGGCATACAGATACTAAGTAATGCTAACAGCAGAATAAACATTTAATTTGTAAATGGGAATTCTAAACCCATTCACAAATAAGAAATTTATTTGGGGCCTTGCTAACTACACACTGTGGTACACTAGCACACATGTTTTGCAATTTTTTTCATTTATTTTCTACTCTAGAGATTTGCATAAAAGCAAGGATCAAGTTAATTCCTGAACTGTATTATAATTAAATGAAATACTTCCCAAACTACCTAAGAGTTACTGGATGCCCAAATGTAATTAGCAGGCACTTCAGAGAACCTTTAGACTGTCTTACCTCTTTTCTCTTAAAGGTCCCTGAATTTACTGCCCTGCAATCACCACTCCACTGAGTCGTCCCAGTGTGCACTGGGTTGATGATGTCATTAACAGCACTGATCGGCACTGGAGCGGGGAATCTGCCTATGAGGAAAAGGCAAGTTGGGTTTTATTCAATATGGAGCAGACCTCCAAGGTTTTCTTTTAAAATTCTTATTTTACATCCCAAATG
Organism: Podarcis erhardii; assembly: GCF_964252035.2. Lineage (NCBI taxonomy): Eukaryota > Metazoa > Chordata > Lepidosauria > Squamata > Lacertidae > Podarcis > Podarcis erhardii. The sequence goes on along the minus strand of NC_138497.1, from coordinate 98,760,151 downwards.
ATTTAAAATAAGAACATTGAAAACCTTTTAAAATAATTTACATAGTCTATAGGTTATATGAAATGCCTGCTAATTATTATTGGGGCTTCCAGAAAGCAGCCTATGTTTTTTGATATCAAAAGTTATTTTCACAATAAAAGGGCTCATCTGTTACTGTAGCTCATTCTCCAACTCACTAAAGTCTTCATTAACTAGGTGTCAAAGTCATTTTACAACAGGGAAGACAACAAAGAGTATAGCAAGCAAATATATGTAATTGTTGAGCACATCTTGCATAAGCACATCTTAAATATAGCTTTTTTTTAATGCTGTATGTCTGTTTCATTTTACAGACTGAAAAGATGGAGTTACAAAGATGAGATAATTATTTCCAAACACAAAAAATAATTGTGGGAATGAAATGAAAACCCTCATAACAGCTAATAAGTTTCACTTTTCTGCAATACCATTTTCTGAGCAAATATAGCTGCCACCCAAAGACAAAGAAAAAACTTATGGTATATCAGCAGACCACAAGGTGCTTGTGACTCTACTGTTATTCAGATGACTAATTTGTGGGTGAGCAATGGAACTGCGTGTTCTCTAAACTAGCTCCTCTTCCCTAAGAGGCAAGCTATACTTTAACTCAATAGTAAGGTTTCCCTCATCCAGCATGCGAGAGGCTTCCAGAAAACCTTCAGCAATACCTATGGCTCCCTTACTTCTGCATAAAATGACCTTTGTGAATATTACTTGTGACTTTCTGATCAGGCATCTACATGGTAAGTGAAGGTTAACCCTCCTGTATTCAAACTCTTACACAGTAGAAATATTTCTATGGGTCTTCTACATGGGAGCAACTATATGAGAATCAACATCTCATTGAACACAATGGCTTGGTGTAAGGCTCCAAAAGGAAAAGAGGCCCACTGCTAGTTTCCCAATGAAATCAATTTATTACATATGAAGGTACTTTGTCTACTGTTCTTGCTGAACTGTTCTATTTATGCAAAACGTTGCATGCTGTCCTTTGACTTTGGCTGCCATACTTAATCCCCAATTTGACAAAGCATTTCAGCACCTTTAACGCTATTTTTAAAAGACCAGGAAAACAACAAATTAACACAAGAAGTGTTGCACCAAGACCAGAAGACTTTCGTGTATGATGTGAATGTAGGGAAGAAAGTTGCTGAAATTATTAAGGACAATTACTGTGTGTGAGCTGCCACCAACACCATCAAAACTGAAGACTTGGTTCCCAAGGTTGGCATTAATTATTGTTTCCTCTAAATTACTACAGCTAGAAGAGAAATGTTTCATAAATGGGGAAATATGGAAATCCCATAGGCAAATGACTGATTGAATGACGTTTGGCATACATTGTACATGGAAAAGCTTGTGCATTTTGTCTGATTTCAAGAGGGAGCTCAAGGTTGTCTAATGCAAGGAACTGTGTGTCAAGTTAGAACTAATCTGTTAAAAATATTACAATATTTTTTTTCAGGATAATACAGCAAAAGACCCTTTTTGTGGTGTAGATAATTACTGAAGACTCTGTTATTTTATGAATAATGTATGATTTGTGCATAACAATTACAGAATAACAAACAGAAAAACAGGTAGTGCAACAAAAAGCTAGCTCTAACCCAATTATACATTTTAATTGTCTTGCCTGCTGTAACCCTTCTACTTTCAAGCTCCCAAATTCTTACAGTTCAGGAATAAGAATTATTCTCACAAGATGGAGGAACAGCAGCACTGGAGAGATTTCTAGATAGTCAGAGAATGAATAGTGACATCCTCACCCCAGACACTGAAAGTAGCTTTCAATTATCATGATACCCACAAAATTAGTGATCCCTTTGATTTGAAATACAATCATATTTTAGGGATCACCTCTAGGAAAAGAAGAATCCTTTAAAAAAATGAAATAAAAATAGACATTCATTAGATTCTACCTGGGTCAGTAGACTAAAACGTTCCATCATCCAGACAACTGGACTGCTTGATTAATGAAGAATTAAAAAAATTCCTAACTTACATTCTGGTATTGCTGGTTTTATTTACTATAACCGACTTCCCACTCTGGTCCACATTGTGCTCCAGTCCAAAGTAAGCAGCCACTCTGTGCAATAACATTCTATGGTAAGAGGTCATGGGGGGGAATTTCTTTCGAGGGATTCTGAAAAGCAGCATCAAGTTTTAGTTTTACTTGTGTTACTACACCATATATAATAAAAACTTCTTCAAAACCAGCAAGTAGCACTTACTCGTTATTACCAATGAAATCTAAGATTTCCTGTTCCAATTTCAGCAGCATCATTCTGTCCCTAGAAACCAAAAACACAGGGGTGAGACAAAGGAGGTAATCCAAAAGAAGACAATAGTGCTTCCAGATGCCGTAATATAGTAAGTGTATTATGCAAGAATACTATTTGTTCTATTAAAAATGATTCTATGATTATAAATCACAAATGTATTAAAATATATTAACAAGAAGAGCTTAATAAAGCCATGGCCCTGCCATGGCTCTGCCATGCACACTGGATAGGCGGGTAGGTGGGGTTCAGGCAAATTGTTGGCACAACAACTGAGCCCAGTGATATTGTATGATAGTTTGCCTTTGGATCCAGTGGATCCTGGACTGGCTCAGCCTTGGAAAGCCTTATTTGGCAGGTAGAACAAGAAGCCCTGCACTAGTGGAGTAATGCTGGTGTTGTTCCACCCAGGCAGAGCCTGGCAGAGTCTCCCTGCCCCCAGGCCTCCCCTCCCAAAAAAATGGTTTCTTGGTGTAAACAACAAAAGCCACATGAGTTGCAGCCAAGGGAATTGCTGTAGATAAAGGATCGCCAACATGTTTCCCTCCAGATGCTGTGGCACTACCATTTCCATCAGCCTCCGCAAGCATGCTAGCTGTGGTCCAGCAACATCTGCCGGGCTCCACATTGGCTTCCCCTGCTATAGCCCCTGCTTTCCATCATATTAGCCATCACTTACGTAAGTTTCTGTACCCATTTCAGCAGATAATCATTCAGACAAAGCTATCTTAACATGTGAGTAAAGGGAATGGAAATAATCATTTGAAGGAGTAGGCTTTGATGCAGCAAAATACAGAATTATAAATATTTTAAGGCTTTACACAAGGCATCCTAAAGCAGTGATTCGTAATTGGGGTCTGTGTAACTGTCCCATGGCATCATTCCATACCCCTCAGCTGTTTGGGTCATGTGAAAAACTTATCTTCAAAACTTATTTCCACAGTTATGAGCTAATTGGGAACCACTGTCTCAGAGCAATATTTGAGGCACTTACTAGTACCACAAACTAAAATGAGTAACAAAATTTGAATTTAATAAATTTTGAATTTAAAAACAACGAACAAACTACCACCTCTTTACCTGGGATTATTTTTCAACGTATTTACTAAAAACTCGTGTAGATCTATACCAGTTGAATCTGTATATTCTTGGCTAGAATCTAAAAAGAAACAAGAAAGAAAAATCCAGGATTGGAGAAAATGTATTAATTATTTTAGTAAAATATATTCCTTATATTTTAAAAGCTGTCCTTTTTACATATTAGTAACCAGAACACCACATTTGGAAGTATAGTTGCACACCAGCTTGGAAACGAAGTTGTACCACGGCTCAAATAAGGGGGGCATGCTTTCTGCCAACTCCCCCCTCTATACCCCACACTATTCCCAAGGGTCACCCAAACTAACCCAGGGGTAATCCCCTTTGAAGGCAGGGGGTTGGTTTGGCCAACCACATCATGGGTTAATAGCCAATATATGAAGATGCCTTGGGAGCAGACAAGAAACCCCTTTACTCCTTCCTTTGTGAAAGCCAACAAGCAAGAAAGGAAGTCTTGAACTAACTATAAATTTTCTTTTTTGTCCAAACCAGGAAACTATGGTTAATAGTTCCAGAATAAGCCAGAAAATTAAGCCAGCTTCAAACCATGGTGTCATATCCCAGCTTGTTCCCAAGTTGTAAAACATTGTTTCCCAGTTGAGACAAGTGGGTTGTTTGTTCTCTTCCTCATATAAAAGGGGGGGGAGACCACAAAGCTTGTTCATATCTTGGGTTATTAAGTAGAGATATGATTATCCAAACATGGCCACTGAAATCTTACTTCTGAACAAACATGCACAGAATCATACAATAAATTTGGCAACGGCCTAGCTTTTGTCCTTGGCCTTTCCCCACCTTCTGGCTTCTGAATGAAAGAGGGAGTAGATAAAAACGTTCTCAGTCAGGTCCAGGCCACTGTCCTATTCTAGTTATACTTCTCCACCCTACCCCCCCCACTGCCACCTCACAGCATTCCTGCTAGATTAATGAGATTTTTAAAAAGGACAATAGATAGCAAACCTCTTGATAACATTTTCCTGGGCAATTTATCAATGGACTTTTCCTTTTCTGCTTCATCTTTCAAGGGTTTCTCCTCCTTTTCAAAAGATTGTGTTAGCTGGATCTGAATTTTCTCCTGTTGAAAAGTAAAATCCGTCATTTTTTCCCCTCCCACTATGAAAAATGTGTCATTTTAAGCAATCGACCAACTGCAGCAGAGAGCCTAGTATGTTGGTTGGAATCCAGAAAGGAATCACACAGCATTTTGTTTGAACCTCTCAATCCATTTAAAAGGAAAATTGATTTATTAGCGTTATTTTATTTCCCACAAACCCACTATGTGTCTTTAGTGCACAACATAGATTTCAGTGGCTGGGGACCAAACAAAACCCAAGCAGTGGTCCAGTTATAATGCTAAGGCAAACATGGATTAACGCAGACAAGCAAATATATGGGCATTTGCTCTGGGTTTTGCATTGTCTCTCAGTCTGGGCTCATGCTTTATTTCGCTAGAGAGACAAACCATGTGCTTTAACCAAGATTTGTTCTCTGGCTTATCACTCAGGGGACGTGATGTCGGGTCAAAACATGGCTTTGCTCACAGCAGCACAACAGCAGTAGGACCAGAAAAAGAGCAAAGCAGCCATGATTTTCTCAATGGAAACCTGGACATTTGCTTGTTTACGCTAAACCATGTGTTTGGCTTAACGTTACATGAAACTGGGTAATTATGGCTGGCCATTCGTTTCAGCATTTAGATGGCAATTCTACACCCACTTACTTGTGAGTTAACTCCACTGAACTCAGTAGGACTTACAAAAAAAACAAAGTTGATGGTGCAGATTCCCATTCCCTGGAACTAACAAAGGACACAGAACTGGGGGGGGGGGGAGAGAGAGAGAAGGAAAGATGCATTCTGTAAAGCTAACTCTTACCTTGTAGCAATCTTTCCTTCAGTTTACTTATTAAAACAACAACAACCCATTTTAGTGCCTGGATTTGACAGAATTTACATTGATACAGATTTTTTTATTTTGAACAATTTGTCACATACCTTTAAGCATACTGCTTTAGTCTTTTTTCATTTATCTAAATCTTTCCAAAATGACAATTGCTACAGTGGACACAACTCTATAAATCTGATTTAAGGGATGTGAAATATAGTTGCAGCTAGTGAAACACTGCTCATTTGTGCCATTAAAGACAGAACAGCAGCAAAATAAATAAAGTATTCATTAAATTTTCAATTGTAACTCGTTTCAACATTCACCAGAGAATCTTCAAGAAATAGAAATGAATTCAAGTTGAGAACCTTGCCAGAGAATAACTACTATAGAGCACACAAAAACCAGAAATTGTTGAATTATGTCATAAACTGCACAAAACTTCACTGTTTCAAAAACTAGTTCAGTCTACTTTAAAAAGGAATATATACCAAACCTTCCCAAAGTATCAAAATAACACATAAATATTATGATGTGTAAACTAGTCATAAAACATTTATGGAAACATGACTTTTTGCATTCATTCATCTTTTAAAACGAGCTTCAGATTTGAGGACTGTTCAACTAAGCTTGAGTAGAGGTGTCTCCTGCTTTGTGATTAGGCATTTTCACTTTATATCCTTTTGGCCCCTTTCAACTGTCAAGTATCCCAACTAGGGATCTCAAATAGGATTTCCTGAGCTACATACCGTATTGGCCCAAATATAAGCTGCACCCAAATATAAGCTGCACCTTTAAACTTGATGGGGGGGGGGGGGAGAGAAAAAGAAAAAATACCCGAATATACCTAAGCCGCTCCATTCCTCGCTGCTCCTGGCAGGCACTGCTTTGCCACGCTCCTGGTGCTGTTTCCCCTGCACTCATGGTTGCATACCGTAAGGTCACAAATATAAGCCGCACTTTAACTTTTCACAGTTGGAATTTGGGGAAAAGGTGAGGCTTATATTCAGGCCAATACGGTATAAAGTATATGGATTAGGCCCTCTGCTGCTGTTCTCAAAGACTCAAATTTGCATAACATCTGTGAATATTTTTAGGTCATATTCAAATTTTTACCCTTTTCTTGCAGTTGTGGGGTGGGCAGGCCTGAAATAAATCTGGAGTTACACACAGGTAATAAGTCTGACAAACAGAATGCCAACAGGTGTTTACAGCAAAATACGAACAAATGCCAGTTTGCTAACCATGTGAACAAAAATACTCTGAGAATATGTAGTCTCACACTTTAAACTAACTTGTGATACTTTTTGCTCCAGCCAGTCCACTAATTCTCAGCCTAAAGGGCTGCCTCCTCTAAGAATGGCACCTCCATGAGCAGAATGAATGGGTCTCCTAACAACTCTCAGCACCCTTAATAAACAATAGTAACCGGGGTTGGGGGGGGAGCCATGACTGTATAAAGTGGTATGATACTGTTTTAAATGTATAGCGAAGATGGAGCGTAAGTTTGCTTTACAGTGAATTTCTTCTGGTTGCTAGGATGGAAGAAAACTATACCAAACAGGAAATAAAAGTGCAGTAAATCAGAGGGAGAAACAACAACACTTTAGGACACCAGGTTTCAAATCTATTGCCCAGTGTCCAAACAGCTCACTTACCAAACACAGCTCTCACTTCACTGATTAAAAACATAAAAGGGTGTGTGCAGGCTGGCTCATCTCAGAAAAGTCTCTGGGTGAGTGGCTCTACATAGCTTCAAAACTTTCCTTTCAGAGCATACAAAAATCTGTTTTAGGGTTGTTTTTTTACTGAAAGCTAGGAGTCCAGACCCTTGGTTGGCGCTGGGCCCAGTGCACAAAGCCTAGTCCCCTCTCAGTGGCCTTGATCTCCTTATTTACTCAGGGCTCAACAAAAATTAATCTAAGTTACTCTCACCATACTTCCTGTAGTTTAGCAAATTGTGAAGATACAACAAAGCAACTGCAAAATCTGCCAATATCATTTTAGAGAATGAATGAGAAATGCTTCTGCTTCGAAGGAAACCTGACTCACCCTCACAGCTGAAGTTAAAAGAGAAATATGAGAAATCCGTCCATTTCGGAGAATAATTCAACCCTACATTACAATTCTGATTTGACTGATAGGAGTTACTTTATTGTAAAAAACAACAAAAACAAAAAACAACCCCAACACCTCTCTTGCATTTGAGTGTAGGAATCTATTATCTTTTCCAACTCCTGCTTCCATTATGCCACAGATGTCAAGGAGGTTCAGCCAACTATAGTGCTAGTATCACTTCTGAATATACACAAGACAATATGACTCTCTTGACTATGGAAGTAGAAATCGGATACTCATACTACAATGGAATGTTGTAAGGTATGAGTCATGACACCCCCCCCAAAGTAGTTAGCTAATTTCCCTGATGAGGATTTGCATTTAGTAAATAACTTAGTATAGGTTCATAGCAAATAACAGAATGCATACCCCTGCTGTTAAAGAGAAATAACTTATTACCGCTAACTGACAACTAAAATGATACAGATACCACATGCCAAAGAGTGTACAGTACACCAGCACACTGAAAGGAACACTTATTTTAAAAGGTAGCAACTTTCTGACTTGTGAGTTCAAAAATAACAACAAAACAACAACTAAGCACTTATTTTACTTGCAAAAGGGAGGAGAAAACTATATTCCTGTCAGATATATTTTTGTAGCGGGGGGAAAAACCCTGCTTTCATTTCAAATTCCTGTCACCTACGTCATAATACTGGCCACCACATAATCCAACTTCTCCCATTACTTTCTGTTTCTTGACTCATTTAGACCTTTTCCAGTTGTACCTTGGGCTTGCTCATACAGCACTAAATCATGGACTAGTGTTCCATGCAAAACAGGCCAATGACTATAATAAAGCCCTATGATACAACTGCATTTACTCAGGAGTCCCCACACAGGGCAGACTTTTAAAGAGATTTACAAGACAATCCCACTATGCTCCTCTAGTAAGATGGACTCATAAGGCCACACTGGTGTCAAGGGAAGTACCGTATTTCTACAGAACATGAAATTCAGGCACATTAAATATGACTGCTTCAACGTCAGGAAACAAGTCTCTAAGTCACTAGTAGGTATACTGCAAATCACTTTATTGATTGCAGAGCTAAACCTTCTATACTGTATTAGTCACACAGAGATATTCTAGAGTTACCAAACATTCAAAAATCAAATGACTTTGCCAACCAGAAAGCTGGGTATGAGCCACAGGAAACACAGAGCATGTGTGCAAACAATATTCACTCAACCCAAGTACTTTTATGTTATTGATCAAGGGAATGATTTAGTGTTCTATCGTGATGAATTGTTCACACACCAACATGCATCCATATGCGTACACTTTTTCTAGCTGCTCACATATTCCCCAAAAGGGCTAACTGCAACCCTACTCCCGCTCTCTTTCAAAACATAATTTAAAGAGCAAAAAGCCCAGGTTTCAGGTCTCATACTCAATTTTATTTTTACCTGGTTGTCCTGTGAAATTTCAGCTGTGGGAGGTGGAGGAGATTCTTCACACACAGCCAGGCCCCGAACTAGCTTTAACTTTGTACTTGACTAAAGAAAAGTATTTATAAATTAAAAATCTACAGTTCACAGATAGTTTTCCTCAATTTAACTTACTGCCAAGCGCATAACAAAACTGCTCACATTCGTATGCTGACTATTTTCAATACACAATCATTCATTATGAGAAGGCAAAAGAACAAGCAGTTAAAGCTTTAAAGTCATCATGATATCAGCAGAAAGCAACTTCAGTTACTGGAAAAAAAATTAAGCAAAGAGAAGCACTATTTCCTCTGTCTAGCAACAAGAAGCCACTATAAATATACAGGCAAAGCAAAACAAAACAATTAGGCAAATCAAAAATCCAAAACAAAAATACTTTATTGCCAAAAAAAAGAACAAAACTGAAGTCAATACATATTTTCACAAAATAGCAAGGCTTCATCAAGCATGAAGACTTCCTTAGCATGCCAGCACACAAGTCTACTGTACCTTTGACCTTTTTCCTGTCTGTCCAAAAGACTGCACTGGCCGCTGAATGGTGAGCATAACAAAAGAGAGTTTGCATTAAAACTTTATGCACTGACTGTATAAAAGCATTAATCAATTCACCAGTGTGCACAGCAGAGAGAAAACAATGCCACCCTGACCATTATTTACAGGATTATCCATCCTATGAGCAAATGCAAAAGGCATGGTCCGAAGATCTTTGGATGGAGAAACATCAACCTTCCTTTCTAGAGCAATAATTCTGTTTATACGTTGAAAAGTCTGTCAAGTTTATAACTTGCTAATGAAAAGTTAACACACCCCAGGACAAGTGCAAAAAAAGTCCCTGCTCGCTCTGCCCCCCACATCTGCTCAGCTCAGACTGGCAAAGGGGTTACACAACTGTCAGAAACTAAGGAAGATTATTGTTTCTAAAATAACATTGCCGCCACTTAGCCAATACTCTTCTGCCTGGTTTATGTTCTGGAAAGTAACTACTGTTCTTACCACCTTTTACTGTATTCCTCAGAGAAAGTGCCATCTTCAGTAGGCACTGCTACACATATAAGCAAAAACATCCTGCTGAAAGCAATCAAACTTTATATCAACAGTTATCTGATCAGCCACTAGGTACAGCCAATTTGACACTGCCTGCCACAAGTTGAAAATGGTCTGGAAATGACCTGCATCAAAACTACTACTTCGTCCAGTATAGAAACGACACATGACTAGGCCTGGGTGATATAGCAATACATCGCCAAGGACCAGTATGAGGAACAGACTGTGGTTGGCTTCACTCAGCGGAATATCACTGGTGAAACCGCCACCATTCCTGAGTCCCTCTGCTAGTGATTTCCTCCAGCAAGCAATGCTGGCAGAGAGACTTAGGAGCATAATGTATTTAGACCCAAATGCCGCTCATCTTTCTAAAGGCGCTACATAAAAATATTCCAAAGCAGCCCAATTTAGACAGTTGTTTTCAGTTGTGGATCTCCAGAATTGTGTACCTGACAGTAAATATGCTTGGTGATACAATTCTAAATCTGGGATCCCAAATCTTCCTTCTTTATGAGTATTTGCATTTTTTGCATATATATATTCTTGGAACTGAAGAGCCCCTAAGGCATTTTCTAAACAATTTTTTGTGAAAGCATTTGCTTGCAAGTTCTAAGATAAAGCTGAAGGTTCACTAGCCCTTGGAGGTAAACTAATTGCTTGCAGAAATTCTGGATTCTTTTCTTCAAGGTAAAGATAATAAGTGGTAGTGCTACATCAGGCATAGGCAAACTTGGCCCTCCAGATGTTTTGGGACTACAACTCCCATCATCCCTGACCACTGGTCTTCTTAGCTAGGGATGACGGGAGTTGTAGTCCCAAAACATCTGGAGGACCAAGTTTGCCTATGCCTGGGCTACATTTTAGAACTATTTAGTTTGAAAGCAATTCAGAAAGGGAGACATCTTAACAGATATAAAAATATACATGGTGGAGAGAGAGAGAGAGAGAGAGAGAGAGAGAGAGAGAGAGAGAAACCTGGGGTTATCAAATCAGGAGAATCAGGACAAAGGCACTACTTTTTCCACACACTGCATGATTAAACTACAGTTTAGACAGTAGCCTTCTTCTCAATGAAAGTGACCAATCTCAGGTCAGCCAATGCTTTTAGTCACAATAGCAATATATTCCCCCCAGAATGAAAGCCTCTGATTATCAGTTGCTGGAGAACCACTGTGGGAGAGAGAAACTGTCCTCATATCCTCCTTACAGGCTTTCCACAGGCACCTGGCTGACCACTGTAAAGGAACAGGATGCCAGACTGAGTAGTCTGATACACCAAGCTCTTCTTATTACTACACAAAGGTAACGTTCCCTAGAAACATCCCTTGATGGTGGATAAAGCTACTGTAAACAACCTCTTCAGAAAAGATATAAATATCTTTTGTTTGTTCATCTAACAGTGAGCTAGACCTTTAAATACATGTATAGTTGTTTTTCAAGTGTAAGTAAGAATCTAGGGGCAGGCATAGGCAACCTTGGCCCTCCAGATGTTTCGAGACTACAATTCCCATCATCCCTGACCACCGGTCCTGTTAGCTAGGGATCATGAGAGTTGTAGTCTCAAAACATCTGGAGGGCCGAGGTTGCCTATGCCTGATCTAGGGTCCAAGATCCTTCTACTAGGCCTATTGTTAGAACTTGCCCAATTTCAAGTGTGCAAACTGTGAGATGGCGGTTTTTGGTAATACAGTGTGCACGTGTGAGATGCAGCTGCATTTGCACCAAATGAGAGATTAGGAGATCATGCAAAGAGTCCTAGTGGTGGAGCTGTATAATCCAAGGCTGACAAACAGTCAGATGCTTAGGATCACTGCTATAGGAGCAAGTTTTATAATTGATGCAGGCCTGAAAGGAACAAAGTTATTTACAACAGCATGCATAAAACAGTAGCATGCATAAAACAGTTGGTGCTTTTATGCATAAATTATAAATGTTGACTTCTGATAATGTATGTGGTTTACATTAAGGATAAAGTGCTGTTTTTGACAGATTTTGTCATAGATTTTTTTTGTCCTTTCCTATTTAGCATTGCTAGCCTTCTTGATGCATAACATCACCCTGATAAGGTAACTCTACAAAAGCACTGATGCCCCCAAACTGGAACAATGTAGGTGTGCATTGCCAGATGCAGTAGGTACCTGTAGAAGTTGTCAGCTTTAAATGTTTTCAGTCTTAGGCACCAATTCTAACCACACTTATCTGGGAGCAAGTCCCATTGAATATACAGTTAGGATTGCAGTCTTAAAATTAGAGCCTCTTGCATATATTACCATGAATAAAATTTTAAGGAAAAATGATTTGGAGCCCAACTTGTGCAACAGAATCTCCCCTTTCTACCACCTGTAAGTCCCTAAATCTGTTATGGATTTAGGGGTCCTCCAAATCTTCTGGAACAGATCTGGGGAGGGTGCAAGGTGCATGCAGAGATGGGAGCAGAACAGAGTGGAGGTAGAAGTTCCACAGTGTACAGTAAGTTAGTATCCGCAGGAAGCAAAAATAAAATATCAGAGCTTACCATAAAAAGCAAAATGGGGTAAAGGAGGAAAGGAGAACAACATGGAAGGAGAGAAAGAGCTCCACTGTGATTAATAGATCATGCCTATAACCAGAGGGAATGATTTCATATGGAAAGTGAACTCCTATAAACTTAAAAGGGTGCCTAGCATTAGCACCCCTAGAGGCACTTGCTTGTAATTTGGCAGTATGCCTGTAAATTTCATCTGCTTCTGTTAAATGGAGTGTGGGAAAGGCTTTTTCTTTTCTTTTTACATTTCCTAATGGTGAATGAGGAGGAAGCATGAATCACACTCTGATGGAAACAGCCTAATCTGGAAACCTATGTAGTGTCTCAGAGAAAGATTCCAAAGTGCTAAATCGTGGCCTAAACAAAATCCTGCCACCCATGCATGCCCCCTCATATATATAGATGCATTCATTCTTTACTTAAAATTGCTAAAATCATTACAATGAAAATCAAGGCCTGTTAAAGAGAAACTTACATGTAGCAGGCTTGCATCAATGCTTAATTTGAGTAAAAGAAATCATCAACAGCACAATTTGTATTAAGTAGGTGGCATTTGGAGGAAGGATTTTTCTATCTCATTCATTTTACAAGTATCTTTTCCTAACAGATGGGCAAACCTTTTAACTGTAACCTAAAAACCAGGTGCAAATTGCTTCTTTCAGTCTACTTGCAAATAACATGAGAACTGCCTATAAAGCACTTTTTCTGAATAAGTGTGCAATATGATCTCATTCTTCAAGAACTAAGATTAAGGGAATAGAGATGCCAAAACAACAGGTGATGGGAAGCGGTAAGGACTCAGGAGGTTAGTAGTACCTATAACACAGAGAGTTTCTGCATGACACTAATTTCCACATAGTAGTGTTAGAAACAGATGTGAAAGCTAGGAGCTAAATGGCACTTTAAACCTAGGTTATGGGCGCAATAACGGAATATCTAGGCACGCTTTTTTATAACAAGAATACAAAGCTGGAAATGAATGAACTGCAGCTAATAATATATTTTCACGTGGTCTAGTCCTTCCCCATCCCACCCCCTAATATTCTTAAGAGGGTCTCTCCTCCACTCTTCAGAGAGTAGCTGGAAGTGGGGAGGCACGAAAAGGTCCTTATTTCCTTCCACTCTGCAGTTTTAATCTGAAATATTAGATGCAGTACTGTGCCCAGAGCTCAGAAACTGCTTGTGCTAATGAAATTCCCTGTTACAAAATGCGCCTAGAACAATGGGAGTTTCAAACACTGCCACATAGCCTCAGTTTAAAAAATAATTTCCACATTGCTTATACTGAGAACACACTTCTGCTCACAGGCCTATTGCATGTACCTATTGGGGGGAGGGGGGAGACATTTCTCACAGTGTCACCAGACATTCATAGCAGGAAACTCCCCATTCACATACAAGCCACTCTGAATGTTATAGCTATCAAATGGAAGCTTCTTCAGGCATTGTAATGATGAAACCAGCATAAATTGTGTTAGATCTATTGCTCTTAATACTTGGGGGAACTGTATCACTGTCTATCCCAAATCATAAATGAGCAACTAAGTTATAATCAAATACAATCAAGTCACATATTGTTTATAATCAGCGCCAACTGTACTATTTCTACTTTATGTAAAACAAAAATCCGACAAATGCCAATGTCAAGGAATGCAAGGAATGCAAGGACCAAAAGCAATGTAGCACTGAGTATCAAATAGGTTTGTCATTAAGACCCAGTGAGGCCAATGTCTTGTACAGCAAAGGCATGCAGGGGAAAGAATATGAGAGGTGTGTTCTTCCGCTTCATCACTGTGTTCGCCTTCTTTCAATTCCAAAACTAAAAAAAGGTCTACAATGACATGGTGTCAGTAACTTGCTTTGAGTCTAAAGCACCTCCTCTTATTCACTTGCCCTCTTGGAACTGCATGTGGAGGCTGGCATTACATTAGTCTGAGCAGTGGAACGAACAACAGCAGCAGAAATGCTGAAGCCCTGCCTGGAGTACAGGCACTGGAACACTAGGTACTAGAAGCACTGTGAAGTTCCCTTATTTCCTTAGAAATATTCGCTAACAGGGCTTCTCTAATTTCCTGCAGCATTGCTTCATTCAGTTGTAAAGGCTGGTCTGTGGGGAAAAGGGTAGGCTACTCGCATGAGTTTGTATCAGTTGCTATAACCACAATACGGACCATTGACAAATCTATTGCTGGCTTTACTAAAACTACAGACCCCTGCTGACAAACTCTAGGGGATAGATTAAAACCATTATAGCCATTACTTGAGGAAGAGGAATTCACTACCTCTGTACTTAGCTTATGAGCAGTCCCTTCTTCCTCCAAAAGCAGCTCCATTGTGCCCCCACAAATCAATGCAAGGCAGGAGAGAGATATTTGTTGACCATTTTCTGAGTGCTTCACAACAACTCAGCAGCAGATGGCTGCACCATAGTTGCTACCTCTGTCACTTAGATAAGTGGCAAAACAATCTATGGCAGGGCTGAAGAGGTTGAGGAACCAGACATTCCCGCCAAAACTGCTGCAGCAGTTGCACACACTATTTTGCCTGCCACCCCACCAACAACTCCCAACTGTGGGCAAAGTACTGAACTTGCATTTCACAGGGACACCTGGCATTGTGGTGCAGTGGGGCTTCTTAAGCTTTCCCCTTTTGCCACCTTTACATGCTAACTGCAAACTTCAGCAGACTGTCTGCCTGCACATAAACACACACAGGAAGAGGAAGTGTGGGTGTAATTTAAGTAGATTAGGAGAACTGAGATGACAAAATATTGGCCAGAAGGTCCAAGTGGGTCCGTAAGGCCAGCGCAAGCCAACCTGATGGGCAGGTTTCAATCCTGTTGGGTGCTGCTTGACCAACATGATTGAATCCTCAGTCAGTGGGGCATGATACCCTTAATCACAAGCCTGTGGGTTCGAGCCCTACATTGGGTGAAAGATTCCTGAATTGCAGGGGGTTGGACTAGATGATCCTTGTGATCCCTTCCAACCCTACAAAATTATAATCCCATGATTCTCGTCAAGCTTGTGAGGAAAGGGTTAACCTGCTGGGTGTTGTTTCGTCAGGGAACATGTTGGTGAAGCAGATCCTTCTCCTGCAGGTCAACTTTGACAGGTGGGTAGCATTCAGGCAAAGGCATTTAACCCTTTTAAGATGGCTAGACCCTCTAAGCCACCTTTAAGTTTACTATTTTTTTAAAAAGATGGCTTTCCATTTTTGTTGAGTTAAGCAGAATATGAATGCTTAAGTAAGCAAAAAAACTGAAGCACTTTTGAAATGAACCAATTTATATAATTTGGAAAGACAAAACATGACCACACATACAGAGTAAAAAGAGGAACCACCACACAGCAAAATTCATGTATTCCGTTCATGGAGCGTGTTGTTTGGGCCACTGAATGGAGACAAATTGCCTGACTTTGCAATCAGGTCAAAACAACAGATATTAATTTAGGCTCGATGTGTTTTATCAAGCAGCATGCAGTCACAATATTAATAGTGAGATAATAACTCTACAATTTGGTGCAACAAAACATGTACCGCTACAATAATACCTCCATCTCCCTATCTGGGAAAATTGGCAAACGTACCTTCATATCTATTCAGGAATAACTGAAAGCAAACTAACAAGTAAACAATAAGGGAAGGGAAATGTAAAGAAAGAGAAAAATATACATGCAGTTTCTGTTATTAAAACATCATTGAAGCAGAATGGCATCTCACAGTAGGAAATTGTGGGGTGGAACCTAAAAAGTGCAGTAGCACTAAAGAATTCATTGCTCAATATGCATTATGAGGGTGAAAATAAGGTGAAAGAAATCTCTTACCTGCACATCATTTTTATTATCGGTACACCTTTCATCCTTTTCCACTTGAATTCGCTCGTGGCTTTCTGATTTTATGAAGGGCTGCACTGCAGTGTTGTCTTTTACCTCCGTTTCTGAATCTTTCATTGTTTCACCTCCCTCCTTTACAGTAACAGTATCAGTCATCCTCATTAGAAAAGGTTATTTTAAAAATCTAAAGGAAATATGGAGCCTTAAAAAGAAGAGGAGGAGCCATTATAATTTGTGTTCTCCTAGTTCACATATTATATAACATAACTGTAACAAGAACAATATCTAATCCATGCTTAAAAATAGTTTTCTCCATGAACATCCTTTCATCATGAACGACCACAATTACAGATCTCAGAACCAATTTAAGTATCAAAACTAAGTCTGAAAACCAAACAAGATTTATTAAGCTTTAAGAGTAAGAACTATGAAAGTCCATTTATTAAAACTCCGGTGTGATTCCCCAACTAGAACTTTGAGCTTGATCCAAGAAAATGTCATTTTCAGTAGAATATTCTCTACCTATTATTTGTACTAAACATATAGAGTGGAAATCCAGTCATAAGATGCTCCTTTTCAGAACCCCCAAAAGCTGTTCCAGAGCACTGGATGAATTTGTGGAACAGAACAGGAGGTGATGGGGGATGCAAGTGGAAATTACTTCCCCCTTTATTCCAGTGGGAGCCTCTACTGGATCTCAAATTATTTTATAAAAAGAAGAAGTCCTTTCATTCATGGAAGGGATACTTTGGATCCAATCCACAGTATTTAAAAATCAGACAAATCTGTTAAGAAAAATTAAAATGAATAAAAGCAGGATACATGAAAAGTAAGGGAAGGCCAATGACAAATATTCAAAAAATGGATTAGCCATTTATTAGGCCACGAAAAATGTCACAAGTAATGTAGTAAAAGCTTTTGTTTCCCAGAACTCCCTCTCCTCTATCTTTGCCCTCCATTGCCATTCCCCTTGTCTTTTTAGTTTGTAAGCCTGATGGAAAGACTTCTGTCTCTCTCTTTATTTTATTTTGTTGACATCAGCCACCTTGGGAGACAATAAAAAGCAGGATAAAAATATACATAAATACACACATAGTCAACAGCTATGGGGTCCATTCTACATACTTAAGTCTTTAAGACTGTAACCCTAACAACGCAAACTATGAGCTAAGTTCCATTGGACACAGTGGGATTTTTTAGTAAACAGGCAAAGGATTTGCACTGTTAAGTAGAAAACTTAGACCTTTAAAAAAAAATCTTATTTAAAAGAGTTACATAATCAATAGCTGCTTGGCATTACTTGCCTGGTGTATCCTGTAGATCTGCGACTGCGGTCTCCCACGAAAATAAAATAAAATAATCCAAGGATCTTTTTCACAGTCGCCAACCAAGATGTCAGTTGTGATGAACCATCTGGAATCTGGCAGGAGTCCCATGTCCTTATCACCATTGGAGACCCCTGGACGGTATTATATTGTCTGGCATCAGAAATACCATCCCTTTTAGACACCTAAAACAATTATATATATATATATATATATAAAAGTCAATCCAAAGTTTAGAATCTTTTAAAAACATGACATTAAGCCCATTCTCTACAATCCATTCAATAGTATCCTCCCAGATTGCCTTTGAAACGTGGGAAGTGTACAATCTTCAAGATACACTCAGCAAGTTATTCTTAATAATGACCATTAGTAAAACTAGCGGTAAGTGAAAAAAACTGGGTTGCAAGACATCACAGTATAATTTCAACCATAATAAATTAGAGATTCAGCAAATTAAGACAGAAACATGAATCTTATTGCTACAGAGGTTCTTGTGTCTTCAAAATGCTTGCTTTGACAAAAACATGCATACTATATCCTAATGTGTTCTACCATCAGCATCAGACGCAGTATGATCAGCTCACAAAATCAGGCAGGATGGCATAAGCACTAGTGCAGGTACCCCCAAACTCAGCCCTCCAGATGTTTTGGGACTACAATTCCCATCATCCCTGACCACTGGTCCTGTTAGATAGGGGTGATGGGAGTTGTAGTCCCAAAACATCTGGAGGGCCGAGTTTAGGGATGCCTGCACTAGTGTAAGGCCACAATTGTGCCATTGTACCATCATTACAATTTGAAGCTTGTACTATGGCTCAATTAGGTGGGTGGGGGAAGCAGCCCTATTGTGCTGGTTCCCACTAGTACAATGATTCAGTGGAATCTGGCCCACTGTCTGACCAAGTTTAAGATGACTTCCCCTTGTTAATGTGCCACATACCCAAGTATTTCTTTAGTACATTGTTGTTGTTGTTTTAATTAGCTTTTCATGAGTCAATAACAGGCACAGACCCTGGCTATTATGCATTGACATTTCAAAAGGCCCTATGACTATGAGACAACATTATGTGCTTTCATACTGGTGATTTTCAGTGCATGCTTTTTGATGAAAAAAGATGCATTCATTCTGTAAGTAGGGAACAAATCTGATCAATTCCTCATTTTTATTTTTATATATTTAATTTCTATACCGCCCTTCAAGGGTCACAGGGTAGTTTACAATACAGGAACATAAAAAATACACAACATAGTAACAAACAAAAACAACCCCCCCTCCCCCAGTATTTTTCATTTCTTCCCACCTTAAGACTGCTCTACACAAATTGCACAACAAAGTCATAGAGCGGTCTGCACCATTTTTAAATAAACTCTCCAGTTAAAAGCTGCAAAAGTACAAAAACAGGCCAAAGCCTGGGCTCTCCCCTTGATAATTTAGTTTTTGGCAGGGTTGGGCAAGAATTTAAAGAAGTATCTAGCCTGAGGTAGTGCCCCATATTCTACCACCTCATTCCAATGCATACAGTCATGGGTCCCATTTCACCTGAAAGGATACCTGTGTTGGCCCATAAGAAAAAAGCCAACATTCATATTAGGGCAATTACCTCTATTTAAAATTGTGGCACCTTAATTATGCCTTATATGGATTTCCTGCATCCCATTCATGCACAGAAGGAAGCTGTGCACTTAAATAGGTCAAGGCCACTGGGAATTGTGATGTCTCTATGCAGTTGGAATGCAGTAAGATTTGAAATGTACTCTGTAGCAAAATGTGAAAGTGCCAACGATCGGCAAATAAGTCTATTGTTAAACATCAGGAAATTGTACACTAAACATCTGCTGAATAAACTAATTACTTGGCTTGATGAAAATAACATCATAGGTCCAGAGCAGACAGGGTTTAGGCCAGGGAAATCCACTTTACACAACTGCATGGTGTTATCTCACTTAGCCGCTAAGTACACGCGGCTTCATAAAGAATGTCTTTATGTGGCCTTCCTAGATATCAAGGCTGCTTTTGACACTGTTGACAGGGGGCTGTTATGGACCAAATTGGGGACAATGGGCCTGGAACCTAGATTACTATACTTGATCAAAAAGCTTTATACAAAGAACACCTGCCGTATAAGAACAACACCAGGGAATGTAATGACAGATCCCGTCATTATAAACCGAGGAGTAAAGCAGGGCTGTGTACTCGCACACTCTCTTTTTAATCTTTTTCTTAATGACCTCGCTTCTTCACTAAAACAGGTGGATGCCCATAGCCCAAAACTCAACGCATCAAGCATTCCCATCCCCCTATGCAGAGATGACGTGATTTTGCTTTCATGGACAAGAATTGGCCTAAAACGATTGTTAAATTCCTGTACTGGACTATCTGTCCAGAATGAAATTGTGCATGAACTTTGATAAAAGCAAAATAATGGTTTTTGGGAATTCACGCAAGAGCTATAGCTGGGTATTTGGTAGAAAACCCATTCAGCAGGTATTTGAATTTAACTAACTGGAATTTACATTCCATCATAGGCTTCTATGGTCCTCGCACCGTGCAATGGCGGTGAATGCCAGTAAGATGTCTATGCAGGCCATAATGTGATTTTTCATAACAAGAGGTAATTCTGCCCTCAAGGTCTTCAACGTGAAATAGCTCAATTGCTCTATGGAATTCCAGTCTGGCTGCCAGGGTTTACCCAGCTGGTAGAACGAGTGAGGGCAGCTTTCTTTTTAAAGATTTTGCTGTCCCACATTTTGTACCCAATGCAGCCTTGTGTCTAGAGGGAGGTCAACACAAGGTAGAAACCATTGCCTGGGCGAGATTTCTTCTATGTTGGTTAAACATCTACCTCACATTAGACAAAGATCCTCCCCTTAGCAAAGTCTTGTCAGACCCCTTTATTTCCCCAGGGCTACAACAGTTTTAACATAAAGGTACAGCAACTTGAACTGTCAATGGAACTTTTGTGATTGATGCCCCCACCATCTGCCAAGGCTATAATAAAAACTAGGTTGTGGGACACTGAACACCAGGAACTAACAGCAGCAGCAGAGAAAACATGTTCCCCTCTTTACTTTCAACTTTCTTGGGCATATGAAACTAATCACAATTATCTTGAATTTCTGCTTATCCCCAAAGAAAGAAGGGCATTTTCGCTGGCCAGGTTTAATTCAGACCCATCAAACCTCCTTTGGGGTAGGTTCTCAGGAATGGTGGAAGGAGAAAGAATTTGCCCGTGTGAAGACCACCTGCTGGAAACTGTTACTCATATGGTTCTTAAATGTAAACTATATGCTGATCACCAACAGTTTCTAGATCAACTCTGCAACCCCAAATGGAAACCAGAGTTGGAGGTCATACATTTTCTATTACTGGGGAATGAGCGGGAGCTCACCAAGTTAGTGGCTAAATATCTTTATTTGGTTTTTTGTCACAGAAACACATTGCAGACATCTGATCTCCCTGGAGAACTAGAGATGTAACGTTAGACTTTTTTGCCTCTTTTCATTTGATAAATGTTCTGTAACATTGGGGTGGCGGTAATTCTGTATTGATTTACTATGGATGTTTGTATGTGATGCCAATAAAAGGTTTGATTATAATGAAAGTGCCAACAAAATGAAAGAATACTTTCCATTTGGAAATACAGGGCAACTTTATAATGTTATAATGATATATAATGAAGGATCTATGTAGAAAAACAGCTACAATTGCCATAAAAGGAAAAGCAGAGAAAAATACTGAAAGGGCAGCAGAGGGCAGTAAAACTCTTCAGCATCAATATATGGACTGACACTTGCTAATCTGAATGTTTAGGAAGCCAGAACCCTTATAATTATAAAACACCAGAACATCTACTCAATTCGAGTGTCTGACTTTCTCCTTTCAAAATAGGGATGCAGCACTGGCAACATGATCGACTGCAGAGGGCCATGCAATTGCTTCCGACATAAATTATAGTTTTTCATATTGTAACACAAGGAGATAGAGAGATGTGAAGCCCAAACTGGTGTACACTTACTTGGGAATAAATTCCACTGAACAGTAAGATTTACTTCTCAACAAATATGCATGGAGTTGGGATTTCAATGATACATGCATGCTGCACACACAATTGTGCCCATTTATTAGTTGCAAATTACTTCATGGCAGTGTAAGAAAAAAATATCACCAGGGTAGAGAAGACAATTTTGAACAATATTCCCTAAGAAATTGTAGACAGAACAGTGTCCCACTGTCAGCTTACAAACTATGTTAGTGAGCGAAGCAACAATTCTTAGCCAGTACTAAGGATGCTTATTTTTTGAGGGTTTTTTAATATATATTTTTAATGCAATAAAAACAAAAAGGTCATTCTTCTGCAATGTATAAGAAACATACATGTTTTCTATAGATGAAGGAATTCATGAATGACATTTCATTTCTGCCAGATAACCAAATTCAATTATAAGTGATTTTTTTCAAAGATCAGCCAGAATACAAATGCTATGTGCAGTGCAATTCTACCCATCCTTATTTATTCAGAAACAAGCGTCACTGGGTTCAATGAGACTTGCTCCCAGATAAACATATATAAGACTGCAGCACAGTTATTCATATCATAAGAAGCAACAATCTTTAAAAAATACTTTTAAGAAGTGAGAAGTGGACTTGATTGCATTTTAAACTCCTCCACCTGTTCTTACAAAAAGGCAGTCTTAGTTGTCAATACCTCTTAACTGTAGATGACTCTCTACCATTTAAAATCTGCCAAGTTTGACTTCATTTATGGAAACATATTTACTTGGGCCAGTTGCAACCCCAACTCCTGCTTAACAGTTTGCTCCTAATCACCTTTACTCAGAATGCAAAAACTTATTTCATAGTTAAAATTACAGTATGAACCTATGCCACTTGAATCAGAAGTTTCAATTTATTCATGGGACTTTCTACAAATAAAACATGCCTGAGTATGTATCTAAAAGAGGGCCCAACCTCACAGCCAAATTGTGTAAATTTGCTTAGAATAGCTGACAGCCAAAATAAGGTGAAATTCCCTTTTGACTCAAGACTGTCCAGAGGGTCGCAGTTCTTTCTTCCCCCTCTAGCTGCTTTACTGTCCCCATGGCAGAGCTTGCTTTTATGGGCAGGCCCAAGGTAGATGTTACTTCCTTAGGCTGCCCACAGCTGTGTCCCATCCTGCTGTACTCTCTACACCCAGTGCCAAGTGCAACAGGTTTTTTTAGTGCCCACAGTGTCTGACAAAGGTGCACATATTTAAAGATGACAGCAGCACACCAAATTGCCCATGAATAGGTGAGCCAATGCATAATTGAGATTCCCTCCGTCGCAAATAATCCAGCAAGGGCCCTCAAGGGCCCCAAGGTTGTGTAGGAGTGTTTTACAAAGATGATTCATTTTGCCTTCAATGCCTACGTAATAAACCATGGCATTCTGTGTACTGTATGTGCTCTTTAAAATAAATCTCACGTAAGCCAGAAGAGGCTGAATCACTGCCCATTGCCTTAAGTGCCACACTATTTTCAATTTGATAATTGCAGTTTACCACAGCATTTAAGAAATTATATTTCAAAGCAATATAAGCATCTGTGAGCTGTGAGTCATAATGCCAAAGGTGGGGGGAGGGAACAGTGTGCTGTTGCTATCCCTGTTCTAGAATGCATCAGAAGAAGAATATATTACACTGGGAATTTTAAACTATCCAGACACATTAAGACAGAAAGGCACGCCAGCTTCCGCCAAAAAGCCCTCTAACCTTAATGAAAAAGGCACACAGAGTACTAGAAGATCTTTGAAAACTCTTTTTGGGAACCACTGTCCTCTCTCTCAGGTCAGAAGCTAGGAAAGTTATGGATGAATAAGTGTTCCCTGCATCACTACTGTGTACAGAAGGGAAACACACAAAGGTCTCTGGCACTCTCCAGTTCAATCCACATTTTGTGGTCTGCAATTGCTTTGTTTTTTTGCCACAAAAGCTAAATTTTGAAACAAAACAAAAAAAAAAGGTTGTCCTAAGGTAAGGGGGTATATACTGTGCCAACAGCAGTTGTTTGGCTGAATTGTTGTTAGGGAAAAACAAAAGGTCATCAAATCCATTAAGGATTTTTAGAACGGATCATATTTTCAAGTTTCAAAGTAGGATCTTCAACATTGATGCAGAAACCAAGGAATCTTCCTCTGAATACCTTCTAGTCACAATAGTCACAATTCTCCTGCAAAAAAACCCCCAGCCATCTTATTATTTCTCTCTACAGTGGTACCTCAGGTTACATACGCTTCAGGTTACAGACACTTCAGGTTACAAACTCTGCTAATCCAGAAATAGTACCTTGGGTTAAGAACTTTGCTTCAGGATGAGAACAGAAATCGTGCTCCAGCGGCGCGGCGGCAGCAGGAGGCCCCATTAGCTAAAGTGGTCTTGGGGTTAAGAACAGTTTCAGGTTAAGAGGAGACCTCCGGAACAAATTAAGTACTTAACCCGAGGTACCACTGTATGTCACTACATAGCAGGCAATTGGGCTGACGCTCTTCCAAAGTTTGAATACAAAAATGCAGTTGCTAGTGTGTTCACCAAAAGGTACAATTAGCATGACTACATAAAAGTCAAAAGGAAGGAAACAAGTAAAAACCAGCTCTTTCAGCAGTGAAAATGCTTTCATTTTGCTTACAGTTTGATTAGTAGGTCCTTAAATACCAGTAAGACCAATCTATTCCCTAATTAGCTAGCAAGGCTTAGGTAAGATTGTCTGCTGCTCGCTCAAATGCCATACCATAGTCCAAAGCAGTAACCATGGAAATGGGAACAGGAAAATGCTTTTTTTAAGGGGAAAAAAATCTATTCAGCACTATAAATAACATTTTCTAGAAAAAAAGATCAAAGAGAACCATTAGTACTTAAGCATTTGTACTTGCTTTCACATAGCTATCAGCAGTCATTCCCACCTACGGAGGGATATGGTTGAGCACATATCAGTTTGAAAGCTAACAGGGCCAACCCAAAATATTATTGTATACATCCTGCAAGGAATCCTGTCTACTTGAACCAGTAAAGGTTCTCCAGGATCTCAAGCGGAGGTCTTCCATATCACCAAGTATCCAATTATATGTTTCCATCTCCTCACTCCCACCACCAAGCTCCACCACCAACAAGCCTGGAGAGGACAACGAATCTCCTGTTTCGTGCTGACTGAAACCTTGAATAAAAGAAGACCTATTAGGGGCAGGGAAGACACTGCCAAGAGGTCACTGCAGGTCTCATTCGTTTCTCTTATTTTCTAACATTAACACCACCATCACCAACCTGATCTGACAAAATAAGAACTGCAGTGACAACCTTTGAAAAAATGGATCCATCAGAACTAGTCAATATTTTTTTTCATCAGCCTTCAAAATAATTTAGCTGATAGCCACTTACATGAAGAAAACCAGTCAGAAGATTAAGAGTTAAAGATCTTATTTAGCATCTAGTCTGGCTATAGTTAAATATATCTACATCTATCTTTTAGAACAAAAAATAAAAGACATTAAATTGTTTTTAAAAATTAGTAAGCCCCTGGTGGGAATGCAAGGTCTTGTATTTTGCTCTGTAGTGCATGAAATGGGATCAATTCCAATATCACGGTCAAAACATATAAAGCGTTCCTAATAATCTGATAGCCCTCTTATCTCCATGTTTCCCCCCCCCCTATAATTACCATGTTCCAAGCATTTCATGAACTCTTATTTTATTTGTTGTAATGAGCATTAGATACTGAGATAAGAGGGAAACACTTGCTTAACGCTATCCAGCTAAGTCTGTAGCAGAGCAAGGTTGGTAACCTGTCTCTCAGGTACTTGTAAGTAACTACAGTGGTTCAGTTTTCAGCAGCTTCCCAACTCTGGAGAATTTTTCTCCACAGATTTTCTTAACTAGGGGTAGGGGGGGACTTTTGATCATGAATGAAAGTTACCACGGGGGGTGGGGTGCTACCTAAGCTCCTAGCAAAACAACTTGATTTGAAGGTGTTATACAGGCTTCCTCAACCTCGGCCTTCCAGACTACAATTCCCATCATCCCTGACCAGTGGTCCTGCTAGCTAGGGATCATGGGAGTTGTAAGCCAAAAACATCTGGAGGGCCGAGGTTGAGGAAGCCTGGGGTTATACCTTAATTTACAGATTTCTGAATTACCTATTAACAGACTTTCGGTGGGACACCAAACGCTTAAAGAAGCTTACACATCTTCCATAGGCTCCAGTTAAAAAAACAAATTGAAAGATATTATTGACATATTCTACCCTATAAACCTATCTAATAAGGAATCTAAATCTAGCACTGTACAGTCACTTATTTGCCACAAGAACAACTTTTTTAAACCTAGTTTTTGTTACTAAGTGTAAAAAACATATCTATCAAAATGCTACTTAATCAACTACCAATTTTACATAATAATGCATTATTTTAACCAACTTCTTTATTAACTCACAGAACAATTAAAATAATTTAGGTAAAATTATTAGGGACTACTGCTAGTATTCCAAGATTCAAAAAATAAAATAAAAAATGAAGAGAGGCTGGACTGCATGTTATAAAAGAGTCTTTCCTATATACAGATAATAGTCTCACATTTATCATTCCATTATATAGCAACACATTTTAAGTTCAGATAATGTTGAGTGCAGTATTTAAAAGGTATTGCTGTAGTTATGTACATGATTTGATCTTAATATTGTTATCACGTTCCTTTAAACAACCCTGTATCAATTTAATTTGCCTATCCTAACATATAAACATGTTCCTCTCACACATTAAAATACATTTAATTTAGATATTACAGAAGTATTAAAAATGAGACATGAAAATTTAGAGTGTAAACCTACTAGCAAAATGCTTTTTTGCAATCTAAATAGGCAACACTGAGGAACTTTGTTTAATCTTTCTGCAGCCTATGACGGAAGAATGTAGTGTTCCATCATATATGCCATCATCAGTGCTAATTACTTTAACAACATTTAAACTGCTTATTATGGTGACTGATCAAAATACTATTTTCAGTAGGGAAAAATGAAAACAAAGCTATAAATAGATTCCACCACCACCCCTTCCTTATATTCTGGGTACTTCCTATTATTTTTATTCCTAAAATACAACACAAAATATACCAAAACCAAAAGTTTTTAAACATACCTCTGACTCGACTTGAATTCTAATTTTAACTTAAATATTTTAATCTATCAGCTTCTTGTCTATCAGCTACTAAATCTGTACCAATTGTTGGAAACAAAATGGGGGGGGGAGCTATATATTGTACCATTGACACAACAATCCTGTGCCTGTCTATTCAGAAGTGAGTCCCAAAGACCTAAAAGGTCCTTACTCAGAAGTAAGGATGTATGAGAATGTAAGCCTTAAAAAACATAATAATCCTAATCAGTTTTGGTCTACATAAAATGTACTATGCTGAACTCCCTTACTGATTCTAGTATGGAACAGCAACATTTTCTAACTGGACACAACCTATGAAGTTTCAACGTTCTTTTCTACCAGCAATCAATCACCTCTTCTAGACCTGCATTTGACATTTTTTATGGAATATCAGTGCATAATTGCAATCACTTGAAATAGTTAATGTATTATTATACTGCTTCTTTACTTGCCTGCCCCCACCTGTAACTTTGCTCTATTTTAACTAGTACAGTACAATGTTTACTAGTTAATTGCAGTGTTAATTTTGAGCAAATCTCCAGTCCTAGATATCCCAAGGAAGATCAGTTTCTGACTACAACTGACTCTGCTGCACTATCATCAGAGCAAAAAATAGATGTAGGGATTTTTATGCTTAACAAAAACAGGCTTAATATTCCACGGCATGTCCAGATGGAATCTATTCAAAGTACAGGTGGTAGTTTTATTTTAAACTATATGTAAAAACTTTCCAAGGCAACCTAGTTCCTTTAAGAATTTCATTTTTTAAAAAAAAACTTAATAGATTTGTCCCTTTTTTTAGTTTGTATATTATTGTGGAGGGGGCATTTTATTCAGTTGTAGTACATTAACAATAATCCATTATAATGTCTCCAAACTTCAACACAGTAGAATATGTATGCACAGGACTAAAGAAATTATGCACATCCATATTCAGTACGTTTCATCAAGATATAAATTTAGCATACTATGAAGAAATTTGCCCAAACACCAACCACTTCTCTGGATAGATGCAAGCTTTCACCATATTGAAACTAGATACTGAAGAATTAACATACCTGCATCATGCCGGCAATTTAGCATCATAATACAAAGCTGCTAAAGGTACTCTTTCCATAATATCCGTTTTCTAAGATTCTGGAGGACTCCTTTGAAAAAGAGCCTAGCTTTTAAACATACCCACTGTTCATTTTTCAGGCATTTGGCAGGTAGCTGCTGAAGCAGTTGGTTAAGGCACTTGCTGAAGCATCAACCATAATAGAAAATCAACAGCTGTATTATGTTGTGATGTCAGCAACACCTTAGCCAGTCTCCACAGAGAAAAAACTGAAATGCATCAAAAGCTATATTGAGCTCTTCATTAGCAATTCAGCAGCAAGCAAGGAAAATGTCCTGTGAAACTGTGAGAATACTATGAAATGGCTGTAGGGATTTTTAGTCACTTTCCACTTCACATT
Source organism: Podarcis erhardii (assembly GCF_964252035.2). Classification (NCBI taxonomy): domain Eukaryota; kingdom Metazoa; phylum Chordata; class Lepidosauria; order Squamata; family Lacertidae; genus Podarcis; species Podarcis erhardii. Next base: position 98,731,939 of record NC_138497.1, on the reverse strand, counting down.
TAACTCACACTGTGAAACTATAACAATTATTCATCCCAAAATAACTGAGGTTACCCAAAGGTTCAACCTATTTAAGACCTAAAATTAAGGCTGTTCAACCTGCCCTCCTCCCAATAATGCATCAATAGAAAATATAAAACTAGCTTAATAAAGTTCTGTATTTGAAAAGTCATCTTTATGCCAACGGCTGACTTAATTCTGTCAGAAATCAATGTCTCATTTTGTATTTTGATTGTTTTAAATAAAAAAAACAGAAAATGTATCTCACTTGGTTGGTCTTGTCAGATTTTTCTTAAAGATATATTACAATAAAAATGAGTCTTGCCTACTATAGATTTTGCGGGGGTACAACAGCATTCAACTAGTCCCCCATTTATCCCCCCCACCTGCACAGCACAGCCTCTTTGTTTTCCTGTCTCCTGAGATTTTTAGCTTATCTTTTTCACCAGCATACAATGATGCGGCAAATCTTATTGGCGTGCCATCGTTTAAGGTTTACACTTTTGCAGAAGCACAAGCCTTGAAAAATACTACAGCCAGCCATAACACTTGAGCAAATCAGTCGAAGTAATCAGCTAATGGCTGTTATGCTGATCCCATGGAAATGGCTTTTTGCAGCGGGGTCAAGCATCCTGCAATCAAAACTGCAAAATACGGGGGGGGGGGGGATATTTGCACATGAAATCTTAGAAAAATACTTTCAAAAGAAAGCATTTATGTATTTAAGAGAAATTATGGACCGCTGTTTAAAGAACCATTGAAGCAATTCAGCCTTGGAACTGACTGTCAGTGCCAAGGCTCAGCCCTAGCCTCATCTGTACTTTGCCGTACCTGGGACTCCTAAAGTACGCAAAGGTAACAGCAACCAGCAAGGTGGTAATACCCTATCTCAGGTCTTGAATACTCAACATTTCCAGAAGCCATTCTATTAGATGTATCGGTAAATGTTTCAAATCTTGGCCATGGATACAAGAACTAGCTACAAGTTTTTAAAAACAGTATTTATTCAATTATAGAACACTGAGGAAAGCAACTTGGGGGAAAAGATTAAGCTGAATGCTTTAGAAGGTTTTGTTTCCTTCACCCCCAAGGTTTATGAAATTGGAGATAAATTATCCTACTTTTCGAGTTTAAGGGTGGATTTCTTATTATTTTTAAATGTTTATTGAAACATAAGTAAGTCCACAACAGTTAGTACCTTGCAATTTTATTTTATTAACCTGCTAAAAGGCTAATTACTAGTATTTCCATGATGGCTGAAAAAGAACTAGCCAGCAGGGAAACAAGCTAATAAAAAAGGACAAACTTTCTACTATATATCTAAATATTTTGTGGTTTTATATTTTAATTTTGTTCTGTGAACTGCCCTGAGACCTCTGGGTATAGGGTGGTATATAAATTCAATAGATGATTATGTTGATAAGAAGCAGAAGCAGCAGGCTAGAGGAAGAATGAAATTATCCATCCCTCATCCACTACCCTGCTGCATTTCCATGGCAGTAACTGGAAGAAGCTTTCCTTCCTCTGTAGCAACCATGGAAACCATGGTGAAAGGAGGGATGCACTGGCCAGCCTGTTTACTCACTTGCATGGAATTCCAGGCAAGTTGTTTAAATAAAAGACTGGCAACAAAGGTCTCAATTTAGCAAAAACAAAAAAGGAGAACCCTTTTCTGCCTCCCCACTTCCAGCTACTCTCTGAAGACTGGAGAAGAGACCCTCTTAAGAATATTAGGGGGGTGGCCAGGTGAAGGACTATACCATGTGAAAAATGAACACAATATTTTAGCTGTAGTTCATTCATTTTCAGCTTTGTATCCTTCTTTTTAAAAAGCACACCTAGACATTCCGTTGTTGCACCTATAACCTTGGTTTAAGGTGGCATTTAGCTGCTAGCTTTCATATCTCAGTTTCTAACACTGTACTGGGGTACAAATCTCCCTTAATCTGCAACAAAACTTTTTTTTTTAATCTATCACTAATATCACTTGTATTTTAATAAAAACAATTTGGCACACATGGGGGTTGCAGGATCACCAATTTAGGACCTGAAGCATCGAAGAGCCATTACTAGAAACATAAAATCAGAGCCATAGAGAGATATCCAATGTTAATGATACTCTGAGGAGACCTATGTAAGTCCATTAATTTACTTTGAGTATGACCTATGTTAGACATCACACACGAGGTTTCCCAGTAAACCACACTTGGTTCTACTAGTACTATATACCCGTCAACTGCCTTAATGAACTGCACAATCCCTTCCCCAAATGGGAAAATCTTGGGATACAGCTGTAACAGAAGACTAGGAGAGCTTGCTTAGGGCCTTGTGCAATGGCCACACAACAGCCTTGAAGGCAGATGAGCTGCATCTTGCCTATGTGGTAATTCCTGTTCACCACCACATCAGTCTTAAATTTACAGGCCCTGAGAAGGGAGGTCATTCTAGGGTGCTGAAGGAAGTACTAAAGCCCAGAACCCTAAGAAGGCACACCCTGCACTTCTGCCAGATCTACTCAGTCTTCTCAGAAAGCAGTGTGAGCACACAGCTCTGTATTTTCCTAGAGATCAGAGTGCTCTGCTTTTCTCTATCTACCCTACTCTTTCACTAAGTAGAATACATCCAGCAGCTAGGCATGTAGGAGATTACCAGAACACGAGTTTGGCATTCACACTTCAGACAACAGCAGCCAAATTATATGAAGGGTTTTTTAAGTGCACAAAGGAAGAGAAGAGAGCACAGCAACAAGTAGACCTGCTTGCCTTGCTCTTGCAAAACAGAGGGCAAGAGACCCAGGTTTTTCTTCACATTGGCAACCCTATGTGTCGTACAGAGACACCTTCCTCAGGAGGCAGGTTGGGGGGAGATACCATCTCATAGGAATCTGTTCCACCAGTTCGCTAACATTCAGAGGTGTGTGATAGCTATTTCTAGATTATTGTCCTATTCTCTCAATCTTTCTCCCTGTGTCCTTGCATAGAACAGACAGAGCTCCTTTTATCATACAACTCTTGTGGATGCCAGGTGCAAGTGTTAGATGTTATATCTGCAAATACTGAAACCAGGGGATAAAATTCTGATTAGTTTGAGCCTATAAATCAGCACCGGTGAGAAGCTTTTTGTTCTTCAAAATATCAGCAAATTTAAGCATCTTTTATTCCTTCCAATAACTGGAAAGTTAAGCAATGTTAGCTGGTTTGCAAATGGTGTCCAAAAAGTCTGTATTCAAGTGCATGTGAACCAGTTGCAGAAGACTGGGGAAATACAAGGAACAGGAATCTAGTATTTTTATAAATGCAGGATACATGTTTACAGGAACTTCTGTCCATACCTTTTGTGGAAATTGGATACAAATGAACTAGGTTCTCAAAGTCAGCCTTCTATTTTCTTGCAGAACTGTCCACTAAGATAGATTGAAAATTAGTATCCACTCTTGCACTCTGACTGCGGATGTATTTGAAATACATTGAATATTGAATTGAAATAATGTATTTAGATAATGAAGAAAATCATTAACTCAATTGGACCCAAGATTAATCTTGTTTCGTGTCTTTATGAAGGCTTTTGGGGGAGGCAAGATGCAGGAGTGGAAGCACAAACTGTTCTAGTTGTAAGAATGTGCAAGTAATACGGCAAGAAAAAAAAATATTTCCATGTCTGGGGCACAGCAATTAAATCTAAAGGCACAAAGGCTACCCATTATTTCTATTTGCACTTTCAAATATGAAGCATGAAAAAACATTTTGAAACAAACTCTAAATATATAAGCAACATGCAGGGATTTCACTGAACCGTTTGTATCCAAGCTCTTCTCACCTATCACACCAAATTAATATGGGTTTTCAATTTGCGTCTAGGCTCAGTTTTAAGTGTGAGTATTAACCTTTTAAAGCTTTAAATGACTTAAGTTACCTAAAAGCCCACCAGGGCCTTAAGATAAGTGTCAGAAGCCTTGCTCTCTGATTGGACAGTAGAGAAGATCAGATTGGTATCAGGGCGAAGAAAGTGTTCAAAACTCCCATTGTTCTAGGTGCATTTTGCAACAGGGAATTTCATTAGCTCAAGCAGTTTCTGAGCTCTGGGTGCAAATTAAAACTGCAGAGTGGAAGGAAAGGAGGACTTTTTTTCTGCCTCCCCACTTTCAGCTACTCTCTGAAGACTGGAGAAGAGACCCTTCTTAAGAATATTAGGAGGGTGGGCAGGGGAAGGACTAGACCATATGAAAAATGAATGTAATATTTTAGCTGCAGTTCATTCATTTTCAGCTTCATATTCTTGTTTTAACAAAAGTGAGCCTACACATTCCATTGCTGTGCCCATAACCTAGGTTTAAAGTGCCATTTAGCTCCTAGCTTTCATATCGTAACACTGGGGGAAGGGCCTTTTTTGTGGAGGATCCACAGTTGTTGAACTTTTTCCTTCTGAATTTATGTCCATGTTTTTGATGGGCACCGAGGAAGTCTACTTCTAAAAAATATTTCTGCTGACTTGTATATGATTAACACTCAGAAATTTTAAAACTGCCTTATTTTGTATTATTGTTTGCATTTTGTATCATTGTATAGGAAAGACTATCTATAAAGACAAAATAAAAGCGATTTGTAATAAGTAAGAAACATACATCTGATGCAAATGATTTGCTGCATAAAGGTTTAAAAATTAAGTGCTGCAACCCTACTCCCTTTTTCTTTTTAGTTTCCACTGGAGCATTTAGTCCATGGTTGATGGACTTCATTTTCAAGAAAATGGCACCCAAAGTAAAAGATCATATGGTCAGCACCCAGTTCCTGGTGTAGTGAAAGCACAGAAATTAAGCATGATTTACATATTTGGATTTGAGCATCCTGCATTAAATTTAAGCCATGTTCATCCATTCCTATCACTTCAATATCCATTAGTAGCTGAACAAAGCACAGTGTTTATAGAGGACTACAGACTACAACATTAGAACAGCAGATATGCTACATTTTCCTATTTATGATTACTGTACTGTGCTGTACTAATGCTAGCTAATGCTGTTCTAGTCTTTGTCCTGTGACTACAACTGCACAAATACTAGTGAAGATAGCTGCACTTAAAACTAAAGTAAAAAGCAGCAGTGAATAATGACCATGTGTTAATCATGCAGTAGTGCATCAGAATGCCTCATTAATTCTGCAACAGAGCAATCAGTCCAATTAAATCATATCAAATTGAGATGCAGAATATTCTAGCGTACTTTTAAGACCTGACAGGCACTTTAAATCACTTGACGACTGTATCCGAGAACCAGAACTAACCTTCAACACAATATAGCCCTCTCCCATTGGCCCAATATCACTATTCCAGGGTGTGCTAAGGACCAATTCTCCATAAATTCTCCATAAATTCATTCTGTTCCAAAGGATTTGGACATTTTAATATTAATGTAGGATTAGTATACAATTAAATATTATCCCTATGTCTAAATACATTTAATGTTTGCCTCCTAAACCACAAAATTACAATTGACTCTTCAAAAAAGAAGGAACAGAAGTTAAAATAATGGATGATATTCAACTCTACTAAGCCATACGCCAGTCCAGTGATTTAAAGAGGTCCACCCTAGGACTAACATGGGTTATCAGCCAATGTTTTCTGTGATTTTAAATTTTTTAATATTAATGTTTAATATTAAACATTTTCAATAAAGCAAATCAGAAACTGAATAATGTCGGTGGAAATTAAGAAGCAAACACACACATTTTATGCAGTGGTAGTTAAACTGGTGTTCTCCAGTTGTTGGTACTCTCAAGCCTCAGCACCAGCCAGAACGGCCAATGACCAGGGTGATGGGAGCTGAAGTCCAACAATATCTGAAGATGACTAAGGTGACTAACCCAATCTAAAGACTTGCACAAAATCAGTATGACATGTACAGTTGAGACACAGAGAAGAATGTGTGAGAGATTATACGAAAGATTACAAGAACCATTTAAATGCTTCAGAAGATAAAATGTTAATACATTTTACAGGATAAACACTATAGCTAGACCAGGGTTTCCCAAACTTGGGTCTCCAGTTGTTTTTGGACTATAATTCCCATAATCCCTGACCACTGGTCCCACTAGCTAGGTATTATGGGAGTTGTAGTCCCCAAAAAGCTGGAGAGCCAAGTTTGGCCATGCCTGATACAACCCAATACTTCGGTTATCACATCGGCTGACAAGCATGGAGCCACATTGTGTCTTTCTGCTGTTTTGGATCTAAAGCTGGGTACAATGAATGCTGGAGAGTCAAGTTTGGGAAACCCTGAGTTAGGCATAATGCAGCTGACTTAAAGAATTTTGCAGCTCAAATCCTATACAGGCAAAAGTCTCAATGAGTTCAAATGAGCTTCCTTTCAGGTAAGTGTGTAAAGCAGAGCTTTCCAAACTTCTTATGTTGGTGACACACTATTTAGACATGCATCATTTCACGACATGGCAATTCAGTTTTACTAGCAAACCAAAGGTTAAACTAACCTCTTTCCAGCCTCAGGAAAAGCACGGGGAGCATTCGGGTGACACACCTCTACACTGCAGCCCACACACTAATGTGTCGTGACACACAGTTTGGAAAGCTCTGGTGTACAAGTTTGCATCTCCTAAAGAGGATACTTTGCCTTTGAAGGTCCTCTGCCTTTGAAGATGTGCTGTCTTTTGAAGAAATTTGCCAATTTCAATCAGAAAGCACATTTTATTGGAAACATTCTTCTTACATGTCTAATCAGAAGAACATTTGGCTTTTTTGAATTCTGTTATTATAGCACTCTCTTCTCAAACACCAACATGAGCCATTTTCAAAGGGATCAAAACAAAGTCTAGATCAGTGTTTTCAATAGCTCCCTGCCTGGTGATCAGCAACACCACCAAGAGAATAGCAGATTGAATAGTATAATTCACAAGGGAAAGGAAGCAGCAGTAAACAAGAATTATCATTCTGTTTGTTCACTATTCTAGGTAACAAAATTAGCACCAACATTCCACGGCAACTGTGGCAATCTTCCCTCAGATGCCTCCCCCCAAAAGGTTCATAACCTTTCCAAATTCAGACTCCTCTCCATCCCAGCTTTGTGGAAGAAGGTATTTCCTTCAACAAAAGAAACTGAAATGACATGTCCTCATATGTATAGTTCTGTAAATATATTTCTGTAACATGCAAGTGTACAATGTGCTTCTTTTGAGCTCAGTCCCATGAAGTACATTATGCTCAGGCAAAGGAGACTTGTCCAATATCATGTGTTGGGCTTCATAGCCAAGTGCCAATTCCCACTTCCCTGCAAAGAACACAAACTTTAAAAGAGGAGACTCAGGCATCCAAAGACCTGCATACAGTTATTGGGGAGCAGTGACTGCTTGTGGGTCCCTGATACGTCTTCTCATGCATTTCTTTATGGTACTTTTTCCCTTAAGGCAACACTGGTTGGATGTCAGAAAGTATGACCTGGGATTCAGTTTCATTAACTAACTTATGCATAATGTTATGATTGTTACTAGCTATAAAGCACACAGAGAAATAAACAAAAAACCCATCATTTTAAGCTGCTGTAAACCAATGATGCTAAAGGGCAAGTGTGCCTAGAAAAAGCAAGCAATTTTAAACAGTGTAAAATTTAAGCAATTAGCTTAAGCAACTGGGATTCCAAAAAGTTCAAGGGGAAGGGGGAAATGCAACTGGCAACATATGCAAGACTCTGTACACACATCGTTAGTTGCCAAGAGAGCCACTGCTACTTAATTAGCAGTATACACATTTTAGAATAAGATGTGAACAGAAAGATGACAGGAGTCCACAGACATCATAAGCAAAAGAAGACTGCAATGCTATGCAATTATGAAAAATCCCATGGGGATTTACTGGTGAGGAAATGTAAAGCGCCGAATTTGAGACTCTTCAGAGATTTATGTTGCCAGTAACAAAGCCTTCCTGAAATTCAGTAGTAAAATAATCAGAACCTTAATACTTTTCACATAATGACAAATTTGTATGATGCACTGCTCTATACAATCTTATGGTCTTTATCAAAAACTCTTCGTGGTGTTAACTGTAGAAGGTCACATAGCAAAGAATTCTATATACCAAGCATACCTTCAACTTCTCGAGAAGACTGAATGTAAACACAGTTTAATTAGGAATCCTGACCACAAGTTTTTCTTGTGGACCCAGTTCTTTATTCTAAAATTCGCTTCACTCAGTTTCAACACCAGCAAACATCAGGTACTGTGTGCATTGTTAAGTAAGAAACAATTACACTTGTTTCTATGTCTTAATACATTGGATTGCATCCAACAAAGCTGTTTCGTTCACACAAGGACTTTTGCTCGGTACTTTCCCTTCCTCTCCTTGTGCCTAACCCCCCACCCCAATCTGTTCCAAAGGATTGGGGGGAAACCCAGAATAGATTTGGGGAATGTGTAGTGGGGAAAAGAAGTTCTGTGACATAAGTGGAAGTCCTTGCACAAATGTGACAACTGTTGGATACATCCCATATACTTCCTCCCTCCAAAGAACAACATTCAGTGATGCTATATGGTGTGCATCTTCAACTTTTGCTTGTCACTGTTTCTTGGTTGTTGTGGCCATACAGAGGCAAACTCGGAATTAAAATGGATTCTACATCTCCAACTCTCTCTACATCTCCAACTCTCTCACCCAATAGGAGTTAAGTATTCCCGTGCTTTAAAGAAGCCCTGGTGCACCTCTCCGTTCCACATTTTTGCTCGTCTTTCAATGTGAACACTACAAGAGTTCAGTACTTTCACCACAAACCACCTCCATGTATTTGGATATAACTTTCCTTTGACCAAAGAATAATTTGTTACCCAGTACTGAAAACTAAGAAAAGGAACATATAGTGTGTCTACTAAACAACGTTTTGATGTGGCAAAAGAAAGAAAGAAAGAAAGAGCGAGCCAAAAGTACCGTTATTTAGTCTGCATACTTAAAAATGCCAGGGTTCAGTTGTGATTTATCACAGAATTAAAAGTTCAGGGTGAAATTCAATGTAGCACTAAGGAGATTTCTACTTGTGCTGACAGAACAATCATCTCCTTCCTTCCCACCGCATGCTTTTGGGGAGGTTTCCTTGACCCTCCAGAGCAGATCTGGGGAAGGCATGAGGGGTAAGGAGAGAGGGAAAGTCCCACGGTGCTAATGAGTGCTTGTGCTGGCATCCACTAGTGGGACTGGGCAGTTTAATCTGATCTGTTGCATCCAATGTCCACTATGAAGAAGCAGTTGAATGTTTTAACAAGATAACTAATGTGCAACATGTGTATGGGGGGGGGTCATGTGGTGGAGGAGGCTCAGGTGCTGCTGTCCTTGTCCTAACATTAATGGTCAGAGCACAGATGTCTGAAAATAAACCTCTACTTGTGAGCAGCTGTTCATGTATATGGATCCATGCGACTGGGACACACATTTTACCCAGATATCCTGATCAAGTGACACACCTTCCTAAATCCACACTCAAGTTGCAGCTGTTGAGAAGGGCTGGCCTGGAGATGAGAGATCATGGTGAGCTGTGCCATGAGTGCCCTAGACTCCAATACAGTGTGAATACGCCAATGTCTCAACAAATCTATGCTCATTTCATGGGCCCTTTCTAACCATGATATTTAATGCAAAGTCCAGGGTGAACAAAGACTAAAATAATTTCAAATGTTTTCTCTAAAACTATCATTTTCTTATCAGTTTTGAGATCAATAATGCTAGCAAGAAGAATGAATTTGTTGGCCAGCTTAGTGGAGAAAAAAGGTTTATGTCTGAAAAGTTACTTGTTGGCCTATTCTTTTACAAACAGCTGACAACTAACATCTATGTTCAGTTTTCCTGCCATCCCTATCACCTCAGGGTCAAAGAGATTGTGGTTCACCCTTCTTTCTCAACACTTTGCCTCCATCTGTATCCTGTAGCAGTTTTTAATCAGCAAAGTAAAGAGTCTTCAGCCTAATAAAGAGAACAAGAGCTTATTTAGCATCCAAAGCTAAAAAGTTTTGTCTATCTACTACAAGGGGTGAGGCAAAGGAAAGAAGGCTCAGAGGAGCTAGGAACAACATCACTAATGATTCACCATTAAGACAAGGATAACTAACAGCAGTAATAACCTGCACAGAGCTACTGCATTTGATACTGTGGTGTTTTTTTAATTGAATTTTATTGTTTTAATTACTGGTGTAGGCTGCTTGTGGTGAAAGGAAGGACATTCTATAAATAAGTAAAGTAACTTGCCATGGGCAAGCAAATTAATGCAAGGAAAACGCTCCAAGATTTATTCAGTGAATAAAACCACAGACTATGGAAAGCACAAGGTAGATTTCAATGGAAACTATGCTAGCACAAATTGACCTTGGGTATACATAATATAGGTCTAACCATGGTTTGGTGTCTTAATCCTGGTTAAGATGTCAAATGTGGGCAATATTCACAAAAAAGGCAAAACAATGCTATGGCACCACCATTGTCCTTGAACTAGGCACTCTCTCCACCATTTGCACACAGTGGCTGAGTACTTCATTTCCTTATTTAATAGCAGGCCATATACAACCCACCATTTCATCCAACATGACAAAACTATGGTTTACACAAGCCATACATTATACACTAAGATGGCTTGTAATCGTAGCATATGACACTGCATTGCAATCCTGGTGCACAAAGCAATTATGATTAACCACAGGAAAAGCTTACAGTAGTGGTATACAAAAAGGTTAGGCAAGCCATTTAGTGTTTGTTACAAGAATGAAGTTCATGCTCGCACCATTAAAATATAGTGTTGCATTGCATCTGAATAACCTAGTGTGGGGAAATTGTGTTTTAGATTGCAAAATGACAACGGCAGTGGGGCTAGATTGGCAAACAGAGGGGCAGAGAAACTGCTTTAACTGTGGTTTGCTCCATGCTGATGTAATATTTACCCACACAAGCCACAATTTGCAGACTGACTTGATATAGATCTTGGTATGTGATCAGAACTTCATCACAGTTTAGCTGAAGAAAGGGAAACCTGTGATCCTCCAGACGTTTTTTGACACCACAAGAGGCCCAGAGGGTGGCAACATGAGAATAGGCCTTTCCTGCAGTGGCTCCCCATTTGTGAAATATTCTCCCCAGGGACATGTTTGACACTCTCACTACATATCTTTAGGTGCCAGGCAAAAACTTTCCTCTGTAGCCAGGTATTTTCCCCTCAACCATCTGGCATTTTAGAAGTGGGCAGGATGTTGTATTTATTTTTCCTCTTGGTTTTAATGTAGTTATGTTGGAGGGGGGTTCCCCCGTCTGTCACTCTGTTTGGTTGTAAGTCACTTTGGGTTGTCCTAGGCAAAATAAAGTGACTAACAAATTCAGTTGTTGTTGTTGTTGTTGTTGTTGTTGTTGTTGTTGTTGTTGTTGTTGTTGTTAAAAAACAACTCTTTTCGGACAGAGACAGCCTATGGCCACAGATAATGATTCCAGCAATATATGTTGGGCCACAGGTTCCTCATGCCCAGTTTTACATACTTAGATAATGTTTAATCATGTAGTATATTTGCATAAGGCTACTGCAGAGGATTATGGAATTGTGGCACTATAAATTACTATATAAATTACATACCCAAAAAATTGTATGTGTTGCTGTTCATAGGAACACAAGAAACTGTCTTGTACCAAGTTAGAGTCATAAGAGTTGTAGAGTTAGAAGGGACCCCTAAAGTCATTCTTGTCAAACTCCCTGCCATGCAGAAATCTCAATAAAGCATCCATGGCAGATGGCCATTCAACTCTGCTTAAAAATCATTAATGAAGGAGAGTCCACGATAGCCTAAGGGAGCCTGTTCTACTGTTGAACGGTTTTTCCCAATGTTTAGTTAGAATCTCCTGGCAACTTGAAGCCATTGGGCTCAGGACCCACCCTCCAGAGCAGGAGAAAACAAGCTTGCTCCATCTTCCATGTGACAGCCCTTTAGTTATTTGAAGATGGCTAGCATATCACCTCTCATTAGACATTAGATGTTAGACATTCGCTGCTACCAGCAGTGCCAGGAAAGCAAAAAAAAGCATGTGTACCTGAAAAACATCCAGTGCTTCCCCCATCCTGATCTTGGCAAGGGGCAGCACCACAACAACCTGCAGTTGAGTGCAACAGCAACACCTCACCATACATGCTACAACAGCATGAGATCAAACCACGTAATGTTTCCACGCCAGATGCACTGCTGGAGTTCAAAACACTAAGCACACAAGAAGCACTTCTTTCACATGCTTCGATACTCTGTGTGGCCAGAATTTGGGGAACACTGCTCTGGTCTAAACCACAGAGCCTAGGGCTTGCCGATCGGAAGGTCGGCGGTTCGAATCCCCGCGATGGGGTGAGCTCCCGTTGTTCGTTCCCAGCTCCTGCCAACCTAGCAGTTTGAAAGCACATCAAGTGCAAGTAGATAAATAGGTACCGCTCTGGCAGGAAGGTAAATGGTGTTTCCGTGCACTACTCTGGTTCACCAGAAGTGGCTTAGTCATGCTGGCCACATGACCCGGAAAAACTGCCTGTGGACAAACGCCGGCTCCCTCGGCCAGTAAAGCGAGATGAGCGCCGCAACCCGCAATTGGACCTAACGATCAGGGGTACAGTACCTTTACAGTTCATTGCACGTAATGTCCTCTTGGATTCCCAGAGAGAACTCTCTAAAGGCCAAGCAAGACTCCAAAACAAAAGCATACAATTTCATCCAACAAAATCCTTCAGATACAGGAAAGAACTCACAGTACAAAAGCCAAGCATACCCTATTCACTCCTACAATCATATCTACTACGTAGATTGGTCCAATTTGGCTTAAGAAGCCTAATGTGATCATCCATACCTTGCCATTTGGCACTATAATGAGGAGTCCAACACACAGAGTTAAATACTAGGGAAGCCTACTTATTGGTGCAGGAACAAGCAATATGTTTTCTGTAACCTCATCAAAGAAAGCAGTATAGATAGATGCCACTTGATTTCTGGAAACCAACACATACTAAACAAGCATTCACATTTCCTTTCACTATGGTCACCTTAAAGCAAAATTCTGAGATCGTAAGAGGTCATGTAACAGTCCACTTTTGGTAATTTCCCCCAGAACTTAAAGCAAAAATTACCAGAACGTATACCCTGGGACAGCTGGCTTCCTCTTGTCCACCTAATTAAGTCAAATAACTGAACCGAAAACCACCCCCAATGGCCCCCCAAGCAAGGTTCAAACAACAAATATATATTTGTACACATAAATAAGGGTCAAAACATTTGCCTCAGGGCATGTGGCAGGCATTCTCAGCAGGGTCACATATTCAAAACAAATTCAATTTGGCAGATTTCCACCTCACCTCCCGATGTCAAGGCCTGATGAAGAGTCCAACTGCTACTCTTCCCTCACACCAGAAGTGGGATTTCCCTCCCTTTCATACCCTGATTCATCTATTTCATTTTTACAAAACTTGAAGGAAAGGGCTTGGTGCTACTGCAGGGAGAACTAGTCAGAGATTGCTCATTTAAAATTACCACCTACAAGCATCATAGGATTTTGATCCATCATCTTTACTCCTCCACCTATATTCTGCAAACACAAAAAGGAAAGGAAAAGGAACTCACAACAGCAAACTAAACTACATTTTCCATTGCACATTCTCCCAAATTATGACTAGTTTTATAAAACACTTGAAGCAGAATGGATACATCACACAAATCTGTCTGCCAGGCATAATTAGAACTATGAACAAGAGAAACCCACAGGATGTACTGACCATCTTTCGCTGGCAAAATCCCACAACCCCCCCTGTAAGTCCTTACCATAGCTAAAAAGTTATTTGTTGCCTCCCCCCCCCCCCCCCGCACAACACAATTCAAACGTTCTACATTGCTAGACATTACGCAGCTCCACTTTTAAGTTAAATGTCACATGAAGAGGCTGCTAAAAGCAGACAGTGATGTAGCTCATGTCCTGTTCCATCTGGACAGCAGCTCACATGGTGCCAGACACAACTAGGAACAGGAAGAATAACATTCCCACAAAGGCAAAACCATGCTGGCCAGCTGTTTTGCAATGATGCCACAACTGACAGAAGCCATTAAAAAAAAATTAGACCAACACACAGATGCACACAAGTAAAGCCCAAGCTAAACAAATACAGCACCTTTGTGCTGTTTCTAAATCTGATGTAAGCTCCTGCAGAATAACTTATTATGAACACCAAGCAACGACGGTACAATAATTCTATCTGAATATAGTATAGAGAGAAAAATTGTAAAGACTGATTCAACCCTATACAGTGGTACCTCCGGTTAAGTACTTAATTCGTTCTAGAGGTCCGTTCTTAACCTGAAACTGTTCTTAACCTGAGGTACCGCTTTAGCTAATGGGACCTCCCGCTGCTGCCACAGCGCCGCCACCACACGATTTCTGTTCCCATCCTGAAGCAAAGTTCTTAACCCGAGGTACTATTTCTGGGTTAGTGGAGTCTGTAACCTGAAGCATCTGTAACCTGAAGCTTCTCTAACCTGAGGTACCACTGTAATGCCACTTACCATAGGAAATCGCTCAATTTCTTTAAAAATGAAACCAGAATTGCAAAGACACTAAAAATATACTTAACTTACTAGAATACAGTCACATTTTTGCAAGTGCTACAGAGAATATTCCTATTCAAATCCAGTCCAGACAAAGTGTCAAGTTAACTACAAAAGTACTTAGTTTCAAGTAAGATAAACGTAATGCAAATGTAGAATATGTACTAGGCTAGGAAACTTCTATAATACACATGGTACAATATACCAATAATTTAAAATGGCTTATGACGCCACAAATGCTCTTATCCTATCACTGTAATATCCAAGGTGGAGAAGATATGAATGCACCTTAACAATTCTACAAAGTCTCTCTCATACACAATGGGAAACCAGTGTATGTTGTATTATCTATTGCGGCTCTACCTTTGTTTCTCAATGCTACATTTTTTACTGTTAACCACCCAAGACTCTCACAAGGAATGGGGGGATATATTAAATTAAATAATAAATAATATTTTGACTCCTCCTGCTTTTGAGTAAAGCAATTGAGACCAAACAGCATTACCAAATACCATTCCCTTTCTACCTCCAAAAAAGATCAAAGCATTCTAAGATACATCAACAGTTAAGCCACTTTGCAAACCTCCAATTTGCTTTCAGTATTAAAGTTTTTCCAACAGCCATGATGGTCCATACAACCTGTATGGAAGGAAGATCTCAAAATCATTTGGCTACAATCTCTAGAAGAGGAACACTGACTGCAGGCTGAAGGGGTTATTGACACCAGTCTCCTGGAAAATTTTGAACTGGAAAATTATCTGAGACCCAAAAGCTATCCAATTTAACATATTATTTAAATTTAACCGATATAAATCAAAAAGGGCAAAATGTTAATTTGTATGCATAAAATATTTCAAAGAGCCAAAATATTTGATTAGGATACAAATTCAATAAATCACAGTTAACATTATTAAAAACAAATCCAAAACTTTATTTGAATATTTGTAAATATTTTGTGACAACACAATAGCATGTGCTTTCCACACATGGTTTAAATTTTAAGGAGAAAAATGGAAGGCACTGAAAATCATTAACATTATGTAAACACTTATGTCACTTTCTGGTCTTCCAAAGCAGCTCCCAAATATCATAAAACAGATTACAAATTTTAAATTACCAAATTTGACAGGCATTTTGGATTACTCCTTAATTTTGTGAAATGATGAATTTTCCACCTTACATCACAGCATGGGGGGACCCGGCAGTTCTTTGTTACCTTGAGAACAAGAAAACATTCCTTACCTTTAAAGGTATCAGTAATTAGCTATTTTAAAAATGAACAAATCATTTCAACACAATAGGCAAAACGATCAGTCAGCCCCAATACAATATTGTGTACTTCACTTTTAACCACTGGTTCTCTCAATATTTGCTCTGGGTTGTTGTTGGTTTTTTTAGCAGCTATCAATATGCCACAAGCTATTTGAAGAGTGAACAAGCCCCTAAGTAATCACAGAGGGGGGGAAAGCATTTACATTATAATATGGGCAAGTATGCAGTTTTAAAGTCCTTCCTATGAGGCAGTTACTGTGCACTATTTGAAGCTCTGGTGACCCAGTTGCACTTACAGCTCTTGAGGATGCTAGAAATCAGTCCTCAAACAGGACTAGGGAAATTAACACTACCTTGCACCCACAAACTCAATCCATGACACTTTGCTAAAGCTAACAGAACTTATTGCCTCCACCCCCCATCAAGCCCAGGGAAGTGGGTCAAAGAGCACCAACGGGGAAATATATTGTCTCCCATTGCAGTCTTCAGAATTATATGTGCACCAGCCATTTTCTGACGAGCATATGATGCTCTACTAGTACAAGCCAAAGGATTACCTCACACAGCCTTTGGAGAGGACGCAAAGTTCAAAGCAAGCCATTGCTTCCTTGGGGGCAGTCTCCAAGCTGATAACCTACATATGTATCGCTCACAAGTCCAACGATATACAAAGCCTCACACTCCCTACAGACCTTGTGGTGTAGTCCCTTTCACTAAAGATCTCAAGAGTACTGTCATGCCAAGTATCCCTTTGGAACAGAGAGGAATCTGCAAAGGCAGCTCTATCCACGGATTGGGATGGCAAACCCTCAAGCTTAGAACCAAAGTGACAACCACAGCTTTTAACCAGCCACTTCTTTTAACCATTTCAGGATGAATCAACACTTCACAGGGAATGAAGACGGGTTAGCCACTGCAGGTCCCAAGAGATTGTTTCTCTCTCTCTCTCTCTCTCTCTCTCTCTGTGTGTGTGTGTGTGTGTGTGAGAGAGAGAGAGAGAGAGAGAGAGAGAGAGAGAGAGGGGAGAGAGAGAGAGCGAGAGAATGAATATATATGAATGAGTGAGTGAGAGCGAGAGAATGAATATATATGAATATCAATCTATCTGCATCCATTCCTGGACCAGCTTCCCTTTCTGACAGATACTGGGAAGACATGTATCTTAGGACGGCACCCATTGCGGGGCGAAGGGGGCAGCGGCAGGGATTTCTCCCACGGCAGGCCCTCAGGTTATAATAATGCCTGCCTTTGAGAATAATATAAAAGAGTTGCCATCCGGGGCAGGAGGAGACTGGCCATGACATTATTTTGAAGCTGTCGTGTTTCCTCGCCCGAAGCAGGGAAGCCCTTCCATCGAATGCAAAGCTTAGGGGCTTGGCAGACCCCACTGCATCCACCCACCAACTTCCCCTCTCAACCCCACACTGTCCCTGCGGGGGGGGGGGGAGGGAGGTCACTTTCCCCCCCCCCCGACCCACCGCAAGGCCCGGGGGCGTAACTGCACCAATTGCATCCACGAGGCTGGCGCGCACTTCCGTCCAATGCAGGCCGGTCAGGGCGCGGGGGGGGGGAGGCAGAGAGAGGGGGAGGGAGA
The DNA here is from genome assembly GCF_964252035.2 of Podarcis erhardii. Lineage (NCBI taxonomy): Eukaryota > Metazoa > Chordata > Lepidosauria > Squamata > Lacertidae > Podarcis > Podarcis erhardii. Next base: position 98,714,491 of record NC_138497.1, on the reverse strand, counting down.
GGGAGAGAGGCTGGCGTTGTGGTGGCGGCGCTGCAAAAGGGCAAGACCAACCTCCCCCTCGCCTGGGACGGCGGCTCGCAGGGTTCCAAGCCTTTCTGCAGAGCGCGGAGGGGGCGGAAAAGCGGGGGGGGGAGAGAGATATTTATAATGGAACTGGGGCGGGGGGTGAGGGAGGGAGGGGGCGAACTTACCGCAATGGCGCGAGCCTTGACGAGCGGGCGGAGGGGAGGAGGAAGGGGATGAAGGCGACGGCAAGGCCGGCTCGCGAAGGGGGCTTCACACACGAGGGGGAATTAACCCCATCACCAGCCCCCAACAGCGACTCCGGCTCCTCCTGCTGCTGCCGCGGGTGCCATAGAGAACCGCCCTCTACGGGTCCCGCCAGCCAATCGCGGCGCCACATGCTGCTGACTGCCGCCCCGCCCAACCACTCAGCGCCTGGAGCACGCCTCTTCAGCCCCGGAGCTCTACGCTGAGTGGGCCAGAATTCTGCCCACGCAGGAAAAAACGCCCCGGTGAAGCGAATGCTAGCCAATGGGAGGCCGCGCCTTTAAAGCCGAGCGACGGCCGGAAGCCGGCCAATTGGAGACCGGAGTGCGGTTTAGAAGACCGGCAATGCGGAAGCCCCACCCTCGGAGGTGCCTGTGACCAGTGGCGTTGCCGCTTTGAGGTGACTGACGGCCCCGAGCGCTAGTTATAGGTAGGCTTTACGGTCTGTTCCGAAATGGCACCTGGCCTTAGTTCCCCTCTGTGGCGGCGTCTTGGACGTACATGCAGCCGGGGCAAGTCCTCTGGCTCAAACAGTAATTAATATTACGGAGGTGGATAGACCACAAATCCCAAGAAACGCTTCCAAATCGCCTTAGCCTCAATGAACGGGTCCATGAAGCGAGGCATTCTGGGACTTGTAGTACTTGATGCAGAAGCTTTGCTTAGATTCCGAAGGCGCCTCCTGACAGTCTGTTGCCTTAAAATCGAAAGGTCTCCTCCTTGCAGCACTATATTTGTGGCCTTATATTTGTACCACTCGCATCATTACGTCCTCCACCCCAAGTTCTTCTGTCGCCGCGGTTAGCAGGCTCCTCCTCCAGTCACTGCATTGAGTCCTTAGGTAAAAGCAGCCTACGCATCTCCCGCCTGCCTCCATGGCGCGCTTGTCTGCCTGCCAAAAATTTCAGCGGCACTTTGCAACCTGCTTGCATTATATATTTCATTACTGCGATCTTACTGAATTCAGTGGGTCTTGTTACTAAGTAGGCATAGGATCGCCCTGCCTGTCTTAGCAACCCGAAAAAGCTACACCGGCTCCTTCTCCTCACCCCACCCCAAACAACCCTATCTCCTATAGCTGTTCTAGGTTCTTGTCTTCCGATGCAAATGCATCGTGTGTGTTTCTAAAACTGCTTTTTATTAAATCTTAGAGGCACAGGTATGTTGGCCGGTTACAGCAAAAAACTAAAAGGAATGCCCTGTACAAAACATATTTGCTATTTCGTATTATTAGCCCACGAAAGCTTATGCTTCAGATAGATCTGTTGTTCAAGGTGCCAAAAAAAGTTTGCTGGGTGTGTGCTTTTTTCCTAAATTATTTTTTTCCAAGCAAATGTGTTTTATCTACTTCATTCTGCTGAAATCAACCTGACGTTTTCACAGCGTTTCACATCATGCATCCGTCATCGACCCAGCCATTCTTACTCCCGGCGGATCTCCGTTACAAACTCGACGTCGGAAGCGCCCACAAATAAACATCGCTTTTTACAGGCCACCTTTTAGGACCCGGAGGCTTTTATTATTACTCGCAACAACCGCTAACCAGGATTATAATCGCCCTTTGTAACCCCGAGTTTGTACTTGCAAGGGTGGCCAAACGTGCTTTACATCTTCGCCGTGACCTTTTAAAAGGCGTCGTTAGATTGCCATGCGGTTCTAACGTGCAGTTAATCCGGGGAATAACTATTTTAAGGCGCGACTGCAAATTCTTTAACCTGCATACGCATAATTATAAAACTGAGTTCAATGGGGCTTCATCCCAACCTAAAAGCTCCTCCCTTTATAACCCACCACCCTTCCTATCTATTCAGTTTCGTCTCTGCAGCTTCCTATACCCGCCGCCCTTACACATGAAATCAGCCGCCCAAATTGTTTGTGATCTTCCATCGCTTCTTGTTCCATGTGGCTTACACTGAAAAACGGTGCATTGATATCTGTGCTCATTGCTGTTCTGTTTCCTGAAAAGAGGGGAAAGGGGGCTTGTTTGTATTCTCGTTGTTTGGCCATAATGGGGCTAGGGTGTGCGAATGAACACAAGTGCAGGGGAGGCCCGCCATTTTAATCTTTTTTAAAAAAGAAAAAAGAATCCATGCAGACAGGCACTTGCTAACGAAGTATCTCTGAGTCTACCGCGCTCTCGGTTTGAGGTCATTTCCGCTGCGTTTGAGCGCGAAAAAGTTGTTTGGCTGCTGCGGCAGGAGGAGGAGGAGTTGCTGCTGCTACGATTGCTGCACGGATGAAAGAGCGGGTCTCGGTGAGGAAGGCGCTTCGAGGTCTAGGAAGTGGAATAGTAATTTATAAGCAAGTTTCGTGTAGTTGAGGCAGTGCAGTTTTCTTTAAACTAGTGAGACCTATTGACTAGGAGGCCGTCAAAAACGTGGGAGTAAAATACTGCATAGTTCTGCTTGCACCCGAGAGTGATTACTTGATGCAACGTCTGAACGGCATTCCTGAACTCCTAGACTGAAGTGGTTTGAAGAGTGGCAGAAAGGCAGATATATCCACAGACACCCCTTCAATTCACTTTAGGACAGAGGTACTAGGTAAGGTGAAATGTGGAGGGTATTCCTATGTATATCTGTTCAGAAGCAAACCCCATTTAGTTCCGTGGGATTTACCCCCAGGTAAGTGAACATGTCCTGCTAACCTAGCAGTTCAAAAACACGTCCAAGTGCAAGTAGATAAATAGGTAAGGAAGGTAAACGACGTTTCCATGCGCTGCTCTGGTTTGCCAGAAGTGGCTTAGTCATGCTGGCCACATGACCCGGAAGCTGTATGCCGGCTCCCTCGGCCTATAGAGCGAGATGAGTGCTGCAACCCCAGAGTTGTCCACGACTGGACCTAATGGTCAGGGGTCCCTTTACCTTTAAGTGAACATCGGGTTATGTAGTCTCAGTTAGTTTAGGGACTGTGCAAAATGACTTGGGTTTCCATAAAGGCCATAGGTATGAAGAAGCGCTACCTAAATTTATTCTCTGTGTCTTTGCGATCCCAGTGCATGTTTTGATTAGAGCTGGAGACACTACCAAATTACCACTGGCTTCTTCATTTCCACAGAGAACAGTTCTGCTTGAGATTTTTGCACCAAGCAGTAACCCAACCCTGTTAAGGCTGGAGTCTTTTGCATACTTACCATAACAAAAGTGGGGCTTACTTTCAAGTAATCGTACATATTTTTGTGCTGCCCATCTATGTAATGCCTCATTCATTCCATTTTGAGGTTGCTATAAAATGCAGCTTTTTCATCTTGCTCAGCAACATCCTTTTATCCCACTCCCAACCACCACCATTCCTGGGTTTCCTTTGCTTAACATTTAATCAGAAGAGGAGTTTTACTAGGCTTACTACTTTGTGTCCCAATAAAGGTGGTGTTACTTTTTGTATTTACATCCGGCCTTTCCTCAAATAAGCTCCAGGTGGTATATGCTTACCTGGCCTCTCCCTCCACATTTTATACTCGGGAAACTGAAGTAGATTAGACTGGTGGTCTTCAGCAAAGGTTAGTGCCCATGGTCACTATTGAAATTTGCCTAATATCTCAGCGACTAACTGGGCTTTCAAAGGTATGTTGCAAATACTTCTCGCACATCTACTACTCTTCCCAATGCTTCCTTTTAAGGATAGAAATGCCCATTTGACTGGAAAAACTCCAGTCTGGAACCCTGGAAAGTTGCTATTAGTCAGTGTTGACAGTACTGAGCTAGATGAATCGGTAATCTAACTTTGTATAAGACAGCTTTTTCTGTTCCTAAGTTTGCTAGAGTCATGGGTATAGCCAGGGTGTGGGGAGGAGGGCAGACCTGCCCCCCTAAATCAAGCAAATCAATAAAAATACTTAACTGACCAATTGCATAACAAATAACTCAATTCTGCCCCCCTAACATAAAACCTGCTGCCCCCCAAAATAAAACCTGGCTATGATCATGTCTGCGGGAGGCAGTGGAAGACAAGATTGCCTGGCGTGCTCTGGTCCATGGGGTCACAAAGAGTCGGACACGACTAAACAACAACAACAACAATGATCATGTCTAGAGCTGAATCTGTAAAATGAACTCAGCAAGATCCTGTCACAGACCATCCATGTGATGTTACAAGCACGGGTGGCACTGTAGTCTAAATCACTGAACCTCTTGGGCTTGCTGATTGGAAGGTTGGTGGTTTGAACCCATGTGCCAGGATGAGCTCCTGTTGTTCTGTTCCAGCTTCTGCCAACCTAGCAGTGCAAGTAGATAAATAGGTACCGCTGCGGCAGGAAGGTAAACGGCGTTTCTGTGCGCTCTGGCTTCCATCACAGTGTCCCATTGTGCTAGAAGCAGTTTAGTCATGCTGGCCTCAGGACCCGGAAAGCTGCCTGTGGACAAATGCCAACTCCTTCAGCCTAAAAAGCGAGATGAGCACTGCATCCCATAGTCGCCTTTGACTGGGCTTAACCGTCAAGGGGTCTTTTACCCTACTTTTACCCTTACCAACCCAATATAGCATTTCTGTGCATCAACTGCACAGTGAGCATTCATTGTTATATTGGAAGTGAAGCAATATTGCTACCTGTCCTGAGGGTTTTTTCCTAAAGATTCTAGTACCTAGAGGGTGTCACTTCATCCCATAAATGCAGCTATTCATTAGGATACAGCACAATTGCATGTAAGAAGATTAATTATTATAGGTGATAAAAGTCAATGATCCAGGCTACTGTAATATAGTTCATAGTTGTACTTCAGTTGTGATTCTGGTTCTTTTGTGCTACTTCCAGTGCCCTGTAACAGCTAAGACAATAATGCCCAGTCTTCTTTAACAATTTATTTAACCAAAATTATACCCCACTTGATTGTAGTAAAATCTGCGTGTGACAGGATTGCTGTTGTACAGTGAGAGTGGGGATTAATACCCATCCAAAATGGCTATTGATGGAGTGTGCCTTCTTTAACTTTGCATGATTTGGTTTTTTTCTGGCCTTGTTTTTTCCTAATCAGCCTTTGCTGAGGTCAGGTAAACCACTGCATTAGGTGTGGCTGGATCACTCAGTTACTCCAGGTGTAAAGGACCTGCCTTCCTGTAGAGGAGGCTGCTGTCACTTTTCCACTTGTGTTCTAGGCTTGCCACCTTCCAGTCAGTGAGCGATACAGAAAGAGGGTGGAGGAGTAGGCTCTTCTGAGGATAAAAACCACTTTAGCCTAAGTTAAAATCACATAATCATTCCAGTGTCGTTAAAAAAATATTATTATTGAGTTGTATTCAGTGAAGCACTTGTGCAGTGATGCCTCCAAAGGGGAATTTTGTCTACTGTGCTCTCTGAAATTTCATTAACGTTATTAAGTTTCACAGCACTTTGTGTGCCAGCTATACACAAAGGGCATAGGACTCTCCTATCACCTGAACTGCACTTTTAAGTTGAATTCAAAGTACTCCAGTGATCAATTTAACATGCTTATGTGTACAAATAAACCCACGTACACATTTAACAATGTTTTAATAAAACAGCTTATAAACCAGAGTCCTTGAACTGCAACCATATCCATTTTGATACTATTTATGAAGTAAATGTGTTCAAATATGACCTATTTTGATAAGTGCTGGAGAATACTGAGTGTGGCATTTTGAAATCAGATCTCTTATTTTTTGTCAGGTGGAACATGGCATCCAAGGTCATCCAAGAGACTTGTACACATAAAACTTCTGGTTCAACTTCCGATGTCAGTGAAAGACTGTCTTACCTACCTGAAAACTTAAAAGACAAACTGCTTTCATTTCAGAAGAAAGGAATTGTGTTTGCATTGGAAAGAGGTGGCAGGTAAAACTATCTTAAACATGGATCTGTCAGTCCCTTTTAGGAGTGGGGAAACTAACCCAAGTAGTTACAATGGCTCCAATATATTTTCTGAATGTTATACTGAATTTCTAGACCTGAATCATTAAGTAGTTGAAGCTGAACCCAAAAGCTTATAGTATTCTTCAAATATTTAGAATAGGAATTACTTGTGCATGTAGGGGAGGAAAAAGAATCAGGAGGTGCAGGGAATTAGGACAACACAAATCTTTATGACTGGGTGCCAATTGCATTTATAAGCAAATGTAAAATGAATTTTTTATCTATAGGATGAAGAGTAGAAAAAGGTAACATAATGACTATTCAAGACAATCATCAATCTAGTTAAATTGCTTTGTACATGTTACAGACTACCCTTGAACATAGCCACCTGGAATGTCAGAGAGAAGCTGCCCCTTGACCTCTTCCCCAAATTCACCTGTCTTCTGTTAAAGGGTTTTCCAGCATGCACCCACCCCCTACACACATGCTTGCAGCTTGAAATGTGCTGTCTAGGAAATGTTTGGCCACTTGATTATCAGTTGGCTGGCATTTCCCCCCAGCTATAAGTTAATTTGCTTTTCACTGGTTAACATGTAAAAGTTAGTGTTTTGTTTAGAATCGGCTTGAGCAGGACTACAACTCCCATCATCCCTGACCACTGGTCCTCCTAGCTATGGAGGGTGGGAGTTGTAGTCCAACAACATCGGAGGACCTAAGATTGAGAAAGGCTGCTCTAAAGGCTCAATAGTCTTTTTTACCATTCAACACTTTTGCCCCCTGATGGAAGTTTGACACAGCCTTTTTGTGAATGGAAAAGTACTTCACATAATTGTCAACGTGATGCCACTCATTGGGACCATTTTAACTTAACATTCCATGCACAAGTCATCTGAGGCTCTATTTTTGGTGAAGTACCCTAATTCTTGCAAGACAAGTCATCTTTGTTACAGATACAGGACCGCACAGTTGTGTTTAATGATATACACATTTTTTAAACACACCAGGCGCACATTCCTTAAATAACCCCTATATGAGAGAGATGTTAATGCTAAAGTCTTGGCTTGTGAGTAGGATGCAAATTATATGCCAGAGTGTTACATAAAACTGATTCACATGAGTGGGTGAAAATCTGGAACTCCAAACTGAGGGGAAACAGCACTCTTCCTCAATACAGTCTGTTCTGTTAGGAAGTGCGAGTCCTGTTCGTAAAAGAAAGCAGGGGACTCTTTGGTACTAAAGCCAGTTTGCTTTTGTTATTTATCCTTTTGTTTTTCGAAAACATAAGAAAAGCCTGCTAGAGGAGACCAGGTGCCCATGTAGTCTAGTATCCTGTTCTTACAGTTGCCAACCACATGCCTATGGGAAGCCCACGAGCAGGACCAGAGTGCAGCAACACTTTCTCCCCCTGTGGTTTCCAGTAACTGGTATTCAGAAGTATGTGGAGCTAGAACATAGGCATTAGAGTTATTAGCTGCTGATACCTTTATCTTCCATGGATGTATCTAATCCTCTTTCAAAGCCATTCACTGCCTCTCGTGTGAGCAAAATCCATAGTTAAATTACTCACTTCATGACAATTTACCGTATTTTTTGCTCTATAACTCACTTTTTCCCTCCTAAAAAGTAAGGGGAAATGTGTGTCCGTCTTATGGAGTGAATGCAGGCTGCGCAGCTATCACAGAAGCCAGAACAGCAAGAGGGATTGCTGCTTTCACTGCACAGTGATCCCTCTTGCTGTTCTGGCTTCTGATATTCAGAGTATTTTCCCCCCCTTGTTTTCCTCCTCCAAAAACTAGGTGCGTCTTGTGGTCTGGTGTGTCTTATAGAGTGAAAAATACGGTACTTTCTTTCGCTTGTCCTGAATCTTTCAGCATTCAGCTGCATTGGATGTCCGTGAGTTCTAGTGTTGTAGAGAGGGAGAAAAACTACTGTATTCTCTGCCCTCTTTCTCAATACTGTGCATAATTTCATGTTACCTCTTAGGTTTTCCCTAAACCAAAAAGCCCCAAATCTTGTAACCTTTCCTTCATAGGACAGGTGCTTCATTCCCTTTATCATTTTGGTTGCCCTTTTTCTGAATCCTTTTCAACCCTACAAAACTCTTTTTGAGAGGAGGCAACCCAAACTGTTCACTTTCCCAACTGCAGCCACTCTGTAGGTTTGTTATAATGGCATTATATCAGCAGTTTTATTTTCACTTCTTTTCTTAATTATCCCTACCATGGGATTTGCATTTTTCACAGCTGCCAGCCACTGGGTTGACATCTTTATCAAGCTGTCCACTTCAACCCCAAAGTCTCGTTCCTGGTCGGTCACCCATGAGCATATTTGTGAAATTAGGAGTTTTTGTCCAACCTGCATCAGTTTACACTTGTTTATTTTGAATTGCGCTTCCCATTTTGCTGCCCATTCACTCAGTTTGGAGAGCTCCTTCTGGAGCTCTTTGCAGTCCTGGTTTTAGCCACCCTGAACAATTGCGTATCAGTTTGGATAGGCTGTTGGGGGGCTGCTGTGGGGAAATAAGATTCTGCCAACCTCATTATGCACACACAACTCTACAGTCTATCCAGTGCCTTTCCTGTCACTGCTCAGCTTTGTGGCCAAGTGGAGTCTTGAACCAGGGTTTCCCCTTGAAAGTCTCAACACCCAAACTTTCTTACTACATTTCCTGTGTTTCCTTTTACTCATTGCAATGCTGATAGTGTCAGTGCCACAGATGAGTAGTTCTGCCATATTGTAGGTGCACTTTCAGTCTATTTCTGGACTAAAGCAACTTTCACCTTCTCCAAGGAGATGTTTGTGTGGCCCTCTCTGCCTTTGGTCTTATTTTACAACTGCTTATACTGCACAGTATTACCGTATTTTTCCCTCTATAACACGCAGATTTTTTCTCCTAAAAAGGAAGGGGAAATGTCTGTGCGTGTTATAGAGCGAATGTGTGGTCTCTGGAGCCGAAAAATCAGGCAAAAAATCAAATCGCGGCGCTGCACGGAGAAGCGAAACCTGAAAAGAGGAAGTGGCTGCTTTCCTGCATTCTGCCTCAGGGTCTTACTGCCCACCCTCCTCTGTTTCGTTGCTGTGTTTGCTGAAACGGAACAAAGAGCAGGGAAAGCCCCTCCCCTCCAGGCAAGCAGAGGAGAATTCCTCTCTGTGCTGCTGGGGGAGAGGGAGAGAGAGGGGGGGAGGGAGAGAGAGGGGGGAGGGGGAGGGAGAGAGAGGGGGGAGGGAGGGAGGGAGAGAGAGAGAGAGAGAGAGAGAGAGAGAGAGAGAGAGAGAGAGATGGCTGGCTTGGGTGGGGGGAAACTTTTGCCTTTCTTTCCTCCCTCCCGTTAAATCCCTCTCCTGCATTCTTAGCCAGCTGCTTCTCTGCACACCCCTCTCATGTCCCTTCTTTGTTTTTCCTTCGCTCCCCACTTAAAATGTGGTTACAAAGCATAGATCCACATGGATCCTCAGGATCTTTGCATTGGGTCACCCCAAATTCACCATCAGATCACATAGCATGTCCATGGCTACAGCCTGCACCAAAAAAATCACGCACCCACTGTTGCCTGGGGCTGCAATGGTGCAAAAATGTGGTTACAAAGCATGGATCCACAGGGATTCTCAGGATCTTTGCATTGGGTCACCCCAAATTCACCATCAGATCACATAGCATGTCCATGGCTACAGCCTGCACCAAAAAAATCACGCACCCACTGTTGCCTGGGGCTGCAGTGGTGCAAAAATGTGGTTACAAAGCATGGATCCACAGGGATTCTCAGGATCTTTGCATTGGGTCACCCCAAATTCACCATCCGATCACATAGCATGTCCATGGCTACAGCCTGCACCAAAAAAATCACGCACCCACTGTTGCCTGGGGCTGCAATGGTGCAAAAACGTGGTTACAAAGCATGGATCCACAGGAATTCTCAGGATTTTTGCATTGGGTCACCCCAAATTCACCATCAGATCACATGTCTGTGGCCACAGCATGAAGCCCAAAAATGATACATCCACTGTTTCATTCAGAATGTTTTTTCCCTTGTTTTCCTCCTCTAAAAACGATGTGCGTGTTATGGTCAGGTGCGTGTTATAGAGCGAAAAATACGGTACTTGTTTCAAAGTGCCTAAATCAATTAGGCACTATATATAAAGCAAACTAAAATTCACTAGCTTGCCCTTAGGCTTACATTTTAAGCAAGATGAGAGGTGGAAGGAAAATGGTGGTAAATAGTTAAAATGATATTGAATAAATATTAAAATTAAATGACTTTTCACAGCGATGCTAAGTAGCATAATTCCCTTTATTTTATTTTTCAAAGCGTAGTAGTAGTAGTAACATTCCTATCCTGCCCATTCACTATGAAACCGTGTGGGATGGGGAGCCTATGGCTCTCCAGATGTTGCTGGACTCAAATTCCCATCTGCCACAGCCAGCATGGCCAATGATCAGGGGGGATGGGAGTTGTAGTCCAATGACATGTGGAGGGCCAAAGCTTCTTCATCATTGGGTTAGGCTGAGCTCAAATCATTTTGTGAGCTTCATGACTGAGTGGGGATTTATAACCTTTCTATTTTAGATAGCTTAGTGTAAACTAAAATAACACATATTATTTTAGTGTGGGATGGGGGAACAATTGCTTTCCCTGCCTTTACCTTGGAGTTCAGAAAGGACAAGTATCTAATTGACTGCTGTTAGGTTACAAGAGGTGTTCGTATATTTTTACACTTATGGGTGGAATCAACTTGGGATCAGGATAGCATCTAGGGTGTTTTATTTTTATTACTTAGTCTCCAGGTAAACTATTGGCCATGGTGTTCTCTTAGCTGTTGCATTCAAGAGGGGAAGAATCTAGGACACCGAGTATTATTCTTACTCTCTTTATGACATATTTTGTCCTTGTGAGCTGAGTTTAGAGCCTGAAATGGAATGGAATGCCTTATCCCCCTCAAATTAGCGTTCTTGGATATAGCTGTCATATAGCTGTCGTGAGCAGATGGTATGTAATGATCTAGTCTCAATTGGGTAACTACCAGTTAAAAGGAAATGACTAATTGAACTTCAAAGAACAAGTTGTCCTGCTCGCTGCAGTCAAAATATGTGACAGAAATCAGATTTGTGCCTCAAATTTTTTATCTGAAGATTGCTTCGGAAGTACATAACCTTTCTGTTGGCATAGGCAGCGTGCTCTAATTTCATTAACTCAGGAAGCAGTGAGGAAAAGCATATAACTAACAGGGCTTGGGGTGCGTGACTCTGGATTTTATTATTAGGATAAGGAATATGATTTTGAATTGCTGTATCTTAACCATAGGGAGATTTCTTTTTGTGGCCTACGTAATCGCTTCATTCTGCCCACAGTGGCAGATGGAATAGATAAGTAGACATGATACTATCAAGTATGTGATAATTAGATGTTTCTCTATAAAGAATGTGGTAGTTTTCTTTTTAGATGTCACTATCATGGCACGGGGACACCAGCTTTTTAAAAGCAGTATCTAATGGGCTAAATATGTTATTGTACTTATAAGCAGATCTACCTCCCTGCTGGTTTTCTGGAGCCTGACCGAAACCTCAGTGTTTAGGTTCTTTTTAGAAACCCTAAAGAGGTGTAGGTGGGTGTTTGGAAGCTGTGATTATTTTTTGTTAAATTGCTGCTGGTTTTCTATGCTTTACGCTGTTGTAAGCCATGTTGACTACAGTGGTACCTCAGGTTACATATGCTTCAGGTTACAGACTTCGCTAACCCAGAAATAGTACCTTGGGTTAAGAACTTTGCTTCAGGATGAGAACAGAAATAATGCTCCGGCGGCGCGGCAGTAGTGGGAGGCCCCATCAGCTAAAGTGGTGCTTCAGGTTAAGAACAGTTTCAGGCTAAGAACAGACCTCCGGAACGAATTAAGTTCTCAACCCGAGGTACCACTGTATTTTCTACAAAAAGATGGGATGTAAACGTTTCAATTTATTACTTTATTAACATTTATTAACAACAATAGCACCGCTCTCTGGGCACCTTAAAGCACCAGAAAAAAATTAAAATAATTCAACCAGCCACAAATAAATAAAATTGCATATTTAAACAGAATGTAATAGATTTTTAAAAATAAGAGATTTCGAAAGGTCACAGACACCACAAAGAAGCAGCTGGGCAAGCTTCTCTGGAGGTAGAATTCCACAACCAGGGTGCTACCACCTCTCCCTAGAAGCCAACTGATATGCCTCAAATGGCAGCGGCACTCAGAAAAGGGCATTTGAAGATGTTTTCAGGCTCCAGGTGGTTAGATATCAAAGGAGGGGGACTTTGAGGTAACCTAGTACAAGGCTTTAAATGTCAAACCCAGCATTTCTGTTGGGCCTGGAAACAAGCAAGCAGCCAGCACAGATCATGAAACAGTGGCATACTGTGTAAAAATCATCCAGCTGCAGTGAACTAGCTAGCAGACTTATCCTGGATTTGCTGAAGTTTCCAAACCATGTTCGAGGGCAAACTCACATGCAACACATTGGAATAATGCAGCGATGTGAATAAGTGGTTGTTATGTGAATCCTTGGTACATATATCATTTGTGGAGTTTATTTAAATACCTTTACATCACAACAGCTGCACAACTCTTAAGCACCCCAGCTGTCTGATCTGACAAAAAGGTAAAAGTAAAGGGTTTGTTATCAACAAACCAATTCCGACACTTCTCTCCAAATTTCTGCCCAATAACATCTAGTAGCCTCATGCATGTTGCACAGAGCAAAGTTGAAGGACCCATTAGAGAAGTCTTGGTGGTTGTTTTTTAAGTGATGAATAATCACCCTGTTCCACTCTCTGGATTTTCATGCAAAGAGTGAGCATACGCCACCTCAATTTCATGGTATCTCAGACTAAAGTTAAATTTGTACTTCCCAAACCACCTTGAAGAAAAGCATTATTGTCCGCAAGCTAGGAAATAAATGCATCATCCCCACAGGCAAAGTTTACGCCTTGTATTCTCTCAAAGCAGTCTGCATTTTCTTGGCCCAACAGTTTTACAAAGCAGCATTAGTTAGACTTTCCCCCTTCTTTTCTCCCAACAGGCCCCCTTGCCATATCGGAAAAGACCAAGTGGTTTTCCCTGCAGCATAGTTATGGCTGGGACCTATTTGCTGTTCAAGAGTTTAAAGCCCGTGGAATTACTTGCATTACTTAGATCCTGGTCAATATTAGCATTAAACAGTGTTGAAGAGAAATTGTTGGGAGTTTTATATCTTGGAAAACAAATATGTGTTAGCAAACTGTATAGAATGCATGCTTTATTCAGTTAAAGTTCTGGGTTACCTTCTAATTTTTATTTTTATTTTCACCTCTAGGTGTATGATTGCAGATGAGGTAAGTGGCTCTTTAGCCATTCAGTCTATTCTGTAACTGCTTACTTTGGATTAAACTAGTGCACAACTGTGCATATCTTTTTTCTGTAACCTATTTAGATATTTGTAAATCTCTTTGAAATGATTCATGGGGAGCAATTCGTAAATAATAAAATAATGTGTACTTAAAAGATTAATTAAAAGGATAATTTCCCCATACAGATACTTGGTGCAAATGTAAACTTTAAAGTAGTGACAATCAAAATGGGACTTACTAATCAACTTATTGAAAATGTGGAACAATGAAGTCAACCTCAAGTAATATGTTTTCATAGACTGAAGTGCCTCTCAGTTTTGCTGAGAGGTGAATTTGATATTCAGCGAATATTTTTCAGCGAGTTAGATGTAGAAAAGTGTAGCTAAACACTGCTTACACAATGTGACCTGTTCACCACTCACTCCATCCTCTTGCCCCCACCCCCAGTCCTTGGAAAAGTGCCTGTAACAGCCAGGAATGGAGTGTGAGGGCATCAGCTATAATGGGAGAGGTGAACTGGGCAGCCTTACAAAAGGGAACTCCAAATCTTAGCCTATGCCATGCTATCTAAATAGCCATAATGCTAGCATTATTGTACTTCAAACTGTGTGTATGTGTGAAAGAAAGATTTCTTAGTAAGTAACTTTAGAACTGAGTTGGGACAAACAATAACCTTATCTCCTGATTTTAATTACCGGTGTTCGTAGTTAGTTCAAGGTAACTGCCCCTTTAATTGAAAACTCCAACTGAATGGCGAAATGCTCATGAATTTATTCATTTTCAGTCAATTACCACCTTCACGATTACGTTACTTTTTAATTTGAGAGAAGCAAGTGTCTCAGTGTGAAGAAGCAACATAACAAAGGGTAGCTATTTAAGACTACAGTCATAAGCACATTTCAGGAAAGTAAGTTTCCTTAAAGTCAGTGGGTTATATTTGTAAGGCAGGCTGCAATCTTCTGCATACTTACCTGGACACAATGGAAACAGACATAGAATTGGGCTATCTTCAGTATATTAATACTCAAAACGTACAAGTTTATTCTTGTATGTGTTATGAAGAAATGATGATAAATTCACATAAACAAGTGTTGAGTGTAACCCGAAGATAATGTGCTGGTTGCTGCTGAAACATTATCTGTATATGAATATAATGCAATTTACTATTTGGTGGAATGAATTCCAAAACTGCAACTCTTTACTCAAATTGTCCTTTGGATTTCAAAGACAGAATTTTTAATGATGGAATTTATAAGATGAAGATGAAGTCAGATTAACTTTAAACTAGCTTGTACACTTAAGATTTCCCTAGATGGTAAGGGTAGACAGCCCACAGAATCAGGAGAGATTTATTTATTTAAAGTACTTCTTAACTGCTCTTCATCGTACAAACGTGAATAAAAACTACTTCATATGCAACAAATATAGATACAGTTGTACCTTGGCTCCCAAACGCCTTGGGAGTCTAACATTTTGGCTCCCGAACAAACCGAAACCGGAAGTGAGTGTTCCAGTTTTTGAACATTTTTCGGAAGCCAAATGTCTGACGGGGCTTCCATGGCTTCCAATTGGCTACAGGAGCTTCCTGCAACCAATCAGAAGCCATGCTTTGGAAGTCAAACATTTCGGAATTTGAACGTTTTAGATGTCGAACGGAATTCCGGAACGGATTCGACTTCCAAAACTCTGTACAGTTTTAAAACAAAGTTTTTTTTAAAAAAAAGACAAGAGCTAATGCTGCAAAATCTAAAAAGCAGAGTAGGGCAAACAAAATCATCTGTGATCTAAAATACCTGGGCAATCTGGAAAGTCATAACCTGACAGGAAAGCTTATGTTGGCCTCACCTGGTATGTTTCCTCAGGAAAGTAGCATGAGAAACTGCCTTATACCAAGTCAGACCAATGGTCCATTTAGTTCAGTATTGTCTATATACTAACTGATAGCTGCTCTCCAGGGTTTCTGGCATGGGACACCCCAGTCCTAACTGAAGATGCCAGGGATTGAAACTGCAACCTTCTGAATGCAAAGCAGGTGCTCTACCGCTGTGCCATGGCCCTTTCTCTTGGCATGCTAAAGGCAGGGTGCCACCACAGAAAAGGCCCTCTCCTTTGTGGAAACATGTTTTCCTTTACTAAAGAGTGTGTCTGCAGATCTTAGGGCAGAAGATCTTAAGACATAAGCAAGCTGGTATGGGAATAAGAATTTTATTTCCACATCCAAGGGACCATGATTATTCTGTGGGTTCAATGTAAAAAAATCGTGTGAATTCAAAATGATGTGTTTTAGTTCTTCCTGATCCATGAAAAAATAAGGAGTATATGAGTATTGGAGGGGGGGTGTTTTATGTGTGTTGCGAGGGAGAATGAGGTATATTTTGTAGGTTTATATATCTGTGGATATGTGAGTATGGGGGCTTTATGTCTACCCATCTCCTTCTAATGTCCTTAACTGAGCAGGTGTTGGAAGTGATTATCTTAGTCTCCTCAAAATGCACTTAAGTTGAGTAATACATTTTGGAGGTTCTAAGGTGGCTGTCATCTGCAAATGAAAAGTGTAAACAGCTGGCAGGACTTTTTCTAGATAAACCACTGATAAGGATGTTCCCTGCTTTCATACAATTAAGCTTTTCTTCTTTTTATTTCAATTTGTTGTGACTTAGATGGGCTTGGGGAAGACGATTCAAGCAATAGCTATAACTTACTACTACAAAAATGAATGGCCTCTGTTAATAGTGGTACCCTCCTCTCTGAGGTACCCTTGGGTTGATGAGATGGAGAAATGGATCCCAGAACTTTCTCCAGAGGATATCGTCATTATTCAGAATAAAACTGACACCTGGTAAGTGGCATGCTATCAGTCGCATTGCTTTGCCATCCAAACAGTAGCTCTGAAGCACTTAAAATGGTGTGGTCTTTTTGCTGTACTTACAAATCTACTTCCATTGTTAAGAGCGTGCTGGTCTGGTTTGGACATCTCACTAAGCCATGATTTATTCCAGCATGCAGAAGCTGTAATGAACCTGAGCAAGCCCTCCTGCCCATTTCTGGCATACTTGGAAGGAGAACTTTAGCAGCCTTTTGTTTTGCTTCCACTGAATCTTGGCTTGTTGCTCACACACCAGGCATTGTGGTTTAGTTTCAAAGCAAATCAACTTCAAACCATGCATTCTGAAGCTGCCTTGTTAAACTAGTCATTGTGTGATGTGTGAACACAACTTCTGTGTGTTTGAATATCCATAAGCACTGCTTTACTTCCTTTACTTGTGACAGCTTTTGGTTCGGTATCTACTATTATCCTCTATATTATGAGTGAAGTATCTCAACTTTCTCTGATGTTTTTTCCCCTGTATTAATTAATATAAATAAAATACTTTCAAAAGCTCAAACACTTTTGAAAGCAAAACACGTTGGGGTTAATTGAAGTACAAAACAAGAGCTGTATTAAATTCTATTGCATATTTTGCCAGTCTTCTTTTGGCAACCTAAAACTTCTGTGCTGTATCCAGCAGAGTAAACATAAACTACATAAATATAAATTAACAGAATTTAGCTAGTTTGCCATTTACCCTTACAGCAATCCATTTATAACTTGATAAATTTATGTTTTGCTCTCTCCTTTTTCCTAGGAGAATACCTACGAGCAAAGTCACTGTTCTGGGTTATGGCTTGCTAACTTCAGATGCAAAGACTTTAACAGAAGCTCTGTACAAACAGAATTTCAAAGTGGTGGTAGTTGATGAATCACACTACATGAAATCCAGAAATGCATCTCGTAGCAACATTTTGTTACCTATTGTACAGAACGCCACTCGGGCCATTCTCCTCACTGGAACTCCTGCGTTGGGAAGACCTGAAGAGGTTCTGAATATCACTATGTGATGCCTGGTTCACATATCACAGCCAAGCCATGCTGGTCCACTGGGAATATACTTTGAGCGTGTGTCTTTTCTATTCCCCTCGCACTGGGTTCCTTATCTCACTTTATGGTAACCCTAAGTTGCCATGATGTCTGCTTTCCAATTATATGGTTTGCAGCATCCATAGTTAGTCTGATTAGGATGACTCGGCAAACTGTAGGGGCCACAAACCAAACCAGGAAGAGGGGACAAGAAATTAGAAAAAAAGGAAGGGGAGGTAACACAGGCATCCAAAGCACATTCCTGACTTGCTATGACATCTGAACTGGGCATAAAAGTGAAATAATTTTATTTATTTTATTTAACATTATATATATAGAGAGAGAGCACCTAATCATCAAAACCTCTAAGCAGTTTACAAAATGGTATAAAGTATGCATTATAAATACAAATAAAATATACATAGTTTTTTCCTTTATATTGTACAGTGTAATTCAGATTATTCTATAGTTTAATACATTTTTTGTACTGCTTACCATAAGGATTTGTGCAGAGCACATTTTTGGAACTATGGGTATGACAGTGGGGCTGGAGTAGATGAGCATAATACCCTCTCAGTAGAGAAATGGTGGGATATTGCTGTGGTAGAAAGCATTTAAGACCACATAAGCAGTAAGGTGATAAAACAAAGAAGCCATTTTATTGAATTTGAAAAAATACAACCATTTGGTATAAGCTGTTAGGCATTTCCTAGACTATGCAGCTATAGCCAGGGCAAGGCATCTAACTTTGTGCTGGTGATGTCAGAGGGGCTACTTGGAAGTTGCCCATGACTGATGCAATTTTCGGAATGGTGCTGGTTATGCATATAGAAGCAGAATGAGTGTCTTTCAGATTTTGAGAAAATCTTAATAAAGTCCGCTTACGATGGTTTTTACAGCTTTTCATGCAACTTGAAGCGATTTGCCCACAAAAATTTGGCACATGGACTGAATATGCAAAAAAGTATTGCGACGCGCATTTCAGGTACTAGTATTTCAGCAACTTTTACTTCCCTATTGATGTTTGTTTTTCCCCTCTTGATCATTTTACTGATTTAATTGCTTGAGATTGTGATGGACAACCTTTTTCTGTTGAGGCTCTAAATCTTCAAGAAGTAAACTTTCAGGGACTATGTAACTGTGGTTGATTGGGCAAACCGCTTTTCTCTCCTTCTGCCTCTCCCCCTTTCCTCTTCTTCTCCCCTTTCTAACTGCAAGAAATTGGGCTGAGCTGTGGTTTAAGATTTCATGTCTGTGTTCCATATTTATTCTTCATGGGCTGGATTCAACTAAGCAGAAGCCAGCGAAAGGACTCTCACTAGTGCATCAGTGTTCCCCACCACCACCACCACATGGCCCCTGAACTTCCCCCAAATCCATTCTGAAACCAGAACAGTAGGTGGAGGGGAGGAGAAGGGAGATAGTTCCATCTGGCAAGCAAAAATCTTTGTGTCTCCTTAGCACTACTTTGAATACTATCCCAAGGTTTTATTTATGAACTGTCCAGATGGCTTGTTGTTAATGGGTGGTGCAGTAATCTTACAAGTAAGGGGAATTATTATTATTATTATTATTATTATTATTATTATTATTATTATTTATTTCTACCCCGCCCATCTGGCTGGGTCTCCCAGCCACTCTGGGCGGCTTCCACAGAAACCAAAAATACAGTAAAATCACACATTAAAAACTTCCCTGAACAGGGAAGTAATAGCTCACCATTTTCTGGGTTAGGATGCATTATAAGCTCAAGGTTTTTTTGCATGCACACCAAATCTTTCCCCATGTTTCTTCATGCTGAGTCTCACATTGGGGGGTCCCCTTGTGAGGCTGTTTAAGGTGCTGGTTTTGACTTTTAAAGCCCTATGCGGCCTAGGACCCACATACCTACGGGACCACCTCTCCTGGTATGCCCCACGGAGGACCTTAAGGTCCACAAATGACAACACCTTGGAGGTCCCAAGTCACAAGGTGGTTAGATTGGTCACCACTAGGGCCAGGGCCTTTTCAGTACTGGCCCCAACTTGGTGGAACGCTCTGTCACAAGAGACTAGGGCCTTGTGGGACTTGACATCTTTCTGCATGGCCTGCAAGACAGAGCTGTTCCACTTGGCCTTTGGTTTGGACTCACTCTGACCCTTATGTCTTCCTTCCCCTTACGATTTTGGAGTGCATTTTGGCTTGCCACACAGAATGACTCTTCCTGCCCACCCAAACATGCTCTTCCAATCCTGTTAGGGCCAATTTGTTGGGGCGGGGTAGAGGGCAGGGAAGGCCCTGTTGCACAAGAGGAAGTTTTTGCTCAGGGCTTCCACTGACAGGACCAATTAGTTGAACCCTCTTTTCTTGAACCAGCTTTGGCTTTGCTACAAGAACTGAATCCACACACAAAAAGGAACACGTAATTTGTTTCAAACATCATACTATCATTTTGTTACCTAATTTATGAATGAATTTGGTTCAGCATGTTTCGGGAAGTTTTTAATGTTTAATGTTTTATCGAGTTTTTAATCTGTTGGGAGTCGCCCAGAGTGGCTGGGGTATATATAATAAATTATAATATAATAAATTATTATTACTACTAAATTTTGTGTTTCTGCAACGTGATTAAGAGATCAGCAACATTGTGGCTGCAACAGACCACTGAGATACTCCTTTATATGGTTTGCTCTTTTTGCAGAGTTGTGGAATGCTGATCAAATAGACTTGCGTGCTTCTTCTTTGTAAAATCAAATGCTAACTAATGTTGATTTAAATTAAGTGTCCTATTTTTCACTACTCTTTAATTGCTCCAGATTCTTTGGTAAAAGACGACAGTGGGACTGCAGAGGAGCTTCAAATTTAGATGAACTGCACCAGTTGCTAAGTGATATAATGATTAGGCGTCTGAAAAATGAAGTTTTAACTCAGTTGCCACCTAAAATCAGACAACGGATTTCTTTTGATCTTCCCCAAACTGCTGCTACGGTAAACCAGTGTACTATTACCTGCGTGATGGTGGTGATTCATTTTTATGGTTTTAAGTGTTGTGTGTAGTATACACACAGAATTACCTCGTTCTGAAAACTCTCGTTGTGTGACTTGACTAAGAACCTCAGCCTGTGTGGTTAAAAAACTAGGTTCGCCCAAGTATATAACTCAATGATTTCAGTGTCTCACTGACAACTTTAATAAAACCTAGTACAGCTGAACTCTTCAGGAACTTAACAGTACCTTTTAGAAGTAGCGTTTAACCTCTCTTTCAGCGGTTACTCTTTCAGCGGTTACTGAAAGAAGCAGTAACCAATAACTCCTATGAAAACAGTATCACTTTTTGCTAGTGGTGATATTCAGTTATCTATTAAAAAGGGGTTTAGAAGTCTTGTTTTGCATTTACTGCCATAATCCTAGGAGAACAATCTCTTCCTGCCTGGAACTTTTGTTTGAATGCTTTAGCAAATTGGAAAGCATACTTTTATACACAGTTAAGTCCCAGTATGAACTTTGTGTAAGGTTTAGTAGTAATGGGCACTGTCCAGATAACTATGGGTGGCGTCCAGTGCAGGGCTAAGTGGGAAATGTACATGAGGACTGAGATCCACTTACATAATGGGACCTCTCTCCATGTCAGCCTCCCCCTCCCACTGCACCTGTTCTGGGGGTTCCTTCTACCCCGCAGAGCAGATTTAGGGGCCTGGGGAGGAGGGAAGAGAGAGCGGGAAAGTCCTTCTGTGCAAACAGACCTTGTTTCACACACAACAACAACAACAAGAACGACAACTTAGTTGAAGACTGCCACATGGAACAGTGTGGTGTAGTGGTTAAGAGCAGTGAACCGGGTTCGATTCCCTGCTCCTCCACATGCAGCTGCTGGGTGACCTTGGGCTAGTCACATTTCTCTGAAGTCTCTCAGCCTCAGTCACCTCACAGAGTGTTTGTTGTGGGGAAGGAAGGGAAAATAGAATGTTAGCCGCTTGGAGACTCCTTAGGGTAGTGATAAAGCGGGATATCAAATCCAAACTCCTCCTCTTCTTCTTCATGCTCAGTGCAGCTTTCAACACATTTTAAGAACCAAGAATCCCACTGGGTAATTTCAGAGGTACTTTGAGAAACGGCACAAGGAGAATTCATGGTCTTCTCACTTGGTGCCAACAGCTACTAAAGTCAGAGTTTATTCATTTAAAATAGCATTATGACTAATGGTCTGAAACAATGACAATTGCTGTATTTTAAATAAGTAGCACAGTCAGTTGCACCGAATTAATAAGCACAACAGTGAAATGTTTCGTTATATTTGCCAAGGCATTAAAGCAAGGTGCTGTAAAAGTATAGCCCTGAGACCAATGTGCTTCACTGTTTTTGATTTCTTTGCCAGCTTTCAGTTCTTTTTGAGCCTTGAAGAAGGGGTGTTTTTAGCCATTGATATATGACTGAAACAGAATGAGCTGTAAATTCTTTTTATTTTGATATTTTTGTCCCGAGCTTGTCTTGGGCTGCTATTCTTGGCAGCAACATGTGACTGACCTACCTCTGCACTAGCATTCCTCTGAAGAAGCTGGCATCTTTAGGGACTGTTGTTTTTCTCTTTTCTTCTCGGTAGCAAAAGTAGGGCATGATTCAGAGAAACAGTAATTGTTTTGCCCTTTCACATTTTTTGCCTCTAAATATTGCCATTCCCTCCTGTGCAGGAATTAAATGCTAGCTTTGAAGAGTGGGAGAAATTAATGAGAGCTTCAAATTTAGATCCCGCGGAAAGTGACTTTTTCCAGGTGATGAGCCTAATTACAAGCATGTTCAAGCAGACTGCCATTGCCAAGGTAATCTTGACATGTCTTTGCCATTTTTAACATTTATTTAAAGAATTGTACTGCCTTTTCCTATATATACAAATTTGTCCATTCATTTGTTAGATTGTCTCTTCCTGTATTTTCCTGAAAATTATAGCAGCCCAGTATAAAGTGATTTTTCTGTCACTGTATTTTGTCAAACTATCATGGCAGGCATGGGGGGCGAATCTCAGGCCCAGGGCCCAAATTTGACCCTCCAGCCATCTCTGTCTGGCCCTCAGAGCTCTCTCTAGGCCCCACTCCTCACCAGCTGTGCTTTGCACCCTCCTTGTGTACTTTCCTGGTCTGGAATGTGTCCTGGAATGGTGAGGAAGCCTCTCGCTTGCCTGTATAGAGAAGTCTGGCTTCTGTGAGGCTGCAGTGTAGCCCACTGTACAGCGGAAAGGTTTGCATCCATGCTCTGGCCAGCTTTTGCCTCTGGACTTGCTTGCTACTGGCCCATGGCCCATGAGGGAATGAGTCCCTCAGAGTGAAAGAAGTAGGGTTTTGAATAGTGTGCGGGATTCAAAGACACTCTTTGGTGAACAGAATTCCTTCCATTTTTGGAAGGGGCTCTGATGCATCATTCTTCCGCAAATGGAAGTGCAAGATCATTTTTGCATATTTTCCCTGCAGGCTGTGTACCACCTCCCACGCTGTTTAAGGGTTTCCCCCCAAATGAAGGGCTGCAGGAGCTATTAGCAAAAACAATCAAACCCCTCTCTCCCACCTTTCCCCACTTCCATTCATGGAAGCCTACACTGGGTCACACACTCATCTGAGAACAGAAGGACTTTGGTTCCTACCTATTGTCGTAAAGTATCTCTGAATTAATGAGCAGTATCCAGTTACACCGAAGATAAACTCTTGTCTCTAATTTTAGAATACAGGTTCAGGCTTTAGATAAGACAAGGCCACACTTTTAACTTTGTCTTTCAACTTAGTAGATAGTGTTCATGTTTTAATTATCTCACTTGGCACTGTCTTTAGCTGCAAATTTATTTTCAGTGCCAAGTTGCATTCCTGACTGCTTTTTAAGGGGCAGGCAGCAAGTAACACAGTGTACTTGTAGTAAAAACACTTTGTGTTGATTCCAGAGAACTGTAATAGTGGCTCACTTACAGTCCTCCTCTGTGCTTCAGCTCTCATTATCCCCAATAGAAGCGCCATCTTCTAAAAAAAAACATAGAGGGGGCCCAACACAATGTCCTGATGTCACACACGCAACATTGCACAACGTCGTGATGTCGCTCTGCATTTGCTTTGAACAGTAGGGGGTCCTGGCCCACTCAAAACATTGAGGGAGGCTTGGCCCCCAGGAGTTGGCATGCATGATTCCCACAAAACCAATCCTGAAGGTCAGGCATCCTCAGGAATAGAATGGGATGTGGCCCAGCTGATAGAGCTGGGGTTCAGCAGAAATAGTTATCCCCTTTACACAAGCAGAAGGGTCTTTCCATTCTCACAGTCTGCCTTCAGATACAACCCTTAGTGGATCTACACTAATGATGATGTGCCAGTAAGATATATCTGTAAGATAACGTGATGCATAGATTGGCTTTTTGTTTGCTTGGCACACTTCAGATAATGGATATTGTTCAAACTGAGAGAGGAAATTAACCTTGTATGCTAATGTAGTTTTCTCTTTTACATCAACACAAATTACTTTGTTTTATCCTTTTAACTGTTTTATTACAACAAAATTCCAAGGTGCTTTGTATGTTTTAGGCAGGAGCAGTAAAGGATTACATCAAAATGCTGCTTCAGAATGACAAACTGAAGTTTCTAGTCTTTGCTCATCACTTAAGCATGCTTCAGGCATGTACAGAGGCAGTGATAGAAAGCAAGGTAAGTGTGGCTTATTTTCTTCCACTGCTTTTAAAGGATCTTACTATCTAGCTCTAAACCAGTACACATTCTTTTTGGTGCTTGCTTTAAAAAAATGCTTGCTTTTTTAAAAGTCTGTGTTTGTCGCATCTTGGCTGTTCATATGCAAAGACAAGGATTTCCTTTAACTTCGGGTAATGCTTTGGTTTTCTTACTTCACAGGCTCGATATATTCGAATAGATGGAAGCGTACCTTCAGCTGAAAGAATCAGCCTTGTCAATCAATTTCAGAAGGACCCAGATACTAGGGTGGCCATTTTGAGCATTCTGGCTGCTGGCCAGGTAAGGACTAACAATATACAGGATACAACTTGTGAGTTACTGCTTATAGCATTTGAACTGTTAATCTGTATTGCCACGGACTTCTTTTTTTAAAACCCTATGGGGCACACTGCAAGGCAAAGAGCTTGGTCACTGAATTGACAGATGTCACAGAGACCACTTTGTGTGTGAGAAATCCCAGATGAAACTAATGAATTAAAGCACTATGTAGAGTTGTACAGTAATATCACCTCTGGTCATTATGCTGATGTTACACAACAGTTGGGGGGGGGGATTCATGATCCTGCAGCAATTAATGTAGCAAATCTGTATAACTAAGGAAAAAGTTAACTAGTTTCTCCCATGGCTTAACCTTGAACAATAACCTGTTCCTATGTTTCGTTATGGTGTCGTTTCTCATTCCATCAGCATAGGTCAAAGGAGTTCCTTAAATGTAGTATCTCATGACTTGCTCTTCAGAATATACCAATAGACATAAGAATTTTAAGATACGGTATGGGAAATACACTAACATTCCTATTCTGTTCCCTCAAAGTCAGTTTCAGCATTCAGGCCTATATTTAACGAAATAGTTATATAGTTCCCAACAGCTTGTTTGCTTTTCCCAGCTTGGTCTCTGCAGTGGACAGTAGTCTGTTGTAACATGGTTGCCACCACAATAAAAGAACAAATGCATTGTCCCCACACTTGTTTAGGACATATGTCTGCAAACTAATTTTCTGTGTTCAGGGGAATAAACCCGTATGGAACCCACATGACTGGGGGGAATTTAGCTCAAGCATAAGAGGGACTGTCCCTGCTGTGGCCCTGGCTCTCTTGTGCCAGATGACAGGCTGCTGTGAGTCTGGCACAGCTAGCCCAGAAACGAGTGCATTTACAAAAAAATATACATGCTTAATTTAAGGACGTCAGTCTAAGTAGCAGGGTGCCTGCATAAGGTACTCAGGATGGAGCAACTGAGATAAGAGGATTTCCAGAAGCCGGTTTTATTGATAAGGTAGAACAAAAGAAAAATCCATGATTACTACTGAAGGCTGTTGAGAAGAGAAGGGAGAAGTTCAGAGGAGGGATGAGAAGTGAGATGTCAGTGAGCCCAAACAGTGATGGTTTAGTATTTGCAGGGAAAGGGTGAGTCCGAAAGCGGTGGGAGATGGCAGGAGAGAAAGCAAGGGTGGGAGGAAGTTACGCCTTTCCTTCCATATGATCTACCTGAAACTTAAAGAGACCTTAGTGTCAGGCTGTGGCAAGGTTTTGCTGGAAGGGAGGAGTGCAAGGTGGGAGGTGGGCCCCAAGTTGGGAGTTCCTAAACCCAGGCAGGCAGTGGGCGCCAGCAGTAACTGGAAATGTAATTTGTCATAGTTCCTTAAACCATGTTGGCTAACCATTTTCAGACTTAACTGAGCCTTCTGAGCCCAAGGCATTACATGAGGACTCTCTGGCAAAAGCATTCCCTTTAGTCGATTCTGCTTTCCAAGCTGGAGCCTTCTTTTTTGTCTTTATTTGTAGGGATTAACCTTTACTGCTGCCACTCATGTGGTTTTTGCTGAACTATACTGGGACCCTGGGCACATAAAGCAAGCCGAAGACAGGGCGCATCGGATTGGACAGTGCAGTTCTGTGAATATCCATTACCTTGTCGCAAATGGGACGCTGGACCCTCTTATGTGGGGAATGTTGAATCGCAAGGTATGTTTTCCCACTTAAACGTTGGCAGACCTCACTGTCCAAAGCACGGCTCTAAGATACCGACTATAGTACCTTCCTTACATTGTGAGTGCACATACACCTAACAACCCTATTTCCTGGATTGTCCCCTACCCTAATCACTTCATGTGACTTTTGGTTCTTGGGAGGAGGCATGACTCTGTATCCGAAGAAAAGGTCAATAAATGATAGAATTTAAAATTCCTTTGGCTACAGAATTAAGCAGAGTTTGTGTGTATTTTTTAAGCAGGTTTTTAAAAAACAAACGAACAGGTAAGACAGTTGAGAATGTCCTGTTAATAAAGTTTGTGTGTTTATAAAGCATTAGTACCAAAGCTAGAACTTCCTCAAAACCATTTTAGGTCTAAATATATTGGGTAGCATGTGGGAAGTAAAGCCAAAAATCTAGCTTTGATGACTAAAAGATGAATTTGAAAACAAGATGAACTGAACCATTAAGAAGAATATAAGACTGACAAGTAGTTTTATATCCGTAAACCTGACTCAACAGAGAAGGCAGAAGAGACACATGACACTTCTTAGAGGTACCGGTACACACAATAGGTTTAAATGAAATTTTGCTTCTCATTTTTTACCTATTTATACCTTGCTTCTATGCATATACTTCTGAAGTGGTTCAGTTTTAAAACTACCATATAAATATCACCACTAAAACACATAGTCAGTGATGCTTGCTAAAATTCACTTTACAAAAGCCCATTTCAACAAGTTGGCAACAGATATTATCTATAGCCTGTGCTCCCCTTTGATCTGTTTATGACTGACAGAAGGACTTCTAAAGCACAGTGTCTGGAAGCCTTCTAAAACCTGGAACGTGAGCTAGTCCTGCTACTCCTTCTTGTGTACAGAGCACCATAAATACTGGGAAGGCTGTCAGCCTTGTAGCCATCTGCCCTGTACTTCAGATGGCAGAGAAATCCACAACAGGATTCCCTCAGGTAAACTTAAAGCAGGTGTGGGGTACCTTTGACCCTCCAGATGTTGCTCAACTACTTGGCCATGGGCAACGCCCATCGCCCCCAAGCAAGCATGGCCAATGGCAGTAAGATAAATGGTAGTAAATAATAAAATACTATTTATTTTAAGACATGTTATTTGTTGTAATACAATTTATTTAGTCTACATAACCAGGGGGCATAGGGCATGCAGTCTGGTTGGAATCTTTACCTTTGAAAATGTACAGTGGTACCTCAGGTTAAGTACTTAATTCGTTTCGGAGGTCCGTACTTAACCTGAAACCGTTCTTAACCTGAAGCACCACTTTAGCTGATGGGGCCTCCTACTGCTGCCGCGCCACCGGAGCACGATTTCTGTTCTCATCCTGGAGCAAAGTTCTTAACCTGAAGCACTATTTCTGGGTTAGCGGAGTCTGTAACCTGAAGTGTATGTAACCTGAAGCGTATGTAACCCGAGGTACCACTGTAATTGTTTATTTTAGGCTTTTGCTGATGAACCAAATGGGTTGAGTAGCAACCCTCGTCACGTGACAGAGGCAGGAGAGCAAAGGACTCTGGGAGGCAGGCTCAGTCCCCTCAGTTTTTTTCTCTCCTGCCTGATGGAACAGATCGTTTCTCAATTGATTTTTTCCATCCAGAAGTAGAATTGATTTTGCTTCTGAGACAAAGGGGCTGCCTACTGCTGCCCCTGCTCTGGCATTAGAAGAGGCTTAGCAAGTTCATTGGTTTGGGGTAGGAAAGAATAGTTTCTGGACTCATAAACTACTGTGCCCCAACCCTATGCACCACCCTAGACAAGCATGGGATGAAGTTATGTTGTCAAGTGTGAAACCGTTTTTAATCTTTCTGTCTGCAGGCCAGTGTTACTGGGACCGCACTAAATGGCAAGAAAGAAAAACTGCAGGCGCAAGAAGGTGACAAAGAGAAGTGGAATTTCTTGAATTTTGCTGAAGCATGGATCCCAAATGAAAATCTAAATGAGATAAAGAATGAAGTTTTATTCACTCACGTAAGTACAAAAAGACGCGGGTGGCGCTGTGGGTTAAACCACAGAGCCTAGGGCTTGCCGATCAGAAGGTTGGCGGTTTGAATCCCCGCGACAGGGTGAGCTCCCATTGCTCGGTCCCAGCTCCTGCCAACCTAGCAGTTCAAAAGCGCATCAAAGTGCAAGTAGATAAATAGGTACCGCTACGGCGGGAAGGTAAACGGCGTTTCTGTGCGCTGCTCTGGTTCGCCAGAAGCAGCTTAGTCATGCTGCCCACATGACCCGGAAGCTGTACACCGGCTCCCTTGGCCAATAAAGCGAGATGAGCGCCGCAACCCCAGAGTCGTCCGTGACTGGACCTGATGGTCAGGGGTCCCCTTACCTTTAAGTACAAAAAGAGATCGTGTGTGGTGCTTAACATGTTCACGTATTTCTGAAGTCTGGGCATCCACATGAGATGTAATTTGAATTGCCATTTTGCCAGGACTACATACTTAGACTTCCTGCTTTGGTTTGCAGGCATGTTAGTACCTGAGATTCACAGGACATCCTATATGTACCTATATTCTCTTGTTGGACAAGTCTGGGTTGTTTCGCAGTTTGATTGTTGTTGTTGTTTTTAATCAAAAAGCAAATTGGACAATTTAAACTTTTATTAGCTGTATTCAAATAGTCTGTCCATCTTCATTCTATTCAAATGACCCGAAACCATGAAACCCACCTGGGACTTCCATTGCCAATAATCACTTTCACATCTTATTGATTATACATGCCCTTTATTTTAGTTTAATTGCAACCATTTATTTGCTTATTTTGCGCCTGAACGTATGTCAGTCTGTATGGATACTATCCAATTGGTACCCATGCACTTGTCAAAATGCTTTTGATCTTGCAGAGACATCTGCTAATACGGTACAGATATTGCCAACGTGGCACCATCGTAAGCTTCGAATATCCCCCAGTGTCTACAAAGCCTTGGAGACCCACACCCCCTTTTTCTCCCTTGCAAAATACAAAACGCTGAAGGAGGAATTTGAAAATGGTGCTCTTTCCCACTTCCTGTTTGAACTCTATGCATTTCAAGGCTCAGATTAATCATACTGGGTCTGGCTTTTACACAAATCCTTTGGAAAAATGAAGTGCATTTGTGTGTGCCCTTTCTTTTTTGTTCTCTCTCTCTCTTTGTCTGAAAGGAGCTGATCTGTGGGAGGGAGGGAGAATTGAGTACATGAATCAGAAGTGAGTACATGAATCGGATCACTTCCATGGATGCTAGGGCACCAATTAGAGATACATACGCGCACAAAATAGTAATTTCAAGATTACTGCCACAGTCATACTTAGTGTGGCAGTCAATTAAGTTTTATTTAGCGTATAGACCCATTGAAATTAATGACTGTGACTAAGTTAAGTTCATTCTTCATTTTTATGTACTTATTTATTAAATTTACATTCTGCTATTCGTCCGAGGATCCCAGGGCACAGTATAAAAACACAAAAAATACATAACACAGTAGCAAACAAAGCAATAAAAAACCCATACACAGACTGTTTAAAAGGCCAAGGATTGTTTCATTAGTCTAAAGCCTAGGAAATGAGGGATGTTCTCACCTGGTGCCTAAAGATAGGTAATGAAGGTGCCAGGAGAGCCGCCCTAGGGAGAGAATTCCACAAATGAGGAGCCCCCACAGAAAAGGCCTGTCCTCATATGGCCACCTTCCAGAACCCTCATGGAGGGGGCAGATAATGGCCTCTGATGATGATCACAGGGTCCAGGTTGGTTCATATGGAGAGAAATGGTCCCTTGAGGTATTAACTTCATTCATTTCAGCAGATCTATTCTCAGTAAAACTTAGCTGAATACCGCCCTTCATAATTTTTTTTTAGTAAAGAAAATTTGCTTGTTTCACTTGTGAAATGTTGCTTCTGATCTCTGCTTCGTAATATAGCTGCCTGCCAAAATAATTTGGTGAGTGGTTGTATGAGTGTTTGGAAGTTGTTCCTTCAGTTAATATCAGCTATTGTAATTTGATTCCAAAATCTCATCAACAGTTTGTGAACTGACTAGGAGTTTGCTATAACTTCTGTGTGAATACATTCATTTCATACTTTTTAGGGTTGTTGGTTGTTTTTTAAAACCTATGGATTTATGATGGTGCTAACTCACCTGGGATTTTGCCAGGTCACTGGATACTACTGTGCAGCAAATGTAGTGCACCCTACTGCCATTTATCAGTATATCATACCCGAAAAGGATCCTCAACAGATTTGGTACAGCCAAAATCCACTTCTTCAAGCAGTAGCCTCATTGTAAATATGGATAATACCCTTGGAATGACTGCAGAGCAGTTCACTGCTCTGTGCCAGACTAATTTGAGTACTCAATATGTTGTCTGTATGATACATCAATTAGCCTGTGGCTTTATAAGGCACTTCGGTTAATCTTAAATACAGAAAGGCTGCATGTGCATACCCTGCCAGATTGGATACATATAACCTTTTGCTTTAATATGCAGAAATGGCTTTGCAGTTAGGTGGTTCATTTAAGCATAATACAAGAAGGGGGAGATTTGTTCTTAGGTTTCAGGTTCTGAGACCCAAGATGGCATGCAAATCCAAAGCAATTTAACATGACTCCAACTGTGTTATAATAACCAAAATGGCAATTAAAGTTAATATGTTTTTGACTGTGTGATTCCTTTGACCAAGCTGAGAACATTAATCATTTGCATGCAGTTACAGTATTGTGAAGATCTATTTAGCCTATGAGTCAAGTAAGAACCGTTTGTAAACTGCAAAAATAACTCTGGACTTTGGCTGGGATGGGGCTATTGGCTACCATTCTGGAACAAGCACCATGCCTCTCCTCTCTTCCATGCAACCACAATTAGAAGCTTTCACTTTCACCTTTTGTTTAACCATATCTTAGTATGTCATCCAAGCTATTACAGTGGTACCTCAGGTTAAGTACTTAATTCGTTCCGGAGGTCCGTACTTAACCTGGAACTGTTCTTAACCTGAAGCACCACTTTAGCTAATGGGGCCTCCTGCTGCCGCCGCGCCGCCAGAGCACGATTTCTGTACTTATCCTGAAGCACTATTTCTGGGTTAGCGGAGTCTGTAACCTGAAGTGTATGTAACCTGAGGTACCACTGTATTCATCTTAACTGAGGTTTGTTGAAACAAACAATTTTTATAAACCGTGGCTGAAAGCTGGCTTATTCCAAACAAACAAAAATGTTACATTTACCCAATGTTTGTCAGGTTTTGATGACTCAAGAAGCTGTAATTAATCCAAAAATCACACTGAAACCTTCCAAACACCTTGAAGATGTACCAGAGCAGGTGAAGGGCAACAGAAGACCTCGGGGGGGGGGGGGCTAGGCCTGTTGCCGTCATAATAAACTCGAGGTTGGGAAGCTCAGGCCTCAGGATTTCTTTACATGTCCCTCAGGACTCTCAGTAGGCCATACCTCTCACTGGTCCTGCCCCTCCTCAAGTGGCAATGTCTTTTACTTGTCTTGGTGGTGGGTGAAAGCTCTGGTTTTTGTGTAGCTGGAGTGTAGTCTACGCTATAAAGGTAAGCCACATTTACTGCTCAGGCCACTTTTGCTCCCACCTACCACTGGCATGGGCCCCCAGCATAATGCTGTCGTTGGACTGAAAAAGCTTTTCTGCCTTTGCAATAAGTTTTACTCAGAGTACACCCATTGACCTTAATGGGCCTAACTTATGTTTATTGATTTCTGCGTGGCTGCTATGAGTAAAATGTAGTTGAATACCATGCCAATCTCATGATTTTATCATGACACTAGGCTTCAACCATTGGCTTCACTGCAGCAGTTGAAACTGGTGTTGTACCTTGCTGATCTCCCATGTAGCATCCGACTTGCTCAGTAGCATGAATCAAATTAATAAAATTCATAAACTAAATTAATACATTTAACGCATACCTGATAATGTGTCTTTCATGGGAAGCTATATCTTAGCAAGACAGAACATAAACTTTTTTGAGTGTTGCACTGACAGCTTACCAGAAATAATAACACAACAATAGGTTAGGAAGTAGTCTAGAATCCACCAGATTGGAATATTGGTCCTAATATTTTCTTGATATGTCAAGTTTTTCCACTTAAAATTTGCTGTATTAAAAGACTACCTATTGGGGAAACGCTGCAGTTGGAAAGGTTAATAAATTAAGAAATGGAAGATTGAGACAATAGTTTGCAATGAAAGAGATGTAATGGTTGTTTTATTATCTGCCCTAGTTTGAAAAGGAAAAGCAGCATGATATTCGTGCCTTCCTTTCACCAAAACCAAATGCTGAAAAAAAGCGAAAAACTCCATCTTGTGATAAGGCTTCAAGCTTCAGTCCAGCTTCTTCTCAAGCCTCCATTGAAATGGACCAGGCAAATGGTGGTTCTTTGGACTCTGAGGAACTCATTGAGAAGGATTTGCTTTGTAGAGAAGCAAAGAGACCAAGAGCTTTACTGCCATCGACTCCAAAGAGCTCTCCTGAGAAAAGGAGGAACTCTTCATTTGGAAAAACAAACCTTCCCGTTACAGAAGAAACCACACAAGGTTTTGGCACACCATTACCTAATTCAAGCAAAGGATGCCCTTCTGAGGCAACCTGGCGCTGCAGCCTCTGCACTTTCAATAATAATTCACTGCTGCCTTATTGTGAAATGTGTGAATCTCCTTGGAGAAAGAACAGTAAGTAAGCCCCATGCGCCAATTAAGATCTCCTTTCTTTTTAAAAAAAGCCATTTTTAAAAATGGCACAAAAGAATGCTTAAAAATATGAAGTACTGGAAGAAAAACTTGAGTGACTTTTTTTCTTAAAATTTTCAGGAAAAGCTTCCAAAAACTTCACTTTGCCTATAAAGTATAACATGCCATACATTCAGTGGCAATGGGTGCCTCTGATATTACCATGGTGTAAATGTAATGCTTTGTAGTAGAAATTCAATTTCCTTGGCACCTTACTTTTCCCAGTCCTCTTCAGGAAATAACACTTCTTTCCACAAGTCCATGAAACGTGTGTGTTTTATTACTATTCTTGGTCAGACAATGCACTGTACCTATCTCAATTACCTTATTATAAGATAGGTCATTTTACTGGAGATTGACTTTGAAAGGATATATGGCATTTTATATTTAGAAAAGATACCTAACATCCCTAAATCCAAAATTCAATTTGTATAAGGTTTTGTTCATTTTTTAAAGTTTGGATTTTATCTGCATGTGTTTGCCATATGTCCACCTTGCACACAGAGAAGCTCATTGCCTTCCTACCTCTGTTTGAACCTCCCAAACAGGGCTGCCAAATCTACCACACTTTACTGTTGCAGCTGCAGAATTCTCTGTCCCCCAGATTGAATTTCTTTTTTGGTATTAGGGCCTGGATCCAAAGCTCTCCCCTCCCTGCACAGTCAGAACAGCATTTCAGCCTGTACAAGAAGACTTCATGATGGCTCCCAGTCTCCCTCTTCCTGCTGCAGCCCTTATCCCATACCATCTCCTGTATCTAATTCTTCTCTCCAAATACTCTGGAGCAGGTTTCTGATGGACTAACAGTGGGAAAGAGGGGAGAAGGTCTTCATTTCAAGAATGAAGCTTTCGCACACATTAGGATCAAAGCCAAGGTTGCTGTTCATGAAGCCTATGCAATGAGTTGCCAATCATGAGGCAGCAACCAGACATAAAAGTTTTTTCTGCATTGGGTGGCTGTATAGCATTATCCTGTCTAATGCCACTCTGTACTAGGAGGGAAAGAGTCAGCAGGCACAAGCTATGGCCTGCCTTCTCTATGGAGAACTGTCTATATAATTGGTTGTGTTGGCAACTCTTCTTTTAAGAGCTAACTAGTGGACTTTGCTAGGAATGCGCTGTAGGCTTTGCTGTTACCTATCGACCTGTGTGTAAGAGAGGGTTAACTACTGTTTTTGTGGTGTTTGTTTTTTAAACATGTATAGGTATAAAGAACGAAAGCCAGATCAGCAATTCTGTTTCTCCGGGGATTGGGGAAGAAAGCGCAGCCCAAGAGATTATAAACCTTATTGATGCAGGAGGGACAGCCCATAAAAGTTGCCGGAGAAATATCCTAGAGCAACCACTGACTGGGATGTCCAGTGGAACGAAGGAAGACATAAATGAGCAATCAAACTGTTGTGAGCAAGAGCTCAGAGTGGGTAAGGAAAACTGATTTCCTTCTGGAGCATAGTTACCTTGTGGTGAGCATGTCATTTTATTGTGTATTATCATGCTATGGGGATCAGTACATGCAGAATATTTGCAAAAGCCCCAGAAGTGGTATCAAAGAGGGGTATTTAACTAAGTTTTGTTCAGAGTAGACCCAGTGATATTGATAAAGATGACTAAGTTAAGTCCATTAATTTCAGTATGTTGAATACCACCCACAACGCCTTATATATACATCTCAGAGATCACAAATAATTCTGCACATGAAAAAAGCCTTGAGAGAGTTCAGAGATGGTGAAGCAGTTGCTCCCAGTAGATTTGGGGATTCTTTACAGAATTGTGGTTTGTATTCTAGCAATTTGGGCATGTTATGAACAACGTTTTTAATATGTGCTTCTTTAAGGAAAATTTTTGTAAACAAGTAAAGCTTACTTACGTTTAGCAGAGTGAGACAAAGTTAAAAAAATGTGCCACGAAACACTCTGCTGTTTAATATAGAAAACCAATCAAGGGTCCATTTGCCCACACCCTCACTCCCAAAGGCCACTGCTGAGACTTGGACCTAGCACAAGTTGCCTCGAGACCCTGCTATGCCAGTGTTTCATGTCACACTTCTGTTTGGCACAACTGTCTTACACAAAAGCAATTATGCCACGAGATTGCCATGCTGGTTCATAAAAACTAAAGCTTGACAGAAACTGGTGGTGGAGGAGGAGTGAGAGCTTTCCTGCTCATTGGGTAGAGCATGCCTGTGCTATATTGTCTAGTCTGCCCTAAGGA
Source organism: Podarcis erhardii (assembly GCF_964252035.2). Taxonomy (NCBI): domain Eukaryota; kingdom Metazoa; phylum Chordata; class Lepidosauria; order Squamata; family Lacertidae; genus Podarcis; species Podarcis erhardii. Next base: position 98,679,535 of record NC_138497.1, on the reverse strand, counting down.
GAAGAAAGGGGAATGAGTTTTGATGAAAGTCATTTCACCTTTATTTATAGAGCATACAGAAGACTCGGAATCATTCCCAGCATATTCTGGCCTGAAGTTCTGTGCAAGTAGGAACACAGACAGAATTCACATCTACACAGTGGTAGGGTGCTGCTGCTGTTGTTTGCTTCAATCCAACCTGGAAGATTATGCAATGGTTCCTGCCCTTTTCTCCCTTCTGTAGCCTGCTGTTCTCTCCCAAAAGACATTCCTAAGGACTGAAGGAACCCCTGAAAGGGCATGCAGCGTGGGAAGTTGTGACGGGAAGGGGGATTGGCAGTATTTGCTATATAACACAACTCAAAACTGCATTCAGAAGAACATGGTAAAGTCTTTGCTGGTTTGATGCCTTGTTTATTTGCAGGAGTGGGACGCGTTGCTTCACGGCTTCCCCTTGCTCCGTGACAAGTTGTAAGCCTGGGGAATTCGTCATGAAGCAAGGGGAAGTCGTGAAGTAACGCACCCCGCACCTGCAAATAATCAAGGCATCAAACCAGCAAAGACTACCATATTCTTTTGAATGCAGAAGGGGGATTTGGCAGAAATCAAAGAGACACCATGAGAGGATAGGATTGGGAGAAATTGGTGACATATCCCATGAAAGCAAAATTGCCTTTACGGTCATGCTGGTCCCTGTTAGATCCAAGTCATTGCATTCACTGTTGTATTGTGAGCTTCTGTCCTAACGATGGGGAAAACACACGACAAATAACTTGTTTGTTGTTGGCCTGTTGTTGGGTTCTTCTCTCTCTCTCTCTCTCTCTCTCTCTCTCTCTCTCTCTGTGTGTGTGTGTGTGTGTGTGTGTAATATATTTAATGTGGTTTAAAGTAGGCTTCTTTTCTGTAGAAATGAAAAATAATCAGTACATCCTAGAGTAGGTTAAAATTGTCTTATGCTGTAGGACCATCTCTCATTGTCTCATCATCTTTGATGTCATGGGATGGTTCATAAACATTTCTACTGCTCAGGGCTAAGGTATCAGCAAACTAGAATGTTGGCAGTGCAACTGCAGTGAGGCAAATGATAGGTCCATGAATTTTGTTGTTGGTTTATTGTAAGAAGCAGTTCTGATGAGTAATTGAAGATAAAATTATGGTAGGGAAATCACCAACTTCCTTGAAACCTTCAGATAACCAAATACCTTCCTGATTTAGGAGACTTAAAAACATTTATTTGATCCATCTAGGATGGGGAGCCCCTGAATTGTAACTTCATTCCGCTGGATATAAAATTGGATAACTGGGAAGATTTACCAGTGTGCTTTCAACAAAAACAGAACCGTTCATTGGTAAGATCAATTGCTGCAGTTATAAATAATGCCCAGGGTGTATGCTTGCAGTTTTCCATTTAAGTAACAAAATGTTCTGCCTTGGTGTCAGGTTTTCAATTATTAGCTAGGCATATACAGATCTTAATTGCTTTTTTTAGTGGAATGTGTTACTTGGGGGAAGGGAATATCACACTTCCCTTGTCTGTGCATATACTCAAGTGCATAATTAAATTGCCCATCTGCAGAATTAGGAACTCAATTCCATTGTCAGTCATCAGTCATTTTTTTAGAAAAATAATACTTTAGCACTGCAATATAATGGGTAGAGAAAGGGTTTAAAAATAAAACAGTAAGACTGCACAGGGTGCATGCAAATAACATTAAGAATTAACTTTTGTTCCTGTTCATTTTGGTTTTAAACTGTTAACACATTCCAGCCAGGAAAACGCATCAAGATGGGTACAAAACAGGGCTATGGTGGGGTGGGGTGGGGTGGGGGTCAGTGTTCTAAACTCCCGCTGTTCTAGGCACATTCTGCACTTCCAGCTACTCAGAGACTGGAGAATAGACCCTCTTAAGAATATTAGAGGTGGCCAGGGGAAGGACTAGACCATGTGAAAAATGAACATAATATTTTAGCTGCAGTTCATTCATTTTCAGCTTTGTATTCTTGTTATAAAAAAGCACGCCTAGACACATTGTTGTGCCCATAACCTAGGTTTAAGGTGCCATTTAGCTTCTAGCTAACTTTCAGTACAGTGGTATACATGTCTACTCAAAAGTAAGTTTCTTTGTGTTTAATAGGGCTTAATACCAGGTAGTTGAATACAGGATAGAAGCTTAGGCTTTTGTTCAGTTGCTGTCGGGAGAAAAGGATTCTTGTGCCTTTAACAGCTGTATGACAAGCACAAATTCAACAGGTTAAGTATTTTCTAGTATGGAAATACAGTTATGACAAGATGTACAGGTTCCACCTATTTGCTGCTTTATTTGTTTTATTTTGCTGCCTGCCAGCCACCTAGATCAATTGGCAAGCAGCTACTTGAGATTGGGGTGGGGGAAGAAGCATGGGAATTGTCTGTCACTCATTTTGCTGCCGAACAGGCAGCAGGCAGCTGCTTGAGGAACTTTTTGAAAATGTGAGGATGGGAAAAGAAATGTTGGGTCTTCTTTGCTGCTGTGCTTGTTTTGCTGGCAAGTGGAGCACACAGCTGCTTGAGAGGGGCCTCAAAATGAGAGCAGGGGGAGGATTTGGCAAAATTTCTTGTTTCTGCTGCATGCCCTATACACTCCTAATTTAGAGAAGTTTGTAGATAACATTCAGTCTCAAGCATCACACTAGTATGGGCCTGTACTTTTGTGAGTTGTCTTGTATGCATTCTCTGTGTATTTTATTATATTTGTGCTCCATAAAGATACTTTAAAAAATATATTGCAAGCCAGCATTAAATATGTCTTCTGGAATACAGTGTGTGAAGAACTCTCAAAGAGCAAGAGCTTACAGGTATCAGACTTTATTATGTTTTGTATTTTCTCCTCCAGATACTGAGGTTTGTAAGAGAATGGAGTGGTCTAACAGCCATGAAGCAGAGAATTATCAGGAAAAGTGGCCAGCTATTTTCTAGCCCCATTCTTGCTGCTGAAGAGCTGTTGTCAAAACAACAAGCCAAGCTCAGCAGTACCAAACGGTGTGTGCTAACAGCCTCTTTTTCACTCCGGTAGAGGGATGGGAAATAAATCACCTTAATGATGCAAACATGACTTAAATTACAAACTAGTTTTAACCGAGTTGGTTTGATATAGTAGGCTCTTTTGCATGATAAAATGTGGGGAACAGTGAGAGAAATAGGTTTAGCAAAAACAATGCCAAAGGATTCAGAACTCATGAATCCCTATGTTATTACAATAGAAAATTAAGTAATTCATCACCCTGATGATAGTTTTCATATCAATGTAATAATGGATCTTATTTAAAATAGAACAGAGAAAGCTGCTGGAAATGAGTGTTTTACAGATTGCATGTGGAAAACAGGGATTACCTTGAGAGGGGAATTTCCTCAAGAATTCTGCATCTCAGTGTTTTGCGTTGACCCACAGAGTAACAAAGAAATTTTTCCTATGTTTCTAGGTACATAACAAAAGAGGATGTAGCGAAAGCTTCACTAAAGAAGGCTGACAGTATTGGGGGCAGTGTTCGTACAGTTACTAAAAAAAAACCAGTTGCCTTAAATGCCCACACTGCCTCTGCTGGGGAAAAGGACAACAATTCTACAAAGTAAGTTTCAAGTATGCAAGGTAACACTGATTTCAGTAGGTTGCATCTGCTAATGCAGTGAAACTTCCTCCCCTATCCCTGATCTAGAGGCTCTCCATACAGCTTTTTTGGAGTGCATTGGGGGGGGATGCAGGCTAGAGGACGTTCCTTTGCTCAGGTCTAATGTGCAAAAGAAATGGCAACATTGGAGAAAGCCCCATGTCCCTCATTTTCAAACTATTAAGTCAGTTCTTGACAGCTGGGCACCTTTGTTAATCAAAACCAATCTTTATCTAACCAAACACATTAAAGTAATTTCCTATTACAACTGCCATTAGCCCCAGCGAGCGTCACCAATGACCAGGGATGGTGGTAGTTGTCTTTGCAGATGAAGTGGTGGAAAAGTTAAATGAGCCCTTTAGTGTAGGATGAGGGCCAATAAATTGAAGCTGAAACCAAGCAAAATGGAAGTACTTTTGGTGGGTGGTGGGGTTCTGAATGGCACTGTGCTCCCCTTAAAATAGATATCTGCAACATGAGGGTGCTTACAGACCTAGCTATTACTTGAAGCTCCAGCGGCATCTGTAACTTGAAGCATCTTTCTACAGCCGAGTACAGTTGCTGTAGCCCCTCCTAGACAGAGAGGTTTGTGATGGTTATCTATGCCCTGGTAACCTCCAGGCTAAATTACTGCAATGTGTTGTTAATGGAGCTGTCTTTGAAGACAGCCCAGCAATTGCAAAGTTAATAACTGGGATTGTTTGCCAGGAGCGTATCATGAAGGACATATAAAACTGCTTATGCTGAGACAGGTAATTGGTCCTCTTGGCCAGTAATTTTGACATTGACTGGAAGCAGCTCTCTGGCACTTCGGAGAGAGAAGTCTCCTCCAGCCCTACCTGAAGATGCCAGGAATTGAATCTGGGAGTTTGTGCATCCAAAGCAGACATTCTACTACAGAGTTTTTGGTGGTTTTAATTAGTATTTTGGTTAAAAGGAAAATACTTTAGTGGTATAATAAAAAGAGAATTCCTTGTGTGCCTAAGATCCATGTTTGGGGCTAGTACTCTTTAGTGATAGAGCCCCAGCAGGGATTTAAAATCACAAAACATGCAGCAAAGCATGGAAATATAAGCTGTTAGAAGGGGATATTTTAAAGGTTCAAGTTCCCACTTCCCTTAGCTTAGAAAGAGACCACGTTTGGCAAGTTAAAAGATGGTTTACTTACAAACTTCTCAAAGGTTAGATTCATGTGCTCTTCCATACAGCAGCAAGAAAAGACAGGCTAGGTTAGTTCCAAGGTGTAAATGTTTCTAAATTGTTTGTATAGAAACACAAAGCTGTCTTGCTAAAGCCACATGGTCTAGGCTTGGAGCAACCAGCCCAGACATCCTTACTGGTAGGGTTCACATGGTATAAAGTGAGAGATCAGAGAGTTTGATAGCCCTTCCTCCCAAGGTGAGTGGGTGTGACCTAGCAGGACAGCTTACTCTATGGTCCTAACACTTTCATGCATTAATTGGAGTGACTATTTGAGACTGGATACATCCCAGAGTTTTGACCCTTATGCTTGCTGGTGCTTAAAGAGCTCTATTGATTTCTGGTCTGTTTCTGAAGTGCTGATCCTTACCTTCAAAGCGTACACAACGTGGACCTGAAGGAATGCCTACACCTATATGTGCCTGTACCATTTGTCACCTTCAAAGATCCTCTGGTTAGCTTCCCTATCTTAAGATGAAGCAGATGGCAACTGAGAGAGCACATTCTTGCTTGTAATGCCTGAGCATTACCAGAGAGACTTACCTGGCAGCATTTTTTATGTCTTCAGTGCGGGATGACCTTTTTATTTTCCCAGGCTTTTAACTCTGGTTATGTTAAGTTTCTTCGACTTCTTCCCCACCCCCTTATATTGTATAATTGAAATTTAAATATGGAAAGTGCCCTGAAAACTTAATGGTGGGTTACAAATTCTTTAAAATAAAAAAACAAAATGGGGAAATTGTTCTTGTACCAAAATAACTGACCTGTTTTATCTTTAGGTTGGCTTCAGAAGATGGGAACTGCCCAGCCCTCATATCAGGCTCTAGTCAGGTTGATTCTGTTGAGGAGCCCACCTTAGGCAAAGACTACTTACAAGCTGTAGATAATGAAGGAAATCCACTTTGTCTTAGCTGCCAAATGCCAGCAGTCCAGATTGACCGGAAGTCCACCTCAACTGCCTGTGACACACGGTTTTGTTCTCATAAGTGTCAAGATAACTTCTTATTTCGCACTAGCCAAAGCTACTTGAGAACTAAAGTATTTGAGATAGAACATGGGGTTTGTCAGAAGTGTTGTCTGAATGCCCAGGAACTCTACCTTTGTGTCAGAGATGCCCCAAAGAATCACCGTAAAAATCTTCTGGAGAGCTCTTGGATGTCCAAGCTTCCTTTGGCTCAGGTAAAATGTGCTGTTGGATTTAGTCAGTTACCAATCAGGAATAAGGAACTGGATCCAAGCTACTTTGAACAGGTGGGTGGGATCACCCACCTGTCTGTCAACTCACATATGACATCAGGTGATTCAACTTCAAAGGAAGAATCTTAAGCCATAGCTGTAAAGATTCCTGCCAATAGGGAGACTTGCATTCAGTGCTGAGCTGCAGGCCTCACTTTCTGCAAGTAAAAGTTAAGTTTGTGAGCATGTTATGTTATAAAATCACATCTTCCTTTAGAAGATGAAGGCTTATGGCTCTTGAAGCCTGTCAAAGCCAGTATTTGCATAGTCCAACTATCAGCACGCAAACCCAGCCTGTATTCTGTATTCTGTATTCTGTAACCTGTATTCTGCCAGCAAACTACACTGTGAAGACACTGTTTGTTGTTACAATTGTTTAAACTGTGGTTTAACACTATTTCCAAGAACCTAAAAGGCTAAATTTCAAAAGGTGTTAAAGAGTATCACTTGATCTTAACACTAGCTTTATAATAACTTGTCAACTTCCTCTTCTCTAATCTAAGAACAACAGACCTGGTCCAATAGCCATCACATGTATATTTATTTACCTTTTGCTCTTTACATATGTATCTAAAACCATTAACATTTTGAACAACTTTAGTTAGATGACACCCTATTTCATGTTCATAGAACCAAGAGTTGGGGTATGATTTTTTCCCCTCCAATACATATTGATAATCTGGTAGTGAGGATGTGTGTACTAGCTACATTTAGAAGTCCATGTTCAGATCTTCTGGAGGATTGTGAACAAGCTGTGTGTGTCTATGAGCCATCATTTTTCCTCATGGCTTTAGATTAACAGAACCACAGTTTGGCATTACATCTGAACTGGCAAACTGTAGTTTTTGTGATTCCTTCAACTAGGATTGTAATTGTTGTTTGGATGTTATGGCAGATTGGTTTGACTAACCAGTAAGTGTTTGATTAAGCCAGGTGTCAGGGAACTGCCATCGGCTCAGGGGCGAGAGGGGGAAAGCCAGATGGATTACAGAGAACCCCCAAAGATCATGGGAAGCAGCACCTCCTCAGTGGAGGAGAGTAACCACGCCTCCAGTGGAGAGGAGCTTCAGGGCTTGGAGGAGGCGAGGCGGTGCCAGGACACCTTGCCTGGGCAAAGCGGGGAGGAGAGAGGTCCTCCGTTACCCACGCCCTCCCTGCGCAGTAGGCTTCCGCGCTTAGAGGGGAGGCGCAGATTGGGCATCAATAAACTATTCTGCTGGGGAAGGTTTAAGGACCGCCCACTCACAGATTCTGCCAGTGAATGAGCCAGCCACGGGAGAGTGGCACTCTGCACAGAGAAAGTTTATTTTGGCATCAAAAGCAAGGCTTCACAGCCGAGCAGGGAGGCATTTGCCTACTTGCTCTTGAGCAACCCCTTGGTACCTTAACACCAGGCATAGGCAAACTCGGCCCTCCAGATGTTTTGGGACTACAACTCCCATCATCCCTAGCTAACAGGACCAGTGGTCAGGGATGGTGGGAATTGTACTTGCAAAACAACTGGCGGGCTGAGTTTGCCTATGCCTGGATTAAGCCACATCATGAGAGGAGGTAGAAAGGTATGTACAAGCTCGTTCCTAATTGGTAAAGGCTTAGTAGCTTATCTAATGTCCTATCTAATTGCAGTTAAATGAAATTATACAGAACCCAACTGAAGGTCAGTTCTGGCAAGTGGATCATATAAAGCCAGTTTATGGTGGAGGAGGACAGTGTTCCCTGGAAAATCTTCAAACATTGTGTACGGTTTGCCACAAGGAGGTGAGTACAGAATACTCTGAAACAACCATTCAACATTATGCATGTTGTTGTTGTTTAGTCGTGTCCGACTCTTCATGACCCCATGGACCAGAGCATGCCAGGCACTCCTGTCTTCCACTGCCTCCAGCAGTTTGGTCAAACATTATCCTTAGACCTATTTATTCTTTGCCCTGTAGTCAGTTTCTCTACCAGTTATTCTTTCGCATTTCCTTAATTCTTAAAAGTTGGCAAATTCTCTCATTTGCCAAGCAGATAACTGCACTCCAAAGGTTATTTACTTTAGATGCAATGCAGTTCTGTAATTCAGGTAGACAATATATGTTAGACCATCTTAAAAGTTACCACACCAATCAACATTTGCAGTCTAATCAAGATGCTGTAATCAGTGCCAGTTTCTCTGTCCAGTATATGTTGATATGAAATGCATTTTATCTAACTATTCTCTTCTTTTCAGAGAACAGCAAAGCAAGCCAAGGAAAGAAGTCAAATGAAAAGAAAATCTGTAGCTTTAAAGTATGGATCTGATATTACCAATTTTTTTGTGAAATTATGAAGCTCAAATAATTCAGATGTGTAGTTTATGTGTAGTTCATCAAACTAATTAATCATGCACCTTAATAAACTAATAGGTTGACTTTTAGTGGGATTGTTCTAAACCAATCACCTAGCTTTTTCTAAGGCTAGATACTGGAGTTATCATGGCAGATAAATGTTGAGAAAGGCAACATTATACATGCAGACGCATCTCTACTACATCTTTGGCATTTTAAAGTTTTGGATTTAAAACTTTTGTACTTTCTTAGTACAAGATTTGGAATGTAAAATTGCATTTGACAGTGATAGACCAATAAAAATTAATGATTGTTCCCCAAACTGTATTAGTGGTTAATACAGAAAGAAATGCACCAGTTTAGCCCTTAACCATCTTCTCATATATGACAAGTACAGTGGTGGAATAGCAGAATATGCTTTTTAAAATATCAGTACTGCTGTAACCTCTAGCTTCCTAATTGCACCATGAGGTTTGTCCTTGTAATCTGCTGCTTTGCTCAGCTGCTTATCTTGACAGCACAATCCTAACTGTGTCTATTCAGAATTAAGTCCTATTGAATTCAATGAGATTTCTGCCAGGTAAGTGAGGCTAGGATTGTAGTCTTGTATAAAAAAATGAATGAATGGTCATAAAACAGTGGCATGGCCTCAAACCTTAACATGTAGCATTCCTTTACAAGAACAGAACACATAGATCCAATGCATTAAAATAACCCTTTACTTTTTCTAACAGTATATAAACAAACAGCATGATTCTAAGAGTTGAAAGCCAGTGGTACAGAGGGTTTGAGTACAATTCATCCTGTGGCAAAAATGCTGCTGATATATTCACTATAGTAAATTACCACTTTTTAATCACACTTTTGATGGATGGTAGTTTAAATTTTTGGTCCATCTGTTCTTTAGTAATATATACACAGCAATTTAGACCCACAAGTGAGTTGCATTTTATTAATGTGTAGACTACATACAGCTTTAAACAAAGTTTATAACCCACTGGTGGTGGCATTACACATTTGATGGTCAGGTTGGTCTAGATGAGCAAAGTAAACTTTCACATGAGGCTGCAGAATTCTACAAGTATCACCATATTTGCTGAGTTCTGATATTTTCATTATCACTGTAAACAGGAATGGATTGCTCCCCAACAATCCCATTCCCAGCATCCCTCCGAAGCCCTTTAACACATATATGCAGATGGAGTTTTCCCAAATAAAAGTTTACTCTAAAGTTCTACCTACATCTTATGAGACAGTTGTTTGGCATTAAGCATTGCTCCTCAGTGACTAGTCTGTGAGTATTTTATTACTGATTACTAAATTTATGAAAGGATTATCCTCAGCTCTAGAGTACTGGACATGGAATGACCATTTGAACCACCGGCAGAGATGCATTGTCGGCAGGCTACACAGTGACATCAGAAGAATGTTGTATCAGATGAAAAGGCACCAGCTAGTCGGAAGTCCTCTTTTGTGAGAACACTATACATGCGCTGAGGCAGAGGTTTGGAGTAAGGGGCAGGCCGTGGGACAGTTGTGCGCAAAATAACCTCACGCCCTGCAGGCAGGGGGAAGTCTCCAGCTATTCCGGAACTGAAACGTTTCTCATCCAAAGAGCCAGACCTCTTAAGTTCTTCGTCAAGGGGCATCATTGTGGCAACCTAAAAAAATACAGAAGCCTCACTGTTGATGTGTTTTGTTAGCTCCATAATCATTTTTAAAACCAAGGAACGGCAGGATAATTCAAAAATAAGGACTACATAAACAGATAGTGAGTCTTGGCTTTGAAGAAGTTGCAATATACAGGCACAGACGGATATGTAAGAGAAGAATGAATGAGTGTGACAATGAAAGCACCATTTGCAGTGGATTTCTAAAGTGAAGAAATGTAGGTTTTTAAGTTTGTGCTTCTACAACACGACTAATGCCGGTAAAGAAGTATTAAACACACAGCCTTGGGGGCCACACAATTGACAACACCACAGGCCACTCTCAGTCAAGTTCATGAAGTGGACCTTGAACTGCTTCAGACTGGTCTCCAAAACAGAAAACATGACATTTGTTAGTTAAAAGTCAAAACAATGTAATGTTGAGGTTGCAGCAAATTATGATTAAAATAACACTACAAGAGCTTTGCTATGAATTCTACAGTGTTTGGGTCTGTATCTAAGGAAACCAGTGTTAATCAGGGCTTGATGTATTTTCACATGACACGACCACCTAATTCGCCCATCTTGCAGTGATCCTTTTTAGCCCTGCTACCTTAGTTTGATAAAGGACATAACTGTGCCTGGGACCTTATACTAGCACAGCACTGCGCTATGACAACTCCCTGTTTCAGGGAGTCCTGCCACTCAAACAGGATGAGAACTATTGTAGGTCACAAATGGCCTGTCTTTCTTAGCACCAAGGAAGTAATTGGCTACTAAATGAGTTAAATTTCTTTCATAAAGCATCTCTAAGGTAAAAAAATATGACTTTCCTGCTAAGGGAGTATAGTTAGTTTACAGCTGCTTCATAACTGAGAAGCATAAATCTGTTCATGCGAGCATTTTATGAGGAAGTATTAATAAAGCAAGAGAAAGTATTAAAGCAGCAAAAACTAAACTGCTTTCTGCAATAAAAGTGGACAAATGTTCCTGCAACAGTTTATGATGCTTAGTCCTTGCCAGCCAAAACACATGCACATCTGAAGAAGCCATAGGCAACAACTAGATTACCAAACAAGGCATGGCTCTGTGAGGCCTTTAGACTTCAAATACCCTCCAGTTAGACATCCACTTAAGGCTCCAGTTTTTCAATCACAAGTTACTTCAGAACCTGGTTTCAAAACTTCTGGCTTCAGAAAATCTTGTTTGAAGTTGGTAAGATGAAGTTATTTTAATGGTTTGACTATGCAAGTGATCAGTAGGAGGCAAATCAAGCAACTGCACTATGCTGCTAGAGCATTCGTTTCTATGCACCTACATGAGGTTAGGCAGATGACTAGAAAATTAGGGAAAGATCTAGTTACCTCCTCAGAAGATTCAGTCAGCTGGATAAGGAAGAGAACCAGTGATAAAAGATAAAGAAAGGCAAGTCAGAGATGACTCACATGGGGTCAAGAGAGGTTTCAGAATTGTCTGCTTTAAAAGGCAGAGTGCCCTCCAGGTATATGTTGTAGTCGAGAGCTACTGTGATAAACACTCAGAACATGAAACGAACAGAACACACTGATGCAGAACTGGTACAGATAACATGGTAAATTTAAACAATATTCCAGTCTAATCAATCTCATTTTTACCCATTCAGCAGATGCAACTTTCCATACATGTCCTAATCTAGCAACTGATAGACAAAAGGAGTTCATTCATTTTAACAGAGGCAGTCACTACCCACTTAGATTCATCTGAAATGGATGTTTAATGCTGCCATTACAATGAACAGGGCAGCCTACAGCTGCAGGAGCTTTTCTGCATCAGAATACATGCAGGGATGTGAATCACTAAATGTGCCTTATTTTTATCATGCATTTTAAAGCTAAGGGGGGGGGGAAATCAGTCCATCCATTAGTTAAAATGAAATACTACTGGGATTAAGTTTTACCAGTTAATGACCTTGCAGAAATGAATTATTAGCAAGCATTATTTTTACTGATATTCGTGTTCTAAAAGAACAAGCAGAAGATCACTTCAGCAAGGGGCTTTCCCAATCCTACCCACGGCAGCCCCTACACTAAACAGCATGGGACGCAACCTTGTGTAATTAAGTGAAAACTTCACTTCATTATGAATGCAGAGTTGCATGGGGTTTTTTTTCACCAACACAGAAAGTCTGCATGCTTCCTACTCCAATCATATTCTTCCTTAAGTTCTTATCTTCTCACTTGCTATATTTCATCTACTGTGAGCAATTTCCCATGTGCAAGTGCTTCCTCATATTTCTCCTGTCACAGGAAATACAGAGATTTATACATGCAATAGACCCTTCTCACTACAGACTTCTGTGTTCCTACAAAGCCATTCCCTTGAAGGTGGAGGAACTCTCCAAAACAGCATGCAGGGCTGGAGGTAGGCTAGCGGAATGAGCAAGTGCACCCCAATGGAATTGCAGGTGTGCTGTCTGCCCAAGCAAGGGCTTCTTTGGGTTCAGAGTAGAGAGTACAAGTTCCTTAAATACGCCAACTAGTTCTCTGCGGCCACAAATTATTTGGTTGTTTCAAAACATTCTGTAAACTTCAACTTCTCTCACATTTGCAGCTCATGACCATGTGCAACCAACCCCTGTCCTTTCAGGCCTTCTCTTGCTCCTATTCCACTTCCAATCTTCTCCTAGGCCCTTCAGTAACTCCCTAAAGTCTTCTGCCTACCCAAGTCCTCCCTGAGACCACACCAGTAATCAATAGCAAAGGACTGAAATATAAACATACATTACAGCATTCCAGAAGCTGCTATTATATCACACAATGAAAAATTAGACCTGGAAAACACTTACTGGTAGCTGTTATGAAATGAAAAGTTCATTTTGTTCTGGCAACCTAAAAACTACTACTTCATTCAATCAATCAATCAATCAATCAATCAATCAATGTGCATTAGTACAAACGGACCTTACGTACATTAATGCACAACAAAACGCCCACAATTGTTACACAGAACTACCACCCTGGAAGGAACACACTGATCTATAATCTGTGCTTTGTTAAGTATTGCCCATTTTACATTTAGCTGAATATTTAATATAGCCATAGTATTCTTATACACGGAGGCACTTTCAAAGCCTGGCATTTTGAACTGAGAGTGGCCTACATTAGAGATGTTAAAAAGTCCATCTTACCCGCTGTGAATTCACAAAAAGCTTGTGAATTATAGTACCAGCATGTCCTCTTCCAGCACCAATGACTGAGACTTCTGGCTGTTCCAGAAAAGAATTCACAAATCTGGTAGCGAAAGAGAAAAGAAAGGAAAAAGTCAGCAAAATAAACTAGTTTTTCTGTTTTGAAAGAAACAACCATATTTTAAAAATATTTTCAATATTGGTACCACAGCTGAGTGGTAGAAAGGAACTGAGCTCACATATAAAATTCCATGTATCTAGCTTAAGGCCAGTTTATGCATGGATGTACACTGCATGTATTAATTTTCCTGCTCTGGATGACTGGCAATAGAATTAGTTATTCAAATCAAATACACTCTGTGTTGAGATTTCTGCCATAGTTCTGGAAGTCATCCCGATGGACCAAGGTTTTGATCTTTTATCTATTTTCCATTACCATGCATAATGTTATCCATAAATACTTAATATTTTTCTTACTGGGAGCAGCCTGTTTCAAGACTGCCCATACTGCCGATATTATACAGAACTTTTGTTTCAAGGGGAGAGGACCAAGGCAGTGACAGAGAAATTAACAGTGCATAATAGACTATTAAGAGGAGTAAAATTAAAATGTAGCTTTGATAATACATGGTACCATCTAACCAGCTCATGTGTTGCAGCAAAGTGGTCGAATTCTGCCACCCAAATCACAACAGACAGTTTGGATACTATACCACAACACGACTGGTCTCCAGCTTAACCTTTCCCCATTTTTTATTATTTGTATGTAAATGCTTTCTAGACTAACTTTCCCCTGAATAGTGGGATAGAGAACGTAGACATAGCTTTTGTTTTGCCTTTATTTTAGTAAAGTTGTTACTCTTGTTTCTCTTGTATGGTTTGTCTAACATGTAACATTAAACTTGATAAAAATATTACAAGGAAATAAAATACGGTGTTTGAGGGGATATGAACACACTTGACACTGCAACCCCAGGACCAAGCACTTCCTGCGAAGTCCCTGCTCTCTCACCCACACCATCCTTCCCCATGATTAATAGTTACATCAGCAAAACATTAGCCATGGTTTCTGCTCTTCAGAGAACACTCTTAACTTGACACCAGATTGACCTTATAAGAATAACCATTTATGTTGGCGGCTGCTCTGGGTGGCATGTTTCCTTCTTCCAAAATACACACAGGTGTAAATAAACCTGCCATGCTTATACTATCCAAACACCAGAATGCATGAAAAATGCAGCAGATAAGCCTGGAATGGCCTTGCGCTTTGAGGTAACAAACAAAGCAAGAAGAGGGAGTTACAATGAAACATGACTTGCACATGCCTATGAAAGAAGGAATTCAAGATTACTCACTTTTCTAGATCTTTGCGTTCATCTTCCTGTTCACATTTCTCTACCCCAAATTTGGCTTTCAGTGACCTTGCCCGAGCAATAGTGGCTTCCACATTCAAAATCTGACTAATAATTTCCTGCGTAAAAGAGAAAGCATTTTCCATTTTGTTATATGCCTTACTTTTAAAGACGTTCCTTCTCAAACTTAGTTACGTAAACCCCTTACTTCTAATTTTTTGTCTTCTGGGTTTGGAAACCGGAGGACTTTACTGGAGTGGGTGATTATCTGCTTAATTATCTTCTTTACTGAAGAAATATCTTCCACCGATTCTGTTGTTAAAACATGAAGTATATTGTAATAATAGTTCCACCTTCACACAAAGTATACTGCATTTTTTTAACAAGTGTTATTTACCTTCTTCCTTTACCTTGAGTACAGCTGCATGGATGACACAAGGCAGAAGATGCCTTGCAAGATCTGCTGGTTTCTGACCTGCTAAATAGTGCAGCACCTGAAGGTATGGTAAAAGGATTATATCATGCCAATAATGTTCTCATTCATATCTGATCATCTTCATTCTGCACAATGAATCTCACCATCTCTCCAGTATTTTAAAGTACACATATTATGGCAACTAGGGCAGTGTTTCCCAACCTTAGGCCTCCAGCTGTTTTTGGACTACAACTCCCATCATCCCTTGCTAGCAAGACCAGTGGTCAGGGATGATGGGAATTGTAGTTCAAAAACAGCTGGAGGCCCAAGGTTGGGAAACACTGAACAAGGGTACTAAAATAAATCTTCTACGTTAATACTTCATGGCCTTCATAAAAATGCCCATAAATTCTGGGGAAACATTTCCGAAGACTTTCCTCTGGTACTTTAGACTAGAGAAACATTTGTTCTTTGGGGAACTACAAGTTCTGTGTCTATCATAGGAGAATTCAGATGATCTGAACATGATTGAACTCAACAAAAGCAATGACTGTTTAAAGCACAAGAGCAGAAACAAAACTCCACAGCTATGTATTTAATGCATTAACAAACAGCTTTTGGAAGCTACTAGGAGAACATCCCAATAAGTGAGGCTATGGAGAGGTGCTTTCCACTGATCAGGTGCAATTTTTGGATGAGACAGGTGTTGGGGAACAAAGTGGCGAATGCTGGAAGGAAAAAGGGAAAGTGTTTGGAACTGATAAAGGGCAGCATGCAGACAGCTGAAAGGGAGCTCTACCACAATTACTGCTAAGTAAAAACTATGAGAGGCTTCATTCCCAGAGCGCTTAGAATACCTAAGTGCTACTGATCTCCAAAGTTACTTCAAGTGCCTTTGCTGATTTTGTCTACATGTTTCCACAAACAAAATAACAGTCATTCCAGGGAATTATAATTCCAGAAGGAAACTGCATTATTCAGTCCAACCTTAAATGTGACCTGCATAGTCAGCTGGAGAGATTCAGGACAGCCAAGACACAAAGTTCCCATGGAAATGGGCAGTGTCTGTGCAGCCTGTCGCAAGTCCTCTTACCTTCTCTGCCTCACGAGTGTCATCAAAAAGCCGTCTCTGCCTTCTTGCCGGAATCGGCTTTGCCGTCTCCCAGGCTTCAACCCACATATTACTTGGAATCTTCATTCGAGCACTCAGTTCACCCCTGATGACTACATCCCCCTTTTCATCCACAATTTCCTCTTCAATGTAATCCCGAGGTGAATACCATCTCACAAAATCCTCCAGACAACAACCAGGGTTGGCAGCCTAGGATGCAGTGTGGGTGGAGAAAGCAAAACCAGAACATTTTATTTTTCCCCACATACTTTCCAAGCTGTATATCAGGTGAGAGAAGCACAAGTGACTTAGGGGCACCTACACTACTACATTTCAATACTTGCATTTTTTAAAAGATACATATACACATCCTAAAATTAAAGTTGCCAACTTGTCATAAAAGTCAGACGTGAATTTTTATTATTCAGAATTCCCAGAGCAGCTTCACAAGATCCACTTCTGTTTGACTTTTGCAATGAGAGGGGAAATGTTATCTCTGGTGGCTTAGTAGCTAATCCCACTCTAATTTTTACACTGTGAATACAGAATGTAATTATATTGTAATACCTTAAGTGGCCCTACAAACTAAAACTCAGGTAAAAATACCCAAGAACAAAATGCATTATCACCACTTTCTTCTTTAAAATAGACAGAAACGAGATAGGAAGGAACCCGCCCCTACCTCTGAAGTCTGGAAGAAAAAGGAATAATTTGCATTGGTGAACAAACATTTATTTACAACACTTTTATACCAACCGTCATTCTATTTAGAATTCCACCTACCATGATACCTTTTTTGCAACCTGATTTCTCTAGCCTATTTTAAATTGTTGTGCCACATCTAGGAAATTGGAGTGCTTTAATATACAAGATAGATGAGAAGCTGCCCAAGATGTAATGCCCTGGTCATATATGAGGAAGTTGGAAGCTTCTAATATTAAGATATGTTTCACACCTTTTCCTCCCTCATTAATTCAGTAGCTCACAAAGATATTATAAAGCAATCCATACAAATAATTGGGGGGGGGGGACAACTTGGACAGAGTTTATAATGGGTAATCTCTTATAGCACAGATCTGTATGCTTATGTTTGAAAAGCAAGCCTAGGCAGAATACTTATGTTGTTATACACCTAGCTCTTCCAGCTACAGAATACAATTTCAGAGAGATCACAAAAATAAAACAAAAACAATGAAAGCACACATTCAAATACCTCAGAAAGCTCAATGTAGTAGTCTTATTCACCATGACATGTACTAAAATTCCAAAGCTGTGAGCTTCAAAGCCAGTTAATATGTACACTGGATTGACTTCAATAAGACTAAGCTGTCCTCAGCTTGAGTAAATAGGCTTTTGTGATTTAGGGGGAAATCACAATTCCTGCTTTGAAAAGAGTAATTCCAGAAGGTATAAAGTATCTGACCAACTACTTCTATTTCAAAACAAAAACATCAGCTGATTTTCCCTCAAATGACTGACACTGAGTCAAAATGAGTGCATTATCAGAGACAAACACCAGGCAAATTAGAGCAATATAGAAATGAACATTTTAAACTACAGTGAAGGTGATACAAAGAACAACCGAGTAAAATGGAAGGAAAGCAATTGTGAAAGAGGTTACTGGGGGGAAATCCTGTAATTGTGCCCTTTCCGACTGACTGCAGTGTTTACACTAGTATATTCATCACTAAGACGGTCCCATGGAATACAGAATCATGCATCCACCTTGAAAGATTCCATATCAGAAAGCAAACAGGCACTCTGCATGCGTGCACGAAGATGAGCCCCTTCTGCTGATGTTCCCAGTTTAGCCAATACTTCAGACTGTTCTTCCAGAAGATCCTCAGTCATAGGAGCTGGTTCCTGAAAAGTACAAAGAACAGGCATTTCTTACACGGGGAATTCCATTCAGGCTTGGTATCAACAGAACAACAATCCTTGTGGCTTTATCTATTCAAGGAGTTCTTTTTCACAGTCCAATTTAGGAAACGCTTTAATATGACCACAAACCAAGATCAAACCAGGGTTTGAAGGAGAAAAAGGAGGGAGGCAGGACTGCTCCAACCTAGATGTACCAATGGTCTGGCTTTAAAAGTCACCTTACTTTTGCAGGCGAAACTTGTCACCACTATGCAGGAGAAACAAAATCAACATAGTGGTGCCAGATTTCTTCCTATGTGTAGCTACCTCTAACAGGTATGACAAGTGAAACAAGTTAACAGAAATCAGAAAACCAGAAATAATTCCAGGTCTAACCTGTGTTACTGGAACATAGAGGGGGTCTCCAGGATGAAGCAAAGTCAAGTTGCCATGCTGATGTAAACGACCTTCTGGCTTTAATGCTTCTTTTGCAGCCCCTTTCTTCCCACCTTCTTGTCCATTTCCTTTAAGTTCCTCTGTGTCACTTAGGCATTCAAAAAATTCTTCTTCACTGTCACTCCAGGAGTCCCAAGACTTTCCTACTTCTCCTTTTTCCTTATCACCCTCTTTTAAATAGTCTTTACCCACCAAGTCACTTGATTTTCCAATGTCTCCAGAAGAGCGATCAGAATTATTTCCTTTTTTCCCCTCATCCCTTGCTTTCTTTCTTTCAATACAACAATTTAACATCTGGAAATGAAAGCACATTGAAAACTTATTATGACAGATATGCACATTCTTCCACAGTGGCAATATTTCCATTAAGCTGTGTAACGCAACTTATGTAAGAACAGCCAAGATTGACACCTGCGCTTGCACAGCACGAAGACACTTCTGTTCACATGTCATCACCCACATACTCAGAGCAGACCCACTGAAATTCATTAACCCAAGTTAGTATTGTCCATTATTAAAGTGGTCCTACTCTTGAGCATGGGACGCAGGTGGCACTGTGGTCTAAACCATAGAGCCTAAGGCTTGCCGATCAGAAGGTCAGCAGTTCGAATCCCCGCGACGGGGTGAGCTCCCATTGCTCGGTCCCTGCTCCTGCCACCTAGCTGTTTGAAAGCACGTCAAAGTGCAAGTAGATAAATAGGTACCACTCTGGCGGGAAGGTAAACGGCGTTTCTGTGCGCTGCACTGGTTCACCAAAAGCGGCTTAGTCATGCTGGCCAATAAAGCAAGATGAGCGCCGCAACCCCAGAGTCGTCCACGACTGGATCTAGCAGTCAGGGATCCCTTTACTTACTCTTGAGCATGACTAACAATGAATAAAACTCAACTCGCTGATTATTTCTGTAACAATCTGATATGCTACCCAACTAATATGGTAATGGCAGGATACATTTTACAATTCTTAACAATTTCTGCAACAATAAAAAAGTACCAGATCCTATTTTATATTTTGTAAAGCATTAAAGATCATTATCTTGTATCCTAGACTGATAGATAACTTATTTTGCAATAATTACCTGGAGTTTCTGGTGCAGTAAACAACATCTCAGATCTGGAGCACCACTCGTTAACCTAATATGAAGTTACATCTGTATTATTATTACATAAAAACCATGTTGTAAACTAGTACTTGCAGCAAGATGTACAGTAAAAAATGTAGTTTTCAGAAGGAGCAGCACCAAGGTATAGCAGATTTTAATGAGGGCCTTGGGCCACAATCAAGCATATCTGCTTTAAGACCTGCTTGCAAATACACACAAGAATTCAGGGAAACAAACAACTACTGTATTTGACTTTTAAAAGACATCTGAAGGCTGTAAAGGGAAGTTTTTAATGTGTGGAGTTTTACTGTAATTTTATAATTTGCTGGAAGCAGCCCAGAGTGGCTGGGGCAACCCAGTCAGATGGGTAGCACTGGCATATATATATAATTATTATTATTACACCTTTATCAAGCACCTGCCCCTTATGATCAATTGCAACCTAGATGCACTTGGATCCATCAGTTATTTTTTAAAAAATAAACTTTTAAATCTCAAAAGCTATAATACAAATAAAAACCAAAAATAAGTAATTACAAAATATCCAACTTTTTTAAAATTAAGTAAATGAAATGAGAAGGATCCATCACAATTAATCAGACTGACCTCCCTGATAGGGTTAATCTAGAATTTAATTCTGAGCTACATGGAAGAAGAATCAACAAAAATGTAAATAGTTCCCCACTATATTTTACACAATCAAGTTAACTGGCTGTAAACAAGAATGCCTCTGAGATGCCAGGAAAATCTGGCTCTCTCATCCTGACAGTGGAAGTTCTAAATTACAGCCTGTATTAATTAAACTGCAACTAAATGATGCTAATAAATACAAATATAATTCACCCTGGGATAAAGAAGTTGTTCTCCCATCTGTAGCGCATTTCCAAGACAAACTCCTGCCAGAGATGTGCAACTCCTTTGACACCACCATGGTAGAAGTTGATCATACAAAGACAAAGGGCCAGTTTGTAAGTTAAGCTGTCTGAAGGAGCAGATTTGAACTGGATGTAGATATTCTATACACAGGAAGAAGCAGGGCAAACAAAGACAAAAAAGCATGAAAAAATATTTTGTGTTATTTAAAAAATAAGCAAATTATGTAAGTTTCCTTAATTTATAATACCTGCAGAATTCATCTTACTTATTTGATAACTGTGTTGCCCTTGAGAAAATGTCAATAATGTCTTTAAAACACAGGATATACACAACTCCAGTCGCTAAAATATAGTTAGAAACAAAGCTAATAAAAACAAAGGTTTGTATATGAAAACTCATCCTTTTATAACTAAAATGGACACATAACAAAAGCCCCCAAGCAGACCTTTGGGTTGTGTTTTCCTTTTATTAAAAGCCATTTAGATTTGGTAGATACATTCAGGTAGGTAGCCATGTTGGTCTGACGCAGTCGAAATATATAAAAAAATTGTCCAGTAGCACCTTAGAGACCAACTAAGTTTGTTCTGGGTATAAGCTTTCATGTGCGTGCACACGAAAGCTTATACCAAGAACGAACTTAGTTGGTCTCTAAGGTGCTACTGGATGATAGATAGATAGATAGACAGACAGATTTGGTAAATATTAGTCACGTAAGCAAATTGAACTTACATAGTCTTCATTGTCTGTGGGTGGGAGGCATCCTGCTGAAAGACTAGTTCTGGCTTCAGATCCATCTGCTGATTTGTCAGCAGCATCAGGGAATAAGTACTTGAGGAGGAAAGTACATACTGTCAGTTTTCAAATATGTTGTCTTTGCCATTTCCCACAGCTATTAAGTTCTGCAGTAACTCTTTATCATATATCCTAGATACCATTTACTCCTCTACAGAGGGAAGCAAGAACTTTATAAAATGATTTGTACCCCCTGCAGTGTGAACTGACACTGGGCAAAGACACTCTTGGCCGCGGGAGAATGCGAATTTAAATATTATAAAGCATCGTCATTAAATGCAACAGCACAGCTAGTTTACTTACCAAAAGAATAGTATTGAGGACGTCATTATTTAATGGTGATTCATCTACACCTCTGTGTTTGCGAATCTTTTTCTTTGCCGTGTGAACCATATTTGTCACAGACAGTTTATGGATTGGGACAGGTGCTGGTTCTGTGAGCTTTGACAATGCATGGCTTATGTCAGCATCTACAAAATATCAAGGCCACAGTTACAATTATCAATTTATTTGTCTTTATTTGCATTTACATCATCATCAGTACCCTTCTCTTTCAGTATGAAACAGCAAAACTACTTTGCTAAATACAAGTGTGCCATCTGCTGCCAAAACCTGAACTAGGCCATGCTGGATTTTTTTATGTAACCAAGGCTATGTATCCTCAAACATGCTGCTGCAAAGAAACTGAGCATGCTGCAGAGGGAAGGGGGAGACAAGATGAGGGCTTAAACTTTATAAACCATTTATGCTGGTACCTTTGACACAGAGGCTTAAAATAGACAATGATGGAGGAGGAAGAGGAGGCTTATAAATAAAGAGCTCTGAGGAAAGGGCTTCTTTTTTTTTACACCGACATATTTTCAACCCAGCCCCTCACATGAGATGCTACCATTAGTTCTATCAAGACCCTCCTGCTTCAGATAAAATTACAGCTGCTTTCATAGGCACAAAGGCAAAGAAAATTAACTTGACTTTTTACCTTTTCCCTCCTCTTCAAATGCTGATCTTCCAAGAATCTCATCAGTCGATTCTTTCCGACGACACAGTTTGAAAAATTCCGTGACAAAATCACCTACACAAGGAAATTTAAAAAATTATTTATGCAGTCAGATTTCTAAATATTAGGTTTTCCCCCAAATCACATACCTAAAGCAGAGTCTAATACAGTCAAAATATATGTAATTTTAGCAAGGAAGGAATGAGAAAAACCTTTTCTTTTTTACATAGCACTGTCACTGCATATAAGCACTGATCTCCCAAGCAAGCCTGAAGGCACATGCAGCAACCTTGCCTGAACTTACTAGTGTTTCGATGCCTAGAGACAATGAATTTCATGCCTAAGCAGAGCTCCCATATGCAAACTCAACACTGACGATTTAAGTGAATTTACAATCAAGAAAAATATATTTCTACAAGAACTTAGTCAAAACCAATTCCTATCTTCCTGAAGTAATTTTAAAGAATAATAGAAAAAGATAAGCTCTGGATTGCTTACTTAACAAACACTGTGGGTTATCAGCTTTTCTGACCCTCACAGACCACTGAGGTGCTTGAACAGGATCCAAGTCTCTTAAAAAACAAAACAGAACAGGAATGTTTTTATTTCTTCACTCATCCAATCATAAATAGCATTGAAGAAAGCAACCTCAGAATTTGCATGTCAATCCTCAAATTATTATAGAATATCTTTAACACACTTGTCAATCACTTACTTTGCCTAATTTTGTTATTTTCATCATCTATGATTACAAATGGATTTTTCTGTAAATCTCAATTTTGAATTTTTCCATAGAGATTTTTTCTAATTCCCATCTCGCTCCTTGATCATGATGTGAAACAAACAGGTTTTTACCAGCTCCACTAAAACACTGACAATTCTCACATATTATGCACTATGCTTGCAGACTATTACACACAGCATGTTGCCCCCAAGTAACCAGATGCATACAGCAATTCATATAATGGTATGAAATCATGTATTAATACTTTAAAAATCATGCTGCAGATGGTGCTTGAATCTTTTTAAAGGATTATACACATAACATGTATGCATTGTGTATGTAATATGTGCTTTTTGCATATAATTAGCCACAAACAAACCTGACAATGCATGAATGGCTTGCACCAAAGCAGGTGCCCCAAAGCACAGGTGGTCTAATGCAGGCAAGGCTCAATTGGGCTGGAGCTGCCATATTCAATGTATACATCCATTTAAAACTGACGGCTTCTCCGTCTCCATCTCTGACTGATTTTACCAAGGCTATTCTGTGCCTTTTTACATAAGGCTGCCAGCATGACTCAATAGTTCTTCCTCATATCTAACTTTATTGTGTAGCGGCCTTCTTATACATCTGGGCTTTCAATGGGTTTTATTAGTGTCTTCCTGATGGCTCTCTCACCATACAGCAATCATGTAAGTAAATCATACTGTAGATCCAAGTTCCTCTCTAACATGAAACTGACACAACTGTCCTTGAGTGCTCCAATCATTAGAATAGCAAAAATAACCACAAATGCAGGAGGAAGAAAATACATCACAGATAAATAGAAATAACACGAATTTTAAAAATCACAGGCGTCCAATTAAAATAGTTTGACTCAACCATTCTAACAGCAAGACACTATGAAAAGTGTTGGAATTAAAATAAAAATGTTAGAACTTTGTTGCATAGACAGTGCAGTGTCATGGTTAGAGTGTCGGACTAGGTCCTGAGAGAGCAAGATTCAAATCTCCACTCAGTCATGGAGCTCACTGGGTGACCTTGGGCCAGTCACCACCCCTCAGCCAAGCCTACCTTACAGGATTTTTGTGAGAATAAAACATGATAGGAGGTGTGTACACCACCTTGAGCTCTTGGGAGTAAAGGTAGGATATAAATGTAAAAAAAAAGAATAATGGTCATAACAGCAGCTTCTTTCTTTCTTAAATTGCCTCTTAAGTAGTAGCTGTATCAAGCTTATGAGAAAATTGTAATAATAATAGTAGTAGTAATAATAATGTGAGCAAAATTGACTTTCATACTACTACAATAGCTACCGTGTTTGCTAAACCGATATTTAAGTATTTCTCAACTAGACCAGAATTCTAGATTATGTAGTGTTCTGAAAAATGAAGCTCAGATGTTTTGATTACAAAAAGAAAATGAAGTCAAAAATATACTTACGAATAAACATCGTTGTCCACAATTATACCCTCTGTTAGATGAGGCCATGTAGTTGCTAAATGAAGTTCACTGAAAGTAAAAGTGGCACACTTGGAGACAGAATTCGGAAACCACCACACAACCATAGACTACAGTCACTACTTACAACGCATTGGCTTGGGTTGAACCTAACTCTAAACCGTGGTTTATTGAAGTATGGCTTAGAGTTCTACAAATCCAGTCCAGCAGCTTAACTATGGTTTAAAAATGGTTAAAAATCACTCTTTAACTAGAGCTTGTAATTGACAACCCTTAGTTAATGTTAGCCATAGCTTAGCATTCTGTATGAACTGGAACATCCCCCTTAGTTACAGTTAAGAAGCTATCAGTGCCCGAAGTTACAGAGCTGAAAGAGCAGTTCTTCCTGGCTTGTGTTTCTTATAATGTGGAAGTACACATAATAAACCAAGATGTAAGCAATAATCTGTCAGATGCCACAAGTTTAACTACGATTAACGTTAACCACACCTTAATGTTATATGTGAATCTGGCCATTTTGCACACAAGTTTTAGTTTAATACACTTATGTCCATTATGAATAGCACATATGTGTTTTTCGTCTTATTTTTTAAATATACAGCTGAGATCCAATATTTTCCTGGTCATTGCTGCATAACTTCACACCTGTCCACAACATATACTGTATCTGTGTGCTTTCTCACTGTCTATTTGCATGCAAACAGAATGCTTATTCGAAGAAATAGCCCTGAAAATTAGGACAGTCCACAAAGCAAATACTTTAGCTCATGGATAGCAATTACATTTGAAGAGCTTTGGTCAATAGCATTACGCTACCGCTCCAGCGGGAAGGTAAACAGCGTTTCCGGGCGCTGCTCTGGTTCGCCAGAAGCGGCTTAGTCATGCTGGCCACATGACCCGGAAGCTGTACGCCGGCTCCCTCGGCCAATAAAGCAAGATGAGCGCCGCAACCCCAGAGTCGGTCACGACTGGACCTAATGGTCAGGGGTCCCTTTACCTTTACCTGTATCATGTCAGGTTACATAAGCAACATTTCTTTTGAGTAAACTGTTGAAGATTTAGCTTCCCATCACAACAAGATCAATTCCATTTTACTTTAGCAACTAAATATTTGATTATACCAGGTCTTACCTGATGGGATCCTCACAGGCACCAAATGGTAACTTTCCAAACTCGAGGCCTCCAACTTCACCTCCAACCAAAGCATCTATATCTATTGACAGAAAACATGTTTGATCATTACATCAGAATTAAGTAACAAAATTATGAACTGGGTGACATCTAATATGTACACCCAACTTTGCAACAGATTTCCAGTGATTATCAGTTCTCTTCTCTCTTTTCCAGTCCCCATATGCATCTACAAAGTATTATCCTGAGGTTCTCTCAACAATCCAGATCAGGTTTGAGGGGCACACAATGGGACCACAGGAGGAATGGCGAGGAAGGAGAAACGCTGTTGAACAAGTAGATGCTTGTTCATGCTTCGTTGGAGCTCATCCAAGATCCAAGTAAAATGGGTACAATTTTTTCTGCCATATACAATTTCCGCAGAAACTATTTTTTTATGTAATGGAGTTTTGTGTTTCATTTTTACACTTGGCAAAGATGTTGATAGTCGATACTGTTACAAAGTGATACAAGCTTGTGAAAGCTTAAACACTTATTTCGAACCAAGATGTCCAAGGACTGGCAAATCATAAATTACATATTGAATGTCAAACATTTCAAGTTATTTATTCACCGTCAATGAGAGGGCTAAGCTTTACTGAAAAAAACGAAGGTGTCATGCACTTTGAAGACACTCGAACTTTAGAACACAAAGGAGAAACATGCTAAGAGGAAGGCACGCTTGGCAAATCCACACCGTGATCAACTCCCGCCCGGGAACCAATGTCCCCACTGTTGAAGAACATGTGGGTCCAGAATTGGCCTCCACAGTCACTTACAGACTCATTGTTAAAACCGTGTTTATGGAAGACAATCTTACTCGGCTATGAGTGATCACCAAAGAAGAAGATTGAAAAAACAAACAAACTTGGATTGTAAGGATAATAAAGAACGGCAACAAGTATAATACGTGTCTACACTGTCCTATAGTATATCACATACATTTCTTGGGAATAAAAAAAGACATTTGTCATGATTTGCAGAAGAATTTTATAAAACCTTTTTGTCTGTGGACAGTTGGCATGCTATATCTGAAACTATTTAAAATTCTCCTCCATTTCAAAAACGGTTTGCCACACAGCAAAAGGGCAGGGAAGGAAAGGTAACACATCACTGCTGTCAAAGAAAAAAGTCCATAGTTCCAGGGTTCTGTGGATCTCAGCCACTTTTCGTAATAAATTCTATAGAACATAACTGTAATATGCACAAGGAAGCATCATACCTGGTGGTTGTTGAGGCCAGAAATATTGCTGCCAGTCCTGAAGTACGTACGTAAGTCTAATACTTATATTGATTGGAGGTAATGGGGTTAAAGGGCAGCCCTAGGAGACATATGTAAAGAAATACAAAAAGTTAGGACCAAAGCAGATATATCTAGACATCTGCTTTAATCTAAGCAATGTGTCAGAAAGTTTCTATGAGAGATAGATTTTCAATGTTATTAGGAATTTACATCCCACCATTTTATCTGGTGGGAAGATCATTCATCACTATCCTTCCAAAATACCCCCAAGCTCAAAATAAATGGTTTACTATTAAAATAGGTCAGATATAATAAATGTACATGACTGCTGATCTGCTGAATGTATTCGGAAACTCAACAAGTTTTGGCTTCCGAAATATTGCTAGCAGCAGTAATATGGACACACAAATATTATAGTCACTTCTCTGTGCTTCATAGCAACCTACTTCTGAAGTTCACCTGAGTTCCAGATGTAGCTTGCAATTATGAAGAGGGTTGACTGCTGTTCAGAAAAGGAAAGATGCACTGCTCATGCAAATATCCCTCTGTGCTCCCTAGGAGCATGAGCTAAAGTGTCTGAAAATCAAAAGTAACAGCTGATAAAGACTGGTTCACCCATGTACTTATGTCCACTTGAGGACAGGTTACTGAGTATGTGAACTGACTTTGTTGAACAGTGTCCTATGATATGACATCAAATGATACCTGGTGTTGTGAAAGTCCTCTCTTTGGTGTTAAATATGCAATGGCCCATTCACACATGCAAGTCAACATACCATGTGGCAATTATTGCATGGATGACAATGCAAATCTTAATCCCATATTAATTGTTTTACACATTTGTCATATCGAAAGAGCATAACTTTAAATACACTACAAAATAAGCACTGAAATATTTCATATTTCACAGGCATAATGAGACAGAATAAAAACTGATTAAGATAAGTACTGTACCAATAGCATTTAGTAATGGAGATGACTCCATTAGTTGTCAATGGCACTGTTACTCATTGAAGGAGAAGGAAAAGTCTAATATCAAAATAAGAACAGAGTCCAAGTCTTCCTGATTAAAATGGATTGATTGGGAGACATTTCCCATAAAGTCTTATCCACAGTAATTCTTTTCAAAAACCTAAAGGCTATACTGTGTTCATATGATATAATACAAACCAAAGCTTTCTCCTGTGGCTGTACCTGCCAAATATCCATTAATCTGTCATAAGAAGATGTTTTAATCTGCACAACATATAGGTACAGAGGCAGAATTTTCAGAATTTGCCCACTTTTCTGAAGAAAATAATTCTTGGCACGTGCAAATGCTTACATGCACCCACACAAACTATACTTACAATCTTAGATTTGAAGATGTCCAATAATCCTGATAAGTGAGTATACTGATTAGGGACTTTGCGAAGATGAACCATTTCAAAATCTGTTCTAACTCCAGGACCTTGACACTCTCCGACATACATTCTTCGCCATTTGTGATGAATTTGTACAAATACTGGCACCTGGCTGCAAAATATTCAGAAGAGCTACAAAAGTGTTTTAAGTCGTCTAGAGCCTAGGAAACACAGAGCTGTTAGCCTTTACTATTCACCATGGCAAGTATCAATTCATCCTAAGCTTTTAGCAAACAGCCCAAACTGTGCTTGAGATTTATTATTTTAGAACGTATAGTCATATCAAACAACACAAAGTTTTAAACACACAAAGACTATGTAACAGTCTATTCTGTGGAATGTACACATTTGCCCAGTTCACATGCAATCTGTGGTTTCATGCTATGTGCATGAGATGAATGTGCATGATGTGGACCCTTACTTACCAGCCTGTGTTCCCCAATGCAATAGAAATTGAACTAAGAAGGAGGTTACATTTAGATTCACTAAGAACGGCATCATTATTTGCTGCAGGTGCAATGACTACAAATTCACGCAATCCATACCTAGAATAAAAACAATAATGCTTTCAGTTAATTACGGATTACAAATATTAAAGCCTATAATAAAATGCACATATATGTCTTTCAATGTTATTCAAGTGTGCAACATCTAATCTCTCTCAAACTGCTTAGTTTATATTCACTAAAAATATGGTTGAAACAAACTAAGATTGAAGTTTGATGTAGTTTTGTAAATAATAAACACTGAGCATATGTCAGAAGCATCAACCTTCTTCAGACATAATACTAAGCTAAGCTTTAACATTATGTGAATAAACTTGAATGAGCACGGCTCTCACTTGTTCCCCACACTTCTCCTCCAACACAGCTGCAAGGACTAAATTGGAATCGTTTGCTTCCAGTTTTGCAACTACAGTTATGACTGAACCCTAAACTGCGGTTAACTGAAAAGTCCAAGCTTCATAAACTATGGTTTGAAGTCAGCTTGTTTTATTAAACTACAGTTAAGACTAAGTACAATTTGATTTCAAGTGTAACACTAACCTGTATTTACTTAAAAATAAAAGTGAAAGCTTCCTTTACAAGGTCACACCACAGGGATGCAAAGAGTTTGAGGTTCTCCCAGGCTTGTTCACATATCACTATTCTATGTACTAGTCAGTACATCATGAATTGTATATGCTGTGACTATAATGTAGCTATATGTAATGTAATGCTTTAGCAGACATACCATCTCACTAGACAATGAGCTCTGGGAGGAAAATCATTGTTCATGCACAGAAGGTCTTGCATAGCAACTGGAATAATATCTGTAAAACCATTCAGAATAATGAAAGAGTTCAGTCATAATACAAACTAAACATCTACGCATCAAATATGGTAATCAATTTAATTATTTCATAAAAGATAAGATATAGCCACTCTGGATCCAAGCCACAGAAGTAAATAATAAAAACAAGAATAAAATTAGCAGATACATTATTAAAGCTACCATATGAGATAAGAACAGAAAAACAGAACAGTCCAATTCAATCCATATTTACTCAAAAGTGTCACTGAGACAAACTCCTAAATGTGCATATGTTATCATGAATGTGTTATAAAGTACGCAAGTAATATTACTTAAGTGGAGTATTGTTTTATCACACCTGTGAGACTTGAACAACAGGAACCAGTCAGTATTTAAAGTAACATTTAGCATCATTCCCTACAGCAGGGGTCAGCAAACTTCTACCAGCAGGCCAGCTCACTGTTCCTCAAATCTTCTGGTGGGCCAGACCCATAGCTGTCAAGTGTCCCTTATTTGAAGGGACAGTCCCTTATTCCAGCGCCATGTCCCGCTGCTGTCCCTTATTGATGGATGTCCCTTAAATGTCCCTTAAATGATGTCCCTTAAATTTCAAAGGAAGCAGCTCCTCTCCCTCTCTCCCTGCCGGCCAGGGAGGAGGGAGGCTCCAACTGTGTTGCTTGGCTGTGTTGCTCACCCAATAAGAAGTCTAAGAATGACTGGGGGGGTGGCGCTTGCATGCCTTGTGCTGATCAAATCGGCTGCGTTCCCTGGGGACTCGCCTTTGCTCAGCGCGTCCCAGCAGAGAGGTGACGGTGGTTTTCCTTGAGGCTTCGTGCGGCTGCTGGCTGGGCTTTCTGCCTTTGGCTCAGAGGGGCTCAGAAGTTGAACATACCTGTGCTGAGTGCTCAGATCGGAATTGGATGGATACGTCATTGACAGCCCACTCACCCTTGCCGGTGAAATGGTCTGTCTGGAGCGGGGGCACATGGTGAGGGAAAAGGAAAGGAGATCTCGCGGGGGGGAAGGCTGTGTGTGTGTGGCTAGTTAATGCAAGCTGAGGGGTTTTTTGAATGCTGGATGCCATTTTGTTGCACGTGCTGCTGCAAACTTTGCAGTGCAAAGCCAGGCTGGGGAGCCATCTTAAGTTGAGGCTGCCTAGGCCTTGTGGTGCATGTGATTCAGATTCTATTCAGTTGAACCTCTGGTTACAAAGTTGGTTGGACAGTGTTCTTGAAGCTATCCAGCATGAGTTTGACCAGACTGCAGGAGGACAGGAAGACTGGAGTGCCTCGAACAGGTGAGGCTGCAGATCCCTTATTTTGGCTGCTGGTCCCTTATTTTCAAATCTATAAGTTGACAGCTATGGCCAGACCACGCACGCACGCACACACACACACACAGAGAGACACCAGCAGGGGGCTTCTCTCTCTCTCTCCCCCACTCCCTCCCCCTGTTTTCCTACCTCCTCCGGTGGCGGTTAGGAGCCGGCAGCGGCACCTCATGTTTCTGGGAGAGCTTTCTCAGGCGCGGAGCCAGCTGGCGCGCCAAGCTCCAACTGAAGCCCGCGACGCGCCCGCCAGCCTCTCTGTCTATGGCCACGATGCTGGCCAATCCAAAGCCTTGCCGCCCACACGCTGAGGAAGCCCAGCGCAGCTTCGGATTTGCCAGTGTCGCCGCCCGCCCTGGAGCCAATCCGACGCTGAGCCGGGTTTCCCAGCGCACGAGCGGCAAGACTTCTGATTGGCCAGCATCACTGCCTGCCCAGAGGTGTCCGCAGCTTCGAATTGGCTGCGGGAGCTTCCCGGAGCCAATCCAAAGCCGCCCACGCGCCCGTCACGGAAGTCAGTCACCTTGCTGGTTTAGCGCGGGGACTGGCCAAGCGGGTGGCAAGGTCCTAGGGCAGGGTCCTCGTGCCGGAGTAAAGAGCCCCTCGGGCCTTATCTGGCCCGCAGACCTTAGTTTGCCGAGCCCTGCCCTAGGGTATTTGAATTGTTTCCTCCAATGAATATTTGGTTTTTTTAAAAAAAAGTGATTTCAGAAAGCTTCCTTTTTTCATAAAAATATTCTGCTCTTTATTAGAAGCAGTATCCATAGAAGGTAAGATCTTTTAATCTCTCTCAACCAACTGGAAAGGAGGATTATATGCCCAAATTCAAATTGCATTATCCTATTATATCAACTTTTAAAAATAGTGAAAATTAGACCACTGATATTCTACATGTTCTAACGAAAATGTGACCAATTCAATAACACATTATTCTTCACAATATTTATAGATTAGTAATAACAAGAGGCAAATGAGGCTTGTCAATCTGGGAAGGTAGCCCATCTACGAGAAGCAAAACTCTGAACCAAAACCTCTGCTGCCTTGCAGGCTCTCTTCGGGAGAAGAAAAGCCTAAGTAAACCTTACACAAAACTAGAGAAGAGTCGCTAAGACGATTGGATGGCACCTTGTACACCTCCTTCCGGCAATTCCTGCAGTGAGGAAGCCAAACATATTGCTCTGCTTTCCTTTGGACCACATCAGTGAGGCCAAGAGTAGGGTTCTGTCATCTGTGCAGCTCAGGACCTCCATACACAGTACCCAGGCTTGTGTCCTGGGGAGGTCACTTTGGTGCTGCTAACACATCAATTTGTTTTCACCCCTGGAGGTACACTCCATTATCTATCTCTCTCTCTCTCTCTCTCTCTCTCTCTCTCTCTCAAGAAAGAGAGATGTATGCCAACAACAACATTCAGTAACAACACAATATAATATAATGCCACAAAATAATATAGTAAAGACTCAAAAATATTTGGGTGATGAAAAACGTAACTACCTTCTACTTGTTCCTCTCTTGCATCCTTGTCACTGGAGTCTTGCACAAGATAATGATGTGTCACTGAGAATCGGAAATCAGCAAAAGCAATCTCATCGGATTTCTCCTCCCATGTTTCAGTGGTATATACACCCTGAATATCAAACAGCGCAGAAACATTAGTTATGTATGGGCAAAATTATTTGCAATATAACATTACTACACATCTCTGAATGCAATTCCACTATTACAAATAGAAAGTGTTTTAAATAAGTTTCATATAAAGGAATTCTGCAAGGTTTTACTCATATATAAATCCCTGAATAACTTGAGACCAGGATACCTAGCAGACCACCTTTTATAGGCCAAATTAACTTTTATGATTATCAAAGGAGCCTCTGCTGGAAAAACTGCAACCAGCAGAAGGTCATCCAGAAACCTCTTTCAGAAACAAGCCTTTTCTGTTGTAGCACCAATCCTCTAGTCTGGATGCTTCAAATGTATGCTATAAACTGAGCTTTTTACACAGGATATTTAGATGTTTGCAAGTATTATCCCACTTAGCTGCTGACTTGGTGGTTTAAGTAGGAGGTTTATATTTATTGTATCCTGATCTTTATTTGTACTTTATTGTATTTTGATTTTATAAGTTTGTAAACTGCTGGAGGAATTCTGCCAAAATTGTTAAGTTTCTAAATAAAGATGTCATAGAATGGGACTAATGCTTTATATTTTCACCAAATAGTTCAAAAGGCAATCTTACCTTTTCCAAAACTTTGCCTGAAGAAATGCCAATAAGTTTCCAGTCATTCAAAACTTCCTCAACTCTGGAAATAAATCTAACAAGGAAAGTTATGATATAGAACTAACATCATGCAATGCTTATATTATAACTCATAGCCATAAAAATGAATATTAAAACATAAGGACCTTAAAACTTTTCATGGCTGATTATTAGCACTATTTAACAGTGGTAGCTTTAGGCTACAATCTTATATCTACTTACCTGCAAGTAAGCACAGTACAATGAATTTAATAGGACTTACTTCTGAGTAGACATTATAGGATTGTGCTGTAAAACAACGTATTCAGGAGAACATCTCTCTCTCTCTCTCCCTCTCACACATATATACATACAGACACAAATCAATTTTAGTAGAGCATCACCAGCACATTCACTAGCATATTTTATATCTATATATCTATATATATCTCTAAATATATTATTATTATTATTATTATTATTATTATTATTATTATTATTATTTAGTATACAGCAGTTCCCAAGGTAGATCATTTTAGAGCTGGAAGAGCCTTTGGAGATATTCTAGCCCAACCCCTAACAAAATGCAGGAGCTACTCTACAATACATTGATAATGAAAACACTTTTTGAACAAATAGAGGAAGGTGCTCCCCAAGAGGCCGTTTAGGGTTTTAAAAAAGTCAAGGCCAGCATCTTGAATTGAACAAGGAAACAGGCTCGCTGCCAATGAAAAAAATCTTAAGAAATGTTTTAAGTTGATGACAGCTAAAACCCATAAGCAAATTCTAAACCAGCTGAAAGTGCTTGCAGACATTTCCTGATCAGACTGCTTGACTATCATATTGTCTGTCTGGAATAAACTTCAGTTTATTCACCTTTGTAAAGTCCATTACACATTCATGGCTGAATCTGGAGAACCTCAGAGGATAATTCCCATGAAGAGAAACAACAGTCTCCTTACACTACCTGCCTGGAATCCTAAAGCACAAACCTCAGCTTCCAACACAGAATCTTGAAGAATATCAGGGCCAACAGTATCAAAAGCTGCTGAGAGTTCAACAATAAAAGAAGGCACTCTTACATATCTTTCCCTAATGCAGATAATACATCAGGATGAGCATGGCTGTTCCCAAGCTAACAGAAACCTGGGTGCTTAGAATCCAAATCCACCTAGATGCTTAGAATTAATCAAGCGCCACACATCAAGGAGAAAACTCTCTCTCACACAGGCAATTAAGCCGCTGGAAGATTAGTGCTATTCGATCTGCTGCATCTATTTGTGTGTTATGTTTAGGGCTGTGGGCAGGATTACCTTCACCCCTAAATGCCCTGTGCACACATTGGAGGCTGCTCCAGTGATGTGCCCAGCCTCACTTCTTTTAAAGTTGGGGCCTTGGCCAGACAGTTGTCACAAGTACCCTCTTCCTTTCCTTTCTGGCCCGCATCCCCAATACATGGGTTGTCAATGCACCCTCCCCCACCTCCATCTCAGAATATTTTACTAGAAATGGAGGTAGTTTCCATTTTATTTTACTTTCTTATATAGGTTTGCCTACATCAAGACTTTTTGGTTTAATCAAGTCTCTGAGCTAAGACTGCCTAGAATCTACCTGAAGCACAATCACACCCAGCACAACCCACAGCTTCCAACGCAAATGATCTTGATCAGATGGTCAGGGCCAACAGGATCAAAAGCTGCTAAGAGATCAACCACCATGCCATCAACCCCTTTATATTTTGGGTTTTTCGTGGGTGGGTTTTAAGTTACCATATACAGTTGCCCATTCACCCAGCGTGAACTATTTTCTGGCGTAGCTCACTTGCCATAGAAACAAGTAGAAGACCGGAAGGCAGGTTAAAAAAATAAAACCACATTGCCAGGCAAACTTGTTTTTCAGTCCATCTGTGGAACAGATTTGACAGCATTCCTGGGGCGGGGGACAGGCTGTAGAAGAGCCCTTTCTGGCAACATGGAATATTATTATGGGGGGGGGGTAGGGGGTTACCGACCCAGCAACCACCTTTCAGGTGCATTCTCCCTCTCCCCAATTCTTAAGATGTCCCCCACCCCAGAACAAGAGGGGGGCTCCCTCCAGGTGTCGTCACTGGGAGTCTCCCCCTGCCTCTTCCTCTCCCCAAATTCGCCCAGAGCAGCTGGACCTTGCAGCCAGCTTGTCGCCAGATCATCCGAGAGCCAAGAAGCGAAGACAGACACAGACACAGACAGACAGACAGACAGACAGACACACACACACACACACACACACACACCCTTCTCCTCTACTGTCAAACACACAACCCCAACGCAGCTCCGCAAAGGGCAAAGTAGGAAGAGACAACTCGAGAAAGAAGGGAGGCAGTTCATTAAAAAAAAGGGGGGACCGGCAGCGAAGGAGGGTCCGCGAAGGAGGAGGAGGAGGCGGCGGCCCCGCCGCGAAGAGCGATACCTACCTCTCCCACTCGGAGGCGGTGGTGAAATCGGTGATTTCGAACACTTCGGACTCCGGCTGCGGGGGGCAAAGAAGACGAGTGAGGCGCTGAAGGGCGGGTGTGGACGGGGAGGGGTGAAGAGGGGCGACCCGCGCAGCGTCACCCCCCCTCTTTGCTTAGAGGCAGCGGGAGGGGGTGGGGAGGGCGCTCCGAAGGCGGACTCACCTCACTGTCGGCCGCCATCTTGAGCCAGCCACCGGCCTGCAGGACGGCGCAGCTTCCTGAAAGGGATGACGGGAGCGAGGAAGAGGCACAATAACAACACACGCACGCGCACAGAGGGGGAGAAGGGACGAGCGTAGGGGAAGAGGCGAGGCGAGGCGAGGCGAGGCTCCCGGGTGGGCGGAGCTTGCGCGGTGTGACTTGTCCGGACGGCCAGCAGCGAGTGGGGTATCCCGAGCGGGGTCTCTTGTCAAAAGATAAATGAAAAAGGGAGAGGGGTATCTTGCCTAAGGAAAGATGCCCCGTCCTCCCCGCTCGCTGTGGTTCGCCACACCGACTTCAAATCCGAAGCGCCCTGTTGTTGTTGTGATTCTGGGTCTCCTGAATTTCTCCTGACATGTTAAGATTTTTACACGGAAGGTTTCGTTCTGGCATAGTTTGTTCTGGCTAGAGAACCATTTTGTCATGGATTATTGTTATTATCATCATCATCATCATTGGTCCCTTACCTTTCCCGTCCCTACCTGGCCACAGTGATCCATGCGACAGCCACCTCCAGGCTTGACTACTGTAATTCGCTCTACGCGGGGCTGCCCTTGAAGCTGTCCCAGAAACTCCAGCAGGTGCAGAATGCTGCAGCGAGGCTCCTCATGGTGTCTCTGCCATGGGAGCATATTCACCCAGTGCTTTTCCAGTTGCACTGGCTCCCAGTGGAGTACAGGGTCAGATTTAAGGCGCTGGTTTTGACCTTTAAAGCCCTTCACAGCCTAGGACCCTCGTACCTACGGGACTGCCTCTCCCGGTATGCGCCACGGAGAGCCTAAAGATCCATAAATAGCAACACCCTAGTGGTACCGGACCCTAAGGAAGTTAGATTAGCTTCAACCAGAGCCAGGGCATTTTCAACACTGGCTCCGGCCTGGTGGAACGCTCTGCCTCATGAGACCAGGGCCCTGCAGGATCTGATTTCTTTCCGCAGGGCCTGTAAGACAGAGTTGTTCTGCCTGGCCTTTGGCTTGGAGCCAATTTGATTCCCTCCCCCTCTTTCTTTTTTCTTTTTCCTTTCTCCTCCTGTGATGAGGCTGCATTTTAATATTTTAATGTTTCAATATTTTAATGTTGTATTTTAATCTTGTTTTTAAGTTGTATTCATTCAACTTGCTTTTATTGTTTTTATTATTGCTTGTTAGCCACCCTGAACCTGGCCTTGGCTGGGGAGGGCAGGGTATAAATAAAATTTATTATTATTATTATTATCATCATCATCATGCAGAAATTATTAAGTGCAGCCTAAACCCTGGTTAATTAAAAAATAATAATCATGGGAGAGATTTGGTCATAAAGCCAGGTTTACCTTACATCCATACCCATCCTAACAGATTGCCCGGAACCTGGGTGGTCCTTTGCTGCCGCATTTCAGCATTTGATTGTCATTTGTAAAATGAGAAGAACGGAGAGTAAGATGAGCGTGGTGCACCTCTGAAGTGCTGCAAAAAAAATTGTAGTTTACTTTGGCTCCAATCCAGAGAGTGTTTGCACTGGTGGAGCAAATCAGTTGGAGATGTGGGTTTCTTACATTTGTTTTCCCAGCCAGCTGAGTCTGCTTGACTGGCAATTCACCATACAAAATGCCCCAAGGAGAGTTGCCTTGGCGACAGCCTGTAAACTAAACAGTCTGAATGTAGCTCTGTACATGGGATGGGGGTAGGGAGACTGAAGCAGAAATCATTCAGTGGGGTCTGCAGTCAAGGCCAGAACACTGGGAGTCCTATACACCTGGGGAACTATAAGCTAACATGCTTGGAGTGTCATTGTTGGGAGAAGCAAAGTGCAGGTAAGCCAGAACCACAGTGTTACTTCATTTTTTATTTTGTTTCCTCTTTTTCGCATATGAAGTTCAGTGGGTTACAGATGATATGAGCACATTTTACTGCAGTGGTATTAGCTAATTGAATTTTGCACTTTTTGTGTTAATGACACAATTGGGAGTCCAATTTGTATATGAATCAGTGTTGGACTAAATTCATATTATGCATCAGTTGGTGGCAGGGATTTATAAATGAGTGGAAGACCAGCATACTTTAACATAATTCTTTCTTCCTCATATTGCACTCCACCACCAGATGACTGGGCTCTGTCCCTTTAACCTTCACTCTGGATATATGGACTTCATTCTTCATCACAAAGCTCCTCTCTTCCTCAGTTCATGAGGCTCATGGATGCAAGTCCATGTTGTTGTGCCAGGTGTGAATCTTGAGTGAGTTCTTGCTCTTGACTAGTTAAAGACTACTGACTTAGAAGATGAATGGAAAAAAATATTTGAAAGCAGAAGTTACAGCACTGGATTTGCTACCCTAGACTTTTGCAGACAATTTAAGCAACATTAGTTGCTTTAAGAAAACAAACATATGCATGCATTAAAGACGGCAATGGAAAATATTTTAACATTCTATTTTTATAAAGCTTAATTAAAGCATCCCTCTCATGCAAAAAGGCCATAGATAATTAAAAATGAAAGTCCTGGTGAACAAGCAGTGTTTTTGCATGGCGCCTAAGATATGTAAGTTTGGCACCAGGCAAGCTTCCCTGGCGACAGCCTTCCACAAATGGGGAGACACCACTAGCCCATTCTCATGTTACCACTCTCTGGACCTCCCATGGAGGGGGCACATGAAGAAGGGCATCAGATGATGATCACAGGGTCAAGACTGGTTCATATGTAGGGGGAGGCAGTCTCTGAGGTATTGGGGTCCTGAGCCACATAAAGCTTTATAGGTCAAAACCAGCACTTTGAATTGCTCCCAGAAACGAATTAGTAGCCAGTGCAGTCAGGCCAGGATTGGTGTGGTGAGCTCAGACTATTTTGCCCTGGTGAACAGCCTGGCTGCTGAGTTCTGCACCAGCTTAAGTTGCCAAGCTATTATCAAAGGTATGTAGAAAATAATCCAATAATCTAACCTAAAGGTTACAAGAACATGGACAACAGAAGTTAGGCTATCCCTGTCCTGATAGAAGCATAGCTGGGCCACCAGCTGAAGCTGATGGTAGGCACTCTGTGCCACCAAGGGCCTCAAGCAACACCAATGGATCTAAGAAGTACCTCTAAGCTACATACCTGCACTTTCAGAGGAGGTGTGACCCCATCAACTTTACACAGTTTCCACTTCATAAACGTGGAAGTGGTTTACCATAGGACCTAAAAAAAAAAGACACTCAATAGCACCTCCCAAAACTAGATCAAAAAGATAAAAACAAATCTATATAACTATATAAAACTGAACAGTGTACAAAACAATATTAAGAGTCAAAGTCCAGTAAAGTGTGGGTAACGTACAAGCTTTTAAGGAGTGGGTGAAAGTTATTACTGCCTTTGCCCAAGGAAGTGCATTCCAGAGGGCGAGCTTAGAGCTTAAAAGACCAACTTCAATATGGTCACCAAGGGACAATCTGCTGGTCATGTAATAACCAGCAGGATATCCTCAAAAAATCTTAAAGATCAGTTTAGTTCAGTAGATCACATTTATGACATTTTCTGATTCAGCTGTTACAGAGAAATAGATCTGGGTGTCATCAGCATACATTACTAATGAGTGCCCCCAGCATATTGTTTTATAATTTTAAAAGTTTTTTCTAAATTAATAAATTATTGTTACCACCTGTAATCTGCAACCTCCTTTCATGTAATCATACAATTAAATGACACTGTAGGGTTAGTGGCTTTGCTCAGGAAAGAGGAGGATGCACTGCTCTGGGTAACCATAGTAATTAGAAAGCTCTTTGTGTAGTTGATCACCATATGTAGGGAAAACAGATGTCATCTGCAGACAGAGTACGGATGATGCCCCAGCCACAGTTAATACAAGTGAGAGAGCCAGATGACTTCAAATACTTTTGTAAGTAAGCATACATGTTAATTTATTTTTCTCTTTATTTAGCCAATTATTTCAATCATCTGATTGGAAGAAAGTTCCAAAGTTGGTGTTTTCTTTTTTTTAATTAGCAACATTGTGACAGTTATCTCAAGAGAAGGGAATAGGCTAATTTCCTATACTTAATAATTTCCTCCCTCACTTCCTCTCCTCATAAAAGTGACTGAGAAAAGTAAACCCTGAGCATAGTGTGATGCTTTCGCATCTCTAAAGGGCTAGATTCAAGGCAAGTTTATGGTCTATGAAGAACCTCTATCTGTTAGGATGAATCAGCAGCAGGCAAGATAGATCAATAACTTTTCTATGGTATAACGACCCAAGTATTAAACTGCAGATTAAGTTGTACTGTTAAAGCACAAAGATAATGCTGCAGGAGGCAGCAACCCTATACGCCAGATGGCTGGCAAAGAAGACAAAAGTCAGGTCAATTCACAATACAAAGTTTTGGCTAATTATGTTCTAGCAAAATTATAATATGTAAGACGAACAATAAGACAAATACAGTTAATTTCCAGTCTTAGCAGAACATCAAAAAAAAAAAGAAAAAGAACATGGGAAGAAATAAAACAAAGAAAGGTAGTACAAAACTCTTGCCACAAGCCTGCTCAGTCCTTTGGAACCCAATCCATATCACTTTGCTTTCACATATTAATATGCTTTCATATTAAGACTAAAGGGTAAAACAAAGGCAGAAAAATTGTTGGGGGAGAGAAAGAGTTTAGAATGGAGTCACCCTCTGCTCTCTCTCACTCCCTCTCTCTCCCCCTTCTCCACTGTCTGTATAGATGGGTGACTCCATTCTGTATACATGAGTGACTCCATTCTAAACTATATGTCTGATGCAAGGCTTAAGAAGTAAAACTGAGTATTAGCACTACATTATTATTATTATTATTATTATTATTATTATTATTATTACCCCATCCATCTGGCTTGTTTCTCCAGCCACCCTTATTGAGTGGTATCCATGCTTGAACTCATTTAAAAACTTCCTAAACAATACTGATTCATTAAAAGGTGTTTTTTCTAAACTTCCAGCTCAACCTATCACCACCAGTGGCATTTCATCCTATAAGAATGGTGCAGCTTCCTCCTTTAGAAGACAAAGCCAATAAAAATGCTGATTGTAATAATCTGCCCAATATTTTGAACCACTATTCCCTTC
The DNA here is from genome assembly GCF_964252035.2 of Podarcis erhardii. Lineage (NCBI taxonomy): Eukaryota > Metazoa > Chordata > Lepidosauria > Squamata > Lacertidae > Podarcis > Podarcis erhardii. The sequence continues at coordinate 98,638,788 of NC_138497.1, read as the reverse complement.
CTACGAAGCATACTGACCCTCAGTCTGAGGACCAGAATCACAAAATTATAACAGATGGCTTCACCGTCCTTGGAGATCCACACTCAGTCACCCTGGATAACTGTCATATGACCTTTCGATATTCCAAAGCCCAAGAAACTGAACCGCAGTTTGAGTGCAGCAGATATGGAGCAGATATAGGAAATGAAGTATCCAGTGGTGAAATGCATCAGGTTTTGGCAACCTTTGAGAGTTTAAGTATTACAAGCAAAGACTGTAGTTTTGACCATCCTGATGGTTACTTCAGCCAAAGCAAAGTAGTACATACAGCAGAAAAATATGAATGTTCTCCTTTGGGACATCAAGATAGTTCCAAAGCTAAAAACTGGGGAAAATATTTTGCAAAGAGGAGTGGCAGCCCTAAGCTACAGTCAAGTAAAGCAGAATCATCAGAGGTGAAACCAGATCTGAACGAACGTACAAAAAATACTATGAATATTGAACCAGGAAATACTGATATGGATTCAAGTCTGCAAAGGGAGGTTACAGAACATCATGCTTCAGTGATTACTATTCCTAATACTTTGATGGATCTTGAACAATCTGAAAGCAGTATTTGTACAGCAATCAACCTGGGAATGATGGAAAATGTCACTGTGTCTGAAGCTGCTGAAAGCAATATTATGAAAGCAACTCCCATTAGCCATATTACAATATCTAGCCATGAACCAGATCAGATCTCCCATGTTTCTAGACACTCCGCTCAAAGAAAGAGCATGCCAACTAACTTAAGCCACAGCTTCAACGTATTTGCTCATAAAGGGAGTGAAAATTTTAAAGTAAACAGCAACAGAACCACCTTGGCTCTAAAGACTAGTGTGTGTACCAAGATGCCTCAAGATTTTATTCTTTGGGGCAAGAGTTCTATCCAACACCATGCTAACAAGGTAAAGAATCCCACTTCTCATTCTCAAGGACTAGGATTGTCTCATGCAAAGACTGGGGTTTCCTCAAAGCTTCAGAAGAAACACCTTCAGCAGGAGAAATGCCGCTTCGGTCAAAGCAGTCAGAAACCCCCAAAGCAGATGCTCCCCAGCAATTCCAAACATTTTCCTGGCTCAGGAGAAACCATCACTCCTTTTCCTGTAAGACAAGCACAGTCTTCCGTAGACTTTGTAGACCTGAAGTACAGTGACATGTTCAAGGAAATAAATTCAAGTGACAAAGGTCCTGGCATTTATGAAATGTTTGGAACTCCAGCATATTCCAGGGAGCCTAATGGCTGTGAAAACAGTTCCTGCAGGAATGTGCACTCTGCTCCAGCTGGGAGGCGCACTGCAATGAAACATAAATATAACCATCTCAGTGCAAAGAAGAGTGGCAGAATAAGAAATGCCCAGAAGAAAACATGCCCCAAATCACACAAGAATTCCCTTGGCATTAAACAGAAGGAGGATTTGGGGCAAAGAGGGGTATCTGGGTTAGAGGGTTGCTGTCAGAAGCAGAAGGAAAGTGTGATTGGCCCTAAAACAGAAGGGCAAATAAAGAGTGCAGCACCATTTCATGAAGATGATGATCAGCAGCTGCCAATTCCTACCGAGTTTACTCTACCAGCTCAACAAAATGAAATCATTCCTAATTCAAATTTGTCAACTATTGAAGAAGTCTCATTGGATCACACTTCAGAGGCTGGCGATGCTTTCATTAGTAAAGCATTTGCTATCAATGTTCAGGAATTACTTTGGCCGAAGGTTAAAGTTCATGCAGAATATGCTCCTTTCTTAAACTATGCAAAAGATACAAATGAACATATAAATGTAGCACAGAACAAAAGTTTAATGCAGGCGAAAATTGGATCAACTGCTTGCCTTGAGGATCTGGATGCAAATCAGGTTTTGTTCTGTGATGATAGTCAAAGGAACCCCCCTGCACTATGTTTTCCAAACAGAGTAAACTCACCTCCTGCACAAAGCCCACGAGTTGAAAAAGTTGGTTTATCAACTGAACGGACTTGCCTTCCTGCAAACTCTGTTTCCCAGGAATATCCAAACATCCTGATCTGCCGTGAAGAAATAACTGAAGACTTGTTTTGTTGTTCTGTATCTGAGCTGCTCTCTCTCGATAGAGCAGATGGCAACCGTTCGAGAATAGCTACAAAAAATGCAGATACTGTGGTACAAAATGGAAACACTGAGAGTAAAGGAAACAGCGCAGAAAGTGTTAGAAATTGTAAGGTAATTATTGAAGTATTTATATGTATATTCAATAGCAATAGAACAGTGAAAGCCAGTCAAATATTTAAAATATGTTGTGCCTTGAGATCTAGGACTCAATTTCTTACCATTCAGAAATCCTTCAGGTAATCTTGGGCAACTCTTTATTTTCAGCCTCAGCTTTCCATTTGTAAATAGCAATCAGAACAAAATAATTGTACTGCTGGATCAAACCAATGCCCATCTAGTCCAGATGTCTCTTACTTTGACAAGCACACCAAGAAGGTAATGGTTTTCCTCTGCTCTCTCCAGCATGTGGTACTCAGAGGTACACCATCTCTATAAGTGAAGGTCCGTTTAAGTATTCTGTGCTAACAGCACTCAGTAGATCCAACCACCAAGTTACTGTAAATAGCAGCAATCTTTATCTCAAGACTGCTGTGATAAGAGTTTTTGTCTCTCTCTCAGGAAAGAAATAAGGTCTATTCAACATACCATATAAATGACCCTGATCTCAAGCCTCTCTTTGCATTATTTCTCATTCAGCATGTTCTGGTTTGCTCTTCTGTCCCCTTTTTACAGGATTTTTCTCCAGATTTCCTGGAATCCAGTAAAGAAAATAGATTTCTAAATGTGGTTACATTTTCCGAAAACAATGTAGCTAGTGAAGGACCTATCCTGTGGACCAAAGGTGAAATCCTTGGAAAAGGAGCCTATGGCACAGTAAGTTACATGGGGAGTATATATAAAACCCCTGTTATCTCAAAGTGTATTCACTGTATCAGTGGCGTAGCGTGGGTTATCAGCACCCGGGGCAAGGCAAGTAATTTGCGCCCCCTAACCCGTGGATTTTAGTAGGGGCAGAGAGCTGCGAGTGTGAGCGCCCCCCCCCCAGAAGTTGCGCCCGGTGCGGCTGGCCCCCCCTGCACCCCCCACGCTACACCACTGCACTGTATCTCCCAAAGGACATTTTAGCATCAATAAACCTTGCTCAATCCTAATTACAATTCCAGTCCTTCTAAACAAGCACACATCCCCCCAATATGGTGTCCTCCAAATGTTTTGCACTACAACTCCCATCAGCCCAGCAATATACTGGCTTCTAAGCATAAAGTAAATAATGTACAATTGTGGGTGTTGTTAATCCACCACAATTGCATCCCTGATTAAAGCTGCTTTACTTTCTCTAAAGGAAATCAAGTGGGCTTTGTGTCATGGGACTAGATAGGACAAAATCTTATCTGAACAGACTTCCAAATGTGCATTTCAGGAAGCCATCTAAACCTCTGGGTGAACCACAAAATTGGTGAGAACCGTGAAGGAGTCTGCCAGGGCAGGCGGGAGGAGGCACTGTGGGTAGTATCCAGTGTCCTCATTCTCTTAGCGGAATAATTTACATTTGGAGAATGGAACTGCTCCCTCTCTTCCACCAGAAAGTGTACACCCCATACTCTTCACAAATCTGCTTGGAGGATGGTGAGGGAAACCCGAGAACAAATTTAGCAGGTGCACAGGGAAGAAAAGGGTGTTCAGTTATGCAGTGGCAACTCCTATAAAGCAAACATGGGAGTTAAGCAGGCCTGAGTGTGGTCAGAGCTTAGATGGAAAGACCACCTATGAAGCCTGCGTATGCCTCACTGAATTTTATGATGGAAGAAAGGTTGGCCTTGGGTTATTTACTGCCAATGTCTTCATAGCTTTCAGATGAGGGCACTCACTAAAAGCCCTGCATGACAAACACTAGTGAGGTGGCCTTTAAATACTGTGGGTTGGATTTGAAAGTGCCTCTTTTGCTCATGGAAGAACTATTATTGCTCACACAGAATATTTTTTGTGATCAGAAGGGCTTAAGTATGAACTGGGCTGTCTCTTCTTTAGCAGAAGAGTATACCAGAAGCCGATTCTCTCAGACTTTGGAATATGATTTTTTTTTTTTTGTGGGGCAACCAATTTTCATTAATATGTTGTTGATGTTTTTACTATTATTGTAGTATTTTATGTGGTAAATTACCTTGTCATATTTTCTATGGAAATAAATGAATACCAGATATAACTGCAGACATAATTTAAGCAGGATGAGTTATAATGTATTTAAATTAGATGCATGAGAACAGCATGTGTGAGTACATATAAATGTGTGTGCACACAGGAATGTATCTGTAGTTCCACTACCAAAATAGACATGTTTAATTTTTAGGTTTATTGTGGACTTACAAGCCAAGGACATTTAATAGCTGTGAAACAAGTAGCACTGAGTACCTGTGACCAAATTGGGACTGAGAAGGAATATCAGAAACTGCAATACGAAGTTGAGATTTTGAAAAATCTAACACACATCAACATTGTAGGGTACCTGGGAACAAGTTTAGAAGACAACATAGTGAGTATCTTCATGGAATTTGTTCCAGGTGGTTCCATTTCCAGTATTATTCATCGATTTGGGCCATTGCCTGAAATAGTGTTTTGTAAATATACGAAACAGATTCTACAAGGGGTTGCATACTTGCATGAAAACTGTGTGGTCCACAGAGATATTAAAGGCAACAACGTCATGCTGATGCCCAATGGTGTTATCAAGCTCATAGACTTTGGATGTGCAAAGCGTTTAGCCTATGTAAGTCTGACTGATGCCCACAGTGAACCACTGAAATCAGTGCATGGCACTCCTTATTGGATGGCACCAGAAGTGATAAAAGAATCTGGCTATGGGAGAAAATCAGACATCTGGAGCATTGGCTGCACTGTATTTGAGATGGCCACAGGAAAACCACCACTGGCTTCCATGGATAGGATAGCAGCCATGTTTTATATTGGTGCTCACAGGGGAATCATGCCTTCCTTACCCAACCATTGCTCGCCAAAAGCAGCAGATTTTGTTCATCTGTGTTTCACCAGGTAAGTAGTTATTAATAATAAAAGAGATATTAAATATCTGTAAATATTAAAGAGATATCCTTTTAATCATTATCTTTTCCTTAAGTAAAATGTGTAGTTCAATGAGTTCCTTAAAAAGGTACGGGAAATTGCACCAGGTCTATGGTGTGACACGTAGATGGCAAAAAGGTCCAAGGTCCAGTCTTTGGTACCTGCAGATAGGGGTTGGGAGAGTTCTGCTTGAAATAAGGAAAGGCTGAATATCTCCCTTCCACATGTCTGGGACCATTTGTCCCCTGTAAAAGTGGATAGGAGTATGTTCTGCAACTTTTTTGCAGCAGTGTCTGAAACCTAAAAACTGTCAGACTGGGGTGATGGTACCATTATTTAAGAGAAGAGGCAGAAGCTTTTCTAGCTTCCCCCTTTCTTTTAATAAGAACTAAAGCCTTTTGTCCAGGGCAAAGGCCATAAAACCATTTGAGAACTGTCAGGAATCAAACCCTTAAATGTCAAAATGATCAGAAAGAAGCCCCAATCATTAAAAAAGAATATAAAAGCTCGAGCACAACCTTTTGATGCTCACCTAGTCCCATGAGATAGACAAGTTTTTCAAAAGTAGATTTATTACTAGACAAGTAATAAATCTATGTTGCTGACAGAAGCATTATCAATTACTCACAATAAATATATTTTTTCTATTGTTTTCCAAACAGGGACCAGTATGAGCGACCTACAGCTCTACAATTGCTGCAGCATCCCTTCATGATTTAAAAACCTCGTGAACTTTGCAAAGGCTTCAGTAGATGACAGATTTCCCCCTTACTTATTGAAGAGGTTAAATGAAATTTAACATTTAAACTTTCGGTTTGAGAATGGCTAGGCTATAGTGTGATTGGTATGAAAGCTGTGAAAGTTACAGAGTTGTAAATTCTTGTTTTTCATTTTCAAATATAGACATGATGCAATTTCAGGACGGCAAACTTTGTATCAAAATGTTGTGGCTGTAGAACACTTAATCTCATTTTAAAATTAAAATCAGGCATTTGACATCTTTTGGCTTTCCTACCCCTGCAGTTCATCTCTCCACCCCCCACCCCCCACCCCCACTCAAAGCCTAGGAGCCATGCAACACAATATGAAGTGTGGACAGCTCAGTAGAAGAGACAGGCTGACTGTAATTGCATAAAAGGAGGCTCATCTTAATAGGCAGTGGTTAATCAGCCAGTCATTCAACCACCATGAATGGAAGGCAAAATAGTAATTCCTTTCCCCCTCTACTTCCACGCTAAATCATCTGCAAAAGGTTGAGGGAACTTTGCGGCATTTGAAATGGTGCGGGGAGCTGCAGAGCGCATTGGTGAAAGTTGCCTCCAGTCAACCCTTATTTTTGTGGATGGAATATTCTGGATTCAACCCAAAATAATAATACTGGTACATGAATGCTCAACTTAATAAAATAATCATGCAATTCACTTTTCTGATCAAAGTAGAAAAGAATAAAAGTAACAAGAGATTTTGAAGTGTTGCTTCTCACAACAGAAATGTAAGTCATTGTCTTTTATTATTTTTTTCCACAAAAAAGAAAAGAATTTAATTTCATTTTGATGAAATAAGCCTAGCCTCTGGATGACCAAGTGACATTAATAACAACTGATATTTCCTACCCCTAGATAGGCCATTTAGAGCCATTTTAAATTGTAAATATGCATCCTAGAATAAAAACATACCTGTTTCCAGGCAATGTATGTGCTTTTATCCATAATACAAGGTAACCTTGGGTTCAGCAGTCTCTCAGCTTAACTTGAAGGTTGAGAGGCTATAACAGTATAACCTTTTACTATATTGTCAGGCCTGGTCGTTGTCCTCTTCAGATCACCACACAAATGCTTCTTGTTCTTTTATAACTTTTTATTGCATATTAATAAAACAATCTTATAAACGGTTCTTAACTATTATTCCTCACTTCTTTCAGATACCTTCTGAGCTCTGCTTCTCCGTGACCAGCCACCCTCAAAAGGGCAAAGGCGCCTTTCCCTTCATTTTCCCGCTTTTTTCTAACCTCCTGGCTAGAGCTGGCCTGTATCTCCCCTCCTCCAAATCTGAGCTAGAACTTAACCCTTGCCTTTCCTGTGAACAGCCGGTCCCTCCCTGTTGTTCCTCTTGCTCCCTTCTATTAGATTCACTGCTCCCCTTCCCCCCTTGGGGAATGCTTTCTCCCTCTGAGAAACTGGAAACTTCTAACTCTTCCCTGACATATATTACACTATATCTATCAACAATAATATTACCCAGGAGTTACTTTCCCCTCCCCCTTAGATGTTCTGACATGTGCATAGCTAGATTTTTTTCTTAAATAAATTATGACCTTGGGTTATCCTAATAATCTTACCTGTAATGTAGGCAGATGAACATATGCCCACGTTCTCCTGATTACATATGGTTAATTCAGTACTTCAAACCAATATTGCATTATGGAAATAGGGGTGGGGATTTCACTTCAACATTTCTTTTCCCCTGAGAAAGCCCTATTAAAACATTTTTCTTGAACTTTCAGCCTCAAGCCCAACTACACATACATGGCTACCTTCCCTTTGGAAAGTTAAGGAAGAGGTAGGTGTTCGAGAGCAAGGAATTAGTCCAAGAAACGAAGTTTCTTTCTGAGGTTTGACCAGAGGAGAAAGCAGCAAGTTGTCTGAAGAGGGGGAGAAAGCACCTAAATCAGGCTTCCTCAACCTCAGCCCTCCAGATGTTTTTGGCCTACAACTCCCATGATCCCTAGCTAGCAGGACCAGTGGTCAGGGATAATGGGAATTGTAGTCTTAAAACATCTGAAAGGCCAAGGTTGAGGAAGCCTTATCTAAAATATACCCACCCCATATTGGTACTTTTCAGTTAGTTGCCCAAACTTAAATAGAAGCCACTGAAAGGCAACTCCCAGGGAACTCAAGTTTTTCTATGTATGGGTATTTGGGGAACAGAGTGTAAAGATACCACAAATTATATTGATGTAGTATTAGAATATAATAATAATTTTATAATTTATACCCCACCCATCTGGTTAAAATCCCGTCTTCACACTCATCCTGAAGTTTATAAATGGTCTACAGTATTGCCATAGTTGAGTTTATAGATCTATATAAAATTAAACCACCGAGGGTAGAGGTGAATCTGTTAAGACCTAAGGCAGAGGTATAAAAGTGCAATTTAAATGCCAGAATTCAAAGTGCAGCATTGACTAATCCCTGCATTCAATGGCTATCATGATAGTCCACTCAGCAAATGACAGTAAACTCAATAGTGCATAGCACCACTAATGGGAAACATGACTTGAGGTCCACAAAAACTGGGGCAGCAATTCCACGTATATTTATCACAGAATAAGCACCATGGATTCAGTAGGACTTGCTTCTGAGTAGACATTTATAGATAGGATTGTACCAAGAGTTTTCTTAATGCAACCATATGGAGTATGCTCCTTTCATGGATTTAACGGAAGTACTCAGATTTTCCCATTTCTCATGCGCACCTTTTTACTTTGTGGAGTTCCCAATTATTTATCCCATTAATCACTCAAGTTTCCTTCACTTTGCAAAAATAGCCCAAACCACATTTTGTCAATAAATTTGTTCACATCAGATGCTACTCCTATAGGTGCATTCTATAATACATTCAATGCATGCTACCAAATATTATTACAATTACTTTCAACTTTTACTCTGCACAATGGTCATCTCCCAGTTATCTTTTTCTCCCTTGTCATGCTGGAGGGCCATTGTGGCATGGATAAACTCCCATGATTTTATTTATTTTGCATCAGCTGAGTTTATCAATTTCATAAGTGTGCATTTTTTGAATGAAGGGCATACTGAAACTTGTTTATTAAAATGCGAAATTTTCAAGTTGAGCTTGAATTTATGTGGCATGCTCTACTAAGAGTGCTTTAGGATACATGTTGGTCTAAATGTGAGAGATAAAGCAGTTTATTTGCAAAAGTGCTGTATCACCTACTGCTGCCCCCAAAAGGTATGTCACAATATCTTAAGCCTGACATAAATGATCTGTAAACTAATTTCAATTACTTATTGAAGAAAAATTGCAAACATCTAAGAAACCAAACCATGGTATTTTCATGGTTATTATTTAAGTCTTAAATTAACTCGAGTTAATTCTACACATCTTACTTTAGGCCAGCCCCTTGTGTTGTTTGCGTTTTAAGAGAATTTTATAGTTCTTTGGTACTTCTGCCGTTTATATTTTACAGACCTTTGTGGCAATTTGACTAGGCTCAAATCTCTTCAGCAGTTTTATCAAAACAGATCTAGAAGACGTGTGCCCCTCCAGATGTTAAGAGTACACCTCCAATCATTATTAGCCATGCTGGCTGAGGTGAGACCAACTGTATCTGGAAGGTCATGTTTCTTATCCAAGAATATGGCTATGAAAGGAAACACTCATTCAATCTTCAAATAGCAACATTTGCATTTATAGTAGGAGGACGGACCAATCCTATGGTCATTTGTAGAATACACAGGGTTGATTATAAGTACCTGAACAGAACCTCATTCAACTTATGGATTTCTGCAAAGGTAAGACAAGAGCTGTATGTTTATTAGGATATTTATCTGTCTTGTAACATGTATCCATTACATCCTCATGTAGTAATGGGTAAAAAGCATTCCAAGGCAAAGCTACAGGCTTGTAAGCAAATACTATGAGGCTTTGTAAATAAATTTTATTTAAAGTAAACATTTACTGTTTGTCTTCTTCCTACTGGGAATCACAATTTAAGACATTTTAATCTTGCTTACACCGTATGGCAAAAATTCTTCAGGATTTAATAGCATGGATGAGGTAGCGAATAAAGTCTAAAAAGGCTAAAAAATATGCAACAATGCAGGATCAAGTTTCACAATACAGGGTTTTAAGAAATATTCTTTCAATGTAAAAAGTTACAAGGGTGAAGAAGTTAACAGTTTTGGATGAGGCAGACTGTGAAGGGCTAAGGACTAGATTAAAATCTGAAGATACATTATTCATAGTGTCCATGTTCAAGAAGTGTTTAAAAAAGACACCCATAATTCAAATAAACGTCTTCAAGTATGTAGTACAAAGTTTTGCATTACTGGCGACTGAATATTACATAGTAATTGATGCACAAGTAGTTACATTATACTGTAACTACAAATTGGATACATGCTCAACAATTATCTAAAACACTTAGCTTAGTGTAGCTAACGGGGTTTAAACTTCAGATTTGCTGCTGAAGTGTTTATAACAAATTAGAGCATAAACTGTGCAAGAACAGATGTTTCCAAATAGTGAATCCCTCTCAGACACGAGGATAACTTAATAAAATCTTTACATTAAATACCCAGTAAGTAACACTTGCTACTGTACTGAATTTATGCTGAGGTAAATTCCATGCACTTAGGGTTAGCTGGTAAAATGGGACATCGGCTTTTAACAAAAACCCATCAACATTCACTACGGTCATCAATTGTTTAAAAAAGGCAGGTGAATGAAAACAGTAATATGACACTTACAGCCATAAAAATGTATACTAGTGGTTTAATTGGCGAGTGATTATTCAGAGCTGAAAAAACCTCCAGTTTTGTTATTACAATCACAAGTACAATTCACGTAGCATACGTGACAGTTCTTTTATTGTCTGAGATAAGGGAAAAGTTGGGATACCAATAATTGTATTTATTGCAAAGATAGTATTCCACCTGTAAAAGAAATATGGCATTTCACTCACATAACACACTTTTTTTTTTAAAGTCAAAACGTGGCTGTCTGTATGAAATGCTAATGGAAAACAGTGATCCCTGTTCACTAATAACTTAAGTTTTTTAAAAAACTTACTAATTTCACTATACGTTTACGTATTTCAGTTCTTAAATCACGTTAATCTATATAACCATTATTAACAGCTCTGTGTCTCTATTACTGCATCAAGCCAAACATTTAAATGCACTTTCACATCAAAAAGATTATATAAACTTTTATTTTTGCTTCCCCTTCTGAAAGCTACTGACATTTCAGCAGTCAACTTGGGTTTGTTTTTCTAATTAAAAAAAAAACTACAAATGGAGGCCTGAGCAGTTTTCACATTGCCTCACTGGAGATACTGTGTTGTGGCTGACCATCCATCCACACTTGGTACATGATCCCCAATGAGTGAAGTGCTCTCAGGAAGTGGCTCCCAATAAGGCCTACAGTTTAACAGGAAGTGCCACTTTTATTTATATTTCTGATTGACTTTGATACAAGGGGGGAAAGTTATGTATATTTGTCATACTTACAAGCAGCTCCAATCCTGAGTATTTATGGTTTATCTAAACATACAAAAATGTATGTACATTTCTCTCCACTTTTGTTGTAAACATTTGTCAGTATACTTTACATATCCCTTCTTTGAAACATGCAAATCATACATACAGTATAAATACACATTAAAAAAAATACACTCATTCATAAACTAAGCAACAAAAACTGTGGCTGGCATATTCAGTTATAAATAATCAATGTGCGAGGCATTCCATACAGCTAAGAGCAGCCATTCAAACCTACTGTTCTCATCTGTGTTTGTGGAAAATACTGTGATTTTTGCACCTTCCAAGTCATTTACAGTATTTATAACACTATCGTATGTGGAGATAGGCTCATTTACTATACCTCTTCTTCTCAGAGTGAAGGATAAAGCAGCACTTACATATATTATATATATTTATATATATATATATCTATATAAAGTAGGGCAGCAACTGCTGGGGTTGCGCTTATGAAGGTTTCCATTCTAATATTCTTAAATAAAAAAAGGAGAAAGGGACCAAAGCAACTGGTTACATATTCATTCCTTGGGCACTTAACAGTGAATCCAGCATGTCGAATGTGTCTTTGTAGTCCATATGCTGGCTGTTTGTACTGTACTCGTGACTGGCATCAGGACCGTTCTCCACAGGGTTCTTGTCCAGTTTCACGAGGGTGCTGAGATGTCCGTAGCCCACCTGGTATGCGACAGGGGGAGGAGGGGGTAAGGGAAGGTTAAAAACAGAGTTGAGAGAGGATACATACTGCTTAACAGAGGAAGAACTAGATGAACTACCTGAACTTTTGGAACTTTTGCTCATTTTGGAGTGATGGTTGTGAGAAGCATCATTGATGTACAGCCTCTTTCTTGAAGAGCCGGAAGTAGAGGAATTGGCATCACTGCTCAAGCCAACAGGACTCCTCAGAACAGCTGGCGTTAATCCATCACTACTATGTTTAGTGCCACCACTACTACTGCCACCAGTATGGGAATGGGAATGCTTATGACTGCTACCATGATGGCGGTTTATGGAATGTTCCTTGTGCTTTTCCTTGTTAACATGGGGACTAGAGTGCTTGCTTTTCCCACTGCCCTCATCTGATGAGCTATGCCTTTCTGAGGAAGAGACTTTGATTTTCATTTTCAGATCTTCTTTGCTCGAGTTCTTTTCTGTGGGTGGAATGGGTATCCGCAATTTGAGTGACCCGCCTTTTTCTTTTTTGTCAGGCATGTGTTTTTCAGGCTTCTCTGCATTTGTAATGGGAATTTTCATTTTAATAGGGGAAGTTACAGAACTGCTACTTGTTGCTTGGGGTTGAGTGTGCTTTTTGTATTGCTGTTCAGGGCCCATATAGTGTTCTCTTACATCCAGTTCGAGGGTTTCTAGCTTGCGTTTCTCTCTGTATTTATCCAACGACATTTTCTGAGGCATTATTACAGGTGCAGATGTCACCTGCCCATGGTATTTGTTTCCCGGTTTGTGCACAGTAGAATGCTCAGAGAGTTTGTCAGCTCTGTGATGTAATCCTGAATGTAACTGCAATGAAGTGCCTGGTTGAAAGTTTATGTTGAACTGTCCACCAGGCAGTGAAGTATCTGGTTTCTGAGAATACATCTGTTCTGTCCTTGTTTGATCTTGGTGCTGAGGCCACTCTTGATGTGCTGACAGACTGTAAGAAGAACCTGGCATTCCCGTGGCCAGTATTGCCAGATTTTCTTGACTATCTTGAACAGAGATACTTCCTGAGTTCAGAGGAACTGGGGCAGGAAATGTGGATGCAGATGGTTTTTGGAAAGTTGCATTTGCAGATACACCAGCAACAGCATCTACTAAAATGGAATTCTGAACCAAAGATGAACCAAGAAGGGAGTTATCGGATGCCTGACCATCTCCTTTAGGTTTCCTTGCAGCCTGATTAGCCTACACAAGGATAAAAGTGTAAAATTAGGACATAATATGAAGTGTAACATCTACAAATACATCTGGCAGTCAGTAGAAGCTACTCAGTTCCAAAACTGAAGAACATGATGCAACTGCAATTAGTTATTTTACTCTGAACCTTGACAAAGAACATTGAGCTCAAAAGCTCAGTGTTTTTGAACATCAGTTGGCTAAATAAATAAATAAATAAATCACTTGGATTAAAATTTCCCTTATGCAAACTTCTGCTGGGGGAGATGATTAACATAAATTCCTCCTTTACTCTGCACATCCTAAACACCTGTTCGGGTTAGAAGACCCTCTAGAACAGTGTGAGGATACAACAAAAGGGAAATTGGCACTTCCCCTCTCCTTTCCTCAAGTGGAAGCCTCATCTCGAATTAAGATGCTACCATTTGTGGTAGGGTAACTCTGGGTCTAGCTTACTACATGTCGTTTTCACAACTGTTTTATAGTTGTTATAATGAAGATTTTATTGGTTAAATTACTGGAACATCAAAATTCACCTAGCAAGTGATAGGTTGGATGCTGGCTTTCAACAAAGCTGAAAGCAGATCAGCAGATGCTTACATATAGTATAGATGAAGCAGTTTCTTTACCACAAGAATCTCTTACCCTCCAATTTCGAATCCTCTTTAATCTATTGGGAGTTTTCTCCAGTATCTGAAGAAACTCATGTGTCAGCTCTGTGAATGAAAACAAAATTAAGTGAAACATCTAAATAACTAGCTCAATTCCTATTAGCAACTTTCAGCACTTTTTAATGACTAGACTTAACAAAATTTATATAGAATACCACTTGATTGTAAACCCCACCCGAAGTGGCTATCTATTCAATCAAAAGAACCTTACGTATGCCTAAAACTAGTTTTCTAAGTCACTGCTTAAGATACTTTTTTTTGGGGGGAGGGGGGATTTAAAAAGTAATGGAGGGAATACAATATATTTTAATGCCACTCCTCAGTATAAACCTCCAGCGTGATCCACCCTGGTAAATACACACCCACACCCAAAACAGTAAATGTAGCATTATTTTTAAAAGTCAGCATTTTTAAAAAAGTGTTAACATTCAGCATGGATGAAGCTATAATAAAAGAAACTTGCATTACATACTGAAATGGTAAAAACCTAGTTTGCAGGTAACTGCTGGATAAATGCCTTTTTAGCCATCATGGTAAAGGTTAACAGGAATGTCACAAACAAAATAACTAGAAACACAAATTTAAATAAAAGAATAAAGGAAAACAGATTTTACTTACCATCAAGTAATTCTAAAGTAACAGAAGGATCTACATATTCCCACCAATGCTTTCCATCAGTTGATACCGGAATCTCCCAGTTGGACCACTTGCAAGCCAAATGTATGCAGACACATGCTATCACAGTTGGTTTGTATTGAAGACAAAATGTAGTAAGGTGCAGACTGTAGTTGGAAATGTTTCACAATGGAAGAACAAACGTCAAACATGGAAAAGAACAAAAAACAAGAAGAGAGCACTTATCACCACAGTATTCAAGGTATATATTATTAAGCTATAAATGTTTGGTTTTTTTTAATGTACAACTTTGGGACTTTATATTAAAAAACAAAACATACAGGTATTCATACACAATAATTTAGATCTGTTTCTGCTGATAAAATGGAAGAACTACTACAGTATTCTGTTCTTCCAGCAGTACAGGAACTTAATACACAAGGAAATAAAAATATTAGCATTCATAAATATCAATATTGATGGAAAAATATACTCCTTCAAATTTTATGGCATTGTAATGTAGGCTTCATTTTGAAAGTTAGTGAAGTAACGTGTAAAGTAACATGTAGGGGGAAAATGAAATCCCTGCCAGTCCAGCCTGCAACATAGTTTGCATTAGTCAAGTCAACCAAGTCATGATCAAGTAAAAAATTCTAGCTGGAAGCAACACAACTGTGGAAATTCCATGTTCTAGCATTGATTTGAAATTTGAGCTAATGGAAAGATATTCATTCTAACAAGTGTGTCTGCCCTAGCAAGTACTTATTAAACAAATATTTGATTATGTGCATATTTACACTAACTATGTCCTAGACCCAGAGATTTAAGCAGAAAAACAATTCCATTTAATCAAGGCAGCCCCACCCAATTCCTCTCATTTCCTTGTCTACTGCAACCTTCAGTGGCCTATCCCAAGCTGTTTCATAGGGTCCACTGTGCCTTAGGATTGGCTTGAGGTGGTGGTGGTGGGGTGGATCCTGGAAAGCCCTGCTGCATGAGCAGAGTTCCACTTTTATTTTCTCTGGATCCAACAACATGAGCTTAAAATCACATGCGCCTTTCTTTTCTCCACACCATAATCAGTTCATAATTAATCATTCAAACTGCAAGCCAGAATAACATAGGCATTTAGTTCCTCTTTCATCTCCTCAAACCCTCTTAACAATATCACTTTGAGGGGAGATCATTATTTCCTGTATCCTTGCCACACAATGGATCTCTTCCCAGGTCTTCAGATTTTTGCTTACTTATTTTCAAAATTCATCATTTCCCCCTTCTAAACCCTCATTTATATTCTCCATTACCCTGTTTACTTTACTGTAGGCTTCTGCTCACTCTTTTTATTTCATTCAATCAAACCAATGTCTGAGTTATATCCCTAATGTCTCTCTAATGTCCTAATGTTCTCTCCATTTGTTTAACTCTTAGATATTATTTATAAAGTCGTCTTCTTTCACCATTCCATTTCATATCCGCTTCACATAAGTTAAACCTGTTATCCTCTCTTTTGCCTCTGGCTTTCATGCTCTCTCCAAGGCTGGAACTGTGCATCAGAATACAAATTAACCTATCTCCTTTTTGCAAAGTCTACTTTTTTCTATAAAATTAATGACTAGGCTGGTAAACATACTGATAAAACCCCTATCACACAGCCAGGAGAAATAATAAATCAGGATATAGTGTCACTTCCCCCAATTCCTGACTGGTCTTTATCTATGAACCATGAACTGTGAATTAAAATCTAATGATTAATAACAAAATAAGACAACTTCAAACCAGTGGTCATGACTCAAGCTTATTTTAAATCAGTTAACAAGACAGGAATTGGGGAAATAACAACTAAACACTGTTTACTCCTCCTCCCAGCCATGCAGTAGTTGAGAGGAGCAGTCAAGACCAAGGCTTTGCTTAGGCCAGCAGATTTTTTTAAAACCCACAATTTTTCCATGCGAATGTCATCTGGGCACTTTCCTGAACACTTGAAATTTATTTACATCTCTCTTCCAACTATCCATTTTACTGAAAACTGAAAACCTACTGGCCAGAGGTCATTTCTGACCAATTAATAGTAGAGCTTTTTTCCCACACAAATATGTTAAAGAACTAGCCAGCTTCTGCACTGCTAAATGTCTTATAGACTAGTTCTAATGTAGCTGTAACAAAACTTTTTTTTTTACTACAGCTGTTATTTGATTTCTTTTTAGAAAAAACAATGCTATTTTATTTTCATTAAGAAAAAAATGCCATTAACTACAAGGGTAAACTAGAAACAGCTTTGTACTTACCAAGATGCTCGGATTTCTAGGTTAAGTTTATCTCTCTGTAATCTTTAGCTGCTATTCAGGCTACCATTTTTAGACTTATGCACTCACAATCGAGAAAAAGTCACCAGAAAGCACCACTACACTTCACATCGTGCATTTAACCCCTTTGTGCCATTAGGCCCTTGTACAATACACCGCACTGCAGACAGGAAGGTACCACCACAGTAGATGGCCCAGTCGCCTGTTGCAACAAGGGTTCGACACAGGTAGGGGACCCTGCAGTAAAGGAAGCTATAGTGTGCTACAACAGTGCAACAAAGAGGTTCAGGATAACAACCTGTTGGTAGCCATGAAATAGGATGTCTGTGCCAAATCCTTGCTTGCTGTAAGAAAAAAAGAAACAATGAAATTAGACACCAGTATAGTTAATTCCCCAAACTAAAATGCTTTCTATGTGAAGATAATACAAGCGGCCCACTTGCAAATGAACACAATGCAAGCCATTGCCAAGGCAAAGTTTGTGTTTACTCAGCTACTCTTCAAACTAACTCTGCTACAAGGTTTCTTGAAACATGAATTTATTTATTTATTTAATCAAAGCAACACAACAAGCTAGCCAGCACTTCAAGCTAATTCAACTAATATGTTTTGAGGTAATTCAAATTGTCTTCATAGCCTGAGCCTTACAACTCAACTACTAATAGGTTTGCTCTAAGTAAATCATAGATGACCTCCATCTTGCCAATAAAAATGAAGCTGGAGGTCAGCAAAAAACATCTGATTCTCTATAGTTTTCAGTGGTCACCACCAGTTTTTCACCCTGCCATCACCATTACTCTAGCAAAAGGAGGCGGCCCTCAGTGTCAGCCAACCTAGAAACTCAGCGTAACATTATGTTGATGATGTACAGATTTTTCCATCTTTGCTTTAGCACTGCTGACCCTTTAAGGAAGACAGCTCACAACAGCACCTGTCCACTAGACAGGTGGGCATGGTTTGGGGAAAACGGCTTACAGGCCAAACTGGATGCTCTGGCAGACCAAGACTGGCCCACAGGCTGGAGGCTCCCCACTTATATTGTAGGATGTCATTACAGTGGTACCTCGGTTTAAGAACAATTTGGTTTACAAACTCTGCAAAACCGAAAATAGTGTCTTGGTTTGAGAACTCTACCTCGGTCTAAGAAGGGAATCCAAACACTGGAAGGGCACTGGCGGTGGGAGTCCTCATTAGGGAAAACGCGCCTCGGTTTAAGAACGGTTCTGGTTTAAGAACGGACTTCCAGAATGGATTAAGTTTGTAAACCGAGGTACCACTGTAGTTCTTTTAATTTGTCAAATATTGATGTCACAACATTAAAAGAAGATTTCTGATCATGTATTCTCCAATCCTGCCCCTTTGAAAGGTGGTGGCAGTGTTGGGATAAAGAACGGCTTCTTCAAAATTCACAAGGTAAAAAGAGACTAAACTGCGCTTTCTCAAACAACTGTCTTCTTCACCTGCACTTTTTCAGATGATGAACTTTTTGAAATAATGTATGTGAAAGTAGGGAAGCAGATAAAGACCTTCTTATAGGCTATCAATGTTTGTAAGATGGTGACCAGCAAATTCGAATAAACTGATGGATCAGAAAGACTGAGGAAACAAATGCAAAAGCCATTATATATAATGCTGTCTTGCTAAATTCTTCTAATTTAAAATAATAGTCACCTAAAAAAACAACCACCTTTTAAGGTATTACCATAGCATCTTAATTCTAGCCATTCGTTTTCAGGCAAGTACAACTTAAAAAAGAAAAATCAGGAGTCGGGAGCCTGGGAGTCCTTGGCTTAATTTCATGGAGCTAGAAAGGAGGACAAAACGTGGGGAGTAGGGGGTGCGGCAGAAAGAAAAATGAGTGCCTCCTCCCACTTCTGGTACTAGGTCCATACATTTTTTACTCCAACGCTACCTACCACAGACTACTCAGAAGGAATATAGCCCCAGACAGAAAAAGGTTGCCCACAACTGTCTAAAATTCAGGGAACCTTGGCTCAGTTCTCACTATGACTGTGACACATCATTTAATCCATATGCGGTCCAGAAATTAGGCAGGTCTACCTCATTAAAAAGAAAGAATAAAAATAAATATATTACAATTGAATAAGATGGGAGGCCTAGGAGAAAAGTATTTGCAGATCTAGAAAGGGAAAAGAGAGTCAGAACAGTTAATGCTGTGAAAACTGACCAATGCTTCAGAAGCAACTATGTATTGCAAGTACTTAATAATTTCCATCTATGGCCTGTTGTCTGCCTTGCTTTGCAAAAAGAAAAATCCTTTATCCCCAATTCCATTGATTGTATATGGATGTCTACCTTATTCTCTGATCATCTTACAGCAAAATCACCCGTATCAGCAATATCTACAAAATATGTACCTGGAGGGCCAATTTTTACTTTAAAAACACACCATACAACTTATAATCTACATATCCTTTATAGATCCAGGTAAAAACAAAACCTAGTAATGATTTACTCACAGCAGAAGTAATATTCCAGAAACAGTTTTAGTAAGTCACACCACCTTCCTACAGAGATGTAGGGAAAGAATCAGTTAAATTGTTACTGACCTCTCACTAACTGCGTACATTTCACAACATCTGTGTGTGGATGCTCAATGGTAATCTCAAAACCTGAAAAATTAAATGTGTTATTTCACAAACTTACATTATATATGTCCATAAATTTAAAAGTACCTGGGGTCATGTTTCTTTCAAGTGCGTAATAATCTCATAATGGACTACTAAATTAAGTTTAGGGTACTTGCATTGAATTTTTTTTTAAAAAAAAATGCAAGCAGTTATACTGCTTAGTTACTATGTGTACATTTATTGCAGTAAGTGTGATTATACTAGATTAACTCTGAAAGGACAGGCTATAAACATGGTGAAAAGACAAGAATAAAATGGCTTCTATGATCAGATTTCTCATAATATGTATGTTGTGTGTCCATCAATCAAATATGTAAGTATTCTATTACTGAAACTACACTATAATGTGAAGATATTACTGGCTATACAGGTGCTTTCAGAATATCATTATATACATTTAATATACTTACCTAAAGTTTGAAGCATTATTGTTTCAAGTATAACCAGCTCTTGGGCCTGCTGAAGGTATGCCTAATAATAAAGAAAAATGCTGAAGCATCAATACAGCAACTTTAACAAGTTAATACAGTGGTGCCCCACAAGACGAATGCCTCGCAAGACGAAAAACACGCTAGATGAAAGGGTTTTCCTTTTTTCGAGGCGCTTCGCAAGACGAATTTCTCAATGGGCTTGCTTCGCAAGACGAAAACGTCTTGCGAGTCTTGCGATTTTTTTCACTCCCCCCCTTTTCTAATCCGCTTTGCCGCTAATAGTGCTAATCCGCTAATAGGGTTGCTTCGCAAGACGAAAAAACCGCAAGACAAAGAGACTCGCAGAACAGATTCTTTTCGTCTTGCGAGGCACCACTGTAATACCAAAGTATTAACCAAATAAACTGATTGGCTATCAACACTTATTTTGGGGTATACATCACAGTCACCAAGACAGCAAGAAACTATTTTCTCTCATGCTTTTGTTTCTTTCATGATGTCTTAAAACACACAGTTCTGATTAGTCTCAACATAACAGTTGTCTCTAATATACATAGCAATATTGGGGATGTTCAGATATTTATTTCCCTTTCTTACCTCTAAGCATAGTGAGATCAGAAATGGCTCCTGGGTTCAAACCCTCTTCTCAACATTTTTATATTTCCCTCAACTGTATGAAAAGGCAATGCTTGAACAGAGTATGTTGTTTGTATATGTCCCTAACCTGCAAAGTGCTTAAATAAATGCACAACACCCAGTTTAAGTTTTGAAAGGAGCTCAATACAGGAAGGAAGGAGGCACATTGAGATTCCTGCTCTCATTGCATGTAGAGGTGAGATGGAGAACATAATGTCTGAATAGCTTAATATTTTATGAGAAGAGATGGTCATCGGAGGGAAGTAGAAAAAATGTGTAATATGGCAAAATCTGCCAATAAAGCAAAAAACAAGCATTTTTCCCCAGTTGGAAGAAACATTTTTTTTCCAATTAAAAAAAGTATTTTGATTTCAATTATTAGGACAGGCTGCATTTAATATCATTTAATATTAAGTAGAAATGTATTATCTGTGAATTCAAATATGCAATGGGAAGGAACAACGCAGCTTACAATTCTGCCAAGACTAAAGGAAAAAGCTGGCAGTTTTAAAGTGTCAGTTATGCTTTATGAAGACTAAGGTGTACGTACATCACTCTTTGTGTCCAGCTCTTGATGATGAAGGCAAGCATGTGCTACTTTGATAACATGTTCGAGTTTTCGTGGCTGTTCTTCCACTTTTGCAGCCAAAAATAATGCAGTAGGAGATATAATCTGTCAGACAAAAAATGCTTCAGTCAGAACAATGTTGCAACACATCTCCCATAAGATTAGTTACCTCTAACAAATGGGTAAATCTTAAAACAAGTGTGATAAAGCCTTGTGGAAGTTGAAAATTACTCTACGTTCTGCTATCTAGAAATATTAGAATGTAGCACTTTTCCTGAAATAGCCTTTATAGAATCAATGAAAGCACAAGACTTACTGAAAGTGTTTAATATCCTATGCAGCAAAGATTGCCAATATGTATTTATCTTCATTTCTACTGTTTCAATGCAACAGGTGAGAGGATGCAACTGCTTCAAGTCTTGCAGCCAACTGTTATTTGAACCAAAGTTTGAGGTATAACTATTTTTGTCACTTAGACATGGTGTTAATTGCTCAACCCATTCTCTAATTATGTTAGTCCTCCCCTCAAAGGTATGCTATGATTTAAACCAAGGCAACCAGTACAACTGTGGATGTTCTATATATCAAAAAGATAGGGAGCATGACCCTGCCAATTCTCATGTACTCCCTAGTACAGGAGAGCTTTCAATCATTCTAGATCACTGTTGTGGGCAAGGAGATAGTACCAAGGTAGGGTGTGATTCAGCTCCTACTGAACAAGAAGGCTCCAAATGATGGTACACAAAACTCCTGGACTGCCTCAGGTGAGTTATCTTGTGGAGTTCCACAGGGTTCTATCTTATCTTTTAATATCTATAATAAATCATTAGATGAGTTCACCATGGGTTTGGGGGCATGGAGTCATTAGTTTGCTAATGGCACTCAGCTCTGTTTTCCCATTCTGTTTGCATCAGGCATGCCAATGATGTTCTTGCTTGGTTGCTTAGGCTCAGTGAGGGCCTAGATGGGTGTGAGCAACCCAGATAAGTATCACATATTGACACTGGGCAGTTTTATTGATCAGGGCTTAGGAACAATTCCAAAATTTAAGGAAGTCACACCCAACACTGCTTTTGAATGTCCACATGGAGCTGTGGCTAGGAATGTAGCACATCAGTTTTGGTTGATATGCCAGCTCTACACATTGAGACTAAGCATCTGTCACTGTCACACAGAACATGGCAACTTATTTCAACTACTATAATGCCCTTTGAAGTGTGGCTGCCACTGGGCACTGAACAGAAACCTCAGATGGCCTAGGGTGCAGCAGCACAAAATGGTGAGTCGCTGGGAGTTGGTGATATCATTTACTCATGAATTCCAGTGTTGGTTTGTGTCCAGGCCTAGGTGTTTGAACATCAATCCCACCCACCCCCAGCATAGTTGATGGGAATTGTTGTCCAAGCACATCTTAAGGGCACCAGGTTGTTTGAGAATATGGAAAGTACAGTTCTTGACATTTGAACCTGAGTCAAGACTGCTTTCGAAAGCACCTTCTCAAAAATACTGCCCCCTCCCTGCAAGGAGTCAAAATCAGCAGAAGAGATGTTGCCCTTGGTGCTGCCATCATATGAAGTGAATATATCTAACCTCAAACAAGCATATTTTTGGTGATGGTATCTGAACTGTACAATTCCCTCCCTTAAAGTGTCCCACCAGATGCTTTCCAGAATTTGTGAATGTATGATATATCAAGCCTTTACAAAGTTTTAATTCTGTTTCCCTTTCCCCCAAGTAGTGCTCTAAGCCAGTGTTTCCCAACCTTGGGTCTCCAGCTGTTTTTGGACTACAACTCCCATCATCCCTTGCTAGCAAGACCAATGGTCAGGGATTTGTAGTCCAACAGCAGCTGGAGACCCAAGGTTGGGAAACACTGCTCTAAGCAACTGATTTCTCCATACTTGGATCCTAAAGTTATTTAGCTTTGAAGCAATTAGCATTCTGCCACCAATGTTTACAGTTTCTCCAAGATATTAAAGCATGGCAGCCCGCTAAAGTTCCTTGCAAAACAGTAATATCTTCTGCCCATTTACTGCATTTTCTCTTTTGTCCTAAAAAAAAGCCTTTTATAACAAAATTTAGCCACAAGTAGTATCATGTCCAAACGCTTTTAAAGAATATCTAACACCAATGAATCCTTATGGGATACACTGTTTACATTACAGCTATTTATCAGAATAACCATAGAATCTATTCAGTAGCAGTGAAAAATAGGAAAAAAACAGTATTAGAATCACAGGTTCCTACTGTGTTTGTACTATTTCAACCAAACAGTCTATGTTTCTTAAAGCAAAATTTAAGTTCTCTTAATATGGCTAACACACACTATCAGCAAGAGAGAAGGATGCTACCTATAACCATCAAGCTCCATCTGCAATATCTAGCCTGTCAACAAACCATGACCATTTCTGGCTGTTACAGAAGACAGAAGTACTTTGTCTAGGTGTCCTGAAGTTTCTAAGCTACATAAGCTGCCAACAAGCTGACTAAACAAAACCTATGATTGCTGGAATAACAAAGCAAGAATAATACCAGAAACTAGACTCTTGGTCAGAGCACCATATTCAGCACCTTGGCTGCAAGCAAAGGGGGAGCTTGCTTGTAGAAATGACAAACCACATGTACAACCAGGGTTTTCTTTCTACCCTTGCAATATCAATAGCTTGTCTATGCAAGTACAGTCGTACCTTGGCTCCTGAACGCCTTGGTACTCGTACATATTGGCTCCCAAACGCCAAAAACCCAGAAGTGTTCCGGTTTTCAAACCTTTTTCGGAAGCCGGATGTCCAACATGGCTTCCACTTGAATGCAGGAAGCTCCTGCAGCCAATCGGAAGCCGCACCTTGGTTTTCAAACCATTTCAGGAGTTGAACGGACTTCCGGAACGGATTAAGCTCAAGAACCAAGGTATGACTGTATGGCCACAATAACTACAACAAAACTGCAGCTATGCACACAACTGCTTCATGTGTATGCACTACTTTGGATCCATGTTCAACACTACAGCATTTTTATTTCTTATATCCCAGTTTCAAAAATACTGCATTTTATCACTCATTACAAAAATGTAAGCATTCATTATCCACTCCAAACGATACAAAATTAGATAAGGGGCACTTACTTACAATAAACTCCCACTGTGTTTATGCTAATTACATTTGTAAAGAAATTTCATTACTGAACTTTTTAGAAATACCTTTAAGGCTCTTGTTAGTTTCTGGAGGACATAAGAGACTGCAGCTTACAAGGCACATTGGCACAGGTCTATCAGGTTCCAATTTCATTATGAACCACAAACTCCACTCCAGTTTATAAGCAGCTGGTGTTGTATCCAACATTCTGTAAGCAGAAGTCTGTATAGCCAGACTTCCCCTTCCTCTCCTCCCCTGACACCCACAAAAATCTTCTATGGAGAGTCTTCTCAAACTTCTGGAGATTTTCGGGGGGGGGCGCACAGGGAAAAGTTTCACCTCACAAGTGGACATGTCTTGTATTAAAGGGACAGGAATACTGGACACTGCCCATGGCTTCCAAGTACTGCTATTATGCATCCTTCACTGGCATTAATGCCCCCCAAATGAACTGATTGGAGCATGAATTATCCAAACTCTCTTAACTCACAGAGCTGTGAAAGAATCTCCCTAACCATGGCCATCCACTCATTGGAGAGTCTAAGCAAGACACACACTCACCTAAATCAAAATCAGCACAGCATTTTAGTTCATGAAGAGATACTAATAGTAAACAAGATTTTATAAATGAGATTCTCTTACCATAGGTGACTACTTACAAGCAGAAATAACAGACTGAGACTAACTAATGTCAAAGAAATTTTTAAATAAATGCTACATATCCCACAAACAGCACTGTTCTTACAAAGGCTTAGATGTATAAAAGCTTAAAAAAAAAAAAGGCTTAGATGTACTTACATTTCTATTAAATTTTGTGAAGGAATGATGCATATAAAACCTGTGCATGTAAACAATTGCGGTATTAATTGTAAGTTGAGATCTAAAAAGAGAGTTAAGGAAGATTTGTTTAAGTACCCAAATTAGAATTCTCTCTCCAAGTGCTTAAATTGAACCATAAGACACAATATGTAAAAGACAAGACTAATTTATTTTCATTTCATTCAGATATAACTTTAAAATATCTGTTAAATTAACAGGGGAACACACTATATAAACCAAACTTCAATAGGCTGTATCTAGTCCAGGGCTCACAGATAAAGAATTGTGCCCCCATCCCCCAAAGGGTAAAACCACTCGCAAGAAAGGCCGGAATGTAGGGCAAGAAGCTTCATTGGGAGTGGTGAATTCAGAAAATCAGGAATGGTGTGTTTGAAATCACACTGCATTGGCTGTAACTTATTCATATTTTTAAATTAATACTAATTTTTTTTTACTTGTACACAGCCATTCTGGGTGGTTGGTACGTTGTCATTGTTGATATTTTTCAAAGATGTATACTAAAGCTTTCAAGATTTTCAGATTATTCCACATTTTAGTCTACATTATGTTTGTTGGGAAAAGCCACACAAAGTTTGTTGTTTTAGAAATGATTAACTTTCTGCAAGTATTCCTAGTGTAGGAAACTGTAAATAAGTCTTCACTGTAAATCTAGAAAAGCTGTTGCTAATCAAGGCATCCAGTCACATATTCACAAGTATAGACAATGTTTATTTGTCCAACAAGAACACACAGTGGGTTCACAAAGTTATCTACACAGGACTTACAGGAAATTTGTGATGGGTTATTAAACTTTACTGTAATAAGTTTGTTGCAGTCTGTGAAAGTGGGTTTGAGGATAAAGTTAGCCTACTAGTTAATATACCCAATGGGGGGAAATGTTTGTTCAACCTATTATAGCAGATTATCCTTGCTAAAAATAATAATTAAAACATCTGTGATTATGTCTAAATTCTGCAGAGAAAGAAAGTTTTTAGAATAAGCCTGTCATCATTCCTGATTTCAGACAACTGAAGGCGTTGTATAGAACACCCAATACATTCTACAGTGCCTAACTTTTCTTTTGAGATAATGGACTATTTGCAGTACTTTGACCATTTTTTATTTTATTTCAGAACAAGAATGGGGGGGAGAGCATTTGCTAGGCTGCGGAAAGGCTGCCCTGTGTGATCTCCTCAATCCACATGCTAGGAGAAGCATCAAATCTCCTCCACTTGAATGTGTGTAGGGAGGGGCAGGCTTCTGTTCCTTTTCATACCTATCTCAATTATTCTCAATTTACAAAAAAAAAAACAACCAACCCACATAGCTTAAACTAACAACTTGCTATCTAAACCTGAGATTAAGAAGACGAAACCCTATCACGTATGCACAAAGCCATTACTGAACAGTTTAGCTGAAACAAGACGGCTGCTCTTCAAAAGGCCCCCTTTTGAGACGCTAGCCCATAGTTTCTCTGCGCCAAGAGGCGACAACTACAAAAAAAAGCCTCATTTTCAGCCCCGCACAGAACTCACAAGCCACACAAACACACACGAGGCAGTACAGGTCACCTCGTGGCAGCAGGATCTGGGGCCTGCAAGGCCATCGCGCCGAGCCGTTAACGCAGCCGCCGAACAAAACCCTCCCTCCCTCCCTCCCCGACTCCCGGGGGATCCTGTGGCGCCTGCCTCCCTCCCACCCACCCCCTCAGCCGGAGAAGAAGGGAAAAGGCGAGCCAGGAGGAGGAGGAGGAGCCAGATCAGGCGAGGCCTCCTCGGCTCTCCAAAGGGGCCGCCTGCCTGGAGGAAAAACTCGGGCTGGGGGTGGGGAGCAGCCGGAGAGGGTCTTTCTCGTCCCTTTAGGCCCGCGACCACCCCTCCCCGTCCCTCTGCCCGCCGCCTTCGCCCCAGAAGGATACACGTTGAGGCGCTGGCCCATGTCCTGGATGAGGTTGGCTGCCTGCTGCCGGTACGAGAGCTCCTTGTCGGCCTCGACGCCGCAGCGGCGAGACGGCGTGTTCTCCAGCTGCTCCCGGCTGAAGAACCAGCGAGGGGTTCCCGGGCCGCCGCCTCCGCCTCCGCCGCTTCCTCCGCCAGCCCCGCGCGACGCTGAACTCGCGCCAGGTCCGGAACCCGCCACAGCCGCCGCCATGACACAACCACTTCCTCCTCCTCCCGCAGCGGCAACCGGCACGCCCGACTCCGCCTCCTCCTCCTCCTCCTCCTCCGTCGCGGCCTCTCTCGCGAGAACTCAGAATCGCGCGAGGAAGAGCCACGGGGCTTCCGCTCCTCTCCGGCTTTATGTATGCATACATAAATGAACAACAACACCTCGAAACCATAGAGTTGTCCATAGACTCTGAATGAGCCGCATTCAGTCGGCAAGGGCGCGCGTTACTCTTTGGCTGTTCTCTCTCTATGATATGGTGCAGCTCGTCTTCAGATTTTGCCTCAGCTTTAGAGGAGTCGAATTGTAGCAGCAATACGTACAGTATTGAGTCCTGCCGGCTGCTGCCTGGAGGTTTATCTTCTCGGTTCCTTTACTCCTCCTTACCCGCCTTTTCTTTCCCCCTCAAGGCAAAATGTAAGGGAGGAAAAGGCGGATTTCAGCGCCGCTGTGAAATTTAAGGCGGTCTGATGCGAAAGGGGACAGGTCTGAGCGCTCCATGATATGCTCAATTCAGTGCAGACATTTGCTGTGTTCTATTCACTTGAATGCAGACACGTGGCCCTTCCACTACTCTGACCGTAGCCCTATGCAGACATGGGGGTAAGCCTGACTGAACGCAGTGGGGTTTACTTACAAGGAAGCATGAATGGGCTTGTATGAATGGGGCTGTAAGTAATGGTGCTGAAGCAGGGCACCGTTCCTTCCTTCCTTGAGATATCCTCCTTCTGCCCACCCAGTTGCTAAGTAGCAGTTTGAGTAGGTAACTGTCAACTGGGCCTCAATGAAAGGAAAGCAGGAGCTTGGAGGAAGGGTTTTATTCGTGAGTGTTATGTAGTGAAGTTTCACCCTGGGCCAGCAGGGGGATACTGTATATAGTTTTCACTCAGGTCTGTAGATAGTTTTCCCTCAGGTCCGCGTCAGTTATTTTAGGCGGGAACTCTGGGCTGTTGTTGTTACAATGTTGACAGCCGGCTGCCTATAAAAGCAGGCCGGCTGAGCTGTTTGCAGTCAGTTCTATTCCAGCTTACGAAATAAAGAGCTACTTGGAGAAATCGCTGTGTCGTCTGCTATGTCAACCCACAACTTAACACTGGCGACGAGGATGGGATGGATGGACATCAGAGCACAGCCAGATGCGGCCAGCCTCTGAACTGAGCAGAATCACAGAGCGAAATCACTGAGCGAAATCACTGGACAGAACCAATTCAGAGCTGACTGTTCTGGCTAGAGCACTGTGTTCCATCCTTCGCCCTTCACGCCGGCATCGGAATCATGGCTTCACTTGTGCCTCTACCGCCGTTTGCGCCAGCCTCTGAATCATGGGATTCCTACCTCGCTCGGTTCGACTGCTACCTCCAAGCCAACGAGCTGACAGCAGTATCAAAGGATCGTAAGCGGGGCCTATTCCTCAGCCTCTGTGGGCCTGAGGTGTTTGAGACGGCCCGAGCATTGGTTGCGCCCGAAGCAGTCCAGGCAACACCATGGGACACGATCCAAGAGAAGCTCCGCAACCACTACGCACCAAAGCCGTCCAAGATTGCTGCCCGCCATGCGTTCTACCACCGGAACCAGGCAGAGGGGGAGTCAATCAACAACTACACCACCGCCCTGCGACAGGCTGCAATGCACTGTGAGTTCCGAGACTTAGACGATGCCCTGATGGATCGAATCGTCTGCGGGGTCCGGGACATCCATCTGCAACGGCGTCTCCTCGCCAAGCCAGACCTCACGCTGCAGAAAGCCATTGAGGAGGCTGTGGCATCAGAAGCTGCTGAACGCTCCGCCCAGGAGATCCGCAAGTGCAGCAGCCCGCGTCTTGCTAGGGAGCCAGTTCCGGTGCATCATGAAGAGGCCAGCAGTGATGAGGCATCCTCCAGTGAAGGCGATGACGTGCACCAGACAAAGCGGGAGCACAGGAAGTTCCAACAGAAGTCCAAGGGCCAACCGGAATGTGCCGGCTGCGGAGGCAACCATTCCCGTGCCAAGTGTCGATTCAGAGACGCCATCTGTAGGAAGTGTTCCAGAAGGGGCCACATCGCTAAGGTCTGCCGATCGGCTCCGTCTGACACCCCCCCTTCATCGACTCGCAAGTCCAAGCCTTCCCTCCAGTCTGCCAAGGAAAGTTGTTTCGCTCTCACCAACTGCCGCTGCCCGTCTGGAACCACGATTGGCCAAACCGACTCGCCTACGCGACGCAAGCTGAACGTCACGGTGCTCATTGAAGGAGCTCCATGTGACATGGAGATCGACACCGGGTCTGCCCTGTCCATCGTGTCGTGGAGCACCATCAAAAGACTGGTACCCAGAGTGTCCAAAAGGCAACTCGACTCTCACCGCGTACACCTGAGAGACTACCAGGGAAACGACATTCCCGTGGTAGGCATTGGCCGGTTCCGGATTGCCTTCAAGGATTTTTCGGGCCTGCTCCGGTTGGTGGTGGTCGAAGGTCAGCGGCCAAGCCTCCTAGGGCTAGACTGGTTTGATGCCCTCGGCCTGGAAGTCACCGGCATCAACTGCATCTCTAACGCAGAGACTGAGGGTCTGGTCAAAGACTTTGCCGAGGTTTTTGATGGCACCTTGGGGCAATATACAGGTACGCCCATCTCCTTTAGCCTTGATCCACAAGTCGCCCCCATCAAGCTAAAGCCACGCCGGGTTCCCTTTGCTCTCAAGGCTAAGGTGGACGAACAACTGGACAAACTGATCGCCCAAGGAGTTTTGGAGCCGGTTGACCACGCCAAGTGGGAAACCCCCATCGTCACGCCTGTCAAGCCAGATGGGTCGGTGAGAATCTGCGCTGACTACAAGTGCACGATCAACAAGGCACTTCAGCAGCACGCTTATCCGGTTCCTGTTGTCCAACACCTGCTGCATTCCCTGGGTGAGGGTAAGGTCTTCGCTAAGCTGGACCTTGCCCAAGCCTATCAACAACTGCCAGTCGATGATGCCACTGCTGAAGCCCAGACGATCGTCACCCACCGGGGGGCATTCCGTTGCCGCCGGTTGCAGTTCGGGGTGAGTGTGGCTCCTGGCATCTTCCAAAGCCTTATGGAGCGTCTCCTGCAAGGGCTTCCGGGCGTGGTACCATATTTTGATGACGTCTTGGTGTCTGCAGACTCACACCAGCAGCTGTTCGAGCGCCTCCGTGCCGTGCTGACCAGGTTCCAAGAGGCCGGGCTCAAGGTAAAGAGGGAGAAGTGCCAGATCGCCGTTCCACAGGTAGAGTTCCTGGGCTATCTTATCGATGCCTCCGGCCTTCACCCGACCACATCCAAGATCCGCGCTATCCAGCAGGCCCCCACCCCAAAGAACAAGACAGAGTTGCAGGCATTCCTGGGGCTGCTGAACTTTTATAACATGTTCCTGCCCCACAAAGCCACAGTGGCTGAGCCTCTTCACCGACTCCTTAGTACAAAGACGCCTTGGGCCTGGGGTCATCGGGAGACGGCGGCCTTCAACGCGGTTAAGGCTCTCCTTTCATCAGACA
The DNA here is from genome assembly GCF_964252035.2 of Podarcis erhardii. Taxonomy (NCBI): domain Eukaryota; kingdom Metazoa; phylum Chordata; class Lepidosauria; order Squamata; family Lacertidae; genus Podarcis; species Podarcis erhardii. The sequence goes on along the minus strand of NC_138497.1, from coordinate 98,608,016 downwards.
GTGTGCTGGTACAGTACAGTGAATCCAGGCCGCTGGTCCTTGCCTGCGACGCCTCACCTTTTGGCATCGGTGCTGTCCTTAGTCACCGTTTTCCAGATGGAAGAGAAGCACCGCTCGCCTACTTTTCCAGGACACTATCTCTGACGGAACGGAATTACAGCCAGCTCGACAAGGAGGCATTGGCACTTGTGGCTGGAGTGAAGAGGTTCCATGAATACCTCTATGGCAGGACTTTTGACCTCATCACTGACCACAAGCCACTCCTGGGCCTCCTCGCCGGTGATCGTCCAACTCCACCGGTCCTCTCGCCACGCATGCTGCGATGGACTGTTTTCCTGGCTGCCTACCACTACCGGCTCATCCATCGCCCGGGGAAATCGATGGGCCATGCCGACGCCCTCAGCCGTTGCCCTCTTCCAGCATTTGTGGAAGACCCGGCTCCAGCTTCATCGCTCCTTCTGATTGAGGATCTTCCGGCAGCGCCTGTATCAGCTGCCACTGTGGCCTCCGCGTCTGCCCAGGATCGCACCATCAGCCGGGTGCTCAACTGGGTGTGGAGGGGGTGGCCACAAGGGCCTTTTGCATCGGAGTTCCAGCCCTTCGCAACCAGACAACATGAACTCTCAGCTCATCGCGGCTGTCTGCTGTGGGGAGACCGCGTCGTGATTCCCCAGGGACTCCGTCAGCGCGTCCTGGAGGCTCTGCACGTTGGCCACCCGGGAATTGTCAAAATGAAGGCGTTGGCTCGGTGTTACGTCTGGTGGCCTAATATGGACGATGCCATCACTGCCTGGGTGTCCGCCTGTCAAGCGTGCCAAGAGTCGAGGCCTGCACCACCGGCAGCTAAGGGACACACCTGGGAGACGCCAAAGACACCCTGGTCGAGGGTGCACATTGATCTGGCTGGCCCCTTTCACGGCCGGACCTTTATGGTAGTGGTGGACGCCTATTCCAAATGGCTGGAGGTCGCCCTGATGCCCTCCACCACTACCGAAGCTGTCATCCGGGTGCTGCGAGGCCTGTTTGCAACGCATGGGTGTCCTGATGTCCTTGTCTCTGACAACGGACCACAGTTCACGTCAGGCACGTTTGAGCGGTATCTTTTGGGACTGGGCATCCGCCATGCCCTAACGGCACCCTTTCATCCATCCAGCAACGGGCAAGCGGAAAGAATGGTGCGCTCGACAAAAGAGGCACTGGCGCGCCTGGACCGGGGAGACTGGCATGAGCGGGTCGCCGAATACTTGTTCGTGCAACACATCACCCCTCATGCGGCCACAGGGAGGAGTCCTGCTGAACTGCTTATGGGCCGCCGCCTCAGGTCACCACTCGACCGGCTACACCCGGACTTTGCCGTGGCTGAACCCCCAGGCTGTGCCAACGCGCCACGGTCATTTGTCCCAGGAAACCAGGTCTTTGCCCGGAACTATGTGGGGGACATTCCTTGGGTGCCAGCCACAGTAGTGGGAGTCACTGGACCTCGCTCGTACCAGGTGGCACTCGAAGACGGACGCTTGTGGCGACGGCACATAGACCAGCTTAGGCGCAGGGTTGGGGACTTGGACACTACCGAGGTGCCCCCAACTGCGCTTGCGGCTCCAGAAGAGACACGTACAGATGGCGAGGCCCCACCTACACCTCCCTCGCAAACTGCCAGCGTGGAGCCGAACCAAGCCGCTTCAGAGGGTCTGCCAGACTTACCACAGACTCAGACCACTCCACTTGCGGAGGCTCCACCCACAGCAGCGGATCCAGGGAATTTGGTTCCAACGCCACCTAGGGTCGCACCACAGCCTCAGCAAGAACTGTGTGGCCCTCCGGACTTGGCTACCAGTCCCCGGCGGTCTGGCAGAGTTCCCAAGCGCCCAACTTATTTAAAGGACTATGTTGTTGGACATGTATCACTGTTGGTCTAAGTATGGGAAATGTAACCAACATGCTTTTGTGCCTAATTGAACCATTACGTGTAGTGCTGTATATAAGGAAACCATTACGATTGGGGCTGTAAGTAATGGTGCTGAAGCAGGGCACCGTTCCTTCCTTCCTTGAGATATCCTCCTTCTGCCCACCCAGTTGCTAAGTAGCAGTTTGAGTAGGTAACTGTCAACTGGGCCTCAATGAAAGGAAAGCAGGAGCTTGGAGGAAGGGTTTTATTCGTGAGGATAAGAGAGGGAAAGTGAAAACAACAGCTCTGCAAGAGATGTGCTTGTTAACCTAGTCTTTTCTATCCTGAGAGAAGCAGACAAGAGGTGTCCAAAACATGTCTAGCAGCAATGTAGTCTCTGAAAGTTCTGGAGGAAGGAAAGGGCCCCTGGGGCCCAAAACCAATGTTACAACAAATCATCACCCTCATGAAATCACACATTATGCTGGCAGATTTCCTTATCACTCATGCCTGTCCCCCTTTCCTTCATCCAGAACCTTCAATCAGAGACTACATTGCTGCTAGCTAGGCTTGTGTTTGGGACATAATGCCTCTGGTTCAATTCTCTTTCCCTCACACCATCCCCCTGTTGTTGTTGTTGTTGTTTAGTCGTGTCCGACTCTTCATGACCCCATGGACCAGAGCATGCCAGGCACTCCTGTCTTCCACTGCCTCCTGCAGTTTGGTCAGACTCATGTTTGTGGCTTCGAGAACACTGTCCAACCATCTCGTCCTCTGTCATCCCCTTCTCCTTGTGCCCTCAATCTTTCCCAACATCAGGGTCTTTTCCAGGGAGTCTTCTCTTCTCATGAGGTGGCCAAAGTATTGGAGCCTCAGCTTCATGATCTGTCCTTCCAGTGACCACTCAGGGCTGATTTCCTTAAGAATGGATGTGTTTGATCTTCTTGCAGTACACCACCCCCCACTGACATTCATTAAATTTCTCTTAGGCTCTCTGACAGAGTAGGAATCTGATGTACCACGGACGCTCATCAAACCAACAAAAAAAAATTTAGTAAAAGATATCATCTGCCCTGTTTTGCATTTCTCAGAACTAAAGGGAAAGTAGCCATCCTCCTACTCTGCAAAAGAATGTCAAAGGGAGCCTCCAGCACAAAATTGCTGAATGTGAACTTATCAAAGCAAATTAGATTTTTTGTGTTTTAGCCATGACTCAAGATAGTGGCCTCCTGTCGCACCAAAGGTGTTAATTAACTTAGCAATGCCAGGATGATTGTATTCTCAGGATGATTGTGTTGTCAGGATGATTGTATTATTTGCTGCTGTGAATGGTTGCTTTATATTAGGCTTTACATAGAATTGTCCTGATTGTTCTTTTTACATTTAATTGCATATGATTGCCCCATTCAAAAGGTAGTCACCTTCATGTTAATAGGATCACCTACAGAACAGTATGTAAAATAAGTGCTTAAGAGCAAAGGGGTTCATGGAACAAGTTAGAAGACATTTAATGAATGCACTGCTATGAAACGATAGACCTACATGCAAATATACTGATAGGTTTCAAATAAAGAATTTCCCCCTCTTCCATATGTGAAAAAGAGCCATAGATACTCTATTCTATCTGCTGCATATGAATAGAACAAATGTAGCCTTTCTTCATATAGTTGAAGGTGAATGTTTAATAATTCTTCAAATGTGGTCTTTTCTATACTATACCTTTGCTGAGGAGCTTAGCTGAATGCATTTCTCCACTTCAGCTCCCAAGTGAGGCCAAGTAGGGAGACTTCTGTTACTATAAATACATCCAGCACCTTGTACTTTCATGAGCATTCCTACATGAACTGTGATAAGCACAGCTCAAGAGCCACAATTGTTGTACTGCAGTTCCATGTGAGGAGATGTTTCCTGAAATTCAGATCTGGCCATTGTGAATGCTGCTATAGAAAGTCCCCAAAACATCAAAAACTATAACAATTGATTCTGTAGATAACAAGGGAATCTGCCAGATCTACACACTTGAAAGGCTCAGAATGCATACAGCTTGCATGAAGGTGCATGAAGCTTCCAGATGTAAACCATAAATATTATACATACTTTTATTTGAAATTTTCATGGGGATGCATACACATAAGGATGTAGATACATAATTATACATAAAGACCCAACACTGCGATAAATGTTTATAGTTCTGAGGTTATTCAAACTGCTTTCTGTCAAGATTCAAGAATGCAAGAGCATTGCCAAACTTGAGCTTATCCTGCAACAAAAAGTAAGGAGGCTTTTGAGAGTCTTAACAAATGTTTTGGATACAAATACAGTAATGGCTTGAAAAGAAATTAATATATCTGCACCAGGATTCTTTCCAAACAAATGTCCAGTGGCTTCTTGTATAAAAATGAATTTGAATTATGAAATATAATAAACAGCCAGGGACAGTAGTAGCCAACCATTATTGGTGGTTGTCTCTTCTCAGGAATCTCTCAGCATATGCAGAGGACTCAAGAAAGGGATCAGCTCCTCATTTTTCACTGGGCTTTGCAAACTCCCACAAGCAGTGAAAGGGATTTTGCCCTTCATGTCAGAAGACTCAGAAATCTGTTTCTCCTGCTGGGCACAAGGTAAGCAACTCTTCCCCTCCTGAACCACAAACCCTGCTCTGATTTGGACTACAATTCCCATCAGTCCCAGCCAGTGAAGTTGTGATGGCTGGGACTGATGGAAAGATTTTTTAAAAATGTAATAATTAATACCTTTAGTTCATCATCAAACTCCTCCATGGATTCAATAAGTTTTCCAGGTTCATGTTCTCCCAGTGGAAATGGATAATCTGTTCCCAGCATCACTTTGTCCTGAAAACAGAAATAAGCAGGTGGATAGCATTATTAGCAGCTAATTCAGGGAAGGAAAACCTGTAGTTCTCCAGGTATTGTTAGACTTCAGCTTCCACCACCTGTGACCACTGATCATGCTAGATGGGGCTGACAGGAGTGGGAATCCAACAATGACTTGGGGGCCAAAAGTTATTTGTCCTTGATTTAATAGGTGCACATTTTCCAACTTAAGAGTGTCCTATGGGGAGCATTATTATTTTTTCTATATATAAGTGAGGCACATTTTGATTATTATATCCTAAAACTCTTTGTTTTTTCTGTGTGTGCAAATTGCTGGCCAGTAAAAGAGAGTACATAGTGGGTAAAAGACGCCAGGAAGTTGAGAATTGTACAAGATTGTACTATTTACCTCAGAAGGTAAGTGTTTTTGTTGTAGGAGAAACAGTGCAATGAGGTGCACTCCCGAGTAAGTGGATATAGTATATGTGATTGCTTTAACATATGCTGTTACTGAATGGATGATTAATGAGGAAGAAAGCAAGATTTGGTATTTAAAGAAGGCAACCCCTTTCCTTCCTTCTCCATAGAAAGGCTGTTCTTCCTGTGCAAATTGCTTCCATTGTTATGGGTAGAGAAAGCTAGAGGTTCTGTGATCATTTTGGATCATTCATAAATTATGTCCTGTGTTAAAGAAGAGGGAGGGAAAAGTAAAGTTATGACAAAAGAGGAAGGTGTATGGAGTGATCCATCATGCCATAGCCATTTGTTTCCTTCTTACTAAGAAATGAATACAAATTGACACTTAAAAAAACAAGCCCTGCTTCTTTTAGATATCACATTTACTCAGTGTTCAGTTGTCTCTGTGGTGCTCCAAGTACTGCCACTGAGCCTAACCTGCCTCACAGGGTTAATAAATAAATAAAATGATATTTCCTCATTTATGCCATTTTGAGTTCCTTGGAGAAAGGAAGACAGACATATGTTATAAACACATCTTAGAAAGAAACAATCAAACAACACAGTCACTGATATCAGAACAAATGCCCAAAGCATTGATTCTGGAGGAAATTCTGGAGGCTGTGTACAAAAATATTTTCCCCTCTGCCAAGTGTCTCCAGCAGGTGTCACCGTGGGGTTTCTGAAAGAAACACTTCAATCTTAACAGTTATGTCAAAGCACAGGCCCACTGCAATCTGCCTTGTGTCTTTTGGAAGCTATTGTAAAGCATGAAAGAAGAGATGTATGCCATAGATGACAAAGGAAATATTGGACGCAAAGGTTCTGGAAATCTGTGTTTGGCCAAGATCTTTTACATGTGTCTACTATATACAGCCATGTGACTCCTCAACCATGTACAGTATAAAGTAAAAAAGTCTGTTATGTAAAGTATATGTAAAGTACATGCCCTTAGGGGCTTTAGATGCTCTTTCTCGTATGATTCTAAGCTTGTAACTGTGTTTTATGGTAACATATATAATAATATATACCTTAATGCTCAGATAACAAATCCACCAGCTGAGTCTGCTGATGTTCTAGAAATAGACATCAGAGCAAACAGGGTGCTGGAAAATACTGTTACTTTCAAAAGTCATTGCCTTACATGGTTGCTAAAAGAGTTCATTGAAGGTCAGTAGAGAAACAAATTACACTCTGTTGGGTCAAAGGAAGAGAATGTGTAACTTAGGTCTCCACAGTCTGTTGCACAGCCACTTTTCTCATAGTCTAATATCATATCCAGCATGGGGCCAAAATGCATGCTGGTAATCAGTGCCTTTTTGGGGGTTGAGGGTTACAAATGAGGTGCCAGTCCACATACCTGAATAAATGTGACATGGGTGTCTACACAAACTGGCTGGAGGGAATTCATTTCCCCTTAGCTGTGCACTATTTTTGATGTAAAACATTACCTTCACCTGGCCCTGCTTTATACATAATGGTGCTGCCCTGCCATATCTTACCAGGCCCTCTCCTTGAGCTGATAGGTCAATGTGGCCTTCCTGGACACCACCCTACGGTTGCATAGGTACCTATTTATCTACTTGCACTGGCATGCTTTCGAACTGCTGGGTTGGCAGAAGGGTTGCAGATACAGGCATGGGTGGAAGAGATGGCGGGGCCAAAGGAAATGGGTAGTGATATATGAGTTTTGTGCCTCCCCTGAGACAGGAGCAAGGGAGGAAGGACAGAATGTACCAGAAGCTGAGGGAGAAATGGTGCTGGCTGGAAGGGAGGGAGCTATCAGAATCCCCTCTGTTCCCTTCCCTGCTGTCTCCTAGGACCAGGAGGGACTTGAGGAGACAGGCACAGTGACAACTCCTGTGTTGAAGGAGTCACAGGTTGTTTGCCCTTGTGCTGTTGGAGGAGGGCACTTAAGTTTGGGGTTGAGGGCTGGCCACCCACAACTCCATCAGTCCAGTCTGGAGCATAAGCTCAGGGAGGGGCTCCAGCTGCTTAGCCACCAGAAGTGTGTGTATGCATATTTGGTGCACCAGTGGAGCTACTAGAAGTTCATGCTTTGTCAGTAAAGAATTAAACTCCCGGCCATTTGTCCTCTTTGGGCTGGGTATGCTCAGGACAGCTGATGATTTCTTTCTTTGCAATGGCCTGCATAAGTTTTGATTGTGTGCTCAGATACTGAATGTTGAAGGTATCTAATTTTATTCCAGCTAGCTGTATAAATTCATCAGTGAGAGATAGAAGTAAATGTGGAAAATTTTACAAGACAGTCCACGGTGTTTGGAGATTTTCTGAAAGTTGCATTGATTCCACTGGGGAAAAGTCTCACAAAGCTGCTGAATATTAAAATAACCTTCAAAATTAAAACAATTCAGATACAATTTGTTGGAGTGTGATTAGTGGTGCCTCAGCATCTCCTACCTGACTGTATAAAAGTCAGACAGTGTCAAATCTCCAAAGAGCCTAGCGCTTAAGCAATAATTAGCCACAGTTAAAGAGCTAGCTTAATCCATGTTGTATCAGCTTTTGTTAATATCATTGTTGATGTGTATTATTTTTAGCATTGTTTGCTGGTAAAATACTCAGCAAGTAAAAAAGGAGGAACTGGATCAATCAAATGCATTTATTAAGTATCAACAACTAGGTTTTTATTGGTGAATAAGGACAGAACAGGTCAAAAGGCCAGGATCTAGATCAAGTGGACTGCTGGCATGTTCAAGTATCACTTCTCATCTTTGTGATCTCTGAATTAGGGAAGAGAATAGGAAGGGCAACCTTGAAAAGCACCAGCAAAATGCCACCATTTTCTCTCTAGCATGTCCTAATGCTGAATCTTCCTTCTAATCCACCTTCCAACCTGGAAAGTGGCAGAGTTAAAAGACTGGGGCATGTTAGAGAGAGGGTGACTGTACTTCCTTCATTATTTGTGTGTCTCAATTTGACCCTTCTCAGATATTTATAACTGTCCCTGGAGGAAGATGGGCAATACGTAATCATTTCAAGTATACCAAGAAGATGAGTTTTTGTTCTCTTCCTGGGTAACCCCTGTCTCACCAGTCTTTTTGCTGCTTATTCTTCTCCTATTGCCTGGGCAAAGGAAGAGTCAATCTAAGGGTGTGCCAAAGGGTAGAGGCATGCCCTGGCTTCTGTCTCTTCCTTTCCATTTACCACCCAGGAGAAAGGAAGGCAAGAGAGAAGGGATGTTTAGCACCTAGGAAAGGTGGCCCCATCCCTTTGCTTCCATATCATGGCAAGTTTTTTTCTTCTCATCTGATGTATGATGGAGAAAGAGAGGCTTTAATCCTTTGCTCCCCCCCCCCCCGGTCATTTGCATTAGGAAGGAAATTTCCATTTGCACCAATAGGAGTGCGAAAGAGTCAGGAGAGAGAGCTTACTTGCAGTCTTTGGCTAAATACCATCTCACTCACCTTTCCTATTACATCTGTTAGCATCTTCAGTGCACATTCATCATGAACAAGTGAATCTGTGTAGAATGAACCAAGGTATTTCTTTGGATCAATGTTATTATCTACTGCACACAAGTCAGGTCGCACGTTGAATCCATGGGAAATGCGCCCCACTGTATAAGGGAAAGAGCCACCTAAAAAGAAAGATGTGTTGTAAATTACTTTGCCTGAATGAATATATCTAGGAGTACCATTAAACACTGTAAAATAATATAGACATTGCTGATATATTCAAGTTAGGGATTGAATCTGGGACTTTCTGCATATGGAATGCACGTGCAGTGATCCCTGCCTCCCCATCCACATTCCTAACAGCTATTTCCTGATATTGACCTTGAAAGGTCTAATCTGGCTTTATACCTGGAGTGCTGCCCTTGCCTCTACCATGCCTTAGCCAACCCCAGTTGAATGAACCTAAGTGTGTAATGCCCAAAAGCTTAAATGGGCTGACTTTGAGTAGAGCTAGTGTTGAATTACCACCCCATGACTAGTGTGTGTTGGGGCAAAGAGTTGTATACTGATGATTTCTGTGTGTCCTCCAGCCTTCCTGCTCTCAGATACTTACCTCCATGGGCAAAGCAAACTCTTAGCTTGGGAAACAATTCAAATACCCCTCCCATAATCATGGAGCAAATAGCGATGGTTGTTTCCGAGGGCATTCCTAATAGCAAGAAAGAGTTATTAATTATTTCTACAGTACTATGCATAATAGTTTTGTAAAAAAAAAAAATTATTACAATTATTGTGAAATCCACTGTGTATAATTGAATAACTGATACTCCAACTTGACTTTACCAGGTCCCTGATTCATATTTTACCAGTAACACCTAAGAAAAGATGACATATGCTCACACAAAGAGTTTCCTTGCTCCCTTTCCATTTTATTAGCAGCTACTTGCCAGGAAAATGAGTGTGATGGTGTCATGTCACATAGATGTTCCTGAGAGATGTGAATCAGAAACACAGATTAGGGGCCACAAGACACCCCTACATTGTTATTGTTGTTTCTTTTAATTTATATACAGCTTACATGCCTTATCAAGTGATTGATAAGTATTACATCCATTATAAAATTGTCACACATACTGTAGTTAAATACACAATAAAAAGCCTGCTAAAAGCACAATTAAAAAAGTTAAAAGAGCAATTAAAACAATTAGAGCAGAAAGTTACAGTTCAGAGGAATACTTGTCTAAGTATGTTAGTCACACTCAAAGTAGATCTATTAAAATTGATGGGCGTGACTAATTTAAGTTCAAAGCAGGAATTCAACACCATGCTCTTCTTATTGTTCAATCAGCATTTGGCTTGCCAGATGGAGTGATCCCCCTCTCCTCTCCTCATCTGCTGTTCTAAGGGTTCTCCAACACACACCCTGAGCCAATTTCAGGGGACATTGGGGAGGAAAAGGGAGGAACCCAATTGTGCAAGTGGAAGTCCTTACAAAGGGCTTATGCTGATGGGCCTCATTAGTTGAATCCCACCCAGTGAGTCTACTCTGACTAAAACTTAGTTGGAAACAACACGACAGCTGTAATTTGACAGGGTCCCCTATCACATTGATAATGAACCCACATTGCATGGAGTCTCTCTGCACCAGAGCAAGTCACTTCCAAGAATGTGCAGTGTGACAGATGTGGAACCTTCTCGTATGAAAGTCTACTCCAGTCTTTCCTTTCTGTTCTTCAGATATTGGATTCCCAACTCCCATGAGCCCCACTCAGGATAGAGATAGAGATGATGGGAGTTGTAGTTAAAAATATCTGGAGGGCACTAGGTTGGGGAAGGCTTGCCTGCTCCATATGGGTGTGAGCTGTTCTAATTCATTGTGGTGACCATGTAGAGTTGCTACTATACAGAAGAATGGTGCTTTGTTGCCCCTTGAGATAATTAGATAATACATTGTTGTATGAATGCATATGATGAGTTTACACAGCATATGTATGTATTTTTCTGTTTTTATACTGTAAACCACTCTGTGATCCTCAGGTGAAGGGTGGTATATAAATTCAATTTTTAAAAAAATCTATATTTGTGGTGGGGAACAGAAATCTGCATGCTTCATTGACTTCCTCCCCTCCCCTTGCCTATTCATCTCTCTCAACTTCGGTTGATGTTGTAATACTGTGCAATGCTGATATTTCACTGCTAGGTACTTAAAATAAAAACAAATTAATAGGTTCAGCTATGGTGCACTGCTCAGTGCCAGTTATAAGCAAGCAAGTTAAAAGGTAGCAACATTTTCCTGATAAGGTTTTGTTACAAGTACAGCACTTAGCCTGTTTACATACACATTGCCATATCCTCAAGTGTAACACTACAGATCTTTTTTCATTTATAAAAAGTGGAAAGAAGTCCCAACTGGCTTGAGAGAAGTTTTATCAGCACCTTTAGGGAACCTTCGTACCTGGGGTTATAGTCCTCTGCTTCCATCTTCAGTGGTTACAACCAAGGATCTTTCCTCGCCTGAATCTTCCCTAATGTGCCATATATGTGTCTCTCTCTTCCAATTAATGGGAATAAGGTTGCCCATAAGGAAGAGTGAATGGACAATATGCTTTTTAAAAATTTCTCAAGCAATCGAGCAGGCAGGCCAGGCCACAGGTGGCTCAGCAACTGCTCTCTCAACTCTCACTAATTCCCCTTTCCACCTCCCTTCATTTTCTGCCTGTGATATTCTTTTTCCAGCAAATCACTGGCCCTGGAAGTTGGAATCAAGCCCTGTATTGACTACCTTCACTCACAGGAAGTACAGATTATCATATCAGTGACTGGCTGGTTGCAAATAATCCCCATGGAAGGAAGAAAGAGAGATGACAATTCAGTTTAAAAATAGCTGATCTTCTCATCGCTACTTTTATTCTTGAAAAGAAATTTCATTTTCATTTGAGGGAGAATGAACAATGTAGTATAAACAAAGAGCTATGGCAGAGAAGGCAGATATGCTTCTGCTTCTGTAAAGACATTCAGAACATTAGGAGTATCCTAAGATGTGGCAGGAGGCATTTGGTCCCATGTGGGCTTAAATAGAAAAAAATGTTGAAGACCCATGTGGAGTAAAAGGGGGGGAGGAGTTTGAGATCACAGTGCTATTGAGATTGAATCTTGAGATCTGACAAAGCTAACAATTTTCTATCATGTGTTAATTACAAGCAGCTTATTCCTATCTGCAATGTCTTTTGTGACTTCTGATGGGAAAAACGGAAAGCAAAAGTGATTTATGCACCTTCATTTCATGCTTCCAAGTAGCATCCAAGGTGGTAACATACTTATTCAAGGATAATGCACAATCTATGCTTCAGTTATCTCATAATGGTGGGTGTGGGGGTGTAAATTGCCACAATTTGCCACCACCCAGAGGCATGTGGCAGCAAGGCATTACATATGTGGAAATTTATATATCCCCCTTTCAGTACTTCTCAGGGTGATAGTTAAAGCCATTTTAAGAGGACTGCTGTATTAGGGAACTTAGAACAATCAACGGCATCCTGATTAAAAGCCCCTTGATGCAAACTTCATGGATGTGAATGAATTTAAGGAACTGTAAGAAAAGTTGTGCAAATCTTCCCTGTACATTTTCAGTTGTGTCTCCTGCATTATTTCATTTATATCATTAAAGAAATTGGAGTTCTTGTTGGAAGTACACTGAAAAGGATAGACCAAGAGCTCTGGCCAAAAGTTTCAATACAAGGAATAATTCCTACTCGAGAGTTGAAAAGAAAAACGTGTATATTCTGCTAAGAATAACAGTTTTAAATTAATAGTAAATTTAAACACAACGTTTAAGTGCAGAAATAATGTAGTTTCAAATATGCAGTGATATAGTGCACAGAGAAACACAAGAAAATTTGGATTCATTTATCTAAGACGCATGTTGAAAAAGAAACACAAAAGAATTGAATGATACAGACTTCAAATAGATTTATATTCCTTAAAAAACCGAGCTGAAGAAGGCATTTCCTCCGAAACAGGGCCCTGTCCTGGTCACCACTACTGAGTCGTATATCTAATTCATACTCCGGATACTTCTTTTTGGCCCTATTTGATTCTTTATTCTGACTTTATATAATATGGACTCTTTTTGACTGCCATTGAGACTTGTATAAAACAATTGTTGTATATTGGTATTTTATGTACCTTTATACTATATCACTGCATATTTGAAACTACATTATTTCTGCACTTAAACGTTGTGTTTAAATTTACTATTATTTCATTTATAGCCCACTTTTCCGCATCTCCATTTTATCCCTATAAAAAACCCCTGTGAGATAGGTTGGGCTGGGAGATGACGAATAGCCAAATGTCACGCAGGGAGTTTCAGGTTGAGTGAGAATTTGAACTTGGGTCTGACACCCTGACTACTATGCTAAATTGGCTCATTGCTGTTACTTACAAACAAAATGAATGAATGTCTTTTAAGAATTGTAAGTGCTACTGACCTACAAGCCAGGGAAGCCAGTATTTAGACATCCTTCCATCTGTCTGCATGTCCCAGGGATGCACAAAGAGGCAGCAGTTTAATTGTTCAGCAGCCTTAAAATTAGAGGCAGTAGGGAAGAGTTTATTAAAAAGTCGACCAAAAATATGACATTTCAAGTAATACAATTGCCAATGTTTAAATGTAAGAGTCTGGTATTTTTATAACACAAGAGTAAAACATCTAAGAGCAATAATCATAGAATCTTATAATTGTAGAAATGGAAGGGATCCTATGGTCATCAAGTCAAACCCTCTGCAATGCAGGAATCTCAACTAAAGAATTCAGTCTCAGCTGCTCACATGAAATTCTTCACTCATGCTTCTGGGGACTGAGGACAGAAAGCACAGTCATGTTTCAGACCAACCTGAAACATGGGTTAATGTGAAGATATGAAATGGTGCTGGGGTGGGGTAGAAAGAGATATACTGTTTCCTGAGCTCCTTGGAGGAAGGTTGTGATAAAAATATAACAAATAATTGCTAGTCTTAGGAGGATCTATAAGTCAGTTAATGGGCTTCTCCAATGGGCTGGAATCTCCATCAGCCAGTGCCAGAGCCCACTTGCAGCATTTAGATGTACATACATCTAAATATATATCCCCTTCTCCTTTTCTTATTAATTTCCATCTTGTCTTCATTTATATTGTGACCCTTTAGGTAGGTACAGGCCCTTTTTAAAATTCTGTGTGAAGCACTTCAGTTATTTTAAGTGCAAAATGATTCATTGTTATTATTAGTAGCATTAAGAATTTTATATGGGAGTAACCCTTGTTCATGATTCAGAATCATGGCATGGACTTCCATACCTGTCTCCTGATTAAGTTGGTATGTCAGGGTACACAGCATTTACATGTACAGAAACTACCAAGTTCACAGCATCTACATACACAGGTCCACCAGCATCTGCACTGGGTCCCTGTTGTCTACCAGGTTCAATTCACAGCACTGTGCTGGTTATCATTTTTAGAACTCCAATCACTCTAAGCTTCAACATACGTGAGACACTGCTACTATCTTCATTTAAGATCCCATTCCTACATGCTTCCCTTCTTTCTTGGTGAAAGATAAGATGATATCTGTCATTTACTGCTCATCTAGGCTTCCACATCTTATTTAGGGAAGTTTTAAATGTTTGATGTTTTATTCTGTTTTTAATCTGGGTGAAACCCAGCCAGATGGATGGGGTATTAATAATAATAATAATAATAATAATAATAATAATAATAATTAACAAGGGAATGTCTACTCACAGCATAGACTGGAAAGAGTTCTGGGGCATTCAGGTTCCAGTTGTTGATATGAGATCCTATCTGCACACCAGGAAATCCAAGCTCTTTCACACAACGATGCAATTCCTTCACAGCCAAGTCTGGAGCTTGCATGGGGAGGGTGCCAAGGCCAATAAACCTCTTTGGGAACTTCTTCACAGTAGTGGCTAAGTCATTATTTAAAAATTGGCACAGGTCTAGAGTATCCTGTGGTTTGGCCTGGTAAGAATCATGAAAGGAAGAAGGAATTAACATGTGGTTTTCAAATCGGGAGAGAAACAAAAGTTGGTTGTGTAAATAACCTTTAGGTGGAGTCTCAAACAGTGCATATGCAGAACTCTAGAATTAAGTCCCTTTGCTTCATAGAACAACTAAATAGGATAGCTTAGCTAGGAACCTATGGTCTCTTAGCAGGACAATTAAGAAGAAAAAAGGAGCACAAACACTAGAGATGGTCTACTTTTCCTTTGCTGAGGCACCAATCCATGAAAACAACCTAATGCACCATACACACAAAGTACAACCTGGAAAACACACAGATACTACAAAATTCTTTGCAACTGCTACTGTTGTGTAACACACAGCAATCATCCAGAAAATGAGATGCTTCCCTACATACAGGAATTCAACTCCTTATACACACAGACACTGCTAATTAGTTAAAGTACTGCTGGGGCAGCAAGATATATATTTGATGGTCCCCACCCCTTTTCAGTGCAGGAGGTCATAGGCTGAAACTCTGGATATGATTTTCCACTAGATGTAGCGCCAAATACAAAAGCTCTTTAGCCACCACCATAATAGGAGCAGATGCCTGCGTTGTTAGCGTTGCTCTTTGATGCCTCTGAAAGCACTTTTGCACAAGTAGAACAAAAATGGAACCTGAATGGCAAATGCTAAATTCCATTCTATCACATAGAAGCTTCAGCCCTCACTGGACACATTGCCCATCTGGCTATTAAGAATTTATTCACAATCATGTAGGTTGGGAGACGCCAATTTTAAAATGAAAGTTAAGCTTTAGTATTAGAGTAAAGCAACTAATTTTGTTGTAACGAGCAATATTCAGATATGTTATTAATAATTAAGTTCCATCCATTATCAATATATCTGAGAAATAAGACAAATATATCCAGCTTTATACACAATTATTTATAATCCATCAGACCTCATCTGTACAATGACATCTGTTGACATTCTTTAGTCTCCTGAGCCTTCTGCCATTGCAAAGTATCTGATTGATCAGAAGGATTTCTGCCTTCCTTTTTGCATGTGGAGTTCACGGTTGCTTGATTTTTGCAATACAAAAATGCTGTAGTTCTTTTCCTTGACTTGACTTACCCAGTAACTAAACATGACAGGAACTGTAGAAAGGGCCTGGACAGTGACTCCTATAGAACAAAATTATTAAAAGTTATTTTATAAATGCCATTAAATATTTTTTTAAAAAATAAGCAAACTATTCCAGAGTAGTTTGTTTATGAACAATGAGACTTCTCTAGGACTACTAGGGAGGGAAACAATTTTGGGATTGTTTTCTTCACTACATAGTAATCAGCTACTTTAGAAATAAACTTGAACCTCTTTTCCTGGAGGGAGGCAATTAATGAATATTTTTGAAAAATAACCCACTACAAGTGAATGGCTCTTCAAGAGGAACACTTGAACTGTTGTTACTTTGGCTTCCAGGTTTGAATGTAGATGGAAATTTATCGGTGCATTTCTGTAGTAATATATTTTGCAGTCTGCTTTAGCTCTTCTTACTCAGCAAAAATGCAATATATATTCTGAAAATCAATTGTTGATGCTTTGCAAAAGCATCTTTTAAAAGCTACTGTTGCCATACTGGACGTCTGCATAGTACACATCCATACTAATAGTACCTGATTGGTTCATCTGTTTAATCCGAACCTCTGGATCCCAACAGTTCTCTTGGATAACTCTGAAAAGTTTCCCATCTTTCATCATTTTGGCTTCCCTCTGTAAAAAATGGGGAACAGTTATTAAGGTAAATGTTATTATATTTCCTTTTAAAGGAATATTTCCATGTATTTCCTGTCTGTTATTTATTAATCTAGTACCCAACGGCTTTTGCTGGCCTGATCTTTTTAACATAACAGCAGTTTACTGTGACACATAGGTAATGGGGCCATAGGGCAGGAATCCATGCTGTATTTAATTTCCATGATTGTGATGGATCATGAGGGTGAGCTAAATCCAGGGTAGCCAATTTGACACCCTACAGATGTTGCTGGACTACAACTCCCATCACTTGAAGTTGAGGCTGATAGAAGTTTTTTATTTATTAATTTTATATCCTGCTGTCCTTCCCAAAGGAGCCTAGACTCTTCATTTATTTAAAAAAACACACACTATTAAAACACATTTTAAAATGGTTTATAATGTAAAAAATCTTTAAAAAAAGATATAGCAAAGCCATGTGTCTGTAAATTGTAGTTCATAACATATGGACGATACTACTTCGGCTATTCTTGGACTAAATATATTTATTTATTTTTAAAAACTTCATAGCTCTTAACAAAAACATCTAAGAGGTTTACATAAAAAATATAAAATACTCCATTAAAAATAAAGATAAAATCAAATGTTATAAGCAAGTTGACACAATCTTTTTATCAAAATGTAAATAAAAGCAGCAGTTTCAAACCAAATATCTATATTATAATTACACATTATGTATTACACATTACAAATTCATGTCCGGTTAGGCTTCCTTAAACAAAGAAGTTTTAGCGGGCGTTGAAAGCAATACAGTACAGCAATTCTGCCTGCCTAAAACTTCCACAACTTTGTGTTTTGACCCAGTGGGTTTCTTGCAAGTTCTTAATCAAGCCATGAGACCAAGGACATTTTAAACCTTGAATATGTTACTAGCCTCATACATCATTCATAACAACTGATAAATATTTTAAAACCTCAATTCTACCCCCACCCCCCAAATTTCATTGTGACTGTATTTTGGCAGGCTCCTGGAATGACTTGGCAGCTGTGTCACAATTCAAGAAAATTGCTCCAAATATCACAAGCTATAATTACAGTGCCGCCATCTGATTCCTCTGGCAAATATAGTTGAAGAATTTATTTTCCAAAGTGCCAGGAGGGAAGAACTTAAGCATATATTCCTACAGAGTATGGAGATATGAGTCCTCTGTTGACTTTTACATAACAAGCACCAAACGGTTTAGAGAAGATGGAAATGACCTGGTGGAATCAAGCATCTTGTTGTATAAAAATAGATGATGGGGATTCATTTTGTTATGATCAGAGGGAATATTTTTTTGGTATGCACAGTAAGTTGTGTGGTTCTTTGGCTGGCAGATTGTTATATGGAATCATTGCAGTACTGAAGCAATACTAAAAAGACTATAATTTCTCTAGGGGTTCTCCTTTAAACCCTCATAAATAAATGCCGACTGTAGCAAGAGAAATAATAGCCTTTCCAATGGCCTGAAGGGTTATACTATGAGATGGAATCTCCAATGAGCAATGTCCTAATTAAAAACAGTGGCTCCCCCACTCCATCTGCATTAGTGATGTGCAGACTATAGCAAGCCCAATGCAGAACGAAAACAAATCTGCTTAGCTCAATTAGATGGACGGAGGTAGCTCTTTCCTCATTAAAAGGTGTGGGCTTAAATCACATAGTCATTCTATCATCAGCATGAACACACATGACCCAGATATATTTAATACAAGCATTTATTTGCTGGATCTGTAGTTAAAATTAATTTGGAGCTGATTCTCAGAGGCTTTGCAGTTAATTATTCGACACACATGGATCCAGAGAAAATTAGTTTTCCATTGCAAGCTACGACTGCCACACTGAGCTCTTCATAAAGTTAATCTAAGGCTTCCTTTCTTGATGCTAAATCTTTGTTTTATAACATAAACAGTGGGTTATATTACACTGTTTCCCAACATTTATTGATATTGACTTCCATAAATTCTAGCAAAAAACAAGAAAATACCATTTTGGTCAGATGATGATGATGATGATGATGAAACTGAACCCCAATATATACCTGTTGTTGTTGTTGTTGTTGTTTTGCATAAAATATTTTGAGGAAATAATATATGATATAGTAAAGCTGAAGCAAAGTGTGTTTTTCTTTTTTCATTTTAATGTTGTGTGATCGGAGATGTTATTTGCTACCTAAGGGAAAACAAGCTTCCCTTGATGTGGTAAGCCTGAGCTCTCACCACATAACAGTGCATTCCAATGAAATAATTACTGAATGAAAAATGATGTGGTCAAGGCACCCTATGGTGGCTTTACCAAGCCAAAAATAATAATAAAGCTCAAATTACCTTTAACCAAAAAAAGTAACTCTGTAATATATCAAAGTGAAAACCTAAAATATAAACCTCCCCAAGGATTGAGAGTCTTGGAAGCCCTCTTCTAAGCTGCCTCACCTTCCGAAGTGACAGGAACCAGCTGCCTGAGAAATAAGGCAAGTTGGTGCCTTCTCTTCCATGTACAGAAGTCAAGCAGACCGGTGGCTGATCACTTCAGCACTGGTGAGCGGACAGCATCCTCCACTGTACCAAAGCAGTATGCTTGTTTAGGGTGCACAAAACCAGTTGTGAGAGCTCTTTGCCCTCATATCCCTGAAGTGAAGACTCATGATGAGACATGTGTTTGGGGTAAAATAATGACTGTAAACATATCTGCAGCAAAGTGTCCACCACCATAAACACTAGCAGGCATAGAAATTGCACAAGAATGGGGGGGCGGGACAGACAACAACAACTCCACATGCCTTTATCTTACAGGGTTGGAGGATGAGTTGCTGTCAAAGCCATCTGAGGGTGGTGCTTCCCCTATAAAGGCAGCCACTACCCTCACCTCATTGGCTGCTGCAGTGGTGTGATTCCTTGCACCACTACCTTCATGCAAGGAGTGAGCCCCAGAGCCTTTCTCTGACTATGGGGTGGGTGGGGCAAATGTAGCCTCCATGTAAAATTGTGGTAGAGCAGCCATCTTCTAACACTGTACCTTCACTCTCCAGTATCTACCTCATGAATGCTGAATATTATGATTAAGAGACAATGTATTTTTAATTAGCAGTACGTTCTTCATCCAGTACATTCTTTTAACACTTGATTGTTATGGAGATCACTAAGTTGCTGTCACTGCATATTAGGTATAAATGATTTAAAAAAAATTAAAGTTGCTGTTTCAGGTGTTTAACCTTACAAAATTATTATGAGACAACTGTATCTGATTTCCAGAGAGGCATAAATCTAGGCCAGCTTTTAGGTCATGTACAATAATTTTTCATTCTACTGAGGTGATGGCAAATTTGAGATGTGATCCTTGAGCTTGTTAAAAGTTGCTTTTCAGAGGGAATGAGCTTTAGGCAGTGGTTGTTATGGAGACGTGAAGAAAATGATTCAGACAAAGATTCAGAGGGCAAAAGTGAAGAAAGCAAAATTCTTAAGAGGTTTTCAGAGTTTGGGATATTGTATTTGTTCAGATCTATACAATGGTTCTTATTTTTTCCGCAGTTACTTTTGGGGCAAACTGAAAAGGGCATAATTTCACTTTTTCTCTATATAATAACTCCAAATAACCATGGGTTATTTAAAAACCATGTGAGTTTTTAACTGCTCCTTAGTCCTTTGCTTTTTAGCTAAGAGCTGTGGGATTTCCCCTCTCTGTACATATTATTTAATCAGAATTTTCTCTCTGCAGGCTTCAGTTTACAGGCAGTGTAGGAATGGCCTTGAAGTAATTACTTACTCCTGGGAAGCAGAAATAAGCTAATGAGCTTGCTTGAGGCCAGATTCATTTCATTTAAAATGGGTTGGACTGAGTTCAGGACCTGGACCTCCATTAAATATTTTGTGAATGGAACAAATCAGGTATAGGAAAGGGTTTGCATGTACAGAAAGGTGTCATTGCTCATGCTCATGTCATGACTTCCATTAAAATAAGGCACAGTAACATGTTATGAATGAGAGAGTTAGTTGGTCAAAGTGCCTTCCCTCCAGATATACGTATATTTTCTGTCTTTCAGGCACATTAAGTAGACAAACATATTCTTGCAATTTTCACCATTCAGTTTGCTAAGTGCCACATGGCTCGTGTCCATAACACCACCTGGTTTTGTAAATGTGTACGGTATTTGTACATATTTCTCAATATAAACAGTTTGAAAGATAACATGTGTTCGTGAACTGGTGGTCACTGACCATGACCGAGGCACTGATGTCATAGTAGATGGCTTGACAAAGATGTTGACCCAGTGTGCAACCGCTGTGAAAAAGGCAAATTCCATGCTTGGAAACCACCGATATCGTTATCCCATTATACAAATCAATGTTGTAATCACATTTGGAAGACTGTGCCCCGTTCTGACTGCCTTACCTCAAAAAGAATATTATAGAGTTGGAAGATTCAGGACAGATAAAATAACCTCTTCATAGTTAAACTATGGAACTTGCTTCCACGGGAGGCAGTGATGGCCACCAATTTGGATGACCTTAAAAGAGGATTAGACAAATTCATGGAGGATTAGGCTATTAATGGCTACTTACTGAAAAGTGCTTTTGTGTTCAGGTCCTACTTGAAGGTTTCCCACAGGCATCTGGGTGGCCACTGTGGGGTGCAGGGCTAGATGGGGCATTGCCTGATTCAGCAGGCTCTTCTTATGTTCTTATGTGTGTGAGAGTGAGCTTTCAAATTTATATTTAAAAAAGGACAGCCAAAAGAAGGTACACCTCCATACAGGACCTAATTAATTCATAGGATTCATTGTCACAATATGTGGTGATAGATATTTGTTTAGATTTAAAGGGTGGGTAGTCAGTATAATGGAGGATCAGTCTATTAGTTAAGTTCTGAATCAGTATCATTTTTCAATACCTCAACTGGAAAGGGCATCAGCAGTAGAGGGCTGTTGCCTTCATGTGTTGCTTGTGGGCTTCCCGGAAGCATATGGCTGGCCACTGTGAAAAATCTGAAGCTGAATTTGATGAATCTTTGGACTAATTCAGTAGGGTTATTCATATAGATTTTCCCATAATTTTAATATATATTCCTAGATAACTTTTTATTCATGGGTCACATATGTCAGAAACACAGCTTACCTCACAGTGTTCCTCCAGCTGAATCCATCCACCATAGCCATATCTCTAGGAGGAGAAGTATACATATGGTTAAATCCATAGCCATGGAAACAGGAGTTAAGGCTATCATGTGAAGAGCTATTCTGACTAGAGCCAAATTGTGACCATAGGGATGTAGGGCTATTTTGGGAGTTTTCAAAAATTTCTCTTAGCTATGGAGCCCAGTTTCAAATATATAGCTACTTATGAAATGTTAAGTCAATAATAGAGTGATTGCACATTTAAAACTGTTGTGTTCAGGCTCTGTTTATGTAGTCCAGGAGGCAGCCAGCCCCTATTAGAAATAGAGTGCTGAACTAGCTGAACATTAGACTAGACCTGATGGACTGGATCTCTTAGGACTAGTCTTCCAATGCTTAAGGTAGCTTCCAGCAGAATAAATAATTAACAATAAAACATGCTGAAAGCAATAATCTATGGGTTCTACCCATAGCAATTTAATTGCACTTGGGTCCCATTGCAATTGTGACTTGGGCTGCAATCCGAACCCCATTTACTTGGGACTAAAGTCCACTTCTATTGGATTCAGTAGTACTTCCTTTTGATGACACATGGTTAGGACTGTGTTCTAATGTAACCTACTGCAATTAATTTGTTAAGGTTTTAGCACAATGAGTGCAGTAATGACCAGCACAGGAGCTGCAATGCTTTGCTCCAATGCTGGGGTCAAAAGCACCAACAACCACTGACCCTGTTTTATTGGTATAGAAGGTGACACAAGAGGACAGAGGGCCTTTTCATTTCTGGATAAAAGCAGCCCATGATGGCATAAAAGACAGGAAATCTGCACTTTTCCTCCCAGGACCTCAAGGTGGCATACATAGTTCTCCCCATCCTCATTTTATCTTCACAACAATCCTGTGAAGTAGGTTGGACAGTGACTAGCCCAAGGTCATACAGAGTGCTTCATGGCTGGGTGGAGATTTGAACCCTGGTCTCTCAATACTAGTAGCCCAACATTCTAACCGCTATACCACCCTGGATTTCTTTCTTATTGGGGCAGTTCCATTTTTAAAGCACACAGAATGTTAGCTGTCCTGTAGTTGAATGGTCCAGGACAATACTGTCCAGCTGCTTGTCCTATGATGTCCATAGTGGTTCCACATCTGCAGTGGAGATGGGATGGGACTGGGCTACCACCAGGATGAATTTTGTTATGATTTAAGAAAATATCTACCGGTACTTCCCATTCCACCAAAATGGACTTTTACAGCACAATGCAGGATACTCAGAATTGTGTTCCACTGAATTCAGTGGGGCTTATTCCCAAGTATGTGTGCATTTAATGCTAAGCCTTTATTATGAAACCAGGAGTAAAATCTTGGGTTTGTGATAAAAAAATTTTTTTAAAAAAAATCTGCTGAGCTGTAATTAGTTAATCATTAGTGTAGGCATATATTGATTCTCCCTTTCAGCCTCTATGCTTCAGAAGCAGGGGTGAAGGTCACCTTCTTTTATTAATATTTAAAGAGCAGAGAAAAGCTTCAAATACACAAGTGAAATGTCCATTGATTCTCCCAGAGAGGTTTAAAACTCTTCTAATATCCGGGGGTTGGGGATTGCAGATGAAAGAAAGGCAGCTTTCTTTTATTTCAAAGATTCTTGGGTTTGAAATATCTCATTATGAGAGACTGAAAAGGTACTCTGAAATAGCCAATAACTAGTTCACATAGAGGCAACTTTAATGCATCTGCATGAATAACCTGGCACAAAACCTGCAATTTTTGTTTTCCATTGATGTCAAACTGTATTTTGCATGGAGTATCCCCGCAACACCCTTCTGCAGAATCAAGTTCTTTTTGTAAGTGATGTGCTATGCACTGATTACCACCAGTTTAAGATAAGGTTGGTATGTTAGTAAAAAGAGTTATCTAACTCTTAGTTCATAGTGTGCCCAATCAAAGTATTGTTTTAATGTGAACGTCTGAGTTTTGCTGAAAATAACTAAAGACCAGATATGGACCCCAGAAACAGTCAAATGATAGTTTGAAATAAATAGTTTGACTGATAGATTGGAAGAGGAACAGGGAGAGTACATCTCTATTATTCTTCCTTGATTGCTCAGCTGCTTTTAATGCCATTGACCATAGTATCCTTCTGAGCCAACTTAGTGGGCTGGGCATTTTATAGGGGACCACAGCTATATACATCTAAGACATTCAGAAGTATGTCTTGTTGAGTTCAGTGAGGTTTACTCCCTCCCAGGTAAGTGTCATTTCCTGCAGGATTGTGTATGCTACTGGCTTGTTTAATAACCCAGTGCAAGTAGCACAAATTCTCAAACTTTTGTTTTTTCTAATGCTGAGTAATATCCAGTCTAAGTCATACTGTGATTAGACCAATTGACATTAATGGACTTAGCTATTTAACTTCTGACCGCCGAAAAATTGATGCTTTTGAATTATGGTGTTGGAGGAGACTCTTGAGAGTCCCATGGACTGCAAGAAGATCAAACCTCTCCATTCTTAAGGAAATCAGCCCTGAGTGCTCACTGGAAGGACAGATCGTGAAGCTGAGGCTCCAATACTTTGGCCATCTCATGAGAAGACTCCCTGGAAAAGACCCTGATGTTGGGAAAGATGGAGGGCACAAGGAAAAGGGGACGACAGAGGACGAGATGGCTGGACAGTGTTCTCAAAGTTACCAGCATGAGTTTGACCAAACTGCGGGAGGCAGTGGAAGACAGGAGTGCCTGGCGTGCTCTGGTCCACGGGGTCACGAAGAGTCGGACACGACTAAACCACTAAACAACAACAACATTTAACTTCACTGATATCAATGGGTTTACTCCAAGTAGGACTAATACTAGATATTACCCAATATAAAGATATTTGATTTATTCTGATAAATTAAATAGCTCTATGCATTTAAATACATTGGCTGCAATGCTAGATATATTTGCTAGGGAGTAAGTCCCACTGAATGATAGTACTTCTGAATAAAAATGCTTAGGATTGCACCATATACCAATAACTCAATGATGCCTTCAGTGGATGAAGAAAGATGCTGATAAAGGGTATGTTCACATTACACCTTACTCTGCATCCAGAGCACTCCCACTGCTAGTTTTTCAAGCTGCATACACATAACTTTGGCCAAAGTACCAATCGTGTAGTTTATTGAGAAACTCTTCTTTGATGCACCCCCCCCTCAAACCAGCTTCAATCTGACTAGAAAACATAAGCTGCATTCAGTTCATACTTAAGCAGGGTGTGTGTTTGTGATACAGCCATTCATGTAGGTGCAGATGGCAACTTAGTTAATTAGAATTCTGGGTTGTTGTTTTTCCAGGGTTGGGGAAACCAAAAAGGCCATGCGTGTGAAGACATCCCCACCCCCTCTCCAAAAGTGCAACACTGCAAATGTGGATTGAAACAAGGGGGGGGGGGAGAAGACAACCTCACTGAAGACTAGCCAAACCCACTGTGTTTTGATTCACAGCAATGCAGCTGAAAACTTTATAATTTTATTAAAAGGTGAAAAAGAAAAGGGACATTTTCCTGTCAGTATTTTTTTTAAACAACAACACACAGAGAACCCTGCCTGCTTTACCAAGCAACTATCAGAACATATTTGTTTAATGGATTCAAATTAATGGAATAGTCAAAATGCCCTCTGGCAAACGCTAGGGGGCCAGAAGCATTTGGAACTTAAGATCAGTCATCTTCTTCTTTAAGAGTTCAGCCTAAAAAAATATACCCAGAAGGGAGTTCTCAAAGCCCAGAAGTATGAGAGATAAAGCTCAGCTGAAAACATTCACAGCAATCAGAAGCAATACTTGTACCTAGAGCTTTTGTACCAAATATCCAGTCTAGCTATTACCTGTTTTAGATCAGGCCACTCCTTAGGCAGAATGTGACTATGAATGTCAATTTTCATTTCTGTAGGTTCACCTGAAGATTAGTTTCAACAAAGGCTTGCACCCGATAAACTTAATTGTGCTTTTGTACTGCCTGCCCTTGGAGTAGTAGTTTTTCATTAACTTAAATTGGTGTTCCAGTCCTCCCACTAACCTATCAGGCTACAGTAACCAATCAGATAGCTCAGGAGAGCTGAGCTGGTCAAAACTATGCAACATGAATAGAGTGTAGAAGCTGGATAGCGTTCAGAAAGAGTTGTGCAACAGTGAAATGACTCCTCCAGGTGCCTTTTATATTGTGCATTCATGCTGAGTTGTGCCTGTGGGGATATTAAGATTGTTATACGTGATCCAGTTTTCATACTGTTTGTGCCTGCAAAAAGTCTGGGGTGGACATACTGCCTTGTTTCCAATCAGTGCATGTCCTATAACTTCATTCTTTAATCCTGTAACTTTTTAATACCACAAATATATGAGTGGGGGGTTGGGGGTTGGATCCCACTTTTGTTGCTGTCTAGTGCAAGACTACCCCTTCATACAGCAATGAAGAAAGCCTCGCAGAACAACTAATAAAGTGGATTGATGTGTATAAATCCACCACTAAAGCACTGTATCAATGACTTTTTACAGAATGCACCTGCCAAAAAACAAACAAGAAATGTCCCATTTCCAGACTGTTGCTATTTTTAGGCGGGCTTCAGTCACACACTGGCTAATTCAGGTTGCACAATGAAAAGTGATTTAGAGCAACAAATTCACTTCCCCAAGACATCAGAGTTTTTACAATGAGGGAAGCATGGGGAACTGCAGTAGAAAGAGTGATAGCATGCCATCTTGCCTCCCCATGAACAAATCAGACTGAATGCTCATTAAATAGCCAACAGCATCTAATCTCTCTTCTAACATATCAGAATGAATACTCAAAATGGAGGGAAAGTGGCATATACATGTAATAAACAAACAAAGCAGTCCTATCATAGAGCTCCCAGTCTGCAGGCCCCCCCCCCATATAAATTCTGTAAGTGGGACCTGTGATAAAATAAGAGTATTTTCAGAGACTCCATTCTATTACCCCTGTGCCCGCAGTTTTCCATTCCCACCAACAACTGTCAGCATGCTCAGTCTTCATTGAACTACTTTTTTGCGGGGTAGTGGGGAGATATTCCTCCTTTGGATTTCCTCCTGAAAGGTTTCTTTGCATGTTGGGTTTTCTCCAAGTCTGCCTGTAGTGTGTGGATGATGCCATTTTGGTTACATAAGAACTGGCACTCAGAGAATTGAGATACGTACCTCTTACTGTATAAAATCTATTAGGGTAGTTTGAGAGGGCTTTGCTTGCTCATCTGTTAACAGATTTGTTTCCTAAGGATGAGTTCCTTTGTCTATGCCTATGGATAAAAACACCTCCAAAGCTCTGCTTTTAATTTTGCAAAATGGATTAAGCATTTCTGCCATTCATTCAACAGCCAGCAGTGAGAAATTTTCACATAATGAACAATTAGGTTTAGTTCTACCAGTCTACGCATAGTGAGTGACTGTATTACTGGAAAATCTCCTTCTCCTGCAACATTTTTGTCCAATGAACCCTGTCAGGCAGTATATAATATGAATTAGTCTAATAAGGTATATTTGCTAGTAATGAATATTTTCAAAGAATCACAGAATCGTAGAGCTGAAAGGGACCTTGAGGGTCATCTAGTCCAACCCCCTGCAATGCAGGAATCTCAACTAAAGCATCCATGACATCCAAACACTGCTTAAAAACCTCCACCCCAGTGGGCAAACAGCTAGCTGCAGGTGGTAAGGAATCTCGAATGAAACTGCAGTAGAAAGAAATAAGTTAAATTGCCCCTGCACAAGCCATGGTCTCAAGCTGAATCATCCTCCCTGAATGCTATTTAGGAAATAAAAACCAAGTGCACAAGGTCCAATCACATACTTAACTTAAGATCTAGTTTGCCCTTTCAATTAGCTTCAAGGATAGCAAATCCCTTTCTTTCTTTCTTTCTTTCTTTCTTTCTTTCTAAGAATGAACAAAGAATGGATATAAAAACTATTGGAACTCTCCAACAATCTTCGTTCAAGGCAAGATTATTGTGGAGATAGACTAAGTGATTAAGAGAGCTACAAAATAATCTGGTGGAGAAGAGGCAATGCAAATGTTGTTGCTATGGAGAAAAAGCCAAGGAACGTGACTAGGCAGCAGAGCATGCTTGATTCTGCATGGCAGGAAAAGGTGTTTCCATGCCACCTAAGGGCAGTTTAGGGCAAAGTAACAAATCTGGATTTGTGCACCTTATGGGGGGAAAGTATCATCCACTGAACCAGCCAATTGATTATTGATTTGTTTATGCAGCTGGCATGATTGATGTGGTAGCACCAATAAGGACCCTAAACACATGCCTGTTCTGTAATGTTGCCCTTCATAGAACAGATGCTGATTTCACTGAAACAAGATTTTACTCAGTCATTGGTTGTGAGCTTTCCTTTCTCTCTCTGTATGTGTGTGTGTGTGTGTATAATGTGAGAATCCGTAAGAATAATGGTCTAGTCCTTTGAGCTGCTGCTGTGTGTTGTGCATGTGTATATAATTCCAGCTTTACAGCAGAGATTACATCATGTATGTGCTTGTTTTGTTATTGCTATCTCATATCTTCAGTAGAAAACCTTGAATCAGGATACAGTGAAGAAGCGCATAACTTTAAAAATATATAGTCTACTACATTTTACTTTCTGTCAAGTTTAAGGTCATGACAGAAGGTATTTAATCTTTGCAGTTAATGGATGATGCCATCTAGTGGCAAAGCCCCTAAGCAAACATTTGAGGCTGCCTTTATGTTTGATTAAATCAAGGCACCTCTAGGTGGCAGTTCCTCCAGTAACCTGAATGGTAGCAACACAGTAAGTACATCAAATAAGTGCTTTCTTGTAGAAATGGCTAGAAACTGAATGGCTGGTTAGGTACTACTGTTACTGGGGTATTTGTTTGGACTAGTAGCACCACTGTTTTTTGATAACAGCACCCATCTGGTGTGCTAATTTGTTGAATATGTGGCTTGCTGAAGCACTAGGGAAATCAGTCTACTGGAAATGCAACCAATGCTCCTAAGAACATATGTCTAAGAACATAAGAACAGCTCTGCTAGATCAGGTCAAAGGCCTATCTAGCTGAGCATCGTGTTTTCATATTGGCAAACCAAGTGCCTATAGGAAGCCCATAAGGATGTCCCTGAGTGTGACAGCACCAATCAGCAGTCTCATCAGATGCTCTAATATTTTGCGTAGAAACAATATAACATTGTTAATTTCTCTCTCTCATAGTTTCCACTTCATCTTTAAAAAGGATGTTGGCATTTCAGAAATATTTTGACCTTCAGTGCCAACCAACAAACTTGAATCTCAGCAAATTTATATTTACAAATTAATGATGAGTAGAAGACAAAATCATGCATTCAGGTTATCTTTTTTCTGACTCACCTATAGTAGACATCAGGGCAGAGAAAGAGATTAAGTGGTACTGTTAAGGGATGTTTTTAATGTTTAATATTTTACAGTGGTACCTCGGGTTACATACGCTTCAGGTTACATATGCTTCAGGTTGCAGACGCTGCTAACCCAGAAATAGTGCTTCAGGTTAAGAACTTTGCTTCAGGATGAGAACAGAATTTGTGCTCCGGCGGCGTGGCAGCAGCAGGAGGCCCCATTAGCTAAAGTGGTGGTTCAGGTTAAGAACAGTTTCAGGTTAAGTACGGACTTCCGGAATGAATTAAGTACTTAACCCAAGGTACCACTGTATTGTGTTTTTAATATTCTGTTTGGAGCTACTCAGAATGGCTGGGGGAACCCAGCCAGATGGGTGGGGTATAAATAATAAATTGTTGTTGTTGTTGTTGCTGTTGTTATATCTGCACACAGTCATGTTCAGTTGTATAGACTGAAATCCTATACAGTGAAGTTGGGACCACTGAACAGAGGGGCTGTCACTTCCATGTAAATATTCCATAGATTAAACTGTATTATTTGATCCTTCTTCCATCTAGGTTAATTTAAGTGCCAATAATTCGGTTTGCCTGATGCTGTAGGTTAAGGTATGAATCAAATTCACTCACTTAAGCTTTGTGCAGCAATGTAGCTGTGAAACAGTGAGAAGCTTTGAGCAGGATGCAGCACACAAAAAGGTACACATCTGCTGTGTATTCAGCAGTAACCATTTTCTAAATTCTGAATTTAGCTCAGCCTGTCTAGCTTGGGACATTGTCTTGTGGCAGCTTGTTTAGATTTCTAAAAGCTTGTTAATTTTTTAATTTTTAAAAAATTCTCACAGGTACATATACCACGTGCTGTTTTCACATTTAATTAAATGAAAATTAAGGGCAAGTTAATCCATTGCAAATTAGGCTTTGTGGGTGAGTGTTGCCAGCATAAGTCACACACTCAGTGTTTATGGCACTTCTGCTGTTATCCTTTTCAAATTTAACAAGTGTGGTGCCAAGAGGAAGAGAGGAAGGAACAAGCAGCCTGACAAAACAAGAGATGGAAACTAAGAGATGCAGAATCTAAAGTAATAGGTTGAATGAATTGGAAGCTATATTTTTAAGGACAGGTGATGCACGCAGAAGAGACACTGTTTTGTTTTTAAAGCCTAGGTCAAGAACAGGGGTAGGCAACCTAAGAATGCGGCCCAATCGCCTTCTCAATCCCGCCCGCGGATGGTCTGGGAATCAGCGTGTTTTTACATGAGTAGAATGTGTTCCTTTTTTAAAAATGCAACTCTGGGTTATCTGTGGGGCCTGCCTGGTGTTTTTACATGAGTTGAATGTGTACTTTTATTTAAAATGCATCTTTGGGTTATTTGCGGGGCATAGGAATCCGTTCATCCCCCCCCAAAAAAATAGTCCGGCCCACCACATGGTCTGAGGGATGGTGGACCAGCCCACGGCTGAAAAAGGTTGCTGACCCCTGGTCAAGAAGGTCATGATGAACAGCTAAAAGAGAAGTCTTAAAAAGGAACAGACAGTGTAAAATGAAAATATAGCTAAGTAACAAATATAGCTAAGTAACAACTAAGATGCACCTGTTGTGCATTGGACTGCTTCCTAGATGTCAGGGTCATCTAGCTCAGTGTCTGACTGGCAGCAATCCTGCAGGATGTTAGAGAAGTGCCTCTCTTTCCCCGATGCTGAGATTTGAACCTGGTAATTTTTGCATTCAGGTTATTCCCTCTATTCATGAGTGACACCCTTCCCCCACTTATTACACAAACAGCTGTAGGAGAATTAACATATTGGGGATGTCTATATATATATTTCATATTGGGATGTGGGGATGTCTGGATATTTCAAAGTGTTGAAATTATTCCAACTCTCCTACCTTTGTTATGTAATTTAATGGATGCTGGACTTCACCAATGACTTCTGAATCGGCAGCTCTGAACTAGCACAGGAGACATCCTTGGTATATGAGAAGTCTTTCTTTGAACCTCAAATGCATCCCCCCCCCAATTATTCAAACCAATTGCATTATTTAAATGATTTATATACCAACTTTTTAAATTAAAAAAAATACAAAGCCAACCACAGGAATATAAAATATTATAAAAATAATTTTAAAAAGCATGTCCTCATAGCCCCATTTCAATTTTAAACTTATATAACAGAGTATCAGAAATTTGGGGGTATTAGTGGCTTGACGTTTCATGGAAACAGACAAACAGAAAGACAGATAGGCAGAGGTGACAGGCAGGAAGCATTAGTATATGGTCCAGAGGAACTGGGATTTTTTTATAGGACATTGACATTTTCAGCAACATGAGAGCTGTAAAATAGCATTCTGAAATTATAAGAAGTCTGCTATTTAATGTTATATGACTTTGCTCTATGTTGCACATTGCAAATGTACATTCATATGTAACTTTCAAGATTTGTCCATTTTGCTTTCTGAAAGCGTTCCATTGTTGGAAAGAGTCATGTGTGCAACTTATGATTAGGCCTCATAAGCAGGCATAACAATTTGGAATTTCAAGGAAGGTTGCTGCTGTTGTTTTGTAAAAAAAAACTTGTTATAAAACCACCACCACCAAGACCCTTGTGAGCTTAACCCAAAAACCTCTATCATAATAAGTTTGGATTAAGTAGTGGGTTTGTTGGGAAAGGAGTGGGACATGTACCTTGCAGCTGATAGGACCGGAAATGTTTTTAAAGGATCCATTCCTAACAGTGAAAAAGTAAAGGGAAGTGGCCCGTACCAAGCAGACTGCCTGTGAATCCTCTGGTGGCAAAGCTCCACATAAACAGCTGTCTGCCAAAGCTGCTAGGAAAAGCACTCCCTCTACTAGTGGAGTCAAGAAACCTAATCACTACAGGCCTGGTACTGTGGCACTGCGAGAGATTTGTCATTACCAAAAGTCCACGGAACTTTTGATTCGCAAGCTTCCATTCCAGAGGCTGGTAAGGAATGAGTGAGGCAGGGAGCTCTGAGTACCACACACTAGCACCCTGCTAGTTTGTGTTAACCACAGTTGAACATTAGCTATGGCTTAACATGAATTGTGAACACAGCCATTGAATTCAAAGCTTCATCTCTAAAAAAATATATTAAAGGGTTTTTCTGTGACAGCCCATTTTTCTGAGGTTCATAATGTTATGTCAAACTTTCTCAGTTATGCCACACTTGATATTTAATTTCTAGAGCTATATAATACCAACCCAGTTTCTCAAACAACGCCCAGAGCTCATGTTTGGATTTTTATTTTATTTTTTACATTTCACAGTGACCACTAAAATAAATTAAATTGATTGCATGTGAGGTCCCTCGAGCAAAGTACTCAATTGGCCTTTGTAGTATCTGTTCATAACTGGAGATATTTGTTCTTTAAAAGCTCTGTTGCAGTGAAAGGAGATATTGTTTCTGCATCAGGTGCTTGCACATTTCACTCTCCTTGTGTTAGATTCAGGGCTGTCTTAAGCATATGCGGCACTGGGGTGCAAAGATCCAGCTGGCGCCCCCCTCCCAGGTTGCCCAGTCCCAGGTGTGCAGGAGGGGGGAGCAGGCCAGCCGCATCAGCGTCTTGCTGGCTCAGTCGCCCCCAAACTCCCGGCGCAGAGCTGCCTGAGCAGAAGAGCCCGCCACGGCTCTCCAACTGATGGATGGGCTCTTCCCCGGACTCAACTCTCGGGCCCCGGACTCTTGGCCTAGCGCCCCTGAGAGCCCAGCGCCCAGGTGCCCTGCACCCCTAGCGCCTATGGGTAAGATGGCCCTGGTTAGATTGCAAAAAATCCTATTTCAGATGACATGGACTGCGAAACAGGAAGTGTTATTTGACTCAATATAGACCCAGTGAAGTGAATGGACTTAAATGGCTAACTGAAATCCAATGCTTTTAATGGGTCCACTTGAAGTATGGCTACAATAACCTAACCTCACTTAACTGGGAGCACAGTACAGTACTTGCATTTCCTGTTACTCTAACGAAGTTTGATAACATCTTGGCTGTCTCTTAGTGTAGACCCCGGTCATCGAGCTTGAGCTTCTACAGCTGCCATGAACCACCACTGGCAGGATTGGCAGCAAGAGCAGCAGGTTTGTTCTATGCTTATGACAATATGTTTTCTCTTGTTAATTACCGTATGCTGATTTAAATGTGCACTTTATATTTGACTTCTTTTAGTAATGTTTTGTTTGGAAATGTTTAAGATAATTTTTCTGTTATCTTTACTGTGTTAAATGTGCATTCTGTAGTCAACCTCCTTTGTAATGCTTTGTTTTGAAACCTTTAGGAGAATATTTTACTTTCTTTAGTAATGTTTTATCCTGGATTGTTTTATTTGATGTTCTAATGTGTTGTAAACTTTCAGATTTATTCTTAAAAATATGAAGCAGAAATAATAACGAGAATAATAATATCTAAAATCACTACGATGGAGATTTAAAACATTTTTAAAAATAAACGTAAGCTGATAGGATGACAAACACCATATTCATTGCTTATGGCAAAAACAGAAAGTACTACACTAACATGTTGCACATTTAGCACCCTCAAATCAGGGCTGTTTCTGCTTCAGTGTCCTAATAAATAAAGTAAATGACTAGCAATAAACTTGTTTGACCACTTAGCATCAAAATACACTAAAGTGGTAAGTGTGCTCTTAGGGAACTGAGCAATGTGGAAAGACAAACAAACCATTTTCAGGCACCTGTGATGCAACATTTGGTTTCTCTGTATTATAATGACCTGTATAAAAGTTGTCAACAGAAAACTACCTGACGCATATTCTAAAACACACCTGGGGAATTTTTTTTTGGTTTGCTTGCATAACAGCCTCTAGCTCCCCCCCCCCTCTCTTTTAATGTGCTTCTTCAAAACTCTTCCTAGGGAACAAATGAAACTCCACTGATCATAAGACTGAATCTAAATATCCAGTAAAGATAACAGATTTTTGGATAGCCCATTCCTGAAAGCTGGTAAATTCTGATGAATTTAAGAATGCACTGAGGGAATCTTCCAGCTTGGGTGGCATTGGCTGGTGCTGTTCTTGAAGCTCTGGTTGATTTGTGGAATACAGGGATAACTCAGGTGGTTGGCAGGATCACTCCAAAGCAGCATCTCTTGCTTAGCAGAGCCTTACTGCTCCTTGGTATGCACTTAAGCTGAGGATGTTGAAGCAAACTGGCAGTACAGGCTGGTCCATTGGGGCTAGTGGAGCATCAACCTCAGTCTCCCCTGCATCTGCCTGACCAGGGGGTGTCAATGGCTATCATTGTCCTCCTCGGTCTCAGTGTTGTCCTTATAAAATTCAGCAGGGAGAAAGATGTGGACAAAACTAGAGATAGTTGAATCTGCCTGTCATTGGCTCTGGCTCCATCTACTGTTGGCCTTTCTGTCTTCCAGCCCACCAGTTCCAAGTTGGAAACATCTGGAATCCAAGTGGAGGGAACACAACTGAACATTGGTATGAGCTCATCATTAAGATTACTCCATGGCTGTGATGATGGTTGAAGATGCATTTTTTTCTTCACAAGCCACTCAGTGTTCTCCAGCAGACCTTTTCCTGGTAAGTCAAGACTTGTTAAAATCTTGCTACTACTATGATGTAGTCAACCCCTCAGTGGCATGCTGTGACATGTTTGCAACTGGTTTTGAGAGTAAAATTACTTGTGTCCATCACAACTTCATTGTATGACACCTTGAGAGTTTTTTTTAATAGGTGTATAGTAAGTATTACATACATAGGTAAAGGTAAAGGTACCCCTGCCCGTACGGGCCACTTGTGTCCGACTATAGGGTTGCACGCTCATCTCGCTCTAGAGGCCGTGAGCCGGCGCCGTCCGAAGACACTTCCGGGTCATGTGGCCAGCATGACGAAGCTGCAGCTGGCGAGCCAGCACCAGCGCAGCACACGGAAACGATTACATACATACATACATACATACATACATACGGATGCAATCTGTTATAGTCCTTTGTATAGACCAGGCTTCCTCAACCTCAACCCTCCAGATGTTTTGAGACTACAATTCCCATCATCCCTGACCACTGGTCCTGCTAGCTAGGGATCATGGGAGTTGTAGGCCAAAAACATCTAGAGGGCCGAGGTTGAGGAAGCCTGGTATAGGCACAGCACAGAGTGCAATCCTATACATGTCTACTAAGAAGTAGGTCCAATTGGGTTCAGTGGGGCTTACTCCTAGGCAGTGGCTGGTGCCCATTGGGGCTGGTGGGGTGGAAGGCAACCTCCATCAGCCCCAGTCAAGTGTGGCCAATGCTCAGGAATTATGGGAGTTGTAGTCCAGCAGCTTCTGGAAAGCCACAGGCTCCCCCTGAACCTGCTTTAGTGTCTTCCTCCTATATGAAGGGAAATACTGCAATACTAACAGCAATACATGTAATAAAGAACACAGTCACCATATATTTACACTTGCATCCTGTCACAAGGAATATTTGTCCCACTGGTCAACACCCCCCCCCCCGCACCAAATAAACATTTACCGGTAATATGCATAGGTCTTTGAAAATTTAAAACAAACCAGCTCCTAGCTCAACCTTAATGTTTTTTTCCTCGATTCCATTTCCCTATTTAATAAACTTATATTTGAAAGCTCAGCTGAATGTATCTCAAGGATTAGTATTTAGGATTAAGAGATATTATATATATTTAAGCCATTGTTGTAATAGTCACTAACAAACGGTTCCAAATGACTGCTGTAAAAGCATTGCCGAAGTTCTGCCATTAATGAAAATTGCTGACTTTAGAAAACCATCCACAGCCTCATTCAGACAAGCCCCACAGGATGGATTTGAACTACATTTATTTTTAAACCCACTTTTCTTTATTCTTCACATCTAATAACTGCTAACAATCAAATCACAAATATTTAGTTGATGTATCAAATAATAAAATAATTGACGAGTACTTGGGACCTGATCCTGACTAGCTTCAGTTGAAGGTAAACAGAAGTCCACTTCAAACTGTTTATTTTAAATATGAGTACTAGGAAGTGTGTGTGGATGAGATTAGCCTCCATAAGAGAGGATCTTTGAGGTTTGATTAGTCTGCACTTAGGCAGAAAACAGTACACAGATCATAGAATTGCAAAGTTGGAAGGGACTATGAAGGTCTTCTAGTCTAACTCCATGCAATACAGAAATCTTTTTGCCTAGTATGAGGCTCCTGAGATCAAGTGCTACCAATTGAGCAATCTAACCACATATTCAAGCCAGGGAAATATCTGGAAAAGGCATAAACTGGACATTTCTTTGTTTTCCCCTACCAGATGGAAGACAAAACTGACTAGAAGGGTGAGGCCTGTTGCAACTTCAAAGGCGGATATTGCTAGGAGTAGAATTGGTATAATAGCAATAGTTTGAGTATTGAGGTAAATTTGGCTATTATTAGGTATAGGGCTAATAATATACCCTCAGTACAGATTAGGATGGACATAAAGTGGATTCAATGGAAGGATAACCCTAAAAGACTCAGCAGAAATGATGTATTTAATAAAAAGAGGACTGTTGACATGTCAGGGGTTCTGATGTGGTCAGAATTTACTAAGTCGAAATTAGTGGTCGTTGGTTAGACTAACCCCTTATTCAGCTCAATCAAAGCCGCCTGTGTTCATTCATAAATAGAACCCGTAGTTAAGGCTGACTTCAGAGACAATGGACAAGAACCTTTCTCGTGTTGCTGGATAGGAGGACAGAGACTAGGGCAGCATAAATAAATTATAATTATTATAATTTTGTTACAGCAATAGGAAATAGATTGAGAGACACATGCCTTAGCCTTTTTTTGCCAGATACAGACCCTTTAAAAGACATTTCTGTATTCACCTAATATCCAAAACAAATATTTTATACCAGGAATTTTAAGGTGTTAAAGGGTTCATTACTAAGTTAAAGTGCATAAATCTGTGAAATAATTCCAATTACCCTTTCCAACAATCCACATAGAATAATAATTAAAAAAATCTGAGGGGAAAACCATGCATTTCAAATGTTGAAAACATTTTATTAATCCTGGTATGTATTAAGTACCATCTAAAAATGCTAAAGAAAGAGACAGTCTCTGGAATAGTGTTTCAGCTTGTTTTGGAGTAA
This sequence comes from Podarcis erhardii, assembly GCF_964252035.2. Lineage (NCBI taxonomy): Eukaryota > Metazoa > Chordata > Lepidosauria > Squamata > Lacertidae > Podarcis > Podarcis erhardii. Next base: position 98,571,020 of record NC_138497.1, on the reverse strand, counting down.
TTACAATCTGGTGTGGGCATGTTTGGGGCTCAGTTTTACAAATGGAAGACCAGATAGAGGATGTAGCCAGGAGCATTTGACCAGCTATGCTCATTTCTGAGGAGGCTAGAACTTTGCATGAAAAAACATGCCTTAGGTGCAACTAGGTTGGATTAATTAAACACACAATACATGGGGCTTTATTTGAAAAGTCTTGAGAAGCTTCAAATGGTCCCGTATGCAATTGCAAGGATGCTGGTGAGTGCATACCTCTGAGATCACATTGTACTGATTACCAACTTCTTTCCTGGCACAATTCAAAGCATTGGCAATTACCTCCAAAGCCCTAAATGACATAAGTCCAGATTGCTTCCTTCCATATCACCCTGCCTGCTGAAAATTGGATGGAAAGGGTCTTCTCTGGGCTCCACTTGGGTAGAAGCATGTTTAAGTGGGATGAAACAGTCTTCTCAGTGGTTGCACCTTGATTATGGAATATTTTGTCCCATGAAGTTTGGTTGGCTCCCTTTCTTGGTGTTACTAAAAGACCTTTTATTTTAGCAGACCTTGGTTGTATATAGGTCAGATTATCTATTTATGTTTGGTTTTGCCATAAAGTTCTCAGACTTGAGGTTTTAGCAACTATGGTAATTGTTTGATAACATTCTACCATAGTGGCTAAAACCAAACAATTACTATTTAAGGTTACACGACTTGCCGATCAGAAGGTCGGCAGTTTGAATCCCCGCGACGGGGTGAGCTCCTGTTGCTCGGTCCCTGCTCCTGCCAACCTAGCAGTTCAAAAGCACGTCAAAGTGCAAATAGATAAATAGGTACCGCTCTGGCGGGAAGGTAAACTGCGTTTCCGTGCGCTGCTCTGGTTCGCCAGAAGCGGCTTGGTCATGCTGGCCACATGACCCGGAAGCTGTACGCCGGCTCCCTGGGCCAATAAAGCGAGATGAGCGCTGCAACCCCAGAGTCGGTCACGACTGGACCTAATGGTCAGGGGTCCCTTTACCTTTACCTTATATTAATAAACAACAGCGAAGTGATGAAAAATTGGTAAGAAGTGACTGTAATATTGCATTCCCCTCCCCCAATAGGGAGGAAACCCAATTTATTTCAAATGAGGTTTTAGGACTCGTAACTTTCTTCAAAAATGTATAACTGACTTTTTCCTGTTTTAATGCGAGCCAAAGGTCTGGAGACCCTGCTGGTCTTGCCCAACCCACCATCCTATCCTTCTACTTGTCCACCAGCAGCCTTCCCTCCTTCAGTCCCTTCCAATAGTCACTTATTTTGTGGGCTTACTCACTAGTCCTTATAAGCCCCCCTTTTCTTATTGCCTTTGTGATGCATTTTCCTGAGTGGATAAGGCTAACCCATCACACAGGCTATAGAAAAATGTTTAGCCACCCACAAATCTAGACAGTTGGGACCATTCTGTGGCTGAGAAGTTTTTTAACAGGTATTTTTCTGAACATCACATTAACTCACCTTAGGAAGTCCTTAACAGCGTGTGGACATTTTTGCTTATGCAATGGAGCAGCAGGAATCGCAGTTGTTTCTCACCCCTTCCACATGTCTAACCTCCATAGCAGCTGGGGTCAGAAGGTGTGCTTCATATCCTGCAATTCAGGTATAATCTTGTGGTCTTTTTCATGTGTCACACACCCATTATGTATATGAATTTAGACGGGGGAACACTTGGTGCTACCCTTACCATTCCTCCTTACCATTCCTCCTTACCCTTACCATTCAGATACATTCGTGTATCTGAAGAAGTGTGCATGCACACGAAAGCTCATACCAAGAACTGACTTAGTTGGTCTTTAAGGTGCTACTGGAAGGAATTTTTTTGTTTTGACTATGGCAGACCAACACGGCTACCTATCTGTAACATTCCTCCTCTCTAAGTGTACTGTGAATGTTTGCAAATACGGATGGTGTCTCAAAATCAGACTGTATACCACTATGAGGCCTCAAACCTACCTATATAGACATCCATTTTCTAGGATTGGTTTTTGCCGTATTGAGTTCTGGCCAAAGCTGTACAGCTACATATCAAAATTTCTAAGGATTACCAATCTATGAAGCAAGAGGTGTTGGGAATGGGATGGCTCAAGATTTGTGGTCCTTTCAGATTTTCAGGATTACTGGGAAGAACTGTATTCAGTGGGGCTTACACCACAATCCTAACCATCACTTCAAAGTCCTATTGAATTTAGCGGGGTTTATTCCCAGGTAGATAGGATTAGGAGTGCAGCCTTGCTCCTTGGTAAGTCTGCAACCCTAAAATTAGGTAGTAAGCCCCACTGAGCTCAACCAAACCTACTTTCGAGTAAACATACTATAGATTGCGCTGCATCTCTTTAAACAAGCAAGGTCGGGCTGAGATAGTTTTTTGTTTTTATTTAAACCGCAATCGCTGCTACAATCCCCACACGCCCGGAAAGCCCCCCCCCTTTAATTTTATAGCATTTTAAAAAGGGTGGCTGCGGGTTGAGCGCGCTGCTTCCACCAGCCGCGACCGAGACCTCTTTCGATAATAGGGCAGCGCACAAGTTGAATTAAACATAAACTTCCCATGATGCGGGTGGGAGCTCAGACTCGTGCTAACACGAGGTGTAGTGTCTCCTGCTAACTGCAGCCTAGCATTGGCTTCGGTTAACGGGAGGTTTTAGGCAAGGCTTGTTGGGACTCCGAGTGTGGAGAGACGCCGCCAGCTCTTGAGCCCCTCCGACGCCGGAGCTCGGGGAGGGGAGTTTGGGCGCGCTCTCGTCCGCCTCGAGGACGGTGGGAGGAGCCGAGCGACCGGGGAGGCCGCCGGCGGGTCCCACCTGCAGTTGATGTGCGAGGAGGAGCGGCCAGGGCGAGGCGAGGCGACGGCCACTTTCGCTCGCTGCATGCCTGGCTCGTGAGAAGGAAGCCTCGGCGTCTCTTTCCCCGCGCGAGCGCGCCTTTTCCCCGGCTTGGCGTCCCCTGCCGCCTCGCCCTCTTCTTCCTTTGCTCTGCTTTCTCTGCCGCCTTGCCCAACTATGGAGACGTCCGGAGACGAACTGGGCGGCGGCAGCAACAGCTTCCCCGAGCCCACCATCGTCCAGCCCCCCGGGACCACTCCGCCGCCAGCCTACCCGGCCCGAGACCCGCAGCCAGCGGAGACGCTGCGCGTCGGGGAGGACGTGCAGTTCAGTGAAGAGCTGGAGGATAGAGGTGAGTCTTTGGGGCCAGTGACGTCTCCCAACAACATGCTTCTCCTCTCCCCCCCCCCGCAGAAACCAGGCTCCTGTCACGCGCCCATTTCTCTTCCTTTCCCGCGCGCGCCCTGCACCTGGCCGGCTCCCGAAAGATTCCTTAAGTTGGCGTCGAGCAGGACCGACCCACCGCGAAGCCACCGCTCCCAGGCGACTCTCTAGGAAAGCCTTCTTTCAATCACCGCACCCCTATGGCCGGCTCCTTTCTACGCGCCTAGCACTTCTCTCTCTCTCTCTCTCTCTCTCTCTCTCTCTCTCTCTCTCTCTCTCTCGCCATCCCGGGTCCGGCCAAGTCTCTGCAGCCCACCCGCTCGCCTCTATATCTCCCTCACGGACGTCCTAGCACTTTCTAATTTACCTCGCTGACCAATAAATTGCTACTCTTAACCCCACTAAATTCTGCCACGTCGCTCTTGTAACCAGCTATATCATGCCAAGACCCCACACTTCATCCCTTCTTATGCCTTTACCGCCCTTTCCTTCCTATAGACCCATTTTTTGCCGTGCATCCTCCATTGCTGAATCCTGCCTCCTGTATTTCACCTTCCTCAGCCACTCCTGCTTCTCATACATCATCTATGGACCTCCCGTGGTCTGTCTCCTCCACCGCTAGCTGTTCTTTCCTCACAACTCGTCTGCTTGTCGTCCATTGTCTTATCACCTGCAGCAGCCATCTGAATGACCATTCTCAGTCCTCCTTGACCCTTCTTAATAGTTGGACTGAAATCTTAACTCTGCTTGCCTGGGAGTAAGTCCCATTGAATTCATTAGGACTTACTTCAGAGTAGACAAGGTTAAGCTTGTGCTGTTGGTTTGTCTTTCATATTTAATTCTTTTTCTCTCTCTCTCTACACACACACACACACACACACACCACACACACTTAACACAATCTATTTTGCCATCCTTGCAGTTAAATTCTTTGCTCACTCATTCTTTTTTATTTTAGAAAAGAAATGGAGCACTGACAGCCTTAAACAAAGAAACACCAGCCTTTTCTTTAGTGTTGAACCACTCGGTCTTCAAAATGCAATTTAAAATGCATTCACTACAATGCAGACAGGCGTCCCCATTGACTGCAAAGAAAGCATGTTATTTTACCCATTCCACACCCCTTCTTAGAAAGAAGGGGCATTCAGTCTATTGTCTTCCTAATAGGCACCTGCCAAGCACGTGCCTATTCAATAGATTTGTGTGTTTTTCTTTCTCTGCACTCTTCCCATGGCATTCTGTTTCATCTAAAGCCAAACAGCTCCCTGCCTGACTTGGAGCTTGCTCTTTGCTCTTCGTTCTCTGCAACTGTCCACAGTCCTTTTTCAGTTTCCGAGTTATAAAAAGGGATGATCGTATTCCCAGGCAGCATTCTGGCTACAATCTTGTTGGGTATGATGGGTCACTGTGCATCCATTTTAATTTTTATTTAATTAGGAGCCGCTCTTAATATCACGAAATAGTGATATTTGAAGGCCTTTTGCAGTGGCTTAGTCACTTTATAAGGATTGGGCAGTATATGCCAAGTTGGTCTATATTCAAGAGTTTGGGCTCAGGAATAGAGGGATCTTGATTCACCTGGGAATGATCTTCCCACTAAACATCTTCTATAGATGTAAGATGATGATGGTGAGAAGGAACAAAGGATCTAGTAAAAGATAATGGATGTATGGGGGAAATAAGAGAAAGAACCCATAAGCTCATTCCTTGTCCCTCCCTTTCCATTGATAACAAGCTCACAGGTCTGAGCTATTATTCTTTCCAAGGAAATGTTAGGAATAGTTTTTATTTTTTGCTTTAATCAATCAAAATTTCAATGAATCTATTCTTTTCTTTTTGAAATGCTATGTCTGTAGGGTGTTCAGGTGCATTTTGATGGGTCATGGACAAAGTATGAAGGTTTTAGCTTCAGCCTTTAGGGAAGCTTAGTCTTTTTCAGTGTCTAGTATAAAACAAAGTTGTGAGAGTCCCCTCTCTACTTTCATTAGGATTCAGAGAATCTTTGTGTGTGCCTACTGTATTTGGAATAAGAAAATGCATTAAAATTATTTCAGTTAATCTGAAATAAAAAAAACTGTGTAAAACCAATTAAAGCAGCATATGTAAAAAAAACCAACTTCATAAATGTATTGTCAGCAGGAGAGTTTCTTTGTATCAATTACAAATTATTTTTTACAGACAAATGGGAAAAAATATCAGTTTAATAAAACACATCACATCTTTCATTACATGTACTAAAATATCAAATGGCGTAATCTTCAAATGTGAACATGACTTTATAATTATAATATACCCTTTCTAGCCTTGTCTGTGTATAAATTAACCCAGGTATGTGCCATAGGAAGATTTGAAGTCACATTCTGGATGGGATTTGCACTCATGATATAAGTTGCAAAGGTCTAGCATTACCTGTGAAACTATTTTCATTTTATGTGTTTGGCAGATAGATGCTTGTGTGCAATCCCCAAAGATTTTTCACACATACAAGCACAATATGTTTTAAGGGGAACAATTTACCTGGTGACACATTCCTTTTTTCCCTGGAGGTAGTAAATTGTAAAACATTTGTCCAATTCTAATAGTATGTAAGATTCAAATATTTTAATGTGAAATGCATAAATTTTGATTCAAGTGGTGTTTAAACAATTTAGACTTGTACCATCTTTCAGAATCCAGTAGCAACCAAGAACTGGTTTTAACTATTTTAACTATAATGTTGTTATTAATTTTGCACCACAAATATGTGTTCTATTTTGGCGGGGCATAGATCCTCCTATTGCTCTTTTGGCATGGACCACACTAATTCATTGGGGTTTTGTTAAGTCTGATCCTGTGATAGTTGGCTCATTTGTTGTCAAAAGTTAGCAAAATCCAACTGGAAATATTTATTCTATAGTTTCCAGAGATCACAGAGTGAACAAGACGAAGGGGGAGGGGAGCTTAATACGTGAACACACCTGTTTTGTTTTATTTTGACTAAATTTTGCTAGAGCAAGTAAAGTCCTTAAAACTGAAATACACAAAAAACCCCAACAAGCTTGGGGAGATGGCTGCACAACAATGGCGTATGTTAACCTCTACTGCACCTGCTCTGATTTTCAGAAATGCATCATATGAGCACCTTTATTTTGCTCTTCTATCAAGCTGCTGCTTGGTTTGTGCATCTGTTTCACTGGCACCTTAAGCAATCTCTCCCCATGCTCTTTAAGGTTTGATCAGGAATTGAGTGTGTGTATGCAAAAATCTAAAGATGTCTGGTTATTTTATGATTGGCTCCAGGTTGCTCCAAGCAGCAATTGGTACTTTTTTTTTAACCTCCTGTGAAATACAAAGACAAACCTGAACCTATGTACCTGCTTTAGCATTATTTATGGTATATAAATAAGGTGAATAGGATTTCTCCTAAACGGGAAAAATACACAAGGAATTCCTGGTTTAGTTCTGAATGGACCCAATTTCTTTTTTTTTCTTTAAAAGGGGAATAAAACACAGCCCACACTGATTTCCTCTTCTGATTCCCTTACCAGGTTTACTAGAAAGCAGCACAAGACTAAAACCTCACGAAGCTCAAAGCTACAGAAAGAAGGCACTGTGGGTTTCATGGGCTTCCATTATTGTCACACTGGCTCTGGCAGTTGCTGCGTTCAGTGAGTATTGAACCTATTTCAAATCTTTCAGCCTTTGTCTTGGATACCCGAATGCTTAAAAAGCCATACACAATGCTGCTGTGTGCTTTTATATAGCTCTGCTACTGAAGTGACTTAGAGAAGGCTTGCCCCGTGCTTATAAATTAATAAAACAGCTGTGTGTATTCTTTTTTCTTTCTTTTTTCTTTTTTGAGAAGAGGACATAATTGTTGAAGGTCAGATGAAGGAGCAGTTTTTTGTTTCCTGTTAGTCTTTGCAGATATGGAAATGTATTCTCTTTTCTCAATAATATAAAAAATACAGTGAATTTAATTTAAATTGAATTAAGTTTAAACAAGCCTGTATCTTTCTTGGATGCCATTTTTTAAAAAAATACAGAGCAAAGGCAGAAAAATTACACACAAAACATTTAATATTTATTTTCCTGTGGCTAATAATACATAATTAATGTTTGGAGTGCAATCTCCACCATTCTGATAAGATTATATGCTCCTTGGGGTACATTTAATGATGCCCCTGTGGATCTGGCTTTTCTGCTTTAGGCTCTTTAAGTAAATATTCTAGAAAGCATCTATCTAAAGCAAATATTACTTTAAGAATCACATGAAATAAAGGCTGCTTGCTTCATTTAAATTGAAAGACGCTAGCTCAGCATAGTTTAAATGTTACACACTTAGTAGCAGGTTGTGCTAACCTATGAATTATGCAAAATGTACTTTATTTAACTCTGTAGAGACATCTTGTGAAGCAAAGTACAAGATTTTGCAGTAGCTTAACAGAAAAGTTAGTTGGCTTTTGTTTGGTTTAATATTGTTCGTCTTAAAAATAGAATTCCTGTTCTCAGAGGCGCACAGGACTTGCTTGTGGATTCTCAGAATATCATCTCTTGGTGTAAGAGAAGCAAAACTGGATGCCGTTGCAGCACATGTTCTTGTGCTAATCTGCAGTGATGGGCTACGGCTGAAAGCTAGTGTCAGCTCCCAAGGGGAGCTATTAGAATCTGGCCAAATGGGCTCTGCAATACTCAGCATATATTACTAGGAGTAATTTGTATGGCAAACACACACACACACCCCCCATGCGTCAATATTTAAAAAGAAAGAAGAAAAGAAAATGTGAAAGCAGGGTTTCCTCTAGTACAAAAGAAATAAAGCATAGACAAGAGAATTGTCCTGTTTCATTGGTGTGATTTTACTGCCTTGGAATCAGAACAGCAACAATTATTATATTGTCCTCAATCAATGTTAACAATACCTTGGCATACAATTAGGGCACAAGGAAGTATTTAGGGAGACAAAATGGGTTGTGGCTTTTAAGAATTTTTCTATGAGTTTGAAAGGGGAGGGCACATACTGGAGGTTTTTGATGGAACTTTGATTCTGTAAATATGCCAACTATAGCGAGTGGTGCAGTTGGATGAAATATTATGCTGTTGAAAAAGAGTGCCTTGTACACTTTGCTTTGTCCTCTTTAAACCAGTGGGGCTTAATTCAGAGTATACAATGCTGGGTTGCATGGATTAGTCAAGTTAAAGCAATTTCCTAAGTATCAGGTTATTGCTATTAAACCTGTTAGGACATAGGAACCTACATTAAAGATGGAGGGGCACATTGGCTGGTATTCAACTATGTTTTAGAGTAGACCCAGTGAAATTAATGGGCTTAACTTAGTCATGTTCATTCATTCAGTTGGTCTCCTCTGAATAAAAACTGCCTGAATACCACCCATTGTATCAAGCACTGAAGTAGCATGTGGGAGACCAAACAGTTTTTTTAATTGATGTCATATCCTTGCATCTACAGCCACCTCCCTTAATATTTAAAAAACATCCTAGTAATAATAGTAATTGCCTAGAAAAAATTTAAGTGCCCTTTAGAGACACCTGTGTTTTTTTAATACTGGAACCCAAGATATATCAACTTTCTAGTAGCATGAACACAACATAGCATCTAGCATTTCTGTTTTATGCATGTCTACTCAGAAGTGAACTCCAATGGGACTTGGTCAAAAGAAAATTCACATAGGATTGCAACCTGAGTATCATATAGGTTTTAAACCCATAGGCATTTTAGTATAGTAAAATAGATTTATTAGGTACGTAGCATTTATACTACAAGAAAGGAACATGTTCAGTGCTGATTTAATTGGTATAGAATCAAAGGCCCAAGCTAGATAATATGTAAGTTGGACATCTGTGACAGGAAAGCCTGTTTGCTTTTATTTCTTTTTGGAGTAGTTGCAAGGGTTTCCAAATTTGATCAGGGTTGTTGCAGTGGGGCTGTGGCAGTGGGCACTGGTACCATGTTTGTGATCTAATTTATCTCCAAAGCTGCTGTATGCACCATTAAAGAGAATATACAGACACATGTTTTCCCCACTAATAAGGCATGTAGGTCTTTGGTGGGATCCATGAAAGGTAAGGAGACAAAATTGGGGGGGGGTATTGCTCACTCCTTTCAAGTGTTCCAGTCTTGATCAGATTACATCTCCCCCCCCCCCGCCCAATTATTCTTATTAAAACAATAATAGCAACAAGCTGGGGATTCAATCACACATCGTCTAATCTTTTGACCCTCAGATCTATATTCTGCCTGTTAAATACTTGTTTTACTTATCTGATTGCAGCAGAATGCTATGTAATAGTATAAAGTGAACAGAATATTCAAATTTTATACGTTTGCTAAATGCTGTGTTGTCTAGATAGCTTTCTAATCAATATAAGCATTTCTCTAAGACTGCTTGATTGATTTTCAGTTTGTCTTAATGTAACTTTCAACGAAGTTCCCATACCTTAGGTTTACAAAAGATTCAATACAGACACAATACATATCTTCAATGTAAATAAGTATATATCAACTGATATGTAATTAGCTAATAAAAAAATGTGTTACAGTGTAATTCAATATATCAAGTATAGCCTGGATAAAGTTGGAGTGATTTAATTTTATGCATGATTCAGTTGTTTGATGGTTCATTACTATAATGCTGAATTTTCTCCATATTTCATATTTCCTTTCATTTGTCAGCTGTTCCCATGTTTGGCCAATCTTTCAAGCCGAGATGCTTGCCAGACAGCTTGGTGATTGCTTCCTGTGTTATATGATTGACTTCTGCTTGTCATTTGGGATAGCTAGATTGACTCTGAGAATCATTTCCAAACACCTGCTATTTATGGCACTCTGTTTCCTAGCTTCTTCCTGTTCTGCTTATTCACAATGGCAATGTGTTAGCATTGAAGTCCAGTGATTTCTACCCCCTTCTCTTGAGGATGCAGATCAGCTAGCCAACACTTTCGGTAGCTGTCAGACTGTTACTGCTCTCTTTCTGTGTTCCTACATTTTCATTTCTTTTAAGATATATTCTGAGACCTCAGTTTATTTTTACATGCTGTTATTCAGGGCTCATCCAGATTTGCCCTTGCCCCGCTGCTTTCCTCAGAAGAAACCCAATCCTTACCACTGAATCGGGACAAGTGTAAATCGAGTTTTCTCTGGCTTGATGTTTGTGCCAATTTATCTCTAAAGAATAGGTTTTCTGGGGGAAAGCACTGGGGCAAGTGGAAAAATGCTTGGATACATGCTTTCTAGGCATGGGACAAGCACAAGTCTGGAAGAGCCCTCAGTCTTCATAATTTTCCTTCTGCTCTTAAGCAAACTTTTGCTTTAACACAAGAGTAGGGTTCATGAGATATACAGATATATTGATGAAGTTATTTAAAAAAAGACTCTGGAATGATTTTTTTTCTCATTATAGTTTAATGAGAAAGCAGAAAAATACAGTCTTAAATGTATCTGTAGTAGATTCTCCAATCTTTATTTCAGGTCTGGCTAGAACCATTTTCTTGTTTAGCATTGCCAGTTTGCAACGAAGAAAAATTCATTAGATATTCTGGACAAACCAAGGATAATGAGGAATGATTGGAGCCAAGTAGAATCCAAAAAGCAGGATTATTTCCTTGTTCAACTTGAAAACCTGTTGGTTAATCTAGTTAAGGGCATGTCATTCTCTGAACTATGGAGGCAGAGATGTCTGGTGACAGTGCAAATGTCAAGAATCAGATTTAGGTGATATAATCTCAGCTGCCTGAATAGCTACTAGATGACTAATTTAATGTAGAAACTCCTTTCGAAACAGCTGATATCACCAAGATAGACTAGCAAGCACTGTTCCCCATTGTTGCTATGAAGATTTGTCCCCTCCATGGAGCTTCCTTTGCTGTTGTCAGCAGAAATAATACTGTTGTAGATTTATGGGTCTACAGATTATGGCAGCTGCATGCATTGAATGAGTGCCTATCATTCATGATCAGAAGAGAGTATACAGTTTGGGATGCACTGAGAACATGTTTTGTGTGTTTCTTTTCGGTACATTTGGTACATTTCTTTTTGGTCCTCAAATTAGTCATAATAGTGATTTCTAAGATAATAGCATTCCTTAAGTCATCTTAAAATTCTGACACCCTGAATGTGCTTCTGGAGCTCAACATTCAAGCTCACAATCCAAGAATCTGGAGGTTCACATGTAACATAGATATTATCTTAAAAATATACAACCAGGGAAAGCTAATGCTTGTTTACACTTTCTTGATTCCCCCTCCCCCATGTTAAACATATTGCAAAATTTACACCTGAGCCAGGGTAGTGATCAGAATTATAAAACAGGTGGTTATTGCAGGCGGTGGGTCTGAGGCACTAAGAGTACTCTCCTTGCCTGAGGGAGCACTAATGTTAAAGGCTAAAGAGCAGCAAGTTCCAGTGCAAACATGTAATTCCATCCTTGTTGAATTTCTGAGGAAAAGTGGGTTGGAATGATTGGGGGAGGATGTCTGGCTACAATATGCATTTCACTTTGTGAAGTCCTGGAGAAGAAGGTAGAAGAGATGTGCCCTTTGACTTTTGAGTCTTTCTGTTTTTATGTCATCAGCAAGTTCAGCCTTTCTGAAGTTCTGGTAGCTGGTCATAGCTCATTTTTATGCTAATTCAAAATTAGGATTATAGTTAAGGATATATGTCATGGCTATTCAATTTTTGCAGTGGATTTCAAATTAAGGACAAAAATATGTGAATTATGCCAAATACTTGGAGAAATTACAGAACATTCACTTTTTAAGATCTCATTATTTTAAAAATATGAAATATATTTAAATGGAAGAGGTTTTTCATTAATAACTAGCAGCTTTGTACCTGGAAATTAGGGATTCCAATAAATGAAAACACTGCAGTTTGAAAAGTTTATTCTGTCATCTTGATTCAAATTGGTATCCACCTGTATCAAAACATAGATGAAGACCTGCACCATGATCTCGGGAACTATCATGCAGAATCTGGTCACAATATCTTAAGAGGTGTCCAAATGCATAGTGAACAAAGAAACAACTTTCCAAAATGGCCTGGCCTGCTCAAATATTTTTTGGGGGAACCAGAGTGTTGGCTCCTATGATACCTGTGCTGATTAGATTTTCTAGCATGATACTCCAATTCGCACGTAGATATTCTAACTACAATGTAGTTCTGGTGTTAAGTACAAGATCTCAAAAGGATTTCAAAGCCAACAAATACTTGCATGGAAATAACCATATACCATTCACTTTTCATCAGAAAAACTTGGCTGGTGAATCTTAGAATGAATTCTGCTTACCTGTTCTAATCTTTCTGCACATGTAGAGAACAGTTTAATAAACATCATATTTTGGTTTACCATAAACCAGAGTGTAGCTTTTAGTGGGTTTAGTGTAGCTCATGGTGTATGTATGCAATTTGTAATTAAGTTCAAATATGACTCACACTGTAATTTACATGCTTCTCACTACCAGGTTAAAGTAGCAGCCAGCTGAGTATGGAGAGAGGAGCTTTCTACGTGTAGCTCCAGATGTTTCATTAAAGACCAGATGGAGCAGTCTTATAATTTCATTAAAAATGACAGTAATACCCCAAAACTAATCTCAGTGGGAATGACACCTGTGCATCATAATCAGTGATTTTAAGAATATTTATAGGAGTATGAATTTTGCACACTTAGATATGTCGGTCGCAATAAATACTTCTTTTCCATTGGAAAAGCAGAATACCACAACCATCAATTACCCTAAACATGATCTACAATTTAGCTTCCAAATGTTTTCCCCATGCAGTGTTTGAGTTGCAGCCTGGTAGAATCTTTCCCTAATTACTGGGTACTAGTTACGTAGAGTGACCTATCAATAAGGCTGAGCCCAGTAACGAGCTGCATTAAACCATATGGCTGAGACAGCAGATTGGGTGAGATGACAGATTATGTCTCTGCTATCTCCCTGCATGTCCCATCACCAATCAATTACAACTCAATGGCTGTCCAACAGACCTGCTTCTCCTTTCTCCTCACCCACCCACTCCTGCTGCTCTCCCTCCCTCTGCTGCTCACCCACCTACTGCAAGAGCACTGTTGCAACCAGCAATGGAGGTGGCAAATTAGTGTAAAATGCCCTTCACTTTTAAACTGTATTTTGCCATTGTTGTGGCAAAGTGGTAGCAGCTCTCTGAGTGATTTTGCCTATAATTCATTGTTCTGAGGACCATGCCGGCAGTACTGATGGTATTGGTTGTTCCCAGATTTACCCCTCCCTCAGCCCTCTGTACTACCTACCCTTCATTGCTGTTCTTGAATGTTCCTGAACTCTTGAATATATTTTCAGGAAATGTAAAAAGGCAGCAAGAGATGTTGGAGTTGGGCATGTATGTCACAGCAGAGTACAGGAATAAATAGTCTAGTAAGACTGCTGGTTGAAAGAAGAAAGATGTTTAAGATTTATTATTCCTAATAATAATTGAAGCCATTCGTGAGGACAGGGTTATATGTTGCGATCATGGAGTCCTTAACAGAAGGAAAGTCTCTAACACTAATTGAAGGAGAAGGGCGAAAAAAGAATGAAAACCTTCACCCCACCCCCATTTCAGATGCAGCTTTACTTCCAACAGGAGAGAGGTAGAGTTGGTTAAAAATCATGTACCCTCTTTTGCTAGCTGAGGTGTCTGTTGGATTAATAACCATTTTGCTATTAGAAGGGCACAGTTGGATTCCACCTCATGGTTTTGTGAATCGTGGTATTTGAAATGTTTCAAAATGTAATGAGAGATCTCTTCAGAGCTAAATACATGATTTTAGAGCAATATTGTTTTACTAGGCCTTAAAAGACCAGTTCCCGATTCTTTGGAACAATCGACAAAAACTCTCATTGACTGAGTAGCAGGATGTTTGTTACCTTAGCAAAAACTCCACCCAATATCAGCAAGATATTATGAGCTGAATGTTTTAAGTTGTCCTCAAACTCTTTATCAGATCGCAAGGAGTGGCTGAGAGGTGGTGTGGAAGAAAGGCTCACTGTATGATTGAGGATGTTAATCCTTTGAGTTAAATCAGCCCTTACTAATTAATGCTTGCTTCCTGACACAACAGACCTTACTGTTATGTGATTTACTGTGGCAGCCAACATTTATCAGACTATCATTTCCAGCTGTGTGAAACTAATAATACCCAAAGGAGCCTGTTCTATGGGTTTGACGTGTGGGGTGTTAGGTATGCAGCACAAACTTATCATTTTAATTAACAAGTCTTGATATTTCAAAACGTAATAGAGCACGACTAATGAATGTATTTTTAGTGAAAAAAGACTAAAAAAAATTCAATAGTGCAGTTTTATGGTAGGATAACAATCTGCTATGAAATATAGAAAACAACTCTATAGCGTACTGTTATGGACAGAATGAATAAATGGCATAAGCAGGTTGATTACACAGTAGGAGGCCTAATATCTAATGTGAAATGAGATGTTGTATATATTCTGGGCATGGTAGTTTAACAGTGGCTGGGAAATGTAATTCAGGGTGAGGTGGCCAAAATTCTTTGAAATAGTGTGCTTTGAGTGTGCTTCAAAGGTACACAGCCTTTATAGAGCTCTTTTCTTATTTTCTCATCTGTTCCATGGTCACATATCCTTTAGAACTGCTGAGATGCATTTGATCCCACTAGCATTACAAATGAAGAAGGCCTTCTCTGGGCATCCTTATCATTGGAATTGAGGTAGCTTCTAAGTGCAGAGCCTTCTCAGTGATGGTGCACCAGTTGTGAAATGCTCTCCCCAGAGAGGCTCTAGCCCTGATTTTGCTGTCCTCCTGGATTTCCTTTTTGTTTTCCTAAGCTTTTTCGTTACATAAACTACCAAAGGAAGTTGTAAAGGACCGTATAAATGTTCATCTGCCAGTCCTCCAGCTTTGATATAGGCAGTAATATCAGCCTGTCTTTAAAAAGTGGTTTTGATGATTATTGAGTGTGTGAAACTCATTGAGCAGTGAAAAGGGATATATAAATGATAATGGTTATAATAAAACACTGAATGACTTCCAGAGCACTTAGTAACAGAAAGTAGTTGTAGCAGACATACCTTGGTTCAGTGATGTAGGAATGGCAGTTAAAAATGCCCTGGCTTCTTTAAAAAATGCACACCAAAACTTATTGTACTTTGTTTTCCAAGGAAAACAAGTTGTACCAGCTATGTATCAACACAACTACATCATTCAGATCTTTTGTCCTCTTGGTAAAATATTTTATGCAAGTATAAATAATTATGTCGCACAAGGTGCATAAACACCTGACCTTTCCTTGTAATTAATCTGTTTAACTGTCATCCAAGTGGTACCTTTTGCAGGAAATATAATTTAGGGTATGATATTGCCATCTGTGCTTTATGAACAGGTTGTCATGGGCATAGTGAATACTACGCCAAAAGCTTAGTTTTTGACCTGTATGGTTTGATGCTGAGGAAGATGTACAACCATAGCTGTGTAATCTACAAGTTTTACTCCAGCTGGAAACAATAATAATTTGTCTATGCCTTGATACAAGTGTATGATAAATCAGCATAGCTGGATTTAGGTAAAATCTAGAATACTTTATAGTAATTTAAATCTGTGCCTGCAGGAGGCATGTGTCAATAACTGGAAATAAGATGTTATTCTTTTTCAAACACTGCCACTAGCTGTATTGTGGATCTTTTTAGAAAGGTATGTTTTAAAAAGGAAGATAAAACATTAAAATGTGGATTGGATTAAAATTCATCAGTATATTTCAACACTAGTTGTTTTTAGGCAGCATCTCAAGACGGTTACAGTCTACAGACTTCTGGGCTCCAACACACCCAGCTTTTTCACTCATCCTCCCTTCCACTTTTTCTTGTTGTTGTTGTTGCTGCTGCTTAACATCCATCTTGAAAAGAGATCTGGAGAACTCAAAAGGCTTGCTCACTATTTCCGGGTATTAAGGTATTGCTGTATAGTACTGTGATTTCCCTCCACAATTCAGGAATGGAGGGGTAGCTGTAACATTAGGCAGGGTTAAATGACAGGGTTAAGTCCCTTGAGCTAGCCTACTATTCTGTGGAGCAGTGTGGACATCATCACATTGCTGGTTTTGCAGCTGAAACTTGGTTCCAGTCCAGATGGAAGTGGGAGAATGCCATCTCCTCCTGTAGCAAAATGATTCATGCCAGCCCTGGTGGAAGGAAGGATTTTCGTTTCTTGAATTGAATGTCAGATTATTTTTGTTCATATCAGGGGTTTTTTTCCTGCATATGCAGCTTCTTTTGGGAGTGAAAAACACAAAATGCTTTTGTATGTTCAACCGCGCCACATATTTGTATAATGCTGCTGTGTATTATTTTGATCATAATATGTTAAACAAAAATACAATCTGAAAAAGGGTATGGAAAGAAACTAAAATTGTCAAGAGTTTGGTTAAAATCCTGTATCCACTTATTTGGGTATAAGCCCAACTATAACCTAATTGGAACCTCTTTATGAGTGCACGTAGGATTGCAGTTTTAAATAAATGTTTAAAAGTTTTAAAGCTTTGCAGGGCAGTCCTATGTATGTATACTCGGAAGTAAGTCTCACTGAGTTTGAGGGGGCTTAAATCTCAGACAACTGTAAGTGTATATAGGGTTCCAGCTTAAATATAGAAAACTTACTACTGTATTGGGGAGAGCAGACAAGCAATTTCTTAATTTGTACTAAAACTTTGGGACATCCAGTGAAGTCAAATTAGTGTTGATCACAAACTGACATAGCACATACCACTTAAGAGTTAAAAATTAACGTATGAAATTACAAGATATGATGGTAATTACTAGCTTTGAAGAAATGAAAGGGGAGAAAGGATTTGGTATATTAATGGAGGACAATTCTATTAAAAGCTGTGAGTCATGATTATTGAATAGAAACTCAGAGTGTTTCTTTATCCATCTCTTTTATTGGTAAGTGTTGGGTAGGAGAACTACAAATCCTCTCACCTGCTGCCCTCTATTCAATGGTTTCCCAGGAAATGTCTCTTGACTGCTCCTCTAGCTTTGCAGATTTATGCACAGTCAGGCACACACACATTCAATCCTCTTGAGCATTTGGTTACTGAGGGGTTGTTTTTTTAAAGGGCTACTAGTTTCTGAATTTAAGGCCTCTGATGGTTGTACAGTTCAGCCTTTAATTAGGCCTGTAGCCAGGTTTGCATTCTTTTTGGGCCAAAAAGTGATAAAGGAGTGGCTTATTCTGTGCCTACAGGAACTTGAGCAATAATTCAGGTAACTATTTAATCTTAATACCAATCATCTGTTAACTCCTTTCGAAAATAACCTAGATCATAGCTTTTATATTTTTAATGTGCACTTGTGAAAGGGTTTGTATGAACTTCACAGATTAGCAGTTGATCATTCTCACTGGGAAACTGACAAGGTCACACTGAAGTTATATTTATACCTGTGAAAACAACAAATGACGTTAACATAGCATAACATTGCATAAATGTATAGATTTTCATGGGTAGCATTTGATTGCTGCTGGAGCTGCAAGTTGCTTTGGATAGTATTGATGCAGCAGCAAGAGTTTATGCATAACACTTACATTCCCATGAGAAGGTAAACTGTTTTATATGATAATTAAACAGCAGTTGTGCAAAAAACCATTGTATGAGAAAAAGGAGCTGCCACAGTAGCATTTGAAGTTTTCTATAGCATTTTATGTTTATAGTATATTTTCAGTCTTGTGCTGTCAGATTTTTCTCCAACCTAAGAAAATCACATTGCTTTGTAGCAATAGAACTTTGTAGCAATGCAAAACAAACTTACCTATTTCCAGCTCTAAATTGAGCTAATAGATTGGAAATACTAAGTAATGAATTTGTTCAACAATGGTTTCTGAACAAAGAATTTTCCTCTGAGATCAAAATGATAGATTTTTGTGTGTGTGCTAGTATAAAAGTGTGGAAGCCTTAGATCAGGCAGAGGCAAACTCGGCCCTCCAGATGTTTTGAGACTACAATTCCCATCATCCCTGACCACTGGTCCTGTTAGCTAGGGATGATGGGAGTTGTAATCCCAAAACATCTGGAGGGCCGAGTTTGCCTATTCCTGACTTAGATATTGTCACAGAGTCAGCTGGTCAGTAAATCACAGTTCAGAGCTGGAGTTATTAGAAAAACACAATCTTTACAGACTTAGCTGGTTTCATGCTCAGTGAGCACAGCAGCTCATGCCCTGTAGGTCCTACTCCATGAAATCAGTTGCTGAAAGTAAAGGTATCTGCCTCCCCACAGCCATCTATGTGTCCTCCTCTCCAGGGCTTCTTCCGAACAATTGGAGACAGCGCTGCATGCAGCCTATCTTTGCTTTGCCCATTTCATCCCTCTACTTGTTTGGGGAGCAGGGAGGGGAGACACCCAGGAGTCTTCAATACCTTACTAATCTCTACCTCTTGACCTCCCTTCTCTCACATGTCTGCTTCAGCTTCTGCCTCTGATGCTTGACTTCTCTGCCGCATACTCTCCCAACTCATTGAGCCTTAATGCCCCTTCAGCTTCTGACAGCTTCTTTTTTCCAGACTTCTCCCTGTAACCATTCACCATTGTCTCACTACCACTTCCTGGACTCTGAGCATTCTTCCCTTGATGGTTCCCCAGCTGGTTTCTCCCACCACTCCTCTGTGTCCAACCAGTCCATGACAGATTTGCCCTTAGCAGATGGCAACCTACACATCATTCATTTACCACTGTGTAACGCTGCAGGATTACATAATCTGTAGAGCACATGTCAACCTATATTAGATTCTTGTAGCCATTTCTTTTGTTAAGAGCTAACCTTGTGGCTTTTTTTACATCAAGACAAGACAAGACTGATCAAATTTCATAATTTTTGAATAGCTCAAGAATATATCATGTGTCGTTAATGCAATATCATTCACTAGAAAAGCTAGCTGTGAAACATAATCCATCATACAAATGCTTTTGGGTAATGCATAACTCAAATCTTATTTGGAACATGATATTATATAAAGTAGACATTGCGTTACTCATTTGGCATTCATTGGCAAGCATGTGACCAAGGTCTCCCCCCCCCCTTTTTTTCTTTACAATCCTAAACCTTTCCCTCCAAGCCCTTTGCTTTTGGCCAAAGTGCTGGTCTTAGACAAAATGGGAGTGAAAATGATGCATGTAGTAGTTCCTGAAGATAATTGGTACACTTCCTTCATGGGGGGAAATGAATACGGATATCCTATTTTCTGTATCCTGTGATACCTACCCATTTTCTTCATATACTGGTCTCTTGAGAAATCAATACTGTGCCCTATGTTAGGTTATGATCTTTGTTCTGTCAACATCCTGCTGCTAGATTCGGAATTTCTACATGTGCAAAAAATACCGTAATAATAATAAAGTATAGAAAAAACTGTGATGTTTTCTTCACCACTTCATACAGTTCAAAGGACATAACAACATTAAATCAATCATCCTCATAAGAATAAAAAGAGATAGTCCTCCCTACAGGAGCGCTACACATTTCCTATTCTCTTCCATAGTTTATATTGTAAATACTACTACTGCTAATTTTATTATTTATACCCTTCCCATCTGGCTGGGTTTCCATAGCCACTCTGGGCAGTTTACAGCCAGGTACATGATGCTTTTTCCTTCTATTAAAAAAATACTGAGATACATTGTTTTCATTTATTTATCAAAAGATCCCAGGATGGTGTACAACATTAAGAACATATTTTACAGATCACAATAATAAAAACCCTAAGAACAGACAGCATAAGGATAACATAATCACAATAGCAGTCCTCCCCGCATGGCCTTAACAGGCCACAGATTACTTAATGTGCAGAGGTCTGGGTAAAGAGGAATGGTTTTGCCTGGCACATAAAGACATGTAATAGGCTCGCCTAGCGTCATCATCTAGGGAGAGCATTCCACAGGGAGAACCACCACAGAAAAGGCACGCTTTTGTGTTGCTGCCCTCCAAACCTCTCAAGCGATATAAATAAATATGACAGGACAGATATAATTTTTTTCATTTTGTGCTGAATGGTCAGAATTGGCTTTTGTTTTCAAAATCAGAAGTAAAGCAGATTAATCAGCTTGCTAGTTTATCACAATTCAAGGCACTTTATTATGAAGGTATTGTTAAGGTATTGATTACAAAGATTTGTACTGGTGTTAAAAGTTCAGCTCGGACTTAATTTTTCTTTAATTTGTTTTTAAAGATTCCATCATAAATTAGGATTCTCAGACTGATAGGAAAGGGCTAGTTATAGGTTCCCAATCACAGCCTAATTGTCTGTAATACTGGAGTCTAATTCATCTAATTGTCAGGAAGAGAAATGATTAGCACTTTCCCCCCATTTTGTAATTAGTACTTGGTGCTTCTGAATCCCATATCAGATTAAATTCCTGCTCATATAATGAGCTTAACATGGTTTCATGGGCTGATAGATAATTATTCAGTGACAGCAATCGCTGGATAGTTAAGACCAGGCATGGACTTTGTGTTGGTTCCAGAGGATTCCAAGCTTTTGAGGTCACATCCTAAAGAGAAATGGTAGGAGTCACCAAAAAGATGGTTAACTTCTCTATGCTTCCTGTAGTGTGTAACAGCATTATAACGTTGTGATAATTTCCCCCTCAAAGCCTTTGTAATGGAAAATATCCATTTCTTTCCCCTCAAAAGTGCATTTTTGCAGGAACCAATCTATGGTTTTCATAAGTATTTGGGTGTATGTCAATACAGCAATGTTTTTGTTACTTGTAGGTTGAACATACTGATATGCAGCTAGTATTAAGGTGCTGGATTGGATAAGATACATTGAGGGGGATTTCTAGACAGGAAAATACTACAGGAATAGCGGGCAATGCAAATGAAATAAAAATGGTTACAAGAAACAGTGGAATGACAAGAAGAACAAGGATATCACAGCAGGTAGACTATTCATTTGCTGAATGCAATTTTATTTAATTCAGTAGCATTCATTATCTGGCATGCATTACCAGGCAATGAATAAATAAATAAATAAATAAACAAAGGTACACATGTAATCTGTGCACTTTTTTCTCTTGGGATTTCCTTCAGCTGACCCGCTTGTTAGTCTATATCATATGCTCTAGATATCCTGTTTAATGGAAAGAGATTTAAGAACATCCTTTTAGCAAGACAAGGCACACACCTTGTCACAACAGTCTTTCTCTAATACATGTCTAATACATGAGATTGGTGTTATATAGTCTTCTTCCCTAAGTGTGTCGTATTGTGGTTAAACCCAGAATTAGCACTTTGTAGCTGTTGCAGCTCTGACAAATATGCCCTGCTCTAGATTAATTTGCTATACTAGAGGAGAAAGAAGGGTAGTGGATGGTCTACCTGCAGCTGGTGTGGTGAAGTGCTGGCCCCCAGCTCTGATCTAGCCTCCCAAGTTACAAATTTGCTGGTTACATAAATTGCAGTAGATGGTTCAGGAAAAGCTGGTGATCAAGGTCCCTGCCACTGCCCCACTGCTTGTTTATTCTTTTTTCACTTATAATATTTAATTGGTTTTGTTAAAGTACAAACTTAACCAAAAGGAAACAGAAAACAAAGAATCAAATGTGTTAATCACAAAGCATCACAGCCTGGAAGGACGAAAGATACAGTGTAGCTCCAAAGCAACAATGAAGACATGTAAAAACAAAAGTACTTCCCCACTTTGAGTTTTACCATTACGGAGCATGAAGTTCTATAACGTCTCAGATGATCCAGACATTTGCATATACCGGTGACACTGAGCAACCATGTATCTCAGTATTCTTAAAAGAAATAAAATCATGATGAGTTTTCTTTTTTTCTTTTTTTGCTGTGCATAAGAACATAGGACAAGCCTGCAGCACCAGGCCAATTGCCCATCTAGTCCAGGATCCTGTTTTCACAGTGGCCAACCAGATGCTTGTGGGAATCCTGTAAGCTGGACATGAGCACAAAAGTACTCTGCCCACTTGCAGTTTGCAGCAACTGGTATTCGGCGGCATACTGCCTCTGACAATGGAGGCAGAATGCGGTCATCACGGCTAGTAGGCATTAATAGCCTTATTATCCATGAATTTATCTAGTTCTCTTTTGAAGCCATGCAAGTTGATGGCAATCGCTGTCTCTTGGGCAAGCAAGTTCCATAGTTGTAAATATGCAATTTTCATAGTTTTAAATACACAGCGTGGTGAAGTATTTTCTTTTCTCTGTTCCAAATTTTCCAACATTCACCTTCATCGAATATCCTTGAGTTCTAGTGTTGTGTGAGAGGGGAGACATTTACAAGTTCTGATGTCTGTGGTGTGCTCTCTGTCCATTTTGAAATGGCAGGCAATGGTGGTGGTGACATTTAACCCTGATATCGCTGCTCCTACAAAGCCAGCCAAAATTTCTTCCTCCTCCTCTCTGACCTGCAGCTCCCAAGGCACCCATATGCTGCTTGAAGAAGTATTATTTTCCAGTCCAGTGCCACAGTGGAGAGCAAAGTTGCCACAATCCCTTTTAGACCCGAGAGGACATGGTTTCCTTTCCCATTGTGTCCCGGGGCTGGAAAGTTTGCACAGCGCCTGCAGCAGTTTCAGCAGCTGCTACAAGATTCTACTCAGTCCAGTGCCATGAGGAGGAGGAAGATTGTCTCCTCTGCTGTTCATAGATAGGTCTCTGAACAGCAGGGAGCAGTTTTATTATAGCTGAGCACTATAATAGGGAGGAAAACTCCTCCTCTACAGGTGGAGCAAGGTGGTGATTTCAAGTTGGCCAACACTTACCTTACATGTAAGATTGGGTGGAGGTGACCAAGACAGGAGCAGCTTCCTGTACTATACAAGCATGAAGGCAAGCAAGATCTACAGCAGCTCTGGCACACAAGGCAGAGGCTACAAACAGACTTCCCCTGAAATCCAGAGCAGGAACAAGAATCCCAACGGAGCCTTCATGAACAGGAACAGTGCTTATGTATTTCATGTCACAAGCATCTAACAAGGGTTAGATCTGTTCATGCATGTGTGGAATGGCCACACACCCCTTGGCATGAGATTTCCAGAGGATTACAATGTGGCATTGCGCTCCTTGAGCCAGTTTGCATGATACCCTAATGCTGCTTTCCTTTCTGATGGGCAGCATTGGGCTGTTGGCCATGCCGGTGGAAGTTGTAGTCCCAAACACTGGAGCGTACGAGGTTGGGGAAGCCAGCCAGTAGAAGAGTAGAAATGTTGGCTGAGTAAGTAGAGGATGTTTGTGTAGCAATACTCCACTTGCTTATTTCCATAGCAATTTTTCCATAGTAATTATGGCATGTAGGGTAGAGCTGGATAGCGTTAGGCGGAGCAATGGATGCAATATTTATGCTGCTCATCATTTTGAAGCATGACCAGAAGCCATGCTGCTGCAAATCTGGACAATGGATAAATGTGATGCTTAGGCACATACTTAATCCACCTGGAATATAGTGTTGACTGAACCACATTGGCTGAACATCTCTGGAGCCAGACTGTGCTGCATATAGCACACTTGCCTTGGGTGAATTTGACAGTTTTCACTTAAGCAGAAACCAGAAGGAAGTCAGAAGAAACTGTAATTGTAAAAGACAAGAAGGCGCTAGATATGAACATAATCTAACTAACATTTTCCTCCTGGAAGCTATTCTTGCGTTTCTTTACAGCTGCTAATATCTGTTAGCATACGCTATCTTTTATTGTGTAGTCTACTGCAGGAAAGATGAATTTACAAACGTGGCATTTATAAACCTTTAATATAGTTAAGCAATCTCCCCAGACAACAATGATTTTGTCAGTTTATTCTTGATGGATTATTTTAATAGAGCAAATATTGCTTGAATAAAATTGTATTCCCTAATTCCATACACATGACTCCATTTTATTCATACTTCCTTGTTGAACATCAAACTGCTACTAGATTTTTTTGGTACTTATATCCCTTCTGTTTATCTATACCAGTGTCAGTCTCTTCTCCCTCCTTTTTTCTTCCCTACTCTTCTGTGAGTACAGGAATATCAGGCAGGTTGTTCTAGTAAATAGGTAGGGAATCTCTGGCCGGTGGCGGCAGGGGGCTACAGCCCTCCACACCTCTGTATCTGGCCCTCAGCTCTCTCCCGAAGTGTTCTTGTATGGCTGGAATGTGTCCTTGGATCCTGACAATATCTCTTGCTTGATGGAAGACAGACGGGTATGTAGAAACGACTGTACAAAGGTGAAGCCCACTTAGCATCTGGTCCCACCCAACGCTGGCATATGGCTCCTGAAAGATTACTCTTAAGGGAATGTGGCTCTTGGGCTGAAAAAGGTTCCCCAACCATGTACATGGATAGGGAACCTGTGGCCTTTTAGATATTGTTGGGCTCCAGCTCCCGTCAGCCCCAGCCAGCATGAACAGTGATCAGACTGTTAGGATATTTCCGTTCCACCTTAAAAGGGGACAGGCTGTTGTGTGTCACAGCCTACGTATTTCCTGTTCACAGGATGTTTCCGTTTTGTATATGCTTTCGTTTCTCTCTGTGCCTGAGACCTCAACGCAGGCAGTCATGTTTTCTTTGTTCTGACCAAGGCTGAATAAAGTTGTAAATAATGCTTACATGGGAAACATGCAGTTTCTCCTCTGCAGCAATCTTGAGCATTAGCCGAATGCTTTCATACTTTAAGGTGGGACGGAAATATCCTAACATCCTCCCCCTTTCCGTGTAACCTGTAGTACCTGTGGTTCAACCCAATTGCAACCTCTGTACATAAACCTTAAGTTGTTCTCTGTTAACAACCTTAGACAAGAGATCAGCAGGAATTTCGTTTCCAGCCATGTAGGACACCTGAATGAGTCCTTTCTGAATACACTCTCTTGCACGATGTAGCTTAATCTGCAAGTACTTGGTTCTTTGCTTGCAACTCTCTGAGTTCAGCAAAGCCAAACAGGATCTCTTGTCTTGATACACTTGTATAGGACATTTCACAGAAACTCTGATGTCCTTAAACAGTTGCATCAACCATTCACAATCCATGAGTGAAAATGACAGAGCATTGAGTTCTGCTTCACAGGAACATGATGGGTAGTTGTAGCTGGATATAATCTGGAGGGCTGCAGGTTCTTCTTCCATGTTTTAGGATATAGCTAGATATTTGGACAAAACATTATTTTATGGTGCTTCCCTCATATCAAGGTTCAGAAATATCACAATACGTTGAATTTATTTCTGTTAATATAAATTCATCTGGGAAAGGATAAGCTACTGAATGTGTAGAGGATGCTTCACACAATACATTGTTTAGACATAGAATAAACCTCTGCATAAGCATGAATGTGAAGCATGCACCTGAACCATAGATTTGAGCAATTGGCTCAAGCGTTTAATTTTTAAGGCCATTTTTTGGGACAAAAAATGGTCTCTTGAAGCGATTCACATCCATTGGTACAATGTAGTGCTGTGATAGGTACGGTACATACGGTAAATGAAAATGAGGAAAAGACTGTAGTGTTAGGCTTGCAGAATGAAAGATTGACAAGGGAAAGGAAGTAAAGATATGAGGGAGATCAGCTTGACAAGCCAGAAAAAGTAGTATTGTGAATGCATTTTTATATTCAGTTGGGGCCTGGCAGATGCTTGCTGGAGATTTTGCTTGGGTAGAAACAGTGAAACTAAACAGTGGTCCTTTAGGCTGTTGGGAGAAATGGCTTTTTCAATTTTTTTACTGTGCCTTCTATAGAAGCTAATCTACACGGAAGATTAAACTAGATTGGATGAACTTCGGTTAATTTTATTTTTATGCTGAAAGTGATATTTTATGGTGCAACACCTAGCAAACACTAGTGATCGTCTGTGATTTCAGTGATGGTTTAATCGATCATGTCTTGTATGTGATAATATAATATTGGAGTAATGACTTAGAAGGCTGAGAGTCCTTGAAGTAAGTTGAGAGCTACTTCATTATAGAATAGAATAGAAGAGCCAATGGGGGGGGGGACCCAGAGCAGATGTGTGTGTGTGGGGGGAAAGACCCAGTTTTTTCTGTTGATGTCAGAGTGATATTTGTATCAAGTTATTGCAACCATAAACAAGGACCCTGGGTCACTGCAACTTTGTGTTGCTGCATATTCTATCATTTAGAACATAGCATTTCTTAGTTACTCATTAGTATAGTAGTAAGTATCCCCTTCTGTCATGTGGGAGACTGAGTGGTACAGCAATAAAATGGCTAGCACATTTGTACAGCTAAGCAGGGTCTGGTATATCTTCAAATTGGATGGGGAACCATGTGTTGAGATTCCTGCATCCAAGGGGGTTGGACTAGATGGCCCTTGGGGTGCCTTCCAACTCTACGATTCTGATCCATAGTGGCTGATAAGGTCTAGCAAAGAGAGAATGGTCAGGTGTATTGACTACCACTTTGTTTCAGGGTTCAATTCAAAGTGATTGTGGTTTAAAAGGTCCAAATGCATAGTCCTACTGCATTTGAACACGCTAGCATTGGAGCTATTGAACCTATGAAAAATGAAATATAGTGCTGAAATATAAACACCTGTTCTGTACTTTTACCTTGAGATAAACAACTAAGATGTGTGCCAGCTGCCAGTGCTTAATTTGGAATGTATTGCAGAAAAGAAGAGAGTTGAGAGCAATATTGGGGTTCATAGTTTTTATGACATCATTACCTCTGTTTCTTATTTTTCAGGCATGAGTGCCAGTGCTTGTGTAGCTAAAAGGCACACTTGTGCACAAGAGGGAGGTTCCAAGGTTTATAGAAAAGGGGAAAGGATCCACAAAACATGTAAAAACCCAGATTTGTACTGTGTGCATGTGTGTTCAATTTCAATTTATATTCACTTGCATTTACTACCTTTACTTTCTGCATGTTACTGAATTATGTTTTTGATTAATTAGAAATAAATATTAAAAGGTCAAAGATTAAATTTTAATTTGTCCTTTAAAAAAACAAATGGGAACTAGAGCTTGTTTTCATGAACATATACAGTGCAGAGTGCCATGTGTTTGTGTGGGGGGCTTAAACAGTTATTCAGTCACCATGACTGATGTGCCATGTGGGCAGATACACGTTCTCTCCCTAGCTAACAGGACCAGTCATCAGGGATGATGGGAGTTGCAGTCCCAAAACATCTGGAGGGCTGAGTTTGCCTATGCCTGGTTGAGATCTAAGCATGTTGGCTTCCCAGTGAATGTCTGGTTGCGTTCCATTTGATTTGGGGGATCTAGATAGTATTCCCAGAAAGATTTTTTGGTAGGGAAGGTAGCTGCTTTTTCTTAAAGCTGAAATGGTGATTCCTTGCTGCTGGAAAAAATGCCAAACATTTTTCTGGCTTGTGTGTCAGCTGCAAATTGAACTGTGTGGAAACTGTTATGAGAGATGCATACACTTATTAGTGTCTGTCATATCACTAGAGTCATAACCTCCCCGTCAAAATACCTTCATCCTTCCTTACTTTCTACTTGCCTTTTGTTTGTTGGATGCTGAATGCTTCTCTGATATTTTCAGATGATGAAATGCTTATGCAGCCCTTTATAAAACAAATTACCCACCCCATGAGTTTTTCCTTTTTCTTGACTTCTGTTTTTGAGCCATTTCATGAGCCCCTTTTCTCCCCAGTTCACCTTGTTTATTTTATTTTATTTTGAATTTGGTTCTCTCTCTTCACAATACTGCAAACGCATTTCCTATGATTTATTAAAGGAAAAACATTGGAAATAGTTCGTTTACAAGATTTATTTCTTCACTATACAGTCCCAGGTCTGCACTCACAAAAATAAGACTATATGATTAAGAGCAATACAATTCTATAACACACAAATCTATACCCAATTAAGCATTTAGAGTTTGAGATTCTGTTACTGCTGTTGAATTCTCCCCTCTTCCCTTGTCAAAAAAAACCCCATGCTCACATTCCTCTATTTTAGCAGTAAAAAATAAATAAGGTTTTAATTGGCTACTGGAGCTATGGAAACTTGTGAACTAACACTGAGCGCATTTGACCTGCTTTAAGTTTCACAGTATTCTCCTTTTTGTTGCAAACACTTGACCTTTGCAGGCTACAAAATGTAGCAAGCTCACAATGCCTTGTAGCCAAGCAGAATCCTTTAAGATAAAGAAAAGAAAGAGTGACTACAGTTAATAGCGTATTAATAGTCAAGATCTATATACCTGGAAGCCAGTTTGACATATAATTGAACACGAAGTCTCTCTTTTGACAAAGCTTTGCAACATCACCTTTCACCTCTCATTGCCTCCCATGTTGCTGTCTTCAGGCAGCAGCCAGTAGAAATCATTTGGAGTCTGCGGTGCTTACGTCACAGAGGGACTTTGGACCATTGTCTCATTGTCTCATAAGGCTGAGCAGGTTCAAAGCCTTTCATTCCTCAGAAATGGAAGCAGCAAATCTGGCACACTGGGAATACCAAAGAAGGCGTACAGTATTTGATTAATAAAGTACTCCAATAGAATGTCTTTTCCAGAGCTGCCAGCATAATGGTTTTTAAAGCAAAATACTTCCATCTAGCCTTAGATTCAAAGCAAGCAAAAAGTATAGGATGCTCTGAATTTTCACTACAGTATCAAGCATTCTAAATAACCAAATATCCCCATGCATTGTTGCAAATCAACATCACAACAGGTTTGGGTGCAGGATTGTGGTGGAATATTAACTAGTCAAGTGTGCAGCTGCTGACATTTAAATACAAGCAATGTTGCTTGAGCAGCCCTGAGTTCAGTTGTATTATGTCTCCATCAGATGTGATGAACAAATAAAGCAGAAAAGATCACAGGGAATTTAGAAAGTGATGCCAGCTCCGAAGATCAATGAAACATGCTAAAACTCGACCTTCTTATTAGCTCTTAATCATTAGATAAGATTTGTTCATTCATCACAGCAATGCACACACTATCCTGTGTATTTACTCTCCTGTCCAAGGCAACAACCCAAGCAGGTTTAGATGAGAAGGAAGGATTAGCAACAAGCAGAATTTGGGTAGGATGGTGGGGGCGGGAGATGGTTAAAAAAAAAAAGCCTACCACAGTAACAGAATGGCTAATCCCTGAACCGTCTGTTCTGAGAGATGTCCTGTATTAAAATATTCAGTAAATTTCTTGGAATTATGAATGGGAGAAACTGCTTTTTCAGTTTTGTTTGTCCTTCCACCCCCCACAACTGTGAACGGGTTTATCAAATTTTTGATTTTTTTAAAAAAGCTTGTTAAAATTATGAATTAAAGCCTGGATCCTGGAAACTGGGAGATGAAAGTCTCTCTCCTAATTGCATATGAGTCTCTAATAGTGCTGCTCATTACTCAGCTTGTAACCAGGCCCTATAGGCGAGTTGTTCCCATGTCTAAGAAATTGGCCAATTGATTGTCCCTGAGGGAGCAGGTATCACAGTTTGGGGATCCTTCTGGATCCAACTTTGTCACTGGAGGCCCGTGAGGTCTCAGTGGCTAGGAATGCCTTTTATCTGCTTCTGCTGGAACAATATCTATGGCCGTTCTTGGACCGTGAAAGCTTGACCACAGTAGACCAGGCTTTAGAGTCTTTAAAAATTGGATCACTGCAGTGCAGTCTGTATACAGTGCACTTTGTCTGAAAACTACAGTTAGAGCAGAATACTGCAGCATGATCAGTGTGAATGAGATTCTGTCAGCATAGAACACCCATGGCCCTGGGCCAAATTCAAGGTGCTACTATACCGTAACAGCTTGGGACCAGTTTACCTTGCTCATCCACTCAACAGCTTCAACCTGTGTAACTGGCACTTTTGCAAATGCCGTATAATGTTGAGTTTCCTACATTGCAGGGGGTTGGACTAGATTACCATTGGGGTCCCTTCCAATTCTATTATTCTTTTGCAAGTAATTGATCCTTCAGTGTGGCAGCACCTGTTGTCTGGAGCTCCCTGCAGATTAATATTAAGCAGGCGCCTTTACTATACATTTTTAAAGGCTTGCAAAAACAAGAAATTGTTTAGGCAAGTCTACCCCGATGTGCTATTTTGACGTTTGTACATTGATAAATTTTATTTTGTCAGCTTGGCTTTTTTAAGGTTGGTTAAAGTTTGATTTGTATTTTAATGACCATTTTATATTGTTTTTATGCAAACCAATTGTAAACTTTGCCTATTAAGAAGTTAATAAATGGGGGGCCCGCTAGGGGCGCATTGGAAGATGGCCGACAATACCATCTCTCTGGCTCACACAAGGTAATTTAGAGGCTGATATGGGAGTATGCAGCCTCCCTTGTTACCCCAGGGAATGGGGAAACACTGCCTCGCCTGCAGTTGCCATAAATCACACCCGAGTTTGAAAGAAGGGGGTGAGGGTGCTGGGCGCACAGCACTCGTGTGGGATGGCTCTCCCGGATGCTGTCTCTGATAGCGCGCCTGGTTGCAGCAGCTCAAAATAAACAATTAGAGAGAAGCAAATGCACATATTTCGAGTGAAGAACGGGAGTTAGACTGCTAATTGAAGTGACCTCTGTGAAGTGGAGCGATGGGCTGGATTCAACAGGAAAATATATAAAGACACATGTCGGAACGGGACGGAATGGGGGGGGGAAAGGTTTCTTTTTTTATCTTATGTGATTACCTAACATCCCCCCCCCCCCGAAGAATTGTTGCAACTACTGATTATAAGCGGGATGATTAAGAACTGTGTGGAAATGAATTACTAATCAAAGACATTCTGGAATATCTGTAAATATCTGTAAATATCTGTGGAATATCTGTAAAGGAATGAAAGGCCTTTGGAATGATGCAGTTATAAAAAGAGACTCGCTAGGAAGCAGGCCTGGTTGCAGGATTTACGATCGAGGGGGAGGAGACCATGGCTTTGTTATCATATTGGACTGTGAGTTTGACCTAGCAGAACCCCCTAAGAAGATCGAGGAGAGAGTGACAGGCCTGCGAGGACTAATGGACAGACTTTAATAATGTTTTGTATGGAAGTGTTGAAATGGCGTCTGTCTGTTTGAATATGGCTCTTGGAGGAATGGAAAATCCACACAGGATATAACGTTTGTTTTTAACCTGCTTGTGGAGACTATCAGAGGTCACAAAGAAAGGAATATATGATAACAACAAGAAGATGAGGAAAACAATAAAGAGAAGATTGGACAGAACTGTGAATACTATTTGGACAGAACTGTGAATATTAAAACAGCAGCAAGAGAGATGTTTGGATCCCTTTCTGAGCTCGAAGCATGGGTACCCCCAACAAAAATTTAAAAATTTGGCTCTGTAATTTGGAATTAATGTGATTTGATTGGTTTGTTAATAAAAATTATATTAAAAAAAAGAAGTTAATAAATCTCTTACACCCTTGGCTGGTTCCATCATTTGTGATGTTGAGGTAGTCTGTCCTAGGCAAATCAGGTTGGTTGAAATATATATTATTGAGTAAAGCATGTTGCTGTAAGCTTACAGAAACTGCCTGATAACGGCTTGTATAAATGTGTTTTAAGAACACAAACAATTCTGGTAACATTCTCCTTGCTTAATAACAGAGTGAAGGGTGAGTGTGTGCTGACTTGAGCATGCAGTCTTGAATACGTTTTTAATGGCAGTAACTGGCTATTGACTGAAGTCAATTTACATGAATATTTACATGAAGTCCACAGTAAATCATGCAATTACAAACACATTTGATATGCATAATTTCTCAAGTTGTATTTAGAACTGTAGTAAACATCCATTAAGCTGCCAACTGTGCAATTTTCCTTTATGCAAAAGTTTGCAAACAATTTGAAAAGCCAACCATATAGTTGGCATTAACAACTGCTGTTCTTTCAGCAAGGATGGAAAAGGTGGAGCACTGCACTGTGGGGGTAGTTATTACCCTTTTTAAAAAATAACACACACAAAAACAAAGGACTATAATGTGACCTGTTTGAAGCAAGCCTTGTTGGTAGTTTACAGAAATGTAAGAATTAGCCTGCCTTCTCTGCCAACATAAGCATACCCAAGCTATATGTGTTGTGATTCTGCAGAGTGAGTGTAGAAATTGATTAAAAAGTCAGATTCCTGGGAAACTTGATATTATTATTTCCTTCTTTATTTATTTATTTCATTTAAGAATGAAAAAGGGAAAAGGGGTTACGCTAATTTGAAAATGCTGACCTGGGTTTTATGTACTTGAAGAAAGATGGAAACACAGTGGTTGTGGGTGTTGGCTCTTGTGCCATGTGTGGCTCCTGCCTTCTTAATTTCTTGGTAGAAGCAGAATAAATTATGCAAAGTACCACAAATATGCATATGCAGAACTCAGCATTTCTATATGTTGAATGTTGGTGTTCAGCAGTAGCACACGTTGTTGTTGTTGTTTACTCCTTTAGTCGTGCTTGACTCTTCATGACCTCCTGGACTAGAGCACGCCAGGCACTCCTGTCTTCCACTGCCTCCCGCACTTTGGTCAAACTCATGGAGCACACGTAGGTCTGCCTAAAATGGAGCAGGAAATAGGATGAGAGATATCAAGGTACATTCGCTGTTCTAAAAGTAGGAATAATTCAACACTTTGAGCACATATTGGGCATTGTGCGGCTCCTGAAACTTCCAGTCTTAGGTCTTTGCCCATATTAACAGGCATTCCTGGAAGACACTGATTTTATCTAGACCAGGCATCCCCAACCTGTGGCCCTCCAGATGTTTTGGCCTACAACTCCCATGATCCCTAGCTAACACGACCAGTGGTCAGGGATGATGGAAATTGTAATCCAAAACATCTGGAGGGCCAAAGGTTGGGAATGCCTGATCTAGACCTTTTTCAGTCTGGGTTTGTGGACTGAACGGTCCTTCGCTCTGGTGGATGACCTTTATTGAAAGAGAGAGGGTATGTGTGATCCTGCTTCCTCTTGTTTCATCTCTCTGTGGCTTTTGACACCATCAACATGGTATCCAGATTGACTCCATGGGATGGGCATCAGGGGTGCTATACTCCAGCGGAGTCATTTTGCAAACTAGTGTTGAGGGATGCTATTCAGCTCTCTGACAATTATGTCATGGGGTGCCACAAGTAACTATATTGCCACCAAAGCTGTTTAGCATTGAGAGTGGTCATTAGGGGATTTGGAGTGAGATGCTACCAGTATCTATTTCTCCACTGCATGTGTGTCGAGTATATTTTTGCAAGCCTTAGACTGGAGAGGTCAGTTATGCATTCTGAATGTGATTGCACTTGTCTATAGAATTAGGTGTATAGGCTGGAAATACACCAGGATTCATCTTTTTCTCTAGAGGCCCAGGTGATATCAGTGCCTAGGGATACCTTTCACCAGCTCTGAGTTATAGCTACAACCATTCCTGGACAGACATAACTTGGCCACGGTAATCCAGGCACTGGTGGCCTCAGTGATTGATTGCTGTAGCAGTATCTCCAGTGTTCTTTTCCTGACTGAACATCTCCTGCCCTGAAGTCATCATTAGCCCCTCTGGGGAAAATGCTCGGTACCTGTTTTCTGCACTGTTTCCCAGCAGGGCTAATCACAGCTTCAGGTGCAGATGAGATTTAGACCAGAAAAATAGTGCAGGGGAAAAAGGTTAAACTCCATCTCACTAGCATGCTGTTCTGATCAAAACTGGAGCCCCTGTCTCCACAGAATGCAAAAATAAACATTGTCAAGAATATTGCATTTCTGTATCATATCACAGCTCTTTGGGCTTAAGATCCATTGTAAACAATGAAAGTCTTGTAGTGTCATGCCAACATATTGTCAATCTATTTAATTGGGCTTTGCAGCTTGTCATATCTGAAGCAGAGTTTATTTCTAACTAATTAAAACCCAGGTTATTTCATATGAATAGAATGATACAAAAGAGGAGTAATTATAATAACCAAAGTATCCTGGCTCCGTCAGTCATCATGTTTCATTTATTCTAGAAGTGATTAAAATATTTAGAGAACAAATATTTAGCATGAAGCAAATAACTGTATGTGAGAGAAAAATGTTTTATATTCGTTGCATCCTTTCATTACTCCTTTACCTGCTCAGCAAATGATTGTGGCTAAAATAAACATAAAAAGCTGATACTAGAACTTATTTTTACTGTAGATTTCAATATAAATCCAGCATTCATCTTTGCTGTTTCTGCATGTATTTAGACTAAATTAACGATGCACCCACAGTTCATATAGCAACTCTACATCTGCTCACCAAGCACAAAATGACCTGAAGGTTGTTAACTCCTCAAAGAAAGAGATATTGGGCTGAATAAGACAACATGTTTGTTGTAGCTTTTAATGCATTGCTGTACTGACTAAATTGTTCACCAGTAATTCAATTAATATTTCACATGTTCAGGACTGTTTAGAAAGGAGTAGAGGGGAGAGAGAAGATGATGGCCAAGCTAGAGGATACATAAAATATCTCTGCCTTAACATACATGACTTCTAACAGAAAAAGGACTTGATCCCCTGTCTTGTGGGAAGGGGGTATTTAGACCCCTTTGTCCCACTCTGGGGCTGATCTGGATAAGACCTTTGGAACCTGCAATTTGCTCAGGAAAGCATCCCATTTTTAAATCAAACTGAAGCTGGTTTGGGAAAAACTCAGGAAAACACAATATTTATCAAGCTACAGGATAAATGTGGATTATGGCTAATGTTGTGTGTGCATGGCTTCACAAAATAGAGATGGGAGTACACTGGATGCAAATTTAAATGGGGTGTATG
Source organism: Podarcis erhardii (assembly GCF_964252035.2). Taxonomy (NCBI): domain Eukaryota; kingdom Metazoa; phylum Chordata; class Lepidosauria; order Squamata; family Lacertidae; genus Podarcis; species Podarcis erhardii. Next base: position 98,536,133 of record NC_138497.1, on the reverse strand, counting down.
TACACAGCCAAAGTTAGAGCTGTTAGTTTCAGTAGGTTTACTCTGAGTAAAATGTAGATGAATACCACTGTATGTATACATACATACATACATACAGATGTGCACTTCAGACTCATTTTAGGAGCATGTCTAACTACCAGCACATGCCCGTTATGACTTTTTGTTTGATCTTTTTCTTGGAATGGTAACCTCCCCCTACTCTGTATTGCCATATTGCAAAGTGCTTTAAAATTTCTACAAATTTCAAAACAGGATTTGTATGTTTAATGGGAGGCAAGGTGTTTCTTAAAACCATGCATAGCCCTGATGACATGATAGAATTTAATTATGCAGGTTTTTGTATTGTAATATGAGCTGTGGGTACTATTTCAATGTTTGGCTTTAACATTTCAGTTTGAAAAATTGTAAAACATTCTGTTGTGATAAGTTATTTGAAAAAGAAAAACCAATAAAATATCCCCTCAAAACATATGCATTTAGAATTACTCAGTTATATAAGACTACTACAAGTTCAATCTATCATTTCCTTTATGCATTCATAAATACTAATATCTGAATCTTAGGGCTTTGGCTAGCCCTAATTTGAATATTCAACTAAAACTTAGCTGCACATAATCCATGAAGTGTGCTAATGAATTAATGAATTATTAATGCTAATTGGTTTTCCCAGTGCGGTAAAAGCTTTTGGTGTGTTTTTTAAATAAAAAAAACCCACCCAAACCCAATCTGGCAGATCTTACTCCCACCTCAGTTTAATTTAACACTGCGTGGTATGGATTACAGGCTAAGAAGCTCATTAATCCAATTGAACCAAATAAATGAAGGCTGATTTATGATAGCCTGCCTACTTAAACATAGTGATTAGATGGCTAAATAGCATTTTGTGGTCAGGCATGTAAACTGCAGTAGTCAGGCATGGTTAGCCGATGTTATCTGCACCAGATTACACAAACATGATTAATTGTTGGCATCTGTTTGTTTTGGGAGACAATGGAAGATTCACCTTTATAGGTGAAGTCAAACCTTTGGAGAGTTACAGCACCTGCTGTGGCTGTAGAGACCAATACAGGAGAGACAGGTTTTGCAGCTGGGGCGAATGAAGGAGTCTAGTTTTTGCTGCTACAGGTGCGCCATGGCACTTGTCTCTGCACTCCTCCCAGAGGTAATTTCTCCTTTAGTCACTGCTATGGATAAACGACCTGACTGTTTCCATTATAGGACTGTGAAATCCATCTATTACAGGAATAGGGTTTTATCAGTTCCAGCCCTGAGGAAGCATCTGTAAATATGTGCCAGTGGACCTGATCCTTCACTTTTAGAGAAGTGTAAGGCCTTTTATTTAAATTAGTTTAGGGGTTGAATAGTAATTAACTGTGCCTGTTTGATCTGTTGCAGTGCATATTTGTTATGACACATCATGGCTTTTCTTACTTTTGTTAAAATTTGTACGCCACCTCTGTCATTAAGAGGAAGTGTGATGAAAATCAATGAATAAATAAAATCTGTTCTAAGGAGAGTGAAACCCTGTGAAACAGCCCAGAATAGGGGGATTTGATTAATCTGGTCAGAAGGGCACATGCTGCTGATCACAGGATATAAACGACACTATATTAAGAGACAGTGTAATTAAGATACTTTGCATAGAAATTTGGAAGTATGCCTGGCTCTGTGCCTTTCCAGATACATATGTGTTCTATTGACAAAGCTTTTCTATGGTGATGAGACCTGCTGTGCTAGAGAGAGATGGACATGAAGCATTTACTTATTCACAGCTTCACAATGCAGTGAAGACTGACATGCAGCTGAAAGGTCAAGGAGATTCTCTGAAAATTAATTTTCTTCTAGGTTAGCTTTGTGCTGCTATTGTTTATTTGCCTGTGCCAGTGTTGCTGTCCTTGGTACCAAAGTGCATATTTCATGCATTTAGCTGTATAATTTAGCTTGTACTTCATTCCTGCAAGATACAACCTTGTTGTAAGCATGATATTGGTTATTTCATTGTGCAACATAGAATCATAGGATTGTAGAGTTGGAAGGAACACCAGGGTCATCTAGTCCAACCCCCTGCAATGCAGGAATTGAATCTTCTACCCAACATGAGACTCAAATCCATGATCCTGAGAGTCTCATGCTCTGTTGACTGAGCTATCCCAGCTGCCAAACAGTTTAAATACAAAATGCTACATTGTACTGAATCATCACATCCTTTGTAATACGACCAACCATTAGACTGCAGCAAAATTGTTGGACCCTGCAGGTTTGTCAATCTCCAACTTGTGTATCTGGTCTATTTCCCAGAGTTCTCTTGGGGAATTATTTGACTAATTATTTATTTCTCTCTGCCAGAATAGGAAGCTGGCTTTCACTATTGACTTTTAAATCAAGCACCTTGATTTACTGCAGAGCAGAATGAAACTTGCAGGAAAAATTGTGCTGAATTAGATAGGACATGTTAGAAAGCTCATTTTTAGGCAATGAGGTGGTAGAATCAAGAATTCAAATAAAAGCATATTTGTTAAGGGAAAAAGTATGATTAAAATGCTTTGTATAGAAATGTAGATGTTTGTCACACTCTACGATGTATGCTAGCTGTGTGTGTTTTCTGAAAAAGCCAGGTTCTTTTTGACTACCATTGAATCAATGGTGTCCCATCCAATATAATAGTTATGGGTCAAGAATGGCTTGCTACAGTTTAGGCTATCCAACTCGGATGAAGCAGTGCATTTGTTGTGATGTGGTTTTTTAAATTACTTTGATAAAATTTCACCCAGGCCTACTTGGCAGATAAAAAGGGGCTTCTGTCTAAGATGTCAATGGTACCAGGTTGTTTGTACTTGCTTTGAGTCAATTGCACCTCAAGAACATTGGCCCATGCTTGTGTCTAAGAGAAGTGTCACGTGTTTGCTTGCTACTGACTGATAAAGGCAAGTTGGGATTGGCTGGAGAAGTATTTGCATGAGCTTGTCAGACCTATGTCTTTTTATGGGGGAAACTTGCTGTTTTCTCATAAGAACAGCAACTAACTTCTTGTTTAAAATGTGTCATCCTGGCACTCTCAAAGTTACCCATATTACCCTTCCCTTTCCTGTGCATGTCTTCTGTCTAAGGTACATTTGGCTGGGATGTGGTCTCTGCCCTCAGACATCCATCTGGTTTCCTCATTGCTATAATTTTATCTCTTCAATACTTCTTTTAAATTCTGGAAGGCATTCCATTTGCTTGACATATTGTATGTCCAGCGTTATTGATGATCTGGCACATTGACTTAGTTCTCTGTTTTAAAGTTCTATTCTTTTTTTAAAAAAATGTAGGGGATTTTTTTTTGGGGGGGGTCTGTTTTGTTTCGTAGCTGACTTGGACTTTTCCAAGAAGAGAAGCAGAATAGAAATCCATTTGCTATTTTTTTATGCTGACTTTTATTTATTTTAAATTACTGGCTAGAGACTCTAATTTGAAAACATAGACTTTCATAAATGGTGGTTTTTGTTTGAAGGAATGTGCTGAGGCTAAAATACAGGAAAGTATAAAGGGACTAGATTGCACTCAATTAAACTAATGGGGAAGCAGGAGAGACCTGTCTGGTGCTGAAACTACTGCAATATGGTCAGTGCATCTCGGTTTCATAGCATTTCTGTATTCTGAGCCTTCGCCATTTACATCTTCATGAGGGAAATGTCAATGGCAAATTTAATCTGGCCATCTGTTGGGCACAAGTTTTAGAACTGAATTCTCAGTTTTGTACCACCTTCTTGTTGTATACATTGTGCCAGAGACAATGTGATGTGGCCTGACTGAAAGAATCAGGTGTTTGTTGTTGGTGTTCGTTTTGTGTTGTGATGTTTTTTGTTACCATCTGTCAACTCACTTTTAGGGTTTGCTTATTTCAGTAGGCTCCATTATGAAGGCTGCTCAAGAGCCATTGTGCATAAATTATTCTACTTGAAAGTCACTTTCTGCAGAGCCTTATTTTCTCTAGTACTGGGTTAGAGAATCTGCACACAATGTGTTTGAACCACGTGAAAAGAAGTTTTTATGTTACAACCAGTGTGTGGGGCACTCTCATGTGGAAGTAACATTTAGTGGTTCTCACCTAGGAAATAGTACACTAGAAATCTTTATTTCTATTTTCTTCTGAAAAGGGGGAGGGAAGAGGCTTTGAAATAACTGAGACTGTTTAATGATGCAATATCTGCATTCCATTCTTCATAGGTAAACAAGATAACAGACTGCTGCACTTACAAAAATGAGATTTTTAGGGCTGTCAAATTATATCCAAGCACATATCCCATATGGAGCAGGGAACACACAAAGTCCTGGGTTTAAATTTATATAATACTGCAGAACATGAAAAAGAAATGCTTGTAAGTAGTATTGAATGATAATGGAGCCATGAGAAAAATCAATTCATTTCTTTAAAGTGCTCTGCTTGCATCACAAATCTGAAGTGGACCTTTTAAATATTTATAAAAACTGTGTTGGCTATAAAAAGTATGTCAATCTAGCTTTAAAAAAACAACAGCAGCAGTTTTTATATAAACAATTAAGCAACTACTTTGTTATATATTTTTAAACCTCTTTTCTTTCCCCATGACCTCAATATTGCAATGCTGATCCCTCTGATAAATGGCTGGATGAATACATTTTTAGGCATGTCTTGGAAATGGAGCAACTTGTCTGTTTTGTAGATTGATAGGTAGTATAAATAAATTATCCTTAACCTCTGACAACTGTAGGTGAAAACAGACTTTGATTTTGAAGTGGGTTTTAGTAGACACACTCTGTATTCCAAGGCATTTCGTGTTTAGCTTGAAGAAGGTATGGTCTTACTGTGACTTACTATGTCTCACTGGACATTTGGATCACCTGTTTAGGTTTTTCCGCAGGCTGTGACTAGACATTACAGCAACTGAGGAATTCTGGTTTTCAGCAGCAGTGGTGAATCTCCTCCTTTAACTTGTGGCCTGGTTTGCACAGGATGTTAAACCATAGTTCCTTCCCTGCCCCTAACTGTGCCACATAGAACAAGACACAAGTCAGAATCTTATGGTTTGTTTCCTCCAGACAAACTGCGAGTTGTAAGCCAATGTTTATGCTTGTGGTTTGTTTGGAGGAACCAAACCACAAACCAGGTTCACACATCATGACAAGCCAGACGGTGGCTTGTTTTGGGGTTGTTTCCTCTCCTCCATGGTCGTGTTGGGAGTTGGGAAGAGCAAATCTCTTGAATGCGTTAGACTATAGCTTATTTTCAACCAAGGTCTTAATGTTGCATCAGAATGTAGCCAGTTTCTAGTAATACGAAACATGTGATAGGACATTACTACCCTACTAGAGTGTTGACAGGTGAACTCTAGTCAGCTTTGGGATAACTTTGGGGAAAAAAATTGAACCAAATCTGGCTCATCCTTTTAAATACATTCTGTACAGCTTCCTTAATTAAAGACAGCAATGGAGTTGTTTTGCTATTCTGCCTCTATTTTTAGTTTCTGGTTGTTTCATTATTCTGTCTATGAAGAGACAATTCTTTTTGAAAAAGATGAGTCTAGGGGTAGGGGAGTGTAGCCCAATTGTAACATCAGATCGTATCTCCCTGATTCAAATTGTAATCCCTCTGCACAGTCATTTGCCCTTTTAAAAACACAGGGAAATCCTATCACAGATATCCTGATACCACAAAGCTGTACTTTTGATATGAAAATTAGTCTCCACCTCACCACCTTATATGTAATAGGGTAGGCGCATGATGAAATGGCATGATCGTCACAGTCATGTGTTTTGCCTTTAGGCAATTCCTGCTGCTGTTCCTGCAATTCTTTAGGCAATTCCTTGTGATATCATGAGATGTGTGATAGAATCTGTAAAGTGTTCATCCAGCAATATTTTAAAAAGGACAAAACCTACTCTACTGAACTAAAAGGTAGCAAACAGGCCAGAGATCTTATTATAGTATGATCCCAATTAAATCAACCCAAAGGCTGGATATACTAAAATGCCTTAGCCTGGCACCTTAAAGCCAGCAGTGATAGTACCAGGTGTGCTTCCCTAGGGAGAGCATTCCACACGTCGTGTTTCTCACAATGTGACCTTCTGCACATCCCTTGGAGGGGGCACTCTGAGAAGGGTTTCTAATGAATGCAGGATCCAGGTAGGTTTATATGGACAAAGATTTTCCCTGAAGTGTTGGGGTCCTGAGCTGCATAAAGCTCTATAGGCCCAAACCAGCAGTTTAAACTGAACCCGGAAACTAAATGATTATCCTGCTTAGCAGCTTCATACTGCATACACAGTTAACACAAACTGTTTCTTTTTAAAGCTTCTGTTGCAAAGCATCCAAAAGAGGGTATTCCCTGGACTATATGCAGTGGCTACTGCCTTATTCATATCTAGAATTCTTTGCAGCTCCCCCCCCCCGAAATGTACATGTTCTCATATTATGCTCTCCCTCAGGTAGAAGTCATCACTACCTGGCTTGAACTACTCATGAGAAACTGCCTACTTGCGGAAAATGCAAAAGTCACCCTTGAACAAACTGGAGTTATTGTTTCCTAACTGTTTAAAATGAATTGTTGTTGGGAGAACCAGTGCCTTTACCATATTTGCCATCCATTGCTGTGGTCACGTACCACACACAAGCAAAATGCTCTGTTTCTGAACAGTGGTGGTGCTGTGTTCCTCTATTTGAACTAACACTCCAATGTTGTGAACTTTTCCATCCCTTGCATATGTGATCTGAAAGGGTGGTCCTTTTGCTGTACTGTAGAGTGCTTTTAAAATCGCTGTGCTAATTTTTCTGGACTGGCTTTTGTGCTGTTTCCGCAGAGACACGAGGAGTGAATTTACCCTTTTCAAAATGGCTATTTCTCGTGTTTTTATGGGAGTAGAGCAAAACTGTCTTCCCTCCCTAAAACTGGGTTTTTGATAAATTTGGATTGCCTCACCATCTCTGTGGCTTTGTGAAAGGTTAAGTCCTCCATTAGCTTCACTATTCAATAAACCTCTTTGCCTAGAATCCCAAGCACTAGTCTTTCTCCCTAGTGCTCCTTTTTATCAGTAAATTGAATGTTCAGCTTGTTTGTACGAGACTCTTTACAAATGGTTCAGCTTTCTTCAGGTTTCTGAGATCTTTGAAAAAAGCAGTCCTTCTCATAAACTACATTTTCATCTTTGAGTTGAAATGGACATAAAACTTGCCCAAAATAGCTTTGGCTGCTTTGGTGCCTGTTGTTGGAGGTTTGCAGATAGACTAAAGATGTTGCACAGGTCTGATGTTCTGAACTGGTGTAATGCTTTTGTTGTGTTTTGGCATAGTCCCTATTACGGTCAAGAATGGGTGGGATGCAAGCATGATAAATATTCCATTAACCCCCATTATTCCTACTTTGCTCAGGAATGTTGTAATTAGGACTTGTTCTTGTTACAATGCTGAAAATTAAATGTTCCCTTTGGGTTAGTCCCACTATGGAAATGCCAATGATAAAGTTGATTTTAACAATTCTTCAGAGGTTTTTAAAATTATTATTTCCCAGACAATTCCTTCCTTCCTGATAGTAGCACTTGTAAAAATCCCATGGTAAAGTGATCAACCGCATGCAACAAAGTGGAGGTGTGATTGCTAGAATGTAGGTGGAAGAAAACTTGGAACAAAGCCAACACAATTTGGAAATGATCAAAGTCTACTTGATGCAATCAGTGGTGCTGTGAGGGTACAACAGGAAGCCCCCTAAATGCAGCAGAGGTGGGTTATATTTTTAAGTAAGTTAATACTGCCACCTAAAGAGGCCTCTCCCTGTAAGACCCTTAAATAATGAGTCTGAAATATCTCTAACTGCACCACTGTGTGCAGTGATGGCATCAAAATGTACATGCTGTATTTTCCCACATCACTGTCTGTGCAGTGTCAGTAAGTTGAGCTATTTTGGATAATACCTGGCTTTAATAGCTATTGAGCCATTATTTGTTAATGCTGATTATTCCATAGTTCACAATGACATGTTTGTAAAACATTCATTGGATAAATTATGTCAGATCTGTGTACTTCTCCTTGAATACAGTTTCTGTATCTAAGGTGTCCTGAACCTCTTGGCTATTGGTTAGAGAAGTCTGTACCTGTAGCTTGAAAATATGGATCAAGTCCTTTGAGCTGAATGGCCAGCCAGTGATCTTGACCTTTAGACCTTTGCCCTTCATAGGCTGCTGTCAGTTGTCCCCCTTCCCCTTTAAAAAATTAAGTAGTTTTGGGGGGAAAGTGTGCCCCGGTTGTTCAGTTTCAAATCTTTCCTTTCTCAAGTTAGCTGTTAGAATAAGGTGGTAGCTAACCAGATCTAGGGTCTCTTTGATAAGGCTGTCATATCTGGGTCCACTTTAATCTAATTTCAGATCTGATTTTGAGAGGGAAACCAGAAGAAATGGGAGTGTTGGCTTGCACTTGATTTTGTAGACTTCTCAGTGGCATTTCCAGATAACTTATTTGGATTGCTCTTTTGCTCTGAATAAGCTGTTGTGAAGTTGCTTACTTCTTGAAAAGAAAGAATTGGGTGGAGTTACCTGCATGTTTAGTTGGATTCTGTTTCAGCCTCAAATGTTAAAAATGATTTTCACATGCCTCTCCTAAGTGACAGATTGTTCCTCCTTTGATTTACAGAAGCTTGGTGGAGTCTCTACCATTGCTAATGAATATATTGTGATATTTTATTTGTTTACTTCTCTTCAAACTGCAACTTTTCCTCACTTCAGTGAACAAAAAGATCAAAAGAGTATTTTTCCCTTTTTCTTTTAGCTGTCTCCGTAATGAGGTACAGTGCTTCATCATTTGGATTTGCTGTAAGTAGTCTCTTAACTGAAATGTACATTGCACAACTCCTTGGTCCTGACTGGGGTAACTGTGCCCTTGAAGGACCAGGTGCACAACCTGGGAGTCATTTTGGACTCACAGCTGTCCATGGAGGCGCAGGTTAATTCTGTGTCCAGGGCAGCTGTCTACCAGCTCCATTTGGTACGCAGGCTGAGACCCTACCTGCCCGCGGACTGTCTCGCCAGAGTGGTGCATGCTCTAGTTATCTCCCTCTTGGATTACTGCAATGCACTCTACTTGGGGCTACCTTTGAAGGTGACCCGGAAACTGCAATTAATCCAGAATGTGGCAGATAGACTGGTTACTGGGAGTGGCTGCCAGGACCATATAACACCAGTCCTGAGAGATCTGAATTGGGTCCCAATAAGTTTCTGAGCACAATTCAAAGTGTTGGTGCTGACCTTTAAGGCCCTAAACATCCTCCGTCTTGTATACCTGAAGGAGCATCTCTACCCCCATCGTTCAGCCCAGACACTGAGATCCAGCGCTGAGGGCCTTCTGGCGGTTCCCTCATTGTGAGAAGTGAGGTTACAGGGAACCAGGCAGAGGGCCTTCTTGGTAGTAGCACCCATTCTGTGGAACGCCCTCCCATCAGATGTCAAGGAAATAAGCAGCTATCCTATTTTTAAAACAAAACAAATTCCTTCCAGTAGGAATTTGTTTTGTTTTGACTATGGCAGACCAACACGGCTACCTATCTGTAACTATTTTTAAAAGACATCTGAAGGCAGCCCTGTTTAGGGAAGTTTTTAATATTTAATGCTGTATTGTTTTAACACTCGATTGGGAGTGTTCTCCACAAGTAGGGCCATGGGCAAAGCAGCCCCCTCCTCTTCTTTCCAGTGACTGATGTTCAGAGAAAAGCTGCCTCTCATTCTAGATGCAAACGCTTCCACCATGTTTGGTATCCATATGCACCCTACCCATAAACTATCCTCTTGTAGATGCTCAAATTAATAAGAAGTCTACATTCACATTCCTCCTCCTTTCTACATGAATATCATCATGCTTGTCAAGTAGGATGTAGAAAGATCAGTAAGCATTTAACAACTTGTTTTGTGGTAGGGGTATTTTGTAGTAAACTGGTAGGGAACAATTGCATAAGTTCCTTTCACTTTCTTGACTGACACAATAAAGGCTGCATGCACACTACCCATTTAAAGCACAAAACCTCCTCCCAAGAATCCTGTAGTTTAAGAGTTCTGGGAATTGTTTCTCTGTTAGTGAAAACTACGTTTCCCAGGATTCTTGGGGCAGAGGAATGTGCTTTAAGAGGGCTTTAAATGTGTGATGTGCATGCAGCTGAAAGTCTGTCATGTCTTTTGTTTTCAGCACAAAGGATGAGCTTGCTCTAATCTGTGCTTATCCCTGCTTTTATTCAAATGATTTATACTAAGTTAGTCTACAGGCTTGTGGCACAGTTAGCAGTGTATTGATTTAAGCATGGCTTGGCTTAATGGCTTCTGTATCTTTTCCAGTTTGATGCCACTTTGGATGTGTTGTCGTCAGTGATAGTTCTGTGGCGCTACAGCAATGCAGCTGCAGTACATTCAGCGCACAGAGAATACATGTGAGTACTTGTGGTTATTTTTAGCACTTATCAAAGTCTGAGATGATAAAGGGCGGCGGGGGGTGGGGATGGAATCTGCTTTCTCTGGGCAGTTTTCCTCTTTATGTTCTCCTAGCAACATAATAGCTATACTGATATGAGCCTTCCTGCTCTTATACAGCTGACTACAAAGTCTTATTTATTTAAACCTTTTTATCCTGCCTTTCACAATGAGTTTCTAGGTGGTGTGCAACAAAATTTAAAATAGGTATACAACGCATTGAAATGATAACCCAGGGCAGGATTAATAACCCACTGGAATTAAGTATCCATACAGAGTGTGCCATTCCATACAGAGGTTGTAGATGTTAAACAGCATGGGGGAGACAATTGAATTCTGTGGATCCATGGAAGTTTTTTTTTTTTTAAGGGGTGGTCTTACCACTGTCTCCTTGAGCAGGCAGGGAACATCCCCTCTTACCAGGAGTTGTTAATCATCTCCCTGGCCCAGAAGCTTGTTTTTATAAGCAGTGAGGTTCAAGTGTGCAAGTGGTTCCCTAGACTGAATCAAACACCTTCCAGATGTCCTCAAGCCTTATTAACTGAAACACAACATGCCTAGACAGTGCTCTGGACACCTTTTGATGCTGTAATGGTAGAGACAAGGTCCTGGCAGAGGCAAGCAATTTTATCCTCAAAATGCTTTGCGAACAAGTTTCAGCAAGCTACTATCAGTTCCACCATCTCATTTGGGCCAGACTGTAAAAGGCCCCAAACTACCTGGGAAAGCTCTGAGGGGCGGCACAATGAGATTGCTATGGAGGCAGAAAAATAGGTCCCCCTTGCTGCCTTTACTGCCCACTTAGGCTTGATAATGAGCACTCACCATTCATCTGTGTTCAAGCCATTTCCTGGAGTGTTTCATTGCCCAAAGCTCTGGTGTATAGCAAGGAGTCAAGTGGGCTCCAAAAAGTGTCAGAGTGAGCTCAGGGACTACCAGGTCAATGACTTGTGCTATTTGCATATTTCACAAATCTGCCAGGGCTTCAACAGGAGTGCCAGTCATATTGATATGATATGATAGCCATGTTCAAATATATAAAAGGATGTCACATAGAGGAGGGAGAAAGGTTGTTTTCTGCTGCTCCAGAGAAGCAGACACGGAGCAATGGATCCAAACTACAAGAAAGAAGATTCCACCTAAATATTAGGAAGAACTTCCTGACAGTAAGAGCTGTTCAACAGTGGAATTTGCTGCCAAGGAGTGTGGTGGAGACCTTCTTTAGAGGTCTTTAAGCAGAGGCTTGACAACCATATGTCAGGAGTGCTCTGATGGTGTTTCCTGCTTGGCAGGGGGTTGGACTCGATGGTCCTTGTGGTCTCTTCCAACTCTATGATTCTATGATTCTATGACTCTAACTCCCTGCCCGCCACCTGGAAGCCAATTGACTCTATCAGAATCTAAGGGCAGATCATCCTAATAGGTCCCTCACCTCTGCAGAAGGGAAAAGGTGCTGAAAGCTTAAAACTCAGTAGGAGGTGATCCAGCTATGACAAGGGACTGATGTCAAAATCTCCCACTTTCCAACAACCCTCTTCCTGCCCAAGAAAGAAAACGGAGGCCAGAGTCTCTCCTGCCACATGTTGGCACAGCCCCATGACTTATGTTTTCATTGCTGCAGTGCTGTAAGAGTCTAATGACAACTTAAGCACCAAATACCGTATTTTTCTGTGTATAAGACTCAGTTTTTTAACCAAAAAAATAGGTTTAAAATTGGGTTCATCTTATACACGGGTATTGCTGAGGGGTGTTTTCTTAATTTGGAGTCCCCCAAAATAGGGGGCGACTTATACATGGAAAAATACAGTACTTTTTTGAAAATAGAGTACAGAACTAATTAATACTGTTAAATCAGTCTGTAACTGAGAGCCTTGTGACACATTGAAGATTAACAGACCTATTATAGCATAAACTTTTTGGATCACAGTCCACTTCATTAGATGTGCAGTGGGCTTGAGTCCATGAAAACTTATACCATAACAAATTTATTACTCTTTAAGGAGCTGCAAGGCTCTTTGTTATTTTTGTTAAGATGGACTAACATGCTATGCCCTTGGAAATGAATTTTTACTGCTATTGGAAAACTCATCAAAATCCCTGTCACGTATTAAATTAACTCACAGTACTCTGATAAACACAAAGAAGCATTCAGGATTTCGAAAAACAGATGATTATACAGTATGTATAAGCGTGATGACCAGCTGTTCACTGCCTTTTGCTTAATGTAGTTTACTCTAACCAAGGACATAGTAATAGAATTTTTAAAGCATGAGAACAGCACATGGGGTGAAGATATTTTCTTGTCTACTTGATCATTGGCATTAACCAACAATTTTCAGTTTGTTTTGTAAGAAAGAAAGACAAATGCCGCATGGATATTAAATCATCCGTTATTTTTCACAATAGTTAGTGTTTCCAAATGAAAGGTGGGCTACTTGTGCTATAGAACAGATGGAAACTCCACACCTTCATGGAGGCTTACTGGTTGTTAAGCCAAAGGGATATACAAAGTGTGCAAATATTTTGTAAAGGGTGTTAAAATGTATTAACTCCCTAGGTTACAACCTAATGGGCATGAGTAAGACATCGGTTCCAGTAAGTGGGGATGGGCACAGTGTTATACAAGTGGTCCACAAGGTGTCTCTTTCATGGGTGAGGAAGATGGTCACTCTTCCTCCTTCAGCTCTATGTACTTTTCAAGGGCAGAAAAAAAACAATAGCCCTCACCACCTCATGACCAGCGGTGCAGTGTGTCAGGGACAGGGCTGAGGCTTCATGGGCACCAGGGGAAGACCTCAAGGGCATTATTGATCCCACAGGCACCTTGTAGCACACACTTACTGGTGAGCAAGTCACTTTGGACTCAGTGGGACTTCTGAGTAGCTACACATAGGATTGTGTTGGTAAAATGATTGTTGAGCTGGAAATGTTGTTCCCTCAACTCTGAGGAATACCGTATTTTTCTCTCTATAACATGCAGATTTTTTCTCCTAAAAAGTAAGTGGAAATGTCTATGCGTGTTATTGAGCGAATGTGTGGTCCCTGAAGCCGACTGGTGCGCGTACAGGGGCAAAAATCAGGCAAAAATCAAATCGCGTGTCATGGAGGAGGGAAGCCTGTAGAGAGGAAGCTGCTGCTTTCCTGCATTCTGCCTCAGGGTCTTACTGCCCACGCTCTTCTGTTTCGTTGCTGTGTTTGCTCAAACGGAACAAAGAGCAGGGAAATCCCCTGCCCTCCAGGCAAGCAGAGGGGAAAGGAAAGGATCGCGTCCTTCCTTCTAATTCCTCTCCGTGCTCTAATGCTTTCTAGGGACTCGCAGGCAGCCGGAAAACATGCAGGTGGGAGAGAGAGAGAGAGAGAGAGAGAGAGAGGGAGGGATGGGGGGAGAGGCCTGGCTTGGGTGGGTGGGGGGAAACTTTTGCCTTCCTTTCCTCCCTCCCGTTAAACCCCTCTCCTGCATTCTTAGCCAGCTGCTTCTCTGCACACCCCTCTCGTGCTCCTTGTCCCTTCTGTGTTTTTCCTTCCCTCCCCACTTAAAACGTGGTTACAAAGCACGGATCCATAAGGATGCTCAGGATCTTTGCATTGGGTCACCCCAAATTCACCATTAGATCACATAGCATGTCCATGGCTACAGCCTGCACCAAAAAATCACGCACCCACTCTTGCCTGGGGCTGCAATGGTGCAAAAACGTGGATTTAGACCAGGTGGATTTAGATTAAGACGAAGCCAATAGTTAAATGTTCTTTGCCAGGTCTGAGTTTCTACAGATGGAAGGCAGGCCTCGAGTCGTAATGCTGCGTTTGGAACACAGGTGGGGACGCCGAATATCTGCCTTAGGAATTTAGACTGAACAGTTTCAAGACTAGAGCAGTGGTTCCCCGTCCAGATTTGTGCCCCATACAGTAACTGCGCCAGAGGTTTTGCTTGAAAAACTTCAACGGCTGCTGGGATGTATCTGCCCCCCTTCGTATAAAAGAAGCGGGACAGCATCTTAATACTTTGAGCTGCTTTTTCTTTGGCACATTTTTGATGGACATCCCAGGACCCGGTCGACTGGAAAACGATACCCAGATATTTGAAGGCTTTAACCTGTTCAATTGTCTGGTTATCCATCCTCCAGCTGTACTGTCTGTGTTTCCTTGCAAAAACCATAATTTTGGTTTTCTGATAGTTTATTACCAGTTGCTCTCTCCTGCAGTATGCTGAAAATTCACCTATGAGCCTATTTAAGCCTATTCTTGTTCGAGATAGGAGTATCGCATCATCAGCATACAAAAGTACTGATATTGATTTGTCAGCCAGTTTGGGGGCGTGGAAATCCGGAGATGACAAGCAATTAACCATATCATTGATGTAAAAGTTGAATAAAGCTGGGGCCAAGATACAACCTTGCTTGACCCCCTTACAGACAGGAACTGGTCCTATAAGATGGCCATTTGGCGAAGTTCTTACATGCAGCACCGTGTCTTTATATAAACAGCTGATCAGAAATAATAGTCTTTTGTCTATACTTGATGTGCTCAATTTATCCCAGAGTCTTGCACGTGGAATTGAATCGAAAGCAGCCTTTAGATCGATAAAGGCTGCATATAGCACCCCGCGGGATTTTTTGGCATATTTGTCAATAAAGTAGGCTAGGGTGAAGCAATGGTCTATGGTGGACCTGCCTTGCCTGAATCCCGCCTGCTCTTCCGCTAGAATAGCTTCAGTTTCCAGCCAGCTAGTTAGCTTAATATAAAGATGTTTGGCATATAGTTTGCTGGGTATAGGCAGAAGACTGATTGGTCTATAACTCGCCGGGTCTGACATAGGTCCTTTTTTGTAGATTGGGATAACTATTGCCTCAGTCCAACCATCTGGGAGTAAACCCGTTGAGTCGATCCAAGAAAATAAAGACGCCAGCAGGGGGGCCCACCAGCCAATGTTGGACTTCAGAAGTTCGGCAGGGATATAGTCATTCCCTGGGGCCTTGTTGTTCTTTAATTGTGCGATTAAGTTCTCAACTTCCTTTACAGTTACTGGTGGCCAATGAGGTAGGTCCTCCAATTGAATACATAATTTGTAGTGTTGGACTTCCTGGTCATAGAACAAAGATTGAAAATGGCGCAACCACTCCATTGGTTCCACTATACAGATGGAATTAGTACGCTCCTGGCCCAGTAGACCAGATATAGTTCGCCAAAAGCAAGTAGTATCTTTCTCGTGCGATGCCTTAACCAGACTGTGCCACGCGGCTCTTTCAGCTTTGCAATGGTGCAAAAACGTGGTTACAGAGCATGGATCCACATGGATCCTCAGGATCTTTGCATTGGGTCACCCCAAATTCACCATCAGATCACATAGCATATCCATGGCTACAGCCTGCACCAAAAAAATCACGCACCCACTGTTGCCTGGGGCCACAATGGTGCAAAAACATGGTTACAAAGCACAGATCCACAGGGATTCTCAGGATTTTTGCATTGGGTCACCCCAAATTCCCCATCAGATCACATGTCTGTGGCCACAGCATGAAGCACAAAAATGATACATCCACTGTTTCATTCAGAATCCCCCCCCCCTTGTTTTCCTCCTCTAAAAACGATGTGCGTGTAATGGTTAGGTGTGTGTTATAGAGCGAAAAATACGGTAGTTTTACCTTCCTTTTTAACAAATAAACTCCTAATTAACTTTTTATAACCACAGAAATTGCACCTGGACCTGGCTATCCTGATTTTGATGGTCGCCAGGAGTACTTTTGTTCATCTGAATGATCTTCTTACAGTCTTTAAATTTGTTTCACCCATAGCTTGAAGTTTAGATTCCGGAGGTACACACAATAATGCCCCCGAAAGATGTTGAACATTTTGCAGTGAACATAAATCAGAGATACAATGCAGTCAAAAGGTTCAGCAATCTAAAATCGCATTGACCTCGATGGAAATGTGAAGCACACACTTAATTGTTGTGTGAGAATTTTGACATACTATGTTAGCTATTGCTTTGTAATAAGAATAAAAGGTTTTGTTGATTTTTTTTAAAAAAGGTCTTATGTTAGAAGAAAACGAGGTCTGTTTTCCTGGCAGCTTTGACAGCCAAGCTGTAAGATAAGCACAGGCTAACAAAGTGACTAGCTAGTTATTTGACTGATATTGACAATCTTGTTTTATTTAGCAAAATGTCATCACAGTTCAGTGAAGATCCTAATTAACTACGCGGAGAGCTGCTAAAATTGGTTTCAACTCCATGTGAAAGATATCTTGCTACGCAGAGTGCACTAAAGGAGGGAGGCAGCATAATATCTATGTACTGGCAAGTTTAAGTGAAAACATTTGTACAGATTGTATTTGCATGCTTCACTAATTTTTACTTAATGCTTAATTCTGTTGCCACACCTCTGCTGCTCTCAGCAGATTGAACTGAGAGTAGTAATTACCAAGGGCTTTATTATATACCCATTTAGACATATTGTTACTACATTCCGTTTGCTGGAAAGTCAGCGGGATTATAATTAGACAGGGAGATATCCCACACTGGATATTTTACAGAAGCTAAATTATATAAACTACATTTTGCTCTTTGGTTAGAGAGAGAGATGTACTGTAAAATAGCAGTTGTGTCAAAACATGGCTGAATATTCTTACATGGAACAGTGGAGTGGTGAACAATTTTCAGAGGGATGACTCGAAACAGAAAAGCCTTTGAGATTGCAAAGCCTGAGGGCTAGTCTCACAAAGAGATGCAGACAACTTCACACACTGTTACAGATTCATTCTTATCCAGTAGGTGGTCATCATGACATCACAGCTCTGCTTGTAGGATGAAGGAATCATCTGAAAGAGAAGGGGATGCTACCATCACATGGGCATAAACACACATTTAGGGTTCTATTCACTCAAAACAGAATAAAAAGCAGCATCCTATACATGCCTAATCCAGAGATGGGGAACTGTGGTCCTCCAGATGTTGCTGGACTGGTAATTCCTATCATTCTGCACTATAAGCAATACTGGTTGGGGCTGATGGGAGTTTGATCCAACGTAATATGGAGGGCCATGGGTTCCCTACCCAAGCCCTAGTTTTGATGGCTCACCTAGACATTTGCCTATTTGAATAATTGCTTTGAAGTTACTAGTTTGGTTTTTGACATTGGGCCACTTCAGATTTATAGAATAGACAAAACATTGTTGCATGCTTAAAGCTGCATGCTTAAAGAGGCAAAGCAAATGCCACCCAGAAATTGTGGCTAGCTGAAATTCCTAGTGCTCCTTACTGATGTATTTTCAGACATGCAGTTTGCTTCCACACATTTCTTAAATTGTAGTGGAGATGCATCGCTTATCTTACCAACAATTAACTGTTTTCTCTTTCATGAATTTCTCCCATCCATAACCCACATTTGGTAATTTTAAAGCAATTTTATTGAGTGGAGTCAGTCAATGAAAAATGACTTTCATGACTTTCATTATATATTATTTAGTTTTTATTCTCATGTGTTGTATCTTTTGGATTTGAAATGCTTTAAAGAACTGCTGTGATAATGTGCAGGAATCTGGCCACTGGTTGGGGGGGGGGGGCACTATGGTCTAGCAGCTCCTGATAGGATGGCTTAGGGTGCCCTTCCCCACCTCTCCCTACTAAGGCCTACAGCCCAATGATTCTTCCACCACTGGAAAGTTGTGATGATTGATATGAAGTAGGTGAAAACCCACAGGATACATCCAATCTGTCTGTGGGCAATGTTCCCTCCTGACCCTGAAAACAATGACCAACAGCTGTCCATAGCAATGTTGATAACTGAAGCCAACCTGTTTAAGATGAAACAACACAACCAGAAGTAAAGTAAGCAATATTGGGTGGGTAAGTCCAGATTAAGACTGCAGTGGGGAGAGGTCCCCTTTTAGGTCTCCGAATCAGATTGGACTGGATGAAGTCTTTTTACTCTGGTCTGCTCCTAAGCTCCACTCCTCAGGAGTTCTCCGTGGATGCAGATAAACTCCCATCTGCAGTCCTAGCTTCTTACATGGCTGCAAAGCACTTCCCTGTTGTCTGTGGAGTCTGAAGTAATGGTTGCTTCCCCCACCCCATGCTGGGCCATCAAGGCTGCCTCCCCAGAAAGTCATGGAATAGGGAATTATACATGGTGTATTGAGCAAGTAATAGAGGGGATCCTTGAAAAATGAGTTATTTTCCACTACCTTCACCTGATTTTCCAGCATCTCCCTTACATCACAGGTCACGTTGTTTAGGTTACCAGACCCTAGAGAGGCTGTGTGTGTGTGTGTGTTCTGTGTAGGTGAAGAGGGGCTGGGAAAGTCAACTTGCACCCCAGATGTATTCCACAGGCTTTTCTCTGGGTATAGCTCTTCATAATTTCGGTAAATAATGTTGTTTTCTCATTCTTATGTATCTCTTTGGGTGACTTTCTAGTTTTATCAGGTTATTGTTTGCTAGCACTGGAACAGTATAGTGCACAATAAAGCATTCTAGCTGCAGTGCAGAGAGAAATCAGCACACTTAGAAGTGCCTCAGCCATTAAGATATTCTGCTATAGGTATAAAGACAGGCACACTCATGAATTTTGCATGACCTCAGAATTTCGCAGCAAGTATATTAAAAAAGATGCTGCCCTAGCTAAATATGATGAATGAGTGATAAATCATTCAAAAGATAATAGCGCTCCTCTCCCTTTTTGTTTGCATTTTCACACTATCCAAGGTGTCAGTATTCTGCTAAATATAAAGTGATAGCTGTTGTCTGTGGCAGCTGCCACAGAATTATTATTATTTTAATAATCCTGAAACATAAATTTCCATTTTAGCCATAGTTTCCTCTACATTTTATCCCATTTGATGTGGACACAAGCTTCCGATTTTTGATGTAATAAACTATTCAGATTTTGATTCCTTGTATGTTTCCTCTCTGCTGGGTAGAAAAGGAGGCAAGTTAGAGAGTAAAACCCTTATTTTAAGCCTCCCCTTTTTGTGTGAAAATGGTAAGCCACATATATGAAATAGCATTCTCTCAAGGTCTACTGCAATGTCTGCCTTGGGGAAGCTACATTTCCACAGGCTGTTTGTGGCCTGGCATACTGCATAGTAGTATATCAGGTATGGGAGGGGAAGATGGAGAGGCCTTTCCTTTTGTGTCTGCTGCTATTGGCAGAACAGCATTGCTACTTGCAGAAATTCTTCCCTTCCCTATTTGCTGCCACCACTGGAGAGCTGCCACTCAAGAAAGTGGGGTAGAGAAGAAAGTGGGTCGAAGAATCAGTGGGTGGGTGTTGGTAGAAAGGAAGGGGTTTGGGGAGCTCTCAGTGGTGTGGACAGATAATTTCTGAGTTAAGACTGACTCAGTAATGATCAGAGCCAGTTAGATTTTTAAAATATTTTTTTGCACCTGTTCCTGTCTGCATGAGTGAGACTTGGCTTTGTGAAACAAATGAAAACAAGCTGGTTTGGGCTGGGAGTTGATGCAGAAGCAGAGGTTGGGCCAAGTGCTAAGGATACATTTTGGTATAGATACACTCTCGAGTGCATCAGCTTTGCCAAGGGTCCCACAGTCCCGTGACTGGCTGTGCCATCTCTGCTACAGGTAGAGGACCTTACCTTACGCAAGTTTATTTTGGATATCTGCCTTCACAAAGT
The DNA here is from genome assembly GCF_964252035.2 of Podarcis erhardii. NCBI lineage: Eukaryota > Metazoa > Chordata > Lepidosauria > Squamata > Lacertidae > Podarcis > Podarcis erhardii. The sequence goes on along the minus strand of NC_138497.1, from coordinate 98,516,042 downwards.
GTTGAATATTTATCCTAAGATCAGTGAAGGTTTGTCCTCATTTCTCCAGTGACAGAATTCTGTAGTCTTGCTGTAACATCAGTGAGAAAATCCTGCCTGATTTTGCAGTGATCTATGCAGCCAATCTTCCTTCCTGCTCTTACAGTTGTTCCTGGGAGAGCAACACAGAGCTTTAGCATCTTGGAATCGCCAGCAAATGTGCTCTAGCATAAGGCCCCATGTCTTCATTTCTGAATATGGTATGCCACAAAATGTTGTGATGATGTCACAACTTGAGCTTGCATTTCTTAAGCTTGGCAGAACCCTGCTGACTCCTTTGCAGCCTCTTTAATGAGTTTGATGTAAATTTTGCATGTTCTGCCAAACCTCCAGATTGGCTAATGTCTACAGGGTAAAAAATAGTAGCGCACTGCTGTGCTAATTATAACAGCCTCAGACTGCGCTCCCAATAGGTGACAAGACACTGAATGCCAGATGAGAATCATTGCTTCTTTATTTCTTATAATAAAGAAAACAGATGCTGGTTACAAAAGGAATTATCATACAGCATCATTTATCAGAATAGTCTGGGAGATGTTCAAAACACCGTGGTTACCAGGAGTTCTGTTTACATAGGATTTGTTTGAGATAGAGAACTCCCTAAAAATGACTTCCATTAGCAACGCAGCACAGTTTCTACTTTAAATTGCAGTTTAGAAACCTCTGCATAGGTTTCTATCTTATTTACACAGTATCGTTTAAACTTCTAAACACTGGGAAATACAAAAGGGAAATTGCTAAATGCTTCCTAGAAAGTTTGTACACATTTACCTTGTCAAACTGCCCCTGCCCCACCTCCCAGTTCCTGGACCATGAGGCCTGAGGGTATTCAGACTCTGGTAGCTTACTAGTTGATAGGGCATGTATCATATGACCACAAAATGTCTAATTCAGACCTTGGAGTTCCTAACAGTGATTCTCTTTTCCGTTCTTGTGATTAAAAGGACCTGATATTTAACCCTTGCTGTTGCATGGGGCCAGGCTGATCTTCCCCCTTTCAGTGATGATTTTTCCGCAAGATTGCTGTGATGTTTTCTCCCTTTGCAGTGATAATTTTTCATGGGATGCAGGAGGAGCAGTTTCCCAAGTGGCCTTTGGTTTCCTGCCCAATGGCAAAGGGCAGAGTGTGCTTCTCTTCATTCAGTATAGCAACCTCTAGGACTTCAGTAGACATTCACTCTCTGAACATTATGTTCATTGCAGAATCCTGTGTGCCATCAATCAATAGGCCACAAAGCTCCAAATGAGTTACAAATATTTCTTCCTTTCTTCTTTTTTACAGCGCCTGTGTAATCTTGGGTGTGATATTTCTCCTGTCTTCGCTATGTATAGTGATCAAAGCCATCCATGACCTTGCGATTAAATTGCTTCCAGAAGTGGTAAGACCTTTTATTTTACCTTTTTAAAATGAAAAACTTAAAATCTAGCCTTAGAATAATATGGTATTGGAGGCACATGCCTGTGTCCACCTATAGCTTGGTCCCTGTATAATTCTTTTTTAAAAAAAAAATAATATTGATTACTTTTAAAGCTTACAAAAAAGAAAGAAGAGAAAGAAAACAAAAAAGAGAAAAAACAATACAATTCAACAGAACGGCATGAAAATATTCTATCTTTAATGTACATATTTGATCATTAACTAATATTTATCTTAATTGAGCTCCAAATATGGTTTTTCTTTGCAATAATAACTAAAATTTATTCACTTCTAGAAATAAAAGAATCCACTGTATTTCACACTTCAGACCAGTGTTTCCCAAACTTGGGTCTCTAGCTGTTTTTGGACTACAACTCCCATCATCCCTAGCTAGCAACTCCCATCATCCCTAGCTAGCAAGACCAGTGGTCAGGAATGATGGGAACCATAGTCCAAAAGCAGCTGGAGACCCAAGTTTGGGAAACTTCTTTAGACAATGGACCTAGGAATGATTAGAACAGAAAAGAGGAGGCTGTGGCCCTTCAGATATTGCTGAATTACATCTCCCTTAAACTCTGGCAATTGGTCATGTTGGCCAGGTCTGAAGGAAGTTGTAGAGTCCAACAACATCTAGAGAGATATAGGTTTAATCCAAAGATAGAGAATCTAGGGAAGCTTTAAGAAGAAGGTGGAATGGGTTGGATTCAGATTTACTTACATTTCCTAAACTGTAAATTTATGTTCCATAACTTGCTGCAGCCAAGAAACCATATGTCAACTTGAGGCTACAGGCACATTGTTGCTTTGCAAAATTGGTGAAAGATACAGACTGTGAAAGTGAACATTGAACAATATTCACAAACATTCATGGACAAACACTCATGCTGCATGTCTGGAAGCTGTCAAAATTATGCAAATCTCATGCTGGAAAAGCACAGCATATTGGTGCTGTATCCAACTTACTATATGTGTGAAAGGAGTAATACAGTACTGTAAATAGAAACCATAAAGAGCTATGATTTTAAAGTAATATGGCAATCATCCTGCTGCCTTCTTTCCCTCATACCCTTTTCTGGCCTGCAATGGAGATCAAAACCATCTTCTGTAAAATAACCAGACATTTGTTCTATATAAAAGAGGACAGAGGGACATGATAGCACAGGCTACTATATGGATAATACATGGAGATGCACATATATTACCGGGTTACTAATATGTTTGGATGTTTTCCACATGCAGCTGGATTTTGTGCATAATTTGGATTAAAGAGCCACCTCTTATTGTGAATTGGGTTACTGGAAAAATAATAATTCACGCCTACATCCCTAAAGGCTTGAAGCAGTTTAAAGTGAAAGTTTAGAGTCTTCAAAATAGTATTTTGTGCTAGAGTTCAGATTGCATTTACATAAGTGTGGAATTTTACCCAGCAATGTCTGAGAATGAAGCCCATGTAGTGCATTGTAACCCATTTAAATTGACACAAAGGAGCATATTTTCCAGAGACTTTTAGAAATGTTAATTTATTTGAAAATGCCAGATTTCATGAATTAAGCTTCTTTTCAGAATAGGCTTTCCTAGCTTGGTGTAAAATTTAAGCAGCATGACTCTGATTTTGAGTCATGCGGTTGTGGAACAACACTTTTCCACTAGAAAATGTTGCCATTCCTTAAATGTTAAGAAAGATAACATTTAACTCTTGGTTTGGAGCAATATAATTTACATAGCAGATTAAAACATTTTCTGTCAAAGAACAGGACAAGTATAAGTTTTCTTTATGCTGGGCTTCTAGTCTGCATTTGTTTCTGGGCCGTTTTAGGGCTTAATGTTCCCTCTTTCTTTAAGGACTTCAGAGCGGAGTGTTTCAGTCTTACAGCAACCTAGTGAGGTAGTTTCAGACTGAAAGATGGAAATTTGGTCAAGGCTACTTGACCATAGTGTTGCAGGGATTCAGATCAGGGTGTTCCATGTCCATACTCAACATGCTGTAGGTATGGATTATATTGACTAATCACTCAATATAATGTGTAATTCAGAATCAATTTTGGAAGCTGCTGCTGTAAGGTACTTTCACAATGCTCACATGAATTTTCTATTTATCAAGGGGCATCCTTTTTCACCAGGGCCAGCCCTATCATTAGTAAGGGTGAGGTGGCTGCCTCAGGTGGCATAAATAAGAATGCCAACAGATGCTTGTGTCTCTGGGTGTATGCAGAGTCCACAAATAGGCTAGAAGGCAGTGTTTGTGTTAGCTTCTGTGCATGGAATGGTGGAGGCAGCCTTCTGTCTTTTGCCTCAAGTTTTTCAGATTGCCGCATTTTAGAAAGTCCTCTTGTGAAGTTGTGGTGCATCTTTTCGGTTCCTAGCCAAAGAGGCCTGAGTTGCAAGGAAGGCCTGGGAATTAGCAGACTGCATAAATGTTTCATTCTGGGCTTCCTGGGGCCATTTTGCCATTATTTCAGTTTCAGAGTCAGGTCTTGTACTGGCAACCTTCATCTGTGCATGCCACAGATGCTCCCATGATACAAAGGTAACATTTTAAGTTTTCCTTACGCCTTCATTTACTTACAGCTCATTGTTTAGAAGCCTTGTATGAACTTGAATGAGGTTTCTTTCATCACAGTCCAGGATGGGTTGTTGATGACCTGTAGATAGCACTCTGAGATAACCTTGTTGCTGTCTTCTTTGATTGATTTGACTCTGCTTGCTGCAACTCTTGTCATCTCATCTTATATTCCTGTGGCCTGCTACTGCCCTCTGTTGCAAATTGCATTGTCCAAAAAATCATTTCAGCTTTGCAGTTGTGTTGGTAGTGGCATCACTCTGATAACTGCAAAAATGCTGGCCTTGGGCTCTTTACTATAGTGAGCAAGTAATAGCTAGGCAAGCCCCTGATAAGTGCACTTGGGGCTAATTCTAAATGACCTCTATACTTTCTAAGAGAAGGTAACGCGCTGAGAATTGGTATAAAATAATGCTGTAACCTTACTGAATATCCTGCTTTCTGAAATATATTGTCTTTTTTTTTTTAAGTTCCTTGCACTAGAGCACTTTGCATGCAACCAGAGATTATTAGGCTTGGTATAGTGGCACGAAAAACAGCCCATATTTTGAAAATGGTTTTCTGAAAGTTACTTTCAAGAGTGCTGTTAGTCTTGACATATTTTTCAGTTAAGTTATTAATTTATTTCAGAGGAACTAACAATCTTTTTGAGTTTTTCTCTTCTTGTTGTAGACTGTAAATTCAGCAGTTCATTATAATTTATTATAATTCCATATCCCCCAAAATAGGTTATCTCTTTTGTTATGTACCACAAAATGCATATGCTTTCTTGTTTGATAAAGCAACTCAAAGGGCCAGGGAGAGTACAACCATTTGCTTGGTGTGCTAAATCAATAGCTACTTGCAATTCAGGGAGTGTGTTTATTTCCCCAGGCAGCAGTATCATCCATGCAGTGGCAGTGCAGTTTACATTCATTAGTATGATCCAGGATGTTGTTTGCTAGGATGGGAATAAGGTTACTTTATTTGCCACAACAAAGGAAAGCTGACGTTCCAGTATAAAAATGTATCTTAAGAAGCTATTATTTGTAACACTAGTTGTGCTTTTAGATGAGTAGTGAAAATACGTCTGGTCTAAGAGACACAATGTACTGGTTGAAAACTAGGACTACAGCAGTGCAGCTCACCCACTGATCCTGTTCGTTACTAGATCTGCGACTATGCTGACGCACACAGTCAGATCTTAGATGTATATTTGCTAAAAGGTTAATTTTGGGGAACTGGTGGTACTCCTCTTGAGAGTGCACTGTTGTGTGCACACAATATTGCATTGACTTCGATCACTCCATGAATTGAGTTTATCAAAGTATGCTTCCTTCACAGAACAGTAGTAACTATGCTACAGCTATTATCTATATATATATATGGTTTAAAGGTGATAGCATGCCAAATTGAAATGACGTAGGAACAACAAAAGCAGCTTTGTAGCGTTAAATAATTGACATTATTGGGTTGTGTGGTTAATAAATTTTTATGCTTTAAATTGCCCTGTGGTGTTTTGGTGCAGGTCAGTATATACACTTGCGACCTAGTGGCCGAACAAAGATGCTGGACTTGTTTTTCACAGTTCCATCATCTGCCACACTTCGGGTAGCAATATCAAAGAGCTTGGGCAGCAGGGGCTGTGGCCCCCAGGTCCAGCCTTTCTGGGAGTTAAAACAACAACAACACAGTTTAGGTAAAAATCAATTATGGAGTATATCATGTGTGTGTGTTTGCACAAAGAGAATTTGGGTGCATCTGCATGATAGCTTCTCTTAGTCCCATACAGGAAGTTCCACCACCCAGTCGCAAATATACAGTGGATGTGGTATGAGACACAATTTCATACTAATATTATTTATTGGTTTATACCTATGGTTGTTTTTAAACATTTCCCCAGTTTCTGAGAGCTATTCTATTTTTTGCGTTATTAGGATCAAATCCAAGTGCCTTCTTTCCTTGTCTAAATTACAGCATACTCTGGTTTTCATACTTTCATTTATGGGAAGTAGATATTCTCTGTGAGCAGTACTGTATCTGCATTGCAGTTAGTACGGTTGTACATTAACCAAATGCAGGTTCCATCACACAGAATTACCTTTTCCTAAATAGTAATGTTTAGTGCAGTAAGAAAGAAACACTCTTGAAAGAACATCCTCAGCTATGAGCAATCCTGAAGTTGTGTGTTGCCTGTTTATGAAACTAGCACTCTCCTTGATGATGGGCATTAAGTGATTTGGAAACAGCTGAAGTCACTGCCACTCAACAATGTATTCTTGGGTTAGAGGGCATCCACACTATACTTGTAAGCATAAAACTGGATTCAAGGATATAACCTTAGCAAGGAATGGTGGTGGGCCACAAATGCCTTCCTTGTTTGCTCTTTGTAATGTGCAGTTTCCATGGTGATGCCCTGCGTGCTTTTATTGAGATGGATTTGCTAGTATAGTGAAATATATGATAAGATTTCAGCTTGCCTTGCAGTTCAATCATTGCATAACCATAAAGAAAAAGGTCAGAAAAGTCTGCCCTGTTCTTTCCCCCACTTCTTCCCTATCAGGGGCACAATCAAGCACTTAAAAGACTCAGAGCACAGACCTGTGATAGAAATTTGCATATGCTAATAGATATGTATGCAGAGATGCAAATTAAAGTTTGTGAACAAGTAAACAAGCTCGGCAGATGAGGTCTTTCTGGCCCAGCAGTCTTGTAAGCAAAATGTTAGAGAGAGAGAGAGAGAGAGAAGGAAAAGTTCAAAAACATTGCAATTATTGAGGGAGAAGGCTTAATTCTATTCATTCAGGTCTGTTGTGTATACACTTTGCTTTGTTCACAGATTTGCTGTGGGTGTACTTAGTATAGGATTTATAAATGGCTTTGTAACTGGAATGGCTATGGCAGTGTAACATCAAAGCATAGTGTAAAACGTAGTTAAATACATAATTATTTGTAGCTGCATTATGTCACAAGCAAAGATGTTTAGGATAGAATGGGATATACTTATGCAGATATAAACAATGGCACAACTGGACAAAAATGAGTTTCATTTCAAACAAAAGAAGGCTGCAGATTATGGTAGTGTTTAGGTTTTGTTTTTTTTTTAAAAATTAATCTTCTCTTTCTAATTCAGTGCTGTTGCTCCAATTAAAATCTAGTGAGGTAGCGAACAATGAATCTCGATGGATTTGATTCCTTATTTAATGATTTTCAGAAGCAATGGCAAGAAGGTAATCTGAGGCGACAAAGAGGAAAGGTCCTGGGGGACATGGCAGCAGATGGTCAGGGTTATTTTATTAATTTAGTACCATATTAAAGTGTCTCTTCTGATCAGTTTTCTGGAAGATGAATTAATTTGGAAAGGTAATCGTTCACACCAAGTGGGATGCTGTTGAGGTTCCTGATGTGTTACCAGTGATGGCTGATACCAGGTCACTGCCCATCTCTTTGCCATTTCAGTTTTCATCTTCATAACAAGCACTTCCACTTGTCTCTTGCCGTATCTTTTATCCTTGACCCTGTGGTGCACAACACAACTCACTAGACCCTCAGGTGCACAAGCCTACTCCTAATTCAGCTCATTCATTCTGCCTCCCAAAGGTAATCTAGGCTGTAATAGTTGCGTATTTGTCAGTGGTACTTGGTACTGGTGGCAGTGGGAATCCTGGGGCAGGTGGTGGAGTGGGAGAGCCCTGGGAGCTGTATTGTTCCGTAAAGAACATAGAATAGGCATACAGATATTGTGGTGAGTAGCTCCACTCAGTGGATGCATTGAAATACTGCAGGGATTCCTTGAACAGATCTTGCTGGTCTCAAGTACTTGAAAACTGGATTCCTTTACTCTCCTACACTTGCTTTTTCTCCTCTGTTCCTTCTTTTCAGCTCTTTACTTGTATTAAATAAAGCTGGGGGTTTTAAAGAGTGTTTCAGTCATAATATTTGCATGGAGCATGCAACTTTGAAATAAAATAAAATCCTAGAATGAGAATACTGTTTTATTAGATCTTAGTTGGTATGATACTGCATATACTCGAGTATAAGCCTACTTCTTCAGCACATTTTTTAATGCTGAAAAAGCCCCACTCAGCTTATACTCAAGTGAGGGTCCTTTTGGGCTGCTCCTTCCTCCTCCGCCGCCTTTGCCGCTGTTGGCGGTGGTGGAGGAGGAACGAGCAGCCTGAAAGCAGCCCTTTTGGGCTGCTTGTTCTTCCTCCACTGCTGCTGCCACCACCAGCCTCTGCCTCTCAGCAGCACCCTAGGTAGGCAGGGGGATGGGAGGGGCTGGAGGGAGGGAGAAGCCCCCTCCGCTGTGTGCGCATGCACACACACGCGCGCACACACACGCGCGCACACACACACACACACTCCAGCTCACCAGAGTGTGTGTGGTGGTGTGGTGAACCGGCTTATACTCGAGTCAATAAGTTTTCCCAGTTTTTTGTGGTAAAATTAGGTGCCTCAGCTTATATTTGGGTCGGCTTATACTCGAGTATATACGGTAACCTATTTCTAGTTAAAAAATAGACAGTGCATGTGGCATGTGCAATGAAATGTTGCACTGTATCCCTACCCCTTAAGGAGAGGTTTCCTGTTCCAGGCTGGTTTGAAATGTCCTGGCCAGGCAGGAGAGGCATTTCTGGAAGGGTGACAGGGAAATGGACCCTTTTATTCTTCCCCATCCCTGTTCTATAAAGAGATGGAGGGATCAGGTTTAGGATTGCCTGGCAACCCTGAATATGAGCACTGATAGAGCAGAGAATCTGGGAAAGAGAATGGGTCTCATTTTTCCTCTCCTTCTCATTATTCCTATATAATGCTAGAGGAAAGTGCGGGGAGGGAGTCACAGTTACCCCCATGGGCATAACCAGGAGGGTGCAGCTGCCCCCCCCCAAATCAGGTATGTATATAAAAATACCTAACTAACTGACCAGGTGTGTTGCAGATGACTTTGTTCTGTCCCCCAAACATAAAGTCTACCCCCAAAATAAATCCTGGCTACTCCCATGGCTGCCCCCTTCCCACTTTCCATAACCCTTGTTTTCTGCTATATAGCTATCAGTGGTCATATTCAGGGCTGGCAGCTAGCCAGCCCAGAACCTGTATGTTTACTCTCATAGTACACATCCTTGCAACTTAATCCCCCCTTCCAGGATACTTGCCAGACAAGCTACTAGGACAGGGCCATTTTAAGCATATCCGGCGCCCCACCCCCGTTTCCCAGAGTTGTCAACCTTTTCCCAAGCCTCTGCGGGCATCGCTCTCCTCCCGCGGGGGTTTGGGAAGACAGCTGCACGTCTGCCAGCCATACAGTTGGCGGGGCGCAGCTTCTATCCTATGCCTCTGTGGGGATCGCTCTCCTCCCGCGGAGGCTTGGGAAGGAAGCTGCACACCCGCCAGCCCACCCAATGGGAAAGATGGCTCTGTGCTAGGGGCTAGTTTTTCCTTTTCTTCTCAGCCATTGTGGATTTTGATCCATCCTGGAAGGCTTTGGTGTGCTCCAGCAGATGTGCTGCTGAATCTTGCACCTTTTTCATGCTCCTGAAGTATGTTTGAATGGGGAAGTTGTTGATCTTTCTTGCACAGAGAGGGTAAGAACATCACTCTCACATATCCCTATGGGAGAGAAATGTAGTTCCCTTTCGAAGATAACATTTACTGATTGAGATATGTGTGTGAATTGCTCGTGTGCCCACACTCACAGCTGTTCAGATATATCTAGCCAAAGCCACCTCCAGAAGCGTTTTGTTCGGGCCCAGATCTATACATTTATTTGACAGCTTTGTATTACATGGCAAAAGTGACACATAATATATTTTTCATTTTTCTTTTCCAGGATAACTTTCTATATAGTGTTTCTATTTTAAGTGGAATCCTTTGTACTACCTTGGCAGTGATCAAATTTATGTTGGGGAATGTGCTCACAAGCAGAGCATTGTTAACTGATGGTAAGTAGCAAGTATCATATTCCTCTATGTTTTGGCTACTTTTATATAAGATGAAAGATGAGTGAGATGAACATAAGGTAAAATACAAAAACAGCTACAGATATGAGCTACCAGTTAACATGCAGCTGACAGATTTGTTGAGTTTCTTACTATTAAATTAAACATTTGATTCGGACTGCATAATCACCAAATGCTGTAAGGACAGAACACTGCGCCAAGATTAATAGGAACCGTAGTTTACCCTACACAGAGCTATAATTCCCAGCACTTTTAACAAAGGATTCTTTTTTGGGGGGGGAGGGGGTGCTTGCTTTAAATGCATTGTATGTATGCAGCCTTAGCTTCCCTGATTTGCAGAGATTTTTATTTCATAAGCTATAGAAAAATGAAGACATTCCAAGTGACAAAACGATGGATGGAAGTAGCCCTTTAAATAAAGCATGGAGACCAGTAAATCCCAAGGAGTTAATAATAGTAATAATATTTGCAAGCAAGTCAGGAGAGCTTGAATGCATTAAAAGTAGTCAGATGGAGTGTGTGTGCTGCAGGAAATGAGAAGCCCACAAAACATGGCCAAATCATAGGCTTCTTCTGATACTCGATGGTTTCGTCCATGAAGGCTGCTGTGTAGTGCATAAAAAGTTGTCAAACAGCAGCAAGAATACTGTAATTTTTTATCGGGGACAACCCCTGTTTGTCTTGCTCCAAATGAAAAATTCCACAGGAGTCAAGACAGCAGACATGTGGAAATTCAAGTAGGGAGCACAGACAAAGGCTACCTAGTGCAATCATCCTGTTTCCCACAGTGGTCCATCATGTGGGACAAATGAGTGAAATAGGATTTTCAAGCAAGACATGAGTGCAATAGGTTTTTCCTGCTGTGTGGTATTCTGAGGCATGGTGCCTCTCTGTGATCCTGAAAACAAAAGCTGGAAACAGATGCTTTGATACCAATTTCAATTTAATGCAATTAAATATGGTTCAGATCTGTTGAAAAGTAACATGTAAGCATTAATTTTTTTAAAAAAAATCTGTGTTACCTAAGCTCTGGTATTTATTGGAAAGGGTCTAGCCGTGTGTACTGAGCTTTTATAGTCTCTAGGAATGATCACTGCATTGCGCTTTGTGTGAGAGAGTGCCAAAAAGATCATTTGGAAGCTGCAGAATGCCACTGCTTTCCTACTGGTACATTTTGGGAGGTGAGACCATATTCACTCAGTACTGCAGCAGTTGAACTGGCTGCTGGTTAGCTTCCTAGTGTTTGAAGCTCTTAATTGCCTGGGGCCTATGTACCTTAAAGACCATTTCTCTTTCTAAGTATAAGCCCCTCTCCTCACAGTGAAGCATTGGTTGTAAGAAACAGGAGACTCATTGTTACAAACTAAAGCACTGGAACAGGCTCCTTTAGGAGGGTCAGGGTTGCTCTTTCCACCCCCTGGGATGGGTGAAAATACTGCCCTGTGATATTCTGTAGGGTGTAGCATCATGAGTAAAATTTCCCTAGATGATTTGACTGTTGAAGAAGGATCACAACTGTTGGAGGAGCAAGCGGGGCTTGTGGTAGCAGAAAAAGGTGACTGCTTTCACATCATCACAGCTGTCAGAGCAAGCAATTGTTTGCTCACAAAGCTGTGAGCAAACAATTGTGGCAATTCTTTTTTAAAAAAAAGAAAATCCATGATTGATGAGAGTGCTGAGATGCTTTTAAGTTTGAACTACTGAAACTTGGAGGCTAAAGTACTGGAGTGAGTGTGCTATGGTAATTAACTCAAAATGCCCCCTCTGTAGCCCAAAAAACAATTGTTTAATTTCCCCACCACTCCTAGAAGTCTATAATCAAGGCCAGCTGCTGCATTTCAGTGATTTTTGCATGTCTCTGTGTGTCTCTCTCTCTGTGGTCCCCCAGGAATGGTCTGGATTTCCCCCTTTCCTTTCAGGAAGAGCAGCAGCAAAAGCAGAGCATGGAGGCAGTAAAAGTTTACCTGCTCTGGAGTTGCGCCAGCTGCTGCTCCTTTCCTGCCACTGTTGGGGGTCCCAAAAACAGATGTGCCTTCCTGGGAATTTATCCTCCTACCCAGAAGTTCAGTGTCAAGTCCAGCTGCTTAATCAATGAAAGCAATTTTGGGAGTGAAGGTGTGCTTGGTGTTACTGCTTCTGAATGAATTATACAAGGATTTTCCCCCCAAAAAGGTCACAGTTTTTTTGTTTAAAAGTAAGGCCATGTCTCCTTTTCTGCATGGCCCCCAGGGGATTCACCCTGGGTCAGTGCAGTCATAGACTCCAAAGTTAGCCATCCCTGTATTAAAGGACCCATTGAAGAAGGGCCATTTTCAGTTGTATACAGTGGTACCTTAGGTTACAGATGCTTCGGGTTACAGACGCTTCAGGTTACAGACTCCACTAACCCAGAAATAGTACCTTGGGTTAATAACTTTGCTTCAGGATGAGAACAGAAATCGTGCGGCGGCAGCGCAAGGCACCATTAGCTAAAGTGGTACCTCAGGTTAAGAACAGTTTCAGGTTAAGAACGGACCTCCAGAACGAATTAAGTACTTAACCCAAAGTACCACTGTATAACAGTTGTTTCAGCTGATGAATAAGCCAAATATTAAGGAGTTTTTGCCTGTCTGTGCAGACCCTTTCTCCAGTCGTGATTTAAACCAGGAAGTCTCTATCCATGGTTGGAAGTTTTGTTTAAATACCCTGGCTTGTTAAGAGCTGGTGACCGTAGTTTCACCAGATGTCAGTTTCCTCAAAACTGGAAATTAGAGACTTCTGGGTTTAATTGCAGCTCGCACAAAGCGGTTGTGTGTGTTGATAAAAAAGGCTCATTCATATCTCTGCTTATTAAATCAAGATAAGACCATCTGAATTGGCTCAGAGGTAAAACTGATGGAATGTTTTGTTCCACTTCTCTACCTGTTTAATAGGCCACGATTACCAGTGTTTTCAACTAGTCCCGCATTTTGCAAATAGCTGGGGAACTTCTCTTCCATTAATTACGTTGTCGTGATAATTGTGTTGCTGCTGATTTCATTGTTAGCTAAATTAGAGACTGAACTCTGTAATTAGCCTGGTGTCTGTGCATTCAAGCTATTTTAGTCAGGTAGCTACGCACAGATTTCTCTCTTTGTATTTTTGGCTTTTGGTGGAATATAATCTTTGGGAGGGTGAGATTCTCACCCACAAGCAAGCAATACAGCAAGGGGGTGGAAGCAGCAGTTGCACAAAGTGAATTAGTATGTTAGCACTTTTCTGATTCCTGTTAATTTGCTTCCTGCCGTGACAGCCTGTGGAACTGTAAGTTTCTTTTAGACAGCACAGAGTGGGGTGCAGAATTCAGCATTTTCTATCTAACAGGGATTTCTTTTTTTAAGTCTGCAGATGTCTTGTGTATTTAGTCTTAGTTAATTGTTTAAAAACATGCTAAGTGAGGAGGCATATATTATGCTTGCCAATGTTCTCAAGTTAACAGAGACAATATGGTATCTGGGAAGGCTCAAGATGGAACCTGGTCAGCAGGCAGAGACTTGTGGATAACAATAGATAACTGAACTATCTATTTACCCTGGTAAATTGCTGCTGATCAGGGCCAGCCCACCCATGAGCCAAGGTGAGGTAACTGCTTCAGGCAGCATGAACCACCAGGACAGCAGATTCCACCACCACTGTTGTAAATCTTCCCTCACCCCTTCTTCCCTGGTGAGGGGGGTAGCAGCAGAGGAAACTGCTTGGGCGCCTGGGGTGCCGTGCCATGGGGCTTCGGGAGTCTGCCTGCCTCCTCCCACTCAGCTGCCCTACAGCTGGGGTGGGGGAGGCAGTGGGCGGACCATTTGGGCAGCGCAGAGCTTGTGTGCACCCAAGCCACAGCGTCTCTCCCAGGTGAGCGCCGCTCGGCATTTTGTCATCCCCCTCAGTGGTGACACCTAGGGCGTTCTGCACCCACCACACCCCCTTCCTCTGCCCCTGGAGGGGGAGTGCCATTTGGACGTCCACCTTAGGTACCCAAATGTTTTGGACAGACCTTGCTACTGACACATAAGGTGAACCCAGGAATAGTATTATGTACACTACCATTTCTCCAAGTGATGAAATCTTCTAGGGGCAGTGCTCATCCAGGTCTGGCTGCCTTTGGAAAATAAATCATTGTGATTTAATAGGTGGTTTTTTTGGTAATATTCAAGTTATTTCCAGATACACAAGCTGAGCATAGGTGGAGACAGAATAACATTATTGAAATCACTGCTCCTACATCAGATCTCCAAAAGCTCATTCTGCCTTCCTGATTCGAACTGCAGTTTTCTTTGTTTCTGTCTATATCTTTCTATGGGCAAATGTGTGCATGTACACACTTGCTTAAGGTTGTCCTTAGTTTGGAGATATGCTTCTTAACTCTATTTCCTTGGGGATTCTGGGCTATTTACCTGTAACTTTTCTAACAAAGGATGAGGCTGGCGGCTTGACTATTAAGGAACTTTAAGCAGCCACTCTGGCATCATTAATCCTTTTCTCTCCAAATGCAAATTTCATTAGAATCTGAAAATAATCAAATTACAAAGCGGGGGGGGGGGGGGGGGCTGGGATGGAGGGTAGGCAAGTCCCATTCTCCAAGCTTTCTTCTGTTTGTGATGATTCCCACAGTCCAAACTGTATTCTTTGTAAACTGCTTTGTAAAGCGGTATACCAATTCTGTTAAGTAAAATAAATATCAATTTGTTGTGCAGTATAATTAGTAGCCCCTTCGAAACATGGATAGAACAGCAACAGCACAACAGGCAAGGCGGTATTTTATGTTTCACCAGCACTAGTCAGGACTGCAATTTCTCAAAGACTTCTCGCTGCACAGGAGAGACATCTCGTGGCCAGCCAGATAGGTACCTAGCATCCCTAGGTGTTAGTATGGTAAACAAGGGAAGGCTGATTGCCATTAGGCTGAGTTGAAGTAGGGTGCTTTTGTTATTTTTATTGCCCTTTTAAGTATTTTTCATTCCAGTGATCTCCCTCCCAAGGGGATCTTCGGTGGCCCATCCCCAGCAAGAGATTGGGTGCTCATGAAATAAGGCACCCCCCCTCCCAGCACACATTTGACACCTTAATGCATATGATTAGGTGGTGAGGGCAAAGTGCATCAGTGCCTCAGGGCATGCCCAGAACAGAAAAAGCAATGAATGGTAGGGTAGGAGTAACTTGAGTGTACAACCAAAAAGCCCTCGAGTCATTCCAGCAACCTCCATCTTCTAGTGTGAGTGGCAAGCAGTGAAACAGCAATGAATAGCCATGACTGGGGGGAAACAAACAGGAATGTGTGGAAACTAACATGTTGAATACACACATAGCAGTCTGATCTGAAATGCCTATTGGCCCACATATGGAAGCACCCAAAGACAGCATTCTGCTTGGACCAGCACCCTAAGAGGCAGCAGAGATGGGAGGAATCTAATTACCAATAGGGTGTGAAGATGCTGGATAGACATGCATAGAGCGAAACTGCATTACAGAGAGAAGTTAGAATGCCTGATTCGCATTTCTGTAAAATGGTGTGGGTACCTGAGTGAGTGGGACGCAGGTGGCGCTGTGGTCTAAACCACTGAGCCTAGGGCTTGCCGATTAGAAGGTTGGTGGTTCGAATCCTCACGACGGAGTGAGCTCCCATTCAGTCCCAGCTCCTGCCAACCTAGCAGTTTGAAAGCACGTCAAAGGGCAAGTAGATAAATAGGAACCGCTCCAGCGGGAAGGTAAACGGCGTTTCTGTGTGCTGCTCTGGTTCGCCAGAAGTGGCTTAGTCATGCTGGCCACATGACCCGGAAGCTGTACACCAGCTCCCTCGGCCAATAAAGCGAGATAAGCGCCACAACCCCAGAGTCGTCCACGACTGGACCTAATGGTCAGGACTCCCTTTACCTTTACCTGAGTGAGAACTAGGAAGAAATGGAGTAGTTTGAAGTACAAGTATTAACTATTCAAAGGTGGGATGAATGGTAGAAATTCCAAGGCACTGCAGTGAATACAAAAACCATCCTTAGCACTTGGATGCAGAGGATTACTTGAGCCTTTATGAATTCCTAAAGGCTCAGACATTCTGGCTCTCTATATAGAGAGACCTCCAGGGAAAAGGCAATGAAGGGTGGTTGAGAGTTAGCCAAGCTGGTGTAGGTTTCCTTAAAACCTACAGAACAAGCTCTGTGATGAAGGAAGATGCATGTTCTCTGCACTTATCCTAGATTCCTAACTATCATAATGTAAACATAAGCAAAGTCTGATAAAAAAGACACCTTGCAGTATCAAAGTGGTCAGTATTTTCATGTGAGACACATGATCAGAGTGACATCTTGTGGCCAGTACCTGGAAAAGCTTAAATTTCTTAGTGGGTTTATTTTATGAGTTGACAATGGTACACATGTAACTCATTAAACTCATGAGCAAACTCTTTAGTTCTTAGACAAGTCTAAATTTATACTTTTTATTTCAGGTTTCAACTCTCTGGTAGGAGGAATAATGGGATTCTCCATACTTATAAGTGCGGAGGTTTTTAAACACAATGCTGCTGTTTGGTACCTGGATGGAAGTATAGGTGTTCTAATTGGACTGACAATATTTGCCTATGGAGCGAAGTAAGTGAAGTTGTTTCTTTTTTCACCTTATTCTTTGTGTTTGCATGCTTAAGAGATACTGTGATGATCTGTTCCTTGTATATGATGCTTGAGGCATGGGGTAGCAACCTCAACACCATTTCCTGAGATGTACCGTCATTATTTACCATTGCCCTTACTACCTTATTACTACAAAGTTTCATTGCTTAAATATCAAAGTATTGGGTGACTTACAATTGCATGCCTTGCTTAGAACACCTTTTAGAATCCACCTTATCAAAATCTACTTGCAGTGGTTGAGCTCCGGATAGTATACAAAGATATATTCTCAAAAATCTTCCAGCACCATTGTCCATGATTTTCTGCTTACAACTTGTGACTTTTGTCCTTCATCAACATGTGCTTTCATTTCCAGACTACTTGTGGACATGGTTCCTCGTGTACGGCAAACACGTCATTATGAAATGTTTGAATAAAGACAGAGCACCATGGACTGAATAAAATTTTGCAAAATGTGATAACGTACTACATCCTGGCAAACGGTGCCAATTATATTTACAAGATTGCACTTTGTTTCTCATGGTATATTTTCTTTTTACATTATATTTCCAAGAAAAGGTCAATCTGTACAATTAGGCAAATATGTACACCGCTTAGATCTTGGCAAAAGTAGCAACAAGCAGCCGTTTTCTTTTGTGTGTGCTATTTAAAATCCTGCTAATGGTAACTGAGATGAGCAAAGTGCACAGTTCTAATCAAGCCACCATGTTTTGTCTTCTGGAATATTAAGAGTTCTTCAGCACAACAGATGCCTGTATAAAGGAGCCAAACCCGAGAGGGCACAGCCACAGTAGTCTTTTACCATGGCACCTTAAGGACTAACAGGTTTATTGTGGCATGAGCTTCTATAGACAAGAGACTACTACTGCATCTAATATAGACAAGAGATGGCCTTTAGTTACGTTGCCACCAACGTTCCAGAATGTGCCAGCAAATGAGACATTCCCAATGTCTTCTGCACAGAACTCAGTGGTATTGTACTTAGCTTATGGGGGCCAACAGACACTACTTGATGCATGGAATTAATCCCCCCCCCCCCAGCCTCAAATCAACCCCCTTTCCCAAACTGCTCCATTTTTAAATTCAAAGAATCTAATGTGAATTTCATACTATTTTCTAAAATTCTCTGCACTGCATAAATATGAAGCAACACGTTATGAAATATATATTAAGCTGCACAGACAAAATAAGCACAAGGTGTTAATGTACAGGCAAAAGCCAAAAAAGCAAGAGGGGGTAGTTTTTGATTATATGTCTATGGCTGTATTATGCACTTATGTAGCGGTATATATGGGTAAATACATGGGTGTCCTGTTGTCTGGTAAAAGTGATGGTTTCAAGGTGGTAGTAAGATAGCCTTTCTACTGTTAGTTAGGCTATTTTGTAGGTGTTCCATGTTCCCACCCACCATCTTATGTAATTTAATATCTGGATTACAAGTTATGACTCCCATCATGTAAATCAATAAAGCTGTTACCTATTTTATACAGTACCTGTAATTAACCTTTAAAATAGCTCTCTAGATAATACATTAACAATACAATCTATGTACTTATTTAAAGTAAAGTCCTGCTGTCTTCAGTGGTGCTTACTAACTTGTAAGTGTGTTCAAGATTGCTTCCTCAATAGAACAAGTCATCTTGTAGAAAAGCCCTCTGAAATGTTGCTGCCATTTTTTCAGCTATGAAGCCCTTTCTACATGAGTTTAACATTTGGTGAGTATGCAGAAATTATCAAAACATAACTTCGTACCTCTTACTGTTTTGATACTGCATTTTGCAAAGGTAGAAATGAGACGTTTACCCAAGCAGCTGCTTCCACAGAAATACGTATGTGGAATAAAAGCTTACATATCCAGTAGTTACATACTGAGTAGCCAACACAGCAACTCCTCTACCCTTCTTTTATATGTTTTTTCTTACACCTGCTATATCGTAAATCTGCACAGAACTCAAAACGTGAGACTGATGGTAGTAGGAGTAGGCATTAAACATTTTTATTTAAAAAATGCTTATCTCCAATTAAAAAACACTGAAGTGCAATTGCCTGAAACTACCGTATTTTTCGCTCTATAAGATGCACCAGACCACAAGATGCACCTAGGTTTTGGAGGAGGAAAACAAGAAAAAAAAAAATTCTGAATCTCAGAAGCCAGAACATCAAGAGGGATCGCTGTGCAGTGAAAGCAGCAATCCCTCTTGCTGTTCTGGCTTCTGGGATAGCTGTGCAGCCTGCACTCGCTCCATAAGACGCACACAACATTTCCCCTTACTTTTTAGGTGGGAAGAAGTGAATCTTATAGAGCAAAAAATACGGTACTTGTTGAAGGTTGTCTGACAGTGTTAACAATGAAGTTCATTCTCTACATGACACCTTACCACCTCAGAAATGAGGATTCTCATAAGAAATCGGGTCTATAATTTCCTCCAGAGAAACCCTGTTAAACACATTTGGCATCTAGTCCACTACAGCAACATATGGGGTCAGTTGGTAGAAATGATGCAAATATTTTCTCCCACTCTAGGAGGGATCTGTTACAAAAAGCTTAGGATCCCAGCTGTGTATGTGTGTTCGGCATGGTTAAATAAAGATCCCTTGGTGTACAGCACGGATTGCCAATATGGTACCAGTGGGCATACCTGTGCCAATGGAGGTATTCCCAAGAGGCCGCAGCATCTCCTCTCCCAGCCTTGAAAGAAGCATTGATTGTATAGTAAACAGAATAGTCGCACCATGCATTTAGTTAAAGCCCATAAGCAAATGTACCAACAGGCCCCAAGAGCTTGGTACAAAATGTACCAAGAGCTGGCAGCCCCCATGGTGTATAGATTAATTGGTATTGCAACTGATATTCATACTTGGGCACATATTTACGCCTTCTACTGTTTTTCTGACACCTTTGTTTCAGGCTTACAGAGCTTGTGCTGTGAAACCATCAACCAGGCTGCACACTCATATGTGTAAGGCTGTTTTCATGAATTTTATAGCAGGAGAATATCAGTTGCATTGGCAAGATAGTCTATTATGCAATGTAACTATCCCTCTTTTTAAAAAAAACCAAAAGCAGAAAAATGAAAGCAGAGAGGTTCAATTCTTGAAAGAAGGAAAAGTGTGCTTTTGGCTTCCTCTGTTTTAATAACTATCAGAGTCCTTTATAATAAAACTCTGATCTTAATTTTATTGTCAAGCACAGTGTGGTTGGATGGAAGAAAGAAAGGGTGAAAACAACGCAGTCACACAAGAAAAAGTTTATTGAAAAATAAAATTTTCCCTAGTTTGCCCTACAACAGTTGGTGGGGGTGGGGGTGGGGGAAGGAAGCATTGTCAGCCATGAGAATACAGACATATTTACACCTTGGTTTTAAGTTTCCCATGTTGTTAATCTTCTAATTTTACAGTTACTTGCTGTGAAGCAACCTGCTTAAACAAAATATAACGGAACACAATTTAAGAAATAAAACCCCCGCACAAAATTTCAAGCATGTATTGTTTTAAAAAACATAATCAGTGCTTGTGAAACAGATTAAAATCCTTATTAAACCTTAACCTACTACTCTGCTGAACAGTACTCAGAACTGGGAAGCTAACACTTTACTTCTTATTACAAACAATATTTTGACTTTCAATGTTGTATTTATAGAGATAGTCAGTGACTTGCTATTCTCTGTTGCACACTTCTGAAAAAAACCCACTACTTACTTTTTTTTTAGGGTTTCTCTTACTAGCCAAATGTTAATGTTGTGATCTTGACCCCGGCTGTGGATTGCTTAGCTTATTTTAGTGAAACAGGAGAGTGGTGAATATATGTACTACTCACCGCTTTCTGTTCTAAAAATAGGACAAGTCCAAGTTGGGAGGTAAGCTTTGTTTTGTCAGACAAAAACAATGCCATTTGCTTAGAACCCAGGTTTCAGTAAACTATGCAAGCCTTCTGCATGGTTTGCCAGTACCTCTCAGTGGGGCGGGTGTTACCGATGCATTATGTAGGTGAAAGAATTTACATACACCTGGCAAACAGTCCTTGGAACTGGTAGGTTTCTTTCCTTTGAAAAGTCGTATTGTAAACTATTTGCCCTGTGGCACTGGGTTCAAGGAAAAGTTTAATTAGGACTAGCAATTCAAAGTGTCCCATAAACACCTACTGCTATATACAGCATATGGCCAATTCTAATATAAGAAGTCACTTTCATAATTGTAGGGGGGGGGGTCACTTGATACAAACACACTCCAAATGGTGGATTATTAAGCAAAGCTGGTACCTTCATGTACACATCAATATAAAGGAAATTAATTCATTTATATAAATATAAAATGACAGGGCATAGTTAAGTAGCATCATTCAGTGTCCTGAATATATAGTACTCGGTAAGATATAATAGTAAGGTACATCCATCTTGTATATGCTATTTCTATAGCATAACACATATATACACACACACTTTAACATTTGCAATATATTGACTGACCTTCCTACCTGCTCTGTTATATAGTCAATTTATGCACAATATGTTCAGTCTTTACTATGGGAATTTTACATCCAGAAGAGATTTAGAAAATTTTAGAATAAGAAGCAGCAAAGCATGAGCAAAGTATCAGACTTGGTATAAGAAGCTTAAGGTACTGGAAATCAAATCCAGGAGACTGGAGTAAATAGAAAGAAGCACAGATAAGAGAGAGAGATCAATACTGGCCATTAGAACCCAATTGTTTACAGCAGATGGAATGTGGAAGTTGCTGCAGGTGTGAGTCTTAGGTCTGAAATTCTCCTGTTGCATTAGTTTTCCATATGCAACTTGTTCAGCCACTGTGAGAACAGGATTCTGGACTAGAGGGGCCATTGGCCTGATCCAGCAGGCTCTTATTTTATATGCTAGTCATGTATGCTGTGTGGTCTGATTCCTCATTTACATTCACTCCACAATAACTGCTACCTATCCTAGTAAAACAAAGGACAACAGAGAATGCTCAATTGAAACTAGACAGTAATTTTAGTTGCTTTAAATTGATTCTGACTGCTTAACTGTGGCTGTTAAAATATCTGCACTTAAGCATAATGAGAAGTAGTTTGGGCATTGTATACATGCCTGTTTACTTTGTATCCAGTACACTCCTGGTTTGGGAAGTGGTGTGCACATGATGTTTAGCTGCAATTCATATCTGCCCTGTTGTTTCATATAAAATGCTGCATTCTGATGTGCTTTTCCCTAAACCAGCTTTGAGAAAAAGAAAGCCTAGCTGCACTGTACGCCATGAGCAGGATTTTTTTTTGTCCCAGCCGGAATTCAGTTCTGGCACCTCTCAGGTGGGTGCCATTGCCATAAGAGAACAAGGGAGGTGTTCAGGGTGAGTTCCAGCATCTTTTCCTATAAAGATAGTGCTAGCCATGAGCAAAGCTTCTTAAATAGCCACTCTCTTGCTTTCCAGGTGCTGCTGGACTCCCAAATCCTATCAGCACTGACTGGCATCAGCAGTGGTCAGGTATAATGGGACTGCAGTAAAAGCTGGAGGACTACCGGGTCCACAGCACTGCCTTAAGGCAATTTCTAGTTCAAGCACCTGAGTGACTAGTTACTATGTTTTCTGCAGAACAAGCCTAATTATTCTTGCAACATTATAAGCAGGAGGTTGTAATTTCAGTTATTTTGAATTAGTCTAGTTTCATGTGGAAGGAAGGTTAACGTGATACAAATTGGCATGGGTTGGAAGGATGCACCTGTTCCTGAATTTCCTTGCAAGGTTGTTCTGGTGGAAGAGAATGCAAAAAGACCTTGAAAATGTCTCTTTCTGTGTACCTATGAAATTTAAAGTGATGGCACCAATAATTTAAGTTGGAATGGTACTTAATTTTTTTTATCAATAACTTTAGAGTTAATAAAGCAAAAAGACAATCTATAAAAATGGTGTATAGGGTTCCTTTAGCAAAGCAGAAACCACACGAATCATTTAAAACTGCTGAGAACCAATCAAAGTAAAATAATAGCTATAGCATCCATATGGTTTCATATTAGGTGTATGCTAGGGGAATTGGGTTCAAGGAGCACCTAATGCTGTTAACAGCAAAACACCCAATTTTTGTGTTTTTTAAAAAAGGAAAAGCCATTTGATAGATTGTTGGAAGATGCCTCCCTTGAATAAGACTTGTTTTTAAAGGTTCTTATTGTGAATGAAAGATAAGATTTTTATCAAAGGGTTCAAGGGACCAGCTATTACTAAGTACATTAATTGGCTATGGACAATTCTGCATGTTGATACTTATTTTTTTTAAAAAAACCTTGCATGACAATTGCAATTGCTTGTTGCATTTGACAACAGTCATCTAGAGCACCGTATATAATCAAAGCCAGAGGACATACTGCATAACCAGCTTAAAACACCTATAAATGCCTTCTCAACAATAACTCTCTTCACTTGTTGCACTAAATAAACAGGAGTTACCTAGAATATGAATGGCCTCTACTTTGCCCAAAAGGCTGGAAGCAATGATCTAGTATTATATGAAACCTATTGAGATTTATAATCTTCAGGCATAACCCATCACAACTACTAGTACTAACATCCATTGTGAATGCACAGTGATTTTGTAGCAGTCACAACACCCTTTTCAATTCAGAACCTTCTTTAGAAAGCTCACTGTCAAAAATACAAAAACAAAGGCACTAATTACGGGGAGGCCACTGCGTTATGTAGTTAATTCAATTGTGTGCCTCAGAACTTTTGCAACAAAAGTTATTGGGGGGAAAACGTAGTGAACTGTCCCTGAATTGCTCCCAAGTACTTTTTTAAAAACTAAGCAGCCTGTCAGACAACCAGTGGGCATCGTACCATCAAGGTATAAAATGCTGAATGATTAATTACAATGCTAAATACATTTTTATCCCCAGTTACAAATGGAAGTTTCCATAGACTTTTCAGAGAAATTGATTTAGGGCCTACTTACACACTCTAAAAATTCTCCATATTGGACAGCTATATAACCAGAGCCACACTGACAAAATAACATGCGAGTGTTCAGTCACGTTGGTAGGCAAGGTTCTTCTCTGTGGCAATTTGTAAAAAGAAGGAAGTCCAGTGCTACTCAGATTGCAAGTGTCACCACTTTTAAATTTATCCTGTAATATATCTGACTCTGTTTTTAAGGAAGTGCATAGGTAGACCCATACAACACCAGTCTTTGTGCACTTGCTTGCTTGAGAAGGTTGGGCTGCTCCTTGTGACTTGGTGTTAGGCTTCTGATAATCCTTATTCTACCAGAGTGGTGCAAACGTTAGAAGCACATAGCATGCCATGGTAGCTGTGTAAACTTGAGCTAGGGGACATGCAGCATCTGATGCTACAGGGATGAGCAATTACACCTCCTTTGAAGAAAAAGAGGAGGGGACTTTTCTCTCTAAACAACTTCTTGAGTGCTCATGTGGTCAACCTTACATACTACTAAATGTGAAGAACTTAACAGGAGCGCCTTCATACCTGCGAAAGTTTGTGCTAAGAACTTCAAGAAAATAACCTATTTCTTCAAAAGATCATGCCAGTGAAGTACTAGTAATTTATAGAAGAACATACTGAACTGCATTCTTTTGAGAGAGAGAAAAATCATGTACATACCAATTTACATTTCTAGTTCTTTGATATTGGATGTCAGCAATTTCCTGTTACTTGGAACATGAAAAGTACACTACCAAACCATTTAAGACCAGGCAGATGGACATTAGCTAACTATATTCTCTCCTCCCTCCTTTACTAAGATTTAGCATGGATAATGCATCATATATAAGCGCATTGTGTTTAGACACAAACATTCAAGTACAAATATCAATAGGTAGCATTCTCTTTGAGTTGTTGCAGCTTGTAGTACGTACTTTTGCTTTGTCTTTTCTCCAATATTAAAAAATACTCTTTATAAATCATACCAATATTTACAGAAAGTATATAAATCCTCAAATTAGTGTTCCATTATAATTGCTCAGGCAATGTTCACATCGCAAACACACAATTAATTTAAAATAAAAAATAAAATAAAAGGCACACATATTAGCAGAATGTGCTTCAACACTGCCATGCAGAAACCAACCAACCCCCAACCACAACTGCTTCTATGAACCACAAGAGAGACAAATAATCAAAACTAGGTGAAATGTACTGAAAAGCATACCTATTTATAGATGTGCAAATCAACTTGCATATATGAAATAAATGAGGTTTTTATTGGCATTTTTAAACAGTGTATTCAATCTTTACCTTTCAAAGGTAAGCTTTAATGTTAAAGTTCTTTAAAAATAAATTATGTAAATGCTTCTCTCAGGTTTTGGTGATCTCTCAGAACAAGATTTCTTTTAAAAAAAATACCAAGTTACAAACTTGTAAAATAAGGGAGAAAATTTTGATATATGAAGACATGATGCTTCTAGCATGATGTGTTCTTTCATTTTATTTTAGACTTCAGGGAGCTCCATGAATTGTAGCCCACTACACCCAAAGCCAAAACCTGCCAAAATGATTTGCAATTCTATTTATCCCCTTAGATCTCCTAATAATCCTGACGTGAAATACCACATTTCTGCATTTGAACTTTTAAAAAATGGTCCAGGTTTCAGTCAAGAAAGGCATTCTCCTCAAATATATCTATAGGTTTGTCTGGTTTTAATGAATAACCACCTTAATCATCACCTGCCATCTGTTCTTTATGCTGGCAGAGGATTATGAAGGCATTTGTTTTCAATGTGTCATTCATTAAAGGTATCCATAGAGATAGGTTTGAAGAAAAACCTTCTAGATAGCCTGGATCATGGTACAAGTTTAATTTGCTTCCACATTTCGATGCTAAAAAAGTGTGAGGTCCACTGACCCTGTACTAACTACAACATGGTTAGATGAAACTCTTCTTTTGTACCATCTACCAAGTCTTCATAGTAAACACCATAATAAGGCTAATACACAAATTCATTTCTCTTCCACAATTACTGTTATTTTAAAAAACACAGCTATGAAATAACTGGATGAGCCTATCAAAGGTCTGATCCTATTCTCAGTGATATCATAAAACGCTTGAAGAAATAATGGGAGACCATGTCATATGCAGAGTAAACCCAATGACTTTAAGTTAGTCATAACTTAAGTCCATTCATTTCAGTGGCCTGCTCTGAATACGGCTTACTCAGATACCACCCTACAATAATGTTATCAATTATACCTTCTCAGTACACCGCCACTCGTTATATCCACCTAGCATTTTTTTTTTTTTTTTGGCCAACATACAGTATGTCTAAACTAGCAATATACAGATATACCCCCTGCTGAAAGACTATGTTATTCATTGCACCAACAAACTAACAAAACTCAAATCCTTCTCTTGGGTTTCGTTTGATGCTATGTATGAAAACAAAAACACATTAAAAATGTTGCAATAGAGGACAAAATCTATGTTATTGTTGAAAGAAAAATATCTAAGCAATTGATCAGATTTGTAAAATTGTATAACGACGTTTAACATATATCTTTCTCTGGAGGAGAAATATTAGATTGGAACTGGCCCCGTTACTAAAGCCAAACTAATCCGAATGTGCTAAGATACATTTACAGCACATATATTCTCAAACATTTTTGCTGCAGCAGCAATTGGTAGTACTTTGTTTATTGCCAGGTCTAGTTTGATGACGGTCTGTCCTCATAAAGAACACATTAGAATAAAAAAGTCAATCACCAACAAGGGTATCAAAGTTGAAGAGTCATCATTTTTTAAAGGAAGGAAGGAGGGATGGGCTCCCATGTACTTACAAGTGTGGGGCAGAAACTGCTTGGTAACTTAACACACAAGGCTAGATTCCAAGTGTTAACTATTACAGAAGTCCAAGATATCACACAAAAGCCAGTCACAAGTTACTGGAATTTGGGCCAGCCACTGCTAATTTTTAATCCTATGCACATACAATTAAAAGTTGTTAGTCTTGTCAAACATTTCTGGAGTTATGCCCTGCTGATATGAAATAGTTCTTAAAAAAAGAAAGAAAGACTCTATCTCAACGATTTGAGAGAGGTGTTTTCCCTTATGGTCTTTGGTATGTCAAAAGATACTTGAGTGCTTCCCACAATAAACAGTGAATGCCAAATAATGAATTAAGTTACATTACAAAAGAACAGAAAGGAGTGAATTATCCCACCAGTAGAAATAGTAAGTAATATTTAGGGTAGAGGGGAAAGAAGCAAATAACTGAAGTATCGTACTCTGATATAATATTGAAAATGGTCCAAGTTTTTTCTTGCCAACCTGTGGTAGCTTTTAGCTTCAAAGTGAGGAAGCATCCATTTTCTATCCAATGTCTTTCTATCCAATGCCTTCCACAAACAGTGCTTTTAAAGATGTCAGCTGTGCTGCAAAAGCAACCCCTTTCTCCTTTAAAAAAAAAAAGAGGAAAAGCTGATCTACAAACAAATCTGAGTTCAATTCTCTGGATTAACTTCAAATTGTAACACTACCAACCTGCTGCAGCACACCTACGTTTAATTAAGGACTTCAGGAAGAGGTCTCACTTGCTTATAGTCATTGTTTTGTTCATGTCTGTCTGTCCATCCTATAAAAGCTTGTAAAATCTCCCCAAGCTGTCAAAGACAGACCAGCACGATTTGACTGCCTCACTTCTATTTTCAACTTTCAGTCACTGTTTCTCCACCTTATACCGAGGAAAATATTGCTCCAATGGCACCATTTTATTTTCAGTGATCTAACAGTATGTCTAGTCACCACCCTACAACAAAACTTCGTGGGACTGGGAAAGAGGGGTACACTCATAATTCTAGACAAGACCATACATTTTAAATATTACGCTTATGTGGCTTAGAAGCCCCGATGAATGGCACAATCATAATCCATTATCAAACCAAAAGTATCTGCGACTCAGGAAGCCACCAGTTAATGGTGCTACTTGCTTAGCTATGTGGGGACCACCACACGGCTGTGAATTTGCAGAATGTGTCAGATGAAATAAAAACCAATAGTTATTCTGTCGCTGTGTTCCGTTGTAGTTCCATGTTCACCAGCCATTCAAGATTCAGAAGACCCCTATGAACAATGTACCCAGGATTGTGTTAGTCTTTCCTGTACTGACCAATCTCTTCCAGGTCTGTTTCTTTGTACTGGAAATAATATTCAGAAAAGTTGTTGATCATGAGGAGTTGTTGGTAAAAGAAACACACTCTTAATTTACCCTTACAAAATGCTGAACTTTGTTTTTTACCTCCTTAAGTAAATTAAGGAGATTTCTGTGTCACTGGAATTGCTTGCTTAGGAAAAAAAATATAAATCATTTGAGATTTTTTTAAAATCGCTTTTCTGTTCCATCGTGGTACAGATTTTTCTCTTCAGCAATTGTTCTGCCTGCAGTAGCAAAGTGCAAGAAATGGCAGCAGCTCTCACTAAGCCACTGGCTCTTTTGTCCCTTCATCAAGTCAAGTGAGCTGCTGCTATAGACAGTCTTTACAAAGTGCAACTTGTCCTTTAAGGTAGTCTCTGCAAGGGCAGATTCTTTTGTGGCTTGGATGAGATCCTGCACAGCTGAACAACAAGAGATCACCCTGGAAAACACAGTGTTTTCTCTTTTCATCAAAAGATGGAACCACAATATCATTTGCAGACTCAGCTGTATGACATTCAATGTTGTATCTGGAAAAGAAAAGGAAAAGTAAGACAACCTATATCACCTGCAATAATTCAGCAAGCAGCAGCAGCAGCACTTCCAACTCATGGTTCCAAAGGTAGGTAATGCAGAGATTCAGTTCATACATAAAACTGACATCTCAGCAACTGGGTCCCGTAAGCTGCCCAACTCACGCCAAAAATCACACCGATAATTTCAAAAGGGTGTTACAAGGCAGAGCCTCACTTAGAAGAGATTGACACCATCCCAGAATACTTGGTTACACAAACACCGATGAGCAGAAATACTATAAGCCAGAGTTCTCTTTGACATGAAGTTGCATAGAGTTCACAGTTAAAGTGGATAACTAGAATGTATAAGATCTGAAAAATGCAGTTCTACTATAGGCCTATTCATTCATTATATCCCCCCTTCCCTTCCATAAAAAGAAAAGTAGGGATGAGCCCACTGCCCCCCACCACTTCCCCAATCCATCCTCTGCAGCACACTGCTTGTTCTAGTCAAGTAGGCTGTCTGCACAGTTGGAAACCCTGGAAGTTCGAAATCATGTGGCAAGTCTGCTTCAGTACAACATGTTTCCAACAAGCAGTGAACTGCAGAAACAGTGATGGAGTGTGCAGAAATCACTCCTTGTTTGCACTTCTCCTCATGCAATGGTAATCATGTGGTGATGGTGAGAATGAGTGATTGGGAATTAGGTTGCCTGGGCACTGTGGCACACTCTGCTCTGGAAAGTAGTGACTGTCTTGTATAGGACATTCCCCAAGCCTATGGGCCAGCTTACACTTTTCAAATTCATCCAGCAAACCCACCTGTATATGCAGAAGTGTAGAGTAAACCTAGAAGCTGGCAACTATATTTAATGATGATGATTGAACAAAAACATGATTCTAGTAATGCTACTATTATTCTTTAATTACAACACACACACACACACACACACACACACACACACGTACAATGGAAATCTTCCACACTAATACCACAGTTGACTCACTTCATACAATAACTGTCCCATGTGACAAGTTTACTATACCCCAACAAACCATGATTTAGCAGACAGTTCTCAGCAATCATAGATGTAAGCTAACATACATGTGTGATATCGTCACACGTGAGAGCATACAGGGACTTATGGGGTTTCTTTTCTGCCAATACCTGCATACACCAGTCTAGGGGAAAGTATTTGAAAGTAGAACTAAACATCAATTGTAACTTGTAGGTCAACGTAGGCAGAAGCCAGGGAATTGGTTGCAATACAAAGGAAAGCTATGGTAAATTCTGTTTGGTTAGCAACATGCACGGCATCATTTGGTTCAGTTTTCTCTGTCTATTAAATTGTGCTATGCAGGTGCATAGATGCATGAACACAAATGCATTACATTCAAAAGCCTCTGAAGTTTATCTCGTGCTGAGATTGAAACCGGCTTCCAGAGCAACATTCAAAATGTGCTGAAAATGTTTTCTTGCAACTTTCTTTTCTTGTCCTTGGAACTGCAGTACTTACTTCAAGAGGTCTTTGTCCTTGTTCAGGTGCTGGAAAAAGGATGGCTCACAGATGAGCTGATTTTCTTGACAAACCTGCTTACATGATTTCCCAGAGCCAGCAATTTTAACCTGAAGGGCACTTAATGGGGGCCACATCACTTGCCCGTGGCAGAAATCCTGAAAAAAAGTACATTTCATAATGACAAGGCAAAAAGTGATTTCACTCAATACGCTGCTGTTATTCAAAGCTTCAATCTCCAGACGGTTCATTCAAGACTGTAAGGTAACCAGCATGGATCTCAGGGCTGCCTAGATCTCTGCCAAGCGTATAATCTTGTTTCAGGCTCCTGTCTGAAACTTGAAAGTTACCACCACTCAGGGTAAACAATACACAGCTAGAAGAAGAAGAGGAGTTTGGATTTGATATCCCGCTTAATCACTACCCTAAGGAGTCTCAAAGCGGCTAACAATCTCCTTTCCCTTCTTCCCCCACAACAAACACTCTGTGAGGTGATTGAGGCCAAGAGACGTCAGAAAAGTGTGACTAGCAGGGAATTGAACCCGGTTCGCCAGATTACGAGTCCACTGCTCTTAACCACTACACCACACTGGCTAGATGGACCAATGTTCGGTTTCAGTAGAAGGCAGCTTTTAATTATGTTTTCTGTCTAAAAATGTGGGACCCCCAAGGCAATAAACATCCAACTAATAAAATAAAAGTAGTAAAAGAGCACTGAAAATGGCTCAGCAACAACAAAAAAGCATCACCAAGCAATCTATTAGAGGTGTGCACTGACCACAAGATTTGTTTTAGAAGCTGATAGAGTGCTTCATAGAGTGCCCTCTACCAGTTAGTTTAGTGGTTAAGTGAAATTGGTGGCACAACTATGAGCTTTAGTCTATTCTATTCAACAGAGAACAAGCACTGGTAATATAGTGGCTTACACAGGATCTCTGTGCTCACAAAGCAAGTATTTGTGGATATGGAGAGCATACCTGTTTCTCTATGAAAACATTCATTCTCTGGAGCATCCCCTCACATGTGAATTCAAAGGGCAGGTAAGGTTCAATCTGTTAAAATAAAATGTGCAGTTTAGTTCCTTGTTGTTGTTTTAAAAAATATTATCCAAGGCACCACTGTAACATATGTTTGTGCAGGTGCTCAGGTATTAGTTATGAAGTTGTTTAGCATGGCATCTGCCATTCTAAATATTGCTACCATGAAATTAAACTATAAAAATACTCAGCAACTTTCACACCTGTAGTATTTCCTAGCCCAGTTTCCCCTACTATTAAAGCTCTCAGCTACCAGAGAAATAATTTTGTGCTTTTTCGATCTGTAATTTTCCCCCACACTGAGGCTTCTCATTTGCGCAGGATACATAGTAAAACAGCATCTGCTTTAACAAAGTACAATCTATACATATATTCAAATATGACATTCCAGCTATACTGGATGGGCAGGGGTGGGGAGTTATCAGCTGAGTGCCCCCCCTCCTGGTTTCAAGCTCTTAACAGGATATAAATCTTCTATCTTTTGAAATAATGTCATTCATATTTTGCATACTGCATGGTATTTACAGTATGCAAGTTTTGCATATTAATGGATCTTATATAATGATTCATGCGAGTTTGCAACAAGCTGTAATTCATCGTAGCCAAAAAACAGAAAGTTTTATTTTTGTTGGATTATTTAAGGCTTTTAGTTTCATATTGAGCTCTTTCTGATAAACCTCACACTATCATATGTTTCTGTTCCATATTTATGCATTGATTTACAAATGCAGTGGGGTTTTTTTAAAAAACAACAACAACACACAAAACTGTTAACCTTTTGATTCAAAATTGCTTTCACTGCCTTCTCAACTTCAGAGAGGTCATTGATGTTTACAGTCCAAACATGAGGCTTCCCGATGTAAACTTCAGCATAGGGATGTTGAGATGTCAGCTGAAAGAAAAACAATCAAATGTCATCTTTTCGGGAATCATGTTCATTTCAGTAGGCAAATTTCAATAAGATACAAAATGTGTAGATAACATAACACTCCAGCCATTTAGGGGGCTCATTATTCCTTTGTTTTCAAAGCTTTGCTCACGTCATCATAGTCACAAAAAAGGAATTATCTATCAAGATTTCTATAGAACCTAATCATTGAAATGTGGGGCAAGTAACTATATAAGCGTCAGGGACAGTGTAATGCACCTTGAAAAAGCGAAGCAGACAGTTTAGTGTATTTTGCAATAAAGTATCCTCTTTAGTATCTCTTGCCAAGCTAATTAGTATTTATATGAGAATTGTATGCTCAGTCATTTCCATTTGTGTCAAAGCTGGAAGACTCGATAAGATTACTTAATTTGTGAGTTGCCATCTGCAATGACACACTTTTTGTAGCTTGTTTACTTAACATTTTGAAAAACTTAATACAGCTTAAAAAAACAAATTCAGAGCACATGCTATATAAGAAGAAGAGTTTGGATTTGATATCCCGCCTTTCACTCCCTTTAAGGAGTCTCAAAGCGGCTAACATTCTCCTTTCCCTTCCTCCCCCACAACAAACACTCTGTGAGGTGAGTGAGGCTGAGAGACTTCAGAGAAGTGTGACTAGCCCAGTCACCCAGCAGCTGCATGTGGAGGAGCGGCGAGACGCGAACCCGGTTCCCCAGATTACGAGACTACCGCTCTTAACCACTACACTACACTGGCTCTCCATCTCTTTTTTTGTATTTTACCTTCATGGTGTTCCGAAACATTCTGCACCCACTCTTTCTAAACCCCCTTTTATCTTGCTTCAAAATATTATAGGCAGCTGTTTACTTCTTAAGGAACTGTTCCCACCTGAATTGGCTTTCTCCTGCAGCCACTTCCTTGCCTGATATTATGCATTTGGCAGAGATGCATATGAGGTCGTGTAAAGCACTGACATGCACATGTTCCAGCCCCTTGGTAGCCCATGAGTCTGTAGTCCACGAGTCACCTCCTGTACTTCTAGATAGCCTCATTCTTCTAAAAGCCTTCAGAATTAATGCCACAGAGTTATAGTGCTGGGCATTGTGCCCAAAATACTCCACTGTTTGATGACTCTTAATGTTATCTAAAGGCTGGCAAGCAAGACCTTGCTTCCTGCCCAGTGAAGGCTAAAAGGCAGCTAACACATGTGTAGATAAATGAGGAGCCTTCAATCCTAATCTTCCTTGCTTTACTTTCTGAATGCCATATTTACAAAGCCAATTCTTCTTGTTAGGACATATTTTGAGGACAAATCCTTATCAGCTTATATGTGCTGCCTGTACAGAGTGAAAGCACCTTGTAAGCCAAATGCTTCTTTTACAAGAAAGAGGCCATTGCCACTCAAGCAGTTTATGAAAAGAATTGACCCCCCCCCCCGTGCTATGTTTATCCCTTTTATTAAGTTAATGGCCCCCTCTGACTGCCCTTTCTAGGAACTAAAACAGCCAAACAAATATTCTTTATATTGATTTAAATACAAATATCTTCATAGAATTTTATTTATACTCTTTTAATAGGCTATGTGCTGTCAGCATACAGGATTCAGGTGGTGATGACTGTAAAAAAAATCTAAATATTGAGCAACAAGCTGTTATTTCCAAGTAACAAGAAGTATGCTCAGGAGTGAACACGTGAACGGTTGGGGGGAGGTGCAAGGACCTTGCCCCTAAAGTCTAGCAAAATAATTCAAGTGGTTTGTTTTTTGTTTTTTCCCATTGCTGGAAATTGGACAGAGTTTAACTTCCTTGCATTTAGTGTACATAAAGCTAAATAAATGTGCAAACCACCTCACAAAAAAACACCACCACCTGTGGCCTGCTTAGAATTACACTCTAATATTTTCATACATTGATTTTTGTTTTTAGCAACGGGGATTTCCTGTGTAAACTGAACCAACTGAAATAATTGAGTACTGATACTATTCTAGATACAAATGTATAAAAGTAATTGCAGGATATAGTCTCAGAAGGAAACAATCTCAGACCAAGAGTTTGCTATGGCAATAGCAATGAAATCCCATACTTTGGTGATGCTTGGAAATTTTAAAAAGGATGTGCTACAAAAGATACTGTTGACATGTCCAACCAGCAGTACACACAACAGAAAATTGTGAATATGGATGTTGATTGCTTACCTCTCGGAGTGTTGGCTTGCCTTTGAAGAAATC
The DNA here is from genome assembly GCF_964252035.2 of Podarcis erhardii. Classification (NCBI taxonomy): domain Eukaryota; kingdom Metazoa; phylum Chordata; class Lepidosauria; order Squamata; family Lacertidae; genus Podarcis; species Podarcis erhardii. The sequence goes on along the minus strand of NC_138497.1, from coordinate 98,482,141 downwards.
TGTGTTTTTGCTGCTTTTGGGTGGATTAAATTTCGGATTCAGAAATGCACATCCATTTGCAATGGCCTCTAGAGGGGCAGGTCCCTCATATGGAAAACCAAGACCAACAAAGAGCTGTAAAATAGAAACACCCATAACATTAACTTTTACTTTATTTTCGCTGCTACATTTAATGTTAGACATTATTCTCTTTCCTGATTAGTTTTAAACTGTAAAATTAGGTTAGCTTACTTGTATTCTTTTATGCAATGTTGCATGGATCGATTCTTTTGTATTTATTATTGACACAAGTGCAGGTGGTTTGGGGAGGCTGCCTGTGACATAACAGGAGGGTCAGCCTGGACATCTAACTCACAAAGTAAGGCAGCTTCCTGCCCTATATCTGATGACTGCCAAAGGTGCTTGCTTTTGCAACATGTCACTCTCCTGAAAGAGCCATGAAAATATACTGCAAACCTGATAACCTTTCTATAACGGGCAAAAGTGAAAATGATGAAACCCTTTTCTAAAATAAAACCTTCTCTAAATTAAAAACAAGTTTTATAAAGCACTCCCTATTTCCAATATTTTTGTAGTGAGCAGGGGAGGGAAAGGAAGAAGGGGACATCATATTTTTAGATTTCTTTACAGCCAAAAGTGCAGTGAAAAAAGGTGAAGCAAGCCTCAAGTCTTTCCATTATTGGGAGAATGTATTTTGGCCCACTTTCTTGGTAACACATATCACCAAGTCCTAAGCTTTGACCGAAGTCCACTTCATCCACAACCACAATTCACAGACCTCAAGACATTCTAGGCCCATCACAGAGTAATAGAACCACCATTAGATCCTGGAATAAGGAGGAAATATCTCTGGCACACAATGATTACTACACAAATGGCTTAAAATGTCTTGCATAGAGTAGCTGAGCAGGGTGGCATTCTTGAATAAGCATATTCTTCAAACAGCACTAGACTTCCAAAACCAACGGCAGGTGGCAGCAAAGTTTGCAGGAATGTGCACTTAGTCTACAACAGCGAGTCCTGCTCAAACTACTTGGAAAGCTGTGGGAAAAAGCTGTTCTTGGAAACTGTTTTGCATAAGAGATGAAAGAAGGGAGTGTGAGTGGTCTGCAAAAAGTCACCTGAAAGTAAGTTGCATTGAAGTACCTGGTCTTATAGACCATTTTGTCTAACCCCAGCCTGATGTAGGAAACCGAGAGCTACGTGGCTACTCCTCAGACATCTATAGGAGTGCTATTCTGCCCCCTTGGTCTTCTCTCCTTTGGCTAAACCAGGATTCCCCAAACCTGGGTCTCCAGCTGTTTTTGGACTACCACTCCCATCATCCCTAGCTAGCAGTGGTCAGGGATGATGGGAATTGTAGTCCAAAAACAGCTAGAGACCCAAGTTTGGGAAACTCTGGACTGAACATTCCCAGTTCTTTTAACCCAAAGAAGGTTAACCTGTAGCCCTCCAGGTATTGTTGAACTCCCATGACCATCAGCCCTAGCCAGCATGGCCAATCATCAGAGATGGTGGCAGTTGCAGTCCAAAAACACCTGAAGAGGCGCAGACTCCGATCCCTGACTTGACCTTACCTCATAAAACTTGTTTTTTTTATACTGCTCACCATAATCATTGTTCTCGTCTAACCCACTCCACTCTGTTTGTATCTTTATTAAAGTGTAGCACTCAGAAATGGGACACTGTACTCCAGTGGGGTCTGATTAGTGAATAAAATGGAACTTAATTACTTTACTTTCCATGTCCTGGAAACTATGACTCTATTGATGCAGTCTAAAGCCAAGTTTTTCTTTTTTGCCATTGCATCGTGTTGCTGACTCATTTCAGCATGCGGTTGGCTACAATCCTGAGGTCCTGTTTGCAAGAACTATTGCCAAGTCAGGATCATCCATCCTATACCTGTGCATTTGATTTCTCTCACACTGAAGAACTTTGCCTTAGTTTTTGCCGAACTTCGTTTGGTCAGCTTCAGCCCAGTTTTCCATCCTGTCAAGGTCAACTTGAATTTTATTTTAATCTTCTGAGTGGTTCTCCCTCCTAGTTTTGTGTTATTTGCAAATGTGATGACTCATTCCACCCTTTTATATTTATAAAAAGTTGAAGCCACAGCCCTGCAGCACCTCACTTGAAACCTCGTTCCAGTCTGATGAGGAACCACTAATGAGTACAATTTCACACCAGCTGTGAATCCACCTGACAGCACTGTCATTTACTCTGCATTTAAACAGTTTGCTAACCAAGGTACAATGGGGGGACTTTGTCAAAGTCTCTGCTGAAATATAGACATACCATGAGCATCCCACAACCCACTAAACCTGTAACTCAACAAAGATGATAAATTTATTCTGGCAGGATTATTAATTACAAATTTATACATGTTTCTACTAATACTGCATTATCATCAAGATGCTTTCAATCTGACTCCTTTATAATATATTTAAGCATCTTCCCTGGTAATGAAACTAGACTGACTGTTATATAGTTTCCTTGATTCACCTTTCCCTAACCTTTTGAAAATTGGGCAGTCCTGCCTCTTCTCACTTGTTCTCCAGGATTTCTCAAATATTATAGACAAATGTTCTCAGAGTACACCAGTGAGTTCCTTTAGTACATGGGTAGGCAAACTAAGGCCCGGGGACCAGATCCGGCCCAATGGCCTTCTAATTCCAGCCCACAGATGGTCTGGGAATCAGCGTGTTTTTACATGAATAGATGGGTGCTTTTATTTAAAATGCATCTCTGGGTTATTTGTGGGGCATAGGAATTCGTTCATTATTATTTTTTCAAAATATAGTCTGGCCCCGCACAAGGTCTGAGGGACAGTGAACCGGCCCCCTGCTGAAAAGTTTGCTGACCCCTGCTTTAGTACTTTAGGGTGCAATTTGTCTGGCCCTCAATACTTGAACTCGGCATCTTTGTTTCTATTGACTAATTCCTTATCTATCTGAACTGCAATCCTGACCTTCATTAATTATGCTAATTATGCAAGGTTGCACACTTCCTTTTTTGAGAGATGAAGGCAAGACCAAAGTTATGCAGTGCTGCCTTCTCTGTGTCACCCTTTAGCATTTCACCATTCTTTCTGAGAAGTCCATTGTACGCACCTGAAAAACCTTTTCTGTTGCTCTCCGCATCTCTAGCCAGCTTCTGAGTTTTAGCTTTCCTGACACTGTCCCTACAAGTCTGCATTCCTTATCTAAACTTGTCCTTGGTTACCTGTCCTCCCTTTATAAATGACCTTTTTTATTTTTAGCTCCTCACTATACTTTCACATTGCCTTTTGTATACCTCTCTCTCAATCTCTCTCTCTCTCTCTCTCTCTCTCTCTCTCTCTCTCTCTCTCTCTCTCTCCCTCTCTCTCTCTTAGCTGTGCCTCCCTTCTTCAGGACCTCTCGGCCACCTGAGGAATTTCCCTATCTAGTATTTCTCTGAGCTTATTAAAATCAGGGTTTCCCCCCCTGAAATTCAACTCATTCACTTTTGATGAATTTGAGAATTATTTGGCCACTTTCTCCAAAAGTTTCTGCTACTTAAATGTCCTGACTTCCTCTTTCCTACTGGTTAAGGCGAATCTATCTTACTCCTTCCCCCTATCTTTTGAAAAAAGGAAGTCCTCACCAAGCATGGCGACATTAATGGGTCTTTCCAGCCATCACACTTTCAGCAAATTGTCACATCTTAAAGTCTCCAGATGACTCTGGAACCCCATATGACAGGGAAAAAAGGTAATCATTTGAAGGCACCACTGCTGGAACATGAGCTTCCATGCACAAATCTTGATTTGGACATCCTGCAATGATCCTTGCCATTGGAGAGGGGCAAGTTTTAATCCCCAAAAGCTCCTGGCAAAGGCTGCTGCTGAGAATTATTAACTTGTAAGTCTTAAGTGGGCAGGATTCAGGCTCTTTTGAGATGAACAATACTGGATATTAAAGCAACAAATTTTTAGTATAGATTATGAATATACCTCTTCAAAAGAAAAATAGGGCAAAGTGCCATCTGGCTGCAAAATGTTATAACCCTTATTACAGAGTGCCTTTTGTGGAGAGGCTGACAGTGAAAAACAGGGAAAGAAAACCTCCTAACAAAACCTACTGATGTATCAAACTGCATTATGAGTTCCCACTCTTTTTTTAAAAAGCAGATTTAATGGGCTCAACATTTACAGAGAACAACCTGATCTATTTCTGCATTCCCATGTAGCAAACAAAAAAGGTAGACAAGTCTGATAAGCAATTAAATTATATCTTTTAATTAGCAGCAGCAGAAACATGGCCGAAATATTAATTAAAGGACTTTAAAATGTCACCAACAATTCAGCAGTGGCTGAGTTTTAATTAGTTACAGAAAATGATACTGGATGGGTAGATAAGCATTCTTCACTTTTTACCTCGACGCTGTTGGAACATCTTTTCTGTTCTATATGCTGTCAACTTATTTAACAAAAGTTCCTTAGGGGAGAGTGTGCAGCTCACATGTCTTGACAGCACAGGGGCTTCTGTTACCACTTAATAATAAATACAGCACCAACTGTCCTCCACTCATATTAAATAGCTGCTACCATCTGTGAAGTATAACTTGGAAGTAACGACACTACAAACTTCACCAATTGGATCAAAATTATAAGCAGCACATACCACCATTTCAATAAGAAAGGAAATTATTTTACTGAGTGATGTTTTGCTTCACTTTAAATGAAAATCTTCTTTCAAAAAGATTCCATGCAAGCAAATCCTTTTGGCTTTTTTGAAATAATATTTTCAGTATTTTTGTGGGGAATGTTCTTTGCTTTTTTGGCAGGAACACGCATGTATTTGGTGTTTAATACTTTTGAAATATTAAGATTTTTGTTGAATTTTTGTCATTTGTACTGTCTGCATTTGCATTATTTTGTATTCACGTTTATTTGTTCTTTGTGAACTGACCTGGGAACCTTTTCAGGCTGATAGGTAAATAAAAAGCAGCATAACAGAAACACAACATAATAGAATAAACAGCTATTTGTGTGTGAGGGACTTTGCCTCAAGTTTGCTGAGCCAAATTCTGAAGTGAGTTTGTGTGGGAGGAGTGTTTCTGAAATCATCAAACTTGGTTCTCATGCATGGAGGGGCGGATATTTAACAGTGAAAGCTTTTCATTTTTCTAAACAAACTTAACACACATATGAAGCACCATCCCAATAAGAAATTGAAACCAGTGGAATCTTTGGAACACTGGACATTGGCAAATGTTTAGAGCTGTTATGGTACAATGAGCATAATGTGCCAAGAGCTTCATTGGGGAGGGGGGAGTAAATGCATTTGAATGCACATGTATTTTAATCTTTTGGGGTTTTGCGTCTTCTTCTTCTTTGCATACCAGCCAACTTACCTTTGTCCCTCTCAGCAGGAACTGCAAATCCCGGCCACTGAGGATGCCATGGTTTTTTACATAGCTGGGCATGTAGACAGTACTTGTCCCGTGGACAGTTCCATGAACTTCTGTATAGGTATGAATGACATCCAAATAAGCTTTCTTATCCTAGTAAGGAAACATAAGCCAACCAAAACTGAGTCTTCACATAATGCAGAGGCCTATCTATCTAATTACCCACCGCCACTATACAATACAATACAATATCTCCTGCTGCTCCAAGACTCCCCTGATCCTATGGAGCAGAATTTCAAGGGGCAAAGGGGCTGTAGCAGTGGTCAGATCAGCAAAAAATGCTGCAGTACCCCATCGGTACTCCCACCATTGGAACTAGTTAAAAGTTCTTATTTCACCAAGCTCTTATTTCACCAAGGAGACTGGTTATGCTAAGTTTTGGGCCCCACACATCTGAGTCACACAAAATAATTACTGATCCTCTCCAAATTAACTCCGTCAAAGCAATGACAAACCTAGACAGCATCTTAAAAAGCAGAGACATCAGCTTGCCAACAAAGGTCCGTATAGTTAAAGCTATGGTTTTCCCAGTAGTGATGTATGGAAGTGAGAGCTGGACCATAAAGAAGGCTGATTGCCGAAGAATTGATGCTTTTGAATTATGGTGCTGGAGGAGACTCTTGAGAGTCCCATGGACTACAAGAAGATCAAACCTCTCCATTCTGAAGGAAATCAGCCCTGAGTGCTCATTGGAAGGACAGATCCTGAAGCTGAGGCTCCAATACTTTGGCCACCTCATGAGAAGACTCCCTGGAAAAGACTCTGATGTTGGGAAAGATGGAGGGCACAAGGAGAAGGGGACGACAGAGGACGAGATGGTTGGACAGTGTTCTCGAAGCTACCAACATGAGTTTGACCAAACTGTGTGAGGCAGTGGAAGACAGGAGTGCCTGGCGTGCTCTGGTCCATGGGGTCACGAAGAGTCGGACACGACTAAGCGACTAAACAACAACATGCAAGTGCTTTGAAGAAAAAAGAATCCCCCTCATATTCCCCAGTCCACAAAAGCTTAATGGTGGAGTCATGCTGCTCTTTACATACATGGTGGCATTTAAAAATTCTTCTCTAGAGTGAGCCACAAAGTCTCTTGGTTTCCCCCCATATACAAGGACCTGAAGCAATGTGGAAAACTAGGTGCTTTGTTTGGAAGAAATTTATTTCATAAAAAAACCCCTTGACCTGATTTCCTCTTCTCTATAACTCATTCAAAGATGGATTGCGAAGTGCTCAGTATAGAATAACCCTTGAAACATATTGCATGAATGAGACTTTTCAACTGTGTAAATCAGCAACCTCAAAGTCTGGTTTCTAGTTGAGAAGTAAATGTACCCTTTGTCTCCAGTAGGGTCAGAAAGCACAAGCTTGTGTTTTGCATCCCTCAGTTCCATCACATGCAACACCAACACACTATTCCCTGTTTGTTGGTTAAAAGCCACACGCAGATGCTCATTCAAAGGTTACAGGAGACTAGGAAGAATCTTCCTGCCTTGAGCCCTGTAAAATCCAAGCATCTTCACATATATTTGAATTATCAGTTTAAGAACACAAAACACACTAGCTATTACATCTTCTAATGAAGAGTAAATATATTGTAAGAAGTTTTATTTAATTAAAAATCATTTCAAAATTTCAATACACACTTCATTCTTTTGGGGTTTTCATGATGGTGTATGATCAATGATCTTAACAGGGCAATAGGACAATAAATAAAATCCAGAAAGTGCCCCATCCAGAAAGAAACAATTTGCTTCCAAAATGGTCCCTCCCGCATGGCAACACTGGTGCCCTGCCAGGCAAGCCTCTTTGCGGGGGGAGGGGGTATTTTGTAGTTGACGGTCCACCACTCAAAAATCCCTCTCTATTGCTGTTGAAGATCACACATCCAGTAAAGGAGGAGATGATTATTTGGTCTTTCCTTTAGAAAAATGTCCTCTTTTTTGGACTACAACTCCAAGATTTCAGCAGTCTTCAGCACCCCTTCCTTGAACATGCTTCCACTTAGCTTTCCTTGGAGCTCAGATCTCTTTCCCTTGCTCACTTCCTACTATAGTACACACAGCCAGTTCCTGGGCTTATCTGTAAATTCCAAACCCTGTCTTCATGAAAACCCAAGCCAGAAAAAAAGAATTAAACAGCTTGGCTTAATTTTTCTGACTTCATTAAACTCAATCAGGTTGGAGTTTGTTGTTTTTTTTAATGCTAATTCTTCCTTAAAGAGAAATATGCCTAATTAACTTGTTTTGTATGGTTGTTAGTTTTAAAAATGGTATTGTGTTCTTGATGTGACCCATGTTTAGACCTTATGGTGAAGGGCGGGTAGGAAATTTTAATAATGGTGCTGATGATGACGACAACAACAATTCTAGCATCTACAAACTCTCACACATTATTTAAATGACTGTGGTCTTTGAAACAGAGCTTGAATCAAGATCAGTATGGGGCTGCTCAGACAGATGCTAAGGTGAGATTAAAGCTCTTGGTTGTTCCTTTGATCAAGCAAGATGCATTCCCAGGTGATGGGTACTATGAGAACACCTTCAACACGCACACACCCCACTCACACTACTCCTTTAAATCTCTGTGCTTTGAAGGAAAAACATGGAGGCGGGCATTTGGGATCAACCAACAGGCAGTAGGAGCATGCCTTGCTTGATACTTTCAACACATCCCTCCCACATTTCTCCTTCAAAACTCTGCAGAGACTTGAAGGAAAAACTCAAGGGTGTGTGTGTGTGTGTGAGAGAGAGAGAGAGAGAGAAAGCCCTTTGTAAACATCCCCATTGGTGGATGTTTACAAAAGGGCTATTTGAAAGCCCCACAGTATGCTTTGAAGTCCAATCAACGATGGAGTGTGTGTGTCTTCAAAAGGAAGAATCTCTCAACATCACTATGATAGCAGCTATCAGCTTCAGTTCATGGTGGGGGATGTGAGAGAGAGATAAATATCTAGCCAGAAAAGACTGCCCACCCCTGCTCTATAGGAATGTTCATATTCTAATCCAAATTGTTTTAGAGCACGATGTGGTTACTGTGAATATAATAGTAAATCATGTCATATTTTCTTTTGTACAGTATTATAAATTTTAATTTCTCAATCCATTTAGAATTTACAATACTTTTTTAATTTCAAGGATTAGCTCACACACCAAGTGAATTATCTGAGATTTAGTTCTTTTTCAGTGTTTAAAGGCAGGAGGAAGGGATGGTGGGAGCAGAAGAAACGTTTTAAGGAAAGGTTGCTTAGTAACAGAATGGACTTGTTAGATTTTTTGACACAGATTAGGATAGGCAGGGCTAGTACTTGTTTGCAACTGGAATAGAGAGACAAGATACATAAAATGGGTCAAACTAAGGCCACATATTTATTAACTTAACTTCTGCACTGCAAATGAAACAGTGAAATCAGCTAATTTCTATTGACAGCCTCGGTCCTGTATACCTAAAGAAGCATCTCCACCCCCATTGTTCAGCCTGGAGACTTGAGATCCAGCGCTGCGGGCCTTCTGGCGGTTCCCTCACTGCGAAGTTATAGGGCCTTCTCGGTAGTGGCGCCTGCCCTGTGGAACACCCTCCCATCAGATGTCAAAGAAATAAGCAATTCTCCTACTTTTAAAAGACACCTGAAGGCAGCCCTGTTTAGGGAAGTTTTTAATATTTAATGCTGTATTGTGTTTCTAACGTTTGATTGGGAGCCGCCCAGAGTGGCTGGGGAAACCCAGCCAGATGGGTGGGGTATAAATAATAAATTATTATTGTTATGACTGCCTTGGATGCACCAAGTCCTGTCCTCAGCAAGGGTAGCGACCAGGCATAGCTCCATTGCCTAGGCCTTAGCTTCCAGTGAACAGGGATGCCTTCCTGACCCTGTCTCATGCCAGGGCCTTACAACTCTAGGCACATGAGGTATCAAGGCTAAGGGCCCCACAACTCAGAACATCGGGCCTCCAAAATGCTCAATGAGCCCAAAGGGGGCATGGCACAAACCCCACAGCCATGCCCCCAATAGAGATGTTTATGTGACCTCTACATCTTCCTGACCAGGTGCAAATGACACTCCAGGGGTGCAGTGCTGCACAGCCAGAGGGAACTTCATTTGCCAAGGCTTTTTAGAGAAAAGCTAGGCTCCCAACACTAAACTCTACCACAGAGCCGCAAAAGAGTGGTTCTTATTCCTCGGGCAGAACCAGCAGCTGCTTTCTTCTTGACAGCTACGATAAACTTGCTATTTACAGAAGGCACTTCTGTTGATCATCGAATACACAACTGTTATTACTTTATGCCAATTATTTTCCACCTACAACCCTCCTCCATATGCAAGACCTTTCACATCAGAGAATGGGATGACAAAGCCTGATGCGTTTCTCCCTCTTAAAGCAACATTAAACTGGAAAATATAATCATGTGTGTACAATTTTCAATGGGAAAGGGGCAAATTTGCACAAGCTTTCTTTATGGTAATCAGCTGCAGAAACATAGGAAGAAAAGAAAGAACACACGTGTTCTGTTTTAAATGGAGATAGTAAGGAGGAGGAGGTAAAGCTGCCTGAGCCATCAACTTGGCAACCTACAATTAGCAAAAATGTGCATTATTTAAAAATTATGCAGGTCACCTCCACAGAATAGTAATCTTGTTAATCAATGATCTGCTAAAAGCCACAGGAACAAAGTGCAATCCGGCTATACTCTGTGCGTGGGGGGAGCCCAAGCATTACCTCACTGCTTGATTGTCACCACACCAGGCAGTCTTGTTCTATAGCGCTATGCTCTGACTTCTCATAGAATTCAATGGAAAACGAGAACAGGGGTAGCCAACATGGCACTCTCCAGATGTTATTGGACTACAACTCCCAGAATTCCTTACCAATGCCAATGCTGGCAGGGGCTGATGTCCACAACATCTGGAGAGCATCATGCTGGTGACACCTGTACTGGAAGCATTTTTTAAAAAACAACTATTGCTACACAGCTGGATACATGGTTGGAGACCACAACACATGCTTTTTAAAAGATAAGTGCAGGATTTCTAAAAGATATATAAATGTGTGCATGTATCTAAGGTCTGTTTTCCCAGTGAGTTGATAAATCTCACGATTTAATGGAATTTTTCTCCATACAAAAGACAAAACAAAACCCTCCATGTAGAAAGCAAGACCTAAAGGAGCTAGTCTAGCTTTCTCCTGCACAGCTTTCGATGTATTATGATGCCTTTTAGTGGAGCAGCATTCAATCATGTCAGTTTCACTTGGAGGATTAAACACTACAACCCAGACACAGCAACCCAACATTTTATTAGCAATCTGCTTTAGGTGGAATTGACCAGTAATTCTAGCCTAGGGATGCCTATCATAGTGCCCTGCAGATGTTGATAGACTAAAACTCCCATCATCCTTGGCTGGGGCTGATAGGAACAGGTGCCCAACTCAGTTGGGATAGCATCATGTTGGCTACCCCTCCTCTAGTCCTTAGTTCTGTATTCCATAACGGCCCTGCAGATGTGACTACAGATAGAAAAATCAAAAGTCTTGCTATTGTTACAAGATTAAATGATACAAACTTCAGGAAAGATTTGAAGCAGCTGAACATGATTGGGGACACCTTTGTTATTTTTAAAATGTCACATTTAATGCAGCAAGATGTGTGGAACTAGAAATTAATTGTAACTCTCAATAGCAGATACTTTTTCAAAATCTCACGAGGGAATATGGTAGAATCTTAAATCTATCTATGTTTTCTCTTTTCAATCCTGCTTAATGCCGAAGCATACAAAAAGAGCTTCTGAGTGCCAGTTATATAAATTCAATTTGGCAGAAGGATATGTTATTCCTTCTTGGATTTCATTCTCAATAATACAGCTTCTGTAAAACAAATTACATTCCCAGAAACACATGTGTAAACTGCTATTTCCTCAAACAGGTGCCAACTGAGTGGAATCTTGTGAAATATTTTGTCTCTACTGCACAAGGAAGACTCTTTCCATCCATATCCATATCCCTATTCTACCCCATCTAACTAAATAGATTCCGTCTATTAGGAAGAATGCATACAGATCTTATGCATTTGCTACACAATCCTTACAATCCTAATATATTTTGTTCTGAAACACCCACGTCATCTAGCCATGGCTTTGGAACAACCCTAGGATTATCCCACAATCAGGGTGAGTGGCTTTTCTGTGCATGGCATCACAGCTAAATTTCATAAACACAATCAAGGACAAACTAGAGGTGATGATTGTGCTGCAGTTTTAATTATCCCCAAATTCTTAGTCATTAAAAAAAAAAAGCAAATATAGCTTTTGAACATACCATTCTTAGTTCTGGTGCTCAAGCACTTTATCACTGTTTATCATAAGGTATATAAAGACATGAACCTGGTGTAGCACAGATAATTAAGGAATGAATATAGCACAAGGTAGTAAGCATCAAGAGAACCACTGTATAAAGACATCATGACAAATACTCAGCCTTATTTTATAGATAAAAATGTGACTATACAAATGCAGTCATTACCCTGAAATCTGGGCTGGCACAGATGTAAATCTGGGTTTACCTTAATTACAGTTGAAAATTCTTCCAATGAACTTTTTAATCATTATTTGCAGATTTAAGAGATTGACTCTTTATTTGCAAACATATGTTAAGCAAGGAATAAGCACTGGTTGAAAAGATCATCTTTGTTCCCTGCATCTCTAATTTATCTGCCTATGGTTGTGAAGGTGTAGGCAAAACAGCACCACCCATGCAGACTTGAGGTAACCGTGATGTTTGCAGATGCCGGGGGGGGGGGGGGGAACCAAAACCCAACTGCCTTTAGGAATGGAACTGGGAGACACCCATATGGAGAAATCAAGGGCTTTAATGTAGTGTAAAACTATCTACTTCACCCCCTAAAAACATCCCCAAATGGAGAACCCTTGTGACCAAACAAGCCACTGAGTGCAGAGCACTCTCAGTGGCGATAGAATATTAACTGACTGATACTAACTGAGGAAAACCAGACCAGTGGAAGGAGCAATGGAATATGGATTGGTTGGAACTCTGAGTAAAACCACAGCACACTGTAACATTTTGTGGCCGGTTGCCACTTGTTACATGGCTGTTAACAATTTGCATAACTTTTTTCTAGGGATACTCAATGGCACATAGTACCGGCACCCCCACCCTACCCCACTCCACCCCAGTTAAAAGTGCAGCACTTACTGTAACAACTTCATGGTGAGTACCAACACCTTTCCCCCCTATATAAAAAAAGCAATGACTATTTGGTATAAATCAGCAGCTCCCTCCCCCCAAATTTGGAGAGGTAGGATCCCTGATGAACTTGTGTGTGTGTGTGTGTGTGTGTGTGTGTGTGTGTGTATCACTAGTAAACTGGAGAAGATGAGTGTATGGGAGCCTGCAATCCCAAATGTTTGAGGAAGAAGCTCTATTCTACGAATACCAACAAATACCATTTCTTCTCTACTGTCCACACACTGTTCACATTCTGCAGCAAGTTCTATCCACCTATTGTCCGTTTTGCCTGCATGTTACAACTGTTCATTTAACAGTTGGGAACCTGGAGAGGTGTAATGATCAGGAGGTTGCTGTCACTGCCTTTACCCTTACAAGCATGCATCCTCCAGATGGTCTTTAATTAGGCTAGGAAGATCGGTAACACAGAACAAGCAGCACTAGAATATTTTCATCCCCCAGGAAAAGCAAAGATCTAAGGATTGAAGAAGGATTCCGTATTCATTTCAGATCTATCTATAGTGGGTAGACCAGGGGAGTGAGAGGGCAAACACTATACTGGTTAAGATAATATTTTATCTTTTCCACAGTGAATGTTAATATGCAAGGAGACATTAACTGACATTTCTGGAAAGAGCTATTTTACAGATGGGGCATTTAACAACGGATACGAACATGCTGGATATGGCAGACAAATTGACAGGGAGGAAAGGAAGGAACCAAGGAAGAAAGGGAGGGAGCTGGGGGAAAATAAACTAAAAGAAAAATCTGAAAATAAATCTGATACATCTTTTTGAGTACAAGATCCAAGTCTATATGACAGGCTGTTCTTCTGATGTACTACTAATCACATTGGGAAATAAACTGATTAATTATACTCATTTTTTATTGAGGCTTTTAAAAGTCTCCTAGTACTGATAATAGAACAGAATGCATAATCACAAAAGCTGAAAATGCATCAACAGTTTCCAATGCTGCTAAAATGTGTACTCTAGCACGAGGAGCACACTCTAAAAACCTTGAGTGTTCGTAAATGAGGATGAAAAAGTTAATGATTTTTCTTCAAAGTCACAAAGAAAGCAGCACAACTACCACTTAAATAATAAGAAAATAATTTTTCTGCTCAAGAACCATGGGCAAATATAGGACAATCAAAACCTCAAGATGCTGCTAAACAAATGAAATGAATAGACAGCTGCCACACAGAGAAAAAGTCTTGATAGGCCTTCAGGCTTTGTAACAGGCAGACAAAATAGGCTGGCAAAGGGGCCACTAGGCATTTGTCATTCTCTCTGTGTCTCTTTTCTTCTGCCATGGCGCCTTCTTGAAGTGGGCTTAACCTAGCAGATTTATCCCTATGGGAAGTATAATGAGAAATGTTTTCACTGAGGAAGTTTGTACACTGTGGCTTTAAATCACTGGGAAATCCCAGGAAATTACTACAGTACGGATGAAGAAACTACTTGTCCAAGGTCTGTACTATGAATTATGAAGAGCTCTCACAGTTTTCTGCTGCTAGCCAGAACTAAGATGCCCCACAAAACTCAAATAATTTGTGAAACCCTTGAAAATTGAAATGACACCTGTACTCCTAAATTTGTACTCTTAAATCCTCAGTCTGGCATGTTTCTGCAAAGAACCGAGCAACAGCTTAAGATAATCGCGTACACTAGTTTTTCCTTAAGGAACAATATTTTAATTACACAAATTATTAGAGCTGCTTTAGCACTAGATAATGTACATGTGCACATACACATCATGTACGCTATCATGTTAAAAGCTTCTATATGCATCTGTACACCACTGCATACATGCATGTATGACAGCTTGAATTGGCTGTGGCTTCCTAAATATTCTAAATGCAACACTGTAAATCAGCCTTCCCCCAACAACTTCTAGCATCACTGATGGGAGTTATAGTTCAAGACGACACCCTGCGAGAGGGCACCAGGTTCAGGGAAACTGGTATACACCATATATCCACCCATTTATTTTTGGGATTTATTCAGGATGCCTAGGCATTCTAATCTAAGAAGCAGTTTTTAGTCATAGGTTAATGGCATAAAAGGGAGATGTACCTGATTGACTGAGTGCCCTCTAATAGTTTAAAACAGGGTAGCATCCACTCTATGACATCTGTGGCTGCGTGTGCATGATAAAATCCTGGTCAAATAAGCCAACATATATACAGTTGATATGCATCTCCTTTGCCTCTCCCTTCACTTGAATGGTGAAACAAACCAAATAATTTCTCCTTTGGTCTGAATAAGGGAGTATGGCTAATGGCTTCTAAACAAGCCGGACTCAGAAGCTAGCATTAAAGTACCTTCTCTGTGATTTACAGACACTGCTTAGTATAGATGATAGCTCTTTTGGAAGGTAAGAGAACAGAGATGACTCCTTCCATAAACAACTCTCTTTACTTTTGTGTGCACGCAAAATTGAACTTTTAAACAATGCAAATCCAGTTAATTCTTTTCCTCAGCCCAAACTCTTGATGTTGTGACTAGCTGAAATCCCGCTTTCAGTAACTATCTGGGTTGCAAGCTATTGCATATCTGGGTTGCATATCTGGGTTGCATATCTGGGTTGCATATCTGGGTTGCATATCTGGGTTGCAAGCTATTGATTCTTTTTTCTAGAATGCGAGGTGTAAAACCTGGTATTTGTAGCACCAAGGGGAGATTTACCCAGCCTCCAAGTTCCATCTGCAAACATGCTACAATATCTAGCCTAACCTCTCTGTACTAAAAACAAAGAAAGAAAAACCCTCACCTCCTGCTTTATGTAACATCTTGTCTGGACAACTCAAAAGCTTGCAACAAATTTGCAATGTTTTGATAGGTCCAATAAAGTTGTTGGCCAACCAGATTTTGAAACTTCTTGCTTACATGCTAACACAGCTGCCTTTGGCTGTTAACATGCCATTATAATTCAGTTTGTTACAACTGCATTTCAACTAGCCATTTACCAAATAAAATGACAACATATAAGCACAAAAGGTTAAGATTATCTCATCTGGCTCTCAGCAGCTACCTCTTATGAAGAGCTAGAAATTACAGAACTTTAATTGCACAGAGTAGTACTTGCTGCATTTGCTTCTCTGAATACTTGTGTTGTATTATGGATGATGGCTGTGCCCTCTGGGCAATAATGGGACAACACGAAGCCTTTCTGCTGAGAATGGAGGGCAATTTGGAGAACGCCCCAAGGCAGCCTTCCCCAACCTAGTGCCCTGCAGATGTTTTGGACTACAACTCCCATAATCACTGACCAGTGGTCAAGCTAGCTGGGGCTGATAGGAGCTAGAGTCCTAAACACCTAGAGGGCAAGGGGAAGGATCATAGAATCATAGAGTTGGAAGAGACCACAAGGGCCATCGAGTCCAACCCCCTGCCAAACAGGAAACACCATCAGAGCACTCCTGACATATGGTTGTCAAGCCTCTGCTTAAAGACCTCCAAAGAAGGAGACTCCACCACACTCCTTGGCAGCAAATTCCACTGTCGAACAGCTCTTACTGTCAGGAAGTTCTTCCTAATGTTTAGGTGGAATCTTTTTTCTTGTAGTTTGGAACCATTGCTCCGTGTCTGCTTTTCTGGAGCAGCAGAAAACAACCTTTCTCCCTCCTCTATGTGATACTCCAAGGTGTTTGTTCTTCTAGCAGACCAGAGGTGACCAAGGATTGTTTTTTTTTTGCCCTTGTTCTCTGGAGCTGTATGTTTAATTCTCAAGGGAAATGAACAAAAGAAAATCTCTTTTGTAAGCATACAGCTCTCTCTCTCTCTCTCTGCACTTCTTTCTGGATGAGGAGAATGCCTTGAAGTCAGGGCTAAGAAATTTGACTCAGTCAAGACCTTGCCGTGCATGTGAAAATAAGTGAATTATTTAATATTATGATTACAGGGAAACAGCAAGTTAGCAAGTAAAAAAGAAAAAAAAAACTTTAGGCAAAAGATAACTCATAGGTTATCATTTTTGAAAGTGCCAATGGCCTAGTCTACCATTGGCACTTCATAAACGATACTTTTTAAAAGAATACCTAATTCAATGGTTCTTTAAACATGTAAAAGCAATTCCTTTGAGCATTTTGGAAAGAAAAATAATAACTGAAACTAGAGAAATCAACTCTTCTGTTTTTCTTTCAGTACCTACAAGTTCAACAACACATGAATCCACAAGCAAGTTTGGCCAGAGGCTGCTACCCAGAGACCAATTACTTGTAACAAATGAGAGAGTTGGAGTAAGTCTCCATTGGCTGTTCTATGGCTTCACAATGTGCAGCAAATCAGGGCCTCTATCTTCCACTATGGTCAGGATTGTGAATACTTGGATTACAAAGAAACTTGAGAGTGTTGGGAACAGGGATTTTTTGGAGGTATTTGTAAGGCTAAACATTCAGTTAAGCTGACAATTAGCTGGAGATCCTTTGGTAAAAAGAATGTGACACTCACACTAGCAATCTCACAAATGGGAACACAGAAGCCGTGCATGTAATAGTGTGTTAAAGACAGTGGGCAGGATTCACCTAACCAGCCTCATCAACAGAAGCCCTGTTCAAGGACTTCCACATGTACAATTTGACTCCTGCACACTGAATATATTTTTTTAATTTTTTGGGGGGTGGCAGTAAAACCACCTGAACAACACGAGGAGGTAGGAGAGAGAGGAATCATTCCACCTGACAAGTTGTAATGCTTGCACAGATAGAATGATTGGAAGAGCATGATGTTGAATTCCACCCAGTAAGTACAGCTAGGAGAGTTTTTGTTTCCAATATTCAGATATAATATGGAAAGTAGTTTGACTGAGAAGCCAACCAGGAGCTCTAAGTTTCTTTTCAATGCATGAGAATTGAGGAGAGGGGAGAAGACAAGAGTCAAATGTTTGTACTTGCTCATACACAATGGCTTGGTACAGATTAATGGCATGTCCCTTTCGCCTTCCAAATCTTTCAGTTATAAACATGGTGCAATAAACCTGGCTGAACATATAATGGCGTAAAATTGTGCACAAGACTATAGTCTAAAGGAGCTGCATCTTTTGTTAAAAACCTCTTTGAACAGATAATATCTGCCAGCATTGTTTTCTAAAAAGTACCTGTCAAACACTAATTAAAATATAGCTCAGTTTAAGCTTGCAACTTTGTGTTCTGCTCAGTCATTGAAAATGAACTTCCAAGAAAAGATTTGTTCAGCATAGCAACTCACCTTCCAGAAGTTATCAACTTTGCCATAGACAAGTGACTGGTCCTGCCTTTTAATTACGTTGAAGTGCTTGATGTCACTGGAATTCAGATATTGTTCCACAACAAAACCAAGGAAACTATTGTCTGGAGTGTGAGCTGTAAACCAATCAACCAAACAAACAAAAAGTCAGCACTGCATCATTATGCATCACTGCAACACTGTCATAAGTCTTATCTTCTATTATGTATTTTCCTAAGGATACTGTCATGTTGCAATTCACATGGCTATTGACAGGTAGCACTGTGAGGTACAGCATGGTAAAAAAAAACTGGTCTCAGAACTGCTGAGCCAAGGCAGCAGCATAAGGGGCTGAGGAGGAGGGAGATAGAAAGGCAGAAGGCAGCACAGGCCAGAGGATGGGTGGCGCAGGTAAGTGAGCAAGATGTTTGGCAAGGTGTAAGGAGAAAAGGGAAGAGGAGGGAGGGGAGAGAGTGTCCTTGATGATGCGTAAGGGGAGGGGGTGGCTTTGGTGAGGGGGTAGATAAGAGTAGGTGGGATGGTCCAGCAAAGAGAGCAGAGATGCAGCCCCTAGCATTTAATAAGTGCTTAGAATATATGTTTACCCTTTCATTATATTCAAAGACTTGTAATATTAAAAGTGAAGGATACCAAAATAACTACAGACCTATAAAAACAGTTTAATATGTGGACATATCTTCTTTTTTATGTAATATCTCGACTTGGAGGACTCCGAGGGCTAACTCCTATTCTGAAAAGCAAAAATTGCTTTTGTAAACAACTTGAACTTACGAAACATTGTGTAGAATTGTTGTGGGTTAAGGTTCCATTTTCCCCATGGAGTTTTGTGGCCTTTAGATTGGGCATAATGAGCATGGTTAAACTCTGGTTCAGTCCCAAAGGAATCTAGCACTCGTAACATGCACCTATGCAAAGATAAAGGAAGGCAACAACAGTGTTAGTAATTGGTGACCATGCCTTCTAAAGCTGATACAGAAATTTCTGGCATAACTGAGAATAAAAGCAATACCATGACATGCATCAACAAATCAGCATGGTTACTATTCATATTTATTCATGTCAAAGAAAATATGGTAAACATCTGCCTCTGATGGCAACACCACGGGCCAATTTACATAATAAACCTAGCAATCTTGGGACTTAGAAAGGGCCCATTCTCCCTAAATACCAAGTATTATTATTCTTACTTGCATATGTCCACTGACAAATGGCCTAGAAGTACCGTATTTTTTGCTCTATAAGACTCACTTTTTCCCTCCTAAATAGTAAGGGGAAATGTGTGTGCGTCTTATGGAGCGAATGCAGGCTGTGCAGCCATCCCAGAAGCCAGAACAGCAAGAGGGATTGCTGCTTTCACTGAGCAACGATCCCTCTTGCTGTTCTGGCTTCAGAGATTCAGAATATTTTTTTTCTTGTTTTCCTCCTCCAAAAACTAGGTGCGTCTTATAGAGCGAAAAATACGGTACTTCTCAACAATGGCCTAAGAGTACTTTGTTGAGAAGTTTTGATAGAAAAAGTATTTGAAAGGCAGTTTCAGAGTTGGGATGGGATCAAGAGGTGGGGGGGGGGGAGAAGAATTGCAATAAATTAAACACAAAGAAGAATTTTCTGACAATAAGAGCTGTTGGAGAGTGGATCAGACTCCCTTGGGAAGTGGACTGTCCTTCCTTGGAGGTTTTTAAGCAGAGGTTGGATGGCCACCTGTCATGGATGCTTTAGCTGAGTTTCCTGTATTGCAAGGGGTTGGACTAGATGACCCTCGGTGTCCCTTCCAATGCTACAATTCTGTGATTCTATTTTATGCATCCATGATACTTCCACATTCTAAGTCCCCTAAGTCTGCACTGGGTAGCTGAAATTCAAAGCTTTATGTCAACCGCTTTCAGTGAAAACATTTTACAGCAGCAGAATTATTTTTTGATTACATCAAGTGCTTGTCGGGAACCAAATGTATTATTTAGTAGAATAAATCATACAGCAGAAGGAAGCTGTTGGGTTATACTGTGGAAAGGAGAGTGGGATTTGAATAAAAGCATTTGGTTTTAAGCCAAATGCAGGACGTGGGATGATTCTTAGAAGATAAGGATTAGCAAAATGAGTAGGCTGAATTAACTATCTGAAATACAGTGACAAGTTACATAATATTTATTATTCTCCCTGTTGCATTAAAACTGATAACAAAGAAATGAATCACCAAGTCAAGTTTTAATGCACTGTTATGCATATGGTGCACTCTTAAAAATAATGTTTGAAGGAAAGTAAACCAAAGTTAAGAAAAGGTATATAACGTGATTCCTAAAGTAGCTTTACTGTTAAGTTTTCTTCTTCTCTACTTTTCATAGAATTATAGGACTGAAAGGGATGCCAGGGGCCATCTAGTCCAACCCCTGCAATGCAGGAATCTCAACAAGTGGTCCCCCATCCAATTTGAAACCATACCAGACTCTACTTAGCTTTGCAAATGTGCTAGCAGTTTTACTGCTATACCACTTGGAGGTGTTTTGATGACTTCCACTTTATAGAGTACCAAAGAGTAACTGGAAAACAGAAAGCTTAAAGAAAACCAAAGGATAACTAATTCAACTTCCTGAACTGAAAAGGCAAGATATTGTTGGACCCCATCGTCAACAAATGCCTCCAGAGCCCATAGCTTTCCAAAGCACTTTATTCCATTACTCAGTTCATGCTGCAAAATGAATAGTTAACCAAGTTACCTCAAATGCTAAAAACAGCTTTTTTCAATTTGAAACATTTGGTAAAGAAAAGCAGCAAAGAAAAGTTGGAATATCCATGTTATTTCATATATTTAATGAACTAGGAAGAAGGAAAACAATGAGGTTTTAGTTTGTCAGGCACATTTTTCCCTCCCATCTTCTTCCTAACAGAATGTGCTCAGTTTTATGTAAACCTACATGAATGAAAAATGAGTGAATATATGTTGCCCTTTCATATTTTCAATTATGTTTTTCAGGCTCTGTTCTGCTACAACTGCAAACTGTGGCTTGGTGTTACGTGATAAAGCTTGCACACACATGCACACTCTCCTTGCTCATCTGAAAAAAATATTTACTTCCATTTTCCTGCAAGCCTATTACATTTGAGTCATCCAAATATGGATTATGCTTTCACTCCAAACTAGAATGGCAAACCACAGCTTGAAGCTGATTTGAAAACATGATCTGGAGAGCAAGTATAAACTGTAGTTCAGTTCACCACTCTGGATAGAAAAACAAGCCCTGGATTTTTTGTAAGAGGAAGTAATTGGGTGTCAGTGGGGAGAAGGGCGGGTATGAATACAAGGTTTGTTCACAGTGCACCAAAATAAAGTCTGGAGATACACCTGAGTGACCCCTGACCACAAAAAAACTAAAGCAACTAAAAAGCAAGAAGAATGCAAAATAATACAATTTATTTTGGTTAAGTATACTTTCAGATACGCATAATCAAATACTGAAAAAACAAAACAGATAACAAAACAGAGATTAATAAATCTAATCAGCAAAAAGTAGTGACTCCAGTTGCCAGATGCATTTCAAACTTCTTCAGTGGCATATAAACGACAATTAATGGATTAGCTACTCCACAGTAGAATCAGATTCAGGCTTGCATAAATCAGGAATCTTAGTCTTAAGAAAAAAATATTACATTTCTGCTCTGTGCAAGATTTATCCTCCTGATATCCAGGAATTTGCCAGTTCCACTTCACTGAAGTGGGGGGGGGAGGGGGGAGAGAGATTCCCAACGCTCTGGCCTTGAGGGACATAAGGGGGTACTGTCATACAATTTCTTACAGGTTGGGCACGTGTTTTAAAGCAGGAGCAAGGCTGCTTGTTGAGCACAGACCTGCAAATGAACAGAGCTCCTATGAAAAAAAAGTTCTTTTCCGATGTCCACACAAGATGTGAGGACAGCCTGGGTATGTGACACTGGCGTCATGGCCTTATGTGAATGCTCTATAGGAGAGCAGCACATAAATAGGGCTAGTTTAAAAATTCAGATTCAACATCAGAAACAATGAGGAGAAAGTTGTAAAAATGCACTAGATATGTGGAACCACAATGCCTTCTGATAAACTGCTTTAGAAAGAAATACTTACTGATAGTGAACCCAGGATGGTCCAAGGGTTTTCTTGAACTGAGTCAGTCCAACAATGTCAATGTAAATTAGTTCCACTACTTTATCCCCTTGAGTTGGGCAGCCAGATCTGTTACCAACAACCTTCTTCATAATCCTAATAGTAAGAAAAAAGAAAAACTTCATTTCCACCGAATTCCTACATTCCTACATAAGAATGAAATAAATTTAGTCTTAACAGTGAGCTTTTATTTTTCCATTCCCAGAGACAGAATGACTAACAAACCGATGTGTGTATGCGCATGTATTGCCTCAACAGGATTTTTGAAGAGCAGTGTCTGAGCAGGAGTCACTAAAACTCCAAAAGCCTGCCCAAGGCAGTATTCTAACCCTCAAATTATCAGCACTGATCTAACATCTTGCTGGCCTGGTTCACAGAACACCATATGTCAAACTATGGTTTACCACGACTGTGAGAACATGTGGATTCCTGGAGAGAAGTTCACAGTCACTTTACTCATCCCATCTTAAGCCATGGTTTGATTTAGTGCATCATCAAAACCTGGCCTTGTGGTTAGGCTCTTTCCTTGCTAACTGTGAGCTATGGCCAAGGCTTGTTCTCAGCACTTGGGTTTGGAAAACAAGCTAAGCCAAGCTAATCGTTGGTTAGCTCAGCAGAGGAGTTAAAAGAAGACCAGGAAGAAAGCATAATGGTTGCAACCAACTCTCTTTGTACCTGCACATCCACACAGTCCCAGAAAACCGTAGTATGGCTTACTGTATTGTGCAGGCAAAGACTAATGTGAAAAATATGGTTTGTGCAACATGGCTTTCGTGTCCTCTACTCTTCACTGCTGCCTTCTCCAGGAGCCCCACTAGAATGAAGTAGAATATTGTGTCAGGGAATGGAAGCAGGATATGGAATAGGTTGGAGCTGGAGGGCATCTTTCCTATAAGGAATTCCACACCCTTCATTGAGTGCCCCCTCCCCGTTTCCTGCCTAGCAATCCAATACTGATAGGTAACCTTCACAAATGACCTTGGGTTCTGTTTTCCCTCTATGAGCTACATGTCTCAGAGAAGCCAATTCTCCGTGTACTGTATACTTGTGAAACACTGCAAGAGGAATAAATTCCCAAGCTTACCATGGTGTGGGTGTGCACATGGATGTATACATGCACAATAGCTCTTCTTCCCCATTTAGTAGTAGGTGAGATACAATGTGCTTCCAATTTCTTACTGGGGTTTTATATATCGGGAAAGTGAGGGGCCTAGTGGGCTCTCTACCAAGACCAAAGTTTGCCTCAAAAAATTTGGTCTTTCCAGATGCAACTAACTTGCCAGATCCTCAATCTCCAGAGAAATTATGCTAGTCTCATTTTGAAACTGCATTAGTCTCACATTTCAGCAAACAGCACTACTGACAGAGGTATTAATGCATGGAAATGTCCACAACAGGGTTAACACTTGATAACTTCCTTAGCATAAACGTGTTCACTGCACTGGCAGAAATACAGTGGTGCCTCGCAAGACGAAAAGAATCCGTTCCGCGATTCTCTTCGTCTAGCGGTTTTTTCGTCTTGCGAAGCAAGCCCATTGACGGCTTAGCGGATTAGTGCTATTAGCGGCTTTTAGCGGCTTTTAGCGGCTTAGCGGATCAGCTGATAAGCGGCTTAGCGGCTTAGAAAAAGGGGGGGAAGGGGAAAAAAACCACAGGAACTCGCAAGACATTTTCGTCTTGCAAAGCAAGCCCATAGGGAAATTCGTTTTGCGAAGCGCCTCCAAAACGGAAAACCCTTTCGTCTAGCGGGTTTTCCGTCCTGCGAGGCATTCGTCTTGCGGGGCACCACTGTACAGTGAAACCAGACCAGATTAAAACAGATAGGGATACCCTATTACATTAAACTCACATAATTCTTTCCACAAATGGGCCTATTCATGTACCAAAGGAGTGTCACCAAACAGTATGACTAATCCTTTAAGCCCATATTGTAAACATTTTAATTCATGGCTGCTTATGTATATTATACAAATACAAGCAGACACACTTCTGGGACTAGCTGCCATACATTAACTCTCTGGCTTAATTTACACGGAAGCATAATAGAGAAGTCTTTCAGGCTTATTGAGTTGAGATGTGGTACAGCAGAACAGTTCTTTGGGGCCCTGAAATCAAAGCTCATCGGTTTCTGACATACAAATACAGTCAGCCCACAACTATGCAGGGGTTACGTTCCTGGGATCACGCCTAAAACCATGTATAGTCAAAACACGTTAGATGTCATGGTGGGTGGGGTTTGCCTTTGTTCCCAGAAGCCTGCCCCCTTTCTGCCTGCTTTTATCTGTTATTAATTTTTTGCATTTTTTTGCCAAGAGCGTAAGGCTGAATGCAAACAAATTAAGTTTGCATACCTTGTGGGCTTACTGTACCACCACCTGTGCTATTAAACATCACCCCCAGCACAATACAGTGTAACCACGGGCTTAATTCTCAATGTGTTTCCAATGAAATAATTTGGAAATTATGGGTCACATGCTGAAGAACAGGATCTTCAGAAAACAGCTCAAAATCCAAAACCTGTCTGAAAAAACCGATGGCTTTCACACAAATTAACCACAACCAATCTAATTTGCTGATAAACAGTTTCATGTTGGAAATAAAGGTTATTTAAGAAAAAGAGGAAACAAATTAGAAGACATTTCTCTTGCTGCAGATGTCTAGCACACCTGTAATGGCAGAGAATAGAACTGCTTAGTTCTGAATTTTCCAGCATTCATTTATGAAGCCTAAAGAGGAAGCAGTGACAATGAAAACATATTATGCTTTTCATGGTGCACATATTTAGCTTATGAAAATAATCTACTTATCATCTGTTTAGTGAATTATCACTTTCATTTTCCTCTTCACAAAATTATAGGCTGTAGAATAAAGGCTTCAAGAGAGTTTGCAGTTAAAGGAAGGGGGTTTTTTTGGTACTCAAGTTTCAAAGTGGAAAATAATCTCCTTACTCCTTGAGCTCTGCCAGTGAAGCTGAAATCCTAATGTCATGGCCCAGTAAATAGAGAGATGTAATTAAATCACTCCACTGGACTAATTCACCAAGTGGGCCACCACTAAAGGCATTTTCTGCAATCTTGAATCCAGATTCTTTTGTGAGGAGTCCCAGATGAACAAGGACCTGAAAAAGAAAGCTGAAATGTAAGTACTGGATATATATCAAACAGAGGGTTTAACTATAACATCATTTTACATCAACAGCCCCAATTGCTACAACATAGCATATTAAATAGTTGTACTTAATTATTTCAATCACTTATAAAACACCTAGTATTTTCTAAGCATGTGGAGCTGTTCATTTACAGCATCTACAGAACGTTAAAAACACACACAAGATACTCCTCAGCCACAGACTCACAGGCTAACAGGCACAATGCAAAAGGAAAAGAAACTAAGAGCATAAGTCATGCATCCAAAGGCATCAATTATTGAAATTACTTCAGACCTACTCATGTGGGCAGAAGTGTGCAGAGAGAGAAGCAAGGCCTCACTTTTGTGTGAGAAGCATGTGCAAGCTTCCTGTTTGTGAGATGGGGATCTGCACAGCTGGGACCCGTGGCGTAGCATGGGCGGGGCAATGGGGGAAGTTGCCCTGGGCGCAAAATTGTTAGGGGTGAAAAATTTCAAAAGATAAAAAGAAAGTAATACAGTGGTACCGCGGGTTACACATGCTTCAGGTTACAGACTCTGCTGACCCAGAAATAGTACCTTGGGTTAAGAACTTTGCTTCAGGATGAGAACAGAAATTGTGCGGTGTCGGCGCAGCAGGAGGCCCCATTAGTTAAAATGGTACCTCAGGTTAAGAACAGTTTCAGGTTAAGAACGGACCTCCAGAATGAATTAAGTTCTTAACCCGAGGTACCACTGCAATAATAATAATAATAGTAATAGTAGTAGTAATAATAATAATAATAATAATAATAATAATAATAATAGTACGCCCTCTGCCTCACACAGAATTGGCGATGGCCAGTTGCTCAGGTTCCATCTGCACGGGCTTTAGAAAGATACCCGCTCCTGACCAAACTCCCATCCTGCTCGATGCTCACAGGCATCAGAGCTGCGAGGATACTTGCCTTGCCCCAGGCAACCCACGCTACGCCACTGGTTGGCACCCCCCCCAATTAGGTTCTCAGACTATGTGGCGCTCCTCCAAACGTGTTCATACAGTGCACAAATACCAATTCAATATAGCAATAAAATAAACTTCGAAAACAGTAAGCACAATACAATTATCAAAATATAGATAAGAGCAACAGTTCTGAGAACAAATGCATATGATCAAATTACATTTCTAGGGAGGCCTGCTGGTGGGAAAAAGGTTTTTAGAAACTCAGTACAACGAAGGTGCCTGCCTAATATTAATAGGAAGTTAATTCTCTAATCTAACGATGATTGGAGAATCATCTAATGTGGACTGTGGTGGGCGTCCCTGCCTGTAAGTATGTATACACATACAACCCAAAGCCCTTAGTCCCTTAGCTGTTTGCAGAACCCAGTACGCAGTCAATAACAAAAAGCAATACACTATATTTAAGGCTTTTTATTAGTCATTCATTTAATGTTACATCTTAAATGTGATTCCGCTGAGTCTGGCAGGTTGTTGCAGGTTTCAGTTTCTATTCAAATTCTGTATTCACAGTTAGGATATATCATTTGGTTTCCAATTATATAATCCCTTAAGGTTAGTCCATGTTCTGCACAATCTAATGTGTGGGTTGTTTTTTGTTTTGTTTTTTTAAAATGTGTATCCAGAATAAATACTCTCTGGTTTAACTGCTGGTACAGGACCCCTTCTGATCTGATTGTGCCAATTATATTAGTACCAGTTACTTCTAATGTGATTTAACCCCAATTATTCTCATTACAATAACAAGAGGTTATCTGTGAGGTACCCTGTGAGAAAATTAAATCATTTCCTTATGGCCAAAAGGAGACTGCCAAAAATGCTTTCACATTATCACTGACTCAGACCACTGAAAGGCATAACACAAATAGTTTTGGGGGACATTTTTATATCCCAAGCAAAACTGGAGTGAAACTTGGGGTTGTAAGATGTCCCCAAAAAGAGCCATGTGGGCTGGTGCCAGAAGAATGAATGAATGCTTTTCCTGGATCAGTTTTTGTTTGAAAAAACCATGGGACTTTTTTAAAATGCCAGGATATTAACAGTGGCTGGAGCAATAAAGTACACCAATGGCAACTATCACCATCTCACCATAAACCTGTACCAACCTGGTTGGATCACAGGGATGTGGGTCTGAGCCCCACATAGGGCAAAATATTTCTGCATTGCAGGGAGCTGGATACCTCATGGTCTCATCCAACTCTATGATTCTGTGATGACTAGGAAAATCATAACCCAAATTATTGTATTTGCAAGGCCAAAAAAGCACCCCACATATAAAATACATTTAGTTTTCTTAGGATATTTTGTGTCCCAGGTGCTTTTTGTGCACAGATAGAAAACTGTAAATAGTATGTGGCTACTTTTTAGTCCTAGAAGGACTACATTGTAGATAAATGAAAAAGTGCACCCGGGGTATAATTCTAACTCTAGACATCTGGATTAAAATAAAGGTATTCCATACACAATGCTAATATTTCATAGTCTCCAACTATTTTCTCTGTGATGAAAATAGGGATGTCCTATTTAATCATCATCATCATCATCATGCTCCACCCATCTGACTGGGTTGCCGCATCCACTCTGGCAGCTTACAACATATATAAAAATATAACAAAACAAACATTTAAAAAATTCCCTATACGGGGATGCCTTCAGATGTCTTCTAAAGGTTGCATAGTTACTTATCTCATTGGCTCAGGGGTCTCATAACTCCATACCCTTCAACATTTATCCAATGAAAATAGGGACATCCTAAGGAAAAGCGGGACATTTCAGGATCAAATCAGAAACCAGGACGGCTTCTGTAAATCCTGGACTGTCCCTGGAAAATAGGGATACTTGGAGGGTCTGACATTTGAAATCAGTTTATATTGGGCCCTTAAGACCATGGAGAGATTGCAAGTCAATACCTGTCCATCCAGAATCAAGGTTATTCAGATACTACTTTACCTTGATCCTCAAAATGCTCCTTTCCTTGGATTCATGTTTTTAATTGGATTAAAATCCCACTGGCAGAGAATTGTAACTGGTTTTTAGTTAGCCTACACTACCTACTTAAGTGTCACCATTTGGAAGCATTTTGAATTGCTAGCTTAGTTACCTCTCTCTTTTTCTCTGACATACAAAGAGGTATACTGACATAAGGCAAGTATATTGAACCAGCTCCTACTCGACACTTAAAGCTAATGGGGCAGTTTTCTAGATGAAATGGTATTTCTGCCTTGGAGCAGAACTCACTTTTTTTCGTTTTCTCCTCTCCAGGTTTTGTTTTTCAGCAAGTGATTTAATTGCTTCTATCCAAGTGTCTGCCATCCTTCTTATTCGTAGCATCATCCACCGGAACTCTTCATGCCTGGACATCATTTTGTATAGCAATTCAAAATTCGTTCTGATTTCGGCCTTCAATTAAACAGAAAAGTTTAAAAAGTGATATTGCAAAAATGATTATTATTTTTCCTAATAGGAAATCTCTCTAAAGAGTGTGGGTGTGTGAGGCACAGTGTCATTCCACTTTATTTATTTAAAAATTGCATACAGATATTCCAAAATTCAAACTCACAAAGTTGGAAAATGGAAAGTAAGCTCCTAGATATTATCTGTGTGATAACTGAGCTCATCATGTGTGTTCTCCCCTCCCCCCATATTACTTTGGTCATTTCATACATTAAGACAAATACATTTCCCCAGCAACCATACCTATATGATATATAGGTTAGCCATTATGTGATTGCTTCTCATATTCACATTTTTAAACATACACCTGAAATAGCAAATATATAGAGTGGCTCTTAATTGTTAAGTTAATAGTATAGCATTTGCTTTATTTAGTACTGCAACTCTTTCATTAGAAAGAGGGGCTCTTAACTTGTGACATAATACTACTTTATTATTATATAATAAATATATTATTATATAATTCAAAGTTTCTTCTCCCCCCCCCCAGGCTCCCAATTTTAATGAAGTTGACTTTATGTACACCAAATATGTCTGCTGACTGAACAGACCTACCTGCAATATAAAAAGTATGCTTCCAAATATTTGCTGTAGTATCTAAAAATTGTGTATTAACCAGCAAAGTATGTCCAGCAAATGCATGTTTCCAAAAGAATGGCAAGAAAAAGCAAGTGTGTGAGATTAGGACCAGAATTACTAGGCATTCGGACGGTTTAGGATTTACTTTATGGCCCAAGATTTGTTTTGGGTTTTTTCTCCCTACACAGAAAGCTGAACTTAAGGTAACTCCAAGGTCCACTTTGTTAACCATTTTGAAAGCTTTGAGACATACTCCTTACCATCGTCTTTTGATCAGTTTCTTCATTAGGATTTTTTGCTCTCCAGGGTAAACGGGGACACCAGTTTTCAACCTGCAGATATAGGGATCTTTTGTTAGGCACAGCTTCAGATGCATCAAGCAAGATGTATCAAGCAATCCCATTCTCATTTGCTAGCAGCCATAACAAAACAGCACAAGGTCAGCAGGCAACAAACCAAAAAAGAGGCACCTCTTTGAAGATATCGTAGCAACAGCAATAGAATTTTCAAAAGACGACGAAAACAGATTGGCTATTAAAAGTCTTATCTTTGGCCTCTTCAATAAACTGGCTCCCTTTCATTAACTGATCAAATCATCAACATTTTATATACGTATTGTATGAAACAACCCTGAAGAAGTTGCTAAGAGAAAATTGGAGTGCTCAGCACAACAGGACAGCTGGCACATGGAGAAAAATGTGTTTAAATCATTATGCAAGAATAAAGCACAATGAGAGTCAATAATAAATAAAAAACTGTGACATTAAGATTTTATTTATTTAGTAGAAGGAACACCGATATCCACAGAAGGCAACACTTCCCTTACATTGTCCCTTGAGACGGACGGATGCCAACAACAATGAATATATGAGAACACAGGATGCCATGAATCCATTCTCCTATCGTAATGGATTTCCTGGTGGTACTAATCCCAATGCACACTGGCATCCAAAAACACGTGGGATGCATAACAGCAAATATTTTTCTACAGTCCAAAAATGAGTGTTCCAGTGATAAGGAACCTATAACACTTAAAAATGATTCAGTACAAAAAGGCCAAAACCTTTGCCACTCACCAAAATCTTCAGTGCTAGCAGAGGAGTTAATAACTTACCAGTCAAAAGAGTTTGAGTCCATGTGCCAAATCACCCTACCATAACTCTAAATAACTCTACCATGGTTCATTACTTTCATTAATGTTTTGTTATTGTTGTTAAAATAGAAATGGAAAGTGCAAGGAGGTCTGATTAGGATTCCACCGTGTCCATGGTCAACCCTTTCCTCCACTGTGCTGAAAAAAACACACACCCTCCCCAAATTGCTATTAGTCCTAGGACAGGACTAACACTGTGATTTAAAGTAGGCTATAGTTCAGAATTTAATCCATAAAAAGACAGCCTTTTTGTTAGTACTATTCTATATGGGGGCGGGAGGAATAATTAGATGAATAAAGAAATGCTTCTGACCATGTCAGAATCTCTATTGCCTAATTCTGATAGAAAGAACAGCCAGAGGGATGGTAGGATTTAACTGTCATCAGCAATCAGAATTTTAACCAATGGCACACTATAACCAAGCAAGCTTCTTCACAGGCAACTTTATAGTTTTGTCTTGCAGCAGAGGTACTTCACTGTTTCTGTGAAGCAGCACCATGCTACATACTGAGGAACAACTGCACATTTTAAGCAGAATCTCCTCGTCAGAAGTCATTGGAGAAAAATAGCTCCCACCTATGGTGAATTACTAAACTAAAGTGCATACATTCTTCTATCCACCCCCCAAAAACCCAATTCTCTTTTTTAGTACTGTTCTCATTCCTTACTGAAACTACTGCATTCCTTATTGCAGAATATGCATGTCTAGAACTCTAGTTGAAAATTATGATGATTGATTTAAAGATCGAATTGTGTTGAGAAAGACTCTTCCATCAATCTCTGAGAGGATGCCTGAAGAAATAATGCTCCATGATTTTGGAGCATCAGATAGAAAGGTAGACCAGGGAAGAGTCTGCTGCAAAAAGAAGACTGCCTATTGACAAATTACTTTATGAGACACCAGTTCCAGGTTATCTTTAGCAAGCAACACAATTCATATATCCACATCATTGTAGTTGTTATTAGAATTTTATTTCATGCTTGCATTCACAAATATTTAAGCTTTCAGAATTTGCTGTTTAGCTTAATCATAACATTAATCACAGGATTAAGTATGCTGAATTTAAGCTCAAGGTTAATACCATGACCAAACAATATTAGTTTTATGTGCTGTCAAAAAGAAACCTCTTAGGAAACCCCCCAAAGACTTTTATGTATGCTGTTCACTAAACATAAAACAGATTGATGAGTAACATGGATCATTTGTTCTTCGGGGAAGCACAATGAATTCTATATAATTATGTACTGTAACAAATGCCACATGAAGTACTTCATAAATTCCCTAAATTATGGAGTGTTTGAAGATCTAAGATTCACTATTTTTTCATAAATACAGAAGCATCCTAATATGTCAAGCGAAGGACATGATAAACACAAATCATTATACAGTGGTACCTCAGGTTACATACGCTTCAGGTTACATACGCTTCAGGTTACAGACTCCACTAACCCAGAAATAGTATCTCGGGTTAAGAACTTTGCTTCAGGATGAGAACAGAAATCGTGCTCCGGCGGCGCAGCAGCAGCAGGAGGCCCCATTAGCTAAAGTGGTGCTTCAGGTTAAGAACAGGTTAAGTACGGACCTCCGGAACGAATTAAGTACTTAACCCGAGGTACCACTGTATATCACCAGGCCTTGACATTTTTTTCTCCATCAACATTTACAAGATGGCTGAGAGCACTGGTGGTGAATTGGGTGTTATAAACATAATTTTGTCCCATTGGCTGCATAGCTCTAACCTGTTGTATATAATGGCCTTGCACAAAATGGAAGTATATAGGGTGTTCCCCTAGCCAACATGTTAGGTCATATAATGCTACTGTAGGTGTCACAGAACACTTATATGCACCTCTCCCAGATTTCAGTTCTTACAATCACTCTAAAAATTGGGTAATGGACTCTGGTAAAGAAAACCTTTTCAACAATACACAACATAGAAAATAAGTCTAAAAAGTGTGACAGATGAGGTTAAAATACTCGCTCGACAAACTTGTATATTTATAGCCTTATCATAACATCTTGCTTTTTAGAAAAATGAGATGAGCAAAGGCAAAATTACTCTCCGATCTGAACTGGTTGAGAATATGCTCCTCCTACACTCTAAAAGAACATATTCAAAATAATTTTCCACTGCAATTCTGTCTTTCTATTATCCCCGCAAAAGTCTTTGCGTGTGATATATTTATAGATGTTGAGCAGTGAAGCCTCATGCAATAGTTGACTACCAGCTTCCACCACCAAATAAATGGAACCCAGTACTCTTAATAAGTAGTATCACAAGGCAATGGCAGCCCAATGGGACGATGTGTCACAGGTCATGAAAGTACAGTATTGCACTGGCTGCCAGGGAGGTACTGGGCCTAATTCAATGTGTTAGTCTTAGCATATGCAACCCTAAATGGCTTGGGATCGAAGTACAGTGGTACCTTGGGTTAAGTACTATTCGTTCGGAGGTCCGTTCTTAACCTGAAACTGTTCTTAACCTGAAGCACCACTTTAGCTAATGGGGCCTCCTGCTGCCGCCACGCAGCCGGAGCACGATTTCTGTTCTCATCCTGAAGCAAAGTTCTTAACCTGAATCACTATTTCTGGGTTAGCGGAGTGTGTAACCTGAGGCGTATGTAACCCGAGGTACCACTGTACCTAAAAGAGTTCTTTCCTTAGTATCAAACACCCTTAGTATGATTACGTACTTACTGTTGATGCCACCAATAGGGGCTGCTTGGTTGGCACTGACATGTAAAAGGGCCTTTTCATTGGTGGTTTCCCATTTGTGGAATGCCCTCCTCTAGTGAGGTACATCGTAGTGAGGAGGAATTTGAAAACATTCCTAAATAATGGTCGAAGAATACTGTACACCTGGCAACCATGAGATCACTGGATGAAATCGTGTTTTTAATTGTGAATCTTTTTACAGTGTTGTAACTGTTCTAAAATGCTTTTATTTTCTTTTAATTGTGAGAGTGTGTGCTGCCCAGTGTAAGCTGGTAGCCAACAAATGACAGCAAGAGCCACAGTTGAGGTTCACTGGGACTGCATGTTCCACCTCTTTCTTAAAACCATTTTAACTCACCCAGAACCTATTACAGTGGTACCTCTGGTTACGTACTTAATTCGTTCCGGAGGTCCGTTCTTAACCTGAAACTGTTCTTAACCTGAAGCACCACTTTAGCTAATGGGGCCTCCTGCTGCTGCTGCGCCACCTGATTTCTGTTCTTATCCTGAAGCAAAGTTCTTAACCCGAGGTAATATTTCTGGGTTAGCGGAGTCTGTAACCTGAAGTGTATGTAACCTGAAGCATATGTAACCTAAGGTACCACTGTAGTAAGATAGACTGTAAATCTAATACAGTAAGCAACCTATAGTTTAGAAGTTAAGCCACAAGCTGACCAATAGCCACCAATACTGGATGTACTGATCTTCTAAAAATCTGTTTTCACCCAAGTTATGGCACTCCTTTGCTGGCATTCTCTTGTGAACTGTATTTGTTCCATCATCTATATTGAGCTTAATTAGCATGTCTATAAAAAGATACCGGTAATACTCACTGACACATGCCAGGAAACACTATGATACCTCCTGAGGTGAGGGAGATATTAACAAGCTAACTTGCTCTAAGAATATGTTTTGGCCTTTCATTACCTCTTGAAAGCTGAGAGAATAAATATGCCATTTTGAGGGGGGGGGGGGGAGAAGTACTATGACACACAGTATGCACATAGCATTTTAATAATTTAAAAGAAGAATTCTACGTTCTTCATTAGCTACATCAGCAGGAAATGCTGATGATTCAAAGACAGTTAAATTCTATTAAGGAAAGACCTTCCTTAAAAGGGAACAAATCTTTAAAGTGCAACAAAATTTAAGAGTTCACCCAGGATAATTCATAGTCAGCCTGTACTTTGAATATGTAGGGAGTTATACCGGAGAGAAATTAAGGGGGGGGTAAACATTTTCCATCTTACAAGTGTTATAAAGTACAAACGGTTAACATGCTGCTGGAAAAACGAAACCTATTGGTCATAATTATGCAGACTATGATAAGAACAATACAGTGTGCATATCAAAGGGCAAGACTAATTACTTTTTTGCCCACCGATCTAAATCGCAGTTAAAGGTTACTAAAAAAAACTCTGGACCGAGCCACTTTGCCTCTCCCCACTATCATGGGGCCTATGGGGTTAAATTGTGGTTAGCGTTAATTATTATTTATTGTGCTAAACGATTAATGCTTGAAGTTTTATTTTAAAATCCAGTCAGTCATTGGGATTTTTCAACAGCTCTACATATCAGTCGCAATACAAATTTACTGACCTCACTGAGGTAAATAAAGAAGGAGCATGTGGATCCATCCACACCGTAACTTGCGTAACAAGGATCAGATCGCCACATATCTTTCATCCACTAGAAGATAAAAAACACACACATACAGTCAACAGATATGGGGTTTAGAAGCCTAACTACAATACCAACCATACATATATAACATGGGTGAACTGGTAGGAAGCAGCATCTGAGATCAGCAAAGTCAGCTGTGGCCATTAATTATTACATCATGTTAATATTTCATGCATGAACATGTAGAATAACCTCAGTGTTAGTCAAGGCATCAATATATGGTTTACTGCTGTGCACACAATGTAAGTGGACCAAGATCTGTTCTACACACCATTCTATATATGGGGCTTTTTCAGGCTAGGAAGCTGCCTTATATCAAATCAGACCATTGGTCCACTCAACAAATAAATGCAATAGGAAATTAGTCTTACTTTTATTTTGCCCTCACAGTGGGGGAAGCCATCCATGGGAGGCAATTCACACTGTTCCTGGGCTCCATTAATGAGATCTGAGAGAGAGAGAGAGAGAGAGAGAGAGAGAGAGAGAATATGATTCAATAATTGTAGCACACTTCATAACATATTCATACTTCATCTCAACTGGCTGTGCAGATGGATCACCACCCAAATCCCAACTGAATTCTAAAAATGAGCACTGCCTTTTCTCCCCCAGCCCCCAAGAACGGAGAATTAAAAGCAGGCCAGACAACCAGGTAGGAATAAAACTGAATGTGCAGCAATTGTGCTCAAACAGAACAGGTTGTTAAGAATTAAAAAATGGAAACAATTCCTCATCATTTATAATTAAGCACAGCCAAATTCCTAAGCAGAAATGCAATTAACCTATTTGTTAAACTGAAGTACAGCAATCATTCAATGAGCAGTTGAGAGTCAAATGTTTGACAAACCTCAGAACACAGATGCAAGCTTAATTCATTTTAAGGCTGCATTCCCTATCATCACTGCATGGAGCACATGCATTACAGTGGCACACATTATTATGGGTATGAAAATAAAGAGAGAGACGGGATGTTGGTTAGAACCTTGGGATCTGAACACCAGAGATTTCTTTCTCCTTGTTATCTGGCTCTACCCAGTCCGCATGTGATTCCGAAAGTCATGTGTGAGGAGTTTGTGTATACACATGGGACTTTGTGCAGAGGACAAAGGCTAGTGGCTTTTGATGATCTTCCCATCCCATGTTGGGACAGCCCCACGACTATCAGCCTGACCACAGATTGCATACCTTGACCTCATGTTCTTGATTAAACATAAGTTTGATGATTTGGTAGTAGGAAGTTCTTTTTCATTTCATTGTCATGGTCAGCCAGCCCATTTCCTTGTGAGGTTTAGGTTCACAGATGTTTCTAACATTTGCAGGTGTGGTGTGCCTATTAAAATGCCCTGCCCCTGGTGGCTAATGGACATGTTTAGCTCTCATGAGTAAACCAAGGATGAGGAACCTGCAGCCCCCCCCAGATGTTTTGGACTACATCTCCCATCATCCATGACCACTGGTCATGCTGTCTTAGGCTGATGGAAGCTGGAGTCCAACATTTATCTGGTGGGCCACAGGTTCTTCATCCCTACAATAGTCCATCTGTGCAATGCACAGCAGTTGATTCAATCCATCTGTGCAACACAGGCAGTTGATTCAATCACTACCCAACCACACTCTCCTCTACTACTGCAAAGAACTCAGCCTGCTCCCCAACCCCAAATTATTAATCCAGGATGTTATCTAATGTTGTTCACTAACACAAGGAATAAATCAGTGGACTGCCTCCTAGTGGTGCAGCAATAAAACTGCTAGCACATTTGCAAAGCTAAGCAGGGTCCAGTATGGTTTCAAATTGGATGGGGAAGTGCAGGTTGCAGGAAGTTGGACTACATAACCCTCAGAGTCTCTTCCAACTCTAGATTTCTGGGGTTCCATGGAGTAACTCCTGCAGTTCCACACTCTAAATCTGCACCGATGAATCCCTCGCTACACTGCAGTCTTTTCAGAAGGCCCTGAAGATTTATTTTCATCTGAACATCTAGGCATGGTGATGGTTAGCTGGGTGACGGTGTAACTCAATTACACTCTCTCCAGCCCTGCATTTTATATGTTAAGCGTTCATTTGTAGTGTTTTAGATTTGGTACTAAATATAGGTGGTGGAAAACTTGATTCAATTATGACCTCCAGAATGGCACATTAGTGTGCCTACTTTGTTTCGGCAATGGCAGCATAGCAGCAATAGTTTTCTGCACCCATTGTCTCCTTGGGGGGGGGGGTCTTTCAGAAGAGTTGTGCTATATAAAATGTGAAGGGACTCTTTAGCATGTGAATATCACCTCAAGGCACAAGTATAGCCATTTCCAACCAACGCATCTCCTAGCATATTAAAATGGTTCAAGCTTTATTTAAAATATCATTGTATTTTATTTTTATAAATATTTATTAAGGTTTTTTTATAAAAGAAATGCACAGATAATAAACAACATTAGTTATATCATAACAAAATTTCATAACTTCTTTGGACTTCCTCACGTCTCCTGCTCCCACTTACATCATTGAAAATTTTTTTCCAAGCAAATTATCATCTTGTTTACAATCTTATATCCACTCATTTAAATTTAGTCTAACAATTCTCCAAAAGGTTTATATTTTCCTTAATCTCACTTCTCATCAAATTCCAATCTAATTTAGTGGTGGCCAATTATTTATGATCAAGCATCCTTCTTAACATTCAACCAAATTACAATATTTTTGTAAATAAATCTTGAATTTCTTCCAATCTTCTTCAATCCTTTCTTCTCCCAGGTCTCGGATTCTGCCAGTCATCTCCGCCAATTGCATATAGTCCATCAGCTGCATCTGCCACTCTTCCAGTGTGGGTAGATCTTGAGTTTTCCAGTTCTTAGTGATAAGTATCCTTGCTGCCGTTGTTGCATACATGAAAAATGTTTGGTCTTTCTTTAACACCTTCTGGCCGATAATACCCAAGAGGAAAGCCTCTGGTTTCTTAGTGAAGGTATACTTAAATACCTTTTTCAACTCATTATATATCATTTCCCAGAAGGCCTTCACTTTAGGGCAAGTCCACCAGAGGTGAAAGAATGTTCCTTCATTTTCTTTACATTTCCAGCATTTGTTATCAGACGAATGGTATATTTTGGCAAGTTTAACTGGGGTCATGTACCATCTGTATATCATTTTCATTACATTTTCCTTCAAAGCATTACATGCAGTGAAGTTCAGCCCAGTGGTATTTAAAATATCATTGTATACAAACTATAGAACAGTGTAGGCAGCAAAAGAAGAGTACACAAAATTAATACCAAACCAAGGAGATAGAACGCTACTGTTAAGTACTTGCATACATAGCTTTTATGCTATGATAAAGCTCAGGCCATAACAGGAATGCTTAAATAAAACATAACACACACAGAGCACCAGATGTATCAAAACAACATGTCAAGGCTTGTTTGCAAATAATATTGACTCAGCTGGAAGTTATCATGAAGGTGGTGTATCAAGGACAATAAATGGGGCTTTGCTTGAAGGGCAATGACCTCTCTGCCTCAAAGTCCTTGGAACTACAGGAGGGAGAACCAAAAAGGCAAGTCTTGGTAACAACAATGATTGCTGTCAATTCAATCAGATTCCCAACAATTAAGAAACATAATTGAAGCCAATATCTGATGATTTTGAGCCGGACAGCTGACATTTTGACTACGGCTTTAGCAAGCATAAAAAGCCTATGTAGGGTCACTAATTTAGCTGAGTCCTATACTTGTCCTTCAGTACACAATCTGCAAGCTAATTCAAAGAGAAGTTTGCAAGAGATTCATTATAGATTTTTCTGTCATGGGCTTGAATAGAAAATGGCCTTTCTATTTATAATTTCTAGAAGGACTCCCCACCCTGCAACAAGGGA
Organism: Podarcis erhardii; assembly: GCF_964252035.2. Lineage (NCBI taxonomy): Eukaryota > Metazoa > Chordata > Lepidosauria > Squamata > Lacertidae > Podarcis > Podarcis erhardii. The sequence goes on along the minus strand of NC_138497.1, from coordinate 98,443,541 downwards.
GAAAGAAATAATTCACACACACATACACACACATCCCCCCTAGAGATCTGGCTGAAAAGAGTAGCTTGAAGATTGCAGGAGAAGATGCAAAATTTCAAAGAGGAAATATTCACTTTTACTATCCTTTGCAATAGGAACCATGCTTACTTCTCACTTTCTGATGCAGGTAGCGTATGGGGCTGTCTGCCAGGCACTGGTTCTGGTTCAGTGGTCTGGAGGATCAGAAACCAGATGCAGGCTCAGGCATTCTACCTCATATTTCCTCCTCCTCAGCTTCCTATGCAGCATTAAATTTACCGTAACTTGCTATGAAACCAAAGTCAGCAACTGTGGTGAGCTCTGGCCCTTAAAATGCAACAACAACAACAACAACAACAACAACAACAACAACAATGATTTTCAAAGCAAGCAATGTAGGCATTTTGAAACCACAAGGTGGGAGAAACAGGCGTTTTTGGGAAATGCGGGGAGAACTGAAATGTATGCAAACATGGGTGGGTATTCAGACAATCCTTATATATCTTGCTTCTATGCGTTGATAAAATCAGGGCAGCTTTTTGAGCTCACACACTTTCTCACATGCATAAAAAGTACCGGTACCTAAACTAGGAAATCTTACATTTATTTAAACACATTGAAACCCCTGATTCAGGCGTTGCCTTCTCTGTGAAATAACCCAAATACACACTTCCAGTGATGCAGCATGAAGAGATAAGACCAGGAGGAGTTATTCAAAACAACATACTAAACTTCAGTTGTTTAGGAACATGAAGTGTATTGCAACTTCCTGAACAAAACAATACTGTCTTGTATATGCATGAAGCAGGAAAAATATAAATCCTTCTCTTTATAGTCAAAGATAATTGACTAATTACAAATGCAACTAGTATTTGAGATGGAGTTGCAGGTGCTTCAACCTACGGTACCCAAGAATACATCATTTGACTAGCTAACAAATAAGGTGGGGGGGGGGTGGAACCATCAACATACCAGAGAAGAAAAAGGAATACTAACTACAAATAGAAATAGCACATTGGTCTCAAAATAAAGAAAATATCAGGTTCCTCCAGAAATTGCTGAGTAATATCCAATCCTATAACACAATGAACAGAATTACTCTCAACATTCTGAGAAAAATCATTGCATAAGAGCACACGCACGCACCCACCCACCCACCCCGCAATTGGACCATTTGGGTGGAGACAAACATTACAAGGGAAAAATATGCTTTAAGCCTGCACCTCACAATTCTGAACCAATCCAAAGTATTAGACAGGTGTTTTCCTGCATTAGTAGTCTTTTGTTTGATATACTCACCAAAAAAGGTAAAAATAAATAGGGTTAGGTGGAATAATGATGTCACATTGTTTATCATTACTTTGTGGAAGCAAAGCATGAAGCACCTGCCAGCTCCAAGATATGTTGGAAGGGTATTCATCCACATGGGCATATCAAAACTTGCAATTCTATCCTCCCGTCTTGACAAGCTTTTCATGATTGCTGCCTAATAAGGTACACCTTCCCACCCACAAAGGGCACATCAAGGCTGTGATACAATACCATAGCCAAATATTTTAAGGTGAGCACAAGCTACACCATGTTAGGTCCATGGAACAACTCCAGCAAGGAAACAAATAGGTATCCTTTTATATGTTAAAGAAAAATGCAGTCAACATGTTTCAGCAATTCAGTGTGCAGGGTAGATTCTCTCTAAAACCAGTTACCGGTAGGCAATACAATACAAGGAATGAGGAGCAACAGGGTGTAGTTTCATCACAATCTGCTTCTTTCGGTTCAATGACAGTAAGTCATTAAAAAAAAAAAAAAATAAAAGACTAGGGGTTGCATTTAACAAAGTCCTACTCAGAGTAAACCCATCAAAGTTAACAGACCTAAATGAGTCATAGCTATTAAAATGCAATGGATCTTCTCCGAGTAGGACCAGCATCCTAATACTATCCCAGAAATGTAATCATTTATTGGATTGGCTACCAGGTCTATACTCACAATGGTTCTTTAAAACCCTGACTGCTTCCATTTACTTCAGGGGTAGGGAACCTTTTTGACTCCACAGGTAAGATCCTTATCAGAATCAGCCTTGCAAACCAAAATTGACAGATATCATTACTATGGTGATGGTGATGATCCCACCCTTCACCCTAAGAACCTAGGATGAATTATAAGAATGTACAATCAGGATACCTGGTTCTTGGTCAGATCTTGAAATATATTCTTTTACTATATACAGTATGTGTGAATCTGCTTTGATTCTAATTTCCTTAAAATAAATCCAATTTTTTTTTACGTGTGATGTTGCAGCTTGGATTTAGCTGTCAGCTGCTGTCCTTGCTCAGCTTTTCCATTTCTGCCCTGCACTACTAAGATTTTGAAACTCGTTATTGCAGAGAGGGCCCCAATACATTAGCTTGCGGCAAGCAGTAGCTGTTGGTGTGCTTGAATACAATTGCCTCATCCACTGTGGGGAAAACATGGGACGTTAATGAACAAAGTTTGTCTGGAACCTGGGTGCCACCACAGCATCTAAAGCAACCAACATGATGCCCTCCACATGTTGTTGGACTCCAACTGTCATCAGCCCAAACCAACATGGCCAGTGATCAGGAATTATGGGAGTTGTAGTCCAACAACATCTGGAGGGCACCATGTTGGCTGCCCCTCTTCTGAGAACCTGCTTTCAATGTTGTCTGAAGGCAACCACCTTGCTCAAGCTAAGCAGGACTGGATCCAGTGAGCTCACTGGTGGGAGCCCATCTTGGGATCCTTCTGCATTGCTTTTATCATGGCTGTTCTATAAATATAATAAATCAATAAAAATCCTAGTTTTGTGTTACTAGGAGAAACTGCACTTATGATTAGACTTTTCCATTTGCTTTCACTCATTTATTGTAGACATGCCCATTTCATTTTGAAAATTAATATTATGTGTCAACTCTTCAGAGTTCCTACAAAACTCTTATTGTTTTGTCTCCTCCCAAACCCAAAACTATTTCTGTCTTGAGAACAAGTGCCCAAAGATGAAATTCACATATAAGCTGAGGCAGCATTAATAGTTACTTTATAACCTCTTTTCTTATTTATACACTCATTTTTTTCCCTTCAACTCACAAAAAGGGGCTTAGGCAGAAGTGATATGAATTATGAAAACCTTTTCTTTTTGAATGAGATGGTAAAATGCTTCACAGTTCCATGCCAACAGAAGCATTAATGGCTTTTTGGGAAGAAATAAAAGTAAATTCCTTCTGTTCTCAAAAAATACCTGCTGAGCTAGCAGCCTTCCATTAACACTTGACTGAAATAATGCAACTTTTAAAATGTTCAAGTAACTGTCAAGTAGTTAATCCCCAATACTGACTGCAGACCACCTACAGCACATTTCAGTTTTTCTAATACATATTTATCACAAGAGCTTAAATAGTTACAGACAGGGCTGTCACCACCATGACCCAATCAGGCAATTTTCCGTGTTCTTTGAAACCAGTTGCCCTCCAAAGTTATTGGATGCAAGCCTCCCAAATGAAATGGATATGAATAAGAAAATTAACAACAATATAGGTGAGCAAAATAGTATAAGCAAACAACATAGAAGTAAATAACACCTTCATACTTAGATCAACAGTTAGTAGGTATTCGGGTAATAGGCAATGCAGAATTAACCTTATTGTAAGGATTTTCTGGGGGATCAATAGTAAAGGGCTATGTATTAACAGAGTTCCTATGCTTCAAAGACCTCATGTGATTAACTTCAAAACAGAGCTGAAATGCCACCATTTCTTAAATGGTTGGTTATTGACATGCACTTCTTTAATGAAAAAGATTTTGGTGTACTCTGTGCACTAAAAGCAAGAAAGATGTGATCAGCAAATATATTACTGCAACATTCTAATCATATGCTCATGGCAGACCTTTGAAGAGTCAGGAAGCAGTGCAGCTTCACAGCAACTCAATCATGCAAGGTCACACCTTTATCTTTCGTGAAAGAGATCTGCCCTCCTGTTCTCTCAGGACAAACTCCATGCTTCGAGTGATCATACAGTCACAGAATTGTAGGGTCATCTAGTCCAACCCCCTGCAATACAGGAATCTCAACTAGAACATACATGACAGATGGCCTCCTAACCTCTGCTTAAAACCTCCAAGGAAGGAGAGCCCACCACATTCCAAGGTAGTCCATTCCACTGTCAAACAGCCCTCACTGTCGGAAAGTTCATCCTGAAGGTATCAGAATCTCTTTTCTTGTGACTTGAAGCTATTGGTTCAGATCCTAGCCTCTGGAGAAGGAGAAAACAAGCTTGCTCCATCTTCCATGTGACAGCCCTTTAGATATCTGAAAATGGCTACCATATCTCCTCTTTACCAGGCTAAATATATTGAATTCCCTCAACTGTTCATCATGAGGCATGGTTTCCAGACCTTTTATCATCTTGTTTGCCCTCCTCCTGTGCACATGTTCCAGCTTGTCAATATCCTTCTTAAATTGTGCTGCCCAGATCTAGACACAGTACTCCAGGTGTGGTCTGACCAAGGCAGAATAGGTTGAGAATATCATTTCACTTGATCAGGATGCTAGACTTCTGATGATGCAGCCTAGAATAGCATTAGCTTTTTTGCTGCTGCATCACAGAATGTTAAGTTGGTATGATGTTACTGTGTTTGACTAGTATATGCAACACATCTGATCAAATCTCACTATAAGCATAAACCCCCCAGTTCCCAGTCTTCCACAAGCCATTATACTTTGGTTCTGATTTCATAAAATGGGATGATTTAGCTGTTTCAAATGAGTTTCATTTTTGAAGAAGCACTGCAAAGCTAATGCTTCTTCAAAGTTCTATGAAGCGTGAAATACATAACATGAATAGAAATTCATAGTGTCATACGCCGGTGGGACAACAGACAGACATAACAAGCTAAAGAGCTTAGAGGAAACTACAGCATGTTGTTGAAACAGGCAGCTCATGTGACACATCATGCAAAAAGAAGAACATTGCTTTGTAAGGGGAAAGAGTCAAGACCTATGTTTTAAACATGGTTCTATAAAATTGCCTCTTAGTATACATAAGACCTAATGCATTGCAAGGTCAAGGTGCCAAAAAAAGAAACAAGAAATCAAATTTTAGCTCCAAATAATGTGGTATTATTTGTACAGTTGTATCTCGGTTTTTGAACAGCTTAGTTCTCAAACATTTTGGCTCCCAAACGCCGCAAACCTGGAAGTGACTGTTCCGGTCTGTGAACCATTTTTGGAAGCCGAACATCTGACGGGGCTTCCGCAGGTTCAGATTGGCAGCAGGACCTTCCTGCAGCCAAACAGAAGCCGCACTTTTGTTTCTGAACATTTTGGAAGTCGAACGGACTTCCGGAACAGATTCTGTTCAACTTCCAAGGTACAACTGTTTATCTTAAAAATGAAATATCCATATGGTGCAATATCCACTGATGTCTGCCAACTTGAACAATTTAAGTCTGCTTGCACAATGGGAGTCTGGGTTTCTCTCCTTCTCTCGTTCAGTTGCTCCCCTTGGGAAACTCTAAGATCTGAGTGTCTTATAAACCTGCTACTTTTTGTTCAACAAATTATGCATCTTCTAGATAGCACTCTTCTTTAAAACTTTAAATACTTTTAGTAACTTTTTTATCACACCGTGTGTGGTAATCATAGACACAACTACAAAAATAAAAAGGTGGTCTAAGTGTCACATAGCAGATCTTTTATAAAGAAGCAAAAACACCCTTATCACATTTCCCGTGTTCTCTGAAGCTTAAACATTCCTCCAAGGGGGTAAAAAAACCACTCACAATTGCTCAAATTGATCTGTATCACATCTGTTATGTGCAATCTTTTAAAAACAAATTATCTTTACTGACATGTTATTTATATTATTGCCCTGCACCAGAAAGTGGTAAAATAATGGCATCAACTTAAATCTGAATTCTACACTAGATATAAAAGACAGACACATAATTGTGTACCTCATGCTTGCCAAGAGAAATAAAAATGTTTAAGGGTTGTTGTTTTTTTAAAAAAATAGGTGGATTCTCTGATCTGGTTTTATTATCAATACAGAATACAAAAGCTATATAATTGCATACCTTTTCAAGTTACTTAAACAAAGGGATTACATAACATCACAATAAACTGTTATGTTGCAGGTGGGCTGCTTTATTTTACATGGTTGATCACTGATCAACCGGCTTCCTTGCATTAACCTTCTTTAGCAAAGCATGTTTGCAGATTAGATAACTTTTAAGTCACAGGCACCAGCATTAGTTAAAACTCATTGATCTCACTAAACCAGTTCACTTAATGCTGGTTATGCAAGAATCATAGCTTTAACTAATGCATACCCATGAAACCTAACTTCTCAGTAGTCGTGCCCGCCCTGTGGATCGCCCTCCCATCGGGTATCAAGGAAATAAACATCTAGCTGACTTTTTACAAGACATCTGAAGGCAGCCCTTTAATGTTTGAAGTTTTTGTGTGTTTTTTTGTGTTTTAATATTTTGTAGGAAGCTGTCCAGAGTGGCTGGAGCAGCCCAGTCAGATGTGCAGCATATAGATAGTAAAAGAAACAACTAACTAAAATGTATGGGAAGACCCTGAGCCCATGAATGAAGATAAATGCTAAGCATTATTCATTAGAGGGTTCAAGCCTGTTTACTCAGACTAGGAGTTCCATTGAGACTACTTGGACTTAATCACTAGTATGACTGCAGCCTAAGTCTTATACAAAAGTATATTAGGATAAGACAAGAGGTGCACTTTCCTTCAGTTAAGATTTGACACCAAAGACTGAAGTCCATTGCCATTTTAAAAAACAGAAGGATCAATTCATACCATCTTGGATATTTGATACTGTAAAACAGAATTTTTAAAAAAGGCGCAGCAACTTTCACACCCACCTGCAACATTGAGTTTTTCAGCTGCTCCTGAACTGGGAGTAGCAGTGGAGGTACTATTTGTTGAGTTTGCACCGGTGCCATTGATTACAAGGTTCTCCACTTTAGACTCAAGCTTCCCAATGCGTTGCAGGATGTTGTCTAGTAGGACGGCGAGAGTTTTCTTCAGATCTAAGTTAAGCAAAACAAAGTCAGTTAATCTTACACAGAACAACATATACCAGGAAATATACCCATTGGGTAAAAGTAACAGGTTTGCAACAAACCCTTCCAACCTTCTAATTTCATACCTAAATATTTCCACAGATCCTCCTTAACTACCTAAGTGTGTTTCTAAGTCTAAAGGCATTCTACAGTTATATGCCGTCAATATGGTTTATTATAATAATGAATATTTACAGAAAACAGCTATGTTTTTTCTAACTACAGAGATATGCACCCTCTTAATTCTCCAAAAGGGATGCGGGCGGCGCTGTGAGTTAAACCACAGAGCCTAGGACTTGCCGATCAGAAGGTCGGCGGTTCGAATCCCCGTGACGGGATGAGCTCCCGTTGCTCACTCCCTGCTCCTGCCAACCTAGCAGTTCGAAAGCACGCAGTGCAAGTAGATAAATAGGTACAGTGGTGCCTCGCAAGACGAAATTAATCCGTTCCGTGAGGCTCTTTGTATAGCGGTTTTTTCGTCTTGCGAAGCAAGCCCATTGACAGCTTAGCGGATTAGCGCTATTAGCGGTTTAGCGGCTTTCAGCGGATCAGCTGATAAGCGGCTTAGGGCTTAAGAAAAGGGGGGGAGGGAAAAACCCCCGCAGGAACTCGCAAGACATTTTCGTCTTGTGAAGCAATCCCATAGGGAAATTCGTTTTGGGAAGCGCCTCCAAAACGGAAAACCCTTTCGTCTAGCGGGTTTTCCGTCCTGCGAGGCGTTCGTCTTGCAGGGCACCACTGTACTGCTCTGGCGGGAAGGTAAACGGCGTTTCCGTGCACTGCTCTGGTTCGCCAGAAGCGGCTTAGTCATGCTGGCCACATGACCCGGAAGCTGTACGCCGGCTCCCTCGGTCAATAAAGTGAGATGAGCGCACAACCCCAGAGTCGGTCATGACTGGACCTAATGGTCAGGGGTCCCTTTATCTTTACCTTTAATCCCCCAAAAGAGTATTTCAACACAAAGTAAAAGGCTACCTTTTGTGGGGAGGGGATACACTATTTATAACTTGTCAATTTCATCTGTATACCATCTCAACTTATCCATATGTGCAGTTTCTAACTGTTTAAGTAGCCGTTGTTCTTAATAGATGGGGTTGCTAAATGTCTCCAGTACTGTACTGAGCAACAATAATATTTGCCATACTTGAAAAGGTTAACAATCAAACTTTCACTCTCTTTGTTTAACACATCTTGTTTATGATGTATGAATAACATCAAATAACTCCTGTTATTTGGTTGATTATTTGAGAACCTTGCACCCAATAACTTCAGACCTTTGGACAACTCCATGTTGTAAGTCAGCATCCATTCTACCACATATTTTGCAGCTTTGTACACTACAGTAGCAGTGCAGTTATGAGCACTAGCAGTTCTAGTTCAGACTGACATGAGTACTTCTAGTGGCCTTATTAACTCAACCCACTATTCCTGTACTTCAGTTTCCCTCAGTGATCTAGAAATATGTAAGCAACTACCCTATCTTATACACCTCTTAAAGATAACTTATATTAGAGGAGATTGCAGGGACTTTGCTCCACCCTGCTCTTTTTTATTCCCATGCCACATGTCATCTGAATTCAGGCTTGTGGTTAAGCTCTTTCTTCAACACAAGCTGTAGCCAAGAGCAAACTTTTGTGCAGTCCCAGTAAGCCATGGTTTGGCTGGCTACATTGTGAAAACCAGGCCATCGCGTGAAATACTTGGATAAGAAAAAGCAGCATTATGTTACAACATCTTACAATATTTTTCCAACTGCAAATTAATTTCCAAATTTCCCACTAGAAAGTGATTTCGGTTGGAAATTTGACCTGTGGTAATAAAAAAAACTGCATTATTGGGGGAATTTTATGCTTTTCTTTCTCCTGGAATCGGAAGCACTCTTACGTCCTATCTCAGACTTTTTAAAACCTTCAACAGACACTACTTGACAACTCCCCATCCTTTGAAACCACAGAAATCAGAAATTATTTCCTTGTGGGGAGGGAATTAAAGCAAGTTTTCTGAAGCAGTCCACATATGTGATGGCTGAACAATGCAGATGCAGAAGATCTGCAACGGTTACAGTGGTACCTTGGGTTGAGTACTTAATTCGTTCCAGAGGTCCGTACTTAACGTGAAACTGTTCTTAACCTGAAGCACCACTTTAGCTAATGGGGCCTCCGGCTGCTGCCACGCCGCCAGAGCATGATTTCTGTTCTCATCCTGAAGCAAAGTTCTTAACCTGAAGCACTATTTCTGGGTTAGCGGAATCTGTAACCTGAAGCGTATGTAACCTGAAGCGTATGTAACCTGAGGTACCACTGTATAGCTAACAAGCCAAATGAAGTGAACATTTGGTCCAGGCAAGTTTCTAATCTAGGCAGGTTGCTATTTTTAAAAACACCCTCAGGAAATGTACATGGTTCCCTTGCGACTTAGGATCAAGGAATAAAGGCTTTGCTTTCAGAACAGCCTTTAGCACCCCATATGCCTTAGTGGATCTTCTTTTAGTGTTAATTTTTTAAAAGCCTCCTTGTGAGGAGGAAAGCAGCACATCATTACCATGCTCTAAATTTGTTCCATTCAAGTGCCAGCCTAGCACAGATTCTGCTTGGTTTGCAATACACAGTAACATCACAATGCAAGCTACCATAGCCTGGAGGCTGCCACAGACAAACATGAATTACAGAACAAGGGATACTTGTTACTTCAGCTACAAAGCGATGCAACAGTCAGCTGCCTAGGGGATGGTGGCCTCAACCTTTCAAGCAAATGCATTCACAGAACCACCAGCATCTTATCGGAAAATGAGACAAAGGTATACAAAAGCAGCATGGCACCCTGGCATCTCTGGCACCAGTTCTAAAGAAGGGCTTTCATTCCTAACAGAGGAAGGGGAAGAAGATACCCGAAGCAGTAAATGAATGGCTGTAAGCTCTGACTTGTGTGCATCACAACTCCCCTCTCCTTTGGCAAGATTAACAGACAAACCAAGTTAGATCCCGCAATGATAAGATAGTGATGGGGAAAAAGGACCATTGTAAGTGAAAACAAGGTGAACAACTAATTGGCATCTAGCTTTCCAAAGCGGCAGGTGCCTTCTGGCAAAACAAACAAAAAGGTCAGAAAATGAAAACCAATGTACAGGGAACACACACAGTCACACTGCATTTAAAGGGGCGCTGCACAGATTCATTGCACAAAATTCTCATTGAAGTATAAGATCACAATTAAAACCTAAGTATGTTCCCAACCTGTAAGAGGGAAGAATATTCCTCAATGCACTTTACACATATGAAGTGAATGGCTGGATCTGATAAACAACCAAGACAGCCTTTGCCAGACTGGTGTCACCCACATGTTTTGGGCTACAACCCCCATCAGGTGCAGCCAGCTCAGCTATGCTGGCTCAGACTGACTGCAGTTGGAGTCCAAAATATCTGGAGGGCACCAGGTTAGCAAAGACAGGTCTGATCCATCACTTCCAATATATCTTGGGATATACGCTTTCTTGGTGCATGGTTAAAGGATCACTTATATAGCTGGCGTTTAATTACGTAATATTGTGCTAAAGCTACATATCTTTTAGTATTTTATTTGAATATATCTTAGTATTTGATGAGAACAGCAAGCCGGGGTTGGGACACCTTTTATTGTCTGTGCTACCCATAATGTGGAAACTTCTTAAAAACTTACCACGCTGCCTTAATTGCAATGAATAATAGATGCTACAAACACTGTGAACTTGCGATGGTATTTTTCGGCTCATAATGTTCACCTCAAATATTATGCTCTTGTTGTAGGCCTGAGAGATCTTTTGAGTCAGATTAAATCTTAAGCAGAGACCTTCAGCCCTCTTATCCTGACTCCTTTCCCCTCCCTCCCATATCTCCACTTACTTACTTCTATGAGAGCGGGAGAACAGAGAAATATTTCTGTACCCTTTTCCTGTCTAATGCCCAGTATGATGCTATGGCTGCATGCCAGACAAATAAGCACATGGAAATGCTGTTTCCCAGCACTGCTTCCCAGCACTGCTTGCAGCCATAACATTGTACCAGGAAGGGGGGGGGGATATTTCTTCTCCATCATTCATTCCCCTAACGCTGCTCCCCAAGGAAAGTAGAGAGTTTGGTGGTAGGAAGAGGCAGGCAGGTGCTGAGCACATGGGGAAAAGAAACTGGGTTTTGAGCCCAGTTATCAAGTCTGGCAAGGATGGTTTCTTACCATCACTACCAGTCTTCTGCTTAGAGAAATTCCACATACTACATGTAGTTCCATGCTTATTTTTTTCCCAAGCTCTTATTCACATTATGCAAAACGTTAACCTTAGTTTCTTAACCTTTCCACAAATGCACACACACCCCATTCAACATTCTCCCCCTCCCCAGAAGTACACCTTGTTTCCATCAAAAGGCAGAAAAACAGGTAAAAGGGTTAAGGAACCCCTGTAGTCAGTGTTGGTTTTATGCTTCAAAATAGAAGATTCAAAGTGTACATTGCATAAAGACAAAGAAAAAGTCTGATGTAATCCCATAACAACACACATTGTACAGTCCTTCCCTGAAATTGTTGCCTTATAGAAATCAACCACTGACTTTTTTTTTTAATGAAAAAAGGGATTGCACAGAGAAGAGAAACCTTGCTTCAGAGCTTAGGATCCACCTCTTACATGACAGTAACAGCATAAATACTATATTCCCATGGCTCTAATGAATTTCATGCAACATTAGAACATTGGAGGGGGATCGTGGAGGATGAGATCTTATATTTTTTTTCTGAATAAAGTCATAGGGGACCTTAAAAGACAAGGAAGGTTTACTGTAACTTTCTCAAGGCTGTGTAACTAACCTAAAATATGCCAGTAGTGGTTTACATGTGGAATTAAGTCGTGTAAAGTGAGTGAACTTTCAAAAGGAATGCATCTCTGATGTTATATGGCAGTTCAGTAAATTTTGCTTGGTTCCCATGCAATTAAGTACTTATGCTGACAGACCTTCCCTTGTTTACTAATGGCTGTATTTTTTCCAGTGAAAAGGTTTGCATGTGATTGATGGAAAACAGGGACACTATTTGGATTATCAGAGCCAATGTCACTTAAAATTATAGATGCGGGACATCAACACAGTGATATAAACAAGCTTATGACCCGTGTAGCAACTATGTACAGAAAAAGCCTTTAGAGAGCTCCTGCATGTAGTTTGTGAATAAAACGTTTCTATGTGCACGTGTGCCTGCTCACACAAATACAGCACTGTTTTATCCAACTAGGCTTTTTCAGGGTAGAATTGGTAGGTATTGCTCTTGGGAATTTTACAAATGGGTTTAACATAGTCTTACAGCTTTAGCTTTGCACTTTATTTTACTTCTTTTTGTACACCACAATATTTTTGAAATTTATTTGTTGCGTTTATATTCCTCCACCTCCTGCCAAAGGAACCCAGGGTCGCAAACACATCAATATCATTAAAATATTCCAGAAACAGTTAAAAACAATCAAATGTTCTCAACCAATTATTTCAATGTTGCCTGGAGCAGTATCTTTCAACCATCAAATGCCTGGGTAAACAGGAATGGGGGGGGGGGACCCTCCTGGTAGTCAATAATGAAAAGTGATGAGTGGTGGAAAGTTTTTAAATTCAATAAATAAATAAATGAAACAAATAAAACACAACACATACAAGTTAAGCTATGCTTCTCATTTCTGGTACAACTTATTTTTATCTGTGGGCAGCAGCTGTGCCAAGGTTTTGGGTGGCTTTTGGTCTGAGCCACTTAATGAATTAAGTTTTTATTCTTCCCAAAACACAGAGGAACACATGCTCCTGATTCATTAGCTGGATTTGCCTTGCAGCAGAATCATAAAACAGTGAAACCCAAAAGGGCAGTCAGATCATCCCAGGAGAAGGTGCCAAGTGAGTGAAGCTAAAGTCATGCCTTTGCTATAGTCAAAATCATCTCATTCTGAACCAGACAGATTGATCCAGTTCTGTCTTATCATATGAAATGCATATGCAAGGAATAGGACTCTGCATCTGACCAATCAAAATATTTGGTCACAGCTGTTCATAAAACATTGGTTTTGTTTCTTTTTAACAGATCAGTAAGGGCTATTGACGTTTTTCTTCCCCCTATATCTAATATACTTGGAGCAACCCTTGTTCCTATCAATTGAAGTGACATACAAATGTTTAAATAATGGTGCTAGTTACAAAAAGGTAACTGAAGTACATAATCTATTATAATCAATTCCATTTATAGTAATTAATTATGAATTGCCAGGTTGGTTGGTAGTAGCACAAAGGTGAGACGTAGCCTCAGCCTTTACTCAGTCTTATAAGCACAGAAACAAATAAACATCCCTTGCAAATAGAGAAGCTTGTTCATTTACACACAGTTAGAACAGGTCTTCAAACATTTACTTTGCTTTGCCCACCAGCTTTGGCTGTCATCATAAATGAATGCATAATTGTTCACCTTAACACTGACCTCATTTACATATGATGCTACACTATGATTTGACATTATGTGCAGGAGTCTTAGTAAAATATTTGACTCAAGCACTTCCACCTCATTTCTCCCATGCCACTGGGAGGATAAATAAAACATGATTCAGTGTTACTTCCTCCAGTGCCTGAATTGTTCTTATGTACTGTGAAGGAAATGGACTATTCTGTTGCAGATTGTACTGTTATATAAAACTACAAATCTTGCATGTAGGTTGATCTGGGGGTTATGGAACAATCCTAAGCCTAATCCCCTAAGTCTGGGGTTCAAACTGGAAGGTGGAAAACTAACTGAGGTGGATGGCATGTAGCCCAGTGATGGCCAAACTTGGCCCTCCAGCTGTTTTGGGACTACAATTCCCATCATCCCTGACCACTGGTCCTGTTAGCTAGGGATGATGAGGGTTGTAGTCCCAAAACAGCTGGAGGGCCAAGTTTGGCCATCACTGATGTAGCCTCTGATTTGGAGTTGGTATTTGACTGTCATAATTTCCATGAAATTGTGGAATGGGAGTCACAAGGTGACACAAGACAGAATAAAGTGAACAAAAAGGAAAAGGAAAATGAGAGAGAGACAAAAAGGAAATACCAACAGGTGGGGGGGGTAGGAGGTGGTGAGAGAAAAAGAAAGGGCAGACATAGTTAATAACAGAAAAAAGGAGAAAGGAAAAGGTAAGGGTGGAGCCAAGAGTGGAGTACAGTTTGAGGAGTACCGCAAGGCAATTCACAAGATACAGCTAAAATATTACAACTTGACAATATTAACTACATCCACATTTTGCTCAACACAGCAATATTAAGGTCTATTGAAACATTTTAACCAACCTTAAATCACACACACACACAGTGCATCTGGTTGGCCACTGTGAGAATGAAATGATGGACTAGATCAGCGGTTCTCAACTTGTGGGTTCCCAGATGTTGTTGGACTACAACTCCCATCATCCCTGAGCTCTGGCCTTGCTAGCTAGGGATGATGGGAGTTGTAGTTCAACAACATCTGGGGACCCACAGGTTAAAAAAGGCTGGACTAGATGATCATTTGGCCAGACCCTGAAGGGCTCTTCTTATGCGGTTCTTCTTATTGCTCTAGTTCTGGTCTCATAGGTATCCCAATCAACCCTGACTTTTGGATTTTGGCATACATAGGGAGACCCTCAGCGGCAGATCCTGAGCCCCAGAGATTCAGGCTTTTAAACAATGTATGGAGGACATCACAATGACTATCCCAGGTCAAAAGGGTGCAGCAAGATATGGCTGACAAACTGAAAAATCTCTCTTCCCCTCCCGAGTACAATGCCCTTCAAGCTGCTGGCCTGCCATTTTATCAGATATTTGCTATTCATCCAAATCTTCTGTAAGAGAAAAGGTCTTGGAACTGAAACTTTTTGAGAAGCTGCTGCTCCCTGGCAAAAATGAAGGCTAGTATTTGGTTTTCAGCCAATGGAAAAGGCTGAGCTCACTGTGGTCATTGCCAGCTATTAATATGCAACTTCTTAGCTTTGAAAAACTTTTCCTGTGAAATAAAAAAAATAAAAAATAGAACGTCTGAAACACCACATTTCAACCACAAAGTCGGTGATGTTTCTTTGCCTAAACCACCTAAAGTGACATTTAAAGAAGTTGGGGAGTTCTTGCTGTGTAGTTATAAAAGCCTGATTCCTTATAGCCACTATTGTTGACACTTTGAGTCACTAAAATAAGGAACGGATTGGCAGAGTGGGGCAACGGGTGGGAGGATATGAAATGCATACTTAGCAATTAGGGCTTATTTGCCATAGCAAAAAATAACTCTGTTCCAAAACAGTGGGAAATTGTAGGGTTAATCTTGCTCTAGGAAAAAGTCTTACTATGTAACAATAGCAGTCCCTCCCCATTTTTTGAGATCTAGAACAAGAGGTACTTTCAACATAAAGAATAGGAAGCTGCCATTGGACTATCTAGTCCAGCCTTCTACGATGACTGACAATGACTCTCCAGGGTTTCTCCAACCCTACCTGGGGATTGTCAGGAGGTCCTACACATGAGTAGGAGTCCAGCAGAGACACATGCCAATTGGCATGTTCTCTCCCTTCTGGTCGGGCTTTCGGGAGATTCAAAAGCTTTCTCCAGCCTGAACAACAGAGCGACTGATACCAAGAAGCATCAGCACACTTCAGGATCAGCAGAGTATAGGCAGTCAGCGTTCAGACTCAGTAGCCCAGCAATTTGGCTAAACTACGTTTATTTACATGTATACACTTGGAGCATAATAACTCAGCTCCTTCCTCTTCAGCATCAGACAGCAAAGAGAAAGAACAAAGGACAAAAATCCTACATCACAGAAACCTAGTAATAAAAGCATCATATCTCCGTCACTTCCCACAATGTGGAATGAAAACATACACCATCATGTGATTAAACCAATCCCATGACTGCAACCCGGGGAATGAATCCTAACAGGGATGTCAGAGATTAAACCTGGGACTTTCTGCATGAAAGTAGATGCTCCACCACTGAGCTACAAGCCCTAATGCACTTGGTTTAGTACTATGGTTACCAAACCTCTCTACTGATTTTGTTACACTATTTTGACCAGCAACCCACTTGGCAAACATATTCCAGCAGGAACATGGATATTAGTGAGACAATTAGGTAAGTAGTTATACTGAAGTACATGAAGACATGAAGGGCTTTAAAAAAAGAATAATTATTTAACTAAAACTTTAGTTTGAAAATGAATGGTGCAGGTAGAAATGGTCTTAGATGACATGGTATATCAATCCGTAAACCTTCCCAAGGCTTATTTGCATTGAAGCACAAATTACACAATGATATATTTAGAAACTGGCAAGTGACGTGAACATTTCCAAACATTCAGTGGTCTCATTAACAGCCCCAAGGTGCAAACAGTATGCCATGAAGGAATTTTAGCTGCAATATATGTTCAAACAGGGATGAGGAACCTTTAGCCTTCCAGATTTGCTGAACTAGAATTCCTACCATCTCTTGACTATTGACCATGCTCTCTGGAGCTGATGGGAGTTATGGAGTACAACACCTGGTGGGCCACAGGTTTCTCACTCTTGTGGTTAAAGGAAACAATTTGGGGCATTCCACATATTTCATTTCAGTAAAAGCAGGTGTGCCACTGAATGTATAACCAACTGAGAGCTGCAGTTAGTTTTACCTCTCTTGTGTGTGTATCAGTGATGCATGCAAATGTGCACCTAAATTTGCCTGATGCATTATAATTTTAGCAGAAAATCTTAGGTGTATACTTGAAGCCATAAAGGGTGAATCAGACCATTGGGGGGGGGGGAGCAAATTTAATTTATTATATCAAAATCATTCTCTTAACAATAAAAATGTAAGGACAGCCCTTTTGGATCAGACCTAAAACTCACGAATACAAGCATTCTATTCTTACAGTGACTAAACAGATGGTTAGGTAAAGGTAAAGGGACCCCTGACCATTAGGTCCAGTTATGGACGACTCTGGGGTTGCAGCGCTAATCTCGCTTTATTGGCCGAGGGAGCCGGCGTACAGCTTCCAGGTCATGTGGCCAGCATGACTAAGCCGCTTCTGGCGAACCAGAGCAGCACACGGAAACGCCGTTTACCTTCCTGCCGGAAGGTATCTACTTGTTATCTACTTGCACTTTGTTACACATGTTATCTACTTGCACTTTGACGTGCTTTCAAACTGCTATGTTGGCAGGAGCAGGGACCGAGCAACGGGGGCTAACGGGACTAACCATATGGTTACATGTCCATAAAAAGCCCACAAGGTTCAACAAGTATTTGAAGACAGATAAAGAAACCTCAGTGTTTTTTCTCTTCCTGTAGTTCTCCAAAACTGACTCCCACTTTACCTGTCTTCCTGCCATCATCTAATTCCCATTCATGCCATCATATATCCTTCATAGCTAAAAGTTTCAGATAACTAGGGTGACATGGGTTCAAATCAGGCTTCCTCTACCTCGGCCCTTCAGATGTTTTTTGGCCTACAACTCCCATGATCCCTAGCTAGCAGGACCAGTGGTCAGGGATGATGGGAATTGTAGTCTCAAAACATCTGGAGGGCCGAGGTTGAGGGTTCAAATCCTGACTCAGCCACAAGAAGCTCACCTGGATAACCCTGGACCAGTCTCTCTCAGCCTAAACTACCTTATATGGATGTTGTAAGGATAAAATAGGGAAGAAACTTGCATCCTTTCTTTTTGGGGGGCCCCTAACAATGAGAGAATGTGCTTGAATGGGTCAACTGACATTGGACATGAACTAGAAAGGATTGAACTTGGTCTCCATATAATTCTTGTTACAACAACAGCTCCTGGGCAGCGTTGAATTGTTTCAGGAAGCCTACTCACCATACGCAGTCATCGTACCAACATATGGTCCATCCACCACGTTCCTATTCTCTTCCGCCAGTGCTTTTATGTATCTTTTGCTGAGGTCCAGTATTTGTTCACGAAGCACCGAACTGCTTTCGTGCTGAGTCTTCTGTTGGATTGTAAAATGCAGCAGCATCATTCCCCAAATGAAGCCAAAGGTCACCAGAAAAAAGCCAAGTTTCTGAGAGGACAACTTCCATGGAGTAAAAAATGCCATGGCTGTTCAACCAGCTCTGGAGTCAACTCGAAAATGTTTGAAAAGTCCACACCAATGTCTCAGTTCATAGTCCAGGCAGGTAACAATCAAAATTCTGGTGCTATTCACTCTGGCTCCTTAGTCAACATATTGTTGCTATTCAACTCCATCCTGCTGCTGCAAGAGAAAAGGAAACATATGGTAATTTAGAGTAGCAAAAATACCCACCAAAACTCTTCAAAGCTGTTTTCATGTTTATAATTCCCCATTGCCAGCCTTGGAAAACAGGACAATGTGCTTTCTTGGTAAATTGTTATGAATCAATATTTTATGACACAAGTGACCATAGAGTCCAGGAAACATTTGGGAATGGATCAAGAAATGTGTCTTTAATGGGGGCCGCTAGGGGGGCATTGGAAGATGGCCGACAATACCATCTCTCCGGCTCACACGAGGTAATTAAGTGGCTAATGATGGGAGTAATTAGCCTCCCGGGTTTTCCCAGGGGATGGGAAAACGCTGCCTCGCCCGCAGATGCCTATAAATCACCCCCGAGTTCGAAAGAAGGAGAGAGTGAGGGCACTGGACGGAAAGCCCTCATGTGAGTTTTTGGCTCTCCCTGACACCGCTTCTGATCGTGACCCGAGTTGCATGATTGCTAATTAAATCGACCTCTGAGAAGCTGAGTGACGAGTTGGATTGAACAGAAAACTACATCAAAGAAGACTACATCAAAGAATCACAGCTATGTTGGTATGTTGAAATGGAGCGGAAAGGGGGGGGGCTTTTCTTTTTTTCTATGTGATTTACCTAATAACCCCTCCCTAAGAAGATCCGTCACACGACCGATAGCAAGTGAGATAGGAGAATAAACTGTGTGGAAATAAATCAATAACTAAAGGCTTTGCTTAGCGCAGTGTTTCCCAACCTTGTGCCTCCAGCTGTTTTTGGACTACAATTCCCATCATCCCTTGCCACT
Source organism: Podarcis erhardii (assembly GCF_964252035.2). Lineage (NCBI taxonomy): Eukaryota > Metazoa > Chordata > Lepidosauria > Squamata > Lacertidae > Podarcis > Podarcis erhardii. The sequence continues at coordinate 98,424,383 of NC_138497.1, read as the reverse complement.
GGTCTTGCTAGTCAGGGATGATGGGAGTTGTAGTTCAAAAACAGCTGGAGGCAAAAGGTTGGGAAACACTGGCTTAGCGGAAGATCTGGAAAGGAAATGAAAAGCTTTTGGATGACGCAGTTCTAATTGAGAACCGCCATTATGAGCAGGCTTTGTTGCAGGATTTACGGTCAAGGGGGGGGGGAGGAAGCCACGGTTTTGTTATCATATCTGAATTCTACGTTTGATCTGGCAAGAACTCCCCTGAAAAGACTGATGTATGGAGCAACAGGTCCGGGAAAGTTAATGAACAGACGCTTAGACTGTATTTTATGGGACCTGCTGAAATGGCGTCTGCCGTTTGAACAGGACTTTTGGATTAGTGTGAAAATCCACACAGGACCATAATAATGTTTGTTTCAATTCACTTGTGGAGATAATCTCAGAGGTTATAAAGAAAGGGGGGGAAATGATAACAACAAGAAGATTGGAAGACGGGACTTGTAAAGGATAACAGCAAAGAGATGGAAAGATGGGACTTGTGAGCATCAAAGCAGCACAAGTATGAGAGGATTGGACCCTTTCTGAACTCAAAGCATAGGTACCCCCAACAAAAATTTAAAATTTGGTTAAATATTTGGGAATATTTGGAGTTTATTATGTAATGGTATAATTTGGAATTAATGTGATATGATTGATTTGTTAATTGGAAATTTAATAAAAATCATTCTCAAAAAAAAGAAAAAAAGAAATGTGTCTTTAACAGATATGGTCCCTGGGCTGACCTTATCACCTGATGTCCTATAGTATATGTGCAAGACATTACATTTAGGACAGAAGAGCTGTTAGCATCCATCTGTCTCAAGAGACAATGGAGTACGCTTCCTGGGGGTAAAATCTAACTGCTGTGTTAGCAGCACCTAAGTGATCTCCCCAGGGCGCAAGCATGGGCAGTGTGTATGGAGGTGCTGGGCTGCCCAGACGACAAGATCCCCCTCTTGGCCTTGCCAATATGGTTTAAAGGAATGCAGAACAACACATTTGGCACCAGCTTGGCTGCAGAAGTTGCTGGAAGGAAGCGTACAAGACGCATTCCAACAGTCTTAGAGTTGCCACGCTGGATTGATGTAGAGTTTACGCCTTAGCCTTTTGTTCTCCTGAATATATCCTGCAAAGCAGCAGAGGTTTACGATCAGAGTCTTCCTTATCTGAGATGGGCTACCTTTCCAGGTTGCCCTTCAATTCCCTCTATAGCACGTGCAGAAGCTGCCTTCTTGACCACTGGATCCACTACTGGTCTCTTCCACTCAATCCTCCAGAGCCTGTCTTTGCATGCAGGGAAAGTCCCTAACTCACTGAGTGTTTGAGATGCATCGGCTACCTTCACCTGGTTTAGCTGGCCTGGTTTGAAAGGTAAAAATAAAAGGTAAAGGACCCCTGAACGGTTAAGTCCAGTCGAATCTGACTATGGGGTGTGGCACTCATCTCCACTTTCAGGCTGAGGGAGCTGGCGATTTGTCTACAGACAGCTTTTCCGGGTCATGTGGCCAGCATGACTAAATCACTTCTGGCACACGGAACACCATGACGGGTGCCAGAGCGCATGGAAACGCAATTTACTGCTGGTTTAGCCAGGGTATGGCTGCTGTTTCAGGCTGACAGATTCTAGGAGCCACAGGTGAGAGCTGAGTGCAGGGTGGGGACCAAAGGTGGGACAAACTATCCCAGAAGGAGCATGATGTGTCCCCTACCAAAGGTACTACCCCTCCCCTAACAGAAGTATTCAAGCACAATTTATGCATCCATGCACAGCCACAGTGTTGCTACATGCACATCCCCACACCATCCTTAGCCAACGGGTCAATAGTCAGCGATGACAGAAGTCGTGGCTGAAGAGCATGTGGAGACCTAAGGCTGGGGAAGAATGGTGTAGATAATTTGGAAATGAAAGCTGTTTCCAGTTTCATCCTGTGATATAATGGAAATATAGTTTAAGCTTATCTTTTCAAAGCACACGCACAGTCTAAAATCAATGAGTGACTTCCACGAATAATTAGTTCACATTTTGTTAATCATTTGCTTATATAAGATTAGTAGGATGGTTTATGGTCAGTCCTCTTGGCGGAGACGGCAGCATCCAGCTGATGACTTCAGATGTCACCGAAGTGCAACAAATTGTTAGTTGTTATTGTATTTTTACTGCCAAGGAGAGGGAGAGATACTTGCGGGATTTCCTGCCTCAGCTGCCAAAGCAAATTGCACCTTGAGTCCCAAGGTGCAAGGGCAGTGGTGGGGAGAAAACCATTTGCTGCTTCACCTCAGACTGCAAGATTAAGTGATCTAGAAATGCTCTCAAATACAGAAAATAAAGAAGAGATCTTGGGTCAATCCTGTTTCCCCACCTATACATCATAAAAAGAGCTGTTCTCCCACATCTCCTCATGGACAGCCCTCAAATAGTCACACTCCATTCTTCTCAGGCTGCTCTTACAATGTTACATGCTGAAGTCCTTCCTTTCTTAATGTCAGATGGTAATCCTTCTTTATACGGTGATATCTGCCACCTCCCACTTTCTAACAAAAACCTCTACTGTAAATGATTCAAAATACACTATGCAGAGAGATGAGAGGCAGATGGACTGAAGGAGGCTAAGCTCCGAGTGCTAGGGTCTATACCTTTCATGCACACACACACGCACTTCCTCCCTCCTAAATAGACATGTATGAGAACTGACAAGGGTAGACGTTAAGATAATGCAACATGAAATCACTTTTAACCTTGAGCAAGCAATGTAGTTCTATTTTCAGGGCGGGGGGCGGGGAGAAGTCTCCTTTGTGCTTGGAGTGCTGCTGAACAGGCCTGTGGCAACCACCCATGATTTTAACAGATACAGGAGTCCTTGGTTGCACTGAGCATCTTGAAACCTCTCCAACTTTCTGTCAAGCATGCCATCTTACACAGCTTAGTCCCACAGAAATGAATCCATCAGCAGACACTTTTCTCATGGTGTGATCAACCATTTTTCATTTTTCTTTGCTTGTCCCTGAATCATCATTTGCGTGAAGACAAATGGAGGCTTTAAAACAACAGGCGCTCCAGAGCCTCTCACTATTTAATATCCTGTTTGCAAAGTCTGAACAGAATCTTCCCAAATTTATGGTCAGCCTTTAATTGGCCAGTAATAATAACAACAACAACAGAATAATAGGCAGGAATGCCTTTTGAACTGCCCCCTGAAAAACACTTCACCTGCCCCAAATGTTTGTCTTCTAGATTTGAAGAGTTGGCAGAAGCTGGCTTGAGGGCAAGTGATTCCTATTTCCAGGATGTCATCTCAGTAGGGATTGTAGTCTCATGATTTTCCGTGTGACATTCAAGTAGGGTTACAATGCCTTGTTCGGGATCTGCAAAAACTAATTTGGTCTAGTAGGTCCCATCTGTGATATGGAAATCATAGGGCTTTTTATATTGTTCCATCACTCACCAACTACTACTACTCCTACTACTCTGCTGAAAGGTGCAAACATAGAGTCTTCCCATCATCCGGCAATGCAGGAAAGCAAAGAATGAAGATGGGAATGGCCTGCAAATTCTGCTGTGATACAATGTCATGGATTAGAGGGAATGTGTTACTGGCAGCACACTTTTCAGCCTGCCTGCTACTTCTTCCCACTAACTCCACCTCACCAAGGGAAAAGGTTGCAGAAGTGATGCACTTACCTATTTATTGGTCCACAGATATAAAGTAAGTCAGACTTGCTGGCTTCTGGAAAAGATGTTTGGCTACCAAGCCAAAATTTATGGCTCCCTGGATAACAATTGTTTTCAAGTGTGCCAGGAAGCCCTGAAATTTGCAGTAGCTAGGAGGTTTACCCATGGGGACAAACTTTTCCAAGCTATACTTTTCCTTCAGCATACTGAACACTTCCAGAACCCTTTGTAGGATAAAGTAGCTCTTCAGCATACATGTTGATGTGGAAAGTGGTCCTACAATTACTGACAGTTCTCTGAGTTTTTTTCATGAAATAAACAATATTCGATTAAGGTTCTAAACAAATACCCCAAGTTTCATTTAAAGTAATAATTATAATCAGCTTGACAGCATAACATGGCATATGTCTGAGACGCAGCTGGGTATCTGTATAGTTACTAAACTGATATAGCTCCTGGGAAAAAGTTAAATTCGTTGGGCTATGATGTGTGTAGACAAAAGCCTCACAATAACTCCCAGAGACAGTTATATGATAGTCACAGTGGAGCTACTTGAACCCCCTTTTTCCCTGCTGCTCTTGATTTGCTTAACCACCTGCCCATATGAATTTGGAGCCAATGTTTTCTTCAGAGCTTGGTAATATGGCAATTAAAACTCACCATGAGCCTCGCAAACCGATCAACTCTTGTGAGAGCTTAAAATAAAGAATTGAGGAAGAAAGGTAAATAAATTCTGTTTTTATCGCCCTAAGGAACATAGGAAGCTGCCTTTTACAAAGTCAGACTATAAGTCCATCTAACACATTATTGTCTACACTGACTGGTAGTGGGTTGTGAGGATAAAATGGAGAGGGGGAGATCCATGTATGCCAAGTTGAGGTCCTTGAAGGAAAGTTGGAATATAAATGTAATGACATAAAAATAAAATAAATGAAGGTTTATAAGAAAGGGGTGGTGGTGGTTTCTTCATGAATTCTGATAAACACAAACAAGATGAGGAAATTCTCGCTAGACGAGAGTGGACTGTCCTGGAACAGAGATGCTGGGGCAGTGCCTAGGGAGGAGGAAGATTGCTCAGTTCTGGAAGTGAACACCTGGTTGAATGTAACACAAAAAAGCAGGAGACATGCTGTGTTTTTGGAGCTACAAAATCAACTCCATCCCCTGATCTTGGGACATCAATTCTCAGTCAGAGGAGCAAGTACAGTGCAATGTTGGACTAGATGGGGTCCCTTCCAACTCTACACTTCTATGAAACACATGTAGCTGTGGGTAGATATTTTCAGTGATAAAGCTTGGGGGAGGGGGTAGATTCATCTCAGAAGTTACTTGTTTTCTTGTTTTCTTTTTATGAAAACTCCAGGGGAAAACGTATTCAACATGCCATGGGACTCATTTGTGAACAAATTTCTTCCCTTCATTTTATAACATTTATTAGACAGAAAATTAAAACCAACATTTTACTGGCCAAGTTCCACACTTTCCCAACATTTGATGGTTTTGCCAGAAAACAGCGACAGAAGCCGACTACCTAAACTAACATGACAGTCTTGAAATTTTTCAAAGGAAAACAACCACAACACAACCCTGCCAAAACTGACATCAATTTTAAAAGGGGGCAGGAGAGGAATCAGCCTACACAAACCCTGTTTACATAATTTCAACCATATCTGTGCTTATAAATTAATAATACTACTGTTGCACTTAACCTGGTTGGACTGGATTTCAGAGGTGGAAAGCAGGAATTAATGCTTGAGCTACCAAGCATAGCCATAATTTGTGGACCTCTGATTAAGTATTGGGTTGTAAGGGGTTCAATACCAGCATGGTAATATAGAACAAGGAAAATTGTATGGCCCTGAGCATCCAGTTCTTGTTAAGCCATTTTATTTCCACACAACACGTATCTGTGGAACAGGGGTTTAAAAAAAACAACAACACCAAAAAACCCACCCACCACTGCGACATATACTGTTTTCTAAGGATGAAGATCAAAGACAAAGCCACAGGCATTATAGTGATACAAGATAGGACAGTGTTGTCAAAGCTGAACAATAGTGACAATAAGATTAAAGACATTGAAGACTGGTTAGAGATGCAAAAGAATAATACAAAAAGATGCAAGGGCTTGAAAATGAGTGAAGGGCACATTCATGCCATTGTTAGAGATAACGCACAGTTTAATTTGTAAGAAATCTCCAACTCCAACTGAGTTGGAGTTACTGGAAAATCTGTGATTACGTTAGTTTCCTGCTGATTAAGCATTCAAATTAAATGGTTAAAATGACTCTTGAGTTAATACTCAGAAGTGGCTCTACATATTTAAGGAGCAACAGGTCAACAAGAAAGATGGCCCAGGTGAAAACTGTTCCGTTCAAGATCCGAGGAATTAAGAATACAGTATGGCATCTACATGTCAAATACTGTGACAGTTAAGAACTTTGGATACAACTAAGCCAAAGGTAAGTGTTTCTCAACAAAAGGAATATGCACCATATGCATAAGTCTCCCACTCTTCCATTGGCAGAGGTAAGATGCCTCTGAATGCCTGCTGCTGGGAACCACAAGTGAGGAGAAAGAACACTCCTGCACTTAGGGCTTGCATATGGACTTCCTGAACTAGATAGCTCACTGGCATCACCCAGCAGTCTCTTCTTCTTTACTTAAATCAACAGGACTTTAAAAGATCTTATGTCCATTTTAATTAACCATCAAAAGCTGTTCCTTAATAAATCCTACACCGGGCTTGAAAAAGCCATTCAAAGGCTTTGATCTAAAAATATCTACCAATCTGCATACTATATATATAATATAAAAAAGAAAACAATTGTTTACCTTAGTGTTAGCCCTACTGCTAAAGTAACTGATCCTGTTCCATAAGATTAAAAGAAGCACTAACAGCAATTTTCTGCCAACTGAGCCTTAGCTTTGAGCTGCTCATGACGCCTCCACAAAATAAATATTTAAAAGAGAATCTTATTACACAGGTCTAAAAATAAATTGCATTTATGTTTTCTACCAACTGTAAACAATTTCATATAAAAAGGAAGCTTAATTTAATTTATTTCAGAAGAGTGCACCAGAAGCAGATGACATAATATGCTCTTTTTTCCCATCATATGCAAGGCAGATTTGCAGAGCAGAGAGTACATTACATGCCACAAATCTGGTTAACAGCACTTTAAGTACTTGGGTGGCCTCATCCTGAGATATGCTCAGTAGATACGACTTCAATCTAACCCAAAATGTAAAATGTTAAGATATATACTTATTATAGACACTCTCTCTCTCTCTCTCTCTCTCTCTCTCTCTCTCTCTCTGACTCTCGTTCTCTCTGCCAGACTGATCTAACTCTTCCAAAAGCTCCTAACAATCGCTATGTGGATATGAGGAAAGCAAACTCACAAGTGCAGCTGGTTTTCAACTACACCAAATGGCGAACCAATTGATTTCAATCCCTCAATCAGCTATTTCAGCTCATGGATTCACTTTACTTAATTTCTAAGCAACCCAATCATTTTAATGCATATGTCGCAGGGCGGGGAGGGTGGTCGTTCCTACCATAAAGCTACCCTCATTTTGTCAGTGCAACCTGGAGAATGGAGTGTGGCAGAACACATGCCTTGCCTGCAGAATGTCCCAAGTTCAATCCCTGGCCCAGAACTCTGGAACAGCCGTTGCCATTAAGCATAGATAATACTGAGCTAGATGGAACAATGGCCTGACTGTGCAAAGCAGCTTCATTCGTTTGCCTGCTGAGTCATCGCCACATCCTTCCTTCACCATTGCCCAGCCTTGCAGAAACAAGAGATAGCAGTACTCCTACCCAGATAAATTGCTACAATACACAGCCTCTCCCTACTATCATAATGAAAGGCATTTCACTTGAATATGGGCCAGGTTCAGATGCAACGGGGGCCCCACATAGGCACCTTGGAGGGCTGCCACCAGGCTCATGGCTCAACAGCACTCAGGCTCACCCAGATTCATAGTTTGCAATACAGCTTCCATGCAGAAGGCTTTTATGAGGCCATCATGGTTTATACTGGGCAGCCAAAATGATGCCATCCGGGTGCTGCTGAATTCCCAACACCCATCAGCCCCAGTCGGCAATGGCCAATGGTCAGGAATGATGGGAGTTTTAGCCCGACAATATCTGAAGGACACCGTGTTGGCTAGTCTGGTTTATGTGACTGTACAGGTTTCTTTCTTTTCTCCCCTTGCATCCTCTGACATGCCCCGATGAGGCATATCTTTAACTCTGACTACTTTAAAATTCTACATAATACCACAACTCTATTTTGGCTTGCTGTCTGTCCTTAGAAGCTACTCATATCACAACATATACACAGACACAGACACACAAACACAGAGTGTGAGTAAATGAAACTTTCAGATCAGAATCTACTTCCTCTTCCCCTACTCTACCAGCTTCTATTACATGAAGTTTAAAGAATTACCTGTTTTGGCAACAGCGAACCATTTTGACAGCCTCTCTGATTTTTCTAGCTGATATCATTAACTACAAAACAGAGCTCCTCCATTTCCCCTATACTGGCACTCTCCCCAGACTGCCAGACAGTTTAGGGAATAAGCAGAAATCTTTTACTGCCTTAGGAAAAAAATTGAATCAAGTAGGAAAGAAAATTGATTTTAATGACTAGCTGGATGAAAAGCTACTCTTCTCAAAACAGAACTTCCCAGGCTCACTTACTGCACAGTTTGGAATGAATTTTACACCAACCCGAGGATTCCTTAAGAGTGTAATCAGTTGCTTCTACCTGCTAATATAAATTAGTTTACATCTTAAGCATAGCTACATTAGGAGCAAGCAGTACAGACCAAAGTTGATGCAGATGCCACCCAGGGCTTACCAGTACTGTGCAAACATGGAGGCTCCTGGGGAGCAGCAAAGCTCACAACCACTTTTACTGCTCCTTCCTGGTCTTTTTTTAAATATATACTCCCTGGCTTTGCTGAACTACGCCAAGGTTTGGCTTAGCATGTATTCCAAACTTGGGTTCATGGTTAAGCTGTGTCTCACTAACCAGGTTCTGTAGCCAAGATTTATTCAGTAACCATTACTGAACTCATCAAATACAAATGCTTTGTTTCTAAAGGAAACAAGTGTAGCTTTTGCAAATATCATTTATGCACTGCACTTAAGAAAACACTGAAGTGTAGAACAACGTGCAGCTGGCTTCAGCATTCCTAACTGGACAGAAAAGTGCTGTGGACATTGGTGCCATTTCGAAACCAGCATGAGTGCACTGCAAACATGAGACAGAGAAAGGGAGAGGCTGAGAGAGAGTAGGCAAGCTTAGTTGTTGCTAGAGCAGAACCTGAAGAAGTGGAGTTGGACTCTTTAACATCCTTAGTGACTAGCACTATCCAACCCCACCCTGTGAATCCAGTACCTCATCATCAGCATAGATTGGAAGACCTGTAGCCATAGTCTTTTCCTGCTGTCCTTCTTCCAAGAGCTCTACTCATTCATTTCCGTAAACAATGCTTCATGTAAGATCTCATTTCAATTTTTACATAAACGAGATAACTTAAAGAGAGTAAAATATTTATTGGCATCTCTGGCAAGAATAATTTCTCATTCATGCTGTTACGCCGACAATACTGTTAGTTTCACATGCCCAAGTCAGTCTGCATTAACTACCGATAACTTCAGGAAGGTATTGCAATAGAAAGTTACTGGTAATAAAGGTTTGGATTTAAGCTTCACAATCTATGGTTTCAGATGGCACCTGAATTGATCCAGAGGTAATGGCCTGGAGAAAAATGATTACCTGTTGTCCAGGAGTAGCCATTTAGTTAATAATTCCAGTGTAGCTAGATAATTTAGCTGCCATTCCATTGCTTAAAAGTCCTGTCCCTGTCCCTGCTCTCTGCACTGACAAGAGAAATGGTGAACTAGTTCAATAATATGTAAGTCAAGAAGTATAGCTGGGGCTGCAACTTCCAATCCCTACAATTTGTGTCAAAGGGGAGGAGGGGAGGCAACACTCAAGCCAAGCTATTAATTACCTTGTTAAGACTGAAACTCTAGATACAGGAATAGATATTAAGGAGTCCTCTCAAAGAGGCAACATTTCCTGTACACCCTTTAATAAAATGCAGGGAGACCTGTAGCTCAGCTCTCTAGTTGCTCATGCCTTTTGCCCTGCAGTTTGCAAGCAAAGTCATAGTGTTTTTTTAAAGAATCAAAAATTTCCATAAGAAGACATCAAACAATTTCATGTGCAACAATACATTGCCTCTTCATAGTTTCAAAGTCTAGACACAGGGTATTTGCTATTATTATTATTTATTTATGTAATGCTTTATACAAACACTGAAGTCCTGATGCAACTCATGGCCGCAAAAAAATAATAATATTGTAATGAATATATCTGTTTAAAAAACTAAATACACTAAAAAGATCACTCATGAAGATCAATTACAACACAGATTATTTCTTCCCTGCTTCCAAAGGAATATCACAAAAACCAACACAATACCAGTGGCCATTTTTGCCTGGGAAAATAAGAACTTATTTCCCTGGCATACAAAAGATGGCAATGTCTGCATTAGGTGAGCCACTCTTGGGACAGCATTCTACAAATGGACTGCTGCTGAATCGTGACAGTCACCTAACCTAAATATGTTAACCTCCACTCCAGCATGGTTTGGATAATTCTCATGCACACAACCAGGTGGTCATTTTTAGGGGCTCAAGTTCCACTTTCCACACATAGTGCTTCGCAGAATAATACAGGCAAAGATGCAAGCAGGTTGCCATGAAAAGCTGTACATTCACCACCCATGTTGACTAAGAATCCAGAACCAACATTAAACTGAATAAGATTGGTGTAAAAGTAGCAGCAATGCTTAGACATGAACTTGAAAAAGAGCCTTAATCTGTACAGCCGAATGACTAAGCAATTAGGTAACAGGGCCACTCTCCATGCAATTTGTTAATTTTTCCAACGGCATTTCACCACACTAGAAAGGGACTCCACCCATTTAGGAAAGTTACTTAATTATTTAATGCAAATGATTGTTTGGCAGCAAGTGTTGATTGAACAGAGTTCCATGAACTTAAGGGCAAATCATAAGGCAATGGAATAACAGGAGCAAAGCCCTCTATTTTAGGGTCAGGCAAAAGGCAGATCAAGATCGACTTTTACATCTTTTTTTCTAATACAACAAAGTATTATCTCTCTAAATTCAGCTGCTGGAAGAAAGAAAGCTTAGTGTACAACCAGAAACAGATTTGTGTGCCAACAAATCAATAACTCACTTTTGTTAAGAGAAACAAATTCCTGGGTTCAGATGTGCTCAGACCCACCCACTATCCTCAACCTGACTCTCACTGGTGGATCTCAAGTTTCTATTTAAAACAAACCTGAAAGTCTACCCACTTCTGCCCTAGTTAATCAGATCAATGAGACAACTGGATCTGGAAGCTTTTATCAAGGTCAATGACTCTCACCTGACCTGTGAATTCCTGTGCATCTTCTTCCTTCTTGGTCTAGAGCTGGGTAGCAATTTATAGAATGAATCTTTGACTGACAGCCCAGAGGACCCAGGGTCAGGAACCTGTTGCAGTCATGTACCTAAAATCTCTATATCTGCAGGAGGTTAGCCTTTTATAGCAACAACTCTAAAGCTTACAGATGGAAAGCCAGTGATTGCACAGTACAGCAGCATGTTCTTATCTGCACACAGTAGCCAACTCAGTAATCACCACAAAAAAATCTGTACACCATTACTTCCTCTAATAAAGAAGCTTGCATACAATGCACTTGCAGACCTCTCATTTTAACACAGATGGACATGAAAACCAAGAGACTTCCCACAAGTCAGTATCTAAATATTAGAACACAGTGAATTTTTGCTCACATAGGAAAAACCAATTCACAGCTTGTATGTAAAGCATACTCATATACTTTGATTTACAATTTTGTAGAGCAATTCTGTCAGCAGTTTCTTGTTAAAGTAGATCATATTTCATTTACTGGAGCAATACCATCACCTCTTAGCCTAACATACATTAACATAATAAGCAAGTTCTAGTTCTCGGGAGCTGCATTTTCAGTGCACTTCTCAACTGATAATTTTCCTTGACTTTACATTCTCCTGAAACTGTTGAGATTCCTGCATTGTAAAGAGTTGGCCTAGAAGCTCCCCGGGTCCCTTCCAACTCTACAATTCTATGAAATAGTGTTGCAACTTAAAATTTCACAACTTGATCCTCAACATGTCTAGTTGAAACTTAGTGGAAACTGTTTTAGTGGGACTTAGTAACAACGTTTAAGATTGCACCCTTAAAATGCAACTTTGTGGACAGATTTTTTCAATTCATACTTGGTTAAAATCTTCAAGGCAAGGATGTTCAGAGGCATCAGATTTTTCAATGGAAGAAGCTTGAGAGTCCATACCAGTGCTGGATTTATGTATAAGCTAAACAAGCTATAGCTTAGGGCCTGGCTCTCTTGGGGCCCCACAAAAAAATGTAAAGGAAAAAAAACCACTGGATGTACATTTCCAAAATATAAGATAAAAAGATAAAAAAGAAATAAAATAAAACCTACATGCAGATAGAGTGTTTTGTGTTGTGTAGGCTCCTATGGTGTAAGTAATAGGCCCCGCCTGCTATATAAAGGGCCCCGTTACCTTCAGTAGCTTAGGGCCTCATCAAACCTAAATCTGGCCCTGGTCCATACTCATAGATCTAAACAAAGCAAACCAAAACTACACCGAATAAAATGATTCCTTAGTTTGAATCAACTGGAATATACTCCTGAAATTGCTGCCAGTGACTTTTTCATATTCAGTAACTGAATTAAGGGTTGGGGTGAATTTCCTTGGCGGGGAATTGGTCATAAGTGACTTCACAAAGGTTTCAACCCTGAACATTTTCAGTGAAGATAATTTTGATTTGTAAGATAGAAGGCTTAAATTAAAGCCATAATGAAACCTCAACACTTGCTAAAACACCTTGAACCATAATTTACTTTGTACTGGGCATTTTTATAGGTCTGCTGTAAAGATCAACACTTGGAAGATTGCTTTCAGTGTTTAATATCCCCCCATCACTTTTTTTTGTAATGATAATTCCAAAACTATTCATTCTCTATACATGAACTATACATGAACCACATAATCTCAAGACAGATGGATTTAGTCTAAATTATAATATGTATCATTATTGACATAAAATGGAAAACTAATCAGTGGCAGTGGCTCTGCTTGAATCTGAACTAATATTTTTTAATGCACAGAGTTAGCAACACTGCCACCCACTGTAAGTGGAACTGATCAATACTGCACTTATTTTATTTTGCTTTGGGGAGGGGGTTCTTCCAGTTTTATACCCATCAGTGGCATTTCAAGTATTTTCTTTGCTTTGCTTTTGAAATATAAACTACTAATTATATAAATGCATAGCATATATACTCCAGTGGTTCATGCTCTTAGATGAGAAGTATTCATCTTGCATTGGAACATTGTAATTAAGGCATTAATTTCCCTTCATTGATGCTTGTTCACCTTTGTCCATTTTCTCCCAGAACTCCCTTGACACATACAACCTATGAACAAATCCTCACAACACATGCCTCTTTCTAAGTGGAATGTTATTTTCACAGCTCCTGCTTATCTAAACAGAATGCCGATTACTTTAACAGAAGAACGGTTTAGTTTGAAAGAAGGAAAGCATATACTTGAATAACAAAGAGTTGTAGTGTTAGAAGGGACCCTGTGGGTCATGTAGTCCAACCCCCTGAGATGCAGGAATCTCAACTAGATCATACATGACAGGTGACCATCCAACCTCTGCTTAAAAACCTCCAAGGCAGAGAGCCCACCACCTTCCAATGGAGCCTTTCCACTATCAAACAGCTTTTACCATCATAAGGTTCTTCCTAATGTTTAGTCAAAATCTTCTTTCTTGTAACTTGAAGCCATTGGCTCAGGTTCTACCCTCCAGAGCAGGAGAAAACAAGGTTGCTCCATCCTTCATGTGACAGCCCTTTAGATACTTCAAGATGGCTATCATGTCTCCTCTCAGTCTCCTCTTTTCCATGCTAAACATACCCAACTTCCTCTACTGTTCCTCATAAGACTTAGTTTCAAGACACGTTATCATTTTGTCCTCACTTCTCTTCATATGTTCAAGCTTGTCAATATCCTTCTTAAACTGCAGAGCCCAGAAATGAACACAGTATTCCAAGTGTGGTCTGACCAAGGCAGAAGAGAACAGGTCTATTACTTCCCTTGATCAGGACACTTGATCTGCAGACTATGGACTAAGTACAATAATGAAGAACCCACACAATATCATTTCCAAGTGCCTTGAGGAAATCTATTACTGGTGTATTTTTGCTGCTTAAAACAACACAGCTGTTGGCAAGCAAAACCTTCACTTTTTGTTCAAATGAGCAGTGCTTTCACATAGTTCTTAAAAAGTGATCCTAGTATTTGGACCACTGTCAGGATTCTTACAGTGATGTGGCAGTATTTTAGATCCTTTTCTTGAAGAATATAGATGCCCAACAAATAAACGCCCACCCACTGCAGGCAGTATGCAGTATCAGTTGCTTGAAACCATAGGAGGGGATAGCGCTCGTGTGCTTAGGGTCCTGTTTGTGGGTTTTCCATAGGCATCTGGTTGGCCACTGTGAGAACACAATACTGAACTAGATGGTCCATTGCCTGATCCAGCAGGCTCTTCTTATGTTCTTAAGTGTTTGGATGCATATATAGTACCCAAGAATGGATCTGCTGTTTTGGTAGCTAGCGCGTGAAGACTAAAAATGCCCTATGTAATAAAATCCACATTCATTTGTGTTTGTCAAAAACATTAAGCATTATGCAGGCAAATTTGCTAAGGTTTAACACATTCTGATGAGGTCTCAAGATCTCATACTCTAATTAATCAACTTCCCTTCTGCCATTTGTGCACTTGCTTCTCTCTTTTTATCAAGTAACCAATGCTGCACCAGGACACGTGCCCTTAAAAATATATGACAAAGCTGATAAATATTCTGCAGGAGTTGCAACAGCCAGACAACTGTCCCATTTTACTGACTCATTAACATGGCACAGCTGTCGCCACACTCACTAACAATGCTAGCCTCAGGGGATCTGACAAATACAGGTCATAGTGAAGGTAAGGCGTAAAAGATTAGATGACAAATCTAAAGGGGAGAAATGTATTACTCTCTGCATACTGCAGGTTCTTTGCTGAAAGCTGCAAAGCCAACCAGTTTTCTTTCCTTGACACATTCTTTCACCAAAACACATAGCTTTGTGGGAGCTGAGAACATATTTATTTATTTTATTTGGAAGAGAATGTCTACCCAACCCTTCATCATATGGTCCCAGGGCAGATTACAATATAATAAAACAGCACAATAACACAGCAGTAGAACCAATTCAGCACAACTTATGGAAGCAGATAAAAAAAATATAGCACTCTAAACACACAAGGAGTCACAGCCTGGGCAGTAACTTACAGTAATGACAAAATCTATAGCAACTCCAAAAAGCAAACAGATGAGTTTTCACCCAGTGCTGGAAAAGTTATTTATTTATTAAATTTATATCCCTTGTTCCTCTCAAAAGAGACCTGGGTGGCAAGCAACCAAACGACAAAACAAAACAAAACTTAAAAACAACTCCAATATAGATGCAGGCTAGGAAATATATCACCTTGTTGGAATAGGAAGGTCTTCAGTAGGTGCTGAAAAGACACAGGACCTTATATTCATGGGGAAATAATTCCACAAGAGTAGGTGCTACAACACTAAATGCTTGATTGCTACATAGTGTGGAACAGACCTAATGGTAAGATGGTATCTGCAGGAGGCCCTCATCCGTAGAGTGCACTGATGAATTGGGTAAATAAGTGGTGAAATGATCTTTCAGGTTTCCTGGTGGTCCCAGCATAGGGTTCTTTACACTAAAACCAGCATGCTGAACTTAACTCAGCACATAACTGGCAGCAAGTGCAATTCTTCAAACAGCAGTGTAAAACAATGTCTTGCCATATTTTGCACCAGCTGCAGCTTCCAAACCAAATGACAAATGCACTGGCCTTGCTCATGCCTCTCTAGGAGAAGGGAATTCCCAAAGTGGGATACCACTACTGAGAACGCTCTGCATCCCATGTCACTGAAGAATGTTCTCTGCTGAGTGATGTAAGAGGATGAGGGGCTCACCTATAGATCTAGAAGCACAGGACAGGCTGTCACAGGGAGAGGTACAAGGTCCAAAATCATTTAGGGTTTTGTAGGTCAACACCAGCACCTCATCCGTATTTCTGCAATTTCTGCTACCCACACAGTGTGACTACAGAAATAAAAGCACCAATATTGAAAAGGCCATGGACTTTCTCATATGAGCAACAGGCAGAACTATGACCATGGAGCAATAGAAGCTTGGGGAAGAACCCTTGATTATAGAACATGCTCTACAAGCATATGGTGTTTCAACTCTGCTGAAGTTAAATAGGCCTGTGTCTTGTGAGTGCCTAGAAGGGAGCCTGCTTGGGAATCCTATGCACATTGCCTCAAGTTCTATGATGAAAGAAAAGTAGACTATAAATGTAATGCATAGCACATCCTCAACTCAGTTTCCCTTTCTACCCTCTCATGGACATCATGGAGGTACAATTAGGCAGGTTCAGATAGCAGCAGAATTCAGCCAATTCAATTACAGTACACTTACTTACACACACAGCAATAATACAGGGTGAGTCTTTTAAAAGAGGCCCCGTGAAACATGTGTACTCTGTATCCACAGGGCCTCTTTTAAAGGACTCGCCCTGTATATTCTTCTCGCCATTTTTTTAAATCTACCCAATCCCATAAATGTAGCCAACAGGAGTACAAGCTAGACTGAGGGAACAGCAATTCTTAAAGAGGTTGCTGTTGAATGCGGCACAAATAAATAAAATTTGGGCAAGGCAGATGCTTGCAAGGTGAACCAAATCCATAAAAAGACTGTCAATGGGGAATAAGCAGAGGACAGGGAAGAATGGAAAATCTCAGTTTACAATATTACCATTATTTATCACCAGCATTAGTGGGACCAGTCCACCAATAGCACCAGCATAGGAGATAGCAGAATAGTTACAAAATTGTGTATTTGTTTACTGAATTTGACATAATAATTGGCAAGCTTTGCATAAACAAAGAATGGGGAATGTTTGACCCTCCAGATGTTGGACTACAATTCCTTCTGTCCTTAACCATTGGCCCTGCTGGCTAAGGCCAGTATAAGTTATAGTCCAACATCTGGAGGGCCACAGATTCCCCATCCATAGTATAAACTCATTTGCTATGTTCTGTGTCAGCAAACTAAATTGCAGGAAAGGTGTAGGAGGATATCATGGCAGGAAGCAGTTCTAGTTCTTCAAACAAACAAAAAAACCATTTTTAAAAACAAGTATCCCCAGCAAAGAATTTCTTATTTCAGGGAAACATGTTTATGCAACAAGATGTGTCAAAGTTTTCAAGGATGATTCAAGGTTTTCCAAGAGATTCTTTTTTATTATTATTCAGTAACCCTGCAGGTGTTTACAAAGACACTCTGCACTTAATCGAGCTCACATCTTGAGATAAATTATACAGCTATTGATGTGTGCCTACCATACCGAATGGCTCAACAGCACTGATTTACACTCAAGGAAAAGAGTTTTAGCAGAGAGCAATACCAATTGTGCCACCTCAATCTGTGGAACACAGAATTTCCCAGGGATCTGCTGCTGTCTATAGGTTTGAATTAACAAAGGATGCAATTTCATACACACGAAGTAAGACAGCTAATAACTCTGCAGAAGTTGAATTCAGTGAGCTTAATGAGTACATAAAAGAGAGTTTAAGCATCAAGGACAGCTCCAATAGGACAAGATTAGTGTCTCAAATGAGTTTTTAAAAGAGTGGGGAGGGGAAAGATCTAAGAGCCAAAACTTAATGAAAGTGTTTATATTAATGATGAAACAACACAGGGAACACATTCTGCCATGTACACCGTTTCTAAGAGAACAGAACCAATGTGCTAGCAAATGCTTCATGTGCCATATTATTTAGAGGAGGGGAAAACATTTAGCAATGCAGCACCATCATGGAGAGTAGATAATCTTCTGGGGCCATTCTGATTCATAGTCCTACTCAGATAGGGTCTATGTTAGTCACTACAAGAGCAGGGCTTTTTGTGGCTGCCACGGGAGACTGAACTCTTTTGTCAAAGATATCTCCTTAACCTCCCCTCTGACATCATTTTGTAGAGTTATTTTTCCAATAGCCTTTGACTTCATTTTAATGTGGCTTGCTCCCAATTCTATGTATTCATTCTTCCTGCTATTTATTAGGATTGTTCGTATCATAATATTTTATTCACTTGGAAAACAGATTTTAGCACAGGACAGGCCACAGGAGTTTATTCTCCCCCCCCCCACCCCACCATACCATTCCCACTTGTTCAGAGGCCCATCCAATGTGAAAACTGGGTGTCATTTAAAGCATGCAAATTTGTCTGGAGGCTTCCTGGTTCAGCTTTGCTCTATAATCAGTCATGCCCACAGATCCTGCTGATCTCGGAGAAAGAGCTCTGAGACCGTGGAACTATGTTTAACATTAATACATATTCAGGAACCATCCTCTGAATATTGCATTGTTGCTCCATCGGTGCCATTTTGCAACCCTGACTTTGCTGCCACCCCAACTCTACATTATCCAGGTACATGGCAGTGCTGCTGTTGTAGGGAACATGGTTCTATGGCACTGCCCTATCACAGTGACTACTCCTGTACCTAGGCATCTAAAATAGGAGTATTCATTCTAAGCTGCTGGAGAAAACCCTTTATATGGAAAAACATGTAACAGAACACAGTAAATATAAGGACTATCCTCTTTAACTTTTAACATACATCTATCACTTTATGTTGCCCTCAGCTACTGTAAGTTTCAGAGACAGAAAAGTAAAAAAATGAGAAGATTGACAGTTGAAGATAGAAGGAAGACTGGCAAAATGAATGTGATGCCTTGCACAGATCTACACAATAAACATAAATTATAAAACACTGCAAACAATTTTGAATGAAACCAAGCTATAGCTCTACAGTCTATAAAAGGTCTGACGGGTTCATACTCAAACCTTTGGCTGTGAACATTTGTCTTAATCTGTCTGCATAGCATGACCTTTTCTGGCAATTCCCCCCACCAAAAATACTTTACATCTTTATCTATAAAAATGCAAAAACAAACAAACAACCTGTTAAAAGGAGTCAGACAACTTCCTAACAAAAGCCATAACATGCCTTTCTTAAAATGTATCTTTATACAAGTTTTTCCTCTTTGAAATTTAGATTAAGAAATCTTCTTCTGGCCATTCTATATTGAAGACAACACTAATACAGTAGTTCTACAAGTCAGTCAGCAGGCAAAGCTTTTACTACTTTTTTTTAAAGTGCTCTTATTACAAGTTTAGAACAGGTTCACAAATTGGAGTTTAGCATTAAGTTAGGAGCGTAAGCCCCTAGAACAATGGTTTATTTCCTTAGCATTTCTCTACAGTACTTTAAATGCACCACATCACTAACAAATACATCCCTTCTGATGTAATTCAATAAGGTCCTGGGAGTCCAAACCAGAAGAGTCAACAATTGGATTTTCACTCATTGTGTATGTGCAGCTGTCAACCTAATTATACTAATTGAAGCTTCATAACACTATAATCTAGTGCAAGAGATGGTGAATACAAGAGTTTCCAGCTGTTTAGAAACACTAGTATTTGTTTCTGTATTGCAATTGGTCGTAGTGGAATGTGCTAGCCTGCTGCTGATTTCTACAACGTAAGTAAATGCATAAGCTGAATTCCACTTTGGATATCAGGAACATATCATCAGACAAAAGGAAAATCAGTCAGGCCAGATGTAGATTAGATTTGGCTGTCTCATCACAGTTATTAACTTCTCTATGATAGATTTTGGATTTCCCCCCCTAAAGGCCTTTAAAGCTTAGGACCTGTTTGCTTGGAGGATCACTTTAACCGATATGTGCCCACTCAACTGGGTCAGTCTGTGGAAGTGGCACTTTTACAAGTGCAACTACAAAAAAAGTGCTAAAAGCCATGCAACTATATCAACATATTAACAATGAGAACTTTAAAGTGAAGTAGGAAAAAAATACTAAAATTGCAAAGACACTCTTGGAATTAAGGTTTGGAATGGCTTTTCTTTAATTAAACTCTGTGGTTTTTTTCCTAATGTTGAATATGATTATCCTACTTTTGTTTTATATTTAGTAGCTTTTTGGAGAGATGGAACATTTCTGAAGTCTTCCCAGTTGTGAAAACTGCAATGAGGGCCTTGAAAGGCTTTTGAGGTAGTGAGTTTACGGTTGCAATGTGTTCAAAGGCTACTACAAAGCATTTGCAATTTAAAAACAAAAAACCAGGTACATAAACATGTTGCATCTGTACAGAGGCCAGTCTAGTTGCATAACAGAGAAAATTATTTGAAAATATAATCAACAAGACCACCTCCTTTTCACAGAATCATTGAGTTAGAAGGAACCCCAAGGGTCATCTCGTCCAACTCCCTGCAATTCAGGAAACTCAGCTAAAGCATCCATGACAGATTGCCATTCAACCTCTGCTTAAAAACCTCCAAGGAAGGAAAATCCACAACCTCCAAGGAAGGAAAATCCACAACCTCCCAAGGGAGACTGCTCCACCGTTGAACAGCTCTTACTGTACAGAGCATTACCTTCATTCAGCTAAGATCTGGTCCTTGTGCAGAGATAGTGGGAAGCCAGTTTAGACTGGGGGGGGGGGGGCGAGAACCAACAAAAAATACTAAAAGTACGACCCAAGCAAGTAAAACATGATGCAAACAAACCAGAAGCAAAATTAACAAATTGCTTTGCTACCATCCATCAAAAGCAGCCAATCCACAAAATGAACTCTAGAGACCCCATCTCTTCAGCTCAAGTGGCAGACTATTATATAATACACAGCACTTGTAGCTTGGGAACCAAACAGATTGCTGTGGTTCTGCTTTAACAAATAGCTTATGTTGCATAGTATATGGTGATGTCATCACTCAGCAGAATGAGGCCAGATTATGTTCCCTGGGAGGATCAAGTATGTATTATGTCAGTAAAAATTATCTGAAAGCAGGCCATAGAAACACAGCTTTAATTTATATAATTACTGCAAGCCAGATGGAGGATGCCTACTTGTTTCCTATCTAAATTCTTACACTTGCTTCTAAAACAGTTGTGATTTCTATGTACAAATCACCTCAGTGCTAACTTAGGTTTTCACTATTGTACTGCCTTGCTTATAGTATTTAGCATGGGTGGCTTCAAATGAATATAACAGCAACAAGAAAGAAACTCAACCTTTTTCTTAACCAAGTATTACAGCCCTTTAACCAGCAACAGATCTGCTTCGGTTACACAAGAGTGACTTACACTCTATGAGTACTGACCTCATTTTAAATCTATTTGCTACTGAAGTGAGCTCTCTAAAGTATTCAGTAATTCAGCTGTAGTTGATTGAAGAAAAAAAAATCAAGGAAAATGTACAAGTGTAAAATGTATTGATTCAGACATTCAACTTGCACTTAAGCACCTTGCACTTCCCACCCTGCTCCCATTAAAGGAATGCAACAAAGGTTTCTCCTCTTTAAGGGGGGGGGGACACACCTACATTCTCATTTAACAATTATAGCCCAGATCTACACCCCCACCACTGGCAGAATACTGATTTTGCTCTGCAAGTAGATGGTCCATTAAGGAAAACATCTCATTTCATTATCTCCCACTATTATTAACACAACAATCAGCTTCACAAAAAGGGAGCACCCAATTGTCACCACACAATTTTTAAAAGAAAGTGGAAAATTAACCTTAAGGCACTATTGTAAATAATTCCACAGAAATTTTGTAGCCCACCTACAAATGCATACCAGCATAAGTAATTTGTGGAAATTTAAGAGGCTGGAAGAGAAAGCAAAAGCACTGTCCTCTCATTTACAAAAACCTTCTCAGCTGCTCACCTGGAGGCAATTCTTACTTGCGATGAGGCAAGTCACTATTTAACACTTGTCCCTTAGGAATCAGCAACATTGCACTTCAGGGCAGCTCTGATAAGCAACTAAGCCCCAATGAACTTGAATATTAGCATCTACAGAATAGCACGTCAGAGACTTGGAGGAAACTATGTCTGCAACTAAAATTTGCTGAACCAATCATTCTGTATCTTTCTGTGGAACAGGTTTGGTACATGATCACTAATTTCTGCCTTCAAGGTGAAGAATGGAGAGAGATTGAAATGCTCCTGAATTAATGGTTTTACAATTTAAAGAGACTGACTTTGTAGGGGGAGGGGCGTGTTCTTTAACATTAGATTAACTGATTTAAAAAAAAAACACCTAGGAAAGCATTTAAAATAGCAAAAGTTCCTGTAAATGGATTTCTACTTGTCGGAACTAGTAAAACTCATGCAGCCATTTCCTAACTGATGAGGATGATCATAAAAAAACTGGTGAGTGTGTGTTTGTGTGCGTTGTGTGTGTTGCAGTTAAAGAGGTATTTATTAGATGTTGACTTACTTACTACCTTCTCTTTATATAGCCAAAATAGCACCAACAAAGATGTGGGTATCAGCAGGATCAGGGTAACCCTAAGGCTAGCTTGCAGAAATGTATAATGATGATAACCATAACAATAATGCTGATTATTATAATACCAATGCTAATACCTAAAGGTGGAGGGCTCCAAAAGGTTGTTGTTGTTGTTGTTTAGTTGTGTCTGACTCTTCGTGACCCCATGGACCAGAGCACACCAGGCACTCCTGTCTTCCATTGCCTCCCACAGTTTGATCAAACTCATGCTGGTAGCTTCGAGAACACTTTCCAACCACCTCGTCCTTTGTTGTCCCCTTCTCATTGTGCCCTCAATCTTCCCAACATCAGGGTCTTTTCCAGGGAGTCTTCTCTTCTCATGAGGTGGCCAAAGTATTGGAGTCTCAGCTTCTGGATCTGTCCTTCCAGTGAGCACTCAGGGCTGATTTCCTTAAGAGTGGAGAGGTTTGATCTTCTTGCAGTCCATGGGACTCTCAAGAGTCTCCTCCAGCACCATAATTCAAAAGCATCAATTCTTCGGCGATCAGCCTTCTTTATGGTCCAGCTCTCTCTTCCATACATCACTACTGGGAAAACCATGGCTTTAACTATACGGACCTTTGTTGGCAAGGTGATGTCTCTGCTTTTTAAGATGCTATCTAGGTTTGTCATTGCTTTTCTCCCATCCAAAAGATTAAGCATGATACAATACACAATACACAATACACATGAAAACCTGATGGACTATTAAGGGGAGAGGAATGGAATAAAATATACTAGAATGTGTTGCTGGCTAGCTGAAATCCTGAACAAACTCCATACTGCAGTTATTGCAAGTTGCACCACTGAAAAATAATTGTAACCAACAATAAATAATGTAAGAGAGAGCAGGTAGACTATTCATGAATTTCTTCAGAGAAGCAGAGAGGAATAAAGGGGGGTGGGATTGTGCAAGGAACCCAATACAGATTTCTTTCCCCAATACAGATTAATAAACCACAAGTTTACCCTCTCTGCCCCACCCCAGCTGCACAAATCTCCAAAGATGAATTATCAGTTCAATATATCACCAGAAAACATGCTGGAACTAAGCAAAATAATAATAATAATAAATAAAATCAGTCCTTTTTTACACCATTCACAAAAGGTAGACACACTTGATATTTTCAAACTACAATGTTAGAATAGCACTCCAAGACTTCAGTGGCACTTTTAGATAATTTTAATCCAAAAACGCCACTGAAAAAGATGGTCTAAATCGAATGAGTGGAGCTTCCCTCCTGAATAGTTTATCAAAACCTTTCCTTCTCATTTTAAAATTCAGTGCACAAAGCCAAAAAAGAAAAGAAAAAAAGTGTATTAATTAGCTATCTTCATCTCGTCTTTCCTACACCACCTTTTCCCAAATCTTTTCCAGATAAGTACGATTACTGTATTGCTTGTATTTCAGGGGGCTGTTACAATCTAATCCTGACAATATTTATATAGCTGTCATGAGAATTTGTTTAACGGCAGGATATAAATACCCAAACTAAATAAAATGAAATGAAATTTAGGAGCCAGACTGACTAATATAACACCTTAAGGAGGAATAAAATTGGCAAGTGATATATTTAGCTCTATATTGCCTCCTCCACACAGAAAAAGAATGAAAATGCTTTCAAGTGTGGGAAGTGGCAGTGTTGCATATACAGCCAGGCACTGGCACTCTAGCATCCCTGGTGTCTTTCTAAGAGAGCCTTTAACCTTGTGCCCCACAAGATCATGAAGTATGCAGGGTCAAATGGATGCTGAATTCTCCCAACTTTACTACTGTTACTAAATGAACACTAAGACAGCCCGGTGAATCACTAGCTGCCAACACAGGCTGAGTTAAACCTGCAGTGAGATACTAAGTGTAGCAAGTAGAGGAATCCGACTAGGGTACTGTGACACACCACCCTGCCAGCTCTCAATTTCTGTCCACCCAACTCCCCAGAAGGGTAACATATGCCCGGACAGTAGTTTGGATCAGAAGAAAAACAGAGTGATATACATTGGTTCAAAATGTATGTCCAGATCAGAATACATTACTGTATATCACTTAAACTATATACAGTATATAAAAAATAGGTTTATCAATCAGAACACAGAACACATAAATATGGCAGACAATTAAATAAAGAAAATCTCTTATGTAACTGCCAAGTCTTGCCACAGCTGGTATAATAGGCATGTAGTTAATCTCTTATGGGCTGTGGAAGAAACAATTGTGGAAACAGAAATCAATATCCTCCTTGGAAATGAAGAAGCATGTAATACGGATTCCAGCTGAAGGCAATTTATCCAAGGTAGGCTAGGTTTCATATTTATAGGTTTTGTATGCAAAACAGACAGTTTGGCATGACCTTCAGGATATTAGCCAGGGGTGACACAAAGGTCAAGCAACACACATTTTGACTGTCAGGAAAGAAGACAGGATGAGGGCTGGGGCAAAAATAAAGGCAATATTCGACTTAGACATGATCTAGAATTACTGTAACTTAAGTCAGGGGTATGGAACCTTTTAGAGTCCAGGGACATGGAAACACAGAAAGCTGCCCTATATACCGAATCAGGCCAATGGTCTATCTAGCTCAGTACTGTACTGTCTACACTGTACATAAGCAACTCTCAGGATTTCAGACTAAGAGTCTCTTCCAATAGTACCTGGAGACATAGGGAGTTGAATATGGGACCTTCTACATGCAAAGTGGGTGCTCTAACACTGAGCTACATTGTTAAAAATGGGGTTATTATATATATTTATTGATGTTAACTCAGAAGTGGCACACAAGCAGGGCAGCCTTTCTCACCTGGCCTCCCAACACTGCCAGATACTAAGAGGGGAAGGAGCAAGGCAGCATGAGGTAGCATGAAGGGTCTGTGCAGAAGCTTGCAACTCTAGAGTGTCCTAACTCTCAGATCAACTAGCTAGAAGGGATTAAAAAGGAACAGTGTCACCTCTCTCTTTGTAGAGGAGAGCTCTGCTGGCAGAGGAGCACATCCACTGCATATGCCTTACTACACTTGCAGCCAGCCCAGTAGTCTAATCCACATTGACAATGACGCTTCTGCACGCAACCAGTGCTAGGTCCCCAAATGGGCATTGTAGGGGTGGAGCAGACGCAGCTTCAGATCTACTAAATCCAAGCTCCCTTCATTCTTTGGAGAGGGCCGTGCATCTGTGAAACAGGAACCAGATTAGAAAATGAAGATACACACAGGGCAAGTCCAACCCCTTACACTTTGCACCACGTCTTGGGCAAGCCAGCAGAGCTTCAGAAGTGGTGTACCATCTGCCACATCACACATCCTCCCCCCAACCCCCACTTAGGATATTTCATGGCAATATTTTCATTTTCTAATCCATTCAAAATGTGCAACGTGTTTCCTGGAAGGTAAAAGGCAGAGAATCCACAGATTGTATTATATGATACGGCAGGGACGTTTGAGGGAAATGATTGTCAGTATAACCCTGAGAACCACTTCATCTGATAAAGAGATTGTAGAAGGAATTCCAGATGGATAAACACCCTTCGGAACTTACAGTAATGCTTCTTCTTGCTAGAAGGGAAAGCTTAATTTGACAACAGGGGAAAACAGCACATTTCATATTTCCAAGGAAGAGGAAGCCAATCATTCTGTTGCTTTTTACAAAACAAAATGCAAGCAGATAAAATAGGATATAAAAAACAAATTCTTTTTATTTAATTTTCCATAAACAGGTACATATATACATCTGAAACAAAACCAAGCAAAAATTAAAATAATAGAAACAGAAAAAAGCAAAATAACTTGTTAGTTTGACAGTGCAGAGGAAAATTTGAATTAAATAGGATTTAAAATCTGAATGCAAAAGGTAAATTCACATAACTTTTTAAATAAATCTTTTGTAGACTAGGATCCAAAGAGCTATTTTAGGTGCACAGTAGGACTTGGCATGTCTAGCCAAATTTTTCATATAACTATTTTTCTTTTAGCAGCAGACCTTTCATGACATATTTAAACTGCTTATGAAACTCCTCATTTTTAAAGAAGTTTGCTATGTTTGAAACACATAAACCATTTGGAACCATTGGGATTAGAAGGCAAAGCCATTTCAAAACTGCTTCTCAATGGATTTTTTTTGGTGTTTTTGTTTTTTTATTTTTCTATAGTTCTTGTGATTATTTTGATACAATTCAACAGAAAACACTTGCCAAGTAGATTGCATTTGGAGGTGAGCCCCAATTGCCTAATTATAGTGTCCTAATATACTGAGCAAATACCAGGACAGAATGTCACATCAAAATGTCAGTCACTCAGAGAGTCATAGAATCATGGAAACTGGAAGGATCCCTGAGTCAACTAGTCCAACTCCCTGCGATGCAAGAATTCTGCCCACAGCTATCCCTGGATGGGCTTGAACCATCAACCTTTTGGTTAACAGTCAGATGCACTGACCCATTGTGCCACTGGCACTCCTCCCAACTGTACTTCCTAGCCAATATCAGGTATAGCAAGTGGAATTGCCAAAGTCATTTTTCCCGGGATGCCCACCCCCTATTTATTTATTTATTTTTAATTCCAAGTGTGTAAAGCTCAACGTGGACAAGTTAAATGCTCATAAGTTGTGAGTTACCTGTACTTGCCAATGACAGGTAGCAATAGTACCAGGGCTGAATGCCATTAGCTGCACAAGTTCCATGTACCTGAGGCTTTATGCTTGCACTACTTCAGTAGGTACTCCCATGGAACATGAAATAGATGGGACTTTCAAAAGTAGTTTGTGAAGTAGCACAGATTTGTGTCCAAAGAAAAAATAAATGTACAGCCCCACTAGCACCCCTGAAGTACCTCTTCTGTTCACAGCCCACTTGATGATGGCATTCAGATTTTTCAGGTTATACAAATCAGAATTATTTCCCTCATAGTGGCTAAAGCTAGCAGGCAATGTTTGCTGGTGTCTGAACAGCAACAGTTTTAAGCTTACTCTGAAGCTGTAAACACATAGTAGACGGACTGCAATTCCAAGAACTTTATAGTCATTCCTTGACTGTAGAGTAAATAACTTTGACAGTGGCTTGGTTCACACATTACATTAAACAATCTATGGCTTCATAACAAAGCTTAGCTTTCACTTATGGGGCATTTTGGGAGAGAGACAAACCATGAGCCAGTACTGAAACACAACAAGACAGACCATGGCTTGTTTCATGGCGGCATGACAATCACAGAAGTGGGTGACCAGCAAAGAACTCTCAGTTTCATCAACATGCACCAGTATATTGCTCATTCACACAAAACCATGGTTTATTTTAACTGTGGTTTAATGCAAGTGCAAACCATGCCAGTCTTTCTTTCCAGACACAGTATAATGCTAATTTAAACACAAACTAAAATCAATATGTATTTTAATCACAGCAATATTCATGAAGTTCACCTCCTTATAAATGGGATCACTGTCTTGTCTTACTAAAAGACTTAACTGTTTTCAGAGCTGTAGGCATCTGCTACATGTATGCCAATATGCAAGAAGTATGCAAGAAGTACACTTGATCTCTATGAAGTAGTTTAATCAATGCTATCATTCTCCTTTAACGTCACGCTGCTTTCAACCAACTTGATGAGTAAAGCAACTATAGGAAATTAGTCGGAACAGCAGAGTTTAACTTGAAACAGACTCATACTCTACAATCTTATTTCTCAGTAGCTTATTGCCACTTCCATGCATTTCCATTTAATATTCAGTAGCTACCCTAAAGGTTTAAGTTAATGGGAGGACAATTTCTACCAATTTTTTTTTTGTAAGGTGTAAGATGACTTGTACTATTTTTTTTCCATTCAGCAACAGAGTCTTTTAGTGTAATTAGGTCAGTCAAGAATGAAAGTGGCTGCAAAGTAGCTATGTAATGGATTAGTCTGACAAGCAAACAAGGTGTTCATCTCCATCCAAGTCCTAGCTGACACAAGCACAGATGTGTATCAACTCCTTCAGCAAAGTGCAGCTTTAAATGTGACACTGAGAGTTTGGACATCTCCATGGAGATGATGGCAGTGGGGAAAATAATGTAATTTTATTTGGGGCAAGACAGAACACTGGTGCATTCATTTACTGGGATACTCCTTCATGTGTTAGAGGAGCAAGTTCATCATCCTCTGCCATGTAGATTTTCTAAAAAGCAGGAAAAACCATGCAAGTCAGACTTCCACGTAATCAGGTGATTGGGTAGACCATCCAATTCACTAGATAGTACAGTGGTACCTTGGTTCTCAAACTTAATCAGTTCCGGAAGTCCGTTCCAAAACCAAAGCGTTCCAAAACCAAGGCACGTTTTCCCATAGAAAGTAATGTAAAACGAATTAATCTGTTCCAGACTTTTAAAAACAACCCCTAAAATAGCAATTTAAGATGAATTTTACTATCTAACGAGACCATTGAGCCATAAAATGAAAGCAATAATCAATGTACTGTATTGTAGATGATAAAATTTAAATTTTTTTTTTTCTTCTTACCTGCACTGATGATAGTCATTGTTTGGGGGGGGGCTTTTATACATTTCCATGGTCACATAATCAATCAATCAGTAGCTGAACTGGGTTCCACACAGTCACAAAAACAAATAAATCGAAAAAGCATCAAAAACAAAAACACAAAATAAATAGCAAAAACAAAAGCGCCAAACTTAATCAATTCCAGAAGTCCATTTGACTTCCGAAATGTTCAAAAACCAAGGCACAGCTTCTGATTGGTGCAGGTGCCCCGGAAATAATAGCCGACAGCTGCACTGGATGTTTGGCTTCTGAAAAACGTTCAAATACCAGAACACTTATTTCCTGGTTTTCAGAGTTTGAGAACCAAAGCGTTTGAGAACCAAGGTACCACTGTAACAACATAGCAGCAGGGAGGAGGCAAGCACACTCTACCATGTGAGGCTCCACCCATCATGGTCAAATGGCATTAGTCCCAAGTAAAATAATCAAATGGAACAAAGATGTAGAGAAGTGGGAGGCACAAGACATCCTTGCTAATAAGACGGCAAAGAATATATTATGAAAGCTAAATGCAATTTTGAAGGTTGACAATAGTACCTAATATTGCAGCTCATGGTGCCTGGGTTGTCGAATTAATTCTCACTACAAATATTAACTGCAGAAGCATACTGGCAAATTCGCTGAAGTAGAAGCTTTCACTACTGTTTTCTCTGTATTTTGCTCTCCAAAATATTGTCCATTCTATCATGAAAAAGCATTTCAGAAATTAAGCAATAAATGTACATCAAGTTTCAAAAGAAAGTACTCAGAGCAAGTTTACATAGTTAAAAATAGCTGCTTCAAACATGTTCTAGTAACTTTTACAATCTCACCAGAGACGGGCTTATGCATGTAGGGTTTTTTACCCTCTAAGGCAGGCATAGGCAAACTCGGCCCTCCAGATGTTTTAGGACTACAACTCCCATGATGCCTAACAAAAAGGACCAGTGGTCAGGGATGATGGGAATTGTAGTCCCAAAGCATCTGGAGGGCCAAGTTTGCCTATGCCTTCTCTAAGGAGCATCTTATGGTGATTGACTATGCAGCTTCTGGTGGTCTTGGAGAGCCAACATTCCTTGTAAGCATCCATTTTCCCCTTCCCTCCAAACCCCCCCCCCAAAAAAAAACACAATCTGGGAATGGATCAGACAAGGTCCAGGCCAGGAGAGCAGTGCTGCCCTGTCAAAGAGTTCAGACTTGATGCCACTTGCAGTCTTCTCAGGAGTTCTTTCTCACCTATGTCAGTGGCAGTTCAATTTCAGTTCAATTCCAGCAATTGCTGGCTTTACTTTCCATTAGCCATGCAAAGGATTGAGCTCTGTGGCTTAAGATAAGCTTACAAGTGGTAGGTTGTTAGCAATAGGATACATCAGTGGACTCCAAACTCCCTTCAGTAAGAATTCTCAGAGCCCACAGGGCATGTTAACGTGATCCAGGGAAGCAATTATTTCAAACATCCTTGAAATCCAGAATGAGTAGGAGTAGTCATGTTATAGGCAGGCAGTTGATATAAATCAATTGGATACAGGTTGTTTCATCCAAGACAATGAAACACAACAGTCCACTAGTATCCAGTAGTACGCATCCTTTCTACTGGGCATACTGGTATGCTTCAAACGTTTAAAAACATTTCTTATCAGTATTATACAATAACATTGGTGACTTAGAGCAGTTTTAAGGAATGTCATATGGCTCCTTTGCTGCTTATGTTTAGAAGGGCAGTTAAAACATATCAGGCTTTTGAGCCCTTCTAGATAGTTTGACTGCTCTGCTATTAATTTATACTGCTTAGTGTTTTATTATTTTTAAGTGTCTTATTGTACACTATGCTCTGATCTGCTTTGGGAGGAAAAGCAAGATGCAATGGTTCAAAATAAGGTCTCGGTGTT
Source organism: Podarcis erhardii (assembly GCF_964252035.2). NCBI lineage: Eukaryota > Metazoa > Chordata > Lepidosauria > Squamata > Lacertidae > Podarcis > Podarcis erhardii. Next base: position 98,393,641 of record NC_138497.1, on the reverse strand, counting down.
TGTGCATAGTTTAGGGAGTTACAAGAATAAAGGTAGGTGAAGTAAATGCTATCCTACTTCACAAAACTCAGCCCTGGATGCCAAACTTTGCAGCTTCAAAATTATTGAATGCACACACAGTGGTGGAAGAAGGCTCTAGGGCACCTGGTGCGGCGTGCCGAGGGGTGGGGCGAACCGTCCACAGGGGCAGGGCACACGGTGCCCATATGGACAGCGAGCCTGGCGCCCTACAGCTATGTGGGAGGCGGCTGGTGGACAGTGCAGAGCCTGTGGGCACCCGAGCCACACGTGGCTCAGGTGCGCTGCAGGCCCCATGGTGAGAGCCATCTGCCATTTTGTCACACACACCCCTCATGGTGACACCCAGGGTGGACTGCACTCCCTGCACCCCCCTTCCTACGCCCCTGTGCACACACTGCTATGGGATAATATAGGACATAATTATAGGAGTGAAATGGTTGCTCACTCTTTGTTATGATTAGCTGATGAAGATTTCAGAAGATTATTCACTTACTCATGTCAAGCCTTTTCTGCTGCAACCAAAAATAAATCCATGCCTTTTAGAGAGTTACACAGACAAATACAATATATTTCACAAGATGTGTTATCTAGATCAAGAACAACATTCAGCTTCCCATTCTAGATAATTGAAGCTCTCTTAAGAGTGACTTCCCCGACTGCTGAAATTTCAAAGGTTTCATTTTCCTGGAGCAGACAGAAAATTAGTCACTAGCCTCAAACAGCAGGAAGCATTGGAATCAGGAAGTTGGAAACATTAAGGTAACATACCGAAACCCATTAAATAATTTATGATTGAGATGGAAATTGTAGTGATTCAACAACAGTATGGAACGATCTGTAGGGGTGACCAACATATTCACTGGACCCATACTGTTGCAGAAGAACTAAAAATGTATCACTCTCAGCTAAAACACAAATATCTGGGAGAAGAATAGATGTGTTATAATCCCCAAAGATGTGTTAACATAAAGTTCATCAACTTTTAGCTATTTGTACAATGAAATAAACATTAATAATAACAAAAGAGATGCCTACACCAGTAGCTGTAGCTATTGTTATTAATTATTATTATTATTATAAAGCAGCTGTAAATCCACTGTTCCAAACTTACTGCATACAGTGGTACCTCACGTTACATACGCTTCAGGTTACAGACTCCGCTAACCCAGAAATAGTGCTTCAGGTTAAGAACTTTGCTTAAGGATGAGAACAGAAATTGTCCTCTGGCGGCGAGGCAGCAGCCGGAGGCCCCATTAGCTAAAGTGGTGCTTCAGGTTAAGAACAGTTTCAGGTTAAGAACGGACCTCCGGGACGAATTAAGTACTTAACCAGAGGTACCACTGTACATTAACCCATGAGGTGGTGGTCTTAGGCAAGAGCCCACAAGTTTAATAGACAGGATCTGGCAACTTCTGACCAAGAAGCTATGCCCGCACCCTTCTGCCCTTCTCCTAAGAATTTAGAGGATGGCTGTGGTTGGGGCGGGGGGGTATCCATCTTGTCATGGTGCACTTAGAGGTTCTCTGATTATCCAAAAAGGCAATCATGCTGCGTAATTCCCTGTCATCCTCCTAAACTGTTTCATGCTCTGTTTTCCTATGTAAATGTATCACAATTGTCACTGTAACAGGATACTCCCTCCAGTCAGGGATAAAAGCAGAGTCCTGGGGCTTGCAAAAGCTGGCTAGCTATCAAAGTCAGGCAAGATCTATGGAACCTGGCTCTAGGAAAGCCATCAGTGACAGAACCCCAGCTGCACTTTCTACCACCTTTACTGATCTGTTTTGCAAAATTGTTGTAAGGATTACTGAGATAATACATGCAAAATGCTTGAAGTGTACAAAGTGCAAGAAGAAAGATTAAGTATATACAGAAGTCAAAGTGAACAAGAAATATATAAATTCTATCTCAGCTGTCAACCATAGGGTTCTAAAACAGTTTACAGATCAAAACATTATTCACAAGAAAACCGCAATAATTATTAATCCACAAACTAGGATTGGTGTTGGTATAGCAAAACTCACCAATAAATGTTGGGGGGGGGGGAGTTAACATGGCACCTAAATCATCAAAGCACATCAGAACTTAACTCGGTGCAACAAAAACCAAGTGACAATCCAAAATGTTATCACTTTGATATCCTTTCACTGATGACCTACTGCCAGTAGCAAACATAGTGAGAAGTCCATTGTTACTGCTAAAGCAATAGGACAGCCTTTACCAATGTTGCGTCCTCCAGATATTTTGAATTACAGCTCTTATCAACCCCAGACAGCTCTATGAGAGATGTGGTTGAAAGATCTGGAAGGCACCAAATTAGCAAAGGCTGTGACTGGACTTCCCCTAATAGTGCCACTAATATTACACAGTGCTAGTTGCTGACGATCTCAGTGTAGTAAAGAAATTGAGGGAAGATGTCAACCTGTCCTCATGCCCATTCTGCTGATTTATCCATGTGGACCGCAAAAAAATCCAGCGAAAATTAGCATCCTCTTTCTCTACCTTTACTTTCAGGGCTGGTCCACCCATGAAGTAAGGTGAGGTGACTGCCTCAGGAGCAGTATCCATAGGGGCAGCAGATCCAGCCTCCAAGGAAGGCCTGACCCGCTGTTGCTACCACTGCCGTGGTGAAAATAAAATGTTTTAAATATAACAAATATAAATATATAATCAGAATTATAATGTGTGTTTCTACTAATAATCCTGGAACTAAGAAATGATCTTGTAATTTATTTTTCTTTAAATTTTTTTTTTTTTAAATAAAATTTTAAGTTATTGGCATTTTGCTGTCGTTTTGGAAGTGAAAAGCTGATAAGACTCTTCTTATGCTATTACAATGGGAATAAATCAAGTCACAATTTAATTCATGAACAAAGAGAAATCTTATGATACTGTGCTTTAAAAGACAATTGGTGGTATGAAATTGTGGGTTTGCTCTACAGGTGGTGGTGGTGGTTGTTTAAAAGTAGAAAGATCAAAGATCAAACCATCCGTATCTTCTCCCTTAGGCTTCACCAGAACTAAAGATAGACTATCTGTTCCCTTTGGGCTTGCTACCACAAAGCAAGATAGAAATATTGCTCTCCTGTCCTCTAACACCTAAGTGATGCAACCTTTTTAGCTTGCAGAACAGGTCTTTCCTCTTGTCAAAATGAATTAAGGATCATTGCTAATCTATCCTTAATGGTACAAATGCCTTCACTAATTTTCATCAATCTTTTCCTCAAATGCAAGCCAATCTGACCTCTTCCCAGCTTGCTTTCACTACTTTTTCCTCAGGCAAGCCTGTGAGAACTTGATATCCCACAAGCATAGGCCTACATTTATCTTCTACAATTATACTTTACATTCATTCTCTTTCCCACATAGTTCTTGTAAAAAAATGGCAGCTTGGGATGGTGGGTGGGATTTCCTGTGCAAGTAAATAGAGTTCTATATACATACACAAACTTTCCCTTTGGTTCACGAGGATTAAAAACATAGTAACAGCAGCCTCGGTCCACTACCAAATTCCCAGCTAAGAAGGCAGCCCACCAGAAGCATGGGTATCATACAATTATTCTAGACTTTTCCGGTGACTATTAATAGAGTCTCCATCCAAAGAGATACAACAGTCCCTCAGGATAGTGATTGACAGACTTCACCAAAAGCTGAGCAGCAGAGAGATGGGGTGACCAGCTGCTTCCACCTGTCATTAAAACAGGCTTTCAAAATACCATTTAACCATGGGTAGGCAAACTAAGGCCCGGGGGCCGGATCCGGCCCATCTTCTCAATCTGGCCCGCGGCTGGTCTGGGAATCAGTGTGTTTTTACATGAGCAGAATGTGTGCTTTTATTTAAAATGCATCTCTGGGTTATTTGTGGGGCATATGAATCCATTCTCTTTTTTCCTCTTAAAAATATAGTCCGGCCCCCCCACAAGGTCTGAGGGATAGTGGCCCGGCCCCCTGCTGAAAAAGTTTGCCGACTCCTGATTTAAACTATAAAGATCCTTTTAGAGCCAAGTACCAACTCCACAATTGTTGCAGCAGTGGAATGTGCCTGAAGCAGGTTCCAGTTCATTGTGATCCATATGTAACAGTGATTGCAATCAGCACTACCTGATCATGTTGCAAACTTCACTGTAACAGTTTTGGCTCCATTATAAAGTTCTTGAAACTCATGAGTAAGACTCTGTGAAATAGGCTAGCAGCTGGCAAGGCCCCAGTGCAACATTTTGGACACTGCATTAACAATATTAAGCTCCCATGAGGCAGCTACATCTCAAAAACTTTGTTTGTTGAAGATTTGTAAGTGACAAGCCTCTGGCTGTTTGGAAGTTGGGCTGGCCATGTTCCAGACAAATTAACACTTATAAGAAGCCTCACTGATATCAATGTGGATTAAAATGTCCTTCACTTTGGCTCAAATGTACCTATTATCATGGTGACCTTTACAAGCCATGCTGCTATCTGTACACCTGTTATGGCTTAATTTTTTGAGTCGCTGAAATCCGTTTGGGCCGTCTTACCCAACAGTCCTCCATTGTCCATGGAGTATCAATGACATCTGGAGAAGGTTTTTTGAGACACAGTTGACTGAAGGAGGTGGGGAAGGATCAAGATGAACAACTTTCATTTCATGACCTTCATTGAGTTAGCTTATCTCAGGAGCTGAGCTTTTCATTTACAGTCGTCCTGGTAAGTAATATTCCCCAGAAAACTGTGCCTGGAAACCAGCTACAACTTGGCTAAGCAAAACTCCTTCCAAGGACATCAGTATATATACTTGTCTGGCACTATGCCCACATACTGGGTCACAATGATTATTCTAGCTGGAATGCCCATGCTTGTCTTGATTGACTTCATTGGCAATCATAGGCATGGTGCAGTCATCAGAACTACTCGTGTGTCCCCAAGCACATTCCACAGTACTGATAAGCAACAGCAGCAGTGATCTAAAAAGAATGAGACATGATTGACCAGCTCTTCTGTCACTGCGTTCAAACTTACAGCTTTCAAAAACCCAGCCTTTTTATAAAAAGGCTCCTGCTGGTGTCCAAACTTTTTTCAAAGAGGGCCAGATCTGATGAAGTGAAGGGCCGTGCGGGCCGACCAAAGTTCTTAACCTTTTTTCAGGATTGAAGCTGTTAAGCTTTTTTATGATTTTACCCCAAAGCTGTTGAGCTTTTTAAGGATTGAAGTTGTTGAGGTTTTTTAGGATTTTACCCCAAGAAATAAACTGCCACAGGCACCGGATTGAACCAATTTGGCCCCCGAAATGGACTTTGGACATGCCTGAATCTTGCTCTTCCATATATGCAAAAAGTAAAACTCATTGGCCAAGTGAGCAATCAAAACAAAAATGCCACTGGCTAAAAACTACTCAGAAATAGAAAGTACAACCAGAGACTCAACAGGAAAACAGAACGCACACCTACCTAATATAGTGTCTCATTTATGTTCCTAAGAAAGTCACTGAAATTCATAAGAATAACTTTTCCAGTAAGAATTACAAAAACTATTTAAAAGTTTGCCTGTATCTGTTCTTAAGCAGATCTGTATCTGTAAAAGCAGCCATTTATGTAAGGCTTTGTCTGTTTCTATAAATATTCCTTTACCAGAATATTTTCAGAATTCCATCTATTTATAATGTTCTCTGAGCATCCCTATTAATAGGAAGAAGGGTGTTTTTTTTGTTTTAGATTATTACACCACAACGGTCTCTCAGTCTATTTTAAAAGTCATTTTATTGGCCTTCATAATGCAAAATACAGAGGTAACATACCTCTCAAATACTTCTTGACAAGAAATGAGGCCTACTGATGCACTAAAGCCTAACAAGAGGCTAATTACCATCACCAACAGACAATAAGAACAGAACTGAGACCTTTATTTATAACTAAGATTCATTGCACCACAAGAGTCCAGAATACAAACTTGGAAGCCATTTTAATAATAATAAAAAAATGAAGTCAAAGGATTCAAAGGATTCAAACATGTAACATTTCACAAACACATTGATTCCCCCAGAGTCACATCCTAATTATGATATGGGAGGAAGAAATCTTCTTCCGGACTATAATGTAGAAGGCTAAAATATTAAGAGCAACCTCCATATAAAAGTTAAGGAGGCATACAGCAATCCTTCATGAACCCTCTCTCATCTGGTTAGTTCTCCATTTGTTTTTCTTGAATACAGAAAACTATGATTGCAGATGTGAGTCCATATGCAGTGGTGTTAAACACATTCACATAAATGAACTTTAAACTTATTCCTTAAAAACCACATACTTGACTTAGTTTCATTGCAGCTGTATCATGAAACAACTGGAAACAAACACAACTAAACTAAAAGACACAACTTCTGGCCACCAGCCTTCAACAGATAACAAATATTAGATTATTAAAACAGAAGTAAATGACTATGCAATTTTATCTAATTAAGCAAGCACTCACACAGACTATGGATTCAGCTACATTAGTAAAAAAAAAACACCACTTTGAATGTGTTATAAACATGCAACACCAGATGGTGCCAGAGAGCAAAACAAATTTCTATGCGATTTTTACATACTGGTAGCTTTTTTTCTTTAGTTTCAACAATTTAATTTCTGACTTATTTATAGTGGGAGTTTTTCCCTGTGTGTAGATCCACCTTATGAACACTTTAGCAGACCAACAGGTTTACAAGAAGACAATACTTTTTGTATTGTATTTTTGTATCTGCAAAGCAAATTTTCCTCAAGTGTCAGCATTTGATTAGGTGGGACATAGTATGAAGGTACATAACTGAGTAGGAGGCTGCATGGGTAACCCATGTATCTGCCTGAATAGAAAGAGAAGAAAGAATAATTCCAATCTATTATAGTGGAACCCCTTATTTACATCACAGGCTCCTGTTTCTATTCTAGCTTGTTTTGGCTTCTACTTGTGTTACCCATAATGAACCACACCCAAAAGCCCAACACCAGAAATTGCATAAGAAAGAAACAACATGAAATATGAAAAGAAAAGTGAATCATCTGCACAGTTCACAAATTGCTTCTACTTGGAACCTTGTATTGCAACCAATCAAGTATTCATATGTTTTGTAGAAATGCATATAACCTGAGTAGGCTAATTTGCTCAGTCCATGACATCACGACCCATTCATCAACATCCCTAGAGCAGTATCATAGTTTTTAACAAACTTCATTATGCTTTTTTTTAATAAATAAAAAGGTACACAAAAGGAACAGGTTTACATTTAATTGAATAAACATACACTCAGTTCTTTGTAAATGAAAAAAGGCAAGCACTCTGCTTAAAATATGGAGGATTGAGGCAAGGCTAATTAATTACTACTGGATTTGCATATAGCTAAATATGTCTTTTTCACACCAAAGCTAATGGGAAGAAAAGAAGTCAGGTTCTGTTTTTAAAGTCAGTTTGTAGGCATCCCGGTTGGCATATTGATTACCTGCTTAATTTTGACAACTTCATTTTGTAGATGCATAGATCTGTACTGTTCTCAGCACACACTATTAGTTACAAATTGCTTCTGCTCAGTGAAATCCTAAATGAAACACAACCAACTTCCCAGGGAACCTCACCATAAATAACCTGCTCCAGGTCTATCCCCTATCGTGCCTACCATGAGGGTTGCCATATTTCAAAAAGTAAAAACCAGTACACCCCAAAAGGCGCGATTTGTTGATTGACTTGCCTAAGAAAGTGCCACATTTCAGAAGGTGATCCTTCATTTAAACAAGCATGCATCTTGCTCAAACATTACATGATACAGCATACAGTGAAAGCACTATGCAAGTAAGGCAAGAAATATACAAACAACTCCTTTCCCAATTTCACTGCAGGATGGAAAAAGACAGTTGACTCAACAGTTCCCAGTAAAGCAAAGGACATCATTCCTGATCATATTCTGTATGCGAGCTTCTGGAAACTTATGACTAGTTACTGTTGAAACAGAATGGCAAATTAAGAATGTCCAGATCATTCGAGCAAAGTTAATTTTTACACTAAATAATAAGGGTTTTGGCCAGTATAGTAAGGACCCCATAGTATTGAAAAGGAAAGCCCCGACCTTTTGTCCCACCTCTTTCTGCTTGCTGATCTCTTGAAAATAAAATGGATAATTGGGGGTGCAGATGGGAGGAAAAGAGATAGGTATGGATTGATAGGGGAGTATATGATTGCTTGTTTGTGTGCAGCCAAAGTTGTCTGGCCCAAAGTTGTTGCAGAAGACTCATCAAAGGCAACAGGTGCTACTTTCTTCTTCTGCCTCTCAGGCTCTGTATCCTCTCTGAAGAGGGTTTTGGCAGAATGGGAAAACAGAGTTAGAGTGATATATTTTGAATTTATTTTATTTACTTATCAATTTTATATACTGCCCCTCATCTGAGGATCAAAGGGCAGTTTACAGTATAAAAATAACGAACAAAAAAAAAATTCACCCCAGATTAAAAGGCCATAGATTGTTTAATTAGCTAAAGGTCTGCGAGAAGAAGAATGTTTTTGCCTGATGCCTAAATAGATGTAAAGAAGGTGCCTGGCAAACCTCCCTGAGGAAAGCATTCCGCAAATGGGGAGCCACAGAAGAAAGTCCATTCATGAGTTGCTACGCTCCAGACCTCTCATGGAGGAGAGACACAAAAAGAAAAGCCTCAGGTAATGATCACAGAGTAATGTAAAAGGAGGACAGGCTACATTCTTTCCTACTGAGGCCCCCTGCATCACACACCAAGAATCTGTTCTTGCAGACTAAGGGGTTCTGGGGAGACAGCATGGAAGGTGGTACAGGGTAAGGAGAAGTTGGAGAGACAGACAAAAAACCACTTCACCATTAGCAAAGCTGCAATTCAAGGGTCACAAATTGATTGCAATTCATTATTTCCAACGAAAGCTGTAAATAAAATGCACTCAAAGATGAATACTTGAGGAAACTGTCACTTTTCTCTAGTTCCAGGTCCATATATAAGGGTCGTTTGATCATATTTTCCAACTTCACCAGTAATTTCACATAAAGTCCTCTAGCACAGTTTCCCCCAACCTTGTGCCCTCAGATGTTGTTGGACTTCCAACTCTCATCATCCCTTACTATTAGCTAAGATGGTTGAGGATGGTGGGGGTTGTAGTCCACCAACATCCTGGAATTCCAATTTTAAGAAATCTGCTCTAGGAGAAATAAACTTTCAGAATACATTTATTCTAACACTGAGAGGTGTGCTCATATACATGCTTCGCATGCCAAGAGTTCCAGGCTCAATCCGTTGCATCCCCAGGTAGGCTGTGGAATTATGCAGCCTGAATCTGTAGAGAGCTACTTCCAGTCAGTACTGAGGATACTGATGAGTATTCTGGCATGGTATAAGGCAGCTATCTCATGTTCCCTTGACCACAGGAATGTTTTCCTGCTACCTGTTCCATCCCTGCAAATCAGAAGGCTCTGGATATCCATCCTTGGGACTCAGGAGGGTCTCATCAGTACTGATGAGTTGTCACACCTTTTCTCATCTGGATTTTAGTTTATTTTGAGGCATTTAAAATCTCTTTTTGTTTTCAGCTGCTCCTGCTTTAAGCTGCTAGGAAAACTGTCCTTAAATGGTGTCTAAATTATCTATAATTGAATTATTTTTAATAAAACTACTTGTCACCAAAAAAACCAACCCCCAAATTACGATGATATCCAATGTTAAGTCACACTTTTAGTAGATACCAAAGGATTTAAGTAGCATAGTTTGATATTGCCATTAGATGAGGAATAGGCAAACTTGGTCCGCCAGATGTTTTGGGACTACAACTCCCATCATCCTTAGCTAACAGGACCAGTGGTCAGGGATGATGGGAGTTGTAGTCCCAAAACATCTGGAGGGCTGAGTTTGCCTATGCCTGCCTTAGATTAATAAGACCAGTCATTTTATTATTTTAAAATTAAGGATGTACAAATTTGATTTCTCTAACTGGAGGAGTAGAGTCACTGAAATCAATGGATTCAAGTAATTTAGTTGGATATTACCCATAGATTATTAGAAGCATCATTTATAGAATGCTACCAGCTGTTCTTCTCTTTTCTGGAAAAAATTAAGAATGTACTTTTTTTTTCTCTAGCAGGAAAATATCTTTCTAAAGAGGGTTGTACAACACTGCAACATGTGACCTGGCCATTTTTCAGTCTGGCCCTGGGATTCCATTACTGAGTTTTCATCAACATGTACCATACTGCCAGTCTCATAAAGTCAGCGCCATCCTTATAACAACATTTTGGACTCTGCCTCCTTCGTCTTTTTATCTTTTCTCTAATTATCTTAACAGGAAAGTAGTACAGAAATGCAGAAAATACACTGGTGCTAAGACAGACGTAGAAATGTACCAGGCTAGTTGCCTAGATAGATTGACAACTGAGAGCCTGTGTTTGGATGATGACTAGCATACTGATTTCTTAAGAATCTCAATTTTCTGGTTGCGAAATGTGTCTCCAGCGCTTAAGTTCCTTAGGTGAACATGCCCTGAGCAACTTCGCCCAAATTGCAGCAACTGTAGCAGAACATAGCTACTCTGTAATGGCCAGCAAGAAGCTCTGTAGTCAATATAATTACAAAAAGTCTAGATTGTGGTGCCGGAAATACAACCAGAACTCAGAGTGGGGAGAAGCCATCTGACTGTAGACTGTGGTGTATCTACAGGTTTTCTGTTCAAGTGCAGAACCTGAACCTCTGGCAACTGACTTTAGCAAGGTGCTAGCCATATGTACTACATTCAAAAATGGGGCCCAAGTTGCCTTGACGTCAATGTCAGCGATTTATGGCACATGTGACTGCCTCTGCAGCCTTGTAAATCTAACCAGGCAGATACAAAAGGCAGAAACCGAGAAAGCTGGTTTACTCCAGTTACTAGGCTCCTCCCCTCTAATAATTAAAAAAAAAATTCACAAAAATGAGCTCTTCATAATTTATATAAGACAATATACTATGAACCATACCAGAAATGATCACACAAGCATGCAAAAAAGTTGTGTTAAACACCTACTAGTATGCTGCTCTAATCTGTGCCAAATTTTGTAATTAAGTCTAACCTTCATATTTTCATTACATTTTAAAGAAACAGGACAAAGACTCCCAATGCTTGGAATATTACTTTGTTGTTCTCTTTACAAGTTTATATCTGTCCATTAGGCTCCTAAGAATCTCAGTGAGGTTTACAACACACACACACACACACACACACACACGGCAGCAAAACAACAACAACAAACAAACACTACCTAATAAAGCTAATGATTCAAGAAAAACAGAGCAACAGAGACTTAACTCCAGTAGTACAAATGCATAATCAGATGGATAGCTCACGGGCACAACACAGAAATTTTATGTAATGTCACCTCTGTCACAACATTTTAATTCTCTTTTTTTATATGGACACCTACTGTCTTGAAATGCTCTTGTTGCAATCTTTGACGGATGCCATAACAAAATTAATTTGTTACTTGATTTAACAGATAGTTAAGTTTTGGCTCTTGTTGATGCAATTTCCAGACTTTGAAGTCTGGAAATTGTGTTCTAATTATGGATTTCTATTTTACACTTGGTATTATATTTTGCAAGCCACCTTGAGCAATGACTTTCAAGGTAGGGCAAGCACTAGGCAGGTTCATAGAGTCAAAGAACTGTAGAGTTGGAAGCAGTGTTAGAAAGTGATATGAAAGCTAGGAGCTAAATGACACCTTAAACCTAGTCAAAACAAAATAAAAAAATTCCTTCCAGTAGCATGCACACGAAAGCACATACCAAGAACTAACTTAGTTGGTCTTTAAGGTGCTACTGGAAGGATTTTTTTTATTTTGTTTTGACTATGGCAGACCAACACGGCTACCTATCTGTAACTGGACCTTAAACCTAGGTTATGGGTGCAACAACAGAATGTCTAGACATAAGTTTTTATAACAAGAATACAAAGCTAAAAATGAATGAACAACAGCTAAAATATTATGTTCATTTTTCACGTGGTCTAGTCCTTCACTTGCCCACCCCCCTAATATTCTTAAGAGGGTCTCTCCTCCAGTCTTCAGAGAGTAGCTGGAAGTGCAGAGGCAGGAAAAGGTCCTCCTTTGCTTCTAACTCTGCAGTTTTAATCTGAAATCTTAGGTCTAGTACTGCGCCCAGTGCTCAGAAACTGCTCGCACTAATTAAATTCCTTGTCACAAAATGCACCTAGAACAATAGGAGTTTTGAACACTGGTTGGAAGGGCCCCCAAGGGTAACCCTAGTCCAACTCCCTGAAATGCAGGGATCTCAACTCTCCAAAACAACAGTTTTCTTGGAGACTTAGGGGAAGCCCTGTGAAAGGACTTCTTCCTGCAAAATGGGGTTTTCTCCAATCTCTCGCCCCCATGCACTCCCTGAATTTGGTTCAGGGAAGTCTGAAGAACTCCCAGTAGAACAGTACACAGGGAGAGGAGGGAGGGATCATTCTGCCTGACAAGCTGAGATGCACCTTAATAGCTGTCTTCATTATCATTCAAATATCAAGGATGATGGAAAAGGAACTTAACAGTTGGGTTTTTTTATTTTTAAAAACCCCTCACTTGGAAATTTACTACTGTTTTCACACAAATGATAGACATGGAGGAGTTTACCAATGACTGTTAGTCAATCTACGGCAACAGGGCTTTCCTATGCCGAGGGGCAGCATACCAGAAACTGAAGACAAACAAGAGATAGCCTCTGCATTCATCCCACACTGTTAAGAACCCACTGATATCTAGCCAAGCTCTGTTAAAAGCAGGAAGTTGGGTAGTTAGCCCTATTCGGCTCCATCAAGGCAGTTGTTATGATTGCATCTCACAGAAGCACCAGGAAGATTTTTGAAGAATCCATAGGCTTTCACCTTCCTTACACTAATGCCATGTATGCATTACTGTTGTCTGTACTGAACAGATTTGTCTCACTTTTGAGAATCAGAATAGCAGCATTCTACCACACCATTAGTACCTCAGCCAAATATATTAGGCAAGCATATCCAATATGAGACTGTTGCTACATGTAGACCTAAGGAGCAAAACAGATCATGTTAACATTTTCGTAACTAAATTTAATTATGATCAACTGGAGTTTCCCCATCAATTCCAAAGGGTGTTGGGTCATATTTTTTCTCTCTCTTTCCTCAAAAGACAAAAATAAATAAATACAGCTGTGGGAATTATTAGGTCACAATATAGACAAACCACATTTCTTATGCCATCACATCTGCCAACACAGTCCCTTGGCATCCCCACCACTGTTCAAGAAAATAACAGAAGATGAACATGTACAAGCAGCAATAATTCATCTAACATGTAGAATTTTTGTTTTATCAGCACAGAGAGCTATGATATTTACATGCATTCAAGCTGACAGACTTTTAGAATCTAGGATGGGGGAAAATGATTCTGAGGAGACAAGACGTGCAAGAAAGATTATAGCTGTCTCAATCCTATCCATGTCAACTCACTGCTGAGTTCAGCTAAGCTTACTCCAGGTAAAAGGATACAGGAGTGCAGCCTTAGGAACAGCCTCATTTTTATTTATTATTTTGCATCCTTCAGCAACCAGACATCTGATTTTTTTTCCAGCTCTACTCTGAAGATAGCATGATTGAACACTTATGGGGAAGACTGTGGGGAGATTTGAGGGGTTCAGACCACAGTACTTTTGAACTCAAGCAGTGCAGCACAATAGGACATTTATCTATAATGTGCAGAAAGTCTGATACACTAGATACACTGAATGGGCAACTAATTAATAAAATTTTCTACTTCCAATTAGGTTTGTTTTAAGAAGAAAACATCTATAAATTTGTATTGTAGCATTATTATTTAAGCTCTAATTTCTAGCAGATGAATAAATTACGATTCACTTTTATTAACTATACAAACTATATTACTGTGCCTCAATGTGCAAGGTTTAGGAAATATATTAATGGAGGATTTAAGCCATTAAATATTTTTTTGATGAATTTCAATAGGGAAATATGTAAGGTTCTACACTTAGACATGAACCAGTTGCACAAATACAAGATGGGGGACACCTGAATTGCCATGTGAAAAGGATATAAGGATCCTAGAAAACCATGAGCTTAACATGCTTTAACAGTGCGAAGCAGCAGCAAAAAAAGCTAATGCTATTTTAAGCTGCATTTAGTGTCAAGGGAAGTAATACTCTTACTCTATTGTGCCTTGGGAGTTACTGTGTCCAATTATGGGCATCACAATTTAAGGAGGAAATTGACAAGCTGGAATGTGTGTAGATGAGGCTGACCAAGATTATAAAGGGTCTGGAAACCAAGCCTTAGGAGGAATGGTTGAGGGAACTGGGTATGTTTAGCCTGGTAAAAAGAAGACTAGGAAGAGATATGATAGCCATCTTCAAATATCTTAAGGACTGTCAAATGGAAGATTGAACAAGCTTGTTTTCTCCTGCTCTGGAGGGTAGGACTCAAACCAATGGGTTCAAGTTACAAGAAAGGAGATTCCAACTAAACAAGACGATTAACTTTCTGGCAGTAAGAGCTGCTCGACAGTGAAACGGACTTCCTTGGGAGCTTGTGGACTCTCCTTCCTTGGTGGTTTTTAGGTAGAGGTTAGATGGCAATCTGTCATGTATGATCTACTTGAGATTCAAGCATTGCAGGGGGCTGGACTAAATCACTCTTGGATTCCCTTCCAACTCTACAATTCTATGAATTTTTAATCTCTACCCACTAAAAAACATATAGGTCCTGATACATGAGCAATCAGAACACCTGTGGACCTTTGTGAGGAATTTGCATATACAAGGAATACAGAATTGAACCAATAAGCTAAGTTATGACACACAATTCAAAGAGTCCTCACCAATAAATCATAATCACAGCATGCCAAAATGAAGCATCCTTTCAAAATCACAAACATTTTGGAACACTCTACCAACTTCACATTTTGGGGTGCTTATATACCTCTGCTTTACAGTGGAGAAGTTTAAGCAAACCTGAGGCTAAATACAGAAGTCAGTCAATACCACAAAGTTATTTTCTACTTCAACACTAAAAGCCAGTGTTCCCACGCATTGTGTTCTGTGCAATGTTCCTCTCACAGAGCATAATAAACCTTTTGGCCATCCTTGCCTAGCAAAACAGAAGTATAACTCATTATCTTTTATCGTGAGTATGCTTGCTCTCCCTGCATTGTTTACTGTCATTTCATGCTGTGCTATATTTGAATTCCACTGTGGAATGAACCCATCTCACAGCTCTTTTCCATTCTGTATAAAATTATCATTTATATTAGCAAAAAAAGTGACAGCATGTTACACTGGACTTGGGAATTTTAATGCCCAGATTTAACATTCTGGCTTTGCCATATTTAGCATGAAGTGTGCTACATTCTGAAGTAGCTTTAGGTATGGTGCCACTGTGGCATTACTACCCACCAACAGAGGGAATAGAAATTTAATAAATAATAACAACAATATATGACCTTTTAAACTATGTGTGGGGTGAGAAGCTTATTGTTTTTGTTTGTTACTATATATTTTTGCTATATATTTTTGTGTTTTTATACTGTAAACCACCCTATGATCTTTGGATGAAGGGCAGTATAAAAATTCAGTATAAAATGTCAATGTAATGTTGACATGCCAAGTTTGCTGGTGTGGCCAATTCCCACCCCCTAGCCATACATACAGACACATGTCATTTCCAATAGCACAAAGAGAGATATTACAACCACAAGACAACAGCTGTAGGTGCCTTTCAGTGACCTCAGGTTCCCTATGGACTTCCTAGCCACATATTTGTGTGTTGGGAGACAATAGCTTTAGGGAAATACAAACTCTGGCTGAGCTGCTGAATTTCTGAATCCACCCTGAGTCTCTTCCTGAAGCGCAAAGAAATGCTCTTCCTGAAGAGCAAGGAAAAGCTTGAAGTGCACACCGTAGGGGACACACGCACCAGGCCCCTTTGTTCCTGCACATACCTCCAATGCAAATGCTTTGACATTAAGGCTGGGTATAAATGCAGCAGATGAATGATAGTCCGCTGCAACACACACACACCTCCCATCTCTCACTACAATCTCAGGGAAGCATCACATAATCCACCAGCCCAAACGGAAGGCGGGGTGGGCAAAAGAAGGCCAACAAGTGTTCCTTCTGCTGGGTGACACAGAAAAGAAAAGGCATTGCAGCCATCCCTCAGGGCCATGAAGATACTTGGCGGAGTATCTTTACTGGCAAAAGCTGCATCCCTCCCTCGGAAATTGGGCTGGGAACATCACCACCAGCTTGTTGGCACTAGGAGGTGGGGGGAGGGAAGAGAACAGGAGAAAAAAGACTTTTCTTTCATGGAAGACCAATAATAGCTGTCCACAAAGACAAAGGCTGGAAGCAAACAGCGGTGCACGTTAGGAACCAGAGCCTGAAAAAGCCAGGAAGAGAGGCAAGGGGGCTCCTTCATCCCTCTGAAACCCTTTGCTATACAGTATCCCAGTAATAATGTTTACTATATTCCCTCAAGAAAAGATAGCAAGGTGGCAGACTCTGCTCAGGGGAACGCACAGGGCAGGGGAGCAAACTCGAGCCCGCCGCCCACCCGCCCCACCAAAGGAAAAGGCCCCTTAGTAGGAGGCAGACGAAAAGGGCTGGAGCATCTGCTTTGCGTACAGAATGTCCCAGGTTCGATCCCCGGCATCCCCAATCAGGGAGAGGCGCTGCACGTCGATGGGTACCGACGTGCCCCAATGGCCTGACTCCGCGTAAGACAGTTTCCCAGGTTCCTCTTTCTCCACCCAGCCAACCTGGAAAGTAGACGCAGGTGTGGCAACCTGTTCCCCATATCTCGTGGCCAGGAAGAATGGGGAGAAGCAATTACTGTCCTAATGATAGGAAAAAGCCCCCCCCCCCCCGTTGGTCTTACCCGCCTGACAAAAGCAGAGGAGAGAAAAGGGACCGGATAACACACCCTCGTCGTCCACACTGACAGGGAGGGAGAGGGAGATACCCGCGCAGGGAAGTGACTGTGCACCGGACGCGGCCACCACGCGGGACGCGCTGGAGAGCAGGAAGCAGAAGCCACCTTGTCCCTCATCCATTCCTCCGTCGAGAGAGGAGCGCCCTGGCAGAGCTGCTCTGCCTCCAGAAGGCAAGCGAGGGCGAAGCAGCATTTTAACCGCGCTCTCCACCCTATAGGCGCAGGCAGGCAAGCAAAGGAGCAGACCTACTCCTCTGCCCGCCTCTGCTCCGGCGCACGAGGGGGAATAGTACGCTCTTTCTTCCACCGCTCTCCACCCCCTCCGCGTAAATGCGAACTGCTTCCATCCTGACCACACAGAGAGAGGTGGGGGGCGGCGGCGGGAGAGAGGAGAGGAGCAGCACGTTTAACTACGGCGGAGTAAGGAGGGAGGGGAGACGGAGCCACTGCACTCCGCTCCCCCCCCCGCCCCCCGTAGTCCTTCCCCGGCGCCCGGCAACGCCGTTGCACACCCCGCCGGGCCCTGGCGGCGCTGCGAGAAGCCGCGTTTCCAAGCGAGCTTCCCGGTGCTGCTCTCGGGTTACACGGGGGCAGAGCAGAGTGGAGCCGAGAGAGAGAGACAAGCCCCGCAACCCCGCTGCTTACCCGCTTCGCCGGCGAGTCGCCCCGCCGCCTTCCTCGCCCATCCTACTCTCCCAAGCGCGGCCGGGGCTTGGCCCCCCCGCCGGACTGGCGGGGAGGCCGGACCTGGAGCAACGCAGTAGTGGCGTCGGAGGCGGCGGCGCTCGGCGCTCGGCTTCTTCCAAGGGCCAGGCTGGCCACTGCAGCGCCCGAACCCCGCGCGGAGCGGCCCGTGCTCGGCGGCTCCTTGTGCGCCGGCTCCTGCGGCAGGGTCAAGGAGCCCGGGCCGAGCAGGGAGCGTCTACGAGCCTCCCGCCCGGCCGGGAGCGTGTATAGCAGCCTCGCCTCGCCGGAGAGCCAGGGAGCGTCTGCAAAGTCCCCACCCTGGCGGCGAGCGCGCGCAAACGAAAACAACAAGGGGCGGGGGGGGGGGGGGGAGAGAGAGAGAGCCGCCTGCCGCGAAAGAAAGGGAGCGTCTCCAAAGTGCCACACTCGTATCCACCGGCCTGGGAGAAAGGCCGCAGCAAATCAGGACTCGTGAGAGAGAGAGGCTCTTGGCAGGCCTCCGCGGAGGCGCATGACACCGTGTGAGCGTTTGGCTGCCGCGTTGTTGTCGTTTTAATGCTCGGAGCGGCAGCACGTCCCACATTGCTCCAGAAAGTCCTCAGCAGGAAGGGGTTAAATCCTTCATCTCTGTGTGTAAAACAACACTGCATGAGCAGGAAGCATCTGCAGCTTCCCGGGTCCCGTTGCCCAGGAAAACCTCCCCACAAAACCCTCTCCGTTTACGGTTGCAAATGTCCCCGCCTAGCCGCCGAGACGGCTGGGCATCATTGACACATAATACGGTTAGATAAACCTAAAACTTCCCGCTCTCGCTCCCCCTCTTTTTTTTAAAGCACAGACATTCATAGATTTCCCGTCTGCTGGCCACGGCCCCAAAGCGGCTAGAGGCAACCCAATGGACTGCTCTGCAGTGCAGGGTTTCGTACCTTAATAGGTACCAAGGCATAAACTTCAAATGATGCATGCACGAAGATTCCGTGCACAATGCACGGCAGTGGAAAACACATAACCACAATGACAGATCGGAGCTTTCTGAGTAAATACCCATTACAGAACGAGAAGTGGGAAGTTTGGTGAGAACCTGATTTAGAACCAGCGACGACCCTATATTGCAGCTCCCCACGGGCCCACGCATTAAAGGCTCACACGCCTGACAGCTATTAACACGTGGTGAATGAGCGACTGGCTCAAATATCACATTTGCATACTACTTCAACAAGCAAACACCAACCCCTAAATGCAATGCTTTCCAATTCAATCAGTTGACACAATCAGCTGCCAGCCATCATGTATTGAATAACTGTGGTACAAATGGCCACCCCCAAAACTTTTTTGAAGAATGCCTGGGGGTGTTTCACATGGTCATGCATTGCAAGCATTGTTCACAAGTGAGATGATACAGATATGGACCCTCCCATATGTAGTGCAAGGGGGAATCCTGACCAATTAGAATCAGTACAGTGGTACCTCAGGTTAAGTACTTAGTTCATTCCGGAGGTCCGTGCTTAACCTGAAACTGTTCTTAACCTGAAGCACCACTTTAGCTAATGGGGCCTCCTGCTGCCGCCGCGCCGCCAGAGCAGGATTTCTGTTCTAATCCTGAAGCAAAGTTCTTAACCCGAGGTACTATTTCTGGGTTAGCGGAGTCTGTAACCTGAAGGGTATTTAACCTGATGCGTATGTAATCCGAGGTACCACTGTAGTTGGAAGGAACCCTGATGATCACCTGGCCCAATCCCCTGCAATGCAGACCCCATCCTCCTGTCACTGCCGTTCACTTGGACATGGTGGCGGCAATGGTGGCTGGTTCCATTGCAAGGAGACCAGCAGCAGGTGGAGCCAGAGCTAATGACAGGCAACACCCACCAATTCTAGTTTTGCCCCTGGCCCCATCCTCTTCCCTGCTGAGCTCTGGATTGACTAAGGAAGAGGAAGGTGGCAGCTAGAGCAGGCAGGTGGAGGCTGCCTGAAATCAGACTGAGGTTGGTGGGAGGGGCAGAGACAAAGTGAATCAGGATGTGGCAGGGGCAAGGACCCCTTCACAGCATGTCTTGGTCCAGATAGGGCTCAATCAGTCATGCCAAGCCAAACTACATGACAAATGTCACACCTAGTTTGACTCTTACAGCAGAGTAACCCTTCAGATGTTGTCAGACTACAACTACCATAAATTTCTGGTCATTGGTCTTGCTGACTGTGAATCACGGCAGCTGTAGCCCACCAACATCTAGAAGGCACCATGTTGCCCATTCCTGCTGCAGAAGAAAATAAGGACAATGGAGAGAAAGAGAAGTGAGATCTTAATAATGTGGAAAGAGGAGAAAACAAGCTTCTTGGCATCTCTAGCACCCCACGCATCAGTTGCCAGGTCCTATTTTTGGGGTGTCAATGTCAGCTTTGTGTCAGGGTTGCACCTTGTGATATATACTTTAAAAGTTATTAACAGCCAACATTAGTCATATTCAGAGTAGACAAACTGATTTAAGTGAGTCTACTCCCAGTATGACTAATGTTGGCTATGTATACTGTTCTTTAAGCCATCAATTAAAATAGTCCCCATTTTGTCAAAGTGGTCTGAAATACAGCCATCAAGAAAGCAGATCAAGCAAGGATAAGTTCAGTGTCATTTATATGGAAGAGTCCTATTAACATATATGAATCTTATCCTCTCCCGATGGAATTTATAACCTTTTATGTTAGAGTGTTTGCCAGCTGTTAATAGTTCTTGCAGTCATATTTGTGCAGTTAGGTGCACAGGAGCCCTCTGAAATCAATGAATCTAACTCTGCATTGGGCTTGTCTGATAAAAGACAGTTTAAAACGATCAATGGCTTAGACGAAAAGGGTGGCTAGGGTATAAATGAGACATCACTCTTACTATCTGGCAGCCTGAGATTTCAAAATAATATCTTTCTGTATTGATTGCCCAACGATTAAAATGTAAGATGTGTGTTTCATCATATTTCCGTTATAGATTTGCCACATTCCTCTATGAATACTATATGGTGATACTCCAAGACATAAATTTCAATGTTAAAGATGTTATAGGCCTGTCACTAACTGTAAGACACTGTTACCCAGACCTATATATTGATACTGTAGAGTATGATCAGAGCATGTAAGTTTGGTCAGACCTTTACAGACAGGGGCCTGTAAGCTAAACTGCCAGTGATTTCACAGCGAAAAAAGAAAATCTTCTCAAGATTCTATCTTCGGCTTTATTTAATGGGGATCACTGAAATTAGAGGGTATGTTTAACTTAGTTCTGACGGAAGACTAGAGCAGGTGACATTTTAATTTAACATCAGTGTATGCTAATTGCTGGGCTTTTATTTTCTCTCGTCTTTTACTTTCATTTATCTTTTCTTATTACATTTCATCTTTATTTACCCAAGCACCATATTTTGCCCAAATTAAATGCCCATAGCACACAACCTTAGATAGGTTTATACACCCCACAGCATGCCAAATCACATTTTTATTTTTAAATACAGTACATATTTGAGCAATGAGTTCACTATAAGCACATTCTATTTGGGCTTTTAAAAGAGGGGCACAGTCGTATGCACTTGTCACTTCCACTACCTGGAAGGGTTTTTGTTTTTTTTAAGGTGTGTATTTATTTATTTATTTATTTGGTCTCTTTCCTTTATTTCCTTTTTTAATTTTATTAGCTTTATATAATTATTACAAAATCAAAATCAATCAACAGAGTGTTACAATTACATACATATATCTAAAATTCTCCATAATGCTGTTAATAAAAAAAGAAAAACATAGAAGAGAAAAGAATAAGAATGAAAAAGAAGAAAGAATAAGAAAAAGAAAGAAAAATTAGAAAAAGAAAAAGAGAAGTAAGAAGAATTTATTCCTATTTTTTTCTACATGTATTTCAATAAACAAATAATAATAAAATGTCATTGAATGACTTCCACCTCTTACACTGCATTTCCTATAGACATTTTAAACATAATTGTATGTGTTATTCCATATTTTTTTCTCTCCCAAAGAATCTCATATAAATAATTAGGTCGCTCTGGGTATCTCACAAATTTACTCTAAACACAACCAAAACCTTGTATTTGATCCTTGTCTGTATAAATAATCATTTAAACATTTCCGTTGTTTCTGAATTATACTCTTTGGTTTTTGTCTTATTAAATCAGTTAACTTTGCTAATTCTAAATATTCACATAGTTTATTCAACCATTCCTCTTTGGTTGGGATGTGGTTTCCTTTCCAATGGCTGGATATCAGCATTCTTGCTGCTGTTGTTGAATACAGGAAAATATTTATTTTCTCTTTCGGGATGTCTCTAGTCAAGATTCCTAATAAATATGATTCTGCTGTTTTGTTGTATGATATTTTTATCAATTTTTTAATTTCCTCATGTATCATATTCCAAAATGTCTTAATTTCAGGGCAGGACCACCACATATGATACAAAGTGCCAGTCGTTCTGTTGCACCTCCAACACTTATTACTACCCAATTTCAGATAGGTAGCCGTATCACCAAACTCAAAACCATGGAGAAACCTGGTCTGAACAAAGACCTTGGATTCTTATCTCATTATACATGACAAAGCCATTTTTCACCTTTTCACCCCTTGCTTTTTCCTGTAAGACCTATTGCAGTCGTTAAGAGTCGTCAACAGGCTCATCACAGCTATCTGCCAATCACCCATTCCCACCACCCTTCTGAGTAATACCCCTCCCCACCTTCTCACTATATAGAAGGGTCTGGAAACTTCTGTTTCAGTGTATCTGAAGAAGTGTGCATGCACACGAAAGCTCATACCAAGAACTGACTTAGTTGGTCTTTAAGGTGCTACTGGAAGGAATTTGTTTTGTTACTACCCAATTTATTCATTTTTGCCAACTTGTCTGGAGACAAATACCATCTGTGGTGCATCTTCATAAAATTTTCTTTTGTCCAAAATTTTTCTTTGTCCAAAATTTTCCCCAATCTTTATAATCAATTTTGTAACCTAAATCTTTTCCCACTTTAATACATTTTCCTTTTAATTTCTTGATCTGTTTGTGTATTATTTAATAGTTTATATATTTTTGTGAGTATTTTTTTGATTATTTTGTAAAACTTCTTTATCTAACCTTGATGTTTTGTTTTCAAATCCTCTACTCTTTATATCTTTCTCAAATGTCGCTTTCAATTGAAAATATTCCAGTCAATTTATTCCCGTCTTTTTTAATTCTTCATACTCTTTTAATTTAGGATTTTCATTCACTTTTTCCACCAACTCTTTATAGATTAGCCACAATTTTTTGCATTATTTTTAAGTGTGGAGTTTGCCTCTACTGAGGAGGTCCACCACAGAGTTTTTTCTATAATTTTCTCCTTTGTTCTCTCCCATACTTCAAACAAGGCCTTTCTCACTAAATGATTCGTAAATCTTTTATGTATTTGTATTTTCCCATAAAATAAATAGCCATGCCATCCATAAATTTTATCCCAACCTTCCAATTCCAAAACCTCCCTATTTTTAAGTAACACCCACTCTTTCAACCAGCTCCAACATGCAGCTTTGTAGTATCTTCTTAAATCAGGAACTGCAAAGCCTCCTTTTTCTTTTGACCCCATCATTATTTCTGATTTTATTTATTTGGTCCCTTTTCTATTCCCTGTTTCATGCCTTTTGGCCCAGAACAGGGAAATACAGTGTGCATATTTGCTATTACTATGCTTAGAAATATATTTTTTTAAAATAAAAATAAAATAAAAATAAAAATAAAATAAAATAAAATAAAATAAATCTAAGATATTCCATGGCATACTGTTCTGCTGAGTGCAGACTTGCATGAATAATTATTTTAATAGAAAATAATACTAATAATTGAAAAATTGAACTGTAGTACAACAAAGATAAAGGAATTGCTGCAATCTAAGTTACTTGGTACTAAGTTACTTGGTACAGGAAATCGCCTTGTACTGAGATAAGACTATCAGGCTGTCTAGATTGGCGGCCTCAGGTCTCCTGGGTTGAGGCAAGAGTCTTCCCTAGTCCTACCTTGTGATGCTGTGGCTTGAACCTCGGACCATTTTTGCATGCAAAGCCCATGCTCTGCCACTGAGCCATGGCCCCTTCCCTATTTGCTTATGAATGGCAAAATAATTTGTTGGAGTCAACATTTGGGGTATTTTTAAAGACAAATGCATAGAGCCAACCAATGGAAGATGGGTGACATCTGGTGGTCAGTGTAAATTCTCTGGGTTTTTAAAAATAAAAGTTGAGTATTTCAACTGGAATGAATGGGACTTACTTCCTGTGTAACTCATATGAAGATTGCAATATGTGTTCAGAACAAAGTTAATATGTTAGGCCAATAGCCAAACAACCTTAGATATATTTATGCATGTTGTACCATTTGCAAGACCCAGCCAGAATAATGCAAGAAAACTATCCATAGTAATGGAAGAAAACCAAATGGCAAAGAAGTACAATTTTCTTGGCTGCTGTGGATGAAAGCATAACTGGTACAAAATACTACAAATTTGTTTTTCAGGGGAGACACATACATTAGATTCTGAAATGCAGTTGCAGAAGACTTAATTAAATTCAGAAACATTGAAGTCTTTATCTCCAGGAAGGCTGGCACAATCTGCAGTTGTACATTGTAGCATATAGTATTCTATGATACTATGTATAAAAAGCCCTTGACATTTAATGAGACATTTGGAATTTATAATGCTCATAGGTTATTAGTGATCAAAGCCTTGGACTTATTCCGTTAGAAAGGATGAGCAACTTTAGAAGTATTCTCCTGTGATTCATATGCTTTGTAAAACAGGCTCTTTTCATAAAGAGAAAGCAGCAGAAATCATGCTGGAGGTTTTGTGTGTGTGTGTGTGTGTGTGTGTGTGTGAACCCTATTCAGTTTCAGGACTTAAGGTGAAATAAGATTAGCAGAGTTCAGACCTGCATTCTCTTGCATGCTTTTTAGTCACTGTGAAATGTTTGTGGCGATTGTCAAGAATGAATGATTATAAGAAAAAAACAGATATATTTATTTCTATAGATGTATACTTTACCCTTCATCCTAATTGGAACCCAAGGTGGCTAACAATACAGGTTTCAGTAACAACAAACAAAACTTAACAGAAAACATACAAACCAACCATACTAAAACTGGATAAAACGAAGCAGCACAGTCAGTGGAAAATTTGTTATACTCCAGAGGCCTGGTGGTGTGTGTGTGTCTAAAAATATCCAGTATGGGGGACTATCAAGCAGAAATCAGGAGAGAGAGCCATAATCTCACAGTTCCATTAGGTTCTAGGTTCTGCTTCTGGGAATGCCTTGTGTCAGGCATCCCCAAACTCGGCCCTCCAGATGTTTTGGGACTACAGTTCTCATCATCCCTGACTACTGGTCCTGTTAGCGAGGGATGACGGGAGCTGTAGTCCCAAAACATCTGGAGGGCCGAGTTTGGGGGTGCCTGCCTTGTGTCATGGAGCACTGACCAGCTAGCAATAGCCAGTGGTGGGACAATAAGCAGGCATCTCCTGCTGATGTTAATGATCATAGGGGACAAAACAGGAGAAGGCTTTCCTTCAGGTAGTTGAGCCCCAGGTCACTGAAGGCTTTGTATAGGAATACAAACTCCTTGAACCAGTCTAGCAGCTCACAAGGAGGCAGTGCAAAGTTTGGAAGATCAGAGCAATACGACCCCCCACCCCACTACTTGCTGTACCAGATACCAACTGGTCAGTGGTATTTTGCACCACAGGCAGCTTCTGGATCATCTTAATGGGAAACCTGACACAGAGTGCATTCCAATAATGTAGTCAATTAATTAACGTAGTAAGGTTTAGTAAGGTTTTTGTTTTCCGCTTGGTAAATTGTTGAGACCTATGGCTGTGTCTTAGGGACGCGGGTGGCGCTGTGGGTAAAACCTCAGCGCCTAGGGCTTGCCGATCGCATGGTCGGCGGTTCGAATCCCCGTGGCGGGGTGAGCTCCCGTCTTTCGGTCCCAGCTCCTGCCCACCTAGCAGTTCGAAAGCACCCTTAAGTGCAAGTAGATAAATAGGTACCGCTTTATAGCGGGAAGGTAAACGGTGTTTCCGTGTGCTGTGCTGGTGCCGGCTCGCCAGAGCAGCTTTGTCACGCTGGCCACGTGACCCGGAAGTGTCTCCGGACAGCGCTGGCTCCCGGCCTCTTAAGTGAGATGGGCGCACAACCCTAGAGTCGGACACGACTGGCCTGTACGGGCAGGGGTACCTTTTATGGCTGTGTCTTATGCTGGGATTTACAGTTCAGTCTATTCAGAAGTTTAACAGTGCAGTCCTACATATGTGTATTCAAACCTTATTCTCCTTGAAGTCAACAGAGCTTCCCCCCAAGAAAGTGGGTATAGGCTACCAGCCACAGAAAGTATAGGATTGCTGTTGCCCCCGTACCTAGACGTAAGCCACATTTACCTCTGTGGTACTTACTTTAAAGTAGGCGTGTATATAATTACACTGTTAGTCTCCAATCCTGTGCCTGCTTGCTGGAAATTTAACCCCAATGTCCTCCAGGGTACCTTTTCTTTTTTTAAAAAAAGAGTAGACGTGTATCAGGTCAGGCTAAAATCCTGTAGCGTCTTATCTGAGACTAAACCCCACTAACCTCAACTGGACTTACTGTTGTGTAAACGTTGTAGTGTTGTGCAGTTTTTTAAGAGATACGTACAGAATTCAGCTGTAAGTCACGGCATAGGACACAACATTCATAGCAACAGGTCACAGGAGTTTACTAAACAGAAAAAGAAAACATTAACAATTAAATCAGGATGTAAGAACAGAACCACCATAGAACTGATCTACTGATTTTCTACTACTACTGATTTTCTGAATTCCTGTCTACTGATTTTCTGAATTCCTTTCCTTTGCACCTCAGGCCTGTGTTTAAGGAAGAGGATCCATTTATTACCTGGGCAGAGAGGAGCGTGACTTAATTTCCCTTGACCTCTTGGAGGCTTTTCATGAAGTAGAAAATGGAATTATTTTTTGATTGCTTGTGGAAGTTGGGGATTTAAGAAAGTTTTGCAGCGGTTCTGGTTGTATTTCACTAGTTCTCCCTCATGCAATAGTTTTGGTCGACTGCTGCTTAACTTTGTGGAATTTAACCTACAAAATGTGCAGGGACCCCAGTTTAGTGGCAGAGCACATGCCTTGCATGTAGAAGGGCCTGGGTTTGAGCAAACAGAATCAGGTAGCAGATGATGAGAAGGATGCTGTGCCTGACACCCTGAAGAGCCACTGCCAGTCAGCATAATAATCAATACAGGGGTAGATGGACAATATAGTTTCACCCAGTTACATTCAACTTCCTATGTTCCTTATACCACAGAGTTCTGACTAATACTACTAGGAGACATTATCCAGAGGCAGGGTGTTATCAGTTTTTGGTTTTGGTTTTGTTGTTTCACCACAAATTTGATATTACAAAATTTAATGTATGTTACCCAATGCAAATGTTCACTAATTCCTAGCAGAAGCAGTGTGTTCAAATTCTTATATTCTGGACTTCCACATTCCTATTGAGATATAAAGTCACAAAGTAGAATCCTGACATTGTAATTTTTTATATGGAGGAAGTTTTCCTATGGGGACCATTACATAGCTGATCCTGCATATGTAATCTGAGGTGGTGTTGTCTAGCAACAAATATACCTCGGGTACCTCGGGTTAAGAACTTAATTCGTTCCGGAAGTCCGTTCTTAACCTGAAACTGTTCTTAACCTGAGGTACCACTTTAGCTAATGGGGCCTCCCGCTGCCGCCACGCTGCCAGAGCACGATTTCTGTTCTCATCCTGAAGCAAAGTTCTTAACCCGAGGTACTATTTCTGGGTTAGTGGAGTCAGTAACCTAAAGCGTCTTTAACCTGAACATCTGTAACCCGAGGTACCACTGTATTGACTAAATCTGTAGATCATGTGTTCCTAGTCAACTTTTAGCCCTGAAGTAATAAAGATATTCTGCCTTCCCACAGGAAAGGGCAAAGTTTTTCCTGTAGAAACAACTGCCCATTCTATAGTATTTCTATTATTTAAGAACTGCTGATTGCCTTATTAAGGGTTACAGGTGGATAAAAATTATTACAGAGTACAAAAAGATACAGTTCTCTTCTGAGAGGCTCAGAATCTAATTTCTTATTCATTGCCAGTTTTATTGTAGCTCAATGGATATCTATGGCACTTTACAACCACATATAAAGATGAAAGCTACCTCTAGGAGTTCAAAGTCCTAAAGTCAGGCCATGGAAGTAATGATAAGAAAAAATATCAAAGAGTAAGGCTAGTACATAAAGACCTTGAGCACTAGAAAACCAAATTATTTCAAATCATAGTTTGCCAGGAATATTTGCTGGTTTTAAAGGGTGAACTTTTGCCAGAGGCGTTAATTGAAATAGCTACTCACCAGCAGAATGTATTGACCCTGGGAGCAAAGGCTATGAGTGCTGTTAACTTTTTCAATATATTTTGAAATTAAGGTTGCCAGTGATTTGTAATTCAAATGAACTGGTCACATTAATTAGACTTTGTAACAAGGAAAAGAAAAAAAGGGGAGAACTTACTGAAAGTATTTCAGAGATGGAAGCCAATAATTCAAGCTTTCCCAGATGTCTAAAATTTCTTGTTCAAGTTCTGTCCATATTCAGACTTGTCCATGTTTTTGTGTGTGCTGAAGGCTTTTGTAGGCTTTGATCACTGCCTTTCAATTTTTTTTAATTAAAAAATATTTATAAACTTGAAATTACTGTGTACAGTAACAAGGAACTGTGATGATGGTTAGGAATTAATGCGCTGTTTCCCAATTCCTTCTTCAGTTTCATAAATGATGGCACTAGATAGATACCTGCTATTTTACCCAATCACAATTAGCCGCTTGTTGTGGTTATCAAAGTTCTGCCCTGGTGTAGTGAAAGGATGGACTGTCCATAATTGGATTGTCAACTGAAGTTAAAAGAAACTTCAGAACGGCTTAGAGGAAGAGAGAAATACTTTAGGAGGTTTGTCTTCTTACCAAAGTGCTAAAGGAGGGAGTAAGTCAATAATGTGGAGTGACCTGCCATCTCACACTCATGCTCTCTCACATGCCCTCTCTGGCCTGGAGTGCCTTTTAGCAGTTTTACCAGGTTTGACAGCTATGACTGTTCCTGGACAGGGATGGCTTAGCCATGGTGACCAGTGCCCCAGTAACATTCCAGCTACCGGTATGTTGCTGACCTGTGTGATATGTGAATTGCCCTTAAATATCGCCAAGAAGCTTCAGTTAATGTAAGATTTGGTGACAAGAATGGCTGGAGTCATTCCTATGCAACCTACTTTGAAAAATCTATGTTGGCTGTCTTCTCACTTCTGAGACCAATTTAAGCAGTGGTGCTTAATTTTAAAGCCCTAAATGACTAGGAACCAAATACCTAAAAGAGTGACTCTTCCCATACAAGCCTGTCCAATCCTAAGATCTCCTGGAGAGGCCCTGATCCCAGTATACTCTTTAGTAGAGACACACGTTGTTTCCACAAAGGAAGGGGCTTTTCCTGCAGTTGCATCCAGACTTCAGAATGTCCTCCCTAATGGGCACATTTAGCATATTGATAACAGTTGCCTGCTTTGTAGTTTTACCAAACAAGGAAAATAATTATTATTGAAGGACAATTTCAAAGGTTTAGGCAAGTAGACAAGTTACTTTGCTTAATGATAACTAGGAATTTTCCTCAGAACGTCTTTAAATGACAGCTAAAAATGACAGCAGATGACATTGGTTGGAAGTTGGAAATGGCAAAATTATTATTTAAAAGCAATTCCAGTGCAGAATCTCGCTTAGGACATTTGCCCACCAAGTCTCAGGATGGCTTCCCAGAAATTCTGGGGTCGAGTTACATAAGCTATGAGGATGCATTGAGAAGCTGGGCTGAGTTTGGCCCATGCTTGTTGAATTCCTTGAGAATGCAGTATCTGGCAGGCAGCAAGGTGGTCATTCTGATTGCTTCACCATGTGTGCAGCTTGCGATTCAACCCACAGGCATTTGCAGGGTGGGCATTTTAGTAACTGTTTTGCTTCCGTCTTTAAAAGCCAATGGAAGCCACAATTTCTGAAAGTGGATCAATGTGATTTAAAACAAATTCAGCTCTGGGGTTAGATTATTTGAAGTTTAAACCATACCGACTTCAGAACTTCTCATAAAATGTTTTATGTTTTTCTTCAGAAATACTGCAGTGAATTTTTTTACTGATGACAATGGCAGACTTCTGAATGGGTGACAAGCAGAACAATCCACACTCATATAATGCTGAGACCAGAGGCAGGCTGCCTCTGTATCAATGGAACAACCATTGGACTGAATGCATGCTCAGCCAGTGAGGGGAGGGGAAATATACAACCAGAATATGCAAAATGTTGCAGGAAAACTGAAGAAATAGCCAGAGCAGCCTGGAAACTGCTCTGCACTAGGGCCAACCAATAAGGTGTTGTTTCTGTTCCACTACTTCCCTTATGCTGCCTGCATAGGGAAGGGACTGATGAACTCACCATGACAGGGACACCTCTCCAAAACAAGTCACAGTGTATGTGGTAGGGGGATGCAGCTGTGCTACTTTACCAGCTGCAGGGGTGCTGCCACTCTCCAGGACTGGTAGGGTGAAGGATGGTGGTGTTGAGGATTGGGGAGCAATGGGTTGGCAGTGCTGGGTGCAGCTACTTGCCCCTGCCGCTGCCAACCTAGTGCTTCCTCAACCCTCACTGCTACCCTGCCCCAGCCCACCTGGAGCCTGGATTGGCAGTGCCACTGCATCCAGGAAGCAGTAGCTCCCTACTTCACACACCAGAGCTGCCCAGAACACTCCATGCATTGCAATACACATACACCCCAATACCACAATTGTTAAGGTCTACTAAAAATGGTCTAGGGCACCAGGAAGGAAAGGTTTTTAATTTCCTAGGGAGAGAGCCACCTGAAGATGGATCTGCCCCACATATCTCCACACACAACACACAACAATATATTTTGTAAATCGCTAGTGCAAGCTGAACCTGCTGTCATTTCAGTTTTTTGTTTTGTTGCTCTGGGAAAATTAGTACTTTTAAAGCAATAACCCTAAATGAAACCCATTAACTTCAAATGTATCTGTTTGCTGGTAGGAAGTCTGCAGCCTGCTGACTCATGTCAGAAAGAAACCTTTTCTTGTCCATTGACACAACTGGGCTGCAGACTGCAGCTTGACACCATAGGCTGCACCTTTCACAGAATCACAGAATCACAGAACTGTAGAGTTGGAAGGGACCCTAAGGATCATCTAGTCCAACCCCCTGCAATGCAGGAATATGCAGCTGGTCCATACAGGGATCGAACCTCACTGTTTCTCTGGCAAGGAAGTGCTGCAACATGCCCTTTTTCTATGCTAGAGGAGAGAAACGTTGGAACTCCCTTTAAAGGGCATATTTTAAACATTTAACAGTTTATATTTCCATGCTTTACTTTGCTACATATTCTGCAATGTTTTGCTGGGGTTCTCTCACCAAAAAGTACTTTCTCCAAACTTGGATATTGGCGTCTAGGAATTATTCCTTCTTTATTATTATTTTCCTTGAACCAATAAATGTATCTTTAAGATACCCATTTTCTGTTCATATTAAATTTCTCTGGGTGTGCATATATAAATATGTAATTTTATTTTTATGCTGTCTTGCCATAGTTCAAACCATGCTTGAGGCAGCGTAACATGAAAAAATACATAATTACAACAAAAGTAGTCATAAGCAATAAACAAAACATAACAAATATACAACCAATCTGAACAATTTCCACATAAGATCTAAAATAAATATACAAAAATAATAATAATGACAACAACAATTCCACCCCAAACTCAACCCCGCCTAAACAATCCCCCAACGCAACACCCTCAGCTTTATAGCTGCAATTGGGGCCCTTCTCTTCCAGGCCAGGGGAAAAAAGGGTTGCAAAGCAGGAATTAGGTCTTCTAGAACTTGCATCCAAGATGCATGTCTCTGACTCTCTGGGTGTGCCAGGTTCATTCTCTTAGTCAACATAGCTAGGCTGCCTCATAACTGGAATAAAGGTTAGTGCTCTGTTAAATCTTTGCTGTGTCGTCCTGACTCTGATGACAGACTTCCTGTAAGCTGAGCTACATCAAAATTTATTACCCTTTGCCCAAACGTAAGTCAGAAATATTATGCACATCATGGTCTCCTGTGGTGGGCAAAGACATGGATGGAATTATGATCTCTTTGATTGGACAGCCACGTGCTTAAATGTCCATACATGTAGAAATCTACAGGCCACGTGTAGCTTAGCCGTTAACTTCTACATTACACAATTGGATGTCTAGTGCATAAGTTGTGAAGTCTTTGTTTCAAATCTTATCTTGGCTATGCTCTTAAACAAGGGACACTATTTATCAGCCTCTCATCTGGAATATATGGATGATAATATGGGTTTGCCGGCTGGGGACACTGGGATGGTGTATGTGATATGTTCTGAAACCTTAAGAGAAGTGCTGAAAATTGTTATGAGTTGTGGGTGGCAGACCACTACCCCCTCCAACCTCTGCATTCAGTGAAGGGTTAGAATTTGAACAACCTCATAAACTCATGAATTTAGCAAGGGCTGGAAATAATACAGGCTAGCTACCTCATGAGGCCAGCCTGGCAAGGCTCGCTGAGGGTGGGTCATTGAAGAAACAAAAAGCTGACAATAGCCTCGTTTGTTTAATAATGATAAGCCATTGACAAAATATAAGACCCCAGTAGTTTTGGGGTAGGATTATCTTTGCCTTTTGCAATCTTTAACAGAAGATGCCAGGGTGACCGGGATGTGTGTTTGCTGGAAGTAGAAGGGGAGTAGTTGTTTTTCTGCAAATGTTGCTGGAAAGGAGGAGGAAGTGGGCAGAACTCCATGTGGGGACTGAGGGACAGCAGCCATACTGGCTGGCTTGAGCAGGCTGTTAAAGAGAGACAGGGGGATGGTGCTTAGGATGCTCCTGAATCCAATGCTGCACTGCTGGAAAGCACAAACCCCTCTTAGGATGTGAATGCCCCACAATCCCTACATCTAGATTCAGGTTGTATATATGTATAAAGCAAGCATATATCATAAAGACACCACCGCCTCTGTTGTGCCTCCTTGTCCCAAAAGGAGACACAGTTCCTGGTGTTCTTAAGGGGGAATTCTGAGGCCTAAGGGGGTTCTTTCTCACTATCTCTATCAATATAACTTTTAAGCCAAGCAGGAATTACATTTCTTTGTGTGTGTTTTTGCATTATGCACATGTTTATGCCACTTGGCGTGATGACTTTTTATTTTTAGACGTAGCTTCCTATAGAACAGACTGAACCCAAAATGAGTTCAGAAACACACCTGGATTTGCTCTACAGACCTGCATATAAATATCCAGTAAACTGATTACATTTGGAGACAATACACTTAAGAAAATATAATGCCCTGTGCACTGGAGAAGCAGGTTAATATTAGCTGATTTATATAGCATACTAAATTGAAACAGCATTTCCCACAGACAAATAACAGGCATATGGAATAAGAGAAACAGTGATGGCATATTAGGGTAATTTTATACAGACATGGTAGTGTTAAATAAATTGTGCAGTGTTGGTGGCTGGTGCCCATTGGGACAGTAGAGTGGAAAGCAGGGACGCCAACAATAGGTGTGCATTCAGAAGGTTGTAGCCATGATAGTTTTCCTGATTATTATGCTAGCACTTTTGTCCCAGTTTCAAATGCTCAGAGTTGTCTACACCCAGAAAGATGTCTCTCCATTCAGGCAAACAAGAGGCATTACCACAGTTCAAAGACACGTGTGGCCAGGCAAAAACACTTGAGGGGCATGGAGAAAGCCTGAAGAGCTGTATTCAGGCTCCCAGGGCTGGAGATTCCCCACCCCTAGTTCCACTGAAGTTTCGTTTATCATTAAAGTTGTTGTTCTTGGCTATGCTCCTCTTGGCTTGTGTCCTGGGAGAATATATAACACATTGCACAACTCTATAATTGTAGAAATACCCCCCTTTGCAACTAGGCAATAGAAGGTTTCTTTTTTCTTTTTTAGGTGGCCAAAGTAACCAGGAAGTTAATGACATTCTTTACATATAGCACTTTTTAATTGGCCAGGTGCAGAATGGGAGCTTTAAGTTTCCTTTGAGATACTGCCAAGGCAGAATATAAGAACAGATGAACCCATGATCTGTTCAGGTACGACAATTTTAAATGGTTTTTGTGCGTGCATAAAATCTGTCAGTAAATATATTTAGGAGTTAAGGAGTAGAAGTGTTGTTGAGTGTTTTGAAAGCAGAGGCAGATGGAAAGTGAATCTCAGAGGAACAGTTGTCATCTTTAAATTGGCAACACCACTGAGGAAACTGGAAGGATTGCAGGCTGAGGGGACAATTTTACCTGCGTTTCAGATCAGCTCTGCTCTTTCTATAGCCATGATGGCACTGTGAACACAATAGGACTGAGTTCATCCCAGGGTTGCGGGCAAAGATGACAGCATTAAAAATGAACCCAATAAAGTGAAATTTCATTCTATTGAGAGGGGAGTGATTGCAGTTTGGGAGAAGAATTATGAGGTTTGTTTATTTTGGTGGCAGCATAACTTCTTTTTTTCTTCTCCAACAGAAAAGCTTTGTTATAATTAAGCCAAGAGGGAGGATTCTGTTTTAGTGATGCAGAACTCAACACAGAGAGTTGATTTAGATTCCCTGCAAGAAGGATATGCTGCTGTTAGATCAGTTAACACTCTGCTCCACAACCCTTCAAAGCAGAGATCAAACATCAATTTGTAAAATTAAGAAAAGTGGCATAGAAAGAAAACGTGTAAAGTTGCATGCAGGTGGGAAACCTTTTCTGTGTGTGTGAAATCAGTGCTATTGACCTTGGGCCACCTTTTGTGTTCTGACAACTGAAAGAGAATAGGGTTTCCAGTTTGATGTGCGGACAATGGTAAGTTATAATATTTATTCTTCTCCCATTAAAACTTTCATTTTCTGATTCTGCACATGAAGCTGCTGTTAAAAACAAGAACCACACCATCCATACCACCCCGCTCATCTGTAAGTTTTAAGTAAGAAGTACATGAACTGGCTCTATGTGAACAGGCATTATCATCACAATTGCAATATAAGAAATTAATCTCATTTTATACATTCATTCATTATTTCATTCCTTACTGCATAACACAGTTCTTTGAAGAATCCAACCCTCAATTTAATTATACTGGATTGAAGGACACAAGGAGGGAGGTAGTCTCATATATAAAGCACCAACAGTGCTATTCTCCCATCCAAATTTCTCAATAGTTAATAACACATGGCATTCAAGGCAGCAACTCCAGAGACACCAGTGTGGCAACTGGAACATATATTTACAGCTGAGCTCCTCTGGTTCAGTGGCTATTATTATATTTGTACCTGAGAGACTTGAGCTGTAATCCAGCTCAGCAGCTGAGCAGACTTGAGAAAATCACTAAGAGTGTGATTCAACCAAAATAAAGCACTTCTAAGTATCACTGTTAATGTGATAGAGCTAAGCATGTGCTTACATTTGACTGAATAGTGTCCTGTGAATGTAATCCACAACTAACACCTCTGGAATAATCCTGGAGACTCCCATGGGAATTTCATGGTACCTGGATCACAAGTCACACCTGAGTCTAAGTTCTCTATAAAACAAGGATGGAAAACATAAAACAAGGATGGACAACCAGAAGTTGTTGGACTCCAACTCCCATCAGCTCCAGCAAGCTTGGCAAAAATCATGGATGATAGGCATTGCAGTCTGGCAACACCCAGATGATCACAAGTTTCTCACTCCTGCTATAAACCATAAAAACTAATTATTGGGGATGTGTGCTAAGCTGCGTATTTAATTTGGACCCCAATTTGGTGCTTTGGAAAACAGCCTGTCTTGATCTGAAGTGCTTTGTAGTCTGCTTGATTTGCTTAAAGGTCAACTTCAATTTGCTTCATTTCTCTTCCAAATCTTTATTTTTGTTTGTGGGGAAGTTATTCTATCAAAAGGGAGGAAGTTATTTTTGTTTAACTTCCTCCCTTTTGATAGAAGTGGATGAAATTTGCAGGCATGTTATCCCCACCCAAATAGATAAACTAAAGGCAGATAGGTCCAGGGATATTTGTAGTGTGTGTGTGTGTGTGTGCGTGTGTGTGTGTGTGTGTGTTGTAAAAAGGACAGAATAATCTGAAATTTGCAACAAGTTTCCACTTCTGAGGGCGTATATCCTACCAAATTTCAGAAGGTCCCCCAGTGGTTTTCCCACAAGGGCAGCCATTTCTTCATTTCCCCACCCCCTTAACTATTAGGACATTTTCAAATGGCCACAACTCCACTCCAATCCTTTGATAGAAGTGGGTGAAATTTGTAGGCATTGTAGCAGTTAAGATGTGTTGGTGGTTATGGTTTAACTTCCCATGGGCGGTTTGGAATTTAAATATTTCCTTTTCAGAACACAGAGAAGGACATGCTTGTGAAAATAGAAGAGGTGGGGAAAGTGTCCAATCATTTCTAGTATTTTACATTTTGTGGGGCAGAGATCGAAAGAGCAAGATTGAAATTGCATGTCTTGGCAGCCTCAGACAGAAGAAGAGGAATCATAGAATTGTAAAGTTGTAAGGTATCACAAAGGTCATCTAGTCCAACCTTATGCAATACAGCAATATTTGGCCCAATATGGGGCTTGAACCCACAATCCTGAGATTAAGAGTCTCATGCTCTACCAGCTGAGCTACCAAGGAAGGGAGAAAAGGAGCAGGTGGGGATAGGGGCTGTAAGACTGGCACCCAAAGGTAGAGGAGTGAGGTGACCCTAGATGTCCGGCAGTGGGAAGAAGAGATGCTCTCTCCTCTGCCCTTCCTGTGGACTGAGATCCACATCAAGGAGGTGGGAGGACTTTGACCAGCCAGAGGTAAGGGCTGAACAGGAGGCTGTCTTGTTCCTCTGCCTGCCTATAAGTGGTAGGGAAGCTACTATTGCAGATCTGCCCCACTTGGCAACCCACCCCTGCCTCTGTCTAATGTATTTTTCACACTTTACAGTTAAAAGAAACAAAACCATTGATACCCTGCTGCTTTGTGGTTTGGTTTGAAATTTTATATATACTGTAATAGTCACAGCACCCAAACAGATAGTGGTGGTTTAGGAGAGAAGAACAGGATGAAGGTTACTGTAATCCTAGATAAATAGGATCTATATGAATAGATAATGGGGTTAAAAACACAATGCTAAACTTGTTTACTTGGATATAAGTACCACTGAGTTCAGAGGAGCTTACTCCCCAGCAAGTATGCATTGGATAGCTGTTAAACTACAAAACTGCATATCTTTCTTTCATGAAACAAAAACAACAAAAAATGCTGAGTATACTATGACAATTAGTGCTCCCATCAGAGAAAGCACAGAGGAAATCAACATTCTCTTATAAACTGCACTTAATATTCTGTTTGGGCACCTATTTGACTAAAATAATAAAACAAACAAACAAACAAACAAACAAACAAACAAACACCATTTAGTGTAGGCCTGGAAATGCAGGCATAAAAGGAAATCCTCACCAGGGGATTAATTTATTATTGTTGGTGGTTCTACTGTTATTTGTAAATTAAGGGACAGCAACAAGAAGGAAGTGAGATAAGGCACAGTGTCTTGGTTCATGAGCAGTAACAAGTAAGAACACATTAAATAATAATTATTTTTTTTAAATTAGACAAAATTTTACTATCTCAGAAGTTACGGGAAATGTACACACATGAATAAGAGTAAACAAGACATGTAAAAACATGCTTTGGAAACCCTGATTACATTATCAGAGATTGTGCCATCCTCTTTTTCAGGGCTGCATTGGAATGAGGTCCAATGAGAAAATGGTTTATGTGAATTCATAATGTCTCATTGAGAACACTTGGTGCTCAGTTTTAAGGAACTAAAAACACCTGAATGACCTAACAATCACTACACCACTTCACTAGAGTAATAACGTCTTCCTGAGCTTTGTCCAGTTATATCCTGAAGCCTGAAACCCCCTTTCTAGAAGTTAACAGAAGTGATAATATTTTATGTCTCAGTGTTTATTCTTGAGATGGGACATCATGTCAGCTTTGACTTTAAAGTAAAATCTCTCACCAAGCAGCATACCAATTTAACCTCAAGTAAATTTGATTTAACAACATGCTACAAAGCAGTGGCGTAGCGTGGGTTGTGAGCACCCGGGGCAAGGCAAGTAATTTGCGACCCCTAACCCGTGGATTTGCCCTAACCCCAGATGTTGCGCCCGGTGCGGCCGGCCCCCCCTGCACCCCCCACGCTACGCCACTGCTACAAAGAGGTCAATGATGAATGAACATCCAGATGAAATATGAGTAACAACAGAAGCAAATGGGGGGAAAGCTTTGCTGCAGAGTCTTTTCATGGCTCTCTTGGTATATTACTATGAATAATTTCATCAGATTTCCTTCCTACTCTGTTTTAGGCAGTGGTAGAATACACCTAGTGATTAGAACACTTGAATTTTATCTAATATTCTGAGATTGGGAAGCAGCATCAAATCACGATTTACAATCACAAAATACTATATAAACTTCAGCAAGGGCATTGCCAACCTTTTTGGACAAATATAGCCAGTGGTGGATTTATAAAGGTGTTGGCAGTCCCCTCCCACCGCCCCGAGCGCTGAGCCGAGGAGGCACAAGATAATGATGAATTAAAAAGGAACAATGAATTAAAAAGGAATTACAGTGGTACCTCGGGTCACAGACGCTTCAGGTTACAGATGCTTCAGGTTACAGACTCCGCTAACCCAGAAATAGTACCTCGGGTTAAGAACTTTGCTTCAGGATGAGAACAGAAATTGTGTGGCAGTGGCAGCAGCAGCGGGAGGCCCCATTAGCTAAAGTGGTGCCTCAAGTTAAGAACAGTTTCAGGTTAAGAACGGACCTCCGGAACGAATTAAGTTCTTAACCCGAGGTACCACTGTATTGTGAAAATAAGATGGGGGGGACGACAACAATTTTGTCCTCACTCAGGTATTGTGAAAATAAGATGGGGGGGGGGCAATTTTGTCCTCCTCAGGGAGCTGTATTACCAAAGTTTGCCGTGGCAGGTAACCTTGTGTGTAGCCTTGTGGGAAGCCAATGAACTGTGATATGGAGCATGTGCCTAGAACAGGGGTTGTCAACCTGCTGCCCATAGTCACCAGTACTCCCTCTGACATCCATGGAAAGTTTCAGCAAATATCCACTCAGAAATCCACCATATATGATATGTGGGAGACCATCTGCACCATTTTAGTCTCTTTTTATGCTGTTTTCAATGTGGCAGTCACACACAACACAGCAGCCATTTTGTGCCAGGTGCCAATAGCACTATCTCAAAATTCCAAGTGTGCCCGCTGCCAGGGAGCTGAAAAGCACTCTATTAATACTATTTTCTGGTCTCAGCTCTATAGGTAGGACCATAACCACTCTAACAAAGTGTCCCCACACAGCTGGTTCAGGAGTATCTCATAGTCAGTGGTAACAAAAGGTGTAGGGAACGAGAAGATGGAATAAGGTTGCATGCTGCTGATCCCACTCTAAACAAAATGGAATCCATCAGGACAAGCAAGCCTGATTCAGTTCCCTGACCAAGCCTGAAACAAAACTGGAATGAGTCTAGATAATCCATATCATCTACAGAAGTCTGCAGTTGCCCCACCTTGACCCTCTCCACCAACTTCAATAAAAGGGGTGGGGACTCACAGGCAAAGCACCAAGTGCAGACCCTCTAAGCCCATCCCAAGATGAAGTCTGGACTGGTGCTATCTGGGTGGGCACATCTGAGTTAAGTTAGATGCACTTAGTTCACCCACTGAGGTTTCACCAGCTCAGTTCTTTCTTCATTCATGATCAAATTGTGGATCACCATGGTCTTATTTTGGGCTGGCCTGATGTTATGTGACAGCACTGCCAGACCGGAGGGCTCAGTGGATAAACGAATAGGTTTTTTCAATACTGGGAGATTGAATGGTTAATAATTGTAGGAGATGCCACCTACCTTCCTGAGGCTGCATGGGACAGAAGAACTGCTGGTTGTTGTTTGTGTCAAGATGGCTGACTGCTGTTAGATGTTCTGACCTTGATTGTGTTCTACATTAAAATAAATGGTTAAGTCCTGTTAGAAAGTAGCAGTATATGTTCTTCCTGGAAGCCTGGAAGCTCCTGACTTTCTACCACAGTAGCTACCACAGTGATGCTTCAAAGCAGTATTTCAAAGGACAATGCCATAAGTGTTTGCAAGAGAAAGCTATAATGGAGGTAGAAAAACAGGAGCTTAGTTAGAATTTCTTCCTGTGCTTTAGTTCCCGTTTTCCTTCTTGCACTTTAGCTTTTTCTTGCTGTTCCAACAGTATGACATACACGTTAGAATTATATTTTGACTATGCCCCCAAATGTTTGACATTTTAAATGTTAATCTGCACAGTAATCAAGACAGGGCATTTTATTTGTCAAAATACCTACCTTAAACTTCAAAGGTTTTGCCTCTAAATACCGAAGCAATCAGTGCACACATTAAATAAAGGTCAAAAGCTAGGTTTACCATAGGCATTTATATTGCACCATAAATTCATTTCGCAAACTATGATATACATTAGGTGGTTAACCTGGGGCCCTGGATCTTGCAGTCCTTGCAAAACAAATGGTAAAGAGTTTATTGAGAAAAAGGTAGTGGAAAACTTCTTTGCAGGTGGCAACAGTGTTGAGATGTATGAAGAGGAAGTAAAAGTAGAACATATCTTTTCAACACAGTTTAAATGGCAGCAAAAGAAAATGCCATTTGTGTCATAAAACAATTAAATGTTGCATGACATTTTGTAGAAGGCAAGGTTCATCATGATAAATTCAGTGTAATGGAATCCACAGAACTCTACAAAGGTCATTGGGTATAGTCAACTCTCTGCACTGACAGGCTTCCATAGACTTAAATAATCTATGATCAAATTCAAATGTTTTGTTTTCAATACAACTGCTGCCCCAAACCACAGTCCCTTGAGTAGGGATCTATATGCTTCCTAGAATGGTTAGATGTTATTGCTTCAGAGACCACCAGATTTGCCTTTGGAGTTATTATACTTTGTCCAAACATCAACAGAACCATTGTGTTGTAGTGGATAGACTCAGACTGGAGAGTGTTGGAATGTGTTAGATTCAAGGTCAGCCAAGAAGCTCACTGGGTGACTTTGAGCAAATCATTCCCTTTTATCCTGACCTAACCAGCTTCACAGGTTAGTTGCATGAAGTTAAAATGTAGATAGGGGATAGGGATAGGGCAAAATCTCCAGTTACTCTGCAGTATTCTTTGGCATGTATTGAAATTAGAATACTGTATATTGCTTGCTGTTACATCTTTCTATGTATCAAATGAACTGCTCAAGCTACATCACTACTAATGGATGGGTGCACTGCTCACTTCAGTGTTGATCGGCTACTATTTAATGAAGACTAACTTATGAAAAATTTATTCCAGAGTGCTCAGTTTATTGATGAAATGAGTACAAAGCCAGGTTGTAAGGAGCAGCTTTTTTAAAAATAGTTTTCTATAAGTAGTTTACTTTTCATTTAAGGTCTTAATGGAATACAGCCATTTACTTCAGCTGTTCAAAGGCACGGGTTGATGGGACATACTAAATAAGGAACAGTGAAGACAACAGGAACAGTGTAGGTTACAAAATTTGAAGCAGAGTTGAAAGCTATGTCAAGATATTATCAAACTGCAGAATACGATCATCATGAAGAGGAGAAACCAGAGTTCTAAAGAACATCAGAAACCAAAAAAGGGGAGCGGGGATAAAAGTTACAATTTTTGTAAAACACTTTGTGTCAGGGGTTCAGGAGCAGAGACACAGGGGAGAGAGGAAACGGAGAGCGAAGGGGAAGAATCTGAGGGCAGCGTAGGGGAGTATGACAGTGGCCCGAGAGATTCCATGAGCTTCTCCAGCGATTCAGAAGATTCCCAGAGGGGGGCGCCGATGGCCAGGGCAAGGGGGGTCCCAGGGGGGACACACCAGAAGCAAGGGGCTAGCGGGGACTCCCAAAGCAGCAGCGGGAGATCAGGACCAGTTCCCCCACCAGAGCGGAGTGGGGGGGAAGAGTCCCATGAATCAGGGCCAGCGTCTCCTCCAGTAGGGAGAGAAGATGAGTCAGGGCTGGCCGCGCCTCCATCGGAGAGTGAGGGAACAGAGGGGGGAAGCAGTGACAGGAGCAGTGAAACGGTCAGAAGGAAGGTTGCCGGCTGGGAGCGCGCGCCAAGTTCAAATGTACAGGTGCGCGGGACAGCAGAAAACC
Organism: Podarcis erhardii; assembly: GCF_964252035.2. Lineage (NCBI taxonomy): Eukaryota > Metazoa > Chordata > Lepidosauria > Squamata > Lacertidae > Podarcis > Podarcis erhardii. Next base: position 98,351,608 of record NC_138497.1, on the reverse strand, counting down.
CGGATTGGGAACCAGGTCCTAAAGCCCGCCGGAGGCAGGGGGAAGACTCAGGGGACTCAGCGTCAGAAGAGTCTAGAAAGGGCAAGACCCCAGCGGACAGGAGGACCCAGAGGAGGAAAGAGCAAAGGAAGAGGTGGAGCAAGGCTAGAGTCTTAAACTGGTGTCTGGGGGGAGGAGATTCAGACGGAGCTTCAGCGGTCTAGAGTTGAGACGTAGAGCTGCGCGCCGCGGCTTTGAAATCGAAACTGAACTTCAATAAAGACTTTTGTATATAACAAGAACTGGCGTTGGTCCTTTGTGAGCTGGGACCTTGGGCAGCTCTGACACTTTGAGTTTTTGTTTTGTTTTTTTACAATCAAGCAGTGTATGAATTTTATGAAATAAATTAAAAATATGTTTTGCAGCCATCAAGTTCTGTAGCATTACTTAGCTGCTTTGTTCATTAATCAGAATCTATCGACAGCTCCAACTCTCCATCACAACCAGCAAGGGAGGAAGCAAAAACTTGCAAGCAGCCATAAACTGGAAGATTGGCTTTCAAGGCTTCTAGTACAGCACGTGGAACTTTCCCTATCAGTGTGGTATTAGTCCTCAGAATGTCTGCATGCCATTAGAAACTGATAAAGATTTGGCTCCTTTTCAAGCTGCTGAAAAGCTTAAGATCAATATCTTATGGTTTATCTGAAGGTGATTAAAACAAATAAGCCTTATGCAGCACTTTTTATTGATCTCCTTCAGGCCCTTCAATCAACATCACCGAGAAAAACGGTTAAGAGCTTGTGAGATACATTAATATTCTGGAAAGACAGTGTTATTGTTAAAGAGTTCAGTCAGTGGCAAGATCTCCTATTTTCATAGTGGAATGGCAGGCTGTTCTTTGTTGCTCTCCTTGAATTTGATTTGAGTGGGATCGCAACTGTAAAAGTGTCGTTGGCAGTGGGGTAAACAGAATTTTGCTTCAGGAGCTAACAGACATCTAATTACTTCAGGTAGCAAATCTGCCCTTGAAACCAGTGTGTTGTGATGCGTGATTTGGAGAATGTGGAGAGAGACAATATTTTCTCTGCACTCTTGTAATGGTAGAATTCAGGGTTACACGACGACTGCTTGCCTCTTCCCCTGATGTGCAGTGATTGCGGCCTGATGCTGGTCGCAGTGACTCTGGGGGTGGGGTGGGGGTGCTGGTTTCCCGTGAGACCAGGAAGGATGTTATTTCCTCCTCCAGTAGTCACAGGGGCTTCCATTGACTCATCCATGGTTCTGACTAATCACAGGCGGGCCAGGGGGAGATCACCTTAATACAGTGGTACCTCGGGTTAAGTACTTAATTCGTTCCGGAGGTCCGTACTTAACCTGTTCTTAACCTGAAGCACCACTTTAGCTAATGGGGCCTCCCACTGCTGCTGCGCCGCCGGAGCACAATTTCTGTTCTCATCCTGAAGCAAAGTTCTTAAGCCGAGGTACTATTTCTGGGGTAGCAGAGTCTGTAACCTGAAGCGTATGTAACCTGAAGTGTATGTAACATGAGGTACCACTGTATGGTATATGTAAGGAAGATAATGGATGACTGATGAAGAACCCTGCATGACAGGCAGGGAACGGAAGAACTCCCAGGCTGGGAGTACAAATGGAAGTTTCCAAGTTGAGGGTCTGCCCCCTTTTGTGTGAGACAAGAGTTAAGATCTACCCCTGTGATAGAGGGCTCTGCATATTATTTCTCTCTCTCTCTCTCTCTCTCTCTCTCTCTCTGTCTGTCTGTCTGTCTTTTTTCTTTTCCGTCCTATTTTCTTTCTTTCTTTCTTTCTTTCTTTCTTTCTTTCTTTCTTTCTTTCTTGTTTTTCCCCTTCTTTCATTCTCTATTTTTATTTAGATTTATTTGGATTTTATTGTATCATATGTTCAAAGCTTTCAATAAAAAAAACCAGATTAAAAAAGAAAAGATATGCACCAAGAGGTGATCCTTAACCTGGGATTAATCCTGCTCAGTAATCAACCAGAAGTTGGGTTGGGTGATTCTGGATATACAACCATTGCCTACGCCAAGAGTTTCTTACATTTGTAATCAATAAAGTTGTAGCCTATTTTATCCCAAAGCGATTGCCCTGTGATTATTTCATCTTCCCATGTTAGCCCCCAACTGCTTGCAGCCTCACTGCGCCTGAGCCCTCAATGAAATCAACTGGAACAGATAATAGACAAGATGGATAAAATAAAATAACCGAATGGAGAGTGTCCAGAAGAGAGTGACCAAGATGGTGAGACTGTGTCTCTAGGTATGAAGGGAAAGGAGGGGAATAGGAATGGAAGCAGGTCCTTTTTATGTGCCCCTGCCCATGGATGCCCAACAGTGGGGTAACTGGATACCCCAGTACAGGAACCTTTGCTCTGATCCAGCAGCATTCTTGTTTCCTTCTGTAGCCTTGAGTGTAAGTAAATAACAACATGTATAAGGAACAATACTTTCATGTCCTTTCTCTCTGACTAAATCATTCATTGTTATGACCCTACATAGAAAACAGCAACTCACGTCATAGATGAATTCCGACTATGGCAAATTGTTTTTGTTTAGCTAGGAAGCAACAGTCAAGCTATCAATCCCAACAAACCCACTCTTCTAGTAACGTAAGCTGAGTTTTGGCTATAAAATACAACCACCTAGGCACCTCTCTATATAATGGTGGAATGACTGTGAGCAAGCAGTGACTATTGCTTAAGCAGGAATACAGCACCATGGACCTTTCATCCTCCAGGAACAACTGATACCAAGTTCCTAAAAAAACCAAACCGAGTTTCACTGTTACACTTAACACAAGCCAGTGACCATAAACCCTGAAAAGGCTGAGGAGCAATGAGTTCAGTTCTTATTTCGAGAGTTTTCTGAATGCCACCTAAATCCCACTGCTGATTTTGAAGCAAATGGGTTGGTGGAATTGTAACTAGAGACTGAGAAACATGATTAGTGAAGAAATCTATCGTTGGAGGAGCATACATTATTCACTACAGTGTCACACCTTTTAGAAACTGAGAGAACTGAAGTAACATAGTAAACAGCAGTGTAGAATCACCAGACATGGATAGCAAAAGCAGAGAAATACAATCTGTGGGCAGAGATGTGCCAATTAACCATCTCCCTTGTGAATTTTTAAAAATACCTTTGCTATACTTATTTTAAAGTTCCTCAAAAATTCCTGCAGGTGTTTCATCTGAGCAGTACCCTTCAAATCCACAAACTGAATTTTATGTTAGGTGAAATTCAGAGGCTTTTCTCCTGGTAGGCTTATGTTTATACCAGTTACACGGGAACCTTTGGGACTGCAACTCCCATAATCCCTGACTACTGGCAATGCTGCCTGGGGCTGATGGGAGTTTGAGTCCAACAAACATAGGGAGGACCACAGTTTCGCCAACCACCTGATGTATACCTTCCTTCCTTCTCCTAATATATTTATTTATTATTTATTTCAACTGTTTCTAAGTAGTGCACATAAAGATTGCAAAAAGCATACAATACATAAGATCAATGGAAATTAACCAAAAGAACATAATTACCTAAATTTACGCCATGTCTTTCTGATACAGGACAGAAAGGGTTGTCAAACAAACTAGCAAAAGAAATGGACCTAGCCAGAAGTTGATAAGGGATTGTTTGTTTTAACAGGCCATTTAACTAAAAAGCACATTTTAAAGTCAAACTATATGTGATGCAAATGCTCTGTGTTTCCAGTTTCCAGTGGCTGTCTTTCTGAAAAACATTGGTGGGGCAGAGCCTGATTTAAGGTCTGGGGCTATAGCACGGGTTACATGCTGTGCTCCAGTCTGGTTCCCTGTCTTAAATTGCACACACATCTGCATTTTTTTTTTAAAATGTATGGACAAAAGCTCTTATAACAGTGAGTTTCTATCTCTGTGGCTCACTGTAGATTTGGAGGTGAGCAATGTGTCTTAAGTCAGGGAATATGCATTGAGCTACACCCCTGTCACCAATGTCATGGCTCTGCTCCAAATCTACCACCAAACTAGCTTTCATGTTGCATTGTGTTGACACCAAGATGAATAGATTTTGTCATGAGCTCCTTGACCTATTAAAAATAACAATGGGCTTTGATGCTGGAGCTGCCCCAAACTGCCCTTGGCTCCAACCCAGACCTGCTCTGCTTTCCGCAGCCTCACCCAGACAGTTTTACAGTACCTACAGGCCGCACCCAAGTACCCCAGTGAATATCTTATCTCAAGGCATAACAGGCAGAGGGTTAAGTAAAAGTCACTTCTGAGTCTGCAGCATGATTCTGAACACAGAAGTGTAGAAATAGTCACAGGCAACCTTTACAGCTCATGGGCTTTCCTAGGAGCTTGTTTGCAGTTAATGTATACATGATGTTGTAATGCTTGTGAAGTTAGAATAGTTGAAGCACCACATAATTCAATTATCAGCATTCTTCTGCCGAAGGTACTTCTGAGAGACAGTGCCACCTTCAGTCTTAATAAGCAATACTACCAAAGGAGACTGCAGTTTTATGCCCACTTTCTTTAGAGAAAGGACTTGCAGAGGACTGTACTGTACAAAAGGGGGAAATAATAAGTAATAAAAATAAAGACAATAAACAATGCATTGGGGCAAAAGGAGGGAAAAACTCAGATGGTCTTTGTCTGTGGAAGATAGAGGTTAGTGTAGACACAGCCTTCCAGTGGTTTGGAAGAGAACAGACGCTCATTTAAAATCTGAATTCTGTCCTCCCCCCCGTCAGGGGTGCCAACTTGAATAAAATATTGGGGGGGGGGATAAGCCCTGCCCCACATAATCGACAACAAGACATGGTGCGCACACAGTCTTTGAATAGCAATGCCCATCCTATAGTCTTCTAATAGGATTCTCACAAAAGGGAAAGCATCTGGTTGGGCACTGTAAGAACAGGATTCTGGACTAGATGGGCCATTTTGCTCTGACCTACAGGGCTCTTCTTATGCTCTCAAGCGGCCAAACCCACTGTGCCCCTGCAGCCCCCCAATGTAAACTGATTGCTTCTTTCCTCTTCAATTTGGCTCCAAGAGTGAATTTTCTATTACTGTTGCCTCACAGTAGAATTCTTGGCTAATAAAAGCCAAAATGAGGAAGTACTAGATCTATGGTTCAGGATCATTAATAACTCAGGAAGTGCCTTGGCTTTGCAGTTTAATATATTGGAACGACTCACATTAATAAATTTTACTTAAAATAATTTGCTTCTTGTGGCACCCTTTTTGGCCCATGATCTCCGAGTGCTTTGCAAGCAGAAAGCCAAAGAACAGAAAAGTATTAGGCATAAAGTGAATAATGAACCCTTCTCCAATTTTCTTTAGATGGGATGGGAAAAAAATTAACAAGCAATTTACACTGATGTAGACCCATGAACCTTAATGGGTAACATGAGTGCCAATGCCCAACCAACCCTCCTCCCAAATGATTAACATTTCCCATGCTTCACTGGCAGATATTAATACCAAGGATTTCATTTTTAGCTCCCTTTTAAACTGGAGTAAATCCTGACTATAGTATGGTATACTACAAGGATAATAAACCTGTGGTCTTCATATGCTCCTGGACTACATCTCTCATCATTCCTGATCTTTGGCCATACAGGCTGGTGCTGATGTGAGTTGCAGTCCAACATCTGGAGGTGCACAGGTTCCTCATCCCTGAGGAACTAGCTGTAGGTATATCTGCTAATTCCATAAGAGCTATTGAAAACTTGGAGTTGTCTATTTGATCCTGAATGATCCGAATCAGGTTTGATACATCAGATAAGTCTGTACAAGACACAGATATATATCTTATGGAAACCAGCAGTAATTGACAAGGTGATAGGTATAAAGGCAGTGGCTCTCATTTGGTTAGAACTACTACTATTACCACCGCTACCGCTACCGCTACTACTAGACTCAGGATACTGACCATTTCCATCCCCAGATCTGGTTCAGCAGCAGATGTGTTGTTCTTTTCCTTTAAACTGAAGCATGAATTGTGTGCGCATAGTTTCAAATGACAGTGATCTGCTGCAATCTTGGTAGCTGCTGAGTCAGGTATATATTGCATCCATCACGTCCCGAGGAAGCTGCTCTCTGCAGTATATCCCACAGTGTGAATGACTGGTGGATTGATTGAATGACCCCGTCTCACTGTTTCCACTTAACCTCAGCAAAAGTTTGGGTTGTGGGGAAGTAGAGACATGCATTTCACTTTTATTTTCTTTTTGATCAACTGCATCATAGCTTCAAGCCATTTCTGTCAGACACATGGATGCTGTAGATATTATCTTAGGTAAAGAAATAAGTAGGCAAGCCTATCAAACAGGACCATCCGCTCCCCAGTGTGTGATTGATGTATATTGTTTTCCTAAAAAAGAAAAAGAAAAGATAAGTTGGAGCTACCTTTATAGGCTATTTTGTTGTCTGATGGACATAGCTCCTATTTAGATTTTTTTCAAACACTGAAGAAAAAATACTAATAGCATTTTAATGGGAAAACAAATCAGATATACAAAGGGGTATTATTAACCTGAACACAGTGGTGCTTACTGGAGCATATGATGTTCCTCTTTTAAAAATGATGTGGAAATTGTAAATGTTACTGACATTGTGTGGAGATGCAATCACACTGCTAAGCTTTCAAACCTACCTATATTCATGATACCATACCCTGTGAATTGCTTTATTAATATGCATTTTTCACTTGGAGTCTGCTAAGTGTCACAGATCAGAACTCATTTTTCTATGAGAATAGTGACAACACTCTAGCTCACACCATACCAAACTGTTTCTGAGGGCTGTGTGGCACAAGATGAACTGCCTTCAGAGCGAAAGGCAGCAGAATGAAGCAACCTACCTCATCCATGAGGATGGATTGATTGAGGCATCTAATCATAAGCCTGCATGTTTATCAAAGCTTCTATATATTTCAATCAAGGCTTGTATTTAAAAATGAGCTTAAAAAAAGGATTTTCAAATGTTTCATGCCAGGCAAAAGACCAGCTGCCTAAAAGAACCTTGGCAAGATGTTTTTCCTCCTAAGACAAGAAGGGCCCCATTGATTTATAGTAGAAAAACAATTCTCAAAGTCATAAAAAGGGAGAATTACATATGCTGCCCCAAGGCTGAGAAAACACCATTAGGAATGGGGAAAGATAATACTAAAGTGCCTCCCAGTAAAATGAGCCAGATCTTCTTTCTAAGGTTAAAAGGCCAGGAGCAATGGGGAGAAACATTTAGCTGGAAAGAGAACATTTTTGGGGAAGTCTCTTCTAAAGCTGTTTCTTAAACTGAGAGAGTTAAAAAAGGTTAAAATGTGTTAAATGTTGGAAAGGCAACTGGCTTGGCAGAAGAAGCAGCTTCTTCCTATTTTATTTTGAGGCTGGAGAGGAGGGGGAAAGGGGGAGGTGCAAACTAAAGAGGCTTCTTTTAAAAGCTGTGTTTTATTGAGTTCCTTCCTTTACACTTTGAGAAGCTTTATTCTTTTAAGAGGCTACCTATGATAAATGTATGAAATATATTAGCTTAAATATATTGGCTTAAATGTAATTATGCAAAGGATTTAAGGAATGCTAGATTCTTATTTCATATGGTTGTAAGAGTTGTATTTATCCTGAAATTAAGTCAGCCACCAGCCCCCCCCCTTGCCAGACAGAAGACGCCATCCGGGCAGTCTTGATATATAGTTGTCAGGCATTTTGTTTAGAAACATTAAATGAAGGAAATCTTTCAATGTTTATGTGAAACTCAAGATCCTTGACATCTGTTGAACATAAAATGTAAGATTAAACCATTTGTTTTAGAAGGCAATAGGGCAAGAAGGGCAAGAGGTGAGCTGGTAATTAAGATTCCATGTAAGATATATTATTACTTATTTGTCATTTATATATAGCTCTTTGTCTCCCATATAAGGGCAAGGAAGTGGGTGTATCTTTTGTGGGTGTATCTTTTGTGATTGGCTCTAGCAAACAGCCAATAGGAATTTCAACCAGGCTGATTGGACAGAGGCAGCCACAGGAGGAGCAAAGGGGGCTGGATTAAGGGAATATAAGTGCTGGCCAGAATGGCAGGAGGCCAGGCCAGAGCTTGGTAACCATGTACCACTGTGCCTCTTATTTATTTGTCTGACAAATAAATTACTATTTTAATTTCTCTATTGCTGCGTTGAATATTTCATTCCAGCTAAGCGTTAACCACAAGCAGGGTGCTACATTTTATGGTGCCCTGTGACTCGGATAAGTGGTCTGCTGGAACGCAGCCCCTTCGCCCTACTGGGCAGGGTACAAGAGAGAGGACAACTGCTTACCCAAAGCGCGCACTGGTAATTTTTTTCCAGGGGGAACGCAGAAGACTCGTCTGTCTGATACCCTGCTCACTGGCGGCGACGGACCGGGGGAAACAGGGAACCAACCAAGGGTAAGTGCACAAAGGGATTTTTGGCCCTCCAATTAATTAGGAGGAAGAGAAGTCTTGATCAAACTTCTGCGTCTCAGTAAGGGGAAACTGAGTACGCTAGGTGGTTGGGTACATCAGATGGTGATCTGGTGTAGGGAAAGGAAAAATTGGGAGGTAGAGTGTGGTGAAGTATCCAGCGCATTGTATGTGTGAGAAAGTACAGAGCAATCTGTAGCTGACCCGAGTGTGGAGTGGGCAGTACTTCGGTTCCTAGTAAGGCGACTTCACTAGGCAAGGAAACCCACGAAGCGCGTCTGTGAGTGACTGAGTGGATACTTCACAGGGCCATACAATGGGAGTTGGGGGTTCAAAGGGGGAAAATACACCTCTTGAGTGTATGTTAAATAATTTTAAGAAAGCCTTCTCAGGGGCATATGGAGTCAAAATGACGCCAGAGCGCTTGAGAACGTTATGTGAACTAGAATGGCCAAAACAAATTACTGAATGGCCATCCCAGGGAACCTTTGATATAAATTTAGTAAGCAAACTTTGGACTGATATCGCCAAAGAAACTGGAGGGTGCCCAGAACAATTTCCATATATAGATTCCTGGCTGAGCACATTAAATAAAAATCCTCCATGGATAAGGGAATGCAAAGTCAAACGATGCAAATTATTGGCTGTAAAAGCCGAAGCTAGGAAAGGAATCTTGCCAAATAAACTCAAACCCATTTTTGAGGGGCCAGAGGAAGAGGTGCTTCCACCTCCACCCTATGCTCCACATCGAAGGGAGCTTAATCCAAACACTCCACCAGTTGTAACCCCAAGGCAAGAAACTGGAATGAATAATGGGAGTGGAGTCACAGAGCTTGATTCCTTGATAGATTATGATAAATATCTTCAGGAGGCATTGGAGTCCTATAATAAAGCCCAAGCAGAAGTGGTTATTCCACCTGTGACTCCTAATAGACCTCCATCTACAGTCTCCTTTAGTGGAACAACTGATTGCCCACCCCAAACCCCTGTACATCCAAGTCCCAGAGAAATGTTACAGAAGTTACAGGGAGACCTTGCTCGGTCAGCAAGCAATACAGCCAGGCGTATAAAGCTGCTAAAAGAACGCCTTGCGACAGATACCATCCCCTATGATTTGAGGCCCCTAGAGCAAAGTAAAGAGAAAGATCACGTAGTAGCCCCTCTTAGAAGAGTATTTGATGCACTTGAGGAGCCTGCGCTGGTTAATGGGCAACCCGGACCACGGCCACCTCGAACTTCGACCCTGCAATATATTCCATTCACAACTACAGATCTGATGAATTGGAAAACACACACCCCATCTTTTGCAGAAAAACCTCAGGCTATGATGGACTTGGTGACTTCAATAGTAAATACTCATAGCCCTACTTGGACAGATTGTCGCCAGCTCCTAAATACTCTGTTCACCACTGAGGAAAGGAGAGACATAATTGAAAAGGCACAGATATATTTGCGTGAGCAGGCCAGAGCGGGAAATATTTATAATATTGACCGTCATCTCCAAGATAACTTTCCCTTGGAAGATCCTAATTGGGATCCAAACAATGCAATTCACCTGGCCAGACTTACCACCTACCGCCAGACACTTGTGCAAGGTATCCGCAGGGCATGCCAGAAGCCCACTAATATGTCTAAAGTCTCAGAAGTAGAACAAAAACCAAATGAGAGTCCGGGAGACTTTTTAGAGAGGCTGCAAGAAGCCTATCGTATATGGACTCCTTTTGACCCTGAAGCCCCTGAAAACAGTAGAATGATTACTGCTACATTTGTGGCCCAGTGCGCTTCTGACATTCGTAAGAAAATTCAGAAATCAGAAGGATGGGAAGGGATGCTGATGAGCCAAATTATGGCCATTGCACGCCGAGTTTATCGGAATAGGGATGAGGCTGAGAAGCAAGAGAAGAAGAAGTGGCAGAAGGAAAAGATGGTAATGCTAGCCACAGCAGTGAAGCAAGACCACCGCCCCTTAAATGGAGGGCGAGGGCGAGGAAGGAATCCACCACTGGGAAGGAATCAATGTGCAAATTGCAAGAAGGAGGGTCATTGGAAGCGGGAGTGTCCTGAACCCCTGAGGTTGGAAGAAGTACGCCCAGGCCCAGGCCCAGGCTCCGGCTCCGGCCCAAGAAACCAGGGACGGGGACGGGGAATGATCCGAGATGGAAGATATCAGAGACCAGGACAGGGACGGAGTAGAGACAATTTCATTGGACTGGCAGAAGAGGATTTTACCCAAGACTAGGAACGACCGGACTCCATAAAGTTAGGCTTCCAGGAGCCCACGGTCACGATTCAATTAGGAAGCCATTTAATAGATTTTATGATTGATACTGGGGCTGAATACTCAGTACTCCCAGAACTATTGCAGAAAAAGGCATCCAAAAGTGTAATCATTAAAAGTGCCACTGGACAGTCAGCTAAGAGGTCTTTCCTCCAACCTTTGGAATGCCAGATTGGGGGACATCGTTTAACCCATCAGTTTTTGTATATACCTGAGTGTCCAATACCTCTCTTAGGTAGAGATATGCTGTCCAAATTGCAGGCCCAAATCACTTTCACTCCTCGAGGTCCAGAAATGAAACTGCCATCAAAAGCAGCAGGAATAATTACCCTCTCAGTACCTAAGGAACAATCATGGCGCCTAATGTCAGCCTTGCAAGTCCAACCCACATTGGATACAGAATTAAACAAGCTCCTCCGAACTCTACAGGTGCCACCAGGAGTATGGGCCGAAAATAGCCCACCAGGAATGGCTAAGAATATAGCTCCAATTGTAGTAACCCTAAAACCTATGGCTACCCCTGTATCTGTAAAGCAATATCCCTTACCCCGGCGAGCAGCGGAGGGCATCCAGAAACATTTGGACCGCCTATTAAAATATGGTCTGCTTAAGCCTTGCCAATCAGAATGGAACACACCCCTTTTGCCTGTTCGAAAACCTGGGACAGATGAATATAGGCCAGTGCAGGACTTGAGGCTCGTAAACCAGGCTATCGAGACCTTGCACCCAAATGTGCCAAACCCATATACCTTGCTGAGTTTGATCCCACCAGAAGCAACATTTTTTACTGTATTGGACTTGAAAGATGCATTCTTCTGTTGCCGGCTGGCACCACAGAGCCAACCTATATTTGCCTTCCAGTGGGAAGACCCTTTGACAGGAACAAAAGGCCAGCTAACCTGGACAAGATTGCCCCAAGGATTCAAAAATTCCCCAACTTTATTTGGCACTGCCTTGGCGAGGGATCTAACAAGTTACCCCTCAACACCGGGAGAAAAGGTGGTTCTGCAATATGTGGATGATCTTATACTAGCTGCAAAGGATTTTGATACCTGTAAAGAAGGGACAGAGGAACTGCTCCACTTGCTCTGGGAAGCTGGCTACCGAGTTTCCCAGAAAAAGGCACAGTTATGTTTAGAAAAGGTCAAATATTTGGGCTTTGACATCTCACACCAACAACGAGCATTGAGACCAGAGAGGAAAGAAGCTATTTGCCTTATCAAGGAACCTACCACAAGAAAACAACTTAGGGGATTCCTGGGAACAGCAGGGTTTTGTAGACTATGGATACCTGATTTCAGTAGTCTGGCCAAGCCCTTACATGAAAGCACTCGAGGTGCAGAAAAGGACCCATTCGTATGGGGACCTGAGCAGAAACAAGCCTTTTTAGTTATCAAACAGCGACTTATGGAGGCACCAGCCCTTGGATTGCCTAATTCGGAAAAACCCTTTCAGCTGTATGTACATGAACAGAATGGGATTGCAGCGGCAGTCCTGACCCAGAGATTAGGAAGTTGGAACCGTCCAGTAGCTTATTTGTCTAAACAATTGGACTCAGTAGCAAAAGGATGGCCTCCATGCCTAAGGGCAGTAGCGGCCACTGCGAGCCTTGTCAAAGAAGCTGATAAATTTACCTTTGGCCAGACGATGTATGTGAATGTACCTCATGCTGTTCTGACACTCATGGAATATAAGGGTAGTTATTGGCTAACGAACCCAAGGATGGCTAGATACCAAGGCCTATTGTGTGAAAATCCCAGGATTCATCTACGAGTAGTGAATATGCTCAATCCAGCGACTTTGCTGCCCCTACCAGAGGTAGATGATGAGGAATCACATGATTGTCTCCAAGTAATGGATGAAGTTTATTCCAGTAGACCTGATCTGAAAGATGAGCCATTGAAAAATCCAGATGTTGTATATTATACGGATGGTAGCAGTTACCTGCATGAAGGTGCCAGACGAGCAGGATATGCTGTGGTCACCAATGAGGAAGTTGTGGAAGCTGAAGCTTTGCCTGCTGGCACCTCAGCACAAAAGGCTGAACTTATAGGTTTAACTAGAGCTCTGCAATTGGCAGCCGGATGTAAGGCAAACATCTATACTGATTCAAAATATGCCTTCTTAACCCTGCATGCACATGGAGCTCTATGGAAAGAAAGAGGTCTAATCGGAGCCCACGGGAAGGCTTTGAAATATGGACCTGAAGTAGAAATCCTGTTAGAAGCAGTATGGGCTCCAGAACAGATTGCTGTAATGCACTGCAAAGGTCATGGACGAGGAAGGGATCCAATAACCAGAGGAAATCATGCTGCTGACAAAGCAGCCCGAGAGGCAGCCCAAAAGCCTGTGGGAGGATTTATAGCAGCCCTCATACCAGAGGTAGTTCCAGAAGATGTTAAACCTCACTATACCCCAGAAGAGAGGAAGTGGGCTGAACAGGAAAGAGCAGTTGTGAAGGACGGTTGGATGATCCTGCCGGACAATAGGATTTATGTACCTCATCATCTAGCAGGTACAATTGTAAGAAATTATCATGAATCTACTCACCTTGGCGGTACTGCAACTAGAGAGAGTCTCAGTCGGAAGTTGTATATTATTAATCTATCACAATTAGCAACTTGCATTTCACAGAAATGTGTTCTTTGTGCTAAAAACAATCCCAGGCAGGGACCGGTACAACCTCCTGGAATTCAGCATGTGGGATACGTCCCCATGGAAAGCCTAATTGTGGACTTCACAGAGCTGGTCCCTTCTAAGGGATTCAAGTATCTCCTTGTGTTTGTAGATACTCTTACCGGATGGGTTGAAGCTTTTCCCACCCGAACTGAAAAGGCACGAGAGGTAACTAAAAGACTCCTCACTGAATTGATCCCAAGGTTTGGATTACCTAGATGCATTGGAAGTGATAATGGGCCAGCGTTCATTGATCAAGTAGTACAAGATGTATGTCGAGTCCTACAAGTAAAATGGAGACTGCATACAGCATATAGGCCTCAGAGTTCAGGGAAAACTGAAAGAATGAATCGGACTCTGAAAACCCAATTGGCAAAATTAACCCAGGAAACGGGATTGGGATGGGTAGATGTGTTACCCATAACACTGTTTCGTGTTCGGTGTGCACCCACAAAAAGACTTAAGTTGTCACCTTTTGAGCTCCTGTATGGGAGACCGCCCTCCTTTGTTCAGGATATTCCAGCTGACCTTAAACAAATAGGAGATCATGTGACACAGGAACAAGTGCAATCTCTCTCCCGTGTTTTTGTTTCTCTTAACAGGTGGGCCCTCGAGCGCACGCCGTGCAGCATTGCCGAGCCGATTCATCAGTTCCAGGCTGGCGATAGCGTATGGGTGAAAGAGTGGAAACGTGATCCACTTGCACCTAAGTGGCGTGGACCTTACACCGTCTTGCTCTCTACTCCAACAGCGGTGAAGGTAGCTGAGGTGACCCCCTGGATTCATCACTCTCGTTTGAAGAAGTCTGAAGGCAGTTGGACGTGCAAAGGTGACCCCTCTAATCCTTTAAAACTAACTCTCTCCAAAAACCCCTGTATCTAGCCCTACCGGGAACGGGCTAGGTCACGGGCAACATTTGACGACCGGCCTGCTGCAGCCACAACCTGGAAGCTGGCTGACCTGCGCACGCCTGAAGCTTGAGGAGCGTCTGAACCAGCGACTGTGAACGGAAAGATTCTCTAATACAATTGATTGACTGCCCCCCCCTTGTGGAACAATTATCAGAGATATTACTCATTGGGGATCCTCGGGATATATGTTTTGGTCTTGGTGGTTCCCCATTTCTGTCACTGGGGGAATTATATTGGGGCTAATAATTATTTGCTATCACAATAAGGTAATCTTTTGTGGAAGGAATGCATATACTAGACATCAACATGATTTTATTAATCCTGATCCCTTGGGAAGGGGAAGGGTCCTTGAATCTGACCAAATTGGCTAAATATGGATTCAGCCATGACCACAATATGTGGGTAGGTTTAGCTGAAATGGTAGCTAATGTTGCAAATAGGACCAATTGCCTTGTTTGCTCTCTTGGGCCAGATGATTCAGAGGGAGGTATGCCCTTATTACCGATACCATTAGATGCTATTGGTATGGTAAGCGAAATGCCACACCAAACTGAAATACAGAATTTCCCCGGATGGAACTCAACTAAACCATTACGAGTTATACCTGTACAAGGGGAATTCTGTGTACATAAATCATCAGATGCAGCTGATTCTCCCATGATAGGCTCTTCTCATTGTCACTATACTTGGGATTATAAGAAGAATAGTCATACCTGGGCACACGGTACTACCTATCGAACTCGGAATGCCTTGCCCTGTGCACCTCCTTTTATTCATGCATGGAAAGTGGTGTGGAACATAACTGTGACAGAAGAAGGCAATCTAACATACTGCACTGTGAACTCTCTACCCCTTTTGGTATTTCGCCTTCTGTATTCCCCGTACCAAAAACCTCAGACCCGATGGTTGTGGTGGATATGTGGAGAATGGGCATACAAGAAACTCCCTTCCAAATGGAGTGGGACTTGTTTCTTGGGTTGGGTATTACCACCAATGTGGATTATGCCCACTAGTTCGGCCAGGCGAACACGAAGGAATGCTGATATTTCTCATATAGCAGGAGGAAGTACCCAAAGTTGGAGCGGTACTGATGATTGGCCGCCAGAGCGCATTATAGCCTATTATGATCCTGCCTCCTGGAATCCTGGTGAGCTCATACAAGGGGCACGGGATCCTATTTATAATCTAAACAGAATAATTCGATTGCAAGCAGTAGTGGAACTTGTAACCAATGCAACGGCCCAGAGTTTGAGACTTATTGCACAACAGTTGGATGAAAGTAGAGCCGCCATTTTGCAGCTGAAAATGGGAATGGATTATGTACTTGCCAGGCAGGGAGGCCTATGTGGAGTCTTGAACTTGACAGGGAATGCCTGTTGCTTTAACATTTCTGATAATGGTGAGGCAATCCGTGTGTTGGCCACAAAGATGGAGAATATAGCACATGTCCCAGTACAAACATGGGAAGGATGGGATATGGGATGGCTCACCAATTGGTTACCTAATGTCACAGGACTCAAAGGGATACTATTGTCTTGCTTGTTTTTCTTGACAGTAGTAGTATTGGTTTTATGTATGATGCCATGTATCATTTCATGTTTTAGAAGTACAATTAGCAAGATGGTTTCAAATGAAACTCTACCTCATATCATGGCCCTATACAGAGCTTTACCTCAGGAATATGATGAAGGTCAAGCTATCAAGGACACTTGGGATGAAGGTCCTTGAGCTTGAAAGGGGGGAATGAGGCATCTAATCATAAGCCTGCATGTTTATCAAAGCTTCTATATATTTCAATCAAGGCTTGTATTTAAAAATGAGCTTAAAAAAAGGATTTTCAAATGTTTCATGCCAGGCAAAAGACCAGCTGCCTAAAAGAACCTTGGCAAGATGTTTTTCCTCCTAAGACAAGAAGGGCCCCATTGATTTATAGTAGAAAAACAATTCTCAAAGTCATAAAAAGGGAGAATTACATATGCTGCCCCAAGGCTGAGAAAACACCATTAGGAATGGGGAAAGATAATACTAAAGTGCCTCCCAGTAAAATGAGCCAGATCTTCTTTCTAAGGTTAAAAGGCCAGGAGCAATGGGGAGAAACATTTAGCTGGAAAGAGAACATTTTTGGGGAAGTCTCTTCTAAAGCTGTTTCTTAAACTGAGAGAGTTAAAAAAGGTTAAAATGTGTTAAATGTTGGAAAGGCAACTGGCTTGGCAGAAGAAGCAGCTTCTTCCTATTTTATTTTGAGGCTGGAGAGGAGGGGGAAAGGGGGAGGTGCAAACTAAAGAGGCTTCTTTTAAAAGCTGTGTTTTATTGAGTTCCTTCCTTTACACTTTGAGAAGCTTTATTCTTTTAAGAGGCTACCTATGATAAATGTATGAAATATATTAGCTTAAATATATTGGCTTAAATGTAATTATGCAAAGGATTTAAGGAATGCTAGATTCTTATTTCATATGGTTGTAAGAGTTGTATTTATCCTGAAATTAAGTCAGCCACCAGCCCCCCCCCTTGCCAGACAGAAGACGCCATCCGGGCAGTCTTGATATATAGTTGTCAGGCATTTTGTTTAGAAACATTAAATGAAGGAAATCTTTCAATGTTTATGTGAAACTCAAGATCCTTGACATCTGTTGAACATAAAATGTAAGATTAAACCATTTGTTTTAGAAGGCAATAGGGCAAGAAGGGCAAGAGGTGAGCTGGTAATTAAGATTCCATGTAAGATATATTATTACTTATTTGTCATTTATATATAGCTCTTTGTCTCCCATATAAGGGCAAGGAAGTGGGTGTATCTTTTGTGGGTGTATCTTTTGTGATTGGCTCTAGCAAACAGCCAATAGGAATTTCAACCAGGCTGATTGGACAGAGGCAGCCACAGGAGGAGCAAAGGGGGCTGGATTAAGGGAATATAAGTGCTGGCCAGAATGGCAGGAGGCCAGGCCAGAGCTTGGTAACCATGTACCACTGTGCCTCTTATTTATTTGTCTGACAAATAAATTACTATTTTAATTTCTCTATTGCTGCGTTGAATATTTCATTCCAGCTAAGCGTTAACCACAAGCAGGGTGCTACATGATGAAGTTAGAAATCGGTGGTGTTCTAAGGATGCTGGAAGACTTTTGCAAGTTTGGCCTTAGTAAGGAAGGGGAGCAGTAGTGGTAGCATGAAATTGGCCTCCATTTCAGGAAGCAGAACATCTCTGGATAGCACTGCCTCCCTTTGTATAGGGGGCATAAATCTGTGAGGAACACACCCAAATTTATTTCACAGCGAGCTTGTTGCTCTACCACACTTGCTTGGGCCACATGTCTCTTTTCTAGCCTCAAAATCTACTCTTCTATGTCCAGGGAACACAAATGCTTAAGTTCAAATGACTGAGAAGAATTTAAACTGAGCTCTTGGAGGGAGTTCCCCCTTCTATGGCCCTGACTCTACAGTATTCTTCCTGTCAGGAGCACAGGAGCAAGGCACAACATACTTAAGAAACTTTATGATAGATAATGAAGTGCCTTCATAAAGTACTTGGGAGAGAGCAGAGGCGCCGAGTTCCACCCAACATTGGAGGGCGTATTGTTCATGTGTGGCATCACACTCATTGCAGCACATGCCACCAGGCCCAGTCAGGCCCGCCACCACCACTGCGAGGCCTGGCGAGGCTCACCACTACCTGTGAAGCCTGCCGCCATGAGGCCTGTGAGGCCCAGTGAGGCTTAGCCCTGGGAGGGCTCAGCTCTGTCCCAACAGACTTTTTGGGGGGTTGGGTGCGTGAAGACACCTCAGCCCTATGGGAGAAAGCAACAGAGATGAGGCTTATCCAGGAAAGGTGCGTTATTGAAAGAGTAAACACAGTAAGTAAAACTATACCTACTATTTCTCACAGGCCTGTGCAAGAAGGGGTGGGTGCAGCTGGGCCCGCTTGCACCGGGTCTCAGAGATCGAAGCTGTCTGGGGGGCCCTGCCATCTTATGTTAACTGGACTGGCTGCTTTTTTATTTGAGTTACAGTAATAACTTTGTTCTAACAAGACTCCTGTCCTGGGCCTCTGCATGGGCCTGCTCTCTCAGAGCAGTTATTGTCTGAGGAAACCCAGGCTAGTACAGTGGTTCCTCAGGTTAAGTACTTAATTGTTCTGGAGGTCTGTACTTAACCTGAAACTGTTCTCAACCTGAAGCACCACTTTAGCTAATGGGACCTCCTGCTGCTGCTGCACCGCTGGAGCACAATTTCTGTTCTCATCCTGAAGCAAAGTTCTTAAACTGAAGCACTATTTCTGGGTCAGAGGAGTCTGTAACCTGAAGCGTATGTAACCTGAGATACCACTGTACTTGAAGGCTGACAGGTGTACAAAAGGAGAAGATGAGGTAGGTCTATCCTTCTAGACCTGGAGCGGAGAACCTTTTTTCAGGGCTGCATTTGCTCCTGTGCAACATTCTGGGGTCTACCTGCTAGGGGTGAGTAGGACCAGAGACAAAAAAAAAAGTGAGTGAAACAGCAAATGCACTGTATTTACTCGAATCTAATGCTCACCTTTTTGAGGCCAAATTGTGTTGCGAAATTTAAGGCACGCATTAGGTTCAATGGCACATTTACATTTGCCAGCAAATACCTTTTGGGGGAGTTTCAAGGTTCTGAAAATTGAGGTGCACGTTAGATTCGATGGCACATTAGACTTGAATAAATACAGTAGATTTTACCTTTGTGCACCTGGCAAGATTCTCTGTGCACTCATCTCCCCCATGTTAGGTTCAGAAGGCATTACAGTGGTGCCTTGCAAGACGAAATTAATCCGTTCCGCGAGTCTCTTCGTCTTGCGGTTTTTTCGTCTTGCGAAGCACGGCTATTAGCGGCTTAGCGGCTATTAGCGGCTTAGCGGCTATTAACGGCATAGCGGCTATTAACGGCATAGCGGCTTAGCGGCTTTAAGAAAAAGGAAACAAACTTGCAAGAACTCGCAAGACGTTTCGTCTTGCGAAGCAAGCCCATAGGGAAATTCGTCTTTCGAAGCACCTCAAAAAACGGAAAACTCTTTTGTCTAGCGAGTTTTTTGTCTTGCGAGGCATTCGTCTTGCGGGGCACCACTGTATCAGAGTTCAGAGACATATTCCAGCCAGGCAGAAACACTCAAGGATCCCAGCACTCATGGGAAAATGTGACACAATTTGTTAAAGTTAATCAAATGAAACTTTTACATGTGGCATGATAAAAGCATGTGGTTTTATCATGACAAGCTATTTGTTGTTTACTGTTGTGACAATTGTTTTCTCAAAATTTATCTTCTGTACCATGAAAATAGATAAAAACAGTATTTTTTAAAAAATGGATAGTGTGATTGAGGGACGGGACCTGGGCAGGTGGTATGGCCTGAAGAGACTCCCAAGGCTCTGGAGGGCCATCTTCAACCTGAGGTTTTCCTACTCCTGTTCTAGTCAGAGGGAAATGCTTTACTCTACATGCGTAGTAGGGACACAGGTGGCATTGTGGGTTAAACCACAGAGCCTAGGACTTGCCAATCAGAAGGTCGGCGATTCGAATCCCCGCAACGGGGTGAGCTCCCGTTGCTCGGTCCCTGCTTCTGCCAACCTAGCAGTTCGAAAGCACATAAAAGTGCAAGTAGATAAATAGGTACCGCTCCGGCGGGAAGGGAAACGGCGTTTCTGTGCTCTGCTCTGATTCTGGCCACATGACCCGGAAGCTGTAGGCCAGCTCCCTCGGCCAATAAAGTGAGATGAGCGCCACAACCCCAGAGTCGGTCACGACTGGACCTAATGGTCAGGGGTCCCTTTACCTTTTTACATGCGTAGTACCCAATGAAAGGCCAGTTGAAATGTTGCACACAACCCCTGGCTGGGTTCTTAATATCCAGTGAATGGATAGCAGGAGCCCACTTCATGCATTTAGCCTGGGCACATGAGGGTTGGGAGTTGGCTCCAGTGTTGCCAGATGTGACACCTCCACTTTTGACCTACATGTATTTAGTGCAAAAAGTCTGAAAGGGGGGGGGGTTGCAAGTGTGTTTGCCTGAATGTGTTTACAAGTTGCTTTTTAAGTGGGAACACTGATAGCGCTAAACATGATAAGGCGGGGGTAGTGAGTATTCCTGATGTTGTCAGACATTGAGGTGTGTGGCTCATGTGTGTGCCCCCATCTTTTCTCATCACATATTAAACCTGAATGCTCCAAAAGGGCAAGAATGTTCCCTTGATTTTGCATGTGTCCAATTGACGCGTGATCGTGATGGGGGAGTCCTTTTGGACCCGAAAGAGGGCAGAATGGGGCGTTGGCTTATGTGCACTCTGCCTATGTGTGTGGGGACCAGCAAAGCAACCCTCACGAGAAATGGTCGCTGCCTGTATTTTGTTTCAGTGGGAAGTGAAAATGCATTTTGCCCTAATTAACATTGTCAGATAAAGTGGAAGCCTGTAAGACAAAGATGGGAATATAGGAACCCAAAATGAAGGTGGGCTGATGCCTTTTAGCAACAACATACTGTGGAATCCTGCTGCCATGTGGCACTTTCTACCATATGTACAAACAACTAGCTTGTCACACATGGTGATGTTCACCCAATTAGCTACTTAGAAATAATAGGTGCCTCATACATTGTTTATGAATGAAGCAAGTTTGATGACAGAGCTTCAAGTGCCCCTTATCTGCCTCAGTGGAATGGAAGTTTCCCAGTATCTGGGAGTAACCTATTGAGAACTGAATGTGAGGAATTTCACCTATGTGTTTATGCCCTAATGTACAGGATTTTACTTGGCTCTTCTAAAAGTTTCTCCATCTTGTCGGAATATGCTTCCAATGAGCCAGGTTCCAAACTAGAGTTAAAATAAAGGATTTCCTTTCAATTTGGCTGTCAGATTTTTCAGACTGCCTGTATTTTCAGTTCTGTGTTGCTAATCCCTTGACTAGGTAATATTAAAGCTTGTCAGATGTATTTGAATGCAGATTTAAAAGCCCATGGCCAAGACATCTCATAACCTCATCCTTTACATTTTTGAAGTCTGTATATATTACTTAGGCATTCTGCTAGTTCTCTTACTGGATTTGAGGGGAGGCAGGGATGGTGGTGGTCCAAGGATTTTATAAATTGCAGTCAGAAATCCCAGAATGCTGGCAGACGCTGAGTATTAGACTTTTAATAGACCAGAACCATTTTTATTTTTTTTGCAAAACACCTCAAACCAGACAGCTGACAAAGCAACATGATGGGCTTGTAATATGGCATTTCTTCAAAAATGTCAGAATATGACAAATGTTAAACTGCTAAAAGTTTGAATCACTATCCCCTATATTATGTAGTGCTTCTGGAAAACATTTGTAATGTTACCTTCCAACTTCTATGCTTATGTCAGGCTTCTAAGAAACTCTCAGTGAGCCTGCTGATTGGAATCAGCGTGTAAAGATTTGAAGTGATCAACTTGATATATTTTTGCCTCTAAAGTTCAAATATAAAAGGGAGCAAAACAGTGTCTGTCTTACTTTCCAGCCATTTCTTTAGTGTTGCCAGCTTTTTTCTTTTTAACAGCAGCTTGGATATTAGCTTGGATATGCAGATGTGTTATTAGCATTTATTTCCATGTTCTGGAAAATGTTACCTGTCAGTGGCAACAGATAGGAGCCACGGCTCAGTGCCGGATTTATGTATAGGCTAGGTAGGCTGAAGCCTAGGGCCTCTAAATCTAGGGGGCCTCACCAGCCCACCCGCTCCCCAGTGGGCAGTCTCCCCTCTCCCAAAATTGCAAACCTAAGACTTCATGCAAGGGCAGGGCAACTTTGGCCCAGCAACTATGAGACTCAGGGCTAGCCAGTGGGGCCTAATTTGAAGCAGTGGGGCCCAACTTGATTTTTTTTGGGTAGGGCCGCAGTTCACAGCCAAAGTCTGCAAAATCTTAGCGATATAAATAAAATCTATCTAGATTACCCTGGTGTGGGGACCCCCTTAGGAGTAGACCGCAGGGCCCAATTTGGCCCATTTGCTCCAATTGCCTTAAGGTCAGCCCTGATGAGACTGTGCAGGGGGTGGACTGACAAGCCCTGCACCTTCTAGGTCCCTGGTGTCACTATTCAGAGTACAGAATCAAGGACTTGTTATGGAAATAAGGGCCACAGTTTTGTCACCTCTTCCCTCCCCCCCAAGCCTCAGGTTGATGAACCCAGGCATCTTTTATTCACAGTTGAATAAGCACTACACTACAGCATGGCCATAAACCTATGCGTTCAACCGCTGAAATATACACCCAATATGTACCAATGGAAAATTACGTTACTGCTTTATGAATGAACACTGTGTTTTATGAATGGACTCTGTATTTTGTGAATTACCTAAGAACCACCAACACAGAGCTCTAGAATCTGACAGCTAACCAATTGGGTACTACCAAACAGCGACCCCTGTTGCTGAATGCAGGTAACCAGCAGGAAACGCTTCATTTGCAAGGAATCGTGCAAAACAAAGTGGCACTAATAAAGAAAAGTTCCAGGGTAGCAACGGAAAGCAAACTAAAAATGCTTTTGCAGTTCATCAGAACTATCCTGCAATATCAAGTTATAGGAAAACTGGTGCTATTAACAGTAACCCTTCTAGTTGGTTAATTGATTCGGCAACTTCCATGCACATGACGTGTGATGCTAATTTCCCCCACAAAGAGTTAAATGATAACTCATCAGAGGCAGCTAGAGTTGCAAATGGCAACAAAATATATGTGAAATGAAGAGGAGGAGGTTTGCTCAAGTGTGTTGCAGGTTTGTTCAAGTGCGTTTGTAATGAAGTGAGAGCAGTAGTTTACTTGCTCGAATTAACAAATAAGAAAGTTTTGAGAATTTACGTGCTAGATTAAAATTGATTAATTCATTGAGAAGGGGATTGTAGGAAAACACTGGGGCCTAGTTTGAATAGTGGAGTGCCTGGTATCTGGTGGGCAACCTCATCCTTTATTTCCACACTATGGCTGCAAACCAAATCACCCGTCAGGAGAGCTATGAGATTCAGGTGAGGGTCATATGCCTTGTCAATCCCAGCAGGTATATAAGAAGCCTTTGCCCTGGCCGGGCCTTGCACCCCATAATTTTCCATCTAAGAATCCAGAGCCAGCAGGCCCAGAGTCAACAACCAGAGGCACAGCCTTCCCTAGTTCAAGGGTCAGGTCAGTAGTGGTACATGCTGCACTTTAATCAGTGGGAGACTGTGAGTGGGGGGCCGGCTGGGGCTGATAGACCAGGCAGGCAAGCTCTCCCAAGTCTCTTCCATTCCTTCCTTCCCCTTGGCTTGGACAGAGTAAGGCAAACACATGTGCCTGGCACTGGCCTCTCCCCTTCCAGGCAGGGAAGTCTATCTTTCACACTTCACAGAGCCCTGTTGGTGCCTGCAGCATGCACTGTAAATTGCCCACAGTAGAGAGAAGCCTTGGCGATCAAGGAAGGCAGCAGTGGGTAGGGATCCTTGGAGGGATCCAGAACTACCTGTAGAAGGCAGGATGCTAGGTTGGTAACTAGATCTCATCCAGTATAGGGGTCAGTTCAGGGTCAGAGGAACTGTGTTTTGTCTTATTTTATTTATGCCCGGTGGTGTTTTCCTTTTCTCTAAGAACTAACTTAGTTGGTCTTTAAGGTGCTACTGGAAGGATTTTTTTTATTTTGTTTTTCCTTTTCTCTGTTTAATTTAAAGTGCCTTTTGTGTTTAAAATCCTTTTATGTGTAGATAGTCAAGAAAATATTTTTTCTTTGTTTAAAAGCCCAGTCTGGTGCTGTGACCACAGTGTCTCCCCTGCTCTGCCCACTACCAGTGCCTTAAGAAGGGTCCTGTGGGGGGGGGGAGGCCAAAAATGTGCAGGTGCCAACCCTCTAGGAGAAACCCAAAGTCAGGGATTTTCATCTCCAAACCCCAGGAGTCAGCCAGAGGGGTCTCACTACCCCTCAAGAAAGGCATAAGGAAGTCAGTGTGTGGTGGCAGCTACTGAAGAGTGACAGAAGCCCAAGTTTATCTAGTTGAAGATTTATTTTTATTTTTAGATTCTAATCTAAGCATGAGTAAAAGATTTTCAAGTGGTGCTAGCAACCACAAGAGAGAGACTCTAAAATGCTATGATAATGAAGTTAAGACCAATCACCGCTTTCGTGCATCAACCACTAATTGAAGCAACAAGATATTTCTTGGAAACATTGCATACAAGAACCAGTGTTGTAGTTGCCAGCATATGAAAAATGTCTGACTTAAGCCTGCAAGGCACTTGAACCACACTTTGGAAGAAGATAATTTCTTTGTATTTCCAGCTTGAATCTAAACACATTTCATTTAAAGTAAGTACTATCTGATTTTGGTGGAACTTGCTTTTAAGTAAATTTGCTTGGAATCAAGGCAAGGAAAAAAATTCTTCAGTATACATTTTTAAATGACTTTAAAACAGCTTGTCAGATTTTGTATAATTGAACTATTATCTCAGAACCGTGTAAGTCTAGAAACTGCTTCTGGTCTTTTATGCTGCAGCTATTTTGTCTAGACTGAACATTGCTACGAGGTTGTAATTATTTCATAATTATCCTCTTTTGAAGACATATTGTTCACTTTCCTGAGGCCCCAAGGCTGAAGTCCATTGATCTATAATGGGAAATTGGACTGAACAAAGGTTTCAGTGTTAGCTATGTAATTATTAATTAATTTGTATACAGGATTTTCTCATGGTTGCAATTTTCTAGTCATTTGTAGTTTAAGCTTTATGTATCAAACCCGGTCAACTAACCCCCTTTCAGTGGAATAATTTACTAAAAAGCTTTACAAGTATTGATACAAGTACAGTTAAGCCTACAGCCCAAGAGTTACTTGTGAATCCATGAGTGTGTTCGACCTGGCATTTGTTGCTGAAGGTCAACAAAGGTTGTAATCCTTTGCATGCTTCGTTGGAAGTTAGGGTTGCCATATTTCAAACAGTGAAAATCTGAACAGAAAAAGTGTTGAGCTTTTTTTTTTTTTTTTTTTGCCCAAAGTTGTTGTCCTTTCTGGATGTATGGCAACCCAATTGGATGTACTTCCCACTTAAGGTAGGATTTCCTTCTGGATCAACACAAAATTTGTATTTGCACATCAGTAGGAATGCAATGGGACATGGGTGGCGCTGTGGGTTAAATCACAGAGCCTAGGACTTGCCGATTAGAAGGTTGGTAGTTCGACGGGGTAAGCTCCCATTGCTCCCCTGCTCCTGTCAACCTAGCAGTTTGAAAGCACGTCAAAGTGCAAGTAGATAAATACGTTTACCAGTGGGAAGGTAAACGGCATTTCCGTGCGCTGCTCTGGTTCGCCAGAAGCAGCTTAGTCATGCTGGCCACATGACCCGGAAGCTGTACGCCGGCTCCCTTGGCCAATAAAGTGAGATGAGTGCCTCAACCCGAGTCGGTCATGACTGGACCTAATAGTCAGGGGTCCCTTTACCTTTACCTTTAGGAATGCAACAGGCAGCAATTACAAGTGTTTCTGCAGCCACAGCAGGTGCTGTGATTCTCCAGCAGTTTGACCTCAGCCCCAGAGGCACACTCCATTGTCTCTCAAGACAAATGTATGTCAAGAAAAATGTGTATGTACTTGGAATCAAGGTGTAGGTGCTAATCAGGCTGTCAGTGCAAGCAGCCATCAGCTGCTGAATGAATCTGGAAATGAAATATTTAACAGAACCCACTTTTTCAATCTTATTGTCATGGATGGGGCATGGGGGAAACACACACCCGTATCCATTATTGGTTTGCTGCTGTTCTTAATTTTATTATGTATTTTGTGGTTTTTATATTGTAATTTTATGTTGTGAACTGCCCTGAGATCTATGGATGAAGGAAGGTATGCCAACAACAACAGTAGGTGTGTCTCTAGCTCCTCACCCCACTGCTCAGGTGTGATACTGCTCCACTCCTAATACATACATTACATTAGTAGCTGCCACTACCTGCTGAGTTATTTACTTGCCTCAGAGCAACAGGATTCTGCGCATACAATACTGAATATACTAACTGTGGACTACTGAGCAGGGCCTGTATTGATGAGTTCCAACTCACTTGACTTCAGGGCTGGCCCAATATATTTTGCTACCTAAGGCGAGGGACAATTTGGTGCTTCCTTCCTGCTGCCAGTCAAGGTACCAGAATCTGGCCAGACTGGTAGTTGAATCTCATTTCAACACCGACAATGAGACAGGCTCATCCACTGCACTCCCTCTAGGGTGCCCAGTGCAGGCCATAGGTATTGCATACAGCTCTCTCCATTCAGCATTTTACCAGCCTTCTCACCTTAGCATGTGCATCCTTTATTTTACTTGCTTGGTTTCCCCTTTGTACACAGAAGTTTGCTACAGATGCTGTGTGTGTAAGGAACCTCTTTGCACCTATGCCACAAAAGCTCTGTCAGGCAGATTGGCGCTGTCAGCTCTGACACCCTGATCACTTGTTTGCGGGAATGAATTACACCAAGTATCTTTCCCTCCTCTTCAGGTAATCAGCAGTAACAATCTGTTTTCATGATGATTTCTACATTACTCAGCCTGTTGCCACATATGCGTATATCTGGATGGGCAGTACAGAGAACAGAATAAAAATGCTCCTGTTGAATTTCTCTTTGTCAAGCGAACAGATTCATCCCTGTGAATGCAAGCCATCATTTTGCTGCCAAAAATAATAATAAAAGGAATGAAGCCAGGCTGTCCCTTATAAAAAAAGAACAGAAAGGAAATACTTTATGTATAAAGTTCTATTGTGACACATGTGGAATGTCATTTGTAAAGCAGATGCTGCATGTTCTTGGTAAGAGGCATGTAAATAATGTAAGCTGGCAGTTTTCACAAAAAAGCTTTTTATGGCGTTCTACATCAGATAATAGACACTAGAGTGGGAAAGGTACTCTGTTGTTGGCATTGTATCTGTGATCAATGTTTTGAATAACTACTGTAGAAACATTACAGGCGAAGGGAAGTATAGAAGATTAGTATGTTTACCCAGCTTAGTTTTGACTATACTTGCAAGAGCATTATTCTCAAAGGCTTTGAAATTCTGGTTTAGAATTATCTGTGTTTGGTATTCAAGACTCAAAAAACATTTGTGCTTATTGCTCTTTTATTCCTATAGCAACATGCGTGCTACAGGAGCATGTGGACTACTCTTGTCCTCTGTGTTCATTCCTTTGAAGCCAAGCCAGGAAATATGGCAGCCCCACCTAGCAAGAAAAGCTTGCTTATGCCCATGCTTTCTAGACTTTGGCCCTGGAAGAGTCATTGCAACACCCAACAATGTTGCAAGGTGCTTGTGTAACTTTGGGCTTCTCTCAACATAACCTACCACATAGGCTTCTTGTGACAATAAAAATTGGAAGGAGAAACATGCTCACTTGGTTAGAGCATGGTGCTGATAATGCCAAGGTTGCAGGTTCGATCCCCATAAGGGACAGCTGCATATTTCTGCATTGCAGAGGGTTGAGCTAGATGGTCCTCAGGGTCCCTTCCAACTCTACAATTTTATGATTCTCACACCTTCTTGAGCATCTTGGAGGAAGGGTGGAATTAAGAAGAAGTTGTTGTGGACCAGGCCCTGTGTTGATTGAAGGATGCACATTGTGCTCAACTCATTTCCCACAAATATAATAAAAGTAGGAAATACAATCTCTTCACAGTATGACTATTCCCATTCAGCAATGGTAAATCTTCCCTTGTGAGATGTGGACCAAATATGATTACAATGCCTTTGAGACAGGACTGCTCAGATTCAAAGGCAGGGTATGCATGAGGCTTGATCATCAAGATAAATGATAAACCAGATGACACAGACTGTTGTGTGTGTGTTTTGTTTTTTTTGTTTTTGTTTTTTGGCTGATTGCAATTTTTTACAATACCAGAAGTGTCACAAGCTTATGTTTACATGATTGTGTCATTAAAGATATGCTGCTGTTGTAAGTAGCTCATGTTTTGCTGCTCTCTAGTGGCTTGCTGAGTTAATAAAAACATTGTGTAAAAAAAAAAAAATGAACAGAACTGAAGAACACCTCTCTTTTTGGTCTTTCATAAGCACTACGAAAATAGTATGTTAATAAATCAGGGGGCTTTACAATCCCTGGATTTTATTTTTAGAAATAAAGGTATGTGTATGCTACAGTATACATACATACCTGAAGATAGATACCTGTTATGCAACATTATTTTTTTAGTCACTGCTATGGTGCATAGTGTGTCATTTATTAGGGCAACAACTTAATTGGTTAGATTCAAAAACTTTTAGGCTGCTGTCTTAGGATGTGGGAGGGGAGGAGCCCATTGGAATTGAGGATAAAGAAGTGCTCTTGTACTACCCTCTTTCCATCCAATTGGAAACAGTGGGGGTGGATCTGATAATAGATCTCCCTCTCCAAGGCTGGAGCTCTCTTTCTCCCCTGAGATGGAGATCCAGTGCTCCCCATAAACCTTGGGGTGCCCTTCTAGAACCCATGAAATTGTAGGCTTAATCTAAAAAGGTGGCCTCTCTGGGCAGTGGAGTTTTAAAAATATAAACAGGGATGGGCAACCTCAGGGCCAGTAGCCCAATGCAGCCCCACCCCCCACAGCTTCCTCCATCTGTTCCTCCTGGCTTTTTCCAGGCCCCTCTCTCCCCTCATTGCCCTTTTCCACCTTCTTCTTGGGCTGCTTGGAATGTTTCCTGGAGCTGTGGTATGACCTCTTGCTTGCCTTGATGGAGGATGCACAGAGGTGTGGAGAGTGGAATGTAGCCTACTGTGCAAAGAAAGGAAACACATACGTTACTGCACCCACCTTTGCCTCTGGTCTTCCCCGCAAACCTGGCCCCACTAACCAGCTCCCAGAGGGATGCCCAGGAGAGAATGCAGCCTTTGGCCTAGGAAAGTTTTCACAACCCTGTTATAAAAAGTGCAGACGGCATGCACCATCATAAAAGAGGTGGTTCTCAAAGAACAAAAAAGTGCTTCTAACTTCATAAAATAATTGTGTTGGGATTTGTATATCATATGAGTGTTAGATGACTTATTAATCTATCAATTTAAATTGAGAAAAGCCATAGTTTGTATCCAAGCTTTGCCTTCGTGGAAAGTACTAGTGTGGCACTTGATATGTCCCCACTGTTACCTTAACTGTCTGGAACCTGAGGATTGGGTAACCCTCCAGAACAGAATGAAACATGCAAAGGGTGGCACTAGGTCAGGGGACACGTAGAAATTGGGTGGGTGGAAGTTCTTTTTGCAAAGGCATCATTTACAGCTCTTTGCTTTTACCCATATGCACATTTAACCAATTGACTAAAACTCACATGCTTCATCCGATTTGAAAAGGTTTGCAACTGTACATTTTATATTCCTTTTGTGAGTTTGGAAGAGGGGGAAAAGTTATTGTTTTGAGCCTTGTTGCTTTCAGTTTAGCTTACATTCCGGATCCTCTTGTAACAGTCTCTGTCCTGGCTTCTCAACTCCCCAACAACTCAGATTTACTCAGGCTACTTCTCACAAGCTGTCAGAGTTGTGAATAATAAAATGATATAAAATACAAAAGACACAGGCTTGTGTACAATGTAGCGCCAAGTTAAAGTCAATTAGTGGTATATGTGTGCTGATGGAACATTGTTGAACAATGGGAAACACAATATAATGGCTTCCCCAGCAAGGATCAACTGATGTTCAACAAGAGTCAGCTGCCACATAAGGAAAAACACAAGCATATTACCAAATATTGTTGTGCAGCATATTGCACAACAAGAACCAGCTGTTTCACAAGAACCATCTGTTGTGCAACAAGCTTCCACTACTGCAGATGTTGCTTTGGATTCCTTTGACAGAGTCTAATAACCAGATACGATGGCACTGGGACACAGTTCTCAAGCTGAGTCCATGATGTCTGAACTGGGTCTATAAGAATATATTACACAACATACTGAAAATAATCCCTCGCCCTAAACCTACAATTTAAGGATTTTCAGTGTTGCAGCATTCATATGCCTGAAAGACTTACATTGCCTAGAGAGAACCACACCACTTCTACTCAAAAGAAAACCAATCCATGCATTTATCTTCTTTCATCTGATTATTTTTGATCTGAAATGATGCTTATTTATTTTAACCAATAGTGTTGGGAGTAGGTAGTAGCACCCTATATAGCACAATGGGAAACCGATTATGCTTGATATTGGCTCAATTCTCCCCATTCTCATTAGCAAGAATTTGAACTGATTCCAAGGTATGTAAGTTGTAAATAAATTGTTGTGGTTTTCTGTATAACAATTCCACCATTACCTCTAACCATTCAATATGCAGTATAGTAGTAAACATTGTGAAGAAAGATTTCGGCTCTCTTATCTAAAACTAGATTTTAGATAAATTTTATTGCATGGAAAAACTGTCACAAAATATGTCAAAATTGCTGTTACTGATGCAATGATGGACTTGCATTAGGTTCATGTTTCATTCTTTGAAAGATTGATACATGGCACAGTATTGATACTGTCTCACCTCCACCATATACCTTCCCCCTTCCTAAATGTAATTGATCACATCTTCTCTCTGTGTTTTCTACATGCATACTATTATAACAAATATGAGTGGCTTGGATTAACAATACTAGCTGGGATGTGCTTCCCTCTGCTGGTTCATTTATAGAATACTGTAGGTTTGAAATTAAAAAGTAGAAGCTAAGCCAAGGGGTCAAATTTTATACTTTAGAAAAATGCACGTGATGTTTATGCAGGATTTTTGTGTCGGCATCATGTAGGTAGGTCCTTTAATTAATTGGTATTGTGAAAATTTGGAACTTGGTTGGTTGCATTTGGTTGGTTGCAGTGTGGTTTGTTTGTATTGGGGGCAGGGTGTTGGGTCAGATTAGTCATATTGATTCGTATGCTATTGGGGGGAATAGGTCACTGTCCCTCTCCCCTCTGTCCCCAACTGCACAATGTCTATGACAATAGTGTCTCAGACTGAATGTAAACAAACTGAAAAATACTCTATGGATTGAATATGGAGACACTATATGTACTTTTCTTTGTTTGTTTTGTAACACAAGAAAATCTTCAATAAAAGCTAATTTAAAGAAGAAAAAAAGAAAAGAAAATTGCAGATGGTAACAGTCCATCCAGGACTGCACCACTTCAGAATGCCTAATTACTTTCTCACCTCAAAATATATCAATAATAATAATAATAATAATAATAATAATAATAATAATAATATCACTTCCCATGAAGCAGCTCAAAGCAATTAATAATATAATGACTCCCCAGATGCTGTTGGACTCAAGATTCCATTGGCCCCCAGCAAGCATGGTCAAAGGGATGAATAAAGCCAGATGGGAATCTCCAGAGCGAGGAGTTATGGCCACACTGGCGAGGGCTGATGGGAGTTGTAGTCCAACACATCTGGAGGGCAACAGGTTGGGGAAGGCTGGTATGTCCCAGCTGCAGTGGAACTCCACCTCTGAGCAGGAGTTCCATTTGGGATGGGGAGGGCAGGAATCACCACCTATCACCTAAGTGTTGGAAACCACATGTTTTTATTTTTTACGAGCAGCTGTATCCCTTTATGTTCCTCTGGGACACATGAAACAACCACAACACATGTTTTTAAAAGAGCACTGTTTTGGCATTGCACTTTAAAATCTATTTAAAAGCAGCAGCAGCAGCAGCAGCAACAACACCAGCTATGGAATTCCAAAACAACCCCCCAAACAAGCTACTTGGGATCATCAAGACCCGAGTCTAAATTGTCCTTCTTTTACTTCCACACCTTTGCTATGATGCAGAGGTAGGGGTCCTGTGGCTTCCCATATGTTGTTGGACTCCAACTACCATTAGCCACACCAAGCATAGCCAAAGGCCATGGATGATGGGAATTGCAGCCCAGCACTATCTGAAGAGCCACAGGTTCCCTGTCCCAGTCCAATGAAATCTTTAAAAATTGAAATCTTCCCTTTGTGTACTCAAAAGTATATTCCAGTGGAATTTACCTCTGAGCAAATGTCTATGTAGACCTTGCTGTTAACAAGTTTTACTTTTTTTATTGACAGCATTGAAAATGGCTGGAATTCAGTAGCTGAAATTTATTCACTATGTGGTTGATCCTGCCAGTCCTTTTTATCTAGTAACCCACTGATTTCAGTTTCCTGACATGTGACTTCCTGACATGTGGAGTTACTTCTCATGTCAAAGCTTCACAAATAACATTTCAACAGAGGGGGCCTCAGTGTCCTTATTGTTGGGATGTGGGAATGGAATCCAATTTCTCTGAGTTAATGTCTTGCTTGATACTGTTGTTCTCTGAGAAACCCAAGGTCTATCAGTCTATTTAATTACCTGTCTACCCTTGTGTCTAACACCAGCAAGGCCTTTTGCACATTAGGATATGGCAGAGGATGCAATCACTCAGTCATCTGCCGGCTCCACTAGATGACTTTCTGAAATGCATCCCCCCCCCCATGGGACTACTTCACTGCTTGCTCCTCATGGAAGACTATGTTTAAGAGGAGGCAACAAACAAGCCTCTAATTCAGGGGGAAAACCAGAAGGTTTGCCATGTGCTTCGCAGGCTGAACCGACACATGTGGTAATTGCAGCTATCAACATACAAACTAGAAACATGAAACTGCTAGGAACAGTCAGCCACATGGTGCATTGCTTCTCGCTTCTCCTCTCTTCGGAAATAGACCCCAAATGTAAACAGGGAGTCTTACATGGCAACTCACCACATGGTGACTGATGCTAGCAGTCTGTATGTAATGTAAACTTGCAGTGTGACAGGACTGAAATAGACTGTTTGTTGATATCTATTTCCAGACGAAATTGAACTTATGGAGATTCTCTATTCAGATACGGCTTTCTGTTTCAAAGACATTGGCCTATGTAACCAGGATATTATTATATATTAAAAATAAACCACAGTATTGGCATGTATCTCAGAGATCATCTAGTCCAACTTCCTGGTGATGCAGAAAATGCACTGCTTCAGCATCCCTGATAGGTGGCCATCCAGTCTCTGCTGGAAAACTTGTAACTAAGGACTCTCATCCAACTCTTTCTGAGGCAGCCTTTTATACTGTCAAAAAGCTCACACCACTACTATGTGCTTCAAAACATTTATTCTAAACCCCCTTTATTGTAATGTGAACCTGTTGATGCGGGTCAAATCCTCTGAAGCAACAGAGAATAAATTTGGTCCCTCATCTATGTGACAGTCCTTATTTAAAGTTGGCAGATATACCATCTCTTATTTGTCTCGCTTCCAGGATAAACAAATCAAACACCCTCAAAGTTTCATTAGTCTCACCGTCTTTTTCAATCTTCTTTGGACACATTCCAGTTTTTCAATATGGATCTCAGAACTGGACACCATATTCCAGGTCAGGCTTGACTAAATCAGAAAAAGGTGGTACTGTTATTTCTCATAACCTGGAGACTACTTCTGTTGATGCAGTTGAGGATTGCTTTAGCCTTTTTATGCTGCTGTGTCACACAACTGAGTCCTTTTTTTTATTGTGGCCTACTAAATGCCCTATATCCTTTTCACATGTACTGCTGTCAATCCAGGCATCAGTTATCCTGTATTTGTATATCATAGTCTTCTTACTTACGTACAGAATTTTATACTTATCTTTGTTGAAATACATTTACTCAAATTTTGCCTATTTCTTTATCCTGCCACCTTGGATTCCATTTCGAAGGATAATTGCAAAAGGAAACGATAATACAAAATTGTTCGGCAGCTAGTTTTAGAAGTGCAAATAAACCTGAGCAAAATGCACAAGGGCTTAAGCTGGTTGGGATCCTCAGCTTCACAGACAAGTTCTTTTGGGAAAATGGAAAACAATGACAACAATGGTTCCAATTGTTAATGTTATTTTACAATCGAGTAGCTTTCTGTATACGGCACTCCAAAGGGCATATGAGATGTAATGCAATCTATTGATGTTATGGTAAATCCTGTGTACAGTGGCCTTAAGGTGGCTAAGGTGGGAGGGGCAATTGGCTGGACCTCTGCTGTCTACTTTGGCTTCTTTTGTGAAGTGAGCCAAAGCAAATACCAGCTTTGTTATAACACAGCCTCTCTCTCCACCCCCTCACATGTCATTTCCAAGTCTAGCTCTACCACCGATACACAAGCAGCTGCTTTGCCTTTTTGTCTGGGAATTGCAGATGAAGTCTAGTTACAGCCTTTTTCTGAAGGCTGGCCATGCCTGTCATGTAAAATGTCATGGTGCCAGCTTTGAAGCTGGCTGGACAATGCCCCCAAAGCAGTAATGCCAGCAAGTAATGAGTTGAGAGAATAATCGTATAATGCAGCTGGTGCTCCTCTCAGCAGAGGCCCTTTCGCTGGGCTTGCTCTTTGGTCTTTATTTGCCTTTCCACTTGATGATCTGGTTCACAGGTAGCAAGTGTGAAGAGTACCAGAAATGTTGAAATAAGGGAGGGCTGCTTCACCTTCCCATCAGCCTCCAGCATTGTGAATCTGGGCTGAATCAGAGTTCCATTAAAGTCAGCAAGGCATGTTGCCACATTATCTATAGAGAAATAAAATGAATTTAAGACAACCATAGGATTGTTTCTGGCTTCTCTTTATCAAAAGAAATCTAGTGAACATGCCTGGAGAAAAACTTCATCATTGCAGAACTAAAGCAACACAATGCAGTTTAAAAACAACGGCCACAAATTGACTGTAGTGCCCTGGGTAACGACTCACGCTTCCCATTTTGGGAAGCTCATATTTTCCCTTTTTCCAGTCTAGCAGTCATTCAATGAAACCAAATCACAGAACGGGATCCCTGCTCTCTGCATTACAAGGCCAGCTGACAGGTGGAGGGATTGATTTAGCAGAGTCTTGCTGCTTCACAGCAGGACTCCAAACAGACCCTGACAGAAGGAAGAGTGCAACCAAGGAGCCCAGAGGAATCAGGTGGCCCAGGGAGACAGTGGGAACTCTCATAGTCTTGGCATCCTCAGTCTGAGCAATTTATCTCTGAGTGGAGCTGCTAATCTCTTGTTTTGCCCGTACCTCTATATGCTTCAAAACTGGACCACAAGCTTGTCTCAGGTGATGCCATCAGCTATAGATTATTGTTTGGCTGTTACCACTGCTGTTTTGTCCATCCCATGTCTCTAGCTCCACTGGGCCCTAACCCCCAGCTTGTTCTGCTCCTCTTACATACTTGTCTGCATAATCTAAATGCACAGTTGGCTAGCGGCAAGAGGGAGGAAATCAAGGGAGAGCACTGGATCCATTACCACAATCACCTCAATTTAGAGGAGTCTTTATTGGAATCCCCAAAAGACAGGATATTGAGTCTTGTTCAAGAGGAAAGTCTCTAACACAGCCAAAGTCTAGATTAGCAGCATCTGTACTTAAGTAAACTGGCTGCATGATTTCAGCACTGGTTTTCTCATCCTGTTATCCAAAGTCTGTATTTAATTTTGCTTGTATGTTTACTTTTTAAAAAATGTTCAGCTCACTTTTTATTTGAAAACAAAAGGCAGGTCACAGCAACAAAACCAAAGAACAATACAATCTGAATCCCATATTAAACATATTGCATCTGATGCTGATAATAGCTATACACTAAAATATCAGCTAGTCAAATCAGTAAGAGCTGCTCTAAAAAGAAAACTGGTGAAGCCAGACTTTTGTAGGCTTTTGTAAGCCACACTGCTAGGGTTGGATCCACTTGGGAACTCCTAATTGGAACTCCCAAGTGGATCCAACGTCTGCTGAAGGTAATGTGGCTTGCATTTGGCACCCAATTTAAATGTTACCGAATGCAAGCTGTGCTTGCAATGGAGTAATTGGGGGCTTGCTTTTGATGCCAACTTTAAATGACACACCCGATTGTTCCTTTGCAAGCACAGCTTGCATGAATTCAATTCTGTTTAAATTTTGTGCTAAATGCAAGGTACACTACTTCAGTTAGGAGCAGATTCACCTGATGTTAGGTGACTGACAGGGATGAGGGAGAAAGTCTATGAAATTCAAAGTTTAATACAGTGGTACCTCGGGTTAAGAACTTAATTTGTTCCGGAGGTCCGTTCTTAACCTGAAACTGTTCTTAACCTGAGGTACCACTTTAGCTAATGGGGTCTCCTGCTGCTGCCACGCCGCCGGAGCACGATTTCTGTTCTCATCCTGAAGCAAAGTTCTTAATCCGAGGTACTATTTCTGGGTTAGCGAAGTCTGTAACCTGAAGCTGCCTTATGAGGAGGATGCTTCATCTGGTAGTGCTCCCTTGGAGCTGACCAAGGTCTTGGTCTTGTGGGCTCTCTGCTTTGTATTGGATGTTTGGACACTAGATGCTTTCCCCATGAGTCTTGACCTTCCATGGAACTGGGCACTTGGGCTGTGTCTGCAAAACACTAGCTGCTTAGTTGAATTTTGAGCATGTGACAAAGGCCTAAAGAGTAGCTTAAATACATACATCCCTACATACACATGAACTTCCATGTGATTGGGACTCTCAATCCCACACAGGAGGTGTCACACATACAGTTGTCCATGCACAGGCTTCCCCTTCAAACCTTTCTAAAATTCATGGCGTTCTAGAGAAAGCAGCTGCAGGGATGCACAGCCCTGCTCCACTGCCATGTGACAATGTATGGGGAAAGGTGACTGAAATACCTTGGCCATTTTGGCACATTTTAGTCCTCTCATTTTGACAGAGTAAAGTACAGGTGTCCTGTTTACAGGGTTGGGCAGTGCTTATGACCACGACTACTGAACATGTACAGAGGACTCCATGGCATGATGCCTTGCCTAGTGGCCCTGACCTCATGCATGCCCAGTATACCTTTTGAATTGAGTGGCTCTGATCAGGAACCCTGAAAGACAGGGTCCCGGGTTGCACCTACAGAAACTACACATGCAGTGTTTTATTGTGCATTCTCTGGGTGGCAATAATGTGAGAGCAGTGGGAAAGCTTCACAGAATAGGTAATAAAGCAGAATGATGTGTGGATGGCCCAATATGAATCCAGCATTAAGGCACTGTTATTGCATCAATGACATGTTGCAGAACACCCACACATCCACACACACCACCCATCTAGAGGGTTCCTGTATCTTCCCTGCTTTTGCTTTATAGTTTTCAGATTTAAGTTTTAAGGATTTCAATTTTTAATCCAAGGATTGAGTGCATATTTTGATATTTGCAATTTTCGTATACTATTTGTTTACATCCATTTCAAAATGTGTATGTTTCGATAGCAGCACCTTTTCATACATTAATAAAATTAGTCGCAGTGTGGCTATATATTAGCCCCAGTGATGCTTGCATTCCCCAGCAACTAGTATTCTGAGGTAGTCTATCTCTGAATACTTGTTGACTGGATAACATAAAAAGAGTGTAGTTGGGCTCATGTAATGCTTGTGGGTTTCCCACAGAAATCTGGTTGGCTAATGTGGCAACAGGATGCTGAACTAGATGGGACATTAGCCTGATTCAGCAGAGCTCTTTTTATGTTTTTATACTCACTCTATTGTGAATGTATGGCTGTTTATTGCTGGAATACATCAAGGAGAAATGGAGAGAGAAAGTTTTAAGTATAGGGTCTTGCTCCAGCCCTTTATTATGAGTGGTTTTTCATTTAACCCCATAATATCAGATTGCTACAGTGTATTTTAGGGTTTGCTTGTCATTGTGGGATAAACTGTAGCCAAACAGCTAAAACTACAGTTTCATGTGTTGAGTGTGTATGTGTGTGTGCGCGCGCGTGTGTGCATAGAAGGGATTAATTTTGATTTCAAAGAGTGAAATTGTATACAACAATAGGGCTTAAAAGCAAGGTAGTTTTCCATTAAAAAAGAGAGAGAGAAAAATTCCCTAAAAGAAGGAAATGAGATGCTCGGTGTTACATAATAAATTGGACAAAATTCAGTTCAGTGTAATCAGATCTGTTTGTGTAACAGTGGAAATATTTACTGTGATTGGTGGCTATTCATTCAATGTTTAATTCATGAGCAGATTAATGTTTGGATTAATTGTTGTCTGTTGTACTGGACTCTGGCCTTGTGAACTACCCTATGGACTTCAATATTATTATTTTTAGATTTTATTTTATCATACTTTGATTTAGACTTTTTAAAAGGATAATAATGCCAGAGAAGCAGAAACAGGGGGTGGTGAAATGTTTTATTGCCCTCTTTGGAAAAACATCATTATCATTGTGAATAAACTTTGAAGACTGAGGATAAATTAGACCATCAGCTTCTAGGAACCAGGAAGTAGTAACAAAACTGCAGCAGCTCTTGGGTGGAAGTATGCAGCACAGCAGCCCCAGAGTAAGATAAAGCAAGTCATGGTTGTCTGTATATTACTGCACTACACTTGAGCACACCTATAAGAAGCAAGCAAACTTCCCCACTGTAAGTAGTTGGTAAGGGGAAGAGCGGTCCTAAGAAGGAGCTGGAGAGAAGAGGGCCATGCAGGACCAGGCAGTGGGGTGTGTTTCCCCTTGCCCAGTATTTACTGTGCCAGTGCCAGGCTGGCTTGCTATATGTGAGGGGCCTGAGGAGTGGGTCCCTTGGGGGATCCACAGGACTCTGAATCCAGAGTGCCCCATCTCTAAATGCCTCATTCTAGAGCTTTCAGGTGGATGGAGCTCTCTCTCTCAGTGGCGCTCCTCTCTGCCAGTGGAGGCCAGTAGAGAGGAGATTGTGTGCCATTGATGCCCGGGGATTAGTATTTCTCTGGCTGTGTGTGAAGTGCAGTATTAGACGCAACAGCACTTTACAAATATCCACTTCTTGCTGCTATACAAACCATTAGATGTAACACTATCTTATTTTTCTGACTTAATTTTCCGACTTCCCTAGTACATGTGTACCAGATACCAATTTTCTGGATGCCTTAAAATTTCTGCATTTTGAAAGCACTTTTTTTATCTACACAGGAGCCAGGGCAGTGAAGAAAGCATCACGATGGATGGTAATATTAGTCCTAATGATTGCATATCTCATTTGTTCAATTATATTCTAAATGTTCCACTTCAGTAAATTAAAAAATAACTTTTGTAAGTGAAAACCATGATATGTTGTAGAAATGCATGGGGTGGTGTTCATCAATATATGTTCTCAATTAACTCATTTTTAGTCATTTGTTAGATGGGAAATAAAGCTGCTCAGGCCATATCTGTGCATGAGGTGCTGTACTGCTGCGGCTTTGCATGTGCTTTTGGGTTAGTGGTGGAGAGTACATGCTTTGCTTGCAGACAGCCCCAAAGTCTCTTCCCTTCCAGTAAAAAGAGTCACTCATCAGTAGTAGGACAGTCTGAAGATCTTGGGAAGCCACTACGTGTCAGAGCAGGCAATACTGGGCTAACTGGAGTAATGATACTGTAAGGCGATTTCATATACCTGACATATGCCCGACTGGCCAGACAGGAAATAGAGGTGCCAGACTAAAGGGTATGCTTTTCGGGGGAGAATTTTTAAAAAGTGAGAAATGGAAGTGGCCAGCCCACCAATAACCTTGTGTCGTGTGGAATTGCTTTGAGATGCTTCATAGGAAGTGATTCATAAAAGAAGCAGCAGCAGCAGCAGCAGCAGCAGTAGTAGTAATAAAAGCCACTGAAGTTCAAGCAGGAGCTGCAAAAGAAGAGCCTTCCTTTGCAGTCCTGACTCGTCGATTCCAGCCCCAGCTGCAAAGAGGGAACTGGGAGCATGCTCTTGCTACCGATACTTCCTTTGCAGCCCAAATCCAGTGCTTGTTGAATTTGGCACCTTCTTCCTCTGCAGTTCAGGGCAACAGAAAAAAGGGCCAATTTCAAAAAGTGTCCGCAAAGGAAGAATTTGGAGTGTGCTCCTGATGGTTCGGCCTCTGCAGCCATTTTCCTGCATCTGATGTCATATAATGGGGTCTTGAAAGTTGGGTGCAGTTTGCCAGAAATGGTTTGGCAGGCCTAATTAGGTTCATGGGCCAGGCTTCCCACCAATGCCTCTTGGTAATTATTATTTATTCCATTTATATCCCACCTTCTTCCCAAAGGTGCCTTCGGCAGGAAACACATCATTAAAACCATTCTAAAACCAATCACATTCTCTCAGCCTATGATGTCAGGGTTGCCTGGAGCAGCATCTTTCAGCCATCAAATGCCTGGGTTAAAACAGGGGTGTTTTGATGGAAAGAGGAAGAAAAGTGGTGGGTAGCAAAGGAGCTGACAGGGTGGTTGGAAGGCAGATTGTCTATGGTGCCAATAAATACAGGGCTGAAGAAAAGGCCACAATGCACATACCTGCATGGCTCCTGATATTGCAGAGATTTTTTAGTGTTCTTCTTCATAGACTTGTTCACCAGTGACGAAGGACTTACTGGCATCTATCTGGTTGACATGTCTGGGTGCTTGGGAGCCAGGCTGGGACTGTGTCATCTGAAGGGCTGAACTTGACATCACTCCACAGGGCAACGCGGCATATGAAGAGCCCTGCTGATTCAGAGGGCCACTCGCAGCAACATCTTCATTTGCACAGTGGTGAATCAAATGCCTCTGTCCTATGAGAAGCCAACAAGGAAATCCTATGATACCACGCTCAAGGAAACACCAGGTTTCCCAGTGTATCCATACAGGCAATATGTATATGAAAGTGCGTGCAATAAAGACTAAAACTGCGACATATAGAAAGTTGCACATATTTGACGAAAGAGCAATACATTCTAAAACATTTCTAAATGGCAACAATCGCTTTAGTGTGTCATGATTATGAACTGCCACCAGATGGCAGTAGATTGCCAGTGTGAGGAAGAGGCCATGCTTAACAGAGCTGCTTCCTGCATATCTCGCCCTAGTGAGTATCACTCCGATAGCAGGACAGGAGAAGAAAGAATTTATAGGAAACTCCCTAGCTGAACTATTGTGAAATCACTGCAAAAGCTGTTTCCCTTGATCCATTACATACTAGCTAGTTTCAACCCGGGCTTCCAAATTATGGGCCCTGTTTAGGAGCTTCCACTGATGCTAATGTTGTGTTACAGTTGGTACCTTGCTGGCACTGACCTTTCTTATGCTGAACAGATAACCTAAGTGCTCATAATTTATCTTATTTTATTTAGTGATATCTACAGAGGGTGCTTTGAAAATTTAAAAATGTCACAATATAATACAAGCAGTTAAAACACCAAACTCAAACAACAACAACAATATTAGCAGACATATGCATTAATCTACAATTCTGTGCCATACTTCCTCTCCACCAAAGACCTGGCAGAAGAGGTGCATCTTTACCTGCCTCCTAAAGGCATCTGTGTAGGGAGGACATTCTAGAGCAGCCTTTCTCAATCTGTGGGTACCTAGATGTTGTTGAACTACAACTCCCATCACCCCTAGCTAGCAAGGCCAGAGCTCAGGGATGACGGGAGTTGTAGTCCAACAACATCTGAGGACCCACAGGTTGAGAACTGCTGTTCTAGAGTTTCAGAGCTGATGCTGAGAAGGCTCAGCTATGGGCCCCTTCACTCCATGTATCCCTGATTGGTTTGGCCACCAACTTCCTGATCTCCTTTGCTGATCATAAAGAACAGGAAGGCTGAAATTATTGTATGTCTTAATATTATCCTCAAACACAAGGCTGGCTCTGGGTCTGTGTCAGACCCTCTTTGAAAGGCTTGGGATCCCACAGAGAATCCTGCCCAAACTGAAGACCCAAAGGCAGCTGGAAGAGCCCCATCTCAAAAATGTGTTGCCTGGTCACCCCAAGGGCTGAATGTTGGAAGATTCAGGACAAATAAAAGAAAGTACTTCTTGACACAGCACATAGTTAAACCATGGAGCCTGCTCACAGAGGCCTGTTGGCTTGAAAAGAGGATGGCTTGAACCTAGATGGCTTGAGAAGAGGTTTGGACAAATTCATGGAGGTGAGGGCTCTCAATACTTGATGGCTATGCTCTGCCTCCACAATTCAAGGCAGCAATGCTTCTGAATACCAGTTGCTGGAAGTCACAGGGGGGGAGGTTGCTCTTGTGCTTAAATCCTGCTTATGAGTTTTCCATAGGCATCTGGGCAGCCACTGTCGGAACAGGAAGCTAGACCAGATT
The DNA here is from genome assembly GCF_964252035.2 of Podarcis erhardii. NCBI lineage: Eukaryota > Metazoa > Chordata > Lepidosauria > Squamata > Lacertidae > Podarcis > Podarcis erhardii. The sequence continues at coordinate 98,309,289 of NC_138497.1, read as the reverse complement.
GGCCTGATCCAGCAGGCTCTTATGTTCTTAAATACGGGCACAAGCTCATAAAGTTTGAGGCATGTCCCTTTAAAAATGGGTTGTATTTGAGGATAGTTGATAGTGCAAACTGTTGATGGATATTTTATTGTATAGATTATACTCAGTTTGCTTGATAAGCATTGTTATCCACGCTGAGGCTGTATAAAAAGAGCCCAATAACATACACACATAAACCTCAGGCTGAGGAATCCTTTTAAAAAGAATGTGAGTTCACGCATTTGTATACGTTAAAAAAATAACATTTACCTTTTTATTTACAGTGTTTCTAAGATTAGCAGTATCTATTATAGTAGGTAACAAGATCTGAGCCTCAGGAGGAATAAAACGGATGTCTATCAAAATAACAGTCTGTAAAATAAATATCTTTTCTTTTTCCTTAAAAAAACACACGTTTTGTAATCTAAACAGGAAGCATTCCATAATAATACAGACCTGGTCCTATGTGCGTAAGGAAGATTTGCAAATGGATATTTGTGGTGGGGGCAGGGAGGAATAAATGGAGTAAACTGCATTTAATATTCTACAGATGCAGCTGTACTGAGTTAAACCTGCTGAATGACTTCACCACGACTTCATTACTCCCTTGTCCCAGTCATAAAAAGAGAAGCAATTCGGTGATCTCTAAAACCTGCCAAGTATTTTACTAATCCCCTATCAGATATGGGAAACTCTTAGAAGGTCACAGGGGTGGCTATTTAACACTTCCCCTTTTGGCCATCATTGTTAATAATATGCAGTCGTGTATTCCTGTGTTTTGGAAAGCTATGGCCCACAGACATATATAGATAGAACGGCAGATGTGAGGGTTTTTGCTGTGGGTTTGAACAGATCTGCCAACTTGCTTTTAGTTTTCAGACTTTCCTTGGCAAGCATGTGTGATGTGTATCCACACAATGAGCACTGAATTGTTTTGAAGAGTATGTTTATTTGTAAAGACGCGGCAGACACTTATGAGGAGCCACAGCTAATTGTGGCCATCCCACCATGTATAAGCCCTGTGCATCCACATATTTTAGATAGGATTGTGTTCATTACATGACATGCAGTGCACATGCTGAGAGCACAATGGGATATTTATGCAGCTAAGCAGGCCTTGGCATTTGTCTGTGTCAAGTTTGAAAGTGAAAGCTGGAAGCAGATGTAGTGCTGGAAGACCTACAACTGCTCTGAGGATTTAAGTATTAGGAAGCGGAGGTTAGATGGTTGTATAGGAGGAGTCAATTAGCTCAGTCAGCCAAGAATACCTGGCTTCCTTGTGTTCAGTTCATATGCAAGCTAACTTTATTATTTTTTTAAGCATGAGACTATCACACAGGGATGCTATTTAGTTCAGACGTTACAAGAGGAAGGGCTTTATCACCACTGAGGAGCAAAGCTACATGTTACACTGTGGAGGCCCTGATGGCCCCATCTCTCTAGGTGCGGATGGTATAGAGAAAGGGCTGGGGGGTGGGGGGGCTGCTAACCTGTTGCTCTCCAGATGTTTCTGAATTCAACTTCCATTTCTCCTGGTCATTGACCACACTGACTGAGGCTGATGGACGTTGTAATTCAGTAATACATCTGGAGGGCACAGGTTAGGCACACCTGTTGCAGAGTGAAGAAGAAAAGGAAGGGAAGGGAAAGTGTAAACCTTCACCTGAAACCCCCCTCACTTGCTTGCTCACATTTGTGTTTAGGACCTATGTTTACACTACAAAAACCTGCCAAATACACAGGGGTAGAAGTGAACTGGCAATGGGGCTGTTTCAGAGGAAGTGCAGGCTGCTGTAGGGGGAAATTAAGCACTGCCTTCTCCTTTGCTGCTTCTTTGCTTCATAGCATTTTCTCTCCCAATAGCACTTTAAAGGGAAGAATTGGGCATTGGGGCCTCATTACACACAACTACAGTGCAACATGTAATTGAGCCTTCATGCATTAGATGATGTATCTGAATAAGATCTCACTTAGCTGCCAAGCTAAGGGTGTGGTAGCTGGGATTGGCGAGCAAGGCAAGCAGTTGTGCAGCCCCTAGTCTGTCTCAGAGTCTAATTCTGTTCAATGGAGGACACTTCCTGATTATTTGTGCGCTTTCATTACATTGAAAATACATTTTACTCCAAGACAAATAATGAATATATATGGGTTCGACTTCCAGAAATAGATAACAGGAATGGGAAAAGCCAGTTCTCTGAATATCTGCTCCACAATGCTTTATTATCTATGTGCAATCGCTGCATAATAGCGAACGCTGCTGCTTCACCTCTAAGTTATGTCTGTGCCCTACACCCATTCCAGGCATTTTTCCACTGCATTGAGCAACCTATTTGGGTGTGTTCCTTGGCTATAATTCTAAATTTCAAGTGGTTTGCAATATCTTAAAGAACTCTGAGGTCTGAATTACTATTGGTGTCAATTCACATTAAGCCATGTTTGATGCTTTGACTATACAGCTCAAGATAACTGGAAAACTACACTGTCTTGTTACAGTAACTTATCATTGTAAACTAGAAGCATAGCTTAGCTCTCTTGTTGTGGTTAATGGGACTTAATATTGAGATGGTGTACAAATATTCCATGAAATATAAGTGAATAAATAAACCACCTGTGGCATTTGTATTAGGTGGGGGTAGGGGGGTGGGGTAAATTTGGTTGCATCGTATTATTCATCCGATATAAATATACTTTTCTTTATCCATGTGTGAAGCACAGAAATCTAGGGCAGGGTTTGGACTTGTGTCCCTCTCTAACTTTTCTTTTTATGAGCTGAAGAGTTTTAATGAGGTTCTCCCCACCCCCTGCTGTGTGAAACTTTCCAGTAATGTTCATAATGCTACACCAATCTCTGATAGTAAGATAAGTACCATTATCCCAGTTTCACAGTGGCACAGAAGAGTGGGAGTGAGGGAGGGATGTAAAATTCCTGTAAAAATTGCTACATTGGTGCCAAACACACTGATGGCTTTTGTGGGAAATTGCAGGCGATTTTCTCTCTCCCCCCGTCTTTTTTGCAAGAATATCTTATTGTATGCTCATTTACTGCAGAGGTCTCTAACTACAGTAGCAAGTCACTAATGCATTAAAATGGAATAGAAATACATTTCTGGTGAAACAGACACTGGCAAAGGAGCAGTTAGATTTCTCTCTGCGGCTGTAACAAGGATGAGGCCTGAATCTTGGGAGTATGTGGTGTCTAGGCTAAAGGGCGATTTTCCTTGTGTTACATTTTGATGCAGGAACTGCTGCAATACAGATACATGTAATTTCTAAAGAAAAGATGCTAGCACTGTCAGGAAATACCAACTGTCCCCAAAGCCCTTTCCCTTAATAGCTATCATGTAGGGACAGTCCCTATAATTACTCACTGATGAAGGAACAGAACTCAGCACCAGCTCTGGGTTATTTATACCCATAACCCATTAGGAGCCCCAGCACTGTAAACAAATGCCAGGGCTGAGCTGGGCTAAACTATCTGTCACATTTTGAGAACCATGCTGTGACTTTTCTCCGTATTAGCAAGCATTGCTCCAGTTTTTCAGAGGAGTGATACCAGAACTCCACCTTGGACTCCCGCAATAGGGTTTGCAACTGAGTGGGCTTTTTCTTTTGTTTTTTTAGTAGCACTGGAAGGAGCTGCGCTGTAGCAAAGGGGTGGGGAAACCTCAGGTCTAGGGGCTGAATATGTCTTTCAGAGACTCTGGAGGACAAGGCAAAACCCTACAAGACACTGCATAAGTTAATTGCCAAGGCATCAAATGACAGTTTCCCAGCACCACCTTTTGAAACCAACTCTCCAGAAAGGACTAGATTCACCTTGGAAGACTGGCATCTAGTTCCATCCCAGAAGAGACTTTCCAGGGGTTCACTTCAGACATTCCTAGTCTGGAGATGTCAGGGATTGGATTTTGGATGATCTGCCACTGAGCTACAGCTCTTTGTAGGCACTGAGCTATAACACTTTTCCAAAAAGGTAATGGATATAGGCCTCAGATAATGGCAATTTGCAACTATCCAATCTGCTGATTGTCTATAGAAAGGGCATAAAATTCACACCAGTGTTTCAGTTCAGATGTAATGACAAACCTTAGTTTGGTGCTGTATGAACAAGCCAATGAGCCTCAGGTATGCATAAGCTGTCTTTCCTGCTCCAGTTCCTGATTTGCTGAAAATTATAGTTTGTGGTTACATCTGAACCAGCAAACCATGGTCTACATTATAGTCTACATTTGCCTTACAAAGGGGTCAGAAATATGGTCAAAAACATACAAGACTTTTACTCACCCCAATGAAACAGATAATGGTGTGGTTGGCTGAGAAAACTGATGCCAGCACCACTGGACACACTTTGATTACTGTATAGGGAAAAGAGGAACAATTCATATTTAGAGACATGCTTTCACTAACACCATTTCTTTCCTTTGATAAGCAGCCTCAGTCTTTGCAAAGCTGATGCACCTAGAGAAACATAGAGATATTATTTAGGAAAACAGAAGCAGAGCAACACGAGGCTTTGGGCATTGCATCTACTTTGGTCCTAAGATAGCTTTAAAAGAAGAAGAAGAAAGCCATACAGCACAGACAAATAGTACAGATTACAGCTCCTGTTGGAGACAACAAGTTCTCCATGGCATAGCTATGCTGTTCAGTGGCTTAAGCATCCTCCTGTTTATAAAAAGAGATGTTAATGTTAATGTCTGCTAATTTGCATTCTTAAATCCATTTCAAACACGGATGTTATGCTTAGCAGTTTATATTTGCATAAGCATCTGGCAGTAATAATTTCCTCTGAATAACTGCACAATGCAACCATGTTTTTTAAAAGAGACACTAGATTAGAAAGCAGCACATAAAAAGAGTGACAAGGGACACTGACATGTATGTGTGATGTCTTATGTGTGATGTCTGAAGCACAAGAGTGTTTATTGATAAAGAGCGACATGCATACAGTACTGGTTGCGAGGAAGCAAAATGCTCCCACCGAGTGGATGGGAGTTTCCCATGGAATTCTATTTAATCCCATTTATGATTTAATTATAAAGCAGAGTCGAGGGGAACCCATCTCTCCTCCATAGGAGTCCTTCACTTTAAAGACGTGACACTATATCACGGGGTGTGAAGAGGAAAAAGACAGAATTTGCATGAACTGCATCTTGTGTTTTAATGGGCACAGCTTTGCCACCGTTCTAAAACGTAAGCGGCAAAGACACACTGAACACATATTGTGGCATCATTCGTTCCGCTTAGGAGACAGAATAGGCAAGTCAGACAATGGACAAGATGGATGGACAATCCGCTTGCTATTTCTATTAGTGGAGGAAATTTTGGCTGAGGGATGGAATGTAACAAACTGGATGTCTTTTAAAAACATGAAAATATGATGAAAACACACTGCACTTGACACACATCCTGCCTGAAATTGGCTAAAATATATCATGTACCAAGCTATTTGGCAACTGACCAATTATGCAGGAGTCATGGATATATACAGAAATGAAACTACTTTCCATTAACTTTTCTTGCATGTTTGTGTTGGTTTTCTCCTCTATTACTTTCTCTGTGCTGCTTACATTTTAAACTGCAAATTCACCTAATCAGACATGCATTGGACTGATGCAAGTTCATTTAGAATATTATAAAAAGATCACTGGCCATTCATCCTGGACACAGGACTGCCCTGAAACCTCTGGGTATAGGGCGGTATATAAATAAGAAGAAGAAGAAGAAGAAGAAGAAGAAGAAGAAGAAGAAGAAGAAGAAGAAGAAGAAGAAGACTGTTCAATGGGGTCCCTCTCTAGAGTTAGGGTTGTTGTTCTCATTGTTTGCATTTAGATGTCAGTTCCAGGCGTTTTTATTTACTCAGACCTTTAATTTCATGTATTTTATGAAATTTACAGACTGATATTTAGTTGTCTAATACACCCAACAGCATGAAGTGATTCTGTGCTTTAAAGGTTTAGTTATTTTATCATTTTTTGTGGGGCAGATTGGGGGGTGACTGTATGCATTTTTGTATGTTGCTAACTCTTTTGTACAGTGCCCTAGGCTCCTTTTATAGGACCAGCAATTCATAAATGAATCGACAAATGAAAGAATGGGTCAGATTCATGGATATTGTGTGGATTGTATGGATAAAATACATAGAAAAATATTGACGGCTATTTCTGTTTAACTTTGCATTTAGTAAATTCCAGGTAAATTAAAAATAAAACCAGAGAGTGCTGAATAAGGAAGTGGCTTCAAATGTGTTCTTGCTTCAGCAGCAACCTTGAGATAGAAATTGGGGAAGTGAGGTAGCTTTTCTTTACTGTAAGAAAAGTATCCAGTACAGGCAATACATAGCTGTGATTGTGCAATTTTGGGGTGAATTATTGTTAAGTGTCTCTGCAAGTATAAACTGATTAGCAATAGCATTCATGTATGAGTTTGAAATGGAAATTGGTAGACATTAAAATTAATGTCTCTTTTTATCTATTTTTTTCCTTTTTTTATAAGATATTTATTGAAATTTTCCAGAATAATACATTATAAAACAAAAAGAAAGAAACAACAAAAATACAGAAATACAAAAACAGAAAAATAAAGACAACTAAAAAAACACATAGAATTTCCCTTTCCTTATTTTCTTTTAACTTATTTTCCAGACCTCCTCATACCTCCCTTTCTTATATTCCAATTCAAATTATTAATTCAGCAAATCCTCACCATTAGTTTTTGCTTATTTCAAAACCTTATTTTCCATATCTCTTAAGGCATTACAGCTGGAAACTACTTAATTTCTGTCCACAATGTCTCTTTTTATCAACAGGAGGGATGCTTAAGTCACTAAAGCACTAGGGCTTCGTGCAATGCTCAATTTGGATGTCAGCATTGCAAGAGGCATGTTTAGGTTTAAGATTTGTGTGCCAAAGAGCGAAGGAAAGGAGATCTTCACCCAACATAGTATGTGTTCTGGGATCCAGGTTTCGCAGTAGGGCAGAGGATCTGAGCACCTTCTCTTAACATGAAGTGGGAGGAAATGGTTTTTGGAAAGCAGGAGGAGAGGAACAGGAATAGAAGGGCATAGAAAAGATGTATGGATGTGGACTTCCGGATCTGCGGGTGAACAATGGAGGAGGACAGAGACTGCTCGCTCTGAGCAGCCTGATTGCTGTGAGGAAGTGGGAAGGGTGCTTGGGGAAAGCACCTTCTCAAAAAAGCCTGGAGGAAAAGTTTAGGTTCTGAAGGGTCCAGCAGTGTCAAATGATGCTCTCTAGGCATTCCCAAAGCTCCAGAAAGACCTCCCAGCTGAGATCAGGCAGTCACCCTCCCCTGTTGAGGGCACTAGGTGAAGACTTTTTTATATCTCAACAAGCACTTGTCATGGGCTGACTGAGCCAGGATGGTGCAAACTGATGGTTTGTCCTGGACCTTTGAAAAGGATCCAGTGGGATGGGGAAGTGTCTGCCAGAATTGGGGCAGCCTGATAATGAGGATCCTGGGGAGGGTTCGACCATTGGTAGGGGTTCCCTTCAACTAGCTCGCTCTCCTCACGCATCTCCCCAATGAGATCTGTGAGCACAACCTCCCTCTGTATCCGCACCTCCTCTCTACAGCTGCACCCTCACCTCCCTCACCACTGTGTCTATGGTGCTGCCTACCCTGGCAGCATCAAACATTGGGAGAAGCCTTGCCTCTTAATTGGGAAAAAGAAGCCAATGTATGAATACTCATGATATTACTGCTGGGAAAACATCCAGTGAAGTGCCATAGCCCCATCAAAGATGGCGGTATTTGTTTGAAAAGCCTAAACATTGTACCCAACACTGCCATTGAGCAAGTGGAACAGACTTACACTTGTGCAAGAGAACTTCCTCTTCCTCTCTTCCCCCCTGCAGCCAGTTGCACACCCTCAAATTCTGGTCCTGACACATACTTTTTCTAATTTTAGTCAGGGAAAGGAAAGCAAAACACCAGCTATGTATAAAGGAAATGAATGTTGGCATAGTTCCGCCCCCCCTCCCCCGATATTTTAGTTCTGGTTGCACAGGACTTTATTTATTTATTTTTCTCACAAGGAAAGATTCTATTACACAATTTTTTTACCTGCGGCGCAGAAACAATTTTTATGACTTGCTTTTTGTGTGGACTAAGCCCATGTGAGTTTCTGATCGATCGTTCCTCCCCAGGACATACATTATGCAATATCTGAACGCACTGCTTTACTTTAGGCACTTGCTCATCTCAACCAGTTTCTGTCTGTTCCAGCAGCCAAGGTTCCTTCAGCACCTTAAGTCAGTTTCAGGAGTGTTAAAGGAGACCTGGCAAGGCCCTACAGGAAAGCCCAGATTCTTCCTATCATCAGGAACTTACATTTCAAATAATTTTGTTGGGCCACCTCATTCAGTTAATTCTTACACAGTCTCAAAGTTTCCTTTCTCTCATATTCTTCGCCTCAGACAAATCTGAAGGCCACAGTCAAACAAACTGAAGACTTGAGGCTGACATTACAATTTTTTCATAGATGGAGTGTTTTTACCTTCACCTTTGACATGTTTCTACATTTTATCATTCTCATAACAAATTCTTTTATCTTAAGTGCTGATAAATAGATTAGATTTCCTAAACAAATATTTTGGCTTTTTGAGAAACAATTGTGCTGATAGAAGCTTTTAGAGTTGCTCAGAAGAAGGGCTTTTATGCCTAAAAAGCTTAACATGGCCAGCCATTTCTCTAACTCCTGTTAAATGTTCTTCAAGTCCCATTTTCCTGTGCTTTTTGTACTGCTCCCATGTTTTTCCTTGGACATATATGTTTAATAATATCTGTAATATTCAGGTAGTAACTAAATTTTAATGAATGTCTGTATGTATACAGTATGTGTGTGTGTGTATATATATATATATATATATAGGCATTTATTCTACACGTCTCATAGTCTCACTCACCTCTACCTTCAGGCTAAATAGACTATTACCGTTATCAGAACTGTTGCTATAGGAACAGTTTTACACTGCCCTTCCTTTTGCGTGCAGTTCCTTACAGACATTTTATATCTCTTTAAGATCTTGGCATTGTGAAACAGAAGTAAAAGCTCTCAATTAAAAGACTTGAGAGTCAGCAGTTATAAAGCCAAGTTCCTGGGCTAGATTCACAGCAGAGAGAAAACAGCCCTGGATTCTGTTTTCTTTGTCCCTTTAACATTTATTCTCAAAGTTTTCCAAAATGGTAACATAGCTGCCATATACCAGATCAAACTGCAAGCCCATACAACTCAGTATTGTCTATAATGGCTAGTAGCAATTCCCCAGGGTTTTCCTGCCCTACCTTTTGCATGTGAAGGATTTAGGTCGCATTCACATCATATAGTCAGTGCGCTTTGGTACCACTTTAAGCAGTCATGGTTTCCCCCAAAGAATTCTAGGAGCTGTAGTTTGTTAGGGAGCACTGAGAGTTGTGAGAAGGCTCCTATTCTCCTCAGAACTACAGTTCCCAGAGTTCCCTGGAAAGAGGTAAACTACTCTGGGAACTGTAGTTCTGTGATGGGAATAGGGGCCTTCTCACAACTCTCAATATAATAGTGCTTTAAATGTATGGCGTGAATGTGGCCACAGCCCTTCCCAAGAGATCGCTAGGAACAGAGGCCTTAGACTAGCTGAAACCATTTGCAGATTAGCCCAGTTTTGTCAGCTCAGTCTCAATCCTTTAACCTGTGACCCTTCAGATTTGGGGGCTCCAACGCCCATTAGCCCCAGCCAACATGGCCAGTTATTAGGTATGATAGATGTTTTGGTCCAGCAATTTTTTCAGGGCCATAGGTGAGCCTTCACCACTTTAACCAAGGATTCCAGAGTTTGAATCTCTGACATGCAAAGTATGTGCTTTACCACTGACCTCCCAAATTGTACATATGGGAAGCAAAGGAGTGCAAAACAAAAAGCAAGACCCAACTCCACTGTGTCTGCTGATATAACAGCTGATGGATTCTGAGAGATACATATCTTCTTTCCGTTAATATAAATTTGAGATAATTAATATAATTAACTTAATTGTGTTAATTCCAGATGGCCTTTTTATAAATAAAGGACTGACTGTTGACATTAAGGATTTTATGAGCCACGGGTCTTTCGAAGACCTCACCAAAAGTTTTAGCTTCAATGGTAATTATATTACCTGCATCCATATGTTCACTTCCTCATATCACAGATGTTTGAAGGTCACTACTCAAGTTGGGGAAAGAAACCTCAAAAGAGGGATTTGTAATCTGAGGACATCAAAGAAATAATATAAAGGCAAGCTCATAGATGGGGGAATGCCCTTGTCGTATCATCACACGTCAGATTTCAGTGTGGAAGTATGTTGGAAAGAAAATGAAAGAACCAAGTAAGATTGCATTCATTTGATACTTTATCTTGTAAGTGAACATTCATTGATGTCTAAAAAGAACAGTTCATGGAAACACTTGGATGATGCTGAGATTACATATTTTCAGGGTGAACTTCTACTGCTCTAATAGTGGTTTGACTGGAAAAAAAAGGTGTAGTGAAGTCAACAGCATAGAAAATGACTGCCATCAGTTCAATGTCTCCTTAGTCTCACACAGGACAGAAATATCTTTCCATTTTATTTACCGAGCCAGGCAGATCCAGTTGTAATGAATAGTTTTAAAATGCAATAGTTGCACTATTTGTTTTTAAATGCATTGAACAATGGCTGTGTCGCTCTGTAATTTAAACTTTGAATAATGCTGCAAGATAAATATGCAACTAATGTGTTTTTCATCCCTTCCTTGACTGAGCTTTAATCCTGATGAAAATTTTTGCTCAGACAAGTCTGCTCAGGAAAGGTAGTAATGGTCCACTAAATATAATATTCTGTTTTGCACTGCAGCAGACATTTTATTGTCCTCAAATAGAAACAAAGATAAAGTCTTGGTTTGTGGTGGACTAGGCTTGTCTGGTAGTTGCACTTTTGAAATGTTCTGTTTGCTTCCATGCTTTGTTTTATACATTTATTTAATTTATGTCCTGTCTTTCCAACCAATGAGTGCAGGGAAGTTCTAACACTAGTTTTAAATGTGAATTATTGAAGAAGAATTTAAAAGTTCAGTTTGTTTGTGCATGTGTATTAAGACTGGATGAGAACCACTAGAATAAAGCTCAGCCCAGATAAGGAGGAGTTACTGGCAGCTACTTCAGCTGATCATGGAGTTCGGCTTTGGGATTAAGTCACAGAATGATCAATGACAGGAGTTCCTGAAGAGCTCTGTTTGGAGATGCTAATGGATGCAGCATTATCACTAAAAGCCCAGGCAACCCACACTGCCTTTTGGTAGCTTTGTTGTCCGACTCTTCTTGACCCCATGGACCAGAGCACGCCTTCGAGAACACTGTCCAACCATCTCGTCCTCTGTCGTCCCCTTCTCCTTGTGCCCTCAATCTTTCCCAACATCAGGGTCTTTTCCAGGGAGTCTTCTCTTCTCATGAGGTGGCCAAAGTATTGGAGCCTCAGCTTCAGGGTGCTGCATTCTTGTTGGAAATAGATATCATGACCAGAGTTATCAAGCCTCTAGGCTAGACTGCTGCATATAACTGACATTTAAAGACCTCACAAACTTCAGTTGCACAAAATGCTATACAATGTATTCGTGTAAGGATTGAATAGTTTTGGAAATTAAAAAGGAACACCATTCAGCTGAAACCCTGGCTCACTTTGATCATCTGGGCAATCATTTTCATGACCTGAAACTTGTTCAAAATGTTCAGGATGTCTCTCCTCAGCAAGTGTGGTAAACACGTTCTTAGGAGGGAAGCTGTTAGACTCATACTAACAGCAGCACACACATTAGAAAGATAATGGGATAATATAATGATGTTACATATCCAGTGGTGAGAGCGAATGGGGCTAGCCTTTGTGGCCTCATCAACCAGACAGGCTTTAACATGTGAGCAGATTTCTCTAACCCTGACCCCAATGAGGGAAAACAAAACTCATTCAGAATCATTGCAATGCTTTCTTTTCTTTTCACAAAGTATTTTATCCCCCTTTGAAGCAATCACCCAAAAGCTGAGTGCATTTTGACAATGACAAAAAAAATCATGAAAATTGTCCTTTTAGTTTGAAGGAAATAGGTTGCTTATAAAATCAGATTTGTGAGGGAGAGCTCTCCTCCATACACATTTGCAGAGGTAGTCTGGGGTGAACGTGCTTTATTGTCACAATGGCTGTCTTCTTGTTTGGAGCTTTAAATCAGGGCTCATCAAGTGCTTTGAACAAAATGATCTCAGTGGATAACATTGATGATGTTGTTAGGCTTCTCAAAGTGTCATTGAGTTAAAATTCCTGTGACTTAAAAGGAAACAAATGTCCATTCAGGAAGCACCACAGCTCTTTCTCCAATGTATATATAATTTGGTTTAGCCTGAGAATTTTAGATGTGGGGTTGTTCTATTTATATTAAGTTTCTTTCTATTGAATCTATACATGTTTTCTTAACATATTCTTCATATAGAAGCAAAAATTAGCAAGTTTGAGGATTAAAAATAATAATTCAGCAGACTGGTCTTGAAGGAAAGCTTGTTTCATTTCATGTTTTGAGTATGCCTATTCATTTAAGTCTCCATCACAGCATATAAATGCCTTCGTGTGGTTCAGTGTGCTTATCATAAGGCTTATCAGAGACTCCCTTTTATTCCTCTTTCTGTGATGCATGCCAGGTCCTATCAGTCAGTGTACTACACTTAGCACAACAATACACATTTGTTCATGATGAACTTGGTCCCAAATTTCCCAGAGTTTGCAGAATGTTCACAGCTTCTGAATTCTTCTTTGTTGGGGGGAAAAAAATCTCAGCCATTCAGACTGGAGGGGAAAAATGCTTTATGCTGTCAGCATAACCTAAGGAAACATTATCCGACAATGGCGATACAACATCTAACAGCCGTGCATAGCATGATATTTCTTATAGCTATCATTTAATAGTAGCTTGAAACCCAGATCTTCACTGCTGTCATTTTGTGGACACAGGCTACCAACCAAACAGTTGGAATTCTTATATTTTATTTTAGATACTCCAGGAAAAGAATTATAGATGGCACAGTCAAATCTTTTGAACATGCAAATACTCTGTGCCTTTAATATTTTTGTTATAGTCATACATTTATTTATTTTATTACATTCCTATCCGTCTCAATCACATGGAACTAAAGGCAACAGGCAGTGCTATTTTTCCAGAAAATGAGGTGCCGGAACTCACCATGAATGCCACATTTGTTCTCTTATAATGGCAAAGACACCCACCTGAAAGGTGCTGGAACTGAGTTCTGATGAATTCCAGCTGCAAAAAGCACTGGCAACAGGTTTGAGTTTCCTGCCAGTCTTCTATTTAACTACAGACAACATCGAGTGTGGTGTAGTGGTTAAGAGCAGTAGACTTGTAATCTGGGGAACCTGGTTTGCGTCTCCGCTCCTCCACATGCAGCTGCTGGGTGACCTTAGGCTAGTCACACTTCTCTGAAGTCTCTCAGCCTCACTCACCTCACAGAGTGTTTGTCGTGGGGGAGGAAGGGAAAGGAGAATGCTAGCCGCTTTGAGACTCCTTCAGGTAGTGATTAAGTGGGATATCAAATCCAAACTCTTCTTCTTCTAATGCCTCATTCTAGCTAGGGATGATTACGGTAGTTAGCCGCTCATTTATGCATGAAGTGGCTAACCTTTGGTCTTCTAAGGGAGAATGCCCTTACTGAAAACAAATATAACACAGAATATTTGCAGTACCATCAGTTCATAAATGTTTGGTGAAGGCAAAAAGAGAAGGTAGTAGGATCTGTTGACTCAGCAGGGCAACTGGCAGGGGCCTGGCAGGGCTCTGATGTATGTGTGGTGGAAGCAAGGGGGCTGGAGACTGACCCAGGAGAAAGGGGCAGTGATTTATGGGGTTTGGTGCCATCTGTGAGGCAGGAGTCAGGGTGGAGGGAAGAGGAAGAGTCAGAGCAGTTAGAGATGGAGGTGGGGACACAGGACCTGTCAGAAGAGGCTGCTCAGGTGAGGGGGAGGCCAGTCAAATCCTCACCTGCCTGCACTATTGTCTCCTAGAACCAGAAGGGGCTTGAAAAGGGAAGAGCAATGATTTTCATGCAGGAGAAATCTCAGATTGTGTGTGTGTGCACTTCATCAGAAGTGTGCACTGCATTAACCTGGAATAACCAGATGACAGCAAAAACTACAAAAACAATTAGCAGGGGCAATTAGAGTAAGATCTGTTGTTTGATTATTGATGTAAACCTCCAGAATGTATTTTGTATAGTTAAGTTTTTACCTCTATCTTCCATACATTGTATTTTATTTCATTGCTATGGCTAGTGGCTGATGCAAATAAATATTCTTCTGCGTGGGTCATGGTCCCACTGTGGCTTCAACTGCTTCACAGCGCAAACCTGGAAAAGTTCAGGCCAGCTAAGTGGGCACTACAAGTATGTGTGTGTATCTGGTGCATCTTGGGAGCTGCTGTAAGTGTGTGCATTATCAATAAAGAATTCACTATGGGTCATTTGCATTCCTTGGCTGGGTGGGTGCAGGACAGCAACAGCTAACAGAAATTATTTGAGAACTGGTGCAGTGGATTCAAACTCAATAACCAAACTTGCCCTGTTTGTGTCCTCATTGAAGCTGAAGGTATACCTTCTACAGCCAATGCACCTTGACTGCCGCAGGAAACTTCTGATAGGTAATGAACATTTTTCATTGTGTTTCCAATCTTCTGGAGAAACAGTTAATGGGAAAATGAAACAGATAACTGGCATTGAAGGAAAAGAGGGGGAAAACACTAGATGTAGACAATAGCAACCTCTGTTAAGACAATTCTCAACTTGTCCATGGAGAAAACAATAGATAAGAGCCACAATTTCCTACACCAGCATGAGCTGTCATAATGAAACCTATAAAGGTAATAGTGGACCTTACTGACCAGAGCCAAAGTCTTCGTTGAACAATATGGTCACACAGCAAATATTATCACCATTTGGTAACTTGATTGAAAGAAGGCAGCCAGTATTAACATTCCAGACAGATTTCCCCAAAAAGTAAAGTCCCTTTGTCCATTAATCCTCAACTCCTTTTCCAATTTAAAAATGTTCATTCTGCTCAGCCTGTGGATGTCTATAAGAACAATTATTACACAATTTATCATCATTCTTGTGTTATTTCCCTCGTGAAAGATAAAACCAGTGGCTGGGGCCATAAAGCACAAGTCTCTTATTGTAAGAAAGCAATATGACTTTACACAGCAAGGGAACAGTGAAATCCACCTAAGCAAAAATTATGCCCCTTTTAGCCCTGCATTGAGGCATGCAAAGAAGTGTGTTGGAATTAATCCTGCAGCTCCTAAGCATATGGGCAAAGATCAAATGATCCTGTGCCCGGGACAAAACTCTGAACCATTTTATATTATGGCATTCAATTTTCCATACTTGCATAACTCTGACTCCTTTATTGCTGAAATCCAGTGTGGATTCTGCTTTCATAAGATCTTCCCTTTCCATGGCTAGACAGAAATTTCCTGCCATCAAACTGACAAAAGTATTTACCAAAAGTTTTTGCTTTCATACAGCAAAGACAGAAAACAACTCTCACTTAGAATCCAATAATTGTAGAGTTGGAAGAGACCCAAAGTGTCATATAGTCCAACCCACCCCCCAATGCAGGAATTCTTTACCAAATGTGGGGCTTGAAACCACAACCCTAAGATTAAGAGTCATTTGCTCTACCAACTGAGCCACATCAGCCTATAACGTATTAGTTCATCTTCAGTCAAAGAAAGATCTAACGCTTAGATCTGCAGTAGCTAATGTAGTGGGTGCCTCCTGCCACACCCCCACCTCTGCCAGAGAAGTGGTGCAAGTATTGGTGCTGCTTTCCTGCAAGATCTTGCAAGATCTCATAAAAATCTTGCAAGATGTCAAGGAAAGCCAAGCACCTCATGAGATTCAGGTGAGATCTTCAAGCTCTTTCAGGGAATCTTTCAGGTGCCAATGCCAGCACTGCAGTACTGGAACAGCTGGTACAGCAATGGCAGATGACACAGTGGTGGTGAGTGTCCCACAGGTGGTAGTGGTGAGGTGGTATGGCAGAGCAGGGTGGCATGTTTTGTTTGGCAAAATGAGATGTACTACCCCTGATGTCAGGATTCCAGAACTTACAGCTGTCACCTCTGAGGGAAGGCTGGCAAGGACACACAACCCAGGTGGGGCTCGATTTTTCGTGGACAAGGTAAGTGATTCATTAGCTGCAGTAAGCTCAGGACAGGTGAGGGTCAAATGCCTTGTCAAGCCCAGAAGGTATATTAGGAAAAGCTTCCTAGCCACGCCTGCATCACACACACACACACATACACATAGCTGCTGTTTTGTGCAAATCTGATGGACTGAAAAACTTGTATTTTAAAAAATATTAAAGATGTGTGCTTACAGGTAAACAGATACCAGTGTGCATGCCCAGAATGGCCTGTATCCTAACCATGCCTGCATCCAGGCCTCTGTCACTCACTCTCTCTCTCTCTCTCTCTCACACACACACACACACAGAGAGAGAGAGAGAGAGAGACAACTGTTGTTTTGTACAAATCTGATGGATTGAAAAACTTATATTAAAAAAAAAAAGTTGTGTGCTTACAGGTAAACAGATACCAGTGTGCATGCCCAGAATGACCTCAGCTTGCATTCTGAGTACAGGCCTGTGTCCTGGCCGGCCAGGCCACTACATTGGCTACCCAAGATCTAGATTTGCTTTCCCTGACCACATTTAATGGCGGTTCTTGTTATATCTCTTTCAGAATTTGTTACTGGTCTTGTCACCGGGACAGATCCTCCAGACACATATGTTTGAGATCAAACTAATCAAATTGTCTTCACTATTTTTTTTATCCCTAGAGATCTAAGGATGTATTTAACTATATTTGAGTTGGACCAGGTTCTCTAATACTGTTTTTCGATCTATAAGCTGATGGAATGCTTCTGAAATGGACTTAGAAGATTAATGAGAGTAGAATGTTAATATATGGAGCTATATTTTAAACACCCTGAAAGGAGAAAGCTGATGTCTCTAAAATTGATTAGAGAACATCTTCTGCTGTTAGAAAGACTGTGTGACAAGTGAGTGGAGCTGTACATAAATCTCATACTTCCCCTTGCCAAGGATTTTTATACATTGGCTGATATATACTTCAGGGTAAATGCCGGGACATTAGCAGCATAAATCATCCAAATGGAATTGCAGAAAATGTGATGGTAACTAATTTTTGGTTTTGAGCAACGGATTAATGTAGGTGCAACAATCAACTTCTGGTTCACATTTGGTTTAAAAAAAATGGGCTATATTATTGCCATGGTAGAGTCAAGAAGTACTAGCCATGGAGCCAGATTCCAAGAGTTGCATGGTTGAAACCTGTACTGGTGAAACTGCAAGTATTTGGAGCACAAATTGTAGGCTACAAACATTTTCACTAGCCTGCCAGACATATCAGTTGGTTGTGGAATGAGAATGAACTTCTGTAAAACATCCATGTCTGTCTGTGTAGAGGTGATGCTTATATATATGCCATAGGCAACCCCATAAAGTCTCAAGTGACAATGGACCTTGGAGGTCTGCTGTGATAATTTTGCTAGGCATTATGCTATGGAGACGAGCACTTTTACCATAAATCTGAATGCCAATGTCAGGTGAGATGCTGGTGAGGCATCCGATGTACTGCCTACTTCAATCCAGAGGATCAGTTTCAGTTGTTGAGACCTGAGAGTGTGCTTATGCCACTTCAAGTGCCCATCATGGCTTATTTCAACTAGTTGGGATTGGTTGGTTGTGTAGCGACAGGGAATGATGGGGTGGTGACAGCTGCTCTCAAAGAGACCACTATGCAACCACTCCTAAAGAAGCCCTGTATATACCCAGAGTTTTATCATAATTACTACCTGGTCACAGCCCCCCTTTTGGGGGCAAAGTTGAGGGTGGGGGAGCCCAACCACAGTTGTTCTTAGAGGATATTGATAATCTGGACGCATTTTTGACTGGGTTCCGGCCTGGTTTAAGAATGGAATTAGCTTTGGTCACTCAGATAAATGTCCTTTTATTAGGAAAAGCACAACGGGAGTGCAATCCTCTTACTCTTGCTCGACCTCTCAGTGACTGTTGAAGGCATCTGCTATGGATTGGCTTATATTGACTCCATAAGATGGAAGTTTGGGGCACTGAATTGTAGTGGTTTTGGTCCTAGCATCCATGCCAGTTCCCAGAGAATAGAATTGAGTGATTGTGCCTTGCCCCACTGGCAATTATGCTTTGGGGTGCTGCAGGAAAACATTTTGTCCCCAATGTTATTTAACACCAATATAAAGCCAATTGGGAACAGCCATTATGAGTCTTGGGACAAGGTGCCATTAATAGGCTGATGACACTCAGCTCTATTCTTTCCTTATATTGGAGACAGGAGCTGATGTGCATTATCTGCACAAGTGCCTGGGTGCACTGGTCAGCTGCATGAGGGTGAAGAAAACGAAGCTGAAGCCTGATAAATTAGAGGCACTGTGGGTGGGTGATTCCTGGGTCCAGGAATTGAGAAATCTGCCTGTTCTAGGTGTGGCTGCACTCCCTCTGAAAGGACAGTGGGTAGTTGGATCCATCTCTGCCACTAGATTCCCAAGTGACCTCAGTGGCAAAGAATACCTACTGTCACCTTTGGTGGTATTCCAACTACAAACATTCCTGGAGAACATTTTTGGTCCATCACGAAGTGAGGATAGGCAGTCGCTTCAGGCGGCAGGCTGGGAGAAGTACCACTGTGCGCTGCCAACGTTGCTGGCCATCATTGCTGCCACCACTGCCAGCTGCTACCATTGCTAGCTGTTGCCCAGCCGCCATAGCCAGCCACTGCCACTGTTGTCAGGCTCTCCCTTCAGCAATTCAAGAAGGCCATTAGAGGAAGATACCTTACGAGGAGAGGAAATGCCCATGTAACTCTGGGCAGCAGAAAACAATGGAGCATGCCCTTCTTCATTGCCAGTATTATATAGACATTCTAACTAGGTTTATCCAACCCATCTTATATAAGTTTCCTGAGTCTTCAGAAGAACACAACTTCTCCCTATTACTACAGGACGAGAGCCCAGAAGTCACATATTTTGCGCTGCCATGACAGATATTTGACGAAGAATGGTCTATGCTACAATTCAATCCTAAACTGAAGGCCCATATTGCTAGATCCACACTTCTGAAGCCCACCCCTTATAGCTGTGTTTACCAATCTTTTAATTTTTCTTATAAATTTTTACTCACCCATTACTTACGCTTAATTAAGTATTCTGTGTATATGTTTAAATCTACATTTGGTTCTTGCTCCTTTTTATTTAATAATTATTTGCTTAGATTCATACTGTTATGCTATTTATTTAGATGTTTTGCTTATGCTGGTCTATGACCGTAATAAAGTACTTGACTTGACTTGACCCCTGAGATGCTCACTTAGGGGCAAGGGGGAGCAATAATGCCTCCTTCAAGAGGCTGGTTTTTTTTGGGGGGGGGTGTCAAAAATGAGCATTGCTGGTCTCCTCCCAAGGGTGGTGCGCAGACTCCCTTCCTCTCTGTGGAGGAAGGAAAGAAGGTGTGAGCTGCCGCCTCTCCTCCTTATTGCTGTCAGGATGCAGCCTCTGCCTCACAGTCTCTCCCCCAAAATTTTGGGGCAGAGGAAGAGAAGGAGGAGATGCTGAAGTTGCCATGCCCTAAAGGCAGCCTAGGCAGACACCAGACACTTTGTTAAGGTGAGGAAAACTTCCTTAGCAACATTTAAGCTCAACTTTCTTCCCCGCCCTTCCTCCTCTCTCAGTCTACTCTCTCTCTCTCTCTCTCTCTCTCTCTCTCTCTCTCTGTGTGTGTGTGTGGTTTTGGTATTTTTTTTATATATTTGCTCTAACAATAAAATGGGTGAATGTCAGGACAGAGAAGGCAACCATATGCCTCAGTGAATATGCAGCTGTGCTTGTAACTAAACTCCCACGGACGTAGGGCTTGCCTATGGCATTGCCAAAATAAGGAAATAATACACCACAAACACCACCATCCCTCATAATAGGATAAAAGCTTAAGAAATCAATGTTTAGTCTGAAGTCAACAGCCTTTTGTTTTGTTTAGGCTGCTGTCTTTCTTTTCCTGTTCTCGCTTTTTTTTTCTTTAGCTCACCTCCAAATGCACTGAGGCTTTTGTCTGACTCTTCTGTCCTGACACATTTGAAATGAGTTTTATTTTCCCTACCTACTTTTTCATCTCCACATCCTTCTCATCCCATTATGCCTTTCCTCTTTCCCTCTCTACTAGATCCAGCATATACTGTGCTCTTTTACCAAAAATAAAAAAGATCCCTTCTGTCCCCACTTACTTCCCAGCTTTAGTGTGAGAGGATTTCTGTTTAAGAGAGACCATTTCTGTGGGTGTGCAGGGTGTGAGAGAATTTCTGTGTGAGAGGATTTCTGTGAGGGTCACACACAACACACACACACACACACGGTCCTTAACAAACTACGATTCTTGGCGGGACACCATTTTCTGATTTGCCTCAGGTACCAAAATGTTTTGGACTGGCCCTGCTTGATAATGATATCCTTACTACTGTGACTCAAGTGTTCATAATCTCACGACTGGAGTACTGTAACATGCTTTATACTAGGATACCCCTGAGGGTTTGTAAGTTGCAGCTAGTGCAGAATGCAGTGGCCCAGTTTCTCAGTGGTATTCCCTACTGCACACTTATAACACTGGTCTGAAAGACCTGCACTGGCTACCGATTTACAAATTCAAGTTGTTGCTTTTGAGCTATAAAGCTCTGAACAGCTTAGGGCAAGGCTATCTCTGATACCACCTTTTCCCATATAGTCCACCTAGGCCTCTGTAACCTGTGGATGGGGACTTTCTGACTGTACCATGGTCTGCACAAGTTCAGTTGTGTGCATATGAGCCAACTTCTAGGGGCCAAGGTCTCTTTGCCCCCCAAAAATATTTGAGTGGGCTGGGCTCCCCAAAAGTTGATGGGCATTGCCATTCAAATGGTGTGTATGTTGTGTCTTGTGATCAGTTATGCAGGGCTTACCTAGCCCTCCCATTTTTTATTCAAGTTGGCACTCATAGTTGTGTGGGGTACAAAGAGGGCCTCGTCCACTTTAGGGATGTGTGACTTGTTGGATTAAGTTGCTTTCAGTTTCTGGAAGTTCAGTTCAGTTTCACATGATGTCCGCATGAAAATTCACCAGCATTTTCATGCAAATTTCTCCTAGCATTCACAAATTTGTATGCAACTTTGCCTAACATTTTCTCAATATAATTCATTTTCATGCCTATATACCTTAATATGCCCACTTTACCCCAGTGTTTTTATGTATGTTTTTGTATACATTACTTGTCTGGTGAACTGCACTGCACAATTCTGATAATTTTGAAAGATGGCTATGTTTTACTTTTAATATTGTTTCAAAAAGTGCAAATTTGCTAAGTTTGCTTTAAAATGTGAACTGAACTGAATTTCTCCTCCATCTCTACCGAGACGTAAATCCTGCTTTCAATGGGAAGTATTTATAATGCATTTTACAGAGAATTGCAAACTTTGTTGGCTTCTAGCAACAAACACCAACTCACGCGTGCTTACAAACTTGTTTAAACCACCTTGAGTCCTGGTTCAGTAAAAAGGCAGGATAATAATAATAATAATAATAATAATAATAATAATAATAATACAAGTAACTGTTGGGCTGTAGGTTATTGTAGTGTACTTGGAGCAATAAGCTTCTGGTAAATTCTTTCAGTGTAAAGGGGTAGTCTATGGGATCTGATATATAGTTGTAACAACAAATGACTGGAAAACTGAAATCATGAGAAAATCCTGTATAGAAATTAATTAATAATTACATAGTGAATCCAGCAGCCTTTGTTCAGACCAATTTTCCATTATACATATGGTTTCTTATGTCTTCAAACTATAGAGAATCCCACAACATACAGAGGACAGCATTTTGACCAGCCCTGCCATGTAGTAACATATTACAGAACCATATTCTTTAAAAGAAAATAATCTGGTCATGTTTTACAAAATATATGTGTAAGTGTGTTAATCAGCTAATGCATTTTCACATATGGGAATGTGCTAATTGACTGATCCTATCATATGAAATATGGTTCTATGAATTATATTGCACTAATCTGGAATTTCCTCTTTGAACACAAACATGCTTGTGGTGGCTGACCCTGCTCTGATCTGTTTAAAATGTTATATTGATGAAGCAAGTCCAGAAACTATTTTTCATGCTTTGAAATTATTATTTTAAACAATTGTAAAGCCATTATTTACACTGAGCTTCTGATTGCAGAATGGTTTAAATTAGCCAAGATTACTGGCTGAGTCTGTCAGTTATAAATCAAGGTGAAGAATGTTAGAATTTGCATGGTGAAATGTCTGACTTTGCAAGTAAATGAGCAGGCTATTCTCCTGACAGATGGTTCTGCCTGTGCATGGGCTACCTACCACCCTAGATACAGTATACCGTACTATATACCGTATACTACCGTATACTTTGCACAGCTCTCCCACGGCTAGCGGAGGACTGCGCAAAGCCCGAAGCTTGGGGCATGCTGAGCTCAGCGCGCCCCAAGCTTCTGGGGGCTGGCAAGCTCTCCACTAGCCGTGGGAGAGCTGCGTCTCCCACGGCTAGCGGATAGCTTCCTGAACCCTGGAGAGCGAGAGGGGTCGGTGCGCACCGACCCCCCCTTGCTCTCCAGGGTTCAGCGAAAGCCTGCATTCGCCCCATAGGACGCACACACATTTCCCCTTCATTTTGGGAGGGGAAAAAGTGCGTCCTATAGGGTGAAAAATACGGTAAGTGAATCTGTGGGTGCAGATGCAGAAATGTGGCACAGTTGTTTACTTAAATATGCCCCCCTCCAACTTGAATCCATATGCTAGTACAGTGGATGCTCAGGTTGCAAACGTGATCTGTGTGGGATGCAGGTTCGCAACCTGCAGTGTCCGCAACCTGCAGCGGTGTGTCTGCGCACGTGCAGGTTGCGATTTGGTGCTTCTGCGCATGCGCAAAGCACGATTTAGCGCTTCTGTGCATGTGCGACCGCCAAAACCCAGAAGTAATCTGTTCCGGTTAGTTTACATAGGATTTGGGCAGCCTGCCTGCAACCAGGCTTGCTACTTATACAATGCATTACAGTGAAGATCTTGCCTTCTGGATATGGCCTGTGGACGGTCCGGGAATCGCCACGTGGATCGCCAGCGCACGTGTTCTTTCCCTCTCCCTCCCTCTCCCTCACATGGCAGTGGCGGCGCCTCCTCCCTCCCTCCTCCTGGCTTCTCCCTGCCCTGCCTAGATGGGGGAAGGGGGCTGGGCTTTGCTGGTGCCAGCAGCAGCAGCACTTCAGCGGCAACCATTTTAAGCAGCCCCTCTCTGGAGCCCTTTCATGTGCTGCTTATTGTCTCTCCGCCGCCACCAGCCCCTGCTGCTCACAAGACACAGGTAAGCAGCCACCGGGGCTCGTGGTGCTCTTGCATAATTCCCCCCCATATAGTCCGGCCCCCCACAAGATCTGAGGGGCAGTGGATTGGCCCCCTGCTGAAAACATTTGCTGACCCCTGGCCTATGTGGTCCAGCATCCTGTTCTCACAGTGGCCAACCAGATACCTGTAGGAAAACAATCAGGACCTGAGCACAATAACACTCTCCCCTCCCTTTTGATTTCTGAACTTCACTCAGAGAGCCTATCCAGAATTAAATTTAAATTACATGAGGAATTCATGATAACCATAAGGGATTAATTTCAAGACTTCTGTCACACCACTGTTGCTCTTTTGAAGAGGAGAGGCAGCAAATACAGTATTTAGTTCTTCTGCTCCTGTGTAATCTCAAATTAATTTTAACAGGGTTCACACATAAAGTAAGTGCTTGCCTTGCCTTTCTGTCAACAACATAGCCCCCCCCCCCGCAAACACCATTTGCAGCACATCAAACCCTGTGCTCCATGTTAATTTAGTGAACAATAACTGCTTGGCTCTATGCACATAAGATGGAGGTGAATAAAATCCACATTTTGTCATCAGTTTAATTAATTCCAATATTTATGTCCCACTTTTATTAAAATTTGGGGGTGTTGGTGAGAGACTTGGCCTATATAACCCTGGCCCCAGTTCTTGGCGCTCAGTCTCTATCCTGTATAGATTACTAGTTTCTTCAGGGCTGAGTAGAGATTTTTTGCCCATTAGCTGATTTGGCCTTGGTTTTTGCTGCAAGGGCATCTGTTGTCCCAGACTGCTTCCTTAAGCAGATTTTATGCACTCTGTGTTGCTAATAAAAATTCAAAGTATATACAGAGCAACAAAAACAAATCTATTAAACTCTTACTCTCTCTCAGTATAAGGAATAGATAGTGCCGCAAGTATGTGTTATCAAAAGGAGAAGAGTGTGTTGTGTTAAATTAAAAATGCAACCAGCATAAAAAATGTTTGCAAAACAATGACAGTGCTTTCTTGCCTGATTTTATTAATCACAAACAACTATATGAATTGGAGGTAGGTAATATCTCTATCAGCTGCAGAGCATTAAAATACACACAAGTGCTACCATATATCACCGTTAAAGAAGCTTGCACATTTGTTCTATCAGCACACAGAATATTGACCAGTCATGTGAACTATACAGCCTTTAGCTGATTAAACAATCTATGGCCTTTTAAAATGAGTTTGGGGGGTGTATTGGTTTGTGGTTTTAAAATATATTTTTTGTTCTTATTTTGCATTTTTGTTTGTTGTGAACCACCCTGTGATATTCAGATGAAGGGTGGTATGCAAATTTTAGTAAACAACAACAACAACAACAACAACAACAACAACAACAACAACAACAACAACAACACAGTTTTTATTTTTAAGGCAATATTTTAAAACATGGATCATTTCTATATGTGTGGATGGTTGGGGTTGGGGATTGAGATATGTACCCACTGCCCACACTGTATTCATTTATTGCCTGCTGCTCCACCCCAATTTTCACTGTTATTTGAGCAGTACATGGGAGTTTAGCACATTGTGCAGAAGGTGGGTATGATTAAGGGCAAAGTTGATGTTGGCAAATGGTTGTCTCATGCAGCATCACTCCTTCTCATAACCCAGTTCATCAACATAGTCTCTCCCAAACTTTCCTTCAATATCATTTCTCTTACCCTACTCTTTGATAGTTCCTTGTTCTCCCTTCCCATCCCAGCTTTGTCTATTTAATAAAAAAAATTTCAGTCCTTAGGGTAGGCACGATGCCACTTCTATGTTCAGATGTACTGCAATAATAATTGCAGTACTAAATGTACAGGTATAGCAAGTACGTTCTTATCACTAAGATTGAAAGGAACAAAAACATCTCCTCCAAAGTTCCTCTGGCTTTGAGGCAAGGGTTGGGTGGAGAGTTAAATAAAATAATTGCTTCCATTTAGGAAAGAGGTCACCATCATGCTATGTATATTTACTCAGCAGTAAGTCCCATTGAGCACAATAGGATTGGTTCAAATGTAATTGTGTGTTGGATTGTATCACTGCCTATGGTGATAACTCTAGGCTTATCTTGGGTTTATTTTGATTTGTTCCATTGCTTGATATGAAATATGGCAGGAGACAGATGTGGCTTAATTTTCTAGCTGTGTAGCCAGCATTGGAGTTTTTCAGTAATGCTGCATCTGGTTTCAGTGATCATTTTTACAAGGAGGATTGTTCTCCCACTTACTTTTGGAATACCTGTGATTTTATATTAAAATTGTTGTGTTTGTGTTGCAATTCTTTCCAAAGAATATAGCAAAGGGCTGTTTGGAAAATGGATTCCACATTCCATGGGATTTTTTGAACTGCAGACAACATTACTTCTTGGAGTCAGGAGTTCAAAATGTCACCTCCATAAAATGTGTGGGAAATTGCATTGGCCTTATATTGATATTTGTTTTGGGTGATACAAAATAATTTATTTTAAAATCACCAGTTGTTCATCCAAGTCAAATATCTAGTAGTGCATTTTTCTGGACAGCATATTTGTTAGTTGACAAAGTATGCTGAAAAGATGTAACTTCTGGGGTGTGTGTGAGTTTTAAAAAAACCACAGTCTCTTGTAGCGGTACAGAGGATGATGGTATCAGGTAATACTGCTATCAGGGATAGTTTGGCTTTTATGATCTGGCTCCACAACCTTTGTTTGTCAAAACAAAATAAAAAAATTCCTTCCAGTAGCACCTTAAAGACCAACTGAGTTAGTTCTAGGTATGAGCTTTCGTGTGCATGCACACTTCTTCAGAAGTGTTTGTCAAGGCAGGCTTTCAAACACATTGCAAATGTAGCTTTCCAAATCTTTTACTGCAGATCTTCCAGTGTGTCATGAAGTCATGGAAGCAATTCATTGTGAGACTCTTAAATGTAAGCCACATCAAATGAATGCGAGCCATGCAAGGGGTTTTGCACAGTTTCCATTCATTTCAGTTGTGTTTGAGAACTTTACAGAATCGTTCCCATAAACTCTGTCCTCTGTCCTTTAATCTAGGGTGAAAAGCCAATAAAATTTCTTAAGGTATTTTGAGAATCCCATTAATTCTGTAAATATTCCTATATGAATGTTAAAAGCAAACATATTAAGATTCTATGTTTTGCTATGTTTTAAAGGTGAAGACCAGATTTAAAGTTCTGTATATTTCTGTTTCTCTGTCTGAACTTTGTAATCTTGATTGGCTTGCAGCTAACCTCTTCCAAGGCTTGGCTAGCTTAACTTACACAAGCAAGCATTTTCAGGAATGTTAAATAGACAGTATCTGGGAAGGATTTTTCATAGACATTAAAAATTAGGATAATATTATTATTGCTGCAGGACATCTTATCTGCTAAAGATGTAGGCCCAATATCCATGCTAATGTGGTTAGCTTTGTAATTAGCAGAAAATACCATAACAACTGACTAAGCACATTTCCATAGACACAAATTCTGTTCATTTCAATGAAGCCTAATCTGAATCAGTATGCTTAGAAATAGCGCCAAGAGACTGGCTGAAAGTGAAGAAGCACAGCTGATGATGTGCCATTGCAGCTGAATTGCGATATGCTATGCAGACTGGCTATGCCCACTTAAAAAGGAAACTGCCTGGTTACCATCCATTAAAATCTGTTATGGCCAGCATAGCAGGGTAACTGCTTTGTAGACATCAGTGAGATAATTTATGGTGAAAAGCTGTCTGTAAATATTGAAAATAAATAGCTATGGTGGTTCCTGCCAGACATTACAACTCCCATAATCTCTAACCATTGGCCACACTTGCTGATGGGAGTTGTAGTCCAACATTGTCTGCTCCTGGACTATAGCTTTCAGGGGCAGGGCTAATTAGAAGGGAAAGAGCTTCCTTAGCAGTGACACCTTGGAGTTCCCCTGCCTCCCTATGTTTGTCGTTCTGTTCCATCTTTTCATCTGTTTACCGGACATGGAATCTGATGACATCTTTTAATTCTTTCTGGCTTTTTAAAACCAAAAATGTGCTAATGCTAATGCACTGTTCTTTGCTTCTGTTGGATTCACTTTGTTTTTATTCTGTGACTGTTTAAATCTGTTTTAGGTCATACATAATGTTGTGTTGTTGTTGTTTTTTAAAAAATATTGTATTCTATTTTTTTAATCTTCGTTAAAGGGAACTTCAGTAGCTGGGTGGTGCAGAAATGTAGCTAATAAATAAATACAGTTAGTGCTAGATGGAAGTGGCCTTGTTTTCCTATATTTTTAATGGCTCCTTTGGTTTTATTGCTGCTCCCATGTGCTGCCTTTTATGGCTTTTATTGTTATTTTATTAGTTATATTTTAATGTTTTGATATGATGTTGCAAGCTGCTTTCAGAATTGAAAGTGGAAATATTTTCCCCAAGCATAACCCATTGGTATCTCTCGCACATTAGCAACAGTGGACCCTGCTACTTTCCTGTCTTCTCCTTGCTCCTAGCAGCAGGGTAGAACCATACCAAGCTCCAATGAGAGTCTTCCAGTGACAGCGCTGACATCACTGCTTGAGTGCCTAGTCCCAGCGCCTACAAAAAGTGACAAGCTGTTGCCTTACGCTGGTTTTAAAATGTTCATGTCAGATCCTCCGAACTGCTGCCTCAGTGCAGCAGCTGAGATGCCATTAAAGGGCATACACATTTCAGGTATCATGGCCACTGAATGAAAACAAACCCCTCTGAATATAACTTGTGAGCAGCTCGTGGAATGTTATTTTGCTTATATATGTATAGTTCACTCTGGCTGAACTTGCTGATGAGGGCCTGCTAGTCGGCTAGGGAGCCATCTAGAGTGGCAAGAGACAACACATTATAGACCAGTTAA
This sequence comes from Podarcis erhardii, assembly GCF_964252035.2. Taxonomy (NCBI): domain Eukaryota; kingdom Metazoa; phylum Chordata; class Lepidosauria; order Squamata; family Lacertidae; genus Podarcis; species Podarcis erhardii. Next base: position 98,280,879 of record NC_138497.1, on the reverse strand, counting down.
CCTGGCCTTAGTAGTAGGCAAGCTCCCTGAGACATTAATAAGGGATGAGATCACAAAACATCTGGAGAAATATGAGCTGACAGAATCCTAGTCATCATGAGATTTGCAAAGTGTAAATCTTGTTTGACAAACTCAAATAGAATGTTGTAGAAGAACTAATGTAGCAAGGAAAGTGGAAAGGACTAGAGGCAGTGCAGTTACTGTGCAGTCCTAGCATCTCTATTAAGAAGTAAGCCCCACTAAGTTTAATGAGATTTATTCCCAGCTAAGTGTGTATACATGTCTAACCCCAACTATTTAGCTTTTCGGGGGGGGGGGTGGAATTGCAATTGCAGTTGCAGTTAAGACTAGAATACTGATTGCAAAAATAAAATAAAATAAAATAAAATAAAATAAAATAAAATAATAAAATAAAATAAAATAAAAATGATTGAATAAACTCAAGTCACACTGAAAGTTATTTTTACACAGGCAACCACAGGGATTTCTCCAGGAGAGTGGGCTGGGCTGTATCCATTTCTAGCACAATAACTATTAACCCTGTCCCTGTTGCTGCATTGGCATTCTGTAGTTATTGCATCTCACCGTAAACAGTTATTTGCCAGAAACATGACCCAAAACGGCCACTTATTTTATCTTAACAATACAGGTGTCCACCTAGGGCTGCCATACTTCTGGATTTTCCCGGACATTTACGGAATACTGCATTCGGCAGCAGTGTCCGGGCAGAAATTGGTCAAATGTCTGGGGAAATCTGGATGTATGGCAGCCCATGTTGGCAGTGCCCTTTTTTGCTGTTTTCCCATAAAAATATCTCAAAAACAGCATTTTTAAAAAGCGATTTTGCCAAAAAAGCTTAACAACTTTTCTGTCCAGATTTTCACTGTTTGAAATATGGCAACCCTACATAACAGCAATACCCACAACAGGGAAACTTAGGAAGTATACCACGGTTTGCAGGATCAGGTCTTTGGGTTGTGAAACTGTACACAATTCTATTATGTAATTAGCATGGTTTTCCTCTGCCAGCGAAGGGCATGCCAAATGACAGATGATGAATATATTTATTTGGATTTTTGTTGTTTTTTACCTGAGGAGTAGGTGTGCCTTTCAGTTCTTTCATGCTGGCTACAGAGTAAATCTTAAGATTTTAAGATTAAGCAACAATCTGAATAATTTGCATTGCTGTTGCACAAGGCACCTAAATTTATGGATGCCACACTTTTATGAGATATGTAGAGGAAATACAGTGATTGCTCCAGGCTATATCAGATGCAGCTTGCTCTCCCAAGAATATACTGTAGTTTGGTTATAGGAACTGATTTAGAGGAGTTTGTGGAATAATTTACATATCATGTAGAAATCTGCCCCGTATTGGCAATTGTTATCATTTTTTCCTCTGAAATTTCAGAGAAGTGCTGTGTTCTTCAAGTCTTCTTTTAGATTGTAAATGAACTTGCTCTCAAATATTCATCTTAGAATTTTACAGATATGCTCAAATCTTTTTGCAGTTGTTCTCAGAATACTTACCTATGTCTTACCCCACATGTGCCCACTTGAACACTTTGATTAGCGGAAAAGGTGCCACCTAATTCCTGTTCCATATTTGTAAGGTGTTGATCATTTAGTATGGCAGTACCAATAGCCTAGTGCAGATGGGGCCTTAGTCTGGACAGGTAAATAGGTGATTAATTCTTCAGTAACTCATCTCCAAACCATTGAGGTAGTGGACATTGTTCTGTAACTTGGAATTGTGCATCTCTTTTCCCTGCCTCTTATTCCAGTGCATTGTGCAAGGCTGCAAGTTCACTTTTTGAACATAGTCTAGTTTTCATTGGTAATACAGCCATTTTTCCAAGCTGACATAATATGACAGAGGGGTCAACAAGAGGGGATTTAAGGATTTATATTTATACAAGTTTCTTTTTTAAAAATGACAGCAAGAACAACCCACAATTCCTACATAGAAGCTATGAAGAGAAACAGAAAGTGTCTAAGTACAAGGGAGGCAGGCCACAACAGACCCTAAATTTTATTTAATACTAACTGTACATCTTCGTTTAGGGCAGGTTCTTGTGACTTACAGAGGGGAAACAAACTGTCTGTTATGTGGGATATCTATGATAGATCTCCTGGTATATTTACAAACTGTAATATAGCTGGGGGGAGCTTCCCATTTATGTGAAGTAGTTGGGGAGGGGGAGTTGTTGAATTCTTCCCCTCCCTATGCAATTTTCTTGATCAAAAACCTCTCCCAGCTTCTGTTTGTCCTGCAATGATAAAACACCAAGGTCTATATTCCTCCTCCAAATGCCAAACATCATATTAAGGGAATTTTTTTTAATCAGAAAAATGACTTGGAGAGAGATCATTAAACATCTCTCTCTGACACCACTCAGAGAAAATGGCAACTCCTGCAATTATATCTCAGTTAAAACACACACAGTTACATCATGGATTGTCCATGTAAGAATAGCACTTGGATGTTTCACTGACTAGGAACATAGTACAAAAACGCAAGGTTAAAATCAGCTGAAAACAAAACAAAAGCAAAAACCCCACAGGATAATGGTGTTGCTGCATGATGAATATGTTAAAAATACATGTATATACCCAGTCCAATTATTTCAGGAGCAGTTTTGAAGTGTGTGACCTTTCTTGCAATAGGCAGCTTGGGAAATGTGTTAAAATGAAAACAAATCAGGCAAATTCCTGGAGGGGAAACAGAATTTCCACTGGTAAGTTAGACCTGGAAACTTTTCTTTATCATGTTTGCTTTGGCTAAATAATCATCTCATTCATTAGGCAATCTATATCTTTCTCATCATGGTACACTCTCTTTTATTTGCACACATCAAAATTACAGGGAATTATGAATTAGAGGATAAACAAACTGCTTATGTGCACAGGATTAAGGGCATGTTTAGTGATTTAGCTCAAATATTTGAAAAGTTTGTGGATGGATTTGGTTTTGTGCTCATGGGCTGATTACTGTAGCCGAAGTTGCAAGAGGCTTCATTCTTATGCATCACATAGCGCAGTGGTATAGCACATGCCAGGCATACAGGTATAGAAAGGCCAAAGTTATTTCATGAACAAAATAATCTGTTCAGCAACTCTAACTGTGGGATTCCAAAAGGCTCGGACATCTGAGGATGATGAAAAATTATGCAATGTAATGTAGATGTAAAATTCTGGCAAACCCACCAGTAATATATTGTGAAGTAAGGCATTGGCATAAATGCTCTTTAAAAGTATCCCTGAATGATTTTATTAAAACTTTTTCATAGTACAATAAGATATAAAAAATAAAATAAAAAACAAAAACAGTGAAAGAAAGAGAAAAGACACAGTCCTCTCTCTAAGGTAGCTCTTAATCCTTGTCCCGCACAGAAAATGGTGGACCCTCCCAGCTCTCACCTGGGAGCTTTCCTTTCTTCTCCTCATCTCTCACCCTGGGAGGTCTTCCCTTCCCTGCCAAATGCTCTTTAAAAGTATGATGGTTGCATCATTGCTTCAGAGTGTCTACTTTCAAATGAGAAATAATGTTTCATTTATGAGATTTTATATTGCAATAAACAAAAGGTTGCCAGAATGTGTTTTGTTAACCTTCTTCTAGCTTGTATGCTAAAAACAATTTCTAAGTGTTTTAAAATGAGCTCACTCAGGAAGGAATGGTATCTAATTTACAGATTCCATAGACAGAGGTGCAGAAATTCTGTATGGACTAGCATTTCAACAACACAATAAACATGATAAATGAGACCAGATCTAAAGGACTACTGGGTGTAAACCAGCATGAATAATTGTAGTCACCCACTGGAATTTGCCCCCTCTTCATACTGTTCTTAAGTACAAATAGCAGTACTTTTCGAACTGGATTTTCAGATTTAACAAAACATGATAGAGAGGTTTTGAGTGTATTGTTGCATGCCACCCCAATCTCTGAGCGTGCGAAATTCCAGGGGTTCTAGGTGCACTTGCCTAGGGCCCATGTTTTCTTTTGGAAATGAGGCACAGCGGACACTGGTGTCTTTATGATATATGGTTTATTGACACATATATACCACCTGAGCCTACAGTGGAAGAGCTCACAGCATAATCAGCTTCTTCCGTAGGTGCAGCCTTGGATTCAACATACATAAAACATCACACCCTGCCTGCTGCTTTCTGTTTCAGTCACATAGCTCATAACTCCAACCCCTCTAACCTAAGCTCTGACTTTATCTGTTGAGGGAGAGGGGCCCCACACATTTGCCATCTCACACTGAGTTCTTTTTGATCCTCTGTGTTCTTAATGGCCCATCTGCCAGGCTATCATCTTAACACGGGAGGCTAGCCTGACTTAATTAGATTTTAATACTTGCTGATTCCAGGTGATTAGAAGTGTCTAGCACACAGTTTAACACCCAAACCTTAATTAAATTCTACACCTACTGGACCTAGGAATTGAGGGGTGTCAGTTCCTAGGTCTGAATCACCATGTGTCATTGCTGTAGAATGGAACTGGGAAAGTGATGTAGGCCAATCATTAGCACTAATCCAGGATGGGTTTTCAAGTTAATTTATGGCATGCTCTAGTTTTCCATATAATTAATTAAAATATTAGTGCACATTCATGCACACACACATCTATGCAAGCCAAGCCATGTTACCCTGGCATTGCGTTTAGGACGTTGTCCATTACACATCAACCTAAATATGTGCTTTTACAAATCAGCAAAAAGCCCCATGTGATATTACTAGGGATATACTACTCAGTAACTGTTTCAAGTCACTTGTCTTAGAATCAGTGCAATTGTGAGCTGCTAAGCTTTGATTACAAAGGTATTCACTGTTATTTCAGAGTTTGCATTAGCTCTTGGCACTCATCTGAGAGCAATTCAAAGTTGTGACTTTTTGTTGTTATGAACTATGAAGCCCTAAATGGCTTGAGCTCAGATATAAAAATGAGAGATCATTCAACTCCTCTACTGTGTTTGCATTGCAGGCAGCTGAGGGCAGATAGTGCATTCTGGCTTCAAATGTGAACAAGGAAGGAAAACAGAGAGACACTCCTGGTAGCCTCTCCCTAAGCTTTTAAACTCATTGGGCTAGAAAGTGTATCATTCTCAGAATCAAAGTATCTTCAGGGAGAGGTAAGTCTTTAAGAAAGAAAAAAAATGTAAGCAGTCCTAAATGCTGTTATGTGAGTTTTAAACTGAACTTCTAAAACGTATTTTGCCTATATTTTCTACCATATTTTCAAAAGTTTTGATGATGCTGACATGCCTGAGTTTATGGGATAGATTAGATATACATAAAGATATACATTATAAAGATATACATTATAAAGATATACATTAGAGGTACATAAAGACCTCTACATCCTTTGTACATACAATGAATAAACTTTCACAGTATGTAAGCAGAATCAAGTGCTGTCTGCACTTTTAATAGGATCCAACTGAAATCTACTAATGCTATCACCCCTGCTACTACCATTTAGCCATTTATTGTCAGAGGTGTGTTAGGCTCTTTACAGCAGTGGCCTCATTTCTTCATAGCAACCTGGAAGATTTAGCTTTTGGAAAAAAAGAATGCTGGAATCCCCAGAGTTTTCTAACCTACTCCAGATTTAAACATTCATTATTTATAACAGCATCCTGGAAACTACTTTGCTCAGGCAATTAATTACAATGACCCAGGTGAACGGAAGATGGTACAATGCCACATACCGTGCCATGTAATTAGTCACTAGGCCAGCTCTGCACATTAAAATCTACAGACTGTCTTTATTGAGTACAAGAGATCACCGGGCTTATAGATAATGGCTTAGATGGGAATTTTCATTCCTTAAAAGCAGCGGATATTAAGGTATGAAATGTAGTACTCCTAATAGTTTGTTCTTGGAGATTACTACTGCTGCAATGTCCAAAGGCAACATATAGCATTTTCATTACCTCCCTGGCTGTCATCTTGAGCGGTCTTTGAAAAGCTTTACAGACTTAAGGGCAACTGAGGCAGTAAATGTTGTTCCAGAATGATCCTCCAGTTTTAAATGTCATCTAGTGACAATTCAATGAGCATAGAAACTGCAAATCCCAGAAAGCGGAGAATATTTCAGTTTTAGGCCTACCGTGTTGATAGTACCCCAAGCACAAATTTGGTACAGTCCCCTACTCCTCCAGATATGCATGTACGATACCCTAGAGAAAGAGGCTCAGTGTGTATGGAATGCCAAGAAGTTTTTCAACTTTCTGTGTTGACTGCCTCCCATTACAAATCAGTGTTACAGGATAGATGGAAAGAAAATAATAACAGCATTGAGCTGTAGTAGTTGTGTGCTGCCCCCCCCTCCCAGCTTCCTCTAGGCCTCGTATAGATAGCCATGGCTTTCAGTGCAAACTACTGCATTTTTTTGCAGTTCTTCCTTACATAAAACAAAAGAACAACGAAAGGTAGTATTATTGGAAAATAGGCCATTGTAAGTAGTTTATTAAAAGTAATATGGCTAGGGATTTTCATGGCTCCTGTGAGCAGAGCCCCATACAGTGGTACCTCAGGTTACAAACGCTTCAGGTTACAGATGCTTCAGATTACAGACTCCGCTAAACCAGAAATAGTACCTTGGGTTAAGAACTTTGCTTCAGGATGAGAACAGAAATCACACGGCAGTGGCAGCGGGAGGCCCCCATTAGCTAAAGTGGTACTTCAGGTTAAGAACAGTTTCAGATTAAGAACGGACATCCAGAACAAATTGAGTTCTTAAACCAAGGTACCACTGTATTACTTATTGAAGATATGTTGTGTTTTATTACATGGCAGGCACTGTAAGCCAGCTTTTTCCAACACAGTGCCCTTCAGATGTTTTGGACTACAACTCCCATCAACTCCATCTAGCACTGTCATGATGGGAGTTGTAATCTAAATGATCTGGAAGGCACCAAGCTGGAGAAAGGTGCTCCAGATAACAAAAGGCTGATGCTGAGATTTAAACATAATTTGTTTGTTTAATTCATTTGTATGGATTTCAGAAAGAGCTCCAGGTATTGCGTATGCCTCTCTTTCTATGATAAAATATATACATTGGTACCTCTGGATGCGAATGGGATCCGCTCCGTAGCCCCGTTTGCATCCTGAAGCGAACACAACCTGTGTCTGCGCGTGCGCGGGTCATGATTCGTCGCTTCCACTCATGTGCGTGACATCATTTTGAGCGTCTGCACATGCTTGAGCGGCGAAACCTGGAAGTAACATGTTCCGTTACTGCAACCCGAAAATGCTCACCCTGAAGCTACTTCAACCCAAGGTATGACAGTACTCCTCAAGAGGTACTATCTTTGTTTGATTCAGCTATTTTCAGAGCTGAGTAAATTAAAAACAGCCATGCCAGTTATTGATTGAGCTTCTCTCAGTAAAGTGTGAATCCTGAACTTCACTGAGCTTGACTTGAGGCAGAACTATATATATATATATATATATATATATATATATATATATATATATATATATTAGATGAGTTCATTGCCACATATTAAGTAGCCCAGTGCCTATAAAGGAAGTCAACACAATTTCATTTTGCAGAGAGAGCAGAGAGAGAGAGGGGGGGGGGCAACCTTCTCACACACCTGTTCTTAGAAATGGTATATTCCTTGTTTTTGCTTGTAGACTATAATGATTGTTATCACAGTTAAAAAAAATCTTTCCCTGTATTCCCTTTGATCTTCAAAGAGCACTAGTGTTTCCAGAGGACAAAGAAAGCATAACAAGAATATTTTTATGTGTGTAACCAAGCAGGTGATTTGCTTGCAAAACACACAAGGTGAAGAGTCTTATTTCAATTTCAAGGAAAATATGGAGAAGTCAGAATGGTTATATTCATTCTCCATAGAATAGGTAGTAGTCAACCAAGCTTTACTCAGAATAGACCTGTTGACATTATATATGACTTTAGTCATGTTCATTAATATCAATGTGACTTCTCTGAGTAAAACCCAATGTTTAGTATCTTAGATTTCCTTCCATTTCTGTTCATGAGCAAAGGCACCCAAACCATAGTTAGAATCTACCCATACTCTATGAGGCAGCCTATGGGCAAGTTCCTACACTACTGCCCATGCATATGTGTGCCTGTGTGAGCTACATTTGGCAACCCCAGAAACACAGCAGGCTATAGAAACTGATGTTTCAACATGTTCAGTTTCTTGGGATAACATATAAGCACCCAGAGCAAATCATCATTATCATCACCGTTAAGATCTGGGTAGAAAAAATAATAATTTTATTTTTTTGATGAGTGAATAGAGAAATAGGCATTTGGGTTTTGTGGAGCACTTAAAGAATGAATACGTTTACAGTAGTAATATGCAGAAGAAGATATTGTCCAATCAGTTTGATTACTCATTTCCTGAAGTGCCATCTAAGGTAATAGCTAGAAAGCTAAACAAGGCTTGATCAGAAGTGGTTTAAAATGCTGCTTTATTGTGTCTCCCCACATGTCGTAAGGACTGAATAAGGAAGATAAATCAGTTCAAGCTGCTATTGAAAGCAGACAGATGATATACCGGTAGTTAGATCTGCATTGTGGCACATATGAAGCTACTGAACAACACATATAACATGAGATGCCCAGTTTACAGTAGGCAAATAAAAGGCAAAGCAGGTGCTGCAAAGCTCTTAACATGCTGTGATTTCATGGTGGGATTCTGATCCACTTTATACACTACATTTTAAATATTTATGCATTGATTTGATTTATTATACCCTACTCTTCAACAGATTTCCAGGGCAGTTTGCAAAAAGTTAAGATTACAAATTGAAACAAAAGCAAAAAAGCACATTAAAACAACACAGTATAACAGCAGTCAGCAGAATTAAAAGCAAAACTTCCAAGCATTGTAAAGGCAATGCAGAGAGGATTTAATTGCCTGGTATTTATTTGTTTTTAAAAAGTATTTGCCTGCTGTTGAACCACAACTTCCTGGCTGAGAACGTTCCATAGCCAGAGTGCAACAACCATATATACCCTGTCCCATATAGTCTTCAGTGGTGGTAGTATTGAAATGGTGTTGAAAAAGCTATGGGTAAGCACTTGCGGAGTAAACAACTGTAAATCTTATACGTAAGTATTTGTGGAGCCAACAGACTCTTAAGGCACTTCAGTCATAAACCATATGATGGACTTTCAAGGTTTAAAAAAGACCCCAGCAGAATTGAACCCAGAAATGAGCTGCAAGCACAACTATTTTCAGCTTCAATTTTGACCAAGCATGGAATTACATTGTTGGAAAAGTCTTTGGACTCAATACCCAATACCCTGTGAGTTCATCCTGGACGGCCAATAAGATCCAAACTCCAATTTTCAAGTCAAACAGGACATTTATTTAGATGTTGCAAGGCCAGTGTGACATAACCTCAACCAGCAAGTAGTTGACGGTAGCACACCGGATATGAAAACAGAACAACCATTTATACACTTACAAGCAAAGGTTTAATCAGGAGGCATAGCAATTTTCTTATCTTTCCCTCCTTCCTTTGTCCTTAACAGTTATAGTAATAGCTCCTGCATACATGTCATTCCATTCTTCTCCCATGGTTTTCTTGCACATACAACCTTCACTTTCTTGGTCTTTCTCACACACATTTTAATATTTATTCTATAATTCAATAATTTCAATAATTATCCAACAACACCACAGTGGCATACACATATGGTTTTGAGATAAGGTGATTTAGAGCAGATGTCTTCAACCTTTTCAGACCCAAGACCCACTTTTAACTCAAACATGCATTTGGAGACCCATTTCTTTGTATGGTGATAGTGCTCCTGTTACGAGCCACTTTGAATGAAGCCTTGGCCCAATAGTGGGTCCCAACCCACTTGCTGAAGACCAGTGATTTAGAGCATCCGTTGTCAACTGGTGGGTTAGGATCCATGAGCTCTTGGGCCAACTGCAATGCAAACTGTAGGCACAGTTGGCTTTTATCCTCAGTTGGCAGACCAGGCTATGCTCATTGTCTGGGCAGTTGAAATTTTGTTTTGGAAGGTTGTCCTGCCCTGCAGTGCAGCCGGCTGGGGAATTTAGAATGGCTGGCCACTGGGACGTGACTGCTCACACCTTGTGAGTGGAAAGCTGCCTGTGAGGGGCCACAACCATCACCCACCCAGAGCAGGGTATGTGGCCACTGTCAGCTTTTGGGTCAGGATCCATGAAAGGATCGTGTCTGACCTAAGCTAGGCCATACCAGTGCTGCTACAGTTATACACAAATGTGGTAACAAAAAATTAAGAAATGAGTCCCATTATGCAAGCTTGAGGTAAAGCATGGTTGAAGACCAGTGATATATTATAGAGCACTGAGCTATGGATGGAATAGGAAAGCTCAGATATTTGGGTAGGCTTTAAGTCCTCACAAAGCAGCTGATTCTCTCATCCAGTACACTAAGCTTGCCACTCGTCCATTATTTCATGAAATATATTTAGTATTAAAATCTAATATTAATAAATAAGGAACAGTTAGCCAACCTACAGGACCCCACTCATAGGGATAATTTAGACGTTGCATAAGCCTGGTAGGGTTGGAGATGCGTCCATGGTTTGTTTGTCTAGCAGACAATTTTATGAGAAAGTGTGTCAGGCATACTTTTTTGAGAAGCAAATGTCATCCTTGCTTTTGTTTTATTTTCCCCAAGGGTACTCATTCCTTATAACTGGCATCACTGACAGTACTACTACTGAAGGGCAAACAAAGGAAAATGTGAAGGAAAGAAAACGTAGTTCTGAGTAGTAGGTAGTGATACTGTTGAACCCTGCAGACAAAAAAGGGGGTCAACTTTGTGTGCAAAAAAATGGGGTCAAATAATCCTATGAAAAGGTTAGTATCTAGTAAAATCAGGAGGAAGAGAATGTAGTTGTCAGGGAAAATTGGGAGAGATGTTTGTGACGAATGTGAGTCAGAATGGAGGCTATACTGTGGAGATGTAGAGAATAATACAGCACATAAGAGCACTGGATTTCACAGAAGTATTCCTAAGTGCCTTGCTTTGATCCTGAGCACAGTTAGGTAGACATACATTCCTCTGAAATCAAGTAGATGTGCCTGGGAAATGGGTACACATCACAAGTGCAATGGTAGTTCCAAGGTATGTAGACCACAATTGCATCTAGAACCATGCACATTTCACCTAATGATAGTGAGATGCTTGACTTACTCAACTTTGAGGTTTATAAAAATAATCCTCTGCAAACATCAAGGGTACCAAGGGTAGACAGATGTTGTGTGCTTGGTCATATATGGAAAACAATTAAAGTACTTGGTACACAGTGGCAGATAGGGAGGAGCAATTTTAGTCCAGTTCAGGCACTAGGATTGCAGAATCTATAATATCACAAAGGGATTATTGAATAGGCTCAAGAATGGGATATGAAGAATGGGACTGTAACTGAGCTACAAGGTAAGTTAAAAACAAAACCCTCCCATTTTGTCAATAATTATATTTCTGTTGAAATTAGACACCATGTTACAAAGGATAATACAGTCCAATGGCAGACCAATCTAATAAAGTAAACATGACAGAATAAAATGCAGGAAGAGCAAAATGATAACATTAAAAAAAGTCTGTAGGAAGAGACAGGGCTGGACACTTTAAAAGTTTGTTGAATGAAAGTATTTCCAGTTGTGTAAAATCTGCACATTTATGACAAGATGTTTTTAAGTAGTTATTAAAATTTGGAGAACTTGCACATTTGCAAACTTTGGTTAAGAACAAAGCTACTGTACAGCAAAACCAAACCATTGCTCCAATTTGCTTATGTTTGCTTAGAAGTGAAGATGGGAGATGGCATGCCTACCTCTAAAAGCACAGTGTGTGTCCTACCCATCTAGAGGTACACGTTCATTCTTGATTTTTTATGTATTCTTTTTCTTGCTCATGGCATGGGTGGATTTGTTACAGCAAAGAAGATGACTAAACTTGGCCTGTGCCCTATGTTAAATTTACAGGTTGAAACTGCAAGTATCAGATTTATTTCTATTTGTATTTATTAACCACACACCTCGTCTTCAAACCTGCAGTGATAGTGCTGCACAAAATAAGATTATTACCTTGACAGGCCTATAGATGGGCTGTACTTGCCCTATGAATGAGGCATATAAAATTCCCTGCCATTCTGGCTTTGATTTCAGTGAGTCTGCCCTGATTATGACTTAGTTGGATGTCTCCCCAGGACAGGGATGTGGAACTTCTGGTTCCCCAGATGTTGATGAACTACAACTCCCATCATCCCATGTTGTCTGCGGCTAGTGGAAGTTGGAGTCAGACTTTATCTGGAGGGCCACAGGTTTCCCATTCTTGCTTTATGTACTTCTTAAAATTGCCTGTAAATACTTGTGTGAGTATGAAGCATGTTGTAATTTAAAATAATTTGGTATGTCAATGCAGACTTGTCTTTTTTCCCATCCACATTTCTTGAGCATCAGGTTTGTGGAAGCATTGGAAATACAACATAGCATGTTGGGGTTGAGAGTTAGAGTGTTGTATTTTGACATGAGAAGACAGGTTAACAATCTTTTTTCAGCTTTGCCACCTGGGTGACCTTGGGCAATTTGTTGTTACTTCCATTTTAACCAAATTCATAGGGCTGTTGCAAGGATGACAAGAGTACTCTGCCCACCAAAAATGGGTTCAGAAACAGTTGTTGTTATTAGAAACCTTGTTCTTTAATAACTTTATATCATTCTTATTAAAAGGTGAATAACATTACTAATAGGTCCAGAATTAAGAATGGGTCTAGATGTTCTCAATGATATTATATCCTAAAGTGATAGATATTCAGTGGGTGGAGAGACTTATAAATCCAGATTTTTCATAGTAGTAAATGAGAAGGTAGCATATGTTTCCTCCAATTCAGTTTTTCTGCTTTTTGCAGCTATCTATCTTACTTACATGTGTATCCCACCTTTCTTCCATCATGGAACTCAAACTGGGATACATATGGTCTCCAGGCACTGATCAGACCCAGACCTGCTTAGCTTCAGCAAGCTGACAGCCACTTGTGCCTCCAGATCATATTCTGGCTCTCACCATACCACAAAACCCAGACTAGATCAGGCCATAACAAATCTAGATTTCTTCAAATGAGACAGCAGCATCATCACAATTAATTTATTTGTATCCCACCCTTCCCTTCCTTTCACAGGAGCTTAGGACAATAAACAACATCAAAATGTAACCCATACAAATGTTTAGATAAGCTCAGGTAAGAGCCACCTTTGGCCCTTTAGTTAATGCGCACATCCAGTACTACAAACATTAATTAATTACAGACATTATTCTTTGGAAAGTCCCTGTTAGATTTCCCTTCCCCTTCTGTGCTCTGTATTAATGTTAACAGTTGTATAATCTTGAGCAAAAGACAGTTGTTTCATTAATTTATGCTCATGTTGTGATCATATTTACCTCTCTTTTTCGAAGGGAGGGGAGCTTTAATTACACCTCCAGTTAATTATCTCTGATACATGTTCAACCTCCAAATGCATATTGATGACATGATGCCATTTCCTAATTATCATAATTGCAGCTTCATTTGAGTGGTTAGAGGCTAAATGTGCTGATGTTTGTAGAAGTCTTTGAGCATTGGTATTAAAGCAATATGGGAACAAAGTTATGCATACATTTAATATAATCATCTGTAGGAACAAAGGAGGGGGGAACACTATAAAAGCATTTAGCTACAAAGTACTTTTATTAATCTTCATAAGCCACCCACCATCCTTTCAAGTTACTACATCTTCCATAGCCCCTCCTACCCGCCCAGCATTATACTCAAGTCCTAGTTTAGTAATTGCAGTGAGATCATGAGCTATACGTCTGGGACACAAACCTTTTTAGAGACTCCTGTAGTGATGGTCCAATATCTTCTTAGGGACAGAACAGTAACCACCTTCTGTTTCAGTCAGTGGTATAAATAGTTTTCTATACACCAGACTTCCTCAACCTGTGTAGCTCCATGGTCTGTGCTTGAATCACTGAACTGACGTCTCTTGGGCCCAAGCCTGAGTAGTGTGTATGGAAGTCCTGGACTTCCCAGACGACAAGATACTTCCTTGGCCTCACTCATGTGCTCCAAAGGCACCAGCTTGCCGGAAAGAGGCATATAAGACACCATCCAACTGCCTTAGGTACTCAACTCAGGATTTGTGTAGGGTTTACTCAGGACTTTTTTCAGCTAGAACTCACCGGAACTCAGTTCTGTCTCCTCTCAGGTGGGCGCCATTGGCATTCTAAGAGAATGAGGAAGGCATTCATGGTACCTATTTTTCTAGAAAAATAGCACTGAGTTTACCCCTTAGCCTTTCCTTCTCCTGAAGATATCCCACAATGCAGCAGGTGCAGATATTCGCTCACCATGTATTCCTGAAGGCTTTCTCACAAATGAGAGACATATGACAAGGCAGCAGAGGTTTGGGATCAGAGTTTTCCTTCTTCTAGATAGCCTACCTTTCCAGGTTGTTGCTTCCCATCTGTTGAATGTAATGCATGAACACTCCTAAAACCATCTTCTTGTGGACAATATTGTTCACAGAAGTCTGGAAGCTTTTTTTCAATGTGATGTCTGATATTTATGAGGGCATTCATTGGCATCCATAGGACATGAACTTTATGTGCTACTTGGTACAAAACTATAGCATGTAGGTATACAGTCTTATTAAAGTAGCAAGAGTTAGCAAATTATATGCAGACAACTCCATTTCTCCTTCTTGATATTGATTTGTGTATTTCCATTGCCAATCTCTAGCTTGCCCTATGAACAGGAAAATATAGTGTAATCTCACTTCCTTTAAAAGTCTACCTGTTTCCTGTTATTTTGTACATTGTTGACATGAATGACTGCATGAAGAATATACAGAAGTATTATAAAAGACAGGAGTGCTTTTACCTTTACATGACAAGCTCTGGTTACATCTGCTAGCAGCTTCCTGCCAAGTTTTTAGAATGAAAATTGCTTTAAAGCTCTTACATGTGAATCATGTTCTGTCTAGTTTTGTTGGTCCTCCTTTCATGTCCCGAAAATAATTTATTATAGAAATGGTGTGTTAAGGTATGTTAAAGTAAACTTTTTTCTTTCTTTTAAGGCTGACATTATCACTCCAGGGCATCGGGCATCAAATTTTGAGTCACCTCAGGACTCAGATGCCTTTTGAGGGGGAAATAATTTGGATTAATTTAATCCCACCCTTTCTTACTTTTGCATTTCCAGTTTTTTGGTTGTCTGAAGCTGTACCTTTGACATTTTGACTTTCTTCTCCCTTGTAACATACACCTTAGGTCTCCTTTTGTGTGAAGTTATATACATAAATAAATCTAATCTGATCTAATTCATGATCTACATCTGATCCAATCACAGTGTGAGGAGACACAATAAGTTAAACATGATGTTGGCTCAGCCTTCAAATTAGAACAAACACAATAGGGCAAAAAGTGCCACCTAATGTGTGATATGTCAGCAAGAGCGTGTTCCCACTGTACTCATGTAAAGGCATCGTGACACAAAGGCCAGTGAAATGTAGTGATGGACTGGAGTGCAGCACAAGCCAGATGAGCCATAACTAGGGATGTAAGAAGGCAGCAATTTTTGATTCTACCTGTATTTATCACAATCAGTGCTGTTTTCATTCCATAGCAGTTCAGTTTCCACTATATACTATGAAATTTGGCTCACTATCTACTGTTTAATTGAGTTATTTACATAACTTACACAACATACATTCATCTTAATATAAGGGAAACCACTATATATCATTTGTGGACATAAAAAAAATGTTGTAGACAAATACTGATTGTATTTGCTTTACTGATTTCCATTCATGACCACATGCCAACTGCAGCAATTTCCACTTCCTTTTCTGTTTTCATCTGAATTCCCCAACATTCCTAGTCACCGGAATGTTGGAAGCACCAAACCTGTCTTAAAAGGAGAGGGAGGAGAAAAGGAATTCCCTAAATATTCCAAAAGTGGAGATGTCATCTTCAGAACATCTCCTTTGCAGGCCCTGAAAACAATAGCACCAGGGCAGCATTGGAATAGCATGCCTCTTCCAAAACAACAACAACAACAACAACAACACCACCACCACCACCAACAACAACAACAAGCCTTTCTCAAAGAATATCACAGGTATCCCCTAGTTGACTTCTGCCCTAGGAAAGTTTGTCAACACCCCCAGCACACCACTATTTCCAAATATTTCCACAAAAGTGTTTTGTAACTTGATTAATAAATGCACAGTATTTGTGTAGCAGAAAATTAGTTTTCCATTCTCTGTGGAGTTACTGCTTTGCCATAAATTAGATTCTCATTCTCTGCAGGGTTCCTCCTTCGCCATAAGTTTCCTTACTCTGTATAACTCTTTTGCTCCCCTCTACCAGCAACACACGGGCAGCCTGGGGAATGAAAGGAAGACAGTGGAGAATTGCCATTAGAAACGGTGAAAACAGTCCTTGCTTGTTTATGTCTTTGCTCCGGAAGGATTGATTATCTTTCTTCTGATAGCTGCCATTTTATTTATATATACTGTTTGAAATTTCAAAGTAGCACTTCTGCACTTTTACTCTCCTTGGAGCTATTAAGTAACTTAATAATAAGTGTTTAAATATTTTCTCAGTTATGAAAGCCTCTTTTTGTGGGTGGGTGTGGGTGTATAAAACAGCAGTCAGAAAACTCTGTTAGTTTACAGCTTTGCTAAGGCTTGTTCCAACAACATTTAGGTTTGTCATTGTTGCATTGAGACTCTACTAACGTAGGCCATCCATATATTAATTTAAAAGGTGGAAGGCTAAAGGTCAGAAATCCTACAAGTTGTGAGTCATCATGTGGAAACTCCTTGCTGCTCCCACAGTACTAACTTTACCCAATGAGTCATTCTCTGCAGCCTTCTTAGAATGTCACATATGGAATTCGAGGGTTATTCTCCGCCCCCATGTTTCAGACCTCATATCATGATGCCATAGGAGTGCAAATCTGGGTTCAAAGGTAGCAACAAGGATCACACATTCAAGATTATAACTGAAATTATTTAAGGCCTCATCTGCACTATACATTTAAAGTAGTAGTACAGTCATACCTTGGGTTGAATGTGCTTCGGGATGAGCGCGTTCGAGTTGCGCTCCGCGGCAACCCGGAAGTAACGGGGTGCGTTACTTCCAGGTTTCGCTGCTTGCGCATGTGTAGACGCTCAAAATGACGTCATGCTCAGAAGCAGCGAAAAGCGACGCACGCATGCAGACGTGCTGTCGCTAGTTACGTTTGCTTCTAGATGCGAACGGGGCTCCGGAACGGATCCCATTCGCATCGAGAGGTACCACTGTATATCAATTTAAGCAGTCATGGCTTCCTCCAAAAAATTCTGGGAACTGTAGTCTGTTAAGGGTGCTTAACAGAACTACAGTTCCCACAAGTCACAGAACTACAATCCATCTTCTGAGGGAACTCTGCGACTTCTAGCTCTGAGAGAGAAATAGTGGTCTCTTAACAAGCCTCAGCATCCTAAACAAGCTACAGTTCCCAGGATTTTTTGCAGGTATGGTACTGCTTTTCCATAAGCCAAAGTAGCTTATGGAAACTCATTGACCAATACATGGACAGTAGAGACAATGGCCTGGTTAACAAATCATACTAAGCCAAACTATGGCTTACCAGACCACATTACTGTGCAGGCAGCCAGACAGGAGCTACCAGCTGCTTTGTCCTTTTTGTTGTTATGCGGTGCTGAGCAAAGGCAAGGTTTGGCTCAGTATGTTGTCTGAGTCAGGGCTCATGGTTAAGGGCTCTGTTCATGAACCATGTTTTGTTTGCCTCCGTTTTCTAGGGGAGAGCACAACTGATGTTAAATGTAAGCTTGTCACCCTTTTCAACTTGTTTTTGTAAGCATTCAGCATGGTCTCATAACAAGCGCCATTGTTGCCCATCTCTGCCTGCTTATTATTATGGCTTTACCAGCTGCTAAGGTGCCAACGCGGGTAAAACGCGGGTGCTAAGGGACGCGGGTGGCGCTGTGGGTAAAACCTCAGCGCCTAGGACTTGCCGATTGCATGGTCGGTGGTTCGAATCCCCGTGGCAGGGTGCGCTCCCATCGTTCGGTCCCAGCGCCTGCCAACCTAGCAGTTCGAAAGCACCTCCGGGTGCAAGCAGATAAATAGGGACTGCTTACCAGTGGGAAGGTAAACAGCGTTCCATGTGCTGCGCTGGCTCGCCAGATGCAGCTTGTCTCGCTGGCCACGTGACCCGGAAGTGTCTCCGGACAGCGCTGGCCCCCGGCCTCTTAAGTGAGATGGGCGCACAACCCTAGAGTCGGACACGACTGGCCCATACGGGCAGGGGTACCTTTACCTTTACCTTTACCTTTAAGGTGCCAACCAAGGCCTTCCTTATCAACTAGCAAGAACTTCTTATAATCCAGTCAAGCCTTTCTCCTTCACTAGCAGCCAGCTGCACTTTTCTTTAAAGAAAGCTTTACAAGACTCTGAAGTTCATCTCTAATTTTTTCATCTTTCTATCTCACTATCCAGATGCATTCATGTGCTTGCAACTCTGAATGTGTCTGTTTATAGAATCACAAATCGATATGAAGCCATGTAATCAAATACTTGTGCCAGGGTTTAGAAATCATTATGGCTTTGGCTATAATGGCAGCAGCGGCAACCACCACCACCACAACATTGACCTCTACAGGACAGGTCAATGACAGGCTAATTCTTTGGAACTTGGAGCATAAATGAAAGGCACTGAGAGAAAAATGGTGCTTTGAAACAATAGTAGAGGTTTGAGTAAAGGGAGGATGAAAATATGCTGCGTAAGAAAAAGTGGCCACTTTAAACAATGGCAAACGTTTGAATAAAGCAAGGATAGAGGAATACTGAGAGGGGATAGTGGTGATTAAAACTTTGGCAGATATTTGAGCAAGTAGGGAGTGACACTGAAGTGGGGGCAGTGGCAGTTTAAAACAAGGTTTGAGCACAGTGAGAAGGGAGTTTAGAAAAGCTCTATTCTGTTAGCTTTTTGGTGTTGGCTTCTGTGTTGCACCCATCTCTGATATTTTACTGTGGGCAGTTGGGGGTGGGGAGAAACTGCCATTTTCCTCTCAGTATATCTGCACCTCCACTCAAAAATTTATCACTTTTTCCCTTACGGTATTTCTACTTTTTTGCTGTTCTCAAACTTCTCCCTCTTCCATTCCTCAGCCTTCTCATGTGAGAGAGATAAAGGATGTGGAGCCCTGAAATATTAAATAGTACCTTCACACAATGTATTTCACATTGTATTTTATTAACAAGCAAATACCCACAACATCCATCAAATGAGGGTGGAGCAGAAGGCACGGACAAAGAAAAACAAGGGCTGGGATTGGGAAGGTGGAACGTGAGCTTAGAAGTTACATGGAGTGCAAAGGGGAAGCTAAAGGAAATTAATGTGTGGGAAGTGGCAGGGGGTGGCAAGTGGATTAAGTAGGGGTGCATATCCTAATAATGCATAATTCTTTTACTTTCCTTAAAATCTTTATGCTATTTTTTTGCTGGAAAATATGGTTTTACTATCATTATATAGACTAAGTTTCAAGAGCTGCAAGCATTTCAGTCCTGTCCAACTTACTCTTACCAGTCACAGTATCTGAGGTGGTGTGTCACTGCTTTGCCATCCTGCCTGCTGTGGTGGCACTGCTGCTTGTTGGGACTGGGATGGGTTCCAAATAATAAGCATACATTTTCCATAAATTGCCAACTTAGAAACATGAGTTAAAAATAAGAACTGACATCAACATAGTGATAAACCCACCTGAGAACCCGTTCTGCAACTCAGTGGGATCTATATGCATTTATAAAGTTCCTGGCCACCATTAAACCACCAAATTTCCCAGGAAGTCAGCACAAAGAGAATTGCATGGTGAATGCTTAGAATTTCAAGGCTCTTAAGCATTAATTTCAAAAGAATTGCACGCAGCCAACTTGTTAAATCATGCAACTCTTTGATAAAGTAAGTGGGGGGTTCTGCCTATATAATGTGTGTTTCCTTTTCAACACAGCAACCCTTAAGTGCTTCATTTTTCTGCACCTGGCAACTGTTGTTAAAATTTCTGCATCAGGACTGTCAACATATATTTATGGAAAACAGTCTTCATTGTATTCTAGCCAGAGAATAATCTCCTTTTCTTTGGTGCCTTCATTCTTCTTGATACGCTGGTAGCGATGGTGGTGATGGCGACAAGTGAACATTTAAGCAGCTACAGTTTCACAGGCTCCTACTTACACTAGGACACACAAAGGGGGATGGGGGAAGCCAGATATTCTCAGATGCTATGACTTTGTTCAGAAAAAAACCCTGTTATGTATTGGCTTTAAACCATGAATTTTTGATTTTGCTGTATTCTAAGAGCTCCATTGAGCCCAAAGTTAAGCATATCTAATTCAGACTAAACTCAGTGGCAAACATCAAGGCACATTCTTAGTTCTCCCCTGGGAATAAATAATACCATAAAGTGTTTAATTTTGGGTAGATGAGACCCCAGCTCTTATATTTACTGTGTGATTTCCCTAGAGTTCTTTTCCTAAAGTCGTCCCAAACATTTCTTTGGTGTATGTTTTCTCAGCTTTTACAATGGCTATACTTCAGCAATATTTGCTAAACAGTTAAAAAAATTAGGTGTGCCCTTACTTTGAACAGGTAGGACACATCTAGAGTACATACCTGTGCATACATCTTAAGACTCATGGAATAAACTAAGACCAAATTCAATGTAGACTTTCATAGGATGACACTGAATTTATTTAGCAACAAAAACCTTCTGCCTCCCAGCCCAATGCACAGTCACTCAGAAGTCCAAATGAATTCAGTCTGACTCACTCCCAAGTAAATACGCCTAGAATTATGAATCTAGACAGTAAAGATAAAAAGAAAACAATAAAAATACAAATACTGAAGGGTAAAATCGATATAGAAACCAAATATTGTACTAATAAAATATAGAAACCAAATATTATACAAAAACCCCCCCAAAACTAATGTACAGGGATCAGCAAAGAATATGTGGTGTAAAAATATTTTTCAGATACAATCAGTATAACTAGTTTACAATATCACAAACAATAGCACTTACAGAGGAGAAATCGAAATAAGAAATATAAAAATTATTTTCTGCATACAAGGAATGCAGATTTGGTTCTGTTCTGGAATGTTTGAAAAAGAGAAAGTAGCACTTCCAAGTTTTACAATCTTCTTAATTGCTTTGCTGCCAGATTCTGTTTTTTTTTATTAATTCCTTTCAAATTAATTAAGAATTGTTTGCCAAAAATTATTGATTACACAATTTTGTCTAGATGCATGCTGTAAAGAGGGAGCCAACGATATTCTAGCAATTCCTTTTGATGAAGTAATCAGGAAGCTTCTGGGGCCTGTTTCAGCTGCTGAGGGGCGTGCTTCAAATGCAAATTACTGCCAAATGAGATTCTTTCCAAATTCCAGCCAATTAAAATATATTTAAAGGGCAGCTGCTTAAAGGCAAAAACAATCCTTCCTCACACCCCCAAAACTGTTGCAAGAAACTTTCCAAGGCAAAAGTCCTTGAGTTTGTCAAACAAGATCTTTAAAGTAATGCGTAGCTGCTATTTATTTTGTCCAAACTGGTGGAATCTGTGAACGGCGCCTATCTGCAGTCAGAAGCTGAGATGACATGTTCAGCACCACCTTAAAAGAGACAAAGCAGGGAGTGTTTGTTCGGGTGTCAGTTTTCTCCTCTTGGCTCTTTAAACCATGTGTGTTTGGCTGCTTGCCCTCTGTGGAGCTGCATACAAATATTGACAGAACACAGTGGTATTTGTTAAGCTGGATCTTGGGAAGTGAATGATTAAAACTCTGAAGGAAGATCTGAAAACTTCAGAGCTTCCCTCCTCCCTCTCCTCAAGAATCTTTAACAGTGTTTAACAGAGTGAAAGTGAAAATGCTGAGCTTGGTTAAATGAAAGCCCTGACCTTCCTCTCCTCTGCCTTTGCCTTGCTGTAGGTAAGGACAAACTTCTTGAAATGTTTTCGTTCCTGCATGTTTTTTTAATCCCATTATGAATTAGTGGTTGTTTAATGTGTGGTAGTATTGAAAGGGGCTGGGAATGCTTTTGATTTAATCCTGTGATTTGGGCAAAGTTATGAGACAATTTTTGTAAATAGACAGACTGTGTTAGCCAGTAACTATGCACCATCAAATGTTAATACTACTTTTCTCACAGTTCCATTACAGTAAGTGATAGGCACATGAATCTCCTCAGACATTTTAAAGACATACTTAGATCCAAATATCCGGGACACATGAAATTCACCTCAGAATTCCACCTAGTGGTGTTCAACTGAGAGTTCAAAGTTTGCTGCCTGGGTTGTACCTGCAAAACATTATTGTCTCCATCACATAGTTAATCACTGTCATACTGATTTCTAGTGCCAATGAAAGGGTACTGAAAAACCTGTTTGACTTAAGGTTTTATTTTAACTTGAGAGACTCTTAAAACATTGGAATATTTCCCCCCACTGTGTATGCTACTTTGAAGAAATCACCAGATGACTGAAAAATTGTATACCAAACATTGTCCTGAAATGGGCTTTTTGTAAGAACACAGTTTATTTATTTATATCTAGAGAGAATGAAATAGACCTATGATGCAGTCGAAATTTTCATACCCATGAGGATTACCGGCTGCTTGTTGCTTCCAATTGCTGCATACTAGCACTCAAAACTGCAGAAGCCTGATGATTGCTTTCCATCTCAGTTGCTTATCACCAGTCTTTGGGGCTTCATCTTTTTTCAATGTAAGCAAAGCATCTTTCATGCCATGGGATCATGTTGCAATAGGAGGGTTTTGGTTAAATATGCCTTGTTAATCTTTAATGTATAAGTAGCACTGAGCATTTGCCAAATGGAAACATTTAAGCAACACCTCATGTATCCATTGCCAAAATAAATGCTGGCAGGCTACAAAATAATATTTTTTAAAGAATTTTGCAACAAACTTCAACATGTGGGTTCAAATATTCCACGATCCTTTGATGCATCTTGGAAAACGTGCAAATGCAAGTTTGCCTATTAAAATCCTACAGTTGGGGGCTGGAAGTTTGCAAGCGTTCCTCTGATTGAATAGCACTTATTCATGAAGCAGGTCTAGTTGAGCTCAATGAAACAGCTTGTTTGAATCAGCACTACGCCTCATTAGAGTTAAGTAGAATTAGGCTCATAAGGAATGTTTATGGGCATATGATGTATATGTCTGATTAATATTGAAAGCTACCTTCACAGAGCAACATGTTAATAAACATAATCACATTTTGTGGAATGTCTTTTAAGAAAAGCAGAGATACACAGGGTGAGATGGGATTAGAAGCTGAAGTTTTTGGATTGCCTCTCTTTACTTAAAACATTGGCCTTATCCGCAGTATTACCCTGCCATGGTATTTTATTTGTATCACAACTGCCAAGAAGCTCAGGGGGCTTTACATAGTTTCTCCCATTTTATCTACA
Organism: Podarcis erhardii; assembly: GCF_964252035.2. Classification (NCBI taxonomy): domain Eukaryota; kingdom Metazoa; phylum Chordata; class Lepidosauria; order Squamata; family Lacertidae; genus Podarcis; species Podarcis erhardii. The sequence goes on along the minus strand of NC_138497.1, from coordinate 98,257,346 downwards.
CAATGATCTTGTGATTTAGTTATGGTGGTATTGACTGGCCTTAGTGAAACTCAGAAGTTGAAAAGGGTCTCTGTGGTCCAAGCAGATTGGTGTGGATTGCCTTTTTTCCAGCTGTGGCTGGTTTGCCTACAATGAATGTTTATGGCCAGGGGTAATCTAGCCACACTGGGCTATTATCTGGAAACCTCCTGTGTGGACTACTGTATGTGGGGCTGCCCTTGAAGAGGACTCATAAGCTTCAATTAGCACAGAAGGCAGCTGCCAGAATTTTAACCAGCAAGCTTGGCTCACTAAATGAATTACTGTACATTGGCTGCCTAGTTGCTTCTGAGCTAATGTAAAGGCACAGATGCTAACCTTGAAAGTGCTCTTGGTACTCAAATAGCTGAATATACTCCTCTTTGGGCAAAAACAAGCCTGGCTATGCTTTAAGATTTGCAGAGAAGGGTCTTCTTTGTGCCCCACTGGTAAGGAAAGTTCATTTTGTGGTGATGTGGATGAAGCCTTCTCCTCAATCGTGCCTATTTATGTCATGCCCTCCTACTAGAAACACAACAGGTACTTCTTCATATGTAGTAGGAACATTAGAATATATAAGTAGGGCTATGTTGCATAATGCCCAAGAGTAACATTCCTTCTGAGCACCACAAAGATTCAAGGGTAGTGCTGATATCTCCTTGACAATTCTTTACAAACTCAAAGGCCACTTTATGATGTGTGGACCAACTGAGGGGTCATCACCTCATTAAATAAAAACCTGTTACCTTACCAACATGGCGACGCAATAAGGCCACATCAAAGCACAAATAAAAAGAGCTACTGTTCCAGAGGGATTTGTGAGGTATGCTAGAGAAAACCATAAGGAAGCTGAATGCCTCAAACACACTCATTTGTTCCAATACATTTGCTGGCCATACTCTTTATTGGGAGGCTGCTGAAAGATGTACACAAAACTAAATGCTTTTCTCCTGGGTTAGCAGTCTAAATCTGTCATTGATGGTTAGGGAAGAAATTTAGTAGACAGATGCAGTAAATATTTTTTTCTGAAAGCAGAAGCAGTTTGTTGCAGGGGTTAAAAAACCCAACCAAAGGGTATGGTATTTGTAGGACATCGGTGAGTTAATATGTAGCAACATTTGCATTTCCTATTGCATTCTAGACTGATCACATGCACACACATTCACACAGATACACATAGCAATTGTGAGGCATTAGGACAATGGTGGCCAATTTGCTTCTCCTTCTTTCTCTTTGTTTGATATGTGTGCCACAAATCAATCCAAACTGTGGCGTAGTGCCATCCTGTTGTGCTCTGCAGTGCATTAGCAAGGTTTTCTGGTATATTTAGATATGGGTTGAATAAAATGGCATGTTTTTCTTGTCTGCTGGGCTTGGAACAGCTAGCACAGGAGAGTCAGCCGGCCGAACTATGCTATAACCAGGTCTGTAGGTCGTTGAGGGAGGGGGACACACAACTTTCGGTACCTGTGAAACCCATGCCTCCAGACAGGGCTCCTGTGCATTAGGAACAGCGATTACAAAATCAAAAGCAATGCTGATTGTTGAATGCATTCTGCTTCTCCTAGATTCGGTAGTGCAAAGCACAAGAAGTGTTTGGTCAACAAACATACACATGCAAATTAAATAGTATCTGTAATTCTTCCTGAGGAAATAATGTGATCTGTCTTGGTATATAACTTGAACTTTGTAGTGTAACAGACAAGGGAATCTGTGACCTTCTATATATGGTTGAACTACAATGTCCATCAGGCCTGACCACTGGCTATGCTGGAATCCAGCAATGTCTAGAGAGCCACAGGTCCCCCATCCCTGTAGTACAGGGCAGACCTAAACATGCTTGATAATTTTCTAACATTTAAGTCTTGCACTTTTACAGTGCCAACTATAGATCCTTCCTACCTAAAAGATACACCTATCTGGCAAACAATTTAGGTTAGAACTGCAGCACAGCCTTAGCTGGATGGTTGTTCCTGGACAAGGCTGAATGGGAGAAATAATCATAGTAAGCATATGTGAAACATCCTGATTAACATCACAGAGTCCTTGGCACCAACCCTGGTCTCAAAATCCAGACTTTAATGGGAATTTTGCCCAAGCTGGGACTACAGGATCCACTTCTTGTAACAGCAAACAGATGTTCACTTACATTTTTTGGAGCTGATTTTGTGCCCCCCTTCTGCTCTATTTCCCTGCTCTCTGTACACTGTAGTGTTCCATTGGACTTCTCAATATAGTCACTAGCATTTCATGCCTTTGGCATAGAAGAAAACAGCTAAGTTTTGGGAAGTTGCCTTGTTAAGACTTCGTAAAAAATTATTTTACAAACACTTTCATATTGACAGCAGGAATGGGACATACCCTGCAATCATAGTAGGTTATGAAAGAGCGTTATGGAATCGCCATGAAAGCTGTCAAAGTCATATATATATATCCCACACTGCTAGCAATTGGAAAGACACTGTAAAGGTGCAAAAGTGTTAGGATAGGAAAGTTCTATTTGTCTTGGTGAACTGGACCAACACTCCATTTTTCGTGCTGTTGCAATGCAGTGTGACCAATCTGAAACAACTGGCTCACATGTGCATTAGAATGTATGTACAAATGTTTAACTCGGTTGTGGGGATTACAGCTTCAAACCCCTTTCTTAACCTTCCACTTTATTAGATAACCTTGAGCAAACTACTCTTTCTTGGTCTCTCAACCAAGGCAGGACAAATGACACCTAGAATTTTGTAGCTCTCAAGATGGATGGGGCTTAACTATCTTATTGTTCTTCCTAAACTACAGCTTTCTTACCTGAAGTGTAATTTACTGATAGTCTCTTAGAAACCACAAAGCTGTTTCTCCTAAAATGAGGAATCATCCCACCTCTCAAGTATAAAATCCAGCACTGTAGTCTGATGGACTGGAATTTAACTCTTCTTGCACAGCAGTAATTAACACTGATAAATGAGAGGGCACGTCCGTGAAAGACCTTGGCAAGCAAAGCACATTGCTGTGGTTTGCTAAATGCTACTCATGCTGCTTTAATGGAATTATTGCTTTCTAAAACATGAGTGCTTTTCCTTGTCAGAGGACCACAATCATCTTCCAGAGCAAAGGAGTTCCTCCTCCCCTTCTTTTTCTGTGTGGTGTGAACCACTAAATATAAACAGAGTATCATGTTTAGAACTACTACTACTACTGTGGTAAGCCACATGAATTTTGTGTTTTGTCATTCTATCACATTGGATATTCAAGCCATATCTAGTGGTACCTCGGGTTACAGACGCTTCAGGTTACATATGCTTCAGGTTACAGACGCTTCAGGTTACAGACTCTGCTAACCCAGAAATAGTACCTCGGGTTAAGAACTTTGCTTCAGGATTAGAACAGAAATCGTGCAGCGGCGGGGTGGCAGCAGCAGTGGGAGGCCTCATTAGTTAAAATGTTACCTCAGGTTAAGAACAGTTTCAGGTTAAGAACAGATCTCCAGAACGAATTAAGTTCTTAACCCGAGGTACCACTGTACTTCATTATTTGAGGTTTGCTTGAGGGTTACAGATTGGCTTGTTGCATTGGGGTAGTCTCCCACAGCAGCTGGGATGGTTCATGTAGAGAGGAGGGAAGGATGAGAGGGAAGGGGCAAGACTGTTCCGGTCACAATGAATCTAAGGTCCATTCCTCATCTGACTTTTATTGGATGAATACAATTCAAAACAGCACCTAAGCCCCACTACTTTATGCCTTGACCAGCCATGAACTTCACATTGGCCTGGACAGAATGCTAGCTCTTAACCTGCTGCACAGTGACTAACCATTATTCTTGAAGATGGTTGAGAAACTGCTGCTGGTACAGTTGGGTGCAGGTGTCTGATTGTTGAATGGGCAGCAAAATGAGACCATATATTACTCATTTTATTCTTATTATTATTGTTCTTTTTTTAAATTAAATTTCTATACTTCCCTTGATCAGAGGATCACAGCAGCTGGCAGTAGCAGCAGCAAAAGAAAGAGAAAGGAAAAAAAGAAATGTAAAAAAACCAACTGTCCTGCAAACAACAGTGGTGCCTGGTTGCTTTTCAGAAGATGTATGATAACCTGCCATCTATAGTTTGATCTTTTGTGGTCCAGTAAAAGGGCTCTTAACTTTTGTGATTGCAGAGCATGAGAAAGTATGAGCAGCAATTGCTGTTGATCTTAATGCAGATTCCCTTTGAAGAGTTAGATTGCACTGCTGTGGACCTATGTATGTACATATTAACATTTTAAAGTATCTCATCTCTGCATCCTCAAGCATAACTTGGACTGGTATAATTCCATCTCAAGTAGGTCCTTCTAAAATTCAGTAATGTAAAGGGAGAAGAGAGTTCACTTTTGAACAGAATCCACTTGTTGGTCTCTGATTTAGACTCCATTAATAGTATATAAACAATCAGCCATAAACCTGTAATACTAGTCTGCATGCAAGCTAGCATATATGACTGAGGAGAGATTGAGATGAGCAACACCTCGTTTCCCAATCCTGCCTTAACTCTTTGGGTCAAATGTACCAAGTTACTGCAGCTTGAGTGGTGATACCCAATAGACAGTGCTGCCATAACCAAACATGGTTGATCCCACACCAGCACTTGTGAACTATTATGAAAACTTATGGGTAGCCTTCCTTGCCTTTCCCAAAGCTGATATAACAGCAGAACACACATAATAGTTTAAGAGGCAGCAAATGACATGTATTGCTTTATTGATTGTTACATGTTTGTTGAGACTAAAAAACCACTGGAAAACCCAACACTACACTAGGAAAGTGCATGTAAGTCGGTCTTGTTAAGAATCAATTCTATAAGAAGAGGGACAGATATGGCAGTAAGAAGAAAGGGTGGTGTGAATCTATGGCCCCATCCTTACTACACATTAGAGAAGTATCATACCACTTTAAACAGCCATGGCTTCCCACAAAGATTCATGGGAAGTGTAAGTTGTTAAGGGTGCTGAGAGTTGTTAGGATCTGTGTAGATCTGTGAGGGGAACAGGGGTCTCCGAACTCTCAACCCCCATAGGAAGCCACAGTTCCCAGGATTCCTTGTGGGAACCCATGACTGCTTCAAATGAATAGTGCAGATGGGACCTACCATGTCTAGCTTGTCAAAAAGAATACTGACAAAAATGTTACTAGAAGAAATGTGAGAAAATTCTGCATCTTTTCCAGTCCTTTACAATCCTATGGCAAAAATAATGTGTGACCCTGTCTCTTTAGTGAGGTCAAGCGGCACATGGTCTTTACCTCAACAGAAGATTCCCTAGATCATTTCCTGTACTATTTAATTCAACATGATGTGATTTTCTCTCTCCAGTGGATTCAGTGTCTCAGTAAGGCAATAAGACACAAACAAACCATACCTTGCGAAAATGCTTTGTGATTATTTGGCAAGGCATCTGCAGTATATGAGGGACTGCTATTAATAATAAAAGTATGTTGCTGAAAATAGAGCTGCAAGCTATAAGGGGAGGGGAAACCCAAAGGAATTACTGGGCCTTATTGCACCATATTTGGCTCTTCCAGCAAAGTAGTCGAATGTGCCAAATATGAGTAATTTTTAAACAAAGAAATCTATGCATGGATTCTGGATTCCAAAGGGGGGAACTAAGAAAATTGAAGTTGGCAATGAATGCACATTTGTGCAACTAATGGATTCTTTTCTTGTTTCTGGCCTCTCAATTCCTAAAGCTTCTGAGAGGCAGCAGAGGAGTGTTTTCAGCAGGCTGCCTTAGTGACTGGCCTCTTTTAGCATTAGGCTTATTAACAGGCCTCCATCTCTCAGATATTTCAGGGCATATATGGGTTTTCAGTAGCTGTCTTTCTAAAGGAAATGTGGGGAAACTGTATGATACTTCAAATGTGCCCCTGGTAATTTGGTACCACACAGTAGAGAACCCTTGGCTGCCATCTTAGGGATAGTGGCCACTTACTCTTTCTTGCCATGGGATGAGAGAAAACAGATGAGCACTCTGCCTTACAATTCTAATAGACAATATCTATGGCTTTAAAGGAACTATTTATTTTCATAGTGGATTTTGGTCCACCAAGGTAAATAGATGAAGCTCACTTTTGGAATGCATTTTATCAGGTTTCCGGAGCTACTTTCTTCCTATTCAGCAGTAGAGATAGATTTGCATATGGCTGTGGATGAACCTGGACAAAGCTTTGTGTTTCCATGTTCCCCTCTTCTCTTCAAGCATGACTGGATGGAGTTTAGTTTAACTTTAAAAAAATAATAATCACAGTTTAACATTATGTCTGGACTAGATACTGTATCTTGGGTTTAAAACAAACCCTGGTATGTTTCAGAACAAGCAGACTTCAAAGGCCCAGGGTTATGAAACTGGTTTGTTAAACTAATCATTGCATGTTTGAAATCAGGGTCCCTAATTTGAATGGAATACTAAATCATGATTGTGTGAAAGTGAACGAAAATGCTAGCAAAGGGAATTTAGGAGTACATGAGTCTGATACTTATTCGCTCAGGGTTGTTTGGGCTCAGCCACAAAGGGGTAAACCACCGTTTAGCATTGCGTGCAAACATGGCCAGATAATTCAAGCCTGGAGATTGTGAAACTAGTCTCTCTAACACTTGGAGACTATGCAGATTTAAATGGTATCTAAAGAATAATCCTGAAATGAGTTAGGTGGGAATAAACAGCTAACCAAATCTCACATAAAGGGGCCTGTACTGGAACTAGGCTCTTGTTTGTGAATTTACAGTCAAAAGATTCTTCTTTTTTTGCAATCCATTTTTGCAATCCAGTATAATCTTCTATCTCTGCACTGCCCCCTTATTTAGATTAAAATCTTTAAAGAGCATTTGATATGGTGACCTTTGGTTTACAAAATAGAGACTTTAGCAAGGAATGCTGATTGCACATTGGCTGCTGCTCTTTGGACCAGACTAAGGCTATCAAGATAAAAATGTTAGGACACAAAATCCTACAGAAATCTTAGGAGCAGGCAGAGCTGGTTCCAAACTCTATTTTTTTTCTTAAAGGAATGGAAGGAAAACTATATATTCTGAAACAGTCACCCTGTGGCAAACATCCCACCACATATAACTTCTAGGCTTGCTATTTTCAAACTTCTTTTTACATTGATTTGCATCATAGCTTACTTTGAGAACGATCACTGTTTCTATTTATTCTTGCTTTGTGCTCCTAAACTGTTCAAAGAAACTGAAATCATGCATGTGCTAAGCACCTTGAAAGAGATTATTAATAATAGAAGCAGAACGCGTTTAAATTCAGATTAAAATTTTTTTAAGTCAAATTGGATAGGAAAAGAAGGCAAAGAAGCATATTTCGTTATTCTAGCAAGGCAGACTGAATTAACACAAATAAACAACTTTGTAAGATAAATGGACTCGTTTCTTTGGAACTTTCTTCACATATTGACCGTTGAGATTATGGCTCCTATCACACGATTAGAAACATGTTGTGCATTTTCTTTTTAATCTCTGAAGAGCCAAGATCACAACCCAAGCCCTGCTTGTGACATAGCATTGCTTGTGCAAGTAGTCTACTTGCATAAGTGGTGTAATTTACAGATAATTCAATATCTAAACTAAACTTTGCCAACCTGGTGCCCTTCAGATGTTTTGGACTACAGCCCCAACAAGCCGCCTCCAACCATCATAGTCACCTGGAGAGCTTCATGTTGGCAAATGTTAATCTAAATTTGCTATTAGGCTGTTCTCTCTCTCTCACCGGTAAACAGGGTGGTGTGGCTGATTCTCATGTGACAAAATCACACTGGAGATGTGCTGCCTGATGGGACAGCAGTGAGCCAAGCAGCTGTGGGCGAAAAGGTACGCTTCAGGTGTCAACTGCAAACAATTAAATCCCCTCCCCACAACCAGCATAGAGCAAAATGCCACCACTGTTTTAGATCTCATCCAATGCACTCTGCTTTTGCTTGTGTCATGGTTGTGTGTCCAATCTGTCTGCCTGGTAACAAGTAGGTGCACAGCTGAAAAAAGACCTCCCCCTAGTAGTCACCGCCCATCTGAAGCATAGCTGTCAACATTTCCCTTTTTTTAAGGAAAATTCCCTTATTCCAAATAGGATTCCTCGCAAGAAAAGGGAAAAGTTGTCAGCTATGATCTGAAGGACCTTAGTAGAATCTTAACATCAGGCAGGTACATATGGAAGTAGGCACTCTGAGGTAAAAGCATCAGAAAATAGCCAAGTTGTTCAACCAGATTGCTATGGGAAGCCTATCATATCTTAAGGCTAGGTAGAAATTTTACAGTTAAAACAAGTATCTTGAACTGGATTTAGAAATGAACTGGTAGCCACTTGGAGAACTGGTGAAATATGTTCCCAGTAGACTGCCTTGGTTAGAATCCTAGTAACCTCTTATTGAATCAGCTTCAGTTTCCAAATTGTATTCAAGGTAGGCACTATGCACAACACATTATAGTAGTCTAAATGGAAGGGTCCAGAGCATGGATCACAATAGTGTAGCTGTTCATAATTACAGTAATTATTTCTATATTATTATTATAGTAATTATTTCTGTACTTGCATATATACATATAAATTAGAATATGGAAATTTTATTCAAATCAGTATCCTACTCTCACCTCTTTTTTGATGATGCATTTTCTCTTTTTTGGCGATATGTAAGTGGCCATGTTTGGATTTCTGTCACGTTCTAATTTCATTCATCATCTCAGAAGTGCTTGGTGTCCTTCAGTTTAGGTGCAGATGGGGGAAGAAGGTCACAAATTTCAACAGGGAAAGTTTTCCCTTTCCCCAAAGAAACAGCAATTCCATAGTGTTCCAGAAATATTTGTTAGAGTAATACAAAATGTGAGAGTTGAAAGCATTCCATTACAGTAATAATGATATTAAAGAATTGGCTACTAGTCTCATGATTCATGAAACAATAATCAAAAGAAAAGTTTGTTTCAGTAACAAAAACTTGCTAGAAAAAAAGAAACTGGAATTCTATGAACAAAATAAATTCTGTTCTTCTCAGATAACGTGAAAACTGATGTCACTTCTAATTCTCTTGAGGGAAAAATGGCTACAGTTAGAAGTACATCAATGCAGCCATTTATTACCCAGACCAGTCTATAAAAAGACATTGTGTACAAGTTTTCACTTTCCATGCCAGAAATGCATTCCTGGAACATAACTGCAGTCTTTTTTTTATTTTGTAATTTAGATAATAGTTTCTCCATGAACTTTCATAACATTTATTTACTACCCTAAAGGATTCAGTCGAGTGCTTGTGGAATCCTTTAGCATCTAGCATTTTCATTATATTATATAGGTTCATGAACCTTATGTGGAAAATAATCTTAGTAGGCAGATTTACATGAATTTACAAGCTTTACAGAGAAGCACAGAGGAGAGAAGTATGTAGGATTATATCAAGGGGAAATGTGCTGGCTGGAACAATTGTGGGAACATGAGGAAGGGGAGGCAAAGGATGCAAACAATTATGAAATCTAGTGGTGTTCATCCACCAGCAGAATGGACTTTCCTCTGGTGGTTTGGGGTTATGATAATGCTTCCAGAGCAGATTTTGGGCAGAGGGTTCCCGGGGGAGGAAAGGAATGGAAAAGAGCAGAAGTTCACTTGCATGATACTAGATGTTGCCTGTTGAGTTATTGGGTCAAGTAGGACTCTAGCATTTTGCCTGCATATTATTATCAATTTTAAAATCGGGAAAGGTTGGGAAATGAAGCTTCTCACATGCCAAATGAATTAAGTTCTTTATTTTGCATTTTATTTAACAACCTCTAGGTACCTGTGAGAAACAATTAAAATGTCGTCTGACATCTTCCCTAACTACTCCTGTATATAATAGCTTATATATCTTATATATCCACAAATCCTTTTCTATCTGAATGAAAGATGTTTAGACTATTAGGGCTCCTTACCCAATTTTATTTTTAAAAATCCCATTGTTAGTTCTGGAAAGCAATTAAAAACAAACAAACAAACAAAAAACCTTCGACCTCCCAGAGCCCTTTTACTTTCTTAATTAAAAAAACCCCTCCCCAGTTACTTTAATTTTCAATTTTAGCTCTATGTCACTAGTTTCTTACTTTGCTTTGTTTTGTGTTCAACACAGATAATTAATCCATAGATAAGTATCCATGATTTCTTTTAATGATATAGCTAAATTATATAGTTTTCAGGCACAGTACCACACCCACACCTGGAAGTTGCTTGTATTTACATGTTTGTATCTTCAACATTTTATTTTAAATATCAGATACTGTACTTCATTAATTTATTTAATCTTCTGTAAAGTAGATTAAAATTAATGTTTAAGAAGCTGGTTTCTCATAGAGGCCTTGTGTATTTTCAAAATCAACATGATATGATTAGTATTTATTTAGGCTGCTTTTCTGAGCAAATGCCCATCTAAAGCAGCTTGCAGGCAAAACAGATAAAAAACAGTACAGAGTTTAGAACCATACACAAATTTACTTTTAACACACAACTCAACAGTTGAACAGTGGTACCTCGGTTTAAGAACAGTCCAGTTTAAGAACAATTTGGTTTATAAACTCGGCAAAACCGGAAATAGTGTCTTGGTTTGAGAACTTTACCTCAGTCTAAGAATGGAATCCGAACGGTGGAAGGGCACCGACGGTGGTAGGCCACATTAGGGAAAGCGCGCCTTGGTTTAAGAACGGACTTCCGGAACAGATTAAGTTCGTAAACCGAGGTACCACTGTATCAAGTATCAGGTATCAAACTTTCTTTCGGTCACAGATCAGCATAAGATAAAACATGAATAAACTGAACACATAAGACTTAAATCAGGCAAGGAATAAAAAACTAGTAATTAGTAAGGGACAAACAGTTAAAAGTTACTAGAAGGGAGGGCGTGTGAAGGAGCAGAGACCTTGCATTTGGGGCCTAGTTTGTGGCGCAAACCATCCTTTGGTAGCACAGAATCTAGCAACTGAGTATGTAACATATGGGTTTTCATCTTGAAGTAGCAGGAAGGTATAAAGTTGTTCTGTGCAACCTGGGAATTTATGTAATATAGGCAAGTTGAACCTAGCTGGTATATCTGTATAGTATTGGCAGTGAAAAAAGACACATTCTGTTATTTCCAGTTGCCCAGAGCCACATGGGCCTTTCCTCTCCTCGTACGGTATCTTCCTAAAGTTGCCTTCTTGGATGGCTAAAGGGAGGGCCTGGCAACGGACCAGAGTGAAAGCCCTTTGCTGTTTTGGAATTTCAAGGTTCATCATATGGCATCTGGGAGGTGAAGTGTCTTCTGGTTTCACTGATTAAAAATGTCAGGGACCTGGCTAGATCTTCTTGGCATTTTGTATCTTCTACACCCTGTTGGATGGTTTTTGGGGCTTGTTAAAACCCAAGTCAAGTAGGATCTGCGGGGTGAAGCCTAGAGTTGTTATTATGTTTATCACTGCACATTTCCATGTTGTTCAGAAATAATAATTAAGGGAGGAAGGCCACGCAGGAGGAGAGTCTCAGCCAGTAATTTAGTGTGGTGATCCTTACAAACCCAGTTTCAAGACGTATGGTAGCATTGGAGATGTGTTTAAGCACTTGTAGGGCTGATCTTAAGAACTTAGATTGTACCAGTTCTAATGGTGTGCAGTTGGCAAAGGGGCCTAATTGGGCACCATATACAAGTTGTGCAATGAATTTGGCCTCAAAAAGTTTGAGGGCTGCAGGTATATATTGTCTGCCTTTAGTCCTGAGGTACCTGAGTATTGCATTTATGCATCTCTGGGCATTGCCTGCAACATAATCCCCATGGGCTTTTCTACTTCCTGAAGAGTGAAGGGTTATACCCAAATATTTGAAGCGGGTAACCTGCTCAATCTTATGGCCATTGATGTACCATGAGCAAGGTTTGGGCCTTTTGGCAATGATTTTGGTTTTCTGATAATTTAGTTTGCTCTCCTTGCAGTATACTGCTAATGTTTTCATGGCTCTTTTAAGGCCTATAGGAGTTCTTGAGAGGACTGCTGCGTCATCTGCGTAAAGCAGCAGAGGGATAGATATGCTTTCCTGCTAGTTTTGGATGCTGTAAGTTCATATTGTAGAAGAGAGGTACCATATTATTTATATAGAAATTGAATAAAACTGGGGCCAATATGCACCCTTGATTGATGCCTTTTTTGGTTTGGACTGCGCCCCATTGGCCAGATTGAACCCAACATTGAGGGACCTACCAATCGGGTGTTATGGCTGACCAATCTTACCCACCCACAACACAGGAGGTCAGTCTCCAGGTCTCACTGCAACACTTGCCCTCTTTTAGGGAGGACACATTGCTGTAGGGTAACCATAGCGAAGGACTATTCACCTTACCGACCTAAGGCATGGTACACCAGGAGAGCCAGCGGAGCAGATCTGAAACTGCAGATTGAATGGTAAGAGTGCACATATATTCCAATTAATAGCTTTGACCCAAACCATTTAGTGCTTTAAAGGAAAACCAGCAGTCTAAATTGCGCCTGGAAACACACTGGCAGCCAGTGCAGCATATATATTTGCATATGAACGAGGCCATACATACACTGTCTTCTAACTGTATTTACTCTTACTCCTTACTGCCCAAATACATTCCTTCCTTCCTTCCTTCCTTCCATTCATTTCCTCTGCTGCTAAAAATGTAGATTACGTTCCATAGGACAGAGATAAATTTATTTATTTAGAATGCAAGGGTTCAATCCAATCCAAATATCTTTATTGTACTAGCTATTGGCCACAACATGCAAGGTTTTGGAATCATTCCCACAAAGTCTGTCAAATCAGAACAGGGAAACTCTTTGCTGAGATTCACGTCAGAAAATGGGGTTATTTGTATACTGTATTAAAAACGTATATGCTGCAGAGAAGCTGACTGTGCCATGTTATTACAGTGAAAAAGATGTCCCGCAATATATTCAGCATACTTCAGTATCACCATAAATAAGAAACAATATTTGTGGTGACCATCAAGCGATTAAAAGAAAATAAAAGAATGGATTTGAGTACTGTAGTTAACATTAGATTCAATCGGATAGTTGCAGGAAGTTCTGATTTTCTCTCCCCAAATTAATGCTTGCTGGCTATGAGTAATATTATCAATAATTCATCACCCGAGTTCATTTCGATATGATCTGTTGATGCACACCACCAGAGCACATGGCAGTAATATGAGCATTTAGGTGATTTACAGATCTACAAAATAGCAAATAATCAGAAATTTCTTCAAGTGACAGCCTGCAAGGGCTTTTGAACATCTGAAATGAGGATGTGCAGCGAGTTCAGTATATTATAAATCACGTTCGTCTTTTTTTAGTACTCTTTGGTGGTCCCAGGGTAGAAGTGCGTGCACTTAGACCATCTACTTCCAACACTGTTTCCAGTGCCTAAGTGACAGATTGTGTTTTATATAATGGTGCTCTTTCTATATCCTTATGAACTCTTTAGTCCCTCAAGGCATTTTACATTCACTGGTGTACATCATGGATACAGGCACTATGTGTCTGCAAATATTTATTTATTTATTTATTTATTTCAGTGTCTGTTAATCCTGATTGTTGTGGTCTTGAATATGAATCATTTAATAAAGCAAACCCTGCAATGGCAACCCATTCTATTGCTTTGTAATAGAGATGCATCTTCATTTCTTTATATGCTGCACTTCCTACATATAGCAGTCTCTCCAACTCTGTCCTGTCTGTCCACTCTAGGCTGCTCCGTAGAGTCCCTAAGTACATGGAGAGGGTTTATGTGCATGTGATTGTTGCTATGAGGTGGGCAAAATCTCTAGATAGGCCCAATTTGTCTGCAGACAAATTCCTCCCTGGCCCTGAATACGGCAACCAGTTAATTCCACAGTGAGGTTGTGCTAGAGCACTGCCTGCTTACCTGCAGGCAGGGCCAAAAGATATAGGGTGGGTGGGATGTCCGTTGCCGACTAACTGCCCACTCACAGCACTACCGGAATATTGTGCTATGCGGGCAGGTCTAAGTAAAGACTAGCTCCCCTAAGTCCACCTCCAAAACCACGCCCACTGGAATGGACACAATTGGCCAATTTGAAGTGCAGTTTTTGTCAGGACAACTCAGAAGACCCTGTGACTGGCCAAGGCTGTTAGTGCCACCATTGGTCACTTGGGTTAGGACTTCTGCCTCCCTGGTTCCCCAATGAATTTATATAGAGTGTTTGTATTGCTACTGCTGTGGTTTTAGGCTTTTTTTTAGTTTAAGTTTTATTGTACTGAATGTGTGGCTACTCTGTAAATTTCTGTGGGTATTTTGCGATAGAAAAGTAATATGATAAATACTGTACTAAACATAATAATTTAAATGGAGGTGAGAGCATCCTGTAGAGGTGATTTCACTTGGTACTAGTTTAGAACCTTTTTTTATAAAGTGTTATGCAGTGCAATGCTATACATGGTTACTTGGAGCTATCTCCCACTCAATTCAATGGGGCTTTTTATCTAGTAAGTATGCTTAGCACGGTGCTAGCCATTCCTTGAGAATGGCACTCTGGCATTTCTTCATATAGTTGTACAAAAAGGGGGTAACTCAGATAATAATTTTGTTTATGGTTTTGCCTTGGAGGGGGAAAAACCAGTGTCCTTGTGTATTCTGCAATGTGTCATGACTAAAATGTTTGTCTGCCTTTTGCTAGAGGTGGAGAGTGTTTTTATCTGAGACACAGCTGCATGATATGGATTAGCCCTAAACAGGACCCAACTTGTATTTGTGGTCTCTGGTCTTGCTTAAGAACATTTTTGCAAATATTTCACACAGGAGGCCTTATTTTACTAGGGCATGGATTCCTTGGCCAGAACTGATGTAGCCTAATCATTATATCTTCCACACACGAAAGGACTTATGCAGTGTCTTGAAACCTGATGAGTAACTTGTGGTAAAAGCCAAGAATGTTGCATCCACAGGTGGGCATTCTATAAGAAGAATCTCAAATTGCCATCATGAATTTATATATGCAATGGTGAACACATTGTTCAATTTGATCAGAAACTTTTTTATGTTCTTGACATGTGTGGAGAATGTGCCTTGTGCTTTCATAGTATGCTTTTCCTTAAGTAAACTTTTTTATCAGCTGGCTAGGCAAGAGATATGCCTTTCTGAGGACATCTAGGGACATGAATGTGGTCTGTAACTGAACTAGTAAGCTATAGAAAAAGCCGGTCGATCACATAGAGTTATAGACTGAATTCTCTAAAGCAGCAACTGTGTGGATTCAAAATTCAAGATTACAAATCAAACAGACTTATTTCTTGACAGTACAAGATAATTGAGAGGCCTTAGATTAGGTATGCTCCAGGATGTGTATAATAACATATGAGCCTTTTTGGATCAGGCCAATGGCCTATCTAGTCCAACATCCTGTTCTCACAGTGGCTGACCAGATGTCTGTGGGAAGCCTGAAAGATAGACAGGAGCATTATTATTATTATTATTATTATTATTATTATTATTAACAACCCTGTACCCCAAGGTCTCAGGGTGGTTCACAGAATAAAATCAAAATATAAAACCACAAAATGTGTAATAAAAATAAAAACAACCACCACCCAATAACCCCCCACCCCCCAAACCCCCACATTTTAAAAGGGCATAGGATGTTAATCAAATCAAACAAAGGCCTAGTTAAAAAAGAACATTTTTGCATGGTATAATAAAGGCGAACTTCCCTGGGGAGAGCATTCCACAGATGGGGAGCCACTGCAGAGAAGGCCCATTCTCGTGTTGCCACCCTCTGGACCTCTTGAGGAGGAGGCACACGAAGAAGGGCCTCAGAAGATGATCTCAGGGTCTGGGTAGGCCCATATGGAAAGAGGCAGTCCGTGAGGTATTGTGATCCTCAGACATTTAAGGCTTTATAGGTCAAAACCAGCACTTTGAATTGGGCCTGGAAACTAATTGGTGGCCAGTGCAGTCGGACCAGGATCATTGCAATATGTTCATACTGTTTTGCTCTGGTGAACAACCTGGCAGCTGAATTCTGCACCAGCTGAAGTTTCTGAACTGTCTTCAGAGGCAGCCTTATGTATAACACATTGCAGTAATCTAACCTTGAGGTTACCAGAGCATAGACAACAGTAGATAGGCTATCCTTGTCCCGATAGGGGCGTAGCTGGGCCACCAGCCGAAGCTGATGGAAGGCATTCCAGGCCACCTGAGCCTTGAGTGACAGCAAAGGATCCAGGAGTACCCCCAAGCTACAGACCTGCTCCTTCAGAGGAAATGTAACCCCATCAAGAGCAGGCAATCTCCTGCCCATCTGTCTAGGGAACCACCCACTAACAGTGCCTCAGTCTTATTGGGATTGAGTTTCAGTTTGTTGGTTCTCATCCAGTCCATTACTGAGGCAAGAAACTGGTCCAGCACTTCCACTGCCTGACCTGCAGATGCAAAGGAGAAACAGAGCTGCGTGTCATCAGCATACTGCTGACAACGTACTCCAAACCTCTGGATAACCCCACCCAGTGGTTTCATGTAGATGAACCCCACATTGAAGGTTTCATGGGCCTGAAAAGCACTCCCCAAGCAACACCCTTTGGGAACAACCATCTAAGTAGGACTGGAACCACTGCAAAGTGGTGCCACCCACCTCTAGTTCGGAAAGTCGCTCCAGAAGGATACCATGGCCAATGGTATTGAAAGCCACTGAGAGGTTGAGGATAATTAATAGGGACATGTTTCCCTTCTCTCTCTCTCGACAGAGATCATCATACAGATAGACCAAAGCAGTTTCTATGCCAAAACCAGGCATAACAGCATTCTCCCCACTTGCAGTTCCCAGCATGATTCCTCTGACAGTGGAGGTAAAACACAGCCTTCATGGTTGGTAGCCACTGGTGAGCAATACAAGGTTTGTTATTTCAGTGCCTTTGTCTTGAGTAAATCTCCAAGGGCAGAGGTTGCTTTCCACAGTAACATATACTAAAAATGTATAGGAGCATATAGTAAATCAGAAGTGACAATGTCACTGTGCTCAGAGTTTCTTTACTCCCACAAATGTCAGTCATGGAATGAAAATGATGACTGTCAGGGGCAATGGCATAATGATGGCATCTAACGGTAAGGTAGAGTTAAACAAATCAAGGCTTACTGGGAATGAGCAAGCATGCTGCTCACATCATGTCTGTCTCCTCCATTTGCTGTGCTGGGAAGAAACAAACCAAAGTTTTTGGGAGGAAACAATCCTTAGTGCTTTTGTGTGAACCAGTCCTCGTGAATTCTTTCTCTCCAAACAAGCCATGAGGATAAGCCACGAACAGACCATGTTTCAGGATGCATGCTGGTGCCAAGTCCCTTTTCTGTAAAGTCTTCCAGTAGGTCTTTGAGGTCCCAGAACAGCACCACTATCAGAAATTATTCTGCTGGTGTATCTCTGCGTCTCATCTGCATTACTTAACCACTGTGTGTGAATTTGATAAGCTATTTTAAGGTGTTAAGGAGACCTAATCTACCTTGTGATATTAAAATTTCAGCATGTGTGTTTGCGTGAAAACACACACACACACACACACACACACACACACACACACACTTCATCATAGCCAGAGTTCCCTTCACTTCCTTTTCAATCATCCACTTACTGTGCAAAATCACTTTCCAGCTGCTTATACCCCTTGACAGTTGGGTGTGTGAAAGTACATCTGTCAGAGCATTGTATATTCAAAGGTTGGCTCATCTGATAACAGTTCGTATTACTAGATATGTCAGCTTCTATTGTGTACCCACAGCTATTTATTAGGCCTATGTAAAATGTATTTCTACCACCTCCCCCAAATCCAAGTAAGTGCTGCTGACTTTTTAAGTTTATCCTTTTTGACAGATAAAAGCTGAACAAGGATGTCTACACCTAAAATAAGGTTGTTATTGCCTCAAGGGAAATATTGGATGCATGAGAACGTTTTTGCTAATTGTAGAATAGAGAGGCCCTTTATTTTGGCAGGGAAAAGTTGCAGGCTGCTTATGGCACATGCATATACTTGCAATGCAATTACATTTAGGGTTTGATCTAGCATCGCTAGTGTATGGTGTCTATATTTCCCCCTTAATATATTTCTTTGGTGTTCTGTGTAATACGTGCTAGATAGAAGGAATTAGCTTAATACAAACAGTTCTTAGTAACCAGATACAGCATTGGAGTCATCCAACATTTGAAATAAATCCAAATATTGCTTTTTGTATAATTACCATGTCAAGAACTTTAGATTATTTAAAATGGCAATCTTTCACCTCACCAATCATAAATCATGATAGAGGACTTTACTGTGTATCTTGCTATCTATTATTTGTCAAATGAGTCTCAAATCGTTCAGTGTATGTGCTCTTTACATTTTTTTATTTATTAATTAAAAATCCCCTTCATACCAGTATTTAAAATGTATTGATGCAATTATAAATTTTAGATATTGTACCTTTTGGGATTTGAGGGGATTTTTGACATATCAAAATTATTTTATTAGATGAAATGCTTCTATTTCATTAGAAGAATTAATTAATTAGATGGGGTCTTCTAATAGTCTAGTATTAGATAGCTGTATTTCAGGGCAAGCACCAAGTTTGAAGGTTGCCTCTCAGTGGTGTCTGGTGTCCATTAGGCCTGGTAGGTTGGGAGATTGGGAGACTGATGGTAGGAGGACCCAAAGTGAATGATAGGCAGAGCCAACTAATTCTAGTTTTATCTCTGTCCTTCTCCCTGTTGAGTTCTAAAATGACAACACTTGGACTAAGGAGAAAGCTGACAGACAATACCACTCCATTGACAAATAGAATGTAAGAGTTGTTGTTTATTTATATCCCACCCTTCTTCCCTAAGGAGCCCACAGGGGCAGACACAGTAATGAAAAACATTTTTAAAAATCTAAAGTTTTAAAACTTTCTAAACATAGTTAAAACATTATCTCACCCAGCAAAAAATACTGATCCGTCCTCTGTAGTAGATTTCTGCTTATGGCTAGTATGGCAGCAGCCTAGTGAGTATTAACTACTCAGTGTGTACTTTCAAATTACCTTGATGATGTAAATTGGGTTTTGAACCCAATTTCAAAATGAAAACGTATGGCTACCTGTATTTTACCACAATTACGCAATGTAACAATGATCTGTTTTTGAATAATGACATGTTTTTGTGCATGGAAGCACCAACAATCAGCTGTTTGTCGGCACTTGCAAAGTGCTATGCATGGGGCTTTGCAAGTGCCACCAATTAGGTGGCTGGTGGTGCCTGTGACTCTGCCTGTCAGCTCATCCATCTCTTTACCTGACCCACAGGTAGGACAGGTAGGCATGGCTTGGCCCAAACAGCCTCACAGCTCAAATGGGGATGCCTAAATAGGCAATGGGAACATTCTAAGACAAAGATGGATGGGGGGCCTGTGGTCCTTTAGATGTTGTTGGACTACAGCTTGCATCACTGCTCACCCATTGACCATGTTGACAGATGCTGAAAGGAGTCTAACAACATCTGAAAGGTCGCAGGTTCTCCATCCCTGTTCTAAGTGAAAAGGGCTTTAGACTAAATTTAGAAAGCTCCCCAACCCCTAAATTAGGAAGATCTTGAAAATGCATCATTTTAAAAACAGCTTCTCATTGCAAAAAAATAAAAATTAATTCCACCTTGAGAATGCAAAGGTATGTAGGCATCATTCACCCAAAGGGTAAGTCAAGTTTATGCTAATGCACAATTTTTTATGTTAGGCTACCTAAAATAGAGGCACCTGCTTAATGCATGAGTGACTCACATCCTCCATATTTTTGCTTAGTTGGTGCTACATTTTAAAGAGACAGTTATATTCATATTAGGTCATTAAATGAACTAATTACCATCACATTTTCTGGCTGCTGTACTTTTATTTTGAAACCCTTTGAGTGGCAGTCTGGTTTTATCTCTTTAAAGCAGAAATAAGTATTTGGGCATTTATATATCCTCAGGTTCCATAACAGACGTGACAAAGTTTATTTGTTTGTATAGCTAGATACCATTTATATATATAAATCCATATCTCTTGGCAACTGGATTCATGAGATATACCCCCAGGATACAAATAAAAGCCTTAGCTTTCTTGTGTCTAGCTGCAGCTAATTCACTTCTAGTACAAAAATATCCTGGGAATTAATAATTCATATCATAGGTACTCTGAAATTATATCATTGTGAAGCAGAGTCTCTCCACTGGCTGTCCCTACCATTATTGCTGCATGTATCATGGTCCAAGAGATAATGAAAAGACTACATAATGGTTAGAATCTTCATAACATTAGCTTTTGAGCCAGTGCTCAAATTAGTAGCACTTGCCAATATGCTATTTCTCACTCTGTTTTGCCCTAGGTCTCTTTGGCCATGGCATTCGCTCTTTTTTCATTTACGAAAAAACTATAAACCTTTCTGTGGAGAGATCATAACATTAGGCTGCAGGTTTTGACTCCATATTCAGTCAGATCTTATATAAGAAAATCTTAATTTGGCTATATACAGTAAGAGTTTTTATTTCCAAACAACAACTTTTTCATACTTTTTCATCCAGCATAATGAGAAGCAAGTCTCCAAAATAAGAATCATTTAAACAGCTCTCTCTTTTTAAAATCTCTAACTGCACCCATATAGGAAATCACATTTAAAATTTCAGGAAGTTTTCGAATCAATTTGTAAAAGTGGCATGGAAAAGATAGGGCTGCTTCTTAGAGAAAGAAAAGGCCAGTCAAAAGGTCTGTAGTCTACATTCAGGAGCAGACCACAGTGGTTTCTAAGGGAGCTCCTTGGATTGTGGATCCAATAATTTTAGGGGTTTCCCTGGTTATGTACAAGAAATTGGGTGCAACATTTCCAGTGCACTCACTGGAAAGCTAGCTAAACCATGGTTTGGATGTTAAGTGGAGTTGCCTTGTAATAGAGAAGGCCACATGCATTTCTTTCAGGAGTGGTTTAGAAGATAAACCATGCTGAAGTCCATAGCCTGATTTGCTTTATTTAGGAAGAAGTAAGAAGGATTTCCTCCCCAAATGAGAATTGTCTGCTTTTATGTTCTTATTTGTTGTTTTGGTTTTTTGCCTTCCTAGCTAATGAATGGATTTGACAACTTGCTTAATAGACATCTGGATTGTTTGTTTAGCCTATTTTTTTGAATCATTAAAGAAATTTCAGCATGAGGAAACTTGTTGACTCTTGTTTGCTGCGAGGTAATTTATTTCTTCTTCTTGTGCACTGTTTTGTCACTGAGGCTAAAGCTACAGAAGCAGGAGCTTTACAGTATTCATATGTGTAAGATTCAGTTTTGGGCAAGAAGGTTGGTCTAGATTTATAGGGGACCTAATACTGGGCTAGGAACTGTTTTAATATATGATCTTCTATGTGAAATGAGTACATTATCTCCAGATATAATGAGTCTTCCACTGCAGAAGATGAGACACAAGAGGATGAGCAAACCAATAGTCCCAAATTATGCTTTCTGAGAGTTGATGAAATTGACCTGAGGCTTGCAGAGTAAGTACACAGCATTTCAAAATTGAGCTTAGCCAGAGGGATTACACACAGAAATGAGGAAATGGAAGCAGGTCTCCCTGTCTCTTAATGATAGCTTTCAGAGGAGACTACAAGCAGGGAGTGTACATCAGAAGAATGTGTCAGAGAATAACAAATATTGGCAAATGATCAAATATATTATGTTAAAGTGATCACAGGAAGATGAAGAGTCCAACTAGTGCAGCATTCTGTTTCAAAGAATGCACAGCTAGATCCAAAAATACAGTATGAAGGCTACAGCGTTCCCAATTCTCCCCACCCCCACCAGCAGCTGGTGTTTATATAGGTATATTGTCTTTGACCATGAAAGTTCCATTTAGTCATAATGACTAATAGTGAATCATTACATTGTTCTTTGAATGAAATATATTGATATATTACTAGGTTTGAATAATGGAAGGAAAAGCCTCTAATATTATTGCAGCAGAACGGTTTAAGAAAGACAGGGTTGATATCATCCTTTTCTCCTCTTTGCTCCCTGCCCCACCTACTCTTTCAGGTTCTATGTGATTGTTCCGTATATTGTTAACAATATTATCATGTATTACACCCACATCCACACCCCCCCCCACACCAAGCTCTTAAAATACACTGCTTTATGCAAGTTAACATGAATAGATGTAAGGGTTTGCCTTTAAACTCTGCGGAGCAATCCACACCTACAGCCAGCTGCAACATTTTGCACTCTGTTCCCAGAATCTGAAAAGGTACCCCTGTCGTTCATCAACTCTCCTCACATCCCACCCACACCCTCACTTTAAATATATACCTTAGGCAAGCTTAGGTGGTAAACTGACCCCTTTAAGCTCACCTAATATGTAGGGGGGAAAGAATAGCTTGAACAGCTGAGAGCGAGAGTCCTGCTAATTTAGAAAAAAATATATTGTGACTAATATAACAAAGACTTTGCTGCTTGTTTTGAATTGAAGGTTTCTTTTGATGCTTCTAATCTCACTGAAGTCTTTATCACATGGTTTGAAACTGTACCTCTGAGCTCAGATTTTCAAGAAAAGTTGCAAAGGCATTTGGTAGATAAGTAGTACTCTGTGCTATGAATTTTATTTATATCAGTCTACAAAGGGTTTCTCCTTTGTAAAGTTCAGGGAGAAATGTTCACAGGCTCCAGAAGAGAAAACAATCTGGACAAAAGAACATAAAAAGATGCATCTTCTTTTCTCTACCCGTGGGCAAAAAAGAAATATTGTGCCTTTGCAAAAATGTAACAAAAGATGTTGTCTCTTATTCTATGCTACCTTTATCTAAGCCACTGCACCAATTATCTACTTAACATAGACCCAGATGTGCTTTCCCTATGTGATGAAGGTTTTTGAGCTGGAAGTTGTAGAACAGCAATTTAACACATGCTTAGATCAGGCATAGGCAAACTCGGCCCTCCATATGTTTTTTGGACTACAACTTCCATCATCCCTAGCTAACAGGACCAGTGGTCAGGGATGATGGGAGTTGTAGTCCCAAAACATCTGGAGGGCTGAGTTTGCCTGTGCCTGGCATAGATACTACTACTGACCAGGTCTTTATGTGGTAGCGGTAATGAAGCTAAGAGTTTTAATTAAGGATAGTTTTAGAATCCGCTTCTAAGTCAGATCCTGCCTAAATATTACAGGTCTAAATTCCAGCATAATTTCTAGAACTGGGTGTGCATGCATTGGACATGGAGGGTTCATGGAACCTGTGTGCCAGCTCACCCCTAGCCTAGCATGGCTGCGCTGCCCATCTGCCTGCTTGTGCAGGGAGGAGCCGATCTGGCCGATGCATGCCTTGGCAGGCAGATCCCGCCTCCTCCCCCCCCCCATGCTGACCAGGTGGCCATTCAACAAGGAGGCTGGGGATATGATGGCGAGACCAGGCTGGGCTCTGGGGCTCAAAGACCACCAGGGGCAGACAGGGCAGGATGGGGATCCTTTTATGGAGACTCTTGGCTCATGCACCCTAAAAATTGTGCTCCTGGGGCTACGCCACCCTACTCCCCCAAACACTATGCCCCTGGTTGTTCCAACACATTTTAGACCCCATTGGTCCCTGAATTTCCCTGAAGAACCAGAATGGTCTGAAACACATTGGATCAACAAGACTTTTTCTCTCTGCCACTTTTTTGTTTGTTTGTTTCCAGTTATGTTTCGAGGTGTTCCCATTTTTGTTGGACCTACTATAGGCTTTGATACCCTGAATATGGTTTGGTAATTTGTGCGAAATGTAGCAGGCTTCACTGGACACCTCTAAAGTGCTTATTAAGACCAATGGGTCTTAGGATAAAATTGCCGACAGTAAAGTAGAGAAGAAATAGAGTTCTATCATAAATAGGGGTGACTGATTAGGATTTTGCTTTTAAACTTAAAAAAAAAAGTCAAAGGAATCCTGAGACTTGGAAAATAAGAGAACTCTTCTTCCAAAAGGAAAAGGGCAGAGGTAGAAAATGTCACCATCTCTATTTCCTTGGTTAAATCTAGGCAAAATCCTGCCCCTTTCCTTATTGTTTACTGATGTGATGCACGTTGCAAGATCTCTCACAGCCTGCTGCATATCACCTCATCTGTTCTGTATATGCAGAAGGGTACCAGAGATAAAACTGTCAGAATAAAATAAATTCCTCATTTTCTATAAGCTGTTCTGATTGTTGTCTCTTTCGATAGCAGAAGCGCTGTAAAGTTTGTGATGGACAAAGATACTGAGATAATTTCTTTTGGGAAAAGAACACTTTTTTATTTTTGCATGTGTCACAAGTAATATAGTTGGTGGCTTGGATCTCGTGTGCAAACAGGATCTGGAGTTGCCTTTGACACATTCCCCTGTCAGTGAGGAGCCTCCCCAACTGAGAACAACTCTGATGCTGAGCTGGTCCTAATTCCATCTCTGTCTCAATGGAGACACCAGTGCTGGGACTAACAAGTATCATGGACCCAATTTACTCAAAGGAGTGCCTGTTTGTTTGCCCAGTGTTGAGACTGTAGCTGCTTGGTCCTGCTGAACATGATTAGAAAGGACCAGTTGGTTAAAGGAATACAGGTCGGAGCTAAACAATATAAATTGAGAGCCTTCGCAGATGATTTAGTACTTACACTGCAAGAGCCCAAATCTAGTACTAAAAGAGTATTAGAACTAATTCAAGAGTTTGGTCAAGTGGCAGGATTTAAATTAAACAAGTTTAAAACGAAGGTTTTGGAGAAAAATTTAACAGCATTGGAGAAAGCAAAGTTTCAGAGTGAGACAGGGTTAATTGTGGTTAAGAAAGTAAAATATTTGGGGATAAATATGACATCTAAAAATCTGAATTTATTTAAAGATAATTATGAGAAAACTTGGACGGAAGTAAAAAAAGATTTAGAAATTTGGTCAAATATGAAGCTTTCCTTGTTGGGTCGAATTTCAGTTATAAAAATGAATGTATTGCCTAGAATGTTGTTTTTGTTCCAAACATTGCAAATAGTGGATAAGATGGATTGTTTTAAGAAATGGCAGAAATATATTTCTAAGTTTGTCTGGCAGGGCAAGAAGCCTAGAATAAAATTTAAGATATTAACTGATGCGAAAGAAAGGGGCGGATTTGCCCTGCCAGACCTTAAATTGTATTATGAATCAGCAGCTTTTTGCTGGTTGAAAGAATGGCTACTTCTAGAGAATACTGATATTTTGGACTTAGAAGGTTATGACAATTTTTTTGGATGGCATGCATATCTGTGGTACGACAAGGTAAAAGTTCACAAGGGTTTCAAAAACCATATTGTCAGGAAAGCATTATATAATGTCTGGATTAGATATAAAGATTTGTTGGAAAGTAAGACTCCAAGGTGGTTGTCGCCAATGGAAGCAAAAGCTGTTAAAAAATTAAATATGGAGGTCAATTGGCCGAGATATTGGGAAATTTTGGAGCAAGAAGGAGACAGATTGAAATTGCAAAGTTTCGAGAAGTTAAAAAGGAAAGTGAGAGACTGGCTGCATTATTATCAGATAATGGAAGTTTTTAAATTAGACAGGAAAGTCGGCTTCCAGGTGGAAAAATCAAAACTAGAAACTGAATTGTTAGAACCTAGTACTAAGAACTTGTCAAAAATGTATAACTTGCTGTTGAAATGGAATACACAAGATGAAATGGTTAAATCTGCAATGATTAAATGGGCGCAGGATATTGGTCATGACATAATGTTTGCTGACTGGGAAAAGTTATGGACCACCGGGATGAAATTTACGGCATGTAGTGCCTTGAGAGAAAATATTATGAAAATGATTTATAGGTGGTACATGACCCCAGTCAAGCTTGCGAAAATCTACCATTCGCCCGAGAACAAATGTTGGAAGTGTAAAGAAAGAGAAGGAACATTCTTTCACCTTTGGTGGACGTGCCCAAGGATTAAGGCTTTCTGGGAATTGATCTATAATGAACTGAAAAAGGTACTTAGGTACACCTTTCTTAAGAAACCAGAGGCCTTTCTTCTGGGCATAGTCGGCCAATTGGTTGCAAAGAAGGATAGAACTTTTTTTATGTATGCTACAACAGCAGCAAGAATTCTTATAGCAAAGTACTGGAAGACACAAGATCTACCCACCGTGGAAGAGTGGCAGATGAAAGTGATTGACTACATGGGCTTGGCAGAGATGACGAGCAGAATCCGAGACCAGGGAAGAGCAACGGCGGAAGAAGATTGGAAAAAGTTCAAAGACTATTTAAAGAAATATTCAAAAATCAGTGAATGCTAGATTGATGTTGAATGAGAAAAATAGGGGTTAACAGCGATAACGGTTAAGTGGAAGAAACTGAATGTTTTTACAATTAATTTGAAAGTAAGGGAGGGATTTGTTAATTAATGAATTCAACATGAGAATGCAGAAAGGGGAGGTATTAGGAAGTCGGGAGAGTAAGGAATATGAAATTAAGACTCTGAAATTATACGTGTTGTATGTTCTTTATTGTTTTGTTTTTTTTGTTATGGATGGAAAATTGAATAAAAAATATTAAAAAAAAAGAGAGACTGTAGCTGCTTGCCATGCATATAGCTGTGGTGGCTCTGCTCTTCAAAGCAAGCAGCAGGTGGCATGTTCAGGTTGGATGAAGGTTTTAGTTCATGCTTAGATCTGCATTTCAGCTCTCATGTACCTGCTGATTTTTGAAACCTGTAACTTGCCTTATGCACCAATCTTATCTAAAAATTGAAGCCTTTGGCAGAACTAGAGTTCTTCATCCAATGGGAAGAGCCAGGATTTATTTATAGAAGAATTTCTGCACTGCCACATCATGAGATACTAAGGTGGTATACTCTGTTAAAACATAAAACAGAATCTTTTTAAAAAAATTAGGAATACAGATAATTAAGGTGACTAGCCAATCAAAATTTTAAAAGCTGCAAAGGCCTCTTGGAACAAACAAAAAAAGTATTCAAGTGATACCTGAAAGTCAAAAGCAAGCATGTCTGGTGAATCTCTGCTGGAAGAGTGTTCTACTACATGGGTCTGGCAATACTATGTAAATGCTCAAATTCTGGTTAAGGTCAGTTGGGCCTCTGTAACACAGGCAACAACTAAACAGCACTCCTCTGGATGAAATGGAATGATGTGTGGGCAGTCCAACATAAATCCACCACTAATGCAATATTAGTACAGCAACAGTGACATGTCCCAGAATGTACTCACAGACAGACACACACAACACACCAGTTTAGCCAGAAAAGACTCGGGGATATCATTTCCTGGTGAGAATCAAGGGGGTTGTAGTTTCGTCTTCCTCCTGAACTGAATTGGGAAGCAGACACTCCCCCAGCAACTAAAAATCCCATAATATTTGACAGGAAATGTTTCTTAATATACTCAGACCATCATTTCTAGCAAAAGTTTCTCCTGGGTTTAGAAAGCTGTGCCCACCATCAATTTTGTCTCTTCCATTTGCAAATATAGGTACAGTATTGCTTTTTTATTTCCTTGAGAAGGTGGAGGGGTAGGGGAGGCAATTTAGCAATAGGAATTTCTAGTTTATTGAAAGCCCTATACCCTTAAAAAGTTTGAAACCTAATCATCTATAGGCTACTGGGTTTCTAGAAAGATGACAACATTAACTTCCTTTTCACATGCATTACTGGTTTGTCCTGTTTGGTCTATTAGTAGTACTGAAAATAATATTTACCAGACTTCTCAAGGTTATGTTCTCATATGAGACAATAGGAATGTCTGTTCCTACTATCTGCCATGTTTAGACTTAATTTGGTTTTGCCGCCACTTGTTGTGGATATGGAGGAAGGTATGGTTGGTAGAAGCACCCCAGAGAAGTAAATGTTTACTTATTCATATGCATAGCTGGAAGCCTAAGCATTTGTGCTTTTATTTTGATTTGTGGACTAAATGCTTAAACTCTGGGACAGCCTGGATATATCTTTGTCTTATCTATCCCACACCCGCCCTTTCTTTTATCAGTTTTGTTGTTAACCCTTGGCATTTTCTTGCTTCCTTTCTGCTTATACTTATGTTCACAACACAAGCCAGTATTGCATGAATCCTCAGGTCTAGAGGGTTTAGGGCCTTAGAAAGTGGCAGTTTTGCCAGGGTGACCAACCTCAAACCTTTACTCCAGAGCATGACTCTCCTAAGTGTGTGGGCCAGCCTAGGTGGTCATTGTAACAGTACACTGCTACCTCGGGTTACAGACACTTCAGGTTACAGACTCCGCTAACCCAGAATAATACCTCGGGTTAAGAACTTTGCTTCAGGATGAGAACAGAAATTGCACGGCAGCGGGAGACCCCATTAGCTAAAGTGGTACCTCAGGTTAAGAACAGTTTCAGGTTAAGAACGGACCTCCCAAACGAATTAAGTTCTTAACCCAAGGTACCAGAGGTTCACCCAAGGATGAACATGCCTGAGGACGCTCCTTCCTGTCCAGCACCCCAGCAGTACCACTACCATTGTTCTGGAGAGTTGGGAAATCAGTAAAAGTTGCTGTCCTTCTGCTGTCAATCAGCAGGCTCCCTCTGCTGGATCAACATTCTCATCTGATTAAAAGAAGTCTTTCTATCCGGAGAAGGCAAATTCTGGCTGTAGCCCTGTGTTTAGTGGCATAGGAAGGGGGGGCGGAGTGGGCGGGCTGCCCCGGGCGCCACTCTGGGAAGGGTGACAAGATGGCCCCTGCCTCCCCCCAGCTGTAGAGTGGCCGAGGGCACCTGCAGTCCGTATGGGTGTTGCTCTCGCGCGGCGTCTGTACGACCCGCTGCACGCAAGCGGCATCCTGTACGGACTGCGCATGTGCAGCATTCTGTACAGAGTGCGCACGCGTGGGATGCTGCACATGCGCAGTCCGTACGGGCTGGGCCATCTCAGGTGCTGGAGAGGGTTCCTCCACCACTGCCTGTGTTACTGAGTTATGTTGAACAATCTCTCAAGTAACTAACCTTGTTAAATTCACTGCTGTAAAATATTTACCAATGCTAATGTGCAACATGCTTTAAATATTCCTAAATTATGTCTGATCACTTAAAGCAATTCACTAAAATTTGGTGCCAGAATGTGCCATTACATAAACCTAAGAGATGATTCACACAAACAGCTTTAAATAGTGCTTAATTTTTCTAAATATCTGTGAGGTAGAGATTGGTATTGTAAATTAGTCAACACACATTTTAACATAGGGCAAAAATACATGAGCCAGGCTTCAAAATTCAGTTCAACCTTACCTGTGTTTTAGACTATGGTTGAAGGTAAAATATGTCTATGTCTTTGCTGCAGTCCTGGAAGATGGAATTTCTTATTACTTCTAATACAAATGATTCCCAGATGATTCTAGTAAAAGTTATACAAGAACAGACCCACTCTTGAAAGATGAGAGAAAGACCATCTGAGACATGCAGTATTTTTGAACATATGATTCCACAAGAAATATATCCCTGTAGGAGCAGAAAGTTAGTGATTTGTTTTGGGCTGAATGTGGCATATTCATTCGTCATACATTCTTGAATTGGAGCAATACTGAAAATATAGGAACAAATATGCAGTTGTGTGTTTTAAATGTGTTCTTTATGGTTTCATGAGTGTAAGTATTATGTGAAAATATGCATCTGGCATCTTTTGTTTTGGAGGAATAAGCACTTTTCTTAACGTACGAAAGCAAATATATTTTAATATATATATATATATGTATATATTCTGTATTTACTAGGCTTTTGCATTTTATCTAATGAGATGCATCATGAACCTAACTGACTTCAGACTCACTAAAAAAAATTGCAGCAGAAAGTCAAACATAACCCCTTTATCTATTTGGGGTTCTAGTTGGTTCTAAACATATGTGAAAGTATTTCCATAACATGGACCACTTCCTTGTCAATGTGGCTTTTTTTACTACAGCAAAGGGGTTAATTTCTTTGTGATGCTTCATCCCCTTCTCCCCAAATACTTAATGTATTATTTCTAATTCAGAATTGGAAACTGCATTTGGATCAGTTATACTGCAGTCAAATTAAATTTAAACACTGCATTCCATGGCATTAGGATTGCAACTGCTCCCAAACATGGTGATAATTCAATCTTAGCAACATGGCTGTTTTTCCAGATTTTGATTTCGGAGAAAGTGTGACGAGTTTGTGAAATCACACAAAGACATTAATGTTCTTCACAGGCCCCATGATACTCACCTTGCAAAAAGGTGACATGCTAATGCAGTCATATGAATTAGTAGGGACTACTGTATTCAGTGGGCTACCTTCCAGATACAGTACATTTGGCGAATCATAGCATGGCCACTGTGACTCATGTATTAGTGACCTCAAGGTGGGTTACTATAATGTGCTCTGTGTGGGTCTTTGATTATGATTAATGTTGGATAAAACCCATTGATATTCTCTTTGGACACAGCTTTGATAGCAAAGCATTACATCAATAGAAATGAAGTTCTGTGATAGGTCAGACATTGTTATTAGAACAACCAAAATTCTTCCTTTCCAAGCAAAGGAGTCTATAGAGCAATAATCTTTCAGTTCAGTGAAGCACTTGGCTCTGACTACTGGATTGGAAGCTAAAGTACTGGTAGTGGTATAACCGGAAATCTATTTATACCTATAAGATAACTTACCACTTTTATGGCACATTTCTTTTAGAAAGTGTTGAATGGACATCATTAAGAACCAAGGCTGGACTGCTCAGTCACACCCCAAGGGAACTTAAGTTTGAGGCATACAAGGACAGATATACAATACTAGCACAATTGCAGAGAAACAGTGATGATTCTAGAAAATAAAGAGCACACTGCTAACAATGCAATCCTAGCCATATCTGTTCAGAAGCGGTTCAGTAGGTCTTATTTAGGGTGGCAACCTTGTTTATTTAAATATGTAGGATGGACTTAAATCTAGGTAGGCATATGTAGGACAATACTATCACTGGGACACAGTGTGATGGGCTAGTACCATTTTTTATGACTTTTGGAAGATGAAAATTTTTAATGTGATCAGAAACCCAGTGACATGTATATGTCCATAGATCATAAAAGTCCAGAGGTAACAGGGCTTCTGCAACAACCTGAGTTGTGTTGGACCATGAAGGAGTGACAAGCTGAAGCATTCCTTTCATTCCTTCTCTTGCAGGTCTGATTTTATAGAATCATCTAATTGTAGAGTTTGGAGGGGATCCTGAGGGTCATCTAATCCAACCCCCTGTGCATGGCCAGCACGGTTTGAACGGAGGCTAAGTGCTCCTAACAAAGGAGGATCTGTAAACTAGAGAAAAGCTGATGTCTGAAACATTTCAGAGTTTAAGTCCTCCTTAATTCTGTTGAGTCTGATAACTGCATTTTTTTAATAAAAAGAAATACATGGTTGGTATTTCTCAATGCTGGAGTCCTCCCATGTTTGTGTCATCAATAGAGAATAGCTATTAGTATACACAGTAGCACTTTCTTCACCTTGCCCTTTCAGTGATCCAGATCATCACTTGAAAAGTTTAGCTTTTGGGAAATAAGTGCAGATATTTTGTAACTTCAGCTCAAGGCCTTTCTTTGAGGTGACACTCATGGGGACAAGGAAGTGGAACACACACTTAGGGAGATGCTAATTTCCCTCCTCCGAGCAATGCAGTTTCCTTGAAGACTAGAAGCTGTTATTCTCGTTTCACACATAAAGACTAGTCTCAGGTCCCAATCTCAGGAGTGAAAGGTCAGTAATTTCTTGTCTTACCAGCTCACCCACCACAAGCTGAATGGCTCTCTTTGTCAGTTACAGCCTGATCCTCAACCTTTTTATTCAGAAGAAAGCCTCACTGATTTCATTAAGACTTACATGGGCGTATAAATATTATTAGGACTACAGTCTCAAATTTTTGAGATTTAAATCTGAGAGAGACCCAGAAAGAGACTTTATATAATCACCTTTAAAAAAATAGGCATGAACTTATTTTACTGGTGGTTATTTATTTATTTATTTATTTATCAAGTTAGATATAAGATATTAGTCCTACAAAACACTTAAGCATGTTTGATGAACCTATTAAAATTTTTGCAAAGTTTTTCTTACACTCTAAGACTTAGCAGACTCTATTAAACTTCAAACCATTCCTAGCATCTGTGCTGGTTTTGTGTGTGCATCTATATAACATTTATATATAAAAAGCCATACTAGAAGTATGCAGCTTTTAAAAAGTATGGTAAATGCAGCATTTAATATATGTTTTTCTCACTAGACCTCATGTCCTTTTTATTCCTTTCATTTTTCAGACTGGCAAAGGATATGATTCTTATGGAAACTTGGCTTCATGATCCTAAGGAAAGCATAGTTTAGATAATCACAAGTATTTACATATGTATAAGTGAAATACCGACTAAGCTCTCAGATTGTGCTTCGGGGTAGACAGTGGTGCCTCCCCACCCCTCTCAGTTCCTCTTTTCTTTTTTTGACAGCCAGTTAATAAAGACTCAACAATAAGCAGCTGCTTGTGATGTCATTTGGGACTTTGTCCACAGAGCTTGTATTTACAAGCACAGAGCAGCAGCAAAGCTAACTGCCAGCAAACTTCATGCCTGCAGTTACAGTAGGACTTTCAGCGGTGCTCTTGAAGAACTTGAGAGCTAACTCAGTACTGCTCCTCACCACAGATTTTTAAGGCTTGGTAAATAAACACAGCATCCACTGGAGAAATTTCTAGACTGCTGAAAACTTTCGTATGGTTTGGATTTCTCTAGTACGTTTTAACTGAACAACAACAAGTAAGGTTGGCTGTTCTTACTGCTGTTATTTCCCTGTTCTAGAATTCTATCAGATTAGCACAGCTTTCTTTCTTTAAATGTTGCTGTATTTATTATGTTTCAGCTTCACTACCAAGGTTTGCTTTTAATTATAATAGGAGCAAGTGTGCTGCTGTTAGGAGGGATTACAGCAAGGCTTTTCAATATGCTTTATGCATTTGCTCATAAAATGGGAATGTTTGGAGATGAGCGAGAATTCAATTCTAACTTTTTTGTTTGCATTTTTATGATGATATTAAGCTGCCCCTTTTTCAAGTTCCATCCACTTACAGTTTTAAGTCTAATATCATTGTAGATATTTTGTCATCAGCTAAACGAAGAACTTGAAAATTCCCACCCACCCCTTGTGGCTTCTGTGTTAATGCTCAGATTATGTTAGAATTAGCACTTCAAAATTGTATTGCCGGCTTCGACATAACAGACTAACTGGATCTATCTTGATCCATAGTACAGGTTTTGAAAAGTTAGAAATTGGAAAGTTCAGACGCTGCAAAATGTTTAACAGCTTGAAGCTGTTTTAGTAGAAGTCCTTTATGCTAAGAGTGACAGTTTTGGAATTGGCTGGTTTTTACTGAGAACAGAATGGGATGGAGCACAACCATGGAATCATTAATCACAGTAGTCTCTGGCAGCAGAAGGAAACATGGGTTTGTAACTCTATTTCAGAGAAGAGCAACCTGTGGCCCTCCCATATGTTGTTGGACTCCAACTCTCATGAGCCCCAGCCAGCTCCAACAACATCTGGAGGGCCACAGGCCCCATCCTTGCTTAGAATTTAAGAATGCTTGGCCTACATTCATCAACGAATATACAAACAAAGGTGCATAAACTATTTATCATGTAATAAAAGGGACAGTGTGAATCTGCCATTCCTTGCTCTCCTACAGGGCAAGTCTTACAGGAGAATCCTATGCAGTCTGGCATGCAATTACTGTATTTTTTGCTCTATAACTCACTTTTTCCCTCCTAAAAAGTAAGGGAAAATGTGTGTGCGTCTTATGGAGCGAATGCAGGCTGCACAGCTATCCCAGAAGCCAGAACAGCAAGAGGGATCGCTGCTTTCGCTGTGCAGCGATCCCTCTTGCTGTTCTTGCTTCTGGGATTCAGAATATTTTTTTTCTTGTTTTGCTCCTCCAAAAATTAGGTGCGTCTTGTCGTCTGGTGCGTCTTATAGAGCGAAAAATATGGTAATTCCCAATGCATTCAGTAAGGCTTACTCCTCAATAAATCAAATAATTATGTTCTTAGGATCCAGTCCTATGCACACTTACGTGGAATGAAGTCTCACTGAACACATTCTAAATAAACATGCACAGGTTTGTACTGTTTATCTGTAAAGCCACCATTAGAGTCTGGCTGTCATGAAACTTCTATAGTCAATAAACCTACATTGCCTTCTGGTTCCTTCTCATGCTGTTCACTCTCATAGCAACTGTGATGCAATAGCAGTTGCTGACAGATATAAGAAGAGGTGGTCTGGATTTCCATGCATGCCTCATGGTCTTCAAATACTTTCTCCACAACCCTACCTTAGAAATAAAAAATTAAATAAATATCAAATTATTATGTTTGAGAATGCCTTCAGCTTCTCTATTCTATTTTCAAAATAGTAACATCCATTTGGAACAATTTGTTCACATATTTTCCATTCCATTACCCATCTTTTATCCCTAAAGAATACTGGGTTTGGAGGCTATATTTAAGGAGAGTTAGGTGGTATACAGGTATGGGTGTGGTGTACCCTCAAGCCTCAGTAAAGCTGAAGTTTCCTTAACCTAGGCCCAGCCAACTCATCTGTGATGCTTAGTGAAAGTCATCATTGTTTTCCAGCTGCCCATTATGACTCCACCCAGACTTTACTGCCCATTGATGCTGTCAAGGAGAAGTTCCCAGTTTAACCCAGCTGTGGTTTTAATGTAACATCTGGAGGTAGACAGGAAAAGTTTGCTGCACCAGCTCCAGGCTGACTCAGCAAAGAGGTCTAGACCTGCTGGTAGGTCAGCTAGCTTAAGATCCAACAAACCTTTGGCCAACTTAGCTCTGTCTCTTTCCTCAAAGCACCCTGTTTCAGGGGCTTACCCTGGATACCATTGGTGGGGATACCACTGGCACTGGTGAGCAGAGTGGAGACCTCTGTGACAGTGGAGCCTACCTGCCAACTGAGCCTAGTACAGCCAGGAGGACCTGGGTGCAAGTATGCCAGTCTCACTTCAGCCTCTTCCAGCACGGCGGATTAAGGGGCTTGGATTGCTCATCCTATGTAGACTAGAAATGCAAAATCATACAATGAAAGCCAATGTTAACATGGTTTCAAGCATGAAGCAGCATATTTCAGTCCATGCAGCGAAATACTATGCAAAATAAAAAGAGAAAATTACCCATAGCTTTGTTTAACAATGGCTCATGCCTTGTTTAATGATGTGTTTCATGTAGTCTTCAGAAGCCCCAATTATTTTCTGCTAGTGACATAAAATTAATCAATGTGCATTGAGAAGTGAGAAGGCTTGTGATTATATATATATATATATATATATATATATATATATATATATATATGAGAGAATATATATGAGAGATTATTTATTTGGACTGATGCTAAGGTGTTCTGCTCCAATATGGTGTATGCTGTGGCAGAAGGTGCCGTACATTGTTGCGGAAATTGCCTGTGAGCTGTGAAAGATGTGAATTCTATGGCAAAGCAGCTTGATAATAAAACAGTGGGTAAACATTATGTGCTGAAAGATGGGCATTTGCAAGGAAGCATTTGGAGAACAAATGTTTCTGTTGAGCCCCACGTTTTGATGGGCTTTCTACTAAAGTCTCCTGTTTGTTTTCACAGAACCAGATGAGACTGGGATGGTGTGCACACACAATAGATCTTTGCAGCTGGAAATCAGCGTCACAAATTGTTTTCTTTGACAGTGCTAATTGATTACAAGGGTTTAGCCTTATCTAAATTGTTAAATTCAGCAGTGTCTGTGCTTCCCTTTTCTTTTCTTTTCTTTTTTGCACAGACAAAATAAGGAGAGTTAATAACTACATAAAGGAACATGGGCAAATAATATTTGCTACCTTTTAAAACAAAAACAAAGCCATAAATTGTAGATGTGGCAGTGTGAGGATTGACTGCCATAGGAGAGATGCAGAAAAACTTTGAACAGCGAATTGTGTTTTTCTAGGAAATTAATAGTAAATCATGCCTTTTGGAGAACTGACAGTATCATGTGTGAGGTCTGACTGGGATGCCCATGAAAGCCTTTTAAGCTAGAGTGTGTAATAAACAGGTGAGACATGAAAATGTGAATTGAATGAGGACTACATTTATTGTTACAGATCTCAGCAGAGGGAAATAAGGGTGTTGGAGAAAATCAGTTGCATGTTGCCTTGCGTGAGCTGTCCTGCCCAGGACAGGATGCCTGGCAACATCATAGCCCCTCTGCCTTTAAGGTGTGTAGGAAGGCTTTCTTACCCCTACCCTGGGCTCACAGAACTCTGAGTGGGTGAAATCAGGCTGCTTAATAGGCACTCCATATCCAACACACAGGTCTCATGGCCCAGAGTGGCTCACATCCAGAAATGTCCAGCACCCAGAAAGGGACCACCAGGTACTCACCTATTCACCTCACCACAATTCTATCCTTGCACCTTTCTGCCAACTGGGACCAGATTACTCTATTTAACAATACAGTCATACCTCAGGTTGAATGTGCTTTGGGTTGAGCGCGTTTGAGTTGCGCTCTGCGACAACCCGGAAGTAACAGAGTGCATTACTTCCTGGTTTCACCACTCGCGCATGCGCAGACGCTCAAAATGACGACATGCGCATGTGCGGAAGCAGCAAAACGCGACCCACGCACGCGCAGACGCGCCATCACGGCTTACGTTGCATTCAGGATGCAAACGGGGCTCCGGAACGGATCACGTTTGCATCCCGAGGTACCACTGTACACTCTGGCTAGTCTCAACCTTCCCAAATGCATACAGCATAGAGTAGGCAGTATAGTGAATCAGATCAGTGCTGTGCAGCAAAAGGGGCTGAAGGAGGCAGCACAAGGGCTTATATTAGCATGGCTCAACTTTTCATACGAAGTGGGCTGCAAGTGTTATTCAACACAGAACCCATGCCTTGTTAGGCAGGCTGTGGAGGCCAAAATTTGACACCACCCCAGCCCTTGCACTGCCTTCCCAAGCCAGATAAGCAAGGTGTTGGGTTTTGTGAAGGAGGCATGAGGTAGGGTCCTAGAACCCTACCACCTGTTTCTGAAAGCTGGGAAAGTGCTAACCAGGCCACAAGTTTGACCACTCTGGCTTATATATACTGACTCCTCCTTCAACGTTGCTCAATGTGCAGGTGCACATGGAACATCTCCATGTCATGCCTTTCCTTCTAGCCACATATGATGCGTCTGCTGTCAGCCTTGCACTGGCTGTTTGAGTAGTGTCCTGCTATAAATAGACACAAGTTCATTTGTCACAATGGTTGCACATTGGCATTATTGTTTCTTCTGTACTGGTGTTTTAACCATTATTCCCCATAGCAAACACATTTGTATTGTTTGGATGTAATGATCGTAGCTCAATAAACTATAGAAATGAACTCATTTCTATGCAGTCAGGGAATGCATATGGTGGAGCTGGAGCTCACCTATATTTCCAAGTGTTCAAAAGACTTTGGGGCACACATTTCCCTCTACATGTGACTTGCTTCCTGCAGGAAACAGCTGTGTAGCACTGGTGTAGTTGTAGCAAACATGATTGCTGCGGAAAGTATAAAGCAGCTCTGAAGGCAGTGTTGTTATTTAAATTACGTGGTGTGTTAGTAGTAAGGAATTGTAGTTTAGCCATTCATGAGTTGCTTCATAGAATAGTATAACCTTCAACACACCCACCCACTCCTGAAATGACTTCAAAGGTGCATTTGCAAAATGAAATGGAAGTAATTATTAAACTTTTACACTATTTACCCCCATGTGTTTCCCTCTTGTTAAGGTTCTAGAATGGGTCTTCTAATGTATACACAGTGAATTAACTTAGCTGCAGTACATATCCTTAATTAAAATTATACTTCTTGCATAAATGAGCAATGTCTGATACTGGTAAGATTTGGGGGTGAGTTTTGCCAGTAGAGGGCCATGTTAAACTGAATAATATCAGAATGGACCCTTTTAGTGAGCTGCAGTTTTTATGAGGACTTTAAAGGACAATATTTTTGAAGGGGTTTTTTTTTTGGTAATTTTGATATTTTATATCAAATTAGACTATTAAGCACTATTGTCCGCTCAACTTTTTTATTTCAATGGCAGTGAAGTAGGAGACTGATGCTTTTTTGTTTAATCTCAGCTCTTAAAAGTAGGCTGAGGAATTTTTCAGACATAAGTAACAGTTTCAGTCATCCATCATCCATCATCCATAAGATAAAAGGATAGCTAGGTAGACAGATTAGAAAATGATGTGTTCAGAATACACTGATAAAATGAGAAAGTGGACATTTTAGATCAGCAAACCATCTTTACAGTAAACAATTCAACCCAAAAATCCACTATTGATTTCTTTCTTGCCT
The DNA here is from genome assembly GCF_964252035.2 of Podarcis erhardii. Taxonomy (NCBI): domain Eukaryota; kingdom Metazoa; phylum Chordata; class Lepidosauria; order Squamata; family Lacertidae; genus Podarcis; species Podarcis erhardii. Next base: position 98,219,001 of record NC_138497.1, on the reverse strand, counting down.
AAAACCTGGCTTTTCTGAATGTGTATGCTATGTTCACATTTTTTCTGATTGAACGTAAAGGGTCATTCATTACCCTCTCAGTTGCTTGTCCTTTGAACAGATGTTAAAGGAGTAAGCCAAAGGGTTCCTCCTCCACAGTACCTAATTATAACTGGCACAAAGGATTAACAGATGTTATAATTGTCCTTATACTTTGCTGAAATGGGTTTCTGCATAATTTGTTTTCCCGTCTCTCACCTGACAATACCATTCCTGTAAGGCTGCATGGACAATGGAGACATGCCTTCAATTTGTTATCAGAGCTTGTTGTACAGTCTTGCAATTTATGTTATATTTATTTACATTTTTAGCATAGTTTTTGTATTAAGCCATGCAGACAAAAAGAAAACACATAAATTGCCAGCTTGGATTCCCCCCCCCCCCCCCATGTATCACATTGTTAGCCTCTGATGCTCAGTAGCTAATGATGGGACATACAGTGGCACCTCGGTTTACGAACTTAATCTGTTCCGGAAGTCTGTTCTTAAACCAAAGCCATTCTTAAACTAAGGTACGCTTTCCCTAATGAGGCCTCCTGTCACTGGTGCCCTTCCACCGTTCGGCTTCTGTTCGTAGACAGAGGTAAAGTTCGCAAACCGGGACACTACTTCCGGTTTTGCGGAGTTCATATACTGAATAGTTTGTAAACAGAGCTGTTCTTAAACCAAGATACCACTGTATACAGTAGAAGTGTTCACCAACAACAAGATTTAGCTCAGACCCCAGTTCAGTGCTTTGGAAAACAACCCACTTCACTCTGAGACACTTTGTACACTGCCTGATTCAGTGGGGTCTCTGCAAGTCCACTTGGTTCCTCCAATTCACTATTGAGGAATAAAAAAATGGTTATATTTTTTATTTACATTTTTTTATTTGTATTTAATCATTTCTCTTTAACCATGAGTTCTAGAAGTTTGTAATTCTACAGGATCCCACAGACAATGCTAGATTAGGTTTGCCAGTGAAATGCATTTGACATAACAGCAATACAGTGGTACCTCGAGTTAAGAACTTTATTTGTTCCGGAGGTCCATTCTTAACCTGAAACTGTTCTTAACATGAGGTACCACTTTAGCTAATGGGGCCTCCCGCAGCCACCGCACGATTTCTGTTCTCATCCTGAAGCAAAGTTCTTAACCTGAGGTGCTATTTCTGGGTTAGCGGAGTCTGTAACCTGAAGCGTCTGTAACCTGAAGCATCTGTAACCCAAGGTACCACTGTACTGATAAACTCACACACTTCCATTGTTCCATTTATCACTGTATTTATTTTGTAAAACTTCCTGACTGTATGTAAGTGTTCTGTACACACTTTATATATCAACAGAGTTAAGTATAACTTTCAGTTTATTAAACATAAAGTCTTGTGTAGGTGGTTTCAGAAATCAGCCTTTTAAAACCCCAGATCTTGATGTTTCAAAATGACATCAAAATCCCAGGTAGAAGAACAGGAGTTAAGAATGAAATCCTGGCTTAACAACAGTGATATGCACAGCATTTTAATTATGCAGACACCTGTTCACCACCAACTTTTAGTATTTCATATAGGTCACTGAGCAGCCATCTCATAGTAATGACTTTCACCCACTGCCAACCTGGACTGAATCTGAAATGCCATTCTTGGGGTTAAAGGCTAAAATTCCAATTACCAGAAGTATGAGGTATCCAATTTCCTGCATTACCACACTGCTGAAGCACTGCTTGAGTGCTCTATATGTTTTCAGGAACGTGGAATCATGTATAAATTATGACTTATTAAAATATTAGTTGCATTGCTTTATGATTTTAGCAAGTGTTAATAATTGATAGTGAAGGAAAGTCTCATGCAGCACATAGCTTAATATGTTTATTCCTGTTGCAGTGTCTAATACTCAAAGGGATCTGAGAAAGAGCCTTTGTACCATAGAGCTAGCAGAGGAAACAATAAAACAACAGAATGTAGCAAGTGATGCACAACTTCTCTGCATGCAAGATTCATTAATAATTATCATGTGTTGAGTTTCTGTTTAATAAAACAGAACATTCAGCACATTGATCCATGGCTTCATAAATCATAGTTTATGGTTCATTAAATCACAGCTCTCTGTTCTGTCCAAACTAATATTTGGCTTAATACAGGTTAACAAACCAAGGTTATAAAACAGATTCAGAAAATAATCCTGCTTGTTTGTTAACTGATAAGCCAAAAGGTGGGATTGTGGCTCAATATAAGCCAGGATTTCTGTACTGAATCCAGTTTGTGATGGCAGAAGGGTTGAGCCAAGGAAGAACACACAATCACAGCACTTACTCACAACTTTACAAACCATGGACAAACTTCTGAATATTGCCATTCTATTAGAGTGTCAGCAAATATTTAGAAAACAAGAAAGCTGTTTCTGGCATTTCTAGAATAATGTTGATTCAAATCCTTAATAAACCAATTGCATGTGCTCTTACAGAGGAAAAGAAAGCAGAAGTGAGTGTTGCCCACAATGCAGATTGAGAGTTGGTATTCATAGATGTGCTATAGAGGGAGGATTCCTATGGGAGCACAAGTATTATGCATCTATGTGCCTTTGCCTTTATGGAGCACTGACTTCCATAAGAATTAACATGATTCTACCTAAAAAGAGACTAGCACCTTTTACTAAGCTGAAAACATATTATAGCCTGATTAAGTTTTAGAATTCTTGATTTTAAAATAGCTTTCTATCAGCTGTTGTTCTGTAGATTTTAATAATATAGGGCTGCCATACATCCAGATGTTCTTTGGACATTACCGAGATTTCAAAGGCGGATTTGACATCTGGGGGGAATTTCCGAAATGTGGCGCTCAACAACTTTCGGGGTGTCCTGGTTTTTACTTTTTGAAATATGGCAACCCTAAATAATCTTCTGTTGCTGTAATCAGAATATTCCTATTACTATTCCATTTTCTATCTCCAGTAATATTCACCATCTGTAGCTCTAATATTATTGTTAATGTCCTTCACCTATATACCTATTTTTCACCTATATACCTATTTCTTTTCTGTTTCACTTGAAATGCAGACGAGGTAAAGGAAATGGGTTGGATGACACAAAATGTAGAAGACTTATGGACTGTAAGTAGTAGTTCATGAATTTTTTTTTTTTTTTTTTTACATTTACATTTTTATTCATTCTGTAGCAGATGGTGAGAATCCATCTGCAATTGCCAGTACCTCTTTGCAAAAAGTAAAGCAAACCCCTCCCTGTGAGCTAGCAGCTGACTGCCTCTGGGGAAATGAGGCATTACTGTTATTTATATTTTTCCAAAGCAAACCTCTCAACCTAGTATCTGTATAATTTGGGCCAGACACATCAATGCAGAAAAAAGAAAACCAGAAGAGATTAAGGGGAAAGAAAACCTATTATTCCATCGCTGCCTTTGATACATTGCTCCCTGTAGTGTATTTTATAGTACTTTAGCCACTGTACTGTTTAATATCACAAGTCTTCTACCTTTTCCCTGGAAATATGGCACCACATTTTATATTAGATTTCATTGTAGAGAGCGTATCCTAATCAGTCTCTATTTCACATCATTGCAATAATCTTCTAAAGCTTTTTGGCAATGGTTTACATCCTTCAAAAAAATATAAAATGGTTATTTTCCCCCTCTCTCCCAAAGGCCTTTCTTCATTGTTTAAATTCATTACATCCAACTTTGTTCGACTGTGCTCATAAGGCCACTGTTATGGCTGTTTTCCAAATACCTTTCAATATTTCTGAACTTATGGTCATTATTGGTGCAGACTACTTGGAATACATGGAAGTGTATTATATGTGAATTGAATACTATTGTGCTGCTGTGCCACCTGGTTCAGCTTTCAGCCCAACATTTAAAATATGCTCCAAGCTAGAAAACACGGCTTCCCCTGCAATTTCCTAGATAGAATCCATTCAGGAGCCAATCTCTAGAACAGGGGTGTCAAACTCAAATTCATCGGGGGCCGCATTAGCAGTTTGGTAACCCTCAAAGGGCCAGTTGTATCTTTAGGACTATGTGTCCACTCTTTATTATCATAAATTATTGTCACTGCATTCAATTATTACTGTTTTTTGTAATAATGTAAGTAATAACTAGCTCTGAAAGCAGAAACATAGTCAGAATAATGGCAAGTAGATATTCAAATGTACAATTATTGTACAATTTATTGAAAAATGATTTTTGGTAACAGACAGTAATTATTTTTTTAAACATACAAATATTGCCAAACACTGTTTATTACACATATGGCAAACACAAGGCATTAACTTTTTTTTAACTTTTCTGACTAGATGGCTGACATCGTTTTCCTGAGGTCAGTCCATCGATGTCTGGCGTTAGGTCTTGTGCTGTAGCAATCCGCAAAACAGCATGGAGGTTGTTGCTTTTCCTGATGGCTAAGGTTAGCAAATTTGGCTCCATGTTTGGTCTCAAAGTGCCGGCGTAAATTGTATTCCTTCATCACTGCCACTGCCTCATAGCAAATAAGACATACCCGCTTGTCTCCATTAATCACAAACATGTATTCACTTTCCCATCTCTCCTGAAATTGCCTTCCCTCTGCATCAGCTTTTCTTTTCTTGGACATTTTTGGGTTATTTGATTGGAGTTTATGGTCCCTATACCACTGTAAAGTGACACGGAAGTGGTCAGTATATCCAAAGTTTACCGCTCAGACTTTTAAGCAGAATAATAAGCAGACCCCCCCCAATAAGCAGACCCCCCTCCCCCCCCCATACATCATATGTACTTACAGTACAGGAGAGAAGGGTTCAGGCAGCCGTTGGATCTGTCACATCACAGGATGGCATGTGCTCAATATAAAAACAAGTGGAGGTTTCCTGAATGCATGTAAAGTGGAGGTTTCCTGTGTAGAACGGCCGGCGCCGCTAGAGGGCAGACGTTCTCTGGCTTGTAGGCTGCTGCACATGCGCTGAAGAGGCGGCTTTCTTGTGTCAAAAAAAAAAAGAAGTGAGAATAAAAGGTGAAGGCTGGCGGCTGGCGGCGGCTACACAGGCCACATGATGAGGTCTGGCGGGCCGGATTCGGCCCTCAGGCGTTGTGTTTGACACCCGTGCTCTAGAATGTTTTGTGGTGTAAGTGGTGGACATTAGATGTGAATTCATAGATGTGTTACTGGAAATAAGTGCAATTAACCTGTATGCATGTGTGTCTGCCGTTGTACATAGGTTGACTTATTGTCTTTTACACATAAAATGAATGTGTGGATGATTCAGACATTCTTGCTTTTTCATTAAATCTATTGATTACACCATACAGGAAATTGAATGTGTTTGAGACATATGTAATTGACATTCATTTAGGCTTGTAACTTGGTCCTGGCAGGTGGATACAATGGAAAACACTCTGAGGAAAACCCACATGTAAGTTGTTGTGGATACCAAGTGCAATGAACAAATCCATGATTGTCATCTTGTTGTCATTTTGCTGAAGTCATTGACATTTATAGTTTGCTCAGATCACATGTTAATGAAATCTGGGGTCTATCTATCATCTATCTATCTATCATCTATCTATCATCTATCTATCATCTATCTATCTATCTATCTATCTATCTATCTATCTATCTATCTATCTATCTATCTGAGCTGCCTTTACTGTAGAGCTTTAAGTACCTTTGATTTTCAAACTGTTCTTATTTTACCTTTGTCTATAATGGGAAATAATTTTCTTTTACAACATGGGCAGAGAATGCTCTGGACAACTCAACACACTTCTTATACTACTCTCACTAGATTAACCATGGGGGGAAAACCCTTTCTTTTTTGTACACCCAAGTGTGTAATGATTACTGTTGATCCAATGCAGCCAAACAAAACTGATAGCCTTTTAACATAGCTTGATTTGCTGGAGTGATAGGTGGAAAAATGAATACACAGGCCACATTGAATTATTTCAATATTAACAATTAGGTCCTGTAGTTTAAAATCTCAGCCGCTACTGCTTTTGGTTTACAGCCACAGGGTTGGATCTGGATTTGTTGTCAACAGAGTTCTGGTCAAGGATAGTCCTGCTGAAGGAAGACAATTTTCACCATTTCTTCTTCAACCCCTTGCCCCCTGAAAACCTGTTCATTGGTAGGGGGATTCTCTGGAATGGGCAAGACGATGCAGGAAACTGAAAGGGAAAGGGGGAATTGGTGAAGACCATCATCTCCCTTCCTGCAGTGGGCTACCTCCACCGAATCTGAAAGTCTGCAAAGAAAAGGAGCCCATGTACTCATGCTATTTTTCTAGAAAAAGAGGTGCCAAAACCCTCCACAAATGCTTCCCTTGTTCTCTTATTATGGCGATGGCACCTACCTGAGAGGTGCCAGAACTGAGTTCCGGTGAGTTCCAACTGAAAAAAAAAGCTCTGAAAGGGCAAATCTGGTTCCAATCCATTGCTTTGAAGAACTGAACACAGCTCTACAATGACATGTGGATGATCGGTGGCATAAGGAGAATGCTGCCTAGCATCCCCATTCCCGAATTCATCTGTCATTGTCTCTACATGCATCCTCACTTTCCCAGCTCATATCTGTTCTGAACTCTGTTCGAGCATTTAGTTTTGCAACCTGAATTCCTCAACTGCTTCACACAAGTGAATGAATAGCAAATGTACTCCTTTGACCTTTTCGGTCATCTTTGGTATAATTTACAGGCTGTTTGCTCTTCCCCTACAGCATGCCCCCCCAAAAAAACCTCATGATAAAAACAGACAGCCAATCAAAGTATGAAATGTTGAAAAGGTTACCACCTTTGGTTTTGCTGTGTCTGTTCAATGTTCATAGCCTTGTTAGCAAGAAATACTCTAACAAGAACAGAAAATGCCATCAGATGAATCATGTTTCTTACAGAGAAACTGAGAGATGATATAAACATAATCAATTTTCATTGCCAATGCAAATAGCTATGTCCCAAGCTTTCACATCAATCTAGAACATTTCCTCTTAAGTGAATATTGTTGGCCTTTCAAACTGCTGATTAAGGTAGTGAGCAGCAGATCTTAAGATATATTTTTGTCTAGTAGCTGTTATCTCCTAGATAGTGTAATAGTCAATTCTACATTTTATTATCATTCATTAAAATTATTTTTATACTAAACGAGATATCATAGAACTAGACTTCTAATTCTCATGTAAGATTCTGGGTGGTTTTTTGATATGACAGACTAATAGTGATTTGAAACTAATATAATATTCCAGAGAGTTCCACATATTAACTAATTAATTAATTAATAACCAATTAATTTGAAAATCAATTGATATGGACTCAGAGAAGGAAACAACTGCTGGTTGTCCAAGTTTCCTGATCACCTAAAGGAACATTTCTCCTTAGACCTCTAATTTGAGTCGCTCTTACGAAGACTCTTGACACTGAGGTGAGGTGGTGGGATGGCTCAGGAGGTTCATCTTTTGAGGACAAGGCAGTTTACTGTCCAGCTTCTGTGAACAATAGGAGAGTTGAGTTGTTCATCTGGTTAGGACTGATATCTCACACAGGATATAAATGAGAACTGGAAAGAGGTCTGGAGACTTAGTATGGAGGGTGGGTTGTTTCTCTAGTCTAGGTGGTTTATTTGGTGCCTTAAAAAGCGGTCCATTTGTTTAAAGGCAATGTTTCCATGAACGTATTGCACTTGCTCTAAAATGGTCTCACTGGTTACTAATACATCAGTACGCTCAATTCAAGGTTCTTGTATTGATTTTAAGGCCTGATAAGGTTAGGGTCCAGAGTATTGGGGGGGGGGGAATGCCTACCTCTTTATGATCCCTCTTCGTGTCTCGGTATTACTGTGTATTCCATCAGGGAATTTGCCATTGACAAGAAGCAGGTGCTTCAAACTATGGAATTCCTTCCTCCTTGAAGTCATGCTAGCTCTTCTTTAGCTCCATTTGTTTATGTATTTATTACGTTTATATACTGACTTTTTGCCAATGCACCCATGGTGGCTTATAATTTAAAAACACTAAAAGAAGCAAATGATCTAAAATGTAGAGTCCTTTCAGGTCAATAATGGTTTTATCATGAGTCTGGGCCTTCCCTCAGTTCTTAAGTCACCTCAGGGAAGGAGTTACCTCAGGCCACTGATGACTCACATAAAGAGCCGGCGGTATGTGCTTTGAGGGGAGGGAGTATGCCTTTTGTTGTTGTTGTGTCTTTTCGTTTTAAGATCTTGCTTAAGCATTGTTTAGATTTGGTTCTTTGCACTTGAGTTTTTAATCTGACTTTTGTTGTTCTGCTTTTTTGAATGATGGCATCAACATGAGAACATGTCTGACTCACAGGCTGAATTTCTCCAGTCTGCCATTGCCAAACTCAATTGCCCCTGAAAACGGTATTTCAGCTGTGTTTGTTCAAACATCTTTGCCCCACCTTTCCACTAAAAAGTGCTTAAGGTGCCTATTTTGCACTGGCAAAAATCTCATGCATGCTCTAAAGGCAGGCCAGGCCATGTGTAAATAGGGATTTTTGCAAAAGCAAAATGCGTGAAATCAGCTGTTGGGGAAAACAAAAGCCCATGGCTGCTTGAAAGAAGCAATCTTGCCTTGTAAACCTCCAAACCAACCACAGTGCAATATGGTCTTCACAATCTAAGTCCTCACTTCAAAGCTCCCATCCTATCAGAAACCTACTGCATCACTTGCTCTGCTTAAAGCTCCCCCTCACGCTTGGAGTGGACCGGATAGAAATAGTGGGAGCTGTGACATAGAAACAGGTGCTACCTGTCAGCTAGAGAGACTGCTTGTCTGACTTGTTATAAGCCATTATACCTCAATTCTACCACAGCACTATTGCTTTGGGAAGGTTTTGGCTAAGAGAAACTTATTTCTTTTTAATTTCAGGCTGTACATAATGTAGATGCCCCTGCAAGTTTTCTGGTTTCCTCATCACCTGGCTGTCAGAAGCAGCCAAAAATTCTTAACTAGAATTATTGACTTCTTATTTTTGTTGTTTTTAGCATTTAAATAAGCTCAGCTTGCTGCATACCAAAGAAGGGAGGGCAAAAGGGTGTGGGTGTTAACATAACTCTTGGACTGACCTGATTCTATTCCCAGTGCAGGATGTTCTCATGCTTTGCAGAGGTAGGATGCCTACATATTGTGATAATATTTTGGAGCATTGAAGCATTTGGAAGGATAAGAAACAGTTATGGGATAGAAATATGTTACTCTGACAGATAGGAAGGTGGGGGATATAAATCAGCAATGTTGGTTTACAATGAGCGTTCCTCCGCGGTCCTGTGTACACTATGATATTACACTGTGGTATTTTGTTGTGTCATAAAATAGTTTATTATGCAATAAACCACTGTGGTAGAAAAGGGTATTCACAGCACTGGGCTGCAGCACCGAAACAGTGGAAGGGACAAGGAACATTCAGACTCTGATGGAGCCAGCCATCACCATCCACATCACTGGTCCACAGCTCAGTGTTCTCACCTACCATTGCAACTGCCCACTATTGCCAGTCACTTGCACCCTTTCTTGGCCCTACCAGTAGTCTTCCTGGTCCTAGTGGTCCTGGGGTGGGACTTTAAAACAGAAGGTCAACGTCCCTCTGCTCTGGACTGTCAGTAGCAGCAGGCAGATGCCATAAATCAACATTATTTGGATACTCGCTTGTTGAGGAGAAAGATGAGCAAATGATATTAAAATATATTTATTAAATGATAGATTAAGTGATATATTCTACTAAAGCAACCTTGGTGAATAGATTGTGAGCTGTACCACACTGCTCCTGTGGTCTGAATTGAGAAGCATAATGCATTGAGAATTGTATTTCATGTTGTCTTGCAAAGGTTCTTGAGTCTTGCAATATCCTGGAATATTAGTTGCATTGACTGGGGTGTTTTTATTTTTTGAAGAAATGAAAAAGATCACACAAACACACACATTTTTCTGAAGTACAGTGGTACCTCGGTTTTCGAATGCCTTGGAAGTCTAACATTCCGGTTTTTGAACGTTGAAAACCTGGAAGTAAATGCTTCCATTTTCTAACGCGCCTCAGAGGTCAAACGGCTTCCACTGAGTGTTTCCCAATTTTCTCAATTAAATTTGTATACCGCCCTTTGCGCCTTAGTTTTCAAACGTTTTGGAATACAAACGGTATTCCAGAATGGATTAGATTTGAAAACTGAGGTAGTGCTGTGCTTCCTTCATAAGCAGGGCTGCTGTATAACAATATGTACCAGTGTGTGCTATGCTGGATAGTTTCCAAAGAACTGAATAGGCTGGGGAGTTGATAAATAGCACCTTTTACCCCTTTTTAATCCAGCTTCATGTGGTGATTGAAATGTTGTAATATTTAATTTGATGGTCTATTCTAGTGCCATTTAGAAATAATTACTATACTCAGTGTTATTTTTTATGTCAAACAGAAAAGATATCTCTCCCTCTCTCGCTCTGTTTTTTCCTAACAAGAAAAAAGTATAATCACACAGGATTGCCATTTAGTTGTGTTAGTAATGGACAGAGCCATGCTACAAAACTATCAATTTAACTATGGCACATATTAACTGTCTCTGCCTAAGCCACTTGAGAAACCTCTTTTGGCCCCAAAACTTTCTGGGCATCCTACTTTCCAGTGTTGTCTTTCACATCTCAAACACTTGGAAAGCTCATAAGACTTACTTTGCACACGTATATTTACTTGAACTGGTATGTGTGGTCAGGGGTGGAGGAAGGAGGGGTGCAGTGAGTGCAGGCTGACCTGGGTGTCACCACTGGGGGGGGTGACAAAAAGTCGGGCGGCACTCACCGTGGGGCCTGCAGCACACCTGAGCCACATGCCTCTCCTGGGAGAGACGTGGTGGCTTGGGTGCGCACAAGCGCTGTGCTGCCCAAATGGTCTGCCCCCTGCCCCCCCCCAATGTAGGCCGGCTGAGTGGGAGGAGGCAGGCAGACTCCAGAGGCCTTGCAGTGTGCCCCGCCCCTATGGGCATCTCGCCCTGCCCCTGGGCGTACTGCACCAGGCACCCAGCAGCTTCCTCCACCACTGTGTGTGGTGTAGTGGTTAGAGTGTTGGACTCGGACGTGGGAGAACAAGGTTCAAATCCCCACTTGGCCATGACACTCACTGGGTGACGTCAGACCAGTCACAGCCTTTCAGCCTAACCTACCTCACAAGGTTATTGTGGGGATTAAACAAGGAGAGGGAGAACCATGCATGCCATCTTGAGCGCCTCGAAGAAAAGGTGGGATATAATAATAATAATAATAATAATAATAATAATAATAATAATAGGATATATGCTTTTTAATTGGTTGTGCACTTGGAGTATTCATATAACATCAGAGCCAGAATATATGCAAGTTTTCAGACTAGCTATTGTAACCAAGGATTTTCAGTTACAGGACACTCTGTTCAGTTGTTCAGAAATGTGTTCACTGTGAGGACACAATGCTTTGGTAACAAGCTCCACCTCCATGCTACGTCCATTTGTGAATGCCTGAAAAGACTGCATGTATTGGGGCTCTTATTCAGCCAATTCTGTTAATATTGTTATGAGTTTTTCAGGGAGGGCAGATCCTCCTAAATTCTTAGATTTAGCTAATATTTGGACCTGGTACAAATCCTTGCACAAATGGAATGACTTTGTTGGCTACAACTCATTGCCATTTGCCATAATGCCATGCCCCTATGCATGTTCATTGGACAACTGAATGGGGCTCTCACTTCCAGGGTTGGGCTACAGCCATCCAGGATTCTCTGAAGGAGCACTGCTCATGTGAGTAGCCGGCTTATGTGAGAATTCAGTTGCAAAGAGCAGTTAGCTTAGCAAATGTATGAGCTGTTTATAAGTTCTCTGATGAAGAGCTGCTCCTTACTGACATGTGGTAAAACAGGCATAGGCAAACTCGGCCCTCCACATGTTTTGGGACTACAACTCCCATCATCCCTAGCTAACAGGACCAGTGGTCAGGGATGACGGGAATTGTAGACTCAAAACATCTGGAGGGCCGAGTTTGCCTATGCCTGTGGTAAAATAACAGGGTCACAGGAACCTAGGGAGCTGCCTTATACCAACTTTGACAATTGGTCCATCTAGTTCACTATTGAACTAAATACTGACTTGCAACATTCCAGGCTTTCTGACAGGGGACATTCCTAGTTCTACCTAGAGTGGCCAGAGATTGAGTCTGGGACCTCCTGTGTGTAAAACATGCTCTACAACTGATTGCAGCCTTTCAGACCAACCCCACTTCAACTTCTGTCTCTTGAATCAGTTCTAAGCAAGCACATTGCAACTATGCAAATTTTAAAACCCTCACCTGCTGGTGATTTGCCAGTTTTCCTTAAAATATAAATATAAATCCAACCACACCTTAGTTGTGATCTGGATGTATTCTGTAGCATTTTCAAGACCCAAAGAAATTCAATCAAATGTGTGGGGGTGGGGGTGGGATTCTAAACTAACTTCATTAAATGCAATTAGTGTATGTTTCATTGAATCAACTAAGCAGTGTTTTTATTTTAATTTATTACTCATCTTTCACCCTAAGGTACTTGGGTGGGTTACAGCAATTAATTTGTATTTATTTTTCCATCACAGTGAAAGCGGCAACAGCCGGCATTTTTAAGAGAATAAACAATAAAGGATATTCAGCCATGGACAAAAAGCAGCATCTAGTGAAAAAGGAATTTAGCAAAAGATTTTCTTTGGACAGTACTCTCATGGTGAGTACAAAAGCATATCTATAGTTTTGGATATCATTTTGGCATTGGGTGCTTGGGCCTTTCATTGCTATGACCCTTTGTAACAGACATCCTTGAAGACTTGTTGAAAACCTTGTATTGTCAAAATTGCAAGAAAGTTTTTTTCTAAATAGCCAAATGTGAGTAAATGCTAAAAGACTATTATAGCTCAGCCAAAATGCAACTGTTGATACGAACATGACACCTTGTTCGTCTAGATCAGAATCTCAGAAGAAAAATGATGCCTTGTCCAGTGGAGTTTAGTGAATCTGGGATGCCCTGGTATAGGGGTGTCATTGATAAAGTTGTGTCAAGCTAAAAACCCAAAGTGGTTTAATCAGAGAACATTGCTTCAAGAAAACTTACGTGGTTAAATAATGTTCAAATAACAAAGATATATATTTCTGTGTCTGTGTTCTATAGCCATTTGTACAGTGCTTTTAAAGTATACATCAAAAACTAATGTCAGTATGATGAGTGCGCATGATCATACAGGTATCACTGGAAACCAGGATCGGCTGTTGAGAGCACACTTGATGGCAAACCTTGGTTTGAAATGGCCCTGTTAATCTCAGTGTTCATTTTGGCTGCTGTGAACAAAGATTGAACCTAAAACATTGCTGTCTCTCGATAAGCGACTTAGATGTGTTTTCTTGGTTAGACTTTTTCTCCCCTAACAAAGGACTTGGGATCACTCCACACATTACATTTTCAAAGTGTTCTCCTAAGAAGTGACAAATGCAGTTCATGGACCTGTGCCTGGATGCCACTCTACTGAACATACACTTGGTAGACATTCTTTTACATACAGCAAATGCATGGTACCTAATGTCCTCTGGTACCAGAAGTTAGTGATTTGTTGAGCACTGAAACACCTATGTGAAACATTCTTGTTTTAGGCATGCTTCAGACAACAAGCATGTACATGCCCCCATAATACTGTTCTACAAAGACATCATATGGCCATATTATCATATTACTCAACTCTGCCAAACACTGAACAGAGAGAGCTTCCTCTCCAGTAGTTGTCAACACATCCACATTTTAGGGAGTTTCTGTCAACTTTGCAACAGTATTTAGATGGGGGAGAAATACATCGGGACCCACCCAGTTCTTTGAAACAGTTTAAATTTATGGATTTAAATTTAACACTGCTGGTGAAAGAAATGCAGAATTCTTTTTCAACCATGTCATGGCAGGATTCTTTGGAAAGCAGAAAGCAGAGGTGGAGTTGAACATCAAATCATGATAACTCCTGAGAATTACAGCATGCTCTAATACTCGCCTTGCTCATCTGTCTAATGGCTAATGTTCGTGCTGTAACATTGAATGTGTTTAGTCAGCAGAGTAAGCTCTGCTAAAGCTAATGGGATACATTAGCAAATAAATATGGAGAGGAGAAGCAATAATAGGAAGCCAAAAAAAGGGGGGCGGCGCGGAAATACCAAGTAGCCGCATTCAGGCCAAAGTCATGTCCGTGAGTCTGCTTTCTTGCCTCCACTTCCCGCGTAATGAATTTGTGGGCTTCTAAGCAGTGAGAGAAGAGCAGCATTATTTTCAAAGAAATTAAGTTCCCAGGGTCAGCATTTCAGGAGGTCGCTGACATATTTAGTGACTACCCTTCAAATGTGAGAAAGCTGGTATGAGATTTCTAAGGATGATGAAATCAGCTGACCCAGGGAAGAATGGAAAGTAGAGATGAAAATCAAAGTATTTCTGGGTCAGTAATAGAGCAGGTGCAGAGATGAAAGGAGAGCCTTCTGCCTTGTAAAATAAATCAAGGTACATCCCTTTAACCCAAACAAGGTAATTCATCAGCAGCGGCAGCACAGAAAGTTGTGGGAGTCTCACAGTAGTGTAGCTTGCAGGAAACTTTTAGGGTTGCTTACTACCATAATATGCTAATAATATAAAGCAGAGCTTCTGTGGCTTTAGATCTGGGTTTGAAAAGCAAAGTGACAGGTGATGCTTTCTCCTCGGTTCATATCCAAATGGGAGGGAAATAATCTGAAACTTATGCTTGTTATGCACTTAAGAAAACCCAGAGAAGTCTGGACAAGAAAAGGGAGTAACTCCATAACCACAACCTAGCATACTAGTCACATTGGGTATGTGAGGACTAATTGTCCAGTCAGCTTTCTGCCCCACCTTAGCTGTAATTATCCTTTGGCTGGGAGAAAGGAGCCTAGTTACAACCAGATTAGATTATTGCAATAAGGTCCACAAGGGACTGCATTAAAAGATGTTTTGGATTCTTCAGCTGGTACAGAATGCGGTGAATTCTGGACTCTTGTGGGGGCAATCAAAGAATAGAACACCAATATGATACTGGCTGCACTGAAGGCTAGATTGTTTTCAGGGCTAGTTTAAAGTGTTGGTGATGACTTTTAAAGCTCTAAACAGTGCGTAGCCAAGTTGTTTGAAGGGCTATTTGTACTTGTATAAACCTGTCTGGGTCTAAAGATAGGTTCAGGGAGTTGTGCGCCCGCCATCAATATATATTAGGTTGGCAGGCACTAGAATTAACCTGTGGCCTTCCAGATGCTGTTGGTCTACAACTCCCAACATTCCTGACCATTGGCTATTATGGCTGGGGTTGATGGGCATTGGAGTCCAACATCTGGAGGGACACAGGTTTACAACCCTTGTACTATATAGGATGGGGTCTTTTTGGTGTTGGCCCCATGTTTAATGGAAACTTAGAACTTCATTTTCTAGGTATGTATTCATGGACCATATTTTGCTGCTTTTTAAACAGGCATGGAAGACATTCATATTTCAAACTGTTTATAATTTACACTTGGAATGTTTGGCTCATTTTCAACTGTTGGCTGTTCTAATGCTTTTATTTCAAGCTGCTTCTACAAATATTTAAATAATTAAGTATATAAATAAACTGGTTCGATCATGCATACTTAAATCTGTGCATGATAGGTAACGTCTGTGTTCATACCAGTGGAATTCAGAATGTGGCAAATAAAAGTATGCTGGGAAAAGGTCTATTCGCCCGCCCCCTTTACAGTGGTACCTCGGGTTACATACGCTTCAGGTTACAGACTCCGCTCACCCAGAAATAGTACCTCAGGTTAAGAACTTTGCTTCAGGATGAGAACAGAAATGGTGCTCCGGCGGCGCGGCAGCAGCAGGAAGCCCCATTAGCTAAAGTGGTGCTTCAGGTTAAGAATAGTTTCAGGTTAAGAACAGACCTCCGGAACGAATTAAGTACTTAACCTGAGGTACCACTGTACTTGTCAGCACTGTCATCCCTGGAAATGTATCCTATCTAAAGCTCTGAATAGCCACCCACTTCTAGTCCGTATAGACCAGCAGTTGCTAATATGATGCCTATAGCCACTCATCTGCTTGCATAGGTTTTTATTGGTGATCACAAGGCCTCTCCCACACTCCTCACCCCATTGAAATTGGACTTGAAACAAGCTTTCTGTTTTAGTGGATTGAATAAGCTGTGTGTGTGTGTATGGTGACCATGACAGCCTCACTGCTTGGCAAATGCACCCACTGGCTCAAAAAGGATGCTGACCCCTAGTATATACAAAACTGAGCTAGATGGACCAATGGTCCAACTTGGTGTGATGCTACGTTGGTGTTATTTCCCTGTACACAATCACCATGTTTGCAACTAGCACACTAGTACAGAGTTACCCTATGTCAATAAATGTTAAGTTCTCTGTCCAGCTATTCTTTATGTCACCCCCTTCTATACTGAACAGACAGCTTTTGCCAATGCATTCAATATATGAGGCAGGCACTGTATTTAAAATAAGGACAACAAAACTGGTATTCAGAATGCAGAGAAGGCATTACATCATAACGTCTGGCTCCAAGTATTATTTTAGAAGGGGAGTCTAGACCCCAAATCAGAATGCAGCTAGTTAAAAATAGTTTCATGACTTGTAAATACGTACATCTCTATTTTCTGTCTCCTGTCACAAGCACATCACAACTTTGTAGTGCTGTAAATCAGAATTCGGAAATGCACATTAATTAATTAGCTAGGATAATGTATAGTTCTTACAGCTCATACATAATCTACTGTATATTCATTTTTAAAGTTAAATTTGCAATGTGGGACTTTTTATCAAAACTCAGTTTAAGTGTTTTCATTTTCAAAGAAGTCAGATAACATTTAATAACGTGGATATAGTGTTGTTGTTGTTGTTGTTGTTGTTAACATTTGTCTACAGCCCTTCATCCATAGATATCAGGGCAGTTCACAGCATAAAAATACAAGATAAAAACACAAAATACATAATAGAAATAAGAATGAAACAAAAACCTGCTGACCCCCTTCCATAAATGATATTATGTTAAAGGTAAAGGTAAAGGGACCCCTGACCATTAGGTCCAGTTGTGGCTGACTCTGGGGTTGCGGCGCTCATCTCACTTTATTGGCTAAGGGAGCCGGCGTACAGCTTCCGGGTCATGTGGCCAGCATGACTAAGCCGCTTTTGGCATACCAGAGCAGTGCACGGAAACACCGTTTACCTTCCCGCCGGAGCGGTACCTATTTATCAACTTGCACTTTGAGTGCTTTTGAACTGCTAGGTTGGCAGGAGCAGGGACCGAGCAACGGGAGCTCACCCCATCGCGGGGATTCGAACCGCTGACCTTCTGATCAGCAAGTCCTAGGCTCTGTGGTTTAACCCGCAGTGCACCTGAGTCCAGATATTATGTTAGGGCTGTTCAAATAGTGATCACAGTTTTTTTTAATTTGAGTTGTGCATCAGAAAAATTGGGCTGCTGTTGTGGCTATTAAAACTACTGCCCGGAAGAATTGTAAGCTTTCTTCAATTACATTCTTTCTTTTTTATATATAAAAAGTCCTTCTGTAACCAAGTAGAAGAAAAAAAAGAGAAACCACTCACATTATAGACCAAATCATTATTACTGTGAGGAACTGTTGCTTTTTTCACACTCTCTGTACAGTGCTCCCTGTGAAAATAATAAAAGACCCACCAGAAACGGAGGCCTTTGCCTGACCTAAAACTGTTCAGTTTTCTCCAGGACACATTTTGATCAGAAAAAGTCAGTGCTTCAAGCTGTGCTCTTTATTTACGAGAGTAATTCCCAAGCTGGCTAGGGAATTGCCTTGGATTGACACTTGCAGCTGTGATGGCATTTAGCTGAGCAGCCTTCTTGAGAACGTTTCATCTTTACAAGTAGCTAGCCTCTATAAAGTAGAAGTTTTTAAAGGGTGGGTTTTTTTCGTGTGTTTTTTTAATGGGCAGCTTTCCACTTTCAAAAGAAGAGTGCAGTGAATTGTTTCTTAGGAGGCTGATTGCCTGTGCTCTCACCTTTTCAAAGCTTAGTTATATACCACTGTGATTTGCAATCGGATTAGTCTTAATAAGTGAGATACCTGTAATATTTGCTGCTCACGGTTGGGAGGCATGGAATTGACTGGTGAACAGGAGCACTGCCAGGTCTGAGGGGCTGTCCTAGTTCTTCTGCTCTCCCTTAGCTTACCAGGTGGTGGCAGGAGCCAGGGGGTGTCCCTTTTTAACACTTAAAGAGGTCTGGCTGGTGGGTGTACTGCACAGTGAGCCACCTGCCAGTGCCATTCTTCCCCCAGGAAGCATGAAGATGGTGGGTGCACCTGTAACTTTGGTCCTTCAGGGTGCTGTGCATTCAGCAGCCCAATGCCTCTAGAAGTTAACAAACGGTGTGCTCATGCTGGGTGCTGCAACAAGTTCCCATCATCTACAGGTAATGGAAGGGGGTCTAGGTTTCAGGGTGCAAGTCTGGCCCTAACATCACCACTACCGAGGAAAGTGCTTACTAACACCTGAACATTTATACTTCTACCTGTTCTATGTTACCCTTTACTATTCAATTTACATCTATTTACCCCAGTATTATCTGAGGTGCCAAGCGCATCATCAGACCTTAAGTCTGATCCCCATACTAACAGCCCTTTTGGACAAGCTGTGTTTCCCCTGAACAATAGTCATTCCCAGATCTGCTCCATGCTGAAGAGGACTGCAGATAGCTATTTGCTAGCTTCCAGAGAGGTAGCTGAGTTTGTCTGTTTAGTGAAAACAACAGAGCTTTTGGGCACAACTAAGGGCAAATCCACACTTACCTTTGCTCTGCATTTTTAGGCACAAGTCCATGCTTTAAACTTCCTGTCTAAGCACTTTTTTTTTTATTTTGCCCCACAAAAGCCCACTCCTTACTTCTGAATCGGCGCAAACCGCAATCTGCAGAAAACCTGAATTGCTGTTTGTTCCGATTCAGTGTTGAAGTGCAGCTTTCCTGGGGAAAGTAGTGGGGCAAAAATAAAAAGAGTGTTTGGACCTGTGCCCAGAAAGCACAGGGCAACAGGTAAGTGTAGATGTCTGCTTTAACATTCTATGGCCTTTTAAATGTATTTGTTGGAGGACGGGTTATTGGTTGGTTTTGGTTTATTATGTATTCTGTGTTCTCATTTTGTAGTTTTATGTTGTGAACTGCCCTGTGATCTTCAGATGAGGGGCATTATACAAATTAAATAATAAATAAATAAGGTAAAATAAAAACAGGGTCAAATTAGTCGTTTTTATGCCCTCCCCCCGCACAATCATGTTTGTTGTTTTGCAAGCCAAGGTAATTAGAACAATTAGGTCTTGTTTTCCAAACTGTAAGGTGACCCACCTGAAAGATGGCAAAGAATGTGTCCTTTAACCATATTCAAGGTAAAATGAATGTGTGATTTCCCCTCGACCTCAGAACGGGAAGGTGCCATCCCTCAGCACTCTAACTTATTAAGACAACAGCCAGACCAAGCTGGTGTGATACATTACATACTGTCAAGAAACAGGCGCTGAAGCTGTGTATTTAAAACAGTATATTAAAAGTTAAGCAGTTCTATGTAACCTTTACCCTGAGTTGCTTTGTCAATATTATCACCCTTATGAATCAGCCTTTAAGCCTTGGATTTGAAACATTTATTTATCATACCATAAAATCTCAATAACTAAGAACACCCTCAGAATAAAATTTGATTTACAATCTTGGCATGTTTGTGTGTCTGGATGTTTCTCCTCTGGCTGCTCAGTCAAATACTCCTCCCTATACCCCCAAATTAGTGATAGGCTGTCAATTCTACCACCTCCCTGCCAAGTATTTGCCTCGTGACTACTAGACCACAGCATGAACAGGCAATGTGTGTGGCAATAAAGGAGACATCAGCAAATCTGTGACTAAGTTGTCTATTTGAGTTAGATGAAATTTACATACAATTGCTGGGTTTCCTTAAGATTAATTATTCTAATATTTTAAGTCTGGATTAAATGTGAACATTTGAGTTGGCTCTTGGGCAATTTTGCAAACCTATGGACATGTTCACACTGTGCCCGGTGCATGCAACGGGTTTTGGGGGTGAGTGCCACCACACATTCTGACCTGTTACACACACACACACACACACACACACACACACACTTTGTTCACCCAGCCACTTTGTTCATAGATTTAAAATGCCCTACCCACATGGAAATACCAGCTCCATTTTTGTGACTAACATATTGTATGGCATAATATACTTATATACAAACAAGTATGTGAGTTTAGTCTTAAGGTGTCTGGGTACAGAGTATGGCAGCAGGACTCCCTTATTTTTAATTGCTGGGTAGGAGAGGGAATTTTGATGACTGCAGATAGTTTTTCAGGGCTGAGGAAAGTTGTGTTTACTGAGGGCCAAACTACCAATAGCCAGGGTCATTGCTAGATGCTTAAAAGATTTGAGGCACCAAGCATGTGGGGTAGGAGGGCTTTAACTCTCACCCTTCCTGTCACTGTTGTGGTCCTGATCCAGATTGGACTTCTTTGTGTACATTTTCTATTGCAAAAAAAGACCCAGCAAATTGAATGGGACCCTTTTTGCAATGTATATTGCAAGTATGGGGTCCCTAATCTGCATTGGGATCCCAGTGGCAAAGAGTTAAGGGATCCAACCTCCAATACTAACAATGTGGTGTGGGGAGGTTGTGATTCTGTATACAAGGGCAGAACTATGCCATTGGGGCACATTCAGTTTGGCTCTGAAATTCCATCTTCTACACAATTAATAAAGATAAAGAAGCTGTGTTTTCCATTGTGCATCACTGCTCTTCCCATAAAACATTCTGTTACAGTAGTGAGGGTGTTGTTTGACTCTAAGTAGTAATCCAATATTCTGCTACGTGAATCGTCCTTAAGAAATCATGAACACCTTCCCTCCCCATTGCCTTCTTATTCTAACTTACAGCAAAGTTATTTCCAAAACCAAAATGCTTCCAGTTACAGATTACTGGCCCCAACAACATCACACATACCATCTCGGGACTATTTAATTGCTCATCGTCTAACATTGTGTATGCCATCAAATGCCAACAGTGTCCTTCAGCTCTCTATATTGGACAAACAGGCCAAACCTTACGCCAAAGAATAAACGGACATAAATCTGACATCAGGAATCACAAGACAGAGAAACCAGTAGGAGAACACTTCAATCTCCCAGGACATTCTATACAAGATCTCAAAGTAGCTGTTCTATTACAAAGGAATTTCAGAAATAGACTGGAAAGAGAAGCTGCTGAATTGCAACTTATTACCAAACTTAAAACCATGGAGAGACCTGGTCTGAACAAAGACATTGGATTCTTATCTCATTATACATGACAAAGCCATTTTTCACCTTCTCACCCCTTGCTTTTTCCTGCAAGACCTATTGCAGTCGTTAAGAGTCGTCAGCAGGCTCATCACAGCTATCTGCCAATCACCCAATCCCACCACCCTTCTGAGTAATACCCCTCCCCACCTTCTCACTATATAGAAGGATCTGGTGACTTCTGTTTCAGTGTATCTGAAGAAATGTGCATGCACACGAAAGCTCATACCAAGAACTAACTTAGTTGGTCTTTAAGGTGCTACAGGAAGGATTTTTTTTATTTTGTTTTGAAAATGCTTCCAGTGCTAGCTATATTCTTTCAAAAACTTTCAGAATTCTAATTGTTCTGTGGAACTGAAAAGTAACATTGCCATATTTATAGTATATCAATATTTGAATGGCATAGGGAATGGAATTTGTGTTGAACATGAAAGAAGAGAAAAATATTTCAGATGGGTTCAGGATCATGTGCTTTACTTCAGTTTTTAATGTTTCTCTCTTTTTAATCCTACCATATCTGCAAGTTGATATTTCCTGCCACATTATTTAAGATATACAGTCCTACAGGCACGTGAGCACAGCCAAGTTAGCTTTGAACTCACACTTCTGATTTTAATGCACACACAATAAAGTAACAAAAAATGCCTGGAGGAAAGATAGGGTTTTTTTAAAAAATGAAACACTTTAAAATATGATTTCGAACACCCAGGAGCTGTTTCTAAAAGGAATTATGCTTTCTGAACCAGTTCCTGTTTATTTGGAAAAGTTATTTCAATTATACATTGGATTAAGGCAATCGAAGCAATTATTGCTGATCACATTTTTAAAAAACTTGCCTATTCAGAAATGAATTCATTTATTCTCAGATATTTCTAAGTCGCTTTTCAAGACTATTGCCTTCCAAAGGTGCCTTATGTTAATAACAAATATAAGATTACATTAAAATGTACAATGCAAAACACAATAGTACAACCATTTTAAAAACGTCCGTAGATTAAAATGCAATCAATGACGATAACAACCTCAGCAGCAGCCCATATACTAAAATATTTCTTTAATCAAAAGCCAAGAGAAACAGTTGAATTTTCCTCTTTAAAAACTTGAACAGAACCAGACAGCTGTTTATCTCTCAGAAGAAAATTCCAAATGGTTGGAGCCATCACTGAGAAAGCCCTGTTACTCGGGTCTACAACTATAATTTTGTTTGTTTATTAAAATGTTTGTTTACAAATACTTCAAAAAATCACACAATCAAAGTGATTATATAAAATCATACAGTAAATTTATATTATTAAAATCAAAATTAAAATCAAACTTCAATTAACTATTGTGGAAAGTTGTATTTGTAACTGCCTGCCTAGGTCTGGTGGCATAGAAAAAACATTTTCAGGAGGTGTCTAAAAGTTGAAACAGGAGGCACCTACTGAATATCTATTGACAAAGCATTCCACAGAACCGGACTGATCATACTAAAGGCTCTATTGTTGTCAAATGAGCCCCTCTAACTCATGGAACAACCAACAACACTGATGATCTTAGTGACTGAGCTGGGATATAAGGGTGCAGGTGGCTCCTGAGGAACCGCTGGACCCATACATAGAGTATCTGAAGCTAATCTTAAAACACGGGTTATATGGGCAGTCCTGTAAATCACATTGACACAAATCTTGTTGGGCTTTAAAGGTCAACAACAATGAGTTAAGCCCAGAAATTCACTGGCAACCAGGGCAACTGGCACACTTTGGGGGAGGACTGTAGCTTAGAATTGCCATATTTCAAAAAGTAAAAACCAGGACACCCTAAAAGTAGCTAAAAGAGTGGGATCAGTGGTCCTACTTTGTATAGACTAGGTGGATCTGTGACCACTTCTTGTTTGCAATGTTTGAACAAAACCTAAAGCAGCACAGTTTAATTGAGTCACGTTGAACTACTTCAGCATGAGTTATTGAGAATCCAAGGCAGAACACATTTCTTCAAATGCTATTAAAAAGCTTATGTTGTTCTCAGTTATTCAGTTTCTATAACAGTGGTGCATCAGCAGAAAGCACAGGGTTTTGTGGCTCAGGTTGTGTTGCCTATCAATCCACCTATGTTGTGGGGAAAACTGAACTAAAATTTGAAGCCCATCTGGAGGTGCTTACTTTGACCAAAACATTTGCAGTACAGGATCAGGTTTAAGGTGCTGGTTTTAACCTTCAAAGCCCTATACGGCCTAGGGCCCTCGTACCTACGGGACCGCCTCTCCTGGTATGCCCCACAGAGGAACTTACGATCTTCAAATAAAAACATCTTGAAGGTCCCAAGCCACAGAGAGGTTAGGCTGGCCTCAACTAGAGCCAGGGCTTTTTCGGCTGCGGCTCCAACCTGGTGGAACGCTCTCTCACAAGAGACAAGGGCCCTGCAGGACTTGACATCTTTCCGCAGGGCCTGCAAGACAGAGCTGTTCCACCTGGCCTTTGGTCAGGGCGCAGCCTGACTCCCTCCTCTGGCAATCTTTACAAAACTTTAGTTTATGGTTGCCATCAATTTTGATTTTAATTCATTTTAATCCATTTTTATACTGTTTTATAATGCTGTACTGTTTTAGTGTTGTTAGCCGCCCTGAGCCCGGCTTCGGCTGGGGAGGGCGGGATATAAATAAAATTTATTATTATTATTTATTTATTATTAGGAGCTTAAAAATGTTTCACTAACTAATAAGACTTCTTGAGGAGAGGAGTGGTTTCATGCATCCCTACCTAATGCCAAGTTTGCCTAAAGTAGAACTGAGGTAAATCTGGAGGTTTCTGCTTAGGCAAAATATCAAAAGAATGTCAAGTGATGAAGGTATGTCTCAGAGCTGTTTTGTCCATTCTCCAATGCTTATGCCTGAAAATCAGAATAGCTACTTTTATTCTTCAGAAAGCAGGCAAAAGAGGAACAATTGTTCTTGTGCTTTCCCCCATGTGGATTTTCTCAAGTTGAAATTGCACAAAATTTCACATTTTACTCAGTCCCCTCCTTCTTGTGACTACTCTTATCTTTTCACTAGATGCTTACATTATCCACCAGTAGTGATTGCTGGTAAAATATGCCTCTCTTTTTCTTTGAGTGATTTGACTATAAATAATGTCGACAACTTTTACCTTGTTCTTTTATCTCGCTGTTCTCAAGAGCTTAGTTTTGTGGATACATTTTCAAGCAGTATTTCTATACTGTCTTCAGCACTGTCAAATTTATGATTCTGGCTTCGCTTCTACAAACCCTCACACACTGAATATCAAAGTGACAAGCATTCTCCAGTATGGTGCATACTGGAACATAGTAAAAAGACAATGTCAAGGAAACTTGAGGCCTTCATTAATCAATAATAATAGCACTGAGAAGTATAATAATGCATTTGCTAGTGTAGTGCTTCTCAAACTATCTGATGTGGTAGATTGGCAGTCTATCATGCCCCCTACCCATGTGCCAGGGACTGGTAAGATATTTGGTCCCTGAAGTGCCCCACCCAACCTAGGTTGTGGTGGAGTCACCATAGATCAGCAACTGATGTTTAAAGCAGGATTGTACCACTTTAAAACATCATGGCTTCCCCCAAACAGTCCTGGGAATTGTACTAAAGAATGCTGAGATCCCTATTCTCTTTAGAAAACAATTCCCATAGTTCCTGATACACCGCTCTGAGAATTGTAGTTTTGTTTGATGCTACTTTAAATGCATAGTGCATTATGGGGCCATAAGCAAAAGATTGTTATACTCCAAGATGTGTACAGCTCAAATGCCCCGGATTGTAGAGACTTTAATATTTTATTATGTTGTTAATGCTCAGCTGTCTCAAGCCCTTTCAGATGATGTGGGATATAAACCAATAAATCTCTTGTGTCTCAAAATGCTGAGGCAGCAGCTATAGTCCTGGAAATCTCTTAACGTAAGGACTATACCTGCCCCTAATACTTGAAATTGGGAAAGATGAACACCAACGTGGACCATTTTTGAATACCATAATCTGTGGGGCATGCATTTTATTGCTTGAATTGTCTTCTATATAGAGGCTTAAAAGGTAAAGGTAAAGGGACCCCTGACCATTAGGTCCAGTCACGGACGACTCTGGGGTTGCGGTGCTCATCTCGCTTTACTGGCCGAGGGAGCCAGCGTTTGTCCGCAGACAGCTTCTGGATCATGTGGCCAGCATGACTAAGCCGCTTCTGGTGAACCAGAGCAGCACACGAAAACACCGTTTACCTTTCCGCCGGAGCAGTACCTATTTATCTACTTGCACTTCGTGATTTCAAACTGCTAGGTTGGCAGGAGCTGCGACTGAGCAACGGGAGCTCACCCCGTCGTGGGGATTCAAACTGCCAACCTTCTGATCAGCAAGCCCTAGGCTCTGTGGTTTAACCCACAGCGCCACCCAAGTCTCATATAGAGGCTTAGAGATGTAATTTATCCTTGTAGACATTAGCTTTTCTTGCCATTGTGCTTGTTGCGTTGAAATTGTGTGATTCCTTCTCCTAAAGAGCTTTCATGTGTGGTGAAGACCAAGCATCCTTACTTTATCTCATGTCTGCATTCAGATACTTGGATAGTCTCACATTGCTTCCTCTGTGAATATCATAATGGAAATCATAACAATGTTAGAAGCAGCTGTGGCATAGAGCTCACCCCCTCCCTTTTTAAAAAGCCCTCTCTGATGCACAATATTTCTAGCAGACCAACTGCCCCAAGCCTTTGTTCTGCCAGGGATGTTTTGGAGCAATATATGAGAAAGGAAGGGGGAGAGACAGAGTAAGGGTGCATTTTGAACTGCTTTAAATAGAAATATGCCAGATATAGAATCTCTGACCTAATGGCTGGAAGGAGGAAAAGTGCTCAACTTTAAAAACTAATTTAAAACCAAGAGTTATTTGAGAAAGTATAAATAGCACCTAGTTAGTCACTCTTATTCCTCAACAGAAAAGCAGCAGTGAAATCTGCTTCATTAATCTCAGCCAGGCTACTTTGCGGATGACTATGTCTATTTCAGTTCTTCCTTGGTTGACACATCACATTTTAAGTTTAGCTGCATTAGACGTGTCAGTTCATACTAAATAATACAGCATATGGTAGACTTCTCCCATGGTGCCACTGAGGCAGCCAAACTTTATCTTTGTATCCATAGCTAAACAATTTCATTAAATTAAATTAAATATTCTAGCCATATTTTTTATTTTCTGGTTTGCTGTCTGACAGAGATTTCAGATACAGAGCCATTGAGATTTTTAATGTCTTACAATCAGAGTTATATATCTGTGTATCATTTATATGTCCTCTTTAACATTTTCAGAATTTAAGTAACATGGACAAAACAGCTTGCAGTTCATGAAGCCTAAAACTTATGTCCATGGCAACCCTAACTTAGAAGTCATCTTTATAATTTGGAGTGTCATTTTTTTCAAGGTCAGCATGATTGGAATGGTGCTGTAAGCAAATTAAGCTATGGCATTCATCTTACAGAATATTTGGGCATTGTGTGTGCATTTATCTGCTGAGCTGTTTCCCCGTTTTACTAACACATGGCAGTGTCATTTTAACATTAGGACACTATATGGTTATCTTTAGCATATTTCCTAATAATAATAATTTCTTTCTTTTTTTAAATTTCCCTTTTTGGTCCTCTCATTAAGCCCGCCTCAATAGAAGATCATACTAGCAAACTGCATCCTTGTTAGGACCCTATCCCAATTGTCTTGGTCTGTCCACTCTTTTCCATCCATGTCAGACTGGATATCAAAATGACTGATAATTTCAAAATTCACCAAAATGTATCCTGTGTTTTGCTCTGTTATTATTGCTTAATTATGACATCTGTGGAATTTGCAGTTTTCAGTAAACCTGGAGAAAGGGTACATCATCCTTTGGATTCCTTGAAGTTGCAAAATTATTACCAGAGACAACCAAAATGTAAATAGCCCCAATCCATAACAGTTGCAGGTATTACATGGAATCACACAATTTGTGATAAAGCTAAAGCCAAAACATTATGTTAATCTGTAATAGATTCTGAACTGATGTCAATATAACAGCCTACCACCACCCAGCAAGTGCAAATTTCATGGCCCCTAGAGCTTACTGGGTAAGTTTCCCAGCCCGCCCACCAAGGCCAGACTTCCCCCAACTGCCCCTAAATAACACTGCTGCTACCACATAGAGAGCAATAGGCCTCTCTTTTTAACAGTGCAATACATTGGGTGAAATAGGATTTTCTAGAATCCCCAGAAGACACTCGGAATTGTAAAATTATACATTTATTTATAGAGAATGACACCCAGTACAGTCACCTGATACAAATAGGAAATAATAGTTATATTTAACACCTTAGTCTAACTCACCAACTCCCTGCTTCAACTGCTATCCTGACATCATCTTTTAACTAGACCTGCTTCCCCTCTCCCCTTGATTGCACTCACTAACTCCTCTCTCTCTGCCCAGTTGTCTGCTGTCTGTCCCATCCCAGGCAATCAACAGGGTGCTAGACAGAGGGTGTATGTGTGTGATAGGTTTCTTTCAGCTAGTTGGACCCAAGCCATCAGCACCCTGAATTGGGTTTAGAAGCTGTCAGGGAACTGCCATCAGTGCCGGAGGGAGAGAGCAAGCTCCAGAGGGATTCCAGAGAGCGTCCCGGGATAGGGAGAGGCAGCCCATCTTCTGGGGAAGAGAATCAGCGTAGCACCAGTGGAGAAGGGGGCAGATGGGGGAATCGGCGAGGCGGTCCCTTGATTCCTTGCCGGGGACCAGCGGGGAGAGTAAGGGTCCTCCGCTGCCTACGCCCTCCTTGCGCAGAAGGCTTCCGCGCAGGGAGAGTAGGAGGAGACTAGGCGTCAAAGAGCTTCTTTGCTGGAAGAAGTTTAAGAAACGCCCACTGACGGATTCTGCCAGCGATTGAGACAGCCACGGGTGAGTGGCTGTCCGGACAGAAAAGGTTCACTCAGGCAACCCAGCCAGGTGTTGGCACCGGCTTACGCACGAGCAACCCCTAGAACCATTACAGAAGCCTATTAGCAAGCAGCACAATTTCTTCAGAGCATGTTACATGGGTCTAATTAGTCTCAACAGTTAACATCGTGGTCACTGCATCCTGCATGTTGCAGTTTCCAAACCATCTTAAATGGTAACGCCACACAGAGTTCATTTCAGTAGTCCAATCTGGATGTTACCTGAGCATGGGTTATTGTGTCCAGGATAGTGTAGCTGACGACAGAGCTCAAAATAGGCATTTCTTTCCCCTGAAACCGCCTGACCTTCAGATGACAAAGCTAAATGAATGAGTAGCCACAAGCTACAATCCTGCATCTTCAAGGGGAGCACAACCCCATATAGAAATGGCCTCGGCCCGGTATACCTGAAGGAGCGTCTCCACCCCCATCGTTCTGCCCGGACACTGAGGTCCAGTGCCGAAGGCCTTCTGGCAGTTTCCTCATTGCGAGAAGCAAAGCTACAGGGAACCAGGCAGAGGGCCTTCTCTGTTGCGGCGCCCGCCCTGTGGAACGCCCTCTCATCAGATGTCAAAGAGATAAACAACTACCTGACATTTAGAAGACATCTGAAGGCAGCCCTGTTTAGGGAAGTTTTTTATGTGTGACATTTTAATGTATTTTTAATCTTTGTTGGAAGCCACCCAGAGTGGCTGGGGAAACCCTGCCAGATGGACGGGGTACAAATAATACATCATTATTTATTTATTTATTTATTTATTTATTTATTTATTTATTTATTAAACTAGTTCCCACAGTCAAGAACAGGCAGTGCACAGTACCTCTATCTTGCCTGGATTCAGTTTAGGTTTGTTGGCCCACATCCAGTCCAGTACTGCATCCACGCATTTCCCCACTGTCAGTCATTTTCCCACTCCTTCAACACTTACCCATAGTTAAGGGATAAGAATTCACTAAATTCCTTCCTGTGAGGTGATGCACTGTGGGGAGAGAACATAGACGCTACCACTATGTCCTTTTAGGGCTTCCATATCAGTCTAGAATTTGAGACTATTTAAAATTTTGAGTTTTACAGATAGAATTAGTTCTTTCTTTTATAAATAATATATTTCTATTATTTTGTAGTAATTCTTTGTCTAAATCCGATATTTTTGTCTCAAAGCCTTTCACTTTTTTCTATTTTAAAAATTTCGTTTAAATGATAATGTTGTAACCAAGTAATACCTGCCCCTTTGAGTTCCTCGTACTTCTTAAGTTTCAGTTGATTGTTTTCTTCCTCTAGTAGTTCCTTGTATGTTGGCAAATTGTCTTCCATATTTTTCTTTTTTACTGCAATTTCCTCAACTGGGGACAGCCACCATGGTGTTTTTGGTTCCAATAGATTTTTGTTTCTTTCCCACACGGTGAATAATTATTTTCTAATTATATGGTTAAGGAATTCTCTATGGTTTTGGACTTTATCCTATCCTAGATAAATATATAGAGTATGAACTAGGAATTCATTCATACTTCACTAGAGACAGTGAACAGTTCAGATTTTGAAAATTATTTGGTATGACTTGTGGAAGAAACTTGACCACATCAGATCCTTCCAAGCACAAAGTAATCCCAATTAAGCCTCCATTATTTCTTCTTCTTCAATTTGTAACATGTAAATCTCCATGTGCATAATGTTCTATTGTACCTTGATGCAAGCGCTGGCCCTCCCATGAGGCAAGGTGATGTGACTGCCACAGATGGCAGGATCTACAGGGCCAGAAGATCCTGCTGTCAATCTTTCTCTTCCCGCCCCTCGCTGCAGTTCCTTATTGGGGAGGGGGACACCACTTTGGGGTTTACCTCCCGTGCAAAAATATATTGGGCCAACCCTTCTTGATGCAGGTACATTTCAAAAGGAGCATATTACTGATGTCTGTGGGGTGAGGAAATCAAAGCATCATGGGGAATTATTTCTTGTTTTCTTTCTGTTCAAAGTTCCTTCAAGTAAGCAACCCTCAAGAAATGACATCTAGGATTCTTCAGCCAATTTTCTGGTCTTTTTCAGAGTCCCTGAGTACAGTTTTAATCTCAGAGGTAGTTGATGACATTTATAGATGAACTGGAAAACAAATTAAGCTAGTTGGATACTAACAGTGTTAAAAATAGTGGACATCGCTAGGAAGTTTGTGGAGGGTGCTCTCACATTCTGTGATTTCAAGGACCTTTTTACTTTGCTTTTATGGTGTGATAAATTATGGCTTAAGTCAGTGAAGTAAGCCTTGGTCCAGGTGATTTGCCACTTATCTTTTATCATTCATTTTTGGCAGCTTCCACATAAACTGATAACATGAGTCAGTATTGAATTCCTCATGGTCAACTCTACTCCCATCCACTACTTAATGGCCTAATATTGAAGACTTCTGCCCTTGAAAATCATACATGTAATTATCATTGCCAGCCCAATAAAAGAGGAAGTATTTTGACTACAGTATAGGGCAATAATATCATCTTTGGATCAAATGACTGTAGAGCTTTGCATTTAGCAATATCTTGAACAAGTCTTGATAGTAATGATTGATTAATAAAGCTGTAACTTCTGCACTGAAAAAAGTATTGGAGCTATGCTTCTCTTAGTTTAAACTGTATCTATGGCAGAAAAGCAAATACAGGCATCATCCCACTTACATGCATTTGACTCATGTGTACATGCAGCACTGGGAAATAAATAAATCTATTAAACTGGAAAAAGGCACAAAAAGGGCAAAAAAGCATGAAAAGATCAGGAAAACAACTCACAATCCTAGGAGCCTGTGCAACTGCAATCCCATGAGTCTCTTCACCGACCTTTGAGGCCAGTAGAGAGTTGGAGTTTGAAAAAGGAGGTTTGGAGGGAGCGATGGTGGTGGAGTTTGTTGGATTTTTGTGAATTTTTTGTGGTTTGGCTTTGTAGATGGTTTCCCCCACTATACACTATTTCATGTGTATGTGTGATACTCGGAAACATAACCCCCACATAAGTAGGGAGACACCTGCATAAAAGAACATGGTTATGTAACAAAAAGCCTGAAGGAATGATGGTTCTTGCAGTTGAAGGTTAAAAGACCGGATGTTAGTCTGCTTTCACTCTCTTGTAAGGAGATTGGGTGTGTTCTCAATCAAGCCATAAGAGAAAGTCAGTTTGGGCATGTTCTGTGTGATACTGGATGCATCCTGAACTATCAGTGGTCTGATGTGTTTGGAGAAGTCTGTCCAAAACAAATGACTCACCCAGTGCAGAGTGTCTTGACTTGATGACAGGGCAAGCTCCCCAGTCAGGATCAGAACCAAGCCTAAAAAGATGACCTATTTTCCAATAAGACCTACACTGCCTATAGCTAAACCCAGTCAGACTCTTTCACACACTTCATGATGATGAAAGATCAATAAGGACCAGTCCTTCCACTACTCTGTGGACTTTTGACCTTCTCCCTTTTTTCCTACATCTCACATACCTGCCTGCATGCCTGCCATGGAAAGCCAGGAAAATGCACAGTTTTGTTGGGAGGTCTGCTTGGGTGGGTTTTTTTGTATTTGTATCTTTATGGTTTTGATCTTGATTTCTACTAAAGAGAAATATTTCAGTCCAAGATCTATCTACATGGCCACAAGAAGATGAAAGGATGCAAAGGCTGTGTGAGCCCCAGATCCTCAATCTTTAAAACTGACAAGTTTGAACATAGTGTGTGTATGCATGTGCGCACACAAGCACATGCACGTACACACACACACACATTAACAGAGAAAATAGTATGTTCAAAGCATGAAGATGCATTGTAAATGGCCCTGATATACTTTTTCTTTTTCACCAAGCTATGCCAAATGAATGTAGACATCCATATGCTGTCTCTATCTGCAATATCTTATTTATTTTAATGAGTTCTATTTTTAGATCACTTTTAATGCTCAAAAACACTTTGTGCTTCAGTCTTTCTTGTGCTTAAGGCGTTAACAGATTGGAGAGGTTGAAGCCCACTGACCTCATTATTCTTTGTATGAACCCCTTCAAGGGCAGTTCAGCTAAGATAGCTACTGCTATGCCAGAGTTGCACAACTAGTGATCCTTGTATCTCAAAGCATCAGTGCCAAAAGCACAATCCTAGCCATAGAGGAGGACAGATAGCACAGGTACAGCTACATCTACCACCAAAGCATCCCTGACAACTCTGACACAATGCACTGATCACAATAACACTCATTGCCCAAGCTCTTGCATTACTGCAGCATGGGATTCACACTGTGATGGTGGGAATGCCATGACATTGTAAAATCCAATCTATATGGTCTCCCACCACAGATAATGGAGCCATAGCTGCTGGGGACTGTGGTGTATGATGTATAAAGAGTTAAAAAAAGATTGGCTGCAATCATTGCTCCTCCTATGACTCAGTGGGTGGGATTTCTGTTGAGTGTGTTTCAGCCCTTCACCAGTTCAGTTCTGTGCAAGCTGGCCACCTGTTTCTCATCTGTTTAATAAAGCACCATTCTTCTGTTCTTTTAGAGTTTGCTGTAGTGCATGGTTAACAGAAAGATTTGCAACCATGTAAGTAGATGCAAGAGGGAGCCACTTAAGAATATTACAAGGATAACAGTGCCATTTGTCAGCAAAATTTACAAAAGCAGAGGAAGTTGTGTTGGCCTATTATAAAAATTTCCAAATTTAAAACCAAGTAATACCTGCTGCACATGATTAATCAAAGTATCAAAAAAAGTGAGCAAGCTTTTGAGCACACATAGTGCTTTAACCGCAATCCTATAGAGATAATTTTAAGGTTACATGCAGGCGCAGCTCGAATAGGGGAGTTACATAAGCTGAGATTGTGGGGCAGGGCCTCTGTTGTGGCAGCTGCCTCATCAGGTGCACACCTAGAGATGTGTAACATGCCTTCCTTTAACTTGTAAGTGTACTTTTGACAATAAAGACTTAATTCCTCACTCTGGACATTTCAGACCTGCCTGACAGTGCTGTGACAGTAGGAGTCCAGCTTTGAGTCATGGTCACCCTAACCCAGTCTTGCTTACCTGTGTGGGGTGTTTTGTCCTCTCATCCTTAGTTGAGCAGTGGCATTGTGAATCCTGGTGAGTGTGTATATCTGAAGTCCCAACACAAAGTACCTGCACAGAGGGATGCTTCCAAAATTCATCTCATCTATATTTCTGGATTAAGGAGTTCTAAACTACCTAGTTATATTTCTGAAGTGGAAATAGTTTAGTAGTTGAGCTTGATGAAAGCAACAACAGTGTGACAATGTTACAACACCATTGTAATTTAGAGAATTAAACTGAAATCTGGCTGCTGTAATTCAGGAGTAGTTTTGCATTATTAATCCAGTTGGGATTATACATAATTTGTGGTACAAAGGTAATACTTGGGAGCATGTAAGCACACTTGCACGTTAGCAATCAATAATTCTTCAGTACAGCAAGGAACTGGCAGCAAATGCTTCAGGAGTAAAAGGAATCTGAGGGCACTTGAAAAAGCCACCAATATTATTATTATATTATATTATATTATATTATATTATATTATATTATATTATATTATATTATATTAATATTAAACACAATCCCAAGGCTGTTCAATTGCAGCCTACTGCTACATACAGCAAACTCCCTAGGAGCAAAAATCTAGGTCAGACGCTGAAGAGCCACGAGAGGATTTCCAGTAATATGTCTTCACATAATATGGCTTTGGTGAATGTGAGTCTTGATATTTTATTTGTATTTGCATGTTGTGCTTTTGGCCTTTTAAGAACTAAAGTATTGTCCAGTGGATGCATGAAATATAAACTGCTTGTTTCTGCTTGCTCCATCTATGGTTTCAGGGTCCTGCCACAGTCCATGAATGTATGAAAAATCCACTCTTCTGAAACTACTTAACTTCAGAAAGTCGATAGCGAAAGCTCAGGGACAGCCAAAAAAGCTGAATGTTGGAAGGTTCAAGGCAGATAGATAAAAGTACTCCTCCTCACAGCACATATTTAAATTATGGACTTCACACCCACTAGATTTAGTGACGGCCACCAACTTGCAAGGCTTTCTATGACAAAACCATGGAGGATAAGGCTATCAATGGCTAACTGCAAAAATTCCTATCCTGTGCCTCCACTGTCAGAAGCAGTATGCCTGTGAATGCCGGTTGCTGGGAATCACAAGTGGAAAGAGTGCTGCTGCGCTCAACTCCTGCCTATGGACTTCCCATAGGGAAACCTAGCCAGATGGGCAGAGTATAAATAAATTATTATTATTATTATCATATCATATCATATCATATCATATCATATCATATCATATCATATCATATCATATCAACATATTATATTTATTTATTTGGGTTGGCCGCTGTGAGAAAAGTATGCTGGACTAGATGAGCCATTGGCCTGAACCAACAGGCTCTTCTTATGTTCTTTGGGCCCACATACCTCCCACATGCCATAGCCCTCATTATCTTAGCAGAAAAGCAGGTAAAAGTTTTACAGGAAAAAACTAGGTGGCTGAAAAGAGTACAGTCATACCTGAGGTTACAGATGCTTCAGGTTGTGTTTTTTTGGGTTGCGGACCGCCGAAACCGGGAAGTACCGGAACGGGTTACTTCTGGCTTTCGGTTGCACATGCGCAGAAGTGCCAAATCGCAACCCACGTGTGTGCAGACACACCACTGTGGTTTGCGGACGCTGCGGGTTGCGAACGTGCATCCCACACGGATCATGTTTGCAACCTGAGCGTCCACTGTAATCTGAATGTTAATGGAGATGGGACTCACTGAAAATGGGAGGAGTTTAAGATAGCTGTAACCCCAATCTAGATTCCTCCTGGTACTTTCTGGTATTGAGGATTTTCTTCACAGCATAAAACCTGATGCTATACAGGCTATGTATTTGAAACTAATAGTCTCTAAATATGGATGAGACTGTGGCTTCTCTGTTATGTCTTTATATTAAAACTTGTTTTAGATTTCAGTTAGATCTGAGACATATAGGATGTGCTGCTGCAAATAACAAAATGTTTGCTTTCTAGCTGTAGCAGCCCCTGATACTTCAGAAAATACTAGGATGACAATGAAAATCACTATTATTAACTGTGCAGAAGAAGGATTTCAGCGGGCAGCTTTCTTTATCACAGTATGAGAAGCCATAAAAATCCCTTCTCCTACCATAACTAATGAAGGTTCCAGAACTCTTGCTTACTTTGCAATTGATAAGCTTAAAAAATAATAGGGTTGTGATGAACCTTCAAATAATCCTTATTCCATTATTTTTAAATGATGTTGACTCCCCCACCAAAAATAAGGGTAAGAACCTTATAGAAAAGCCCCATGCACACTCACAGTGGTGTGGGACACTTTGTAGACAAAATCCCATCTCAGTAGACTTCCCAGAAAGCTCACATGACACACCCTTCCTCTTGATAAAACACAGATCATGGTGAACCTTTACAACTACCACCTTCATAAAGCTATTCATATCTATCTTAAAACCTGGTGTGCTTTCTATGCTAGGGGTGGGGAACTTCAGGCCAGGGAATAAATGAAGCCCCCCCCCCCCGAGTCACTACCAGTCCTTGGGGCTGTTCACAATTCATGTCCATCCCCAGGCTTTCATAGCCTTCCTCAAATATTTTTGTTTGGCTGTAATGTGTCTTTGAATTGGGAATATCCTTTTTGCTTGCCTGGATAGAAAATGGAGGTGTGTGTATGTAGGCTCATCTGTGTGAATGGAATGTAGCCTGCAGTACAAAGCTCAGAGCTACATCTGTTGCTCCACCTGCTTTTGCCCCTAGCCCCCAGCATTCATTTCTTGGAAGGTTGTCAATGAAGCAACATGGCCCTTGGGATGATAAAGGTTCCCCACCCATGTGCTACACCACTGCTTGAGGAAGGTTCCAGAATTTTATACCTCTGATACGATTATCCTCATATCCTGTTCCAGCTTGCGTCCTTTCAAGTACAGCATTCGCATAAGAATGTTTTCTGTTGTAGATGATGTGTGGTAAATATTTCATACAAACATGCTAATACATCATGGTTTCAATTACCATGCACAACAGGTGGTTATTTCAACTGGTTTCCAATCTCTTAACTTGTTGGAATTTACCGAGTCAGCTTAAAAGCCCTTGTAAAGAATATATCTATGTTTCTATAGAAAAATCTGTTATCTGAATGTTTTAGATGTCCTCCAGGCTATTTTAGACAAATAAAGCTATACTCCATATGGAGTTACATTTATAATGTCATTACTACTACTGCATAAGTGAGGTACAATGAATGAACTACATTGTCAATACATGGTGCATTGCTAATTTAATCCACAGACTGTGAGAACCATCTGGGTTGTGGAAATGGCCCTGGTTCTTCAGAATCCTGCTTTAGGCCACTTTTGGTGATTGACATGCTTTCAGTTGAGGGACTGAATTTTAGGCCCTGCTATTGTTTTTTTTAGGTTGTCCTTGCAGGCCCTTTTGGAAATAAGGAAAGCTATAAGTCCATATTTAAAACCACCACCACCACCACATTTATAAGCAGAGTCATGAAAGGACATCATGCTATTTTCAGCACTGATTTTTTAAAAAAATCTTTTGGATGAAAGATTTACTGATGTAACCTAGTATTAAGATATTTATTGAATGACTCTTGGCAGGTTCTTTCTTGAATTTGATCCATCCAAAATTGATTCTTTATATATTTAGTGAGCCCTGGAGCACAAAGCATAATATTTCCTTTCTGACAGAAAATATATACTTTTTGCATTATTTAGCCCCGCTCCAGGACACTGTATCAGGTGGGGGGGGGGAATGCAGTAAATTCAACTAGACCAAAGGTACAATATTTTATTTAGTGACCCCGTTTTCAGTGTACTTACTTATTTTGATGTTCTCATGGACTTACACCTGGGATCCTCCTGTTCTTAGTAATAACCCATAACCCAGCTGTACCATTTGGGTTTGCAGGGTGTGGAACTATTTTGCACTCTGGCCTAGCAATGTTAGCTAGAGTCACTCGGCTCATGGAAGAAACTTCCAAAAACAGAAGGAGAGGGTTGGTTATATCCTTCCTTTCCGTTGCAGCCTTCTAAAAAAACCCACAATCCACTCCAAGAGATTTTGTCACACTTTGGAAGTGTGTGAAAGGTGTCAGGGTAAAGGAGGAGTTTGCAAAAAATTTTTTTAAAAAAAATCACCTCCATATCTGTTCTGTTCACAGAAGCTTCCATTGGTTCAATGGACTGTCCTTGAGCAGAGGTACATGGTTGAACAGAACCCACTGAGTTTATTTACACAAGTTGTGGATTTCCTACTATCAGGAAAGATGCTAGTTGTGTGTGTTTACCATGCACTGCTTCATGTGTTAAGAGCTCCCATGCAGTCACCCATGAGAGCTTATAGGGCCATGTTGGCTCCCAGCCTGTTTTGAACATGATGGTCCATGTCATCAGCATCTTGCAGGAGAAGGTCCCTTTTTCAGCACCTTATTCAGACCCCTCCCGGCCAGAGGGCACAGTTCCACTACCATTTTCTGACTGAACAAGTCACTTGCAATACCCAGGTCTCCCAAGCCTTGCAGAAGACAAAGACTGCAAAACAAGACAAGGACCCTTTAACCTGCCATCCAGTTCTTCCAGGGAATTGGACTACCACACTCCTGTGTGTTTC
Source organism: Podarcis erhardii (assembly GCF_964252035.2). Classification (NCBI taxonomy): domain Eukaryota; kingdom Metazoa; phylum Chordata; class Lepidosauria; order Squamata; family Lacertidae; genus Podarcis; species Podarcis erhardii. The sequence goes on along the minus strand of NC_138497.1, from coordinate 98,181,004 downwards.
TTCCTACAAAATGCTTCATTTTGTTCTAGATCCCTGCAATGCAGTATTGTATCTTCTGTAGCTCCCTAAAGAGGAGAACGCTTCTGGCAGCAAGTCCCATTTGGAGCTATCCAGGGTCCTGTTTCTGTCTCTACTTTGACTTGGCTCAGACTAGACAGTGACTGCTTCTTCGGTGAGCCTCAAGCTCCCACCTAACTGGACAACCCAAGGACTATGTCTTCTGTCGCTTCCTTTTTCATAGATTCTGCTGTATTAAAAGGAGAATCTCCTCCCCCCCCCCCCATTTTTGACTCACCTATCAAACTCCTGCCTTTCTTTCTGTCTAGATATTTATTGGCTACCTTTCTAAATAGATTCCTGGCAGCCAGTTCCAAGGTGCTGATCTATTTCTGATCAAATGGAACATAGATTTGTTCATTTTTAAAAGTCACATAATTCCAGGTCCATTTTGTAGAACCTAACACCAAATAAAGTGTAACATACCTTTCTTACACAATAAGCATTCAGTCTCTGAAGGTCTTTAAAGAGGGGGATGAGGTTGCCTCTACCACTTTCCTGCTAATCCATTAATTATTCTTCAATGTGTAATGATGATCTCCAGGTCCCAGTTCCTGCTCCGCTGCAGAATTCACTTAATTTTATTGCTACAGAGGTTTATCCATTTATTTCTTATTTATTTATTGCTACAGAGGTTTATCCATTTATTTCTGAGAAATTGTCTGTACTTTCCAACTTCCATATATGAGGGTGTACATTTTGGAAATTAACTTCAGAATGTCCAGCCATGCCTTTCATGAAGTATTGTTTGCTTTTTGAAAGATAGTTATAATAGTTATATTACTATTTTCTTATGTCAGGAAGGTAGCTGTGACCCTCTGAGACCTAGATATGCATGTTTACTGAGATGTAAGACCCATTGAGTGCAATGGAGCTTAGTTCACATGAAATGTATTTAGGATTGCAACTTTAATTGTTAAAAAGGTTATTTTAAGAGCATTGGTTGCGGTTACATCTTATTCCACATAATAAAGATACAGGGACTACTGAGAAATAATCCTTTGTGCTCTGAACTAAGAGAAGGGCTGAGTGATGTCCCTACTCTCAAATGGAATTTCATTTTTGTTAAATTGGAGGAGCAATGATCTGGCTCACAGGATATGTGTGGAGATGAATTCAATAAGAAGTATATAAAGGGACTGGTTGATGATTTCACTGTATTTTTCTGGGTATTCTTCCGCATAAGTGAAGTAACAGCTCAGGAGAGTTTCTCTTCAGGACAGGAACAGAGTTCACACAATTATACTTCCTTTTTCCTTGGGCTTAGATTCCAGTTCTGCATTCAATTGATTCATGATTCTAACAGAAGTGGATGCCAGTTCATTTGGGGGAATGGGGAATTGCCCCGCCAACCTCAATCTATCATCAGCCACACCCCATCTGCCTGCTTTCTTATTTAGAGTTATGGCAGGAGGGACTGTCAGCTTAGTCTCAATGTTGCCCTTGAAAAACTTGGAGGAGGGGACTAGAATTAGTTGGCTCTGCCTATCATTGCCTCTGCCTCCTGCTACTGTTGGGCTCTCTGCTGTTTGCACTAGCAGTCCAATAGGCACCAGCCACTACTCTCTAATAGACATAAGTTCAGTAGTGTTATATGGTCCCTGACCTTTGGTGCAGTTCCTGCCCCTTTGACTTGGCATTCCCTGGTTCAGGCATGGCAGCTGGGTTGGTGCTGTGGTGACAGCCTCCCCACAGCAGTGTCATTGCCACTTACGAGTGGTACAGAGTGGTGACAAGGTCAGGGGGTGCTAATGGATGCAATTCAGTTGCTCCTAGTCTTGATCAATTGTTCTTTTCTTTCTTGGATACCAGGGATGTGTTGTTGTTTTTTTCATTCAGCTGTCAGCCACTCACTAATTTCCCAGATTTGTACTTCAAGTTGCTATCTATATATTAAGCAGCCATGCTATTGGGCCTTTCTTAATATAATATTGTTTTCATCTTTGTTAAATATATCCTGCCCCTTGAGTCTTTCGTATATCTCTCATGTCCCAAAGCAAAGATGTTTGTTTCTGGTACTCCATTTTCTGTGTCATGGTACAGTATTTCCGTCATTCAGAGCTCTTGAATGACTTTTGGCATGTGTTTCTATTTTCACTGCAATTTCCCTTAGCTCAGATTTGCGAATGTGCATGTGCTCAACAGTTACTGTATTTTAAACCCCAAGCACAATGACATGAGCTGCCCCTTTTCTAAATATGCACAGCAGGGTGCCATCAGTTCAGATAATGTAAGATCAGTTATCATGGGCACTTATGAAACATGCCTCATTTATTTAAGAAACATATGGCAGTGCAGGGCTTGGAGTCTAATTTCTTAGTTGAGTGTTTTGATGCAGTGACTTAAACATTTCATTCGCAAAAGGCACTTGGCAGGCAATAATAGTCAAAATTAAAACAAACCAGAACTAACTGGTAAAGATAAACTTGGAAACAAAATAATTCATAATATTAATTAAATAAAGGACTAGCGGCAGAAATTTATATGAGAAAAAGAGTCTTTCAATCTCATAAACGTAGTAAAATAAAGTAGTCTTCAGCAGATGCCAAAAGGCCCTCAAAAGGAGGTAAGATGAGCCTCCCGGGGAAAGTGATCTCGCAACCCTCTCATGAGTGCACATCTGATGGCAAGGGGACATTGAAGAGGGTGACCAAAAATGACCTAAGTCAGGGATGGCCAATTCCCAAGAGACTGCAATCTACTCACAGTTAAAAACTGGCAGTGATCTACCCTCTTTTTTGGGGTTCAGGTCAAAATTGTTGAGTTTTTTTAGGAAGAAGGAAGGCCCGTTTTGGGGCGACACAGGGGAACCAAACTTGTTGAGCTTCTTTGGGGGGAGCCAGTGATCTACCAGTGATCTACCACAGACGTCCAGTGATCTACCAGTAGATCACAGTCTACCTGTTGAATGTGCCTGACCTAAGTGACTGGCAGGGATATGTAGGGGAAAGGAATCCCCTGAATACCGCCATGACTCAAAGGAATAGCACAGAAGTTATCACTGGGTGCACATGTTTCCGCAGAGGCCTTCCCCTGGTGTGCCAGTGCCTCTTCCTCTTGACAAAGTCTAGCTTGAAAGAAGCATTTTGTTTTAACCATTCTGTTTGTGGGGTGTGTGTGCTTGGTTGTATGTGTGTGTGGTGCCTGAAACAGTTTCTGCAGTTTGGAAATGTGCCCACAGGCCCAACAAGACAGTATCTGGAATAGAGGCTCAGAGCATAATAATAATAACAAAAATAATAAACAGGGCAAAGTTTATTATTCCTGCTAATCTTTCTCACTCACATCTCTATTTTTGATCTTCGGAGCATGAAAAATTAATATCTTAGCCCAAGTACTAAGGGACCTGGCCTGCCACTGTTGGGTAACGGAATGATAGACTTGATGGCCCTTGGACACAGTAAGCCAGCTCTTAAATGTTTGTCCTAATGTACCGAATCCATTAAAAAACAAACACTTTCTGACCTTATGAACTATAGTAAGAGTATAATCATGTGGCACCCTCACTTTCTGGGTTTAGCAAGATAATTGACATTTTTACCTCTGAATTCTTGCATGTGCCCTATGGAAATTTATAATGGGTAGAAATTGGAAACTATTTCCACTGAGGGCCCTGGTTAAGGCAAGTGACTATTTGATCTGCCACTTATAGTAGAAAAAAGGATTTTTCGCATTATTGTGTCTGAGATGAAAGGATGGGATTGAATCACTTAACACTAGGCCATGAAGTCACATTGTCTATGCGTCGTTCCTTTTAACACACTCAGGGAATCAAACTTCTCTGCTGAAAAGGCAATGTTGCATCTTTGAATAAAAAAAATTCTAGTGCTGCATCTTAGCATTCAAAACATTGCTTAGACATAATAGCCCCCATCTGATGGACCCCTTTTACATATTCAGGTTGCACCCATAATGCACATATCTATTTATGTGAAAGCCAGAAAGTATTTTTAATAGATACAGGTATTCAGAAATATATGTGTTTTTATCCTAAGGTAATTTATCATAGTGTGAAGAACTTATTTCATTTATCTGTTGTGAATCAGCTGCGAATTAATTCGCTGGAAAACCTTGAGTTCTTTTATAAGTTTGGTTGCAGCTCTTATGATACCCGTTTTTCAGATGGGCTGACTAGAACTCTACTTTCAGTCCTCTTGTTAATAGTGCCCTCTTCCACCCAAAAGCTGACTGGTCAGATTCAGATAGGAAAGAGAGAACTCTGGCTCACTCCTCCTGCACCCTCCCAGATGGAAATATTTACTAGAGAGTGTGTGTGTTTATATATGCACACTATAATAAACAATACAAATAGAAGAAACACCTGTGTCATTCTACTCATACGTGTCTTGCACAAGCTCCATGTGAATTTTGTGTTGGGTGTTCAAAAGCTAAGTAAATGCTTTCTGTAACACAATATCTCATCATAGCTATACAGGATTTTAAAAAAGTAATCACCAGACAGGTGCATATTATAGTTTTTTGAATCACTGTGGCTTCCCTCTGCCTCTAGCCATTAAGAAAGATATTTAAATGCCTGTGATCACCTTGAAAAATGCATCTATTCCAAATCATAGATATTGGGAGTTCATATAAATCAAAATGAGCAAAACTGATTAAAGCTAACAATTTGGTGCTTCCATCAATGCAACTTGAAAGTGCAGCCAGAGGGGCTGAAGTGCATCCGTCATGTGGCCAGTTTCCAGCTGATTTTGGGCCAGACCTTGACAGTCTTCAACTTACTGCACAAATTCCTGCTGGCTCCAGTATCACTAACACTGAATGAAAGCACTAGTATATTTAGCATGCATAGGACAACCCTTGAAGGCCACAGTTTGGACATCTCGGGTATACTCAGGCAGTGCTTGTGGTGTGCAGGGGTCACCAACTTAAAGTGTTCTGAATAATATGTTTCATAATATGAAGCTCACACAAGTTCATGTGTAAACCAGCCTATGCAAGAAAAAAGGTTTCATTCAATTATTTTTATTGTAAATATAAAATGACTGCCCACTTTAAGAAGCTCCCAAAATGATATATATGTATAGAAGAGAGAGAGAGAGAGCGCATTATTTTAGGTGCTTTTGAAAGTGGGTACCTGTACTTGTAACTGAAACCATGTTTTCCTTTCATAGGATAGTTTCTACATGAACTTATGTGAGCCTATGCTGGACAGGAGTTCCATACCTAAATGGAATGAGTCCTTCCATTTGCAGAACAGCAGTTTTGGATCTGACTCCATAAGTTCATTTATCATCTACTTTATAATCATTTGTCTTCAGGGTATTTTATATAGCATGGGATGTAATGCTTCTTAGCAGAGGCCATGATCACATTTAACTGTGAGTCATCAGGAGATACAATGCACATGCATTTGTGTTTGGCCGACATTGTTATTGGTGGAGCTTCATCAACAGCATCAATTTCTACTGGGACTGTGTCTGTGATTGCATGATTGAAATACTTGGAGCTATTGATATCAATATAGTGATAATTTTATACCACTGCTATTAAAGGACACAATCAGACATCACTGTGTGTTGTATCACCTCTATTAACCTATTTAATTGAGAGTATCTTCAGCCACTCAGCCAGTGCCTCAGATTATAATCATTAGTGGAATTGATTGTAATCTCCCCACTGCGTATCAGGCTATAAATTCCCCCCTATCTACTTCTCTGAAAAAGATAAACAGCACAAATAGTATTCTGTACCCCTGGTGGCATGGATTGGGAATAATAATGTAAGTCTTACACAACCCGAGTTTAAATAATAGGGATGTGCAATAGACACAAGATTCAATTCTGGTTTGGTGCTTCAGAACAGAGCAAGATTTGAATTGAAGGGCTTTGGAGTCTGCCTGATTAGACTTGGAGGTCCACGCCAAAATCCGTTTTTGGAAAAACAAAACTTAATCCTGCCTCCCACCCCAATTCATTGTTATGGGGACTCAAGAACAGTTATAACTTTTTCCCTTTTGACAGAAATTGATAACATTTTCAAGCATAGCAACTGCTGTAGTAAGCCTGCCAAATTAGAGGCAAATATATCCAACTGATTTTGCATGGACACCTTTAATTTTGATTTTTTTTCTGGCAGAACTGAATGAAAGTTTCAAGCATGGTAGGCCCTGCTGAGGAGGGAAAGTTCACCAAATTTCATATTAATAGCTGCAGTGGTTCTCTCACATGAACAGCCGCTTGTGTTTTGTGGCAATTGGTCTGAAAATTGCAGAGAGGTGCTCCTAGGTAATAAACCTGCCAAGTTGTATGCAAATAGAACTAGGTGGGTTTGTGCTAGGCAGATTTCAAACTTAATGTGGATTTGCTTTCTTCATTTGTTTTGTTTGTGGGCAGTGGAGTGAGCACTGATTCAATCAGCTTCCTAGCAGGTGCCAACAAGATAGTTAAACAGTTTGGAAGGAAAGTTATTGTGCAATCATGATAGCAGTCTCTGTTTAGGGTGCTTCCAACTCAAGGATCCATATTTCCACCACCCCAAATCCTCTATAGCTGCCTGCCTAATCTTCCTCCTGCTTCTTGGGAACAGGAAGCTTCAGAATTGGGGGCGGGGGGGGGGGGCTTTTCTCTCTTGCTTAGCCATGCACTCATTTTGTCGTTCCTGCCTGACTCTTCTTCCCAAGCAGGAGGGGCTGGGGCTGTACATGTACAGGTGCATTTTGAGACTACTGGATGAAATTTTCCTCTACTCTACTGCTTCCTGCAATGCAGACAGATAGCATCTGCTCTGCTGCCAACTCAAATTGATACCAAACTATACACTGCTGCTTCTGTGAGGACCCAGAATCTCAGCCTTCAGACTATGGGCCTGCCACAGGACAAGCAGGAGGGATATTGGAGGGGAAATGTTTCAACATAGCTAGTTGTGCTGGTTGCTGCCCAGTGCCTTCTACTGGAATGCTACTGCCTTGTGCGGGAGATATCTTAGGGCTGCAGGATATGATGGTAACTCCTTAAAGTAGGAACCATCTCGTATTTAGTCAGGGCCAGCCCAATAAATTTTGGTACCTAATGGTTTCAAATCTCATGATTTCCAAGTCTGTCACACTTATCTTATGAGGTTGAAGCAAGTTTTGGAAGCTAGTGGTACTGTGGTTCAGCATCACACTACAGGACATGGATCTTCATCTGGTGAGAAAGGACTTGCCCACCACAACTGGCTTGGTAGCCACAGAATTCATAGATCATGGTATTATATATATGTGCAAATGTGTATGATGCATACTCATGCAGCCCTTAGTGCTGATCTAATTATACCTCACTTTCTGAACAATCTAATGAGTGATATTTTACAGTGCTTTACAGGGCAGGGATGGGGACTAGGGCTGGCCCACCTATGAGGCTAGGTAAAACAACTATCTCAGGCGGCAGGACCCCCAGGGGCAGCAGATCCATGTGTTGATCTTTCTTTCCCTCTCATTCCCTTCTTCCCTGGCGAGGAGGGGCTACCATTTTGGGGTTTGCCTCATGTGACAAAATGTCTTGGATCAGCCCTGTGGGGAACCATGCAGATATTGTTGGACTCCAGCATGTATCAGTCTCATCCAGCATAACCAGTAGACAGGGATGATGGGAGTTTTAGCTCAGCAGCACCTAGAAGGACATAGGTCCTCCATCCCTGATAAAAAAAAACTTACTAAGACATGGAAAGTAAATGTTTTGAAATAAGAATGATCCTGGGTTTCATATGCTGCAAAATGCAATTTATACAATGAATAGCTTTTATTGCATGAATTCTGTGTAAGAGGATTTGTGTAGTCAAATAGATTCTCTGTATCAATTAATAGACTAACTTATCATACCTTGAAGTCGCACTATATTCACAGCAAAGCATACCAAGTGGTAGACCACATAAGGAAATGATTAATGGGTCAACCAAATTACCCAAGGAATATTAAAACTTTTATTATTGCACAGTTTAATTAAAGCTGTTAAATTCTTGCAAGGCTTTTATATTATAATGTTCAAATCTTTGGCCTACATATTCTAGAGTAATTCCATTGGCCAGTAGGGACTATACCATGATAAAGCAGTTTGAGGATTGCAACCCATATTTTTATTGGGTGAACGCACATAAAGTGATTTGAACTAACTACTACTACTCTGTAACTTCTTCCTAAAACTTTACAGAATGAGGGAACACTTGAAGATTAATTCCTCTACTAAAGCCAATTAGCCCATTAATGTGACAGTGCTGGGTCTGAGAAATCAATGTGATACCCAAATAACTTATGTAACTTTGATAACTGCCGTTGTAACTTAAGAACTCTGTCAGCAAAATTGGCAACTTTAATTACTTTGGCATGCCCATCCTGAGCTTATGAGCGCATCCTGATTAGAACTGATGAGCCTTGATTAATGGAAAGCCTAAAAGGTTAGAAAGTTGTATTACAGAAGTAGAGAGAATCTTAATTATCTTGTAAGCTTTTCTGTGGGCCTTTTTTCTAGATGGGGAATGTGTATCAGCAGTGAAAGATAAGAGTAAAATCTTTCTTTCCATTCCATTCCATTCTTTTAGGAGCTTTATTTAGATATCAGCAGTGCATTCAAGGGAACACATAAGAAATTTTTACTGCTTCAAGTATCTGGTTGCCATGAGGCAAATGCACTTTTAGAATCTTAAGCTAGTAGGAGTCTGTAGGGAGAGGAATATAATCCAACAAAATTCCACTCCTTCTTCCAAGATCCTATATGGTGGGTTTGTTCTTGTTCTTGTTTTTATTATGCATTTTTATATTGTGAACGACTCAATCTGTGGTGCTCCAAATTTTTAGACTAAAATAACCATACTCTGTGGCCATTGGCATGCTGCTAGGAGATGTAGCCCCAAACATCTGGAAGGCACCAGATTGGGGAAGGTTGGTATATATACTAATTTCCCTAGTAGTCTGAGTGTATCTTCTAAAATACAGTGCTGTAAATTCTGTGAATTCTGCGAATACAGACCTGTGAGTAAGACAATTCTGACACCCTTTCAGTCAAATATAGTAGTAGAAAATTTTATGAGCAATGCCACCCACCTGACCTCCAGTTGGTCAAATTGCTGCTCTTTACCTGGAGGTAGAGTGAGAGTGGAGAGGTGTTGCAAGGTTGACATGGTGCCAATGCACTGGTGGAGCCACTCTGGTGCTCCTGCTAGTGCATTTGCCCTGCGCCTTCTTTCCTGCTGCCTCTGCTTCCTGGTAAGCAGCAATGATGTGACCAACTGGCCTTCAGCTGAACAGCAGTTCCACTGTGCCATCTGTTGTTGTTTAGTCATTTAGTTGTGTTCGACTCTTCGTGACCCCATGGACCAGAGCACGCCAGGCACTCCTGTCTTCCACTGCCTCCTGCAGTTTGGTCAGACTCATGTTTGTAGCTTCCAGAACACTGTCTAACCATCTCATCCTCTGTCGTCCCCTTCTTCTTGTGCCCTCAATCTTTCCCAACATCAGGGTCTTTTCCAGGGAGTCTTCTCTTCTCATGAGGTGGCCAAAGTATTGGAGCCTCAGCTTCACGATCTGTCCTTCCAGTGAGCACTCAGGGCTGATTTCCTTAAGAATGGATAGGTTTGATCTTCTTGCAGTCCATGGGACTCTCAAGAGTCTCCTCCAGCACCATAATTCAAAAGCATCAATTCTTCGGCGATCAGCCTTCTTTATGGTCCAGCTCTCACTTCCATACATCACTACTGGGAAAACCATGGCTTTTACTATACAGACCTTTGTTGGCAAGGTGATGTCTCTGCTTTTTAAGATGTTGTCTAGGTTTGCCATCGCCTTTCTCCCAAGGAGCAGGCGTCTTTTAATTTCGTAACTGCTGTCACCATCTGCAGTGATCATGGAGCCCAAGAAAGTAAAATCTCTCACTGCCTCCATTTCTTCCCCTTCTATTTGCCAGGAGGTGATGGGCCCAGGGGCCATGATCTTCGTTTTTTTGATGTTGAGCTTCAGACCATATTTTGTGCTCTCCTCTTTCACCCTCATTAAAAGGTTCTTTAATTCCTCCTCACTTTCTGCCATCAAGGTTGTGTCATCTGCATATCTGAGGTTGTTGATATTTCTTCCGGCGATCTTAATTCCGGCTTGGGATTCATCCAGCCTAGCCTTTCGCATGATGAATTCTGCATATAAGTTAAATAAGCAGGGAGACAATATACAGCCTTGCCGTACTCCTTTCCCAATTTTGAACCAATCAGTTGTTCCATATCCAGTTCTAACTGTAGCTTCTTGTTCCACATAGAGATTTCTCAGGAGACAGATGAGGTGATCAGGCACTCCCATTTCTTTAAGAACTTGCCATAGTTTGCTGTGGTCGACACAGTCAAAGGCTTTTGCATAGTCAATGAAGCAGAAGTAGATGTCTTTCTGGAGCTCTCTAGCTTTCTCCATAATCCAGCGCATGTTTGCAATTTGATCTCTGGTTCCTCTGCCCCTTTGAAATCCAGCTTGCACTTCTGGGAGTTCTCGGTCCACATACTGCTTAAGTGTGCCTTGTAGAATTTTAAGCATTACCTTGCTAGCGTGTGAAATGAGTGCAATTGTGCGGTAGTTGGAGCATTCTTTGGCACTGCCCTTCTTTGGGATTGGGATGTAGACTGATCTTCTCCAATCCTCTGGCCACTGCTGAGTTTTCCAAATTTGCTGGCATATTGAGTGTAGCACCTTAACAGCATAATCTTTTAAAATTTTAAATAGTTCAGCTGGAATATCATCACTTCCACTGGCCTTGTTATTAGCAGTGCTTTCTAAGGCCCATTTGACTTCACTCTCCAGGATGTCTGGCTCAAGGTCAGTAACCACACTACCTGGGGTATACGAGACACCCATTTCTTTCTGGTATAGTTCCTCTGTGTATTCTTGCCACCTCTTCTTGATGTCTTCTGCTTCTGTTAGGTCCTTTCCACTTTTGTCTTTTATTATGGTAATCTTTGTACGAAATGTTCCTTTCATATCTCCAATTTTCTTGAACAGATCTCTGGTTTTTCCCATTCTATTGTTTTCCTCTATTTTTTTTGCATTGCTCATTTAAGAAGGTCTTCTTGTCTGTCCTTGCTATTTTTTGGAAATCTGCATTCAATTTCCTGTATCTTTCACTATCTCCCTAAGCTTGCCTTCTCTCCCCTGCTATTTGTAAGGCCTCGTTGGACAGCCACTTTGCTTTCTTGCATTTCCTTTTCATTGGGATGGTTTTAGTTGCTGCCTCCTGTATAATGTTACAAGCCTCCATCCATAGTTCTTCAGGCACTCTGTCCACCAAATCTAAATCCTTAAACCTGTTCCTCACTTCCACTGTGTATTCATAAGGGATTTGACTTAGATTGTATCTTACCGGCCCAGTGGTTTTTCCTACTTTCTTCAGTTTAAGCTTGAATTTTGCTGTAAGAAGCTGATGATCTGAGCCACAGTCAGCTCCAGGTCTTGTTTTTGCTGACTGTATGGAGCTTCTCCATCTTTGGCTGCAGAGAATATAATCAATCTGATTTCGATGCTGCCCATCTGGTGATGTCCATGTGTAGAGTCGTCTCTTGTGTTGTTGGAAAAGAGTGTTTGTGATGACCAGCTTGTTCTCTTGGCAGAACTCTATTAGCCTTTGCCCTGCTTCGTTTTGAACTCCAAGGCCAAACTTGCCAGTTGTTCCTTTTATCTCTTGACTCCCTACTTTAGCATTCCAATCCCCTATAATGAGAAGAACATCCTTCTTTGGTGTCATTTCTATAAGGTGTTGTAAGTCTTCATAGAATTGCTCAATTTCAGTTTCTTCAGCACCAGTGGTTGGTGCATGAACTTGGATTACTGTGATGTTAAAAGATCTGCCTTGGATTCGTATCGAGATCATTCTATCATTTTTGAGATTGCATCCCAGTACCGCTTTTGCCACTCTTTTGTTGACTATGAGGGCCACACCATTTCTTTTACGGGATTCTTGCCCACAGTAGTAGATATGAAGGTCATCCGAACTGAATTCGCCCATTCCCGTCCATTTTAGTTCACTGATGCCCAGGATGTCAATATTTATTCTTGCCATCTCATTTTTGAGCACATCCAACTTACCAAGGTCATGGTTCTCACATTCCAGGTTCCTATGCAATATTTTTCTTTACAGCATTGGACTTTCCTTTCGCTTCCAGGCATATCCGCAACTGAGCGTCCTTTCGGCTTTGGCCCAGCCGCTTCATCAGCTCTGAATCTACTTGTACTTGTCCTCCGCTCTTCCCCAGTAGCATGTTGGACGCCTTCCGACCTGAGTGGCTCATCTTCCAGCGTCATAACTTTCATATGCCTGTTGTCTTTATCCATGGAGTTTTCTTGGCAGGGATACTGGAGTGGCTTGCCGGTTCCTGCTCCAGGTGGATCACGTTTGGTCAAAACTCTCCACTATGACCTGTCCATCTTGGGTGGCCCTGCACAGCATAGCTCATAGCTTCTCTGAGTTATTCAAGCCCCTTCGCCATGGCAAGGCAGTGATCCATGAAGGGGATCACTGTGCCATCTACTACTAGTTAAATGACCAATAAATGTTTTCATGTAGTGATATGTATTGGTGTCAAGGACAACTGTTAGTTTCTCCTTGCTTGCATTTTGCACAAAATTATTTCTCAGCTCTGAGGATAATGTCGTGTTATGTCATGTAAAGGGTTAATAATGAAAAAGCAATAAATAAACCCACAGACTAAATCCAATGACAGAAGAAACTAGTGGGCACACAGTATCTGGAAAGGAAGAGGACAAAAACAAGTGAGTTGCAGCCCCAAATACCAAAAGGTGACTATGTGCTTCTCTTTTTATATCTCCTCACCAGTTGTGCAAATACATTTAACTGGGGCCGAGGAAAGAGGGTGTGCAGGATCAACAAGGAGAGTTGCTGGCATGCATCTGTCTTGATAGACAATGGAATGCGCCTCTGGGGGAGAAGTCAAACCTCTCATTAGCAACACCGAAGTGACCACTCTGGGGAGTAAGTCTTGGCAGTGTGTAGGGAGGTCCTGGGCTGTCCAGGCAACAGGACCCCCCTCTCAGCCTCACTGATGTGGTCCAAAGGAAAGCAGAGTGATATGTTTGGCACCAGCTTTGCTTCAGGAGTTGCCTGAAGGAGGCATACAAGGCGCCATCCAACCGTCCTAGGGATTCCACTCTAGATCTGTGTAGGGTTTACTCCTTAGCCTTTTCTCCTCCCAAAAATATCCCACAAGGCAGCAACAAGGAAAGGGTACTCAGGAATGATCATAGAGTTTGTCAATACTGACCTTAGGATGCATCCAAGGGGCTGATAGTTATTACAACTGAATGACACAGAGACCAAGAGTGTCAGCTGTTGTGCATGTCTCTGTTTTTACCTCCAGATATAGATTCTGCTGAAGGGTCAACCTAGTAAATGTCATTTATTTCGGTAGGGACCATATATTCGGCCAGTAACTGCAATTCAAAATGGGTTTTGGGCAAAGTACTTTAAAACTTACCCATGTTTCTCTCTTATGCAGACACAGGGCTTTATTATCTGTGAATGTTAAACATGTTAATTAATTAAATGGGCATTAATGATTGCAAGATTGTCTATAAGATGTGATAAGAAAATGCTTACTCTGTCATTCTAATAATTCACTCCACCTGCCTTCTGTCAAGATAATCTTCATTGGTAATTAGTTAAAGGCAGAGCAAAAATACTACAAAATGCAGTTACAGACCTCAATGTGTTATATTGCAAAGACCAGTTGAGGATGGGTGGAAAGATGGATTGATATGTAGACATAATATTAGGATGAACTAATAGTCTGGTGCTTCAGAATTAATGTATCAGACACGAACAGCTTCACACATTATAGAATTCAAGGAGAATGAGAAGAAGTATGAGAGAGCTGCTTTATAGGTATACTGTTATATCAACACTGGGGAGATGTTCAACTTGCCAACTAAGTTGTTTCATAAAAAGAGGAAGCATAAATCCACCTCCCACTTACTCAAGCCTGTATGGAACACATAAAACCAGCACTAGAGCTATTGATGACATGCTGGTATCAAAATGGATCTAGCAACACTATCAGCAATGTTCTGGTATCCATCGTCCCTGTCCTGAAAGCAGCATTACAGTGCTATATAGAAGCTACTGAATCTTATTTCTGAATATGGGCCAAGTAGCAGATAGAAAATCTGAAGGAAGATATTTCTGTATCTTGTTATTGTGATTCGAGGACCCGATCCCCGCTTGGGGAATAAAGACACATGGACCCAGTATGTAAGGTTAATGGGTAAGGAAAAGGCCACAACTTTATTGATTACAGCATGTAAGAAGGTATTGGCTTAGGCATTGGACCACGGAGGAGGGGTTAACCACCAGTAGGGGGAGCCTGTTGATGCTAATACAACTATAGGCTCTCTCCTGATGTCACCGAAGGTTGTGCCATGGCCCCCCGCCACACGGGCATCGGACAGGATCCACGACCGCCGGATTCCTTTAGCGGAATACCCAAAATTGTCGGGGAAGGCAATGGCTACACCTTGCCCCCCAAAACACCAACAACACATTCCATTGCCTAACCGCCAAATACCACGAAAGTTGTGACGGTTGCTACGAGGTAGGCGAAAAAAACCAAGAGGCCGGGCCAATTTAGCCAATTGGAAAAAACTCCTACCAGGCCCCCTGGTTAAACAGGGCGACCAACCAGAGGTCCATAGCAAAGTCTCAGGAAAGCTAATCTAAAGGGAGTGGAGGGTGGGTGACTCGAAGAAAATGTGTGTGCAATGGCGGGGATGGTTGGCGCGACCACATTTGAGCGGCAAGCCATGCCCCCACCGAGCTTCCCTATTGGGTGCCCAACCAGGGAGGGGCATGGTGCGCCAGCCCTGGAGTTGAAGCAGGGGGCGGAGTGCCCCCTGCATGACGCGGGAATCATCTCCCGCTCACAACCCCTCCCCTCCTGGAGTAGGAAAGGCTTTGTTATTGTTAAATTTGTGCCCCACCCTTCATCGTAGATCTCAGGGCGGTTTGCAACATAAAAATACAATAGGAAAACACAAAATACATAATAAAAATAGCAGCAACAAGAAAAAGCCACTCAGAAACCAATAATGCTCCCCTCCTCCCACCCACAAACACATTTAAAAGGCTATAGGATGTTAATTGGTCAAAAGTCTGGTTGAAGAAGCATGCTTCTGCCTGTCCATGTCAAAGTGAAATACTTTTGCAAAAGCCATGGTGTTGAGTATCCCCACCATATGTGTGTGTGCGCGTGCGTGTGTGTGTGTTCAAATGCACACACACACTTTAATTTTAAAAGAACTTGCTTTGGCATAGTCCAGACCACCAAGACGATTGTTGTTAAAATTTGTACACCACCCTTCATTCAAAGATCATAGGGTGGTTCACAACATAAAAATATGAAATGAGAACACAGAACATTATGCCAAACCAACCATGTTTTTCGAACACATGGCTTTCAATTCCAGTTTGTGTGCTTTATTGTGTGCTTCTATCATTAGAGCCACAGAAGCCAAACACATTCACCACATCAGATAAGAAGAGGGTAATGAGGGGGTAGGTTTCCCTGGCAAAGCCGGTAGCCAAATAATTATGTGTCTTCAGATTATACAGAATTCTGAAAGAGCTGTGATAGTGAAATTGGTTATAGAGGTACTACAGTAGTTACTAGAGATCAATATAATCAGGCTGTCCATTGCAAAGGAGGATTTGGAAGTTCCTTATAGTTTAAAGCCCCGTGAATGCCTTTTACTGCAGTGAAGGAGTTGATCTTCAAGCACATCTTTTATTTGGCACTCCACTGAAGATCTCCTTCACAGAAGCCTAGGAGCTTAGTGCACCGATCAGATCTTCCTTTCCAAAAAAAATCACTGGAGGGTGGCAAAGCATGGTAATTCTACTTCTTGAACAATGAATTTTGCTTTGACTTTGTCCATTGTGCTGTGGGAGGAGAGACAAATGTAGGGAAATAAGAACTCATTCCAGAGTTCTGTATGCAAGTCAGGTAAACATTCCAACTTGAACATGCAAACAGAAGGTCCCATGGAAGTGCATGCAAAACTTGATTACTTAAAATAATGTCTGCAGTTTGAGAGGCCAGATGGACAACTGGATTTGCTTCTTCAAAACAAAATCTTTACTGAGTTTCAGGGATTCCCACAGGAAAAACAAAATTGCTCATTCTGTGATGGTTAAAGAACTAAATGGATTGCACAGATGGCTGAGTGACTGGCACAAGGAAGAAATATTACATGTGGATGGGCCAGAGCCATTATTTTAAAGCAGTGATGTTCTAGCTCCTGTGCTTTCATTATAGAGGAAAGGGAAGACATTCAACAATCTAAAATCGATTACTTATTATGTAACTTTTAAAGGATTGTAACAAAACAAACACAAGAAAAGTTTAAGCCAGACACTGGCATGTTGAGTTTAAGAAATAGTGTGGGATGACTGTTCTATTTCATTCTCTCTACTCTGATATAAAGGGTTTGAGCTTTTGTTAATAAAACAGAACTTTAGTAATCCTAATTTACAGCATATCTGCTTCCGTTTTGTGCAAGGTAGATGAGTCCATTTCTTTTAGATTGTCCATTAACAAAAGATTGCTCATTGTGGTGCTATTTCCCCCCCACAATTAGCCTTTAATATTGTTCATTCATATTCAGATGCAAATATTTTTCCAGTTCCATTCAAATCAGTATAAAGGATTATTCTCGCCCATAGCCTAAATAAATAAATAAATAAATAAATAAATAAATAAAACCCAAAGTTGTTTAGACAGGAGAGCTTGTACTACAAGTTATGTAAAATAGATCCATTGGTGTAAGAAACAAGTAGGTGATTATGAGGTAGGAATTTGCCAGGTCTGAATGAGGCGGGAGTATTGTAAAGCACTTCATACCACTATGAACCTGAAGGTCACAAATATGGATTTTTGTTTCTGTGTTCTTAATTTTCTGTATTATACCAGGGTTTGCCATTCCAAAAGTGTGGGGTTCCCCCCCCCCCCGCCAAAAAAGAAAGATGCATTGGAAAGGAAACAGTATGATTAGAGAAGTTAAAGAACTGATTTGCATCCAAAAACTGAAGTGTACATTCATTTAGGTGCAAATGTAGTGAGGAAAAACATGCAGGTATAATGGCTAAATCCTAAACCAAAGAAACACTTAATTTTATTTTATTGTGCTTTGTGACTATTAATAATGTTATGGTACTAAGGCAGAAACATTAAGCTAAGCAGGGGAGCCATAAATGTTCCTAGGCTGAGGAGTACTGTTGATATTAGTGGCTAATAGCTCCAGAGTTCACATAAAATGCAGATTGAAGTACAAAGATGTTTAGTGCAGTCAGCAGTGGCAGTGAACTGTTTACAGGTGAAACCAATAACCAGAGGGCAAACTCAGCATGGGGTAGTTTCTGCACAAGACATCAAGGAAGGAATTGTGCAGAGGCTGTAATCGGAATGTATCTGTCCCAAGGGGGAAAGATTGGATGATCTCTGTTTCTTTCATTTGGGGGTGGGGGGTGGGAGTAGCACGGAAGATGATTAATTGAAATTTGTTTCCATTTACAAATGTCACAAGGTCTGTACTCCTGCATGTGCATAAAACATCTGCATTGATACAGGGAAATTCCTGCGAGGCATATGACACATGACTTAATAGAGCACCATCAGGGCCTAGGGATGGGAAGCTGAGCTTGGGGTTAATGAACCATAATTAAACTCAGTCACTGTGACTTAACAGAAGAATGCAATGTTTAATAGCAGTCAAAGGGGGCATTACCATATTCAATATGTTTATCAGAAAATGGACACTTGCTGTTTTGTCACGGACACATGCAAGAGAGGCACACTGTGAGAGGGGCTATTGACTTGCTAAACAATTTAGATGGCCAAATGAATATGCAGCCTGTTTCATTAAATAGCATCTTATGGGTTGGAAGGAAAGTCACAACCATCGGTTGGAATATATCTAGTCATTCATATTTTGTCAGTATCCAATACAGTGGTACCTCGGGTTACAAACGCTTCAGGTTACAGACTCCGCTAATCCAGAAACAGTACCTCGGGTTAAGAACTTTGCTTCAGGATGAGAATAGAAATTGCGTGGCAGTGGTGCGGCAGCAGCAGGAGGCCCCATTAGCTAAAATGGTACCTCAGATTAAGAACAGTTTCAGGTTAAGAACAGACCTCCAGAATGAATTAAGTTCTTAACCCGAGGTACCACTGTACTACTTCAACTTTTTTCTATGTTAAATTAAAATATTAAATTATTGAGAATAAGATTTCCATGTTCTTTTACCCTTATACAGCTGGCTTTGACCAAATTGAAAAAAATCATAATCACATCTATATTCTACTTTCATTGCAGCCTTGTCACTGGCTGCTGCTGTTGTTGTTGCTGCTGTTGTTACTTGGATTTATTAGTTGCCTTATGCCAAAAGCTTCTATAAGTTTTTCACCCAACAAATATCTCCCCAATAACCGGGAACTCTTGTTTGCCATTGTCATTTAATGCCTGCAATTACATTTGAACATATTGTAATGATCTGAAGTCAAATTTCTGCTTGCAGCCAATTTCTTATAACATAGATTGAACAATGGTAACTGAAGTTTCTTTAGCCTGGAATTTTTTTTAATCTGGCAACTCACAGGTGCTATACCAAATTCTAGTAATAATGCATGCAGATGCTACAGCTTTTGAATTCACATTGTATCAAAATTAACATATAGTTCCATGCCAGTCTGAAAAAGCCAAAATTATATTCAAATGTGACTTTTCTGCCATAGAAGAAATCAAAGGTATCAACACATACTTGACCATCTTATGATGAGTTGTCTATACAATACAACCAATTTGCCTGTAAAGGGTTCTGTATAAATCTGTGTCATAAGATTTGGGGTAGACAGGTATAAACTGTAGAGAAATTACTGACTAGCACAGTATGAAAATTTATCAGTAATAGGAATGGAAGAAGTCTTGAATGGAGTCTGCCCACGTTATTCTTTCAAGTGTTAAGTAGTTAAGGGAATTATGAGCTGTGAACAATCACAATATTACAGAAATAAATAGGAAAGGTGAAATAGTTTTAGAACATTCTAAAATTGTATTCTTAGCTGAAACTTCTTTATTAGCAAGCTCACAGGTATTCATTTATTTCTGTGTGCTGCCCAGCACAGCAGGTAAGAGAGTTTATTCTATTTTTAAGTGATGTGTGTGTATATATCCCAAGTAATACCAATTATGTTAATAAAATTAGTAATCCAACTATGGCTGATGAAACTGCTGAACTGTACTTGCATTTGTATTGATTGCTGACTGACTAAGTGCTGGTGAATGTGTGATGCAAGAGCATTTGACAAAGAAATTGCCTGTTACAAAACACATAAAGTGACTACAAATAATAAAATATTCATTTCACAGCCTTTTAAATACAAGTTTTAAAGCAAACCAGAAATCATTACTTAAGCATAACAAATGCTGAAGATGTTTCACAAATTTACCAATTTCCCCCATGTTGCTATATAAAGGCCATTTCTTTCCATTCTATGTTTTTGTTTGTCATCAAAGTAGTGTTTTAACTGGGATGCCATCAAAGTCCCTTACTCTTCCAGTAGCTCTTTAAAGTGCTTTCTATGTCACCTGAATCACACAGTAGGGGTGCACTGATTGGACCATTACAAATCAAATGTCCATTTCTCTAAGGGAAAGAACACAATTTTAAAGCAAATGGATCATGGCAATTTAAGCCAATCAAGAAGCAAATGAAGCAACACTGAACACAGAAAATATTTATATCTTGTCTTGAGTGAAGGATTAAGTCTAATTTCTCTGCACAACCACAACAACAGGTTTAGGCAAGGGAAATCTTACGGTAGTGTGTCAGTAATTTTTCATAATATTGTGGAATTCCAGTGAACTCATAGCCACTGTTCTTTCAAGACAGCTGGAATGTCATGGTTGTTGGCCTGTGCTGTCAGGGCCAGGTGTGAGAACTGGTAACCGATGATTACCAAGCAATGGAAAGGAATTTGATGAGAGCACATGAATGCCTTCTTCAAATGAATACTTGTCTATAAAGTTGGTTATGTGGCCTTGAGCACATCACTATTTTCAGCCTAATCACTAATAGTATTACTGTGCTACTAAAATTCCACTTTGAGCTCTTTGGAGGAATTGTGATTAAAGTTTGGTCTTCATTATGTTCAGACTGTAACATGTGAATCTGACTAGAACATTTTTTCCTTTGGTTCAGACTGGTTTGGGGAACCTCAGACCCAAGAGCCAAATGCAGCTCCCCAGGCCTCTCTATGTGGCCCTTGAGACCCTACCTGGGCAATGCCCCATCTCCTTAGCCCTGCTCTCAAGCACTTTGGAGTGCTTTTGCCTGACTGGAATGTGTTCTTTAACTGTGATAACACTTCTTTCTTGCCTAGAAGGAGTGTGGAGAGCCGTGTGTGTATAGAAACGCTGACTTGTAGCTAGTATGTAGCCTATGGTTCTAAGATAGCCCATTGCACTTTTGCCTCTGGACCCATATACTACTGGAATGGGGTGCCCAGTAGATTGTCCATGAGAGAATGCAGCCTTGAATAAGTTTCCTCACCCCTGACATAGGATTACAAAAGCAAATGTGACTCCTGAAAACCAGAATCAATAGCTCACTATTGATATTGCAAATGCACAAGTTGTTATAGTATCCAGGTAGAGAGCGACAGAATGTGAACTATCAAATTAGGGTGCAGTCCTCCTATACACTGGGAATAATTCCAACTGAACTCACTTCTGAACTCACTTCTACTGAACTTACTTCTGAGTAGACATGTTTGGAATTGCCCTGTAAGCTTCATCAACAATGTATGGGAGTATTTTAAAGGAAGACTTTGACACACCTGTTCAGATTGCAAAATATTATTTATATGACAAAAAGAACACTAAGGTAACATGCAACATAGGTCATGTTGCAATTTCCTCCCTTGTAAATCCTGGAATTGTTGTTAGTCACAGAAGACAACTGTCTGCAACAGAGATCCTTTCGTGTCCATGGATTTTGAAACACTGATTTAAAAAGCTAAATAATGGGAACTCTCTTTGAAACTCTATAAATACCGCTGTAAACAAATCAGAGATTCCAGTTAATATGACAGTAGTGTATCCAAAAAGATACAGTTAAAAACAAACAAATAAATCCACCAAGTCCATATATAAATTGTTACTCAACTGAAAACATTCACATTAGTTTTAGGTACTAAATACATAGCTTCAACAAGCAATCATGATATGCAGTGATGTCCTTTCCTGTCCAGTACAATCCTTCAAATAAATTGTTTAAAATAAACAATTCCCAGTACCTTGGGAATTAGAATATAGCATTCATGTAACACTGGCAGAGTAAATGAACTGGCAGTGAGTGTAAGTCAATATTTTTCCCCCTTCTGAGATCTTTAATGCTTATTCTTGAATGTGCTTGCTTCACTGGAGTGAAAAGATTTCTCTCTGTCAGAGTGAAAGTACTTTTCTTTCTTTTTTCCCCTTTTTTTAAAGGAAAGTTATTGAAACCCCAAAGATAATCAAATAATTCCCACAGGTACTAAAGTTTTATTACATTAATTAAATATAAAGAGAAAGGGTGAGGTGAGGGAATCTCGTTTCAAAATAGTTGTGTTGCCTATGGTTTTAAATTCAGCCTTGCTTATTTCTGCACATTTCCATTATTTTGTACCCTAATCCTTTCATCCTCATTCTGGACTTTGAATAAGAGACAAGAGCTTTTGAAATCATTGAACCAAATTCAGCACAAAGCCAGTCAAGGAAGGGTATAAATTTATGTAAATATGTTGAAAAGGCAGCATACATCCTGATGGAATGAAGAAGAAGAGCCGGCTGGAAATCCCACCTGCTCCTTTGCAACTGCAAATTGCAAGTGCTACCTCGTGCTGTTAGTTCGCATTTAAAGTTGAACTTACCAAATTTACTCTTCAGAATGATACACTAACTGAAACACAGCTCTCCTTTGAAAGTTGCATTATCCAATGCATTTTTCCATCTGAGTAACGAGTACAAACACGCATATACTTCAGTAAAGTGTGTCTATAAATGCATATATTAACAAAACTAACATACAAAAATCCTTCTAATTCAGGGAAGTTGATATTCATATTCCTTCTCAGCGAGTGCTTTGCTAAAGTTGATGGTTGGAGAAATGGGAAAACAGTCCAAGGAGCCAATGTTAGATTTGCTTGGTGGAAAGCTTTGGGCAGGGGTGGGGTGACTCAGACCTAGGGGCCAAATACCACTTTACAAGCCTTTCTACCTGGCCCTTGGGACTCTCCCCAGGCCTTGCCCTTCACTTGCCTCTGCTTTGCACCCTCCTGAAATATTTTTGCTTTTCTGGAATCCATCCTTCAGCTCAAGTAATACCTTTTGCTTGCTTGGATGGATGGAGGACAGAGTGTCCCTATCTATGTGTAGAAAATAATGTACGCCACAAAGTAAAACTTTGCACTTTTTCTCTGCCCGCTTTTACCTCTGGCCCTGCCACTGGCACATGGCCCCTAGAAGGCTGCCTAGAAGGGAATGTGGCCCTCAGACTGAAAAGGGGTCCCCACTTCTGATTTTGGGAAAGAGAATATAGAGAATCCTCATCTGTTCAGCAGCCCTTCTGATACCTGATCAGATGAAAAGCTTGTCCACACTTTGTCTGTCCCGTGCCTAGAAAGCATGCTTGCCCTGTGCTTTCTAGGCATAGGTCTGAGGTCTGAGTGGTTTTCCATTTCCCGCTACATTCCCCAGGAAAACCCACTCTTTAATGCTGAATTGGAACAAACAACAATCCACAGAAAACTCAATTGATGTTTGCTCCGAATCAGCAGTAAAGAGCAGGTTTCCCTGTTCTTTGTGGCAGGATAAGCGGAAGTGTGGATGGGCCCTAAATTGCTGGCATGTGAGCAAGTGCATGTTGTTGGACTACAACTCCAATCAGCCCTAGTGAGAAGGGCCAGCAGTCAGGGTTGCTGGGAGTCATAGTCTGACAACATCTGGAGACCCAAGGTTGAGAAAGGCTGACCTAGAGTGCCACATCTGATGCACCATTGGGGACTAAGGGTTACTGGATCAGCACTGAGAGCCAGTGTGGTGTAGTGGTTAAGAGCGGTAGACTCGTAATCTGGTGAACCGGGTTTGCGTCTCCGCTCCTCCACATGCATCTGCTGGGTGACCTTGGGCTAGTCATACTTCTTTGAAGTCTCTCAGCCCCACTCACCTCAGAGAGTGTTTGTCGTGGGGGAGGAAGGGAAAGGAGATCGTTAGCTGCTTTGAGACTCCTTAGGGTAGTGATAAAGTGGGATATCAAATCCAAACTCCTCCTCTTCTTCTCCAAACTCTTCACAAGCAGCTTTCTAGTATGGTTTAGGGGTGTTCTAAAATAAGGGACCACAGATCAGGGCTTTGGAGGCAATATTGCTTAAGGGATATAAAATTAAAACTGGGAATTTGTTAAAACAAATATTGGTGGAAATCTAGTACAGAATGCCCTAACGGAATGTGTTCTTCAATACTGAATCAAATTTAAACAATAAAACAATCCCATTTCCTTTTTTTATATAACACCCCCCTCAACCGAAAGAAGATACATTTTTTGGCCTCTTTTCTGGGACATGCCTTCATCCCTTTCAACAAGCCAATGCCATTATTGGGCGACCTAGTAGTGATGTGGTCCACCTGTCCCTAATTTGGCTGTTCTGTTGTTAGCAAAACAACAGTGTCAGGGATGTATATAGCATAGGATGTATGAAATCTTATACTCATAAAGCAATTGCTGTCATTTGTACAGAAATCCCCCTCCAAAAAGTAAATAAATGTTAAACATCTGTTTGATAATTCTTTAATGTAGGTGGCCAGTTTTTGAAACCAGGGACACAATAATGTCATTTTCTTTCCTTTTTTTGTGGGGAAGGAAATGGCACAAATGGAACAAAGAATCTGGATACATAAGAGCCATTTGTGTCAGGCCACTCAGTAAAAAGAAAAGGGGGGAAATGGGGGGGGGGGAGAGAATCAGCAACAACAAAAGGATACAGATGAAAAGGCTTTGCCCAGCCCTTCTCTGAGCCCTGAGGATTTACAATCCTTAGTCTGTATATGTGAATATAGGTGGATATACAGCCACAGGAATTTTTCAATAGGGAATTTTCAGAAGAAAGAGATTTTGGTGTTCCCTGAACCTTACCATTGTATTATTGGCTAATGTGTGTCAGCTCCCTTCTTCTACAGACCTTGAGGGCAATGAACTGATTCAGACACTACCTTCATCACAAATACAATCCCCTACTGTAAAGGCCTTGGTCATCTGAGCATCTGACATTAAGATACAGTCTAGGGTGGCATTCCGATGGGAATGCCCTTAAGCACCGAAGGCTGTCAGCAGAGAAGTGAGATAGCATTTTTCAAGACTGAGCTACTCTCACAGAAAAAAGCAGTTTATATATTACTTGAGAACTAATCAAAATGGCATCTGAGAAGGGCACGTAATCACATGAGTACTGTAGCTCACGGCAGCATTACAACGCTTGACCTTTAGTTATCCCATTCTTTATTCCTTTTGCACATACATCTCCCCCTGCCCAAAAAAACCCACCTCCCACTTTAGGCAGTGTGAAAAGAATCCAGAAACAGGTCCTAAAGTTAAGAGATTGTAGAGACTGCGACCTAAATGCACAGCAGCTGCTGAAGTAAAGTAGCAGTGGGCAGAATTTTCATCACAGTGAGATTTTAGAACACAGTGAAACATTCTGTGCCCTTAAACACAAACGATAATTTTACAAGTGCCAGTATGTAAATGTGTTGGAATTGAACTTTGAAGCATTTGATGACATTGGGAATGATGGTAACTTATTGTAAGAGGTGGAGCTAGTTTCTAGCTTGTTCACAACAGAATAAACCCATATTTCTTTTATCAGTGATAGATTGCTATCACCTCAAATAACAGTGAAAACTAGTGTGTTTCTTAAAGAGCAGAATTGATTAAAGCTGAAAATTACCTAATATAACACGTATACATATAACATTGGAGGTAAAGCTCTCCTGAAGTGAATTTTCAGAAATATTAGCAAGGCTATGAACAGTCCCTAGGCTATGAACAGTCTATAAAATCCACTATTAATAGTGCTCAAAACATTGTTGTTACAATATGAAATAATATTGCTACAATGCACCACTTATGTGCAGTGCTTCTCAATTACATTCAAATGCTGGTTTCTTTTCCAAGAAAGCTTATGCAAGGCCTTTGAAAACTTGCTTGGAGCCCCTGCATGGTTGGGTTCTGAAGGAATTAAAGATGCAAGACTGCATTCAGAAGACAGAAGGTACTATTCAGGGGAAATTTGCTAATTTTTAAATGGTTGAACAGATGACTTTAGTGGACCTGTGCCAAGTTATAACATTTGAAAACTTTGCAGTGAATATTAATTAGAGGGGGGAAGGAAGGCTCTTAGTTCCTCTAACATATGCTCTGGTCTCTGATTCTTGAAAGGTGGAACTGACAAAGAGAGGTGATTTTTAAGAACATATTAATTAGCATCAAACACTCATCCCCTATTGTGGTGATTTTTCAAGGATCACCATTAAAAGTGTGAATTTCCCCCCTGAATAGGTATCATTCACGCACATGTTACTGATTGCCTAGGGTCATCCTTGTGACAAGTTTAGAAATCATTCATTTGATACTCATTTGCTACATGGCAGTGTAACATTTTCTTGTTCACCACAAGAGCAGGCAGTTGGGAAACACACTGTGATGGGGGGGGGGGGCGGGGAAGGTGGCAAAGCAGCAGCAGATTGCATAAACAATGGCAGTGAACAGGCACAGAAAAAGACAAAGCACGGTATAAGAGTAAAGTGGATTTTGGAATATTTGCCCCCACCAAGCAGTGTTCTCTGTTTTAACCTCACAGTCTAAATTAATGAACAAGCCACAAAATGGTATCTGAAGCCTCATCACCATAGCTGTCAACGTTTCCCTTTTTTAAAGGGAAATTCCCTTATTCCGAATAGGAATCCTCACAAGAAAAGGGAAAAGTTGACAGCTATGCTCATTACCCACCTAATAGTATCCAGAAGTTGTACCCCTATGACTTAACCAGGAGATGTTGTCATTTGCTTTCTGCATTATTTTATTCACAGAATAGTCCTGTTGTACATTACATGGTCAGACTGGGTACAATCCAAAGATTGTGAGGAATATCCATGAAGAGGAGAGCAGAAGCTTCCATTTTAAATTAACCACACTTTAGCATGGCACCTGAAAATATCAGTAGATAATACCTCCCTAAACACCAATCATACCTCCAATGCATAGGCAAATAGGTGACTTCAAATTGTACCTAAACATCACTAGAGTTGGGGTCTTCTTTTCTACATCATCTGTTTATTGGAGTCAATAGGACGCCAACAGTCCAAAGAATGAATGCAGTAATATTTCATTCCCCTGCCTTTTAAATGTTTTTTTTCCCTTCAATTCATAGTTGAATGGCTTACATCTTTATTACATCCTTAGAGCTGCTCCTTTGCCAATTTTCTTTTGGAGTACAGCAGCATTGGACAAGTATATGTGCCAAAAGGCAATTTTTATGAACCCTAAGGTGCAACTGGAGGATGAATATATTCCTTGTTTTACTCAACCACTTACTAGCTGCCTTTCCCCCAAATCCTGGCAGTGTTCAAGTTCAACAAAATTAGCTGCCTTTTAACCCAGTGGTAACTCCTTTGTACAACAGAGGATTATGAGGTGGCCAAAGAATTTCATTTATCCTTGAAATCCATTACTGCTTTGTTCTTCATTTATTAAGCAGGCAAATACTGGAATCATATTACGTATGAGTGCATATCTTGAACAATAACAGAATAAAGGCAATATTGTGTATCCATTCTGTCTGTAGTCATAAAATGCCCTCAACTTTGAATTCTAGGCAACAAATTCCTCCAGGCAACAATTCCAAGGCATTACATCTTATTTCATTTGTCCCATTAGCCATCATCCCCCCACCCCCACCAAGACATATGTTCCAGTGCTGTCCTTGCCATTTTTACTCTCTGCAAGTATGAAGTACACTATTCTTCTTCTGTATATCTTACACACATAGTCAATTGTGGGGCACAGGGAATTATCCCTAAAATAATAGACTTCAAGAATGTTTGACAATAGTACCTTTAAATGAACTGGCATTTGTTGATCAGATAAGATGAAGACTTTCATTCTGTATTCTGAGGAGTGGAACATTCAGTAACCTAAGGTCATCTTTATTATTTGGTATATTGACAAAAAATGTCAAAAATGAACAACTACTACTACTACTACTACTTATTATTATTATTATTACTACTACTACTACTCTATCAGTGCTCAATGGCTTAGTACCATCTGTTAAGACTGACTCTCCTCAATACTCAAATTATTATTAAATCCTATAAAGACATTGGATAGAAAACTATGGGGAAGATTTTTATGAAGCATATTGATACGGTAGTTAAGAGAGGTTGTGTCCTTTTAATTAAATATGTTTAGATTTGTCATTTTTTCTTGAGTAGCTTTTTCCCTTTAACACTCAAAAGTTTAGAGTAAGTGTGTCTTCCAGGGAGAAATATGGCGGATTGAATGTCTTCTGTCGGCAAGTTGCCGATGGAGATAATTATCTGGTGATTGATGATAGCCAAGTATAAATCTTGGCTATCAAATTCACTCTAGAAATAAGAGTGAAAAGAGTTAAATTTCCTAAATCGTGAGCCTGAGAAAGCTGTCAGCTCCTGGGAATCAACATCTTACCCAAAAGCCGCATAAGAGCCACAATGGGCATAGAGTCTGCCTCTCTATTTCTGAGACAGATATAATTCATGATTGCATGACTAAGAGAGGTTTCTCTGTCTACCAACAGAAATTTACATTGGGTGTGTGAGCTACTTTCTGGCTTTGATCATTAAAGGGCTGAAGGCAGAACAAAAACATGATCTAATTGTTTGATTCAATAAAGTTTAAATAGTCAATGGATCTTAAGGTAAAGACAGGAGTTGTAATGAGACTGATTTGTTAATAAGATCAAGAGCATTCAATATGGCAAATACTGTACATCATTGGACATTCCAGTGACTGTTGGCATCCTTCAGCAAATTTTTGATGAGCAAATAGAAGTGATAGAGCTGAGATTAAATGGTGAATGAAAATGGACCAGAGATTAAATGGAAAGTGCAATCAAAGAGGACACAGAGACTTTGGAGAATGATAGGGAGAAAGGATTTCCAGAACATCCTGAGCTGGTAGAGATAGAGTTGAGAGAGAGGGAGAAAAAGGACTCAGTGTACAACTTGGAATGAATCCAGAGTGAAATGCTGTCAAACCTTTGGCACTTTTATTGGAAAAAGAATGGAATAAGTGTAAATGGAAGATACGTTTAAAAAAGAAGAAGGATGGAAACCACAACAAATACAACAGGAAATGGGAATGGAAGATACAGAACTGGGTATGAATTAATGAATACATAATAAAAATCATGGAATATTATTTTAATATATGACCACAGCAGAGAGACTTTTGTGTGGTCAGAGATAGAAAGACTTATTGTTTAACATGGAGGAATGGTTGTAGAAATTATTGGCGACAACGCTGATATGCTTGATTCGAAAAAGCTATTACTGGAATTTATTAATAACAATAATTAGAGAATCCCTTTTGGATTTTTTGTGTAAAAAGGAAAATGAATTAACCTAAGACGTTTGGGTTGGAAGATTTGGAAAATATTTCCTAACAGAAAGTAGATCAGCTGGATGTCAGTGAATATTTTTAATAGTTTTTTTATGTAACTGGCAAACAGAAAATCCTTTTTATTGTCCTTTTTATTGTTCATCTTTTCTCTTTTATTTTCTTCTGTTTTTTTGGTTTTCATTTGGTGTTCTCTGTTTTTGTTTTTGTTTAGATTCATTTCTTTTATCTTATTGTATTATGAAAAAATATTTAATAAAATCTTATTTTTTTAAAAAAATGTTTAGAGTAGGACATGCGATATTTTGTGGAAATTTACCTGCTAAACTTCTCTTTTTGTATATTTAAAGATTTAGGAGCCCAAGCAAAAAGAAACATGGCAATCTTTCATCAGTTAAAAATAGCTCAGTTGCACCAGCACTGGAGCATCAAAATTATTTAATTGAAAAGAGTTTCATTAGTTTTACTGGGGTGGTCTCAAGATCCAATAAATGAATAAGCTCCTGGCAATGCAACATTCCCACTTCATCCCAGAGGTGTACAGCTTGTATTAACATACTAATCAAATTTTAATGAGGCAAATATTTGCTTACTTTAAGTAGATTATATACCGTATTTCTAACAAGGCTACAGAACAGACAATAGTTTAAACAAGGAAAATGGGCTATAGATCAAGGGATGAACTGAAACATGAGACATTTAACTATACCTACCACACACAAAAACATTGACCTCACTCATTTTTTTCTTTGTGACATTCACATAGCAATATATTTCTGGTTACCTGGCTGAGATATATTAGCTGGTCACTTGGTGATCATTTTAAGTAGCAATTACTTGCCGAGCAGCAAATGAGTGGCCAGCTCTCTGTGCCATGATAACCAAGGAACCACAAAGAAGCTTCAGCCATGCCACTTAGATAATATAAGAACTGAGTTGAAGTGAAGCACAGCTAACATTCAGTTGCTCATCTCCAAAATGATAGCAGTGGTGACTTGTCTTTTAAAACTGTGCAAAAGCAAAAAGGAAGACATTTTTGCACACTGTGAAACACTTTGCTAACAACAAGTGACACATACACAGAATGTCAGTCTAACAGATCTGTGTATATCTGATTTCATGTCAAATTAGGGTCATGATAAGTCACATTATGGTCAAGATCATGGCTTTCATTATTTTTTCCTGGCACTCTATGCACAGAAATAGAAGAAAAGTAAACAAAGGCTTTGGTCTGGAGAGATTTATAATCTCAGATAATACAATTTGGTGTTCAGCAAAGATAACTGTTCTGGAGATACCAAAGACAAGCAAAATCTTTATTACTTCCCAAGAGCATGATCACATGGCAAGGTTACTTTCAAAATCCTTTTATAGCCCAATCCTATTCATGTTTACTTGGGCATAAGCCACTCTTTTCTCACTAAACCTTACTCTTAAATCAGTGGACATAGGATTGCTGTCCTGTGTCAAACCTCTCTTTCTGATTAAATTCGTTCTGTCTTACAGCAGTGTTCAAACAGGCACACTTAAGTCCCCTGGTATTTCTTAGCATAGCAGAAAGCAAATATTTGCAATAATAGTTTGCCCAAGACTGCACGCATTTTGCAGTAAATATATTCAGTCTTTCATTAAAAACAACAGCAGCAACTTACAGAACCATGTCCACGGCTGAACATTTTACTTTCTTAAATGGTGTATCCCCCCCAGTCACTGACTGCTACTTGTAACCTTGAGTTTAAGTTGGACAAATTTGTTTTTCTGGAGGTTTATTAATATATATGGCTTTGCCAATCTAACCCATGCACAACACGGAAATCCCCATGCCAACAATCCAATCAACTAAAATTTTCTTTTGAAATCCTTGTAATATAACAGCCCCTCCCACCACATACCACTAATACATGCAAAAAATAACTGCTTAGGTTTTTCCTTGTGAATGGCCATTAACTGTTCCCAAATGTGTGTTTCAATTTATGGTCATGACAAGTCATTTCAGCAGGGATCGACAATTAGGTATGCCACCATTCTTCCATGACCATGTTGTATTCTCATGGACAACTGTCTGAAGTCTGCTTGCCAGTGGTAGGCAAAAGTGGGTGGAGCAACAGCTTTGGCTTTTACAAGTAAATGACACAGCACACATAGGGCTGCCATACATCTGAAGTTTCTCAGATGTATATGGGATTTGTCCTCCGAAAACAGCATCTGGGTGGATTTTTTAGAAATCGGGAAAATCTGGGCATATGGCAGCCCATATCGGAAGTGTTACTATTATTTTTTAGCCAAAACAAAACAAGCTCCAGATTTTAATTTTTTGAAATATGACAACCCTACCACACACCTCTCCACCCTCTATCCAAACAAGAGGCTTTATCACAAATCAGAGATACATTTCAGCTGATAAAAACGCTCAATGAGAGCATGTACTAGGGCTGCTGATAGGCACAGCTGTACTGTTTTGCCTCTACTGCTGCTGCTGCTGCTGCTGCTGCTGCTAATATTTATTTATATCCCACCTTTTTCCTAGTCCTGGACTCAAGGTGGTTATATTATACTACTGTATATCACCTGCTATATTATACAAGTTGGTGATATGTCAATTATCTTATAAATAACTAACTAAACTAGCCTGGGGATAGGGTTGCAGCATGGAAAGAATCTGAAGGCCAGATAGAGACAGTTCCCAAGCCGGTGATTCCTTGGGTAGAGCCTTGCCTCTGTTTTGCTTAACAAATTTCCAGGAGAAACCCATACACTGGGCAATTTAATGCTGCTGATGCCTTTCAACTGGTACTAAAGTGTTTATTCCGCAAGGTTCACTTAAACCCCAAAGAAGTTGCTGAGGATGCTGACAGATTTGGCATACATGGCCATCAGTTGTCCCAAACCTGTTGCAAGCAGTTGCAACCACAAACAGCAAGGACAACACAGGAAGAACTGCCAGTGAGTGAATATTGCAAGAGAAAGATGTGCACTGCATGTTCATCTAAGGTAAAGGTAAAGGTACCCCTGCCCGTACGGGCCAGTCGTGTCCGACTCTAGTGTTGTGCGCTCATCTCACTTAAGAGGCTGGGAGCCAGCGCTGTCCGCAGACACTTCCGGGTCATGTGGCCAGTGTGATGAAGCTGCTCTGGCGAGCCAGCACCAGCGCAGCACACAGAAACGCCGTTTACCTTCCCGCTATAAAGCGGTACCTATTTATCTACTTGCACTTAGGGGTGCTTTCGAACTGCTAGGTGGGCAGGAGCTGGGACCGAAAGACAGGAGCTCACTCCGCCGCGGGGATTCGAACCGCCGACCATACGATCGGCAAGTCCTAGGCACTGAGGTTTTACCCACAGCGCCACCCGCATCCCGCATGTTCATCTATTTCCCTTCAAAATAGCTTGGTGGAAATAGAGCAGGAGGACATTATTTGCTTCCCACTTAAATGTATACTGGTATGGAGTCTATATGATTTCTTGAACACAACTGGTAGTTCTCAATTGGGAGCCGCCCAGAGTGACTGGGTAAACTCAGCCACATGGGCGGGGTATAAATAATAATAATGATGGTGATGATGATTCTCATTTGACTTGCATCCGAGAACACAGGCTTATGCTGTCAGGCTACATGCCAACTTTCAATAGTCTATACAATCTTACAGATGTTGTTCTTGTCTTTATTATGTATTTTCTGTTTTTTAACTTGTATTTTTAGGTAGTGAACTGCTCTGAGAACTACAGGTGAAGGGCAGTATACAAATTTAACAAACAAACATTTCTACTTAGAATTAAGTCCCAGAGGTTCAATGGGAAAAGCAGTTAAAAACACAAACATATATTTAACTAAGGAACATAACATCCAGAACAAGGTAACTTCCAAAACAGCCCTCACATACCGACTAACTCAGTCTAACATGATTATAATGTATAGGCAAGCTAATGGAATTATTTAACTGCCAGTAGGATGATGTGAACCTTGACTAGGATATTTTTTTAATAGGCATATCCCCTGATTACTTAATAATTCTCCCGTATAATTCACACTCATATGAATCTATATTTATATGTACAAGGTTACCACACAAAAGGATTAAATTATACGTTCTGTGTTATGCTATGTGTATTATGCCATAGTGCACCATTTCTAAGAAATACCACTCTTAGATATGTGAATAACTGGGCGGGGGGGGGGGGGAGAGGAAGGCTTAAGTATAGTGTTCTCTGACTAATTTCTTCTTCAACCCCAACCTTCAGAACTGGGCCACAGGGATCAGTGCATCTGCTATAATTAATTTATGGCCAGATTGATGGAACCAGATGGGAGGTCATTGTGATTCAGAAATTTGAAAAGAATAGGAAGGTGTATAGTAGTATCCCAGTTTTATATTATAAAAGATAGTTTGGGGTTTCACAAATTATTCTGGACACATACATGTACCTTAAACAAGAGTTTCCTCTGAAGTTCTCATTCTTTCAATACACATATGCTAAATCACATATGCTTAATCCATTGACTTCAAGCAAAGCTGATGCCACAGACTGTAACTACAATGCTATGGGAAATAGTCTTTTATGTGTTGCCCACCACATGGAGCTTAGAGTCATTTCTTTTACAGGTCATTCCAAGAGAATGAACATTCTGTGTCTAAGTACAATATACATATGACTTCTCTTTGTATTCCATGCCTGAAGCGAGGGTGCTATTTAGTTTGGGGGAGGAACAGACAATCATCTCCATTATGTTTAAGACAAGGATTAATGTTGTCCCTTCCTGCTGAAACCTGAAATGGCATCCCTGGCCTAAAGCTTCCATTAGATGCCTCTATCCAATTAATGCTGCAAAAACATTGAGTATCATGGATTATGGGAAGTACCATCTATTCTAGGGTCCAACAATCAGAAGAGGCAGGGCCAAATCTGGCAACTGGGTAGTTACATCTATATTTCTCCTAGCGTTCCTTATGAGCTAAGGCAAAAGGGACTGTGGAAGGAGTGATGACTGTTGAAATAGGATTTACTGGCAGTCCATTTTCACTTCCAGTCTCGCTGATTACCAGTTAAAGGCATTATCCAACTAAGTTACTTAATGTACCTAAGTCATGTCCAGAAATTTTGGTATGAGTGAACATAAGAGTAGAGCTAACATTGGATACAACCCTACTAATCAACTTCCTTAATTTTGGCCACTTCTATGATATTGCTCTGCTTATGCTGACTGCTTACTTGTTAGAAATAAATGCTACTGAATTAATCAGGGCTTGCTTCTCATTAAGCTTGTACATGATTGGGTTGCCATTTGCCAGTTAGCATTGTTCTTTTCAGAAAAAAAAATGAAAACTTAAGAGGATGCCTTGATTTTAGCAACTCTATTGGAAAATAAATGAACTGGCATGTATTTTTGGTTCTAGTCATTTTATTCATTTGGTTTATTTTCTTATAATTAAACAAATGGTGGATGTATATTATTTTTATTCGAAGTTGACCTAAGTTGTAGCAGTTTCTACAAAGAGCACACAGCAATATTTCAGCTAATTAGATACTAAGTTTTTCATAATAGTATGTGGTTCGTTTGATTGTTTTGCCTTAGCAAATATGAGTAAGAATGGTGCAACCTAGATCACTATCTGTGTATCATATGCTATAGTGTTGTCTGTTGGTAGACAATGAATGATTTAGCATGTGGGTGAGGTGTAAAAAGAGCTATTTTCTTTCATTTTTGCATTTTTCAGTCCTGTGCCGAAAAATAGATCTTGAATAATTGATAAGGATTTTCTATCATTTCTCATGAAAAACTCATGAGATTCAGGTTTGCTGCATGATGTTGATAAGACAGGAGGGTTAATACTGCAATTATACTGTATATTGTGTGGGTAGCATATTTAAAGTTTAACAAACCCATTTTAAGACAAAAGACAACATTTTGTGCTTATCCCAGAAATGATTTCCCTTTCACAGGGTTGTTAGCTTTTTCTTTTTAAGTGCAAAACCCCAAAGTGCATCTAGCAACTTTCAGCACTAGTACTTGGTGAAACTGTGTTGTGTTTTCTTTTCTTTTCATTTCTTAAAAAAAATCAAATTGGAAAAAGATAATATTTTAAATATTATGTTCAGTTATTGAATAAAAGGATGGTACTACATTAATTGTAAGGAACGCGGGTGGCGCTGTGGTCTAAACCACTGAGCCTAGGGCTTGCCGATTGGAAGGTCGGTGGTTTGAATCCCCAGGACGAGGTGAGCTCCCATTGCTCGGTCCTAGCTCCTGCCAACCTAGCAGTTCAAAAGCATGTCAAAGTGCAAGTAGATAAATAGGTACCACTCCAGTGGGAAGGTAAACGGCGTTTCCGTGCGCTGCTCTGGTTTTGCCAGAAGCGGCTTAGTCATGCTGGTCACATGACCCGGAAAAATTGTCTGCGGACAGTAAAGCGAGATGAGCGCTGCAACCCCAGAGTCGTTGGCGACTGAACTGTCAGGGGTCCTTTACCTTTACCTTTTACCTTTTACATCAATTGAAAGGTTTTGTAACTCTCCGCCCTCCCCTGCTTCTAACGTGTTGGGTCTGTGTGGAAATCTAATGGCCGTATAAGTCCTAGCAAGATGGCAAATGTCAAAGTTGCTGTGGTAGCAACCACAGTAACTTCACAACACACCATTTATCAGAGATTCAAAGCACTATTCAACAGACCACAGTGACACCTGACTCATTTCTTTGTCCTCCTCAAACAATTACTTTGGGATTGCAGAATGCGCTCAGTTGTGTGGCTCCCTCAGCCTTGTTCCCATAGTCCTTTGAATAGAAAGGCTGCATGAAACACTGGGATACACACGTTTATGCACTATTCACAAGAGAGGTGAAAAAGTCTGCCATCTGCTCAAAATACTTGTCTGTTATCTTTTTATTCAATGTGAAGGCACATCTAATATGTGTGAATCCACGAGCATAACCTTTATAATAGAAAGCTGAAAGTACACAAGAACAATGAAGCAATCACTACAAAATCATGGACAAAACGAAGCCTCTGCCCTTATTGAGGTGAATATTAGTGATAAAAAAGCAGGAGGAAGGAATATGAATTCTCTACCTTTCCATTGCTACTGTTCTTCTCTGGCTCCTGAGTATCAACTTCCAGAGAGGAAGCCATGTTAGTTTATTGCAGCAAAACAAACAAAAGCTTCAGTGACACCTCAAATACTAACAATTACATCACAACAAAAGCATTTTGTGCCTCAAAAATGAGCTATGGAAGGTGCAAATATAACGCAACGTCAGGATCTTTGTGTGTTTTTCCTTTCTTGAATTAGTTTAGAATATGCAAGACATACAACTTGAAATGACTATGGTTTCCTGTGAAACCATCTCCTGGCTTTCTGGTTCAAAAGGAGCAAGGAAAAATATATGACCTCTTTTTCCCTTGGGGTGGCAGGAGAAAACACAGAACGTTTACTTTTTGCAAGCCCAACCATGTATTACTGTTATTGTTTGGCAATATCTCCCCCTCTTTTGATTAATTGCTTAATATTGTTTAAAGTCCTTATCTGAGGATTTTATAGGAATTGAGTCGTGGATTGTCATAGCTGGCATTTTGTATTCATTAATGCCATTTGAAAATACGAAATGAAATTCACTGAAACATGCCTGCCTGACAAAGTGACATGTGGCATTGTGTAATCCTAATGGATAGATGGTATCAGGTCCAGAGAATCCATCATAGATCATAAATCTGAACAAAAAATAAACATAAAATCCTTTGCCGTGATGTGATTAAAAGAAGGCAGTATACACTCTTTGTGATGGCCTACATATTGAGATGCCCCACTCTTTTTAACAAATAATGTTTAAAAATACAGAATTGCATCCAGTACATATTGCAGTTCCATTCATGCAATGTTTCTCTCCTGCTTCCTGCATGAACCCAAAGAAGGAAAAAGGAAATGCCTTTTTTCCTACACAGCTATTTTAGGGTGAAACTAGAACTGGTTGGTAGCCATGATTGTTATTTGTATATGTGTCTAAACTGGGAGGGGAGCTACTAATTTTTACAACAAATCTTATGCACAGGTGGGGGAAGCTAAACCCCTTCTGGCTTATCGCCCACCCATGCTTTATCACTGCAGGCACCATTTGACCAGCCCATCTGCTATAGGAAGTGAGCTAGACATGTTGTTGAGTGACAGAATGCCATGAGATAAGGCAGGAGGGTTCAGCTCCCACCACCTGTGTGCACATTGTACCTCAATTCAGAAGTGAGTGTGGCAGATAGATGAATAAACACAGCTGCCCAGATATGTCTGATTTGGCTCCAGGAATGCTTTTTGGCATTATATCAGTCATAGACAGGTGCAGAGCAATCATAAACTCTTGATCCACCACACAGGATTGAATTAGGAAGTGGTGGTGATCTCCAAGTTCCATTGTGGAGGTCTCCATTTCACCTACTGAAAGCATAGGCAAGTGGAAGCTACTGCTTTATCTCTGTCAGTGGTAGCCAGCATAAATCCCAGACCCTCCTAGTATCCCTATTTTCCAGGGATGTCCCTGAGTTAGAGAAGCCTTCCCAGTTTCTGATTTGATCCCAGAATATCCCACTTTTCCTTAGGACGTCCCTATTGTCATTGGAGAAATGTTGGAGCCATCTGAAGGCAGCCCTATACAGGAATATTTTTCAATATTCAATTATGATTTTATATATGTTGGAAGTTGCCAAGCGGCTCAGCCCCTTTATTGAAAGTTTTTTGGGAGGCGGCCCCCCAGGCCCTCACAGAAGGGGTTGAGCCCCCACAAAGTTCTGTGGTGGCCGTATGTGCACATTGTGGGGTGTGCTCACATCACATGCGCAAGCCACAGGGCATGTTTGCGTCACATGTGCAAGCCGTGGGGCGCCTGCACGAGACGTCAACACACCACAGGGCATGAGCGCATGGTGTGCTGATGTCATGCAGCTCCGGCCCCTCAATCACGGGGGCAAGGTGGCACCTGTGATCAAATATGTACTTCCACAGCAACCTAGCCCCACCCCCCACCCCCGTGCTGATCTGAGGTACAGGTTGCTCTTAAAATATACTTCCTTAGCTAAAGGTAAAACCAAAGTATTTTAGAGCAGATGATGTTGTCTAACTTCATGAACTAGTTCAGTAAGAGCAGGAAATAGAAATTCAGTAGTGTGCAGTCTACAAAATAAAAATAAAGGTGATTTTAATCCACATATTTTCAGGACAAAATCAGTACTATGTGGACTCTGTGATGCACCTGGGTATTGTCAGTTGTTCATGTTTCCTTTTCTTTGGTTGTTAATGGTGGGATGCCTGATCCCACAGAAATTGTTCAAGTTAATACGATACATTGGCGGTGAATGATGATGTTGCCTTGAAGCGAGCTTTTATTGTGGATCATGCAGTTGCACATGGGTTTATGCTGTTCAAATTTTAATGAATGAAATCAAGCCAAGCCCTTTAGCAAAACAACAACAAACCTTTTTTACTGCGGATTTTATATCCTGCAAGCTGACCTCTGGGAGTGATGATTATCCGTTTGTGTTCATTTAAAAAGATTTATTTAGTTGACGGAATTACCATAAGATTGCCTTTTTAAACGGGCTATTTGCTAATGGAAAGCAACGTCAAGAGCATTATGAGATTATTGCTTCATTTCAAATAATGTACAGAGATAGTCAAAGGTTAGTATCACTGCTTTACTTCTGTTTTGTTTTTAAATGTGTATCATGCTATCTCTGCAATAGAGAATGGGACACGGAAGAGGATGAACAGACTTCTCTGCAGTCTTACAGTACAAAGGCTAGGATTCTGAATTTACCTATACTAAGGCTGCATTAACATGTGTCTTACTGCGTCAGTTTAACTGATTATAAGGCTAGTGCTTCTGTCTCCTTTTCTAATTTTCCTCTCACACTGTACATGCCTGTTGTGTCCCGTCTTGACCGCTATACCCCCATGTTGCAGTAAATGTCATTCACATGTCATTACTCCATGCCGTCCGTCTCCTACGCTCTGTCATTCTTCTAGGTTTTACCTTTTCAACACGACTTTCTATGCTAAATACTGGCCCGCTTTCTCATCAGGCAAAAAGAAAGAAAGGTGTGAGCTTTGAAATGGGCAGGGAGCACAGTGCATGCCAGTATGTAGCCTTATGGCTCATCACGTCACTGGCTGTATCATGAACCCATGGAAAAGGTGGAGAAATTGCTGCAAATTTCTGTGTTAAGCGGACTGCAAACCAGGCATTTGTTTTTGTCAAGTGAATTCTCTCCAGCTTGTTAAGCTGAGAGCAAGACACTCAAGTGTTGAGTCATAGGCTTATTCAGGCATTGGTGGCTTTGTCAATAAGATCCTGCAAATTGTTTTAGTAAAAAATTGTTACACTATAGAGGTTTGCTTTGAAATGGAAATACGTGGTGAAATCAGTCAACATGAATAATGGATTCCAGTGCAACATTGTTTAGGGAACTACAAATTCTTTGTTCTGCAAGAATCACGTGAGAGCAAATGGCCAGCACACAGAAGAAAGCGGGTCTTTGTTAAGATACTACTTCCATGTACAATTCTGACAACATTATTAACATTATTAACATGAAGCAAAATATCTGCTTAAGTGGCATTTGTTTTCCTCTAGGCTTATTTGATAACCTTTCTCTCTTGATTACATTTTGGGGCCTGGGAATGAACTGAGTGGCAATGTGTATATGCATGATGGTACTTGGAATTTTTTATGAAGCAAGTATTAATTTAGGACTAACAAAAAACATGGATAATTTTTTAATTTAGTCTTTACTGCAAGGAAATGCTTAGGGCCAGTCTCTCTCCAACAGAACCATTATATAGGTTCTAGCATTGCTCATTTAAGTTCAGTAGACATTCTAAACTACAGGTTGAAGCCTTGTTAGTAAAACTAGCCATGGTAACTGACTCAGCTTTAGTTTGTGAGGAAGGCATAGAATAGACAAATGCTGTTACTATATTGTGCTGGTCTTCCGCTAGTCTGTCGAGGGGCCCACTGTCAGGTCATGACCTCATCTAAAGTGGGTCACAGCTGCAAATATATTGCACAAAATTATGAAAAGGTTCCCCAGATACATGTTTGGGTTATACCTGTAGGTAGGTCCTGGGTCTGAACAAGTTGAAGGCTGCTGTGATATAGGAACTATTTCTTTGCTTAGGTATTTATACCCTGTTTTAAAAAACAAAAGACACCAGGGGCTAGAAGATGAAACTTTTATAGGTTTTACAACATATTTTCTACCACCTCTTCATATACTTTATGTGCATGAATCATAGCTATTATTTTTTAAAAAACCAAGTAGGCAACACAGGGGATTTTGTTCTTAAGGGAATAAGTCAGCAAAGGCATAACAGACAGCCTTCATAGTCAAGGTTTCTGCTGACAGGATAGATTTCCCAGGATCAACATTGGAATCTGAAAACCACTTCAAACATGATTGATGTTCTAATTAGGGGGCACTTACAGAAAAAGGGCATGTTGATTGCTTGTACATTTTTTGTTTCATGTGTACTGGCACTGTAAGGCATTAGCCACAGCTCCCCAGTGCACATAACAGAATAGTACTATGTGCAGTCATCATCATGATCAACATTCAATTTGCATGCTTTTTTCCAGTATGAAAATGCTATCTAAATAGGCAGTCCTTCCATCTGAAAAGGCCCCATTTCTTAACTACTATAGGGGAAACTAATGACAGTTTTATGCTAATTAAATGGCAAATGTATTGACTCAGATTGCTCTGGGGTAAATGTTTGGTGCTGGATCACATCTGCCCTATTCTTAGTGGTCATAATTGTAATTGTCCTTATACTTTACATCATAAAGCAGTGTCAGGAAGTGATAAAAATAATAACAATATAGATTTTAGAAAATAGATTTCAGAAAATAGCACAGTGTGAGTTTTATCTTTATAGCAGAAACTCCCACCCCCCCAGCATCTTTGCTTCATCTGAATTTGCATATGGAATAATATTCCAAAACTGGTTCTTCTTCAGTTTAGTACTATGTATTTGGGGGTCTATTGACCACAATAAAGCTGTGTGAGAGAGTTTAAATCAATGCAGCATTCTACTAAGAACCATTAGGGATACTTCATACAATATGGTGTTTGTCTTTGGCATGTACACATTAAACATATAATGGATGCATATAACATATACATGGCATACATATAATGGACACTTTGCAGAGGTTTGGACTAGATGACCTTTGGGGGTCCCTTTCAACTCTAGGATCCTGTGATAACAAACATGTGCTTGTAACCACACACATAAAACCATCCCCTAGACTAAATTCCTGTGATATTTACTTCTGAGTAAATCCCAATAGATCTGAACAAACACAGGACCAGGTTGTACACACACACACACACACACACACACACAATATTATGTGTATTCCACCTTTCAACAGCTGAAATCATGCTCAAGGCAACTTACGACATGATAAAAATACATAGCTACAACTTAACAAAACTAGTCTTAAACAATAAATAGAACATTAAAGAATATATCACCAAACTAAGCAATTTCCATATAAATCACAAGATATAAACTAAAGATAGAAAAATCAACAGCAACAACCCCACAAACACCCTAGCCCAAGAATCAGTTCAGCAGCCTCAGCGTTCATAGCTGGAGTCAGTTGGGGCCCTGCCCTCCTAGGCCAGGTGGAAAAAGACCTGCAAGGCAGGGAGCAGGTCTTCCAGGATTCACAGCAGAGATAGTTGTAGTATCAAGCATTTCCTCCTTTATTTGGTAATGCCAGGTTTTATAATTTCTTTTAGACATGGTAAAATACTGTTAGATAATTACTTATTATTATTATTATTATTATTATTATTATTATTATTATATTGTTAGATAATTACCTATCAGGCACTATTAATGTGGAGGGAAAGACTTTTAGTGTGCAGATTGGAATTTTGTGAATCAGCTAAATTCAGTGAACTTCAAATGGAAATATTTGGTTTTGGGTTTGGGTTTGAGGTAGAGTTCCACAGTCTACTAAATCTATCCTAGTTAAGAAGATCATTCTACTTTGACTTTTCAATTCAATCTAACTTAGTTACAGGATCTGACCATTTCACAGTGTAAGCAGCGAGGCCTTTTCAGATTACTTTTATGTTCACACTTATTTGGAGCATCTCCCCAGCCATGCGGTGTGGGATTAAAGAAAGCAGGAGTTAAAGGCAAATTAGCATTTGCTTTTCACAAATCATCTGGAACTAAATTAAATAAACCCTTTTTGTCCTGTGTGACCTTGGACTGGCTACTGTGGAAGAGAATTGGACAGTGTTTTTATTGAATCTGGCTCCTAACAGTATAAAACAAAACAAATCAAATTTAATTGATTTGATCCTTCTGTTTGCTCCACTCTGGGACACAGCAAATATTTACTTGTACAACCGCATTAAATAATTTGAGTAAATTTGAGGAAATGAGGCTCTTACAAACAAGGAAATTTAAATAATACATGGGTAAAGCTGCTTTTAAAAAGTAAAGTTTTAAAATATTTGCTTTTCATTCACTTGTCAGATATCACATTCCTCTTTCTTAGCTGTTTCAAAGCCTGTTCTAGCTACAGTATGTAACAAATATAACTGAAATGTTGGGTGAAATATGGGCTTTTCAAAATTAATAGGCCAGTCAAAATGTGGCTTTGTTTAAAGTTGGCAGCAAACCCCCATTGATGAAATGTAATTTTTTAATGACTAGATAGAGTTTAAAACTAAGCCATGTGAAATTTTCCCAGAACTAATGTCAAGTGTTTGTAATCAAATAAGATG
The DNA here is from genome assembly GCF_964252035.2 of Podarcis erhardii. Lineage (NCBI taxonomy): Eukaryota > Metazoa > Chordata > Lepidosauria > Squamata > Lacertidae > Podarcis > Podarcis erhardii. Next base: position 98,138,443 of record NC_138497.1, on the reverse strand, counting down.
ACTAAACATTTGCAGTTTTTGTGTGATGAAGCTATTTGTGAAATTAATCATCAGCTTTTGGGCTGCTTAATGAAATTATCCTAGAATTTATAGCTTGGAAAGTATCCATTGCAACCAAGCAAAATAATGCAATACAGTATGATCTGAATATAAGAAATGTTCCCAAATAGTATTTAGTATACCTTTGGTCTTTTATTCTGTTTTTGTCTTGTATTATTATTATTATGTTATGCCCTGCCTTTTTATCTGACATGACGCAAGACGGTGTACAGATAGAAACAAGAACCGCTAAAAATGTAGAAAAACCGGTCATTAAAATACGATTAAAATATTGATAGAATTAAAACAATATACATATCTAACATCTGTTTAAAAGATACCAATAATTACAAACATGGCTCTCCTTCCTCCTCTCGCCCTCATTTTATTCTCACAGCAACCCTGTGAGATATCATAGAACTTTAGAATGGCAGGGACCCCCAAGGATCATCTAGTCCAACTAAGGAAACAGCAAGTGGCTCAAGGTCACCCAGTGAGCAGCCTCATGGCCAAGTGAGTTTTGAAGCCTGGTCACCCCACCCCATTACTCTAAAACCACTGCAATGCTGTCCCAGAGATCGACCGGCCCACTCCTGAAGTGTAGATCCGCAGATAGGAGGGGTGACTCCATCTGGCCCCTCACACCCACCCTGTCCCTCCCCTCCACTGCGAACTGGTCTATAAAGCTGTTTATTACTATTGATAATGCTAACAACAACAACAAGAAGAAAAATAGGTGCCTTGGTAAGGTAAGATACCCACAAAGTTCCATTTACCACTATTCTGGATATCACTCTTATCAGCCCTGAGCCAACAGAACTGGAGCACATTCATTTACCCAAATTGAAAACCTTGACTGAAGAACTGGGTTTCAGTCTTTGCTGTTGGATTATTGGGTAGGAGGAGAGAAGGAAGGACTGAATAGAGGATGGAGCATGTGACTCTCAGTCTCAGGGGCATGGGTTTGAGCCCAAGGTTGGCCAAAAGTTTATTGCATTGCTGGGGTTGATGACCTTTGTGGTCCTTTCCAATTCTATGATTCTAGATAAGGTTTTTTCCCCCCTATGGATTGGGTAGAAATGAGAGGAAAGAGAGAAAGTCTGGATCCATCTTTCCACATGCTCATGAGCCTCCCTTTTCCCCAGACAGATTATTGGTGCCATTGCTGAGTTTCTGACTGGGAATCTATATTAATTAAGTAATCAATAAAATTTAAAATGTGCTTTGGCTTGGCTCCTGAAAGTTTAAAGACAGGGGGGTGGATGTGGATGAAAGTACTACGATATAAACTCTGAAATTAGGTTTCAGAATATGCCATCAGAGTCACCTCTAGTTATATACCGCCCAACAATAAAATGAATGGAATATTTGAACAAATGAATTTGGCAGTAAATAAATCAAATGTAATCTTTTAGGGTTCTGCTCTTGATGTTTCACAAAAAGGTGGACAATAGGTTAGTAAATTATTTGCATGTTTTATTGCAAGCGTCCAATGGGCCCCCTGTGGATGAAGTCCTCTTGTCGTAAATGGCAGCCAATGCCCTTTTGACCTTTTCAATGCATCATCTGAGGTGGTAATGGTCATCTGGCTATCATCGTTTGCTGTGACTCCATCTGGACAACCAGCTGGCAACCAGACATATGGAAAAGACTGACGGTGGAAGCAGGCTCACAATGGCAGCCGAGCTATACTCAACAGATGCATTAGCAGTTGTGTCCAGTTAGGTTCGCAGAGGGCAGAAAGCTGGTTCTGTTTTCTTTGTTTCATGTTTGAATGGGGTGTTTGTTACATGGTAGATACAGGAAAACCTTTTCTTTTGAGTTAGATGTATCTAATATTCACAAAATAATCAGCTGTTTCCAATGGTTTATCAAGCTAAATATACTACCTCCAAGTACTGTATTCCTAACGTAGAAGTCTGGTGCATTTGAGGGAAGAAGAAAAAACAGCTAAAGGCAAAAAATGAAATTTACATATCAAATCTGAAAAGATCTTAAAGATATTGGTCAGACCTCTTAAAACTGAACACAGGCCCCATAACCTTCAGAAAAATAAAAATGAAAATTTTCAAAAACAAAAGCACAGTGTACAGTGTCCCTTTCAGACCAAAGATAGGTTAAAGCAGAAGTTAAAGCTGTTGATGGCAATGAAGAACTAACGAGACTTTCAGGGAAGGTTGAACTGCTTTTCAAATTATTATGTATAATCACTCAATTTTCTGATGTTACAGTTGCACCATGTCAATCTATTAAATGTTGACTGCAATACAGAGTTGAATACAAAAGGATGTTTGCAATGCTGGATTTATGTATAGGCTGAAGCCTAGGGCCTCTAAATCTAGGGGGCCTCACCAGCCTGCCCTCTCCCCACCAGGCAGACTCCCCTCTCCCAAAATTGCAAACCCAATACTTCATGTGAGGGCAGGACAACTTGGGCCTCTAAATCTAGGGGGCCTCACCAGCCTGCCCACTCCCCAGTGCCGCAGTCTCCCCTCTCCTCGGGAATTGCCCCTGGAAATGCAGCAGGAAATTCTGTTTGTGGTTATTAAGTTTTAACTCATTAATTTGGCTCAGTAAAGTATACCTTTTCTATTATGTCTCTAACAGGTGCAGTTGGGAAGGTTAATAATATGCTGCAGGAATAAAGTTTATTTTTCTATAGGTTAAATCTAAGAGTAGAAATCTTTTAAAATGCAATGTTAGATTATAAGTGCAACCTAAACAGACATTGTATGATTGGAAAGCATGATAGGCTCAAATCCCAGGTGGTTTTGTTGTTAACCTATGTGAAAATCATGAAGAGCTATTAGCAGGGGTAGGCAACCTAAGGCATGTTTTTACATGAGTAGAATGTCTCCTTTTATTTAAAATGCATCTCTCGGTTATTTGTGGGGCCTGCCTGGTGTTTTTACATGAGTAGAATGTGTGCTTTTGATTAAAATGCATCTCTGGGTTATTTGTGGGGCATAAGAATTTGTTCATTCCCCCCCCCCCCATATAGTCCGGCCCACCACATTGTCTGAGTGGCAGTGGACCGGCCCACTGCTGAAAAAGGTTGCTAACCCCTGGCTATTAGGATCTGTGCCTTGGATCAACATTTTTTTGTGGTGCTGGCAACCACCAGATCTGTAACTTTTGCTATGCAGTCTGTAATCTTTAATTTGATTATGTTTGCTTATGTGGGGGTAGATCCATTTTAATTCTACTGGAACTGAATTTTACCCAGCCGAGAAAGCAAAGAGAGGGTACATCTGTGTGCTTTCTCTTTATCTGGGGTGGGCAGGTAGGGGCAGAGAGGAACTGACCTGCAAGAGGAAGGAAATACACAACCAGAAGGTGGAGTTCCAATGACACTTTCTCAAAAGTAAATCCAGTGAAGTTTATTTCCAGGTAAATTGGTACAAGATTGCATCCTGAACAAGATACAAATTACAAGATGTTTTTCATAGTAACTACCAGAGTTGCCACTTGGGGTCAATGATTTGGGGCCACAGTGGCACATCATACACATGATGCATGACACGTGCCTGTGATGACATATGTGCAACGCATCATCTTGCCCAGCACCGCACAGCTGTACCGTGTTCAGCTTGGTGGTTCTACCTCCTCTGCCTTTTGTACTGCAGCAGCCAAGTACAAAAGCACTGTAGTTAAAAGAATCTGTCATAGGACATTGTTGTGAAACAATAATGAAAGTAAAAACCTGACAGCCCAATCCTATTCATCTTTCACTGTGTGCAGTTAGACTTTTTCCTGAGTAAGAATGGATATGAGTGCAGCCTGAGTGTGTGTGTATATAATATCCTGGCACTCAGATGTGCCTCAGTTATACTTCAGGCTTACCAAGCAGGCTGGGACTTTATTTGACAGTGCTAGGCTGAGTATGTGATACTGCTCTAAATGTTTTTTCTTCTTCTTTTCATTTAAAAAGTGATGCCAAGCAACTGGCAAGAGCCACAGGGCCCAGCATTGTCCAGTCATGGCAGGTGCTGATTCCAGGTTTGATGCGCGCACATTTTACCATTGTAGTCTTTTAAAAATTGCTTTCTCCATAATCCATGATTAGATTAGCTGATATGGTAGCAACTTTATGACAAAAAAGATATAATATGCACCAGTGAAAACAAGGCTAAAAAGAAGACACAAGTTTGAATATTTATGTATATATGCAGATTTTAAAATAATTATTAGAATTTAAAGGCATGTCAGCTCTCTTCCCATCTAATGATTCCTAAAATTATTAAAATAATTTGCAGTCCACTCAAGATCAGCTAGATCTTTTCTTAGTCAATTAATTTATCTCCAGATTACTCCGATCCTGCTCTGAAATCAATTTTGCTACAATTAATACCTCCCATTCAATGCAATAATCACATCATTGCATCCCTAAATAAATTAAATTCAACATAAATAAGGACACTGTCATGATTGGCTTTGAGTGGGGTGGGGGAGTGTGGTGTAGTGGTTAAGAGCGGTAGTCTTGCAATCTGGGGAACCGGGTTCGCGTCTCCGTTCCTCCACATGCAGCTGCTGGGTGACCTTGGGCCTGTCACACTTCTCTGAAGTCTCTCAGCCCCACTCACCTCACAGAGTGTTTGTTGTGGAGGAGGAAGGGAAAGGAGAATGTTAGCCGCTTTGAGACTCCTTAGGGTAGTGATAAAGCGGGATATCAAATCTAAATCCAAACTCTTCTCTGAGACTGCTCTCTTTACCTTCCTTTAGAAAAACGTAATTAAGCTAGAAAAGACAATGATCTGTTATTTGGCCATGCTAATTAAAATCTCAGCTGCCCCTGGGTAAGGGAAAACATGTGATTTCCATTTCCTTTCCAGAGACACTGTATGAAAAACCAAATGCCTCTCTCTATATAACTCACTAACTAAGAATATCAGAAGAGCCCTCCTGGATGAGACCATCTAGTTCAGCTTTCTGTTCTGTTCTCCTTTCACATGCCCATGAGAAGCTTACAAGCAGAACGCATGGACAATAGTGCTGTCCCGCTCATGATTCCCAGCATACTTCATCTGGTACTGGTGGTAGTATATAGTCATCATGACTAGCAGCCATTGATAGCCATTGATTTTTTCTAATCCCCTTTTAAAGTTTTCAAGGTTGGTGGCCACTGCTACATCTGTGCACAAAATGACTATTGGAACAAACAATTATGTTAATTTAAACCACTACATATGCATCCAACTCCACAGAGTTGGATCTTGAAGTTAAGATCCTTGAGAGGGAATTGAATGACATGGCATCTTGCAAAACCAACCTTTTAACAACCTCCCAAAGCAAAGATACAGCGGGACAGTGATTTCCCAGGACAGAACATAGGAGCAGTTTGAGCATATGCAGCTTGATCATTCGTATGTTTACTCAAAAGTAAGTCCTACTTTATCCAGTTTGTTTCCAAGTAAGTGCTTAGAGTTGCATCAATGTGTTCTGACCCTAAACATATTTACTTGGAAGAGTGCTCCACCAAACAAAGCGGAGTTTACTCCTTAGGCATAGTGTTTAGGATTGTAGCCTCCTTCATCCTGAAAGACAAGAAATAAATCACATTAAGGCAAGTAGTGTCTAAGATTCTTCTTCCTAGTCTGGTCAAAATATATAATAGAGTTATTCTTTGTACTTTTATCTCCTTCTTCAGCAAAAAGGATGCACTAAAATTAATAGCTTGAGACAACAACATTCCACCTTGTATTTTCTTTTCAGAACAATCTTCCAAATGTTTATGAATAGGTTGCAGTCTGGCGTATTGGGGCAGCCACTACAGATTATTTCTAGAGCTGACACATTAGATTCATTGTGTTCTGTAAATGAATTGCTGAAGTGAAGCTAACATTGTGTAATTCTAAATCAATTGCAAATTGAGCAGCTCCATAAGCAATTTGTAATCTCCATTTTAGTTCCTTGCACTGTGTGGCTTAGAGACAGACTCTGAGTTATATACGACTAATACTTCTTGGGGGGGGGGGAGAATACAAGAAGGGTTAAATAAAATAAATAAATGTTCTTGTCCAAAATGTTGCTTCACTGAGATACAGGAAAAGTTTATTACATACACTCTCTTTAAACAAAGATGGTATTCCTCCATTTCATATCAATTTCTCTTAAGACCAAAGTGTCACCAGTATCGGAGCAGACAAAATCAGGATTTGAAAAAGCACATATTTATCATCAGAAAAAGTGTGACAGGTGAGATTTGAAGAAAAGCAACTGATACATTCTCAGGGGATGCAGGGCTGATACAGCATCTTCTAGGAACTGGCTGTTAGTCTTAGGCACTGTATCATTCTGTATCTAGTACTGATGCATCCATAAATAAATAATAGGTAATAATATTTAAACCCACACAACATCTTTTGTTTGTTTGTTTGGTTAGTACTAAAAACTAGCAAGTCTATTCCTTCCCATGCCATTTCATATCTATTCAGTCTTAGAAAACAACAATCCTACTTTTCTGAACTTCAGTGCACACTTCCTCCACTTCTAACAAAGCAGCAAATGACTTAATATTCACAAACACCATCCTGCATCCAGGCTATGTTCCTTGAAGCAAAGCTGTTTTGCCTTTTCCTTGCCTTGTATGGCAATGGTGGGAAACTTGTGACTCTACAGACTCTACATATGTTTGAAGACCACAAGTCCCATGATCCCTGACCATGGGTCATGCTGGCTTGGGTTAATGGAAGCTGGAGGCTAGGAACATCTGGCAGGCCAAAGGTTTCCCATCTTTAGTAGAATGATACACTATTGCATTACAGCTGCTGTATCAACATTATGCTGTGTATGAATTACTGTTTACGCTGTGTGTTCTCATTGTTCATTTTTAATTCCATTACCCAGGATCTAGAGCTATACTGTAGATCAGGGTTTCTCATACTTGGATCTCCACCTGTTTTTGGACTACAATTCCCATCATTCTTGACCATTGGTCCTGCTAGGTAGGGATGGTAGGAGTTGTAGTCCAAAAACAGCTGTAGACCCAAGTTTGGGAAACCCTACTGTAGATTCTGATTAAAAGCTGTTTGATAGAACCTGAGCATGGTATCCTTGTTGAAGTCACATTGAATCCCAGTTGTGCACATATCAGAAGCCTTCCTTTCCTTCTGGACTTCCAGGGTTGGAGATGAGGCAGGAAAAAACCCAGGCAAGTCCATCAAGCAATGACATCACCACTTTTAGCTTATCCACACTTCTATTTGGTCCATGACTTCCAGGCATGGGTCTGATAGGTCCCACCACTTTCCCTGGGACAACTCGCTGTTTACTGCTAAATCAGAGGAAACATCAAAGGATAAATTTCCCTTTGGGGGTTCAATATGGAGGCTCACAACAAATGATCAGACTATACTCAGAAATGGCATTACAAGTCTAAATAATTTGTGAAGGTATTTCATTATGATATACTTTACAGAGTAGTTTCATCCTCTAGCCAACAACTTCCTGCTACTTTCTGTCATTCCAGCACCTCACCATTTCCTCATCCAACCACTTCAAGGCACTTACTCAACCCAAGTTATTTGAATGCGTGCAGAGAGGCTTCCTTGCATCTTATGCGTTAGCTGTTTTTTACTCCAGCAGTCAGCTAGGCCCCTCCAAAACTAGTTCTTACTAGTTTTGTGGTCAGACCATATCCTTGTGTACATGAAGCTGGCTTCATTGATAATGGATTTCTACTTCACTAGGAAAAGAATGAATTCCAAACTCTTTAAAATTACATATTTTTTTTTAAATGTTATTTTTGAAAATTTAATATTCTGTGGGAAAATTACACCAATAAGTCCAGCAGTGAAAAACACAAAATTTGCTCTCTTTTTTTACAAGTGGCATGTATAGATGTTACTTGGGAGTAATCTCCTGGGGAACAAAGAGCTCAGGCATTAAATGAAGTATCTCCCTAAACCCCCATGATCCATTCCAAAAATCCAGTATGGTGTAGTGGTTAGAGTGTTGGACTAGCAGTGAGACCACTCAAATCTCCACTCAGCCATAAAACTTTCTGCATGGCTTCTGTCAAGTCATTATCTCTCAGCCTACCTGGAGCTCCTTGGAGAACAGTGGGATACAAATGCTATAAGAAGATAAATAAATAATCAAAAAGGAATGATACCATAGAGAAAACATTAGGTCCTCCTTTTGTCAAGGGGATGAAGCAAGGACATGTGCACATTGGAGAGCTTTGATGGACTGTATATTTCCTAGATAAATAATGTCTGAAAGGCCCAAGGATTAATCTCCTTCAGTACATACACTAAACGAAAATAATTCTTTGTCTTTCTCCTTTCTAAAGTACTGTATGCAATAAATTTTAAAGGCACATATTATGGCGAGATAGACACTTTAGTTGAGTCATTGTGAATAAATAGATAGGTTGAAATTTTACCTAATACAAAAACAGTTGGTTGCAGAATGGAGAAAATCAACACCATCCCACAAATACTGACTGTATGCTTACAGTATGACATTCATACTTTCCCCCTTTCTTTTTACCTTATAGTATATGTTGTACATTTTCCAGTATGTAAAATAACCAAGCAAGTATTAGAAATCACCCCAGAATTGGCCTTACTAAACATCTTCTAAGACAATAATGCCCACTTACACCACAAAGAACTCATAACCCACCTACTTTCAGCGGCCAGAAACATCATAACCAGACACTGGAGAGACTTGTCAGGAGTCAGCATGGACCAATGTTACCAAATAGTATGGGAAACAACCTTCCTAGAAAAATTAACCAATAAACTGAAACTGACACGGGGACAATTAGAAGAAGACGCCCTCACCCCAGTATGGCTCCCCTTTATCACATACACAGCCCAATAAGACAATGACAAAAATCCACCAACAGCATACAAATCAATATGGCTAACCTGAACCAAAACACCTACCCACCCCACTCACACATGAAAACAAAGACCACCACAGCCAACCACAAATGAACAACCACACCCTAGGCCAACCCCAACCTCTCTCATCACCAAAGGAACACAAGTGAACAGCAGAGAACCTGCACAAGCAACACTGACACCAAACCCTACATATATTAAGTAAAATAGAAACATCACCATCTGACCCCACCCATCTTTCCCCCCTTTTTTCCTAATGTCTCAACAAATAAAACTGATTTGTAAAAATGTTACATGGAAAAAATACGAGAGAGAGAGAGACATTGCACATACTTTTGTAAATCAAGAAAATCTTTAATAAAAATACATTTTTTTTAAAAAGGCATTCACACAGGGGGGTCTGTATTATTCACAAGGCATCATGCATCTTACCAGCTTGATTACAGATTGTCTGTATTGGGAACAGCAGCCCTTGGAGCCCTTTTCTTTGGCAGCATTTCTTGATTACTGAATTTCTCGTAAAGCTCATTTACTGAAATAATGAGAGACAATTTGCCCAGATCCACTTTGCCAGAATAATCTCCTTTACAAATTGCCACTCTAAAGTCATTCAGGCTCTAAAAACTTTATCGTGAAGAAGAAATGCAATATAAGGGCTTTTAAAATGTGATACATGATAATCTTCCAACAAGGATAGGGCAGTGTGTGAAATAGGCTTAGCTCCTGGAGCTCCCAGAGGGCGCTGCCTGGGAAAACTGAGAATAAGGCTTTCTGAATGATGGTGTTTCTATTGTCAATTAAATGTGTTGGGAAGTCAATGTCGTTTATCCAATTCATAAGTGAACTAAACCCGTCCATCCTGTGCTCTTAACACCTAGCACTCTCAAGCCTTGCAGGTGATGATGGACCAGAATGACAGGATATTTGATAGGCGATCATTGGTGGGCAGCATCACCACTTGCTGTGTTAATTAATAACAGCAAGATTGCAACAGCAGAATTATAAGGCTGACGAGAACCAGAGCTTAATTGGATATGTATCTGCCAATTTCAACATTTATTGGTTGATCCTGCCCTTAAGGCACAAGCTGCTAGACCCCTTACTGAATTTGAAGGAATTTTATTACATCTGGGTCGTTGGGGCAGAAGACTGGTATCTGTTCTTTGTAACGAATTTCTTGATATTTCTGTTGAAAATATATGACTCTAAGTGAAATGCAATGCAGGCATCTGAGCCCTATAAATCAACCTCAGCTTATGTGAAAAGTAAGGTTACCGTATTTACTTGAGTCTAATGTGCCATCAAATCTAATGCGCACCTCAGTTTTCAGAACCTTGAATCCAAAGGCAAACATAAATGTGTCATCGAATCTAACGACACCTTAATTTTTGCAACGTAATTTGACCAAAGGTGAGATTAGATTCAAGTAAATACTGTATATTCCTTACAAATTCTGCAAAATTTCCCTTATGATATCAGATACCCCATGGCATGGTTGCAGTAGCAGGGGACATTTTTCCACTCCCCCTCCCCATTTCCCATTATAGTGAGAATGCTATCCATCACCACAATTTTTGATTGATGCTGCTAGATAGATAGATAGATGATAGATAGATAGATAGATAGATAGATAGATAGATAGATAGAGAAAGACAGACATAAAATGCCTAATTGAAGCCTCCCCACAGCTTCTCCTTTAGAACTTATGGGATGATCAAGGAGTAACTTTCTGATCTAAGGAACTTCCTACATGGATGCTGGCTGCAGTGAGAACGTCTTTGGCCTAGAAAGGGAAGGCACTACAGGACTTAAATCTCTCATTATAAAAGAATATGTGGACTATGGCTGCTGCAGAGAAAAGAACTCATAGATTACATGTTTCTAAGGGTTAAAAAGACCCATACCATTTTTGTGCTGTTTGGTGCCATTTCATTTCTTATGTGTCAAATTTTGATAATCAAAACTTTATTCCTCCACCAAATCATGAAATTTGGCTTTCATAATGGGTTTTGCTGCTTTTGTTTGGGGCCTTTATTTAGTTGGAAAATGCAAGCTCTGCACTGCTCTATGTTTTGTAACTTCAATCATAATTTTGTTTTGTTTGTGTTTCTTATTTTACGTCAATAAAGAAGAAAAAATAGCAAGCAAACAAAAAGAAATAGACACACTTCAGGAGTGGCTGATAATAGCAAAGAAGTAGCCTGGGCACTACTAATAGCAAAGAAGTAGCCTGGGCACTACCGCGTCAGGGACGCGGGTGGCGCTGTGGGTAAAAGCCTCAGCGTCTAGGGCTTGCCGATCGAAAGGTCGGCGGTTCGAATCCCCACGGCGGGGTGTGCTCCCGCTGCTCGGTCCCAGCGCCTGCCAACCTAGCAGTTCAAAAGCACCCCCGGGTGCAAGTAGATAAATAGGGACCGCTTACTTGCGGGAAGGTAAACGGCGTTTCCCTGTGCTGCGCTGGCTCACCAGATGCAGCTTTGTCACGCTAGCCACGTGACCCGGAAGTGTCTCCGGACAGCGCTGGCCCCCGGCCTCTTGAGTGAGATGGGCGCACCAACCCCAGAGTCTGTCAAGACTGGTCCGTACGGGCAGGGGTACCTTTACCTTTACCTTTACTAGCCTGGGCACAGGTTGTATCATGTTTTGCCTGCCACTATCTCACTGTAGATTTCCATAGATTGGCCATGCTCACCAGGGCCAGCCCTTCCATTAGGTAAAATGAAGAGGCTGCCTCAGGTGGCAAATTCTGTGAGGGGATTGGTAGCAGTGGTGAGATATCAGATGACAGGGCTGTAAGTGCCCTGTGACCTACTCTGTACCCCGTAAACAAGCCTGCTGCAACAAGTGCGGTGGAATATGCTGCCCTGTTGCATATGTTGAAGTGAGATTCAGCCACATTCTGTACATGGAATGTGAGTGGGTAACATTTTGGCTCTCACCTCAGGCAGCAAAATGACTTGGGCCAGCTATGCGTAGTGCCATTTATGAGAACAAATACCAGGCCAATGTTAGTGGGGCATCTGTGACTAGCCCAGGAACTGATGAGGGTATTGTTGGGAGAGTCTGCATTGTTGGCGTCCTACCATTTGGCAGCCTTTCAGTATGATGGGAACGATATTTATTCCACTTTAAAATTATCCCCATTCTCATCTTATATTTACTTTTCACCAAATTTGAGAGGAAGGGAGATCATGTCTGCTGGCAGGCCTCCATCCTTTGTGTATTCACCTGAAAATGAAATCAAGCTTTGTGCATATTATAACTGGGAACCCTGATTCCTCCATGATTCATGATCGTGCATACAGGTCAAGCACTGGGCCAGCAGATACAGTCACTTTCATCCACTGTGCCAGTGCTGGGGAACTGAATAAATTCAATGCCAGGAAAAGTAAACAATACTTAATTCCCATGACAAATGTTTTAAGTTAGATTTTTTTCAGTAGGACATTATTGGCATTATGCGGCAGCTAGACTGGTGACTGGGAGCGGCCGCCGGGACCACATAACACCGGTCTTAAAAGACCTACATTGGCTCCCAGTATGTTTCCGAGCACAACTCAAAGTATTGGTGCTGACCTTTAAAGCCCTAAACGGCCTCGGTCCTGTATACCTGAAGGAGCGTCTCTACCCCTATCGTTCTACCCGGACACTGAAGTCCAGCTCCGAGGGCCTTCTGGCGGTTCCCTCACTGCGAGAAGCCAAGTTACAGGGAAACAGGCAGAGGGCCTTCTCGGTAGTGGCGCCCTCCTTGTGGAACGCCCTCCCACCACATGTCAAAGAGAACAACAACTACCAGACTTTTAGAAGACATCTGAAGGCAGCCCTGTACAGGGAAGCTTTTAATGTTTGATGTATTAGAGTATTTTAATATTATTATTTTTTGAAGCCGCCCAGAGTGGCTGGGGAAGCCCAGCCAGATGGGCGGGGTACAAATAATAAATTATTATTATTATTATTATTATTATTATTATTATTATTATTATTATTTGCATGGATTGCACTCCACATTTGCAGTCTAGTACAATTAGCCAGGTGGTTACAAGTTACACATGACATGAACATGAGTCTACTATCCCACTAAAGGTAAAGGTAAAGGGACCCCTGACCGTTAGGTCCAGTCGTGACCGACTCTGGGGTTACGGCTCTCATCTCGCTTTATTGGCCGAGGGAGCCGGCGTTTGTCCGCAGACAGCTTCCGGGTCATGTGGCCAGCATGACTAAGCTGCTTCTGGCGAACCAGAGCAGCACCCGAAAACGCTGTTCACCTTCCCGCTAGAGCGGTACCTATTTATCTACTAGCACCTTATGCACCATGGGGATTTGAACTGCCGACCTTCTGATCGGCAAGTCCTAGGCTCTGGTTTAACCCACAGCTCCACCCGTGTCCTTACTACATCCCACTACATGCATGTTATTTTTGTGATGGAGCATTTGCAAACTGGTCCTAGGGCCATATAGTTTAGCTATTTGTTAATTAGTAACTAACTCTTGTTTTTTAAATGTTGGGCAGCCCAATCCAAAGTGTTTTTGAATCATTATTCCCAACCAGAGTCAGAGATGAAAAGGTGATAATCTGTTGAAGTGGAAGATAAGCATTTCAAAGTACAAATTAATGCTACCACTTGAAGGACACTGTGAACCTATCTGCAGTCGTTTTCAGTCTCAAGAGGGCCTCTCAAAATCCTTGGCATTAAGATTCAGATATATGATAGATGCCAGCTGTTGATCTCTTTCCCAATTACACTGTAACGTGTGAAGTAAACAAACCTCACTAGAAGCCTTTAAATGTCATGTATTGCCTGCATGTCATCTCCTTGAACCTGGCAGCTTGCAAGCAACATCCTGCTCCTTTCATTCATCGCAGGCTCTTGCAAGAGGGCTTGCAAATACTTGAGAGTTCAAATCTACTTCCTTCATTCCCATCACGCTATCCATCTGGGATGGTCTGTGAACAAAAAAGACAGTATGTGACATGATCAAGAACTTCAGTTGCAAATTACGTTTCTCTCTCTCTCCCTCTCTCTCTCTCTCTCTCATTTTCTTTGTTTACAAAAGTACGTGCCTTGTCTCTTTTTTGAAGTTGTAAAGTCTTTTCTACAGATCAGTTACATTTGTTAGGAGACATTAATGTTGAGTACAGTATAAGGTCAGGAAGAAGAGGGGTGGGAGAGGAGGACTGTTGTGTTGTTGAAAAGTGGCAGATGGGGGAAAATACAAGTCTGAAGGTTCCTCTGTTCACAGAAGGCAAACAAGCAATTAAATGTGTATGATGCTCTTGAAATACACTCTTGAAGATGGGCAGTCCATACAGTACCTGTATGGGATAAAACAGGGGAGTTGCAAAAATGTATTCTGCAGCAGAAAATGTGGTGAGCATCTTGGTTGTGCTTTACGAACCCAGACACATAGCAGACCAGTTACAGTGGTGCCCCGCAAGACGAAATTAATTCGTTCCGCATTTTTTGTCGTCTAGCGAATTTTTCGTCTTGCGAAGCACGAAATCCCATAGGAATGCATTGAAAATCAATTAATGCGTTCCTATGGTCAAAAAAAGTCCAAACAAAGCCAAATTTGGTACAACAACAGTTTATTAACTGCTCTTTAAAGTCACACATACTGTAAAGAGCAGTTCAAAAATTGAAGGGAAAATAAATTAACTTTATAAACATGACAGAAAAACATTTAAAAATCAACAAAGTGTACAGTACATTTTCTAAGACTCTGGGGGACCACTCGAAGAAGGCTCCTCTTCCACTCTTTGCTTCTTGGTCAAGAACCTGTCCATAGTCTGCTGCTTTATCCGCCTTTTCAGCAGCTCCCTGAAAGACGACATGACCCTCGTATCATAAAAGTTCCCAGCGTCATGTGCCACGTGCTTCTCATGGTGGTGTAGATCTGCAAAAGTCTGCACCTCCTTCCACTTCTGGCAAATGTCCCTCAGTCTTTCGGAGGACAGCCGTTCCTCAGTTGCTTCCTCCTTTTCCAGTGAGGCCTGCTCCTGCGCAGCCTCTGCCTGCAGTTCGACCAGCTCCACGGTGGTCAGCTCGTCGTCGTGCCCCTCCACCAGCTCGCAGACGTCCTCCTCCGTGACCTCCAGGCCCATGGTCCTCCCCAAGGCAACAATGTCCTGCACCACTGTTGACTCTGGTGCATCAGAGTCACTTGGTGCCACACAGTCCGGCCACAGGCTGCGCCAAGCGCAATTCAAATTTCTCTGGCTGATCCCTTTCCAGGCCGTGTTGACCATCTTCAAGCAGGTGACGATGTCGAAGTGGTCCTTCCAGAATTCCCGCAGGGTGATGGTGGTGCAGTCAGTCACCTCGAAGCATCGCCTGAAAAGCTCCTTGGTGTAGAGTTTTTTGAAATTGGCGATGACCTGCAGATCCATCGGCTGGAGCAGTGGCGTGGTGTTAGGCGGCAGGAACATGATGTTGATGAAGCTGAACTCCTCCAACAAGTCCACCTCAAGGCCTTTAGGATGGGCAGGAGCATTGTCCATCAGAAGCAAAGCCTTCAGCGGCAGGTCGTTGTCCAGCAGGTACTGCTTGACAGCAGGGCCAAAAGCAAGATTGACCCAGTCCACAAACAGCACACGTGTGACCCAAGCCTTGCTGCTGGATCGCCACATGACACTCAGCCGCTCCTTGTCGATCTTGTGTCTCTTGAAGGCCCGTGGGTTCTCCGAGTGGTACACCAGCAGGGGCTTGATCTTCAGGTCGCCGCTTGCGTTGGCACAGAAGAGCAGGGTCAGGCGGTCCTTCATGGGCTTGTGGCCAGGCAGCCTGGACTCCTCCTGAGTGATGAAAGTCCTTTTGGGCATCCTCTTCCAAAACAGCCCGGTCTCGTCGCAGTTGAAGACCTGCTGCGGAACGTAGCCCTCCGTCGTCACAACCTCCAGGAACTCCGCTGCAAAGTCTTCAGCCGCAGGAACATCAGAACTGGCAGCCTCTCCATGCCTGACCACGCTGTGGATGCCAGATCTTGTCTTGAACCGGTCAAACCAACCTCTGCTAGCCTTGAAGACTTCTGGCTCGGCTGAGGTTCCTGGCTGTTCCCGGATGAGGTCAGCGTGCAAGGCCTTGGCCTTCTCACAAATGACGGCCTCAGACACTGTGTCCCCTGCACGCTGCTTCTCTTCTATCCAGATGAGCAGCAACTTCTCGAACCTCCTCCAGGACAGCTGGGCGGTTCTTCACGATCCTGGTGACTCCCTTGGCTGCATCAGTCGCCAGGATCTTCTCCCTCATCTTCAGGATGGTCCCGATGGTCGATGGGTTCCTGCCGTACTCCCTGGCGATGTCCGTCACACGCATTCCGCCGTCGTGCTTCCAGATGATCTCCTTCTTCATTTCCAGCGTCACCTTCTCCTTCTTCCTCTCGCCGGCCACCGCAGCAGCAGTCTTCTTGGGTCCCATGGCAGCACAGCTCCTACCTTCGTAAACTCAGAAACAGAAAAAAAAATCAGTGATGTGCTTCAAACCCAAAAAATACAAAAGCAGCCAGCCACCCACCACACAGAAATTAAAACCCAGAACCAAGGCCTTGAATCCCAAGCACCCCAACCCCAAATCCAAAATCCAAAAACCCCCAAAAAAGTTTTAAAAGTTTAGCTTACCAAATGGATGAAAGAGAAGTTCTGGAAAAGCTTCAACAATCAACCACCGAAGTCCTCAGAAACCTCAAATGGCTGCAAAATAAGTTTAGGAAAAGCTTCAAAAATCACCAATGTCTTCAAAAACCTCAACTGCTCCCACAGACACGCACCAACCCACCCACAACACAGAAATTGCAAACCCCTCCCCAACTGCTCCCCCAGCCCCTCCCCAACTGCTGCAAATCCCTCCCCAACTGCTTCCCCACCCAGACAAAAAAAAAATTCAAAAAATAACAACATGGCCAGCACTCAGAAATTCAAACTCAGAAAATTTTTCAAAAAAAAAACAACCTGGCCCAGTGGTCACAGAAAATCATAAAAATTCCCCAAAAAACCCCACATGGTCCCAGATTTCTGCAGAAACCTCCCCAACTGTTCCCCTAGCCAGCCAGCACTCAGAAATTAAAACTCAGAAAAAAAAATTGAAAATAAACAACCATGCCTAGTGGTCACAGAAAATCATAAAAATTCCCCAAAAAACCCCACATGGTCCCAGATTTCTGCAGAAACCTCCCCAACTGTTCCCCTAGCCAGCCAGCACTCAGAAATTCAAACTCAGAAAAAAAAAATTGAAAATAAACAACCATGCCTAGTGGTCACAGAAAATCATAAAAATTCCCCAAAAAACCCCACATGGTCCCAGATTTCTGCAGAAACCTCCCCAACTGTTCCCCTAGCCAGCCAGCACTCAGAAATTCAAACTCAGAAAAATTTTCAAAAAAAACCCAACCTGGCCCAGTGGTCACAGAAAATCATAAAAATTCCCAAAAAAGGCCCACAAGCCCCCAGATTATCGCAAACCCCTTCCCAACACCAAGTCCTTGAATCCCAAACACCCCAACCCAAAATCCAAAACCCCCCAAAAAAGTTTTAAAAGTTTAACTTACCAAATGGATGAAAGAGAAGTTCTGGAAAAGTTCTGGAAAAGTTTTGGAAAATCTTCAAAAGTGAGCAAAGTCTGAGAAAGGCTACCAAACCACGTGCTAACAGTTGCTCCTCGAAGTCAAGTCGCAACTGCAGCTGCTCAAGCTAAGCACCCTTGGTTTTAACGGTTTTTACACAAAGGAAACAAAGTCGCGAGACGTTTTCGTTTTGCGAAGCAAGTCCATAGGGGAATTCGTCTTGCGAGGCAAATCGCGGATGAAAAAACCTTTCGTCTAGCGAGTTTTTTGTCTTGCGAGGCATTCGTCTTGCGGGGCACTACTGTAGCCTTGCTTTAATCCCAGGTGGGGTATGGGCTGCTTCTACTCCGTGCTTTTTTATGGGGGGACGCAGGGGTACGCATACCCCTAAACATTTTGTGAATCTATGTTTGGCCTCATTGAGGGACTGTATTTCAATATGAGTAGGATAATGAGAGTACAGCCATACCTCGTTTTCCAGCCGGGATCCGTTCTGGAAAGGACGCAGGGCAAAGTGCCACGTTTGTGCACATGCGGGGAGCAGTTTGCACTTCTGCACATGCACGAAGTGCGATTGGCAAACCCGGAAGTAACCCATTCCAGTACTTCCAGGTTTGCCGCGGACGTTTGCTGGAATAGACGCTAGATAAGGTGGAGGTATTACTCTACCCCTAAAAAAACATATTTTTTTAAGAAAAAAGCATTGCTTCTACTGAAAGCAAGTCTGCCAAAAAAAAAAAAAAGCTTTTCCGAACACCCATTTCAGCGATCCACCCTACCCCAATGCTTTAAATCTGTTTCTCCTCCACAAACCAGTCATTTCACTCACCTTCCTAGAGTTGCACAAAAGTGTGTTGTTGTTGCTGGGATAGGTACTTCTTGCCTTTACGGCCACCTGGGTTTCCATAGACAATGATGGTTCCTCATTATCCATTTACCTGTTCCTTCAGAGGGAGTGCAGCCTCATCTAAACAGGCAAAGTCTCTGATTCTTGGATTTGGGAACCATTCACCCACAGTGTCTCTGTTTTAGCAGCTTTAATCTTATGACCACCACTGCATCCAGACACTGGTTCAGAATTGGCACAAACTCTCCTGGCTCATCTTAAATGGATGTCAGATGGCTATGGTGGTTGCTCGTGAGTAACCAGTCAGGACTCCGCCCTGTCTTTTACAGGTTTTATTTTGGTGCAAAACTATTTACAGTGCAGAACCACAAGTTCATGTTTGCCTCAATCGCTAGCAGAATCCGGGAGTGGTCATTTCCGGGTCCTCCCCCAACATAATAGCTTAGTCACCCCCAGCCTTTTCCTTCTTTGTGTTTTACCCCTCTGCGCAGGGTGGGCGACGGAAGAGGCGTGCTTCCCTCCTGGCCGGCTTGGCCAGGAGCAGTGCTGAGGCTCCTAGCAGCATCCTCTGGTTCCTCCCTCTCTTCCCCACTGGAGGTATGGCTTTCCCCACCACAGGAAGAGGAACTGCTTCGCAAGATTTTCGGAGGTTCCCTGTAACCCAACTGCCCCTCTGCTTCCCTTCCCTGTTCCGATGGCAGTCCCCTGACGATGGAGAAATAGGATCTCAAACCTCCTGATAACTGCCCCAAAGGCTTCATATAGATGTTAAAAAGCACTGGAGCTAAAGAGCCTTGCAGTTCCCCACAGCTAAGTTGCCAGGGTGTAGACACATAGTCTCACAGAGCTATCCTCTGAGACCTGACATACAAACAGGAACCAAACCACTGTAGAACAATGGCTTCAAACCCCAACTCATATAGATGGTCCGGGAAAAGACCATGGTCAATGGCATCAAAAGTCACTAAGGGTTCCTGCTGGGAGGGTTGTACTCCCCCATCTGTACGCTAGAGAAACTCATCAGTCAAGGCTGATTCTAGGCCAAAACTAGGCCTTTCCAGTCTGTTCAAATAGTGGAAACTGGGGGGAAGTAGCAGTTTAGACTACATAATTAAAGCAACAAGAAACAAAAATATAACTTTTACAGTGGGCTTTTATTAAGTCCCTTATATCCTGCAGATACACAGGATTCTTGCTATTAATTTGCTTAATTTGATTATATCAGTCTTTGATAGGATTTTTAAAACTATTCTAAGAATACACTGATGATACTCATTAAACCTAATGGAGTCTAACAATTTATCACAGAAATTAAAATACCTTCTCATAACACCCCTCCGCTTACCCTGTTTGTGTCAGAAGAAGATTGTTGAAATAAATCAAGGACGGGTTTCCGATATCCCAAGTACTTTGCAAAGTAGTGCCTCAGGGGACCTTCTCACATGATCTTTTGTACTTGGGAACAGATATAATCAGAGTACAAAATACAAGCACACAGTGTTATTTGTGAAGGGTACATGTTTTGTGTAAATTGACACTTTCCTTCAAAATCCATGAAGCAGCCACTTGGGGGAAAACTACACCTCCATGTATTTTTAAAGGAGAAAATGGTAGGTTGCAGATCACAATTTTCATGGTACACGTACATTAAAATAAAAATAAAAATCTGTACTTAAGTACAAAATATAGCAGAAATAGGATCTACTTACCTTTGTAGCAAAATATTTATTTATTTGAGATCATTTCTATTCTCATGTGTGTTCACACACACACACACACACACACTTGGGGTGTATGGGGTTTTAGGGGAAGAGTAGTACCTGTGAGGGGGGACACGTTGTGCTTCTTCTGGGGTAGTTTGTCCATCTTTGTTCCCCACCCTATACACAGCTCTCACCTGTGGGTCCAAGAAGCTGTCGGCATGTGACAGCAGCCACACTTCACACTTCAACTGGCCAGCTACATCCCAGTGAGCATAGCTGATGGATCTCAAACCGTCAGTGAGTTAGGGACTTTCCCTGCATGCGAAGACAGGCTCTAGTGGACTGAGCGGATAACACCAATAGTGGTTTCAGCAGTCAAGAAGGTGGATTCTGCATGTGCTGTAGAGGGAAGTGAGGGAAATATGGGGCTTGTCAGCCTGGGAAGGTAGCCTACCTAGGAGAAGGAAAGCTCTCATCCTAAACCTCTGCTGCCTTGCATAATATCTTTAAGCGAAAAGGCTAAGGAGCAAACCCTACACAAATCCAAAGTAGAGTCTGTAAGGCGGTTTGATAGCACCTTGTACACCTTCCAGCAACTCCTGCTGCCAAGCTGGAGCCAAATGTATTGCTCTGCTTTTCTTTGAACCACATCAGCAAGGCCGAAAGAGGGATCCTATTGTCTGGGCAGCCCAGGATCTCCATACACACTACCCAGGCTTGTACCCTGGAAAGGTCACTTCGCCCATGGAGGCACATTCCATTGTCTTGTGAGACTGGTGGATGCTAACAATACAGCTAAAACCAGTTCCTAATTCAAACTCCATTGCACTCCTGATTCTTCCTTTGCAGCTTTAGGTTTCCTGCATCTGATTTTATAAGATATCAGGTGATAGGGAAGTAGATGTGGTCTTGCTGCTGTAAACAACTTGGGACCAGCTTACTTAAGATACTCCTTCACTCCATATATTCCTGCCTAGCAACTGCACTGGGCAGACTGAAAGGAGCCGATACCTCAGGGGTGTGCTTATTTTGTTATAGAAACTGGGCTTTTAGTGTTGCTACTCCAGCCCAACTGCAATTAGGCATGCCTCAGCACCTTGGTATTTAGGTAGTTATGGAAGACCTTTTAAAGAAGGTTTTTAATAATTTTAAGGGAATAATTATTGCACAATTGTAGAAATGGTTGTGTTGCTAATTGTTTACTGAGTCAATAATCTCTTGTATTTCATCTTTCTGTACACCACTTTGGTACCTTTTAGTTGTGAAGCGGTTTATAAATTTGCAAATAATTAAAAAAGAACTCCTAAGGGCTTATTCTTCTTTGCCATAACATAGAGAAAGAATAGGCAAATGTGCCATAGAATACAAGCCACTGCTGTTACATTGTGCATCAAAGGTCTTAAAGTTACAGGTACTGTTTTTCCCCAGCCTGGAGTTAGGAAACCTAATTGCATTGACTGCTAGCTTGTGATCCAACAAGATGGATGCAGAACACTAGCCAGGAATGGTGGCCTACTAGGGACTCAATAACCTAGCTGGGCTTGCAAATGCAAAGGTGTCATAAAGCGTCTGAAAGCCCTCCAAATACATAATTTGAGTGCTGCATTCAACTTTATGGCTCTGGCAGGCCTGCCAAAAATGTGCAAAACAGAAAATAGGCGGGGTATGTAAATAACTTGGGAGAGTTTATCTTTATGTCAGCGTAAATTCATTTTGCCAATGTAATCCTGAAGGCCTAGTGTGCGTCTGCCACATTTTCAAATGGTATCATGACTGATACACAGCATTGTGGTGGGAATGGCTGTTTGTGCTGCACACAGTGCCTCAGTCAAAAAGCTGACCCAAGCCACTCTTTGCTCCAACACAGCTAGACACAGAGGATCAGGTGTGAAAAGTAGGTCTGCTCAGATATGATGGAAAGAAAGGTAAATGATCTTTTAATTTAGCAGTATTCTATGAAATTTACTACCCTTAATTGTGCCGTTAAAAGGTTACAGGTCCAAAAGATGAGCATTATTATAGTAGGTGAACATATGTTTGTGTATGTTGTTATGATGTCTGCTCTGAATCCTAAATTCATTATTTGCCCCAAGCGGCACTTCTCCATCTGTTCCACCGTATATTTTAATGAATCTTTCACATTTCATGGCACTTTGAAGGATATTTAAGCAAGCAGCTACACTGGAAAAAAGTCTATAAAGGGTAAAGGGCAAGAAGGTGCTCTGAAATGGTACAATAAAGGTGATGAGGCATGCTTTTAAAGTCCAAGGCAGATGATTACCATGAAACATGAAAATGATACTGGAGTCCTTTGGCTTAAGGCCTCATTGCCAGTCCAAGTTACTGTTCCTGTAGCTTTTCCTCTCTCATCAGTAGGTTTGCTTCAGTAGAGAATTCAGGAGATAAAGTTGCAATTTTATATTTTATCTAACAGTACTTGACCAGGCTTATCTAATGTTAGTGATGTATGTATGTGTATAAGATGCTTAATAGTAACATTGAATATGTAGTTTGATGTAATAATGTAAATATAGTAGTGCAGCATTTTGACTGGCTCCCTAGAAATCTAGTAAACTATGCTTTCCAAATACTAAAACATGCTCACGAGAGATCCAGTGCAGTGAGGAGTTAAGAGGCAGGGTAGCCAACTTAGGGCCCTCCAGATGTTGTAAACTACAATTCCCATTATCCCTTGCCATTGTGCATGCTGGCCGGGGCTGATGGGAGCTGTAGTCCAAAACATCTCAAGAGCACCACTTTGGCTACCCCTGAGCTAGGGTGTTAGGGTATCATGAAGATTCAGTTTCAGCTACTCAGACATGACCAGACTCTAGCTGCTAGAGTCATAACTGAAATGTCACCAAAATCTGAAGGATTTTAGGGAAGTCAAAAAGTTTAACCAGCAGACTTTATAGGTGAAGTCGAAGAGCTGTCTTGGATCAGTTATTATGTAATAAGATGGGATGACACTATGGATGATACCCTAGGCAACTTGACATACAAGTGTGATCACCAGGGCAATCCTACCCAGTGGCGTAGCGTGGGTTGTCAGCACCCGGGGCAAGGCAAGTAATTTGCGCCCCCTAACCCGTGGATTTGCGCCCCCTAACCCTAACCCCCAGATGTTGCGCCCGGTGCGGCTGGCCCCCCTGCACCCCCACGCTACGCCACTGACCCTACCTGTATGTACCCAGAAGTAAGTTAGACTGACTGCGGAGGACAATGGCGGTGCGCTAAGTGTCATCCTCGACACAGAGCTGGCAGAGAGGCTTTGAGGGTTGCGCTAGAGCTCAACACCCCCCCCCAAAACCTCCCCACAGAGGATTGGGGACCTGAGGGCTCCAGCGGAGTGGAAAAACTCACTCCCCAAACATTTCCAGGCTGCTGCAGTGCACGCGGGAGGGAAGGGGAAGAGACTTGAGTTCACTCTCGGCACCAATGCAGCCTGCTGCCGAAGCTATGATCCGTCACCAGAAGCAGTAGATCTTCCAATTAGAGATAAATGTCAAATAAAACATTTAAAATTAAAATTAGAAGCTAAAAAGTTAATTTGGCGAAACGGAAGCAAAACAGGAAGTCAGCTTCCGATTTCTGCGGGTGAGCTTTTTTGTGAATGGGACACAGAGACTGCCTACAGCAATGGAGAATTGAAACATTTAACTTTGACTGAATGGGTGGTTACATTCTAACAGATATATATAACTGTATATTAAAGATTGTATTCTTAAAGACACAAATTTGAAGTGGAACTGGCCTAACTTTTTTTTCTGTTTTCTGTATTTATTTTTATTTTTTATTTTTTGTCCTTTTAATTGTATATTTTATGTTTCCTGATTTATTGGATGTTTTTATTTATTTCTGCCTTCCTTTTTGTTATATGACTATATGATTTGTTGCTGTTGGGAGGGAGAAGGCAGACTGTATGTGCCTATGTTTCTCTTTAATTTATGCCCACTGATCCCACTGCAGTAGCATCCCAATTCCAGTTCACAGATATTTGTGTGCCTGTAAAATGTCACCTACTGGCTGTAGCCATTCATTTATATTGTAAATCCTATGCATGCCTACTTAGCATGGGGTTGACTTCAGTGGGATTTATTCCCAGGTCGGTGGGTTAAGGGTTGCAGCCATAGTCATATTTATGAAATGTTTGTTAGGGCACAGATCTTCAGGGTTATCTCTGCAATCATGAATGCTATTCACTTAATGTTTTTATAACAAAGCTGAAATGCCATCAGTGCCTGAAAAAACATTCTAGGAAAAGTTCCAGAAGAGTAGCAGTGCTAATCTAAATTTTCCTCCAAATATAATTAGTGTTAATCTGTGCTGCAGCAAAACAACAGAGTCCTGTGGCACTTTACTTAAAATACTAACAAATCATCATGTCATATGCTTTTGCTGGCTAGAGCCACTTTGACAGATGCATCTAGTTTATATAGAGCAGACTTCCCCAACTTGGTGATCTTCAGATGCTGTTGGACTCCAACTCCCATCAACCACAGCAAGCATGCCCAAAGGTCAGGGATGAGGGGAAATGATATCCAGAAGGATCTGGAGGGCAACTGCTGGAGGAAGGCTGGTGTAGACACGACAACATTAATAAATTAATTGAAGGAAGGATATTTACCGTAATTACAAATTTATTTCATTGACTACAATATTTAATTTATAGAATACGTATTCAGGAGGATGAAAGGGAATAGTAGAACTCAAGGGGAATAGAAATGTTCAAATGTTAGAGTGTCTTGTACAGTACTTTTAAAGAGTAATACTTCTATAATCTATAGGGGCGCGGGTGGCGCTGTGGGTTAAACCACAGAGCCTAGGACTTGCCGCAAATCCCCGTGACGAGGTGAGCTCCCGTTGCTCGGTCCCTGCTCCTGCCAACCTAGCAGTTCGAAAGCACATCAAAGTGCAAGTAGATAAATAGGTACTGCTCCAGTGGGAAGGTAAACGGCGTTTCCGTGTGCTGCTCTGGTTCACCAGAAGCGGCTTAGTCATGCTGGACACATGACCCGGAAGCTGTACGCCGGCTCCCTCGGCCAGTAAAGCGAGATAAGCACTGCAACCCCAGTGTCGGTCACGACTGGACCTAATGGTCAGGGGTCCCTTTACCTTTTTACTTCTATAATCTAGAGTACTCTTCGTAAAGCAAATTTGCAACAGACGAAGTGGTTTTTTTGGAACATTTAAGCTTAAGCCACAGTAAGTCTATTAATTTTCTAAGGTTCACCAGAATCTGTGTTGCTTTTTCCTCCCTATATCAGGCTAATATGGCTTCAGGTCTGAAATTAATTAAAGTATTTTTATTTGAAATCTTTTATTATATTTAAAATTAATGAAAATGAAATAAGCTCCCTGAGCCCACTGAGTAAGAGTGCATTCAAATAAACAAACACATCTATTAGGTTAGATCTTGATTAGGCAAACTAGGATCCCAATGAAATTAGTGGGCCAAGTTAACTAACTTAGTTTTGATCTAGCCCATTGTCTTTTTCTTGCCATGGAGACTGTTGTGCATCAACAAGAAGTATACCATAAAACAGCTGGCTATTTTAGAGAATGCTTATGTAGTCTGAGCTGGACATAGCTTTTGCATTATTAAATGGATCCTAAACTTTTGACTTCTCACTAGCTGAAGTGGATAGCTGTAATGTTCCAGTTCATATACAGTGGTACCTCAGGTTACAGACGCTTCAGGTTACAGACTCTGCTAACCCAGAAATAGTACCTTGGGTTAAGAAATTTGCTTCAGGATGAGAACAGAAATCGTGCAGCGGCAGCGTGGTGACAGCAGGAGGCCCCATTAGCTAAAGTGGTGCTTCAGATTAAGAACAGTTTCAGGTTAAGAATGGACCTCCGGAATGAATTAAGTTCTTAACCCGAGGTACCACTGTATCTTTCCATGTTCGGAAACTCCCTTCCATGTTATTATCTTTCTCTTTAAGGGATTGACTTCAGTCTCTTGAGAAAGCTATGGTCACCCTTGAAAACTTGGAGCTTCTAAGCAGTTAATATGCATTTTCTCTTAGATTTCCCTGAGCCTCAGCTGGTGTGTAGGGTATGGGAGAAATGCCACCTTGTTGTAATCTGAAGCTAAGCTTTTAGCTATAGTTTGGTGCAAACTGGATAGCCTGAATTGCTTCTGAGTGGCATGCAGTAATCAATATATCTATATCTATAGCTATAGCTATAGCTATATCTACATCTATATCACCTATATCTATATCTATATCTATATCTATCTATATATCTATCTATAGCAAATGCAGCATGGATTGAAGACATTGTATATTAGAGTTTTCTAACTACTACACATATATAGATTGAGATTGTTACCTTAAGTAGATGCATACCAGTTTAATTGCAGTGTTTCAGGATATTTCAAGAGGAGAAAATAATTAATTGCGAAGACACTTAAAATTTTTCCTATACAGGATTCATGAGACCACAGGCTCTTAAATGTACTTAATTATATACCATCTGTGAGTGATAGTATTAGCCTCTGTGTGCAGGAAGAACCAGCAGCACACATATAAGATGGAGTACACTTGGACTGTAAAGATGTGAAAAGGATCTAGGGGTCTTAGTAGACCTCAAGCTTACCATGAGCCAACAGCGTGATGCAGCAGCAAAATATATATATAAAAATGAATGCTGCTCTAGACTGCATCAACAGAAATATAGTGTCCAGATCAAGGGAAGTAATAGTACCACTCCATTCTGCCTTGGTCAGACCATACCTAGAGTACCGTGTCCAGTTCTGGGCAGCACAGTTTAAGAAGGATATTGACAAGCTGGAACTTGTATAGAGGAGGGTGACCAGGATGATCAAGGGTCCGGAAAACAAGCCTTATGAGGAGCAGGTGAGGGAATCAGGTATGTTTAGCATGGAAAAGAGGTGACTGAGAGGAGATTTGATAGCCATCTTCAAATATCTAAAGGGCTGTCACATGGATGATGGAGCAAGCTGGTTTTCTCCTGCAGAGGCTAGGACTTGAATCAATGGATTCAAGTTACAGGAAAAGAACTTTCTGGTGGTAAAAGCTGTATGACAGTGGAACCTATTCCCACAAGAGGCAGTGGACTCTTCTAAAAATGATGGTGATTGGAGGTTTTCAAGCAGAGGTTGGATGGCCATCTGTTATGTATGATCTAGTTGACATTCCTGCATTGCAGGGGGTTGGACTAGATGACCCCTTTACAACTCTGCAATTCTATGATTCTGTTAACACCCATTGATGTTCATAAGGTTTTATTTTGTTTGTAGGGCTTGATATCTATGTAGGTAGTTCCCCGCCCCTTCCTAATCCCCTGAGGATGAAAGCAAAAAGATTCTCAGGTCATTAATGTGGAGAATGATCTCAAACACAATAGATTTTCCTCATGACAAATCACACACAATCTCCATAGCAACCCTTCCATCATTATGCATAAGATTTCAATATAGTTACAAAAATAAGCTTGGTGGGAGTGGAAAAAAATTGCCATATATAGGGTGAGACTAGTGGGTGGAAAATCATGCACAGATAGATTGAAAAGCAACTGTTCTTTTTTTAAAAAAAATGAACAAAAGAGGAGGGGAAAGTGATTGGATGCTTTGTGTTTTGGAAAGTGGTGATTAAGTCAGTACATTATCTTGAAATGAAAGGCTCTCGTCTGAAATATAGTGAAATATAGTGGTTTCTCTGCCACACTAAAAAGAACAATTTGACCATCATTCTTCTTCTCCAACCCACTTTCACAATATTAGAAGGAGCTTTGTATAAATCAAGATGTTTCTGATCAGCTGTTGAATAAAAATTATGACGAATCCTAACTATTTTTCCAATCAGGACTGAGATCTACTGAATTTCCTTCCCTCTGCAGCTAGGGACGAGGAAGAAATTTGGTTCAGTTCACATTTTAATGTGCACCTACATATTTTACACACCCTGAAACAATACATAGCTTTCCTTTGAAATGTCCACCTTTCTGAGTTCTGTATGTAGTTCTCTGATTAAGAAATATGTACAAGAATGCATAAATTAGTGTGCATAGAGATACAATCATTTGTGAAAATTATATGTATAATGCATTGTATTACAGAAAATGTGTGCATAATATAAATTGCAGTATAATGTGTATATTAAGAGAAATAGGCACTAAAATGAATTTTAAATAATTGTTCTACTCCACACTGGAGTAGAGTGGGTAATAATAATAATAAAAACAAAAGGTTAGCCGACTTCAGGGTTTGGAGGAGGGGATCTGATGACTACTGGAGTTGGTGGGTCTGCAACATTTAAACTCCCCTCTCTTCATAGACCATGGCTTCTACATAACTAGGATTTCATGTGAGCAAAGCAATATGGAACATCCTGTTGAACTCTATTAACATTTCATCCCACTAGATGTTCTGTCAGTTAATGTAAAACATAATAAGATGATTTGTCAGTAGATGTATGCAGAACTTTTTATTTGACTCTCACTGCATTTTATTTGCATATAAAGTGGCACATTTACCCTCAACAATAACTAGGCCTGAAGGAGTGATATTTAATAGGAGAATATAATTATTCTGCTCAGGTCATAAACATTTTCTTTAGGGCAATGGGCAACCGTTTAAGGACAAGACCCATAATCATTCATGTAAATGATTTTAATATTACAAAATGGAGCTAGTAAAGATTTAAGGTACAAAGAGAGAGGGAGGGAGGGAGGGAGGGAGGGAGGGAGGGAGGAAAACACTACAATTCAGTTTTAATGAAACATCTCTTTCTTATCAACTGCCTTAGCGGCTGAATTGATAAAGGTCAACAAGCTCTCTACCTTAAACGTATTACTATCATTTAAGCTCACATTGTGTGATGTGACTTTTGAGTCTTTTATATATATATGTCTGAGGTATCCAATACATATAATTAATGCATCATGCAAGAATATATATATCATGATTCTAATAAATGGAAAAGCTTGTGGGAACAGCCTTAACAAACTTGGCATGACTATACAAGCATCCTCCCCTGCCTGTTATTCTGTTATAACATGGCATGATTGTATGTAATAGCTTTATTATAAGGATCCTGCAGGGGTATGCATGCCCCTAAACATTTTTTGAATCTAGGTTTGGCGTCTTTGAGGGGCAGTATTTCAGTATGAGTAGGAAAATGAGAGTACCCCTAAACATTTTTTTAAGGAAAAAAGCACTGGGTTTGGATCCTAAGATGTGTTAGCTTAAGGAAATTCATGGAATAGAAGTTGTCCATCTTCTCCTCTCCCTGCAGCCCCCCGTGCCCCCTAAAAAACAGCTATAAACGCTGAACTCCGTAGGGAAAGGATCAGATAGATATAAACACATTATAAATGTACTCCTATGGGGCTTTGATCGGTTTTGGTAAATATTTCCAAAACAGTTCCCCCACCCCTTGCAATGAAGAATTTAAACACGTGTCAGCACACACACAAAGGTAGATGAATGAATGCATACATACAGATGGAATATTTACTGGTCACAGTTATTTCAATTCAGCAAACTGCATAGCCTGAGTTGTGGGGTTTTGTTTAAAAAGAAATATAGCACTTGCTCAGATTTGTTTAATTGGTGACAGTGTCACTTTGACCTTTACTTGACCTTAAAATTCTATTTTCCTGTAGAAACCAGAGGACCAAGCATCTCTGAGATACTTGCATTCAAATCCCATTAAATTCAAGAAGAGCTGTGCACAAGTATGCAAAGGCACAGTTTGGCCCTAGGTAATGGTTAGTTCTGTAAATGTCATATTAAGGGAATATAGAAACACAAATATAATGATTTCTCCCATTATATTCATAGACTTTATTATTTCCATGTTCTACGTGACTTTTGATATAGAAATGAAGTTTCCCAATGCAAGAATAAAAGATTAAGTGCATGAGCTTTCGCTGAAGCAACTGATCTGCTAATTATCATGGTTCATTTTTGGGATAAGGTAGAATTGGGGGGAAATAACACTATAAAATTTATTCATAGCATTTCATGCAATTTCTCTGTATGATCAGTTGCCTCTCTCTCTCTCACACACACACAAATATGTAACTTTAAATTATTTATTTATTTAGAAGATTTCTAAATTGTTCTTCATTTAAAAAAGAAATCCCAGAGTGAACTACAATATAATAAACATGCAACTTATAGAACTTTAAAAACTTGGTCGCTGCACCAGATCATGGTGGGCATTGGGAGACCTATGCATGCCTCCTATATCCCTACCCTTTTGCCACTGTCCTGGAACTCAGTATAATGTTCCTTAACCAAACAGAGGTCATGAACCTGTGCCTATGCATGGACTGTAAGGGAAAGAGGGGAAAACAAGGTTTACAGCAATGTCTGCACACGTGCCTGCAGAATCCAAACTGTTCTGAAATTTTCAAGGTTTGTTTTGTTTAGAGTGATATTTAAGAGCACAAACTATAGAAATTCCCGCAGTCTTATTTCAGCTATCCAGATCCAACAAGATTTATTACCGAAAGAACAGTGTCCAATAGTGTGAGGACAACCGTTTATGTTATCAATGTGGCTAAAGGACTGTATCAGTCATCTTAGAGGTATGGGAAAAACATATGAAATTGGAGATTTTTGAAATCCCTGTTGCTTCTAATGAGTTTTGGGCCAATGAAACTTGTGCCTCTCTGTTAAGTAACAATCATTTTTCTCTCATACTGTGACACTTCACTGAGCTGTCTCTTTCATCCTTATTTTTTGCTATTGGTAGCAGAATGCTTGCCAACTGCATCATGAGACAATCTAAGAACATTAGAAGAAACCTGCTGGATCAGCCCTGCATCCTGTTCTCACTCCAACCAGATGCCTATGAGAAACTAGATATAAAAGGCATGGTGACACATTCCAGAGTCATAAACAATCCATGTGTGCAGATGACATTGCTATTTCTGTGGCCAATCCATGTCAGCTTACTTGCCGTTATCCTCATGTTGGAAGAGTTTTTCTTAGTCTCTGAAAATCAAGCCAAGTACAATAAACCAAATGTAAACATACCTACGGAAGTAATAACTGGTTCAGGCTGTTGACCCATTCCCATGGCCTGACGACCCATAGATACATTTTAATGTTATTATTTATCCTGATATGAATGTTCTCAATTGTATTTTATTACAGTATTGATAGCCAAAATTAATAAGTAGGTGCAAATTTTATCTCATTATAGGGTGTGTGTGATTATGGTGTGCATATTGAGCAACATATATCAGGGAGGATTCAACTAATTTGTTGTGTACTCATGCAGTAAGACTTTCGCCCTTCTCACCCTGCCCCCTAAATTTGTTCTGGCGAGTTGGGGAAAAACCCAGAACTGGTTTAGCTGGTCCAGGGTGTGGGGGAGAAGAGATAAAGTCCCACCACACAAGCAGACCACATTCCCCATGTGCAAACCCCTCTTAGCACAGGATTGAATGCCACCCAGCCATAAATGTCTATATGAATATTTTACACGGGGTGCCTTTTTATCCCAAATCTTACTTAGGTTCATTTATGTCTGTTAATAGATTAAGTTACAATAGATACTTAGTGATGCCATTTGGGCTCTAGGATTCAAAGGAGCGTATGTTTACTGAGATGAGTTAGGTGAAAAGGTACTTTGCAGCATCGTGGAAGGGCCATGGCTTAGTTATAGAGCACGGGCTCTGGTCACTTCCCTATGCCGTTAGTGGTTGCAATACTTCTCCTGTCATGTATAACCCTCAGAGAAAACAATGAAATAGGTCTTATTTACTGCTATCTTAAGTTTCATTGATTTCAGTGGGAGATTATTTTGACTGTCACTACTAACTTTTGATGGATTGTTCTCTGCATATAATGGCAAATGAAAAAGATATTACATCAGAGCAGGCTTTGGCTCATCTGTGCATTATAAGAGATCACAATTCAGACAATGCTCTGATATGTGTGCATCATACTTACTGGAGCTATGAAAGAGCCACCCCTAAGTGTACCATACAGCTATAGGACTTGTCCAGAGTTTTCATATTTGGTTTGCATTTGTAACATCACTTAAACTTGTAGCTTTTATTGTAACTTTGTTTCTGAATAGGTTAAATGTGTTTGATCTCTTAGTCTTGAGTTTGATGGAGATAAAGATCTGGAGTATCAGTTAAATGTTACA
This sequence comes from Podarcis erhardii, assembly GCF_964252035.2. NCBI lineage: Eukaryota > Metazoa > Chordata > Lepidosauria > Squamata > Lacertidae > Podarcis > Podarcis erhardii. Next base: position 98,106,306 of record NC_138497.1, on the reverse strand, counting down.
ACATTGCACGAATATATTTATAGTAAAACATTTGAGCACTGATAAAAGAATATGGGAATCCAAGATCTATCTTTTCATAGTGAGTTTGTTTTATTTTCACTCCTCTGTCAAATTCAAATGGTTTCAAAGAAACAAAAATACTATGGCTCATCATAGCCTAGAAGAGTACACTGGTACCTCGGGTTACAAACTTAATTCATTCCGAAGGTCCATTCTTAACCCGAAACCGTTCTTAACCTGAGGCGCACTTTCGCTAATGGGGCCTCCTGCTGCTGCTGCGCCACCAGTGCACAATTTCCGTTCTCATCCTGGGGCAAAGTTCTCAACCTGAGGTACTACTTCCAGGTTAGTGGAGTTTGTAACCCAAAGTGTTTGTAACCCAAAGCGTTTGTAAGCTGAGGTACCACTGTATAAGATTGGAAAACTCTGGGATTCTTTATTTTATGCAGATTTAGTCATCACATATATGTAAATGTTCTGTTAGTGTCCTTTTATTGAGGGAAGACATCCACCAGTGGTTTGGGGTGGGAGGCAGTTTTCCATGGATGCCTTCCATCAGAAGAACACCATCCTTAGCTTATCTGCTCCTTGAGCACTCTACAGCCGAGGAAGTGAACAGTCTCCTTTGAAAAGTGCTGTGTTTCAAATGATCTAGGATAACATGAAAGTTCTGTCTGTACTCTCATTTCTGTGATGCTCTAGTCCATTAGGAGTAGCAGTCATCAACTAGCCCTGAGTTCCAAAGTGCACATAATGTTAATCCTCCTGTGGTGCAATGGATCAGTGCATCTGGCTGTTAGCCAGAAGATTGTTGGTTGGAGCCCCCCAAGGAACAGCTGTGAACAGGATTCCTGCATTGCAGGGGGTTGGACTATATGACCCTTGGGGTCCCTTCCAGTTCTACAATTCTATTATCCTAAGTAGGTCATCCCTTAAATGCAGGGGTATATTTTCTTTCCAAATTTACACTATGGGGCTCATGATCTGGATTAGGACACCAGCATGTGAAGGGGGAACTTTAAACCTTTAAATTTTAAACCGTGTCTGCAGTTTGCATTACAAAAAAGGGTTCTGTTAAAACAAATAGGACCCTTTTTTTTGGCAAAGCCTATTTCTAAGAGTAGTAACCATAGAATAATAATTCTGAAATGATGCTCTGAATCTTGATTGTATAAACTCACTAATTTTATTTCTAAATGTTATAAGCAAGTATCTGTGCCCTTTGGTGCAACAGGCACAAAAATATATTTGACATTTGTTTTTATTTTACATGGATTAGCTAGATGACTGCTTGTTAGACAGAAAATTGAGGTTTGGCTTTCTGATACGATTTTGTTGCTCTGAAGGTTGTAGTTCCCCCTACCCCCAGACTATCTGGAAAAATCCCAGAGTGATAAATATATTCATTGTGCATGACTGAACAATAGGAACACAGACATGATACACTTTCTCATTCTCTTGATGAAGTCTTGTAGTATGAATGTAAAGGCTCCTGCAATTATAGTCCCTTTTGTGTTCCATGCTGCCGGGCTGGCATTTTACTTTGTTCAGAATCTCAAGTCCTGCATCTATCTGAGCAATAAAATAGATGGTGTTCAATGGGTAAGATTATTGGAAGTGTACAGAGCAATGAGCAAGTGCCATCACCATCCCAGTGGAAATTTTCAAAGGGAGACATTCAGCAACAATAGAGTTTATCATACTGCCCCTCTAATGCTATTTCACCACAGGGATCACTATTTGCAGAGTAAAGGAAACAAAGGTAATGCAGAAGTAGCTGAGAAAAATCAATAGCTCGACAATTGTGACCAGCAAGTTGCTTTTGTTAAGTGCAAACTTATCAATAGCCCAGAAAGATAACAAAAGCAGCTCCATTCATACACCAGAAAACTGTCTCCGAGGACTATATTGTAGGAGTAATAATGGAGTTTGTTACATGCAGCTGCATGCTGTTTGGAGTCATTTCTAGCCATTTAGCAAATAGTCACTTTTTTCTTTAAAAATAAAAGTCTTTATTATTTTACATATAAATTGCATTTTGATGATGACATTTCTGAAATATCAGACTGATTCCTAGCTATAAAGTTACAGAATGATAAGGTGATCAGTGTGACATTTTGTTGTGACATGTGTTTATGTACCTTTAAAAGAGACTGTGACAGTCCAACTTCTGCTCCTGCTGATGACGCTTTTCACTCTCCTCTGCTTCTGTACCATTGGCTAGCTGTACAATCCTAGACCACCACTGACTGAACTTAGAACTCGATTATGGAACTTGAGGTTTGACTTAAGTAGCCCTCTAATGTAAGTGAAAGGATTATATAATGACCATGTTTTTGTCATTTAGTACAATGAATGAATTTCATGCCATTAAAAGGGAGCTAAATGAAGGAAAGGGTCAATATGTATTACTCATTGAACCATTTCCAAGGAAGAAACCCTTCTTTTGGTTTATGCCTAGTTGGAGCAGTTGCTGGGGAGGGTTGGATAAATCTGAGGACTAATCAATTATTTGGCCCACCTGACAACCATGGAGCTGTAGACCCAATACCCTCAGGTATTGGGAGGGCCACTCCCATTGTGTCCAGGAAGCTGACCTAAGAGAACAGGTGGGGAAGGGATGGAGATTAGGAGAGGTAATCTGGACTGCAGGAGTTATGAAGCCTCAGCCGAACTCTTGCTTTCATCTGAACACTGGAGCTATCTAAAGTGCTGAGACACTGGTTGCCTTGCTTCATGGGTTCTTGCTAAAGACACAGCAGGACACACTGCCTGTACAATGCTGTTTGGATTTACAGGTGTGTGCTCTCCTCACTCTGAATAGAACCAAAATGGATCTAGGATATTCTTTGTGGTTGCTCAAAAATGATAAAGCCACTTGAGACGGCCATGTTTGAGCAGTGTAATTGCAAAAAAAAAGGGGAAAGGTTGGGATGTCCCTCATGCTGTTGCTCCATTCATATTGGCAGCTCCTTGCCTTTTATTTACAATAAGGTGAGAGACTATTTTGATAAATCTTCTGAGCATGCTGCTATCCATGCAAGCTCTTTTGATAAAAAATAAAAAAGCAGTGCTACATAACTTGTTGGTTTCACAAAGTAGTTTTGATGTGTCTGTTTATTAGAACTGCAGTATGCCTTGAAGTGGGTGAATTCAATAGTCAAAGCAAATTCCTATTCAGCAAACTGTCAATAGAGTTATAAGAACATGTGATATCTTCTGTGATAATGAACGTATAAATTTCATTGTGAGGTCTGCTGACTGGTTCAATAAATTGATTGGTTGATTGATCAGGAAAGCACTTAAAAAATGCACACAAAATATACCCTTGACCACGGGCTTTATGGGTTCATAGGAAAACTTGAGTGAATTTGCTTCCATTTCACTGACCCTTGGAGTAATGAAAAGCCCTTCAAAAAGTTTTACCGTAATTTAAAGCTGTGGATCTTGGTGCTTGCTGTTTATTGCTGTCTTGGATGGCTCTGAAAACTCCCAGTGAATTTTTTTTCAACTGCTTACTACACTCCTCATGTGAACAGATGCAGACATCCAGAAATGTCAAGTGTTACAGACATTTGGTTTCAGAATGCAGAATTCCCATGGTCTCTGTGACCATAGCCAAGTATTATTTATGATTCACAAGTAGAGCAGCATATTTATTTTTATTGCCATAAAACTCACGATAGCAGTTTTAAAACACAACTTTAAGAAACGTAACACAGGAGTTTTAAAATTGTGTATTGACTATGTCTAGCTGTGATGACTTATTCTAAACAACAATAAATGGCTCTACTACTTTGGTTATGCAGGAGATGTTAATACTGGTATGTTCCACTAGGGATGGTATATAATCTAATAATCATGATACACTTTAATCACAGGGAGGCCTATAAAAACTTGGGTTCTGGTAGTACTGGGCAGCAGTAGTTCAGTTTTCAGGCTCTGGGGAGCAAGCTGTCAACCTGAACAGGTTAGGAGTATTATCAAAGACAAGCAAGGAGTTGAGTTCCAAAAACAGCAGCTGAAGTTCAGAAGGGCCAGAAGCAAGTAGAATAATCCAGAGTAGGCAGGAAGTTGTGTATAACAGGCTAAATGACAACCCTAAGGAAGTCCAATCCAGAAACAACATAGAAGCAACGTGGATCTAGAATTTCAGGAGGTCAGGGCTGGAGCCTCAGTTTGCATCTCTCTCTTGCACTCACACAGCACCTCACACAGTGCTACACTCAAGCATTTCAGAAGAAGAATCAATTGTGCAAAATATCCAGATATTGGCAAATCTGCTTAATCATAATTTGAATCTCAGAAGGCAAGCTTTCCTCGGATTACATTAGTGCAGATCTTTATTCTAACCCCAGAGTAAGCATTACCTTGCCCATTATTTTTGTTTCAATCCATTGGGCTTCACAGAATAAGTTCATGCAAAATGATCTAAAGAGGACTGCATTGTCATTTTTTTAAAAGAGCAAGGCAATAATTATGTTGACTACTCCAATTTGCTCTTTAAACCCTATGAGTAACAAATTATCCCCTTACATGTCATTCTTTGCAAAGAAAAGAAAAGCGTGATGGCATTGTATCTTCTGCACTTAAATATATCTTTAGTGAGACAGATTGGCTCCAGAGGATAAATGATGTCCTTCGTTTGCAGTCAAGTGTGAGACAGGACTCATCTTTGAAGGGCTTTATTTAGTTACACTTAAGTGGTATAAAGTTAAACATTCCATGTACATCATGGTAAGTCATATTTCCCTCCATAACCTATAATAAAGGTTGCAAAAATTGCAGGCTGCCAAGCCTGATATGTACAGCTAAGTGACATGTTTCACAAAATACACAATAGTCAAGGACAAATCAAGTTAAAGTTACATTTTTTTTTTTTAAAAAAAGCATTTATTTATATGAGAAAAGGAGGTTCTTAGGGTCTGTTGTTCCTGGGCCACTAAAAGCTTTAAAGGTTAATGCTAGCACCTTGAATTCTGCCAGAGCATGGATAAATAGTCAGTTAAGATTTCAAATGTCTTGTATGTGTGCTCTGATCTCTAATGTGTGGTATAAATAAATAAATAAATAAATAAATAAATAAATAAATAATTTATACCCCACCCATCTGGCTGGGTTTCCGCAGCCACTCTGGGCGGCTTACAACATATATAAAAACACAGTAAAACATCAAGCATTCAAAACTTCCCAATGCAAGGCTGCCTTCAGATGTCTTCTACTCCTGGGGATTATTATTATTATTATTTTGACTAGTTGAACTTTCTGGATGGTCTTCAAGGGAAGCTGCATGTCTAGATACTATATAAATGTAAGTTATTTTAAGGGCAATAATAACTCTGGCTAACTCCAAGTTCCCTAGAAAGAGCCACACCTGGTGAACCAACAAGCTAGTTTAAAGGACCTCAGACTATTGCTGCCTGTTTATCCAAAAGTACTAGATCCAGAATTAGCCACAAGCTGCAAACATACTTTTTGGGAGTGGTAGAGGAGTGCAACCTCATCCAGCATAGATGTGTAAGTCTCTACTCACACCATAGGACTCACCAACCAGCAGCGTTTCCATCTCGCTGGGATTAGGTTTTAATTTCCTTGCCTCTCTCTACTTCTGACACCAGCATTCAGGATGCTTTAGGTCGCCCATCAACTAGAAAGAGACTGAAAAACTAAACGTACCCCCCACTGTCCCAATTTGTAATTGAATCAATTCTTCACCCCAGGGCAGGTTGTTCTATGTCTGTTTTATTTATGTAAACCCACTCCCAGCTGAATCATCTCTATTTTCTATAAACTTATTATGAGAAAGACAATTACACTGTCTGCCTGGTGTCTAGAAATGGGGTGGTCAGCACACACTTTTAAAAAGGAGCCACTGTGCAGGCAGCTAGAACTCTCATCAAGGTAACTAACTACACAACACTGTTGGAAGACAATTCGGAGGGCAGGAAACCACCCTCAAAGCACGCCAAAACCTATTATTGTAACACGTCCTCTCTGCCCCAAAGGTTAATCAGAACTACTAGTGATGTAACATAATTTCCAGTATTTTATTGTCTGTAATTAGCATTGTGACATCAGACCCTGACATCAGAAGGCCTTGACATTAAGAGCAAAGCTTTGGGGAAGCGCTGTAGCTCAACATCCCAGGTTCAGTCCTCCATATCTCTAGATAGTTCTGTGGAAGACTACCTGTCTGAAACCCTGCAGAGCCATTGCCAGTCTGTGTAGACAATAGTGAGCCAGAATCAGGCTCGAGGCCCTACTCCATAACAGTGTGAGAGATAGTGTATAGCAGGCATGTCCAACTCCCAAGAGACTGTGATCTACTCACAGTATAAAAATACTGGCTGTGATCTACCCATTGTTATTGACAGCCAAAGTTGTTGAGCTTGGTGATCTACCACAGACGTCCAGTGATCTACCGGTAGATCGCGATCTACCTGTTGGACATGCCTGGTGTAGACTAAGAACAACATCTTTGAAATAACTGCAGGATATAGTTAATAATGGTCAGGTAAATACAGGTGGTTTTTTTTATTTATCCCAGTGAGACCATTTAAAAGAATTGTTGAGGAAGGTGTTGGGAGTAATTGCAGCCTACAGCAATCAACAATGTTTAGTTCACTTTTTTTTTTTTTACTTCATTAGCAGATGGAAAGTTTGTTTTTTCTTCTTCCCATGAAGCAATGTGGCTAAAAGGTCATCATTTTTCTTTTGATTGGTTTGCCATATTTAATGGAAGGGCAGTCTTGATTTGTCAGTTATTCTTGGCCCTAAGAGACACTGAAGGTGACATCTACCAGCTTCTCAGCTGGTGTTCCAAAGTATTTAACTACTTAACCTATGGAGAGCTTGCTGTTAATATATCTAAGTGGTCAAATGCACATGAATAGATCCAAGATTTAGTAAAGACACAATCATTACTCTCAGCAGCAGGTGCTTCACTTCCCACTGCGGAGACGATCACCCTGCTGCTTTCATTTTTTTTTTTTTTTTTTTGGCGGTGAGAGGGGGGAATTTATTTTTTTTTTTTTTTATAAATATTTATTAAAGTTTTTAAATATAAATGCACAAATAATAAACAATCTTACTTCTATCACAGACATAATTTCATGACTTCTTTGGGCTCCCTCGCGTCTCCCGCTCCCATTTACATCGTTAAAAGTTTTTTCCAAACAAATTATCAACTTGTTTACAATCTCATGTCCACACATTCAAATATAATCTAGCACTTCTTCCAAAAAATTTTATATTTTCTTTAGTCTCACTTATCATCAAATTTCAAATCTAATTTAGTGGTGGCCAATTTTTTATAATCTAGCATCCTTCTTAACATTCAACCAAATTACAATGTTTTTGTAGATACTTCTTGAATTTCTCCCAGTCTTCCTCCATCTTCTCTTCTCCCAGGTCACGGATTCTGCCAGTCATCTCGGCCAGTTGCATATAGTCCATCAGTTGCATCTGCCACTCTTCCAGTGTGGGTAGATCTTGAGTTTTCCATTTTTTTGCGATGAGTATCCTTGCTGCCGTTGTTGCATACATAAAGAATGTTCGGTCCTTCTTTAACACCTTCTGGCCGACAATACCCAAAAGGAAGGCCTCTGGTTTCTTAGTGAAGGTATACTTAAATACCTTTTTCAGCTCATTATATATCATTTCCCAGAATACCTTCACCTTAGGGCATGTCCACCAGAGGTGAAAGAATGTTCCTTCGTTTTCTTTACATTTCCAACATTTATTATCAGACGAATGGTATATTTTGGCAAGTTTAACTGGGGTCATGTACCATCTATATATCATTTTCATTACATTTTCCTTCAGAGCATTACATGCGGTGAAGTTCAGCCCAGTGGTCCACAACCTTTCCCAGTCCTCAAACATGATGTTATGCCCAATGTCCTGTGCCCATTTTATCATAGCCGATTTAACCATTTCGTCTTGTGTATTCCATTTTAACAGCAAGTTATACATTCTGGATAATACCTTAGTCTTTGGTTCTAACAATTCAGTTTCTAACTTCGATTTCTCCACCTGGAACCCTAACTTTTTATCATTTTTAAAAACTTCTTTAATCTGAGCATAATGTAACCAGTCTCGCACCTTATCCTTCATTTTCTCTAAACTCTGCAATTTCCAATTGTCTCCATCTTTTTCTAATATTTCCCAATATTTTGGCCATTTGGCCTCCATATTGGGTCTTTTTAGGGCCTTAGCCTCCAGAGGTGAGAGCCACCTTGGAGTTTTATTTTCCAGTAAGTCTTTGTATTTTGTCCAGACATTAAACACTGCTTTCCTGACAATATGGTTCTTAAAGGCCTTATTGATCTTAACTTTATCATACCATAAGTATGCATGCCAACCAAAAGCATTGTTAAAACCTTCCAAGTCCAACACGTCAGTGTCTTCGAGAAGTAGCCAGTCTTTTAGCCAGCAAAAAGCTGCGGCTTCATAGTACAACTTTAAGTCTGGCAGGGCAAAGCCCCCTCTTTCTTTCGCATCTGTTAATATCTTAAACTTAATTCTGGGCTTTTTGCCCTGCCAGACAAATCTGGATATATCTTTCTGCCACTTCCGGAAGCACTCCGTTTTGTCCACAATCTGTAATGTTTGAAACAAAAACAACATTTTTGGCAATACATTCATCTTGATAGCAGCAATTCGGCCTAACAAAGAAAACTTCAATTTTGTCCAACTATCCAAGTCTCTCTTAATTTCAGACCAACATTTTTCATAATTATCCTTAAATAGACTCAGGTTTTTTGCTGTTATGTTTACCCCTAGGTATTTTACTTTTTTAACCATAGTTAGTTCTGTTTCTCTCTGAAACCGTTCCGACTCTATATCTGTCAAATTTTTTCCCAACACTTTAGTTTTCTGTTTATTTAATTTAAATCCTGCCACCCGACCAAAATCCTGTATCAGTTGTAATACTCTTTTCGTACTAGATTCTGGCTCCTGCAGAGTCAAAACTAAGTCATCTGCGAAAGCTTTCAATTTGTATTGTTTCGCTCCGACCTGAATCCCTTCCACCAACCGGTCCCCTCTGATTAAGTTCAAGAGCACCTCCAGAACCGAAATAAATAACAAAGGGGAAATCGGGCAGCCTTGTCGTGTTCCTTTTTCAATTTTGAACTCTTCTGTAACCACATTGTTAACTATTAGTTTAGCCTTTTGTTCTGAATATATTGCGTCAATCCCATTCTCAAACCCCCGTCCCACTCCCATTTCATTCAAATTTCCCTTCATAAATTTCCAAGAAATATTGTCAAAGGCCTTCTCCACGTCTATAAAAATTAACACTGCTTTTGTATTTATATCTGTTTGCAAAAGTTCCAAAACGTCAATAATGTTCCTAGTATTTGCAAACATATGTCTGCCTGGGAGAAAGCCTGCCTGGTCTTTATGAATTACTTCATTAAGAACTCTTTTAAATCTACTTGCCAAAATGTCTGCAAATATTTTGTAATCCACATTCAGAAGGGAGATGGGACGATAGTTTTTAAGTTGTGTCTTTTCAGCTTCAGATTTTGGTATCAATGTGATAAAAGCTTCCTTCCACGATTCCGGCGCCTTCTTCCCTTCCATAATTTCATTACAGACCTCCATCAATGGTTGGATCAGATAGTCTTTTAATGTCTTATAATACTTGGAGGTCAGGCCGTCTGGCCCTGGAGATTTGCCCAATTGCATGTTCTGGATAGCTTGTTCAATCTCTTGCTGTGTTATTTTGTTATTCAGGATTAATCTGTTTTTTTGTGACAACTTTGTTAGTCCATTTCTTTCCAAAAATTGTTTAATCTCAACCTCATCTTGCGGCCCTTGAGTGTATAATTTTTTAAAGTATCTCTGGAAGCACTTTCTAATTTCCATGGGGTTCTGGATATTTCTTCCTTCAATTTCTAGGTTTGTAACTGTATTTAGTTTCTGTCTCTTCTTCAACTGCCAGGCTAGCAGTTTCCCACATTTATTTGCCGATTCAAAAGTTTTTTGTTTCATTAATTTAATCTTCCATTCTATTTCTTGGTTTATCAATTTGGAATATTGAGCTTGATATAGTTTAATTTCTCTCAGAATCGGCTGTGACTTCGGATTTGATCTTAATTTCTTCTCCAATTCTTTGATTTTCTGCAAAATCTTATCTTTCCTTTCATTTTGTGTTCTTTTCTTTACAGTGTTCTGTTGTATCAAGAACCCCCTCATCACAGCTTTGCTTGCGTCCCAGATAGTTCTTTTTTCCACCGTAGTGTTCATATTTATTTCAAAATAGTCCTTCAGAGTTTTTTGGGCCTTCTTAACGATCTCCTGATCTCCAAACAAGCTATCATTCATCTTCCATCTAAAGGAGCCGGTTGGCAAAAGTGTCATATCCATCTTCAGCGCATTATGGTCGGAGCAGGTCTTTGGGCAGATTTCCACTTTTCTGACCTTGGGTGCCAGACCTCTAGATATCCATATTTGGTCGATTCTTGTCCAAGTCAGTTGGGCTTCAGAGAAGAATGTTCCCTCTCTTCCCAGGGGGTTCTTAGTTCTCCAAATGTCAATCCAGTCCATATTGTCAGCCATTTCAAAAAAGGTCTTTGGCAGTCTGCCATCTTTTGTGACATTTTGATTTTGTGACTTATCCATGTTTGTCGATACGACCCCATTCATATCTCCCATCATAATGATGTTGTTGTAGTCCAGATAGTCCAGCATGATCTCATGCAACTTCTTGTAAAATTCCGATTTCCCGTCATTTGGTGCATAAATTCCTAATATCAGAATCTTTTCTCCTTGATGTTGTATCTCAATTCCTAATATTCTTCCATGTTCGTCTTTGAATAAGAATTTAGGTGACAGGCTCTCTTTTGCATATATCACCACTCCTCGCTTCTTTACTCTGTCCGAAGATATAAATTCTTGACCAAGTCTTTTGTTTATTAACACCTTTCTATGGAGCCTAGTCACATGTGTTTCTTGTAAGCAGATAATATCCAATTGTTCTTTTTTTAATATATGAAAAATTTTCCTCCTTTTTTCCGGGATGTTGCAGCCATTAATGTTCCAACTCATAAGTTGCAGAGACATCCTGAATAAATCTGGTTATTTTTCAAGGGGTGGTATCTTATTCAGAAGATCTTCAGGGTCCAAGGGTGCAGGTTCCTCTGGTGTTTCAGGCCCTGGAAGTTGGTCAATTCCTTTGTGAAGGTCCTCTCCGTATACGTTCAGAAATTTATCTCTATCTTCCGATGTTCTGATTTTGATCTTCTTCCCTCTAAAAGTAAAAGATAGTCCTTGAGGAAATTCCCACCTAAAGATGATTGAATTCTTCCTTAGTAGTCTTGTCAACTCCAAATAGTTAGATCTAAGATCTAGCAGTTGTTTAGGAATATCCTTGTAGATCTCAATTCTTTTGTCCAAAATATCCAGTGACTTTCCGTAGTGTAGGCCCAAAATCTTATCCCTTTCCTCCTTTGACCTCAGTATTATCAAACAGTCTCTGGGCTTCTCTTTCTTTAGAAGTCTTCCGAGCCTAAAAGCCGAGACGATTTTAAAGTCCTTTTCCTCTAAACTCCAAAATTTGGAAAATTCTTTAGTCAAAAACTCAGCTAGGTTGCCTTCTTCCACTTCTGGTATTGCTCTTATCCTTAAATTGCTCTCCCTGTTCCGCAGTTCAAGCATGGACAAATAGGTCTGATGTTCACCTACTTGTTTACAGAGTGGTCTTACCTCTTGTTCTAAGTTTTCAAGTTTTTGGCTGGTATCTTCAGCCAATTTCCGATTTTCCCCTGCAGCCTCCTTCAATTCTCCGATTGCTTGAGTATTCTGTGCAACTTGTCCAGATAATTTATTTAAACATTCTATGTTCTGCTCAATTTTATATGTTTGCTCATCGGCTTTCTTGTCCAAAGATTCTACTTTCTTATCCAAAGATTCTAATTTTTCGAAAATTTTCTCTAAGATAGCAGTGCTTGCCCCTGAGGCCATATCTTCCAGTTGTAATTCCTCAGTTTCTCCCTCCCCTGCCCGAGGCAGAGAAACAGCTTCCACCTCAGAAGGCAAAGTAGGCACAGATGATCTACGTGCCTGTGAGGCTGCGGTTAAAGTTGTCAAAGTTGTTTGTTTAGTTCTTCCTCTCCTTCTTGTACCACTCATTCCAAAGTTATCTAAAAGTCAAGGTCAAGCTGAGTTGTTCCCATGAGAAAGCCACGGCCCAGATGGTAACAGTCAACAGAGGGCCGGGAAAAGGAAAGTAAAATAAAAGTCACTGTTATAAGTCCCAAATCCTCTAGGGGGAGTTTAAAATATTTCAGGAAAGAAGTCAATTTCAATTAAAATAAAGTCAGATTTTTAAGTCCAGGAACCTTCAATAAAAAGATTTTTCAGCAGAGTTGAGGTTCAGTACAGCAACAGTGTTTCTAATGGTGCAAGCTGGTAATCCAAATGCCTTAAAGTAACAAGTTCAAACTCTCTCAGATTGTTTCAAAGTTCAGATTCAAAGTATCCAAACTGCAAACTGCAAGCTGACAGCTCAGTTTCTCAGGCAGCTCCAGCGCCTGGGGTTTTTAGTTAGAATGTAGCTCCAAAGGGAGAAAGATATCCCCGTGTAATTAAAATTCATAAGAGTCCAACACATAGAGTAATTGTTCCACTTAAAATAAAGTTCAATGGGTGCTCAGATCAAATAGTTTAAAAGATCTCTCTTTGCCTCCACTCCTCCAGCTCTTTGCGTTCAAGTTCAATGGGAGCGGAAGACGGACTTCCTGTTTTTCGTCACTCCGCTTTCAGCCAAATTCAATATTTTAAAGTCCCAAATTGCATAGAGTCAGATGTTTACTCACGGGTTGTTGTTTTCAAGGCATAAATTTCAGGAAGAAAGGTCAGCGCTCACTGGCAACAGCTACGCGGCTTCACTCCGCCGATTGCGGAACGACCCACAGCGCCGCAGCCTCCTCCGCGATCCGGAGCCCCTTACGGGGTTCCTTCAACGTTTCGGTGGCCGCTACAGGCGCCCGCCGGGTCCCAGGACCGCAGGCTTCTGCTGCCTGCGGTTTTCCGTTTTGGGTCTCCGCTGCGCCGTAGCGGACGACCCTTCTCGTGCGGAGCTTCCCTTCCCCGTTAGGAAAGGGCAGCCATTACCCTTTGCGCCGCCTCCGGAAGCTCCACCCTGCTGCTTTCAGTCATAGCAAGAGCCACAGGAGCAAAATGCATGAAGAAATAGGAAATGTCACAAGGCAGTGTGTTGGAAATTCCATTTGCTGATAGGCAGTACTTAGTCATATCAATATATAAGATGACATTTTTGTTTGACAGGTTTAGTTACACTTTCTTACTTCAGGATTTGTCAGTCTGCAAACTCTAGTTTTCAACTGTTAATGCACAATGAGATGAAACACAGCCATAGGTGTTAATACAGTGAAGTTTTCCTCTACTTTTTACTGAACCTAAAGTATCCTTAAAAAGTTAGAGAGATACAAGCAGAATGTTGGACTTTGGCCTAGAATTCCTAGGCCAATGTTGGACTTTGGCCTAGAATGAACATATTTAGTCATTACATGGACACATGAGGTGGCCTTGGACAAATCACTTGTCTTCTACCCGAAGACCTTGCATCATAAAATGGGAATGATAATTGTAATTAACTACACAAGGTTACTTCACTAATTAGAAGAAGAATGAAATCAGGGGAGTAAAACAAATCAGTATTTTTATGTACAGCTCTCTGTTCTGGAGTTTTAGCATGGTAAATGTTATACTTGTCCTGATTTAAGTAACCCACACATCTAGTGTATTGGTCTCAGAAATGGATCTTTAAGAATATGGAAGGTGGGCTGCTCAGCTAGCTGGTTACTCAAAAATATTACACCATCAGCAGCTCTAGTATGTCCAACACAAAGGCATTAGATTTCAGTGCTCAGATATTTAGGACCAAACAATAGTGGTGGTGTGTATTCGGCTGTTTTGGAAAAAATTGGGGCTTAGTCTGTTTTGAATACCTGGAGCTTCTGTAACCATGCTTAATTGGGACATCAACCTACTTGTGAACAAAAGGAAAATGTTATTGATGCTGTAGACTGAGGCTGAAGATAGCTGAGTTGCTAGATTCTGGAAATAAATGGAATCCCATATTTGTTGCATTTAATGAATGGGTAGCATTTTGTCAAAGAATTGCAAGTTCTCCAAGTATAACTCTATTTCTTTCTCCCTCTGGGGAAGGGCTGTGACTTAAAAGTTAAGCATGCACTGTCTACACAGATGGTACCAGGTTCAGACAACTTAAAAGAGGTAGCAATGCTAGGACAGACCATTGCCAGAGTTCTTAGACACAATAAAAAGACAGTTTCAAAAAATTGGTCTGTAGATGTATGCACCATATAAATACTAATAGTACTAGGATGGTGTTGGAGAGTGCATGTTTTATATAACAATAGTCTTTGACGTGTTGGAGGGTCCAGTGTTCTTTCCAGTCTGGAATCTTCATTGCCAAACTGCATGTTAGCTTAATATATAGCATGCCGCTCTGTCTCTTGTTTTTCTTTAATTAATTTATGACAAGCACGGGGAAAGATTGCTAATTAGAATCACAGTGCATGGAGCCCCTTCCTCCTCCAACTGCATTGTTCCCCACAAAAAGATTACTGTGCAGCTACAAGGTTTAGAATAAGAAAATAGCACTAGTAGAAACTCCCCCCAAACTGGCGGAGGGGGCAATATTCAGGAGGTTGCATCTGGAGATGGAAGTGATAAACCTTCCTTTCTATGTGTGGTGATTTATTTAAGAATCCTCTCCACTGTAATTCATTAAAGAAACATAAGAAACTTTGCTACACGTTAAGCATAATGTGCAATTTGAACCTGTTGTTCTCTTGAAACTTTACACTCCAGTCTCAGCCCTACAGGGGCCTCTGTTGAATTGATTTGTTCCTCTCTGTTCAGTGTTGATATTGTAGCACTTAAGTGAGAGTATCAGCCACCACTATCCACACACTGTTCCTTCATGGGCAATAACGTCATTGAGGAGGCAGCATGAAGTTGCAAGACTAGTTCAGAGAACTCAAGTTTTCATAGCCAGAGGAATGAGATCAGCACAGGAAGCACTCTAGAAATTATTACTATTTAGGAATGGTTTTGCAAAATAAGAAGAGGCTGTGCGGTGTCACAGAAAGAGTCTGTGAGAAAGCATTTATCAAGTTAATGAAAAGCTTGTCCTGTGCAATCAAAGGATAGATCAAGGCCTCTTTTTCTTTCTTTCCATCTTCCAAACTTTCTTTGTGGCTTAGCAGATGCTTGCATATTCTGCATGCCTTTCCAGCCCAGACACCCAGTGTTTGGATAGATTCTAACATGATGATGAGAATGAGTCATCTACATCACTTATTATAATCTTCAAATATACACTGATGAAGGTCTCTGTCCTTAAGCAGAACAAGCCAAAATGCCATCAGATAAAGCTGTTTTCAGTGTTCTGATATCTTAATTAAATTACTACAAATTGATATAGTAGTTGGTTTTAGAAAATAATTTAGAAAACGATGTGTTTACAAAAGCTTGGCAAGTCTTTCCTATTTCTGAGTAGTAGTAATCATAATTCACTATTTTTCATAAAAGTGACTCAAAGTAGCTTCCAGAAAAGAAAAGAAAAACAAGTAAAAACAACCTAAAATGCTCACTGGTGATAAGCATAAAAGAACAGGACACAACCCACCCCACTAAAGAGATAAGCAGAAAATTAAGGTACCTAAAAACAGATACTTATGGTGCTCAAT
This sequence comes from Podarcis erhardii, assembly GCF_964252035.2. NCBI lineage: Eukaryota > Metazoa > Chordata > Lepidosauria > Squamata > Lacertidae > Podarcis > Podarcis erhardii. The sequence goes on along the minus strand of NC_138497.1, from coordinate 98,090,557 downwards.
GTGCATCCCTGGGGAGGTCCTTCTGCAATTGGGAAGGCACTACTGAGAAGGCCGGTTCTCATGTTGCTGCCCTCTGCATCTCCTTCCGAGGGGGAACACAGAAAAGGGCCTCAGATGATGAATGCTGGATTTTAATTGGTTGATGTTGGGTGAGACAGTCCTTGAGATATTGGGGTCCTGAGCAGCATAAGGCTTTATTGGTCAAAAGCAGCACTTTAATTGGACCCAGAAACTAATTGTCAGCCCATGAAGTCATGCCAGGATTGTTGTTATATGTTCAGACTGTCTTGCCCTGATCAGCAATCTGGTCATTTAATTCTGCACCAGCTACAATTTCTAAACTGTCTTCAAAGCTTGGCAATTAGAAGCAGAAATAGCTATTAGACTTGGCACCTATTGTCTACACTGTACAACTGAAAGGCTTTTAACCTGTGATCTGCATAGCTGGTCTATTTCCTCTTCTTTAACAAAAATAAGTATTATTTGTCAATTGCACTATGTTTTAGTCCAGGGGTGGGGAACTTCAGCCCTGTAGCAAAATGCAACCCTCCAATCCTCTCTATTTGGCTTTCTCCAGGCACACACACTCCTTATCCACACCCTTTCCCCCCAGGTTGCATCCTTCACTGGCCTTGCTTCACATGCTGCCTGACTGGAACATGTCCTTGAACTCTGGTAATACTTTTTGATTGCCTGGATACAGGAAAGTGGTATGTGTGTATAGAAAGTAGCCTTCATTGCAAAGGTAAAATCTACAATAATTTTTATGCCACTTATGCTTATGGTTCCATCCAGCACGATATGTGCCTCCTGGCTAAAATAGGTCCCAAATCCTTTTTCTAGGCATGTAGTATCCTCTGGCAGGACTGGATGTTTGAGCATCTGCTGAGACATTGCTGAATCCCAGAGTTTCCTGGTTCTGCTTCTCGTCTTCCTCACCATTAACACCAGCTTTATCCCAAGTGCCCAGAGGGAAAGGGGGAAAACTACTTCCATCTTCTTGGATAGAAATTGTAGTTAGAATCTTCATATACTTTTCTGAAAGGTGTTGTGGGATAGCTCCTACTGTATGTACTTTTCGGAATGGGGACAAACAAAAATGAATGGGGCTAGATAAATCTCCACTGAAATTACAATGTAGGAACAGTATTGGAATGAAATATTTCTCCCCTGCGGATAACATGGGAGTAGACAGGCTACTGCTGTTTGGCATGACAAGAGTGAGCACACCAATTTTGTGCATTCCACTGTACATTCCTTGGTTAACAAGCTAAACAGTGGCGCTTTGTGGTCAGAGCCACTGCACAGAGACCATAAAAGTTCTGGTTTAATGAGATAAAAGTATTGTGTCACAAAGAACGTGCCTCTGTTCAAACCATAGAAGGAAAGACATTTCAAACGCCAAAGATCCAGTGTCAAATATTCAGGAAAATTAACCTGACAGTGTAGGCACTGATCTAATTCAGTGCTTGCACAGCAGCAAAGGTTGCATGCCTAGCCTCCCTGTAAAAATAAGCTGCAGTCATACCAATCACCTGCTTGGCAGGGAAGGGAAACTAAAATAAGGGAGACCTAAATATGGCCTTACATTTCTCCTCTTGAAAAAGTGTGGGTGTGGAAGTGTAGCCCCAGGTTGCTAGATCAGGTTGGAGAATGTCATCATGGGCGCATTGATTTTGTTCAGGAGATTTCCTATCCAAGTAGGGTCACTGCCACACATATAAAGCCTTTAGCCTGATCTGGGCATTGGGACTTCTCCCTGTTCTTTCTAGCCCAAACCACAGAAGATAGTAGTCTAACTACATATCCTGGCTTGTAGTCAACTGCCATCTCTTTCTGAAGGCCAACTCCTGTTGGCCCTTGCTGGTAATAATGGCAAAAATCCTCGTTTTGTTCAACTTAGCCATGATTTGTGATTGTTACAAATTAGCAAGAGTTAACATCTACTGGGATAAATTGTATTGCTTTATGGGGCGTGTGACAATCGAGAAAAGAAAAAAGTACACAGTGTACATTTATATGGAAATATGAAGACTGTTGTGCTGAGCTAGTGGCTTGCCCTCAAAGCTTTCGTATGTAATTTATGGAAAGTGTTACTCCCATTATTCAGAAATGTATGTGTATATATTACAGAAAGGGAGAAAACGTATCTTATTACAGTTATACAGACAATAAAAGGCAGAGTTTAATGGACCATGCTAGGTTTCTCTTAAAACATTAATTTCTTTGTGTTGTCTTTAATTTCCATGATAATGAAATGTTCACAATGGCCACTGGATATTATTATATGAGAAATAAATTAGATCCTTGCAGTTAGATACAAATCCTCTCTGGTGTTGTCATAGGGATATGGTTACTGTGCACCCCCACCTCAAAATGTTAAATGGTACCCTTTGAAAGTATTTCCTGTTTGAGAATTATTGTTGGTTTTTCAGAATCCTTTTATTTAACTACTGTTAAGCTGATACTAATGCAAATGCTTTTAAAAAGAAATGATTAAATAGTTCATTTCATTTTTTTTAATTGCCTCCTCCACAAGTATAATCCTGGCGGCTCAATGAGATTTCCATGTGGTATGTAACACTTTTGAATCAGAAAACACAAGGAAATGAAATGTCGCAGACACAGAGATGAGTTTAGCATCCCATGCTGTTGCTACTGTACTGATAATGGAAAGGACTGACAAATGAACACACAGTTATTAGAAATGTGCACAGCAAGTGCACAGTTGTTGGTTTCACAACAGCTACCAAAATGGGGATTTGGTTCCTTAACTGTGCAGCAACTTAAGATCACATGAGAATTACTTACCTTTTGAGCATCTTGTAGCTGCCCTGAAATACCATGTGCACTATCAAAGGTGGGTGAATGATAGACTGTCCCTCTACTTTTCAGTACATTTGGTGTAAAAATCCCCATCTATTTTTACTATAAGCAGCACCTTTGAGGGAAATAGCAGCCAGGAAGGGGGCAATTTTCATTCTGAACATGGTGTAGCTCCTGATTCACATGTAATAGCAATAAATGTCTCACGGCACTAAGTTAAGCTTATGATGGTAGCTACTGAGAACATGAATTGCTGGATTAAAACTTTTGGAATTATCCAAGCATAACAACTTTTACTAAATTTGCTTTTTTTCAAATACAGATTTTCATTCAAAATAGATTCTGAGGAACAAAATATCTCACTAGGGCTTATTGGTGTTTATTGGGGTTTGGAGACAATTTTGACACGCAGACACATATTCCACAAGTTCTTTTTCTAGACTTATTGCCTATTGCTGGGATGGTGCTGAACTTTCGAATTGTAGGTTCCCTTTCAAAATGACCACTTCATTTTGCTAAATCTGTGCCAAATTTCCTCTCTAAGCAAAGGCACATGATGCTATCTACTTTCACTAGACAGCGTTTGGGAAATGCCTAGCTTTTTTTTTTTTAGAATTCCATAAACACAGAGTGTAGGCTTAGGCTGGACTTTTATTCATCAGTACATGCTGAAAATAAAAATTTATTTTAAAAATGGGGTTGGTATCCTTACTGAATGTTGTTCTTCATTAATGCAAGAATAGAGTCTCAAACAAATAAGTTCCATACCCACTTCCCCAAAATAATAATTTCCCCAAAGAAAGTGAATATATGCTCTGCCTACATATAATATGTGTTGTTGTTTTCTTCAAATCCCATAAATTTTATTGAGATTTTATATGGACCATTATAAATACTTCAAGGCAGGAAATATGTGTGCAGATATATATGCATGTGTGGGTGCTTATGGATGTGCACATGCAGCTATAGTACAATTCAAGATTCCTATTACAGCTGTCATGGACTGGCTGGATGCAGAGCAGTGGTGGGAGGCGCCAGCTGGGGAACCCCCGAGGGGAGATGGATGGTGGGACAATGATGAGTGATCAGAGGGAGAAGAAGGAGCAGACTGGGTAGAGGTGGTGTTGGAAGCTGAAGAGGTAACAGGGTTTAGTGAGCAGGAAGTGGCTGTGGCAAAGGGCAGTCCAGAATCAGAGGCTGAAGTGGAGGCTGGATAGGAGTGGGAGCAGGCTGCTAAAGAGCCAGGGTGCTAAAGAGTCTCCCCATTCTGCTGTTACCAGGTCCCCTTCCCACTAGTCTCCCAGAACACGGAGAGGGATGAAGAGTGCAGAGCAAAGAGAGACAAGATGAAGGAACCTCGGGTTGCTGGGGAAGGACCTGGGGGAGGAGCCTTATAGTGGTAGGAAGGTGGAGACCGTCGGTCCTCACACTTCCTCCTGGGAAGAGTTGCTGCGATCACTAGGCTTGCACTGTTTTGGTTTATTTGAATAAAGTAACTCTTTATAAAACTGGGTGTTTTATTGCTGATCTGCTCCTGACTCTGTCACCTGACAACAGCTTAAATATAATTCACACAAAAGCTTGCTGTATAGATATTTAATAGTGAGAATTTTCCATGTTAAAATGCATTACTTTTTAAAAAAATGTTAAATTGAAAAGATGTAAAATATGAACTTTTTGAACTATTGGTTCAACTTTCATCTTCAGTTCTCGCCTGGAAGACTCCTGATTCCCTGCTGTCATGGGAACTCATTTCCAATTGGGGGCAGTTTTCAGTCTTACTTTTTGAAGACATCTGTGGGCAAGGCCATCACTCCCTTAAAATACAGGTGCTAAATGATAAAAATGAGTTAGATTCACATCTGGTAGAAATTCAGGCAGAGCAATGGATAATGGTCTTGGCTTCAAACTTTGTATTCAGACTTTCCTCCCTATTTCCTTTCATCTTTTTTGGTCTCAAGCTCTCATTCCATTTGTTCTTTCTCGCAGAGAATATCTGTATTACAAACATAATATAGGATTTTATTACAGTTCACTTACCTTGAGTTCTTGAACAAAATCAGAGGATCATATTTTTGTGAGGCTTTTGGGAATTCTCTTTGCTTCCTATCCTGTTATGGGGCTTGGGGACTCACAGGAAGGAGAAGCAAGAAACAGATCCATACGAGTCCAGGCAGGTATCTCTAGGCAGGGCGGGACCCTGGTCAGTCCCCAGGGGCCTTGCTAGCTGAGCTTCAGAATATGTTGCCTTAGCAAAGAGCTGGGATCTTCTGAAGTCTTATGTGAATTGTCATGGCTCCTTCCTCCTTGAGATGACTGTGCTGACCTAAAGGGCCTTTGTCTGAATCTTCAAGTACTGACTTTTATGTTGTGGATTGTATGGGGTTGTTATTGGGGGCTTGTTCTCTGAGTCTGCAGAAGGTGGAAAACTATGTCATCTTGTCAGAGGGTCAAGGGAGAGGTATTGACCCCCTCCCCAAGTGTAGAAACCTGTAATTCTTTATTATTATCTTCCTCTAGGTAATGTGAGGAGTCATGTTTGAGGGTCAGGACACTTCCCAAGAGGAGGCGAAATCACTGTTAAGTCTATTTAAAGCTGAGTGTATTATGCTCTTGACTAAATTTCTATTCAGTAAACCGTCTTCCTATCTATGTAAAATGTCACCATACATGTTTGTGATGTCATTGTATACCTTATAAGGCATATCCAAAACAAAAATGAATGACATTTCATACCAGATCTGGGTATGAAGTTCACACACTCTCTATTCTCCCAGACTAAGAATAAAACTGGTACAAGTTCAACTGAAAGGAGAGAACATAAAATAGCTTCAATGGTAACGTAAGCAGTATACAGTCTCATTTGGGCTTTACTAATACTGAATTGTGTCTGCATTAGGTGTGTGTGCGCACGCATCTAAACACATGCATGCATAAATGTGCACCCACTAACTATAAGACTAATTGTATAGCAATGGTTCTTAGAAAATAAATGTGCATTGACTAGACAAGCACTGCCGGCTACTGCAGAACAGATGTTACTTTAAAACCTGCCTTAACAAGTCCCGTTCCTTCAGCAGAAAATGTTTGTGGCTAGAGCTGGGTGCGCTGTCAGACGTGGAACAGAAAGACAAAGTGACGGCAGGAAACAATGAAAGCAAGATGCCTCTCAGCTGTCTTACTAAAGGGGTAAAGAATGTGTTGGCATGTCTGCAGACAAGGAAGCCCCAGCCCTTGCACTCCTGTTGGCCTCTCATCGCTAATCTTTCATGTCTGTGTCTTCATGACAGGTCACAACATACAGGAGCTACTGTATATAGCTCTGGGGAATGATTTTCTAAGTCAGCAATGTTTTTATAAAGAGAGTCTAGGCAACTGAACTGGAGACCTTTGAGTGAGGAATTTTGATGGCTTTCCCTCCCTCACATTAGCTTTGTCAATGGATGGTGCTTATAGATGAAATTCCACCTAAATTTTATGTCTGTTTTATTAGTTCTAAAATGGATAAGCTGAATTGATTGCAATCCCCTTCCTGAAGGTTTAATAGGATTTTTTTTTTTTTGGCTTCACATAACTCCCAATTTTAGTATATGTGCTGCTGAAGCGAGCACGGCTCCACATAACTCTCATGTTATTCTTAGGGTCCTTATATACAGAGCGGAAATGCTCATATCCGTTTGATGATGGTAATGGTGAAGTGAAGCAAGGTAGTCAAGAATCCTTGTTCCTTTTAGTGATGGTTGAAGCACTTAAACTCAAAGCATCATTAACTCACCACTGGCCAATTACAAGTGCCATTTGTTAATAGTGGGGCCTGGGGAGGATTTTTTGGGGGGGCAGGAGGTAGTTCTAAATTGACACATTTTTGTGTTTTTGTTTATCAGCCAGCACATTCAGGAGCTTTGTTGGTGGTGGGATTTCATAATGCATCATTGTTGGCTGGCCAGATGGGTGGCCACTGCTACTTGAGAAGATGCACATGTTCACCACAGTGTGGCTCCTGAAATTTGCAGTCTGTTTCCAATCAGAACCTGATACTTGAGAATGATAGTGATAGCTCCCAGTTGGTACAAGTCATGGAGTAGGTTTGATTAGAAAACTGAGATGGGGATGACTGTAAATTGATGGGTACATTTATTCGTTCAATAGCGAAGTTCTGTTGCGCCTCCCAACAGTTGGATATTCTTGATTTGGTTTTATAAAGGTCAGATTTTTGTGAAGCATGCCCTACCCTTGGAGTATCCTTCAGAGACCACACAGGTGCAAAAGACACACATAAATGTGTATTATGTTTAGTTTACATTGTAAGTAAAGGACTATTTTCAGGTGCAATGGAACTTGTCTCAAAATATACTGGCATATTACGAGGCAGACACATTGCCAACTAATTATTATTGAAATTTTCTTAGCACAGATTTTATAATAATTAGCTGACATTGCAAACAGGTATTAGGAAGAAGGCAGCAAAGAGTCTTGTGGCATCTAAAAAACATATTTATTGTGACATAATATACCATAGGAAGGCGTCAAAGAAAGGCATCCTCCTTCCCCTTCTATGGAACAGAGCAAACTATTCTGGTCTGCATTCTTCCTTGATCTGAGAGCAGAACATTCATTAATTTCCCCAAACTTGACCCATAAAGGTTGGGTCAGATTGCTGGGATCAAGAGAGCTTTCAGAAACACTGGTATAAAGTATCCTCTGTTGGTATCGCACTATCTGAATGCCCACATGAAAACAGAAGGAGCGGGGAACTCTGCTACATTTTTTCCAGCACTTCACATAAATACTTCTCATGCCTGGTTAACACCTCCTGTCTCATTTGATCCATCACATACATGATTCACATGCAAGCACCATATGCTGCAGAGGTCAGTTACTTACAACCATCACTTATATTCAGCTTATTTTGTTTGACCTGTATTCTTGTAAACAATGATTCAGCGATGGCATAGTTTCTACATGCCCTTGTTAAATGCTGACTGCTCAGAACTTGATTATTTTAACTCCTTAGTCAGTCTCAATGAGAATCTGTCCTTCCTTCCTTATATGTAGCTACATTTTAGTCCAGTCATAACACCCTGGGTTTTTTTAGAGGAAGGCACTGTGGCTTCGCCTTTAAAGTTTTGCAGTCCACCCCCACAATTTTGTCTTCAACCCTAGGCTCAGTACTTTGTGCAGTGGAACCTATCGTGCTGCTGTAAATCTGCCTCTGCAATCAGGCAGCCAGTGCAGAACTTTAGACTGGTGTTATATAGTCTCACCCAAGAGTACCACTCAACACCATTGTGGGTGCATCTTGCACCAGCTGGGATCTCTGAATTGTCTTCAAAGGCAGCCCTGCATGAACCACATTATAATATCTTAATGGTGATATTACTAGGGAATAGGTAACTGTGCTCAGGCTGCCCCTGGCCTTAGCTGGAAATAGGTGCCAGTGTGGCCACTTGAGTCTCCAGGGGCAAAGTTGAATCAAGGAGGTATTCCCAGAGTGCACACTTGATATTTCAGGTGGATAGGTTATTGATTTGTTTTATGTTCTTGTTTTCATCATGTATTTGGTGTTTTGATATTGTATTCTTGGATTGCTTGTGAACCACTCTGGGGTCTGTGAAGGGTGGTATACAAATTTAATAAATAAAATAAATAAAAATAATCCCATCCAGAATAGACTGCTTTTCTTGTTTCTCATAAAACCCAAGGAGCACCATTCCACAGCAACCCTGGTCTTGTCAGGAAGGCAATCCTTGTTGTACAGCCAGAGATGCCTTGCTAGCCAGGTCCACCATTGACACTTATGTAAAAATGTATTCAGCATGAATAAAGGCTGGAGAACTAAGCTGTAAAGTAGCTTTTTGACTTCATGCTGTATACACTTGTGTGCTTGAAAAGAACGATGTTAGAAAAGGACACCCAGCCAAAATTTGCAACAGTGGAATATAAAAACAATTGGCTTCAGAATATGATAGATCAGTCTTAGTCACGTCAGCTGAGATTTAATTTTAAATGTGCGCTGATGCTTAAGTAATTTTGAACAATTAAGAAATCAATGCAAAATGCTTTGTTAAAGCAACTGCTATAGGTTTTTTTAAATAAATAAATAAATTTCATATTTCAATGTATTTGATTTTCAGATCTTTCTGTATGGTGCATGTAAACTTTAAAGGCATTTGCCAATTTTTCACTGACTTAGTATTAGAATATGACGTCTGCTTTGGTTTCTAATAATTTACCAACAGAACTGCAAAACTAAAATGTTGGCATTTGTCTGTTTCAAGAGACAATGGAAGAAGAGGCATAATGAACAGGTTAAGTGACACTCTCTGTACTGGGTGGCTTTTCCTGGTGGATGCCACAAGCTGGGGCTGCCAGCATGGGAAGGGATGCTTGTGTGGAAGGAGTTGCAGGGGAAAGCAGGAAGCCATGTAAATAATATCCCCCTCATTTTCTGTAGTGGGGGTCTCCATTGTATTCTATTGACGGAATGGCAAATCTGGATCCAACTCTGATTTAAGCATGCTTCACCATTTGATATTTTTTTATATGGCAGAAATAGTTCTAATTATACAATACCTACTGGCATGGAACATGGCCCAGTGTATGCCATAGTGTTATCCAAAGCAGAAGTCAAAATCAAAGCTCTGAGCTGCCACAGGCTAATTTGCAATGCAACTGATTATTAACATGGAATTTGGTCTTTTAAAAAAGGAAAGCACATTGATCGCTTAAGTTGTTTCCTTGCGTATGTTTTATGGTGGTGTCTTTCAATTAAGGCATCTACTGAGATGTTACTGGGGAGTTCCTGAAATTGCTGGGAAAATAAAAGGCACCCACTGTACATGAAATATGATAGTGGTTCTCTTGTAACATATATCTTCATGCTGAAAAGAGATGTGGCATTGATGCATTATTCATGACACTTCCACCTTGCACTTTTCAATTATGAGGAGAAATGGCTGAACAAAGACCTGTCATTACACAATACACAATTCCACAGTCACATGCCTTCTCAATCAATAATAAAGCCTGCCAAACAACCCATGTGTGGAGAAAGATATTTTCCTCAAAGGGGTGCATCTCTTGTATTTGGGTGAGTACAGAAAACATCAGAGAAGTTCTGATGACACATACTGTTGCATTATACACTTTGCATATTATTAAAACCTTTCTTGAAAAGATACACAGCAATATAAGCATTGTGTGTAATGAAAAGCAGCATTGATTACTAGCTCCTTTTGATTGCATTTAATATTGAAATCATGATTATTTTTTTAGAAGTTTACTTTAACGGTTACTGGGGGGGAGAGTTATGTTGTTGTATTTCTTTTACTATATAATCAATTGATTCATGGCTGGTAAAATGTTGGCTTTCGTGGAAAAAAAGCAGTACTTGCACAGAACATTTCAAACATAAAAATATGAGGCAATGGAAAAGAGATTTCATGTAAACATTGTTGAATATGCTACTTAAAAAAATAAAGAATGTGTACAATTTAATATACTCTTCCATGCTGAGTATAAGTAGCTAGCTGCCCAGAGTGGCGGGGGCAATCCAGTCAGATGGGCAGGATACAAATTATAAAATTGTTATTACTCACACAACCACGAACCTCCTTTAACAAGTTTATAAATTCATTTTAACCATTTTAAAGCAGTAAATATATATATAATGATATAGTACGGTGATTAAGTACATTGTAGTGATTAACTTCTGGTTGCCTTTTTTGCTTGTTTACATTGGGTGAGATCCAGACTTTGCCTTCTATAGATAGAAAGGCTGTTTCCAGATCAGTGTGGTTGGTGGCACTGGGAGATACAAAGGAAAGGTTCCTCACTCCCCTTCGCTGTCAGCAGCAAAGTCTGGATCCAGCCCATTTATCTAAAAAGTGGCACAAAGTGTTTCAGATTGGTAGAAGATGATAAGATGTGGGCACTCCCAAACTCTTACAAGTCTATTATTCTCTTTGCAACAGCTATTGAACATTTACATGAATTAAATTACCGGTAATATCCTTTTCATGGCCATATTATTTGTGACTTGGGATATCCATGGTGGGATCTCCATTTTCCCATGCCATTTCCTCAAAGCCACTATGAACACTACCTGAACTGATTTTATCTATGTGCTACTGTTGTTTTAAACTCTCTGTCTCTGTCTCTCTGTATGTATTGTTTTGATTATATTGTAAATTGCTTTGGGATGCCTTATGGGAAGTGAACTAATTAATAGTGACAACAACAACACTGCAGGAGAAAATACATGTCTGATGAACTACAGTTTTTGTATGATTGAAACCTCCATCAGTTAACACAAATTAATTTGTTGAACAATTTCTTTTATCACAGGAATATATGGACTCAAATAGATACATTGACCATTTGCTGACTCAGCTGGAAGAGCAGCGCTGGAATGTGTGGAGGTAATTATATAAATGATATATGTGTGAGCCAATTCATATTTTACTCAGAAGAAGTACTGTGGAGTAGAGAGGGAGAAATCTGTCAGTTTCGGTTGTTCACATTAATTTTTGGTTCTCCCCATTTCCACATACATTTGCAATCAAAGCAGGAAATCCATATGAAAATTTGTGTGCATTTTTCATTAGCATTTATTTCAGTGTTCATTTCCGTATGCAGTTTTGCCTGGTATGTACATTTTTTTGTGATTTCCCCATAATAGAATGAATTTTGTGCACTGTTTTCACTAATATACACATTCTTGCATGCACTTTTCGGTAATGTATGCATTTTGTATGCATTCTTTGGTTGGAGAACTACAATGCAAAATTTGGAGAAGGGCAGGGTTTTCTTTAACATGTTGTTTTGGAAAGTGAACTTTAAAATATGAACCAAATGAATTTCTCCCCCATCTGTGTTGTGAAGTCAATCTCAAACGTAACAGCCAAGTATTAGAATCATACCTCAACACATCTGCTGAAAAAGATCAAATCTTTATTCATAAGTACTTATCCTTATCTGATATTTAATGTTGGATGATATACTGTAAAACTGTGTCAGACTGACTGACAGCATGATGAGCTTGTTTTCTTGATCCATCTGGATATGGTTGTTATTTTTAATTGCACTGCCTTTTTCTACGATACCAATTGCATAGCTCACTTTGCTCAAACTGTTGCTTAGCTTCCAACTGGAATAATTGGCTACATTTTCACACACTTGCTTGAATCCTGTATGTACTTACTAGGAGTAAATCCCAGGGCTTACTTCTTAAAATCAGTAGAGTTGGAAGGGACTCCAAGGGTCATTTAGTCCAACCCCCTGCAATGTAGGAATCCTGCCCACAGCCATCCTTGGGTAGGCTTGATCCACCAACCTTCTGGTTAACAGCCAAACACATTGACCCATTGTGCTACCTGAGGGTAAGTAGACTTTAAAGGCAAAGACTTGGTATCAAAAGTAGCTCTAAGCCTCTTGTTCTAATAGCACAATGATTTACTCTTGTGCAAGGGAATGTTCCCACCTCTCCTACCCCTGCATCCCCTGGGTTCCTTCCAGCCTTCTGGAGGAGGGTGCAGGCTACATCCAGTGGGGGGGGGAGTTACATTTTGCAAGTGATAATCTGTGCAGTATCTGTGCAGTTGTATCTTCTCGAAGCTACAAACATGAGTCTGACCAAACTGAGAGAGGTAGTGGAAGATAGGAGTGCCTGGCGTGCTCTGGTCCATGGGGTCACGAAGAGTCGGACATGACTAAACTGTTATTCTAAAGCAGCAATGCTGCAGCAAGCAAAGGCTCCAGCAGCTCAGTCAGCTGCTTGTGGCTGCAAAGCCAGACAGGATGTATGTGACTGTTGCCATGGAAACAAAGGGGCAGTCCATTCTCCTTATTGAGCACAGGATGTGAGCTCAGTGTGTGTCTTATGACCTGTACAGGATGTACATGGGTGGAGTTTGGAGTTTTCTCTCTGTTTGTTGAAGAGAGCAGACATCTTTTACTGTATGACTGCTAAAGACAGGAATAAAAGCAATGTAGATACATTTCTGTCTGAGTCTGATTCCCCTCCCTGGGGATATGCTGGAGAGCAGGGAGGAGGAGAAGCAGTTGGTGTGTTTTTCTCACAGCCTGAGGAAAATCGCCGGAACGGACCTCGTGTGTTTTTCCTGCCGGGAGTCGCCGGAGGGAGGTCAAAGGAATTCAGCCGGTGCCTCGACAGATAGGCACATACCTCTGACCGAGCCTGAATTCTAACAACAACAATCTGTGCAGTAATGGAACAAAGGCATTGTGCCATCCATTATGTTCAAAAATGTAAATGTAGACACTGAACCAAAAAACCAAGGCAATCTTATGATCAAAAATCTAATTGAGTACAATAGGACTTATTCCTAAGAAACTAAGAACAGGACTGCAGCCTCAACAATGCAGTCCAATACCTTATCTACTCTGAAGTAGAGGCCGACTCTCAGATAAAGAAGCTTAGAATTGTTACTGTAATTTTAATATTATTTGCTATTCCAATGCATTTAGTTTAGACTTTTAATGGTATAATAAAATAAATAAAATACATCTAAATTAAAGCTATGAACCATAGGTGAGCAACACTGACAAGAACAACCCTAATGCTTGTTGGAAACTGTCCTGATGATGATGAGTCAGTGGAGGAGCTTGTAAGAAGCTGGTCTGGGGCTGTTAGTAACAGAAGGTGACTGGCAGGCAGGAACTGTACATATCCACTCAAAGGCTAAGAACTAGAATTAGGAGATGAGAGTGGTAATGGATAGGCCCTTCAGAACCCTGGACAGGTCCCAGAGAGTTTACTTGTTGTGTTGAGTAGTTGATGTTCACTGAGCCCTTATAGACTCTCTAGGCCTGATTATCCCTCCTAGGCTCCACTCCCCTTGCGGGAAAACAGATAGCCTTCAATAAGCAGCTCTCTGGCCTTCAACCTCTCCATTGCTTCATCAGGTTTATTACTTGAAGTCAAGAGCAGGCCTGGTGGAGAGGCTCTTGAAGAGGCTGATCCTTAGAGTGGAGTCTAGCTCAACGGCTATGGTCATTGGGGCTCTGGACTGCTGGATTTGGGTCCAATATCAAGTACCTGATCCAGCATGTCTGTGGTCTACTGCAGGGCTCTCCAGATGTTGCTGGACTCCCAAACCCCCTTTCCTCTCTGACCATTAGCAATGCTGACTGGAGATGATGTGAGTCCAGCAATGTCTGGAGGGCCACGGGTTCTCTACCCTATTCTAGTGGCTCTTCTCAACCAGAATCCAAGGTGCTGCTAGCTGCAGTCATCTAAAAAACCATAATTAAAAAGGAAATATTGCAAGAAAAATTGTGTGAATGAATTAAGATAATAAAAGCATTTTGTCTGATTAACAAGTTACAATAAATGGAAAAATTAATGGATGTGTATGGAAGATAAAAATAGTTGTAGGCAGATAAACTTTACTAACTTGGGCAGAACACAATACTTTTCAGGATCAAATCAGTGCTTCCCTGTCTGTAAATCTCCCTGTCAGAAATACTGAATGAAAATAAAGTGCTGGCTTTGAATTTAATTTGTATTATTAATAGTTTTGGCATTTATTTCAACAATTTTTATATGCTACTTAACACTGCAGTCTCCAAGTGGTGATGTACAGAAACATGCAGAATCAAGGAGGGAGGGAATCACAACAAAGCAAATGTTTTGTATGTATTGGGCTCAAGACTGTACATTGCATTCATAATGTGAACAAAGGGAGGATGTTTCCCTCCAAATATTTCAGCTTACTGATTCCCATCTCTTAAACATTTACAATTTCACTTTTTCAGCCATATCCAATTCCTTCCATTCTGAATGATAAAGGGTGGAATCTAACATCATGCTTATATGATTGTTCCATTAGTGCAAGCATTTCTGTTTGCTAGGCCAAATAGTCTCCTCTCTCCTCCCTCTGCATGCTATTCTGGGGTTCTCCTGACCCTCCAGAGTGGATTTGGAGGAGGCCCAGGGGTGGGGTGGGGAAGCCCAATTGTGCTAGTGAGAGTCCTTGCACTGCCTTCCGCAAGTGTACCGGGTTAGTTGAATCTGGCCCATTGTGTTCACATAATTTTTATTGCTGCTAATATTTAAGCCAATACATTTAATCCTGACTCACATTATTCATTTTTAGGCATTTCAACCAAACACGCAAGCAAAGCATTGTGACTGTTATCTTATTTTACAAGTCACTTTGGCTTTATTAGAAGGTCTTTTGTTTTGTTTTTTAAAGAGAGAAGTCTCTGATATGTGGAAGACCATGGGAATAGCTGATGCTATCCAAGGGCAACAGTAGATTGTCTATAGTCAGACAGATGCCCTAATAAATCAGTGTGGACCACTTCTCAGACTTCATTATGCCCTTGATTTGTGGCTGCCACAATTTTAACGTATTGGGTCATTGGGTATTGAACCTGACATTGAATGATAAGCCCCCAGTTTACTCTGGGCTAGCTAATAAAACAGACAGACACAAATTCTGAACATTTAGCTCCTTCAGCATTACTCACAGCCTGGGCTGATTTATGGCAACCAGGCCGAGACAGAGGAGACTAAAAGCGATGTCATGGTGCTCATGCAGAATGTCTATGTTACCACATGTAGAACAGTATGCTAGAAGAGGCTTAATTGGATGTGGGAGAATAAATTTCTTTTCATTTTACAGAGCTTGATAGATTTTGTTTTCTTCATGTGGCATAGCCATCTGTTCTGGAACATGAAAATTTATTGCTACAATCTCGCTCCCCTGAGGACCGGTTATGGTTAGCTCATGTTTCATAACATTTTTCAAAAAAAAGAGAAGAAAAAGATCAAGAACCTGCACTCCAAACTAGTTTTTCCATCAGATTTTGTAAAAGCATAGTGAAGAGTCCTCTCAGCAATCTGTACAAATCCAACTGGCTTCAGCTCCCTCCATATTTCCTTCTATGCTTTTTTAGTTGGTTGTGGTGGAAGATATGAGGATAGGGATGAAATAGGAAGATAAAGCCAGGGGTCTGGATCATTTTAAGACAAGGCTATTTCTTTTCTTTTATTGATTATTGTTGTTATTGTTAGTGATACATCATGCTTTGAATATGCCGATGTCTATTTGCAGACTTGGAAAACATTTTCATTTGCAAAGGAGCTCCAATTCATTCCTAATTTAACTTCATAATATATAATTCATAAACAGGCATAGGAGCCAACTCCTAGGGGCTTTGGGGGGCTTCAGCCCCCACAATAAAGTATTTGAGGGGCCAGGCTCCCCCCAGTTGATGGCCATTCCCATTCAAATGGTGTTTGTGCACTGAGTCATGTGATCAATTATGTCAGGCGGGACTTACCTGAGCCCCCATAATATTTAATTCAAGTTGGCACCCCTGTAAACAGGCACGAGCCATCTTTGTTTAATGATACCGTATTCAGTTTATAAAATATTATTTGAGCTTTGTGCCTATTCACATTCTTTTGATGTCGCTTGCATACTATACATATACTATGTATTGTGAGACCATGTGGAGGTGGGTAGCAGGACTTGTTCTATAGATAGAAATGTTTTAGAATTGTTCACAAATGCATTTCCCTGCTACACCTGTGTCATATCCCTTAAGTATGAGAATAACAGGTGCTTGGAAGTTGAAGTGACTGTTCCTCAACCCCAATCCCCATTTTCTAGGGCAGAAAGATTTGAGGTGAGCTTTAGTAGTGTTAAGATTTCTAACAGTTCCGTTTTATAAATACAATATAGCTTGATCAGTCTAGTCCTTTATACAAACCAAGATTCCTGAAGGCCCTGAATGCTGTCTAGAGAGCAGCGGAAAAAAGTCAGGAGTACTTTAGCTGGATAATCTTATAGATATGGATACCACATAACTGTCCACCTTTGGCAGCTTAAACCTTGAGCTCTTCTTATTTGTGAGGTTGTATGAATGCAGGACACCATAAACTCCAGATCAGCTTCCCACATTGGGTCTTGAAGGCATTATTGCCCCCATTTCTCTTCCTATCTGCTATGTAAACTGTGGTTTTAGATCTCCATTAGCACATTCAAATCTTGAAAATGTTCCATGCAAGGCCTTATTCTTAGAAACATCACATGAGTTGGTAACCCTGAGTCTGGCCTGGATCACTTCAAACTGAATATTCAGTCTTCCCTCTCTAGAAAAATCATTCCCTAGAAAATTAGGTATAAAGGCAAAGGGTTCCAGTATAGTAGTTTCCCTGACATGCAGTTTCCTAGGATTTTTTTGTATAGAGAAGCATTCTGAAGTGATACAATCCAGACATAAGTTTACCAACTCAACTGCTGTTTTTGTAAAAAACAGAAATAGTCTGCACAAATATTATCTGAGTCGTATTGAACTATATGGTAACACTCCAGTTGGTTTTAATGGATCTAAGTAACATTACAAAAGGACAAAGGGAATGCAGGAGGCGCTGTGGTCTAAACCATTGAGCCTCTTGGGCCTGCCAATTGGAAGGTCGGCAGTTCAAATCCATGCAACAGTGATGAGCTCCCGATGCTCTGCCCCAGCTTATGCTAACCTAGCAGTTGTAAAGCACACCAGTGCTAGTAGATAAATAGGTACCGCTGCAGTGGGAAGGTAAATGGTGTTTCCGTGTGCTCTGGCACTCATCACGGTACCCTGTTGCACCAGAAGCGGTTTAGTCATGATGGCCACATGACCCAGAAAGCTGTCTATGAACAAAAACTGGCTCCCTCGGCCTGTAGTGTGATGAGTGCCACACCCCATAGTTGCCTTTGACTGGACCTAACTGTCCAGGGATCTTTTACCTTTACCTTTTACCTTTACAAAAGAATACAATTACACTGTTTATATTTTAAAATAAATACATAAAGATAAACCTGATTTCGTGCAATTAAGAAAGAAATGGGTAGAAAATATTTTCAATTTTGCTCAAGGATTCATCCATCTATCTAATTTAGGCTTTCTTCTCTTACGATCCCGGAGTTTCATGGGAGGGCCTTTTGACATAATACAGGATTAAAATTCATTTCATGTTAGCGGGAACTTCAGGTGAATGCCAGTGGGTAGCTTATTATTATTTTGTATCTACTTTAATTAGAAGCTTGTGATACTCTTTTCAAGCATAAAACCAATTCCTGTAATGTGTCTGATACTACTTCTAATTTAATCTACTGTTCTGTAACTGATTTTAATTTTTCACTGGCTTCATTTATTCAAGTAACTTAAGGGGAACCTCTAGGAAGAGATTGGGATCATTCTGGTTGTTCAAGAACAAAAAAATCTTTATTTAGGAAACAGTAAGGGAACTGATGGGTGCCTCTGAAACCACAGTTTTTGGCAGGTGCCTTAATCTATATCTAGAGGAGCAGATTAGGAAGTAAGAAGCAGAGTCCTGTGGGTCAGGCACTAATAAAGACTAATCTGTGCACAGATACAAACTTCAAGGATTAGTGATGGAAAAGTTTGCAAGAACTAAAAAATGAACCAAGTACCTGAAAGATGAAGTGCCTTACGAAAGCCAAATGCATGATCAGCAATAAGCCCAGAGCAGCTGAGGCCAAAATATTTGTTTTACAGTTCCTCCCTATCTACAATGTTGTCTGAGAGCATAGTTTGTGAGATACAGTTGTTGAACTTAGAACTTTGTATTGATCATGGTCACCTGGCAGCCCTGCACCAGCACTTGAGAGATAAATAAGGAGGATACTTACATGAGAGAAGGCTTGGCGACAGACGGTGGGCACTGTAAACATGTTACTGTGAATCTGCATTATTTTGATGTAGATTCCAGAAGCACTTACTGTAGACCAATACCAGGAAGTTTTAGACTATTGAATACATTACAAAATTTTGAGTATGTAGGATAGCACCCAAGGGGATGCTCAAAATAGATAATAACTTAAGTTAGGCATTTACAAAGCATGTGTTTAATAGAATGGGGTTTCTACAATAAAATGAGATATATTTGTATATCTGTTGAAAGTATTAGCAGGTCTCTATCCTCTGGAGTTTAATGTTTGCAAGCTAAGGATTGGCAAGTATTAAAGAGGTTGCTTTGTCCTGTAATCATAAACATCCACTGGGAAAACTTAATTGGTCACGAGCAAAATTACATTGTAGGACTTCTTCATGGAAAAAAGATATTAAGAATAAACAATTGTGATTAGCTGTAAATTGCTTACCTAGAGAAGGATTCCATGGGACTACAAACAAATGGAGAAACCTACTTACTCATTGCCATTACTGCTACATATCCTTAGGGGGTGGGGAGAAGATTGCTATTTCAAATTTAACTGTAAGAGCAAACTCTACACAAATTTCTAGCAACTTACTTATTCTCTTGTGTCGGACTCTCTAAGAATATGATTAAATAGAGCAATGGACAAGCAGACATAGGGTGAATACAGATGATCATTTACCATGTGGTAAGGCACTACAGTGTGCATATAACTACTCACTAAGCCACTCACTTATAATGTTGTGCTTGGTGGTGAGACCTTATTGCCCATTGTTTCTCTGGATTTCTCATTTAGTTGTGGTTGTGTAATTAGTTTCATGGCTTTGTTGAGAAATGTGGAAGACTGGGTTATCACTACATGAACTACAGGTTTAGATACCACTTGGTAAAATTGTGATCTATACTTACAGTGTTCTTAGAATTGTTAAAAATCATATTCTGCAAAATCCCTGAACCTCAGCTACCCTATAAAACCTCAATCACCCTACACATGTCATCAAGTTCCATGGATGGGATGGATCTTTTTGGCCACCATGAGTCCAGAAGACAACACCTATAATGTCCATACTCTCCAACCTCAGGAAGAATAGTCCCCAGGGGAGTTTCGACTGCGTTTAGCAGTATGTTTCCAGCAATGGGAGCCTACAGCTGCACTGTCTTGGCAGCATCCAAGGCAAAATCATTGTTTGTCCCACTGATGAATCTGACGAGTACTCAGACTGCTCATACATTCTCTAATAGTGGCTTAGGGACTGGTTAACACAGGCCAGGGGCAAGTGGTAGTGAGGGATTTGTGGGCCAAATTAGATGCAATTGTTTGAATGTTTTACTTTATTTTATTTGGTGCAAGGAGTGTGCATGTACATATTGGGGCTCTGGCAGGGGCAAATGATTAAATCACTCCCTTCCCTGACATTGGATCTGGTACCTATTTGGATTGGGCTCCCCCAGCTGCAATCTACTTTAAAATAAACATTCACTTGCATGAATAATGTCACATCTGTTTTGGCCCTGAGGGTTGTGCCCAGCTGGTATTACCTCTCCACTCCCTCCCAAATTAATTTCATACTCCCAGAGTTTTCTATGTCACGTGTAAACTTAATATAGCTTCTTAAATATTTTTATTTACTGATACGTTGTCTGGGAAATGGTTGTATTGGATAAGGGCATCAGGCAGCAAGGGCAAATTTCAAACAACTAAAAAGTTACCCTATCTTGCATACGAATCCATTCCTGATGTGCAGTGTAACCTGATGGGTGTTTACTTATACATAAGTACTACTGATTTCAATGGGTTCTTTGTGTTCCCAAGTAAGCATGCATAGGACTGTAGCATCAGTTTTTTGTGTCATGTTGGTGACTGATTGAAGGGAAAAATGTGAACTTGAAAGTTATCATGGCCTTTAGCAGGCACATTTTACTCCACAGTTTTTCCACTTAATGCTACTTACAGAAGTCTTACCAGAGCAATAAATGAGAATTTCAAGCTGAAATGGTTAACACTGGCTATTTTTTTTAAGCCATTCTGTCTATTTGCTTACTATATTATCAGATTGTAGTGAACATATATTCCAATTTAAAGCATAGCTTTATAAGATGATTCTGAAAAGGAGCATATAACTGAACTATTTATATAAATTTTAGTTCCTTCAACCTGCACATTGTACTAAGTGATATAAAAATGAGAAAATCTATTGACCAAATTCACAGCAAGCTTAATAACAAAGCAAGCAAGCGAACAAAAAGCAGAAATGTAAACAGATGTATTTCTTGGAACTTTTTCTTTTAATTAGAGGCTTTAAGCAAAATATATTCTTTAGACTTATGTCATAAATAAATATAATCTATTCTACTAAACTGAAAGGCACAAACTCCAGCAGGGAAAAGGGCAGATAACCTCATAGACATATGGCTGTTTGTTCAAATACATGCACAGACCAAAGGAAAGTACGTGGAACAATTAAATATGCAGTCCTGGGAAGTTTTCCTTTGCTTGTTTGTTTTCAAGGCTTTCTTTCTTAAGAATGAACTCTTATGTATTCAGATGTGCTTACAACTTTCAAAGGTTTAAAGGGCTAGAAAAATGTTGGGATTTGATTTTACCTGATCCCATCTGTGTAAGGCAGATGGTTATTGTCTGGATCTCTTGAACTGTAGTCCATGGTTCAGTTGAAGGGCAGTGGGCACAGCATGCATAGACAACTGTATCACCGCATGAGTTAAGCACAGGTCCACTCAAAGGAATGGTGGCTTTGGGGTGGAGGAGGATATTGGATTACATGCAAATCTAAAATAAAAAATAAAAAATTATCCAGCTTAGAGATTCATTACTGAATGAGATCATTGAGATCAAAGTATCAAACAAAAATGCAAATGTATTTATCTGTTGTAATACAAGCTGTCTCTGTGAAGCCCTGGGAACATTTCCTGTCCTTACATTTAAAAAGAAAGGGATTACGTGCTTTCAAATGTATTAAATATTCAGCATTGAAAATCCCACAGAAATACATCTCTCTCTCTCTCTCTATATATATATATATATTCTAATATATTATAATATATTCTAATATATTATGGTTGTGCCACACTATTGAAGATATTACTCATTAAAAGAGTGTATTGAAACTGCTGTTGAAGTGATATACAGCAAATGTCCAACTCCTAAGACTTGCTGATCCAGCAAAGCCATTTTATTTATTTTTTACTGGAGGCTTATATAAGTTGTTAAAAGGTGCGACATCAAAATCGCTGCTGGTCTGTAATTTTGCAGTCGCATTATGCTAACAGCCAAATACCACGTCAGTGGAAATACTTAAGGTTAGGAATAATTTTATGTGCATTGCTTATATACATATGAAAGTCGAAGAGGACATATGACGGTGTTCCGTTGCGCCAGAAGCGGTTTAGGCATGCTGGCCACATGACCCGGAAAGCTGTCTGTGGACAAACACTGGCTCCCTTGGCCTGAAAGCGAGATGAGCGCCGCAACCCCATAGTCGCCTATGACTGGACTTAACCGTCCAGGGATCCTTGACCTTTACCTTTATTTTATGACCCTAGCACCACATCCAACCATTATGAGTGACTATGATGGTGGTGTACCAAGTGACTTCCACTGATAATAATATTCTTCATGCTTCCTCCCCCCCCATATAGTGGGTCAGCATGTTGAAAGGAGCCTTGGGGCTGCACATTTAGCATGCCCCCTCCAAATCACACTGCTCTTCTTTCCCCCACCATTGCATTTGATGTGTTGAGAACAATGTTTACAGCAATGAGCCTTTCCTGGGTGTGGAGGCTCCCTGCTTCAACCTTTGTTTGTTTGCTTCTTTGTTTGACTTATTAATTGCTCCAGGGAGAGGTTTCGAGGTAACATACAATGAAACAAAATTAAAACATCTAAATGTGATAAAATGTAAATTTTACTAGTAAATAAAAACAAGCCGAAGTACAACAAAACTTCAAATTCAGCACAGTACTATCAGATTAAGAACCCCACCCAGATACACACAAAGACCAATCATTAGAATTGAACAAGAACTAAAAAATAAGTAACATTAAAATGTTAAAAAGTAATTAAAGGGCTTGGGAGAAGGGGAAGGTCTTTGTCTGATGTGGGAAGGATATAAATGTATGCAGCAGGAGAGCCTCCCAAGGGATAGCATCCTATAGAAACCCTTTATAGTTGGGAGGGAAATAGCAGAGGTGATGAAGATGAGTGATGATTTAAGGAGCTTCTTGGCTATCAGTAGCTGGTGGTATTCCATCAAAAGAGTGTTTGAAGGTGTAGACTAGACTATCGAAAGTTACCTGTCAGATGCTCAACCTGCACTTCAAAGCTCACTTCAGGTGGGAAACTGTACAGAGGTCAAGTCTAGAATACTTCCTTACATACTCCCTTAACATTAAGAAATCCTGATTCCTATTCTTTTATTCCCGAGTTATAGGAACCCACT
This sequence comes from Podarcis erhardii, assembly GCF_964252035.2. NCBI lineage: Eukaryota > Metazoa > Chordata > Lepidosauria > Squamata > Lacertidae > Podarcis > Podarcis erhardii. The sequence continues at coordinate 98,067,580 of NC_138497.1, read as the reverse complement.
CCTGACCAAAAGACATGTCTTGGTTTATCTAAAATTCTAGGCTTAGTGAGTGACAATACTGGCATAGATAGAACCTTCAGGGCAATCTGGTTCAGCATTTGATACTTGTGTTAAATCATGCTACTTTGCCAAACACTCAAGAACAGATGTTGCTGGGCATCTTCTATCAGATTTCTAGTATGTGTCTTTGGCATGCCTCAAAATGCACCCTTTCTCTAGAACCTTATTTATATAGTCATCAACTGTGTGTTTTAAAGGCAGTGAAAATAGACACTGTTGATTAAGTGGAAAACATTTTTGTTTAGAAGATTGCAATTGCAAAAAATGCAAACATCCATGATAGGCAGCATTACATTAAAAGATTGCAGGCCATTCTTTGGATAAAGATTTTTGCTTGAACTTGAATATGCACTAACACTTGGGACTCCATACATGGTTAAATACACTGTGATACAGATGTGTCAGTTGTACAGTGGTACTTCGGGTTAAGTACTTAATTCGTTCCAGAGGTCCGTTCTTAACCTGAAACTGTTCTTAACCTGAAGCACCACTTTAGCTAATGGGGCCTCCTGCTGCCGCCGCGCTGCCGAAGCACGATTTCTGTTCTCATCCTGAAGCAAAGTTCTTAACCAGAGGTACTATTTCTGGGTTAGTGGAGTCTGTAACCTGAAGCGTATGTAACCTGAGGTACCACTGTAATATGAAAACTTCAGAAGCAACTTTTACTTAAGAATACCCCCCTTTCCCAAATTAAGTTCAGAAAGAGAGCAAAAATGAGAGACATGTTCCATAATGTTTTATTGGAGTTTACAACTGTTTTTGTTTCATGACTCTCTGATAATTACAACTAGCTATTTATATTGTAACGTTATATACGCTTGTGTTCTAGCTCTTAGAACTAGTAAAAATCGTTAGGTGGATTATTTTCAAGAGTAAATGATACAATATTGCGGCTTTCTTATCAGTTGATTCAGGGGTCAGCAACCATTGGTTCAGGGGTCAGCAACCTAAGGCCCATGGGCCACAAGTGGTCCACAGGGGTCATTTAACTGGCCCTCGAGCCGCCCCCGAACTGAGCCACCCGCTCGGTGAGTCCCTGCGTGTTGTGCTGAACCAGTGCAACACTGGGACTCACTTCTGTGGCGCCGGAAATCACGTCTGCACAGACGCCAGAAATCGCGGGCGTGCTGGCCCAGGCAAACCTTGCTGACCCCTGGGCTAAATGCACACCCTGAAAATCAAAGCAACATTCTAAGCAGGACTCTCTAGCAGTCAATGTTGGTTCTCCATCCCTAACCTAAATCTCAGCGATACTCAGTGTTCAGTCTGAAAAAGCTGTTTTTTGAGCAGAGATTTCAGAGACATTCCCCAGGTGGATATCAGTGGGGGTTTTTAATCAAAAAAATACATATGAAATCACTGCTTGGCTTTGTTTCCAGCTGACAGAACACTTCTGTATGCATTTACTTACATTTAAATGGAATTTGATTCCAAGTAAATGTGTTTAGGAATGCAGTGTGTGTCTATCTTTGCTCAGTTCTAAAAATCCCAAAGTGTTCTTTGGCTGGAGAAAGGGACATTCCTTCTCCAAGATCTGGCACTGAGGAAGAAAATCATCTGTGACACATGTGTGGAATACTCTTGCCACTGTAGGACAGCTTTCTCATCTCACTTTTTTAGGTCCCAGTGCACTGGGCAACAAAACTTTGCACAGTTCTATACTGGTTTTTCAAAAATAAATAAAACAAAATTTTATGCAGGGGCTTCCTTTGTTCTTTTCTCTAAATAAAAATTGGGATGGTTGGGGAAGTTAGTGGAATCTGACAGGAGTGAAGAAGAGGGTTAAGGGGGTAGGGATACAAGGAATAGGTGGGGATGAGTAATTTTATTGTTTTTAAAAAACGAATGAAACTTACACTAACAAGATTGCTATTTCAATATGCGTGCATACATACACAATCCAACCACCCAAATACACAAGTATTACATAAGACTATGCAAATATTTACTGCATAAGGCAAGTACTATAAAGATCAATTAGACTTCATGCTCTTTTATAGGTTACATACTCTCTCCCCGTGTGTGTGTGTGTGTGTGTGTGTGTGTGTGTGTGTTCTGCCCTTGTGTACAAAAGAGCATTGGAAATTTATTATGAGTTTCTAGAAATTTATTAGTTATGGTTGAAATCTCATTTGATGAAGCCATGTTTTAAGAGAGACTTTCTACATGTGATGTCTTAGAGGTGCTGAATTTCCCTTCCACTGGAACTAAACTTATCTGTGCCCTACTCTAGTTTTTAACAGGTCAGGATGCGACTCTCATGAACTACTGTAGTACAGACAACACTTTGGACTCTGAATTTGCTCACCTATTGGGAGAGCTCAGTGGACCATTCTCTATTTTTACAAGCATTTTTCTTCCACAGAAGCTATGTCTAAGAATTTGTGGTTCATATTATGATGGACCTTAGATTAAAGAGCAAGCTGCTAGCAAGAGTTCTCTTCCTTCCTGTTTGAAAAAGTGTAATGGTTTTTCTCATTAAAAAGAACCCCTCTGGATCAGACCAAAGGCCCATCTTGCACAGCATCCTGTTTTCACAGGGGTCAACTAGATGCTCATGGGAGTCCATGAGCAGAACACGAGTGCAACAGTATCCTCCCAAACAACAAACAACATTTTTGGCTGACCAACTTCTCCTACAATTTTGTCCATTACATTGGGCAATGTCCAGGCATCGGTACCTGCATGAACAGAGCTTTTTCTTTTTTATCTGGCTTGATTCTAAAAGCCATCACCACTACATCTCTGGATATTTACAGGATCAATCCCCTACACATTTTTTTCCTAACATGAAAGTTGAGGAGACAGTCAAGTTATAGCATGATTTCCTGTTGTGAAGTTACATGATGTGAAAATAGTGTACAGTATTACCAGACTTTTGAGATAACATGCTGTTATTTTTACTTTGTTAGATGTTATCTACTGAAAAGAGTAGAAATTCTTTTAATTGAGGGCTGTAGTTGGATCCCACACTTTTCTATGAACATTTGTAATAAAGAACCATGTGTGGGCAGAAGTATTTGCTTTTTCTCTAGACCAACTCTGCTGTTCCTACAGGGAAGTCATGCTAGCTAAGATGGAGCCAAGCAGATCCTTTTTACAAATGTTATTGGAGTACCATGAATTTACTTTGTCCACCAAACAACTGTCATGTGTAGGATGTAGCGGACAAAATCTGCTTTTATAAAACCCATGCAGACTGAAAGCAATCTTGCTTTTCTCTCATTAAGCTGCATTAATTGAGCCCCACATCAGTGTTTCCATTACTGTACCCAAAATCAATGCTGAGCTAACTGGCTTGTAATTAGCAAGGTAACTTTCGAAGCAAGGACTATTGATAGTATGATAACAGTTTGTTGCAATGGCATTATTATTTTTTATTATGTCAGAGGCTTAATGTACTGTGAATCCAATTACGAACTTTGATGTTTATTAACTGAGGACAAGGGAAACTGCTCTGTAGCCGCAACCCAGTAGGTCACTTGTGCATATATATGACTTTATTGTTTCTATTCTAAATCTGCTCTTCTGGGGGAGGAGGTGTTTATGTATTTAAATTTAGATGCATGCTTAAGTCCTTTATCGAAGTCCTTTACTCTACTTCCTTCCTTATAGCTTAGAAACTATGTTTCTGCCGTTTATTTGGATTAGCTTCCTTATCTTACGTTCTTTTGCCACTTCTAGCTCACTAGTCTTATGTGCATCTTTTATTTCTCCAGCAAGAGACATTCTCCTAATTGGCAAGAATACAGAGTCTTTTACGAAAATGCCGCCAAGTTCCTTCATTTGACATTTAATCTAAATAAGTAGACCTGGAAATCTTCCTGGAAGTAACTTTTATTTTTTTTGCAGACATAGCACAATAAATGTATATACACAAGAATCAAGCCCCCCCCCCAAAAAAAACGTTCTAAGGATTTTTGCACTTATCACCACATTATAAAAAGATGTAGTTACTAGGCAGAAGTTCTTCACCTACTAGTAGTGACTTTGTGTCTACTTAGAAATAAGATCTGCATGTACTTTTATAAAATACTGTGGAGATGAGCACCCCCCATTCAAACACAGCATCCACATGTAGAGGGGCCCCACTCTCTAAAAGAGTCTTGTTTTCATTGCCTTACTATGCCATCCAGGCAACAGAACAGCCTAGAAAACAAGAAGTCTCCATGTATATTTTATATCTTCCTCCAACCAACTCCATCTGCTCAGTTTTTAAGCTCCACAATTAGTAGAACCTCTTAGAGCGGGTTGGTGGGTGAGACTAGGACACACAGGCTGCATACACACCATACATTTAAAGCACCCCCACAACCCCCCCCCCAAATCCTGGAAAGTGTAGTTTAGGATTCCTAGGACCCTTAACAAATTATAGTTCCCATGATTATTTGTGTGTGCACTTGTGCACTTTAAATGTATGGTGTGTATGTACACAGATCTCCCATTTCCTTACAGGGACATTGTGGAAAACTTGCAGCACAAAGATGCAAACAAAGGTGTGTTTTTAAAAAAACAACAACACCACACAAATATTTCCAATAAAACAATTCCAAAATAACATATACAGCATAAATGTATCTAAACAGTATAGTGATACATAACAATGCATTTCCCTGATACTTAGGTCATATTGGGAACAGTACTATCCTTAAAAAGTAGTACAGTGGTACCTCGGGTTACATACGCTTCAGGTTACATACGCTACATGTTACAGACTCCGCTAACCCAGAAATAGTACCTCGGGTTAAGAACTTTGCTTCAGGATGAGAACTGAAATCGCACAGTGGCGGTGGGAGGCCCCATTAGCTAAAGTGGTGCTTCAGGTTAAGAACAGTTTCAGGTTAAGAACGGACCTCTGGAACGAATTAAGTACTTAACCTGAGGTATCACTGTATTTCCCAACTCTGTACTGCTATTACAAATTTGAAGGAATCTGTCATGAGTCACATATTTGTGTATACCTGGATAAAACAGGTAGTCAAATGGCCTGATTAGGTTTAAGTAAGCTTACTGTGTTCCTATTACGGGGCTTCAAGGCATATTTTATCCTCCCTGCCTCTGTCCCTCTTTGTTTAATATCCAGTCTGAAAAAGAATTCTTGAGATCTTGAAACTTGTTTCTGACACTTTGGTTAGTCCTGACCATGTCTCTTCACCAAATGAACCACCATAGTAGGGCTTCTTATCATTCTTTACCAGGGCTTCTGGGTCCTTAGTAAGGTCTCAGAAGCCCTGGGAAACTGCATTTCCCAGGGGTCTTCTGCCTAAAGTACTGCTAAGCATGGTCACCAAAGTGGGTGTCAGGATTCCTTACTAAGTACAGTGGTACCTCGGGTTACAGACACTTCAGGTTACAGACTCCACTAACCCAGAAATAGAACCTCGGGTTAAGAACTTTGCTTTAGGATGATTAAAGAAATCGTGTGGTGGCAGCGGGAGGCCCCATTAGCTAAAGTGGTGCTTCAGGTTAAGAACACTTTCAGGTTAAGAACGGACCTCCAGAACAAATTAAGTTCTTAACCCGAGGTACCACTGTATTCTAAACTTCTCAATTTCGAACATCAGCTGCATCACTAGTGTGCCGGATATTGTAATTGTGGGTGCATTATATATACATCAATAGATGGTAGACAAGCAATCCTGAAACTGCCCTGATCTTACTTTCCTGAAGGTTTCTAGACCCCAAAGGAGTCACTGCACTCACTATATAGCTTTGGAAATTCCACAGGCACCCTTCCCCTGAAAGTCTGAGGTGCCTTAGCCAGAAAGTGAGCCACTCAATGTTTTCCTCAAAGCCAAACTCCCTTCAACTTCCTTAGCATTTACAAACTCTTCCCATTAGCACCATTGCCCCCCACTCCTGCAACCCAAATGTCCTTTCGTACACTTGCTGTTACTTGACGTTAGGCAAGTTTGCAGCATTAAAAAGTACACAACCCTGTTAGTTTCAAACAATGCATGGGGGGGGGGGCTCCCACTTCCTCCTCACTTCTTGAGGAAAAAAGAATTAAGGCAGGCATCTTTCGCACCAGCTTGTTCCTCCAGAGCAAAACTGCTAATCAGATTAAGGTGCAGTAATTGTTGATTTAGTTAATTAGCAGGAGGGGGTTTATTGGGGGAGGGGTGACAAACGGAGCTGGGAACAGAGGGAGCTCTTGCGTGTGTCTTTTTTGTCGTTGTTGCAAAGTGGGTGTTATGGGGTGGGGGTGGGGAGGCACTTCTGCCCCCTCCTTCTCCCAGCCCAGCGCCTCTCTTTCCCCGCTTGCCTCTTACTTCGCAGGCACCCTAGTTCCCAGCACACAATAGCAGTATTTCGCCGAGAGCTCCCCTCACGCCCTCCCTCCCCTCACCCCCCTGCCTGCCTGCCTCCCTCCCCCTGACTTCCCTAACCCCTGCTGCAGGCACAGATTTGTCAGAGCCATTCAGTTGAGACTGATTATGATTGCAGCAGATGGGCTGGATTTGACAGCCCCGATCCTAAGCAGTTCCTTCAGGGCGGCGCGGGGAGTCGATAGGCCCCGGCCGCGGAACCAGCAGTTCCTGCACACGGCGGTGGCCGCCAGAGCCCCCTCCGCGCGTCCCCTCGAGGAGCCGCCGCCGCCGCCGCCGCCGCGCCTGAGTGGCTCCCCTCCCCGCGGCAAGTGTGCCACCTTCCCACCCCGCCGCCTGGCCGGCCCTCCCCGAGCACATGCGAGGCGGCGGCGGCGGCGGCGGCCCTGCCGCAGCCCGACCAGGAGCGCCAACTAGAGCCAGCCCGGCAGCGGGAGCACAACAAAGCGGAAGAAGCGGCGGCTAGAGCAGCGCGAAGAGGCGGCGAAGGCGGCTGATGCTCCGGGGGCCCCTCGCTGCTGCTGCGCCGCCGCCGCGGCCATGGGAAGTTTAGGAACTCGGGGCCCGCCGACGCCGCCAGCGACGGGCTCCTGCAAGGCTCCCGGAGGCCCGCGAGGATTATAGAGGCCCCGCCCCTGGGGCGCGCCTGCTGCAGAATGCCGCTCCGGAGAGCAGGTAAGAGGCGGGCGCCGGCGGCGGGGCCCTCCTCGGGCCTCACCTCTCTTTCGCACCCCCCCCCTCCCTGGCTTCCTCACCTGCTCGCCTGCCGGCTTCCCGCTCCAGTTCTGGACCCCGCCCTCTGGCGTGTGTCCCTCCCCCCCCCCGGGCCGGCGTCTCCTCCCCTTCACTTCTGGGTTAAGGGCGAAGTACGGGAGAGAGGTCGTGGGGGAGGGAGGGGACACTCGTGCGGGAAGCAAGATGGGAGAGCAGCTGACACGGGCACGCATGCTGTTTTTGCAGCGGTTCACGCGTGCAGTGCATGCACACCCGCGAAGAGGCCGGCTTGCGCGCGGGCGCTTGGTGGGAGCCTGAGTTGCATGTGCGCGGCGAGCGTGGGCAAGTGCATGGGGGCGAAGCGTGCTGCGTGCGTCGACGCCAGCGTGGGCGGCAGCTGCTCCCCTTCGCAAGGTGATTTGGAGGGAATGCCCTTCTTCCCGACAATGGAGCATTGGGGAGATGTCGTTTGTAGGTGTAGACACGTGCATATATATGTCTACGAGTGTGTCTTGTTTTCTCCTCCTGATTATCTGTAGGAACTCATTTGTCAGGTCGTTTGTTCTTTAACCGCTATGCAAACCGGTGTCACCCTCGGCACACATGCTACTGTGCAGATTAATGCACAGACACTAGGTCTGAGCAGCAGTGCTAGCCGGCTGCCAAGTTCTCAACAGCTTGTACAGGACTAGCATTGCTGTTAAACATGTGGTGAGGGGGCAACATGTGGGGCAAGGGGAATGGCAGCCAGACAGCTGCTGCATAGCACTTTGGCGAATCGGGATTAAGCACAGTGGCCCTGTTGATTTCCGAATGGACGGAGTAGTTAAGTCTACAAATAGGAGACACTTGCTTCTGTCAACTTCCTGCTGTTGATTCTGTCATTTGGAGTTCCTCCTGCTGCTGTCACTACTCCACCAGTTTTCTGAAGCTCCTGTAACTCTTACCCTTTTCTTGTCTTTTTTTAAATTACTGCCCTGGAATCTTTGCTCCTTCTGGCCCAGCATTTCTGTCCTTTCTGCTTTTTGTTACTGTTTCCATTTCTTCCTGCTGCTATCCGTTGCCCTTTCCCTTGCCTCTCATTTTCCTGTTCCTTCTGCTGTCCCTGCTCTGCTGTCCCATCTGCTGCTGCCCCTCTTTGGTCACTCCTCCTTTTTGCTGCTGCTGCTGTTGCTGAGGAGGAGAGCCCTACAATTGTATGCTCTGTTGCTACTGGCAACTGCATGTACCGAATTGCTACGCATCCATAAGCAGCTTAATTCTGATTGATAGCAGAGAAATATGATATTTTTTAGGATGACCAAAGAGAGAAAGGGGGGTGGGGAAGAGAGACCAAAGCTTTCTGTGCTCACATGTGTGTGTGTGTGTGTGTGTGTGTGTGTGTATTTGTATATAATTTCCATGATTCAGATTTTTTTAATCTTGGGGGGTTAATCCCAGCGGCTTCCTCCTTGTGATCTGGCTGGTTTATCTAAGCTGTTGGTGTGGTTGCAGTAGACCTTTATTTCTGCTCTTCATTATCTATGCCTCTGTTGGTTCAGATAAATGAAGCTTTTCAAGTAAATTTACTTCTGTGCTTGAGCACTGAAACCGACCTATCTTACTGACCCAGAAGGATTCTTTAAAGCTCTCCGGAAGCAATTTGTAAAGAAACCAGCTCACTCCAGATAATAGAAATATTAATTTCCCTTTCTTTCCACCCTTTCTTTGCCTGCCCCTGTTCACCTTCTCTTAAAAAAAAAAGGCAACTTTCCCCCAAGTGCTGGAAGGGTTATGATCAGTGCAATTAAATATCCTACATGATCTGGTGAGGCATTAATTACACCATATGTGTTTTGTGGGTGATGGGGCTATAAACTGCCCAGCTACATCTTTAAACATTTTTTAAAAATTTTGCTAAGCAGCTAGTTTTGTCTATGTACTGTGACTTTTAGTATTAAATGACAAAAAGTTGTGCCTTTTTACTGTTGAACCAAACTCTAATTCCCAACAGCTACTGCATCTACGCTAAGCAGCAAGCAGTACTGTGTGTGATGATCCTCATGCATTGTAAACATCACTTGGTGTAGTCATGATTCTATTGGTTAGAGTGCTAAAGGCACAACTGTAACTTTACATGATGTTGTATTGCAAGCCTGCATGCTTAAGCTTCCTGACAGGCTACTTTCGTAAGTGACAGAACTACTTAATATTTTAGTGATACTTCGCTACATGGATTTGGAACTACTTTACATGTTGCATTATAGAAAATCAGTCTAAATGAAAAAGAGGAACAACAATTGTTTAATCATAGATGCATTTTATTCAGAGCGTGCTGGTTAGTGATGGAGAGCTTAAATTGCACAGTTAGTTCCTACAACAAGTGCAATTAAGCAGAAATCACAGTGAGAACTGTAGTGTAGCTATCATTTAATCACATATGATTAAGGAACCAATCAAACCATGGCTTTTTGTGGGAATTGGAAAGCTGTGGTTTTGAAGATAGTTGTTTCATCACAAATGAAATATTGTCCTTGAAATAAATCCCATCATTTCTACCAGTGAGCACACATCATTCTATTTATGCCAGTACCATCTAACCTAGTCCATGAACATGGCCTGCTTCTATCCCTTCTTAATTACGTTGCTTAGACCTGCTATTCAGATGTTATTAGATACTCTCACCCTATTTAGCATACTTATGACAATTGATACATGAACTGGTTTATGATGTGCAAGAAGCAGTTTATACAAAGTTAGGCCACACGTCCATTTAGCTCAGTATTGTCTACACCAGTGTTTCCCAACCTTGGGCCTCCAGCTGTTTTTGAACTACAATTCCCATCATCCCTGACCACTGGTCTTGCTAGCTAGGGATTATGGGAGTTGTAGTCCAAAAACAGCTGGAGGCCCAAGGTTGGGAAACACTGGTCTACACTGACTAGTAGCAGTTCTCCAGGATTTTGGACAGTGGACTTTCCTAGTCCCACCTGGAGATGCTAGGTATTGAACCTGGGACCTTCTACATGCAAAACATCACCTACAGGCCTTCTCCATAAAGATGAGTTTATGGAAACTCTCCTATAGTGTCCTCCTATACAATACACTTGTTTGAATCCAACTGTATCAGTTACTGAAACCCACCTTTATTATGTTTCTTATGGTCTGTCTCTCTGTCTCTTTTCATCCATTAACTCCTTGGCATATATTTGGGAACGGAAGGGCTGATACAAGACTATTATTGTTATTGTCATTGTCCTTATTATTATTATTATTATTTATTGGAAACTGGGTAATGCCACTTTGGGGACATGTAATTTCAGATGCCTATGCTGTGAGCAGCATTGTGACAAGTCATGTGTTGCTTCTAGAATGAACATTTTTACAATACTGCACCTGATATTTGTTTTATAGTTACTCTTAACTGTGTTTTTGGCAAGATGTCACAGTACTGTTGTTCTCATAGTTGTGTTGATGAATAAATAAGTTGGCAGAAGGTATCACAAGTTTTGCATTAATTAAATATGTTGATTCATTTACTGCATGGAAGCATACTTAATTTTAGTGTCCCAAGATCAATACTCTTCAGGATTGAGCTAAACATTTTAGACATAGAGTTGCCTTCCCTATTTGCCTTCTGTATTCACTTGTAGTATAACACAATGGCTCAGTTTTCATGTCACCATAAGGCAAACCATGGCAAACTGTGAACATCATCATCATCATTTTATTTGTATACTGCCTTTCCACAGTTAAAAACAATGCTCAAGGCGGCTTACAACATGACAAGATTTATATAATTACAAAAGTCATAAACAATAAATAAACCACATAAAAATACACAATCAACTGGAAAACAATTTTCACATAAATTAAAATCTAAAACTAAGAATACAGCATTAATATCACAGTTTAAAATGGCATAGATAAAAAATAACAGCAATTTAAAGAACACACGCACAAAAAACAGAGCCCTCTCTGCCCAGCGGCAGCAGTTCTTATAGGCCTGTCAGGCCCCTCCCTAGACCAGGTGGTGAGTGGCAGGACTGGGGCCCACAGGCGCTCAGCAGGGGAGTCCTCCTGGGTAGCAGCAGAAGCAGAAGCAGCAGTTCTTATACGGCCCATCAGGTCCTGCACTAGGCAAAACAAGTTTCTTGGTACACAGGGTGAAGATTGTGGCCACTGATCGCTGCCTCACTACTAGGAGCCAAGCCAAACCATGACTTGGTTTAGCATTACATCCAAATCTGGGATCATGTATGTCTAGCTCCAAACAAAGCATGAGTGGCGAGCCACAAACAAATCTTGGTTACAGCTTGTGGTTTGTTTGGAGTGAGACCAAGCATGAGCCTGACTTCAGAAGCAATGCTCTTGGTGGTGCAGCAGCAGGAGGACTGTAAGAGGACCAAAGTGGCCACGATTTTCAAAACGTACACCAGCACACTTGGCTCCTTCATGCTAAACGGTAGTTTGGCATTGTATAATATGCAAACCATGCCAGGTGTGACCTCGTTGTGCTATTCTCCCCTCCTTGCACCTCCTTAAAGTCATTGGCTGTCAAGTGTAGGGAAATGCACTATACACTATGTGTGTCACATTGCACATGTTCTAGCACACATTATCAGGAAAAGAGGGCAAAATAACATAGAGTAGTGGCAATACTTTGTTCTGCTCCTTTGTGTGGAAGTTATGTGTGTATTGACTGTGAGGCTGGTCCTACCTTTAGGCAAAGTAAGGCCATTGTTTCAGGCCATAGGTGCTTGGAGGCTCCCTGGATATATCAAGGAGCACCTTGACTGTTGGAGGATAGAGATGTATGTGTCACATGGCCCATCCTGCACCCCATAGTTAACCTGGAAGATTCAACTTCCAGTCCAGTTGGCATTGTGGAACGATGGCAGTGCCATTCTATCCTTTATCACAGGCGTAAGTTTGTTTTGGCCTTGCCCTGATGGGCTACATCATTCCGCTTCAATCATGTGTGCTTATCAACTGGGGATGCTTTGCATGTTGAAGGTCCCAGGTTCTCTTGTTAGAAAGAGACATGGAGATGATAGGATAGTCTCCTGTCTGAAACGTTGGCAAGGTGCTGCCAGTCAGAGTAGACAATACTGGGTTAGATGGGCAAATAGTCTGATCTTCTGTAAGATAGTGTCCTGTGTTCTTCCTGTCAGTGTGCTTCCTCCATGAGCTGACAATGCTGCATGTTTATTCAAGTTCTTATCCTTGCCATAGAAAAACAATGGATAATATACACTGTCACCATGGTCTGAGTGGCTGAACTGGCAGTTGTCCTGTTTGTTAACTTTTTCTTTTCTTTTTTTAGTTCTGAAGCAGTTGCTATTTTGACATTATCTAAAATCCTTTGAGGGGCTTGTTTTTGTTTTTGTTCTTTAATAACACAGCAGCCATTAAATTGTATTTACATATTCTCAGAGGAATATTGTCTATCTTTGGATTCCAGGTTGCTTGGAATGATGAAACGGTTATTTGGTTTGGAAGCTGAATGACATTGGCATCTGTCCCTGCTATAATGATGGGTGATGGATGATAGACGGAAATTAAACTAAAAAAAAAACTTAATAGAGCAATCTACCCTCATAGGCAGCTTTCTCTGTTTCGATTTGCTTATTTTATTGCTGTTCTTCTTCAGAATTGATCTCAAGGCAGTTAATGAAACAATTAATAAAACTAAGTTAAAAATATAAAATCAACAACAAAACAATGATTATAGTAACATAAAAAAAAATTTAGTAGATGATATAATCCCTGATTTCCATAACCTTGGGCAATCTAATCAGTTACGCCAAAAGTCCTGGGACAGCTCAGTTGGTAGAAAATGAGACTTAACTTGAGAGTTGTGGGTTTGAGCCCACATTGGGTGAAAGATTCCTGCATCACAGGGCCCTTGTGGTCCCTTCCAACTCTACAATTCTATATAAATAAAGGCTAGGTAAATGCATACATTTTCACCTGTGGTTGGAAGCTTCAAAAGGTAAAAGCTGTTGCACCTCCATGGGGAGAGAATTCTATAAATCACAACAAGATCTAAAACAAAGACACAAAAAAACCAAACAGCAACAACAACCCCCCCAACAATTCCCCCAGCTCAAGTGTTTGTTCAGCAGCCTAAGCTTTTGTAGCTGGAGTCAGTCAGGCCCTGCCCTCACAAGTAAGGCAGGGAGCAGGTCTTCCAGGATTCACAGCCGAGATGGTCTTGCTGCACCTAGTTCCTTTTCAGCATTTGAGGAGTAACGCCTTTCTTCCAATATCCATTTTGTGCTTACAATTTAATGTCAAAATTGTCCAAACAGAAAGCTTGTAAATATAATTTATTTAAAATAACTTTCAGCTCTGGATAATATCCTTGTTTCAAAGTTCAATTTAGTACAGTCTTACCTCGGGTTACAGACGCTTGAGGTTGCGGTTTTTTCGGGTTACGGACCGCCGAAACCCGGAAGTACCGGAATGGGTTACTTCCAGGTTTCGGCGGTTGCGCATGTGCACAAGCGCTAAATCACGCTTTGCGCATGCGCAGAATCTCAACCCGCACATGCGCAGACGTGCCGCTGCAGGTTGCGAATGCTGTGGGTTGCAAACGTGCATCCCACACAGATCACATTCGCAACCAGAGCGTCCACTGTATTTTATATGCAAGTAATTTAACCCAAAGGATTGACTGCATACGTTTCTCGCCAAATGATCACCTGTGGAAGTAAATAGAAGCTGTGTGGTCTCCTAATGTGCGTGAATATGGAGCCATTGTGGGACTTTTCTGCTAGATAACAGCACAAGACATTGTGGGAACTGTTTGATGTGTAGGACTTTTGCCTGACAGTAGTTTACTTAAGATTATTATACTTTGCTTGGGGATTTGTATTTGCCAGGCACAATTGCATTTTTAGTTCCAGGCTTCTCAGAGTTATGGGACAGCGGGTCAGCAAAAATTACTGTGGGATTGTCAGATGTGACAAACCAGATTTTCAAAGCAAATAGCTCATAATTGATAGCAATTTAGCATTCCTTTTTATAGGACTTGTAATTGCTTTTAGTGGTTCTGTTTTTGACTTCATCTGTGATGTCCATCCTGGTATCATGTTTAATAACAACATTAAAAACAAAACACATGCTAATGTATCATGAGAAAGGTCTGAAGATTTCCTCTGAAGCCCCGCAACTGATGCACAGTGTTCATAAGGTTCTAAGCACAGCCCACGGTGGCATCATGAATGCTCTATGTGAAGGTGCCTCTCTTCATTCCTACTTTGACCCAGATGTTCTCCTCTTAGCACAGTTGGCAGTGGGAGAGAGGAAAATACCATGATTTGTCAACTAGCTGGAAGAAAATGGTTCTGCCCTGCTTTTGTGCCTCCAACAACAGTGTAATATGCATGAATTAATCTGTGTAGACTTCATAAATTAGTGGATGAAGCTTTTCATGGTTATGGAAATTACAACAAGCACAATCACTTTGTAAGTGCTGTCCATCCATTTTAAGGTAGAAATAAATTTGCTCTTGCAGCCAAACAAGATGTAATGCTGAAACCAGTCATCAGATCTTTTGACATTGCTTTCTGTGCTTCAGAGCAGCTGCAGAGTGGATTGCTTACTTGAGTGGGGAAGCAGTGCTGGGGGAGTGTTTATCTTGTTGCCCTTCTGGATGACATCCCTAGTCTCTTGGTTCTCCTGCTAAAGGAGTACAAACACCTCTTGTTGCTTTGCACAGTGAGACTTAGTTAGGGTACATGGGGTCCTTAATAGCATTTGGGGTATGGATAAATGATTTAGAAGTCCTGTATGAAGTAATTTCCCCCCTTTTCCTTAAATGTGTTGACTCATGAGGTTTTTAAATATATTATGCAATTGCAATTACAAAAGGTAGAAAGGATATGTTCTCCTAGGTGTGGCGTCTTCTGTTTGTGCAGACCAGGTGTTTTTCCAGACCATCACATTTTTTCCTAATGTGATCAGGGTGCTCCTGAAAAAAATGCATATGTTCAAAAACAAAGGCAGCATTTGATTTGTAAGTCAGATCGCAGTTCTATATTCCGCTGTTGCTGCAGTATGGTGTAATGTTGAAATTGGACTTGGAGAGGCCTAGGATTCCATCTATGCTTGCAAACAGATGGGTGCGCTTGGATGAGTCACAATTCTCAGTCTAGACTATGCTCATAAGTTGTTGTGAGGATAAAGGGACGGAGAAGTTGTCCCCAACCAAATTTGCCACCTTACACTTCTTAGACTCTAAGGATTCTTTCCTTTGGAAGTTGGGTCAACAGATTTAATGGTGGCACCTTTGAGTGACAGGTGGCCAGCCCTGTCCACTAGGGGGGAGTGGGGGAGCTCAAGATCTGGCCAGCCAACTGGATCCTATTCTCTATCCCTGCTGTAGATAAAGAGAGATAGAAATGTGAATAGATAAGTAACAAGAGAGTGTTAACTTTGCTAAAGTAAGTGTTTAAGGTGGGGGGGCATCAGTGTCCTGGCTAGGATCCCATGTATCTATGATCAGTGTCACCAGGGCTTAATTTAAACCTCAGGATAACTTGTCTTTAGAACTCACCCTGACTATGTGAAGGAGAATGCTGCTGTTTGGAGCATATGAAGTATTTTGAGAAGCACACTCTAAGGAAGGGTCAAATACTGTGGCCTTCTCACATGATGGGAGACTCCAGAATTTCACCTCTATCATTAGAAACACTCAATATGGCTCTGAATGTCAGTTGCTGAGGAACAAGACAATTGTATTCATGTTCTTCTTGAGGGCTTCCCATTGGCATCTGGTTGGTTACTGGGGGAACAGAATTTTAGACCGGATAAACCTTTGGTCTGATCCAGCGCGGATGTTCTTAATTAAGCATTGAGTAGCTTTTGGGCCTGTGTAATTTTTTGGAATCTAGTAAACAGAATATATTGTAGAAGTGGAAAGTTCCTTAGCAAATGAAAAAGTGGCCTGTTGTCTTTGTTTTCAAACAATCAGATCAAAATGTGATTTGGAATGCATTCATAGCACAGGTTTCCCCTCATCATCTTGAATTCGCTCAGGTAACCCCCAGTGATATTCCCTAACACTCCCCGAGCCGGAATGCCGAGTGGGCCTTGCCTGAGAAGCAAGGTTGAGAGCTTAAATCTCTTGTCGTGCTGGGAATCCCAAGCAAACCTGGCACATAAAGAGCTCTGGGACTGGTAACGATTCTCTTGCTACTCTGCTCTACCTCTGCCTTGTAGAAGGCTAACTGGCTAGCCATGGGGCAGCTCCAACGGTAACACAATTTTGGCTGTATGTGGGCCAACTATGTGTTAGCGTTTCAAACAATACAGGCCCAATTGAAGCAATTTGCAACTTTTTTGAAGTGAAAGGTCACTGTGCAAACTTGGCCTTCTTGGCATGTGAAGTCTTTGACATTATTTAATTATTAATATTATTAATAGTAAAAATATGTGTGTGATACATATTTTCATTCTGTGAGCACTTTACCGGACTACTGAGGAAGCATCTATAAGATAGTGCTTCCAGCCCTTAGCAATCTAACTGTAAAAAAGAAAGAAAAACCCATACAAGATGACAGTGTGTTGTTTCACTCATTATTGAGATAAGTATTCCTGTGGATTACAATTACAGATGCAGTTAAAAAGTAGGAATAAAGGAAAATTATGAATTACTGATGTGTTTAATGAGTGGTCCTTTAAATACTCTGAAGCATATTGCAAATGCTAAGTATTTATTTGTTGTAGAAATTATAGGAAAAATAAAATGTAAAGTTGAAATGTGTGTGAGACGGGCCAAACTTGATGGGGTGAATGTTCACAAATCTACATTTTGAAACTTTATTGTTAATAGCTATTAAGAAGCAGAAATGAATTTGTTTATCTTCTCAACATTACTGTGAAGTTATTACAGACTTGGCTTTGCATCCTTGTTCAGTCACCATCCTCTCTTGGTGACACTGAGGTTTCTCTGTTTAGTGTGCTTTACAGGGCTCCTTTGAGGACCAAATGGGGAAAACCCCATGCATTAATGTATTTGTTGACTTATTTCAAGGATTTTTACCCCCATTCTTCAGCTGAAAAGGCTCCCAGAGCATCTTATATTAAACTGCCCTACCTTCTGATAACTTTGAAACCTTCAATTGAACTCAGAGAAGTATATATTGCAAACATTCTGAAGGGGTACTCATATTTGGATACTGTATCTGTAAGTCTCTAGTGGGGAAGGAAACTGAGGACCAACTGTTGAAAACATTTTTTTAAAAAAATCCTTGCTCTTTGATTGTGATCTACAAATTTCATTAAGACACTCTTGTTGACTTGGACATATATGAAAAAGGGAAAGAATCAGCTTTGCTTGTTTGTCATATAATGTCAGCAATCAGAGAATTCTAGAATTGTAGAGTTGGAAGGGACCCTGAGGGGCTTCCAGTCCAACCCCTTCAATGCAGGATTCCTCCCCACAGCCATCCCTGGGTGGGCTCGAACCACAAACCTTCTGGTTAACAGCCAGATGCATTGACCCAGTGTGCCACAGAGATTTTGTATCTCAGCAGAAAAAAGTACATTGCTTTCTATAAATTAATGATTATTTGCTTACTTTGCGCACCCGGAAATAATTATCTTCATCTTGTCTCTGAGTTGCTGCTTTTAGTTTTTCCTTTAGGTGAGCACATCTTTTCTATGCCTGACTAATGCAGGTGTTAGGAGCTAATGAGTCTCCACAATCCTAAAACTAAGGATTATGTTGTGTTGCTATGGGAGTTGAGAGCTCTGTGACTGGCAGTGTGCAATTAAAAAAAACATACATTGTTTACAAATCCATTCCCATGTTCAGATCTTACTGAGCGAGGCCATAGAAAACAATACTGGCATTTACTGAAGTATATCTGAAAGGGTCACAGTATAAGTAAGTTTTAAAGTAACCTTAAGTTGCTTTCCATTTGATTAACTGAGCATTAGAGATCAGTGTGTCACAAATGTCATCATCATCATCATTATTAGTTATTATTTATACCCCAGCCACTCCGGGCGGCTTCCAACAAAACACTAAAATACAATAACCTATTAAACATTAAAAGCTTCCCTAAACAGGGCTGCCTTCAGATGTCTTCTAAAAGTTTGGTAGTTATTTTTCTCTTTGACATCTGGTGGGAGGTCGTTTCACAGGGCGGGTGCCACTACCAAGAAGGCCCTCTGCCTGGTTCCCTGTAACTTGGCTTCTCGCAGCAAGGGAACTGCCAGAAGGCCCTCGGCGCTGGACCTCACTGTCCGGGCAGAACAATGGAGGTGGAGACACTCATACCTTTGAGATTAGTGTATTCCGATTATTTTCAAGTGTTTTTCAGATTAGCACCCGCCATATGGGGCCAAACTAAACATGATGTTAGAATGTGTCTTTTATTTTAATGCACACATTTTTCTTTTTTTAAAAAATACAAATGATAGCTATTGATGTGTGTGTGATAATTGGTGCCAAAGGGAGTTTGCCTTCCAATGCAAATAACAATGGCTGCAGAGTGGTTTTTATCAGGATCACAGTAAAGGGTTTTTCAGCTGCTGTGACACCATTAATTTTCAGTAGGTGGAAGATTCCAGCAGAAAAGCAGAACTTAGAAAGTCAGTGCCTGTCAGGCTTCAAGCTCTCTGGAATCAGGTCTGCTACTAAGTTCCCTTTGAAGCCTTATACATTTCATGGGTCCCTTTTCACATCAGATTACATAATTCTCCTTCCTGCACCACAAAGGTAACATCAAAATACCGTATTTTTCGCCCCATAGGACGCACTTTTCCCCCTCCAAAAATGAAGGGGAAATGTGTGTGCGTCCTATGGGGTGAATGCAGGCTTTCGCTGAAGCCTGGAGAGCGAGAGACATCGGTGTGCACCGACCCCTCTCGCTCTCCAGGCTTCAGGAAGCTATCCGCAAGCCTTGCAAGCCCTGCGGGAGTTCCCACAGGCTCACAAGGCTTGCTGGGGGGGGGGGGGAATAATTTTTTTAATTCATTCCCCCCCCAAAAAAAGAGGTGCGTCCTATGGGCCGGTGTGCCCTATAGGACGGAAAATACGGTACATTGGCCATGTTGTAGGGGACCACACCTATGTTCCTTTCTATGCCAACATTTTCCCTTTTTCCTCATCTCTGAAGAAAGTAAAGCAGACATGGGAAAGGAACTGTGTTGTGAACTTAACCCATGTGATCTGGTGGTTCAGACATAGACTGCAGCAATGTCCACTCTGTGGACTCAGGAATGGGCTCTGTGTTGCTCTAAGAGCTGGAGATAGCTTAGTTCACACTGAAGTTTCCATAAAATCCCACAACTTGGAGGGAACAGCAGAAGAAAAGACCATGTGTGAATGACAAACCATACAGTGGTAACTCGGGTTACATATGCTTCAGGTTACATACGCTTCAGGTTACACACTCTACTAAGCCAGAAATAGTGCTTCAGATTAAGAACTTTGCTTCAGGATAAGAACAGAAATCGGGCTCCGGCGGCACAGTGGCAGCAAGAGGCCCCATTAGCTAAAGTGGTGCTTCAGGTTAAGAACAGCTTCAGGTTAAGTATGGACCTCCGGAACAAATTAAGTACTTAACCCGAGGTACCACTGTATTGTCGTTTGCTTATTATATTTGCAGCAAGGATGCCCAAATGGTTCTAGAAGCTGGGAAAGGCAAAAATCCTCTACATCAGATCAAAGACCTATTTCTGGTTCTTGTGCTTGGTGCTTCAAAGTATCATAACTTTTTAAGTTTTCGTAGGTGAACATAAATGTTAAGTTCATCTTTAAAAAATAACCAAGAGTTCAAAGAAATGCACATGCTATAAAACAATTAAGAGAAGTGATGTGGAGTCCTCGTATTTTGCCTATGGATTATGTTACTTGCATTTCTCTGAAATCTTTGAGATGAATGTTGTCCAATAGTAATCTTGTATATTGTTTTAGGTGCTTAATTGTTGTGAAAAAGTACTGATTGAAAGATTAATGTTTGTGTGAGCATAGTCTCAGTCCTTTTAGCGGCTGAAAGTTGGGAGGAAAACTGGATTCATCGCTTGTTGTGCTTGCTCCAGAAGGGCTTGGTTTTATAGTGGTGAAGTGTTGTCTATTTTGAAGCAGAATGATCTGAAGTAGTTCATGCTTGCCAAATATGTTAATTTGGAATATCCACTGGCAGGGGTGCAAAATCTGGGAGCTAGACAGATTTTCTAGGAGTCAGAAAGAAGCAGAAACCAATTTCCTTGCAACCTGGACGCCGGTGCCCAGTCCCATTTTCTTTCTAAGATGCTATATGGGCTTCTCAATTCTGCAGACCTGTCTCGCTAGCTTTTCCTAATGTGATACTGTTTAAAAAGCAAAACAAAAAATCCTTTAGTAACTATTAATAGCTCTTTGTAAAGGGTGAGAGAGTGAGAGGTCTGTGTTAACAGTACCCCGAGGCGATATCATTGCATATTAACTGCTATTCAAGCAAGCTGGGCTTTGCTGTATTTGTATGCCACATTAGCTTCAGATATGTCTGAACACAAAATATGCACAATTTTAAGGATTTGCAAAATTTTGAATGTAGCCCCTAAATTATTCTTAGGTTTTTTATTCCAAGTACAATTAAGGAATTGTTGAGGTGACAGAACGTGTTCATCTTAAAAAAGCTGGGCATTCAGGATTAATTTAAAACCCAAATCGCCAAGACTTATCCACAGAAAGCATTTTCACTCCCTGAACTTGAGTCTGAAATAATAGGGAGGGCCTCTGGGCACACATAGAGTGACTTTTCTATGTTGTGTAACCACATAGAAAGAGGGAGAAGGGCTTCTAGAGCCCAATTATAAGTACTTAGTTTAGATTCACTTCTGCTCAATATAGAAATTAAGCATGGCTGGTATTACAAAAACGACACCAACTTTTCTTACTCAATTTTGCAGTTTTCTAAAATAACTTCTGAGTGAAAGACTGAACAGATGCCGCATACTGGAACACTGTTCAAGTAAAGATTGGAAAAATGCAAAGTTTAAAATAATTGCAAAAGAGTATACATTTTGAGAAAACAATCATACTAGCATAAAATATACTAAAATTTGCAACATCCAGCTTGATGTAAAATGCTTTTGTTCTACCCCCATTTTTCAGGCTAGTCTTATTATAGGGCTAGGCACTCCCAGCACTGCAAGCCCATCCTTCTGTAGGGTCTGCAAAGACCCATGAGGTTGCTGAAGTAGGCTCTAAGAAGGGAATAGGCTATGCACCAAACAAACAGGAAGTGGTCTATTGACAGAACAAAACCCTTCAAACCCTTCAAGCCATTCCAATAATAGCCCATTTATATCAAAATAAGGAACTGGGGTATGTGCCACACAATCAACTCTGACCAACAAAAATCATACATTTACTTCTCCAGGAGAACTGAATCTGGCCCATTGTATCCAACCCAATGTTGCCTTTTTAATGCCAGATGGGGCTCAGGGGCCTGGTAGAGGTAAAAGGGGACAGGAAACTTCTCTTCTGTGAACTTCATAAAGTTACCTTAGGATAGAATAGTATATCTTAGAATAAATCAGATAGTGTTCCTGTAATGTTGGGCATCCTAATTGTCACAGCCATGTAACATACCTATTTCTAGTAGAATTGAATACCATTACTAATTTGGCATACCCTCATTAGGCATGTTTCTTACATTATACGAGTGAAGTGAGACTTGCTACAATTGTAGCTGCTTCTCATGCAGCTGGATAACATGAGAACTCCCCCATGCATTGTAAGAGAGTTGCAGGTCAGGTTGATACTGGTGTGGTCTGGTTGATGTAGTGCAATATGACCTCTCTCTACAGTGGTACCTCGGGTTACATACGCTTCAGGTTACAGACTCCGCTAACCCAGAAATAGTGCTTCAGGTTAAAAACAGAAATCGGGCTCCGGCGGCGCGACGGCAGCAGGAGGCCCCATTAGCTAAATTGGTGCTTCAGGTTAAGAACAGTTTCAGGTTAAGAACAGACCTCCGGAACGAATTAAGTACTTAACCCGAGGTACCACTGTATCTGTTTATAACTAAGTGGTGAAATGAACCATCTAATCATATGTTTAGCTGCCAGGCTAATCATTTCTGTACTGATGGGGAAAAGTATCCAGAAATATTATTTGCTTGGATAATATTATGACGTTTCATTGGAAATCAAGCTTCCGGTTCACTGAAGAACAGATAATACTGTGTAAGAGTGGGCTGATGTGCCTGAAAAATGGCACTGATGGCTGTTCATGGTTTCAATGGGTGTAATTGGTAGCAGCTAGTGATCAATACAGAGACTGCCTCCTATATCCAAATCAGCGGTTTCCTAGCAGCTGTGCCTATTCACAGACATATAGCAGACTGTTCTTTAACAGT
Organism: Podarcis erhardii; assembly: GCF_964252035.2. Taxonomy (NCBI): domain Eukaryota; kingdom Metazoa; phylum Chordata; class Lepidosauria; order Squamata; family Lacertidae; genus Podarcis; species Podarcis erhardii. Next base: position 98,045,133 of record NC_138497.1, on the reverse strand, counting down.
AATTAGGTCTCATCCTTTTAAGCAAAGCGGATAAAAAAAAAAAGTAGTCCAGCAACTGATTCTGCAGCAATTTAAGTCAATGACTGAATCCCCCAGTGGTTGAGTTGTTTTTATTTGCATAAAATTTAGCAAACAGGGCTTTTAATGGGAGTTGGGACTCCTTCTCTGATCTTAATTGGAAGTTTGAAATCAGACCAGCACTACTTGGTTATCCACCCAGCTGATTTTTTTTATTTTATTTTAATTGTGGCTGTCCAGTTATTGAGAACCCTTTGGGCTTGTTGTGGTTAGAAAAGTAACAGGGAAATGCACTGAGAAGTGCAGGATGAACAAATGATTAGTGGGAAGATACATAAACATCACACTAGCAAATCAGGATGAATATTCGTCGTCGTATCTCTCCACAAACAAATTGGAACGAAGGCTTAATAAACACCAGACACAGTCTAACCTCGCAAGTAAGCAAATTAGGCTTCATGCTCAGTTAGCAACAGCCCCTGGTATAGGATTCAGATTGGCACCCATCATGGAAGTGGCAACCTCTTGAAATCAGAATTGTTATGGAATTCAGATGTTCAGGGTGAACTTCATTTCATCTTTTGGGAATGTTCATTTAATGTGGGCTAACTGCAGCCACATGCTACCCTCAGAAGAAGAAGAGGAGTTTGGATTTGATATCCTGCTTTATCACTGCCCTAAGGAGTCTCAAAGCGGCTAACAGTCTCCTTTCCCTTCCTCCCCCACAACAAACACTCTGTGAGGTGAGTGAGGCTGAGAGACTTCAGAGAAGTGTGACTAGCCCAAGGTTACCCAGCAGCTGCATGTGGAGGAGCGGGGAATTGAACCCGGTTCACCAGATTACGAGACTACTGCTCTTAACCACTAAACCACACTGGCTCCAGAGTCCCTTCCAACTCTGCTTCTATGATCCTATGAGTACTTGTAGGCATAACTGGCTGTTTGTTCTAAACCAAGTTAAACTTGAACAGCAGAGGATTTGTTCCATCCTAAATAAATTCACCTTTTAAAAAAAATTGAATCAATAAATTTTGAGAATGTGATGACTGGATGAAAGAAAGGCAAAGAGCAGTATATAATGGGACATGGCAAGCTTAATGGGACATGGCAGACATCTTCTAATACCCAGTTTTAGAGAACCACACTCATTTTATGTCTAAAGGTCCTTCATTCTGCAAGACATGGGTTAGCCAAGGTGGCAGCCTCCACACATGTATACATTTTGCTTTTCCATCTGGGTCTGCCAAATACCCATGTGTTTTCTTTGGATCTGAATACTAAACCTCTTCTTGCATGCCTTAACCATTGTATGATTAGTCAGTTGGCAAATCGCCTGTTTGGCACACAGCAATTTCATCAGCTTTCTCTTGAGGCTGTGTTTTAGTAAAAGCACTATTGATTTAGGGTCCAGTTTTGCATATTACTGCACTCACGAATGGTTGGGGAGGGCTTTGCACTTAGCTGGGAAACAATTAGTGGCTCTTAATAGTTGAACCATCATCACTGTATATTTTATACCAAGCTTCCTTGCAAGAGTAATCCTAACATAAGCAGTACTTGTGACGTCACCTGAGCAAGATTTGAAGGATTATGTGAAAATATTAAAAATAAACATTCAGCAAGTGTTTGAGAGAGACTGTAGTGGAAAGTAATTTTTAAATACCACAGCATCACAAGACTGTATTATAGTATGGTGAAATATTAACCTATGCAAAGAAGGAAATGTGTATACTGGAAACATTCCTTTCTGACCCATTTCCAGGTTGCCAGGCTTCTTGGTGAATGAATTCTTTCACAACTTTCAGAAAACCATTTTGCAAGGAAAACAACTTTTAAAAAACAGATTAAGTGGTTTGTTAACTATGCATGGTTACTATCCTACAGTAACTGTTTTGTATAGCTGATTGACAAATCTAAAAAAAAACACCCTATCCACAAGAAGGACTTGAAGGGTTGAGAAGAGGCTACTTTTGACCGTGTGTGTGTGTGTGTGTGTGTGTGTGTGTGTGTGGACATATATGGGTTCCTTTTTATTTAAAGTACTGTATAGGCCAATAGCATCTTTGAAAGCTACATATTAGGATACCAGTGAACATTTGTGCCACTTTCACTTTCTTTATAAAGCTACACAAAGAGTTTTCAGTTTTTAGTATACGGGATATCAATACTTTTCTTGAATAACTCTGGAAGCAAAGAACCTTTGGCTTCTGGCATCAAGATGAAAATGGATAAAATGATGGTGGACACCTTATGATTTTTATTCACAAAACTCCAGTTCTGTTTCACTGGGCTCCCTTCCCTGCCACTACAAACTGAAGGGTTAAAAAATAATAACAAATATCCTGTTGAGCATTGAGCAGAACATAGATAGGGGTAGAATGCTGGGTAGCATAGAGTTGTGGCTTTCCTTTCCGATGTTTTCTCTCTCTTGGAAGTCATATTTATTGTTGGTTTGCTTCAGGGTTTGTTTGCTGTATTGTGTCCCAGACGTGCTTTAAACATGTTCCCCAATAAAAGCATGCCCGGCACACTGAGAGGTATCCCTAAACACCATGGGACAAAGAGTGGGGAGAAATATTGGCCACACAACACTGTTGGTTACAATATATTAGAATTTGGCACTGCCACCACCAGACCTCCTGGTCCCAGTGCCCATCAGTCTTCCCTTCCCGTTTGTTCCCCTATCCCCTGCTCATTGCCTCCTTTTCGCCACTGCTGATCAGTAGCTCTCTCAGCACTACAATTCTCCCCTGGCCACTGCATATTTCCCTCTCCTGCCTGAAGCTCTCCCTACCTAGCCTCATTTCTATCTGCTACGACGTACCATACTTTTCTGTCTATAAGACGCCCCCATGTATAAGACGCCCACTACTTTGGGAACTCAAATTTAAGAAAAAAGTTGTTGAGCTTATTTAGGGGAGGATTGCACAGAGTTGTTGAGCTTTTTTTAGCGGGGGATGCCGAAAACCGCTCACCTGCACGCGTCACAAAATCTGCCTCTCGTACCATCACCACCAGAAACATTTTCCTGCCTGTTTTCCTTTCCCCCTTTTTCTTACTCTTTCCTTCGCCTTTCCAACCTGTTCTAAACTTCTCTATTCCACCTTGCCTGTTTGCCTGCCTCAATCTATCACAACAGTGATAAATATTAAAAAAGCAATTTAAAACAGCAACATATTCACAATGCCAAGTCAGGTACACGACAGATCAGATCTGAATCAGCGAAAATATTATATTTGGTTAAGCCCCTCAGTGCTCTGCTATGTTGTGTTGAACACTTGCCTAATGCTATAGCCCATGTTCTGATAAGCCATCCTTACAATGTGCACTCCACTGATTTTCCAAAAATGCACATTTTCCATGTGGGCTGCTTTCTGTGAAAAGGCATCACTCAGTCCTTGTCAACAAGCTGGTGTTTAGGCTTGCATGTTGTAGAAAGGAGAGCAAGCACCAGATATGGGGAAGCTAAATATTTTTCAGTGTAAAATTACTGAGAGGTTGTTTTTTGTACACTAAACGGAGGAAACCATGATTTCCCTTATTTTCTTGCTAGAGGGCTAACGAGAATTTTTTGCATTCCAGTCATGTATTCACTCATTATATTTATGAAAGGCACATTTTGCATTTCTCAATGGCTTCATCTTGAATAGAATACAATGTTATCATTTCATTTTCACACAGAATTGGGTAATTATAGCTTTCAGTGTGATGTTGGAAAGCTTGGGGTTTTGTTCTTCACTGTAATAAGGGGAGAAAAATGAATCTTAAAATAGCCTTTTGTATTAATGTCATGTTTGGGTCTTTTACATTGTCTACTGTTGCAAAAAAGATTGAGAAGACTGCAGCAGTGTAAATATACTCCCTCCCCACCCCCACCCCTGTGTTTATCCAGATAGGACATTTTATTGTAATTTAGAGCTGGTGTGCAGAAAGCAAGCTTAAAAGAAATGCCACCAGTATTTTCAGAAGGGAAACCAGATGTGAAATCCTTTAGGTGTTTTTCTTTCTGAATTTTGGTAAAGTTCCAAGATACTACATAATAATTTCCATGACATTTTAAAGCCGGTATTAATATGTTACTGAAAAGACACTGGAATACTTTTAGAAATTAATAGTTTTCTTCTGAGTTCCTGAAATATAGTATGCCACCAACTGATGTAGTCTTTGTTGGTAATGAATTCTGGATGTAGAGTAAATTATACTTGCGTCTAGTTTCCTTTGGGGAAATGGATATTTATTGGTGTTATGTGGTTGATAATTTATGAAGTTGTGTGTGTGCACCAAAGGCCCTGTTCTGATACTAGAATAAATGTGAACCTCTTAGATCAAGCAGCAAATCTCCTTTATGCCTTGAAATGAGTGTATTTTACATGCTGCATGAGCCCTAATGAATTAGGATGCACTCATAACTCCACTTACAAGTGAATAAGCCCCCTTGAATTTAGCATGACTTACTTCTGAGTAGACATAGTAAGGAGTTCACTGTTGGGCTGTATAATGGCATGTAGGATCAGGCATATAGGAACAATTTAAAATCTGATTGCACATATCTCTTGGACCAGGATTCAGTCCTGTTGGTTGTGTTCCTCCTGGCCATCTTCCTGACCTAGTAAGGGAGGTCTGTTTGTAGAAAGAAGCAAGTGCCTTTGTTCCAGGTACCCTTTTCTGGATCTAACTGCACCTGGAGATGTATCTTGCATAGATACAAATTGTGGTATGTTAAATCCATTGCGAATATTTCATGGAACAGATGCTGTGAGTGAGTGGGCAACATGGGCAAACATTTTTGGAGTCAAATTAATCCAGCTTGGGTGGGATACCTGTCACACTGGAGACTTGGTCCTATCTCTGTATGATGGTTTCAACTGTGCCATATAGCCAGTATGGGTTAGTTACTGGCCAATACTAATAATCTCAGTATTGAGTTCATTTCTAAGTATCTCAGTGTGAATTTATACATGGGCATGCTATGTTTTCAGGCCAAATAAACCATTACTTGGCTGCTCAAAACAGCGATATCTGAACCAGGCCACAGTCTAATCCTGTCATCTGCTGCTTGTGAGAAATAGGCCAAGTTGCAGCTGAAATAATCCTTGCAGTGATTCCCTGCCTTCCCCCCTTTTGCTACATATATAGTTGTGAGTTTTTTTGTGGGGTGGGAGGAATAATACTGTATGCCCAAGTTTCTACTAATTCTCATATCATCATCATCCTTTTTTATTTGTATGCTGCCTTTCCACAGTTAAAAAAACAATGCTCAAGGCAGCTTACAGCATAACAAGATTTACATAATTACAAAAGTCATAAACAATAAATAAACTACATCAAAAAATACAGATCCAAATAGGAAACAATTTCCACATAAATCAAAATCTAAAACTAAGAATACAGCATTAATATCAGTTTAAAATGACATAGGTAAAAAAATAACAGCAATATAAACAAAAACAAAGCAAAACGGAGCCCTCTCTGCCGAGCAGCAGTCCTTTATAGAGCCCATCAGGCCCCGCCCTGGGCCAGGTGGTGAGTGGCAGGACTGGGGCCCTCAGGCGTAGAACAGGGGAGTCCTCCTGGGTGGTAGCCACAGCAGCAGTTCTTATAGGCCTGGCAGGCCCTGCCCTGGGCCAGGTGGTGAGTGGCAGGATCCAATTTTCTGGAATAGGCAGACATCTTTCTTGGTAATAACCCCTAAGTATGGGTAATTAAGGTAACAAAGTGGCTCTATACTGTGTGTGTGTGTGTGTGTGAGAGAGAGAGAGAGAGAGAGAGAGAGAGCGCGCGCGCGTGCACTAGAGGCTAGAAACAGGAAGTAGGCTGGGCAGCTGAGAGACAGTCATGCCTGATTTCTACTGGGATGCAAGGCTGTGGCTATGGGAAAAGGAAGACCTTATTGGGGTGTTAATACTGTGAGCTCCTCCATCGTAGGCTCAGGTTGTATATATGTGTAAATGAATCATATATCATAAAGACACCGCAGTCTCCACTGTCCCTTTTTCTGAGGAAGCTGAACCCTGCATAAGCAGCTGGAACCCCTGGAATCTTGCACCACTCAGAGATTGGGGTGGCATGCGACAATATAGACAAGTGTGTGTGTGTGTGTGTGTATGTGTGGAGATTATACACACACACATATATAGTATGTGTGTACATCTGTATATGTATATATCTCCATATGCCAAATTATTAAGAGTGACTGTGCTTTATTTATAAAAATAGGCTTTTTTGAAAAGAGCCATTTCTTAACTTTATCACACAAGGTATACTTTATTAAGGACTCTGGTGGATGGCTTCTCTCGGATACATTTGGAACCCATCCTTTGGTTTTTTGCCTTTTATTAATGTGTGTTCGTGTGTTTTTTAAATAAAAAAATACATAGAGATTTTATGCTTGATGGTTGTAGTTAATCATCAAATTGAGAAGGAACCGATGAATCTCACTCTGTTCACTGAATAAAATATAATGAACATTTTTACTGAATAGAAAGAGAGAACCAAATTGTATCACATGCTAAGAAATGTTCTATGTTCTATAAAGAAAATCGCATAAATTTCCATTTATTTAAATGCATCTCACATTTTAAGCAACTTTATAAAGAATAATTACACAAATTATTCTATAAAGAAAATTACACAAATTTCCATTTATTTAAATGCACCTCACATTTTAACCAACTTTTGAACTTTCCTTAGTCTCTGTTTCTAAAATTATGGTAATAAGTAGCATATGATACATAGGATACAAGAGAATGATTGCAAGAAATAACAGTGGATTTACTGATGTTAGTTTCAAGTGAGAGCACGTATGCAGACATTTCTTTATCAAGAGGACTTACAGTAGATTCTTCTTCCCCAGCCTTTTAAATGCTTTTGACAGATGGACTTATCAGCTAATACAGTTCGGAGTCATCTGTCTTGCATCTCCCTCAATTCTTCTGGTGGGCCTGCCACTGTTTTTATTTTTTAAAGAACTGCTTGCAAGTTTATCTGATTTAACCAATCAATGTAGTGCCTAGCCATCTTTTGTCCCAAACAGAGAGAAGTTTATTTTTTTCTGAGATCAGTTCTGGGAAGAATACTGTATCCATACAAACAAAATGCAACAAGAACACTTCTACTTCCACATGTATGCTTTGGATATGTAGTTAATAGCCATGCAGCAAACATATGCTTATTTTCCAATTTCTCTAGTGCAGTAATTTTTAAACTGTTCCAAGAAACAAGAGCTTCCATAGCATTGCTTGCTCTGTCCACTGGGAAAAAAACACACAAAGGCATTTAGAAATCACTTGGATTACATTTGTCTCTGAAGGTGGACCATTCTAATCTGTACCCCATCCCTGTAGGGGAAAATTGGAGCCATAATTCCAGACTTTTTCATGAAATGGACTGACCATAACAATGGGTTAATAGCCACCACGCCCATCTCTAGACCACTTCTTCCTCAACCTTGAGCAAAAACCAAATTGAGGTTATTCTTGGTTGGAATCAAAATCGTGGATAAAGCCTTGTCATTGCCCCATCAGTGGCAGGCCTGGCGCCCAAGGACTGCTGGACTTTTATGTTCCCTGACCCCCAACCAGGAGCTGAAGCAAGAGAATACAAGATTAGGGGCAGCCTCTCTCTGGTCTCTTGGTAAAGGAGGAGCTGGAGCCCCCAGCCTTTACAGCACTTAACAGGGGACATCAACTGTTTCAATATATCCCAGAGTATTGTCTCAGAGCCCCTGGATGCCTTCTTTCCAATACTGTGAAGACTGAAGTACTAGTGACCTATCTAAGACATGGCATGGAGATCTCAGTGTCCAAGAGAGCCAAACTTGGCGCACTCCACCCTTCCCCACACTGAGGAGACATATCCCAAGACCAACACGATGAGCCCCAGCTGCTTGAAAAGTGCCAGTATGTCTGCATTTCTGCTAGTCACTTCTGAAAAGTGCGCCTTGTGCTGTGGCCAAACCATTTTCTGATTGAGTCCTAAGGGAAGTGGCATTGCCTGTACCATCCACTCTACTGTAGTGGTATATGTGACCCTGGTGCTTTTATCTAGCCATTTCTGACCTAAGGGATGAATGTGGAAAGTTGCAAAACCAATGACTAGTAAAGCATAGTTTTGGAGAAGCCTCAGCTCAGCACATTTTTATTGGAGCTGTATTTTTCTGTCAACAGACGACAGAGCTGTGAGATAGGTGTAAAATGCTCAAACAAGAGTTTTATTTATAAACTTACCAACACAAAGCATGTGGGTGTTCTCTTTTGCAGGCAAATTCAAACTGCAACTTCTTCTCCTTTTGTACTCATCACCAGCTGTACCTAATCAGCCTAGAAACCCACACCCAGAACTCAGAGTTCTTAAAGTTACAATAACCTTTTCTATTTCTTTGTAGAATGACTCCTAACAATTTTATAGTCCCTTGAGTTTTCCTCCCATTTGGTTACAGGGATCTAGTTGGGTTTTGCACAGCAAACCTACATCTTATGCAGGAGTTACATTCCTGGGATGACGCCTAAAGCCAACATTGGGTATAGTGAAAACACATTAGGTTCAATGGTGGGTGGGATTGCCAAAGTCTTTTTTCCTGGACACCCGCCCCCTTAATAATAAAAATAAAAATGCCATCACATAAAGCTGAATGTACACAAGTTAAATGTTCATAGGTTGTGGGCTTACTGTACTTGAAACATAGGGTAGCACCTAACCTCATATGAGGACAGATTATTTATCTAGCCCATGTTCTCTATTCTAACTGGCAGTAGCTCTCTCAAGTCCCCAACAGTCTTTCTCATCTCCTGGTCCTGTTTAACTGGGATTGAACTTGGGACTTTCTTTATGCAAACTATGCACTCCAAGATCTGTTCCTTTTCTGAAAATGCAAAATGCAATCTCAAATATGAAATCTAGCTTTCATTTCAATTCTTCCTTATTTAAGACATACAGTCATACCTCTTGTTACGTTCTATTCAGGTTACGTCTTTTCAGGTTGCATCCCAGAAGTACCAGAAAGGGTTACTTCTGGGTTTTGCAGCTTGCGCATGTGCAAATGCGCAAAATGACGTCATGCGCGTGCGCAGACGCAGGTTGCGTTCCTTTCAGGTTGCGAACGGGGCTCCGGAACGGATCCTGTTTGCAACCAGAGGCACCACTGTATATTGTACTGTGTGGTATACTGAATTTTCCCTATTTTAAAAAGGAGAGGGTGGTTGAGCTGGCATTCAGATCTGAAATGTGAGAATTCTGCCCTTGAACAGATGTACTATATTTCATTTTCATTTCTCAGTGGTTCAGCAGAGTTATTGGGCTGCAAACACACATACAAACCAAAAACATCCTTTCACCAAACTCAGTGTTGACAGTCAAGTTAAGCTGGGGGGGGGGATCCACTCACTTTGCTCAGCCAGCAAATACTTACTTGATAAAACATTCCTGGCTTGTGGCTTTTTTTGTTTAAGTTTGTTTTCATTTGCTTCCTGTATTCTTATCATGAGAGGCTAAAGGGGAAAGTAATTTGATGGGGAGAAATTCAAAATAAAGGAGATGAACTCGAAAGCTTTACAAGGAAAAAGCAGATTACATCAATGATAAGACATCATTAAAGAAGAAGAATCCTTCAGTTATAGATAGCTGCTCAGTGAAATTTAAAAGGAAATGCATGCGAAGTAGAACTGGTCAGAAGGTTTCATTCAGAACATGAAAGACTCTGAAAAGCAATCTTTTTACTAGACAAGGCAAAACATCTACAGGTGCCCTTGATAATAGCAATATCCTGTTTTCTGGCCCTGTCTCTGCTAAGCTTGTAGAGAAAAATAATTTTCAAATCTGAATATGAGCAGAAGTAATACATTATTAATTGCTTTTCAGTTTTGATAAGCAATTGCCTTGCAAACAGAGAGAAGGGGAGGACCATTCCAGAATGCAGTTTCCCTTCAGCTGCTGCTACTGCTGCTGCTGCTGTGTGTGGAGGGTGGGGGGAGGATATTCTTCTGATGTCCCTTAAATGAGTGGTTAGCATTAGCTATTCAGCTCATCTTTGTCTGTGTTCCAAAAGGGTTGGCTCATTGTTCCTTGTTCCTTCCTTTCTGAGGAAGTCTTCACAAGGAACACTGGCTGAGGACTTCAGGGGCCTTTGCCCTGACATGTAAGGGTAGAGCATGCGTTCATTCCATTTGTATTCTCTGAACTTCTGTGTGTGTTAGAGGTTGTGTAGTCAAACTGATTAGCTGAAACTTCAGTTGCCATGTCTACTCTTCTAATATTCATTCAACCTTTTAACAAAAGGTCTCTGCATTGGACGAGTATTGTGATCTTTCCCTGGTGAAGATACCACCACCTAACCTGTTGATTCTGGAGAACTCAGCTGCAGGGGCCACTTGGAACATTTGCTGCATCCAGAGAGGACGTGACGCTGAGTCCCAAAAAATGCAGGTGGAAAAATCTGGTGAAGAGGATGAGAGGATTCAGGAAGCCTTGGTGATGTACCTTCTGGTGGGGAGGAGTAGCAGGAACATTCTAATCAGCATTGTAAAGGCTTCAGCTCAGTAGTAGAGCATCTACCCAACATGGGTGGCACTGTGGTCTAAACCACTGAGCCTCTTGGGCTTGCCAATCAGAAGGTTGACGGTTCGAATCACCGTGACGGGGTAAGCTCCCGTTGCTTTGTCCCAGCTCCTGCCAACCTAACAGTTTGAAAGCATGCTAGTGCAAGTAGATAAATAGGTACCGCTGCGGCAGGAAGGTAAACAGTGTTTCCATGTGCTCTGTGTTCCATTGTGCCAGATGCGATTTAGTCATGCTGACCACATGACCCGGAAAGCTGTCTGCCGGCTCCCTCAGCCTGAAAACGCCCCATAGTTGCCTTTGACTGGACTTAACTTTTACCTTTACCTTAGCGCATCGGTGTCTACAGATGCTCCCAAATGTTACTAGTGTGTACCTGGATTCACATGTTCGCAGCCAGCACACATGTATGTTCATATATACACTGCTGAAAGGTTTAGAATCTTTTGTTGGAGTTACGACATTCTGCGTTCCAGTCGGAGCTGCCATTTTAATTATCCACAATGGCATAAATACAGTATCGCTCTTCGGCACAGTGGGAAATTATCTTGGACCCAACTTCTTTTTAAAAGGAGACTCCATTGCTGTTGAGTGAGGTTCCTGGCTTTAGAAATAGACTGGAATCTAATCAATAGCAGGAAAGAAAGTCACCAATGCTTTTGAATATTTTTGAAGTATGTTCCACTTGTAATTTAACCACCTGCACCTTTCCAGGCCTATTTTCATCCTTTACAACAGAAATTGAAAGACTATTGCATCAATAGTTAACTCTGTACTAGCTTATGTTTTATGTTTTGTTTTTCATGTTACTATAGGCTAGTATGTATTTGAATAGAATTTAAGCATGACATATAAAGGGGAGGGATGGCGTGAGAGAGTAAACCTGGTTCTTAAAGGGGTTTTACAATGGTAATAGTGTGTTGATAGCCCAGTGAAAAGGGGGTTAAAAAGCTCTTCATTGTATGACCACCCAGGAACACACTGAAGGCCTTCTGTGGACTGCCACCCACAGTTTGAGAAGCACTGGGCTACATAGACATACCTCTTAAAATGCCTTTGGCATAAGTTCCCTGTTGACCAGTATAGTGGTGACCCCTGTTTCAATAGTTGATGTGTGAGGGAAATGGATTGAGAAAAATAGTGGCGCAAGCACAAGCTCCTTTGTGTTTACTTAATAATAATAATAATAATAAATAATAATAATACACAATCAACGAATGTGCTTTGGTTTTTAAATAATTGAGCTCTGAAACGGCAAACTACTTCTAGTGTAACAGATGAGTTTCTGGGAGACTGAAAAAGAAAGGTAATGATCCAGAACACACTGTTTAGATGAATGCATAACATAGAGGGGAAGAGAGCACAGGGAGGCTATAAAGGTATAGATAATATTCTGCTGCTTTACAGAAGGTCAGGGAAGTTCAATCTATTATTCTCAATAATGGTTCAAGGTCCGGTACCACCAGTCTCCACAGGCTTGCAACTCTCGCTTCCTGGAGTAGGCATTAAGATTTTTTGTTTTGTTCTGATATTGTGTACTTCTAACCCAGCCTCCTGTGAGAGTCATTTAACATGGATGAGTGGCCATTATATGAAGCACGCATAGATAGATAGATAGATAGATAGATAGATAGATAGATTCATTGCTAGTAAATTAAATGCAGGACTTTGTATATATATATCTCACAAAGTCCTGCATTTAATTTACTAGCAATGAAGATTAATTAAAGAAATAGCACACACACACACACCCTGATCACAACCCTAAGGAAAAAGCTAATTGATCCAGTCCAGAGCCCAGTGTGCACTCAGTGCAGATGGACTATTTGTGGAAGGACAAAATCTTTGACCGCAAAATAATGTGCCTGCATACCTGCTACTTCCATTCAAGTAATTGGGGCAGCCCTTGTGGGCAAGGAAGGAACATTTGTATGTACATCAGAGATTGTTTGCCCATAGCTAGAGATTTGAAAGAAATGCTGCCAAAGTCAGATTATGTAAACTTTCATTGTAATGTCTACAAATGTTTCACCAGAGCAGGACACAAAAGGTAGCATGGATAATGCCTCCTTTTGCCCTTTGGCCAGCTTGGCTTCTGTGGTTTCAGAATATAACAAAATGACCTGTCGTTGTTGGAATTTAAACATTCCTGGCTTCACCTGGCATTTTAAAATGACTTCTATTAGTCCTTATATTTAAGCCCCTTTTTAAGGCCAAGGGGTCTCATGGTAATGATGATAATAAAGTAGAACTCTAAGTACTTGGCAGCTTGCCTAATTGTGCAAATTCCCTCCATATGCTTTTTGGATTGCAGTGTGTTGGCACGTATCATGCAATGCTGAATGCTAATACTAATTTTAAAAGCAACTTTAGGATTGATAAATCAATCACTTGATTGGTAAATCAAGAGAAAGCCGAAGGTTCTTGCAGCAAGGTTGAAGCATTCTAAGTGACCTCTTCCTGCACTTTTTATTGCATAGATTAAATTGTAGGTGCCCATATAGCTGAACCTAACAAGAACATCAGAATGTGCACAATGTAGATGGGCTAACACTGTGGAAACATTAATACAACCAGGTTCTGTGCTGAATTTACATTCTCTTCACTTCAGTATGATACATGTGGGAATTGCAACAGCAGAGATAATTTCGTTTGTAACCTAAGGGTTAATTCTGTTGTTAGTAAGTCAGCTAATCAACGGGTGGTGGTGGTGGGGTGTTGCTTAACAACTAAGCAGATCATTGTGATCTTTGCTGAGGTAACACGGGCTCTGATAGGCTATGTAGTTCTGAGGGAGTTTTCATCTGAACAGTTGGTTGGATGTCTCCCTGCTGCATATAAGTCATGAAATAAAAAAAGACGAAACCTGTTTTTTTCTCCTTAAATCATACTCTTTGTTCAGTTCTCTTAGTAAAGTGTTGCCAGGATATCTTTTCTCTCTGGGCTCCATCTGCATCATTTACGTGACACTGCTAACAATGCATTCTGTAATGTTAGGTAACTACATAAGATGATTAGTTAAAATTGATGTCCACTTAGCTAAGATGTCTCATTTTATAGCTGAGCCCTAATCTTAAGGATTGCAGTTAATCACATGCAGTGTGTAATGGCAGTAGTCGCTGGCACTGCTTCTCTGGTTTCCCAGCACTGTGCACTGCTGCTGCTGCATACTGAAGGGAGGAGGCAAGGCACAGTTGCAGCTGCAGAGACACAGTGCCCCCGCCGCTACATCTGTACTGAACTTAGCTCCCTGCTGCGCTGCCCCTCTCCTGCTCAGTAACTAACAGTGATGAATGGCGTTGGGGAGCCTGGGAAGCAACGCTGGGCTGCCCTGCCAGCCACTACTGCATAATGGCCTGCATGTGCATCTCTGCTTATCTGGATAAAAAGATAGATTCCAGTGGTTAGATGGAGACCAGATGAGCGTTATGATACAGACAGAGATTAAGTTGCACATCTGCATTTGCTGGGCACTTAGAACTCTTGATGCCATGCATGGAAGTTTGTTGCTGGGTCTGGTTGCTTGTGGCTGGGTTCTATGAGGGAGAGGAAAGCTAGATGATGGTGGTGGTGGTGGTGGTTAATTAGACTTATATACCACCCCTCACAAGCGTTCCCAGGTGAGTACACAGCATAAATACAATATAAAACACAATAATTAAACCAAAGCCACAGAACAATGACCCCGCCTTCTGACAGATACATTTAAAAGGCTTTAGGATATTAATTAGCCCAAGGCCTGGTTGAAGAGGAACGTTTTTGCCTGGCGCCTAAAATATATATAATGAAGGCGCCAGGCGAACTTCCTTAGAGAGAGCATCCCACAAACGGGAAGCCACTACATGTGATCTAGTTGCTTGCATTTTAGTATACCCTTGTCTCCTATTCTGGATAGTAATAATAATTTTATTTCAAGTTCAGTGTATCTTTCTTTTACTCTTAGTATTTTCTCTCTCAGTCAGTATAACCTTTTCTGTTTTCAGGGTGTGTAAATGGATATAAAATTTTAAAGTAAAAAAAACCCAAACAACCCAAACAAAACCCCTTTTTAAAGAGCTTTTCTATCAGAAAACAAAGGGCGTAATATTTACTTATACTCAGCTGTCACAACATTTTGCATCTGACAAAGTGTTGGTTGTGCTCTCACAATAAGCAAATCCGTCTTCCAGAATCTTTCTGATGTTTGTGGCATCAAGGTGCTTAAAACACCTGACAGGTTACCACAAAAACTGACACTGTCTTTTCATGTTGTTTCTAGTATCCATTTTCCCACAGTTACCACATTGTCCGTCTGCCCAACACATATTCTAGCAATGTTAGCTAAGCAATTTAAATGTTGCATTAGAAAGGGAAGCTGACAGTGTCTCGCTGTCAATATAAAACCACAATATCATTAGATATAATCCCAGTCTGTTGGGTAACGCAATAGGAAATCACAGGGTTAGAATGCAAATTATTGGTTCATTCATAAGAGATGTAAAGTTGAGCTCATCAGCATAATGCCGGGTCACTGGAATCGAGTGACTGTAGCGTTCAAACAGGAAGCAGCATGTAGCAAAGGAACACCAGAAGCTCTCCTCCTGATGCCAATCCTGGCAGTCTGAACTGTGATCAGTAAGGGAATTATTGACACAACTGTGTAGAATTGTCATTTAATAATATAAGGCAATGCAGCACTTTACAGCTTGCAAGGCTATAGACCAGACATTGTGAACTACAGCTCCCATCAGTCCTGACAATGGTCAGGGGGGATGTAGTTCACAGCAGCTGGAGGGGGCCGGATTGGGTACCCCTGCTATACCTGGGAGTAAGTTCATTTAATTCAATGTGTCCTACTTCTGAGGAGACTTGCATAGAATTGCACTTTTTGGTGGCCGAGTTAGAATTTCTTGCCTAAATATTGGCAATAAATAGGTGTGATGGTTATGAAAACACTTTTATGTATCATTGTGTGTGTGTGTGTGTGTGTGTGTGTGGTTGTGCTGTGGAAGTTGAGGCAGGATTCTAGTTGCTTTTTTCTTTTCTTTCTGTAACGGAGAGTTAAGTTAATTAACTGCAGTATTCCTGAATTCACCATCTGCTTAGCAAGGAGCAAGCAGCACCTGTTTACTGAGTAAACACAAACGACTTGTATTTATATTACTTTCTTATCTCACAGCAGTTAAGAGAAACGGCTTGTTAAACTGGCATACAAACCTTTAATTCATACTGCTTGTTAATGTGCTTAATCACAAGATTGAAAAAGTAAGCCTGCAATTCTTGGAAAACATTATGTTCTGTATGCCAACCCTAGTAAGTATCCCACATTGGCAATCACATGATTAAGATCAGTTAAAAGGTCAACTGTTAATAAAAGCCTACTGCCTTTCTCTAGATTGCAGACACCAGGAGCATCCTGTTGCAAAAAATCAATACACATTGGTATTAATTAATTGGACTTTTAAACATAGTGTTGGATGTAATAAACCCATTACGTACGTAAGTTCTTGGAAATTATTAATCAATAGTCAACTCCTGATTTTAAAACAATATAATTTATTGCATATGAAGCAGCGAGCCATCTCTGTTATCCAGTATCCATCTTGCTTCATCACACATGTATTTTTATTTATTTTAATAATTTATACATTGCGTAACATCAAAGTTTCTAAGCAATGCACAACAGGGATACAGCCTAAAGGCAGTTACATTTAATGGTAAAATCAGAAAGTCTCACTTAAATTTCCCGTGGAAATAATAATAAAGTCTTCACCAGGAACTTGGAGGGAGCTTGTCTGATATCAGATGGAATGGAGTATCATGAGATTGGGCCCACAGTACTGTACACATGGCTTCAGTGGATATGAGCTGGGCATCTGAGCCATGGGGGGACATTAACAGTGACCCCCACCAGAAAAACAATGATTGAACCAGGTGGTCTGTCTTACATGCTTTAATATTTTCTTCCCCTTTCTTCCTGGGTGGTTTTTAATTAATTGGTCTAAAGAGGCTCTGGAGTAACCTTTTCCTGAGAAGACCAGACAAAAATTAACATATCCTGTGTCTCTTTAAATTTGATACTTTATGGGTGTGGAGTAATACGTTTTCTGAAAACAAGTCCCTTGGTGTGTTTCTTATGGGAAGCAAACAAATAAGGGGGCAAGGCAAGGCTAAAGAAAACACCACCCACACAAAAGACAAAACCCACAAGAAAACTACATGTTTTATCTGAACTACATGTGTATCTGAAGAAGTGTGCATGCACACGAAAGCTCATACCTAGAACTAACTCAGTTGGTCTTTAAGGTGCTACTGGAAGGAATTTTTTTATTTTGTTTTGTACATGTTGTGTAGTTATGCACTTCAAATGTTGAACTTTTGCTGGATACAGAACAGTTTGTTACTTGAATTGTTCTATAGCAGGGGTGGCCAACTCCCAAGAGACTGCGATCTGGCAATGATCTACCCCATTTTGGGGGGTTCAGATCAAAGTTGTTGAGCTTTTTTTTTAAGGAAGGAGGGGGGCCATTTTTTGGGGGGGTTCAAGTAAAAGTTGTTGAGCGCCATTTCCCACTACTATCCTGGATTGTTAGATATCCCGTAGACTGTCCCCCGGACAGGTGAGGCTGTTGATCCCTTATCTTCAAATCTGAAAGTTTACAGCTATGGTTGTTGAGCTTCTTTGGGGGTGGGGGCAGTGATCTACCAAAAATGTCCAGTGATCTACTGGTGGATCACGATCTATCTGTTGGACGTGGCTGTTTTATAGCATTTATTTTCTCCCTTCCTTAGTCCAGTCACCACTGGCAGGTGGTTCTAGGACTCACTATATTTCCACCATGCCAGGGCTCACCCATGTAAGAGCTGATCCACTGGTGTAGGAGAGGTTAAAAGGCCCTCTTGGAGTTTACTCCGCATGTGGCACTCTTGTCACTGTAGTTCTTGTTTCTTTTTTAAAAAACAAAAAACTATCCAAAATGCAGCAATGGAGACTGCAGTCTGCAGTAGAAGGGCCAGCAAGGTGAGAAGGGCAACTTAACCCTTGCCTTGTATTTTTCTTCTGGGAGAAAAGAATGGAGGTAACTGTATTTCTGGTATCATTTGCCCTAAATAGTCTGTTTCTAGGTTTTCCCCAAGTTGCCTTCATCTTTTATATACAGTGGTACCTTGGTTTACATACGCTTCAGGTTACATATGCTTCAGGTTACAGACTCCGCTAACCCAGAGTTAACTTCAGGTTAAGATGAATTCGTGCTCCGGTGGCGCGGCAGCAGCAGGAGGCCCAATTAGCTAAAGTGGTGCTTCAGGTTAAGAACAGTTCCAGGTTAAGAACAGACATCCGGAACGAATTAAGTACTTAACCCGAGGTACCACTGTAGTTAATATGTTGGTAGCCAAATCTGGTTTCAGCCGTGAAGTGTTGCATCCGAACCAGTGCTTAGGCTACATTTTCCTGCTCCAGGAAATGAGGAACAAGGCTGGGCTCGCTCAGACTGCATGCAGCAGCACAGAGCCCCATGCACAACTTGGTTTGCATAACTATGATGTATGGCTAGCCTTCGTTAGGCCAATTGCCATTTGGCTACTGTCTGGAGTTAGCCAACAGGCTACCAGCTGACACCTCTTTTCTAAATACACAAGTCTTCGGCATGCTTTAAATATTGTAGGATAGCAACAGTTATTGACATGCAAATGACTTTTTCCAGTGCTATATTCCACTTTGGAGATTAAAAATCCAGTAATGACTGTTAGGACTCCTCTAGAAGGGGATAAATCATGGCTAATCGTTGAAGGAAGAAAGCTGTAGTGATTGTGTGCTAACCACAGTTCTAGTTAAACTTGTAAATTAATTAATTGTGGCCACATCTCCTTGGGCTGGATTCTTATAAACTTAATGAGAACAATCATGGTCAGTATTTGCTTGTGGTGGCATGCATGGCATTGAAGGCTGCAGCAATATATAGTGTTTTAGGCTAGAATAAGCACTATGCAAGAGCATTGACTTCCTGGTTTTGGATGTGCTGCCTTTCAAACGATGTGGACAAAACTAGGTCGGGGATACTTTCAGTGGTTAAAGAGGGCTTCATATTAGTGGGGATTAATAAAGAGAGAGAGAGAGTGCCATTGTTTATTATTTTATTTTATTTTATTATTGTGTAACATTAAAGTCTGCCCTACGTTAATTTAGGCCACATTTTACTTTGCAAAACCCAACTTACCCAGTCAATGAAGGGCATTTCCTTAGCTGACTTTTAAAAATAGTGGCATAGCACATGGGTGTTTTGTAGCTAGACAAGTTGTGTACATGGGAGGTGCCAAAACTTTCTCAGTTGTTGCTTCTTTGTCGTCCTATTTAAACGTGCAAGACTTCACAGCTGATGTAACAGAGCACAAAATGTTAAGTGAGAGGATGCATTGAGAGATGAATGCATTATGCAGCTTTGATTGTATAAAAATATTGTGCAATGTTCCTTAGCACCATGAAACAAAGTTACAGGTAGTTTTGAGACTTACAGTGCAAACTGAATCATGACTGCTCATGATTCCTGCTGAATTCAATGGGGCTTACTCCCATGTCTGTGGGGGGTTAGGATTGCATGAGGGTTAGGATTGCATCCTAAGGCACTATTGAGTAGTGCAAGGGTGGAGAACCTGTCAGACCCACTGAGACAAAAAGTTTCCCCACCCCTGGTCTAATGTATCTGAATAAAAGCAAGAACCGGCCGCTGAGATTTCTCAATTGGTTTTTCATAGAACTGTAGAGTTGGAAAGGACCTTGAGGATCATCTAGTCCAGGGGTCTGCAACCCGCGGCTCCGGAGCCGCATTTGGCTCTTTTACACCTTTGCCGTGGCTCCGGGGCGGATACTAGTGAGGGGAGGAGGTGCATTGTGCGCCCCGACACTCCCCACTGTGGCGGGTGCTGTACTGGCTGTGACGTCGCATGGGGGTGGTGCGTGTGTTAGTCACGCACCGTCCCGACGTCACCTTCCCGTCCGCTGTCAGATCGGAGGGCAGCGGCGCACATGCTTTAAATGTCGCAATGGTTTTGTGGCTCCCAGGTTTCTTTTCTTCAGAAACAGGTCCAAGTGGCTCTTTTTGTCTTAAAGGTTGCAGACCCCTGATCTAGTCCAGCCCTCTGCCACACAGGAATATGCAGCTGTCCCTTACGGGGATCGAACTGTTGCTGTTGTCAGCACCACACTCTAGCCAACTGAGCTATCCTGCTCACGGGGTATACTTTCCCAGAGCTATGTAAAATGCACTGAAAAGCCAGGTACCCATTATTATACAGTACATTTATATATTAGTATTGTCACAGGAGCCTGAATTATTAAATGATGCTAACACACTTTTCTTTTGTTGAAGACTTTATTTTTATTTTTCAACACATACATTCCAAGTACTATTAACACTGAGTTGATTTAGACATCTCAATGAGCCAAGGTACTTTGTTAGGAAGGAGTCTGTGAGCTTCTGAAATCCTTCTCAACTACCCCCATTCCTTCATTGTGGCTGTGAGGAAGAGGCTGGGAGATTTCATTTCATTTGCTTCAATAGCCCATGGTTGAAGTTGCCTTGTTTCAACAAGTCATAGTTAATCACAGCTTGTTGCCCTTCAATTCACTCTTCTTTGCGCCTCACATTCCTTGACTCCTGCAGTCAACTAACTGGGGATAAATTACGTTGAGAGGGAGAATCCCATGTCACTGGCTTGGTATATGGTTTAAGGTTTTTTGTATGTAAAGTAGAACTGTAGGCCTCATTGCGAAGACCTAAAGGGCCTGATAAATCCCCCACACATTATGTTTGACGTCCCTGTTGTACGCAATGGTATGGATTATAAGGATCAAGCCCTGCAGAACAGGACATAGTTTTACTGTGCAATTGACTTATTGAAGGTAGCCCTGCAATCTATTTTTAGAATGTGTAGGTCATAGTGTCAATAACTTACTGTCAATTCCATCAGATTTATTTTACATATCTGCCTTATTATGTTCCATTTATCCCTTTGCATTCCCTTATGTCTTGTCCAGTCATTTTTGAGGGACTTACTCTGGAGCAGAACCTTGCGCTGGCAGATGACACCTTTTTATCTGATGCTCAGCTCCTGAACCATGTGGCTAACTGGCCTTACAAGTTTTGTTTCCTAATTAGATGAGTTGAGTTTTTATAATGAGAGGAGTCATTAGAAGGCAGGATTAAAAACCAGCCCTGCTTTTAGGGTTCTTTAACATACCTGCCAGCATTATGGAGATGAACGATGCCCAATAGGTATAACTGTTCATGATTTTGCAAATGGCATAATCTATTAATGTGAGCTTATTAGTGTGCTAATGGAGATACACTAAAAGCAAGACAATTCTTGGAAGGAGAACCTTGGTTTTGACAGGTAAAAATGGAAGTCCTTTTTCTTTTAGCCTTGCACAATTTGCCTGAACTATTATTATACATTTGTATGCTTGCATAAAAGAGTGCATGTATCTGATCTGACCCTTTTATAGTTTGAATTTTTGCTCAGAAAGGATTTTCTACTTTCAGGATCCTTACCCCAATACCCCATTTTACTTTTGCAGCAGAATAGAGCTTGCTACATGTAGTGTATTCATTTTAATACAACATATGAGATACACACACACACACACACACACATACACAATCTGGAAATTCACTCTGTGTCACAAAAGGTATTTTCTTTATTAGCACCCACAATTGCTTATTTGTTAATTTCTTCACTTCTACAAAGATTGTTTCAAAGCACAGCTGTTTAGCTTTGTATTTCATGTAAAAATCATGAATATGTTGGCATAGTGTAGTAGAATTTTAGTGTGTACGTGTGGGGACAGGATAGGAATTGCTACTAATTCCATGAAGTATGTATTGGTATATATTGGAGCTAAGATGATACCTGGAACAGGACTGGTGCCAAGGATTTGCCATTTGCTGGGGCCCTACACCCCAGCAGGGAGGTCACTGACAAGAGACCCCTAGACTTGCTGCATTGAGGAGGTAGATTAAGTTGGTGTTTGTGGAGTGTGTCGTTTCAGAGGTCCAGCAAAACCTGGACTTGACACTGATAAAAGAGAGGTTAAGATTTGAGTACCAGTTCCCTCTACTCAAACTGACTGGTCCCATTTTGAGTTTGGTGCAGCTCCATTCAATCTGTATCTTCCTCAAAATAGGCCTTGCACCCTACCCATTCCTATTTCCTCACTTTCCCAAAGGAGAAGAGATTTTGTAGCGTGCACAACAAGCAGCAGAGGGATAAGTTGACCTGAGAGATCCCTGTGGAGCCTTAGCAAAATGTGACTTGCTGCCTGGTATTATGAGACTTGCATGGCAGTGTTCTGATCCAATGCCAGATCACACACAGAAGGAAGCATGGGTTGGTCAGGACCATGGATAGTTCCAAGTTAGCCACTCGCTCCAGCAAAGGTTGAGAGCAGACTGAGCCTTTTTAAGCTCCTGTGCTTAGACTACCTCTCTTGGGTTCCACCCGCTTGTCACTAACTCTAGGTTCTTAAAGCCCATTCCTCTAACTGAAGAGGGGCACTCTGTTCCCTAGCCTGGTGCATTTCCTACATTGCTGACTGTAGAGGTACTGGGGGAGGTATTTGGTTCCTCAGGTGAAGGTACCTGTAAAGATCCAAATTCTCGCCCTACTGATACAGGAAGTTCTTCCGGGGGCTCATATTCCTCAGCCTTGGACTTAGTTGTTTCCTGATCCTTCAACATCAGGTTCAGAGCATCTGATCTGTCTCCTTAGCTAGATAGTCTGCAGCCTCTGACTCCATGTTGTAACCACTGCTGGACTCTGGGCTCGTAACATGCATCCATGGAGAAGATCTTTATGATTCAGTTCTGTTTTTTCCTTGTCCCTCTTCCTATTCACCATGTTGTGGTCTCAAATAGCATGATGGTCCACTTCAGAAAAGGGTGTGTGTCTGTTGGCCTTTCATGCCCTGTTTAGTCTGTCTTCTATTACTGTTTTCCTTGTGCTACAGAAGGATACATGGGTGTTTTATTGCCCAGGCAAATATATAGGGAGGAAGGAGACACAAATAAATTTTAAATAATATTTTGTTTTTATATAATTTGTGAAGTCCCAAGTCTAGCACTGTTGATTTCTATAGACGCTTTAAACTCTGTTTATGATCCTTACAGTTTGATATAGAACTTTAGCTAATGAATTATCCAGAATCACAGTTGACAAAACAGTTTGGTTGTCTTTTACATTAAGTTTTCACTTTTCTTTAATGTTTGTTTTAGAATGAGGGATGGAGAATAATATCATATGGGACAAATCAAAATACTGGTGTCAGTATTTCATCATGGGGATATTGGACTGAATTTGGTTGACCCAGAAGCAGTTAAATTGAATCATAAGTGTAGTACTCTGAAACATTTTTAGTTTCAGTTGACTTAAGTTGACTTATTTTGTTTATAAAATCAGTTTAAAGAGTGCTGCTTGATTTTGTTTCTGTACTAAATGTTTGCAGGTGTTATTCAAAATAAAATAAAAAAATAGCTTTTGTGGTCTAATATTCAAACTTTTGATGCAACTTGAGAGTGCTGGATAAAACTGAGGATTAAAAAAATCAACAGCATTGTGTCAGAAAGTGAAATGTTATTAGTGAAGTTCAAATGAGGTTTCGGGATTCTCAAAGACTCTGGAGACATTTAGCTGCCTTTCCTTTCCTATGTAGAATTGAATAGGGGCAGTCAATCAGTGCTTTCACTTTCCTCACGGAATGAATAAAGCTGAGGCTTTTATTTACAGACAGCTGAGATAAAGGAAAGGAACTGTGTGGTGGCCTGCATTGTTTCTACCAGCTATAATCTAATGTTGCTTCCACAGTCCTCTTCCCTGCCCCAGATATTTTTTTCTGAATAAAGAGCTGAAGGAATAATTCCTTTGGCATTAGTTTCTTAGTCCAAGATTATTCACGTGTGTGAGAGTTGTTCCACTACAGCCTAAAAATGACTAAAGCAGCAAACCAGTACAGAAGCACAATTTTCACCATTGGCTAGAACTAGCTGTACAGTCTATAGCTGACTGCTCAAAAGTAAGCCCCCTCCAGTTCAACTGGACATACTTTCAGGTAAGAGTGTATAGGATTGCAGGCTAGCTCCCCGAAACATGATCAACTGCTTTGTAATTTGCTTGGGTTAGCATTTTATGCAGGGCATCATTAAAAAACAAACAGTAAATGAAGCTGGTGGTTGCTAATACACTGTGAGGTGCTGAACTTGCAGTTTATAGATTGCCCTTTTTAATGAAATAGCATCAAGGTCTTAAAAAAAGTTTAGAGCATGATTTATAAATCTACTTTATGAAAACCCCACAGCCACAGAAGTTTCTTTTACCATGTACCTTGTTTGGTTAATAGCAAGAACAGAAACTTTATTCAAAACTTGAGAATCAAAACAATGGTCATTGTAAGTGACATTCAGTATTTATACTAGCTACAGTTTTGAGATACTGAAAGTCTGGAAATGGAAATGGAGAACCATTTTTTGTTGACTCCCCCACCCTTTAAAGCAAAAATAAAATAAAAATGCTTTTAACTTGCCTTGTAATTTTTCTTTTCCATGAAAACTCTGTAGAATTTGGGGGCATTATTTTAGATGGATCCTTAGCAAATTGGTAACAACAAGAACAACATTACAAAAGGTATTCATACAAACTGAGAGCCTAGGTATGTGTACAAGCTTCTTTATGAAGTGTTGAGATACACAAAATATGGCTTGATAATGAAGGGAAAACTGCATATAAGAATTAAGCAGCACGTAAGAGTGGGTAAATTATCAATCAAAATAACATATTAAGGACACAGAAAAGAATAGAATGAAGAGTTTTTAATTTGCATTACTTTTTTAAAAAAATAGAGGTTCCAATTGCTCTGCAGACATAGAGAAAATGGGTAATAAATATGTAAGAAGCTAATTTATTAACTTGGTTCCTGCCTATTATGGGGAAGACAAGGAGACTAGTTTGCTGTCTGAAGACATAACTTTTCAAACACAATGACTATCAGTTGCAATGTATCCTGTGGATCCTCATAAATCTCTATAGAGCAGGCTTTTTTATTCCTTCCTCTGCAGGGTTTTTTTTACCCACAGCTCTTCCCAACAGATTGGTTCACAAAAGAGCATTGCTGGCTCCGTCTTCTCACTCGTACTTTATCCAGTCCTACGCAGTGGGGTTCATTGGCAGTGAATGTGTCTAGGAAGGAGTTGCTGTCAGCATTGTTGACACTTTCAAAGAACTTTCTTGTAGAACTGTCAAGGAAGTCATTATGGTGTGCATTAGTTGTATCGTGTGTTTTTTAAGTATAGCGGTTGTTATTGGCAGTGTTGATTCCAAAAATTTATGTTGGTATTTGGGCAAGATGCACTTAGAGGTACCGTTGACCAGAAGCAAGCTGAACAAAGTGATATTTCTCTCAGAGCTTTTTGAGTGCTCTGGGCAAAGTGAGAATGGTCTTGGGAGTTTAGCACGTGGAGGACACTCTGGAGAGTCCCATGGACCCCAAGAAGATCAAACCTATCCATTCTGAAGGAAATCAGTCCTGAGTGCTCACTGGAAGGACAGATCGTGAAGCTGAGGCTCCAATACTTTGGCCACCTCATGAGAAGAGAAGACTCCCTGGAAAAGACCCTGATGTTGGGAAAGATGGAGGGCACAAGGAGAAGGGGACGACAGAGGACAAGATGGTTAGACAGTGTTCTCGAAGCTACAGACATGAGTCTGACCAAACTGCGGGAGGCAGTGGAAGACAGGAGTGCCTGGCGTGCTCTGGTCCACGGGTCACAAAGAGTCGGACATGACTAAACGACTAAACAACAACAAATCTTGAACCTCTATGGAGCTATCTTTGCCTGTGAAACCTGTGACTGTTAGGGAAGAACACATGTAGGGAGGGAGTAGGAGCATGGCGGCTAGTCCCACATGTAACCACTTGATTGTACAATCCCTACATGTGGTCATTTGCCATGTTTTTTGTATGGACTTATGGGTACAAACTTTTGTGGACATGCAAAATGGGTATAGGGATGGCTGAGGGAACATGGAAAGACAGGTCCACATTAACTCAGCCATCTGTACAATTTCTATGCATTTTCAGGCTTGTGTACATGATTTAGGACCATATATATAGGAACAGTACAACTCCTGCTGCTCCCCAATCATGCATCCTGTTTTATTCTTTTAAGATGCTTTGAAATGAATGATATAGAGATGGAGTTTCTTTTTAAAAGAGATGGGTTATCATTTCTTCTAAAATTCATATTTTTGGTATTGAAAAAGTTCATGTTATTGGTCTTTAAAAAACACCTTTCAGGTTGCTTTTAAGTCTACTTTCCTTTTGTTGCAGAAGTTAGGGAAGTAAGTGTGTTATCACAGAGTAGAATAAAAGTTATATGCAGAACCATAGACCATTTATTAAACAATACTGTATACCAAAAGTGGAGTTTACACATACAGTTATGATCACAAACCACTTTTGGGTTCCCACACCCTGGGAAATAGTAGGTGCTTATATGTATCAATTTCGCTGTCAAGAAATACAACAAAAGCATACAAGTGCTTTAAAATATATGTTATAAAATATGGCAGATAAATCAGTTTCTGCCAAGGGGGGTTGCCGCATTGATGAGCAAGAATGCTATGGTGACATACAAATGATACATTTTCCCAGCTGGTGAAAAACGAGCTCCTTTTTATGCTTTTCTTCTTTCCACAGGGAGAAGCTGTCTGTGGCTCGTCTACAGCAGGAAGTTGCGCGAAGTAAGAGTGACAGAACAATGGTAAGTTTTGGCTTTGCATTTGTGATTTGTCCTGTTCCCATTCAGGCTTCACACACACTGGCTTTGTCTGTGATTACAATCAAAATGTAAACGTACGATTTTACAGATGATGAAATCATAACACCGCTTAGAAAGAGATCACTTCTTTTGATAGCAGGAAGTGGTAGAGAATCCCAGGAAAACATTATCGGTATCTGAAGGAGCGTCTCCTCCCTCATCGTTCTGCCTGGACTCTGAAGTCCAGCTCCAAGGGCCTTCTGGCGGTTCCCTCACTGCGAGAGGCCAAGTTACAGGGAACCAGGCAGAGGGCCTTCTCGGTAGTGGCGCCCGCCCTGTGGAACGCCCTCCCATCAGATGTCAAAGCGATAAACAACTACCTGACATTCAGAAGACATCTGAAGGCAGCCCTGTTCAGGGAAGTTTTTAATATGTGACATTTTAGTCTATTTTTCATCTTTGTAGGAAGCCGCCCAGAGTGGCTGGGGAAACCCAGCCAGATGGGCGGGGTACAAATAATAAATTATTATTATTATTATTATTATTATTATTATTATCATCATCATCATCATCATCATCATCATGGCTTGCTTTGACTGCTGATGACCATATGAAAAATCATGCTCATTAGGTGCATAAATAGGCAATTTTAAGATTGAAATCAGATACACTTCATTAGTAATTAATCACCCAGTGCTAGCTATGGAGAATGGACAAAGAAAACCATGGAAACATGTGAAAGATTGATCATGCTCATTCTTAAGTCTTTCTTTCCATTCACCTTTTCCATACTCCATGGAAATCATTTTCCTGCTGTTACAGTGTGAAGCTAGAACTTGGCAGTAGCTTGGTTTATAACTGTGACCACAGTTTTAGTGAGCCTTCTTGCACTTTTTCTTTCTATACAATACCTTTCTGAATGTAGCCTGGTTGTATTGGTCTCCCCCCCCCCCACCTCAGATGAAGATAATGTTCCTGTGTTGGCTAAGTGAAACCCAAGGATTAAAAACAAAAGGCTCCATCCCTCTCTGTCATTTCTCATACCCATATACAAGCATGCATTATAAAATGCAAACACAAGGTCTTGAACTGGCAGTCTCTAGTTATAATAATAATAATAATAATTTATTATTTATACCCCGCCCATCTGGCTGAGTTTCCCCAGCCACTCTGGGCGGCTCCCAATCAGTATTAAAAACAATACAGCATTACATATTAAAAACATCCCTGAACAGGGCTGCCTTAAGATGTCTTCTGAACGTCAGGTAATTCTTTATCTCTTTGACATCTGATGGGAGGGCGTTCCACAGGGCGGGCGCCACTACCGAGAAGGCCCTCTGTCTGGTTCCCTGTAGCCTCACTTCTTGCAATGAGGGAACCGCCAGAAGGCCCTCGGCGCTGGATCTCAGTGTCCGGGCTGAACGATGGGGGTGGAGACGCTCCTTCAGGTATGCAGGACCGAGGCCGTTTAGGGCTTTAAAGGTCAGCACCAACACTTTGAATCGTGCTCGGAAACGTACTGAGAGCCAATGCAGATCTCTCAGAACCGGTGTTATGTGGTCCCGGCGGCCACTCCCAGTCACCAGTCTAGCTGCCGCATTCTGGATTAATTGCAGTTTCCGGGTCACCTTCAAAGGTAGCCCCACGTAGAGCGCATTGCAGTAGTCCAAGCGTGAGATAACTAGAGCATGCACCACTCTGGCGAGACAGTCCGCGGGGAGGTAGGGTCTTAGCCTGCGTACCAGGTGGAGCTGGTAGACAGCTGCCCTGGACACAGAGTTAATCTGTGCCTCCATGGACAGCTGTGAGTCCAAAATGACTCCCAGGCTGCGCACCTGGTCCTTCAGGGGCACAGTTACCCCATTCAGGACCAGGGAATCCTCCACACCTGCCCGCCTCCTGTCCCCCAAAAACAGTACTTCTGTCTTGTCAGGATTCAACCTCAATCTGTTAGCCGCCATCCAACCTCCAACCGCCTCCAGGCACTCACACAGGACCTTCACCGCCTTCACTGGTTCTGATTTAAAGGAGAGGTAGAGCTGGGTGTCATCTGCATACTGATGAACACCCAGTCCAAACCCCCTGATGATCTCTCCCAGCGGCTTCATATAGATATTAAAAAGCATGGGGGAGAGGACAGAACCCTGAGGCACCCCACAAGTGAGAGCCCAGGGGTCTGAACACTCACCACCTTCTGGACACGGCCCAGGAGGAAGGAGCGGAACCACTGTATAACAGTGCCCCCAGCTCCCAGCCCCTCTAGACGGTCCAGAAGGATGTTATGGTCGATGGTGTCAAAGGCCGCTGAGAGATCCAGCAGAACTAGGAAACAGCTCTCACCTTTGTCCCTAGCCCGCTGGAGATCATCAACCAGCGCGACCAAGGCAGTTTCAGTCCCATGGTGAGGCCTGAATCCTGATTGGAAGGGATCCAAATGGTCCGTTTCCTCCAGGCGTGCTTGGAGTTGTTCAGCAACCACCCGCTCAATCACCTTGCCCAAGAATGGCAGATTTGAGACTGGGCGATAGTTGGCCAGATTGGCCGGGTCTAAAGATGTTTTTTTAAGAAGCGGTTTAATGACCGCCTCTTTCAGCGGGTCTGGGAAGGCTCCCTCACAGAGGGAAGCATTCACCACCCCGCAGATCCCATCGCCCAGCCCTTCCCGGCTCGCTTTTATCAGCCAGGATGGGCAAGGATCAAAGAGACAGGTGGTCGGTTTCACTCGTCCAAGCAGCCTGTCCACATCCTCGGAGGTAACAGATTGGAATTGATCCCATGTAACAGGACCAGACAGAACTCTAGCA
Source organism: Podarcis erhardii (assembly GCF_964252035.2). Classification (NCBI taxonomy): domain Eukaryota; kingdom Metazoa; phylum Chordata; class Lepidosauria; order Squamata; family Lacertidae; genus Podarcis; species Podarcis erhardii. The sequence continues at coordinate 98,015,975 of NC_138497.1, read as the reverse complement.
CTCTCCCGCCCTGGCCCTGCTCCCACGGTGGAGTCTACCTCCTTCTGAATCTGAGCGATTTTATCTGCAAAAAACTTTGCAAAAGCATTGCAGGAGATCTTGGGGTCCCTACCAGGCCCCGGTGGTACAGGTGGTTCTGATAGATTGCGAACCACCTGAAAAAGTCTCCTGCTGCTGTTTTCTGCAGATGCAATGGAGGCGGTGAAGAAGGCCCTCTTCGCCGTCGCCATTGCCACTTGGTAGGCTCGACGTTGAGCTCTAACCCGTGTCCGGTCTGATTCAGAATGAGTTTTCCGCCACCGGCGCTCTAGCCGTCTCAACGATTGTTTCATCACCCTCAGCTCCGGGGAAAATCACGGGGCTGTCCGGGCTCCATGCAATCGGAGAGGGCGCTTCAGAGCCAGACAGTCAATAGCCCTGGTTAACTCCGCATTCCAGCGGGCCACCAGGGAATCAGCTGAAAGGCCATCAACTTGGGATAAAGCATCCCCTACCACTCTCTGGAAGCCAATTGGATCCATTAAGTGGCGGGGGCGGACCATCCGAATCGGTCCCACCTCCCTGCGGAGGGGAAGGGTCGCGGAGAAGTCCAGTTGCACCAGGAAGTGATCTGACCATGGCACTTCTTTCGTTTCGCTTTTAGTTAATGTCAGATCACCAGCATCCGTAGAGGTAAACACCAAGTCTAAGGCATGTCCGTGGTTATGAGTTGGGCCAGACTTATTCAGGGACAGCCCCATGGAGGCCATGCTTTCCACGAAGTCCCGAGCGGCCCCTTGTAAGGTTGTGTCGGCATGGATGTTAAAATCCCCCAGGACAACCAAGCTAGGTGTCTCCAGGAGCATATCCGCCACGACCTGAAGCAGCTCGGGCAGGGAATCCTTGGTGCAGCGGGGAGGTCGGTACACCAATAGGAATCCTGTACTGCCCCTATTGCCCAACTTCCAGAACATGCACTCAGAAAACTGGGTCTTCCCAATAGGACGCCTGGTGCAGACTAATGACTTCCTAAAAATCACTGCAACCCCCCCTCCCCGCCCACATGACCTGGGTTGCTGTGCGTAAGAGAAACCTGGTGGGCAAGCAGCGGCAAGGACAGGCCCATCTGCTTCATCCAACCAAGTCTCTGTTACACATGCCAGATCAAATCCTCCATCCATGATCAAGTCATGGATGGCAGTGGTCTTATGAATCATTGACCTGGCATTGCACAGCAACACTTTCAGGTCATGTGGGTATCCCTTGCTGATTCTTGGATGATGGCCATCCAAGCTCTTAACAAAGGCAGTACTACAGAGATCAGCCAGTCCACGGTCAAGGAAGGCTGCCTCTTTACAGTGGTAGGTCAGGTGAGGTGACTGTCCCTGACTGCAGTTAAAGCATCAACTTTATTGCTTATTGATCTTCTCAAGAGATAGGCTCTTCATGCCTGCTACACTTTTCCTTTCCCTTTACAGGAGCTGCAGTACACTTGACGGTCAGGCACTAGCACCAGTTCATATATTACTGCATTTAAGCAAACTGCAGAAATATGAGCAACCTACTTCTGATTCACTGTAAAATAAATTATATTTGAATTGGGACTTATTTTCCTTGCAGTGATCTGAAAGCACACACACACACACACGTTCGCATCTGTAAGTTCCATCCTAAACACTAATTGCATGTTTGTTGAAGTTGAGTTCTCATTTATTGGTATTTCATACTTCACTATCTTGTGTTTGCCCTTCATTTGTCAATTCAGTTTTGAATGCAATTATTAACACACAGTTTCTCAAAATATGTAACTTGAAAAAAAAGACATTGCACATACTTTTGTAAACCAAGAAATCTTTAATTAAAATATGTTTAAATGAATAAATAAAATCACTTAAGCAATAAGAATCTAAGGTCAGATATGGGGGCTCCAGGTGTTGGTTGGCCAGAGGTGTCATTCATCTTTATGCCAGGGGTACACAAATGCTACCTTCCCCACTATTAAAATGCAAAACTCTCTTCAAGGAACTCCCAAGTGGGCAGAAGAGAAAGTACTTTAGTTCACAGTGTGAAAACACTTCACAAATTTTCTAGCTGGTATGCAAATAAAAATGGAATAAATATAGTAAAATCTAACATTAAAATCCAAAACAGCCACAAGTAGGCAACACAAGAAAGGAAAAAAACAAGCCATGAGTAAATCCTGCCATACACAGAAAGAGCTGAAAACCACTAAAAAGCACCCAACTCTCATCTAGTGCAGCATGGGTTGAAGCCATACTGTTTTTAAGTGCGGCTTGTGGAAGAACTTACCTTCGGCATTGCACCCTAATACCTGTTTGGGCAGGTGCTGTTGTAAGGATTTGTCAGTTTCCTGAGTTTCATCACACCATGGATTGGCTGGAGCATGCCTTAGGCTGCTGAACTGAGTGTTAGTAGTGACTGCTTGAACAGAAGCTGCAGCTGCAGCAGCAGGAGGATGCTAATTGCGACCAGCGTCTTTCGCAGTTTAACCACTTGTGTGGCCTGGCTGTGGCAAATATCAGTGCTAGGCCCTCTGATGATGTTGACTCTTAGCCCTCAGGCAAGAGTAGCTGCACCCTGCTGCTCCTGGTGCTCAGTGGTAGGTCTGAACTCACTGAGGATGAAAAGCAGCAATGAGCAGGCACCGTGATCTGAAGCATTGGTCCCTTGCTTATAGGTCAGCACCAATAAATCCATTTACATGATTGTCATTTTCTACAGATAACAAGACTCTGGTTAAAAAGGAACCCATGCAACCTCTGGGCTAAGAGTCTCCTAAAGCTGTGTCTGAATGTAGACAATGGCAGAATGTAAGGATGATCTAATCAAATGATAAGGTGTATCTAATCTAATGATCCAATAATGTATATCTGGTCTATGATACACTGGATGGTTCTTTAATCCATTTTGGTAGATTTCCGTAATCATTCTATCAAGGAGGGTTCCTTAATATCACATATGTATTTGTTTAAATAGAAAATGGAAACTTTCATTGGAACTTTCCCTGATCAACACAATTCGTAAACAGATGAAGTGAAAAGGGCCCTTTTCAATTGTGACTTGTAATAGTGAATTTATTGTTGGCTTTTTAATATTTGCCACCTGTATCTCTGCAACACCTGTAGATCTGAAGCAAGAATGTGTAGCATGAGAACTTTTTGACCTCTGCATCTTGCACTTTCCATTTGTCCCAAGATTTTCATGCCTGCATAGAAAACAGTTTCTAGTTTATACCGTTGCTTTCTCAACATGAATAGTGTTAAGAACATGCCGTGTGGGATTTTATTCCATTTGTACAAAGTTCGGTGTTAATCTTCCTTCTGACTATAACCAGCTGAACATTTCATCTGTAGCATTTGTAAGAAAGAAAAGGTTGTGACACTATCCCAGGTAGTACACTGGAGTCACTGCAGCAGAAATTAGTAGACCAGTATAACAGTAGCATTTGCAGCACAAAGGTGGTTTCACATACCTGTCAAAAACAGTACATGCTCATACTCAGAACAAATAAGTGGCACCTGTATAATAGCTGCATTTACAGAACACATTTCTTGTCAGAGGGGAAAGGCTGTTCAAGTTTCCCTGTATTTGAATGTGACTCAGATTCATTTTGAAATGTCATGGTCCACTTGGCTCTGTCAGGAACTGGCATGGTTTGACAGCCCCAGATACAAGAGAAGAAGGAAGGAAACAGAAATGAGTAAGATGGGGGACTGGAAGGTGGGCATAAGATAATTATTTGTGCCTAAGTTGGCGAAAGGTGGAGTTTGGAAGGTTGTCCTTCTCAGTTTGCCATGCCTAGTGGGCATCTTGACAAAGATTGGCATCTTGAGGTTGCAAATACTGCTGCCATTGCAGGTTGGGACTAGCTATAGAACTTGTGCTGGGGCAGGGACCAGCACTACCTTTAACTGTCATGGCTTTCCCCCACAGACTTCTGTGGATTGTAGTTGGGTTATAGTTGGGTTAGATCAATGTTTCCCAAACTTCAGTCTCCAGCTGCTTTTGGACTACAATTTCCATTATCCCTGACCACTGGTCTTGCTAGCTAGGCATGATGGGAGTTGTAGTCCAAAAACAGCTGGAGATCCAAGTTTGGAAAACACTGGGTTAGATGCTGAGAAATATTTAGCGCTATCACTTACAGAAATACAGTGTCCCAGGATCTCTGGGAAGAGGGAATGGCTGCATTGTGGACATGTCCTTAAATTTGCATGTGGCCACAATTCAGCAGACAATTACATGCACATTATCGCTTCTTTTGTAGCTAGTACTATAACTTGTCACTGCATTGTTTCCTATGGTATAAAAACAATAGTGTCTTCAGTGAAACAAAATACCTAATATAAGCAGAAGAATATAAGCAGCCACAATTATTATTATTATTATTATTATTATTATTATTATTATTATTATAGCATTGTTATTATTAATACCTGCCCTTCACCAGTAGGTCCCAAGTCACATGTGTTTGTAATGATTTATAGTTTAGCACAAGTCATATTTTCAGTATTATTTCATCTACTATTTGTGGCTCATACTCCTATTCTTTGCATATTTCAAAATCCTATGTCTCCTTCTAACAACATTAGCTCTTATTGCATTTTCTTTGTGCCATGGCCTGTAGCATAAATTATGGCATTCATGCTATTTATTTATGAAGGTTAAAATGGAATCAGTTGTGTGATATTCCCTTTCATGTTGGCGTAGATGTCACTAAGGGTGGGCCAGAAGCCCTTATTTGCTGTGTTCCCCACTGTGGGTTTAAGTGATACAAAGTGATTATCGTGGCTTCTTCTCTGTATCCATCTAATTCACACCTGCACCCTTTTGTAGAAACACACCATGTTAACTGAATATGAGATCCCAGCTGAATTGGTCCCCTCCCTTTTCGTAATCCTTCAGCATTAGATTGATTTATGAATGTATCAGATTCTTTGTTAGCATGTAAACCTCTAATTAATTTAAAGCCCTCCTGGGAAAAATTAAAGCCCTGGTTAAGACTTTCAACAGGCTCAGATGGTGCTAATAATAGGAAAACAAGTTATATTAATGAGTTTCAATGTGATCATCCCTATCACTGCTGTACCATAATTTATGGCAAAAAATATAGCCCACTATATTAAAAAAGGGGAAAGAAAAAGGTTGAGCATACAAAGAACCCTAAATAAATTGTTCTGTGCCATTTGAGATGCTACTTCCTTGAGTTCTTGAGAATTGAGTTCTTGAGAGATATAATGAAAAGTCTAGATTATGAAAAGCCAAACCTGATTGTTTATCTAGCAAGATTAAACTTTCAATAAAAAAAATGATGGGGGAAAATGATTTTTCCTGGGAGTTTTTGTTTAAGGTGCCCTTTTGAAAACATAACTGTTACGTTCTGACTTTCTGATATATCGAATGGCGCAATTCATATGCTTTTGGATATGCTCCAGTTAATGCGTATCTATTTTGGGGTCCTATGCCAGCCAGTTTCATTACACTGTGCTTATTAAATGGATGCATTACATTTAAAAAAATATGCATTCACATAGAGCCATTATTTAAGTGTCACCTTAATTGGAGAATTCTGCATTGCCTGGTTTGGTGGAAGGGGGAGAATAGTAATTTTCTTTAGTGAATTTTCCATCTAAAAATATTTGAAATGAGCTATGAATGATACAGTACATTGAAAGGGGTTAGTTCTAGGGTCAGCAGAAGACTGTTAACTTGGTCAGTGCCTCCCTTTCCTTTGCATATGCTGAAAAGTCACTCTGGATGGCCCCTAATTTGAGGAATTTCCCACTGAAGCACACCTATGTTGCAGCCCACACTGTTCAAGGGAGTCAACTGTACACACATTTTGGGGGGGAACGCTTGGTGATGCAGTTTTGTCCCCACCCCGTGTGTGTTCAGTCTACACACAAAATGACTGAAAAGTGCTTAACTGGGTAAAAGATTAGAGAAATTGTGAAAGGTGGCTCATAAAGAACTAAAAATCAAGAGTTTGGACTCTGAAAATTGTATAGGATTAATGGTGGAATATTAAACTGGGGAAACCGTAGAAGTGTAAGAGCTAGAGCAGGGGTCGGCAAGCTAAGGTCCGCGGGCTGGATGCGGCCCACTGGGCTTGTTAATCCAGCCCGCGAACCTTGCGGATCCTGCCGCCTGCTCAGTCAGTCCCTGCGCTAAACCATCGTGACTGACTTCCATGACGCCGGCACAGCTCCGGATTGGCTGCAGGAAGCTCCTGAATGCTGAAAACCCGGAAGTAAGTGTTCCAGTTTCGAAACATTTTTCAGAAGCTGAACATCTGATGCGGCTTCCACTTGAGTGCAGGAAGCTCTCCTTGAGTGCAGTCAGAAGCCACGCCTTGGTTTTCAAATGGTTTGGGGAGTCGAACAGACTTCCGGAATGGATTAAGTTCGAGAACCAAGGTTCGACTGTACTATAATACAATTCAAAGCAGTTTCGTAATAACAACATAAAATATTATTTAAGATGTGCTGCATATTGTAAAGAGATGTTTTACATTGATTCATATCAGCTTTCTTGTAATGCCGGGAAACTGTAATATTTATTTACTTGGTGGTTGAGCAGGCATTTGAGCCCAGTTCAAGTCCAACATTTTGTCTGCTACAGCACTAATAGCACTACCCTTTAATGACATATACGTACAAAACCTTATACCCAATGAATTTGCATTCTTTCTGGAAGCATACCTCCTACTACCAGCAATAAGTCAGTGGCTTCTTTGTGATTGACAGTGGTTATGAATATATCTTGCAATCACCCATCCTTCACTGATCATGTTGATTCTATTGAACCATAGTGGAGAAAGGGCCATAGCTCAGTGGCAGAGCAACTGCTTTGCGTGCAGAAGGTCTCAGATGCAATCCCTGGCATCTTCTGAGAGTGTGAGAGAGACCCCTTTCTGAGAGCTGCTGCCAGCCAGTGTAGACAGAACAGACCTGGATGGAACATTGGTCCGATTTATTATAAGGCAGGTTGCTATGAAGAGGCCTCTAAGGTATGTATGACTAAAGCTCAGTCGCAAAAGAGGGCTCATGTGTTGAGAGTTTTGTATTGTTTTTTAAACACAGAGTGTTTTCAATATTCCAGAGCACCACAGTAAGGGCAAAGTACTTACCATTGCTATAGAGGTTCCTGCTTTTATCGTTTAACCTTCTCCCTTAATGTCTGTGTATTTCTCTTTGCTATTGTAACTCTCCCCCCCCCCCCGAATGCTATGCAACTTCAACCTCTTCTGACATTAATGCTGCTCCATTAATCAGCTGGCAGGGAGTGCATCTGAACTCTTCACAGTTGGCTGTGTGAGAGGTCCAGTGCGTATTCTCGGCAGCGTGCTGGGTCTTTACTGGGGGAGTTGGGAGTTACATGCCTGCTTTTGAAATAGCTGTCTTACACATGGAAGCGCAATGTACCTCCTCCAGCTTGGAAGCGCTTTTCTATCACAGAGGAGATAAATCTGTGCAATTGCCTGGGGCAACTAGGAAGTCTGTTGATGCAAAAGCATTAAGGTCATTTGGAAATTGATGTTGTTTAGTAGTAAATGAAGTGTTAACAGATGAGATACAAAAGACTAAATTATCCAATTTTTTAAAAAGAGAATTTTCAACATTCAATGTTTTTGAATTGGTTTCCAGTAGCTGTAGCTTTAATAAAGAATAGCATATTCTTGTAAATGTCTGGCATTTCTTCTAACATTTCCCCCAGGATTGTTCTCCGTTATTTTCTGCTTGCATAGGTGTGAATGTATGTATAACCCTGTTTTGCTAAGGTTAATTGCAGATTCATTTTTGAAATCAAATCCCATCCCAAAAGGAGAAGCGTAGGTGAGGCCAGCAGACGTGTTGTGTGTGTGTGTGTGTGTGTGTGTGTGTGTGAGAGAGAGAGAGAGAGAGAGAGAGAGAGAGAGAGAGTCAGTCAGTCAGTCAGTCAGTCAGTCATTTGGCCTTCTATAGATCACTGGGTGCAATTTAGTGCTACCCACTTCCAACCATTCCATCTGCACAGATGTTTCAGGTTGCCAGGTGTAACAATATGCCTTCTCCCCCACATGCTGTTTTGTGGGTTAGGTAAAGGTAAAGGGACCCCTCCACATGGACAACTCTGGGGTTGTGGCACTCATCTTGCTTTACTGGCCGAGGGAGCCAGGGTACAGCTTCCAGGTCATGTGGCCAGCATGACTAAGCTGGTTCTGGTGAACCAGAGCAGCGCACGGAAACACTGTTTACCTTCCCACCGGAGCGGTACCTATTTATCTACTTGCACTTTATTTCTGGGGTGTGGAGTAGAAGATGGGGGGGGGGAGATCCTATTGTGCAAGTGGAAGTCCTTGTGTAGGGCTTCTCCTGATGAAGCAGGTTAGGAAAATCTGACTGGTTTATGCCTAGCTGCAATTGCTTAGAGCAGAGATGGGAGTATCTTGCTACCCTCCACATGCTATTGGAGTCCAACTCCCACCAGCACCCACTAGCCTGGCTCAGTGGTCAGAGATGATGGAGAGTTGTACTCTGGCATCATCTAGAGGGCCACAGGTTCCTTGCTCCTGTCTTCAAGAAATGTCAGCAGAATTTCCATTGTTTTGTGAAGCTGAATTGCTCACATATGTATCTAATCTCTGCAACAAGAAAGCTCATAGGTTTTTTATAAGGTTGTTAGCAAAAGAGCACCATTCTGACACTTCTGAAAATTTTCATGTTATGAAATCTAGTTTGAATTTAATTTAACAATGAACATTAAATCATATTAACTCTTCGACAAAGTGAAACTCATTTCCATTTCCTAATCTTTGAAATGACCTTAAATGCCACCCTGTCGTCTTTTGGAAGTTAGCTGCTAGGAATTTTACAGTGTGGTGCCAGGAAATAAAAACCTGTTGCTGAATGACTTCTGTTTAAACTCTGTATCATAAATCATCCTTTCAGACCCTGACTCTATTAGGCCAACTTCAAACCCATATTGCATTAACTTGGAAGTGCCCTGCTAGGGTTCTTTAAAAAGTACTGTACCACATATTTATATTTGCTGCAATGTTACCACTAAAGCTGGAGCCACAACAGAACGCTGGACCTTTTCTTTAAAGCAATTTCATCTTCTACCTCATTTCCATTCATGCCCCCCTCCCCTTTTGATTTGCCTTGCCTGTTTCTGTTTAACACTCTATTTCTGCCTCCTGCTGGACATCTCAGTCTCTTTTTTGTGGTAGATCACTCTGTGCAGATTGGATGTCCTCCAAGCAATTCCTTTTGTTTTTTCCCTTTGTAAAATTTATTTTTTAGCCTTCTATTTCAATATAACAAGTTATAGGCTAAATAATGATGATGTGCATCTTGCATATTCAGATTCTGTGTAATCTAGAACCTCAGCAGACGTGCTTTCTGAAAGCTGCCCTCGTAGTTGCCAGATGGTTTCAAACTCCAATGCATAACTCATTGATTGAACTCAACATTAGATTTTTCACCACTTTATGAGGATATTTATTGGTTTGGGGTTTCCTATCATCTCTAGACTTCAGGAAGCATATTTGTGAGGCACGTGTGACAGTAAGCCACATTGTAGGACAGGCTTCCTCAACCTTGGCCCTCCAGATGTTTTTGGCCTACAACTCCCATGATTCCTAGCTAGCAGGACCAGTGGTCAGGTATGATGGGAATTGTAGTCTCAAAATATCTGGAGGGCAGAGGTTGAGGAAGCCTGCTGTAGGACTTGCTTCAGAATAAGTGTGTACAGAAGTGAGCTTTAGCTTCTTTAATCTGAGAGTGATTGTTTCATCTTAAAAGGGTTAAAATCAAAAAGGATTATAAGAAACCCAGAAGCTAAGGGCCAAACCATCCTATGATACAAGAGATCCATGCATGTCTTTCCTGTTGAATGCATGCTACTTTGGTGATCAGTAATGAGGTTAATTTTAACCTTTTCCTTCCATGTTGGTTTCCCAGTCTAAGCCTCCAAAGTTGCTATTAGCCTAGTGGTGGGGGAAAAGGCAATTAAATGTATTATACCTTTTCCTCCCATTTTTCCTGCAAAGTTTTAATTGGAGAAATAGTTGTTGGAAAAGATTGATCTCCCCCCCACATCCAAAGCTGATTTGGGCTCTCCACTTCTGCTTTTAAGTATTGAAAATAGATGTTAGGTGAGCTGCAACTTATGTCTAGTTTGGGCCTGAGTTTCATTTTCTCAATATTTTCCAGGAAATGTAGAGTTTATCTCAGCAGTGCTCTACTTAATAGTAGTAAACACTACTCTTACTAAATTCAAAGTAAAAGTTTTGGCTTTGACAACCCCTATAACTGTTAAATCATTTTCAGGATTAAAAAGCATCAACATACCTAATGCATTAGTCTTGTGTGCATGTTTCATGGATGCCTTGGTTTTCACAGTGTTTATAAAATGAAAATTCACTCAGAGCATTATCACATTTAATGGAATCTGCACCTATTGTGGCTCTATTTCTATTATTCCTCTTAAGAGTTTCTTCATAATAGGCTTTCTTTAAAATAATACCAGCTTTTAATTTCCTAGATCATACCTGTGTTTAGCAAGAGCTCAGCAACTCTTATATTCCACAATGATCTTATGACTAAATCCACTTCTTCATCTTCCTTTACATTTTTTACAATTAAAATTAATACCAATACTAACTTGATTTCTTTTTTCATTTTGAGCATGTAACTTATATTGAGTTTCAAGAGGAAACCCCCCCCCCGCAATATTTTTCAAAGTACACAGTTATCTGTGTCACCAAAAATGATCTTCAGAAAGAGAGATGATCCTTTATAACTGGCCGGAATATTCTGTTTCCTTCTGATTTTTTCTCGTTTTCTTTTTCAAATTAATGAGCATAAGATTTATCATAACATATTCATAAAATATATGATGAAAATTTGACCCGTTTATAGTGTGAATTACATTATTGAGTCTCAGCTCAGTAAGCAATAACTCTGGCAGTTCTTAATATAACTGATTCTCCTTTTCTTCCAGAAGAGGGAGCTGTATACATTTAAATAGTTCCATTACTAAAAACAAAACAACAACACACAACCACCTCTGTTTAAGTAGAATCTTTATCACAAGTGATGATTAGATTTGCTTGTTGCATTTTCTCTATCTCTATATTGAGTGAATACTACACAGAATGTACAAACTTTTTTTTTTTAGTTCCTCTTTCACTTTGACAGCAGCATATGCCATATTGTATTGAAATATCAGCCTAGCATCAGGCTGAAAGACACTCTTACAGCCTGATACTAGGATCATGTTTCAACAGAATGAGTTCAAAACCAGTGTCTGTAGTGAAAATGCCATAAAGTTGCAGCATTGGTGGCATTCTTTAACCCCTATTGAATCAATTCTACTTTAATTTACAGTTACGTGTAAAATTTGGTCACAGCACTTACTTATAAATCCCAACTTTCTTTAAAATGCTGACTTTCATATTTACTGGATGAAAAACATGGGATATACTGTCCTTGTTTTTAGATTTAGTTGGATGCAAGGGCTGTCTCTCAAGTCCTCTCGCTGGGAGCAAATAGAATTGAAAAAAGCAGCAGAATGTAATTTTGAGTTGGTGTTCAAGTTCACATTATTACAGTACATTCTTTGCAACAGCCTTTTGAAAAGCATTAAATCTCTCTATCTCTTTCTCTCCAAGCACACACACACACACACACACACACACACACACACACAACCACCACCACCACCACAACAACACAAACACACCATCATTTGTATAAGAGGATAACATGAGGTTGTTAAGACCTCCGTGTAAAATACATATAATATTTCCAAAAGTACAGGATACAAGGTAAAAAAAAGTAGCCCTGAGGTGGAAGTTGACATTTATACATTAGATAACCCATGCAGAAGCTGATCAAGGGAAAGTTGGAGGGAGTTCCACACTATCCACTGGGTATATTTAATATCACAGAAGCAGTTCCCTCTAGTGTGGAACAAATCCCATTTTATGGCTAGGAACAGATTATTCTGCCTGGGGCAATACCTCAGTAGCTAATAGATACGAAGCGCATAGACACTAATAATACTGAATTGTGACTACTTTAATTTTAAAAGGTTAAGCTCAGCAATCCAGAGCCCTCCCCATTGCCCAGGGGCAGTGGTGTGTGTTGGAAGTAGGGTAGAGCTGGGTTAATGTTTTTATAGCAATGCTCTTTTTTAAGTGTTGGGAGAAAGTAAAATTTATAGACTTTAGTTATTGTGGTGTTCAATGTGAGTTGATAGAAAAAAATCTCAACTAATATTTAAGAGCAATATTGTTGCATGAGGAATCATACAAGGGGGCTGTAATCATAGTATAAGTTTCCATATTATAGCATTCAAAAAAAGTATCTTAATTTCCAGAATATTACGTTGGTGAAACCAGTGTCACCTCTTCTGTCAAATTATGCACCACTTGATCGGATTACTTTGAGATTGTACAAAAATCATTTAATTAAATGCTTGTTTATTTAAAATATTTATTATCTGCCCTGCATACTGTGATCTCCAGGCACAGGGAACAAAAAAGCATGTTAATAGAACCTATTTACAACAAATAAAATTAACAAAAAAAATAAGAGGCATAATTCACCTTTCAGGTTTCTTATTTACCTGGAACCAAGCAAGCAAGCCTCATTTGTTCAGCTGCTATTGCTCATTTCTTTTTCTGTAGCCTTCTTATGTGTTCAAGGTCAGGCCTTCAGCTGACTGATAAGAATTTGAAAACACAGATTTATGCTACTCGCAGATGTTTGACCCCAATGTCCTACCTGTGCCGTATCGCTATACGTGCATGTGGTTTTTCAATTATCAAAGTAATATATGCATCATTGTATAATGCAGCCTGCAGTTTCTCATCAGTGCTACTTGTGAGAAACTTGAGAGCTCTTTACTAATTCAATTTTGTTGTCCTAACAATAACAGTAACAAATACTGCAGATTTCTGTGGAACCACATTTCTCGCTAGCTCAAGGAAGTTGTGCTATAACAGTGGGTCAAGATTTATTTTCAGTGTTAAAACAAATTCCCATCCCCTCTAGTGTTCAGTTAAGTGTTCTGATCTACCCAAAGTTAGTCATTGCTTTTGGGATTATGAGTCCTGTTGCTTTCTGAGCAGTGCAGCTACATCGGAATTCAGAAAACACCTGCTGTGCAAGCTGCATTTGCAGAGTTCATCAGACACTGGACCCATGGATAAACAGGCAAGCCACAAATGATGGCTTGAACATTTTATTTAAATTGCATCTGCCGGGGAAATTAGAAGAGTAGGAACCTAGCTTAACTACATCCTTGGGCCAGCCAGACCTTCCCCATTCTCGGGGTCATGACAAGGCATCACCCCAAAGCTTGGGCCCCACTTTATGGTGAATAAGGATGTCTTCCTATCCCACCCTCGCCCAGTGCCCACAACTCTAGGCTGATGTGGCAGGTGAGCCTCAAGAATGTTCCATACCCAGGCTAAGGACCCCATAACCCTGAGCCCTTCACCTTCAAAGGTGCCTAAGGGTGATCACCTGCTGCCATATCCAAACTTTGCCTTTCCTACAGCTCCCTGCCAACAATGTAACCATGAAAGCAAATCAACCAGAAAAGTGTCCTGATCTACTTCAAGTTAGCCGTGGCATATAGGAAGTACCATTGTTTTCAAAGCTATGCAATTTCATTTTATAAACATTCACTTGCTGAGTTAATCAGAATGTGAACACTAAACCAGAAGTATTTGTGCAAGAAGAGCTATGCCAGCACTTTTTTGTCCCAGGGAGTTTGTGTTGCCCTCCTCTGACTCAAAGGACTCCAGTTTAAGAACTCCTAGTGACACCGCCGTCTTTCCTGCTCCATTGGAGAAAATTACTGCTAAAGCAGATTGGTCTCCTTTAACTAAAATGGCTCCTCTTATGGAAGGTAGAGGCAGTGACTTTGGAGTTGCATCTTCATCAACCTTCAGCTCAATCTCATGATGACTGCTTCTGTAACCATGTCTGCACTCTGGTCTTATTGACTCTCTTCATGGAGTTGTCCAGAATGCCACTGAAGTGGAGGTCACTTCTCAGAACAGAACAAATCCTATGACTCTTTAGTCAAAAGTAAGTTCGACAATCAGTGGTACTTACTCCCATGGATGTATGTTTAAGGTTATAGCTTTAGTCACGACTAATTCCAGGGGGCTCAGAACCTATATTGTATCACAAATCAATCCTAAGACACTGCACTTAATATTTCAAGTAGGGCTGAAAAGGGGAATTTATTGTGGCCATTTACCAATATGTAGTAAGGAACTTTTGTAAACATCTAAATCCTGGGTGTTTAATCTGTTATCCTCTACATGTTGCTGTAACTCTTGACCCCTGACCATTGGCCATGCTGGATGGGGCTGATGGGAGTTTGAATCCAACAGCATCTGAAGGACTGCCGGTTAGCTACCCTTGATTTAAATGACTGTGGGAAGCTTCTCCACATCATTAAATATAGTTCTTTGCCTTCACTGAGATAACAAGCTCACCTTCCATTGTCAGCCTTTATGCTTGGCAGCCACACTTAAACCAAAGGACTATCACTTGCATCTTCACATAGTATAGTTCGGTAAAAGCATACTTCAGGTTTAAAAGAATGCCACTTTGGAACCCTTGACACCAACCTACTAATTTTTGCCTAAATTCTTGCTTTATAGAAAATGGAAATACTGTCCTGTTTGTGGGAAGTTAGTTAACAATGGGACAGAAGAGTTGTAGTGTTAGCTCTGTCGTTATGAAGACACCCCACTGATGTTTGATAAGCCAGCTGCGGCGCCTGTACAGCTTTCCAACTAAATCAGCAGGCTGGAAGCAAAAATACTTTCCCCTGCTGTTTTGTTTCACTGTTATCAAAAAGTTTATGAACACAAATGCAATTCATTTCATTTTAATAATTAGTTTTGAAAAACGGCAAATTCCAAGGATATATTTAAGTGTTTCTTAATTTATGTGTTAGGATGTGAATTAAGTTTAAAGCAGTGCCCGTTTTGTGGGTACAAGAATTTCAGTGAGAGCTTACATATGGTGTGAAATTAAAGAGGTAAGCAAATTGCTTAGAGGCACAGCAACCACTGATGTCACATTTCAGGAGTTGATGATATGGTAGAGACTATATGTTATATAGATGGTAGAGACTTTACTCTCGTGGGGGCCCATCTGGTGGCCGGACATGGAACTGGGAGTTGAAGGTTGACGTACACTAATTTCTGTTCACAGCCAGATGCCTTTAAGTATGGTCTTCTCCAACCATAGAAGTGGTTTGGAGGCATGAATATGCATCTGGGAAAAGGCCAATTCAGTTCTGCCTCTTCGGGCAGCCATTAACTCCCAACTGAATGTTTCTCTTCTTCCCTGTTCCATGTTGGATACAGATAACCTACCATTTGAGGGCAGAAGTAGTCCTTCTGATGTTATGTATTCAGATTAACTGCTTTGATGAGAAAATGAACTGTTGTACCAAAGCTCATTTCATTGTTTTGCCACTGCTGTTTCATCTCTCAGGAGGTGGGTATACTGTGGGCTAATGAGAGAGCAGAAATGTATCTATAATTAATTAGTCTAGTTTGGGAATTATTGTTTTTAGGTAGACACATAAAATGCAGTTGTAGTCTACTAAATGGCAAATAATAAATGTGGTCTACTAAATGGCAAATCTAACTGTATATTTATTGCTAGTCAATTATTCCATGACATATTATCTAAGAAAGAAAAAGTTAACTTGCGTTATAAAAGACAATCCCTTTCTTTCCTGTTCTGTGTATTCTCAGCAAGGGGAAAGTTTTCCCCAAAAAAGCACACTTACAAATTCTATTGAAAATGCCCGAGGGAATATATTATTCACCTGGCTTCTTCATAAAGAATGCCACTCTGTAGTGCTTACCAGAAGAAGAGCAAGTGAAAAATACTTGATCAAAGTTCCTTCATTCCTCATAGGTGAAGTAAACTGGACAGTCTTTCCACAAGAGAAACAAACAGAATTCCTCTGCTTCCAACATACTGAATATCTTTCCAAAAGCACTCTTTCTACCTTTGTTCTCATGCCTTATTTGCCTGTCCCTGTTGTAAAATACATGTTCTTCCAGGAAAAAATAAAAAATAAAACCTCAATACTCAACAGTCCTCCAAATTCCTCTTTTGACCCCTGTCATCTTGCTGCTTCCACAAGTTCCTTCCTCAACTGATAAACTCAGTCAAGGATACCGACAATATGAGAACCCACCTAAATCTGAAATAATTCTTATGAACTCTGCCCAGAATCTACCTGCCTGCTCTAACTACTTGCCTAACATTTCTGAGACACACTCAAACTCCTGTATGTGGCTGAAGCCACAGCTGCTCTGCTCTGCTCTCTCCAGTACCACACAGTCTATGCAGACTATTTCTTTTCCTGTGCCCTATAACAACTTCCCTAAGAGTCCCATAAATGCTCTCCCTTCTACTATTGTTGCAAGACACTTTACACTTCTCCACATTTTATCTGCTCCCTGACCAACCCACAAGCCTTTTTGTCACTGCAATATGCTTAACATGAAAAATGCACAGCAAAGCTCCTTTATTTTTCAGTTGTCTTTAAAAAAAAAAATTAAAAAATTGTGTGGTTGTCCTATAGTTATTCTGTACACTAATGTTCAAAGGATTTAGTAATGGCATCAATTCACAGATACCCCCAGTGGTCCCTAACTATTGTAGGTGATCCTGGGATAGACACAAGCCAAGTGCAAATGCAACACAGTCTAATTACAGGTTAATTAGATGGATTGGCTCCATCTCTTCCTCTCCTCTCGTTTGAGCATTCTCCTCCCAGTTTTGGATATAACTATGATTAGCAATGCATTTCTGCCAGCATTTTATCTACCCATAGGTAGCACTCATTGCAAAGCTATTGTCTGCAAAGTTTCTAAACTGTGTTTTGGGCTATGGTTATCAATAATGTTGGTGCAGACATATTGGGCTGGTTCACTCATAGCACTAAACCATATTTTAGTGCTATATGAACAAGGTAGAATAAGCCCAAGCCAAACTTCTGCCTTCTGTAAACCCACCCTGACATCCTTCTCCCCCACCTCCGCGTGTGGCCAGAGCAAGGACTTCTGCACAATCTCTGGTTCATACACAATGACAAACCAGGATTTGTGTCAACTGAAATGAAATGCTGCAGAAATCCTTCTCCATGCTGTGCAGGAAAAGGAGAGTTTAGAGGGGAACCATGTAAGCCCAAGTCTTCATGCAGATCAGCCCAATGCTAACCAGAGTTGCTTTGCCTATGTTGAAAGAAAAGAGATCATACTCATGAGGGGGAAGGAGTGTGATGGTCCCAATAACCAATTCATTCCCTCAGCTTCTGTTCATGATCAGAAAAGCATCATGGAACTGTTATAGGCTCATCATGGAACACATGGATATATTTGGATATATTTAAATCTGGAATTTAAATTTCCAACTAATACAAATTTGAGTTGTACTGATTTAGGAGTAAAGTCTATCAGAATTATCCAATATATTACTAACCTCACCCCCACAGCTTTAACACAATTATTGGTTCAAAGGGTTGACGATGTGCCTCTAAAACCCTGTATTAGCCAGAATGCTCATTCATGTTATTAGTGTCACTGCCTTCCATCTCTCTCATTAACAGCAGCCAATATAGTCATTAAAAAATAGAAGCTGTACAGAAATTAAAGCCACACAGCTAAAAACCCTCTTAAGAAACACTTAAACACCCAAAAGGGATCTCCATGCCTCTTGGAAAGCTGTAGAAACTTGGGAAGTCTACAGTTTCTCACAAGAAAAGCCATGAGCCTAGTTATAGGATAAAATAGAAGGAAGGAAGGAAATGCAAAGCAAACATAGTCGATTATTGCATCAACCTTCCTCTGTTCCTACTAGTCTGAATACCAAAGTGGCTATCCTGGTAGCAAAAACACCACCTTTTCAACTAGACGTGGAATTTAATATTGTTTGAACACTTTCCATGTGCAACAGTGATAATTATCTGAAAATATTTGCTGTGTCTGATCATCCTAATAGTCTGAAGGTAACACACAGGAAAAATGCATTCAGAATGAATTAAAATATGTTTCATTCAGTAGCACAATAGCAAGAAGATATACATTTCAGAAGTCTAAAAAAGGTAGCTTATAAGAATAATTGCACCTTTGATTTATAGTAATTAAATGTAATATATATATGGCAATATGAGGATTTCCAGAATTGTAAGGAGAGGTGCTGTCCAGCCAACTTGCCCCCAAAGCAGTGATGTTTGTTCACTGATCAGCCAGTAATCCAGATCATATGGCACTAGGAGCAGAGAAGTGTAATCAGACAAGTTCTGTAGAATAAATAGCAGCAATATGAATAAAATACCTAAGTCACAAGACATGATGGAAGCTTTAAAAAGGTTTCAGTGATACCTAGGGAAATATTCTGAAGTGAGAGGTAGCAAAATATTACAGGCCTACACAGGTTCTTTAGATGTCATTCATCTAACATTATTCTGGAGCTGGCAGCTATCAAGGTAGTCTGGAAAGGAATTGTCTCTCTTTTAGGACACTGAATCATGTGATGCAGCATTAGGGTTATCTGTGAGTTTTGCTACTTCGTCAAGTTGTCCTGTTCTTCTTCAGCATCACAGAAAAAAAAATGGCTGGATTGACAGTAATTTATATTCACTACACTTTATGGCTGAAGAGGTATTGCAAAGCATGTTCTGGGCAATCTATTTAGAATCCATTTCTGTGCTCTGGATAAGAGGCATTTCATTGATGTGCCACGATCAGATTCAAAATTGGTTTGAGTAACTAGCTACAACAGATATATGGATGACACCACTATATAATGACTTGCCTGAGACTAAACAGGATGCCTTGAACCATTCTCTTCAATCTTTTTGCATAAATTCTGAGCAAACTGCACCTCCGATTTGAATTAAAGCAACATCTGGAGATACCAATCACAGTAAGACAGAACATTAAATTCAGTTCTTATATTGTAAAGTCAGACATACTAAAATGTGAGCTATTCCTTTTTCTCATGCAACCTTGTATATCATCACCAAGCACATGAAATGTTTGCTACGTGCAGCTGAGATTGAGCTATAGCAAGGGTCAGCAACCTTTTTCAGCCGTGGACCGGTCCACTGTCCCTCAGACCATGTGGTGGGCTGGACTATATATATTTTTGGGGGGAGGGAATGAACGAATTCCTATGCCCCACAAATAACATAGAGATGCATTTTTAAGAAAAGGACACATTCTACTCATGTAAAAACACGCTGATTCCTGGACCGTCCATGGGCCAGATTGAGAAGGCGATTGGGCCGCATCCAGCCCACGGACCTTAGGTTGCCTACCCATGAGCTATACACATACCTGTGTGTATTGCTGTAAACAAAAATGCTAATTGATAATGTTATTTAAATACATAATGAGCAAACTTCAAATCCGAACCAACTTATTGTTTATGCTGCTTGGGTACACTAAGCCTTTAAGACCCAGCTCAGCCAGTCACAACTGGTGTGGCAGTATTGTTGGGGGAGAACTTAATAGGCCCATGTATTGTGTACATGGTTGGATAAGGTAGTGTATATGAGATATCTCTGCTCAGCTGGTTATCTAGGAGTGGAAATCATTCCCTCCCCCCTTCCATCACTATGGGAATTCTACACATCCCTGTTTTTCTTTCCAGCATTGCATCTGGCCGTATGGGAGGAGCAGCTTGAGGAAGTTTCCATTCAAAAAAGGGAAGGCAAGGAAAAGTTCAAGGCCTGCCACTTTTCCACTCCAGATCACACTGTCATTAGGAAGTGTGTTGTCAGAGTTTATTATATGCATCAACCTGTAATGTAGCCTTACGTAATATGTAGGACTTACTTGCTGCATTAATTCCAATTGTCAACCTGAAAAATCCTTGTGCGGAAGCATAAAGGAGAAAGATGACATGAGTGAGAAAATGTGGGAGGCACAGTGAGAGTTGAAGGACTGTGCTTCCCTTTTACACCACTGGTCTTTAATGCAAACTCCTTTCAATGCAACATGGAAATATCATGAATGTAAAGAAGTCATGATATTGAAGTGTCATGAAAAGTGCCACAGGAAGGAGTTAATGGTTCTGTATGATGTCCATTGAGTTTCATAAAAAACGGTGTCATTGGCATTAAGTAGTGAACAGTATGGTGGAAGTGGCCACAATGCAGAGTGAAAAATGGTGAGTGATTAGACAAATAAAAGCATAGGGATGAGTCAAGGAGAATGGAACAGAGTTCTGTCTCCTTTTGTCTAATACTCAGGCTGTTGATCTGAACAGAAGCTTGAGAAGCCCATTAAGTGGTAAATCCTTGGTGGAGCCACACCATATTGTGTATACACTTCTGCGTTTGACTTTTTATGAAGGATGAATGGTCTGCACTGAGTATATCACTAACATACCAGTAAGTCATTATAAAAATACATTAGTTCAAAAACTGCAATACTTAGTATTTATCTACTAGCAGAGAAACATATTGTAACTGGATCAAGACAGAGATTACATATTATTACTGTTATTTATTTTGCTATTGATTTAACCTTATCTTTCACACTTGTGAACATTAGATTTTTGTATAAATTATTTCTGGTCTAATATCATTTCCAGTTTTTATTTGATCTCAAAAAACATTTCATTATGTTTAATTTAGGGAAATGAGATTTCTTTAATTACTGCCTCTAGAAGCTATTAGAAGCTCAATTACATTTGCAAATTCATTTTTGAGTAGCTTTATGGTTTTAAGATAAAAAAATTAAATGATATGAGTATGTGAGCTTTCTTGTTCATTGAAATGATATTCTCTTCTTTTCTTACTTCTTTGTGGTGCATATACATCAAGGCGGGGAAATATACCTTTGAGTAAAAAAAATTAATTAGGCTAGGAGCTTAATATCAGTTTCAAGAACTCAAACTTGGCTCTGAGCTTCAAATTTGAATAAACAGTAAAGATTTCATTATAGGAAAAAGCCTTGTTAAATACATTTATCACATCCCTTCATGTGCCATTGGAAATACCATAAATAGCTTGATCTGAAAAGTCAGCAAGAGAAAAGATGGGTACCACTGATGCAGGTGTCATTTCTGAATCTGATATGGTTCGAAACAGTTATAGTGCCATAGTGAATTATATACATATTAGTGCTTTGATGTCTAGAGACCTAGAGTCTCCAAGTAAGACTGTAAAAGGCCATCTACCTAGTAGGATTTGTTTATTAGTCTGTGGAAGATGACAAGCAGTTTTAGTAGTGTCTCTAGTTTTATTGGCCCAGGTTGCTTGTTTCACATAATTAAACAGCTATTTGGCAGTGATACCTTTTCATTTTCCAAGTCCTGCCAGGGTTGCACAGCTGGAGAGAGCAGGAGCAAAGCTTAAATGCCTATTGCTACTTTATGTTGTTTTTGCCTTTTTGCATATACAGTAACTTCACATGTAATAGCATTCTAAATTTCTAAATACAGATTAATTTTATACTTAGAATGAAAAAAGAGCTTCTTAACAACAGTTACTCTGTTGCACAGATGCAATTAAAGCTGTGCACAGTACCAGATAAATAAAGCCAAATTGGAATTGAATAAAGTCACTGTCCTGCCACTTGGTGGCAATTTTGAGCTACTGCATAGCGAGTGCTGGCATCAAGGAAGCTACCTTAATTCATAGACATTTGTTTAGAAGAACTACATCACCAATAACACCATTGACTAAGAATGCGAATCATGAAATCTACTGTCCATAAAGCATCCCACCAGAATCACTGAAAATCTTACAGTTCCTTTCTTAGTCATCTTAATAGACAAATGCAAATAAAGCACACAGAATTTGTAATTGCCAGCTGCTGAATGGATTTCTGTTCTAGTGACAAGAACTGTTAATTTAGGAGTTACTTAGAATGGAAACAGAAAACATAAAGCTGCTCTGATTTACAAATTGGAAAATAACTGGTCCTTAGTTGAAGGGAACATTAAACAGAAATCTATATTATATTGCCACTACCAGTGCAATGACTAGGAATGTTTGGTTGCTTAAAGAACAAAGCATGCTTCACATCAGTTTCTTTGAGGGATAGGAAGGTCATCTGTTCAGCTAGGATTAGCAGTTTGCAAAGGGGGTGCTGAAGACTGGGAACGTAGCCCAGTAATTAAGAAGACTAAGGGGCAAGAAAAGCGAAGGAAGGGGGCTATAGAGAGGGGGTGGGTGGAATGAGGTGCTGTGGAGGCTGGCTGGTTGAAGTAGTTGTGGCTGAGTGAGTGGTAAAAACATGGAGTTGAAGGAAGAAAGGGCTACAGATAGAATAAGATAGGCCAATCCCTTGCATAAGGTCTGGAGACATGAAGGTCTGCACAATATTGACAGGAGAAAGCCAAAGGAACACAGGGTAGCATCCCTTATGAATAAGCTTCTGGAGGCATCATGCCACTTGGAGTAGGACCAGAGGCAAAAGCACATGGAGCAACAGATGCAGCTCTTACCCAAACTATGTACAGTATTATATTCAAGTGACATAAAGGGTGGAGGTTATTACACACATCTCTCCATCCAAGCTGTAGAAATAGGCCTGGAGAGGATTCTTGGCCTGAGGAATAGCTAGGGAAGCCTGGAGTCACATTCAGCTTCTAGGTTTGAAGTTGCCCACCTCTGGTCTGAAAACCTAAGTCTCCCACTGTACAGCATTGTAGCCTGGCAACCCTAGCAGGGAATCAACGGCCAAGAAACCATGGGAGTAGGGTTGGATTTTCCGTAGAACTAAACCAACTACTCAGATTTGGGTTTCAGATTTCTGTAAGGCCTTTGTTTAATCCATAGTTTGTTCATTCTAAAGCTTTTTATCCTTTTCAGGTGTTTGAGGTGAGACTGCTTGTGTGATTCAAAATGGAGAGGGTCCGCCCACATGCATGCAGCTCCCCTTCAGACCTCTCTGCATTCAGCACAAAGGTTTAAAGAGGAATTAAAAGTGTATTCACCTAAACCTGCTTAGAATCCCCGTTCAGACTTTCCACTCAATACAGGGAATTCTGAAATGGACATATTAAACCCACATGCATTTGTCTTGAACATTTAAATAGGTCAACTGAAGAAGAGAGAGAGAGAGAGAGAGTATTTAAAATAGCTAAAGTGGACAGTTTTTAGATCCTATCCTGCAGATAGGATCTCTTATCTTTTCATTCCCCTCCCCCTCTCCTTAAAGTGCATACAGCAACTATAGAATGTTTAAAAAGAAAGGCCTTTCTCAGTCCATCGCCACAAAGTTATTACAGTCTATTTTGTGTTACTTCACGCTACTTAAATTTAATCTATAACAAGCGCAACTGGAGGGAAAAAACCTGCAAAAGATAGCTGTCAGCTTTAGCAGCCCATTTTGGAATGGTAATGAGAAACCAAGGCATACTAACTAACTAATCTAAGGGAATTGAAGAATTGCTACTTGTCTAATGTAATAGAATGATTCTACTGTAAGCAGCTTGTAAATACTGAAATGAGCAGAAAACCCAATGCGCATTTCTCTCTCTCCCCCTCACTCTCCCGCCCTCCTCAGACTTCGGGGTGATAGTTGTTCATGCTGTTGAAGCCTACAGTCAAGAAAGCTGCAATATGCTGCAGAGTTGTTTGTCAATGCCTAAGTTTATTTTCGTAAAGAAGTATTGATTGCAGGATGAGAAACATTTAGTTTAGCAGCAGTCGATGAGGAGCAGACAAAGGGCTGTCTGTGCTCTGAGTAATTTAAATTGTATACTAAAAGGTACAACCCCAAATATATATTACTGTGAAAGACACTGGTGTGGCACTGCGTGCGTGGTATAGTGTCATTAAATAATTTGGTCACTAGGTGGCACTGGGCTTAGTCATATTTGGAAGGAGTCCAGAGTTGCTTATTGCTCTCTGTTCCCATCTAAGAGAGGCGAAATAGTTCCCATCTAGTAGGGCTGGGCAATACAGTGGTATCTCAGGTTACAGAAGCTTCAGGTTACAGACGTTTCAGGTTACAGACTCCGTTAACCCAGAAATAGTACCTCAGGTTAAGAACTTTGCTTCAGGATGAGAACAGAAATCGCTCAGTCACGGCAGCGGCAGCGGGAGGCCCCCATTAGCTAAAGTGGTGCTTTAGGTTAAGAACAGTTTCAGGTTAAGAACAGACCTCCGGAATGAATTAAGTTCTTAACCTGAGGTACCACTGTATCTGGTTTTCAACATCACAATAGATCACAAGCTAAATATCATGATATGAGATACACACACACACATATACATATATACATCTATATCTATCTATCTATCTATCTATCTATCTATCTATCTATCATCTATCTATCTATCTATCTCTATATCTATCTATCTATCTATCTATCTATCTATCTATCTATCTAATCTATGTCAGTGGAGGGCCTTGCTGGGCCTCCCTGCGGCGGCAGAGGGTCCCATCGTACCTCCTTGCAGCGGCAGAGAGTGTGCCGCACTTCCCCACAGCAGCCAAGGGCCTTGACGAGGCTGCCTGTGATGGTGGAGGGCCTTAACATGTAAACAAGTAGTAGATTTAATAAAAATATTAAATAAACTTCCATATAATATATTTTCAACTAATTTAAGTGTCGTTGATAAGTGATTTACTAGTCAAGTTGCATCTGCTTCCCCACTCAGAGGTCTAAGTGCAATCTGTGTATGCATAAACCCCACTGAGTTCAACTAAACTTCTACTTTCCTGGGAGTAAGCCTCATTGAATTCAGTAGGGCTTGCTTGTGAGTAGACACGCATTTGCTTGCACAGCTTACCTAGAAACACTGTCTCCATTATTCTCACATAGTACCCAACCTCCAATTTCAGCATAAGGCTAAATCTTCTCCACTCCATTCACCCCATCAGAAGTGCCCCCCCAAGCCCTCATCACACCAATCTCTCCCTTTTTATCAAAGGGAAGGAGGGAGGGCAAGCAAGCAAAAAATATAGTCTCCTTTAAATAAATTTTAAAAACCTTCATTTTTAATATGGAGGAAAGCTATTTAGGGGGAACCAACAACATGAACACCACCAGAAAATTAAAATAAAAACTCTTCCCCCTCATTTTTTCACTGGTGGAGGTGAGGAAATAAAGAAGAGCTTTCCAGTTCTTTGTTTACTTTGCTGCTGGATCTTTGACTGTCTAGCCTTAGGGGTTTCCTCCTGGATTATTAGCAGGGCTCTGCATAATTAGCTGAGCTCTAGGAAGAATACTGGTGAAGATGAAAGAGTTTGCTGGTTTGTGTGAGGGCTTATCTCATTTATTATCGGTTAGGAGAGAGGAAGGAGAGAGCAAACAAAGCTGGAGACACAGTGCCTGCAAGTTATACAGGCCTTGGTCCAGTATACCTGAAGGAGCGTCTCTACCCTCATTGTTCTGCCCGGACACTGAGGTCCAGCACCGAGGGCCTTCTGGCAGCTCCCTTACTGCGAGAAGCCAAATTACAGGGAACCAGGCAGAAGGCCTTCTTGGTAGTGGCACCCACCCTGTGGAACGCCCTCCCACCAGATGTCAAAGAGAAAAACAACTACCAGACTTTTAGAAGACATCTGAAGGCAGCCCTGTTTAGGGAAGCTTTTAATGTTTAATAGACTAGTGTATTTTAATATTTTGTTGGAAGCCGCCCAGAGCGGCTGGGAAGACCCAGCCAGATGGGTGGGGTATAAGTAATAAATTATTATTATTATTATTATTATTATTATTATTATTATTATCGTTATTGTTATTGTTATTGTTATTGTTACCTGTTGCAGGATAAAAATAAAAGCTATGTATCAAAACCACCAGGAATTTATTGGAATTATGTATAATTTATTGGTGGGCAGGGAAAGGTTTCAAAGTCTCTTCTTCCTGTGACAAATTCTGTCCTGTAAAAGCCCCCTACATGTTCCATATATTTATTTTTTGGGATTTATATCCCACCTTTCTTCCATCATGGTTTAGATTCTTCCAAGGTGGTATACATGTTTTCAGGCAGTCACCGATCTAGGCACCGACCAGACCTAGACTTGTTTATTTTCAGGAAGCTGGTAGCTTCACATCTCTTCAGACCATAATCCAGACTCCATAACCAGCAGTTATGGATTTATGAAATGCATGTCTGCCCCTTTAATAATGTGTACCCCCATCCTAGCTACAGTTGATGAACTTCAGTATTTGCGGGGGGGGGGGGGGGCTTGTGGTTTTGCAAGATTATGGCAGTGGGAGATGCTAAACATTTTTATACTTACTCAAAGCTCTCTGTAAGTAACATTCTCAGTATCTTGCAGGATTGTGTTATGGGGTAGTAAGAATAAATATTAATTGGCCAATTTAATTAGAACACTAAAATTATTTTATGGAACTGTGTTTTCCCATTTAAAAACCCTCACTTCCAAGCTTTTATGTGTGGCTAGCTACACAGAAGTTCTCTGCTATCTGTGTAATTCCCCATATTTTACCAGAAGTAAAATAACTTAGATATTTCATTTAATCCCTTATATACTCCTGGTGTGTCATCTGTTTATTTATCTTCATGATATGTCTTTAAAGATCAGTTTTCTGACTTGTGATGCATGTATTTTTGGTTTCTTGCTTTCTACAATTTTAAATTTATCATATAATAAGATGTAGACTGTAAGACTTACACTAATAATGGCTTAACACCAAGAAAGCTTTATTAGTCTCTAATGAAACCATGTCTGTAATTTGGTGATACATTTTTCTAAGCATGTCATAAAATTTAGGTCAGCACCATCAGGCATACATCAAATCCTTTGGTAGGCTACAAATTGCACAACATTGTGTTTACAATTGTTTTTGAATAAGCATGCACACATAAATAGAATGCCTGGTGTGATCCCCCCCCCCAGCATTCCCCTGAATTTCTAACTTTTTCATTATAATTTTGTAGCTGAACTTTTGACAAGCTATGTGTAGGACTCATTGATGCCACTACATTATGTATGTAAGAAGAGTTCTGCTGGATCAGGATGAAAGCCCACATAGTCCAGAATCCTATTCCCACAGTGAGCAACAAGACGCATATGGGGAGCTGGCAAGTGGGGCTTGAATGCAATTAGTATTCAGAGGCACATTGCCATTGACAGAGAAGGTAGAACATAGGCATCATGGATAGTAGCTTTTGATAACTGTATTCCCCATGATTTTGTCTAATCTTTTAAAGCCCTCCAGGGGAATACCTTGTACCAGGGATTAATTGATCCACAGGAAACTGAGGTGGTGCTCCAGAAACCTGCTAAAGGGCAAGAAACTACAAGAAGGAAGCAGCTCAGGGTGGGAACAAACAAGAACGTGAGCTTTTAATATAGGGTGGCAAATATGACTTAATAGGCATTACCAAAACCTGGTGGACTGGAATGTAGAAATGGGGGTGGGGCATAACCTTTTTTTGCATTGTGAAAGTACTGTTGAAATTTGAAAGCACTCTTGAACAATTTTGTTCTCCTGGTTTTTTTTTAAGCACGAGAAGCTGATACATGAGTTGGAGGAAGAGCGACATTTGAGACTTGAAAGTGAAAAAAAATTACGAGAAGTGACACTGGAATCTGAGCGCAACAGGGTTCAAATGAGAGGACTGCAGCAGCAGTTTTCCAGGTATGCTATTAATTTTTGGCTCATTTTTTTAAAATGGTCATGCACATATGAAAACAGTAAAAGTTTGAAGTTGTATTAAACTAAATTATTCTCAGAGACCCAAATGAAACAAATGAACCTGTGCCATATCCATTAATTTCAATGAGTCTACTCCAAGTTGGACTAACATTGGATACAACCTTGAATCCTGTACTTGTCTACTCAAATGTAAGTTCAAATAGGAAAGTAAGAATTGGCTCCAAGAAGCTGTCATCAGGACCCAGGCTGTAAGTCCGCAATCCTTAACAGAACTCTCTTCCTGAACCTAATTTAAATCTGCAAGAATGGGATTTACACAAACTAATTAGATGCCCACTTGCAACATAAATGGCCATATGGAGTACGGAAATGGTAAAAGAATGGTCCTGAACTTACTCATTTTCTTGATTAATAAATCCAATCTTTAATGTAGATGAAAAATACCTGGAGAAGCAAACCTAAACTTGTGCATGTTATGTGTCCTATGTACATTCTTACATGTAAAGCTGAAAGGTCCAGCTTCAAATTAGTTCACCAGCCAGGAATAAGTTGCCATTAGTTTAAGTGAGATAACTGCCCCAGGCAGCAGTTGCATGGAGAAAGAAGTGTGTGTGTGTGTGTGTGTGTGTGTGTGTACATACGTGCGCCACACAGCTTTCTCTGCATTCTCTTACTTGAACCTGTTGCCCTCAGGTGTGCTATCCTGTTGCCAGGGCTTGAAACAATATTCAGCCACCAGCCTAGTTACCTTCTGTATGTGTGTGTAGGAAGAGCATATTGCTCTTTGCTTGGACTGGCCCTGATACCATGTGCATCTTTACAAAGAGGAATAACATAGCAATGGTGATTCATGCCCTACCTACATCCCACTCAGTCTACTGCCATGAGTTCTTTGTGAGGCTGCTCTTTATTTGTTTAAAATATTGTTATTTGTTTTGCCATTTATCGCATCACATATATGCTGCCTTTTGTGCATAATAACAGTATGAGATCCCAAAATTCAGAATAAAACAGCAGCTGCTATGTCAATAGCAAGTAGTTAAAAAGGATCCAGCTGCTATTAATGGCCGGCAAAAGGCCTCCAAGAATAAATGTGATTCCTGCGAGTGCAGAAAAATGCATTAATGTGGGTGCTTGCCTCAGTTCAGAAGGGAGATTATTTCACAAGAACCATAGACATTCCAGGTCATGTAAGCCTTCGCAAAGCTACTTACACAGCCAATTAATTTGTGTTGTATGTGGAGAAGTTCTACTGTCTGGAAATTTCAGCTAGTTTAGTTGTAGTGACTTCAGTATTAACCAGTGCAGCCTGCGTGGGACACATTCAATGTCAAATCTGCAGTTACTTCACTGTTTTCCATTTAGTTTGACCATTTTTAAACCTTAAATGGTCTGAAGTTATACATGTTAAAATCCTCCTCAGAAACCCATGTCCATCTATTGGAAGCATGGGGAAAGGCTTTCTCTCTGATAGAAACAAGCTGCAGTGTGTACGCAGTAGGGATATTCTTGGTGGTCTTTAGGCATCAGGCCCCTCCGGCCCTTCTCTAAAGAACCTTTGGGGTAGTCTGTTCTTTTATCACAACTGATTGCTGTTCTTAACTACAAGCTTTAATGAGTTAGAGGAATAATTTTAATACTTAAAAGGCTACTTTGAATACAAGTGCTTATAAAACAACAGATAAAAAGTCCCATCTTAGAAACAGCATTTCCCCTTCAAGTTCACGCTGGATGGAATGTTTCTTCTAAGATACTCCTGCTGTGACATAGACATGTTTTTGTTCTATGAAAAAATAGGCAGATTTAGCTGATTTATCAACTGGTGTTTCTTAATCATGCAATGGGCTTACTTTTAATTTTTTTTCCTGGGCTTTTATGATACTGTGACATTCAACAGTTCATAATATTTTGGGAGTTGATTTGGATTTTTTATTATTATTATTGAAATGCAGCTTATAAGTATTTGAATAAAATAAATATAAATGAGGTGACACTGTGCCTTGCACTTCTGGCTTTCACCTGACAATAATAGGAAAAGAAAAAAAAGGGAACCCACCAGCACTTGCAAGTTTCTGTTTCTAGGAAGAACTATTTATTCTTGTGCATGCACTGCTTGAAATTCATTTGGTTAAAAATGTAAGGCCTAGGGCACCTTCTTCTTCGTCCCCCTCATCATCAAAGTAGATTCAACCCATCTGTATAACAACAAAGCACGAAAGCATATGAAAATCTGTCAATTGCCCTTTTTTGTTTAGTGACAGTATAAAGCTGTCTCTTCATATGCTGAGAAAATGTTAGCGTATCATATAAGCTGTCAGTTTGAGTGCACAGGTCTTCCTGAATGCATGTGACTTTTGAAGCCAGGGGTGGTTTTCTTTTTTCTTTTTTTCCACTTTGATTGACATTCCAACTCAGCAGTATCTCATTTCTGTTACCAACTCAGCAATATTTATTCCTAATTTTTTTTTATCATCTGAAATCCTTATTTTTAACGTATGTGTAAACCTCATATTAAAAATGGCACCGTGACTATAGCCACACTTTTAAGTGCCTGACTACTCAATAAAATGTTTTTTTTTTTTAAGAAAACCATGTGGCTTCAGTTTACGCTGTTGTTTGCATGTA
This sequence comes from Podarcis erhardii, assembly GCF_964252035.2. Lineage (NCBI taxonomy): Eukaryota > Metazoa > Chordata > Lepidosauria > Squamata > Lacertidae > Podarcis > Podarcis erhardii. The sequence continues at coordinate 97,985,712 of NC_138497.1, read as the reverse complement.
GGTTTTACATGGTGTGCTTTCCATTATTCTTGACATTCTACACCACCACCATTACCATTCCGTTCATTATCCCATATTGTCACTGTTGGTGGTTGCTTTCATACAGAATCACGTTGGCCAGGTCTACTAAATCATCTTTTCCAGTATAGTGCTTTCTGATAGGTCTAAAATATACTAAGTGCTCCACATAGGTCAAGACAACATTTTCCTGTTTCATGACATAAGAAGCAGTCTAACATTGAATCAAACCACTGGACCATCTATCTCCGTACTGAAAGGCAGTGACTCCTCAGGGTTTCAGACAGGGTCTCCCCAGGCTCTTCTCTAAATGATTCTCTTTTAGCTCTACGAGGAGTTCAACTACTCTCTTTCTTGAGTTTTGTTTTGTTTTGTTTTGTATGTTATTTCAACCCTGCTGTCTAGTGGTATGTGCCGAAATGCCAAAGAAGACTCAAAAACATCTGAATGATTTATAGTGTTATTCCAGCAAGAACATGAAGTTGTATGCAGGGTATAAATGGATTACATCGTTCATTTTCTGCACGGCCTTATTGTACCAAGTGCTTGTTGAGCAAACACGCTCTGCATAAGATCCATGCAAACAATCAGATGTTAGAGCATTGACTTTGGCTTTTTTATTATTTCAATTACTATGTTAGGCCATGGAAGGCAATAAAAGACATTACTACATTAACAGTCCCTCTGCAAACAGTTATTGAAGCTTTTTGTACTGGTGCTTTAAACTTTTCTTTTCAGTTTTAAACTAGAAAAAGCCAAGCATTTCAGTGAAGATGGCCTTAATGATAAGCATATCATTGTGGGGGAATATCCTATGCATGCTTACTTAGAAGTATGTACTGTGGCGTTTACTCCTAAGCCTTGCAGTGCAATTCAGTGCATATTTCCTCAGAAGTAAGTACCACTGTGTACTGTAGGGTTTACTTCTGGGTAAATCTGTGTAGGATTGCAGCTTGAGTTTTTAATAATACACAAGCAAAATGTAGGAAATCAATCACATTTGGGTTAGAGGGAGTCTGACAGATAATATGTGCTGTAATTCCAGTTTCACTGTGTGTTTCTGCTTTCTGCTGGTCACGCTAAATATTAAACAAGGTTATGCCTGTCACTTCCAACAGGTGTGAACACAAACACTATGAATTTGGTAACACATTACATAGGATGACAGCCTGTGTCAGCTTCAGGTGCAAACATCTTCAGATCCTTCCCATTGTAATTTTGATTCTCTCAGAGTTTGGTTTAGTGATGCTAGTGACATACTGTCAGCTTAACAGTGAAGAATTAATTCTCAGATTATTAGCGATAATGTGATAGTTTGCATTTATGCTGCTTTACTGTTTAAGAAGATTAGTCTGAAAAGCAATGACAAACCTAGACAGCATCTTAAAAAAGCAGAGACACCATCTTGCTGACAAAGGTCCGTATAGTTAAAGCTAAAGTTTTCCCAGTAGTGATGTATGGAAGTGAGAGCTGGACCATAAAGAAGGCTGATCGCTGAAGAATGGATGCTTTTGAATTATGGTGCTGGAGGAGACTCTTGAGAGTCCCATGGACTGCAAGAAGATCTAACCTCTCCATCCTTAAACCCTGAGTGCTCACTGGAAGGATAGATCCTGAAGCTGAGGATGAGAAGAGAAGACTCCCTGGAAAAGACCCTGATGCTGGGAAAGTTTGAGGGCACAAGGAGAAGAGGACAGAGGACTAGATGGTTGGACAGTGTTCTTGAAGCTTCTAACATGAGTTTGACCAAACTGTGGGAGGCAGTGGAAGACAGGCGTGCCTGGCGTGCTCTGGTCCATGGGGCCATGAAGAGTCAGACATGACTAAACGACTAAACAACAACAACAACAATAGAATGTCATTCTTTTTTTCTCAGCAAAGGTTTTTATCAGGCAGAATTACAGGAGTAAGCAATGGAAAGCAAGTCTATCAAGTCAGTTCTCAGTATCAAAACTAATGGTAGATCTCATGCTAAAGCAGTAGGCTACTTTTGTGTACTTTGACCTGACAGGCTGGGGCAGTATATATTTGGCTTGGGTATGGAGACACTTTGCTGCATATTTCCATCATTATGGTGCTTCCTAGAGTAGGATTGAAAGCACACTGTGTTGCCCACCAGACAGTATGGTGAACATCTGCATTGTGTACATGATCATGTGGATGGTACAGTGGTGTCAGGTCTAAACAATGAATTATATGGACCAAAATCAAGCAGTAAAATATATTACATTGTTTTATGATTGCCTGAGATCTTACCACATAAGCTTAATTAGACGGTATGGCATCCCACATCTATGCACAGTCAGTATATCCCTATAGAATCTAGAAAATAATAGCCCATTTTAATGTGCATTTTCAGCCTTCCTTTCCCTTCTCAGTGGAACCTCAAACACTCATGAAAAACTCCACTGAAAGTTGATGTGCTTTCCAGAGCAGTAGTTATCCTTAAAGAATTGTCGCTAGAAGGAAGAACAAGGTGCATACAGTCTTTTAAATGTATGAAATGTGAGTGTGTACACAGTTGTCCATGGGTTTATTTATTTTTGCCAGCAGTGCACTTCTGTGATTACTGGCATTGCTCAGATCATCTGCTGCATAATAGCTAGAGATGAGTGGCGTTTTCTAAGGGAGTTTCTTTTCTTAAGGATTTTTGTTTTCTTTTAGGTGTAGCCCCTTCCTGCTAAATAATTCTGTAGGCTACTTCCATGGATGTGAGCTTAGTTCCAAGAAAATAAGTTGTGTATTTCTTCTGATATTCCTAGATAAGGCTGTGGGGGGAGGGTAGGAAGTCTTCTTAGCTGGAAAGGATAAAACATTCATCAGAAAGAAAGTCTTGAAAACAACACACTACTTTGAAAAGGGAGAGAACAGGGAAGGGAGGGAGGGAGAAATAATGGTTTATCTTACCATCTGTCAGAGAACGGTATGATAAAAGATGGTACTATGCTTTAATGCTCAAAGTGACTTGGGGCATTCTTTATTTCATTGTGCTTTCCTTGCCTACTAGCTTTGGGGTTGTGCCCCACTGCTTTTGCATGCTTTCTAATAGCCTGGCTGGCTGCCATTGTTCTTAGCATTACCTTGTTTGTTGACACTAATTTTCCTGGACCTAGTATGAACTCTGCCCTGGACAGACGCCATCACAGAGCACATCCTGCCAAGACTTGCCTTCCCAGCTTTCATCCTGGTATTTGCTTCCAAAGCACACACTAAGGACGAGCAGATGTATCTATTTCAGTTTCTCTCAGTTTCTCATCTCTCCCCCCCCCCAATCTATAGTTCAGTTCTCCACATTTCCACATCAGTTTTCATTTTCTTTTAAACTCCACATAAACATTTATCACCAAATTTCTCCTAATTATACACAAATATGCTTGCATTAAAAAAAGCATTCCCTTAGTGTAATGCACATTTTTGCTTGTTATTTTACTACTAGATCAGTTTTATGCACATATTACCCATGTAATGTATTTTTGTCCACATTACATGGTGCAAAACAATACTGTAATATTTGGAGAAGGGTGAATTTGAAGGATGATTGTGCTTTCATTCCCACATTGCTTCAGAAAGTTTGGAATAGGTAGGTTTGCCTTTAAATGCAATTCAAATCTAATTTCTATCCCCTCTGTAATAATCTCCGATAGTGAACACAGCCACTAGTCATAAATCCAGGAATCAGAATTTCAGGCCAAAGCAACTTTAGTAGAGTAATCGTTGATCGCCATTGGTGAACATTTACAGTTTTAAGAGTTAAGGGATGGTAGCTGAAGAACCTTCCATTGGTTTGTAATGGAAAATAAGGATGTGGACTTTTGGTTAATGAGAAAGTGGTGTCCTGTATGATTACTCGTTTTATTTATTTTGCATGTACATCATCCTGGAGTATATTACTTGGATGGAAGTGATAATCTTAATGCTTACATAGGTGCCGTTTAGGATTCCATAGTACCTGGTCTCATCTACATAAGCAGGAACATTGCTTCTTCAAGTATTTGTGGCGCAGGAAGCTAGGAGGACATTGAACAAGCCAGTATTGTTACTGGCTACATTTTCAGTTCAGATGGGAAATTCCAAATATATATAAGAAGGTAGCCACTTCCAAGGCAGCTCACATCTTATTAAAACACAAAATACTGTAAGCATAAAATCAAAATGCAAAACTCCACATGTCTAAAAATATAATGCTACCAGCAGCTACATTGTCAGCAAAATAAAACAGAAGCAATCTCATTCAAAAGCTGACCAGACTAAAAAAAGTATTTAGGGTTCTCCTAAAAGTCAAAGTGTTTCATTTTTTTAAAGTATGCATTTTGTATTATTGTATATGTGATTCCTTATTGTTGTATTTTTTTAAGAGTTCAGATATGTATATAAATATCTTATACTTTGTACAAAGTAACCTATTATTCTGCCTGTTCGAAGTGTAAATAATGCATCTGTAGAAAATACATGTAAGAAATCAGAAGTCCAATTAAATAAGTGGCTAATTTCTCTCCCCCCCTCCCATTTTCAAAATAATTTTTATTTGGTTTTACAAACTTAAAATTATAATCATACCAGAACAAATCCACAGTTAAAAGATTCCCCCGAATCTCTGGACTTCCCACCTTCCCCTCCATGGGTTCTGTTGTTACCCATTTTCTACTGCATATTTTTTCAATAATCCGAGTATTTTTTATAACTCCAGTATATTCATAGTTCTCGTTACATTACAAGTGTTACTGCAGTCCTGCTAGTGTTTCCAGCTGCTTACAGTGGTTTTCTAGATAAGCTATAAATTTTTCCCATTCCTTATTAATGTTTTGGTCTTCCTGGTTTCTGAGCTTTCCAGTCAGTTTTGCCATTTCGGCGTAGTCTAACAATTTAATTTGCCATTCTTCTCTGGTAGGGACTTTATCTTCTTTCCATCACTGGGCTGACAACATCCGGGCAGCTGTCGTTGCATACATAAAAAGACTTTTTTGCTCCCTTGGAGCACCTTGTAGGTGCTGAAATAAGTGGCTAATTTCTAATACATTTTTGTCATCTTTGTTTTGCTTTCAGGAAGGGATACAATAGGACATGCATTTCAAGAATACTACCCATAGGCATATAAAAATGCAATATTAGCAAGTTCAGTTTTAGCATGGAGATAAGCAACTAATAGGCCTTCACTAGTCTGCTTAAATTCTTTACACGTTTTGAAAGCTTCTTTAAAGAGGTCCTGGGAAATGAGTAATATGTGTCTGCCGTGGGCAAAAACATAATAATTTACTTGCTTGGTTTCTAATTCTCTCTCTCTTTCCTTCTCCATTCTGTGTTTGAAAGTGAGCATTTAGTATTGGCTCAACCCTATCATATCATTACTCTGGCAATCTTGTCAATTGGCAACTATTTCGTAGATCCACAGAATAAAGAGAGTGGGTGTGTTTTTTTAACACACACACACACACACACACACACGGGAGAGACTAACCAATAGGTTGATAATTACGCAAGCTTCAGTTTGTATTGAAATCTTCATCAGGCAGAATGCATTCTAAATACCTAATAAACCCAGCATAGAAACTTTAGTTACGTATCTGAGGACCAAGCTAGATGTTACACAGCAAGATGTGTGTACCTGGTGTGTCTCTGTATGTATGTTTAATAAAGTGTGTCAGGGTAAAGCAGTGAGATTTGAGCAGAATAGCACAGAGCAGAGAAATATCTCCTTAACTCTTTCTCCTCTATTAAAGTTTGTTCTCAAATTGCTGTGCACTCCCAGGAGAAAATATACTAGTGCTAGTATATACTAGTAGGTGGAAAACATATTGGGTGCTAAACTTCGAACAGGAAATAACCAGCGTGAAGCAGCGTCTTCTCCCTGACAGAGCCTGACCTGGCTGCCAATTAGGTTGCATACATGCGGAAAGCAATGGGTGCAGGTTTTTTAAATGCTGTGGAGCTAGTGGTGGAGTCCAGCGTAGTGCTAAGTCTCTTGTTCAGTCAGCACAAGGATTTCTGCTTGTGGAATAGCACTGTATTCTCCCTGTGTGTCCCCTAAATCTATTCTAGAGTTTTCCCCAACCCTCTGGAGCAGAAGATGGCATCTTATAGGTAGAACAGAGAGAGAAGGCCCTGTTCTGCAATTGGAAATCCTTGTATTTACAGGATTTGATACTTGAATGTAGCCCTAGGTCTGCTTCTGACCACCCTCCTAATTTTTCTATGCTGTCAAACCTATGCAGGCTATTAAGAAAACATATTTCTGTAACAGTTAGTTGATGGTTTCTAATTTTCAATTTTTATGTGGTTTTGCTATTGTAAACCACTTTGTTATTTTTTTATGATATAGTGGTTTATAAATATCTATATAAATGAAATAAGCTTCTAGAGTGCCAAAGGTTTCCCATCCTTCATCTTGTTTTCTCTCAGACTTGTGTCTGTCCTCGGCCTAGCTATTCTTGTCTGTCTTCTCAATGGCACCTGCAGACACTGTAGCCTTAATCACTCAGGTGTCTGAATCTGCTTGGCTCTGGCAGTGAGTGACACAAGGGCCAGTCAACCAGTGCTGTGTACAGTTCAGCTTCAAGAAGGAGAAGGTGTGTTGATTTTTTACTTATATAAGTGCTCACCTGTTATATGCTGCATAAGTTCAGTTTCTGCTATGAGACTAAACCAAAGAAGAAATGTCAGGAGAGCAGTGAATCGGCTTTCTGTTCCTGTTGAATGATGATGATATAATAATAATAATAATAATCATAATAATCATAATAATAATAATAATTTATTTATTTATACCCCGCCCATCTGGCTGGGCTTCCCCAGCCACTCTGGGCGGCTTCCAACAAAATATTAAAATACAGTAATGCATCAAACATTAAAAGTTTCCCTAAATAATAATAATAATTTAATAATAAAAAACTTACATAATTTAAAGTTATTTGAAATTTATAAGAAAAAGAAATAAGCATTTATTATTTTCTGGAGCTATTGAATGTTTTGAACACAACTTTGTAAAGGTTAAAAAGAAATAATAAAAGTTTGACCTTATGAAAACAGACAATCTTCAAGTCCTCCAGGTTCTCAAACAACAAAACAAAACAAAGCTTAAACCTTTTATTTGCCAATATAATTGTGTCACATCTTGGTTTCAGACTCTCATGTAATATCTTTCGAGTTCCTTTTGCCAGTAATACAGAGAGTTTTCCATAATAGGAAATGGGTGTAGTTGTGAATTGCAGGAGAATCATATACTGAACATGTGTTGCTGTAGCATTTCTTCATGTTTCATCTAACATAGCTCATCTTCACACACTGACACATTCTTCTTGTTGTCGTTTTTTTTTTAAAAAAGATTATTTTGCCAGACAAGTAAGTACCTTAGTCACAAAGATGAGCAAAAAATAAAATGTTCTCCTAGTCTTTCAAATCCAAAATTCTTTTGTAATCATACTGTCTAGTATTGGTTTCCTCTGGGGCATGGAAATCCTTTAGACTTGTCTAAGTGTCTAATTCTTGAGTCACCCTCAGAATTATACCCGCAATCTCTGCATAATGCCAGTGTCACATCAGAAAATATTCACAGGTTAAAATAAATGGTTTTCATTCAAAACCATGAGCTTTTCATTATTGTATGTGTATAATAAATTCAAAGCCAGCATAAATTTATATGGCTTATATTGGTAACACAGCACAATCACACTCTGCACATTTTGGGTCATGGGCTAGCCTTGGAATACTTTACAGTTGCCAGAATATATGTCAAGTTGCATGGAGCCAGAGATTTTTCCGGTTTCAGTAACTCCTTCATTTCTCAAAAGACATACAAATGAGATGCCTGTGATTCCAGATCAGATGTGACTTCTGTGGGCAGAGATGCATGTATACAGCCTGGAGGTTCATCATCATTAAGCTCATTAGTTGCTTTGTGCTACTGTCTCAGATCAGATTTAATAGTAAAATACGGCATATGGAAGCCAAAATAATTAAAATAAGTAATTTGAGATAACCAGACCATGTGATATGTGCTTCCAAAGATTCAGCCTTAACTCTTTGACATATAGGCTGTTATCAAGCTAAATAATTACTGAATCGGTCCTATGGCTATTTTTTTCTAATGCTCTCCACTTTATTTACCTGGCAAATATGTACAATAATTTATTATAATAATAATTTATTATTTATACACCACCCATTTGGCTGAGTTTCCCCAGCCACACTGGGCGGCTCCCAATCAAGTGTTGAAAACAATACAGCATTAAATATTAAAAACTTCCCTAAACAGGGCTGCCTTCAGATGTCTTTTAAAAATAAGATAGCTGCTTATTTCCTTGACATCTGATGGGAGGGCATTCCACATAGTGGGCGCCACTACTGAGAAGGCCCTCTGTCTGGTTCCCTGTAACCTCACTTCTTGCAACGAGGGAACCACCAGAAGGCCCTCGGTGCTGGATCTCAGTATGTTTGCCAGTGCAGGATCATATAGCTCTATATCTAGACTGCAGATAAATAGAACTGGAAATGTTCTATTGTCTGAAACAAACATTGGTTATAGCTCATGGCTTAGCTTCAGGCAGCAAGACCACAACAGTACTGAAGAAGAAGTGTAGCTGCTTCCATTTCCTATCTTAAGAAATTGTGCACTCGTGCTAAGCTGTGGATTGGCTTAATGCTGTGTGTGAGCTGGTTCAATTTGTCCTGTAAAAGCGTATAATGATGTGCTACTGGGGATAGAAACTATACAAAAATGAGTGTAAAAATCAAGTATCCCTTGATATTTATTACAAGTTTGATGTGCTTCATGACAATACATATGAGTTTGGTGACAATAATATTTTCAAATTTATCCTTGTCAGTCTTCCACATTAATTGCTTTGGCATCTCCAGAAGATAGTTGGGTTATTTTTGTAAGACTGTAGTGATACATGAGCAATTTATAGACTTTGCTTAATCTGTTGCTTCAGGGGATTTTTGTGACCTTAAAAAGTAGAGAAGCTATAGGAAAAAAATACACCGTGGATAAATATGATGGTATTCTGCCAACACCATCCTGTAAGGCAGAATGCATGGTCAACACTGCAGAAAAAGTCTTGAGCACAGAAGACAAAGGACAGTGTGAGTGTTCCATTTAATTGACTTAAAGAAGCTATAACATAGCAAGAGGCTTAAACTACTTAATTGCTACTTTGGTTCAGACTTCCCTAAAAGGATTAGTGACATCTGGCAGTATCCAACTAAACAGTTCTGCCAGTGCAAGAGCTTTTAGCTGCACAATGGAGTTTCCTGCACACACCCTCCCCAAATCTGCTGCACAGGATTCGGAGGAAACCCTGGACAGATTTAGAGTGGGGCACGGGTAGTGGAGGAGAGGACTTCAAGTGTGCAGCTTTAAAGTTCTTCCCCTTGTCCTTGCTCCTGCATCATGGGGGACACCAAACCCCATAAATTGCTAGCCCCCTCTGCTGGGTTAATCGCCTGGCCTCTTGTCAGAGCTCTGCCAATGCCTGATACCCTCTCATGTTCTTGTATATTCAGAGATAGCCCATGGATTGTTTTGAATATATTTTTAATTTTATTTTAAACAGCTTGCACATCCGTTTGTTTCTAAAGCAGACATACATTATCACAGTGCACCAGCTCATTGTGTATGGGCACCAGTATTAAATGTGCATTTCAAGGCTGTGTGTACATCCCTACCTTTGCTGAGTTTGGGTGATACTTTGTACATCTACCCTACTATTATTTCTGCAGTGGACAGGAAATTGGGTAGAACTGGACATAACAGAGTTTCAGGATTAATGTTGATGCTCATGGAACAATGTATGCATTAAACTGACTGGATTATGCATCAGCAAGGATAGGAAACCTCAAGTTGGATTTAACTAAACAGTAGTTCTTGTAGGCACGTGGGAAGAATTCTGGTGCATGACTCTTGGTGAGGCAGGTTTATCTACAAACCATGGAGACAACTTAATCTCATTTTTTGATTGGATCATGAGCTTAACAATTGAAGGAAGTGTGATGTGCTTAGTGCAGCTTGACTTTATTCCAGAATTTGACATGGTCCTACATTGTGTTCTCATGAGGCAATTCACATTTCTCTAGCTTTCCTTTATGCTGCAGAAACAAGATACATAGCAGGTGCCTGCAGGCATAACACTGTGGGGACGTGTTTTTGTCAGATCTCTCTAGTTTAGCTACACTTGGTTTGGATTATGATTTGGTTTGATTCAAGTCTCTGAAGACAATGCTTAATTAATGAATTAAATTTGAAAGGAAGCATTCTTGTTCTGGCCATCATTTATGCAAACCTGCTAGAAAATGCAATTTACTTTTGTGTTGTTGTTTTTAATGAAATGGTCTAACTGAGAAGGTAATACGAGTAAGGTCAATATTAGAAATAGGCTGCCTAGCATATTGCTACATTTTTTGTTGTACACTTGAACATTTGATAATCACTGTTAGAAAGTACATATACCCAGATTATTATACAGTAGTCTACCAACTGCACAGGCGGCTACTATCAAGACTAATAATTGGCTTCTGGCCTATGTATCCGTTAAATATAAGGCATAAAATAAACTGATAGCACTTCTTAAAATTCTTAAGGAATTTATGGTGCTGATGGTTCCCTGAAGTTTTGTCCTTGTCCTTGAGACTGCAAGTTTCATGCTGAACCAGAAGCTTTTGGGTGCTGCTTTCATTGTGCTGCTGCCTTTTGTATGCCCTGCTGCACACTAATCCCAGAATAGTACTGGAAGAACATTTCCAGATGCACACTAGATGTACACTGCATATATGACATGGATGTAGTTGAGGTCTGCATCATGGTGGATGACACCCCCTTATTTTTTTAGTTTAGGAAGTTAACAAAATTGGGAGTTTGTTGTCTTGGTTGGGTGCTATACATTATGTAAGTCACAAGATTTGCAGGCCTGTCCTAGTCTAAGCAGATCCGATCAGACAGACATCAGGGCTTGCCATAAATATTTTTTTCTGCTAAAAGTTTTATCCCACTACATATTTTGAGTCTTTTTACTCCTAAGATAGCAATGTGGGACAAACTACATTACTGTTTCTCTTTTACCTTCATTGACTTGAGGGAGACCACATCAGAACAGTAAAAATACAATTTAGGGGGGAAATACAAGTCAGCTGGGTATGTTTAGTCTGGATTAAAGATGACTGAACAAAATTGTAATTGCAGACTAGTGTATAATGTAAAGGATGTTCAAAAGCAATGAGACATTTTCTCTCCTTAAGTAGGCAAGAAAGCAAGAGTAATTATCCAAGCCAGTGAGATTAATCCAAGACTCTATAATTGCTAATTAAAAATGGCATGCACATAAAAGGGCGACAGGGTTATATTTAGGTCTAAATATAAAAGATTTTTTTATGAGAACATAGTAATTGAAAAAAATACTGTAGGAATTATGCAACTATCAGTAGAACTATAATAAAATATGTATTCACCCTTTGGGAGCTAATCAAATTACTTTACAAAGATTAGGGGAAGTCTATAGGGCTGTAACATTAGCTAGGCCAAGATACAGCTAATCTTGAAACCATTTTAAACACGAATTTTAGGATTTCATTGAATTTGAAGGCTGCACTCCTGCATATAGTTAAGTCTGCTTATATCGTATAGAAGAGTATAGAATTTTAGGAATCTAATTGTGTGCCATGTTAGCAATTTCGCTGCCAGTGGCAAGTGGTGGGTTTTATCTTAGAGTTAGTTAAGGTCATAATGAGGTACCGTCTCAATAAAAGGTTAATGTAAAGTGTGGAAAAGTTAGGGTTACTCACACCAGAGAAGAAATAACTAACTTCCTCTGTAAAGTATTAGAAAGCATAATTAAAGCTAGAACTACTGATCATATGGAAAAGGTGTGGGGAACCTCTGGCCCTCTATGGCCATTGACCATGCCTACTAGGTTGATAGGAGTCATAGTTCAGCAACATCTGGAGGGCCGAAGGTTTCCCCATATATATATCACATGATTTCCAAAGTAGGAGAGCCATGTTGAATCAAATTAAAGGCCCATCTAGATCACCATCCTGTTCTTAAAGTGGTTAGTCAAATTTCTATGGGAAGCCCTGAGTGCAGCAGCTCTCTTCCCATTTACACATCCCTGCAACTGGTATTCAGAGGCATACTGCCTCCACTAATGGAGGTGGCCATCATGGCTAGTTGCCATCAATAGCTTTATGAATTTGTCTAATCGTTTCTTAAAAGCTATCAATTAAAGCAGGCCATTACTGAAGAACAACAGGGTGTTGGCCATTGGACCCACTATTTGTCTTGTCTCCTTAATCCGCCGGAGCCTGTCTTTGCATGCAGGGAAGGTCAGAGAGTATTATATATACTTGGTGGTGCATAGAAGCTAAAAGACTTAAAATAAAATGTTATCGATAATTAACAATATGAAAAAAAATTCAGAAATGGAACTTCCCTCACCCATAGCGAAATACATCATAATAGATAAATTGTTGTGATTGAAGTTTTCAGATAAAAACTTTCACTTTGAAATTTGGAGTGTTCAGAGCAAAAGAGGACTGAAATCTCCATTGAAATTCGAAAGATGGGGTGGGTAAGCCACCATTCCCCCACCACATCCCCAAAATGTGTTCCTAGAATAGTGATGCTTGTTGATGTAGTTTTGCACTAGTATGAATCTCTGCTTGAAAATGCAATCTACAATTGTTTAAGCCCATATGTCCACATCGGTATATGTCACCACACAGCATCATTCTATTTTGATGGAAGGATGCTGTTGTAGTTAACTTTTCCTGCACTCCCCAATTTCACTCAACATATTTACTGACAATGCCAGAATCTGTCTCCTAGTTTCATTATATTAAGGTTGCAAAATTGGAACGGGAATTTTGACTCAAGTTTAGCAAAGGAAGATAAAAAGGAGGTCTGCTAAAGACATAAAGAGGGAAAGTTTCAAGCATGAAGGTGCATGACAGAGAACTCACTCACAGAGGGGGTGGGGACAGGTTCTATTTTAGATGGGTAACTGCTTGAAAATGCACCAAGCAGAGGGCAGAGTAAAGGGATGATAGCTTCTCAGTGGAGGGAAGACAACATTGGCAAACTCAGATATTGTCCAATTACTTGATCCAGATGGCTACTTAAGGATCTTCAGCCAAGGAATCTTGTCAAAATGGTGAGTGACACTGAGTTATTCAGCGTGATGAATTCTGAAGCACCCTGTGAAGTACTTCAAAAGGATCTCTCTAATAGGTGAATGGGCAGCAAAAGAACAGATGAATTTCAATTCAAGTTAAGTACAAAATTATGCATTATGACCTAAACAAATCACATATATGTTCACAGTGTTTAATGTTTTAGCTGGGCTTTGACTCCCCAGGAAAGAGATATTTTTGTGATGGAATATTCACATAAAATAAGAAACTCAGTGTGATCATGTCACTTAAGTGTTTTCCTGAGGAAGAAGAATGAAGCGATTGGAGCTTTTTTGCTTGGAGAAAAGTTGACATGATTTGAGAGACTAGATAGAGGTATAAAACACCATATGGTGGATATAGAATTGTCCTTTAGCATTCAAACAGGGGGGTTAACAAATTAAATAGGCTTGGAAGTAGATTCAGGATATGCAAAAGAGAAACTTATTTTCATTCCACAAGGTGATTAAGGCAGCTTACAAACAAAAAAATGTAAAATAAATTCATATGTAAATACAGTATAAAAACTATATAAAAACTGCAACCAGCAAAAGAATCAACAACAGTAAAAGATCAACAGTTCATTGGACAAAATATGGGAGTAATAAATAGGTAGGCACTACACAAATGTTTCTTTGTAGAACACCATCTTAAGCATCATCACTGAAATGTTCTATTCTGAGGTGCCATCCACCTAATCTCTGAAGACAGGGTAACGTGGAACAGAGTCTCAAATATTGATTTCACTTAATGGGAAGGTTTGTGCAAGAGAAGGCAGTCTTTCAGGAAAATTATGGATTTCATGGCCACAAGATATACTGATGCCCCCTGGTTTCAAAGACTAGTTCAAGGATTGTAAACCAATCAGCTGCTATTAGCCATAGCAGGTTTTTAAAAAGTATGTTATTTATATAAATAAAAACCAACAAAAATTGTAGCTATATAATAACAGTACACCAGAAATATAAGGATATACAATCTGACAGCCCTGCCCAATGCGACTAAAGCCAACAGTTTTAAAAGTAGACAGCAGCATATACTAAATTACAGTGTATAGAAAGACACACCACACTATTAACTGTAATGGTGATTGCTAAATGAAGCAATACTGCCTCTGAGTATTGGACTTGCAATGTATGTTAGCAGCCAAGTATGTTTTATTGGAAATTGGTTGTAAGCTAGCTACACTGTGATCTGTAGAGTCCAAAACAGACTGTGCAGGAACACAGGAGGGACAGACAAACTTGCAAAGCAGAAGCTTGCCCTAGTAGTGGAGTGTGGCTAGACTGCTAGTTATCAGAGTGAACTGGTGCCAACATGGAGCGGAACCCTTGAGTCTGTTCAGAAAAATGAACAGAGAGAGGGTGCAAATTTATCTTGCCAGTATTTAGAGGGGCCTCTTTCACAGTTTAACAAACAACAACAGGCCTGGGGAACAATATCTGCTTTTTTCATTGCTCAAGCTACACTAGATGAAGTTTTAAATAAATTAGTATGGGATCTCTCATGTTCAGTTTAAACAGAAATCGATTAACCTATGAAGAGCCAGGATCTGGACTTCTGAGTAGTTGGTAAACCTGATGAAATGTGTCAGGGAACTGACATCAGAGTCAGAGGTGGAGGCAAGGCTCCCAAGCGATGCTAGAGAGGGGGCCAGCAAGGAGAGAGGGAGCTCATCGGCTGGGGAAGGGAATCAGCGCAACACCAGTAGAGAAGGGGGCAGATGGGGGATTCGGAGAGGGGTCTCCAAGACTCTTCACCCGAAAACAGTGGGGAGAGCACAGGCACTCCTCTGCCCACTCCCTCCCTGTGCAGAAGACTTCCGCGCAGGGAGAGTAGGAGGAGACTGGGCGTCAAACAACTTCTTTGCTGGAAGAGCTTCAAAAAACGCCCACTGACGGATTCTGCTAGCGACTGAACAGCCACGGAGTGAAGGGCTGTCAGCCAGGACAGGTTAAACTAGGCAACCTGGCCCAGGAGTGGCGGTAACTTATGCACGAGCAACCCCTTATAACCATTACAAAATGTAATATTTAACCCAACTCACAGTGGGAAAAGTAGAGTGATTAAAATTTAATGCATGGTCAAGGAGGCCTGTGGAGACAGTATGGTAGTTTGAGGAAGAATTGAGGAAACTTTCTCAGAATTGTAATTATGATTAAACTCTGATGCAGATGTTAAGGGACTGGGTACTATGTGGAAGTAATGATGAAAAATGCAGAGACTGCTGTCTGAACCACAGTTAAACTTTTGCTTTTCTTCAGAACTGACCCTGGCTCAGAAATCAGCAAGTAAATCTATATGAAATTTACAGACCTTCCAAGTGTCTCTATTTTCCAGGGACAGTCCTGGATTTACAGAAGTCGTCCTGGTATCTGATTTGATCCCACAATGTCCCACTTTTCCTTAGGACATCCCTATTTACACCAAAGAAATGTTGGAGGGTATGTGACCACTGAGCCAAGGAAATAAGTAACTATGCAACCTTTAGAAGAAATCTGAAGGCAGCCCTGTATAGGGAAGTTTTTAAGTGTTTAATAATAATAATAATAATAATAATAATAATTTATTATTTGTACCCCGCCCATCTGGCTGGGTTTCCCCAGCCACTCTGGGCGGCTTCCAACAGAGATAAAAAATACACTAAAATGTTACATATTAAAAACTTCCCTGAACAGGGCTGCCTTCAGATGTCTTCTGAATGTCAGGTAGTTGTCCATCGCCTTGACATCCGATGGGAGGGCATTCCACAGGGCAGGCGCCACCACCGAGAAGGCCCTCTGCCTGGTTCCCTGCAACTTGGCCTCTCGCAGTGAGGGAACCGCCAGAAGGCCCTCGGAGCTGGACCTCAGTGTCCGGGCAGAACGATGGGGGAGGAGACGCTCCTTCAGATATACTGGACCGAGGCCATTTAGGGCTTTAAAGGTCAGCACCAACACTTTGAATTGTGCTCGGAAACGTACTGGGAGCCAATGTAGGTCTTTCAAGACCGGTGTTATATGGTCTCGGCGGCCGCTCCCAGTCACCAGTCTTGCTGCCGCATTCTGGATTAGTTGTAGTTTCCGGGTCACCTTCAAAGGTAGCCCCACGTAGAGCCAATTGCAGTAGTCCAAGCGGGAGATAACCAGAGCATGTACCACTCTGGCGAGACAGTCCGCAGGCAGATAGGGTCTCAGCCTACGTACCAGATGGAGCTGGTAAACAGCTGCCCTGGATACAGATTTGACCTGTGCCTCCATGGACAGCTGTGAGTCCAAAATGACTCCCAGGCTGTGCACCTGGTCCTTCAGGGGCACAGTTACCCCATTCAGGACCAGGGAATCCTCCACACCTGCCCGCCTCCTGTCCCCCAAAAACAGTACTTCTGTCTTGTCAGGATTCAACCTCAATCTGTTAGCCGCCATCCATCCTCCAACCGCCTCCAGACCCTCACACAGGACCTTTACCGCCTTCATTGGTTCTGATTTAAAAGAGAGGTAGAGCTGGGTATCATCTGCATACTGATGAACACCCAGCCCAAACCTCCTGATGATCCCTCCCAGCGGCTGCATGTAGATGTTGAAAAGCATGGGGGAGAGGACAGAACCCTGAGGCACCCCACAAGTGAGCGGCCAGGGGTCTGAACACTCATCCCCCACCACCACTTTCTGAACACGGCCCAGGAGGAAGGAGCGGAACCACTGTATGACAGTGCCCCCAGCTCCCAGCCCCTCAAGACGGTCCAGCAGAATGACATGGTCGATGGTATCAAACGCCGCTGAGAGATCCAGCAGAACTAGGAAACAGCTCTCACCTTTGTCCCTAGCCCGCCGGAGATCATCAACCAGTGCGACCAAGGCAGTTTCAGTCCCATGATGAGGCCTGAATCCCGACTGGAAGGGATCCAAATGGTCCGCTTCTTCCAGGCGTGCCTGGAGTTGTTCAGCAACCACTCGCTCAATCACCTTGCCCAAGAATGGGAGGTTTGAGACTGGGCGATAATTGGCCATCGTGGCCGCATCTAAAGATGGTTTTTTAAGAAGCGGTTTAATAACCGCCTCTTTCAGCGGGTCTGGGAAGGCTCCCTCACGGAGGGAAGCATTCACCACCCCACGAAGCCCATCGCCCAGTCCTTCCCGGCTAGCTTTTATAAGCCAGGATGGGCAAGGATCCAGGAGACAGGTGGTTGGCTTCACTCGTCCAAGCAGCTTGTCCACATCCTCGGAGGTAACAGATTGAAATTGATCCCACACAACTTGACCAGACAGGACTCTAGCACTCTCCCGCCCCGGCCCTGCTCCCACGGTGGAGTCTACTTCTTCCCGAATCTGAGCGATTTTATCTGCAAAAAAATTTGCAAAATCATTGCAGGAGAACATGTGGCCCGTACTGGGCCCCGATGTTACAGGTGGTTCCGCTAAATTGCGAACCACCTGAAAGAGTCTCCTGCTGCTGTTTTCTGCAGATGCAATAGAGGCGGTGAAGAAAGTCTTCTTCGCCGTCGCTATCGCCACTTGGTAGGCTCGACGTTGAGCTCTAACCCGTGTCCGGTCAGATTCAGAATGAGTTATCCGCCCCCGCTCTCTAGCCGTCTCAACGATTGTTTCATTGCCCTCAGATCCGTGGAAAACCACGGGGCTCTCTGGGCTTCATGCAATCGGAGAGGGCGCTTCGGAGCCAAACAGTCAATAGCCCTGGTTAACTCCACATTCCAGCGGGCCACCAGGGAATCGGCTGAAAGGCCATCAACATGGGATAAAGCATCCCCAACCACTCTCTGGAAACCATTTGGATCCATTAAGTGGCGGGGGCGGACCATCCGAATCGGTCCCACCTCCCTGCAGAGGGGATGGGTCGCGGAGAAGTCCAGTTGCACCAGGAAGTGATCTGACCATGGCACTTCTTTCGTTTCGCTTTTACTTAGTGTCAGATCACCAACATCCGTAGAGGTAAACACCAGGTCCAAGGCATGTCCGCGGCTATGGGTTGGGCCAGACTTATTCAGGGACAGCCCCATGGAGGCCATGCTTTCCACGAAGTCCCGAGCGGCCCCTTGTAAGGTCGTGTCGGCATGGATGTTAAAATCCCCTAGGACGACCAAGCTAGGTGTCTCCAGGAGAACATCCGCCACGACCTGAAGCAGCTCGGGCAGGGAATCCTTGGTGCAGCGGGGAGGTTGGTACACCAAAAGGAATCCTGTACTGCCCCTATTGCCCAACTTCCAGAACATGCACTCAGAAAACTGGGTCTTCCCAATAGGACGCCTGGTGCAAACTAATGACTTCCTAAAAATCACTGCAACCCCCCCTCCCCGCCCACATGACCTGGGTTGCTGTGCGTAAGAGAAACCTGGTGGACAAGCAGCGGCAAGGACAGGCCCATCTGCTTCATCCAACCAAGTCTCTGTTACACATGCCAGGTCAAGTCCTCCATCCATGATCAAGTCATGGATGGCAGTGGTCTTATGAATCATTGACCTGGCATTGCACAGCAACACTTTCAGGTCATGTGGGTATCCCTTGCTGATTCTAGTATTCATCCGGTCAGGACCAGACCCAGAGGCAGGGATAGTCCTCAGACAACGACTAAACCTGCCTCCTCTGTAATGACATGGTCTGGTCTTAGCGTAACTCCTCCTCCTACCCGTGATCACTGAGATCGGTTGTCCCAGTGCATTCCCCCCTGTGAAGCATATCCCAGCCATTTTGTGGGCTGGGGCCCATTCCCTGGCAGCCCTGACCCCTCCCCTTAAGAACAAAATAACCCCTTTAAGAAACAAACAAACAAACAAAAAAACACAAATAAGACAATATAAACAAAAAACAATAAAAATTACAAAAATTACAAAAACATAAAATCAAACAAATTCCCAGGATCAATAAACATCCACCGCACCCCCCCCCATACAAAAAATTCAAAATAAAAATTTTAAAACATTTTAAAAGCACTCTGCACCCCTCTGGCAGTAACAGCAACTGTTCTAGTGAGGCCCGTCAGGCCCTGCCCCAGGCCAGATGGTGAGTGGCAGGAAGGAGCAGGACCCCATACACTCACACAGGAGAGTTCTCCCGGGCAGCAGAGTCCAGCAGTCCTTTATGAGGCTTCAGGCCCCGCCCCAGGCCAGATGGTGAGTGGCAGGAAGGAGCAGGGCCCTCAGACACTCACATACAGGAGAGTCCTCCCGGGCAGCAGAGTCCAGCAGTCCTTTATGAGGCTTCAGGCCCCGCCCCAGGCCAGATGGTGAGTGGCAGGAAGGAGCAGGGCCCTCAGACACTCACATACAGGAGAGTCCTCCCGGGCAGCAGAGTCCAGCAGTCCTTTATGAGGCTTCAGGCCCCGCCCCAGGCCAGATGGTGAGTGGCAGGAAGGAGCAGGGCCCTCAGACACTCACATACAGGAGAGTCCTCCCGGGCAGCAGAGTCCAGCAGTCCTTTATGAGGCTTCAGGCCCCGCCCCAGGCCAGATGGTGAGTGGCAGGAAGGAGCAGGGCCCTCAGACACTCACATACAGGAGAGTCCTCCCGGGCAGCAGAGTCCAGCAGTCCTTTATGAGGCTTCAGGCCCCGCCCCAGGCCAGATGGTGAGTGGCAGGAAGGAGCAGGGCCCTCAGACACTCACATACAGGAGAGTCCTCCCGGGCAGCAGAGTCCAGCAGTCCTTTATGTTTCATTGCATTTTTTATGTGGAGGAAGCTGCCCAGAGTGGCCGGGGCAACCCAGTCAGATGGGTGTGGTATAAATAATAAAATGATGATGATGATGGAATAAGGTGTCCCTACTTTCACCAGAGAAATATTGGAGGGTATGAATTTAGAGGCACCGCTCGTGGAAACATGGGAATGGGGAAAAGTACACAGGTGACAATGTTTTTTAAATGCATAAACATACCTGAAGAAGGAAATTTGCATGCCCTGTGGAGGAATGCCTGCAGATTTTAAAATGTGAAATACCACCGTTGTGGTCTGACAGTTTAAATTAGAAGAATACGCAGCTTTAAATAAAAGGGTGCACCTATATCAAACAATGTGAAAAGCAATTTAATTCTCAAAGAATTCCCGTGTATTAGAGGAGACAAATCCTGAAAATGATGAAGTGTGGCCTATATTATCTACAGTGTAAATGGAACCATAATCCCTAGGGATTGTTGTATTGGATACGAACAATAAGGAGGTAACATTTGAGCTGACTTAATGACTCAGACATAATATAAAGACTTATGGAAACACAGAGGGGCATTTTCAATGCAAAACAACAAGCTAGAATTGCATAAATATAACAGAAGAAACTCATTTAAGTTACTAGAAACGAGCAATGTGACTCTTTTCATAAGACAAAGTGAAGGCCAATAGGGCTGGCTGCACCATTAGACGAAGTGAGGCAATAGCAGCATGTGGTAGATGCTGGTGGGCAGTAGCAAAGCCCCCCAAGCTATTTTCCTGAACCCCCTGGCTGTTGCTCTGTGCTGGAGCTAATCGTGCCACAGGCTTGTCTTTTACTCCCTAAACTAGTTTTCTACCCTCATGTGTAGTGGAGGACACTGCCCTGTTGGCAGCATTGAAGTCAGAGTCAACATCCACTCCTGCAGACTTCTGTACATGGAATGGGAGGGGATGCCATATTGTCCTTTGCCTCAGACAGCGAAATACCTTGGGCTGGCCCTGAAGGCCAAAGTTGGCATGATGGCCCTTTCAAGCTGTTGTAAAATTATTGGTCTTTTGCAAAGAATAAAACTGATGACATGTTGGAGATGATCTGAAATTTGGTTGGTTTGTTTTTTTAAAGAAAGCGTTTATTGGAGGATATTTCTGCAACATTGGCAGGAGTCCAGCTATTAAGTGGGGCAGGAGCCGTACCTATGACCACCTCATGTTAGTTGAGAATTCAAAGTTGATGTTACTATAACACACACACAGAGAGACACACACACACACAGAGAGAGAGAACTATTTTAATACTTATTTAATTTGAAGTTTATTCTGGAGGTACTATATTCAGTGGAGAGATTAGGCCAAGGAATTTTTTGGTGTATTAATTACAGAGGGTTACAAAACGCAAATGTGTACAAAATGTAGTAGAACTTTTGAGCAGATTAAAGAGAAATGGGTGAGTGATTATATTTTATAACTACTACTCTTTCTTCTTTGGCAATCACTCGTAGCCGAGGATGATTGCCATCCATAAACATGGTTTTAACAGTGAGCCCGTAGGTGACTGTGGAGGCCAGTTCTGGATCCACAATGGGGACATAGGTTTCCGGGCGGGAGTTGATCATGGTGAGGGTTTGCCAAGCGTGCCTTCCTCTTAGTACATTTCTCTCTTTCGTCCTGAGTTCAAGTGTCTTCAAAGTCCATGACACCTTTGGTAAGGGCTGTTCTCCAATTGGAGTGCTCGCAGGCCAGTGTTTCCCAGTTGTCAGTGTTTATACTACATTTTTTTAGATTTGCCTTGAGAGAGGTATAACTACTACTACTGGCATAACTCAAGGCATAACAACAACAACTACTACTACTACTACTACTACCTTTTTGGGCTCTTATGCATAATAATGCTTCTGAGCAGTCAGAGAGACAGACTAAGGTTCTTCAATTAATGCAGAAGGCTTTTGCCTAACTTATCAACAGTTCTCTATTCTCTGTATAGCTTGATTAAGAAAAATGTCAAGTGGGATTGGGGATTTTCTAATGAAAAAGCTTTTGAGAACTCTTAAGTAATTACTATAGACCTCAGATGTTCTGCTGTACTAACAGCCTGAGAAGGAGTTGGTTTTCTCTCATGATGCTTCTTCTGGGAAGGAAATGCTGTCAGCTCAGTGGACTGAATATCGATCCAATAAACCCATAGGATTTGTGTTATGAATGGTGACAAGTATCCAACCAAGTCATACTTAGAGTAGACCCATCGAAATCAATACACTTAGGTTACTTTATTTCATTGGGTTTACTCTTGGAGACGACTAACATTGGCTATCACCTCTTGCTGCTTGCTAAATGCAGGTATTCACAATTGAGCTAGAAGGGAGTGGGTGTTACATTTGGAGTACAGAAATGTAATACAGGTAGAGATAAATTTACAAATTAGACTTAGCAGAAACCCCTGATTTCTTTATTTAGTAGCATTGAAGTAGTTCCAGAGGTGGGATGTGCTCTTGAGGCCTATGATTATGTAATTGTATATAGACCCTGAAAGGAAATGTGTGATCTAGGTGCCCTGGGTTGATTGCCATTGCTACACCTACAGCAATACACCATGAAAACTGAGAATTACTGATTGATTGCATTGATGCAGCCCAGTGACAGCCTTACACATAAAGTCTTGGACTGATTATATTGTCATTGATAGCCAAGGTCAGAGAGATTGTTCTGAGAGTATGGTCTTTTAAGAATTGAGGCTAAAGATTTTGCACCTTGTTATCTTTGTTTCAGGGGATAAAGTGTAAATGTTGACGTATACTGTGGAGAGCCTTAATACTAATTAAAGTAAGAAAAGGATATTGTATTAAATGAATGCTTATGAGCTCCCTGTAGAATTACCAGAATGAATGTATGGTGGCAGAAAATAGAGCTAGATATGAACTGCACTCTCTGTGTGGCATTTTAAAAAAGAGATATCACGCCTCCCCTCCATAGTTGGGAATAGCCAGATAAAAACATGGAGAGAAAAATCCCTCTAGACCACTTCTCAGGAATAGTTTACATGCAAGAGATCCAGGTGCCAAAAAGGCCACCTACTATATGAGCTTGCCTGAATCCTGTGGTCATCTTCAAAGGCCCTTCCTATATTATCTTGTTCTCATCTAAAGTGTTGTGGATTGTGACTCTTTTTCCCTTCTTTGTCACATTTTGCTAGATAAGTAAAGGTAAAGGGACCCCTGGACATTAGGTCCAGTCGTGGCTGACTCTGGGGTTGCGGCGCTCATCTCGCTTTATTGGCCGAGGGTGTACAGCTTCTGGGTCATGTGGCCAGCATGACTAAGCCACTTCTGGCGAACCAGAGCAGCGCACGGAAACGCCGTTTACCTTCCCGCTGGAGCGGTACCTATTTATCTACTTGTGCTTTGATGTGCTTTCGAACTGCTAGGTTGGCAGGAGCAGGGACCGAGCAACGGGAGCTCACCCTGTCGCGGAGATTCAAACCATGCTAGATAAGTAAGACACAGTAAAATGTCATCAGTGTTGTCTTGGGTGGACATCGTTAATTTAGGAACTGAATTAATACCTTGCACTTCCAAAAATAATATCATTTGTTTTTATAGCATTTGTGCAACAAAGAACTAAAAAAAAAAACCTAGAAAGAATACCCAAAAGTAATGTAATGTTCTGATAAAAATCTTGAGCATTTACAATGAAGCACATTGCAGACACAGTCACCTCTGAGACTGGAAGTCATTTACATCTTAGAATCCAACAATACAATTTTTAATACAAAGCCCTTTGTGCTACACATTGTGTTGTGCTAAAATGACTAGAGAAACAGAATGGTGATAAGAGAAGAGGGGGCTGGGGGGGGGGCTGGGCTGAGACCCAATATCTTCTATGATGAGATAAACTTTATAAACCTTTTTTAATTTAAAAAAATTATCAGCTTTAGTTGAAACTTGTTTTATATATTTAACAAATTCTTTATGACATCGTGCCTGTCATCAAGGATGGCTGTCTTATTTCCAATCCACCTCAGTTTTGGATGTGTTCATTCATAAGTCCATTCTGTCTCATTTCTGCACTGATCTGTGTGGGTTTCTTTTAAATTAAAACATATTTAAATATTTATTAAAACTTGCACTGAATCCTAAAATGCACATTGAAAACAACATTTTAATACACAGGGTTGAGCAGAGAACTGAAACACAAAATTTGGGGACATGCAAAATCTGAAGAATAATTGTTTTCAGATGTGTGTATTAATGTGAAGGTGCGAATTAGGTAGGTTTGTTTACTAATGAGGACTGAATAAAATGCCCCTGCCCACCCATAAGTTAAATGTTTCAAGGCCGAGGTAATGAAATTTGTAACTGGTGTGACCAAAAATGGAACAACTATTTTTATAACCTGTAATAGGCCAGGTGTATAAAGCGGATGCCACATCTGCTCAGTAGCTTCCACCAAATGGAACAGAATCATGTGGTGTTATTTCTTTGCACCACACTGGGCACATGTATATGTGCAGCGGTGCAACATCTGGAATGAGACTGTTCTTCCCACATTTATTTATTTTTAAAACCTGAATCTCAGTAATGGAGTGTTGACTTGAAAGGATTGTAGCTGGTGCAGAGGCTTTGTGTAGCTATGTACCTATGCTTTATAGTCGGTGTGAAGGAGGACTTGAAAATGGTACCCTTCTCTTCCCAAATGTATTGGATAAAAAGAAAGAAACATTGCATGCTGTGTAGATTATACATACACCACTTTGGCTTATACATGGTATGTTGAGCCAATAACACAGTCTTCATTCTGCACGAGGATATAGCTGCATAATTAAGCTTCTTGAATAGTAGCTCTGTAATTGTGTAAGTGCTACAGTTATTTAACATTTCAATGAACCAGCATTTTACTACACAGCTTTGTTTTATGACAAAGAAAACCAGTTAAATATATCACAGGAAAAAAGGATGGTTGTGAAATTGTACACAGAAAACGTTAGGACTGAGGGCCAATAGGCACTCATTGTATGGACTTCGGCTCGGAATACATGTGAAATAATACTTGTTCACTTGTTAAGTTGAGTTGTATGTATATTTTTGTGTTCCAAGGAAAACTGAGTTACTGTAGGGCACTGTATGTTCCAAACAAGTCCATAGTAGCCCATAATATGTTTGCCTTAGGATCATATTTTTATTTACTTAGTTTCCCCTCCCACCCCCCACCTCCCAATTGCCCATGAAAGAGTGTCTCACTAAGTGTGGCTAATTTGTATTTTCTAAATATAATCAGTTTATCATGTTGGTTTGTGCAATCTTTTAAGTAGCTACAATAACTAATAAAAATTGAATAATTTATATTGCTTGCCTTGATAACTTTTTATATGCAGTTTTTAAATGTAGTTTTTCATGTTTGCATAATTTACATTGGTTTTACGCAAGAAGTATTATGGTAATTTAAATATTGCTGAGGAACATGCAATTATTATTTCACACTATTGTTTTAATAATATAGAGTATTAAAACGTATAGCATAACAGTAGTTCATTTCTTAGCAATAGTTGGAATTGGACACAACTGCTGAGAAAATCTAGTTAACCTTTTTTCCTTTCCAAATACAATTATTTAGAGAAGGGAATAATTTAAAGTGCTTTTAATTAAATGCTTGCAGTAGCCCCCATCCAACCAGGACATGGGGAGGCATGGAGGGGAGAGAATAGAAAATGGAAGTTCAACTGGGTGAGCAGATTTCCATCGCATAAGCAGGTTGCCATCAGAAGCGAATCCTAAGCAGAATATTTTTGTTCATTTGGGCACTTGTAAAAATAGTAGTGCCATTAGGCATTAACCAGAGATGTACTAACAATAGTTGATTTCTTTTACAGAATTAATATTGTTGCCAGGTTCCATAAAGGGTTAGAATAATTGAATCATAGAATTGTAGAGTTGGAAGGGACCCCAAGGATCATCTAGTCCAACCCCTTGCAACGCAGAAATGATGTTATCTAAAATTTCAAGAATGAAGTGCATTGTGATCTGGTTTCTTTCTTTCTTTCTTTCTTTCTTTCTTTCTTTCTTTCTTCTATCTGTGTCTTAGAGCTGTGGAACCATTATTATTTTTTTAAATCTACCTATATGATGGCTTGTGGAATTAGGAGTATGGGGCAGTGTTTTAATCACACATCTGGCTGCCTTTGCAAACCTGAAAATCCTCTCCCAACTCAGAAAGAGAATCAGCCACTAAGAGAGTAGGAGAGAGAAAACAATGGAGAAATGACAGCTTGTGGCTCTTCCTTCACTATGTGCATTATTTCTTTGGCATCCAATTTTCTCTGCCTGTTCACAGCAGAATTCACAACAGGTAGAGCTCTTAGTAGCTGCTCTCAATATGATGAGTGTTGCATATAAGAGAACCCCTTGGGTGGCCATCAGCTTTTTGCCCAGGCAGCATTATTGGCAGAGATGCTAGTGCCCAGAAGCTGCTGTTGTGAGTTTAACAGCTGTGTGTCAGGGAAATGTGTTAGCAGGTGCAGCCTCTCTTGTTGCTGCATCACTTTGACAGCAGAACATATTCAAACACCCCCCCCCCCATTTCTCCTTGATGATTAAAAAGCAATACAAGTACTCTTCGGGTCAGGCGATGGCATCCGTATTCATTGAACTCTTGGTGCAGCTAGACATACAAATCTGTCCTTAAGTAGCTAATAATTTACATTCTCCTGGTAGTGTTTGTGAAGTTATTAATCATGTTGAAGTCACTTGATCCTAATGTGGATGTAATATCAGTCCCATGGAGATTCTGTGGCAGTTTAGCAACAATTACTGTCTGCTTATTATAATGTGTTGCTGGGGGCGGGATGTTACTATTTTTGGTCTTAGTGTGTAGCGTACATCCATTTACAGATATTGCCCTAAAAAAAGGCATATAGATGTTTGTGATTAAAACCAGATTATCATGGAAATAATTTCGGTTTGTACCGTCTTTTTCCTGTACAGTCTTTCTTCATCCTAAGTTTATACTTTGCTGCAGTTCTGCCCGCAACACTGTCATTAATTAAGCATTTAATTATTTAGAGAAACCGATGTTCTCCACCAATCATGCGGCACAATAATAACTGTTGACAGGCAATGCTGGAAAGAGTGCCTGGAGGATGCTAGCAGTATGTTACATTGCCGAAAGCAATGGAGTTTTTCCTATGGGAATCAGAGAACTATACTTAGGATACAAGTGCCTATTTCTCTCAGAATGACTCATGAATACCACAAAGTAATCAGGCTATGGGGTGTGGGTGTGCATGTAGATCCATAGACATTGTGTGTGTGTGTGTGTGTGTGTGCGTGTGCGTGTGTGTGCGTGTGTGTGTGTGTGCATACCCTGGAACAAATATTTCATTAACTTCTCCCTCTTTGCATGATTACCAATATGCTCCACATAGAGATTGTTTTGCTTTATTATTAAGGTGAGAGAGATTTTGTAAAGCTGTAAATCACTAAATGTCGGGATGTGTCTGCTATGATCTGTTGTATCATAATTTTAAGGCTATAAACATTGCTACTGTTCCATTCAGCCTGGATTCCTAAGCTTCAGTCATATAAACCTGGGAGTAAGGCCCATTGAACATCATGAGACTTCCTTCTGAGTAGACATACCTAGGACTGCACTGCAAGCCTTTTAGAGCTGGTGCCCAAGAACTTCAGTAGAAACGTAACAGAAATTAATGAGCAGATACCCCACCCCAGCCTTATCATTCAGACTGTAAGTGATAGGGTTGTCATATCTGTGTAAATTGTGTTTAATAGAGCCATCTACCCTAGTTATATGTCTTTTATATTCATTGACTTAAAGACAGAAATTCCTGTTTACTTCAGTAGGAAAGCAAAGCACGTGCTTAAATCTCTCTGCAGTCAATAGGACTCAGAAATGCTGGGTTATGCCTTCCCTAGCATTCTGTAAAAATGGATGAGGTAAGACACTCACACCCTCAGAAATATTGTGCAGAAGAAAAACTGATGGTTTCTGCTAATACAACAGAACCGTTATAGCTAGCAACAAGGGCTTTGAGGTATTGGGAGCTAACAATGCCTAGCTGGAATTCATCTTGCTTTGGGCTTCAGTATTACCCTTATCCAGTGCTTTTTTCTTTAAAAAAATATTTCATATTCATATTGAAATACTACCCCTCAATGAGGCCAAACTTAGATTCACAAAATGTTTAGGGGTATGCGTACCCCTGTGTCCGAAAAAACCACTGCCCTTATTTACCCAGGGAATAAGCCCCATAAACCACAGTAGCACTTACTTCTGACTAAACAGCATAAGAAAGTGCCCCTTTGCATGGCTTTGATGTTGTGGCAGAATTTTATTTATTTATTTATTTTAAAAACCGTTTTCTCGTCCTCCACATTTTTATTCCAATCTCTTGGATAAGACCCCATCTGCACCATATATTTAAAGCAGTATACTACCACTTTAAAGGGTCATGGTTTCCCCCAAAGAATTCTGGGAACTGTAGTTTAAGGGCACTGAGGGTTGTTAGGAGACGCCTATTCCCTGCACAAGCTACAATTCCCAGAGTTCTCTAGGAAGTGGGGTTAAACTCCTCTGAGAACTGCATATCAGTGAGGGGAGATGCATGTACATGGATGGCGGTTTAAACAAATAAGAAGGTCTTTTAGTGTACAAATGTTAATTTTTTCTGGTTGCCAAAACAAATAGCTGTGTGGAAAACAGAAAAGAAAAGATGTAGCTTTGTCTGGATTCTGAGGGAATACAGATTAGATCGTTAAGGTGTAGCTCATTTTGTTCACTTATCAATGTTTGCATACAGTGGAGTCTATTAATTGAATGAGCACATCAGGGTCTGATACCTGATCTCAATTTGTCAAAGGGTTAATTTTCTGTCTTTATTGATGGATTTTATCCTTAATCCTGTGAACTGACTGAAATTGGCTTTTGGCTGCTTTTTATGTTTGTGTCCTTGGTCTTCAGTATACTAAATAAACTAATTTGCAGACTGTTTAGCATTCTGTTGGCTTGTAGCTGCAGAATATACAAGGGCTAATCATGTTATCCTGGTAGTCAAAGAGTAATAATAACAAATATTTATGCAAGACTCTTACTGTTGAGCAGGGTAGAGATAAGCAAAACCTGGCAGGCTTCTTGCACTCACTCCAATACACTAGGCCAACCTGAGTGAAGCAAAGCAATAGATACTGTGGCAGAATGTCGATTTAGACCTCATAATTAAATGCAAGGTTGCAGTAGATCAAAGTAACAACATGTTAAATATTGGCAAAGATTTACTTTCCTTATCTTCCAATTTAACTGGGTTTGCACCTTTTCAAATATGTGATCCTGTGCATAGTTTGGATACTTTAAAACCCTATTCATGTGTGAGAAATGTGCGTTCTTATGAGATCCAACCTGTTGATTTTTCCATGTGCTGGTTGTAAAGCTAGAGGCTTATTGACTCTTGTATAGTCACGGTATTATATAGACAAGATTCATATATATTTGTTGAGTCTGTAACATTCCAGAAATCACCCCCCCCCAGGCCATATAGTAATACAGTTGGCATGTCATCAGAAACCCTTTTTCTCATGATCTTGTGGTGGCAGAAAGGAAAAGAGCCAAGGAAATCTCCAGAAACTGTTGAAATAAGTTGAAGAGTCAGTTGTAAGGTAAGGAAAAAGCAGACTTAAAGAAACAAATTAACCCGCTTTTCACCACCAGCCAATTCTTTCCTGTTTTGGACTATTGTGCTGAATTTTTCAGCCCTCCAGGCAACTGGTGCCTTACTCTTTTCTTAAGATTAAAAAGAATACAAACTAAAAATTTTATTGCTTCATAAACTATATTGAAAACCTACTCTATGCATTTTAGACAGAGACAGATTAAACCATGTGGAAGCCTCTATGGTTTGGGGGGGGGGCCTCGTGCACATGCTATACTGTGATAACATTGAACTAAGAAAGCTTGGTTGTAATTTTCTTTCAAGATCACATTGATATTATTTTGATACACTGTCATGGGGCCCCTAAAAGTCGTGGGGCCCATAGACCAGTGCCTACTCCGCTTATTTGGTAATCTGGCACTGATTTTAGATCATAATTACAGATCTACACATTCTAGACTACAGTTACAGAGCTGCATGTTTCATAAAGTCAAATATTGTTTGGAGTTCTGATGAAATACTTAACTCATAAACTCACATGTGCCCTCACACTCAAATACAAACACATTTGTATATGAAATAAGCCTTACTTATGTAAATGATATACATGATATGTGAGAAATTTCAGAGAATATATGTTAATTGATAATCAGGAATTGTTATTTTTATCATAACTTCTAATTTTGTTATTGTCAGTTTCAAAATGTGGTGGATTTATTAATATTATTTTCTTAGAGCATTAGGGAATATGTTGTACCAGGTACAAAGGAAAAATAGAAACAGCAATATATTCACTGGCTGGTTGTGTTCACCTTTGAAGAATCTAGTGAATTTTTTTAGGGAGGTATATTTGTATAGATGTGCACAGTGGACACCTACCTACCTATGACAGTAATGCAAAGTGTGGGCAGTCGTTTTAAAAATAATTTCCTAAATACTGTAACCTTAAAGTGCCTTCTGGCACTTTCCAAGACGACCCCTATTTTTTTTGAACCCCAAATTAAGAAATCCATATTTTAGAGGTGCAATAAATCACCCTCAGAATTCTAGAGCTTTTTTTGGACGATCACCCTACTGAACGTACACTCCATCCCAGATATTTGCTAAAAAATGAAAATATCCCCCTGGCAATCAGCCTTTAATGGTTGCCAGAACTGGTTCTGCCAGTTTCTTCACGGCCAACCACAGGAAGGTAAGTAGTGGGATATTTTTTAACCACTGTGCATTCACAGTTTTTGACTAAATACATTTAGCAAAAATAATAATCTTATACATATAAAAATACGGCCCTTGTTGATACAATGCACCCCCCTTTAAACTGATATATTGCTCCAAATAAAAATATACCATATTAGATGCTTTTGAATTATGGTGCTGGAGGAGACTCTTGAGAGTCTCATGGACTGCAAGAAGATCAAACCTCTCCATTCTGAAGGAAATCAGCCCTGAGTGCTCACTGGAAGGACAGATCCTGAAGCTGAGACTCCAATACTTTGGCCACTTCATGAGAAGAGAAGACTCCCTGGAAAAGACCCTGATGTTGGGAAAGATAGAGGGCACAAGGAGAAGGGGACGATAGAGGACGAGATGGTTGGATAGTGTTCTCGAAGCTACCAGCATGAATTTGACTAAACTGCGGGAGGCAGTGGAAGAC
Source organism: Podarcis erhardii (assembly GCF_964252035.2). Taxonomy (NCBI): domain Eukaryota; kingdom Metazoa; phylum Chordata; class Lepidosauria; order Squamata; family Lacertidae; genus Podarcis; species Podarcis erhardii. The sequence continues at coordinate 97,954,600 of NC_138497.1, read as the reverse complement.
AGAAGTGCCTGGCATGCTCTGGTCCATGGGGTCACGAAGAGTCAGACACGACTAAACAACTAAACAACAACAACAACAACAACAACATATTAGTCTTAAATGACGCAATGAATGAATTGGTCTCCTGGTTAATGTCTATTCCAGTATTTGATTCTTAAGCTATAGCAATATAGTGTCACTACATTTGGGTTTGTTCCTCCACCCACACACTACCCCTCAATATGTCCTGAACAATTGGTGTTAATACCAATCAGTGATTGCTGGTTGTGAGACAGAGGCTACCAATTAGCAAGGTGAGAATCACACTCGGCCATTCAACACTGTGCTGCACTGATATAAATAAACACATTCACAAAACTGCTTGCTGCTACTGGCTGAAATCGAATGCCTCTGCTCCGCTTGTGGAATGGGTTTTCATCCTGCAGGGATGCATCTGCTAATTTAAGAGAAAGGGAGGTGATTTCACTGCGGTTGGTATTCAATTACCACGTCTCAACAGCACAAAGATTTCCTCTTGCACAAGTGGACTTTCCCCACTCTGTGTGTGCCTTGTGCCCTCCCAAATCTGCTCCAGCGGGTTGGGGAAACCTGCAAAACAGACAAGGGAGTGCATATGCGAGCAGAGAAAGTAAAGAGGCACTGCGTAGGGCACAATCCTCAGATTCTTCCTTCCGCCCCCACTATTTTTGTTACTGTTTGGCGGGGTGGGGTGTCCCAGAATAGTATGGAAAACAGCATGGGGAGCTGCAGGTGGAAGGGGAAATTGAGAAGAAAACAAAAAACAAAACCCTGCTTCTTATATGTTAGCACAAGGGTGGGGAAGTTCAGACCTGCGGGTCTAATGCATCCCGTCCCATCAAAGGGATTTTAGTGGAAGGGATTGTCTGAAAGCAGCCTCTTTGTCCCTAACAGGAAATTGGTACTGTAAAAGAACATCTTAGGTTCGGTGGTTTGAGCATTGCTTAGTTCATTCTCTGAACACAAATGTGTGTTAAATTTGCAAATTGCTCTCTTTTTGAATTAAGCTACTGTTAATAATCTTTTTATATCATGAAATATGCAAAAGCGTACAACCACAGTAAGAGTAAAGGGGAAATAAGTCAGTCACCAAATCTGTCATCGTTGGGGTTTTTAGGAAATAAAATACTATGATGTGGAAGTATTCTGTGTGGTACTGGTCTCTCTCATCAAGACATGTTGAGTCAGGAATCTTTATTTCCTCTAGAAAGTATGAAAGTTCTAAAAATCAGGGCTTTTCAACATAGTGGAAATGTCTGGACAATATGTTAAGACTGGATGCATCATGTGCTGTGTAACAGATCTGAAACTTATGAGTAATGAAGGCTTCATGCAGAAGAGCCTCTGGACACACAGTGTGGGGCCATGCTAATGCTTTTTTGAAACGTAGATCTGTTCTTGAGCAACCTTTTGTGAGAAGTCATTTATCCCAGTCATGGCAGGTAACTGACAGGGTCGCAGAACACCGCAAGAGGAGCATCACTCCGAGTTCCTATCTGGATGATTCTGCCTTCATGTTAGGACAGACTGATAACAGGTAATAATAATTTGGGTAAAAGTCATGCCCACCCCTGCTGCCAGCTGCTAAATTTAAGACTGAAATATTTCTGTGTTGAAAAATTGAGGGAAAGGTGAAGGGGTGAGGTTACAATAAGCCAGTGCTTTATGAGTTGATGTTTTGTAACCAACAGTTTTGAAAACTGCTTTTTACAATGAAGCTTGATATGTCTTATCATAAGACTACTTCAAATATTTTATGTGGAATCTAAACTTTCTACGCAGCATAATCCTAGTTTACAAATACTCTACCATTTGTGGTTTAAGTGGCATTGCTTAGCAGTTTTAGAGGCTTTTATTGTATTTCTAATAGTTTTATGTATTTATCAGGTATTTGAGCTGGCTCTGCTGAAGTTAAAATGCTTAATAACCTTTCCTAATCCACTTTTCCAGTTGCATAGCTATGAGAAAATGTCATTATCTTTTTGGAAAGGGTTTTTTAGCTCCTTGGAATCTGTGTTGTCTTTGTAATGCTGTATTTCTTTAATATTGTTTCCTGTTTCCACAATTATTACATGTGCTATCGCCTGGAAGAAACAGAAGTACTTTTTTTGTTTTTGTATGGGTTGCATTATTTTCTTTGGGACAGTTTTCATTGACATTGTGGCTATAAATAAATCCACAATGCTGAAGTGTTTTGTACACAAGAAGTTGTTGCTTACTTTCTACATTGTTACCGGCTGATAATATTTTGGTTCCTTTTCTATATAGTAATCTTTTTGTACAAGGCTTGTGGTGAAGGTGATATTAAGGGGGATAGAGCTTAGAGCGATGAAACAAGCTGGGAGATGGCTCAGATGCATTGGAGGAAAACTCCAGTCAAATGCAATTGAACACTGGTGAGGGCTCATCATTGAACCTTCCTAGTGGCAATGAAGGCAGCAAAGGAGGCATACTTTGCTGCCTTCACTGCATCCTCATTGTGCCATCCAGCAGAGCTTTCCTGGTAGTGTGGGGCCTCTTAGAGTCTGGCCCGAAGGAAGTAACAGAGCTGACAGTAGCTCGCTGTGACCTGTTTGCAAAACATTTTGAGGATAAAATGGCTTTCATCCACTGGGACTCCACTGCTGCTGTTACTTGAGGCTCAGGTGGCCTCAGTGGCACCAGCTTCGGCTGGTGGACCAGCTGCACCCCTATCTGGACAGGGATAGCCTAACTTGTGTTGTCCGTGTTCTGGTAACCTCTGGGTTATATTATAGCAATGCATTATACTTGAGGCTGCCTCAGAAGATGGCTCAGTGGCCCAGGGCAAGACTGTTCGCACCAATCCTGCCCTGATTGCACTGGCTGCCAATTAGTTCCCAGGTACAATTCAAAGTGTTGGTTTTGATCTATAAATCCTTAAACTGCTCAAGACCACAATACCTTGAGGACCGCCTCTCCCCATATGAACCAATCTGGACCCTGCAGTCATAATCTGAGGCACTTTTTTGTGTGCCTCCTCCACAAGAGTTCTGGAGAATGGGCCTTTTCTGCGCTGGCTCCCCACTTGCGAAATGCTCTTCCCAGGGAAGCTCGCCAGGCGCCATTGTAACAGAACTTTAGGCCCCAGGCAAAACATTCCTCTCCACCCCACCTTTGGCCAATTAAACTATGGGGGGTATTGCTTTTGTTTGCTACTGTGTTGTATATTTTTGTGTTTTTCTATTATAAACCACCATGTGATCTTCGGATGAAGGGGATATAGAAATTTAATCAATAATAATCATAATCATAATGAGCAATAGACATTTGTTGGCATATTTTTCATAGTTGCATCCTTTCAGGACCTGAAGTGGCTCATTTACTTGTACCAGCAAAACTTTAGAAAGAAAAATGGAGAATTAATTCTTTACTGTCAAGTTGTTGTAGGGTTTAGCTTTGATACATACAAAGACCCTTGATGTGTTAAGAATAGGCTTTAAAAAGTTTTTAGGCTTCTGTAAGGATTTCTTAAATGGTAGCAGATTTGAATATATGTATCTGCTAGAATAACTGACATTACAGAGATGTTGTTTGAGACAGTTAGTGGCTGTAGGTCTTTCAGGCTGTTAGTCATTCCCCTTCTACATGCGTTGATATATCCAAATTACCAGTGGCTTGGTGTCATGTTCTGAGCATTGAAACCCATTGAATAGGTCTAATCCCATCCAGAAACAGAAGAGCAGATCAGGCTGAGTCAGGAGGTGCTGCAGAATAACTGGCATTTCTGTGCTGATTTTGAAGGTTGGAAGATTGTTGTACCAGCATTGCCATAAGGCTGAACTGTTCTGTAACCTGGCCTGCTAATAAGTCGTTCTAAATGTCAATCATGGCAGAACATTATGTGAAATGGCAGGTTTATTAAAGTGGAAGACCACCAGCTACTAATTCAGCATTCTGGAAAAATAGGGGACAATCATCTTCAAGATGCAGTGACTTCCCTGTTTACTTCTCCTCTGATAGAGTGCAGATGCAGGATGAAAGGCACTTTTGCATGTGGATTACCACTGATGCTTTGTGTCTGTGGCGTAAGATATGTTAAAACTAGAAGTGAAGTGTAGCTGCTGATCAGACCACATACAGATGGAAAGATTCCTTCTGTCTGAATATGCGTAAGCGGGTGGGCTCTTCATACTTTGCAATCCCGAAGGGTGAAAGTGCAACCCCACAGGACAGCCCCAAGGACATTTGGCAAGGCTGCAGCATACAGTTTCTGGAGCTGGATCCCAAGGTAGACCTTTGTTCTCTGGATGACACAGCCTAGCACTTGGGAGAGCTGGATCGTATCCTAGGCTTCCCTCAAGCACATGGAAATAAAGCTGAATGCCAAAAACAAAACAAACAAAAAACTAGAAGTGGAAGTTTTACTCTTTTGTTTCAACATAATCATGTGGTAATTGTTCCTTTTGCTGGTTGATTATTGATCGTAGAAATTTTCTAGAAGACCTTACATTGGAAATAGATGACCTGTTACTATGCAGAGCTCATATGCAGATAAAATATTTCCATGCTTTGAGGCATGCTATATAGTGTGTGACATTTTGCTAAAGGGAAATAATCAGTGTGTGTTGTAACTGGACCTCCTAAATTATGAATCACCAGTTCTTGTGTGCTAATGGTAGGAAACATTTCCTGAACACTCTAGTCATGTGGGGAAGTGAGATGATTTTTAATAGCTGCTGTATATTGCAGTTATAAATATTAAATTGTAAACATTTCCTTCAAATCATTCCTGAAAAAACACCTACTCTTTTTTGTCTTTCATTTACCCCCTCAGACATTATGCATACTAAATGCTTAAATGCACATTGTTTTCTGATTTTTTTTATGCATTGTCTAACTTGGTTCCCATCAGAACTGTACATTTAAAGCAGTATCCTACCACTTTAAACAGTTAATGCTTCTCTCAAAAAATCCTGGGAACTGTATTTTGTTAAGGGTACTGGGAGTTGTTAGGATTCCCCTCACAAAGCTAACATTACCAGTGTTACATGGGAAGACAGATGGATAGTTAAACCACTCTAAGAATTGTAGGGTGAGCGGAACGGGGTTTCCTAATGACTCTCAGCACTGTTAACAAACTACAGTGAAACTCCTAGGTAAATGTATATAGAACTGCAACCTTAGATTGAAAACTCCTTGGGGGAAATATGTCTCACTTGCATGCGTAATAAGTTATTGAATGGAAAAGAATCTTCTGTCAACACAAGGCTTTTGAGGGATCCTGCAGAAGGAACAGGGAGTTGATTTTCACTCATTCCCCCCTTTCTTGCAGTTACCTTTGCTTACTTGAAAATCTGATCTGGTGAGTTGGGGGACTCTCTGGAATAGTGTGGGTGATGTCATTGGAGGCTGCCAGGGAAACGGGGAAATAAGCATAGGTCTGTTCAAGAGATGTTCCTCCTGCTGGTGGGAGCAAAGTTTGAACCCAAGCCTATGAAAATAACCATGAATACATGGTTGAGTTTATGATCATTTTCTGCTTGGATGTGCTTTTAGTTTTTCACTCATTGATTCATTCTACAGAATAGGATTCAGAAAGCAGCATATGTGTCTGCAGTAACCTCTTACCCCCCTCATTATCATTCTTCTGAGCTAAGAGGTATGAGCACCTGTAGGCCAGAGCATGATTCCCCTAAACTGGTTCTGGGTTCCCCCCCCCAACCCTCCAGAGCAGATTTAGGAATAAGGGTGGGGGGCATCACATTTTGCAAGCAGACCTCATTCTGTGCAATCAACAACTTACCGTATTTTTCGCTCTATTGGACGCACCGGACCACAGGACGCACCTAGTTTTTAGAGGGGGAAATCAAGGGAAAAAATATTATTCCCACCCCCCAGCCCCAAAGAGCAATGGACAGGCTGCGCGCTTCCTCTTTAGCCTTGAGCAGCATCTTTAGCCTTGCACAACGGGATGGATTGTGCCCGCTGTCCACCGGGGCTGGACTAGATGACTCCTGGGGTTCCCTTCCAACCCTGCAATTCTGTGACCTCGGAAGTTGTTGGGGGTCTCCACCACTGGAGGATTTTAAGCAGTGGTTGGGGGACCATCTGCCTAGCGTTCTTTAGCTGTGATTCCTACATTGTGAGGGGGCTGGGCTAGATGACCCTCGGGTGGCCCTCCCAACGCTATACAGTCCTACACTTCTGCGGCAGGAGATCCACAGCCACTTCACACAATGCCCACTCCCAATTTTCATTGGAGAGACATGTGGCTTCACTGTCTAGGTAGGTACTCCCCTACCTGCCACTCTTCCCTCACCCCACTTAAGCCGAGGGAATTCCTGCCCAGAGATGCTCCCAGGTGAGGCAAGGGTTAAGATCTACCTCTGGTAAATGGCTTTGTATCCCCCCTCTTTTCTCTTCTTCTTCTATGCTAGTTCCTTCTCTTGAGTTTTGTTTAATCTGTTTTTATTGTATACTAAAATAAAAGCTGCAAAGTTTCCTTTTTTATAATATTCCCCCCTCCAAACTAAAACAATCTAGATAAAAACACTGATCCAGAGGAAAATAAGGGGGTGGAGAAAGGACGAAAAAAGAAAAAGAGGTAGAGATAGAGAGATTTTTAAAAAGTTGGCTTCTTTAGCCTCGTGCAGCCTCCTGCGGCTGGAGAGACGTGCTAGGCAAAAGAGGAAGCCCGGGCAGCGAGCGGGATGGATCGTGCTCGCTGCCCGGGCTTCCTCTTTAGCCTTGCGCAGCCTCCCACGACTGGAGAGATTGTGCAAGGCTTTTCTAGAGGAGGGAGAAGGGACTGACTGGCCGCGTCAGTCCCTTCTCCCTCCTGGGGAAAAGCCCGCAAGAGCCGCTCGAAGCTTGTGTGTGGCTCTTGGGGGCTTTTCCTGCTTGCCTCCCCCCCTGCATTCGCTCCATAGGACGCACAGACTTTTCCCCTTAGTTTTTAAAATGGAAAAACTGCGTCCTATGGTGCAAAAAATACGGTAGTTGAATTCCTGCCCATAGGTATTTTATGTCTAGTACTGAGCGAGTTTGTCTTACAAACAAAGTGAAACTCTCCAGGTTCAGTATGTGTAATAAAAATACCCAACCTAAATTACCATATACAGCCAGGCTTCAGAAATATGAAAAGCTTATGAAAACGAATTGGAACCCATTTGTACTCTTGAGGATGATATGATAATAAAAATGTAGATTGTGTGGGCCCAAGAAATGACATTTGGAATCACATCTTCATTCCATTCCTGAGGAAAATAGCATGATTAGATTCTTCCCCCTAGGAATCTTAGCAACTAATCTGGATAAATTAAGTCATTCCTGCTGAGTGTAATTAATTTTGAAGCAAATCTAATGCTTCATGGTGTTTCTAGTATTAGGCTTGCTTGCTTAGATTTTGCTGATTATAAGCGGTATGCTTAAGGTCAAATTCTGCCTCCAGATACATGTGTTTCTGTCCCATTAACCTTAGGGGCAGCCACATGCACATTGATATTTGAGTATTGGGTGGCCTCTTGTGGCTTATGAGACACTGACAGGAGAGAAGGAAACAGAACGCTCCCCACTTTAAACAAGTCTAGCAACAATATTTGTTGTTTCAATTCTGTCTCTATTGGTGCCTTTACTGAAGTGACAAAAAGAGGTAAAGCAGTTGTATGTAAGTATATATTCTGAAGCAGGTGCTACTGTAAAAATAGTATGTATAATTATAGCTTTTAAAGACAGCAGAACTTAAGATATTTTTTCAGGGTAGATTTATTCTGTTTTCAAACCTGTACGACTGCAGTGGAATTTTTATTTTATGGAATACTGAAATAGATAACTTTGAGAAGCCAGTTACAGAAGAGGAAAAGAGAAGGTGGGGTGACGCTAATCTCTGAGATGAGCTTTGCCTCACATGTTAGATTTCTAAAACAGAAATATGGATATATTTCAGTATAACCCTGCCATCCTAACTTTCCCTTATTTTACGTTAGTTCATCTTCCAGTCATAATTGCCTGGCAGTGTTGTTTTTTCTTTATGTTACCATGGATGTCATAGGGACATAGGAAGTTGCATTATGCCAACTCTGATCATTGGTCCATCTAGTTCAGTATTCTGTACTCTGACTGGCAATGGCTCCTAGCCCTACCTGGAGATGCCAAGGATTGTGTGTGGAACCTTCTGCATGGTAAGCAGATGCTGTACCACTGAGCTGCAGTCCACAATGGGGGAGGTGGGGAAGCTACTTGCTGGGGGCCCGGGGTAGACAGCAATTGGTTCTCTCTTCCATTCCAGTGTCATTTTCTCTCTTTCAATCAACTGTCTTTTCTAGGACTTAATTTATTATTTCCTGGAGAGGGCACCATTACATTGCCCTCATTTTGTTCCATTGCTAATTAATGGCAAAAATCATCCAGGAATTAAACCATGATTATGGCTAATGCCTCTTTTCCATCTTCCTAGTAATATTGTTTTCCTGCAGTCATACATAACATCTGTAAAATGTTCTAGCTAGCAAATAGTTTCCTGGGTTTATCTATTAGCAGCCATAGATAAATATTTGGTCAGGAGGCCACAAATTATGACTGGACTTGGTAGCCATGTGTTCGTTTCCACTAGCCAACTTTGAAATTTTAATTTATCATTTGTCCAACGAAGTTATGAAATTTTGTATGTGTGTAAGATTTTTAATTTGAACCTGAGATGCATTCCATAGCTTTTGGAAGGGTTTCTTGTTCCATTTCAAATTGTATTCTCATTAATGCTGAACTTTTTTCAGTCACTCAGGGAGAGGGGAAGAAACACACACACACACACACACACACACACACGTGTGGTACAGGAGAAATTAAGTAAAATTAGGGGCCAGTTGAGAGATATGTGGGTGTGGCATTACTTTTAATAAAACTCAGCTGAATCACCGCAGTAACAACATAGCATTTTAAAAATCCAACTTTAAACTATCTTTATGGATCAGTTCCAGATAGTATCTTTTTGGAGATGAATAGGACCAACAGATGAGTTAATGCATGTTTCTCATGCCAGGAAAAGTTAATACTTGCTAGCTGGGGATTCCTGGTGCTTCTGCTGAGAAGGGCAGAGTGCCTAAAATCTGGCAGAAGTACAGCATTTTTCTTGAGATTTATTGCCACACCAGTTAACTACTAATCAGATACTCTATCACCATCCAAGAACAGACCCTTGGTAGTTTCTTCCATGGACTCATAACCAAGGGTCCTTGGTGGAATGTAGAGAAATGGAGCTATATAGTAGTAGTAGTAGTAGTAGTAGTAGTAGTAGTAGTAGTAGTAATACCATCTTTCTTTGAGAGATTGGACAAAGTCTGACCCTAAACATATTTCTGAATGGACTGTACAATCTTTTTCTGTCAAATAAGTGTTCTGTGGCTGTGGATGATTATTGGGTTTTTATATAATAATCATTATATCATCTGCCATATTTGATGCTCATTTCTAAGATTTTAATTGGCCTCTTAGAACATACAATAAAAATATATAAAAGTGTTTTTGTTAAAAAAATAAAAATAAACCATGTCACCTAGTCAGAACCTTTGTAGGATGAAAACATATGTTCTTCATGCAGAAGGTTTCGGGTTAGATCCTGAACATCTCCAGGTAGGACTAGGAAGCAATCCTTCCAATCAGAGTAGATAATACTGAGCTAGATGAACCAATGATTTGACTTGGTGTAAATCAGCTTCCTGTATACTTATGTAAGTACCAAAAATATACAAATCTATTAACCTTTATCAGGCAGATATTATGGCTCATATTGGTTTGTCTTAGCTTTGAAAGTTCAATCTGGCAACCGTAGCAAGTATGTCCCACACAGCTCTGCCTTTAAAAAATCCTAGACTTGGAGATTTTTTCATTTAAGCACTAGGAAAGGCAACCCTAGAGAAAATACTGCTAATATCAGCACAAACCCACATTTCTGTTTCTCTGTTGGGGTGCTTTCATCTTCAAAGAAGTTTTTTATTGCAAAAAAACCCCTGCCAAAGTGCATACATTTTTGTGTGTGTGAACATGACAGTTTGCTTTGTAGGCTTGTTTTTTCACATTCAGAGCACTCCTGTGCTAAGCCTTTTGTAAGCAGGGCCTGCAGATATGTGGGGAAATAGCTTATCTTAATGATAACTTAAAATATCATAAATAGTAAACCTCTTCAATTTTGCTGGTCTGAAACACTACACAAATTCCTGTTCTTGAATTGCTGCAATTAATATTTACTTTTTCAAGTGCTCAATGAATCATAATTTAAAGGTTCTCATTAGTTAACTAAATCCAGTGCTATTTTTCTAGAAAAAGAGGTTGCCAGAACTCACCATGAACATCTTCCTTGTTCTCTTATAATGGCAATGGCGCCTACCAGAGGGGTGCCGGAACTGAGTTCTAGTGAGTTTTAGCTGGAAAAAAGCCCTGACTAAATCCAATCAAGTTAGAATTCCTGGTGCTTACAGAGCATGTTTCAGGAATTTGAGGGTTGAAATTCCATTTCGGAAGTGCATAAAGCTGTAGATGTTAACTCTTTGAAAAACTGATCTGCCCACCAATCACATATCTCTGTATATATACCGGTAATAAAATTGGAACAATGTCATTGCATAGCCCCCATTAGAGGATTTGTAGTGTCACATCACAATCCTGGATTTGCATGAAGTCAGGACGGGGTGTGGAAGCAAAAGTGAAGGCAGGCTGCAAAACAGCATAGGGCATGGCATGGGAGTGAACAAATAGGGACACTGACCGAGGAAAAGTGGTTTAAAACAACAGCAGAAGTTTGAGTAATGCAGGAATGGAGAGAACTGAGAAGAAAATGGTGGCTTAAAACAATGGCAAATGTTTGAGTAAAATACAGTGAAGTTACTATTGAATATTTGAGGGTTCCACAGCCTTTATCTGTCTTATATGCCACATCTGAAGAATGAAAGAGGGGGACGTTTGAGTACATCAAGAATGGAGAACCACTGAAAGGGGGGAAGCGGGTGTTTTAAACAATGGTGGGAGCTTGGGCAAAGTGATGGTTAGAGCAGCATTTAGGGGGAAATTGTGGTTTTAAATAATGGCAGAGGTTTGAGTAGAGTGATGAATGGGTGACATAGTGGTAAAGTGGTAGTTTAAAGGAAGGATTGAGTGAGAAGGGAGCTTGGGATGGCTCTGTTATGTTAGCTTTATGATGTTGGCTTTTGTGTTGTACCCATTCCTGTTCTTTCTCCTTGTAAAAACATTTTTTTAAAAAATCTAGCAGTGTTTCTCCACCCCCACTCAACTCAAACTTCTACTGTTGCTTAAAACAGCCACTTTCCCCCTTTCAGTGTGTCTTCCTTTTCGCTGTATTCAAACTTGTCCCTCTTCGATTCCTCAGCTTGCTCATGAGTGTGAGTGAGATGTGGGGCCCTTAAATATTCCATGGTCCCTTCATGCACTGTATTTCTAGATTTTCAATGTAATATGGAACATACATTTTGTTAACAAGCAAACACCCATATATGTACAACATCCATCAACGAGGAGTGCAAAGTAGGGATGAAAATGGGATTGAAGATCAAAGGAGGCATGAAAAGAACTGCAAAGCAGGAGGGGGTGGTGACTTCAGAAGGTGCTTAGTAGTTGCAGTGTGCGGGAGGAGGAAAACAAAAGAGGTCACCTTGGGGCTGGTTGGTGTCCAAGAGGGGGTTAGCACAAAAAGAGGTGGAGGCATGGCCATGGAGGTGAAGGTGAAAATGGGTGCAAAGGGGGTGCATAATAGAAGAAAGAAGTGGCTGCAGAAATGGGTTTGGGAAGGTGAAAAGCAATCTTGGTAGCTGTATGGAGTGGGAAGGGGATACTCCAGGGCATGGTTAGGCAAACTAAGGCCCAGGGGCTGAATCCTGCCCAATCGCCTTCTAAAAACGCCCGCAATCTGGGAATCAGCGTGTTTTTGCATGAGTAGAATGTGTGCTTTTATTTAAAATGCATCTCTGGGTTATTTGTGGGGCATTAGGAATTCGTTCATTTCCCCTGTCAAAATATAGTCTGGCCCCCCACAAGGTCTGAGGGACAGTGGACTGGCCCCCTGCTGAAAAGGTTTGCTGACCCCTTCTCCAGGGGGTACCATGGGAGAATGGCAGGGGGCTTGGTAAATGGAGTGAGCATGGGCACAGCCCCAAATATTACCATATACGTTAAAGCAGAGTTACTTGCATGATTCAAACCGTATAATGTGAAGGTGCTACTGGCCTTTAGGTAGCAAGTGAGATTATTTGCAATACCTTTTGAACAAAAAAAAGGAAGGCTCAAAAGCTTAATGTAAATCCCAGGAAAATCTGCCTAGTTAGGGCCAATGATTTAAAACCTATACCAAAGGGATTAGTTTAGCAACTTGTTAATTATGTATCTTTGTTTTTCCTCTAAAGATTTGTTGTATTTTGTAGACCTCAGAGTTCATACTAGCAGATGGTAGGTGGTGCTGTTTTGGCAACATAAGGGGTGGCACCGAGAGAATTGAGATTGCTGTTAGTATACAGTGGTGCCCCGCAAGACGAATGCCTCGCAAGACGAAAAACCCGCTAGACAAAAGGGTTTTCCGTTTGTCGAGGCACTTCGCAAGACGAATTTCCCTATGGGCTTGCTTCGCAAGACGAAAACGTCTTGCGAGTCTTGCGGTTTTTTTCTCTCCCCCCCTTTTTCTAAGCCGCTAATAGCCGCTTTGCCGCTAATAGCCGCTAAGCTGCTAATAGCGCTAATCCGCTAATCCGCTAATAGGGTTGCTTCGCAAGACAAAAAAACCGCAAGACGAAGAGACTCGCGGAACGGATTCTTTTCGTCTTGCGAGGCACCCCTGTATGTGACATAATATTTATGTACCTCACACAACATTGTTCTACCTCCACAGTTGGAGGCTGTATGGCTCTGAATGCCAGTTGCTGTAACCCAATGAGATGGCTGAGGTTAAAGAACTAAATTGTGATGGTGGTTGTTTCTGCTGCTGCTGGGAATCACAAGTGGGCAGAGCACTATTGTACTCACGTCTTGTTTGTAGGGTTTCCATAGACATTTGGTTGGCCACAGTGAGAACAGGATGCTAGACTAGACAGGCCATTAACCTGATTCAGCAGTGTGTTTCTTAACATTCTGTTTATATAATTAGGAAGTGGAGTCCGTGCCACTCATGGTAATGTATTACTTTGTTAAAGTGTTGAAGTTTTGAGGCACTCGATCTGGAAAAAAAAACCCCATTATCTGTTTACACAAAGAGAGTAGAAAAGACAGGAAATTACTCATTTTTATGTTTGTCTCATTGGATTTTTAGCCTGCTTGGTCCTATAGGCTCCATGTGCCTAACACTACTTTAAAACATATACACAGAAGCCAGTCAAAACGAAAGAATTAAACAAGCTCAACAGAGGTTAAAAGCCTATGCCCATTGTTGACAAGTATCCTAGTGGACATTTCCATATCTTTTATAACCAACCTCATTACCTATTTCTACCCCAGGGCAACACAAGAACTCTCTCTCTCTCTCTCTCTCTCTCTCTCTGTGTGTGTGTGTGTGTGTGTGTCACTCCTAAGGATTAGACTCCATTTCAATCTTTCTGCGCTAAATGCTCTGTTCTTCCTTCCCTCCAGGTGAATCAAATATTTTCCCTTTCTGTAGTAGGAACTTGCAAACAATGCCATGGACATTAATTTCCTTTCTTAAATCATTATGCATTGTTATTCTCTTTGGAAACCTTTTCCACTGGCTTTAACAAGAAATTACTTGTATAGGATTCCCTCACCTGTTTTACTAGTAATGTTTATGATGCCACAGCTAGACGTGCCCAGGCATAATTTGCCCAAACTACTTTTACTTTATTGGTTCCATAAACGTTTTTCAACACCTCATTGATCTAATGAACCATCAAGGATTTCCAAGGTGTTTAACAAAACAAAAACACCCTTTGTGTGTAAACAAAACCTATTCTCTAATCAGCCTTTCTTTTTGCTAGATTTCTTCAGTGGTGTCAATGTTCCCATCCTTGTGGCTGCAAATTACAAAGTCAGATGGTAGAAATGTGTGAAGCTGCTGTTTGTAGATAAAATAGTGAAGGAAAATAATAGCCTGGTGCTCCATTTCTCTCTTAGAGGAAGAACCAGAGCTCAGTGGTAGAGCACAAATTCTGCATGCAAAGCAATCCCTGGCATCTCTAGGTAGGGCTGGGAAGGATTTTTTCTGGCTGAAACTCTGGAGGACCGCTGCCTGTCAGTTTCAGCGTTACACAGTTGACAATGTTCCTAAATACTACAATGTTCCTAAATACTGCCTGAAAAATCACAACTCATCTTCATGTGGTCTCCTCATCAACAAGGCGGGTTTCATGAGAGCTGTTGTGTTTTCTGTTCGGTACTATTTCCAATGCACTGAATCTTGATATTTTCTCGATCGGAAACTGCCAATCTGTGTACTAGGACACACCAGCTGACGTCATGAGAGAGATGAAGTGTACAGTGGTACCTCGGGTTAAGAACTTAATTCATTCTGGAGGTCTGTTCTTAACCTGAAACTGTTCTTAACCTGAGGTACCACTTTAGTTAATGGGGCCTCCTGCTGCCACCGTGCCGTCGCCGCGCGATTTCTCTTCTCATCCTGAAGCAAAGTTCTTAACCCGAGGTAATATTTCTGGGTTAGCGGAGCCTGTAACCTGAAGCATCTGTAACCCGAGGTACCACTGTATGTTGAAAAATTATCACCACATTGGATGCACCCATTGTTGTGTGCCGCTTGTAGTTAGGAGACATTACATAGCATTGATTGTCTCCCTGTCAATATAGGGAAATTATAATTTAAATGAATTACAATTTGAAAGAAGAGAGCTTTTAAACCCACAGTCATGCCCCTCCAATGCAGGTGGCAACATGCCCATTTGGCATTGTTGTGCCCCTTCCCCTTCTGCACCAGCTGCAAATAGCACTCCTGGTCCCAACACTGCATGAAGTTGCCCTTGCACCCATTCATAACATCCCTGGGGTGGAATTTTCCTAACACATTCACAGAAAGAGATCATTTCAAGTATAAACGCAAATCTGTTAAATTTCCTTTTTGTTTTACTACTTTTTGCCTCTGGGGTTTCAATAAAAGGACTTAAATTCATGAGTCAAGCACTTAATATTGTTCCTACATTGACATTTGTAGGCACACAGTTTATTTCAAAAGAGGAAAAACTAGACGTAGGTTTGCATTCATTAATCACGGCAATTTAATTAACGAGCTGCCCTTCAAGATGGAGCATTCATGCGGTTCTGTGCTACAGTGCAACTGGAATGAGCATCTCAGGCTGCACTGAATGAGTTGAGAGATGACTCCTTCTTAAAATATGGGAAAGGTCTAATGAGAGGGATGTTGGAGCCCTTTGGGAGAAGGATCCAGAGCCTGTTTGGGATGAAGGACTGAGCCCGGTGAAGAGAAGACCAATGGGTTTTTGCTGGGGGTGCTCATTCAGAAGTTACCTATTTGTCTAATATGTTCCATCTAAATGAGGAAAAGGGGGTGGGGTGGGTAAAGAAGCATATACCAAAAGGGATTTCCTCTGTGACTTCTAACAGCACATACCAATGTGCAGTCAGTTGGGTGGATGGGTGCAAAGTAGAGCATCAAGTAGACTGAAGAAATAAGATGACAGCCAGGGTGGCAAGAGCAGTGTGACAGAGCAAAGCAAACCAGCAGGAAAAAGGACCATCTTGTGGCAGGGAAGTTAATATATTGATTTTTGGCAGCAGCCGGTGCTAATTGGACAGTGGCCTAATTGGTGGCAGCAGTGGTTGCAATTGGCAGGCTGCACAGACCAAGGGCAAAGACCAACTGTGAGCCATGTGTTGTGCTCCTGTGCCCTATTGGGGAAGAGGATTCACTAATAGGATGCCACCACAGATACAGGCCGTGCTTTTTTTCTGGGGATACTCAAGGATAGGCAGTATCAAAATCTATTTTTTAAAAAAAATGTTTAAAAAGCACTGGATACAGGAAAGACATTTGAAGCTGGGGTGGGGGGTGTAAGAGAGAGAATATGGACAGTGTTGGTGGAATTCTGTAGAAAAAAGGTGTTGCTAATGTTAAAATAAAATTTCCACACATTTTTGTGGGTTTCAGCTATGGATGGGTGAATCCATCTATTTTTGGTCCTTGTCACTTTTGCATATGTTCACCTATTTCTTTCTTCTTCATATTCTGTATACCCCCTAACTGTAAATAGAATGTCTTAGCAGTTTACTGCTAAGTCCATCCTGTCCCATTTCCACTACAATGGATAATTTATTGATGTGCTTTTGTGTGAGAGAAAAATCTGTACCAAAAATTGTATTTGAATAGGCGAACATCAAATTCCGGAAGCATCCGGTTTCAACTTACCTGCACTATACTAGTGAACTTAGACCTGTGACATAGCATATTTAACATTCAGGTTAATCCTTCCCTTTATTTAAGATTAAGTATTGAAACCCAGTGCAAGCTTTCTCTTCTGATTTGTAAAGTGCTTCCTCGAGATGAGTAACAGTACTTGCATTAATATGTATAATACTGTAATTGGCATTCCTAATGTGTTGTGATGAGACTTGAAATGGTTCGTTGAGCTGCACACTTTCCAAAAGCTTATTAGAAATGCCTCACACATTTAATGCATGGTGACTTATTATGCACTACATAACCAACTCAGTGTAGAATAGGAAGGGGTGGCTGACTTGATACACTGTCACTGTGGTCTGAAAGCCCTGCAGTTTTCTTTATTTCTTTCCTGCTGGTGTTTCTGCATAGAAAAATGCCAGTGTTAGCAAGGAATTTAATTTATTTTCAGACTTATCAAAACTGATCAAATAATTACCATCTATTAAAGAAGACGCATGAGAGTGCTTTTATTTTTGTCGTCTCTTCATAAACAGGATAATTTTTATGTTTATGTGTTTATATTACTTATTTCGACTAATATTTTAATATGCTATTTTAATACTTCATCAGAAATAGCAGACTCAAATTCACCTTAGAGATTAACCTTCCTGCCAAGCACATTTCCAGGAACTATGGTTAAACTATAGAACTTGCTCCCAGGGGAGGCAGTAATGACCACCAGCTTTAATGACTTTGAAAGAGGATTAGACAAAATTCATGGAGTGGCTATTAGCCAAGAAGGCTACGTCCAGCCTCCATGGCTGGAGGCAGTAATGCTTCCAAATGCCAATTGCTGGAAACTGCAGGAGAACAGAGTGTTCTTGTGCTCATGGCCTGCTTGCAGGTTTCCCACAGGTTGACCACTGCGAGAGCAGAATGCTGGACTAGATGGGCCACTGGCCTGGTCCTGCAGGTGCTTTTTGTGTTCTTATGTTCACCTCCAGTTTTGGAGATTGTTTAGATGGTGGCCGGAGTGTCAGCTCTTTGACCAATGGCTAGCACTTTTCCTCTCCGCCATATCATACCTGACAAAATCCCTCCACCAGTGCTAGAAATGACCCCCATCTGCCAACTTTCTGTCTCTAGACACTCTACGGCTATACAAAAGATTCTCTCTTCCAAGCTCATTCCAAATAGGTCCTTTTGCTAATCCTGCCAGTCTGCATATCCCTACAACCTTTTCTTTTTCTGCTGATCAGAGGCCATTGCATAGAGTTTCCCCTTGACTGCAACATACTCACAAATTTGCACACTCTTTGATGAGAACACCATTAATTTAAATAGAACAGAGAGCAGGCTTGGCATTTGAAATGGTACCAAGGTCAGAAGGGAGCAAGACTTCAGCCAGGTGGCAAGCAGCCAGAAGTGATGGGCTAAGATGGAAAAGGTGGGGTTGCTGGATGGAAGAGGACCTTCTGTCCACAGGAAACAAAGCCTTTCTTTTCAGTGTTTGAGACATAAACTCAACATACTACTGCACTGAATTCTGATGTCAGATTCATAACAGTTTTTTAAAAGACGATTTGAGTATCTACTTTATCCTACTGAGAACATTTGAAACTGACACAGCATGTATCAAGAATGAAGGGGTCCTTTAAATGAACATTCAACCTCCAAATAGTTCAGAATCCCCCCGCCTCCAGCCATAATAATAGGGTTACTTCCAGTGGCAGCTGCAACACCCAAACAGCATGGCTTCCTTGTCTATTGTCTTCTCATGGTAATAGCATCTGTAGATCTCAGGATGGTTCAAAACATAACAAATACAATATAAAGACACAAAATACATAATAAAAACCCAAACCAATAAACCCACAAACCAATAAACCCACCTCCCCCCACCCCATTCCACTGATACCTATAGGTTTATAGGAGTGGTGAATTTCTGACCGTCAAAAGTTTTGTATAGCATACACTTTTCACTAAAATTTGTGCATAATTTAAGTAAGGAAATCATTCAAGAGTATGCTTGTACATTTTGGTGGCTTGTATTGGTATCAGCCCTGAAGTTTCTGTTATGCGTATGATGATTTATTCATTCTGGGTGCTTAGAGAAACATGTCATTGTTTTCTCTCGTTGTTTAAAAAGATTACTTAGAATTAGGAGGAGGGAGAATTAAAAGATTACACTGAGCAAAGCAGGCTTCCTAGTCACTGAAACCAAAGCATAACCTGAAACAGGAATTTTCCTTTGAAATCTTGCCCTGTAGGCAGCATATACAATGGAAACTAAGATAAAACAGCTCAGCCGCGGAGAATTTAAATGGAAAGGAAAGCCACGATGAAATTTGCCAGTCAAATGGCATTCTCAAATGATGCCAGTGATCCTATGAGAGTGCACAATTAACCTTTTTATCAGACCTGTATCAAGTGCCTTGAAGGTTGTGATATTTCTCTGTGGAAAACTAATTTTTGAAACCTGAGGCTTAAATAATTATGTGAAGAGGAATGTGTGATGATTGAGGCAGCAGAGAGATGATTACAGTTGTTTGCCCACTGGATCTTATGGGCCCAGGTATACTACAGGAGAAAAGTCATTCAGAGACTTACTTAACTTTTACTTATCATCCAGTAAAATCTCAGCTCAAGGCCATAATGCGCTCTTTGATCATGCTTTATTGTTACAGCATAAAACTATTTTTTTTCTCTTATTACATTTATACTCTCTTGATTCTTAAATTCTATTAAATGTTGAGATTTTACGTTTAAAATGAGAGTTTTGCAAAACCTCTTGTCTGTAGTGTGTGATAGCTAGGTGTGCCTGCCTGCCAGGGGACCCAACTTGGTCTTGCACAGTGAGGTTTCACTTTCCTCTCTTTTCTATGCTGCCTGCCGTATGACACTCAAATCTGCTATGTAAGCTTGGTGGGTGTCAGGGACTGGCAGGGTGCGTTTGAGTGTGCACTGGGGGGAGAGGGGCTGGAGTCTGCCATGGGAAAGGAGGGCAGTGGTCTTTGGGGAGCAGTACCAGCCAGGAGGCAAGAATCAGAGGCAGGGGAAGCTTCAGAGCTGGAGGAAGAGGCAGGCCAGGCAAGTGAAGGGCTGTGTGCTTCCCCCACCCTCCCCTGCACCACTGTCTCTTAGAACCAGGAGAGAATTGTAGTGGGAAGAGCAGAAGCAGCTTCCACGCAGGTGTAGCCTACAGCTACACGTGCACAGCGTGTCGGGGGGAGGTACATAAACTGGTGGAGGGGGAGTGGTCCCCGAGTTGCTACAACTACTCCATAGAGCGCAGACCTGGGAATAGCTGCCTAGAGTGACGCCAATTTGGTGTATGTAGGTCTCCAGAGCTGTAGAAGCAACTGTAAGTGTTCTCTTTGACACTAAAAAAGCAGTTTAAAATAATGCTTAATGTTTACATGGCAAATTTGGACATCTCCACTCACCATTTGGATGCATGATAAGGTAAGTAAACATCAGGCAGGTTGGGTGCAGATTTGCCCCTCACTGAATAGAACTGCTCCTTCCCTTTGAGGAAGGAGCCAGGAATCGGCAAAAGCTCTCCCCTGGAGGGGGAAAGAGAGAGGCATTTTTTACCAATTTCTCCTTGCTTCTGAATTCCCCAGTGCTACTTCTTATGCTGTTCCTGAGGTCCCTCTGCAAAAACCTCCCATCTCTAGTGACTGGAACACCAATGATTTATACAACCCCATATGTTAGGCAACATTTAGTACATTGCTACTGTAATGATAGCAGGATTCGGACACATAGCAAACACCTTTTATATTCTTAGAAAAATATGGTTGCTTTTGATACTTTGGTTGACTTGTGACTCTGCTATGACAATATATTCATGTCTTAATGTGTGTCTTTGAAGCTATGCATTTATTTATTTATTGGTATTCCTCTTAAAAAGTCTGGCAATAAATGTATTCTATAATGATTGAAAATTAGCTTTGGTGTTCAACTTCAACCCTTCCAGCTTTGTATGATTTATATACCAGCTGGCACACCAAAGTGTTTGATGTGTGTTCGGCTTTTGCTAGGTGACAATTACAAGCTATACAGGGCATGAGCTGTACTTCTGGCAACCAAGGGTGGGGAAGGCTCCATGTAATCGCCAGTTACGACTGCTAAGTGACTACTGAGAAAGCGTGCACAGGTTATGGGATCTGATATCCAGGCTATATATTTGTACAGACTTAGATAGCAGCCTGTGCAGGCAAAACTCAGTTAACATAATTTCAACTGCGCAGGCTACTAAATTTTTATTTTTATTTTTGGCAGCCACCAAATCCATCACTTGGATGTTGTGGCATGGATGTGGACTACACATCCCTGCATTCTGTCTGGTTGTGCTTCTCCAGTTTCAAGCCCTATTGTTACATATAATAAATACAGTGGTACCTCGGGTTACATACGCTTCAGGTTACAGACTCCGCTAACCCAGAAATATTACCTCGGGTTAAGAACTTTGCTTCAGGATGAGAACAGAAATTGTGCAGCAGCGGCACAGCGGCAGCAGGAAGTCCCATTAGCTAAAGTGGTGCTTCAGGTTAAGAACAGTTTCAGGTTAAGAACAGACCTCCAGAATGAACCTGAGGTACCACTGTACTAGATATGGAAAATAATGCACCTATGTTCATTTTTTAGCCCACTGGCTCTTTCTTTTTAGTCTCCTTGACACACTCCTGGTGTTTGAAATAGATTTCTGGTGTGAAGCATTTCATACAAAGGGTTTGATTGATAGGAATGTGTCTGGTAATGAGAATGATTGAAACTGAAACAGAAAAGTCAGTCAACCAAAGCATGGCTTTTTTGTAGTCCTTTGGTGGTGGGGAGACATCTAAGACTACATGGGGAGTCGAAATAAACATTAGGCCTTTTGAAAGCACTATGCCTTCAGGGCACCCAAGGAAGTCCATTTAAGGCTTACTTTGCTCGGCTTTTACACAGATATATATTTATAAATATATTTGACATTCCCTTGAATACACATTCTTCGTTGGAATTCATAATGGAAAGACAGTGCACAGTTAAACACACTTCAGGGCTGTTGAAATCCATGTGCTTAACTGTCTCTCTTTACATTTGGAGGATAAAGCCATTATTTAGGGAGCAGCAGGGGCAACCCAGCAGGTATAAAGCATACCTAAGTTCTATTGAAATTATTTGAAACTAAAGTGCATAGCTAAACACTTAAGCAGGCTGCACCTACCTTGTGCTCAGCAAATGAATCTCAGCACAGTTAATCATGCTTAAAATCAGTGGGACCTGCAGAGAAAACCTAAACTTGTTTACGGAGAAATAAGTCCTACTGAGTTCAGTATTGTTTATTCCATGGTAAGCATATTTAGGACTTTAGCCCAAATTACATGGTGAATTTTGTGTACTTATTTCAGTGTCAAGATTTCATCTTCCAGGGCTAAAGAGAAGGGTTGAAGATACTTCAGTTCTCTTATGGTACAATATAATATGGGGAAGAAACGCTCAGTTGTACAATTGAGGGCAGGACATATGCAGAAGAAGGCTTCTGACGGAGCGCATTTTCCCTATTGGATTGGAAACCACATATGAAAAAGCAGGGACAGCAACTGCCTTGGGCTCCAGGCTTCAGGGGCGCTGTCATGGGCTATCTACTCAACTATCCACTTAACAATTGAAAGAAAGAGTGCAAACAGTTCATCTTCCCTTGTAAAGCTGGCAATGCTAACCTGTGTGGCCAGTGTTAACGTGTGCTTGCTTGTTTTTCATTTGTTTGATTCAGTCAGATCCATGCTTGCAGATTTAGTCGTTCTATCACAATGATAACTCATGCAAGCAAAAAATCTGTCCATGTTGTAAGGAGTGTGCAAGTGTAACAACAAATAAAATCTCCTCCAGATGACCAGCTTGTTGAGTAGTCATTCTAATGTGGGAGATTAGACAGTGCTGACTATTTACTGAACATTTTTTCTGGTTTATTTGTGGGGAGGTTGTGTTGTGTTGCAACAAGCAAATGTTATCTGAAACCATCCGGCACATGTCCTTGTCACTTTCCTTATCGTGAAAAGTCTGGTTTTGGAGGTACTGTACTAAAAAGCTGAATAAATCAGAGCAGGTCCAGAAGATGCTCCACACCTGGGGTGTCATTAAATCTACGTTTGGTCCTCTGTATGTGTGTGTGGCAGGGAGTGCTGAATGTATACAGTAGTTCCTATCCAGTACTTAAGGTGATGTGTTCAGTCCCTGACAGCTAGATTATGGACCACATACACAGTGCTGATGTGGAGGCTGGTTGTGTCAGCTTTCACAACACTATTCGTTTGAATTGAAGGCTAGGAGCTGAATCCAGTCCATCATTTTCTTCCTTCCCTAACTGTGTGATAGGGACCCATCCCCTCTGCCAGTAGGTGACCATTTCTGTCAAAGCTGACACTGCCGTCTATCCTTTTGGCACCCATATGGGCATATTAACATGTGGGCGGCTTGTGTGTGTCTGTATATCTTTGGTTGGGGTCCAATATGTCAAAGTAAATTAGGCTAATTTAATAAAAAAATAACTTCTGCAATCATGTGATTTTGATGGTTGTTTAACTGTGTATTCTTCTACTATTTTTTTTAAGAAAAGGGGGAAAGGGTGCCAACAGAAACCCTGAACTTCAGTGCCAAAACCTGTATTGAATATCCTGAAGATTTCTTACATTATTTTGGAAGAGAGGCACTCTGCTGATGTGTAAAAGACTTTTAAAAAGAATTGTAAATTATAACTAAAGAGTTCTGAATTTCTAATTAATTATGAATGCTAATATAATTGAGTGTATAAATCTACACTGATTTTTGTATTGTATGGAAAGAATATTTTCTGGATTATGCTGGCTTTTCCATCCTTTTTGGTGGGTGATGTTGCAAAAAGCAAGCGTGCTCATGCAAATTAGGACTTCGGTTGAGAAAGCTGTTCCTTATGTGGTTGCTGCAAATATTGTTGCGTAATTTCTCTAGTTAGATGAATTGTAAAAATGGTAATGCTGATTTTAGAGCTAAAACTTTTGTATTCGGGAAGGGATTATGCCTAATAAATACCAATAAATGAATAATTTTATAAATAAATACAATAAATAAATACCAATAAAATGACCAATAAATACGTGTGTGTGTGTGTGTGTGTGCGCGCGCGCGCACACACACACACACACACACAATTTTGTTAGTGGGTTGCTTTCTTTTTTCTGGACAGGCAAAAACAGTGCTTTTTGGGGGGGGGACGCAGGAGGACGCATACCCCTAAACATTTTGTGAATCTTTGTACTTTTGTCCATTTACTGTATTTATTTTCCCCAATGGTGATTTTCTTGAGTCAAAATGAGAGTACAGTCATACCTCGGGTTACAGACGCTTCAGGTTCCGTTTTTTCGGGTTGCTGTAAGGGGTTGGTGCTGCCAAAGCTAGCAGAGATAAAACTCCAGGCTCACAGCCAGTTTCTGTCTTGAAGATTTATTTACAAAGTTCAAATGGTTACAAGAGCTTCAAAGGCATGTCCGTGCCTGTCTCCCTCAGATGCCTCGAATGGCTTTTTCTTACTCCTCCTCCCCCAGCAGGCCAATCGTCGAAAGACCCGCCTCTTACTTCCTCTGTTCAGTGAATAGCTAGTTCCGGGCTCGGAATCCCCCCTCCCTGTTTCTTCTTCAGAGTCAGATGAGAAACTGCTAATAAGCTCTTTCGGCTCTCTATAAGTGCTAGTCTCCCCCCTCGGCTCTCTAGCCGTTTGCACTTCCCTGACAGTTGCAGACCGCCAAAAACCTGGAAGTACCAGAACGGGTTACTTCCTGGTTTCAGCACATGCACAGAAGTGCCAAATCGCAACCCACGCATGCACAGACGAGAGTTGCGAACGCTGCAGGTTGTGAACGTGCATCCCACACGGATCACATTCGCAACCCGAGCGTCCACTGTACCCCCTTTTTTGGGGGGGGGGAAGATAAGCACTGGGTAAAAGTATGTATACAATCTTCTCTTTCTTTGTGTTTATGTAGTTGAATCTACCTTTTTATGGTCATATACTTATAATCTAGTTTGGAACTGGGTTTCAACATTTGTTTTGAGCTATAGGTTAATGCATTCTGGCATTTACAGTTCTTTTGTAGTTCGTGTTCATTATATTTGTATATTATCATTTTATTTCTTTGCTGAACTGAATAGTCTTGACCTTTTCCAAAGAGCCAGACTTTCTATGCCAGAAAATAATTGCCGGTTGTCCATGCTTACTACTTTACTTTTTCTGCTGTGATGTACTTGAGTACAGTGGTACCTCGGGTTAAGAACTTAATTCATTCTGGATGCCCGTTCTTAACCTGAAACTGTTCTTAACCTGAAGACCACTTTAGCTAATGGGGCCTCCTGCTGCCACTGCACCGCCACTGCGTGATTTCTGTTATTATCCTGAAGCAAAGTTCTTAACCCGAGGTACTATTTCTGGGTTAGCGGAGTCTGTAACCTGAAGCGTCTGTAACTGGAGGTACCACTGTACTTGAATTTGGTCTTCATCATAGCCAAATTCTGTAATAATGCTAAAATAGATTCATCAAGCTTGGCAAGTGGGTAAGAGACACTTAGGGTGTTTTTCAGATCGCCTTGCTATACTTTTTGATGAACAAAAAAGTGTTTCTTACCTGTGGCTCTTCATCCATTGCATGGCAATGGTCTCAGTGAGAAAGTGGATGAAAAGTTCTTCCACTCATCTGTTCATCCATTACCTCCTTTCCATCATTAATGCCATTGTTGTGGGCAGAGCAACACACTTCTTTTGTTGCCCCAAACCAGCCACTACTTCCAAGTCTCAAATAATGCGTGCCACCCAAAGCCAAAAGTCATATTATGTTGTTTTTTTTTTCCACATCAGTTATTATTATTTTTTATATAAATATTTATTAGAGTTTTTAAATACAAATGCACCAATAATAAACAATCTTACTTCTATCACAACGTAATTTCATCACTTCTTTGGACTCCCTCACGTCTCCCGCTCCCATTTACATCTTTAAAAGATTTTTCCAAGCAAATTATCAACTTGTTTATGATCTTATATCTACTCAATCAAGTATAATCTAACAATTCTCCATAAAATTTATGTTTTCTTTAATCTCACTTATCATCAAATTCAAAATCTAATTTAGTGGTGGCCAATTTTTTATAATCTAGCATCCTTCTTAACATTCAACCAAATTATGTTTTTGTAAATACATCTTAAATTTCTTCCAGTCTTCCTCAATCCTCTCTTCTCCCAGGTCTCGGATTCTGCCAGTCATCTCGGCTAATTGCATGTAGTCCATCAGCTGCATCTGCCACTCTTCCAGTGTGGGTAGATCTTGAGTTTTCCAGTTTTTTGCGATGAGTATCCTTGCTGCCGTTGTTGCATACATGAAAAATGTTCGGTCCTTCTTTAACACCTTCTGGCCGACAATGCCCAGAAGGAAGGCCTCTGGTTTCTTAGGGAAGGTATACTTAAATACCTTTTTCAGCTCATTATATATCATTTCCCAGAAAGCCTTCACCTTAGGGCATGTCCACCAGAGGTGAAAGAATGTTCCTTCATTTTCTTTACTTTTCCAACATTTATTATCAGACGAATGGTATATTTTGGCAAGTTTAACTGGGGTCATGTACCATCTATATATCATTTTCATTACATTTTCCTTCAGAGCATTACATGCAGTGAAGTTCAGCCCAGTGGTCCATAACCTTTCCCAGTCCTCGAACATAATGTTATACCCAATGTCCTGTGCCCACTTTATCATAGCCGATTTAACCATTTCGTCTTGTGTGTTCCATTTTAACAGCAAGTTATACATTCTAGATAGTACCTTAGTCTTTGGTTCTAACAATTCTGTTTCTAACTTCGATTTCTCCACCTGGAACCCTAACTTTTTGTCATTTTTAAAAACTTCTTTAATCTGAGCATAATGTAACCAGTCTCGCACTTTGTCCTTCATTTTCTCCAAACTCTGCAATTTACAATTGTCTCCATCTTTTTCTAATATTTCCCAATATTTTGGCCATTTGCCCTCTTCTAACCGGGAGAGGGTAGCTCCGCTGAAAAGGGTCGTCCACTACGGCGAAGCGGAGACCCACATCGGAAAACCGCAGGCGGCAGAAGCCTGCGGTCTTGGGACCCGGCGGGCGCCAGGAGCTGCCCCCAAAACGTTGAAGGAACCCTGTAAGGGGCTCCGGATCGCGGAGGGGGTAGCGGCGCTGAGGGTCGTTCCGCAATCAACGGAGCGAAGCCGCGTAGCTGTTGCCGGTGAGCGCCGACCTTTCTTCCTGAAATTTTTGTTCTGGAAACAACAACCCGTGAGTAAATAATAGACTTTGTACAACTTGGGACTTTAAAGCACTGAATTTGGCTGAAAGCGGAGTGATGAAATACAGGAAGTCAGTCTTCCGCTGTCGTTGAACTTGAACGCAAAGAGCTGGAGGAGTGGAGGCAAAGAGAGAACTTTTAAACTAATTGATCTGAGCACCCATTGAACTTTATCTTAAGTGGAATAATAATTTCAAGTGCTGGACTTTATGAGTTTTAGCTGCATGGGGATACCTTTCTTCTCTTGGAGCTACATTTTAAGTAAAAAACCCAGGTGCTGGAGCTGCCTGAGAAATTGAGCTGTCAGTTTGCAGTTTGCAGCTTGGATACTTTGAATCTGAACTTTGAAACAATCTGAGAGAGTCTGAACTTGTTACTTTGAAGCATTTAGATTACCAGTATGCACCACTAGAAACACTGTTGCTGTTAAATACTAAATCCTAACTCTGCTGGAAAATTTTTTTATTGAAGGTTCTTGGACTTTGAAATCTGACTTTATTAACTTTAGTGGAATTGATCTCTTCCTCAGAAACATTTTAAACTCCCCCTAGAGGATTTGGGACTTACAGCAGTGACTTTTATTTTACTTTCCTTTTCCCGGCCCTCTGTTTGACTGTTCCCATCTGGGCCGCTGCTTTCTCATGGGAACAACTCAGCCTGACCTTGACTTTTAGATAACTTTGGAATGAGTGGTGCAAGAAGGAGAGGAAGAGCTAGACAAACAACTTTGACAACTTTAACCGCAGCCTCACAGACACGTAGATCATCTGTGCCTACCTTGCCTTCTGAGGAAGAAGCTGCTTCTCTGCCACGGGCAGGGGAGGGAGAAACTGAGGAATTACAATTGGAAGATATGCAGACTTCCGGGTTGGCGCCATCGCCGAATGGCGGACTCCCTCCGAGCTCCGGAGGGAGCCTGCTCGGTAGGGGCTGGGTCCTGCCGCGTCGGCAACGCGGGGACCCTTAAAAACCATGGGCGCTAAAACCCATGGACATGGTGACTCGGCTGGCACCTTTTGAGCCCCCCCCGACCCGCGAAGGAGCCTTTTTAAAGGCTACGGAACGGGTGACAGGGGGTGTGTGCTTTGAGTCCTCCGCTTCCCCTGCCGAGCGAAGCCGCATGCCATTCGACGGAGAGCGCTGACTTCTTCCATTGGAAATTTGGACTTAAAAGCATAACCCGTGAGTAATCGGAACTTGGATTAAAAAAGGCGAAATTTTTTTTAAAGAATTCGGAACGAGCGGGGGAGGTATAAAAAGGAAGTCAGCCCCCCCCCCTGTTGTAGAGGAGCTAAAGTAAAGGACTTAACATCTAAGATTGAGCGCAACCTTATTTTGATAAAGTTATGAAATTTCGCGATGGAAAATTATAAGATTGAGCTGGAGGAGAAAAGTGGAATTTATTCAAAAAGCAACCCCCCCCCCGGAACCTGGGAGCGTCTTAGTGAGAGCGCCAGGAGAAGACAAGGAGAGGCTTTGACAGCTGTCAAAGAGCTGTCAAAGCAGAAGAACAATAATGAGAACTATGTTACGAGGACTTTGCCGGTTATATTTGCTACAATTTGGATACAAAATGTTTAAAACAAGGAATAATAAAGTTACTTTGACTGGTGGACGTGATCTGGAAGGGAACTGAGTTATTATAATCCACCTAGAGGAGCCGAGGGATATTACAAGTTGTTGGCATCGAATTTGATAGAACTTTTTATCTCCTGGGAAACTGCAGAAATGGAACATTATTTTGACTACAGAGGTTTACACACTAAAGTAGACAATAGACTTATCTATTGAAAATGGAAGGGACTTGGCATCATGTTTCGTTCCTGAATAACAGAGCCTCTGCAGCGGAATTTAGAAGCTTTTGGAATTAGAACATTTGTGCAGGAAAACAGGAAAAGAAAGAGGAGAGAGACCAACAAGAACAAGAATAATAAGAATTGGACAAAGTTGGAAGTGGGAACATTTGGGAAATCCAGATTTGAAAGGTTTAAGAAATAAAATTGGAGTTTTACTCCCAAGTATATAAAAATCTGGATGGAAAAAATGGGCCTTTTTGAGATAGACTCCTTCCAAGATTGGACATTTAAAATTAAAGAAGACTGGTAAAGGACTATGGCTTAAATAAATGTGGGAACTCCAGGAAGACATCAGATGTTGATCAATACGGGAAACGCAACCAGGAAAAGGGGGAGGGATTTGGAATCCAAAGGCTGTAAAATCAAAATCATATTTTATTTTATTATATTTTAATCTATTATGTATATTAAAGGGGGGAACGCGCGGAAGGGAATAGGTCGATCTTAGGAGATGGGAAAATATTTTTAAATAGGGCTAATGATAATAAGGTTAAAATTTGGGATAATAAATTGCTGAATTTATTTGTAAGAATTGGAATACAAGAGGGGGAGGGGAGGGGAAGTCCTGGAAAGATGTTATGGAAAATAAGATCTTAAATTTGGATGTTTTGTTTTTTTATATTGTTATAATTGGAAATTCTTAATAAATATTATTTTTTTAAAAAAAATACAATTGGAAGATATGGCCTCAGGGGCAAGCACTGCTATTTTAGAGAAAATCTTTGAAAAATTGGAATCTCTGGACAAGAAAGTAGAATCTTTGGACAAGAAGGCCGATGAGCAAACATATAAAATTGACCAAAACACAGAATGTTTAAATAAATTAACTGGACAAGTAGCACAGAATACACAAGCAATTGGAGAATTGAAGGAGGCTGCAGGGGAAAATCGGAAATTGGCTGAAGATACCAGCCAAAAACTTGAAAATTTAGAACAAGAGGTAAGACCACTCTGCAAACAAGTAGGTGAACACCAGACCTATCTTTCTATGATCGAACTGCGGAACCGGGAGAGTAATTTAAGGATAAGGGCGATACCAGAAGTGGAAGAAGGCAACCTAGCTGAGTTTTTGACTAAAGAATTCTCCAAATTTTGGAACTTAGAGGAAAAGGATTTTAAAATTATTTCAGCTTTCAGGCTTGGAAGACTTATAAAGAAAGAGAAGCCCAGAGACTGTTTGATAATATTGAGGTCAAAGGAGGAAAGGGACAAGATTCTGGGCCTACACTACGGAAAGTCACTGGACATTTCGGACAAAAGAATTGAGATTTACAAGGACATTCCTAAACAACTGTTGGATCTTAGATCTAACTATTTGGAGCTGACAAGATTGCTAAGGAACAACTCAATCATCTTTAGGTGGGAATTTCCCCAAGGATTATCTTTCACCTTTAGAGGGAAGAAGATTAAAATCAGAACATTGGAAGATAGAGATAAATTTCTGAACGCATACGGAGAGGACCTTCACAAAGGAACTGAGCTACTTCCAGGGCCTGAAACACCAGAGGTACCTGCACCCTTGGATCTTGAAGACCCAGTGAATAAGGTACCACCCCCCGAAAAGTAACCAGATTTATTCAGGATGTCTCTGCAACTTTTGAGCTGGAATATTAATGGTTGTAACATCCCGGAAAAAAGGAGGAAAATTTTTCACATATTAAAAAAAGAACAATTGGACATTATTTGCTTACAAGAAACACATGTGACTAGGCTCCATAGAAAGGTGTTAATAAACAAAAGACTTGGCCAAGAATTTATATCTTCGGATAAAGTAAAGAAGCGAGGGGTGGTGATATATGCAAAAGAGAGCCTGTCACCTAAATTTTTATTCAAAGATGAACATGGAAGAATTCTAGCAATTGAGATACAACATCAAGGAGAAAAGATTCTGATACTAGGAATTTATGCACCAAATGACGAGAAATCGGAATTTTATAAGAAGTTGCATGAGATTATGCTGGACTATCTGGACTACAACAACATCATTATGATGGGAGATATGAATGGGGTCGTATCGACTAACATGGATAAGTCACAAAACCAAAATGTTACAAAAGACGGCAGACTACCAAAGACTTTTTTTGAAATGACAGACAATATGGACTGGATTGACATTTGGAGAACCAAGAACCCCCTGGGAAGAGAGGGAACATTCTTCTCTGAAGCCCAGCTGACTTGGACAAGAATCGACCAAATATGGATAACTAGAGGTCTGGCACCCAAGGTTAGAAAAGTGGAAATCTGCCCAAAGACCTGCTCCGACCATAATGCACTGAAGATGGACATGACACTACTGCCAACCGGTTCCTTTAGATGGAAGATGAATGACAACTTGTTTAGAGATCAGGAGATTATTAAGAAGGCCCAAAAAGCTTTGAAGGATTACTTTGAGATAAACATGAGCACTACGGTGGAAAAAAGAACTATCTGGGATGCAAGCAAAGCTGTGATGAGGGGGTTCTTGATACAACAGAACGCTGTAAAGAAAAGGATACAAAATGAAAGGAAAGACAAGACTCTGCAGAAAATCAAAGAACTAGAGAAGAAGTTAAGATTAAATCCGAAGTCACAGCCGATTCTGAGAGAAATTAAATTCTACCAAGCCCAAAAGTCATATTATGGATGGAAAGATGATTGGCTCTTCCTCCCCAAATCTTCTACAGAGGGTTGGGAAAAACCTAGAACAGATTTAGGGGGTGCACAGTGGGAGAGGGGAAAGCCCCATTGCACAAGCACAAATCCTTGTGCTGAATGCTGAACACTGCATTGGATACAAGCCATAGCTTGCAGCATACCAAACAGTGTATAGCCTCTCCATTTACCTGCTTCCCTCACCCCAATTATCTGTTCTATAATGCTATCCTCTGATATGAAGAGGATTGCATTAATGTCGAGGCAAAATTAGGTGAAATTGGTTGGTGAAATCTTGCCTTTTTCCTGGATTTTCCTTTTCTTCATTATGTTTTTTGGTCATGCTCGAGTGTGATGAAATGTTAATAACTGTATTTTTAAATATAATCTTTAATAATGGTATTATTTTGCTATAATATATCCTCTATATTGACAATCCCCCCCCCCGATGACCACTCCAATCATAGAGCATATAGTTACAGATAGCCTTGATCATGCAGACTTGTTCTACTGAGTTCATAATCAACACTATCTACGGGCAGATTTTAATTTCCTTTTACCCATTATGGTGCAGTGAACTATATGATTTATTTTTCCTGCTTCCATTGCCTTCCTATTTTGTATGGTTATTTACCTTATTCAGAAGGGTTGGTTTGTGTACACTTTTTGAATATCTGTTGAGCATACTGGAAGCAGGCTGGAATCTATTTCCGGTAATGCTAGATAAAAACCTCAATGTCCTGTCATGAGGCACTCTATAGCAAAACTACATTAGGCCAAGGGCTAATAACTGCTTCATTGTATCTCACTATATTTGGCATATTTTCCGATACATAACATCATACCATGTATTCAGGTCTGCCATCATCCGTAGTTGCCATCATATATGTAAAATGATAATAAGCAAAACCCAAAGTGATTGGTGAAATACATGTACAAACCCATACTTAGCTTGGTTAATAAGCCTTGTTTCCCCTTAAAAGCTTTCTAATGCGGCTTTAAGAATGAAGGTGCGTAAGCAAATTGCGGGCAGACTGATAACTGCAATTTGGTGTGCAATTACAGATGCATAAGCTTCACTAAGTCTGTTCTTAATACATCAAATATTTTTGGGGGCAGGGGGGAATATGGCTGAAATGAGCTTCTTTTGGAAGTAGCTTGAAAGTTTCGCCGCCTTTGATACCAGATGTGTTTCTTGTTTGAAACACATCTGTATGAGCTTCCACTAGAACAGGGATTGGCAAACTTGGCCCTCCAGATGTTTTGGGACTACAGTTCCCATCATCCCTGACCACTGGTCCTGTTAGCTAGGAATGATGGGAGTTGTAGTCCCAAAACATCTGGAGGGCCGAGTTTGCCTATGCCTGTGCTAGAATGTTTATACATACATACATACATACATACATACATACATACATGTGTGTGTGCGTGTGTGTGTGTGTGTGTGTATGTGTGCATGCAGCATCCTATAAGAGAATCCCTTTTTAGAGGTGAATCTGAAACCATAGCAGATATTTTGTGTACTCTGTTGTGGTATTTTGCCTGAAGAAGTCCACCAGAGTTTGCTGTATTTCATTTTCTTTTTTAAAAAAATAATAATTATCTTTTTTAAAAAAAAAATAATTATGATTTTCAGTTATATACATTTCAGTAGTTTTACAATCATTCTAACATTTCAAAACTCGACTTCCTCTTCTTTCTGTGGTTCCTTAAATTTATTTTTTTACATTTTCTGCATATTCTAAATCAATTTAACTTATTCCTTTATTCATCCACTTTAAACATACTGGTTTTTCTCCATGGGAGCACGGCGGCTATTTTTGGCACCTTGCTCTTGTGAGATTTTGGGCCAAGATCTCACCTGGGTCTGTGATCTTGTGTGGTGCCCCAAAACATATGTTGTTTTTAATTTCCTAATAACTGTAGTACATAGATACTAAAATAGCCATTTGAAATTGTAATGGTTCTAGGGGTTGCTCGTGCGTAAGCAGGTGCCTATCTCCCCGGCTGGGTGCAAACACCTGGCTGGGTTGCCAAAGTGAACCTTTTCTGTCCGGACAGCCACTCACCCGTGGCTGACTCAATCGCTGGCAGAATCCGTGAGTGGGCGTTTCTTAAACTTCTTCCAGCAAAGAAGTTCTTTGACGCCTAGTCTCCGCCTACCGTCTCTGCGCGGAAGCCTTCTGCGTAGGGAGGGCGTGGGCAACGGAGGACCCCTACTCTCCCCGCTGGTCCCAGGCAAGGAGTCATGAGACCGCCTCGCCACTTCCCCCAGCTGCCCCCCTTCTCCACTGGTGCTACGCTGATTCTCTTCCCCAGAAGATGGGCTCCCGATCCCTGGACGCTCTCTGGAATCCCTCTGGCTTTCGCTCTCCCCCTCCAGTACTGATGGCAGTTCCCTGACAGAAATGTAGCATATCCAGTGCTTTTTTGTGATGGCACTCACAAGTATGGAGGACCAACACCTCTTTTTTTTTTTTTTACCAAAAAAAGCACTGAGCATGTCCAATTAATATTTGGCACCAACCAATTAGTCAGCTAAAACTTTATTTAATTAGCCGGTCACACTTATTACATATTGCAACCCTGTTATATTAGTTTCCATAATAGTCCAGATACCTACAACCGGTCCAGGTTAATAGCGTATGGTGCACTTGAGAAGGATTTCTTTTTAAGAAAGTGGCTCCTGCGTGCTTTTCTTTTATGCATTGCAGCATAGATCACATAAGCACTGTTCATGCAAGGTATTTGTGACACCACTCCAAAGATATCAAAGCAATTATATACATGGTTGCTATTTATCAGAATGTTTACTTTACCAAAGACTTTATGGAAGAGGAAATCCTACTTAGCATGCAGAATAGAATAGTCCCATCCTCTGAGAGTAACATGATAAATAGTTCTTTATATTAGGGGTCAAAAACACTTCGCTACTCCATGAACAGAAATAAGCTTTTATTTGACGTATTTATTACATATTTTACCTGTCCTTCCTCCAAGGAGTTCAGAGTGCTGTCCATGGGGTTATCCTAGTTTATGCCCTCAGCAATTTTGTTCAGTAAAGCTAAACCAAGAAATATAAACTTGCCAATTGCTTTCTGCTCTTTGAGCCAATTTCATTCAGGGCAGGGCATGCTGCAGCCTGGCACAGTTTTACCCACCTGATGTATATGGTATCCCTTCTAATTAGAAGGCTATTGAATATTTGCTATGGAACCTTGATGATACGCTTTTATTTAGAAGATGACCTGACTACATTGTATGGAACCATCCCATGGAAATAGCATTTTAAATTATTTAGCTGAATTAAACATGGCTTGTGCACTTCTGATTCACTTACAGATTTTCCTCATATGCAACTTGGTATTCATTCAGTTGTTCCATTTATATTAAAAGGAAAATCCATTTTAAGCAGCAGTAGTTGCCAGCTACCTTTGGAGCAGTGGCATGCCCTTTCAAACAACAGACACCTGTTCAAAATAAATCTTTAAGCCCATAAATCACTAGCAACAAGTTTTGTTTTGTTTTTTGCTGCAGGTAATCCTCATGGCTCAGCAAAGCATTTATTCTTGATCTTTTATTTTCTCATCTGATGGGTCATTGAGCAGAAGTTTCACACAATTACTAGCTTGACAATTTCTTTAGGTAGCTATTTAGAACACGGAAAAGGCCTGTGGGCAGTTTGGGTTGCAGTTCTGAATGTCATTGTTTCTAATCTTTTTCGGACTAAAGCATGAGGTATCCATGCTGAGGTTGTTTTAGTTTCCTTCAGAATTTACATTTGTGTTATTATATCATTTTAATTTGTATCTTTTTAAAATTTCCTTAATATTTCATATTGACTACTTATTTTAAAAAGACTTGAGGAGTGTGCTACTTGAGTTGCAAACATTTGAATTGGCCATGTATCTGAGAATGAGTCTCAGGTCTTAACTTGGTAGGTGCTAAGAGCAATATATAGCACAGGACACTTAAGGAAAATTTCACTCCTGACAGAATATAAAGTTGGGTTACAAACAGTATCCAAGTCTGATAATCTGTTGAAATGAGGTACTGGTTTGTCATCCTCCCCTTTTCAAGAAACGGGTTTTGAGGACACATGATGCAGCCACCTTGCTGGAGCTCAGCAAGCCCCATGTGCCTGTAGAGTTTGCTGCTGTCCTGGTGCCTAAGTATTTACAGGCAACTCCACACCCCTTCTTATCAAAGCTGTCAACCTTCCCTTTTTTTGCAGGAAATTCCCTTATTCCAGCGCCATTTCTCACTGCTATCCCGGATTGTTAGATATCCCGTAGACTGTCCCCGGGATAGGTGAGACTGCTGATCCCTTATTTTCAAATCTGAAAGTTGACAGCTATGCTTCTATATCTTTAAACCAGGCTGGAATCAGACACCCTTCAAATGGCCAGCTGTCCTATGACAGCCCTACAGATAAAGGACTATCCTTTGTACAGTTACAGATAGGTAGCCGTGTTGGTCTGCCATAGTCAAAACAAAACAAATTCCTTCCAGTAGCACCTTAAAGACCAACTAAGTCAGTTCTTGGTATGAGCTTTCGTGTGCATGCACACGAAAAGGTATCTGAAGAAGTGTGCATGCACACGAAAGCTCATACCAAGAACTGACTTAGTTGGTCTTTAAGGTGCTACTGGAAGGAATTTATCCTTTGTACAGTAGGACACATGGCCACCCTGGGCCAGGGATCAATTAGGCCAGAGTGAAAGAACACTAAAGGCATATTTTGCCACCTGTTTATGTCAATCTTTGCTGATGGAGAGATGGAAGTCTTCTTTGCCAGAGTGGAGGTAGTATGCCTCTGAATAAGGGCTGATAGGATTCACAAGTGAGGAGAGTGTTGTTGTGCTCAGGTCCTGCTTGCCAGCTTCCTGTAGGCTTCTGTTTTTATTTATTTATTTCAACCATTTGTATACTGCTTAACCTCATAGTCTCTCAACAGTGTTGGCTTCTATGAGAGCTGGCCTAGGTGACCCTTTGGTCTGGTGCACTAGGGCTGTACTTACAGAAGAACCCAGCTTTGGATTCCACAGGGTCAGTACTTCACAGTTCCTTTATAGGAAGTTTGCAGTTCTTTAAAAAATATTGACTATTCTTGTTGCTCATACCCATTACATAACATTTGCAGTATCTTAAGTGAAACATGTGTTCCTTTATCAGATGTCACATGGAGGCAATAATATGGTGCAATATTGGAAACTATTTTATGCCTTAACCAAAAAGGAGATTTCCCTTTAACACAATTTATCATAATGATAATGTAGAATCTGAAAACCTCTCAGGAAGATATATTTTAAGGAAGTCGGAATAGAACAAGATGTAGCTGTTTTTCAGACCTGCAATCATTTTTATGTGAAGTGTAGTCAAATCAAGTTATCGTTTCAGGAAGATGTATGCTTGATCAGTCTTGTATTATAATGTGCCTTTTATGAACATATACAAAACATCTGTGATGAGAAATAATGGAATAATAACAGAAAAGTGGGGGACATTCTTGAGGTATTATCTCCATAAATTATGAGCACTGGTATTCTAGGGCTTAGATTGTAGAGAAAACAAAAGGAAACATGAGACAAAATAGATTAACTCATGTGTGCCTGTCCAAAGCAGACAAATATACTCTGTGGCAAATTTCAAATTAGCTAGATGATGTGAATTATTAATGTGTATTAAATCATGTTAACTGTTCTTGCATATCAGTTCTCAATGCTTGGGATATATTGGCTTAAAGTGAATTGGTTATAAACTTGATCTGTTTTGCATTGAACATTTTTGGCTCCCACATTTGCATTTTCATAGAATCATAGAATCATAGAGTTGGAAGAGACCACAAGGGCCATCGAGTCCAACCCCCTGCCAAGCAGGAAACACCATCAGAGCACTCCTGACATATGGTCGTCAAGCCTCTGCTTAAAGACCTCCAAAGAAGGAGACTCCACCACACTCCTTGGCAGCAAATTCCACTGTCAAACAGCTCTTACTGTCAGGAAGTTCTTCCTAATGTTTAGGTGGAATCTTCTTTCTTGTAGTTTGGATCCATTGCTCCGTGTCCGCTTCTCTGGAGCAGCAGAAAACAACCTTTCTCCCTCCTCTGTGTGACATCCTTTTATATATTTGAACATGGCTATCATATCACCCCTTAACCTCCTCTTCTCCAGGCTAAACATGCCCAGCTCCCTTAGCCGTTCCTCATAAGGCATCGTTTCCAGGCCTTTGACCATTTTGGTTGCCTTCCTCTGGACACGTTCCAGTTTGTCAGTGTCCTTCTTGAACTGTGGTGCCCAGAACTGGACACAGTACTCCAGGTGAGGTCTGACCAGAGCAGAATACAGTGGCACTATTACTTCCCTTGATCTAGATGCTATACTCCTATTGATGCAGCCCAGAATTGCATTGGCTTTTTTAGCTGCCGCATCACTCTGTTGGCTCATGTCAAGTTTGCGGTCAACCAAGACTCCTAGATCCTTTTCACATGTACTGCTCTCAAGCCAGGTGTCACCCATCTTGTATTTGTGCCTCTCATTTTTTTTGCCCAAGTGCAATACTTTACATTTCTCCCTATTAAAATTCATCTTGTTTGTTTTGGCCCAGTTCTCTAATCTGTCAAGGTCGTTTTGAAGTGTGATCCTGTCCTCTGGGGTGTTAGCCACCCCTCCCAGTTTGGTGTCATCTGCAAATTTGATCAGGATGCCCTTGAGTCCATCATCCAAGTCGTTGATAAAGATGTTGAATAAGACCGGGCCCAAGACAGAACCCTGTGGCACCCCACTAGTCACTCTTCTCCAGGATGAAGAGGAACCATTGATGAGCACCCTTTGGGTTCGGTCAGCCAGCCAGTTACAAATCCACTGAGTGGTAGCATAGTCAAGTCCGCATTTTACCAGCTTCTTTACAAGAATATCATGGGGCACCTTGTCAAATGCCTTGCTGAAATCAAGGTAGGCTACATCCACTGCTTTCCCTTCATCTACCAGGCTTGTAATTCTGTCAAAAAACGAGATCAGGTTAGTCTGACATGACTTATTTTTCAGAAATCCATGCTGACTATTGGTGATCACAGTATTCCTTTCTAGGTGCTCACAGACTGTTTGCTTAATGATCTGCTCCAGAATCTTCCCTGGTATCGATATCAGACTGACTGGGCGGTAATTATTTGGGTCCTCTCTTTTCCCCTTTTTGAAAATAGGGACAACATTTGCCCTCCTCCAGTCTGCCGGGACTTCGCCTGTTCTCCAGGAATTCTCAAAGATGACTGCCAGTGGTTCTGAGATCACATCTGCCAGTTCTTTTAATACTCTTGGATGCAGTTCATCTGGCCCTGGAGACTTGAATACATCTAAACTAGCCAAGTATTCTTGTACTATCTCCTTAGTTATTCTGGGCTGTGTTTCCTCTGCTGAATCATTTGCTCCAAATTCTTCAGGTCGGGCATTGTTTTCTTTATTGGAGAAGACTGAGGCAAAGAAGGCATTGAGGAGTTCAGCCCTTTCTGTGTCCCCTGTTTGCATTTCACCATCTTCTCCTCTGAGTGACCCCACTGTTTCTTTGTTCTTCCTTTTGCTACGAACATACCCATAAAAGCCTTTTTTGTTGCTTTTAACCTCTCTAGCAAGCCTGAGTTCATTCTGTGCTTTAGCTTTTCTGACTTTGTGTTTACACGTGCTGGCTATTTGTTTGAATTCCTCTTTGGTGGTTTCCCCCCTTTTCCATTTTTTGTACACATCCTTTTTTAATCTTAACTCAGTTAAAAGTTCTTTAGATAGCCACCCTGGCTTCTTTAGGCACCTTCCATGTTTCCGTCTCATTGGTATTGCCTGAAGTTGTACTTTTACTATCTCCCTCTTAACAAACTCCCAGCCATCATGAACTCCCTTTCCTTTTAGTATTACTGTCCATGGGATCTCACCCAGCACTTCCCTAAGTTTTATGAAGTCGGCTTTCTTAAAGTCAAGAAATTGAGTCCTACTATGCTTGGCTGCTCGTTTCCGCTGTATAGTAAACTTCAGAAGAGCATGATCACTCGCGCCTAATGATCCTTCCACTTCTACCCCACTAACCAGGTCATCAACATTGGTTAGGACCAGATCTAAAATGGCTGTTCCTCTTGTTGCTTCTCCCACTTTCTGGACAATGAAGTTGTCTGCAAGGCCAGTGAGGAAACTGTTTGACCTTATGCTCTTGGCTGAGTTTGACATCCAACAAATATCCGGGTAATTGAAGTCCCCCATTACTACTATCTCCCTTCCTTTTGCATGCTTGGCCATCTGTTCCAGGAAGGCATCATCTATGTCCTCCATTTGGCTTGGGGATCTATAGTAAACTCCCACAATGAGGTCACTGTTATTCTTCTCTCCCTTAATTTTGACCCAAATGCTCTCACTTTGGCTTTGAGGTTCTAAATCTTGGATCTCTTCACAGGTATACACAACCCTGACATATAACGCCACTCCTCCTCCTTTCTTGTCTGGTCTGTTTCTCTGAAATAGATTGTATCCCTCCATTATTACATTCCAATCGTGGGACTTATCCCACCAGGTTTCAGATGCCTATTATGTCATATTTAGCTTGCTGTACCAAGAGCTCAAGCTCATCTTGTTTATTTCCCATGCTTTGCGCATTAGTGTACAGACATTGAAGTCCATTAATCATTCCCCCGTGTCTCTTATTTAAGGATTTTTTCCTCCCACCACTAGGTCTGCGTGCTGTTTGCTCCATTTGGTCTATGACATTTGGATGATCATCTTCATCAATTGATAGACTCCTGCCTTCAGGAGCACTGTCTCCCTCCCCCACATTAGTCAGTTTAAAGCCCTCCTGATGAGGTTTCTGAGATTTTTGGCAAAAACATTCCTCCCAACCGTTGTGAGGTGCAGCCCATCGCTTGCCAGAAGTCCATCTTCAAGAAACTGCAGTCGGTGATCTAAGAATCCAAACCGTTCCTGTTTACACCATTTGCGAAGCCAGCTGTTCACTTCCACTATTTTTCCCTCTCTCCCTGGGCCACGTCGTTCAACTGGGAGGACAGATGAGATGACAATTTGTGCATTTAATTGCTTCAATTTCCTGCCCAGAGCCTCGTAGTCTCTTTTGATCTTCTGGAGGCTATTGCTTGCAGTGTCGTTGGTTCCCACATGAACCAAGAGGAAGGGGTATTTGTCAGTGGGTTTTATGATTCCTTGCAGTCGTTCAGTTACATCTTGGATCTTAGCCCCGGGGAGACAGCACACTTCCCGAGACATCTTGTCAGGCCCACAGATCACTGCTTCTGTTCTCCTCAGTAGGGAATCCCCTATCACCACTACACGCCTCCTCTTAGGTCTGGTCGGGGTTCTTCCGTGAGCTGTCCGTTCCAAGGTCGCCTGCACATTCCCTGAGGACTGACTTTGCTGCTCGTCTTCATATACCTGATCGACTGTAATGAGGGAGAGATCCTCAAATGGAGTCTGCTCTTCGTCTTCCATGCTAGGGGAGAGGACCTCAAAGTGATTGTGTATTTCTAAACAATCAGAGCGAACCCTGGGCCTCCTACTTCTTTGAGTCACGTTTCTCCATATATCTGGCTCCTGTGTTGGTGAACTAGCCTCCTTCTCAGGGGAGTCCCCTGTCTCCTCCTTGGTGGAGACGGTGTGCTCTGTTGCTTCCAAGAAGAGCTGCAGCTCTCTAATTCTTTGGAGCGTAGCTACACATTCCTCCAGTTGCTGGACTTTGTTTTCTAAGAGGGCAATCAACATGCAATTGCTGCAGGTAAAGCTGCCTGCAACCTTTGGCATCCTACCATTTATTTTATGAAAATTGTGCCATAAATCAGACTTTTTTTTTTAATGTTCAGGATTTTAGGAATACTGATCTAATTTCATAAAGATGTCCAAAACAGTTTTTGTTAGGTGATTGGGTTGTTGTTCTTTAACAGTTTTTTTAAAAAAACAGTTTTTGTTAGGTGATTTGTTAGGTGCACGTTCTTATTTGGGAAAATGTGTTCTTAGAATTTCTTTGAGAGGCAGGACCGTTGCCAAACATTTCATTTTGGTTTTGATGCACATGTAATAAGTGTAGCATGCAGTTATAACAGGCAGCTATTTTCATAAATGATGGCTTTCTCCATCAAATTACATTTTGACTGGAATATTTGGAAAGAATTGGATCTCACATCTTTTGTCAGATCAAGAGCTTGTTTAGCCATACTGAACTACTTCAGATTATCACATCTCAGTTTAGTAAACTAAAATTTTATTGTGCATATAGCTCCTTTACTCCTTCCTTCTCAGTATATCATAATTAAACTAGGACATCTTCAATAAACCATAACAACTTATTATATATGTCTTGGAAAAGTATGGTTACCATGTTCGGAACAAGCCAGGATTTTAAACCAACTTCAGATGAGAGCATGGACTACTGAGACCAACCTATACCAATCTAGGAACCAGCCTAATATGGGTATCAGTGCTCCTAGCCATAGAAGTTCCTTGAAACTCCAGCAAGAAATTGGAAACCAGGAGTAGTCCCATACGATGAACCTGCCGCTTAAGGGGGAATACAACTCAGATAACAGGTTGTACCCCCGGGTACCACCCAACCACAGGACCTCTGTCTTATCAGGATTAAGCCTCAATTTATTAGCCTTGATCCAGCCCATCACTGTTTCCAGACACCAGTCCAACACCTTCACAGCCTCTCCTGGTAGCAATGAAATGGAGAGATAAGAGTTGGAGAGACTACAGTGGAACTTACTTGATTTTGCCCAGGCATACTTGCTGCTGGCTGGCCACCACCCTCTTGATCACCTTGCCAAGGAAAAGAATATTAGATACTGGATCGTAGTTTTCTAAAATCTATGGGAGCAGCATTGCCTCCTCTTTCAAACTCCTTCACAATATAACCACTCCCCACACCCATC
Organism: Podarcis erhardii; assembly: GCF_964252035.2. Lineage (NCBI taxonomy): Eukaryota > Metazoa > Chordata > Lepidosauria > Squamata > Lacertidae > Podarcis > Podarcis erhardii. The sequence goes on along the minus strand of NC_138497.1, from coordinate 97,912,535 downwards.
CAGTCATTCCTCTCATGCTAGATTTTATCAGGCATGATGGGCAAGGATCAAGAGGGCACATTGGCCTCAATGCCACAAATATCCTTCACAAATCTTACAACAGGTTATTTATTGACTGATCTGTCTGGACCAAGCAGTTTACTATTTTAAGAGCTCTGCTAGGTTAGGGCTGGAGGGGGTTGTTTCTGTGCTGATTTTGTATGAAAACAATGAGCAATCCTGTCAGTGGCCTCTACCCTCTTCCTCTTCCATTGGGAAAGTCGGGCCTTGGCAGCAGCAGCCATGTAATTGGGAAATTCCCTTGGAGCCTTCAGAAATCTAATGGATTTGCTTTTCATTGTTAATATTCAAATGATCTATATTCATGTATTTTTGATAAATAAGAACGTGTAGCAATTCAGAAAAGTGTTCATTATGCACAAATAATTTTACAAGACAATTTGAAGCCCAGAGAGAGCATCTGTATTGATCTGAAAGACTTATTTACAATTATGTATTTACTTCAGTGTGAATTATTCTTGTGAGCTGGCATTTAAACTTACACTCAGGAGAGAAATTGCCTGCAGAAGTTGTTTCACCCAACAGTGAGCAATGCAAAAATTCTATGTTTAATTTTATTTAAATTTCAATGTATAATAGCAGTATTTTTTCAGACTGAGCTCAACACACTGCATAGAAATAGGTTCTCTTGAAATCAGTGTCTTATTTCAACTTCAGAACCACCTTGCCAAAGCGTGTATGTGTATGTCTGTGCACACACAGCCAGGCCTTCCCCCTTAGTTTTCATTTTAGCAGCTCTAGTATAAAACTGCTGCACTTACAAGTACTAAAATGCACTTTGGGAGTTATAGGTGTTTGGGCAAAAATTAATGGGATAACCTGACTCTACGAGAGAGAGATCCAGACACCACATTAGTGAATTTTAGCACTGTAGTCAGAGTGTTTAGATTTGGAGTTGAAGAAGTAGAGTCACCATACCAAAGAATTACTGAAGCATACAATATGCTATAGGAATGTAGAAAAGATTGTATGGAAAAGGATTAGGTTTGTTTGGATTATAGACTTGACATGTGTGACAGTTGCTGTTCTTCAATAGAAAGTAAGATCATTTTGGTTCACAGCAAGTTTCTGGCAGACCACGCATGTAGTTCCTTTATTTCATTCTAGTCCTGACATTATACATTGAAAATACTGTTTTTCACATTGAAAAAGGAAACGGAAACCAAATTATGATGTTAATTAGGAGTGAAAAAAAGTTATTTAGAAATAATCTTGTCTTATTTTCAAATCGCTCTTTTTTCTATTCCAAATAAGCTTCCCATAAATGTCTGTTCAGCTATTAGTTTGCCAAAGTTGACATATAAAGCAGCACAGTTAAACCTAGCATCAACATGTGGCATCCTCAGAAACTACTACAGCTCAAGTGCCTCAGCTGAGCCCACCACTGACGCATTCACTTGACCCTCCAACAGGCACTGTTCCAAGGCATTGCAGGAAATTAAATTGTGGGTTGGCACTGGATCACAGTGCTGCTGCGACTTCCGCTGCCAATACTATCAGCACCACCAAATAAGCTTTCCCTAGGCAAAGGATTGGCTTTTTAACCAGTTTGCCTATACTGAGACGTGTTCTGCTTCAGTAGTGAATTCTGTTCTGTCTTCCTCAGTCAATGCATACTTTGAGCAGAACACAATTTTGTTGTTATTTGAGAACCCATTTATTTTAAACTGCTGATGAATGACTTCTAAACTGTAGCCATGCTTTACTGAAAGGAAATTCCAGGAAGAAAGATTCATCATCTTAAATAACATGTAAAAATGTAAGAAGAGGCACGTTAGATCAAACCAGGGATCCATCTAGTCCAGAATCCTAATTTAAGCTGGTGTCAGCCAGACGCATTCAGGCTAATAACTATTGATATACCTATCATTCACAAATAAAATATTTATTTTGAGTTTAATCAATATAAAGTCTGCAATGTAAGAACAATGTAAGAATTTCTATATACCGTATTTTTCGCACCATAACACTCACTTTTTTCCGCCTAGAAAGTAATGGGAAATGTCTGTGCGTGTTATGGAGCGAATGCCTACGGATGGCGGGGGGATCTGCTGCAGTCAGCAGAGGATCCATGGTTCCCCTTCCTTCCCTCCTCCGTGGCTCGCTTTGAAACAGCAAAGCGGGAGAAGAGCCGCTGAGTGGGGAGGAGAGAGGGACAGAGAGCCTGCTTCTGCAAAGGAGCAAAGCGGGAGAGGAGAGGAGCCGCTTACACGAGTCCGGAGCTGTTTTTTTCAGTGAGCCAGGGAGGAGGGAGAGAACAGCTCGCTAAATAGCAGCAAATTTTTTCGCAAGCAGGCTCTCTGTCCCTTCTCCTCCCCACTCAGCTGGCTAAATAGTAGCAAAGTTTTTCAGCGAGCCGGGAGGAGGGAGCTGTTTTTTTCAGCGAGCTGGGGAGGAGGGAGAGAATAGCTCGCTAAATAGCAGCAAATTTTTTCGCAAGCAGGCTCTCTGTCCCTTCTCCTCCCCACTCAGCGGGCTAAATAGTAGCAAAGTTTTTCAGCGAGCCGGGAGGAGGGAGCTGTTTTTTTCAGCGAGCTGGGGAGGAGGGAGAGAATAGCTCGCTAAATAGCAGCAAATTTTTTCGCAAGCAGGCTCTCTGTCCCTTCTCCTCCCCACTCAGCGGGCTAAATAGCAGCAAAGTTTTTCAGCGAGCTGGGGAAGAGGGAGAGAAGCAGAGCCTTTAAAGGAGCAAAGCGGAAGAGGATAGGAGCCTTCTCTTATACCCCTCTTCTGCATTATTAACAGCATCCTTCTCCACCCACCCCACGCGTGCACCTTGTCCCTTGAGTGCTTTTCCTTCCCTCCCCACTTAAAACGTGGTTACAAAGCACGGATCCACATGGATCCTCAGGATTTTTGCACTGGGTCACCCCAAATTCACCATCAGATCACATAGCATGTCCATGGCTACAGCTTGCACCAAAAAAATCACACACCCACTGTTGCCTGGGGCCGCAGTGGTGCAAAAACGTGGTTACAAAGCACGGATCCACATGGATCCTCAAGATTTTTGCATTGGGCTACCCCAAATTCACCGTCAGATCACATGTCTGTGGCCACAGCATGAACCACAAAAATCATACATCCACTGTTTCGTTTAGAATATTTTTTTTCTTGTTTTCCTCCTCTAAAAACTATGTGCGTGTTATGGTCGGGTGCGTGTTATGGTGCGAAAAATACGGTACTTTTTTTTGTGTGTGTGTTTTAAATCTGCCCACCTCTTCATCTAAGAACGTAAAAGTTGGATGGTTAAAAAAAGCTTGGCTAACATAAAAGGTTGCATAAAAGGTTGGTTAGCATAAACCAATGTTCATTAGTTTCAAAAAGTTCCCTTAGCATAGGTATGGGCATCCTGTGTCTCTACAGATGTTGCTGGACTACAACTACCACCTCCAGCTATGAGCCATGCTGACTAAAGATGATCGGAGTTGTAGTCAAACAGCATCTGGAGGACCACAGGTTCCCTACCTCTGCTTTAGCACAATTTAGTAAGAAGCACCCCATGATTCAAACAGTAAAATGGTGATATCCTGCTATTATCTGCACATACCTCAAGACTAGTAACAGTCCTAAGACGGCTGTAAGTTAGATTAGGTCTTGTGCCAGTAGCTAAAGGACTAGAATTTACAAGTTCACAGTCTCTTTTCTAATCATTATAATTATAATTTCTGAACAGAGAATATAAAACAAAATAAATTGAAAGAGAGCAAATGAGCAGTGAACCTCCATATTTGAAGAATTTATACGAAACAGTGAATGAAACAGCTGTGTGTTAATATTCAGCTGGTGCCATGGACTTCAGGGATAGGATTCAACTAATGAGTCTTGTTAGTGGAAACCCTGCAAAAAGGGCTTCCACTTGTGCAACAGGACTTTCCCCTCGCCCTCCCTAAATGGTTCGGTATGTGTATGTTGGGAGAATTCCTGAAACAGTGTGCAGGTGGAGGATAGGGCAGATCAATCCATTTGGCAACGATTGCCTTACCCTGATGTTCAAATCTTCCTCAAGTCTTCAAATGATTTTAAGAATTTAATTTAATTTAATATTTTGCTTTGCATAGAAAATAAATAGTAAGTCACATATAACGTTGTGATGTGTATATCAGTATATGAGGTTCTCTGCCATTCTATAAATTGTGTTCTCCTTGATTTGCCTATTTTGCTGATGCATACCTTGTCGGATGCTGCTGCTTTTAGAGGGATATCTGTTCTCCTCCCTTTCCTCCTAAAAGTGTGTTAAGGCTGTTCCTGGGAACAGTAATTATAGATGTAAGCAAGTGTACAGATTGAGTGACGGCTGTGATAGTGAAAAAAATTGAGCAAGCAGGGTAGATAACATTTGAACTTAAGTGGGCATCATCTTCTTAAAATTAGGTTCCAGTATTTATTTTACTCCTTGCTCAAGCTAGTGTTGTATAGTGACCAATAGCAGCCCACTTTGAAACCATTTACAGAAGCCTACTGTAGATCTGTTAAAACTGTGTGAAAAGAACACACAGAGAAGCTGTGGAACAATGTGCCCACCACCGTCTGTTACAACCCAGCTTTCCTGCATTGAACAGGTGCTTCAGCTCTTTGTGCTCAATGCAGGAAGGTCTGGGGTGGAACAAACAAGAATGTGGATGATGGTGGCTGCCCCCACCCCTTACCTTTGCCATTTCCACTTTTGGAGTAATTCCTGAATAGGGCTTGAGTTTCAGTGTGCTGGATCACTGAATATTAAAACTATTAATAAACAATGCCAGTTCATATTTACTAGATTATCTTATAGGTGAATCAGTTATGATTAATAAAATAGTGCCTGCCACTTGAGAGAAGAGGCTTACCGATGATTTTCTGCAGCCTTGTGGTAGTGATTATGCAAACCAAGGGTTCGTATTTTAAAAATAAAATTAAAAAGAACGGGAGCAAACAGCCTTTCCTGCCAGCAAAATGTTGCAAAATATTTGTAAGCAAAAAATAAATTCACCTTCAGGTAAGCATTTTAGAGACCCCTGCTATGTGTGCAGTATTAAAAACATATGGCTTTAAAAAAAATTAAAATCCTGTTTTACTTCAGTCACATCATATCACAACTTAACAGGATAATGTTCAAATAGTACATTATTTAGACACTTTGGAGTACATTTTCAAAGGTTAGCATGGGGTTTTAGCCACAGGATTCCCATTAAGCTCAATGGGAGCTTTATAGCTAAAAACCCACACAGTGGCTTGAAAATGTACCTCTGACTGTGTTGAAGATAGATGTGGAGTACAAGTGGCGGAGGCAGGGGTAAGTAAGGGGTCGTGTGACTCTTACTATAGGACTACCATTATGTCTCACCCCTCCTTCACCCTGGCTTTTCTTACAAGTCATCCTCTGTGGTTTCTCTGCCTTTTATTCCCACCTTTTATTGGGGAGGAAATGTACTGAAATAAAATGTTTTGGTGCATGAGCAGCGACTGCCTTCTTTCATTTTGTCCTGTTACGTAGCTAGAGCCCTGTCCTATGATGCTATATCCTCTTTGTCTTCTTAAAAATGCCCTCTCCTTTCAACTCTTATCTTCTCCAGTCCACACATATTATCATTCCTGCCTCCTTAAAATTCTTACATTTGTTTTATTGTTTGAAGTTTACGTCTCTCTTACTCTGTGGCAGCCATTTTCAAATTGTGTTTACAGGAATCCTAGGGTTCCTCAGAAGTTTATCAGAGGTTTATCGGCTATTATATAAGCAATGAGAAATGAGCTTTCCTGAAATGTGAATGGCTTTTCAGCATTACCAAACTTCGCCTGTGTTGTAGTGTTGATAGCGTTCCAGCCTTCACTCTCTTTCCCTCTATGCACACGCTTGTAGAACTTTTGTTCTTCCTATACAGACAGTACACACATTTAACTTGCACAATTTCAGGGTGGAGATGCTCTCATTAGATCTTGCTCACAGTTTCAAGTGGGCAATGTGGAAATGCTCTCATAAGATGTTGTGGGAAGTCATATTGTCTCGTGAGAGTTCTATAAGTGTGTGCATAGAGAGATGTAATTTCAGCAGAAAACTGAAACTTAAGATAGCATCCATTTTAAGAGCAGTTGTAGGTTGCACTGTGTTAAGTAAAATACATTTGTTGTATACTTCAACTCATTTGTGGCAGCTAAAAGTCACTTAGTCTCAGAGCAAGGAAGTTGTAGCACAATTGACACATGCAGAGATAGAAAAGGCCTGTTCTCCCTAGAAGCAGGAAAGAACTTCCAGGGTGGGAATCTGGGAGAAGAAATGGAAGCTCTCATGTGAGAGCTGGGAAGGTCCATTTCCTTTTGGGTGAAATATGGGTTAAGATCTATCTCTGATAAAGGTCTCTGTGTTTTACTTCTCTCTCTCCCCCCCCCCCATTTTCTTTGTTTTCTCTCGCTCTTTCTTGCTTCTTTCTTCTCTATTTTTATTTAGATTAGTTTGATTTTTATTGTGTTCTATGCTGAAAACTTTCAGTAAAAATTCAGATTAAAAAAGAAAAGAACGGAAGGCCATCTCCAAATGTGGCATAAATATAATGGTTCCCAAACTTTTTTTTTACTTATAGACGACTTGAAAATTGCAGATAGTCTTGGTGGACCACTTAATGATTTTTCTCTGTGTTATAGCAATTGTAATTCCATAGAGTTCAAACTGTAATAAACACAAAACAAGGAGTAAAAGAAACAATAAAAATACAATTAAAAATCAATATGAATATCCAATGCAATGAACCATCGCCAATCACAAATCCACAAACACACCTGAATGAACCACAGTTTAGGAACCCCTGCTGTGCAACATCTGGAAAAGAATGCATAAAAATTCCAAGTATGTTTAAATGAGAGAAAAAGAATATCAAGGTTTATATACTATATACACTGGTGGAAATATGAAAATCCACATGATTTCTTCATTGGCGCACATCGTTTTTCAACTTTGAAAAGATGAGCTCTCTGGGAAATTCTCGTAAATGATCACAGAATAGTTCATTTTAAAATGGAAATGAAGGCACAGGTTAATGCAATTTTTTTTTCTTTTTCTTACAAACTTACTGGAATTTGAATAACACCATTATATAAGATACGTTACATACTCTGGGAAAAGATCACACTTGTTTGGTAATTGTAATCTGAATTGGAGGTATAAAGGCAAGGCATCTCAGCTGGAATTCCAGTAGTGCATTTCAGTGTGCAAGCTGCAGAGGGTATACAAGCTGCGACTAATTTAAATTTAATACAGAAGACCTAATTTAATAGAAACTGATCTGGAGGATCAATGGGATGCTTATACAATTACAAAGTTGTTCTTCAAGGTCTAGTTTGTTTACCAGATGAAAAAGTCTAGAAGAATAAAATGACTGGTACTACCTGTAATAGATAGGCCTCATCATCATCAATAATAATAATTAATTTTATTATATTAATAGGATTTCTTATCCATTCTTCACCATAAGGATTCAACGCATGTTGCAACAATATAAAAACACTACTAAATCAGTTGAAAACAATTTACAATCCAGAGAATAGGGATATAGAGGAGCATACATATGTATTTGGGTGGGCAGATAGATAGATAGATAGATAGATAGATAGATAGATAGATAGATAGATAGATTTCAAATGGAACTGAATCATATGGGAAAAGTGAAGGTGATAGTCAGATTAAAGGAACGTAGAGATTGAGTCAGTCCTGTAGTTCCTGTGGACAAACCTGACATAATAAGTTGGGACAGTGCTTTTTTTCTAGACAAATAGGTGCCGGTACTATTCATGAAGTTGTTACAGTAAGTGCCACACTTTTTAACAGCAAAAAAAGATGTGCCAGTACTGCATATCCTTGAGCATCCCCTGAAAAAAAGCACTGAGTTTGGACCCAAATGCTATGAAGAAAGCAGTGGAACATGTCCAATTGACGATTGCATAAATCACTTTTTTATTTCTTTTATTGATGTCATTGGATTGATCCAAAGAGCCACTTGTGTGGACAGAAGGCACATTGATGGAGAAGGTCTCCAATTTCCACCAGTGCCTGTCCACCTGAGCCTCTTATCCCATGTTGCTTTTTAGAATAGGTTTTTGGCTTCAGTGAAAATAACTATTCAAGAAAATCCCACTGCACAACCCTACATGCAATTCTTGGACCTGAGTTGGGCAGAACCAAAATGCAACTCTACTTATATTCACTTGTACATCAGTTATTTTCAATACGAGTGAAAAAGGGAAGTGAAATTTCAGAGAAAGTTATGTAAACAATTATTCTATAATAATATAATATAATATAATATAATATAATATAATATAATATAATATAATATAATAATAATAATATAAAACAATTTTGTTATGCATGCCTAAGACAATGTTTGGTCTTCATGCCTTTTACATTTCCCCTTCTTCGATTTTGCAGTTAGTCTCCTTGTTTTGTATCTATTGAAATATGCGATAATAATTTTTTATCTTAAACAAAGTTCCGAGAAGGCTACTGGAAGTGGCAGCAGTCTTTGCTGCTGCTAACTCAAGACGGAATATCAATTACTCAATCAAAATAAAATGATTGTTTAATTGATATTCCATCCTGAGTTGGCAGGAGCAAATACTTCAATCCAAGTATTCTGTTTTCATTAGACTTTGAGCACCATGACATTTTAAAAAATAAAATATTACTCATAGAATCTTAGACTCAAATTATTTATAAGTAGTTGTGCTCAGTCTGTTTTTGTGAATAAATACAAGAAAAACTATTATCATATCCTATACTTTGTTCTCCATGTTTCTGCAATTTGTATACCTCTTGGAATTCTAGAATTAGTCAATATGATAACTTAATTAATTGTGGATATACTTTCATTGTCTTATTCTCAATTGCTGAGTAATAGAAGATCTGTTGTATCATTTTAAAGATACAACTGCTGCCTAACAGGACACAGATAATTAAGCCCATAGAGATGGTTGCTCACCAAGCTGTCCAATTTTGTTGTGTGGTTAGATAGTGCAAATGAGGTTCTCCCCCCTCTCTCTCTGTAGCTCTCTCCTATTACCTCCCTGTTCTTGATTTACCTTATCAGTTGCCTGGATTTTCAGACCACTAATATAATGGTGACATCAAAATGACAACACTATCCTCATTACCCCAGAAATTTCCTTATTTATCCAGCCCTGCTTCTTCAGCTGCCTGTCTGATAAATTCAATATAGATTCTTCATTGCCATCTCAGACTCAACATGAGTCCTTGTCTTTGCCGTCTCTTACGTTCTCAGCACTGCACTCATCTGGGCACATATTCCTTCTGTATTTACATTTGCCTCCATCTCTTCTTCTCCTGCTCCTCCTTTCATTGCTTTCCATGTGCAAGGGTTTTGATGGTAAGTTTATTGGTGCTTGGACTTGCTTTTCTCTTGGTCGTTTGTGAAACACCACACACGGTTATTGGTACTGTGTAGATAACGTTTACAATAATATTTTCTCGTAGTGTATCTGCAACAAAACTTAGCTCAAGTGCAGATGTTTCTTCTGTATATAAAATTGTCTTCTGTGAATTATAACAAAAGGAAGACATTGAAGTAGAGTCCCTCATTATTTTCCTATCCTCTTTCAACTTTGCCCTTAAGACTTAGCTGTTTCTGGATTTAATTAGAAACATGAAACCTTCTGTCACCTCCCACCCTGTTGGTTTTCTCCTCATTTCTACCTTCCCCTCAGGCCTGCACAGTTACAGTTTTTATTCTTTCAGGACTCGTAGGAAATGCTTGCACAATACCAGATAGATATTCACATGTGACCATGGCACATGAGTCTTTTATGCTTTGGATGCACATACTTCACTTGGAAGGTCAGAGAGTTTTGCCACACCTAATTATTAATTGAACAGGTTAGAATGAGGCATATTAAATGAGGGAGAGAGTGTTTTTTTTCTTAACTGATCTAGTGTAGTTTTGTAAAGTTCCTTAATTTGAAACTTTATTTTATTCGTTTGACACAAAAAATTGACAATGTTCACATGACTCCATACTTTTGAAGTAAGTATTTATTTGCCAACACTTAAAAACTGATGCTGTAGTCAGTGAGGCATCATTCCCCCCCCCAACTGTTCTTCACTCCATTTGCAAGTTTACAAACCATAGTAGTAATTAACTATGGTCAAATTACATTTGTCAGATAAATGAACAAAGTAGAATTAGTGATGGATCATCCTTGCCTCTTTTATTGTGTTTGCTCACATTACTAATTTGCAAAATTCAATAATTCACAATGAACTTCCTGGTAATATGTGTGAATTAAAGATGTTCTTTTATACTACTATTCACAGGGGTGCCGTAGAGATTAATTGAGGGCAAATCTGTCATCAGCTACATGTACCACTTCTATTGCCTTTGGTTGTCTGAATGTCTCACTAAAGGAGAATTTATCCTTCATTTCGGAAGCACTTTGAAATTCTTCTATTTAAAAGGAAAGAAATATCAATAGGGTTTGGGGGGGGGGATAGAGAACAGATCCTGAAGCCTGTTTGTCTGTCTGCCGTGGACAAAACTTGGCCCAGTTCAGAAAACACTCATTCTAATACCCTCATCCATATATGACCACAATATTATTTTGCCACTGATTTGATATTTTAATTGATTTCTGTGACGGTTTTCTATACAGATTTGTTTTATAACGTGTTTAAGTTTTGAACAGATGGGTAAACATATAAGAAATCTTTTTTTTTTCTTTCCTTTTTAAAGGCAGTACGTTGTATGTGTTCTAAGGACTGTCTTGGCACATCATGGTCTATGAATAATACCAATTTGTGAGGATGATCCAAGTTCGAATGAGTGCTAATTGCATTCTGTTCTACTTTTCTTCCACCTGATCACTTTATTTAGTTCTTTCTGCACAACTTCCATTACCCTTCATTATATGTCCTATGGCAGCCTACAACCTTCTTCAATTCTGGTTTTATGTTTATTCTGCTTTGTTACTTATGGATATTACTAAAATGTTCTTTTGCAGACTTGAATGTACTAGTGCTATTGTAGGAGTTTGGGGGATGCCTATTGAACCAAAATCCTCAGGTTTCAGTAATTACATTTGTGAAAACAAAATAAAAAAATTCCTTCCAGTAGCACCTTAAAGACCAACTGAGTTAGTTCTAGGTATGAGCTTTCGTGTGCATGCACACTTCTTCAGATACATTTGTGAAACCATACACTGTGGACAAAACCCTAAGAAAGCCTAAATTTTACACCACCTCCAGGATCTTCACAGGATGGTCTGAAGGAACATCTCCTGCAGTGATGGGACTGTAGCTTAGTGGTAGAGCACATCCTTGGCATCTTTTCTTACAAGTATCCAGTAACAGGTGATATAAAAGACCTTCTCTTCTTTAAACACAGGAGACCCGCTGCAAGTCAGAGTAGACAATTTTGATTTAGATGGATAAATAGTCTGATCCAGTTTCTCTCAATAAAATTTGCCAAAAAAATCTAATGCTTTACTTTTTGTCCATACCCTATGTGCATGTCTGCCCAAATGAGCACAACATCTTACAGCATTTAAAGTAATATCTTTCTACATTGCTGAATCAGCATTATGGATAATCCAACCTCTACAGATGCTTTCAATAAAAATAACTACAACAAAGCCTACATTTAGTTTTCTGTTATAGCAACACTTCCTAATAGTTGGATTAGTTTTTCACACTGTCTCTAGAAATTGTTGTTTTGCCATAAGGTGGGATCTGATCTGTACATTCAACAAAGAGCAGTCTAGTTCGAGGCTACAATCGATCTCTGAAAAGACATTAAAGAAAATGAGTTTCTGAGGTGTTGTGGTTGTTTTTGTAATAGTGAGCAAAACTCACAATTTTCTGTTGTCAAAAACTTGTAACATGCAATACTGTTCTGAGAGTTAGTGCCATACACTTATTTAACTTGGTGTTTTACAAATGGGTTCTTGGCTTCAATCTAGAATATTGATTCAAGAGTTTCTAATAACCTAAAACAATTACTACCTGTTCTTTCTTGCAAATGCAATTTCAGATTAAAACAAATCTGGATGCATCATGCAATCACTAAAATCAAGACACATAGTTAAAAGCAGCCAGTTAAAATAGAGATAAGCACTGGTGTTTATTATTTGTACATGGATATCTGCATTGAAGGGGGTTAGACTATATCACGCTTGGGATCCTTTCCAACTCTACTGTTTTGTGATTCTATGACCTATGTTTCTGCTATCACTTGAATCAGGGATGAGAAACCCGTGGCCTTCTAGATATTGCTGAACTACATTTGCCATTACCCCTGATGACTAGCTAATTGAGAGTCCGACAATAGATAGAGATCCCAGTTTCTCAACCCTTGACTTCTATTAATGGAAATGTTATATTGCAGTAGAAGGCAGTAAAGGAAGCTTCATGTCTACATAAAATGATGTACAGATGTTAGTGGCTCCAAAACTGAAATTTGTGGGGCCAACAATGGGTTTGCAGCCAGGCTGTACTTACATGAAGGTATGATTCATGTAAATGCTATGCATACTTACATAATGGCACCAGCACTTTTTGGAGCTAATTCCATACCTCTGTTTGTCAGAACAGCTTTCGTTTGGATTTGCCAGCTCAAATAAATAATGTTTCACCAGCAGTGCTGGTGCCAGGCTATTTTGCACTCTAGGCAAGCCTAACTACTTGCACACGCACCCCCCCCCAAAAAAAAGAAAATTGGTAACTTCAATTTTCAAAAGCAAATGTCTGGCAGAAAAAAATGAAAAACACAAAACTTCAAACTGCTAAAATTATTGTAAATTGCAAGAATAAGTAACATAACCCTCATTGCACTTCAAAAATAATAAATTTCTTTATAAAATAAAAGCAAAATATTATCAGAACTTTATAAAAAAAACCTAATCTGTATAAAGCTGTGCCCCTCGGTCTGTACCCTTGGCGGCTGCTTGCTTGGCCTAATGATAGCATTAGCCATGTCAGTGTGACAGAAAGCTCAGCTAGGCCAGAGTTTGTAGGTGCAGTGCAGTGGAATTCCACCAGGGGGCTGGGCTGGGGCTTCTCTCTGATTAGCTGTGGGTACAGCTGGCCAAAGGCAGGTGGAGATAGCACTTTTGGAGGGAAAAAGGAAAGGCATTTGGAGGGTTTGGTTCTGGTCAGGAGGATAGCTCCTGAGCTTTGTGTGTAAAATCCACTCTTGAGGAAAACATGTAGAGATTGAAAGACAGTGACGGGTGTCTTTTAAGAGTATTCAGACAAGAGAAAATTAGGAAGCTGAACTGGAGACAGGAAAAGTGGAAGTGTGAGGAAACACTCTTACTTGGGCCTCATTTCAGTCAGAAGGGGAGTGAGTTTCTGAAAACAGCAGAATCCCCAACCAGTTAGGAGGGGTGTGGTGATCCCCTGGATCCTGTTATATTATTAGAGGAGCCTCAGGATTGTGATTTATAAAAGGCTTGGAAACTAACAGAAAGCACCACCTTGTTTAAGAACCAAAGTATTAAGCTGTGACACCAATAAGTTTAAGGAACTGAAGTGAAAAGAAGCTGTGCAGTTATCATCTTGTTTCAAAGCCTATAATGTCCACTGAATTTAATATAAATAAGTTTACTGAAATAATTTTATCTCCTGACACATCCTTAGTTTTACCAAAATAAACCCTTTCACTGTTTAACTCCTGTAAGTTTCCAAGAGTCAAAGTTTTCTTCATAAAAAAAAACCACAGTAGTTAAGAGGGGCTTTGCCTCAGTCAGCTACAAGCTTAATAAGGTTAAGCTGCTACCATGCTTGAACTGACTCTTGTTTTAATGTGCCTTTTAAGCCTCTACAATAGTATTAATGTGCTGTTGGAAAATCAGCATATAATTACGTTTTAATACAAGTTTGTGAAGCTACATGCAGAAGTATGCTCCATGGTATTTTATTTTATTTTATTTTATTTTATTTTATTTTATTTTATTTTATTTTATTTTATTTTATTTTATTTTATTTTATTTTATTTTATTTTATTTTATTTTATTTTATTTTATGGAGGGTATATTAGGGAAGAAAAAGATTTGGAATGAGAAAGGGCTCTGAATAAAGTCAAGATATAAAACACAAATGATTCCAATCTGCTGCTGAGAAATTGTTCTCCTGTCTGAACTGAAGATGATACTTGGTTTATTTTTGTTCACATTTGGTCAACAGATGGTGTAACTGTACTAGCTGCATTCGGGCGGATGAAAAGTATGCATATCGTAAATAATGATTATACTAAAAATAACAATTTCCACTGGACATCTGATTAGAATGAATTTCTTGCAATGGGAAGCAGGATAAATGTCAATTTAATGTAAAGCACTAAACAAATTCAAATGTTATCAAAAGTAGCTATATTTAATTCTGACTGGTATGATAGATGAGGCCTAAATTCCCAAAGAATATTGCATGCTGGAAATAAGCAGTGGAAGGCCATTACTTTAGTGTGCTACTTGTGAGCAGCAGAACTCTTCTGTCTCTAGAATAGAAAGGGTGATTGGTCTTACCTGAAGTGTAGATTTGATAGGTTCTGAGGACATGAATGGACCCTGGTCTGACCCAACATGTGATTCCAAGGTTTTTGTCACTTGAAAAAAACCTTCAAATTCTATTTCAAAGGAGGTTGTGACTAAACATTAGGAAAAACTTTCTGAAAGTAAGAGATGTTTGACAGTGGAAGATGGTGGACACTCCTTTAGTGGAGGTTTTTTAACAGATGTTGGACGGCCATCTGCCAGGGCTTATTTGGTTGTGATTCCTGCATTGCAGGGAGTTGGACCAGATGACCCTTGGGTTCCCTCTCAACTTTTTGATTCTGTTCTCTGTATTGGCAGCCAGAGTACAAGTAGAGTACTGAACAGAGTATCGGGTTTCAATCAGGAACCCTCAATTCAGTGCCTTGTTCAGCTCGCCAGTGCTTATTTGTGTTTATGGAGTCATAGTGAAAAAAACTTTGTTGTCCTAATGATAGATGGCACTGGCCCTGTATGATAGGGATACTCAGGAGTATTGAGCATTTAGGAGCATCGTTTTATGCTTTGCCACAAAAATGCCCCTGAAACTAGCAGAATCTTTTATAAATAATAATTTTGCATTAGTGGGTGGGGTGGAGGCATTTACCTAACCTCCTGGTGGGTGAGTTGCTGCTCAGTGGGTGGAAGAGGGGACAGGTGAGGCAGTGGGGAGGGCGGCATGTTGCATGTACACCAGCAGGATAGCCAGAGTGCAGCTGCATTTGCCTTGCCCCTGCCCCCCCCCGGTAGATAATAGTGATTCTTCACTAGGAGGTCAAGTGAGCACCTCTGCCCCACTACACCCTTCATATAACAGCTGCTATAATTACGGCTTTCTAATTTTTAATATGTTTCTCAACTTGAGCGAGGTGATTGGTTGTACAAAAGAACTACAGTGGTACCTCGGGTTAAGTACTTAATTCGTTCCGGAGATCCATTCTCAACCTGAAACTGTTCTTAACCTGAAGCACTACTTTAGCTAATGGGGCCTGCCGCCCTGCTGGAGCACGATTTCTGTTCTCATCCTGAAGCAAAGTTCTTAACCTGAGGTACTATTTCTATTAGCGGAGTCTGTAACCTGAAGTGTATGTAACCTGAAGCTTATGTAACCCGAGGTACCACTGTACATCCCACGGCTCATAACTTCAGGTGGAATCCGTCTGGTGTCCTTGCACTCATGATTGAGCTTTTGAAGAAGGGAGGATGGTTACTTTTTGACACTATTCCCTTCCCTCTGAGTAGCCCCATGCTGCTTCCCACCAGGTTCTTGAGGATCTCCCAATGGTCTGGAGCTGCTTTCCATTAGTGGGCACCACTGTTGGATAGGGGGTGAAGCATATTGATGATAAAAATAAAGAAAAATGCTGTATTTGTTTCATATTTTGCATGATATGTGCCTGCATATGTACATTCACAGACATGAAACAATATGTTCTTCCTTTGACTGAAAAACAGTACTTTAAATGATCCCTCTACAATGAGATTATTTATTACAAATTCTATCCCTTCTCCCCCACCCCTTGTCCACAGAATGGAAGAAACGGTGAGAAATCTACTGCAACGTCAAGGATCACCAGAGGCAAACAGTGAAAAACCTGTTACTGTAATAAAAGCTTATCAGGTAATACTGATATCAGTAAGCTCAATTGTCCGCTTATGGTAACTGATATAATAATTGGATAATATAATGTGTATGGTTGGAGGCAGATGATTTAGGCTTTGATACAAAGTTTCATCTTCAGATGTTTGTCAAAAATATATTTGAGGCAGAAAGTACCCTTTAAGAAGACTAGCCACAAAGTGTGTACTAAGTGAGAAAGAGGCAAGGTGTTGGCCACGGGAACCACAGAAGTGTATTAAAATACAGCCGAGGAAGAGGTGATTAAAAGTGACGCTTAGAACTGTTACCTCTCCGAAAGGCTGTTTCTCAGAGCTATCAGAAGTCATGATTTTTTGAGACTGCATGACAAGGAAAGGGAAAGGCAATTTTGACATGTGGAGAATAGAGAGAGAAAGAGGGAAAGGAAGGCAGACAGATGGGGAAAGTATGCATGGAGACAGAGGGGAATTAACGTGACGGCTGGGCAAAGACAGGAGGTAGCTGTGAAGAACTCTTCAGCGCTTTCACATGAACATGTATTTTAAGTTTATTAATATCTCTGTGTGTGAAGTGCATGCATGCAGATGCTCATGGGGATGTGGGGCTTGCGGCAAATGCATGTAATGGTTCAGAAATTTCAGCTGGTGCAAAATTTGGTGGCCAAATTGTTCACCAGATCAAGCAGTATCCTGATTTGGAGGTTACCACTGCATAGACAACAATGGTCAGGCTACCCTGGTCCAGAAACTGCGACAGCTATCTTGCCAGCTGAAGCTGACAGAAAGTATTCCTAGTCACCTGGGCCTCTAGCAACAAACAGTAGCACTCCCAGACTACAGACTTGCTGTTTCAAAGATAGTACACCACCATCCAAAGCAGGTTTGCATTTTATGGATATGAGTAAGCATGTTGATTACTCAGACACGGGTGGCGCTGTGAGTTAAACCACAGAACCTAGGACTTGCCGATCAGAAGGTCGGCAGTTCGAATCCCCGTGATGGGGTGAGCTCCTGCTGCTCGGTCCCTGCTCCTGCCAACCTAGCAGTTTGAAAGCACGTCAAAGTGCAAGTAGATAAATAGGTACCACTCCGGCAGGAAGGTAAATGGCGCTGCTCTGGTTCGCCAGAAGCGGCTTAGTCATGCTGGCCACATGACCCGGAAGCTGTATGCCGGCTCCCTCGGCCAATAAAACGAGATGAACGCCGCAACCCCAGAGTCGGTCATGACTGGACCTAATGGTCAGGGGTCCCTTTACCTTTACCTTAAGCATGTTGATTATGCATATGTGCATATGTGTAGAAAACACTAGTTCTAGTATGTATGTATATGCAAATAGATAGTGTGTAGTTTGCAAGTGTTTATATGGGCCAAGTGCACACAAGTGGATGTATAAATAGTCATATGTGCAGAAGTATGGATAAGAAAGTATGCAGAAAGCCTGGAATGCTCCCTTGTTGCCCTTCATCATAACACCAGTGGAGAATCAATAGTGGTGGATATTTCCACCGATAATCATAATCATAATTTATTTGTATGCCACCTTTCCATAGTAAACCATGTTCATGGTGGCATACGACATTTTTTATTTTATTTTTTACAAAAGCCCTTAAGCATCCTCAGCAGCATGTATTTCCTTATTCACAGCAAGATCATTTCTGTTACCTTCAACAGTAACAGTTGATGTTATAAGGAGCTGGCCAAAGGTGGACCTCCCTCTCTGCTCACAGTGAAAGAGATCTGCTATCTTCTGTAGCTCCTGGAAGGTTGTTTGCAGGATCCTAGGATTGTACTGTCATTTTAATTAAATGTCAGTGCTGCCTTTTAGAAGTTGCATAATGTTTCTTATCAGCACCATAATGAAGGACATTAGTAAAATGCACCTCTAAGTTAAATTATGATGACCAGTTTTCCAATTTGTTTTTGATCAAGTTTTATAGGAAGAAATGAGGAAACGCAGGGTATTCGTTTTGAATATGGCTCTCAGCAAGAGCTGATGAAACTATTCTATATTACCTCACACCATGCTAAGTTAGTTTTACTGTGTGCAGCCTGTTCAAATTAGTATTTGAGTAGTCATAAAAGGTACTTCTTTGTAATAAACACTTTTGATCTATTGACCACCAGCTGCATATTTGTTTTTTGCTTCTCAAACCTAATTATTGTTCTGGGATACATAAAACTGAGTTCTTATTACAATATATATATCCCTGATTCCAGAATAAATATTGCTGCTAATGAACTTTAAATGTTGCACGGTAGTCATGTCAGTGGAATAATAATCAGATGTGCACAGAAACATGCATGTGTTATCATTGTTCTGTTAGGCCTTGTCAAGAGTTCTTCTTTAAAAATAGGAAGTTTTGAGGACTTGCTTGTGGTAACTACATAAGTTTATAAACTACGCTTTTGCCATATACATTAATTTTTGAGTCATGGGTGCAAATAATATAACGCTCAGTTACTCCTGGATTGACTTTGTATAGCACTGTAACTAAGAGCAAAGTTACCTGAATATGGAGAGATTAAATACAGCATGTTGTACATTTTCTATATATTGATTACATTTTGTGGAAGTTTTGAGGACTTGCACGTGGTAACTACATAAATTTATAAACTACGCTTTTGCCATATACATTAATTTTTGAGTCATGGGTGCAAATAATATAACACTCAGTTACTCCTGGATTGACTTTGTATAGCACTGTAACTAAGAGCAAAGTTACCTGAATATGGAGAGATTAAATACAGCATGTTGTACATTTTCTATATATTGATTACGTTTTGTGGAGCTCATCTTGCATTGTCCAAGCTTGGCACTTGGTACGAGCTGGACTATGGGTGGTGTTCAACTAAGGGTTGCTCACATTAGACACATTAAATTAATGAGCATTACTAAGTTAGGTCCATTGGCTTCTATAGGTCTACTCTGAGTAAAACTTGGTTGAAATACCCCCCTAGTAGGCTAATGTTCCTGAGTTGTGGTCAAGGATGGAGTGGAATGTGGATCCCTAATTACCAGGTGAGTCAGGATAAGATGATGTGTCTTCCAGTGTTGGGTCTGTTGCAGATGTCACTGACCTCAATGGGTTCCTGAAGGCAAAGCACCAGTGCATCTGCTACATGTAAAGACAATAATATACACATAGGCTTTTCACAACTACTGCTAAGTGGCAACATGCCAGTGGCACATAGTCTTTTGCAGTCTATGTTACTTCTATCCTTAAGACTGGGCTAGTCCATGTGTCACTTTAAGTTAGAGTTAAGCATTTATAGATGAGCATGCAGCATGGTGCGTGAGGCTTAAAATCACTCTCCCCTGCTTCTTTTGCTGCCACATTGCAAGGAGCCAAGCCATGGTTTCAAGGTGAATGTGCAGCATGCTGGTCCATGGGACTAAAATCAGGGTTGCTTCATTCTTCCCCCACTCCTTCCATGGCTTAACTTCATATCTGAAAATTGGCATGGATTTGTTTCCACCAAAGGAACCAGAAGTGTTAAGCAAATAACAAACGTTAGTAACAGCTCATGGTTCTTAGGAGAAAAGCAACACAGGTGTCCAGGTTCAGATTCAGGTAATGGCTTAGGTTCTGGCAGTGCGGGGGAAGCAAGGGAGGAGCATAGTGGTTGTGATGTTAGCTTGCTGCACCAGTAAGTTGTGCATTCATTTTTAAACCATAGTTAAGCTTAACTAGGCCACTGAGTATAGAAGCTAAGCTTTGAAAACTGGAATTAAAGTTTTGCTTCTGAAAATGTTTGGCAGCACATCAGGTGCTTTTGCTGAAGTATTCTTCTCAGGCAAAGCTAAAGCTATAGAGGGAGCAGCAACTGAGCATTAGTTTCCTCCCCCGCCCCTAGCACCTACTGCTTATGATTTCATAGCTATAGTTTTCAACTTCATTTCGAAGCTCTTTCTGGTGCAAACAATTCCTTGTTCCAGTGCATATCTCCCCTGTGATCTTGGACAAGCCATACAATTTCTGCCTCTTTGTAACTTATTTCCCTATCTTGAAAAGAAAGACAATATTATTTCACACCTCTCAGAATAGAAAAAGGGTACCTTCATTGGTGTCTGTGCAAATATATTCATGGCAGGGTCTTTGATGTTCCATTATGAACTTGAAAAGTGGCTCTGCTTGCAGAGGTTTGATGCAGTATGCAAAATTTTTTGATTAAAAATGAGGCAGCTTCAAGTGAAAATTAAAGCTTAAAAAGGTAAATGAGCTTGCTTTCAGTTTTGAATTAAATAAATATTCACATTTAATATGCAAAACACATGGAAACAAAAGCTGTTCATTTGGCACCTCTCTGCTTCATATTTATAGTTGCTTTTAAGCATCAGGACTGGTGTTGGATAGAAGATAAAATAATAGTTTTATCTTTTCACATAAATATGCAAGGAGAATGTGTGTAACTAGGAAGTGAATGAGGCTGTAAGTATTGTTAGGAAATTATTTATTTATTAAATATCAATAGTGTTTTTCACCTGAGGATCATAGGGCAGTTTACATTATAAAAAAAACCCAAAAATGCACAACATAGTAACGAAAAGCACCAACCAGTGCCCTTCCCGACCCCAGTTTAAAAGGCCATAGATTCCTTAATCAGCCTGGGAGAACCTGCTTCTTTCTGCTTCTTGTGAACAGAAGCAGAAAAGGCAGCACCAAAATGTTGCATATCTTGCCCAGGTTTCCCACCCACTATTCTGACTTGTTGCTGATGGTGGTAAGAAATAGAAAGAAAGCAAACACAGTGTAATTACTAGGCCTGTTCTCAGGATAGTAGATGAAGAATAGAAGAAGATTATTTTATGCTCAGGCTTTCAGAATCCCCCACAAACGGGCTGTCTTTCCAGAAGAGAGGAGTTTGGCTTAGGGAACAGAGCAGAGTCGGCCCTGAAAGTAGAAATGACGAGTTATGGCACTGGCATAAAATTGGAATCCAAACTTTGGGCTGAATGAAAGAAGTCAAAACTAGAGAACCAAACTTCTAGAAGAAAAAAAGCACAGTTGACCTACCAGGTTGCTTTGTCTGTAGTTTTCTTCATTCTGAAGTCTTTTTACAGATAAACAATGCTTTGATTCCATTGCAGAATGCCTCCTCTTAGTGATCATTCACTGACATGCACCAGGCCTCATCACTGCTGCTATTGATGGCACACATGATGCTCTCATGCCTGAGCCTTCATTTAGGTGGCCATTGTGTTTTGTTTTGTTTCTGTTTTCATGTTGTCTTAATAGTTCTTTGCTAATTACATAAGCACAAAATACAATGATGGTACTTCCATTGATGTGAGTAATTATCTCCTGCAGAAAAAAGGACAGCACTAGGAAACAGACTGTTCCTGGGGCCATTGGTCATGTAAATGCTCATTATAGCTGCATTTGAAGGGGTGATCTAGAGAAGTGTTTTTCACTATCAGCATTAATAAGAGCTGTTCCCTGTTTAACAGATTTAATTAACATTAGTATTGAACTTTTCTAAATATTTCATTTTACTCTGTTGCTTCCTTTTAGCCAAAGTACCTCTTAGGACTGAACGTTTTTCAACAGAAATAAATGTTGCTGATGGATGGAAGAGGCAATAAAAGCATCGTCAGAAAATTTATTAATGTAGCTCTGCAGAGCTGTTCAATAAGGATGATACCCTGCAATATTTAGAAGTGGTTTGAGTGAAGACTAATGTGAAGTAGATTTAGATTGATATGCCACTGGTTGTAGGTTCATATTAGAGACATAAAGAAAACACTTTGTTCTCTTATCCATCACAAGCGTTTAATCTAGGAGATTTTACTGCTCACTCTGTGTATACTTTGTAAGTCAAATGCAGAGATGAAAAAGAGGAGTTTTATGTGTTCTTGCCTGACAGCAGTAATGTTAAACTGTGAACAATTTAGACTGTTTCTCTCAAACCTTCTGATTTATCTAAATCCTTTTCTTTTGCTTCAAATTTTCAGCAGCTTGTGTTGAGCAAAAACAGTTAGCTATACAAGAAAACATTATTCTTGCATCTGTGATAGGTTGTCTAAAGCAAACACATATTGTGTTCTGCTCTGTTGCCATAAGAATGTGAAGGGAATAGTAATAATAATAGTGAAAGGAAGTCAGTGGTGTCCACATGCAGGTTTCAGAATAGGTAAGTAAAATCAATACTGTGGACTTTTATACTGTGAATTCTGATTTTCTTTCCAAGTTAGCTAGTGCTCATAACTAGTTTAGCATTTTAATAACAACATACTATTTAGCTCTGGATAATAGCGTTAGCAGTCTGAAAGGTTTTCCTTTAATAAGGAGAAAAGGTTACAATTTTAAGTTCACTCAGAAAATAGAAACATGGAGGGTGCAGAAACCTCCTCATCATATACTCTGCAAAGAACTGAACTGAAGACAGCCCTGAAATTCACCAGAGATTCCAATGCATAGCTTGGATTGGAGTGCATAAAATGTACTTCTTCACTTCAAGTGTTCCTGATATGGAATAGGTAAGAAGGGAGATTAAAAGTCCACATGCTAAAAATTCAGGAGGCATATCAGAATATCTCAGGTTGAAAAATCTGTACAAGGCCATAACAAACTAATCTAAGCAATGCCTAAGGACAATAAGACCTTTGGAACAAAACAGATGATTCTGAGAATAAAATAAGACTTGAGAATTAGTAGCAAACTGCTAAAGCCTCCAGGTGTATCAGGGGAATAGCTATAGCTCCATGGGTAGAGCTGATTCACACCTCTCCATCTCTTGGCAGAGTTGGGAAAGACTGCTGTCTAAAAATCTGAAAGCCACTGCCAGTCATTGTCTGCCAAGTTTGGAGAACATTTTTCAACCTGTGGGCCATATTCATCCATGGGCAGCCTTCAGATGGCCACATGCCAGTGGTGGGCAGGGGTCCAAGGCAAAATGTGGATTGTGCAAGAACTGTGGCTCTTGGTTTTGTTTAGTATCTTACATTCCAGTCACAAAACAGAGGTTTCTATACATGTGCATCCACCCAGGCAAGTAAAAGATATTAGCACAGTTCAATGGACATTACAGCCCGGAAAATCCACTAAATGAGGGCACAGAGCAGGACCAGTGAGAGGGGTAGCCTGGGTAGAGGGGTGTTGCCAGGGAAGATGTGGCCTAGGAGCCTTCCTTAGATCAAGAGGGCTCCATTACCCAGGCCTGAGGTTACTCACCTCTGATGTAGGCAGTGTTGAGCTAGATGGGCCAACATTTCAGTGTAAGAATAAGAAGAGTTTGGATTTGATATACCCTAAGGAGTCTCAAAGCGGCTAACAATCTCATTTTCCCTTCCTCCCTCACAACAAACACTCTGTGAGGTGAGTGAGGCTGAGAGATTTCAGACAAGTGTGACTAGCCCAAGGTCACCCAGCAGCTGCATGTGGAGCAGGAGGAAATCAAACCCAGTTCACCAGATTATGAGCCCACTGCTCTTAACCACTACACCACACTGGCTAAGACAGTTCCCTACATTACCTATGTGGGCTTTGTCTTTACAGCAATATGAGAATTCCTCACAATGAAATAGCATGATTATTACAGACACACTGGCAACTCATCTCATGCATTCCTCATCTACCCACCAAATAAATCATGGGCAGGATTCTATGAGAGAGAAAGCTAACTATAGAGTAAGCCTTCATAGAAAATGAAGTCCCATGCTTTTCACGCAGGGGTACAATACCAGACAGTCTGCTGGCTTTGCTTGCTACTAAGAACTTTGTGTTGTGTTTCAGCTTTGGGGTTTCGTCTTCGCTCCCCACTTTCCCACAGCATGATTTTTGAATATGCTCTTATTATTTCTTCTCCCTACACTCTGTCTAACCTCATGAACCTTTTATGAGACAATAACAGAGATATATTCCTCAGAAGATCTTTTGAAAGGATTGGTGATTTGATTTTGATTTTATTACTTCTTTTCCACTTTTCCAACAACAAATGTTGAGCTCAAAGCAGCTCACAACAGCAGCAATAGCACTGTAAATCAACATAATATTTAAACAGAATAGCATGTAAATAAAAGAAATTCCTCAAACAATTATTATACAATTCAATGCAAGCTCATAGTGATTCAAAGTATCAGAAAAAAGCTGCTGAGCATCATATTCTCTCTTTAAAGGCGTGTCTTCATGCAGAGCAACAGCATGATCCCAGTAAGATCTTTCATAGTTTTTAGTCTTTTTCACCCTAAGAGAAATAAATCACTTCTATGTTACTTTTGGAGAGTGGGTCAACAGCTTCCACAAAAGATACAGATTGTCTTTGGTGACTTGTCTCCAAGTGGAATTCTTAAGATAACTCATTTCCGCTGTCCCTTCTGAGGAGTGCACCGGCCTCAGCCTCTCTTTCTCATAACAGGGGAACAAGGCCGAGGCAAAGAGCCACAGAGCCGCATAGCTCATGCCAGAAAGCCCACCAAGCCTTTAAAGTATCTGAAGAGGAGAACAGATAAATCCAATCAGATTAACAGGCTCCAGGTGGAAACACGCTACAGCCTCCCAACAAACGCTTTCCCCTTGATAACCCCAATGCCTACATAGGCTGCTTATTAAAAATCAATACTTCACTCCAATGCTTTTGTTTTTCTTACATTTCTCTCCTATTTTCATTCCTTATTATTCCTTTGCCTTGTATTTTGTTGACATATCCTTCATTTACCATTAAGTTCTTTTTCTCCCCATATCTGTCTTCACTTCCTTGGCTATATACTTTATTTTCTCTTATATATCATTTTTGGACCTAAACTCCTCTTAATTTCCCTATTATCTATCCCACAGTCCCACCTTTGAAGATGCTGCTGAATGCACCACTAGTTTTTCCTAGGGCACAGCCATTCCTTAATCATCTCAGATCAAGTTATGTCCTTTTGATCACCAATCCCTCAGACTCCCCCGCCCCCCAGCAACTGCTGATGGGATTAAACCATTTTATGAAAAGGACCAAGTTAGGAGTCAGGCGTAGGCATGAACCATTGGTGACATGCACCACCAACCCTAGCTTAAAGGTTCAGAAAGAGTGAAGATCTTAGAGAAGGAACACTGCTCAGTGGTAGACAATATGCAAAAGGTCCCAAGATAAATCCCTGGCGTTTCAAGGTAGAGCTGCAAAGGACTCCAGCTTGAAACCTTGGAGTACAGGCAAGTCTAAGCTAGGTGGAGCAATGGTCCAGTTTGGTATAAAACTATGGCACTTCAAGCTAAGCTGCATTGGAAGTGTGTGGATGCTGAGGAGCTAACAGGGTTAGGACTAGGACAAAGTAGCATGTAGGCCTTATAAAAAGATAGCGCACAGTGGAAGAGAATAAACATGCTTCTTGTCTTTCTTAGCTATTTAGATACCAGCTGGCAGTGGCCTTTAAAATAGCCTTGATTCAATTGCGTCGTGCCCCCACCCGAAAACCTTTTCAGTTTTTGATATAAACTGCGTGCTCCTCCACCGTGATAGAAAAGGGACAGTACAAATTGTAGCCATCTGGTACTGAATAATGAAGCGTTGTAAGTTAATAAAGAAGGGCAAGCTTTTAAAATGTGCAAATCTGTGCAGAGTTGAAAATAGACATACAGAAAATGCATTGCACAGTTGTCTGTCAGGAATAGGTTGCCCCTTACAGGTGCTCAAAAGATTCAGTGATGCGGTAACAACTTCCATTCCTGATCTAGTTTCTTCCTAAATCCCTTTCCTCATCTTTGTTCACGCTATCAGTAGAGGATATTTCACGAAGAAAAAAACTTTAAACCTTTCTATTTCATTGTGCAGTTTTTATTAATTGCAGTTGGTATAATTAAGTGCTGCTGCTCAGTTTTAAGGGGGTGTAAGACAGTTTTAATGAGATTGTGTTAATGGTGATTATTGTATTTGTTATGAATTCCTGTTTGCTGCTTTGAAAGCGGCTATTATACTCTAAAAGATTGGCATGTAAATCTTGTAAATAAATAGTGACTGCAAATGAACACCAATGAGAACTACAAAATTAGGTTGTTCATAGAACTATATCCCTCGTTGTAATGAAAGAGTGATACCCCCCCTTCAATGTGATTATCCTTTTCTTCAGAAAATGGGAATATCATAATGTTATAATTTAGTATTAAAGGACCAAATAATATTTGGCTTAGGTGGAGGAAGATCAGTGCTCTGGAGTTTATAACAGTCAAAAGAAATCCCTGAACTATTTCAATTTGGGCCTGAAATAGTGACATTTCAGAATTTAACAGTAACTTGGAGCTTTACACTAATTTACAATTTATGACTTGGCCTTGGCCTATTTTGATAAATACATTTGCTTTTGCTTTTTGTTTTGTTTCTTTGGTCTGCATGGTAGATTATCCATATGACTTAAGAATGGCATGGACTTCTAAAACAACAGAAGGTTGGGGCAGAATTACAGTTCCAATTACTCTAAATGTAACAATCCTGTCAAATATGTTAAAGAGGAAATTTTCAAGATGGCCATGATTAAGTGGCATTGACTAGTGTAGCATCTTAAATAGTGTGACATTAACTGTCTCAGAAGCTGTCTTTGGTTAAGATGAAAGGCTGACACTAAGTGTCTATTATTTGATTGACATTCAAATGCTAATAATCAGAATAATTCAGTGGTGACCAATCCTTTTTACTAAGTGTGCCATAAGTCAAATCAAAAACTACATTACACCATGTGTTATAGTCTTCAGTGCATTGAGATGGTTTTGTCTTTAATTGATGAGCCAGAAGTACATGTCACAGTGAAGGCCATGGGCTCTCCTATTAATTAGGATTTTGTCAGAGAGACCAGTTATATACAGGTGGACAATATGTTCTCCTACAAAATTTATCCCCATGGAAACTTCATCCTGCTGCAGAGAAATCTAGTAGCAATGTCACACATATTATATGTCTTTTTAAAGCCATTAGTAGTTAACCAGTACTCTTATAGCCTGATACTATTCATGTTTTATTAGAAATGAGACTAGTTGTTTTAGTACAAGTGCAGATTTAATTTGAAAAATGAATATCCTGGTCAGGCCACAGACCTCTGTTGTGGTAATGATGGGACTGGCAAATTGCAATTAATCTGCACATACGTGTATTGAACACAGTTGCACATTTTCTATTGATTTGTTGAGAAAAGTGATTGGCATTGAAAGCTCACAGCTCACCTGTGTCCCTTTTTTATTTGTTATTTCATTCTGTTCTGTTTGTTTTCTATAAAATTGTTCAGCATCAACTTTTTCTAGTATTACTTTTGTGCCATATGCGCCCCCAATGTATTTCTTATTTAGTTGACATTCAGTGCGAATTTTCAACTCTGCTAACTTGGGCTACGTGCCCAAAAAAAAGGCCTAGAAGTATTTATTTATTATACTTTGTCTAAGGATTGCTTTCTATAAAACCATAAGTCATATGTATCTGCCATGCACTTTGAAAATAAGTCTCTTTTATCCCAACTCTCTGGCAAATTCTGGGGTCATGGTATATGCCATCATTTGAAAAACATATGAATTCAGTGAAATGTCTTTGTGAGAACTTTTGCCTGACACTAGCATTTATTCATTTTGGCTTTCTATCTTGTACCTAAAAAGTGTGGTCAGTGTTTGAATAGCACTTACTATGAACTGTTGTTTGATTATTATTTTTTAATGTATGCCTGAATGAATGTGCTTATTTTAATTGCTTTACAGTAAATGGATTGTCAGACAAGTTTTAATTATTAGCTCCAATTCAGAGTAACATGCAGCTATGTTTAGTCATGTTGTTTTCTTCCTTAACAGCTTTGTTTGCGTGCTGAATAACAATATCCTTTTGGAGATTTGGTAGTTTGAAAAGCATGGTAATACCATGTAATTACCAGTGTACGTGGCATTTGGTCATATAAGCAAAAAAGGCAAGCCCTTATCCAGGGAGATGACAGCTATGCTAGGTAAACACATGGGGCAGAATCCTGGGGTGGTAGACTGCACCACCTTGGTCTTGCAGGTGGAAAATAACATTTCTGTGTGCCCCTCAACAATCCATTCTGTAATCTTGTTTAGTGCATGTGTAGATGAGAACTTGCACAACAGAAAGGAACAGCAAAGGAAGCTAGTGGAAGGGGAGGGATGGGGAAAAGATGCAAGGGTAAGAAGAGCTGGACATGTGGTGTTCCAAACATTTTCATGATCAAAAGTAAAAGGCCTGAGAGTATTTCGGAATACTATGACTGTTTTGATCGCACAAGGAAAGTGTTTATGTATAGATCAGCATTTGTGCATAATGCAGCTTCTAGAGTGGATTGTTGTTTATTTATTATAGTTATTATTACATTCATATCTCATCTTTCTTCCAAGGAGATCAAGGGGGTTTACACAACCCTCCCACCTCTCCATTTTATCCTTGCAACAATTTTGTGAGGTAGGTTAGGTTGAGAGATAGTGACTGGCCCACAGTCACCCAGGTGAGCTTCCTGGCTGATCGGGGATTTGAACCCTGGTCTTCCAGATCCTAGCCCTGTGGTTCTCAAAGGGTGTGGTGCACCACACTGGTGTAGCAGGCAGAAATGGGAAGTGTGCTGGGAAGATTCAAGGGCAATCAAACTCATTGAGCTTGTATACATACTTAAGGCTCATATGTAACAGATTCGTTGATAATTAAATTTTGAGAATGATTCATATTCTTATGTAACTTCATTGTTTTATACTTTCTGAATGTCCCATGACCATATTATAAAGTAGCTGTGTTCTGTGTTATAAATCAAGCACTGCTAGTTGTTGTTTCTTTTTGTTTCCAATATATTTCTTACCAATAAAAAATTTGGTGTGGCACGAGCAATTTTTTATTCTGAAAGTGTGGCCCAGAGGGAAAGAAAAGAGAACCACTGTCCTAACCCAGCGCTCTAACCATGTGCAAAAGATATCTGGATATATATGATTCTGAGAATTTTGAACACTTCCCTCCTCCCCCAATATTTGACTCCAAAGCTGGTATGGCTCGAAGCATATACAAATATTTTGTGAATAGGAATTATTAATATCTCTGCTGGTACCTCTGGGAGGAAACACAGTATATAGGCTAAACATGGGAGGCATCTGTATGACAGGGTTTAACTAACAGAAATACCTATCATAATACAAAAGGAGTTAGAAACCTAAATACACTGGGCTGTATCCAGTTATGTTCCTTTGCTGACAGAAGGCTCTTTAATCCAGTTGAGGCTTCAAGGATCAGAAAGTGATTTAGCTGATTCTCCCTTTTCTTTGCAGCTCCTTCCATGCTATTTGAAAGAGTCCACCAATCCTCAACTGATTTTTTCTTGTGGGGTGTATAGAGGACTGTAGAGAAGAATCACCGAAAATTGCCTGTCTATTTACCACAAGCAGAAGCCTCCATGTGATCAAAGAGACTGTAGCCAGTGGGTGGGCACAGTTGTTTACAGCACTCGCATCTGAAAAATATTTATTTATTTATTTATTTATTTAGAGCATTTGTACCCTGCTCTTCAGCCAAAAGTGTATTTTTGTAAGCAATCATATTTTAACTAGAAAACTGTATCACAGAATTATGAGAAGTATTAATTTTCAAAGGGTAACCATGTTTTGGTTTGCACGTTGGTTCAGAAAGTGTGAATTCAGTAGGTTCACATTAAAATGTGAGCCAAGCAAATTTTCCGCCTAACTCGAGCATAAGCAAGGTCTTAATTCAATTGTGGGGAGGTAAAGAACACATTGGCTACTTTGCAAAGCAAAAAACATGATGCATTCATGGGCTAACTGCAGGATTAAAACATAACCTTTGACCTTAGGAATTATATTAAATGTGTAATGTTTTCTTTTCACATTGTGAGTTTCTTTATTCCTGCAACTGGCAGCTATGGTTGTACAGTGGGGTGAGGGAGGAATTCACATCTTGATGATGATAGCTTCTATTTTGTGTTTCTGAATACTACATTGGAGAGAAGACGAGAGGACAAAGGGCCATTGTTTTTTGTTGTGGTGGTTGTAATAGAAAACTCTGGAAAGGAAAGAAACAATGGACAATGAGTACTGTCATTTTAAATGATAATTCAGGAAAACGCAATGTCTCATTGCAGGGTATACACTGTGTATATATTTAAATATATGCAGGATGTTATTCCATGCATATTAGGTGTCACACTTCCACAAAGCTTCGAAAGATGCCTACAGTGTGTGTATGTGTGATATTATAATTACATTGCTTTTTCTATGTATTGTTTTTACCATTTTACTGATGAAAAAAATACATTGATCTTTTAGGAAACCTTTACTCACGCGGACAAGAGTCCTAAAACAGTGGTGGAAGACATTTGCATGTCAGTAGATAAAGATTCAAAAGATGAAAACAGCAGCACTGAAGAGGAAAAGGAAAAGACAAAATTATTGCTGGAACGGCTGAAGGCTCTGGAGGTAGGATAAAAAGGAAGTTTTTGCATAAGGGGGTCTTCACTTTTATTGGTACTAAATCGTAGAGCAGTATAAATCTTAACTTTCTCAGTTCACCTAAGCACTTGGTACAAAGTATTTTTTGATCACGATTCATTAAACCAGGATGAGTGAAATGCTGTGCATTGGAACCACTGAAATGATCTCTCTCTAATGTCAAGGATCATATATCCTTAAAAAGAAACTTCATAAATAAATTTAACTTGTTTCAAGCTTGAGACTAGCTCAGACCCACAGAGACTACAATACAGAAGTCTAAGTCTACAATTTAGTTTCAGGTGTTAATTTTAGGGCACAAATCACAAAGGGGCTCCACTGAATCCTACCTACCTTCCCGTCTTCTTAGTGCAAGGAGTGAGGGCCCCAGCAAACTCCTGATGCACCCAGGTCTAGGAATTATACTCCTTAACTGCTACCAATGCTGCTGCAACTGACTGGAGTAGTAAAAGCATCTATCAACCAGAGGGCTTAAGTTTCTCCACTGGGATGTGGAGTTAACCAGGGCTATTGACTGCCTGGCTCCGGGCTAGAGCTCAACATCGAGCCTACTAAGTGGCAGTGATGACGGCAAAGAGAACCTTCTTCACCACCTCTATTGCATCTGCAGAAAACAGCAGCAGGAGACTCTTTCAGGTGGTCCGCAATCTACTGGAACCACTTTCGTCACCGGGGTCTGGTAGGGACTCCAAGATCTCCTGCAATGCTTTTGCAAAGTTTTTTTGCGGATAAAGTCGCTCAGATTCAGAAGGAGGTAGACTCCACTATGGGAGCAGGGCTGGGGCGGGAGAGTGCTAGAGTCCTGTCTAGTCATGTTACATGGGATCAATTCCAATTTGTTACCTCCGAGGATGTGGACAGGCTGCTTGGACGAGTGAAACCAACCACCTGTCTCCTTGATCCTGGCCCATCCTCGCTAATAAAAGTGAGCCGGGAAGGGCTGGGTGATGGATTCTGTGGGGTGGTGAATGCTTTCCTCTGTGAGGGAGCCTTCCCAGACCCGCTGAAAGAGGTGGTCATTAAACCGCTTCTTAAAAAAACATCTTTAGACCCGGCCAGTATGCCAACTATCGCCCAGTCTCAAATTTACCGTTCTTGGGCAAGGTGACTGAGTGGGTGGTTGCTGAACAACTCCAAGCACGCGTGGAGGATGTGGACCATTTGGATCCCTTCCAGTCGGGATTCAGGCCTCACCATGGGACTGAAACTGCCTTGGTTGCACTGGTTGATGATCTCCGGCGGGCTAGGAACAAAGGTGAGAGCTGTTTCCTAATTCTGCTGGATCTCTCAGCGGCCTTTGACACCATTGACCATAACATCCTTCTGCACCGTCTAGAGGGGCTGGGAGCTGGGGGCACTGTTATAGTGGTTCTGCTCCTTTCTCCTGGGCCGTGTCCAGAAAGTGGTGTTGGGGGATTAGTGTTCAGACCCCTGGGCTCTCACTTGTGGGGTGCCTCAGGGTTCCGTCCTCTCCCCCATGCTTTTTAATATCTATATGAAACCACTGGGAGAGATCATCAGGGGGTTTGGGCTGTATGAAGATGACACCCAGCTCTACCTCTCTTTTAAATCAGAACCAGTGAAGGCAGTGAATGTCCTGTGTGAGTGCCTGGAGGCGATTGGAGGATGGATGGCGGCTAACAGATTCAGGTTGAATCCTGACAAGACAAAAGTACTGTTCTTGGGGGATAGGGGGTAGGTGGGTGTGAGGGACTCCACAAGTCACAGTAGTGTTGCTAGTTGCACATCAACAGTGTGCTTGGGGTTTAATAGGTGCTATTAGTGCATTTGCTCCCAGAGGTGTGTGGTGTGGTTCTTGGGCAAAGTTCTTGAGTGGGTGATTGCAGAACAAATCAGCGTGCTCTTGGAGGAAACTGCTTTTCTAGATCCATTTCAATAAGAGCTTAGTTGGTGGTTCCCTAGAACAGATTGATGGGGGATGTTAATAATAATAATAATTTTATTATTTATACTCTGCCCATCTGGCTGGCTGTTGGTGGGGTTATCCTCCCTCTGAAGGAACAGGTATGCAGCTTGGGGGTAGCTTTGGATCCTTTGCTGTTGATTGAGGTTCAGGTGGGCTCAGTGGCACAGAGTGCCTTCCATCAGCTTCAGCTGGTGGCCTAGCTGTGCTCCTGTCTGGACAGGGATGTTGTCTATCCTCTGGCAACCTGTAGGTTAGATATTCTGAAGATGGTTCTGATACTGGTGCAGAATTCAGTGGCTGGGGTGCTCACCAGGGCAAGACAGTTTGAGCATGTTAACTGATCCGGGCCTGACTGCACTGGCTGCCACTTAGCTTCCAAGCTCAATTCAAAGTGATAGTTTTGACTTATAAAGCTTTAATCGGCTCAGGACCGTAGTACCTCAAGGACCACCTCTCTCCATACCAACCTACCCGGACCCTGACATCATCATCTTTATGTTCCTCCTCCACAAGAGATCTGGAGGGAGGCTACATGAGAATGAGCCTTTTCTGCAGTGGCTCCCTGTTTGTGGAAAGCTTTCCCAAGGGAGATTCAACCGGCCTGAGATCTATGGATGAAGTGCAGTATACAAATTTAATAAATAATAATAATCATTTTGGGACTTCCGGGTTAGCGCCATCGGCAATGGCGGAATTCCTCTGAGCCAGAGGAACCCGCTCCGCGAAAATTGGGTCTTGCCGCCGCAGCAAAGGCGGAGACCCTTTAAAAATCCCAGGCGGAGGAAGCCTGGGAACGTGGGATTCGGCTGACACCAGGAGCACCCCCCCTACACGCAAGGAAACCCCTTTTTCGGGGATCTGAAGCGACGTGGGGTGAGCGGCGCAGTGTTTTGAATCGACCGCTATTTTTACGGAGTGAAGCCGCACAGCCGTTGCCGGAGAGCGCTGTCTTTTTCCTGGGGACAATTGGACTCTAAACAAGTACCCGTGAGTAGAACGGAAAATTGGGCTAAGAAACACTTTAATTTGGCACTCAGCAGGAAGGTTCTAAACAGGAAGTCCGCCTTCCGCTTTTGTAAATAGTCTGAAGCAAAAATCGTGCAAGCCAAAGTCCGGAAAGTTGCACATAAAGGTTTTAAATTCCTCCTGTTTTGATCATCTAAACCCCTCTTAGAAGCAGGAGTAAAGAGGGGAAATTTGACTTATTGGAAAATAAAATCCCAAGGTGGTTGTCACCAATGGAAGCAAAGGCTTTGAAAAGACTCAATATGGAGGCCAAATGGCCGAAATATTGGGAAATACTGGAACAAGGAGACAAACTGAAACTGCAGTTTCGAGAAATTAAAAGATAAAGTGCGAGACTGGCTTCATTATTTTCAAATAAGAGAGGCCTACAATTTGGATAAAAAAATTGGCTTCCAGGTGGAAAAATCAAAATTGGAAACAGAACTGTTAGACCCCAAAACTAAGATACTTTCAAGAATGTATAACTTGCTGTTAAAATGGAATACTCAGGATGAAACGGTTAAATCAGGCATGATTAAATGGGCACAAGATATAGGTCTTAATATCATGTTTGCTGACTGGGAAAAGTTGTGGACCACCGGTATGAAATTCACGGCATGCAATGCCTTAAGATGGAGAATGGGGACCAAGCCTACTAGATTCTGAGGTGCCCATTTATTTAACCCAAGGGTGACTTGTCAAGCAAAATGCTAGTTCTATTTCAACATATGTGCCTGAAAATGATAGACTGGACGGACACACACAGCTCAGATTCTGTATCCAAATCTTTAACACCCCATTTTAAAGAGACTCGATCATTTCTTGCCCATTTATCATGCCGCAAATAATTATATTACATAGCTTCATGCTCTTGTGTACATCACTTTGTAAAGTCAATACTTAACTATTTCTAAAAGAAATTATTGAGAGTATTTCAGTTGAACAAAATAAAGTAAAAATTATAATTGCATATTGAAGAAAAGAAAGAAAGTTGTATCAATATATATGCAAATAACTACTATTTCATGCATTTTTTTGTAGTATATAGGCATATAGCTGTTATTATTATCCAAATACATATATTGTTATTTATAACCTACTATATTTTTAATAACTATAAATATCATTGTATGATATTACAAATATCATTATATTTGTCCTTACAAAGTCTACATCTGTAAGCAATCCGTTCATAAGTTGCAAGTGTTATCATATCTTAACTTTGGTTCACAGAATATGTACAACTTCTGGTTACTAGTATGACTGCTCCCTCCACCTTTTTAAAGGTCAATATTTACTTAGTGGGTTGATGTTCCATGCAGACCTTTCTTTCCAATATACTTTCCAATATATTTCCAAAAAGTTCTGTTAGCCTAGTTTTTCACCTGTGTCTGTGTAGCTATTTCAGTTCTTCATTTCATTTTTGATGATAGAAAGTTGTTTAATGAAGTCATAGCTTTTTATCAATTATAGTCAATTGCCTTGAAGAGGGAGGAGGGAAGCCCACAGTAAACCTGGCTATTGGAAGGTCACAGAATAGGATTTCTTCATTGATTCCAGTTTTGTGCTACAGCTTGGTTTAAAAAAAAAGTGCCAATACTTCCAGAATTAATCTACACAAGCAGTTTTAAGGAGTAATCCATGATGAAAAATGAACTACAGGACCAATGTTAATAGTACCCAAAGATAATTAAAATAAAGTGTTGCTAATTGTATGTTGGTTTAATGTTATATATCCTTACCCTTGTGTATTTGAGCTTGGTAGATATAAATTTTTATGTCATGCACTGGAAGCTCTGAGGTTTATTAATCAAGAGACACACATTTTATTAGTTGTGCAATTAGTGGGTTTAATCCTTTGGTATTTGGAGAATAATTAATCTTTATATTTAATTAGTGGGTTTGAAAAAAACAAAAATAGTTATTCATTAATTCTTCTAGTGTGGATGTTGGAGTTTTGGTATCATGTTTTCAAAATGTTTTCAGGCATGGGGAAATAGGCAGCTAAGTCACTTGCACAACATATATGAGATGTAGTTTCTCATCTCACTTTCTATAATTATAATATAAGGGTGTGGGCACTCATAGTCATTATTTGATGCCATGATGAATATTATCTCCCAGCCTGATGACCCTCAGGGCCAGATGGTACCAGGGCCTTTCTGTACCAGTCTTCCAAGGTGGAATGGAGAATTATGCCACATCCTCTAGACAGCTTAAATAATTCTATGTGAACATTGGGAGCAAGACCTATATTATCAAGAATGTAGTCGTGCACAATGGGTGAGAGCAATGATTGTCTCTGTCTACTAAAATCCTACAGCTTTCCAGACACTTCACTTCTTGTGCTCTAAACATGGAAATCATAACATAATCCTGATAATTCTGAGAACCGCAGGCAGAGCACAACCCATCCTGACTGGAACTTTTATTTTTATATCCCAGTGAGCAGACTCCTCTAGGTCCTTGAACGGAACAAACTGGAATTGGCTAGTTTCTGTTTTTCCTGGTGAAAGTAGTAAATCTGAACTACCTTTCATTACTAGTTGACTGGATTAAGGGTTTTCCTCCGAGATACCCCTTTTTCTGATTTTCTCCCTCTTCTTTTTCTGTTCTTAGCTGTATATTCAGTTAAGGTCTTTGTTATACTTCTCCTTTGGGTTGGTTAACACATGCTGCTCAGGTGTGTTTGGGGTATATATGGCGCCCTTCTCCCAGAGGAATAATTAATTGAAGGTGGACATTTATGTGCCTAGGAACAGGGAGAATCCCTTGAGTACACTGCTTTACAGCCATCAGGAAGAATATGAAGTGTACAAGTATGGCAGACTTCCCAATTTCTCAACAATGGTTGTATTAATTTAACATCATCACCATACTCTTTTACATATAAATTGTGTTAAGGAGAGCTAGTCATCCTGGACTGCAGTAGTTTCTCACTGTCACTAGATAAGCATTGCCTTCCCGTAGAGGGTGGGTGGGTATCATCTTCAACATATATACTACTCCCTTGAGGTGAAAGGAGTGGAAGCTATTCGTGTTTTTTCTTTTAAAAAAATACTTTTAAAAGTCTTCCCAAAGGTAGCCATTCTTTCTCCAAGAATTTTGTGATTCTATGCAGCACAGATAAAACTAAAGTATGACTTAAGTTCAGCATTTGCCCTTCTTAGCCGTTCAGTCAGTCATCTTTTTCTATTCTTTATCTCCCTCTGCCAATTCTATTTCTGCTTTAGTGACTGATAAATTTTGTACATTTGCAATCAAAGGGAACAGATGATAATTAACAAATAGTTCCTACTCACTTATACTCTTGATGCCCAGAATTCTTGTCAAATTATGATTTTTTTAGATATCACAGCTCCCTTGTGTCATGAACATGCTTTGCTTAGGAAATCCCATTTAATTTACTTCACTCGTTACAATAAAAACCTTATAGTTGATACAAAGTAAAAAAGTATTCCCCTGTGTATATGGCCTTCTAAAGGAGATAAAACTTTTATGAAGTAGCTCTTTCGTGGTCTTTTCTCCTGATTGTTGTATTTTAACAAAAGATACTGAATTCAGTTTCTTATTTTGTATGGGGAAAAGAAGAAAATCTAAAAACCTCCACATATAAGGACATCATCACATGGTAGGCAATGGACATGATTCTTGTAGGGACACTGATGGTAAACTGGGATTTCCTGCAGAAAAAAATAAAGAAAAATGGAGTTTCTGGCTTTACACGTTTTTGTGTATACACATGGACCCCTGAGAACCAAACCCTCACTTACTATGTGAGTTACCTGTATTCAAATAAATAGAGAGGTTGAAGGAGAAGAGACTCTAGAGGCATAGGTCATGCAGTAGGTGCCCTTTCAGTGTGATGGCAGCTGCATGGTAATACTACAGGAATCTGCCTTACACCAGGTCAGCCAAGTGCTTCATCTGGCTCAGTACTATCTATGATGAATGATAGCAGCTCTTCACAGTTTCAAACAGGAGTCTTTTCCAGCACTACCCAAAGGTTCTGGGGGCTGAACTGTAGACCTTTTGCATGCAAAGTATGTGCTCTTCCACCAAGCTGCAACCCTTTCCTCTCATGTAAGTGCGCTCTCTCTCTCGCTCTCTCTCCCTCTCTCTCTCTATATATATCTAATACAATTTATATAACTCTTGACTAAAGAAAAATCTCAAAGTGGTTAATATGACTTCCTCTTGTTTAAATCATGCTATAGAACACAAGGAAGAAAAAGGAAGAGAGATATTGCGGGGCAACCTTTATAATTAAATAAATGCCTAAACAAGAAGATGAACCTTAAGGATTTGTGGCAGTTATTGGAAAATAAATATCTGGTAGAGCAGATACTCAGCAACAGAAGGAGATCTATTTGAAAAAGTATCACCCTTAACTTCCTTAAGCATCATTTTCAGTTGCTTACACAGCCCTTAGCAACATTGTTTTCCTAGCATTCGCCTCTTCTTCCCTTGCCCTTCCAGACCTTTTGTCATCAACACTCAATCCTCAGGGCCTTTGTAAGATTTTCATCCTGTTCCTTCCTGGCACCAGCTCTCTGCCTGCCCATTTGTCCTCCAGCACCCACATCTTAGATTAACCTAGGTGTGATGTTTTCCCCAAACTGTTTGTTTTTCATGCCTTGTTAAAATCTTGTGACTTGTTGTGTCCCTATAGCAGTTAGAATGTTTGCCAGTGTTCAGTGGCCTTGCAGCTGCCTGCATACATACACAAGTGATTTTTAAACAGAGATTTGGATAGATATTCCAAGTGAATATGAAATACACCTCTCCACCCTCCCAGTATCGTCTAGCCCCTTGACCACTTACAGTACCAGCACAAACATGATGGGAAATCTAAAACTACTTCATGAAAGTGCCCCCCCAAAATAGCAGTGACAATTTCTTTATGAATTATCAATAAAAAGAGTAATTCAGAAAAACAGCTTGCTGAGTTTTCAGATCTTCAAACGTTGTTTGAACTTAAGCAACACTCTTTTGTTGTTGCTTTACTGCTGCTCATCCATGAAACTCGCTGAGTAGCCTAGTCAGGATCTTTGTGTGCTGCTAGTCCCTCTCTTTTGTATGCTGAAACTTACAGCTTTGGGGTGGTGTCCCTCCACCCACTAAGTAGCACATGATCCATTCATGAAACAAGATTCATTCTGGCTGTCACAAACTGACTGAGTCCAAGTTAGTAAAGGTAAAGGGACCCCTGACCATTAGGTCCAGTCGTGACCGACTCTGGGGTTGTGGCGCTCATCTTGCTTTATTGGCCGAGGGAGCCGGCGTACAGCTTCTGGGTCATGTGGCCAGCATGACTAAGCTGCTTCTGGCGAACCAGAGCAGCGTACGGAAACGCCGTTTACCTTCCCGCCGGAGCGGTACCTAGTTATCTACTTGCACTTTGACGTGCGTTTGAACTGCTAGGTTGACAAGCTACTTAATAGTAAAAAGACAGTAGTAGCAGCAGCAGTAGTGCTGGTAGTAGGCAGAGCAATGACTTGCTGTGCTGGTAGAGCAGTGACCTGTCCGCTGCACTACTCAGTTCCACCAGTGGGGGAGCTCAGCCATCAGTAGAGAAGTCTTCCCCTCAAGGAGCAACCCAAGGTGCCTGTCCATACTGTGGGCAAAATATATTGTTAGTAGTATCACTGTTGGCTGTTAGCCAGTAGAAACCCCAGAACCAGGCATTAGGGGAAGGGGGGCACCACAAGAGAGCTGGCACAGCAAAAAGGTATTTCCTTTTACCCCTGCCCTTCTGTTCTAGCTGATGTGAGCACCAGAGCTGTATATGCAGCGCTGATTGCACTGATCCATCAAGCTCCACTGCTGCTAGCCAGGAGTCATGAAAACATCCTAAATCATATTTTGCTGTGTCATTTTGTCAACATAAGTAATGAAGGTATGTTCAAGCTAATAAAAATTTTGCTCTTTTGTCCCTCATTTAGCAAGTTTCTACAAAAGTGGCTTCCTTTTTGCATATGAACTGTGCCACTTGTGATACTGGTCCAGCACATGCACTAAATGAGGCATTGAATTATATAACTGCACATTGTCCAGTGGCTTTTGTTCAACCAAAAGGAACTTAAATATCTACTTCTATTTTGTCATTCAGTGCTGACCAATTACTTCTGAAATGACAAGCCTGCTTGTGCTAGGCACTAGTTTATAGGGGATAGGAAAGGGCACATTTACACTCTTCCCATTGCAAAGGATAAAAAGTGCTTGTATATAAGTGACCGAAGGCTGTATTCAACCTGGCTTTCCCAGACCAAATTACAAAAAAAGTGGAAAGCAGTGAAAATGTATAATCTTGAAGGTTTCCAGTGAAAGTCTAATTTTATGTGTGAAAAATCTCATTGCTTCTGGCTGAGTTAAAGTCAGCAAAAGTTTGCTGAACTACACTTGACCTATTTTTCCCCCCGAGAATAATCTCCAAACACCTTTACTGATATTCCAGCATAGTTGTTCGCTGCCCTCTGTGCAAATCATTATGATAAATATTCCTTCTTATAATAAATACCAATTTTTGTCTATCTACACAGAACTCTAATGAGTGTGTCTCCAAAATCCTCTCTAATCTTAATCAAATGCCCATAGGAAATGGCTCTATTGATTCATTTTTTGAAAGTAGCTATTTGTTGACCTTGCACCAATAATAAGGAATGCTGTTTGTAATGATGATTACCTTCCATGGATGAACCAAAATCTCACAGAGAGATTACTTTCATGTAATCCTTTAAATGGTCAATTTAAAGAATATAGGTTTTATTTTTTCAAAAAATAAAAGAAAAAAAGATTCAGTGCATTATGTAAATTGAAGCAGATAAAGTTGTTTGTTGCTTTGAGTATTTGTGGGAAGGTACCTGTCAGGCCTGGTCGTTGTCCTCTTCAGATCACCACACAAACGCTTCTTGTTCTTTTATAACTTTTTATTGTATATTAACAAAATAATCTTATAAACAGTTCTTAACTATTATTCCTCAGTCACTTATTTCAGATACCTTCTGAGCTCTGCTTCTCCGTGACAAGCCACCCTCAAAATGTCGAAAGTGCATTTCCCTTCGTTTTCCCACTCTTTTTTCTAACTTCCTGGCTAGAGCTGGCCTCTCCCCTCCTCCGAATCTGAGCTAGAACTTAACCCTTGCCTTTCCTGTGAACAGCCGGTCCCTCCCTGTTGTT
The DNA here is from genome assembly GCF_964252035.2 of Podarcis erhardii. NCBI lineage: Eukaryota > Metazoa > Chordata > Lepidosauria > Squamata > Lacertidae > Podarcis > Podarcis erhardii. Next base: position 97,871,857 of record NC_138497.1, on the reverse strand, counting down.
CCTCTTGCTCCCTTCTATTAGATTCACTGCTCTCCTTCCCCCCTTGGGGAATGCTTTCTCCCTCTGAGAAACTGGAAACTTCTAACTTTTCCCTGACATCACCCCCTCCCCTAAGCCCCCCTTCCTCCTTCTCGCTCTCCTCTGTTTCTGAAGACCGAACCCTATGAACTCTTGTTCCTCGCTATCTGTCTTTTCAAAAATTTCTTGAAGATACCAGTTATGGGGTTTTGGCTTGTGGGGATATTTTCTATGAAATTCTCTCTGCAATTCTGGAACGTTAATTTTTTCTGCTTTTTTCCATGAGTTCTCAGACTCATCTAACCCTTTCCATGCAACCAAATACTGTAAATTCCTCCTACTTATTCTCAAGTCTAATATCTCTTCCATTTCGGTCTCCTCTTCCCCCATCATGGTGGGAAAAGGAGGTGGTTCCCTTGAACTTTGATACTTATGTGCTGGTACAAACACTGACAATAAAGATCTATGAAATACAGGGTGTATTCTCATATTTTCAGGTAAATGAAGCTTGAAAGCAACTGGGTTAATTTGAGCCTTTACTTGGAAAGGTCCCAGTCTCCTTGGTTCTAGCTTTTTACACCTTCCTCGTATTCGTAGTCCCTTGGTAGACAGCCATACCCAGCTCCCTACTTGGATTTCTTCCCCAACTCGCCAGTGCCTGTCTGCAGCTCTCTTGTAAGCCTCTTTAGCTTCTTCCAAATCCTCTTTCAATATCTCATGAATGCACCTCAACTCCTCTATCATTTGTTCTGCTGCTGGTACTGCTAACTGCTCCTCTTGACCTGGGAATGCCCTTGGGTGCAAGCCATAGTTTGCCACAAATGGGGCTCTGCCCGTAGATACATGCATTGCATTATTATACGCAAACTCTGCTAGACTCAACTTCTCTAACCACCCACTCTGCTGATAACCAGCATAACACCTCAGATATTGTTGTAGTGTTGCATTCGTTCTTTCAGCTTCCCCATTGGTTTGCGGGTGTCTCGCCGACGTGAGGCTTAGCGCCACATCTAGTAACTGCATTAACCTCCTCCAAAATTGTTGTGTAAATTGGGCCCCTCTATCTGAAATGATTTGTGATGGCATACCATGCAACCTAAAAATATTATCTAAAAACATCTTTGCAGTTTCCTGTGCAGTCGGAATTTTGGCACATGGTATGAAATGCGCCATCTTGGTTAGCATGTCAACCACCACAAAGATCACTGTATGCCTATGCGATGATGGTAGATCCGTTATAAAATCCATAGACACCACATCCCAAGGCCTTCCCGGCGTGGGCATAGGTTGTAACAACTCTGCAGGAGCTGCTCTGGGTGCCTTGGCTCATTGACATACTTCACAACCTCTTACATATTGTGTTACCTCCTCCCTCAACTTTGGCCACCAGAACTGCCGTGTGATCTGATACAGGGTCTTTTCTCTACCAAAATGTCCTGCAGTCGGGTTATCATGATGTTGCCTCAACACTTTACCACTTAATTCACCTGCAGGTACATACAGCACCCCTCTCCTGTACAACAATCCACCTTTTTCCTTGAAACCTTCCTCTTCCCCTCTACCTTTTCTCAGTTCCTCCATTTTCATTTGTGCAAACTCATCTGTTACTATCAATCGCTGGAATTCCCTGCCATCCACTACTACGGCTGCACACCACCACTGATCCAATATCAGCATTTCTCGCAACTTGGAAGGTGCTTCTCCTTCCATATACTCAGGTTTGCGCGATAGCGCATCTGCATGAATGTTTTGATGCCCACGTATGTACTCAATCCTAAAATTAAACCCAGCAAAAAACTCCGCCCACCTAATTTGCCTTTGGTTTAGCTGTCTAGCAGTTCTCCAATATTCTAAATTCTTATGATCTGTTTTTACCACCACCTGATGTGACGCCCCTTCCAAAAAATGTCTCCACACTTTAAAGGCAGCATGCACAGCTAAAAGTTCCTTATCAAATATGGTGTAGTTTTGTTCTGATTGATTTAATTTTCTAGAGTAGAATGCACAGGGTCTCCAGTCCCCTTCCTTGTCCTGTTGCAGCAGAATGGCCCCAATAGCCCTATCAGAGGCGTCAGTTTCTACCTTCATACGTTTACTTGGATCTAGGTGCATAAGATATTTTTCTGAAGCAAACACTGCCTTTAATTTATCAAAGGCCTTCTGTGCTTCCTCAGACCATCTGAATGTCCCCTTGCCTCTTAGACAATCAGTCAGTGGTGTTGTGATTTTGGAGTAATTACCTATGAATTTACGATAGAAATTAGCAAATCCTAAAAACCTCTGTAGATCTTTCTTAGTTTTAGGTGCCTCCCATTCCACCACTGCCTGAACTTTACTGGGGTCCATGTGCACCCCTTTGTGGGAAATGCAATATCCCAGGAACTCCACCTTTTGTGTGTGGAACTTACACTTTTCTAACTTCACATATAACCTGTTGGTCCTCAATCTCTCTAACACCTGCGTGACATGTTTTACATGTTCTTCCATACTTTCACTATATATTAAGAGGTCATCTAAATAAGAGACACAGAACTGATCCAGTATACCTGCCAAGACGTGATTGATGAAGGTTTGAAATATCCCTGAGCCATTTTGCAAGCCAAAAGGCATTACCAAGAATTCAAATGCACCATACTTAGTACAAAAACTGGTTTTCCACTCATCCCCTTCTCTGACCCTTATCAGATTATATGCTCCTCGTAGATCAAGCTTGGTAAAGACTTTGGCTGACCTTACTCTCTCTAAGAGGCCATCTATACGTGGCAGTGGGCACACGCAAGGCTTCATTTGGCTATTAAGGATTCTGAAGTCACATACTAATCTCGGTGCCCCTTCCTCCCCTTTCTTTTTGACAAAAAAGACGGGAGCACCCCCCGAGGCCGTGGACTCTCTAATAAAACCTCTCTGGAAATTCTTTTGCAGGAACTCCCTCAATGCTGCAGATTCTACTTCCTACAATGCATATATCTTGCTTGGTGGCAACTGTGCCCCAGGGACTAGATCTATCTTGCAATCATAGGGCCTATGTGGTGGAAGTTTATCCGCTTCTTTTTCACAAAAAAATCCCGATAAGCAATATATTGTGACGGAATCTCACTTTCATTCCCCATCAACTTCCCTTCCACCTCTGTTCCCATTACTTCCACCGAGATTTTTCCCTTTTGCCCCAAACAATGTGTCATACAATAGATCGAACCAAAAACCAAAGACCTTTGATGCCAGGCAATCACTGGATTGTGACGATTGAGCCAACTCATGCCCAGGACTATCGGGTGCCCAGCTAGTTTGGTCACATGAAATGCCCTGGTCTCTGAGTGATGACTCATATCCATTCTCATTGGTGGAGTCTCGTAAGTCACTTCTCCTGACAGTAGCGGTCTGCCGTCGATTGTTTTCACTCGTAGTGTTAAATTCAAAGGTAACAAAGCGATTTTGTGTTCCTGTACCAATTTCTGGTCTATGAAATCTGCTGACGCTCCTGAGTCTAACAGCGCCTCTACCTGGACCCTATGTCCATTGGGTAGTTGTAGTTGCACTTCACCATTAGTCCTGGGATAGGTGGTTCCGCGTAAGAGCCTTCTATTGTTCCTCCACCCAGCTGCAAGCTCCCATTTCCAGCCGGGGACATTCGTTTCCCTGATGCAGTTCCTTCGGGCAATTGTCTTCTCCCATGTCTGCTCCAGATAGAGACTCCCATCCTTTACGATTGCGACATTGTCGTGCTAGATGCCCTGGTTTTCCACAGACAAAGCAACGCCTCGTGTCTCTTCCTCTCCCTGCATTTCCTCTTACCATGGAAGAGGTAGTAACTGGGAGGGGTCTGGCTGCCCCTAATTCCATGGGCCCTGGCCGCTCTCGTCCTGGCACGTTGCCCATTCTGCTTTCTGTACTTTCGATATTGTTTTCCCGCCATCGCGGTCTCCATTGTTCTTCTTTTCACTAGCCCTCCATTCTATGCGTAGGCTCAATTGCAGGCACGTTCGGACCAGATAGTCCAAGGAACTAGGTTCTGGCATTTGGGCCAATTGGTCTAAAATCTCATTATTCAGTCCTTCCCTAAAAAGGGCTGCAACTGTTGGGGAATTCAGATCCCATTTTAATTTCTGCACCAGCAAACTAAAGTTGGACCAATAAACTCCCACAGTGTCTTTTCCTTGTCTCATTCTCAACAGCTGCCTAGCTGTGTTTGTTTCATGCGCAGGGTCTCAGAAAATCGTGTCTAGATACTGCAGAAACATTTGTAGATTTCCTAGGGCGGCATCCCTTCAAGATATTAGGGGTATAACACAGTCCTTAGCCCTCCCTTCCAAGAAATTAATCACATAAGCAACCTTCTCTTGCTCAGATTGAAATTCTTTATCCTTTATCTCAATTATGTAAGAAATTTCTGTCTTGAAAGCCATGTATTCAGAGGTTTCTCCCTTGAAGCTACGTGGACGTACAGTAAATGTTTTACTCACTCTATCTCCCTGCATCGCTTGCAACATGGTTCTATGTTCTCCCAATGCTGCTGATAGTATGTCAACTTGACTTTTCAACTGTAAGTTCTGTTGCCATAAGTCCTGTAATGTTAGCTGGAGTGCTGGGGTTTCTCCTTGCCCAACTGGCGCCACAGCTCCCTCCATTTTGGCTTCTCCTTCTTTACTTATAGTGAAGAGGCTCAGAGCAGAAGGTATTCTGTCAGGCCTGGTCGTTGTCCTCTTCAGATCACCACACAAACGCTTCTTGTTCTTTTATAACTTTTTATTGTGTATTAACAAAATAATCTTATAAACAGTTCTTAACTATTATTCCTCAGAGTCACTTATTTCAGATACCTTCTGAGCTCTGCTTCTCCGTGACCAGCCACCCTCAAAATGGCGAAGGCGCCCTTCCCTTCGTTTTCCCACTCTTTTTTCTAACCTCCTGGCTAGAGCTGGCCTGTATCTCCCCTCCTCCAAATCTGAGCTAGAACTTAACCCTTGCCTTTCCTGTGAACAGCCGGTCCCTCCCTGTTGTTCCTCTTGCTCCCTTCTATTAGATTCACTGCTCTCCTTCCCCCCTTGGGGAATGCTTTCTCCCTCTGAGAAACTGGAAACTTCTAACTCTTCCCTGACAGTACCGGTAACTTCTCTGTTCTTGAAGATATAGTTCGAAACAGTGCCAGTACTAAATTCACTGAGAACATCTGCCTGGTGGTTTTAAGCACTGCATCCAGCAAAAGTTTAGAGTATAATTATGCAAAGTTCCTACAGAACCTTTCCATTTTATCAAATGAACCTGTAGAAGTTGTCCACTCATTCCAATTAATAGAAACCCCATCTCACCCTAGTATATTGGGTCCTCACATGTTTAGAATTTTTTAACTGCTTAGCTGCCCTAGGTCAACCTACTTAATCCTAATTATCTGATCCCTTTGCTCTTAATTCTTCTTCCAGGGAGATTCTTACCAATAGGATTCTGAGCTGTTTAGAGAATTGTCCCTGCAGTAATGAGAACATAGTCACAGATTCCACTGCTGTCCAAATCCTGATAATTAGCTGCTATTTAAGAGATGGCACTCATTCTTCAGCTTCAGTTGCAAAAGAAAAGAGACAAGAGGAAAGGAAAAGTGGGAGGAAAGCATACAGAATATAGATTGGTGGGGGAATTGGGATCCCCCCCTTTTAAACTTCAGTGCTATTTTCTTGCAGTACTTTAAACATATCATTTCTCACCTATCACATTTGAATATGCAAGATCTAAAAATAAATATTAGAATTTAAATAGTCATGTATTATATTTTGTTTGTTTGTTTGTTAACATACCATCCATCATCCTCTGGGCAGTTTATATAGTGCAAATTACAAAATATAATCCAAATGGTGTTTCTTAAAGGTAATTAAAATAAAATAAAACTAGTTATAAGCACAATACAAAGCCTATTCGAACTGCAGTTAAATAATTAATTGCTATATTAATAAGTGATCAAATTGTTACTGTTATTTATTACATACCTTATATATAGTGTGTGTGGTACTACAAACATTTTAAAAGTCCTGCCACAATAAGCTTACAGTTTCTGAGTTCTTCCTTCATATATTAAAGGTAAAGGGACCCCTGACCATTAGGTCCAGTCGTGACCGACTCTGAGGTTGTGGCGCTCATCTCGCTTTATTGGCCGAGGGAGCCGGCGTACAGCTTCCAGGTCATGTGGCCAGCATGACTAAGCCGCTTCTAGTGAACCAGAGCAGCGCACGGAAACGCCGTTTACCTTCCCGCCGGAGCGGTACCTATTTATCTACTTGCACTTTGACGTTCTTTCGAACTGCTAGGTTGGCAGGAGCAGGGACTGAGCAACGGGAGCTCACTCTGTTGCAGGGGTTCAAACCACTGACCTTCTGATTGGCAAGTCCTAGGCTCTGTGGTTTAACCCACAGCGCCACCCGTGTCCCTTCATATATTACTTATTCATTTAATATCTTTCTAGAACTACCCTTTCATCATATATGATCCGGATGTGGAAAGCAATACTTTAAACCAAAACAATAACCATATATCTGATTAACAAATGCAGATAAAAGCAAGTCATAAATTAAATCCCTTACCTTCCTTAAAAGCCCAGAGTGTTTGACATGCAATGCAAGTTAAATCTTTTATTATTGTTGTTAATTTTTCAAGGGCCCCTTATGAAAAAGATTGTTTCCAAGTATCTTTTGGTTGTATTTGAAGCCTACTTCTTAAGATAGCCTAATATTTATTATATATATATATATATATATATATATATATATATATGTTCTTCTATGAATTTTCAGTGCTACTATTATGCATGAAAAGACAGCTAAAAATATAAACAACATTGATTATTATGTTCTGAACAATGGAAGAGCAAATTGACAGAAAAGCACAAATAATTGAGTAGACACCTTCCTCTGAAACAGCTTAACATGATTGTTAAAAGGTTCTACTTTTTTGCAAGAGAGCACCTGACCTCCCTCAGCACTATTTTCATACCATTGCAAACAAAGCAATATGATGGCTACGGACTTCTTTTTATCTGCTGCATTTCCTTGGTTCAGGTATCCAAAGCTTTTTGAATCTTGCTCAATTGAGTTTGTTCAGGCTATAGAAGCTTCAGGCATAATAGTCTGGTGTCAGGGGTTCTTGGCTAATAGTCTAGTCAGTGGACACAAGATAAGGTCAGACCACAGGGAGTCACAGAAAATTACCTTTACCTTTCGATATATTTGAGCTGCCTGCTATATTAAAAGCCAGGCACATTCTCTAGTGGGCTCTTGTTGAGTTCTAACATTAAAACATAGATCTAATTTTGATCATCCAGGGTGTTTCTTTAAGTGGTGAGAAGCTTTTTGAAAACTGCCCATTAGTAATTGTTGTTGAAATCAGTTGATACCAAAGGCATTGTGCATTCTGCAAAGGTTCCAAAAGGATTTGTCCAAACTGGGTCAATGGCAAAAGAGATTCGGTGCAAGTAAAATGATGTACATTGAGGCAATAACAATTAATAATTCTATTGATCATATTTGATCTTGGTGGGAACATACCTTCCTGCCATATGAGGTGAGTGACCAGAGAGAGAGCCTTCCGATATTATTACTATAGCCAGGCAAAGGTGTTTCTATTCTGTCAGCTATGTAATGTATTACGGTGCAATTTATTAAATTTTATTCTGATTCTTGTATTTTGTTTTGTTTTGTTTGTAAACCACCCTGGCAGCTTTGTTGAAGGGCAGTATAGAAATCTTTTGAATAAATAAGCTAATGGGATGTGAACTGGCAGCAAAGAGATCTTGGGGTTGTAATAGATAGCTCAGTGAAAATGTCAATCGGATGTGCAGCAGCTGTGCAAAAAGCAAATTCTGTGCTAAGAATTATTAGAAAGGGAATTAAAACCAGAACCACCAGTATGATTAGGCATTTGTATAAAACCATGATGCATCTGCATTTGAAATAGTGGGCACAGTTTGGGTTCTCCCTTTAAAATAAAATAAAAAAGTCACAGTGTTGGAAAACTGATATAGGACAAGTAAAATTATCATACAGTTGAAGCACCTTTCCTATAATGAAGTTGCTGATTTTGAGGATTGATTTATTTCAGAGGTAAGGTCTCATTTTCCATATGAAAGTCCATATTATCTTGTTCATATCCTGTTTGGGTCCATATTCCAGGAAAGTGGACCTTACCAGTGCCTAAAACGGGCATGGCAAGAACTAGTAAATGTGGCAAGAATGGGACGTGCAATCCTCCACAGACACTCTTTCAGATACAAAAAGTAATATCTCCTCTCTTTATTTATTTTGCTTGGAAAAGAACAAGAAGAGACAGACAAGTTGGCTGGCTCATGTTCCTAACCACAGAGCACAGGGGCTAGAACATCTACAGAGACACTCTGGGTTCTGCACTCTTGTCTCCCACTGTTGTTTGGCACTGCCCCCAAAGAGGGACAATTGAGGATCTTGTGGGCAAGAGCTACTGAGGTGCACTGCCAGCTGCTACACAGATATCCAACCCCCTTCCCTGCTGGATTGCTACAGGGGGTGTGACCTTTGCTGAGGGGGGCAGGGATTGATGGGGGGGGGGTAGTGTGGTCCTAATGAAATGGCATAAACATGCTGGCTCCTGAGGGAATCACAGTCATTTTGCTTCTCCTCAAGCATCTCTTTGGGCTCCTCCCCAGGCAATTTTGGTCACTGAAGTGTAGAAGCTAAGCCAAAATGTTTGTCCCATGGCTATGAGTTAATGAGGAAAAACATTAAGCACAGTCCCAGGATCAGATGACATCTTCCACTGACCTAAAAAGCCCAGGAAAGAGTAAAACGGGTGTGAACTCCTCTCCAGGAACCAGTACATTTGGGTAGTCATCGTAAGCCAAGTCCAGCCTTACTATGGCATGTGCACTAGACCTCTGTATGTGAGACAGTAAACTATGCAGGAAAGTCTTTGTAGGATGAAACTCATTTTCTTTATTATGCTTTGTAATCAGACGAAGAAATAAGTAGTTCAGAGATTTCTAATAGACACTTTAGTTAAAATTCAAATTGAGCTTTATGTCTCTAAATGTTTTGCTTGCTGCCCAGGGAATCCCATTTAATTTACTCGAGTACTTAGACTCATATAACACACATATATCGCATATGGGCTTTGTAAAATGGTGAAGTGTTAATGTACTTTTGATGTAAATTACCTTTCATAGTCTATTTTAGAACGTGAATAAGAAAATGTGCTTTTGACAAACAGCATTATCTCCGCATAGAGAGTATATGCATGTAGACTTCATGAATCTTGTTTTGTTTTAAATAGTGATCCAAACTCTTGTTTGTAGATTCCCATTTTATAGGTATTCTTCAATACTGATTTACTCCAAGTAATTTAGCATGTAGAAATATTTTGAAATATTTCTTAATTCAATGGAAGCTGACATTCATTTTACTCTACAGTTGAATATAGATGTCTCTTCTGTACTTGTCCTTTTGCTTTCTAATAAAAGGTTATTAGAAAGCAAACAACCAAAAGGGAGAGAATAATTTCCAATTATTATGTTGGATTTCTGCTTCACAAATATTAATTTTGATATTTAGCCATGAATATGAAACCAAATCAATAAAATACAATTAATCATTTGAGAAAAAATTACTTAAGTATGTTAGGTTGATGTCTATTTGTGCTACGCATTTTACAACAAGTAAACCATTTCCCTTTTACTGTAAGCATACCTGAAAATAAGGTTTCATACTAGTTTCTCATTGCCACATATGAAATCATGTATAAGCACTTCTATGTATGGCATTTTCCCATTTCTGGAATACTTACTTTTTCGGGGGGGGGGGGAGAGAACCAAATCCTGGAGTTCAAAAATTGAGTATTTGTCAGATTGCCACAGAGGTAGCAGTCTCTTAGTGCATCCATTTTTTGATGCTAGAGTGATGCACCTGTCACCTTCCCTAGAGGCCAGTAAGTGCCATCTGATCTTTCTGACTTAGGTGTATACACTCTCCCTGTTACCTGGCTTTCAGTCTCCATTATCATCAGACATACTCAAGTGAATTCTGCCACCTACAGGGATTTGTGATAGAGTATGCACTTCTTTGCTAGTTTGGATGTTTTCCATAAGGGACCATTATCAATCTCTTGGAACTCAGACATTTTTTGCAGATCAGAGATCTTATTTTCAGCTGCATAACCACAGTGCCCCCCCAACCCAAGGCAATAATTTATCTCAATTATTAACAAAAATAATTCTTACCAATTAATGCCTACGCTGTTATTGGCAATCAAAACCAGCTAATCCTACCAACAACAAAAAAAGTCTCCACTCATTTTCTTAAGGTTTTATAACCACTAATAAAACTTTTGCTTCTTCTGTTATAATTTGAGGTAGTTCCATGCAAAATAAGTGGGATTGAAAAAGGCCTCTCCAAGTTTTCAGATAAGATTAATTCAAATGTCAATATTGAGTAAGCTGGGAAACTGATAAAAAACAAAAATTGAAAGTGCAGAGCTATAGCATATATTTGAGGCTCCCTCATGGCCTACTTCTCACTGATGAGGAACACCACAGCTTTTCTCAAGCTCCATCTGTTTTGATCTCCTGGTTTCTGTCTGAGTTAACTTTATCTTTGTGCCAGCTGAATCATTTTCAGGCCAAGTTGAAATTTCGGGAGAAATTTCCCTAATACCCTCTGATATTTGCATGTTTAGGATTTAGGATCTTCAGAGCCAGGTCTTTTATGCACATTATTTTAAAACACTTTTCAGTGCATTCTTTTAAAAGTCACATTTTCAGTGTGCAAAATTACTTTGCATTACCCCCCTCTCTCTCCAGCAGCAGTCATGCAGTAGTTTGTATATTGTGTGGTGTGGCGGATACAGTGTTGTGCTTGGACCTATAAAGCCCTTGATTCAAATTCCCACTCAGTTTGTGTATGTTATTACGTGACCCACAATCTTTTGTTTTCTTTCAGCCATATATATCTCTATAGGCTGTTGCACATATATGGGGAGTAACATGGGGACCACTGGACTTCAGAGTATATTGCTATCAAAGACCACTTTTGGCTTATTCAGTTGGGTTGGCATAAGGGTTAGGGCCATGTTTTTCACCCTAAGGAAAGTGTACTTGCCTAGAGAGCATATGTTAGGTATTTGGAACTTTTTGTGTGCATGGCAACTATTAATATTTCAGGTACTCCTAAATATATTTTTTGTTTAGTTTTTTTAAAAAAAAGATTTTTGGCAATTGTGTACACTGAGTACTTGTTCTCCTTGAATGGTTTGAGCAAGGGTGGTGAGATCACACTTCTAGCTGGGATAAGCTTGCTTTTTTTTCTTTTTAGTATTTCTCATTATCCGTTCAGGTTTCTAGTCCCTAAGGAAGAGTTAGCCAATGTAGTACACTCCAGATGTTGCTGAACTGTAACTCCTATCAGCCCCAGCTAGCATGGCTCAGCATCAGGGGTGATGGGAACTGGGGTTCCAAAATACCTGGAGGGCACAGTGTTGGCTACTCCTGTCCTAGACATAACAGGGTTGGTGAGAATACCCTATATTCCTCTAGCTTGGGATGTTTTTTTCCTGATTCTCTAATATTTGATTTTGCTGTATTACATTGGTTTGCTTACTGGTGGAGCCACAACATTTTATTGTACTTAGTTGTATATTTTGTTTTAGCTGTTCACCTCTTTGCAAGCCTCTGGGCTGAAAAGCAGTATATAAATAAATTGTAAAACTAAAAATAGCAGTACTCCTGCCCTGAGCTTCTTATTGACAGATGGTGTGATACAAATATTGTGTGATTAGGGAATTATGGCCGAAACACCTGTACTATTACTTGACTGGGTACTATTACACAGGGTTCTGTCTTGGGCCCGGTCTTATTCAACATCTTTATCAACGACTTGGATGATGGACTCAAGGGCATCCTGATCAAATTTGCAGATGACACCAAACTGGGAGGGGTGGCTAACACCCCAGAGGACAGGATCACACTTCAAAACGACCTTGACAGATTAGAGAACTGGGCCAAAACAAACAAGATGAATTTTAATAGGGAGAAATGTAAAGTATTGCACTTGGGCAAAAAAAATGAGAGGCACAAATACAAGATGGGTGACACCTGGCTTGAGAGCAGTACATGTGAAAAGGATCTAGGAGTCTTGGTTGACCACAAACTTGACATGAGCCAACAGTGTGACGCGGCAGCTAAAAAAGCCAATGCAATTCTGGGCTGCATCAATAGGAGTATAGCATCTAGATCAAGGGAAGTAATAGTGCCACTGTATTCTGCTCTGGTCAGACCTCACCTGGAGTACTGTGTCCAGTTCTGGGCACCACAGTTCAAGAAGGACACTGACAAACTGGAACGTGTCCAGAGGAGGGCAACCAAAATGGTCAAAGGCCTGGAAACGATGCCTTATGAAGAACGGCTAAGGGAGCTGGGCATGTTTAGCCTGGAGAAGAGGAGGTTAAGGGGTGATATGATAGCCATGTTCAAATATATAAAAGGATGTCACATAGAGGAGGGAGAAAGGTTGTTTTCTGCTGCTCCAGAGAAGCGGACACGGAGCAATGGTTCCAAACTACAAGAAAAAAGATTCCACCTAAACATTAGGAAGAACTTCCTGACAGTAAGAGCTGTTCGACAGTGGAATTTGCTGCCAAGGTGTGTGGTGGAGTCTCCTTCTTTGGAGGTCTTTAAGCAGAGGCTTGACAATCATATGTCAGGAGGGCTCTGATGGTGTTTCCTGCTTGGCAGGGGGTTGGACTCGATGGCCCTTGTGGTCTCTTCCAACTCTATGATTCTATGATTCTATGATTCTATGACTGTATTTCAAATCTAGGCCTGTGGCCCCACAAGACCAGTTGCTATCAGCAACACAACTGAACTTCATTGGTGAGGTTTTCTTGAGCCTGTTCCAGTGATGTTGATCTGCCAAACCCTTTCTGCTGCAGAATAATATCCTTACCCAGCTAGAACTCTAATGTGTTGTGAGAGTTAACGCACGGAACTTCTATCTAAACTACAATGTGGCATTTTTCTTTCTCTTTCTCCCCACCCATTATTAGCTGTATTGAATTTTCCAGGGAAAGCGCAAATACAGCTTCAAACATGAGAAAACCATTTGAGATCAAAAGGGACACAATTCAATCAATAAGCTGAAAGGAAAGAAGGGGGGAGAACCATTACTTTGCAGACTAGAAGTAGCATTTTTCTTACCAGTTTGAAAATGATCTTAAAGACGATTTCTCTGAAATGTACTTCCTTCCAGGTATGAAATGCAAATAAAGACAACAAAATTGATAATTTAATCATTGGATTAATTTAGACCCTATTCCTTACTGTGGATCCAAGTGGGAGGGAAGGAGGTATCATTTCCCATTCTGCCCTTGCAGTACTGTTTCCATTTCGCTGCTGTTTATTTTTTGCCAAAAACTATGTCATTCTTCTCACTGCTGCAGTGAAATTATATAACCTACATAAGTTTCAAATTGTTATGTTATCCCACTTAATTAATTTTAGTGTAAAGGAAATGCAGTGCAGATGAGGGGAAAACAATTATGTATCATTTGCAGATGGAAAGCAGCAGCAACAGTAGACAGTCGTATTAACTGGATTGATTTCTGTTACAGACATGTGATAAATAAGTGAACATTAGCAGTTTATGTTTACGATGGAATTCTCCCACATCCCTAGCTTCAAGTTACTCTTCTGAAGCATCTTAACTAGATTCCTAATCTCTGCCTTGGTTGTAGCATAGAGGTTTCTGTAAGTATTCATCTATGGCCTTCTTCACACATAAAGTTAAGACCTGATTAATGGATTTTCAAGACTTAGCAGCACACTACTGCACACTCTTCTGTGAGTGGGAGTTGGCTTTTAGGTATGTCCAAGCCTTGGTATGAGGCTTGTTTTCCTAAGCCAAGGACCATGAAACCATGGTTTCTTTTTGCCTTACTGATTGTTGTTTGTTAGGGAGAAACAAACCACTGTCCTTGTCTGAATGTAATGACAAGCAAAGGCTTTTTGTTTTGTTTCTCCCTTACACTTCAGGGCAGAAGTGAAGAGGAAGTGATTCAGCAGCATGTACTGGCATTTAAGCCATTAACCATCACATATTGCCAACTTGACATCCTATTCCAGGTTATATAGTAATGGGCTTGTTCCCCTCTGATAGAATGAGAACAGAATGGTGCTCCTTAAACAATTTTTTATTCAACCAAGTCATCTCTAGGCATTGACTTCTGGTCAAAGTTATTTTCTGGTCAATATGTGGCATGTTTAATGTTTATAAAATAAATACAGATAGGCATTAACACATTTTGACAAAACAGTCATTCTCTGTTGGTACAAGCTTTCTCTAATTTCAGTTGTTTGAACTATTTAGTTCTCTCCTTACTTTTTTTGTTTTACTCCCTTTGTTATCCTTGGAGAAATTGAGGACTAACAGTTCAACACTGAATATTTCCAATTATAAGAAGAAAAGCAAGCTATCAATGTCCCTTTAGATATGTTGGTCATGGTGCATACAGTGTTATTTTAGTTGACAAATAGGGTATGAATAAAGCTGTGAAGATGTTATATTTTGTCAAGCAGTTTGTTTGCCCTGATGGTGACCTCTTATATGGAGGGTTATATCCTCATCACCAGCATATTTGTGTGAACAAATATGATCGATCCTAGATATATATTACATTGCATAGCACTCCACACATTAATTTATTCATTGTTCCTTGTGAACATTTCTCCCTCCACGCAATAAATTACTCATTGGTATTACCTGCAGAATGCCATGGGGAGTAATGTATATGCATGATTTCCTCATGGTGGATGGCCATTGTTTAGCTTCCCTAGGCTACATTGTGACTAGTGGGTGAGATTCCCCTGAAGATAGTTACATTTGGACATGTAAGTCCTGTTTTGAAACATAGGGCCACACTGGCTAACCTTGCTGCCGCCCCCCATGTTGTGTGGCTTGCTTCTGCCCTTTCTGATAGGCGTGCTGTCACATGTACACGTGTATATCACACAAGTTTCCTGATTCCTCTTTGCAAATATCTTCCTCTTCTTTTCAAATGTCAGAGCCATTGTGTATACGTCAAGGGAAGGTGCATGCTTTTTGGGGTGAGGATAAGTGCAATCGTGAATACTGCTCAGTCACACATTCAATCAGAACCTGAGTTCTAGCTTCTGAAAATGGCTATAACATTTGCCCTTTTTTGATGCTCAGTGCCTTAGACTACAGTCCAGACATATACTTTAGGAATGTCCAAGGCATTGACTTTTTTCCCTTTGAAAAGCTCACATAGGACCTTTTCAGTAGTGGTACCTCAGATACAGAACTCGCCCCCTTAATTATTTGCCAGCTGTAAAAATTGGTTGTCTTTGGCTGACAAGTGAAGATAATATTTTGCTTGTTTTCACTGTGCTTTCATTTGCTTTTAATTTGTCTGGTTTTACTACTGTATTGATGATTTCTCTCTTTGTGATTAGGATATCTAGATAGTCTTAAATGGTGTTGTAAGTTGCTTTAGGATTTGTAATTTGAAAATTGTGGTCTAGTGCTTCTGCCCCTTGGTGCTGATGTAGGTATATGTGCTATTATTGCTATTTCTGTTGTCTGATCTTTGACTATAATAAAGATTGATTGATTGCTATGTATATGCTGTGGGTGGAATACAACTAACTTGTCCCGTCAGTGGAAACCCGATGCAATGAATTCCACTTGTGCAACAGGGCTTTCCCCTCCTTCCATGCATCTCCAGTTCCTCCTGAAATTAGCTCTGGTGGGAGGCAGGAGAAGCCTGGAACCGTGTGTGGGGAGGGAAAGGGAGATAGTTCCATTTTGGCTTGTCAGTGGGAACCATCTTCTTAGTGCGACATTGAATTCCTCCCTCTGTGTCCTCGACTTAGACTGCACGTAGTACAGCTAAAGTGATCTGATGTGTGTTCTCTTATCACTTGTGATTTGTTTAGGGCATCATTAAATATACCCATTTATAGGAATAATTCACTCACTCAGGAAATATTTCCTGGCTATGATCTCTGCTCCTCTTTACCCATGCACAGGGACTTATTTATTGCTGCAAGATAGCATATGAGCTGTATTTTCTTCCATTTCACTCAACACATCTGTAAGTGAACTATCTTTCAAGACGACTGACTGTCTCTGTGTTATTATTTCTGTAGCTCTTTGACACAAGTGATTTGACCAAAGTAATATAGGAAACCTTTAGCAGTGCATGGGACTAACTCAAAAATATTTTAAATGTCAGAATCCTTAGCCTGCCCACCCCCATTAATAGCTGTGGGGCTCCCGTGCTTCTTCCCATAAGAAGAGATGCTGCAAAATGGCACTGGGTACAATCTTGGCCCCATTTAGGTCAATGGCAAATCCTTTAAATCCTGTTTGTCATGTAGATAACCATTAAGGCTATTAATGAGAGAGTTTTGTGGTGATACATTTTTAAAACTATCTCCGAATGATATATCATTGGGATTTCTGAACTGAACTGAACTGAAATGAAATGTATTGTCTGAAGACTGAGTCAGCTTCTGAAACTTTAAGGAACTAACTTAAATTGATAGTTGACTGAAATATATCTGTTCTATGTTATTTAGAGGAAGCAATTAGGTTTACCGCTGTTATACTGTACTTTAGTTCTATTTACAGAAATTGATGTGTGCCAGGAAAATTGGTATTGCAGCTCTAGTCCTTATTCTTCCAGGGTGCCACAAAATGGAAGATATTATTAACCACGTGTTTACTCTGAACATCTCCAAAAGACCAGCTGTGAAATATCAGAAAACCAATCCTATCTCAGTGAAGTTGGTGACAGATTAATTTCCATAAATAAATCAGAATAGCTTTATCCTCTTGAAACCTAACAGCAGATTTAAGGAGAAGATGAGTATGCTAATAAGGGATGGATAGATAAGGAAACAGGGATTTGAAGAAAACAAAATGATAATTATGCAGTGTGTGAATCCAAGCTCAGGTTCTCTCACTGCACAATGCTCATCCTTTTAGTTCTTTTGCTTTCAGCAAACAATTGGCCCCAGTGACATAATTAAGATTAAACATTCATGTTCCATGCTAGGTTTAAAAGAAAATGTGTGCTAAAGGAAAACAAGAGCAAACAAACATTTTCTATTCCATATTTCTTTATCTGAGTATTGCATCTGAAGAGTTACTTCATACATTTTATTTGAGGCAAATGTATCTTTTACCACTTTGTGTACAAGCTGTAGGGAGTTATTCACAGTGTCCCAATATGATATATGTGGTTGTAAACTCATCTAGGTTGCATGTGTACATTGCACTGTTACATCCATGCAAATGTACAATGTCTGGCCAAGTGCACACTAAAAATGTAATATGTGAATCCCCCTTACCTACCTCTTTTTGCCATTCAAGATTTGGGGGCTGCATTGCAGCACTTTGAAACAGCAATAGGAAGTTAGATCCCTGCAGAACACTTGTTTTAAAAAATCAGGTTAGCCATGGAGTTCCATTCTGGTTTGGAGTTCACATTCATCAAGTATTGCTGAAAATATAGCACATTTATCTTTGTGATGACCTGTGACTTCATGGTAGATATCATTGCAGTGATCTTGTTTTGTGATGCTTCTCTCCCCTCCCCCAACTTTCCTTTGTTACAGAAGAAAGACAGGTAATCCAAAATGCTGAAGTGACTGAGGGATGTAATGTGTGAATCAGAATTTAGCGTAAGACAGCTATACTCAATAGTTAAAAAGCATAAAATGCAGAACAATGACTCAGTGGAATTGCCTTCTTAGGCATCATGCATCCCTTCCAACACTGTTGTAGTAGCAAATGTAGATTTTGTCTGGAAAACATTTTAATTATGGTATTTTATTTTGTTTTTCCTGTTACTGGTTGCATTCTATTCCATTCCAACTAGGAAAATGCTTAGCTTTACTTTGAGGTTTTCTGTTGTGCTAGACCAGGAGCTTTCAGATTCCTAACTTTAAGGAACTTTTTCTCCATCTACTTATCAAGAGACCCTGCATATGTATACAGTGATACCTCAGTTTACGAACTTAATCCATTCTGGAAGTCCGTTCTTAAACCGAAACCGTTCTTAAATGGAGGCGTGCTTTCCCTAATGAGGCCTCCCACTGGTGCCCTTCCACTGTTTGGATTCCGTTCTTAGACGAAGATAAAGTTTGCAAACCGGGACACTACTTCCACTTTTGCGGAGTTCGTAAACCAAATAGTTCATAAACAGGGCTGTTCTTAAACCGAGGTACCACTGTAATTGAGTTTATTCAGGGCATTTTCCACATTTGTCAGACATAGGATTGCTCCACTTGAACTGTGAGTACACCCTTGAATATTGTCCATAATCCCCTGCGACTACACATTACAGGGGAAGGTTGGTAATGGAAGACAACCTGTCTTTCACAGAAGTTTGTCTGCCATGTTTGATCATCTTACTGAAGAACTCCATTGACTTTTCAAAGACACCCACCCCAAGAATTCCAAATCCTGTGCTCTGGGTATTTAAACTATAGAAATATTCAACAACATTAATTCCCATCTATTAGTATCATAGAATTGTAGAGTTGAGACCCTAAGGATCAGTTAGCCCCTGTAATGCAGGAACATCATCATAGCCTCTCACCCCATCTAAAGAATATCTATGTTTTAAATATGTATGCTACCCATTTTGTGTTTCTACATATACTCCTTGATCAGCATAAAAAGGTTCTATATATTTACTTAATACTGCATGTAAGATTGTGGTATGTCATTTTTTATTTTGCTATTTATTTTATGTACGTAGGTTAAGTGCTGGAATTTTCCATTTGTAAGCTTGCCAAAGGATTTGAGAAACTAAACAAACCCCCTTAATGATCCACGTAATGTTCTAAATTGTCGAAGTGCTGTATCAGTAACAATATTTAACATGGATGGACTTTGCAAGGCCAAACAGCTTAAACATTGAAGCCAGGATCACTTCTTTTCTGGCAGAAGAGTCCACGTATGTGGCACATTCTATTTTGCCAGAGATTGTTCTTAACCTTCTCTTGAAATGTCAGTTCCAGACATTTCGGCGATTCCAGGAAAGAAAATGTTGAAGGTTTTAAAGGCTTGTCAGTCTTAACCATCATGCAGTAAACAGAAAGACAATAAAGGATGTTACGATTCTTGCACAAGCTTTTTTAAAAAAGATCAAAAAAAATCAGAGCATCTTTTGAGAAAAGTATTATGCAAGCACAGCAGAAATGCCTAACATTATCTCGGAAAAACTGAGGCTCAACATTTTACAGAGACAGCTGTAAGACAGGTGGTGTGTGTTCGTCCAGTCATTGCAATCTTATAAATCTTGCTTCAATGTATAGATTTCAAAATGAAGTTGTTCATTCACTAATTAGCAGCTAAAGAGTAAAGCTGGTTAACGTGTCATATTTCATATTAAAAATACACAAACACACAAATCAATTGTACTAATCTTTACTAAGCACATTTTAAGATCTTGCATGTAGTCAGAGCAGTCATATTTGATTTTGATTGGAATTTCATTTTACTTTCTTTCTCTCAATTGATGACCAATGGATAATTCTGACTTCCGCATTTAAGTCAAGTATAATTCACTAGCAGTATCACTCACAATTTTCTTGCAGCAGGATCTAGTCTTAAATTATGTATACCCTTAAATCCTTATTCTTAAATCCATATTGTAAAATTTATTACCTCTACAATTTTATTTCAGCACTTCAGTCTTCCTATCAATATGGCTTATAAGTTTTCTGATTATGTAAGGTAAAGGGACCCCTGACCATTAGGTCCAGTCGTGACCGACTCTGGGGTTGCGGCGCTCATCTCGCTTTATTGGCCTTATATCTACTTGCACTTTGACGTGCTTTTGAACTGCTAGGTTGGCAGGAGCAGGGACCGAGCAACGGGAGCTCACCCCGTTGCAGGGATTCGAACCGCTGACCTTCTGATCGGCAAGTCCTAGGCTCTGTGGTTTAACCCACAGCGCCACCCGCGTCCTTTTTCTGATTATGTATCACCTCCCAATTAGCCTAACTGTACACAGTGGACTGTTCAGATATAATGTTAAAATAATAAGTGTCATCTGACAAAGTGGCAAATCATGGTAAACAAGAACCCAGAGCTAAAGTAGTTGCTGGTTGTGTATAAGGAGAAGAAGGTGTTTGGTTGCCAGTTGTGGGGCACATAGATGCTGTCTCCCTTATATATGAATGAGGACTGGACCTAGAGATTTTCTGAGTAAAAATCTGCTCATTGGATGTAGTGGAATGGGACTGGGATTTCTTCATATTCAGGCAGCTCCTGTTCCCAAGAAAGCTGCTCTGGGTGGTTGGAGACCCTCTGGAACAGCAAGGGAAGGAGCACCAGAAGATGGATGACTTGGGAAAAATCAGCTTCCCCTTTCTTCCTGTGGGAGCTTCCACAGGTCCCAACCCTATGTGTTTAGGTTCATATCAGGATAAGTGTTTCTTGGTAGATACTATGGCAGACCAACACGGCTACCTACCTGTAACTAGAATCTTGGTAGATATGTTATTCTATGATGTGCATTATGAAAACTCAATATTTGGTTCTGCATAGGTTTAAGTAAAACCACCTGTGAGACACAGGAAAGGGGGGGAGTTGGTTGCTTCTTTTCTAAATCACTGCTTTTACCTGCTGTTTTGATCAAAATGCTTGGAAAGCTGTTGATACATTGGGTAGCCTTGGGCCATTCACTGTCCCTAAAGCTAACCTACATGTTGCACAGAGATAGGGAACCAGTGGTCCTCCACATGTTGTTGAAATTCTACTCCCATCAGCCTCAACTACCCAACTACCACGGCCAATAATCAGGGATGACTGAAACTGTAGTCCAGTACCATTGCCTACTCTTAATGCTCCACCTCTATAGATATATTCCTTAACAGCACAGTGTACAAATTTATCAAGAGTACATATAGAACAAAGATCTATTGGGCTATAGTATAAAACTATCCAAAAAGTAAATTGACCCATGGGCATCTTGTGCTCCTACTGTAGTTGCAATATAGTGTTTGTTAAATTTAAGCCTTATAGCCTCTGTTCAATTGCTAATAGATGTCACATTTTAATTGATGTGTTTTTACTTGCTGAGTGTTCCAGAAGACACTCTGAATACTTTTGTTGCCTTTAAAATTCCAGCCTGGGGTGTATGTGATCCAAACTGATTTGTAGTGTCTATAAACAGCTGTCCTGTGATAAAGATGGGAGAGCAGCTCAATCAGATGTGGGTGGGTGGTTGAGTTCTACCTGCTGAAATAAGAAGCAGTAAAAAGGTGACATCTGAGAGTACACCTTGTCACTGGTGCATCAATCCAGGCAGAGGGAAATGAAGGCCAAGTGTTTACCAGGACTTAAACAGGATAATGTTGTTGTCTCTCTCTCTTTAGAGAAGGGGGGTAAAGCAAGCAGCTAGTTATGCAGGCCTTGAATATTTGAAAAAAAAATGCAGAGAACTGGATGCCTTTCTTTAAAATTTTCAAGCCTCGTGTTGAAAGCGTTAAATGGTGGAGTGTCTGTACATTGGAGCACAGAATGTAGGGAATTACAAATAAAAAGGATTAAAGATGTTGAGTACATTTGAAGTACTTGAACAACTTTAATGTACTGAATGGGCCATGCTAAATGAGTCTCTGTGTAAATCAATAATCCTCTCTATAAAGAGACTAATAGTTTAGTATGAATAACAAGGAAATGTACATGGTAACTAGTGTTCTAGAATTCTGTCAGTGTTTTTAAAGTTCACTGTCATAACTCTGTTTGCCTTGACCTTTATCAGTGATACCTTCAAAGATTTTTTAGTTGCTAGTTGAGGTTCAACTTGACACAAGACCTTTTAAACCCTCATTTCCTTTTCCCTTGGTGCTGATGCAGTAGCTAATATACTGCCCGCTCCTTATCTACCACTTTCGCTTCCCTTTTGCTTTTTGTTCCTCTGTAATTATAGGTGTGCCAAGCAGAATTTTCTCTCTGCATGCTTCCCTCCTCTTTCCTCCTGCGGGAAATTTGGGTTGTTTTTTTCTCAGTTTTCATTAGAATATTGAAGCTTTCCATTCGCTAGTTAATGATCTTCCCTAATACAATTCAGCTTTGCCATTTGCATCTGGTGTGACTTATTCTGCCTTGGTAGTAAGTAAAAGGTCTAGGGACTTCAGTGACAGTGAAATTCCATAGTTGTATCATAAATGTGTAAGTGGAGATAACTGAGAAGGATCACAGTTTGTTGTCTCCCAAAGTTGGTGAGGTTCATTCAATATCAACACAAAACTGAGCCTTCAGTGCTCCTGTGTAATGCTCTTCCAGCAGAGATTCAAAACGCACTGTCTGTATTACAACTCACGTGTTCGTTGAAGACTTTCATTTGCTGCCAGGCTTATGTAAACAATTAAGAAAAACATAATCCGTAATGGTCAGTTGATGTTTTATCTCTGTATTATTCCTATTGCATGTTAGTAGTTGTAACCACCTTAGATAATATTTATGAAATTGCAGTATATAAATACGTTTATAAATAAATAATCATATAATATGAAGAATATTACAAAAAATCATTTGACAGTTCAACTCAAGAGAGAACTAAAGAGAAGGTTCAGCAAGATGTTGCTGTTGCTGTTGCTGCTGCTGCTTCTGTTGTTATTATTCCTCCTGGATATGCAGGCCTTAGTCCTCTCAGTTCTTTCTCCTTCCATTTCTTTGAACATATGAGTTACCTCTTTAAGTCCTTTAGTTATATCTCTTACGAGGTGGTAAAATAATAACATTGCATCACTCTGACTGTGATTCGCAAGCATCTTTCTGTAAAACTGGCTCATATATATTTACTGATAACATTGCATACTTAGCCAAATACCTCGTAGTTCTTGTCCAGCAAAATCAGGGATCTTGGGTTATGACAGTAGTTTTCAACCTGTGTGTCATGGCACTCTGGGGTGCCTTGAATGATAGTCAGGGGTGCCTTGGGCAACACTGGCCTCTGTCCCTCTTTCCTTCTTATCTTCCCTCCCTCCTCTGATGCCCTCTCGCGTCTCTGCCTCTCAAAGGCCTGCACAGCTGTTTGTTGCCAGCAGCCCTGGCTACAAGCTCCCCATGTGAATGGTGCCTCTGGGGCTGCCCAAGGGGTGCTTCCCAGGCCCCTGTGGGGCAGTGTGAGTAGGCACCTCTCTTTGCGGTAGGAGGGGCAGCTCAGACCAGGGGCGGCAGCTGCAGCTGTCCAGAGGACTCCCAAAGATAGGGGAGAAGAGAAGATGCTGGGGGAACTCTCCACAAGGGAGAGTGTTCAAAAAGGAGTGGGGGTTGCTGGCTCTGCAGGCAAGGGGTGGCATTACTGAGCTTCTGAGTCCCACAGGGGTGCTGCAGAAAAAATGTAGTTGGTCAAGGGAGCTGTGAACCCAAAAAGGTTGACAAGATCTGGGTTATGATGCCTACTGACATTAGATCAGTTCAGGCTAGGCAAGCCATGCATAGGCAAGCCAGAGCAGGGTGTTAGAAAGGCAGAATTGATCTTAGGATGCCATCACTAGCTGAACATATGCAACATATGGTATGTATGAAAGAGTTTAATCCCTTAGTGTTTTGGGTTTTTTTTCAAACCACCAGCAATGCATGTTTCATTCAAAATGATTTGAATGTCTTTCCTTTTGAATTGATTGTAGATTGGGGGGGGGGGGGAGCCGTATCTCATGAAGGTAATTTAAAGTTTCTTAAGATTATCGCATTGCTGTCAAAAACAAAATTTATATTTAATTTTGTGGTTGGTGAGTCTTTTCCTTTCCCACCCCTATTTCAGAAATACCTGTCAATGTAAGCACACCAGTCAGATCTTTTAATATCTTAATAGTCACTGGAGCAATATGTAAATGACTCCTTTAATGGGAATTAGTGTTACATAGTGTATCTGGCTCACTTGATGCTATAGCTGTGGGTAATGGTTCAATGGAAAATAGTTTGCTGTGAGGCTTTACTGTAGTTGTAATAGCACAGACACCTATGAATTCTTCCTTCATTAAAGGCCCAACTGAAATCAAAATGAGAAACCACTAAAACTGGTAAGCAATCTTCTTCCTTCCTTTCCTTTGATTTATGGACATACACCCAAACCATATGTTATGTCATGAGAAGCAGTGACTGAAAACCACAATAATCTATCTTTGATGGCTTTTTATTTACTGTACAATGTAAGCTGTGTTATATGGGTCTGAACTAGCTAGGTGGAATTTAACCAAGAGAACAGTGATTGGACAGTAGTCATTGTGGCAGTTTTTAGATACCTAAAATCTGATGTGAAGAAGACATAAAGATAACCACATATTTTGGTTGTGTGGTTGTGTTAGAAGTAATGCATTATGTACACATAATACTGCTTTTTTTCTTTAAAAAATGATTTCCTAATTGTAGATTTGCCTGGTGTAAAGACAAGACCAAACTAGAAATCTTTAATATTAACCCTCAAGTCACTTAGATTATACAGCTTTCAAATTGTGGATGGTATACAATTGGTGTCCCTCCACTGACAAAGCATCCATCAGTGGAATGTAGAAGGGAACAATTTTTGGTGATTCCCCAACACTGCCCCCCCCCCCAACCCGCATGTTCCATAGACTCTCCAGAACAGATCTGGGCAGAGAACTACTTGGGGAAGAGTATTTTTGTTTTGTTTTAAAACTCCCTTCTTCATTTCACTGATAGATATCTTTCATCTGCAGAGGGACATCAGTCCAAAGTATATTTTCTCCCCCCTCATTTAATTGTTTTTTTTTACTATTGCTCATATGCATAAAGTGCTTGTCTCAGCAGTTTAAAGAAAAACAAGATAGGAAAGGAGACTGCCTCCAAGGTACATATTAAGCACCAAACCGTAAGACTGTGTTTGTTAGTAGTATAACAACAACAACCATGTAGAATCGTCAAAGATTTTGAAAACTTTCATTTCCTGATGGACTCTTGTGTTGGTAGAAGTAAGGCAGACTGCATTATGTCTTTTCCTCCCATGTTTCAGGCAGTTGTGCTGTCAGTGACCAGGAAAAAAATGTGGGATATCTAGTCTTATATAACAAACACACATGAAGGAGTTAATGCCATAGAGTAAGCTGTCCTGCCAGGCTTCGCTAGGTCATTCCCTCTCACATTGAGAAGAAGGCAATCAAGCATATCATTCTTCAGTCTACCTGAGAAACTCAGTGTGTAAAGAGGCCTCAGCTGTTCACTCCAAGCTCAAACCCCATGGCTCTTACAAGCCTCTCAAGTTCCTATACCAGTAATTTAGGAGCTTTCTCCACTAACTAAGCCCATATTTTAAAGGTCTAAGAGCCTATATGTCCTGAAATTGCTTTGCTATATATTTTGTGGTTTTAAATCTTTGCTGGTGTTCTTTCACCAAAGCGTACTTGTCCCAAACCTGCATATTGGTATCCAGGAATACTTCTTTTATACCTATTTTTTTCCACTACCTGTTGACTACAATAGGACATCTGGAAGCATAGCATGACCAGCCCATGCTTGAGGCTGTATGAAATCTAGGACTTGGGTGGAAAATATATTGCAAGCCCAAGTTATAGACAAACTAAATGGGCCAAACATTTCTCTTTGTTTTCCTTCTCAGTTGTATAGTTTGCTTGTTTGATTGAGTAATACTACACTTGTATCTCAAAGTGGCTTACAAACAAAAGAAGAAAAACACACATACAAAATTTAAAGCATAGATTATAAGAACAGCATAAAAGCATTCATGGTGCTTCTGTCATGCTACGTCTCCCTATACATTTCTGCGGCTTTGGCACAAGAGCTGAGCTGAATCTATAGTACTTGGTGTCTAGGATTTAGGTGTACAAAAGGGAAACACTTGCTTATTTTGTAATCTGAAGTGATGCTCAGCAAACAACAACTCTATCACTTGCTTAAAATGTAAATATTGCTGAAAACTCCGAGACTTAAAAAAAAATAATCTCAGCCTATTGTGAGATAACTGATGCCATGAACAAATTTTACATACATGTTTCCCCTACATAATTCTGCAAACTTTCTTTCTCATGATGCTCATCTTAAGCTGTTGAGATACTCTTTCAATACATTTATAGACATGGGACAGTACATGAGGTAAGCATAATCTAGGCACAAGCATGTAGAATAATGGAATTCCAAGAGATGAAGAAAGGTATGAAGCATACATGCTAAGAGTGACATAAAATCCTATTTTTTTAGGCTAAGGCACAAAACAGAAAATACACCTTATATTTTACAGTTTTATTTTATTTTTACCTCCAATTCTCTGCTACATTATTGTGGTTTAATGTATTTAGCCGTTGCTTTTTCATCCTTAGGGGGCTGGCAGGAGGGTCTTAAATGAAGTCATTGAAGCGTTGCTTTCCTATTTCAGTCCCTATTACAAAATGTCAAATAAATGGATAGGATTTGCTCAGCAATCACAGGGATAGGCATCAAACTTGCATAAATTCCAGTTAGTTGATATTTAAAACCTCTAGGATCAGAATCCTTATGGATATCTCTCTAACTTGTCCTATCAAATGATTATACTATTAGTTGTAAGACTCTCATATCCTTATTTCTTAATTTTGTATTTGGGGAACATGGGCTAAGCAAAAAATATGCAAGCAAGCACCACTTTCTTGTTTCTCTGATCAGGGAGTACAAATCAGCAAAAAAATGTGTAAATATCTAAATCACTGCATTAGCAAAATGGAGAAGAGTCTCCAGCTGTGTAAATTCAAATCCATTTTCAGACTTAAAAGTTCAACGTTCAGATATATCAAGTTTGCTTTTTAACATGTTCTCTTACAAACATATTGATAGAGGTGGTCTGGTTGACACTGTGTCCCTGGACTTTCAAAAGCCAGAGTACCTCACCAAATATTCCTAAGTAAGCTTAGCAGTCAAGGAATAAGATGAGAAATCCTCTTGTGGATCAGGAATTGGTTAAGTAGCGGGAAGCAGACAGTAGGAATAAATGGATTGTTCTTTGAATGGGGAGATGTAGAAAGTGGAGTCTCCCAAGGATTGGTATTGGGATCTATGAAGTTAGGGGTGAGCTGCAAGGTGGTCAGGTTTGCTGATGTTACTAAACAGTTAAGGATCATTAAAATAAAATGAGATCATGAGAAGTCCAAAAGGACCTCTACATACTGAGTGAATGGCAAATGCAATTCAGTGTAAACAAGTGTAAAATGATACACGTAAGGGCAAAAATGTGTATCTTAATTTCACATGTACAAGTGGCATAGCTTTCTGTCTGCCACAAAGTGGGGTGGCATCCCACACCAATCCCTCCCTCTCTGAGTTCTGCTGTCACTTCTTTTCTTCATCTCCTTTCCAGCTGTGCATACTCCCCTGAATCCATTGCCCTGGAATACAGTAGCAACATTCGCCTCTACAATTAATTTGGCCCTGGGACTTCCGGGTTGGCGCCATCGCCGAATGGCGGACTCCCTCCGAGCTCCGGAGGGAGTCTGCTCGGCAGGGGCTGGGTCCTACCGCATCGGCGATGCGGGGACCCTTAAAAACCACGGCCAGAGGAGGCCGTGGACATGGAGACTCGGCTGGCACCGTTAGCGCCCTCCCGACTCGTGAAGGAGCCTTTTTAAAGGCTCCGGATCGGGTGCCGGGGAGAAGCGTGGTGCTTGAGTTCTCTGCTATCCCTGCCGAGCGCAGCCGCATGCCATCCGGCGGAGAGCGCTGACTTCTTCTATTGAAAATTTGGATCTAAAAGAAGAACCCGTGAGTAATTGGAATATGGACTAAAAAAAGGGGACAAATTTTTAAAATTTGGAGCGAACGGGGGAGGTGGAAAAAAGGAAGTCAGCCCCCCCCCCCGAAATTGTAGAAGAGCCAAAACAAAGGAATGGATAACTAAGATCGAGAGTAACCTTATTTCACCGAATTAGCAACTTCGCGAGGGAAATTTATAAGATTGAGCCGGAGGAGAAAAGTGGAATTTGTATTAAAAAGCAACACCCCCCCCCCCCCGGAATCCCTGGAGCGATTCGTGAAAATGCCTGGAGAAGAGTAACGGAGGTTTTGACAGGTTTTGACAGCTGTCAAGGAGCTGTCAAAACGGAAGAATGTAACAGAGACTTGGTTATGGACTTTGCCGGTTACATTTGATATAAGTTGGGTATAAATTGTTTCAAATTGTTCAAATAAGGATAAACAAGCTATTTGGACTGGTGGATGGGCTTTGGAAGGGAACTTTGTTACGGGAATCCATCTAGAGGAGCTGAGGGATATTGCATGTGTTTTTGACAGGAAACTTGTGCAGTTGAATAGAACTTTTAATCTCCTGGGAAACTGCAGAAATGGAACACTATTTTGTCTACAGAGGTCTACACACTACAGGAAACAATGGAACTATCTGTTGGAAAATGAAAGGATCATGATGTAATGTTTTGTTCCTGAACAACAAGCCTCTGCAGGGATATTAGAAACTTTTGGAGAAAGAACATTTCTGTGGGAGAACAGAGAAACAAAAAGGAGGAGAATGGCCGACAAGAATAAGGAAATAACAAGAACTGGACAGAAATGGGAAAGGGGATATTTGGGATATCCAGATTTGACAAGCTTATGGATTTAAAATTGGAGTTTCTACTCCTGGATATAAAAATCTGGATAGAAGAAATGGACCCTCTTCTCGTTAGACTTCTTTTAGGATTGGACATTCGTAATTTAATGATTGGACACTCGCAATTAATAAGACTGGCAAAGAATCAGAGGGATGTGGGTTTAACGCAATGTGGGAACTCCAGGAAGATATTAGAGATGGAGGGCTAGGAGGAACGTAACAGGGAAAAAGGGGAGGGAAAGTTGGAATCCAAAGGTTGTAAAATTATTATTTAATTCTATGTTGTTGTGTTTTTTTTTTGTATTATGTTTGAAAGGGGGAAACTCGTGGAAGGGAATAGATCGATCTTAGGGGGATGGGAATTACGCTAAACTGGGTAATGGAGGATGATTGCAATTTGGGGATAAGAATTTGTTGAACCTAATTGTTTATTTGGAAGATTTGGAATACATGAGGGGGTGGGGAGAGGAAGTCCTAGTTATTGGAAAAAGTTTATAAATTGGATTTAATTTGTTTTAATTTGGAAAACCTTAATAAAAATTATTTAAAAAAAAAAAAAAACAATTAATTTGGCCCTGAGTAGGCTCATTGTGTGCTGGCTGTACACTAATATGGAGGTGATTATTCCAGATCATATGATGAAGATTTTCTCCCTCCTCTTATCACAACAATTTGGTTGTATAACACAAGTATGGTTGCTTTTTGGAATGCTACCTCACTCTGTAGCTCTCATCATTTAACCAAAGTAGATATGGTACAAAGAAGTGATGTATGGGTGTTGGTGTGAGGGAAGTGACCCCTTTTTAAAGATGAATGTCAGCTTGCCTCTTTGGGAACGGGCAGTGTTTCAGAGAAAACTTGGGGGGGGGGAGAGCTCAAGCTGTGCATCTGGTCCTCTTACTTGCATGCCAATTAATTATTTGGATCACAGCCTTAATGTGTAAGCACAAGCCTAGTGTAACTTGATTTCATTACCAATAACAAAAAAGCCCCCAACACTTTTCATGGATTGTCAGAACATTAAAAGAGAAGCAAGCAATGTAAACTATGTAATGGTTGTAATTATGTGTGGTATTGATTGCGGTGTCATGGTTACGTGATGTGAAGGTTATGCATAGAGCACTAGGTATCATGCCTGGATTCCCAAGGCTAGCGTTTGTTTCTGCTTGAACATTTATTTTATTTTGTTCCCGCCTCTGGAGGAATTAATATTTAGACTCACTGCTGCCTAGATGGCTTAGAACTTTTATTTGGTCCTAATACATTTGAAAGGGATTCCATATCCCAAAAGACTTCTCCCAAGAAACAAGCAAATATTTTACAGGAGTGAAATAAGGCTTTATATCTTGCAGAAATAAAATAATGAATAGTTTAAATTTATGATTTTGTTGGTTGGTTTTTGAATTTTCCTAACTCCAAAGAACATCAATGTGAAATATGACAACATAAGAACAAAATACATCAACCATCAGTAAAAATAACCCCAAACTGAACATTTAATTAACAAGATAGTTTGATGTGCAGCCCTGCTAGGGATAAGAGTCCCAAAAATGAAATGCAAATGCATGGGAAAATGAGTGTCTTCAGTTGAATCTGAGAACCAAAAATATGGAAGACAGACATAACTAAGGGGAGATTATTTCAAAGTAAAGAACCCACCACAGAGAAGGCCGTTTATGCATCCCCTCTCCATGAATCCTGGTAGGGATTGCAAGCCGAGCCCCACTCCCCCCCCCCCCATTAAGGATTGCAGTGACTGGTATTAGAAGATGCACTGCTGCATTTTATGAGGACCAGAGCCATTTAGGGCTTTGTAAACTGTTATTAGCCCTTGAATTGGGCCTGGTAGCACATAGGCAACCAGGACACATCATCTAGCATTGGTGTTCCATTATCCCATCTCACTACCCAGCTACTTAACCTGGCAGCAGTATTCTGCACCTGCTGCTGCTTCCAGATGATGTTCAAGGACATCTTCATGTAGAGCACGGGTGTCAAACACAAGGCCCGCGGGCCGAATCCGGCCCGCCAGACCTTGTCATGTGGCCCGTGTAGCTGCCGCCGGCTGCCAGCCTTCACCTTTTATTCTCGCTTTTTTTTTTTTTTTTGACACAAGAAAGCCGCCTCTTCAGCGCATGCGCGACAGCCTACAAGCCAGAGAACGTCTGCCCTCTAGCGGCGCCGGCCGTTCTACACAGGAAACTGTGCAACATTCCCCGGGGGTGTCCCTGGCCAATAACCAGCCGTGCCAGCGAGGCTGTGGCCACTGCCTGCCGCTCCCACGCTCAGGGCCCTACGCGCAGTCCGAAGGTCCAGGCGCCTCGGCGCTCCCAGCAAGTCCCACTTGCGATGTCCCAGCAGCGGGCGGGAGGCTGCTCATTCGCGGCCCGCCAGCAGCGCTGGCTCGGCTGCTCCCTCCTCGTCGCTCTCGCTCGCTCTCCGGCGGTCCGAGGGTCAACGCTGCTCTGCCTTCACCGCGGCTGACGCACCTCCGCCTCCGCCTGTCCCCCTCGGTGGCGAGCGAAGCAGGAGAGGAAAACTCCGCTCATACCAAGCGTGATCCTCCCCGCAGTAGATGCCTCTCGCAGCTGCCTCTTCCGTTTGAAAACTTTTATTGATCTTAGTTGTTGGCCCTTCGCGATGAGGCAGATGAGAGAGAGAGGAGGCAGGGTGGCGGGGGGAGGAAGAGAAGGAATCCTTTTTTCTTGAAAGCCACCAGGAACTCCCGAGATGAAAAGAATGTGTTGTTTTCACTCCCGTCTCTTTTCTCCCCACCGAGTAATTTACACGCGTCTTCAAAGGTCTAAGTGCAATAACCCTTTTGTTGTGGTTTTGTTTTTCTTCTTCCCCTTTAAATGGCTCTTGTTCTCCCTCCGCTTGAATGAAAAAATAAAATAAATAAAAAAGAAGAAATGCGATCTTGGTTGATTGAGTTGTTTATTTCCCTCTTTTTATCCTCCCTCTTTTTATCCTCCTTACATTATTACAAAAAACAGTAATAATTGAATGCAGTGACAATAATTTATGATAATAAAGAGTGGACACATAGTCCTACAGATACAACCGGCCCTTTGAGGGTGACCAAACTGCTGATGTGGCCCCCGATGAATTTGAGTTTGACACCCCTGATGTAGAGCATGTTGCAGTCCCACAGCCATGAGATATCCAGAATATGGGTTATTGATAACAGACTGTCTTGGTCCAGGACAGCTATAGTTGACAAACCAGCACTCCTTGCCTATTCAAATAGTTCCTCTTATAACCCCCTATTGTTCAGTTGTGTTGATTAGTGGTGACATTTCTTTTCAGAGTGGCAGATCAAAAACAATCTGATCTAATCTAGAAAATTAAAATAGGTTAATATTCTAATCCGGAGACAGTCACTAGCCATGGCATAAGGAACTTCTACTTGTAAAGATGACCATAATTCAATGTGGAAGTGAAAGTTTGACATCACAATGGCTTGTATTGTTTTCATAACACTAAAGGCTATATTTGCTGTTTGTCTATAATTCCTCCCCTCCCTACCCACGCTAAGGTGTGAGATGGAGCCCAGAGTGCAGCAGAGAGGAGGTGCTGCTATGTTTGCCAGGCAACATGAGATGGTCAAGGTCTTAGTACATTATAGTTAGCCTGTGCAATCTAGAGACTTCATGCTGATGTCACTAAAAGGGTTGACATTAGATGCCCCTATTCTATCTGTGCATGATCAAAGATTTGGGAACTGTGCAGGCAGTCACAGATTATTCTTTAGGTCAAGTGCCAGTCTAAGATAATGAGATTTCAAGTTCTATTTCTGGATTCCCTGATAAGCTCCCACATTGCACAATTTGTATATTATACCATCCATGTGTTAAAGTTCTGCTGTTTTCAATGTGACTTTATTTAGTTGGAAAGGAGAGGTTTCATACTGGCTAGATTGTGTCCTGCATTTTTATCAACTCTTCCAGTCTTACAGCAGTGAACTCTATTTATATATATTTATGATAATTGGAGGTGAGCTTATATACTGTCCACCTATTACACTGGACAAAATAGGCTTGAGCCATTGCACCCAGTGTAAGAGAAAAGTGTGTGCTGCATTTCTAGATTTTATGATATCAGAAAGAAAAACCACTCCTAAAATATGGCTGTGCTATCCATCAATGCTGCAATGTTCAGATGATAAAAAGAAATTGCATTTTATTATTGTATCTCTAAATCTCTTAATATTAAGCTAAGCTTTGTGGTTTGGAAAGGGAAGAAAATGCCCCTGACTCATGATTTTCAAGCATTTGAGCTTGGCAAGCTTGAATAAAAGAAAATTGATGTGCAAAATATCCACTGCAGTGTTTATACTAAAGGCTGTTTTCTGCATCTGCCAAGAATAGATTACAGAGATGTGTAGAATAGCAATGTCTGTCGTTCTCTAAATTGTAATGTATTTTGTGATAATTTCATAAAGCTAATAGAATTTCTGTTATTTGTAACAGCAAATGAGAGCACATAGATTTAGTTTATTGTTTATTTATTTATCCGCACCCCCCACCCTGAGTTTATTTTGGATCCTGAGGAGGTGTATAGGGTAAATGTATTGATTGGGTTGTCATGTTTCACACCATGCCCACTGATTAATTTGCATTACTTTTCTGTCTTGCAGGCAGAGAATTCCGCACTGGCTATGGAAAATGAAAATCAGAGAGAACAGTATGAACGTTGCCTTGATGAAGTAAGGTGGATCAGTGTTTTGTCACTTTTCCAATAAGCAACCCTTCCCTTTCTTATTGGGTTACATTTTTATTTGTTAATCAGTTTATAATAAAATAATTCCGAATATACTAATTATGAACAATTTTTGTAGTTTTGTTTAGGATTCTAGATTTCCCTTGGGACATACACAGGATTAAAAAATAAATAAATTCAGAAGTAGAATAGAAGCAGTGGAATTAGCTCCCTTTGAGACAAAAGAGTTTTTGGGGGTTTTTAAAGGTCCAAAGTTAAATACTGTTATTAGCTTCACCTACAAATCCTGGATGGAATGATAGATTTGATTCCCATGTAGTATGGTCCAGTGGTGCTCCTGTTCTTTTACTGAGTGGATCTACCCGAGGAAGTTTGTCTTTAATATGGGTTGGTTCATTTAAATCCATAATGCAACACTGAAAAGTCATTGGATCTTTGCATTTATCTTCAAGACCCATGCTCACTTTGAACAAACCAACTCTGTGATGCCATTGACTTACATTTTGAGAAGTACAGCAATAGATTATGGTAATAGTAATAATCCTTTTTACCCATGAAATATTCTGCATCCCAAATGAAAGAGGATTTTCCAAACCATTTTCTTCTTTTGTTGGCCTTAATTATGCATGAACAATCTAAGGCATTCCAGACAACTTGGAGATTTTACATCCCAGAATAATATCAACTTGGATTGTGACCCATGTCTAGTTCTATTCCCCCCCCCCCAAATCACCTAAGCTCAGTCTGAAAGTTTGTATTTCCCAGATCAGCTGGGAAACTGTTGATACTGAAAGTTAGTGGGTCTCTGTCTCACAAGACCCTGCTTAACCACCTGAGTTTAAGACATTCTCATCCTGTTCTTCTAAGAGCAAATCTTGAAATTGAAATAGAGATTGTAGTGATCCTCCCCCCATTTTTTACAATATTTGTCAGAAGTAGCTTTGAAGAATAGGTTTAGACATTCATTTTCTTGGGAACTTCCTATGTCAAAGGCTATAAAACCAGGTCCAGCTATACCATTTCCCCCAGCTGGGAGACTATGCACACTATCCCTTCCACCAAGAAACCTACTACCATTAAGTACCACATATAGGTTGAGGGTACTTGCTGTTTTGGAGCAAGTTTCTACAGAAACTTTTCAGCTAGGATATAGACCTATTTAATAAACTGCTGCTTCTGATTATATGGATTCAGGGGTTTATCAAGCAGGGGAAAATATAGCCACAACTACAAAATTCAATTCTTTTGCTCACACAAAAATTATATTCTATGTAGTTTGAGGTGAAAGTGTTCCCAGCACTATGCTACCGCATACTTAGAAGTGACACACAAATCTTCTGATCGCATGTGGGCATGCACAAGCGGGCTGTTTTATTTTTTCCAGTGGCTGTGGCAGAAAACTTTAAGGCTTCTGATCAGCCCATATTGATGCCAAGTTTACGGTATGAATTTTGGAATAGGTTTATGGGCAGATTAATAGCACAAGGGTTTGCTGCTGGGCAGACAACATAGATTGGAGAGTTGAACAGTTGTAGATGATCACAAAAGTGGCTCTCCCCATCTCAGTAATATCAGCTGTATAAACTTTGATTTGATGGCATGGGGATTACTCAGCTGTTTCAAACTTTGTGTATAGGCACAAAACCTCATCAAATAAACTGATAGACAGAGCTGAGGTGCAAAATTGCTGGATTCAGGCCCTCATTATTATTTTCTAAAAATCTTAATGTCCCTTTTGTTCATATGCTTTCTTCTCTGTTTATTATAAACCTAACCTTCATAACTGCATTACAAATTCTTGCCCTGAAATACAATTTAATATTCTGTGAGTGTATCTACCCATAAAATTCAGTCATTGTAAAGGGTGGGGTGGGGTGGGAATCAGAATGTGAGACAATTACAGTCGCTTATAAATTCTGATAGTAATCCTAACAAACAATTGTTTTGAAATTAGTTGTCTATCTCTGCTATTTCCTCTAAAGTAGATAGATCAATCATTTGGATTGAACTTGAAAGTAAATAGCACTGCAATGCATTATATAAGATGAGCTTCATTTATTTAAAATTCAATACATATATCTATAAATTCTAAACCCATCTCCTTGTCTCTAGGAAACCTAATGCAAGAAACAGGATTACCTTCTTCTACCTCAGGGGCCTGAGGTTTAAATGCTTAATCCTAGTTTCCTATTCTGGAAATTGATTGTCAGTTTTTTGTCAAGAGGTGGTATAATATTTATTCATGTTATTATGCCAGTAAAGATTTATGTCAGACTCAGCTGCATTCTATCAGGGCAATGTGATACACCACACTATAACATCTTAAAATTACTATACTAGCATTTGCAGTTAGTCAGACAAAATATAAAGATCCCACCAATGTTTAACTTGTATTTGAAAGCAACTAAAAGCTGTCATTAACATGCCATGCAAATAAGATAATAAAAGCTTATTCTTATTCTTCATCATTCAAAAACATGACCAGGTCACTGGAAATATATCCTGGATTATTTTAGCTCTGTTGCTATTCTTTCTTAGATTGGCCAGAAATCCTCCAAATCTGTTATGGTGAGTTTCTTTAAATTAAGATGATGGGGATACTACTTCAGCTTTTCCAAGTATAAAGATCTTGGATTTCTACATGATGGTAAAGGGATTATTGTTATTCTACCCCATTCATTTCAGTAAGAAGGAAATGCATTGTAAATGGAGTGGGGGGGGGCAGCCATGATCAATTAACATGTTGTTGATGGACTGAAATCAGCAATGACATGAATACTAATTGTATTTGCTAGATTTATTTCCATTCTGGGCATGGGATGAAAAAGCGAACATCAGCAATTTCCTTTTCCTGTTTCCACTTTCATCAGAATTCTCCAACATCCCTTGCCACTAGGTTGCCTTACCTTCAGCTACTCAGATCAGAAGTGCTTGCACTGCTCCCTCTTCTGCTTATGCCACTTGGCACAGCTCTTAGTGACTATGCAGGCAGAACTGCTGCAAATGACTTGGACACAGTCTGCAGAACCTTGTAGGGTTTTGAACATAGCTGTTTGCTTGCTTGCTTGCTTGCTTGCTTGCTTGCTTGCTTATTTATTTATTTATTTATTTATTTATTTATTTATTTATTTATTTTACTAATAAGTGGCTTCATGTTATGTCATTTCGTAAAGAAGTAATGTATTGGATGGGTTTGTTCAATTTTTAGGTACACCAAACAATGTTACAACTGAAAATACATGCTAGAAGGAATGGTTGGATGTTAGTTCTTAAAGCCTATAGGGCAACACACATGGATTTCAGAGATGCAATATATTTACTGCTGTGGGTTATTATGGCTGCAGTATTAGTCTGTGTCTTGTATTAAATCATGTACAGAACTATTTTATGTGAAGGTTTATTCCCTAGTTGCCTTAGGTTAGAGACCAGTTCTGGAAAGGGAGAAGTGGTAATGGGTCATGTTATAAGTGTATGAATCAAATCAAACTCTTGGATCATACAGGAGCAGAATTACTTAGGTTGAAATTTCTGCTCTTGCTTCAGTTCATATGAGTAGGTTACATTTTTTTTCAGTGAAGTTGTTGAGAAGAAAGTGGAATTTTGTTTTTAACTGCTAGGTATGCTTATTTTCAAATGAATAAGCTTCAGATATGATAGGGCTCTGCTTTGACAACATAAGGTTTTTTAGTGTGTACAAAAATAGGTCATTTTTTGAACAAAATAAGGTATTAGATAATTAAATGTGTGATACAAATGTTAATATCTGGTGGGGGTGGATTTTAAAAAAATCTAGTTGTATACACAATTCTACTAATCAATGTTTTGTAATCTGATGCAAATAAATATAAAGTGTGGCGTGAGTGCCATCCAAGCACATTTGATGACTGTAGGCATTTTAATTTTTAGTGGCACTTAACAGTATCTTGCTGTCATGACAGATGTTCTGTTTTGTCAATATTGAATCAAGAAACAATTAGACCTCATGAAAACATCCAGGGCCTGGCCTTCTGCTTGAACAAAATTGATGATA
Organism: Podarcis erhardii; assembly: GCF_964252035.2. Lineage (NCBI taxonomy): Eukaryota > Metazoa > Chordata > Lepidosauria > Squamata > Lacertidae > Podarcis > Podarcis erhardii. The sequence continues at coordinate 97,834,497 of NC_138497.1, read as the reverse complement.
CCTCTTTCAAAATCGGTTGAATGGTACTGGTTTTTTCCAGTCCTGTGTCTTATACTACTCCAGAATTTGGGACAAAATGAAGTTTTCAAGGGAAGTGGTAGAATCTGAAACACTAGTGAATATAAGAGAAGTTTAAAAAAAAACAACCTCCAGGTTTGCCTAAAGGAAATTATCTGTACAAACGCAGGAAGCTGCTTTTTACCCAATCAGACCATTGATCCATCTGGTTCTGCACTGTCTATAGGTAAAGGCAAAAGGTAAAGGGACAGTAGTGGAGGAAGGCATGCAGCATGGGACATGTGTGGCGTGTGGCCTGTAGGACGCCCTAGTCGCCACCTCCATCCCAGTCGTGGCCGTCCTCCAGACAGGGAGGCAGCTGGCCCCTGCCCAGTGGGTGGCTTGCCCCACCCCCATGGACAGCTAGCACCGCCCTATGGTGGCTAGCACCTCCCCCGTGCTACTCTGCTGCCCCTGGATGGTTAAGTCCAGTCAAAGGGGACTATGGGGTGCTGCGCTCATCTCACGTCAGGCTGAGGGAGCCGGCATTTGTCCACTGACTGCTTTCCAGGTTATGTGGCCAGCATGACTAAACCGCTTATGGTGCAACAGGACACCGTGATGGAAGCCGTAGTGAACGGAAATGCAGTTTAGCTTCCTGCCACAGCGGTACCAGTTTATCTACTTCCATTGGTATGCTTTCGAACTCCTAGGTTGTCAGAAGCTGGGACAGAGCAACGGGAGCTTACCCCGTCGCATGGATTCAAACTGCAAATGTTCGAACTTCAGTGTTACTCAAACTTGCGTTGCCAGCTGTTGTTGGACTACAACTCCCATCATCCCTAACTAGCAGCTGAATATACAAGTTTGATAAATACTGGTCTATACTAAGTAGAAGTGGCTCTTCAGGGTTTCCAGGTCTACCTGGAGATGCCACAGATTGAACCAGGACTTTCTGCATTCAAAGCAGATGCTGTATTACTCAGCTATGACCCTTAGAAAGCACACACAAACACAATCTGATGCACGGCTCAAATGTCCTTTATTTATTCTTACAGGTAGCCAACCAAGTTGTACAAGCACTACTTACTCAGAAGGTAAGTAATTTCTCCTTTTCGTGAGACACTGTTAAATGTTATAGTTACCAAGGATACTTAATTAGAGTTATCAAAGATCTTTATTCAATAAAATTGGTGCTAATTAGAGATTTACTCTGTAATGAAATATCAGCTTAACCAGAGGATTTTCTTTAGGACTGTAACATGGGAGAAAATGGATAAATTCCCTCTCCATGTCTTCTCTGATCCCATTAATTATTAGCACATACATGTATATCCAGCTAATAGAATTTGAAATTTAAAACATGCACATATACTGTAACATGTATTCGATATACTGTATACTGGCATGTTTTCTATCAATGTTTAATTGTATTTTAATGCTTGATTTTTCTATGATTTTAATGGTTCTTGTTTTTATCTGTAAGCTACCTTGAGTCCCATCAGGGGAAAAGGCAGAGTTGTTGTTGTTGTTGTTGTTGTTGTTGTTGTTGTTGTTGTTGTCATCTTTTATAGTAAGTGCATTTATTACTAGATGAATTTATTCTATATTTATTTTCTCTATCAGAATTGTATGCTACTCTTCCTCCAGGGGGATTAAAGCACAATCCCTTTTTATCCCTGCAATGGTTTGAGCTGGAAGAGAGGCCCAAAGTCACCAACTTTGGATTTGAAGCTAGATCTTCCTTGTCAAAGTCCAGCAGTTGACATGTTCCTAATGAACTCATTCTATAAGTGCCTGTCCTTATGCCAGAATTGTATCCCCACTCCTGCTATACACAAGAAAGAGAGATATTAGCATGTTCAGGGGCAATGTCAAGGTTTGAAATACAAACAAAATACTTTAGGAAAAATCCCAGGGGTGTGGAATCCAAAAAGAGCAGAGTGAGAACTGAGCATGCTGACAGACATGCAACATTTGCATAGGGAAAGGGAAGTGAGTAACTGAAAACCTGAACAGAAGCACTCCACACTGCAGCATTTCCTTGCAGATCCCACTAATATGTATTTGGCAAAGATAAAACTTTGTACAGATTGCCATTTGTACAGATTGTCTTTCCTGGTCTCACATCATTTTTGCTATTGGGAGGGTGGGAGTTACATATCCCTCTATTTCCAATTGCCAATATTAGGCTTTTTTTCCCTTTTCTTTTTTTTGCTGTAAACTTTGCTGTATTTGTTGTTGTTAAGCTTTTTGAGTGGTGCTTCTGCCTCAATTTTTTTTTTCCTGCAAAGCTATCTGGCTTCATTTCTTGATCAGCAATTAACTCTCTGTGGCTCCAGTTTCTACTTAAAAGTATTGTCTGCAGAGTGTGCATGTGTGTCTAATAGGTAGTATAACAGTGGGACATCGACATTCAGTTACCCTCCTACTGCACGGGGGAAATGCCAGCACAACTTTCTCAGCAGTGCACAGTCTGATGACTCTATGCACAAGCCCAAGCAAGAGCAAACTGGTGTTCTGGAGGTGGGGGTTATTGTATTCAAGACAAGAGTGACAGGAAAGAGGTGGATCTACTGCCTATCTAAAAGTTTATTCAAACAAAATTTATATACTGCTTGATTGTAATAAAAGCTTGAAGTGGGTTACAAAAAAATATTAAAACTATCAGTAAAAACAGTTTTTAAAAAGCTAATCAAAGAGATTCTAGTCCCAATCACTTTGTGGAGGCTATTAATGGTTGCTTGTCACCATAAGGGTAAAGGTAAAGGGGCCCCTGACTGTTAGGTCCAATTGTGGATGACTCTGGGGTTGCAGCGCTCATCTCGCTTTAGTGGCCGAGGGAGCCGGCATACAGCTTCCAGGTCATGTGGTCAGCATGACTAAGCCGCTTCCGGTGAACCAGAGCAGCGCACGGAAACGCCGTTTACCTTCTTGCCGGATTGGTACCTATTTATCTGCTTGCACTTTGACGTGCTTTCAAACTGCTAGGTTGGCAGGAGCAGGGACCAAGCAATGGGAGCTCACCCCGATGCGGGGATTCAAACCACCGACCTTCAGATCGGCAAACCCTAGGCTCTGTGGTTTAGACCACAGCGCCAGCTGCGTCCAATTAATGATTGCTTGTCACCATAGCTATGGTCTATCCCCATTGTTGGAGACTGTATGCCTTTGGATACATGTTTCTGAGTATCACAGCTGTGAAGACTATTTTTCCTCTCAAATACTCCCAAAGGCATCTTGTTGGCTGCCATCGCAGGGTGCTGGGCTACATGGACCATTGGCCTGGTCCAGGAGAACCTTCCCTGTGTTCGTGCAGTAGCAGACATACAGCCTGCAGTTGTTCTTACATTTCTTCAGATGAGGGCTATTACACACAACCTTCAATCTAATATGAAACATAAAAGCCTCCCTGTACCTGGTCAGAGAAAGAGATCTTTCCCACCATCCTCTGCCAGGTTTTCCGTTTGGCGTTTTTTTAGTGGGAGATGTGTGAGTTTGAACCTGGGGCCTTCTGTGTGCAAAGTATGCATTCTTTCCAGAGCTGCAGTCTGTGACCGTGTGTCCATTGTGGTGCTGGGACGTGATTGTGAACTAACACCCCTCCTCCCACTTTGTTTTCATCTCCATAAAATGTAACACATGAGAGGCATCTTAGAAGGAGTGAGGATATGCCTTTGGGTGTGAGTGTGTATTGCAAGGATTGGGGGGTGGGGAGAGAGGTATAGCGGTATTGTGAGTTATTTTCTGCAGGCATCAACACTGGGTAAGGTTTAAATATCTTCAAGTGCAGAGAAATACACATTATTATAAGTTGCAGATTCTTTTCACATCCATCAGTACCAGCATATGTGGGTGGGGCAGAATGTTACAGCTGGGTGAGGATGGTGCATGGGAGCAATAAGATTGGTGTTTTGCTGCACTGGTGGGAATGCTGAATTGGTGGCAGTAGTCCTGTGAGTGCAGTGCTATGGCCCCAACCCCACCCCGTAAACAGCAGTGATGTTGGTATCAGGAGACAAGCTCTGCCCCACTACACACTGATATCCATGTACTGTGACTGTAAATCTAAATGCATGCTGAGCAGTCCCAATGGCCACTTAATCCCAGGAGAAGTTCCAACCAACTAGGACAGGAAATCCTGGATTGTTGCTGACTGTTGTACTGTATAATATAGCTGGCGGGGGGATCTGTTGCTGGAATTGTCATTTCAGTGTTGTTTTTCTAAATTCTCAATTGAGAATTAAAACAGACTAGCCAACCCTAGAAACAAATCAGAAATGTATTCATTTTCTCTTGTTATGCAATTTAACAGGCCATGAATACAAGTGCATACACAAACCAGATTAGCATTCTGCAATATAAAAGCCCATATGTTGTGGCATATTCGCTGGTATATTGATCTCAATATATTTATACCTTATTTAGAAAACAACATGTTTTCTTTTTAAAAAACAAAACAAATACAAAATGGAGTTGAAGTGCGGAGAGTCTCGTGAGTTATTTATAACTCCTTTAGGACAATTTTTTTCCATGACAACCCCTTTTGTCAATATTGGAAGACACAGGTACTAAGGACTCCTTATGAACGAACTAAGGATATAGATTAAAATGTATTTAATAATGTGATTTGCTTAGTATTGATGAAATTTAACAGACGCTAGCCTACTGCTGAGTAATGCTGCTTAATTTAATATCCTGAAGGGGAAACACAAGGCAGCACTCTAAATGTTAATGAATGTTAACTGTTACAGCCCTCCTAATGCCATTTGGACTGAGACTATTTATAAGAAAGGACAGGAAGACAATACTGTACAGTAAAAAGGAAATTAGGCTCTTCGGGTCAATCACAAATGGCTCCTATACAAATCTAAGTAATAACTGGTAAACAGATAAGTCTTCTACCACACTGCAGCAAGATGGAACAAGTAATGTCACCAAGAGATAACACACCTCAGGGGCATCATGAGATACAGAGGGAATCTGAAGAGCTCTCAAAGACTCCAGAAGAGTAATACTGTGCAGTAACACAAACTATGTATATTACACTGTGAATTTGGAAATACCCCTCAAGGACTAATTTTTTGTTTAAATTAAATACATACTATAATAATGTAAGGGATGAAGTACTGCATACCCAGAAGTATATGAGAAGCTTCTGTTCCGCTGAGAGATCATGGTGACACCAACTGAGAGAGCAAAACCTTGAGTGATTTATCAATGTCACTGAATCCTTGAGATCAAATTTATAGTTTGAAGTGGGTACTTTTGGAGGAGATCGTTCCTTATAAGACATATGGAACTCCTCCAGTGAGCCTAGTTTTTGAGTGAAAATATGAAGGAAAATATATTAAATTGGGAGTTCTGCCTCAGAGCACTGCATTTTGTTGTTGTTTTGTTTCCATCATTTCCACAAGTTACGGTTTTACTTAAGAGGCATCTAAAAACCGATAGGGGAATAACAGACCAGCAAACAATCATAAACATTTCCAGAAAATATTTCATGTCTTAAGTTTTAAGACTAGCTTCTAACTTATTTCATTCAGCCTCTAGCCAGGAGCTTCTTTGGCTGGAGTCCTCTTGCCATGTTATTTCACATTGCAGATAATTTTGAGGGGAAATTAAAGCTGGACTTGCCTGTCTTAACAACTTTCACTCTTTAGTTTCCTCTCACACTGAAACAGAAACATTAGAACAGTGCTGGACCAAACCAAAAGACCATCCAATTCAGCATTGTGTTTCTCATAGACACCTCTGGGTAGACCACAAGTAAGACAGGAAGGCAAAAAACAACTCCCATTTTTCCTTGCAGGCAACTGGTTCTTAGAGGCATGCTACTTGAACCTGAATGTCCATATTCAGGAGATCAGATTGGTCCATTGTCATGATAGTTTAAGATTCAGTTTAAGGCCTGAAGCCTGGTAATGTAGTTGCTGTTTCCATGTAGGCGTCATACCTCAGCAGCAACAATTAGCAACTCAGTGGAAGATGGATTGTGTGGAAGTACCCATGCTAGCACCATTTCTCCTAGTAAAATCAACATTGTGACATTAGAAGTGATCGTGAGTTGGTTCAGATGCTACCTTCAAGCCAAATTTGGCCCCATTCTGCGAAACAGAACTAAAACACTCCAGCTCTTACCTGCCCACACAGTTCACCAGCCCTGCCTTTACCAGCCCCATGTGGAGGACCAGTGAAGACCACCATACCCTTGCTGGCTCCATGTATTTTGCTGTTAGAACCTCATAAGGACTGTCCTTAGTGCTTTTGCTTGGTTATATATATATATATATATATATATATATATATATATATATATAGGCTCCCCATAAAAGGTCTGAGATGATGCAGTTATACAGGGATTTCTGTTTGCAGAATTAGAGGATTTAGAATTTTGCTACACTTCAAATAAAAGATAGCATTGCCTCCCTGTCACTTTGGAAGGCAGAGAATGTATAACTTGGTTCGCCTTAGGGGTACTTTAAATAAGCACTCCACTTGTAATGTGCTCAGGCAAAATGACTTCTTAATTCATCTAGCCTTACCTTTGAATTAAAGCTAACCCACATTTTTTACAGCTTTCATTTAACAAAAGTGTCTCATTGTGTTACCTCTTCTTCTCTGTTCACTGTGCTGGCTTAGGCACAGCAGACCAAGAACAGACAAAAAAAGACTATTTTTGTGAACATTCTGGCCTGCTACTTCAATAGGTTCATATAACTCAATTTATTGTTAATTCTGTTAACAAGTAAATATGTGGGAAGCTGCAAGACTTTTCATTGTGCTTTGCGCCCTTCAAAAATAAAATACAGGAATGTAGGTAGTTAGTGCAGCTGTTCTCATGTTTAGGAGAAGCAAACTGATGTTTTTATTTTATTTTATTATTAATGCAGCATATAATGGAAATGGAAATTCCATGCTACTGAGCCATCTCAACAGTTTCCATTGTAGGCCTGAAACGGAAATGATGGCTCCTGCCCATAATATGGGCAGAAGAAACGTCTTTACTTAGTTTCAGGGGGATTGTAGGTGGGTTCCCAAGGAACCCAAGCTGCAGATCTGCTTAAACTTAAATTACTTTTTTTTTAATTTGCCCATGGAATGACTGAGCATACACTAAAGCACAATGCCATTGACACCACAACCCACCCACCTTCTTACTTTGCCCATATGCTCTTGTTTTAGTTGCAATGTGCATGTAAGCAGCAGTTCTTAACATTAGATTGTAGGCATGATGGAGCGCTGAGCTGAACATATATACAGTGTACTGGGCCCAGAAAATCCTGTTGGAACCCTAGTTTCTAGGGACTCGTCCAAGTGGTTTTCCCCTTTCCCACTCCCTTCCCAGGGAAAACCTGCTCTTTAGTGCTCAATCAGAGCAAACAAAGAAACTTCCTGACAGTAAGAGCTGTTCGACAGTGGAATTTGCTGCCAAGGAGTGTGGTGGAGTCCCCTTCTTTGGAGGTCTTTAAGCAGAGGCTTGACAACCATATGTCAGGAGTGCTCTGATGGTGTTTCCTGCTTGGCAGGGGGTTGGACTCGATGGCCCTTGTGGTCTCTTCCAACTCTATGATTCTATGATTCTATGATTCTATGAAAGGCATGTGGGATGCTAGATTTAGTAAAGAACCTGACTGCCCAAGGGAGGGATGAATTGTTACAACTCCTAGACAACTACCTGGAGAATGGAGTGGCCTTCAAGAATTCAGAAGCTCACCATTCCTTAATACAACAGAACAGATGAATGGGCCTGCATCAACACATGCATGCCTACTGTGAAAAGGAAGAAATGGATAGGAAAGCAGATTCAGTATCTTGCTCATATAGCACATACATATTTGTGTGGTGATTTAATACCTCAGTGTCTGTGTACCCAGATGATACTTGAGATATAATTTTGTGTCTGGTAAGTCTTATTGGAGTATCATCACAACCAATGCATCCAACTGCTGTTGGGAAGGAACATATCAATAGAGGGGATGTATATGCTGTCAATGCTACTTGATTTATAATGAAGCGATTGAGAAGATGAATGTAATATACTCATGTCAAATATAGCTATTCCTGTGGCTGCATATAGTTTTTATCAGTTTTCACCTGGCATAGGTTATGTTTCCCACTGTTTGCTTGTGATTGCGATGAAATATGGTCTTGCTTGGTTCATCTTTCCCTGACACACAGTACCACATAGCCTTGTTTCTAGAGTGCTGTTGGTTATTCCTCTTGGTTGGAGAAATGAAAATGCAGCTTTCTGAAAGTGCATTGCTTTTCATGTTTTCTATTTATTATTATGTATCCAGACAAAATGAAACTAATTAAAACTTTTCTTAAGCTAATAAATACTTGAAAACTGCCAGTCTAAACAAATATACTAGGTATTTAGAAATACTACCTTTTAATTTCTTATGACATGCTAGTGCTGAAATTTCACTTTTAAAAATCTGCTTAATTTTAAAAGCTGGGAAGGAATCCATTTGTTTCATCCTAAAGGCAGGAAGAAGGGACGCGGGTGACGCTGTGGGTTAAACCACACAGCCTAGGGCTTGCCGATCAGAAGGTCGGCAGTTCAAATCCTCGCAGTGGGGTGAGCTTCTGTTGCTCGGTCCCTGCTCCCGCCAACCTAGCATTTCCAAAGCATGCAGTGCAAGTAGATAAAAAGGTACCGCTCTGGCGGGAAGGTAAATGGCGTTTCCGTGCACTGCTCTGGTTTGCCAGAAGCGGCTTAGTCATGCTGGCCACATGACCCGGAAGCTGTACGCCAGCTCCCTCGACCAATAAAGCGAGATGAGCACCGCAACCCCAGAGTCATCCACGACTGGACCTCACAGTCAGGGGTCCTTTTACCTTTACAGGCAGGAGGGCTTTTAATCTGGCCAACACTTCTAGTGATAGAAGGAGGGATATGGTGTTGCCAATTTCACCTCTTCTTTGTTGCTTCTTCTACACCTGAAAATCTGCTCCAGGTGGTTGAGGGATGCTACTGTGCTGTGTGGAAGTTGTTGTGAAAGGTACAGGAGGGCAGGAGATAAGTGAAAAGCACTTTGCATCCTTCTGTCAGCAGAGGCCTCCACAAGATCAAGTAGCCTTTAGCAAATAGGATTCCTCCTATTAACAGAATAGGGTAGTGTTCTGTCACAGGCATTAACAGAAGGGTGGTGTTCTGTCACATGCATTATAATATTCATTGACTTTTCAGTTAATATTTGAATTATGTGGGTTGTTGGTGGTTTTTTTTGCTAATTCAGATTTCCTTCCCTGTTCTAGGACCTGAGGGAGGAGTGTTTAAAGTTAAAGACAAGAGTTTTTGACCTGGAACAACAGAATCGAACGCTTAGTGTGCTATTCCATCAAAGAATGAAACCAGCATCTGGCTTGCTGCTTCAGGTAGACTTAATTCATGAAAAGATCTTTGCAGTTTAAATATGTGGCATGTTATACTTACTGAAATTACATAACATTAGACAGCTTATGGCAATTTCAACAAGCAAAGTATGACAGTTGATAGGCACAGTGTATTAGAGGGACATTGGCTCTCTGCCATCTGATACTGTTGAAATTGAAAAATGTACAAATTCTGGAGGTACATTGAAGCTGAATAAGATAGAGAAGAGAGAATGCTCAGTATGCTTTCTAAAAAAACACTACGAAATCTAAGTCACTTTGGAATAATAAGTAAACAGAGCAACAAGAAGTATAGGCCATGTTGTAATAGGATAATTTCAGTCATGTAACTTATTGGATCTTATTGGATGAAGAAGAGATTTCTAGTCTAACCAATTAATTTATATAAATTTACAGAATACTCTCTATCTTTTGGATAAATCTGCACATGTCAATTTATACTTTTTATGGGGGGAAATGTTTAATGGGCTAATGGATTTGGCCTCTTTTACATCTGTTTTTTTCTGCACAATTCTTCTCAAATTATGAAAAATCAGCCACATTGAACTGACAACTGCAGCCTGATCTAAAGCATTATTTTAGTTGTTACAGTATACTACTGTTATAACAAAGGCTGTTGTTGGAGGGGTGAAAGTAAGGCCTGTTGAAATCAACATACTTAGTACATGAAATGAATAAAGGGTTAAAAAAGAGAAAGCAATCATTTTTTTTAATCAAACAAGATGGTCGTAACCCACTCTGTTGTGTATTTTTGCATAGAGGGATCCCTGTAGGACGCAGCAGAGTTCCTTCTATGGTGTGCAGGCATGGAAACTCACTTGGAAATCCCATCAGACAATTTTTGGTGACATTTGCTTGAACATGGGAATGATCAAACTATGGACAGGGCAGCAGCACACACCTCATCCTCAGACCTCTGTTTATGGAGAGCACATTCAATTGAACATGCTTAAAAACCATCTTCAGACCTTTGCAAAAATCACATGAAGATATGTACAGCAGCCCGGGAATATTGCAGGCTGAGCTTGTGTGTGTGCATTCCTACCCCAACCATAGTTTAAGCTGTCATGTGTTCAGGAAAATCCTGAACATGGTTTATGTTTATCCCATATGCCAGCTGAACATGCCCTTTCCTCCTACTTGCCTAATAGAATGGGGAGCCCTGGATGGCAATATGAGCAGAGAGCTCAGATCTCACATTTTCTGTGTAGGGTGACATGTTAAATTCAATACTTTTGCACATATACCCAGAAAGGGAACACTCTGCTATGCATCTCCCTGCAGGTAAAGTACTTAGTCCAGTATGCTTATGATGCGGATGCAAATATATCCTGAAAAATATGGAAATCAGTACCTTAGAATTAGTACCACCTGAGAATATTGATGAGCAATGCTCACTGTTAGTCTTCATACTTGTAAAGATACAGATTAATCAATTAAAACCCAGGATTCTACAGAGTAGAACATATATACAATATCTCTGTGTGATGATACATAATAATGATGAAATCGGAAAGATCCAAATGGAAGTAGAACCACCTTTCCGTCTTCAGTAAATCATGTTTAATTTGCCACCAGAGTATATCACTTAGAATCATAGAATCATAGAATCATAGAGTTGGAAGAGACCACAAGGGCCATCGAGTCCAACCCCCTGCCAAGCAGGAAACACCATCAGAGCACTCCTGACATATGGTTGTCAAGCCTCTGCTTAAAGACCTCCAAAGAAGGAGACTCCACCACACTCCTTGGCAGCAAATTCCACTGTCGAACAGCTCTTACTGTCAGGAAGTTCTTCCTAATGTTTAGGTGGAATCTTTTTTCTTGTAGTTTGGAACCATTGCTCCGTGTCCGCTTCTCTGGAGCAGCAGAAAACAACCTTTCTCCCTCCTCTATGTGACATCCTTTTATATATTTGAACATGGCTATCATATCACCCCTTAACCTCCTCTTCTCCAGGCTAAACATGCCCAGCACCCTTAGCCGTTCTTCATAAGGCATCGTTTCCAGGCCTTTGACCATTTTGGTTGCCCTCCTCTGGACACGTTCCAGTTTGTCAGTGTCCTTCTTGAACTGTGGTGCCCAGAACTGGACACAGTACTCCAGGTGAGGTCTGACCAGAGCAGAATACAGTGGCACTATTACTTCCCTTGATCTAGATGCAATACTCCTATTGATGCAGCCCAGAATTGCATTGGCTTTTTTAGCTGCCGCGTCACACTGTTGGCTCATGTCAAGTTTGTGGTCAACCAAGACTCCTAGATCCTTTTCACATGTACTGCTCTCAAGCCAGGTGTCACCCATCTTGTATTTGTGCCTCTCATTTTTTTTGCCCAAGTGCAATACTTTACATTTCTCCCTATTAAAATTCATCTTGTTTGTTTTGGCCCAGTTCTCTAATCTGTCAAGGTCGTTTTGAAGTGTGATCCTGTCCTCTGGAGTGTTAGCCACCCCTCCCAGTTTGGTGTCATCTGCAAATTTGATCCGGATGCCCTTGAGTCCATCATCCAAGTCGTTGATAAAGATGTTGAATAAGACCGGGCCCAAGACAGAACCCTGTGGCACCCCACTAGTCACTCTTCTCCAGGATGAAGAGGAACCATTGATGAGCACCCTTTGGGTTCGGTCAGACAGCCAGTTACAAATCCACTGAGTGGTAGCATAGTCAAGACCGCATTTTACCAGCTTCTTTACAAGAATATCATGGGGCACCTTGTCAAATGCCTTGCTGAAATCAAGGTAGGCTACATCCACTGCGTTCCCTTCATCTACCAGGCTTGTAATTCTGTCAAAAAACGAGATCAGGTTAGTCTGACATGACTTATTTTTCAGAAATCCATGCTGACTATTGGTGATCACAGCATTCCTTTCAGAATCTTCCCTGGTATTGATGTCAGACTGACTGGGCGGTAATTATTTGGGTCCTTTCTTTTCCCCTTTTTGAAAATAGGGACAACATTTGCCCTCCTCCAGTCTGCCGGGACTTTGCCTGTTCTCCAGGAATTCTCAAAGATGACTGCCAGTGGTTCTGAGATCACATCTGCCAGTTCTTTTAATACTCTTGGATGCAGTTCATCTGGCCCTAGAGACTTGAATACATCTAAACTAGCCAAGTATTCTTGTACTATCTCCTTAGTTATTCTGGGCTGTGTTTCCTCTGCTGAATCATTTGCTCCAAATTCTTCAGGTCGGGCATTGTTTTCTTTATTGGAGAAGACTGAGGCAAAGAAGGCATTGAGGAGTTCAGCCCTTTCTGTGTCCCCTGTTTGCATTTCACCATCTTCTCCTCTGAGTGACCCCACTGTTTCTTTCTTCTTCCAAACTTCAGTGTTTTGTCACAGCTTTGAGACTTGCCTTGCCTACCTTGCTCTCCGAGCCATTCCTTGTCCTTCATCTGGCATTATTCTAATATCTCAGTGGCCAGGTATTTAACCTGAAGTGACAGTATTTTTGAAAGTAACTGTGGTGGGCGGCGGCTAACTAGAGGACTGGCACCTCAGGAACCCCTTCCTCAAATAAGCCCGCCTGGTGCCAGCTTTCATAGTTTATCAGTGTCAGACATTTCAACAGGTTTTCTTTATTTTTTTAGTTTTGTTTTTATGGCTTTGCTAGATTTTGTCCTTTTTGCAGTTAGTTTTCTGTGGCTTTATACAAGTTCATCATATTTATTATTTTAATCTACATATTGTCCTGGAAACTGTGCTTCTAAATACAGTGGTACCTTAGGTTAAGTACTTAATTCGTTCCTGAGGTCTGTACTTAACCTGAAACTGTTCTTAACCTGAAGCACCACTTTAGCTAATAGGGCCTCCTGCTGCTGCCGCGCCGCCGGAGCACAATTTCTGTTCTCATCCTGAAGCAAAGTTCTTAACCTGAAGCACTATTTCTGGGTTAGCGGAGTCTGTAACCTGAAGCGTATGTAACCTGAAGCGTATGTAACCTGAGGTACCACTGTAAGTAGTAATACCATCAGCTAGCAGACATTATATTTGTTTATTATTATTTTTAAAAAACACATTAAATGTATAGAGTGTTCTGCAGAAATATAAATTAATAGTTTCTGCTCACAGCCTCCCAATCTAAATATATATGAGACAGAACAATTAAAATGGATAAAATATTTCAGAAGCTGGGTAATGCTAAACGAAAACAAAAGTAAATAAAGTAAAACTAATGTAATGTTGAATCTACTAAGTAGTAAAACAATCAAATTCAGACAGGGGATCAAGAAGGACATGCACAGCAGAATTTTAAATAATATTCTAAAGCTGTGTTTTACCAGGTCAGGATTTTTATCCAGCATCTACCTAACATGTATTGTCTATCCAGGTCTAAGGCAGAAAGACTTTAACATCATCAGATCCCTTTTAAATGGAGGTTCCATGAATTAAACCTGGGACCTTCTGCATGCAAAGCAGGTGCTCAGCCACTGAGCAATGGCCTCTGTCCATAAGCTGAAGTTGTTGCACTTGACCTTTCCCCTTCTATCAATAATTCTATCAATAAAATATCTAAAAACTACATTATTCAGTAACCAATTAGTACTGAAAATGAAATCCCATAAAAAAATAAATATGAAATGATGTTCCATGCAAGTATGTCAAAGAACTTAATTTATTGTATCACAACAAACCAAAGTTGTGTTTACCTGCCTTCCAGATTTTAACTTTTCCTGTTCTACCTTCTATAAGCATATTCTTACACAGTTTAGTATTTACTTGGTTTGCAGACCTTACATCATTTTTTTCTTACATTTCCTATTGATTTGTCATAAAGATATGTACACACTAACTCATAGTCATGTAAACCATTACAGGACCATACATGGAGCATATTCAGTATAAAAGGTAAAATAGAGAGATGCAGTTATATAGAACAGAGTTTTTTATGATGAGACTATATAATACAACCACAATTAAAAAGGATCTGGATATCAAAACAACCCTTTGACTAAAAAAAATATAATGGTATGTGAGTAACAGAATATTTTTACAGATATAATATGTATACAATGTGGCTCTTTAGATTTAAGTGTACTTCTCAAACAAACAGAACTCAGCAAACTTAAAAGTGCATTGGAATTTTCCATATAGTGTCATGACAATGAAATCTAAAAGCAAAAAAATTTGGAATTTTCAAACTAAGGCTTGTTATAGGGGAGGCATATTAGGTACAGTAAGTATTATAGCAGGTCATAGATACTAGAGCAAGTATGATGAGATCTTGAGTGTGTCTTCTCTGCAGCCTTCATGGTTCAATAGATGTACAATATGCATGTAATTGAATTGGTTTTGACAATTTGAGGTTGAGGGAGAGCAAAAAATAAAGTGGTCTATTGTTCAGATAAAGAAGTTGGTTTATTGTTCAATATAGCTTTCCTATCTGATAGTCACTCCAATCATGTATACTCCTTCTAGTGAAAGCAATTTGGTCTTTAGTGTCTGTCACAAAGATGTGGCCCCTGACTTACACATATTTCAGTTGCAGTGCTGTTTAATTGCCCCTAGAGCCTACTTTAAAAATACGTGAGGGTATGAAAATGCCCTATAATACTTGTTCCTTGAAAACTTTTAACTGCTACCGCTCTCTGCCATCCTTCTCCAGAAGAAGAGGAACAAATGGTTTTCACTTAGGCATTGGCACCCATTTGGAAATCAACTGTTTAATCATTTCCTTTGCAGTGTGTGTGTGTGTGTGTGTGTGTGTGTGTAGGATGTCTGCTGGCCCATCTTAATTCTCAAAGCACTGATTAAACCCCAGCACCCAGGAATCTGGAGGAGCCAGGGTACCCACAAACCCATAACAATATAACTACTCCTACTACTACTACTACCACTACTACTACTACTAATTATTTGTACCCTGCCCATCTGACTGGGTTGCCCCAGCCACTCTGGGCAGCTTCCAGCATATAGAAAAACACAGAAAAACATTCAACCCTAAAAAGCTTCGCTATACAGGGCTGCCTTCAGATGTTTCCAAAATGTTATCTCCTTAACATCTGATGGGAGGGTATTCCACAGGGTGGGCACTACTACCGAGAAGGCCCTTTGCCTGTTTCCCTGTAACTTCACTTTTCACAGTGTGGGAACTGCCAGGAGCCCCTTGCTGTTGGATCTCAGTGTCCAGGCTGAACAATGGGGTAGAGATGCTCCTTCAGGTATACAGGGCCAAGGCCATTTAGGGCTTTAAAGCTCAGCACCAACACTTTGAATTGTGCTCAGAAATGTACTGGGAGCCAATATAGATCTTTCAGGACTGGTGTGACGGTGGTCATGGTGGCTGCTCCCAGTCACCAGTCTAGCCGCTGCATTCTGGATTAATTGTAGTTTCCGAGTCACCTTCAAAGGTAGCCCCACATAGAGTGCATTGCAGTAGTCCAAGCAGAAGATAACCAGTGCATGTATCACTCTGCACCATTCTTCCATCTTCCATTCTTCTTCCTCTATGTTTTCTGTGTATGGTCACAGAAGTAAACTTTTGAAAATTAGTTATTCTTATAACTAATTTTTGTCACATTTCATCTTCAGAGCAAAACTCAAAATCATTTAGTTATTCTACAACAAAGAAGTTAAAACATAATTTAAATTGTTATTTTTGAAAAGTGTGACATGAAAAATTTCAGTACATAACTCATTCCTTGTTTTATATAGATACACATTTTTCTGTTCAGCTCCCCCCATACACATTCCTCACAGATCAAAAGAAAAAATGATTACTCCAGATTTAGTCAATTTCATGTAGTGGAAATTTTCTATAACTATGTTCAAAGGGCTTTACAATAAAACTATTATTAAAAATTACAGTGTCATGAATTTTGGACAAGTATATATATATGTATATTTACATATATACAAAGTAGTTGCAATAACCTAGAGCCTGGTAATATTGAAAAAGAAATGCTGCTGTTTATCTCAGGGATTTGATTATGCAGATTGGTACATTAATTCCTTGGCACTTGAAATTTGATGCATCCATTTCTGGCAGTGGATGTCACCACAAGGGAAATCTAATTCCCATCATGAGAAGATTAAGTAAACCAAACTCTGACCCAGAAGAGCCAAGCTTTCTGAAAATAACTAGAGTTTCAGTCTCTGAAACACTACGTTCTTCTGCAGCAAAATACATTGGACTCAATCTGGTAATCTGATCTGAGTATAGAAACTGCAGTGACCACAAGGAGATGCCTCACTCAGATTAGGTTTTTCCTACTTTTCATATTTTTCTTCATATTTATTGCTGCTGTTTTAATTTGCTGGGTTGTTTTGTTGTTGTTGTTGTTGTTTTTTAGTGTACTTTTATGTCACTATTTTTAGATGCTCCCCCTAATATTGCATGTGACCTTTGAGCAGAGAGGTTGCTGATAAATGATTGTATTTATATTATTTGCTAATTATTGTCTCACTCTTTGAATTTAATGGAAACTTTTGCATTCAGAAGGGTCCCATGTGCATATGAATGTGCATAGATCTACATTTAACGTTCTTTTCTGGTGCTTTTGAGATCTTGATTTGGCAAAGGAATTTCCCCCAAGTTTGTTCTTGTTTTATCATCTATATTTTGTTTAGGAGAAAACACAACACGAGCCCTAATTTAGACTACTTGACAAGTCAGTCCATTGTTTATTTCCCAGCAGTAGGAAGGGAGGATGGGTGTCCAATGCTGGAATTCAATTAAATGTGGACTATTTTAGCGTAGGAGAGGTCGGGCAAGTGCCAACAAGAACAGATCAGAAAGAGCCAAAAGTCTGTTGTGCATTGTGGATTTTTAAAGGGATTGTTTACTGAGACCATCTGTGGACATCATAGTAGGTATTGGTTGCTGCATTGTTTTATTTCAACTACAGCTTAATGCAGGAATGGGGGATCTTTTTCAGCCTGAGGGCAGCATTTGCTCATGGGTGACCTTCTGGGAGTTGGGAAGGGGTGTGTGAGGTGAGAGGCAACAGTTGGGTAGGGCAATGTATGTAACTCTTATCTTGGTACAATGGCCTACATTCCAGCCACACAAAAGACAGAGGTTTTCACACACACACACGTTCATATACATGCATGCACATGCACATGCACACACACATACCACTCTCCAGCCAGGCAAGAAAGAGACATGATCATATTCCAGCCCGGCAAAAGTACTCAGAGAGAGCATGGAGCAGGGCATGTGAAGAGTGTGGCCTATGGAGGCACAGCCTGGACAAGTCCCAGCAGTCACACAAACCTGGTTGAAGGGATGCAATTTGCCCCCGGGCCTTAGGTTTCCCACCTCTGGTTTACATACATACTTGATTGAAATTTATACTGTACACAAAGCAGTAACTCAAAGCAGCTAATGTGATGTGTGAACCCAGTCAACATGATTACAATGAGTTATGGACTTCTTTCTTTTCTAGAATAGGATGACAGGTAGAACCAACTCAGAACTAAAATTTAAAACCTCTTAATGAGTCCTATGATGAAAATATTTTAGAACTGTTGTTCTGAAATACTTCATGTTAATGTGATATTCTATCTTTTCCCCACATATACTGACATTTGAAAAACATTTTGCAATATGTGAATGTGAAAAGCTATTATGTAGCCTTATGGCTTAAAGATTGCTGTTCTTTCCTCTGGAGCGTTGAAATTGGCCTGTATTTTAGACCATTCTCCGAGCATGTTGGCCTGTATCCAAAAAGCTATGGAACTAGTCCTGAAAGCCTAATGAAGTTTTACAACTGTTTTCTCTGAATGACTGTTCCCCCTGTGGTTCATGACATACCGTTTTGAAACTGAGGTGTGTTTCAAAAGCACTTTATGATGTGCTGACTGATATTCTTGAGCTGAGTGGCTGAGGGATGCCAGTGGAACCTGTCATTCAGCTTTCCCTATGTAAAAGCAACACTACATTATCACATTGCATCATCCCCAGCCAGTGACAAATTTTGGCCCTATTTGATCCTGTGGTCCCCAACACTGGTCAACAATTCAAAAAAATAAAATCTGCTGAATCCTGATTGAGCCTAAGTAGCTATTTTCATGTTTGCCAGTCTCATATGTTTTTATCGCATTCTGAATAAAACTGATGAAGATCAAACACCATTCCAGTTATTAATGGTATGCATCTGGCTTGATAGGTTCAATTCATTAATTGACTTATTCAATGAATGCTTCTCTTGGATGTCTCACATCATTTCATTTTAATCTGCATTTTACATGGTCTTCTGCTGCCAGGTTACCTTTTTTAGGTATCCACAAAGGTTAACCTATATATTCTGGCATTATCTTTGGAAACAATTTTGAGAGATATGTTTAAAGGAGCTGTGTTTAGATGGAAGCAGTTAACAGTGTAGCAGGAAGGGGTAAATTGCCTCCATGACATTATTATATATGGCAACACTTCTAGGCAATTAATTGTTCAGTACCTGACAGAATAAGATGGAGTAGGTCGCCCTAGAGTCTGACCTCTGATTCAAATATCATTAAACATTACAAGAGGTTGAAAGATAAAGAATTATGTTGGCTTCTAACAGCACGAACATGTTGACATCTCTCCCCCCCCCCCCAAATATGTCTTTGTAGTGGAGATAAAATATTCAGAAGTGGGTAAGTACATGCCTGTATTACAGACACCCTCCTGTCGGCTATGGTGTCCCCCAGGAAACTTGCCTATTGCCCATGTTGTGGGCACATCGGTGCCATGTTAAGACTTCATTGTTCTCCCAGGACTTTTTAAGATATGGTCAAACGTCCTTGTGGTATAGATGGTGGTTTGAAAGTATGCATTTGATGGCTGTTTTTGCTTCATTTAGGCAGCATTATATTCTGTCCTCCCAATGTTTCCTTAACTATTAATTCTCTCATTTTCACATGACATAAAAGCCACTTCTAGGAATCTAGTGGACATTTAGCACTCATTTCCATGTTAATTGCTTCCAGAAAAATCCATTTAAAACTCAGAAAATCACAAAAGTTTTCTGTTGTAATTTTATCGTAGTTTTCATGATCACACCACCACTGCTCATGTGACCAAAATTGGACCTTAAAATTTAGCCTGACATGGTGATGTATCAATAGAAAAAAACCCTACTCTTCCGTAATGCAACAGGTACTGCAGTTTAAAAGGAATTTTATAAAGTGCTGGCATTATAACCCCTAAAACTGATGCATTTAAACCCCATGCCTGAATGTAGCCTTAGTTCTGTGCTGTCTGCAGTATTTCATTGTGGTTTTCTGTTTGGGTTCTTGTGCTGATTGGCTTTCAAACTTTTTGTGCTTTGGTTGTAGCATGGCTTATTGTTAGTTTTTATTCGCTTTTTATTTGTACTGTGCCCAGAGAATGTACATATTGAGGCATAGCATAGATATAATAAATAAATAATGGTTGGTTTGCCATACTATATATTTTTAATTAATGCAAGCAGTCCTAGGCTTCCCCAGACACACCTAATGTGGAGAACACATCATGGATAAAGTCAACAGCAATTTCCATGATTGCAGCAGAGGCAAAACTGGAAAGGTCCTAGTTTTAAGGAAGTTAGCTTGCAGTAGCTTGGAGAATGCCAACAGCTGCCTATATATGCTGTCCCATTTCCCCTTTTAGATAATTTTGAATAAATGAGATTATCGTCCCAAGAAAGGTGGAAGGGAGATTGTGCTTGCCCAGCAATCAGAATCAATGCTGTGAATATATTCTTATAGCAGCTGAAAACGTATTACAGGCGAATGCTTGGGAAATGAGACTTTTATGAGCCAGTCCCCCCCCCCACTCTATAGTAGTTTTCTATGTGACATGAAATTCCCATGGGAATGTGTCACCTTGAGACTATGCCTTTGTCAGTCTGCAAAACTCTAGCTTTCTGAAAGTCCATTCTGTAGTGGGACCCTTCAAACAGTGCAGTCTTCTGGGAACCGGCCTCACGCTTGCAAGAAGTGGGTCATTTGAACACAGCGCTGCATTTGAAACTTTAGTCAAATAGGATGGGGACATTGTGTGGTATGAATTCAATAGGAATATTTTAAACAATTGTATGCAAATATCAGCAAATTATATGAGTGGCTTGGCACATGGATGTATAGGGTGTGAGCCACGTGCAGCGCACCCGCCTCATCACATGTAGCTCCACATGCCTCTTGAAGCTGCTCCCTTATTCCATCCCATCAAAGTTCCTCACCATCCTCCTTAGTTTTTTGGATTTTCAAAGTGTTTTTCCCTCTGTGTCCTTTCAGAACTTATGAGAGCATTGATTTTTCGATAGAAATAAATAGATAGGGTATGTTTTTCTTCTCCCTGCCCCCCTCCCAATTCTCTCTCTCTCCCCCCCTCTCCCTCCGTGTATTGTGACACTCTTATGTCAGGAAAGAATTACTTACACTTCATATCCGAAACAGTTGCTTCATTGGTCTCTTGTAGTAAAATAATAATAATAAATGAATCATCTGTATACTCATTGGAAGGTCATCCTAGAGCCCTATCAAGCCCAGTGGTTTTACTTCTGAGTAGAGCGGCGTAGGATTGGGAATTTAACCTGAAGTAGCAGGTTGGTATTTATTCTGGATCATTTAATCCAGAGACCACTTGTTTCTGACTTTTCCTGTCATCTGCACTGGCTCCACCCACTGCCAACATGTAGCCCCAGCAGATTTCCCCTGAGAATATGGCCCTTGACAGAAAGAAAAGGTAGCTAGGCCTTGTTAATGTTGGGATACTGCCAGGGAGACATAGGCCATCACTGCCTCCACGCCGACTCCGGACTCCGGATGTCCATCGACCTCCCGTAGATACAGTATCAGCAATTAGCGACATGAGCTCCAGAAAATAGCTTCCACATTCCAGAACTGATGTACACTCTATCAGCAGATAATGCACAGCGAAAGTTGCACTCAGGAGAGTATCATTTAGAAAGTTTATTCAGTGTCGGTCAGGACAAAGAAAAACATGACCGCCTGCTTCGGTGTTCAGCACAGAGAGAGAGAGAGAGAGACACAACAGCTCTATCGAAACAGAAACATCCTGTGAACAGGAAATGTGCAGGCTGTGACACACAAAAGCCTGCTCCCTTTTAAGGTGGAACGGAAATATCCTAACATCCTCCCCCTTTCCGTGTAACCTGTAGTACCTGTGGTTCAACCCAATTGCAACCTCTGTACATAAACCTTAAGTTGTTCTCTGTTAACAACCTTAGACAACAGATCAGCAGGAATTTCATTTCCTGGCATGTAGGACACCTGAATGAGTCCTTTCTGAATACACTCTCTTGCACGATGTAGCTTAATCTGCAAGTACTTGGTTCTTTGCTTGCAACTCTCTGAGTTCAGCGAAGCCAAACAGGATCTATTGTCTTGATACACTTGTATAGGACATTTCACAGAGACCCCGATGTCCTTAAACAGTTGCATCAACCATTCACAATCCATGAGTGAAAATGACAGAGCATTGAGTTCTGCTTCACAGGAACTTAAGCTCACTGTCGTCTGCTTCTTGCACAGCCAGTCAGACAGTGGTTGTACATGTAGCATACTCCAGAAGTGCTTGTACCATCCGTGGTGTCACTTCCAAAACTAGCATCTGCAAAGATTTCAAGACCTCCAGTCTTCTGACTGGTGAACTTCAGCCTGTAGTGCATAGTCCCTTTCAAATAGCGGGCTATACGCTTCAGAGCTTTCCAATCCTGAACAGTAGGATTGTTAGCATGTCTGCTAAGCAGGTTAGTGCTTACAGCAATGTCAGGTCTTGAACATCTAGCAATGAAATTCAACTTGCCTAGAATGCATCTGTACAGCGTAGTGTCAGAAAACGCTTCAGCAGTACTATCTACCTGGTAACCTGTCACCATCGGTGTGTCTGCTGGGTTTGCATCAACCAAATTCAACCTGGTTAATACATCAGCAATTTTCTGTGTTTGGTGTACCAGAAAATTACCTGCTTGGTCCTTTTCCACCTGCAGAGAAAGATAGTTGGATACCTCACCAAGATCCTTCATGTCAAAGTGCTCCTTCAGCTGAGCTAGGGTGCTTTGGTAAAAAGCCTGATTCTTCCAAAACATCAGAAGATCATCAACAAAACATAAACAATACAGTTTGTTTTGCCCCTCCTCCTTGACAAACACACACGGATCAGCTTTGCCTTGGTGAAAACCTAGAGAAAGCAGTGTCTCAGTGAGCTTTGTGTTCCAACACCTGGCACTCTGCTTGAGACCATATAAGGATTTCCGCAGTTTACAGACCATTCCCTTCTGTATCTGCATTCCATCAGGTGGAAGCATGTACAGCTCCTCCCCCAAAATTCCGTACAAAAAAGCTGTATTAATGTCATGATGGGAAACATGCAGTTTCTCCTCTGCAGCTATCTTGAGCATCAGCCGAATGCTCTCATATTTGACGGTGGGTGAGTAGGTCTCATGGTAATCCTGTCCTGGTACCTGTGAAAAACCTCTGGCAACCAATCTGGCTTTGTTTCTGACAACCTTGCCATTCTGGTCTGTCTTGGCCTTGAAGACCCATTTGCTGCCAACCAGTCTCATTCCTGGGACTACCGGTACCAGTTCCCAAGTTTGGTTCCTATTCAAGGAATCAACTTCAGCCTCCATGGCATTTAGCCAAGGCTCAGCATCTTTAGAGGTTAACTCCTGAACCTCTTTGAAGCTTGAAGGTTCCCACACCTTCTCTGAGCTACTAAGAACAGCAGTTGCTCTCTTAGCAAACTCATCAGCAAATCTCTTTGGAGGTCTGCCTTTGGTGGCCCTTTCAGACCTGCGAACTAGACGCAAGTCTTCTGGACTCATCTCCTCCTTCTTAGGAGAAAAGTGACCAATGGTGAACAGTGGTTCTTCCAGTTCATTGTCAGACGCATCAGTTGGTCTGACTGAGGCCTTTGCGCTCTTGCAGTCTGCTGTGTCATCACTGTCACTGACACCAGCAGCAGCGCCACCAACTGAACTGGAATCCGAACTCTGATCATCATCATCATCATCATCATCAGCTTCCTCAGCTTTCTCAACATTATCTGGTTTTTGCACATCACCTTCATCCTCCTCTGGGTAACTCTGGAAAATTCCCACATTTCCCCCCCACTTAGGATTGTACTCAACACTCCTTGTGAACTTAATGGACTTAGACCCAGTCATCCATACTCTGTATGCACCTTTTTCGTACCCCATGAACAAACCATGTGCCCCACGTTTCCCAAGCTTGTTGTCTGTGGGGTGTGCACCCACATGTCAGAACCAAAGATTCTCATGTGCTTGATGTTTGGTTTCTTACCAAACATCTTCTCATACGGAGTGCAACCAATAGGTGATGACAGTCTGCGATTAAAGGAATAAACAAACGTTGACAGAGCTTCCCCCCAAAACTTCTCAGGGAGGTTGGCATCATGCAACAAGGTTTTCAGGCCTTGAAGCAATGTCTGGTTTGCTCGCTCAGCAAGTCCATTCATCCATGGCGATCTAGGCGTTGACAAGTCATGCTGGATTCCCTTCTCAGTCAGGAAAGCTTCAAACTGCTGAGAAGTGAACTCCCCACCTCGATCAGTAAAGAGACAGCCGATACGTTTACTGTGAACATTCTCCAACCATGCACAGAATGCCTTGAACCTAGGAAATGCTTGCGATTTCTGCTCGAGCATAAACACATGAATGTACCTAGAAAAAGAATCAATTAGAACCATGAAGTACCTTGCTCCTCCCAAAGAGGGCGCGAGTAGACCAACCAGGTCTGCGTGCACTAGCTGGTAGGGTTTGGAAGCCTGCCTGCTAGACTCCTTGCCTTTTGGAGCAACCTTCACCTTGTTCTCTGCACAAGATACACATTTCATGTGAAACTTACAGGGTTTGATGTCCAAACCTTCAACCAACCCAGGCATCTTGGCCAGCGTCTGCCAAGACATGTGACAAAATTTTCAATGTGCATCATGAATACATCCTGCATGAAGAACCTTGTTAGTTTGTGCAACACAACAAGAATCAACATTAGACATAATAGCATTGTCATCATAAGTTATACAGAATAAACCATCTATAAACTTTGCATGCAAAATGTCCTCTTTGCCTTTCCTGATGACACAGAAGTTCCTCTTGAAGGAAATCTCAAAACCACGCCCAGTCAGCTGTGGGACACTGAGCAAATTGTCCGCTGCACCTGGAACATAAAGTACATCTCTGATGGTTGTATGCAGACTTGCAAGTTTCACAGTCCCTTTTCCTGCAATTTGCAAAGTCCTTCCATCAGCCAGGTGGATCTCTCCATCTTGAGGTGTGAAGGAGATAAATAGGTGCCGGTCCTTCATAAGATGGCGGCTCGCACCAGAGTCCACAATAAACCTGGCCTCGGCCTTTGGTGAAGCAGTGACAGCAAACAAAACCTTGTTTTCCACCGGCGTGGGCTTTTGCTGCTTGCCCCCCTGCTCCTGGCCATCAGACTTGCCTTTGGCCTTTGGTGAAGCAGTGCCAGCAAACAAAGCCTTGTTTTTCCCTGGCTTGGGCTTTCCACCCCCCTTCTGCTTCTGGCCATCTGCAGGCTTCTTCCTTTGTTTACCTCCAGTCTTTGGACAAAACTTCTGAGTATGACCTTGGTTTCCACAGTTCCAGCATTTCACAGCTGCCAACGCTTTGGCTCCCCCTGGAGGCTGGAATGCTGTCCCACATTGCTCCCCCTGAAGTGCACAAGCCGACTCAGCTGCATTTCTCCTGTCATATTCGTTTTGCAAAGTCGCCAAGACCTTTGTAGCAGTGAGGTCTTGCACAGGGAGGGTCGCCAGCTGACTTGCCACGGCATGATAGCTTTCATCCAGTGAGTCCAGGATGAGAATTGCAAACAGTGACTCAGGCATACTGAAACCTCTCTGAGCCAATTCCTGTCTGAGATGCTGCAAATGTAAAACGTGGGCTCTAAGGTCTTCCCCTGGCTCCAAACGCTTCTTGTGCAGTTTTCTGAAATAAAGCAACACAGACCCAGCCTCTTGTCGGAGATGACAGGCTTTAAGCCCGTCCCACATCTCACGGGCACTGGCTTTGCCAGCCAGGGTGATTAACTCTTCAGGAGCAACTGAGAGCAAAATTATCCCCATGGCTCTCGAATCTTGTGCTTTCCACTCATCTGTCACAGGGGCTGGGGGGTTCTCAGAAACGGTATTCCACACTCCAAGCTTTCTCATCTGGCCCTCACAGTACCTTGCCCAGGTCTGATAGTTGTGGCCATTTAGCTTTGGTGGAGACGGAGCAGCGTCTGAGGATTGTAAAAGATCCATCTCAGCTATTCACTTGAGCCGTGAGTCTTCACTTCCACTTCAAAAGACTCCTTATCTGGGTTCCCATTAATCACAAGCCTGTTTGGCTCGGCTCCCGGACCTTTTAGGCCTGCCGGACATCAAAGTCTCTTTGCCGCGGCAACGAAAAGCCTCTGCTTTCGCTTTTCCCCACACATACCTCAGCAGTCTGTCGCAGTCTTACTCTCCTGTAAGTGCCGTGAATCTGGGCCCAAAATCTGTTGTTGGGATACTGCCAGGGAGACATAGGCCATCACTGCCTCCACGCCGACTCCGGACTCTGGACGTCCATCGACCTCCTGTAGATATAGTATCAGCAATTAGCGACATGAGCTCCAGAAAATAGCTTCCACATTCCAGAACTGATGTACACTCTATCAGCAGATAATGCACAGCGAAAGTTACACTCAGGAGAGTATCATTTAGAAAGTTTATTCAGTGTCGGTCAGGACAAAGAAAAACATGACCGCCTGCTTCGGTGTTCAGCGCAGAGAGAGAGAGACACAACAGCTCTATCAAAACAGAAACATCCTGTGAACAGGAAATGCACAGGCTGTGACACACAAAAGCCTGCTCCCTTTTAAGGTGGAACGGAAATATCCTAACAGTTAACACTTACAGTACGGCCAGTGCTGAGGGACCTAGATGAGCAACATTTAAAGCAACATTTAGAGTAGTTCTTCTATATTTTCATTATTTAAGGAAGGGATAGCCTATGTGGTACCCTCTACATATATTGGATTATTAGCAGGGCCAGCCCCCAACCCATGAGGCAAGGCGAGGCTACCACCTCAGGCATCAAAATCCATTAGGGCATCATATCCCAATGTGTCCCCCCCCCCATTTCTGATGTAGATCTTCCCTCACCCCTCCTTTTTGAGGTCCACCTTAGGTGCCATAATGTCTTGGGCTGGCTATCAGTCTTATAAGTGCTATCAGTCTTAGCCAGGATGGCCAATAGATAGGTGGAAGTTAGTTTCAAACATCCAGAGGGCACCCCTGCTTTTAATGTTTCCAGCCTTCTGGTGTTAGCATTTTTACTTACTACAGTTGTCATTTTATATTACAATAAAAAAAGAACAACATGCTTTTGCCTTTTTCTTTAAAATGGTTGTTAGGCAAACAGTTGAATAGGACAATTATCAATTTTGTGAACTTAATTTCTCATAAAAGATAATGTTCTCAGAGTAGACAATATATACTATCCCTGTGGATCTTGTGACCCACTTATACAACTGCGGGGTTACATTCAGTTTCCTAGGGACACAATACACCTGCTGAGGGGCACCTGGCACCATGACTGATGAGCTGTGTTGAGACTGGATGGGTTTTCCTCCCCACCAAGCTCGCACCTTGTTTTTGTGAGAATTTTTCCAGTTCTCACCATGCTTTTGAAACATTTGAAAGGCAGGGAAAAATTACAGATAATGTACATTGCTGGCATATTCTCCCTGTTGAGCTCGTGCCAAGGGTGTTGACACCTGTACCATTCAGCTTCTGAGCAAGAAGATGCACACACAACCTGCAAAGAGAACCTGATGTGCTATGAACTTCTTGTTTCAGGCATTTGGTTTCCCTAGATAATAAAAAAGGAAGAAGCTAACTGAGGAAGGGCAGGAGTAGGCAGAAAATAGGAAGAATGAAAGCTTGACATCAACATTTTATTTGCCACTATGCTTGTCTCTTCCACCGTGGAGGTGGTCTGACAACACATCTGAAGAGCACACTTTGGATTTGCTTTAAAAGTTTTCTTACTCTCTGAATTACATTCTCCTTTGTATTTAATCAGTTAAATACACGCAATAACAAATGCACATGTGTTACAGCTTCTAGCAGCTGTAATGCTGCATTGCTACCTGGACTTCAGGGACTGCTTCAAGGTGCTCGAGCAGCTTTTAGGGGTGGGATAAAAGGATTAGGGAAGAAGTTTGGGGTGAAGTTGAAGGGAAAAATAGTTACTGCCAATTGCTCTTTGTTAAGAGCAAGAGGCATGGCTGTTTGCCAGTGGTGGAGGAAGGGGACTGAGGGCTCCTTGTATGCCAAAGGGAAGAAAAAACAGTTTGGTCCTTATCATGACCAAGAGCCTTTGATATTTTAAGGGTGTCACTTTTCACAAGCTGCTAGTCTGCTACCCAAATGACAGTACAGTGCTGGGGAAAAGGCCACCGGCAATAAATCAAATCAAGAAACTGTCTTGAGGCAAAACATAAATGGTCTTTAGTGAAATATTTATGAATAATTTTGAAACGGGAGTTGCCATCTATTGTGACAGCTGGAAGAAAGAAGGGTATGAGCTTGGTTTGAAGAATGAAGATAGATATAGCTCAATGTTGACTCCAGGAAACCAAAGCTCTCCACATGTTCCTTAGTGACAGTGGTGTGATTTTGCTTTTCTACACAATCATATTTATATCCCTAAAATTGACATAGCCATAGAATCCATTCTTGTATTTATCACCAGGGCCATATACTAAATTCTGGTCTGTAATCATTTGCAGGACTGGCCTGTCCATTAGTCACTCTGAGGTCTTGTCTCAGATTGAGGGACGGGAAGGAAGATGGATTTGCATGGCCTCACCTGGCCACCCACCCACCGCCATTGAATGTTCTGGGAGTGCTATAGCCACATTATGACTGCAGCAAAGCAGTCAAACACTTGGCAGTGCCTCCTGTAGGACTCTCCATGCTGCACACACCAGAATATCTTGCTCTGGAGAGCAAGGGGAGGGAGGAATTCTGGCCTACTTTTCCTTGGAGCTCCCCTGTATCACTGCTACTTTGCTGTAGCAAATACTTTATTAGCAGCAGTAAATTGTTAAACTTGGAAGTTTGTCTATTCCACTTACAAATTTGATAATATTTGGTGCTGCTGTGGTAAAGCCACAGTGGTCCAGGCTCTGTTCAGCTTGCTCATGATGCCTTACTCTGGAGTGATTGTATGTTCCCTTGGGTCCTTCCACTCGGAGCAGGGGATTGCAAGGTGGGTGGCTTTAGAGAGCCTCAGCACACTTGCACGGCTGCCACTAGTGCAGTGGCAAAAGCAAAAGGAGGAAAATGAGAGTGATTATCAGTGCAAAGGCAGCAGGTCTGCTTCAGATGACAGAATGTCTTGTGCTGGCCCTGACCATTTGTAAACAATACCTGGCATGGCATTAATTGATTTGCCACCATAGGTCAGATAATTTGTGAACAGGATGGGTGAATATGTTCATTTTGGTTTCTCTCTGGGTTTTACCCCCAGTCTTCGGCTCTTTACATTTCAACATCAATTTGCATTTTTTAAAAAATGCTTCATGATTTTTTTTCAGTATTTTAGTATGAATAATATACACACTTTCACATGCAAGTTTGCCTAGTATTTTAAAAAGACCCTTACCTACAAATAAGTGCTTTCACAAAGCCGTTTCACCACCCAAACACTATTGGGAAACATACTCTCATAGTGAAACTGTTTAATGTCCTCTGTTCCATTCAGTGGCTGTTTGCAAACAAAAAGGTAGTGAGAAACCACTTGCCTGGCAGCTTTGTGAGGAAAGGAGAGCACCAAGTGTGAAAGAAGGGTTTTGTGTATTGTTAGGAGTTTGGGTGCCAGATTTTGTGGGTGCAAGTCATCTACAATTCCTGGATTTTGTAAGTGTTAGAATTTAATCAGTGTTGGAGAGTTAAACTGGAAATCAGACTCAGCTCCCTGTGTTCAAGTGACCACCCAAAATATGGGTCACTAGCAGAAAACAAAGACAGGAATATAAGCTATCAGCAAAGTAAAGACTGTGCCAGACAACAAATGGGGACAGCTCCCCCCTTAGCTCTGATATCATTAGTCAGAAGACAATGCTGGGGGGGGGGGGTTAGGAGGGAGTTTCAGGATCGGAGTTGGCAATGTTGTAAGCTGGAAGGAAGAATAGTGGCTGTCTGCAAGCAGCAGCAAACTGGAGAGGCGGCATCAGAGAACAAGGTGGGCTGACTTTCTAAATCGGAGGCAGCCGCAATGGGAGAAACAGAGCCCTCTTGGAGTGTAATGCTTTGAACCCCTCCATCATTGGCGTAGGTTGTATATATGTGTACATAAACCATATATCCTAAAGGAAACAGAAACGCTGCATAAGCACCTGGACCCCTGGAATCTCACACCACTCAGAGGTTGGGGTGGTATTTTAAGAAAGAGATGTGGGCACATTATGTCTTTCGGGTTTTGCATTTTATAGAACTCAGAAAGCATGAGCAAGATACTTTTATAGTAGCAAGAAGCCCTCTTCACATGTTCCTTCTCTGTAAAGGGAGAGTGTGGTAAAAAAGGGTTGTGGGGCTGTGAATTTTGCTGTACCTCAAACATGAGTTGCTCCTCCTGCCCCTCCCATCACCATGTTGATCACACTGCAGTGGGAATACTTCTTTAGGTGTTGAGGCTCCAGTGCATTTTGGAACCCACAGAGCCTCCACCTGTAAGGAGGACTGCCCACTGCGGAAATGATGCTCAGCTTGGCAACAGTACAGAGTGGAGGAATGCTGCTTTGGGGCAGTGCTAGTAAGCGCATGGACCTTTTGTTCATGCCTTCTGCATGTGTGTAACATATGAAGGAAACTAGAATGTAATTGTATGTTCCCAACTTCAGGCTTTTTGATTATGTGGATGGTTTCTAAAACTTTGGTATGCTTCTTAGCAAGTTCAGTGCATCCAGATAGATTTCATAGAATCATTTGTCTGTCTATGAATAACAGTGTAAAATGTCAGCAAAGTTAACCATTAATAGTATTTTTTAAAAACCATTTTCAAGCTAAAGTTTGATAGGTTCAATCTAGTTCTTTGAGTTTATAACAGTATTTGTGAAGTATTGGTTATAGCAGAATATGGATGGGCCTGATGGTGAAGGGTGGGCAATAAATGTATTAATAATGATTACATCGGAAACAATCCAGTGGATCCAATTTACACTTGCATTGTCTATTTTGCCATGTGATACATGGGTAGAATTCTGCTTATGTATGGAGATTCCCTTAGGAGTGGGATAAAAAATAATGGTACTCTCAAAGTCACTTTCCATACAACTTACAACAAATTCTTATCACTATATGTGTATATGAGAAAGAGTGTGTGTATAAATAAATACAAAAAACTTTTTATTGTTATGCCTGACTACTCATACTTCGCTTATTGTTGTTTTGACAGTCATGATCATGTCAACCACAGAAAAGAAAATATACACACTAATACAATACTGAGGAAGAGTGTCAACCAAAACATGTCTTTACAATAAAATATACCAAAATACTACTACTACTGCTACTACTACTACTACTACTACTAATAATAATAATATGCAATATACAAAAGTTTAAAAAGTATGTTGTACTGAAAAAGAATTGTCTTTTTGACAAGAGGGCTGTTTGGTATTTCAACCTGCTATGTTTACAGAACACAGGAGTAAGATGTCACCTTCTCATCTAAATCCCTGTGCAAATGGTCAAGAAGTAAGCTGAAGTTGTCTAAAGGGAGTCTGTATTTCCGGCTCTAAATTTCATAAAAAGTATTTGAGCTCTGTTTGTTTTTCTGTTGTTTTCATAGCCAGCTCCAAACCCTTTCCTCATCCCTTGAGAGGATGCTGCTGACTTAGCTCTTTATAGCTAGAGTGAAATATTTTAATGAAATGAAAAGCAGAGTATTTACCTTTCGTTCTCTTTTGCTTTTGCTTTGTTCAGGTTCACAGAAGGTTCACAGAAACAGTTGCATTGAAACCTTTTTTATATAATAAATGTAACCTAGAAAGTGAAATGATTTATCATCATTGGTTTTATGGCAAGGACAGAACCAAAGATTTAATAGAGGTAATAAATATATCACAGTTGATGCCTTCCCTCTGCTCCCATGGTCTATGTGCAGTTATCCCTCTTTTTCATTATACAACATCTGTAGTCTATATTTAGTCCCAGACCTTTTTCATTATTGTTATTATTAGTATTATGTTGTTGTTGTTGTTGTTCAGGTTCAGGGTTGTAAAAATGAGTTTGGTTTGAAAACAGAAATCATTTCACCATAATCATGGCAGGTAAAATACTGACTGCGAATAACTTGTAAAAGTGTGATTCTATCTCTTTGGATCAGTTTCATTCCCTTGGTTGAAATTTTGCAGTAGGTAAAGTAATAGCCACTGCAGGACTCTTCTTAAATATAATATGCATAAACAGCAGGTGTGTGAGATAATTGTTTTCTCATCATGGTGCATATTACACACTCCATAACTCCCAAATGAAATACCAAAAAGAATGCATAAAATTAAATGATTCAAAGATTTAGAGGTTTTCTGCTCTTTGTGATAAAGCTGAAATTTGAGGAAGGCTAGAACTTCAGTCATTTCTATTAACATTTAGGCTAATGTTTAGCCTAACATTTAAATATAGGATGACAGCTCTATGATTATAGGCAGCTGAGTTTGTATGAGGCTGCAGTAGTTGCAGCTGTCTTTGTTCCAAGAGATGAGAGCTACGGTGTGGGTCAGTTAATATATTTTATGGACCCAACATCTGTTGGTAGCTGAAACAAGCTTTCAAGCTCTTCAGTCTTATCACATCTGTAACCAGATGTTGGCCCATCTATTGGAACCATCTTGTATCACTGTCACACACGTGTGATATATAGGTTTAGTGCTAATTGCTTTAATTGCTTGTAGCATCATTACAGAGAATGAGACAAAGTTAATCGCTGATACGTTCGCTTACTGTACAGCTATGCGTGTTTCGCTGTTCTGGAGCCATTTTTACACCATGAAGTGGCAGAATTTGGGACATAAAGCAGCATTAAACTATTCCTGTACTATCTGAAATGTCCAATATATACCACAACGCATTGCATTCTGAGGCATTTAGATTTTTATCAACTCTGTAATTTGCTAGAGGTTACAAATTATAATATGCCTTGGCAGACAAATTGCATTAAGTGTCCCAACAGGCAGGGTGGGAGCTGTTGGATAATTTCTGCATCACTTCTTTTTTTGCATTGAATTCTACCCATGGGTCTCCTCGCTCCCTTCATGTGAGCTTACCTCTTTTGTTGTTTGGTAGAGTTTGGGTCCAGTGCCAAAAGCTCTGATACTATTGACTGAAATCTCTGCTGACTTTGCTGAGGATGTGAAATACTGTACGGCAAGATAAAATCAACACACAAATGCTCTGTGTCACCAAATAGGCCATCAGTGCTTTAACTCGTACATTTCTACTGAGCCTTCATACTTGATGAGCCTGAGCAGGAGGACAGCATTAACCTTCATTGTTAAACCTTGGCAACATGATATTGACAGACTTAACTGAGAATATTTTTAGCAGGACAGTGTTTGGGCATTCATATTCATTTTCTGTCTCTGAACTTGAGCAAGCCATGTTTCATTAGTCACTCACCTATGTCAGGACACAAGGAGAAGTGGTGATTTGTCTGTGTCTTGCATGGGAGTACAAGGGCAGGATGAACATTATGAATTAAGCTCCCTGGATCTTGAAGTATGGAATCCTGAGGGCCAGGGCAATAATGTCTCGCATTAATAACAACGGTACTTAATGAGTCACAAACACATTTCTACTCTCATTTGTGTTTTCTTTGCCAAGAGGTTACATCTGTTCTAAACTTTTAAAGTTGTTTGGAATTAGATTATATTTTATTTGGTTTATATATAGCCTCAGCAGCAGTTGGTATGTGTGAACTTGCTTTACTTTCGGATTCAGAGTTTAGCATCTAAATAATTTGATTATTTTCTCCCTACGCACGGAGAGAGAGAAGGAAGGAAGGAAGGAGTTTAGGAAGTGGGTAGGGAGATAAAAATGATTGAGGTGACAAGAGGTTGGGATTAGGCAACCAGTAAGGTTATGGACAGACAAACTAGGTACACATTCTATGCAATGTAATATAATTTAGGACCTAAAAGGGGGGGGGGGGCGTGTTAATGGAAATACCCTCCAAAGCAAGCATTTACAGTGAAGAAGTGGCAGAGAGTAAAGGGATCACTTAACTTTCCCCCCACCCACCATTTCTTTTGTTCCAAATTCCCCCTACTCCCTGATAGCCTTCCCACATGCTCACTCCTCTTGCTGCTCCCCCCTTTTTTTCTTAATGTGCTCTTTCTCAGTTGCAGTCATTCAAGTAGAGAGATAGTTGCTAGGGAAAAGAAATATCAAATTGTGTAAACAGAGCACTAAAGGTAGACCCAAGTGGATAGCTCAGTTGGTTAGAGTTTGGTGCTGATAACATTGAGGTTGCAGCTTTGATCCCTGTATGGGACAGCTGCATATTCCTGCATTGCAGTGGATTGGACTAGATGGTCCCTTCCAACTCTGCAATCTATGATTCTATGAACACTTGGCAGCTAGAATCCACTCAAATCACCCAAGCAAATATTGTTCCACAACTTTTTGGACATCTTACACTGTGTATAGCTGGACATGCCACCCTTTCTTAATTCTGATAAAGTTATCTGTGACTGGAAAGCTTGCATATAGTTTTACATACCGTATGTTCCGGTGTACAGTGGTGCCCCGCAAGACGGAAAACTTGCTAGACGAAAGAGTTTTCCGTTTTGGAGGTGCTTCGCAAAACGAATTTCCTATGGGCTTGGTTCACAAGACGAAAATGTCTTGCGAGTTCCTGCAGGTTTTTTTCCCTCCCCCCCCCTTTTTCTAAGCCGCTAAGCCGCTTATCTGCTAAGCCGCTAAAAGCCGCTAAACCGCTAATAGCACTAATCCGCTAAGCCGTCAATGGGCTTGCTTCGCAAGACGAAAAAACCGCTAGACGAAGAGACTCGCAGAATGGATTCTTTTCGTCTTGCGAGGCACCACTGTACAAGACGACTTTTTATCCCTCGAAAATCACCCCAAAAGTCGGGGGTCGTCTTATACGCCAGGTATACGCGTTGGGAAGGAGGAGAGGGAGCCAGTGAGCAGAGGTGTCTGCCGTCGCTCCTCCTCCCTCCCCACAGAAGGCGATGCGGAAAGTCCTTCTGAGAGCAGCGCTCACCACCCCGCCCGCCAAATGCCTCACCTCGGGCTGCTGCTGCTGCTGCTGCAACGGCAGAGGCAGCGGAGGAGTGCGCGCTCTGCCCCTGGCAGTGCTCAAATTCTATAACTCTAAAACTCTAAAATTGAACAGCAAAAGTTGGGGGTCGTCTTATATGCCCAGCCGCCTAATACGCCCGAATTTACAGTAAATTTTTTATTCCAGTTTAAATTTCTCCCTTACTTCCTGTTTGTGGAGGTTTTACCCCAATATTAGCCAGATAATGTTGGCATTGTTGACAACAGCCTCACCACTATTAGCCAGCATTTTCCATCTTTCCAATGAGAGCTCATATTACCACAACAAAATGTGTGAGCCTTGTTATTGAAGAGTGTTTTGTTTTTACTGTAGCTACATAGAATCTGGATGTCTTGAGGGACAAATGGTAAATATTCTCCTCTATATGGTGAAATGTCTGGTAAATTTTAGATAACATGTTGGCCAGACAGGTTTTGCTCTATATAGAGCTCTTTTAAATAGCCCAAGAAACAATGGACATTTCTTAGTTGACCCAAGAAACATAAACACAAAATAGATTTTCAAGACTTTGATACAGATTTCTAATGTAACACACCATAAAATATAGGTTCCTTAAAATGTAAGTCCAAATATAATAAATCTAACATAGAGAGTTAAACAAAATACACTTCTCTAAACCAGATGTAAACACATATTAAATTTCTAAACTGCCTTTCATCCAAGGATCACAGGGTGGTTTACAGTATAAAAACACAAGAATACATAACATACTAACAAGCAAAAATAATACAGTTTAGAATGCAGTAGATTGTTTAACTAACCAAGGGCCTTGGAGAAGAGGAATGTTTTTGCTTGGTTCCTAAATGAATGGTGTAATGAACCCACATTTGGGTGATGTGGCCAACTGGTGGACAGAAATGTTAATAATCCAAGGGGGTTTGGTGTTCAAAGCAGTGTGGCCACCAGGTGATAAGAGAACTGTCTCACATTAGGACCATAGTTTGTTTTAACCAGGGTTCTGAGCTCCTTCGGGGGGGGGGGGTAGCCAGAATGATGCCATGCAGGATTTGTGATTCATAAATTATATCAGCATGGCCAGCAGACTCGAGAGTTGTAGTCCAAAAACATCGGGAGGGCTACTGCTTTATAAAATGGAAACACCACACAGTTCCAGTAATATATGAAAGGGGCTATGGTTTTCCAGGTTAGTAATACCACTCATAACCACTGCATATTTGAAACATCTGCTAATAAAGCTGTAGCTTGATCATTCATTACTGATTGCTATTCTCTCTCTTCCAACTCTAAATGCAAAACCTTTGCATAACTGAACTCAAAATGCAGCTTACTTTTCATCCTGGTTATTTATTAAAACATTTATTCCATATTCCTGCAAACCTGAAAGATACCCATTCATTGCCATAAATTGCCCCCACCCTCGTATATTGGAATTTTTAGAGAGAAGGAGGATTCTAGTCTCTCAAAAATAAATTATTTTTGAACACGTTTTCATTATTGCACTTTTCCTTTCAGATTTTTCACTGGAACCTTTACAAAAATTGAATAGTGTAAAAACTATTTTACTAGTCCAAGACTCATTACATCTGTGCAGTCCCAGAGAAAGCACATTTCTTTATATATTGGAAAGTTATGCTGGCTTTGAAAGTAGTAATGAAGGCATTTTGCCGTAATCTTGATCTTATTGCGCCTCTACTTCCATACCTGATATTTTAGTGATATACAAAAAGAGCCTTTCAAAATGCAAAAGATCAGAAGGGAAAAACGAAATATGGCTTGTTCAACATTAACCTTGGCAAATTCATGTTCTTGTCATGTAAATGAATGAACCTTTCTAGTGTCTGGCATTTTGAACCTTGAGAAACAGCAATAAGCAAAGATTGTAGAAAATGGAGCTTATCTCCCTTGATTTTTAATAGAGGTAAATGACTGATTTCGGGTAAAAAAAACAAGCAAGAAGGATTCTCTTTTAGAAGAGCGAATATAGCATGTTCTTGGGACACTGTTTTATCGCTACTGAACTTGCCAGGAGAGAGCTTTGTTACTTTCTTCCATTGTAACATATTGATCTATCTTCTTCTAGCCTTGACTCTCCTACAGGCAAGAGGTTAAAGTCAGATAATAGTATTAATTTTCCAGACATCTGCACATGTTTTAATAGCCTTTAGAAGGCTTCAAATGGTTTCTGTTTGACCACCACAGGGCTAAAATGCCGTTAAGGCCTGGATTGTAGCAATACATTACAATCACAGCCACATAGTTCAACCTGGCAATGAAAAACTAATTTATTTTATTGGAGGTTTAAATTAATGTGATGAACTTCTCTCTCAGCAGGAACCCGCATGCCATCCTTGCAAAAGTAAATCTCCTGCATGTGCAATATCTTCTTTATATAAGGCATAATAACGGCAACAGAACTCACACCGTGGACGTGTTTATCCACATTCATATAGAAGTGCATTCATATTTATTTGAATGTCTAGGCTCCAGAGGCCCAGCACCTTCCCATGATGAGAAAACAATATCAAAATCAGGAATAAGTAAACACTGAAGTACAATACCAGAGGCAGATTTTGCTAATGACTATTTAAACCCAGCCATTAACAGGCAGGCCAAATAAAAGTATGTCATAGTACTTTAAAATCATGTTCAGGCTCAGACTTTGGTGAATCTCTGGAGAAACAGAGGTTTACAGTTGTGGGGCTTTTACTAAGATTTTATCACAAGTGGACGATCTCACACTTCCCCAAACATAGAGGGGTTGTATCCGGTGCTGTACAAGCAGCATTCAGCTAACACAACAGGACTTCCCCTTTCCCCTTCTTCTCCTGTATGCCCACACCTCCCCCAAAAAAATCTGGTCCAAAGGGCCCTGCAACCATCTGGAGCAAATTTGAGGGTGTGTTGGGGGCTGCAGGGTAGAGGATTGAAGGAGGAAGTATGTTGTGGAAGCACAATTGCAGCAATCCATAAAAAATAGCTACAATTCAAATAGAGTTAGAATATATCTCACCATAGTGGAGAAGACTGTGATCAGGTGACATGTCTCTTCTCAGTCTGCAGTCCAGGTACTAACAGCTGGTGGGCAACTTCTAAGCCCCTGTACTTCCTTAGGGGTCTTTCACTTGAACCGGACACATAGTGGACACCTTCAAACAGAGGACTCTCCTCTGTAAAGTAGGAGACAGCTTTGTATGTGAGCCACTCCCTGCCAAATCCCTAACTTACCAGGGAGGCAGGGACAACTCATGTTAGGCTTGAGTTGTTCTGCTGCAAACTTTAACACAAGTGTCCACAGACAGTAGGAACCATGGAAACTTGGGTTTCTTCTTATTGCCAGATTGTATGGAAATGGCTGTGCTTGCTCACCGCAACATTGTAAGTTCTGCAACACCTAATGTTTAGAGTGCTTGAACTGAAATCAGCCCCCTGCCCCAGTAATGTAAGGGGGAAAGAAGTGATGAGTAGGTCTTTGGTTAGTTAGGAATGACAGTAGGTGGATGAAAAGATCTAGTTAGGAACTGGCTCAGACTTTGGAGGCTTGTAGGTATGATGGGATTCATCAAGAGAACATCAGGAATCCTGTGTTAGAACACCTTCTTTTAGGACCTTCTCTCATCAAAATAAAACATGCTGGTCTTCATGTTACAGTAGTGTTTTTAGAGAAATTAAATGGGTTCTTCTTTGTTGTCCTTTGCTGGTAGGTGAAGAATTTCGTATTCTAATAGGCTTTTGGGAACTGACTGTTCTGTGCTGTGCTGTTTTTATTGTTATGAACTGTGTGTGTGTGTGTGTGTGTGTGTGTGTGTGTATTCTATTATTGTTAATTTTTGTGATGGTTGCTTTTTTACATGTTTTTATCTGTTTCTGTTTTAGCTGTAAGCTACCTTGATTCTTGTCAGGGGAAAATGTAGGAAATAATAATAATAATAATAATAATAATAATAATAATAATAATAATAATAATTTAAAAAATAATAATCTGCCATTCAGATGATGTAGGTACAAGGCATTCTTGTGAGTATATTTATGTTATCTCAGTGCTATTATTGTCTTCAGCCAGAGGGCCAAACTGTAGTGATGTTAGAAGTGTCATATGGTTGTTTCTTGAACTGTAAATAGCAAGTGCAGGGGGCTCAAACAGGACTATGGTGTGCTGCGATGGAAGGTTAACCCTTCCTTTCTCACTGCAAGGCCAAGTGAAATGCCCCCAGCCCACTACTGTTAACTCCAGCTGCTGATGCCTACAGGAACGGTCATCCCTGGTCTAATAGCAGCTCCAAAAGCAACAGTTTTCATCAAGATGATTGTAGGGAAGTAAAAGATTAAACTGCCTTCCTAGTACACTATGATACTGATTGGAGTCCCCACACCTATTTATCTTTTTGAAAAACATTTTCAAATTCTTCTTGACATGTTAAAGGTCATGTGCAGTTGACCTCACTAGTCGATGATCTTATCTCAATCTAATTTTTTTAACCTCATCTTAGGACTGGCTATAATTTTATTGAAAGGGTTTGAAATGTTATTTAAGTGATATCATCTAAATATTTCACATATTTGTGAAGGTGTATAAAATACATATTATGTGTAATTACTAGTTTATTTTTCACGGCTTGAAGAAATTCTGTTTAGATCTGTGACCATTTTTATTTCTGTCTCAGTGCTGGAGGAAACCTTTCGCTTCTCCCATTATAAAGTGATAAAGCAGCATTTGATAGCAACAGCTTGTGTGATAAAATGATCATGGCAGCAGTGAGAAAGAATCTAATAAGGGAATTGATCTGCAGATTCCAATTCTGTAAGAGCCAACATCGATCAACATAAATGTCAATAACAGGATCGTATTGAGGTCTGCCTAATTCCTTTAGATGATTTTTTTGGTTCTAGTGACAGACTCAAGAAGCAGATGTGAAAAGTTTGGAACTATAAGGCACTCAAAGCCATGAGGGCCAAAGATATATTGTGGTCTGAGTGATATATTTCTGGACACTAGGTATACATCTATATCGGCACAATGAATTGTGTGTAATCAAAAGAAAATGACAAGGAATGGATTTTGCTGGTGGCACTTGAAAACATTAGTGTGGCATTCCTTTAGAAGCCTTTGGGTTATGTCTCTTGGCACGTCAGGGTTAGAAAAGATAGCCATGCCTTACAGTGTTAAAGTGCAAATATTTTGTGTGAGATGGGTCATAAAAGATTAATGATGGCATTCTCCCTTGTCACAAAAGTTTGAAATATAAAATGGAATTTGAAAATGATTCTGACCGCCCTGAAATCTAAAGGTGAGAGCTGTGAAACCATGTGAGTAATGCAAAAAGATAAGGTGCCATAATGTGTAGAATCCTGTGTTGTTGCACTGCCTGACTTCCTGATGCTAATTTCTCTTAGGTTGTGCTGGTTTGAGGGACATTTTATCTTATTTTGGCCATCATTTGATCAGTAGAGAAGCAATTTCTAGGGAGAAGGTGCTCATCTTCATACATAATAAAATGAGTGAACAAATTCAATATTTATATTTCAGAAGTACTTTTGATTTGAATAAAGATGCTGTTGATATAAAAAGATGCAGTCAGCCAGTAAAGGAAGCAGAGAAAGACAGAACATTTTTCTTCATCTTTCTTCCAGGTTAGATAGGCATCTGCTCGGAGAAGGACCTGCTATGCAATGTTCCATCTGCTAAGGGGCATTTTAGGAGGACATTTCCAAAAACAAGGATAAATGGAAATTCCAAATATCCTAAAATCTTGTGTCATATTCTGACATTGCTGCCTACACATAGGGTGGATAAAGATGTATATGAGAAGCAGAATTGCTTCCCGATCCTGGCCCTACATTGGCGAACAACACGCTGAGTACGGTATATCTTCTGCAAAGGATGTGTAGAGTCAGAGCACTTCACAGATAGTAAGAGTACTTTAAGTGCTGTGTGACAGTTTTCTCTACACAGTGAGCTGTTTGCACACAACATAAATTAGACAGTTTTATTTAGGCTGGGTAAAAATGTCCAAAACCCCATTTGTGGGTGTGAGGTTATTTCGTTTGTTTGCAAAAAGCACATGAATTGTTCAGTGCATTCAATCAGCTGCTCAATGCATCAGTTTCAAGTGCTTTCTGTGTATCAAAAATACACAGAATACACAGAATTGCCTACTGGCAATTACTCAAGAGTAAATCTTGCTGCAATTGCTTAGCCTATATATTTTTACATGAACATCTGCAGCGGGAGAGTGATATGATTGACCAGCTATAGAAACCTGGCCTGTTGTCTTTGTTTAATGGAATAGTTCATTACTATACTCCTCCAAAATTTCAGCTTCCAGAGTAGTCACCTGATCTCAGAAGCACTTGCCCCAGAGAGTGCAGCTTCTAGGCTTGGATTCTTCTGTGAATATATGCCAAATTATTAAGTAGGTTGTCTGTACCAAGTAAGTTCTATCCCTTCGTCAGTTTTTAAACAGTTACACAATTTACTGCTGTTAAAATAAGAACGAACATTCTGCATTTCTTAAAAACAAACACTGACAGAGTTATAAAATGAAAACTAAGGATCAGAGAGGATTACTTTGCTTTTTCTGTGTATCTTTTATGTAAAGCGGTTTATAAACATTAATAAAACTTGGAGGGAGGGATTGGAAAAGGAATAATTTTAGGCTTATGCTGTTTGCCGGGAAACATTAGAATAGTAGAAGAAGATTATGCCATTTATGTTTATGCTCTGAATATCTGCTTAAAACTGCACAATTTGCACCCTAGGACATTTATGAATTTCTGTACTGCAACCTCCCAAACACTTTGAATTTTCATTCACTGTTCATATCTTGAAGTGGCTTGATTATACCAAATATAACAAGCCTGTGGAAACTGAA
Organism: Podarcis erhardii; assembly: GCF_964252035.2. NCBI lineage: Eukaryota > Metazoa > Chordata > Lepidosauria > Squamata > Lacertidae > Podarcis > Podarcis erhardii. Next base: position 97,792,956 of record NC_138497.1, on the reverse strand, counting down.
GCAGGCTCTCTAAGTCATTGTTTAATATTTTGTGGCGGATTTGCCTTGTTAACAGGATTTTCTGATGTAGTTGTAACTTGCTAATCTTCCATACCAATGTTTGTAATATCATCTCCTTGTTCTTTGTCTTGGATGTTGTCAGTTAAGTCTCAGTAAATCCGCCTGAGGATTTGCCAATAAAACTGGCAAGTATCTCTTAATGCGAAGTTTAAATTTAAATGCTGAAGTTTGGATTTTGGTGGATTCCCACCCCTTTCCTTTCTCTCCCTCCCCCACTCCCACTTGGAAGGCACTTACAAGTTTAGCCTTTACATTTTTTATTCTGATAACAGTATGTAGAGTGAGTGGAAATTATAAAACAAAGTAAAACTCATGCTGAAGAGTATTTTTGTTGCTGTAATAGAAAGTGGTGGTGGGGGAGAATTGAATCCATTGGGCTTGATAAATTTTACCTAATAGCTGGATGATGCTTTTTGGAAATGATGAGGCTTACTTGAATATATGCTTGCAGTTAATCCTTTAATATTTGTTTTATGCATATTTCTTCCTGCTGTTAACACTGGGCAAAATGATATGTTTCAGGTTTCCTGCCCCAAATGTTAAACAGTTTTTGGAAACACTAATAAATAAGTTTCCTACTGTTTTTTTTAACCCTCTAATCACTGAATCTCATGCAACAGATATTTTCAAAGGACCTTCGTGGTATAAAAAAGGAGCATAAATGAAAGAATGTTCCTGCATAGGAAGTAAATTAATAGTATCAAAACTATCAAGCAGGAAAGCTAATAGCCTAGTTAATGTGATCCTCTGCAGCAGTAATCAGGGGTTTAGGATGCTGTCTAATATAGCAGCTGTTGAAGGAGCAGAATATCACAACACTGCCATACAAGTGTCATGATCTGATCCAGGACATGCTGTAATCCAGCTTGTAGTTGGGACTGCTCTACCAGCAGCATCTGCTGGCTAGAACAACACCAGTATCATATCAGCATTGTACAAAACTTCATAGTAGCAAAATAGCATTCTCAATTCTAAGGGTGTGGCTGCCATAATCACCCAGCTAAGTCATATGATGCTTACAAGCTAATAAGGCACATACCTACAGGCCATAAAGGTTGGCTACTCCTGCCTAACATGCTGTCATTGTACTGAATGTGCGTCTCACAAAAATAGACTTTCTGTACACTCTTTTGAAGCCAATCCTTGGTTTTCCATCTGTTTCTGCTGCTGTTCTGAAATGGATAGAAAACAAGTAAATGCAAAAGGGGAAGGCTTCTGCAGGTACTGATTGAATTTGCCTGCACAATAGACATTTGTGTCCTTCAGCATGTTAAAGATTCTGACTAGGGAGCTTGATTCTCATCTCATCTATGGTACTTGATCTTTTCATCTTTCTCTTAAGAAAGATCTTAACTCCTCTTGTACTGAATAAACTACAGTGTGGAAAATTGCCATAGATTCAGAAGATTGCAAAATATTGTATGAAGCTCAAGATCTTGCTGTATCTTGTCATCTTGACCCAAAAGCTATATTGTCATTATTCAAGGCACAGAAAAAGCAAATATAGCCATGTATATAACTATGAGGGGAAAATATCGCCATAAGAAAAAATACCAAAATCCACAGTTGTGAAATACCTTATTGGGATCAACCAAAATGTTACAGATGTGTGGTAAGCCTTTGAGTTCTTCAGAACTCTTCAGCAGTAATAAATAAATATTTGGGGTGGGGGAGGAATTGGCTGGCTGTTGTAGCTATAAGGTCATATAGTTCCAAGATAGAGATCGCAAGCCGAAAAAGCCCCTCCCGGGTGCTACAGATGTCACCCAGGATAGTGAAATAAAGAAGCAATGGCTGCTCCTCATTTCTGAGAAATTAAAAGTCTGGCTTGCAAGCCATTCTGTTTCTTTAAGGTGGTTTGTGTAATATGTTGTGTCATGAAGAGTTCTGGAGAACTCAAAAGCTTGCCATGCTTTTGTGGCATTTGGGTTGGTCCCAATAAAGGTGTTGATTTTTGATGATGATGATGATGACTATATTGTGATACAGAGAGTTACCATAAAACAGAAAATGAAAAGGTAGCTTTTTATCACAGTATTCATTCCCCATAATGTGGTTTATTCTTATTGATGTCCTCGAATCTTTCATAGTGCAACTTTGAATAGTGCTAAGGTTTTAGTTTTGCTTTTCTTCTTTCTTTTTCACTTGTGTTACCATTAACAAAATCGTATAAAAATTCAGTGGGATACAAATCTCATTTGAACCTTTTCTGTACAGCCAATAAAACAGGTCTATATATTATTCCCCAGGACATGGGGCTACTAGTAACAAGAGCTTTATATCATTCTTGTTTCATCTTTCAATACCAGGCTGATCGGTGTGGGTTTTGACACAGGAAAATTGCTCTCATCGTTAGAAAATTAGCTTCTTGATCCAGAGATGGGGCATCTCTTGCATGTTTGCTTTGAAAAAGATTTCAGAGCTGAGGAATTGTACCTTACTGCAGGGACACAGATGTTATTAGGACATGATGCGATTAATTTCTTACCTGCCTTCCACCACAGAACCCAAGGCAGTGTATATGTGGTTCTCAAATATTCAACCATCGACCCAATTAGGTTCAGCAAGGTGGCAATTTAATGTACCTTTAGAGCATATCCTGGGGCCCTCTGGAATTTAGAGTAACCTCTGGAATTTGAAGCCATACCTTCTCCTGTATAGATCTGCCAAACCACTAAGATCTGCAAAGGAGACTTGCCTCCTCCCCAGTTGGTCAGTCAATCAATCAATCAATCAATCAATCAATCACTTTGCCAGTCAGTACCCCATGGCCACTGAGCAACTTCACTTGCCCTTGATCCATTTGGGAAGAACTTATTCCCCAGAAGATTGTTTTGTACATCTGAAAATCTCAAGGCCATGACAAACCTGCTGATTCCTCCCTGTTGTGCCTGTCTGGTGCTGTTATAGCCGCATAAGTATTAACACTTATGGCAAAAGAGGGAGGATAGAAGGAATGTTCCTACTGAGGGATAGCTGAGTCAGTAGAGCATGAGACTCTTAATCTCAGGGTTGTGGGTTTCGCCTAACCCCATGTTAGGCGAAAGATTCATGCATTGCAGAGGGTCAGACTAGATGATCCTCATGATCTCTTCCGACTCTACAATTCTATGATTATAACATTCTTGAGCTCTAACAGAGTATTCTTTAAGTGCAAGGCTCAACATTCTGCAGTGGGTTCACAATAAGAGCTCTCAAAAGCAGTAACTGTTAGGGAAGTAATTTATAACATCTTAAGAAAGTCCAATTCACAATGTGTGTGTGTCCTGCGGTTCAGAAATGCAGACTACTTCTTATGCCAAATACATGTGTGGCAGCAGAAGTCTAATATTTGTAATGGTCTGTCTGTCTGAACACTTTCAGTGATTGAAATCTTTATCGCAATACCATTTTTATTTTATTCCCTACGTTGCTTCTTTCAGATCAAGGTCGTTTGAGTGATTAATGTTTGGTACAGGATATTGACCAAGCATATCTGGAGACTTTCTTTTAAAAGTTTGTTGCCTGCACTTTGGGCCTTTTGCTTTACAGTGGTACCTCGGGTTACATACGCTTCAGGTTACATACGCTTCAGGTTACAGACTCCGCCAACCCAGAAATAGTGCTTCAGGTTAAGAACTTTGCTTCAGGATGAGAACAGAAATCGTGCTCCGGCAGCACGGCAGCAGCAGGAGGCCCCATTAGCTAAAGTGGTGCTTCAGGTTAAGAACAGTTTCAGGTTAGGTACATACCTCCGGAACGAATTAAGTACTTAACCCGAGGTTCTTAACCATTCTACTTTTAGCCAGCTCATTGATTATCAGCAATTTAATCCAACCCAATGCCTTTTGAAACAGAGAGACATAGGATGAAAAAATGCGGAAGGAAGAGAATGTTTCAGTGTTTGGATAAACCTGGATCAAAACCCCAGTGTTTGGATAAACCTGGATCAAAAATTTAAATTTGTAAATTTGTAAATAAATTTGTAAATATTTCTTTGGCCTCCTATTCAAATAACGCCGATATCTTCCATATCTGCTCTTGTTTATCTAGGAGAGGGAAGGGGAATTTCCAGCTTGTGGGCCAAACCTGGTCCACTGGACCTTCCCATTTGGCCTGCTAGCTATGTCCATCTCACACTTGATTTCATAAATGACTTCAGGTGTGGCTCAGGTAAGGGTGGGACTTCAAAATAATAACCAGGAACTTACACCGGGCCCCCATTTGTTTCTTTGCAGGAGCAAGGCATGTTCCCAACCTTGCTTAAGGAAGAACAAACTATTTCCATTCAGTGGAAATTGTCCCCCCCTCCCTATGCTACTCCTTAAACCTCTGGTCCCAGAGCTTTAAAGGATCAGTGTGGGGCTGCTTGCAAAGTCATTTGGAAACCACTTTCTGCTACTCCTTTAAACCTCAGAAATTGGAGGTTTAAGGAAGAGCACAATGTGGGAGGTGCAAATATGCTTTCAGAAGACTTTCAAACATCCCATTTCTGCCCTTTGAAGTCCTAACAATTGGGACTTCAAAGTGCAGCATCACCTGACATCACTATGACATCAGGTGATTGACAGGTGGGTGGCCCAGCCTCCCCATCAGATTTGATCCACCAAGGGCTGGGAAAATAATAATCTGGCCCACCAGCTGGAAACTGTTCTCCACCTCAGTCTAGGGCAGGCACAGGCAAACTTGACTCTCCAGATGTTTTGGGACTACAACTCCCATCATCCCTAGCTAACAGGACTAGTGGTCAGGGTTGATGGGAATTGTAGTCTCAAAACATCTGGAGGGCCGAGTTTGCCTATGCCTGGTCTAGGGCTTCATATGTATGCTATGAAGGTGTTTTTTAAACTTCCCCCTTAAATCTAACATGTATTCTGTTCAATGTTCTGTTGTGGGAATTTCCTTAAACTTCCTTAAACTTAAGCTGCAAGCATTTTAAAATGATATTTATCGCCACAAATGAAACACTGGGGAGGTTTGTTAATCTGAGACATTGTGACTAGTCCAAGGTCATTCATCAAGATGGGGACTCCTAGCCTGATGCTTGAACTCTGCCACACTGGCTCCCCTCAGTAATATTGGTAGAGATTAGGTCATTTGAATCTCCGATTGAGAGATAAAGCAATTTGGTTCCCAAATAAATCTCCTAAGCATATTGGACAAGATTCAATGAAGGTTGTGTGTGTGGAACAGTGTGTGCTTGTGCAACTGGATTTCTTCTCATCTCCCCCTTCCTGTGCTCCCTAAATAGGCTTTGAAAGGTTGTGGGAACCACCAGAATTGATTTGTGGAAGCTAATCTTTACTATGATGGGTAAACCACATGTAGCAAGTGGTATTGTAGCATGCTCCTTTAGAACCATTTTGGACTATGAAGTCTACATTAGTGTATAGTCTACATCAGTGTTTCTGTGCATTGGCTTATAATACTGTTGTGCACTATTCACAATATTCAAGGTTGATATTACAGACACGTGTACATTTAAAGCAGGGATGGGAAACCTGTGACCCTCCAGTTGTTTTTCAACTCGCACCATACCTAACCTTTTGCCAGGCTGGCTGGGGCTGATAGGAGTTAGAGGGCAGATGTTCCCCAGTACTGATTTTAAAAGGGAAAAGAGACAGTCTCTGATATGACAGTTATTCCTGCTTATATTATAATACAGGTAGTGGTGCTAATCATGTTAAATTTAGACATTTATAATTATTCCAGTGGTCATTTGAAAACTATTACCAATTTATGCCCTTGTTGCCTCTAGACTTCTGCCTTGATTTCAGCTACAGAAAGCAAAGGGGAGAGGTCTTCACTTTTTTCATACTGTGCAGGATACAGTTGGCTAAGACAAAAATAATATTACAGGTAGACAAGGAAACTGTTCAAAGGATCTGAGGCAAGGACCACAAAAAAGACACCAGATTTCCACCTTGTGTGTTACTCATCTAGGTAGAAGACATCCACAGTAGCTTTTGTCTGCTTTGCAGTTTCTACTTGGATAACTGACACACAAAAGAGATAGCAGAAGACCTGTTGTTCCCACACTTCTGACAAATACATGAAGGTATTCCTTCACAATGTGTGAAGGGAAGCATATCTCTTTTCTGGATACTAAGCTAAGCTAGTGCCAAAATTTAAAGATCCTGGGTGGGTAGGGGGAGAATCAAGGCAGTTAAAACAATTGATATTTAATACAATCAGTACTTGGAGAGTTGCGTTATCATTGGAATGAATAAATAGCTGTAAACTCAATGGAAAATTGTTCGGTCCATGATACATTTAAAAAGGAATTTGAGATGGAATGATACCCCATAGATAGGAAATTTCACAGTAGATAGACAGACTTGCCCTTTAATTGTCAATGCCAAAGTCTTCTTTTTAATCTTAAGACAGTGGCTCTCAAACTTTTTTCTCTGAGTCACACTTTCAGAACAAAAAAATTGGCACACCATTTTTAAAAATTGATAATAAGTACATTGGAAAACAAAAAGAAACCTCTAGCAAGTGCTTGACTTATAACATGAAACACAACTACTGATTAACATGATCGTGGACTATCCAGAAATAATAAAACAATGCAGCTACATAAGAACATGAATCATTCCCAAAATATAATATTGATTGTCCTTGACTCTTCCCACAGCACTTGCCATCCTCTCAAGCTACACCAGTGTGGTGTGCCACACCCTTGGATAACCACTGCCTTAAGAGTACTGTGTACTCTGGTCCAATTCACTTGAACTAACCTGGAGAGGCAGCAGAGGTGTGACCTCTTTTGTTGCTGATTGCCTACATTTCCACAGGGAAGCTAGTTACCTTGCTTGAGAATCACAATAGAATTTTAATAGGGGATGCTAATGACATTAGGCATAGTGAGGTGGTGGTGGGAGGAAGCAATGGTAAAGATTATACACCTGTGTGTGCCCAATGGCCTGTGCTGTCCTTACTCCAGACTACCTTGCTGCCCTTGGGTGTGCTAGGGGATGCTGTCCATCACCATTGCTGAAGTAAGGTTAAAGTTGCCAGTCCAGTTGGCATCTGTAAATAGAATAGGCACACCATTCTGTAAATAGAATAGGCACACCTTCTAGGCGGCAAAAGCCTTGAGCCAACTATGCACCTTTTGGTTGGGCTTTTGCCACTTACGAGTATTGCTAATGCATGATATAAGCTACAAGGCATTGAGTTCTCACTTAAATGTCAGTTTAATATATATGACTTCATACACAGTGTGTAAAAAAGAATAGAATTAGAAACATTTTAAGTTTTAAAACAGCCACATCAGAAGAGGTTACGTATTAACTAAAAGGAAACTCGTTTATTGTGCTTGGCCTAAAGCCTCCTTTATTCTCCTGAATTCTTGCTCAATAATCAATGTAACTTGGAATACATATGTCTGTGTGTAACATAAAAAGATGTATATTATTTTAAAAGAAACCGTAGAAAATGTCAATACTGGCCCACACCAAATCTTTACTGCAAATGTGAAATGTGTGCCTCATCCCTGCCAACTCCTTAGGCTACAGTACTATAAGTCCTATTGAACTAAATGACATTACTTCTGAGTAGACATGTATTCGATTGAGCTGTTAGCTTTATTCACTTAAAAGTTTGGGCTTTTTGCCAAATTGTCCTTGTGACTAAGTAAGCTTTTCCTTTATCCTCCCACATGAACATAGTCTCATTTTTAAACTTCTCCTCGGAGCTTACCCACTCTGTCTCACTGTTCTCTTTCCCATTTTACTGCAATGCCTAGTGCCTCTGTTGACCTTTCCACTTTATCTAGACTCTGAGCAGGACCAGTAGTGTTGGCATGAAGCTGGCAAATCATTTATTTTCTCAAAGAAAACCCTTCAGAAGTGAGCATAAGGCTCCATATTTGACCTAGAAACTCAACTGTGAATGAGGCAAAGCAGTCTCTAGTTGATTCCTAAGATGTTTTTGAAACAATTTTAACATAATTAGCAATGTTTTGTCACAAAACGTCCAGTCCTATGTCTCACTGTGACTTCTCTGCTAGTATACACATTTGTAAAATGTGGGTGACTAAGTCATGGTTGTTTACATTATACAACAGAAGTTTGGTGAAAAATAGGAAGGGGGCATGATAGGCCCTAGTACACAGGGGGCTCTCTTCCAATGGTAATATGGGAAAACCATGATCTGATCTCTCAAATTATTTTTCTGCTCTTAAAAGCAGGTGCAGGAGGGGTGAATTTGGATCAGGGTTGTAATGATGTGGGAAAGCAGTTAACCCCTCCCCCCTCCATCTTTTCCATGATTTGAAATACCACTTCAGCTATCCTACAACTCCTTCACATTGTGCCCCATACCAATTTCAAGGGTAGTATTTCAAGTGGGAAAATGGTGACAAGGGAAAGATTTAAACCCCTGCTCTCCAGCACCGCAAACCCAATCCAAACAGTTTTTAAGCAAAGGTAAGGAGGTTGGAAGGTCCAGTGATGGGTGTGTATTTAGATAAGTCTTACTCAGAGCAGACCCACTGAAATTAATGTACCTAAGCTAGTCATGTTGGCATCTGTCAGTATTGGGAGACAATGGAAAAGTGTGCTTTGATGGGTAAAGTCAAACATTGGAGAGTTACAGCACCTGCTGTGGCTGTAGATACCAATACAGGAGAAACATATTTTATTGCAGGTAAGCAGATAAAAGTGTCCGGTTCTGCTGCTGCTGCTGCACTATTGCGTTTCTTCTCTCTGCACTCTTCCCAATGGCCATTCCTCCCCTGGCCACTGCTGTGGATACATGACCTGTCTGTCTGTCTCCAGGCACTGTGATTCATGTCCATTAATTTCAGTGGTCTACTCTTGAATAGGACTAGCAGTGAATACCACCCTTGGGGCAGGATTCAACTCATGAGTCTTGTCAACAGAAATCCTGCACAAGGACTTCCATTGATAATATGAGGCTTTCCCCTGCTCCATGCCCCCAGATTGTCTCAGGGGTGAAGGGACTCTCCCCCTATCCCCAGCAAAAAGAGGAGAAATTTTCAGAACACTCATGTGTAAGCTTTATAAAATATTTGGAAAACACATTAAATACATTGAAAATAGTGAGTCCAGGCAAAGAATCAGACTTCCTGGAGCTACTTCTAACTTAATAGTCCAATGATCCTGATAAGTAATAAGGTGGTTTTACTACACATAAAATGCAAATATGATTGGGTTGCCATACGTCTGGGAAATCCTAGACATGTCCTTTCTTGGGGGGCCCATATGCCCTCCTGGGGGGATTTTTACAATTTTAAGCAAATGTCTGGGATTTTTTTTTTGGGGGGGGAGGTTAAAAAGAAATGTGTGCATGGGTGCCTTGGGTTCAGGCTACCTCTGTCTCGGATGACAGGCTACCTCTGTCTCTGGGATCTGTTTCTGGCTCTGGTGTGGGTGGCTTTGGCTCTGTTTCAGGCACAGGCAGCTCAGGCTCAGGCCGGGGGCACAAAAAACAAGCTCAACAACTTTTACATCTAGAAACAAGGAACCCTACAGTAGAATGTTGAGACAGAGTGTGTAGGAAAATGACTGTGTATATGGGCTCAACACCTACTGAATAACTGAAGAACAGATGCTTTTAAAAAAATAAGTTTTAAAATAACCTATCTCACAGGGTTGCTGTGGGGTTTGGATGAGGAAGGGGAGAACTATGTAAGCTACTTTGAGCTCTTTGGAGAAAAGTGCGGGATACAAGATAGATAGATAGATAGATAGATAGATAGATAGATAGATAGATAGATTATAAAAGAAGGTAAATATTTAGAGTGAAATCATATTGAATGAAAAATTTTCATGAAAAACAAATTTAGGGTTGTATGTATCCCTCAAACAGCTATATCATTTTTGCAGGAACAAGGGTGGTGTCAGGTGACAGAGACTAAATAATGGAATGGAATATGAACAGTGAAATAACCCCCCAATTAATATCTAGTGGTATTTAAGTCTTTAATTGGCCTTGAACTGAAGCCAGTTAACGATGACCAATGTAGAATATGAACTAAAGGGCTGCATATTTAGAAAGATTTCTTCTAGCAGGGGTGAAAGGATGAGTGAACAATATAGCTGACAGTTGTATTTATAATTATTTTATCTGTTTTTCTTAGAAAGGAACAGTGGTTATGCAACATTTTTATAAAAAACAAAACAAAACAACCTGCCTCACTGTAGCCTCTCCAGATTGCACTCCTGTTAGTACTTCAGATGCTTTTGTAGAGAAAACTCTTTCTGTTTTCCTATAAATGTATTTGTAGTCCTTGTCCCTCTTCAAGCAGAGGCACTGAATATGAGCCATAAAGGCTGTGCTCAATGAGGGTCCTCACACATAGCAGTGGTGGGTGATTTGAAGATGAGTGAGTGTTTCTGCCAATAGATCTAAACTGGTCACTCACTAACAGCTTGTCACTATGCAAGGAAATAGTCTTAGTGGAACATGTGCTTGATATTTCCACTTTCTTCTTGGAGTTTGGACAAAATGCTTAACACAATGTCTCTGGAAACTGTACAGTATCTGTAGCAATTTGTACATTTTGTGATTCCACTGCAATGCAGGAAAAATGACAGAAAGTAGTAATGCGAGTGAATATGAACTTTCCCCCAAAATTCTCGATAATCCTTTCCAAGCAAGTGTGTGTAGGTTTACAACCTACATAGCATTTGTTTGTTGAATGTGCATTCCTTATTTCTTGTTGCTCAAGACAGCTATAAACAATAGTGCAAGTGCAAAACAGCGTAACATTAGGCTTGAGTTTTGTCTTCTAAACTGAACTCACCTTATCTTCCAGACCCCCAGCTAGATGTGAAAAGTGGAATGTTGTATTCAAATTTAGATGGCTCTGTGTATTTCTGAATAAAATACAAGTAAAAAAAAACCTCAAAAAGAAAAGCAAGACAAGTGAACATCATTAAAAACAACCAGTTAAACCCAATTTTAACATTTTTACAAGCCAGCTTATTAACCAAAAGCCTGTCCAAATAAAAAAATGTTTTTGCCTGCTGGTGGAAGATCACCAGTCTAGGCTAGCCCAGCCTCTCCAGGGATTAGATGGTGGGACTCACCCCTTGGCCCTTTTGTAGTTACTAGCAGAAGCAAAATACATGGTGTAACTTGAGCACAGTACTCAAATTTGTTTGTTTTGCATTTTTCCCCAGGCTGCGCAATTCAGTAATTATTTATGCAGAATTTGATGTGAAATTTTTAATTTTTGTTAAATATAGAATTCACACAGCCCTGACTATATGACTGGCAAGAGAATATATATTACCAGGTTTGGAATCTTTTGAAGTTATCCAGCCAGGAGCCATGTTTACATAAATTGCAAAACTTATTGTATTTGCAATTAAAACAGACCAGGCTTAGCACTGACATAAAAACCTTAGTAATTAGTATACAGATTAATATGGGGAAATAACACCAGTTTAGCACTCCTTCCAAGCAAAACTGAAAGAATTGAGTATGTAATCGAACAGCATGTGAATTTTAATGCACAAAATCCTTTGAGTCCCTACCTCCCCGATGCAATTATTTTCTATTCACATTAATTGTTCCTAACAGATGACATTAATGACTTTGAGTTTAAATGTGTGCAAGGGAGGGCTTTGCAAGATCAATGTTGTTTGAAGTAGAGTCACTTTTATAATCATTTACCCGAGCTATAGCAACTGCTAAATAAAATAAAGTTAACCTGTTGATTGCTTAGTAAATGTTTAATATCAAGCCTTATTATATTAGGCATCAGTGGCTATAGATAAATGCATTTTATTCCTATTAATGCATCATCGTTATGTACAAAGCTGTGATAAGTAATCAAACATTGTAAGCTAAAAATGCCCTTACTTGTTCGTGCATTACCAACTCCATTTTATACTGCTAAGTTCTGGACTCAGTGAACAGAGAAATTAGGACAAAGCTCTTTTACCTTAGGTTTTCCCCTTGAATTTAACTGCAGCGGTTGGGATTTTCAAAATCGCTGATCTTCTGCATGCTTGTCAAATAGTTATGCTTTGGTCATTCTGTTATTTTCCCCCAGAAGCTTCATTCGCGCATCTTAGATCTGTCGTCTGGGGATTTCCTTTTAGAGGTAGAGAAGAACAGAAGTTTGATACCGCTGCAAAGTGCTGATGTTCAGGTTCATGTGAGTTTTCTTGAATTTGATTTCTTCATTTAGCACATTCTTATCTCTCCATGAAGTATGATTTAATGGAGGGGAGAGAGAGCAGGAACAAATAACACTCATCCTTGAACCTAAAACAGAGTGGAAGTAGAGATAACAGCATTTTCTTCTCTTCTCTGAAGTTCACTATAATTTCCCAGGCTATATAGGAAATAAAAAAGTGCCCTCTTTGCAAAAAGGCATAAATCTTGGCAGTGTCCCCAAGATACCTTTTTGGGGTATTGATTACATCTCAAAGTTTCTGAGAAATGGTCAAGGAGCTTTTTATTAAAGCTGGTGCACTGTATCATTCATCCTTGTTTTATGATATATTATGTATGAACTGTTAAAAATTCATGGGCTCTGGAAAAAAAACCACCTTTTCAGATGGGCTTAGTTTTTGTGCTTATTTGGCAAAACTTTAACTAGTATGCCTTTCATTTTCATTGAAAAAGAAAAATGTAACTCAAAAACAAAAGTTGCATATAGGCAGAATTAAAGCAAATGAGAATGGAAGCATTCATTTTATGTTTAAATATAAAAATTCAACAAAAATGCAATTTGCTGAAGTATGATAAAGTGTTTCTAAATGGGGTGGGATGGGGAGAGAAGCAATTGTTCCAAAAGTTCAGAAAGATGTTAATGACCTACCGTGCAATATGTAATTTAGCCTTCAGGTTAGATTATTCTAACTACCCAGTTTCATCCTGGCAATAGCTTGATTTAGACAATTGTCTTTTCTTCCTACTAACAATTATGTGTTTAAAATATAATCCCGCGCCAGCTTTTGTACTCTGATTTTATTAAAGTTGATGGTTTAAAACCCATGATTAGGGGAGGGGGAGTGCACTCATGAAAAGCAAATTAATAAACCAATTAACAAGTTAAATATATGTAATTAATGCCCCACAAGGGTGATCTTTGAGATCTTTTAAAGGAAATGTAAGAAAATTATTAGGATGCTGTTAGGAGGGAAATTCAGCCTCTGTAAAAAAAAAAAGCGGCTGCCATTTTAAATCTGCAATTTAAGAAGACATCAACTGTTGCATGGAATATTGTTCCAATGTTCCGGACTTGTCTTTAATGTGTTTGTATTATATTATCTTGCTTAGTCATTCTCTTTCTTTTTCTGAGATAAGAAAAGCTAGGTGTTGTTTTGTATCCCATCTGTTATATATCTATTCTATGTCTATAGAAAGGATGAAAATATCCCCTCTACTAGAAGAATCTGGGGGAGGTCATAAAGAGAAGTTGGGATCCAGTATTCATCTTCTCTAAACAATGCATGCTGCATGCATAGATGCATTTCATGCATGTACATCGAGACCTCAATTTAAAAATAAGAGTTATCTGTTACCATAATGCTTTCCATTTTTATCCACAAGCAAATCTTTCTGTGTTCTATGGGTCTTTTTCTCACACAAATGAGAATAGGATTTCACCCCTGCTCCTCCCATAATTGAGTGAAGAAATATTCTCTCGTTGATAGTTTGCATGACATTGGAGACCTTGGCAGATTGGACTGGACTCTACATGACTTCTGTCTTCATGTTCTGCTCACTATCCCTGCAGGTTGAATGTTCCACTGAAGCAGATCTATGCCTTCAAACAGAAAGTCAGGGGGAAAGGTTCGAGCCTAACCTCCTCCCTGATATCTAGTTTTTCATATTTAGAAAATATTTTTTTATGGAAAAGCATTCAGCCATGTGATAACATCTCTGATTTAAAGTCTGAAATACTACAATCCAGAAATACTGCTTGTGGGAACTGGGCTCATTACTTATCCATTCTTAACTCAACCAGTATTTTTGTGATTTGCCAAGATGTGGTCAGTTGTGATCTCAGAATGATTCTGAAAGTGTGTTGGAGCATTCAGATGCCGCCCTTAGAAAGCCCATCTCGGATCTCGTAGTCTGTGATGGTTATTGACTGGTTGATTGCTAATATGCCATTTCTTCAGAATGTGATTGAAGAGGCTGTGGCAGAGCAACTGCAGACAATCTTGAATGGCACTGATTATCTAGATCCATTACAGTCAAATTTAGACCTGGTTTTGAGACTGAATTTGCCTTAGCCACAGTGATCAGGACAGGGGAAAAGCTTTTGATACCATTGACCATAGTGTTTTCTTAGACCAGTTCTGTGGGATGACAGTCAGGCACAGTTTGTGGTGGTTCTGATCCTTCCTGCAGGTTTGGCTCCAGAGAGTAGCATTGGGAAAATGCTCCTCAGCCCCTTGGCATATATGTTATGGGATGCTGCAGGGCACTATTTTTCCCTCAGTGCTTTTTATCATCTATATGAAGCCGTTGAGAATGTCATCAGAGAATCTGGAGCATGCTGATAACACACAGCTTTATTTCTCCGTAACATCTGAATCAGGAGTGGTTGTGCAGGCTCTAGACCATTGTCTGGCTACAGTGGTGAGCTAAATGAGCATCAATAAACTGATTTTAAACCCTTGATAAGACAGAGGCTGAGCATTGTAGCCTTTAGGTCAAGTGTCACTATCATCACCCATGCATATTTCCTGCATTGCTCAATAGGCATGGAACGGTGAAGCCAGTTTCATGCAAAACCTACACTCCTGAGGACTTCATGTCCAACATTTTCCCACAGTTGTCTATGAAGATTGAGATTCATATTTACACACAAGGCACCTTGAGTATTTTAGTCCATGACAAACCTGAGTGATTTTTCAGGATTGTGAGCATTCACCCCATCAACTCAGAATGGCACCTCTAAGGAAAGGGAAAGAAAAACATTTGAATGAAGAAGGGAATCCTAATTGTGCAGAAGATCCATTTGGGACTCTGGATTTAGGTTGTTTGTGTCTACTCATAATGGGATAGAGAAGTATAAGCATCCACCTCCACAGCTTTCAGTTCTTGTTGTTGAGAAAAAATGGTTTTGAGATTAATGAAATTTGTTGCAAAATGTCAAGGAAATGTAGTCTTGTTGTTATTGATAACTTATGCAGTGCCTCTGCATAAGTTGAAAGAATTTCATAGCTGCATATTCATGAAGATTCTGAACTTTCAATAATATTTTGCCATATTAGGAAGCAGAAGATTTGCCTGGAAAGAAATTAAATGCTTCCACAAACTCCAGCAAAGGTTTAATGTTTTTACTAAAGTGCCACTCTTTCTTCATTATTCTCTTCCTTGAAGCTGGTATTTAGTCACAGCAGCTGAGATTGCATTTGGAGAGGGCCGATAACTACACAAGTACTAAAGGCAGCCATAAAGTGTCAATAAATAGCATAAGCAGGAGGCTTCAGCTGTCGGACGGTGACACAAAGATGGATTGTCCTGCATCAGAGACTTTCTTAGACAAAGCTTTGAACTAGATAGGAAACCAAAATTAGACTGTAATGGAGAGATTCCATTCTCCGTGGACATTCTGGTTGGGACACTAAATTAATTTACCTTGTCCACTTTGTAGGGCCTCATCTGTTATGTTGTGGGGATATAATGCACTTGTCAAGATGTTCTTGTACTGGCTTAACTTTGTTTCCAGTATCTTTCTGGAGCACATTGCTAATAAACACAGCATACTTCAAACAGACTGTCATTGAAAGGCCAGCTTGAATACTAGGATGTGCATGTATTTTAATAATAATAATAATAATAATAATAATAATAATAATAATAACAACAACAACAACTGGCAAGTTTCTAGATATTTTAATCTCATAATAGGTAAGAAATATGAGCACTGTGGTTTTAATATTCATTCAATAATTATTTATATCAGCATGAACAGCAAATGTGGGCTTCTGTTTTGTTTTCTTATATGAATGTGGTATGGAATTTTTTAACCCATAAAACAAAGCAATCTCTCTCTTTTTCTTGTTTTAGGAATGTCAGCAGAATATCAGATCTGGAGTACCTGCCTTGAAGTGCCAGAGCCAGTTAAATATGACAGGGCCTCACCGAGTTTATCCTCGAAGCAGCTGCAGCAGCAGTGAGCTCTCTCTGTCAAGTGCCTGCAGTGAATATTCCAGTGGCTCCTCCTACACTTGGAATGATGGGAAGGCATGCAGTAAAAGGGTAATGAAATAGGTTCATTTATTGTCATTGTCATTGTCATCATCAAGTTTATTTATGTGACACTTTTCCAAATAACAGTTCAAAGCAGCTCACAACATCAGCAAATAAACTATCAAAAACACACTTCATAAATATATATTTACATTCACAGTTGCAAATAGGCATCTGTGTGACAGGATGCTAGGCAAGATAGATCTTTGATCCGATCCAGCAAGCCTTTATGCTATTTTGTTGTTATTTTGTTGTTGGCATCAGTCTGTCTCAAGAGGCAATGGAGTGCACCTCTGGGGATAAAGTTGAACCACTGCATCAGCAGCACCAAATTGACCTCCTCGGGGCACAAGCCTGAGCAGTGTGTAGGGAGGTCTTGGGCTGCCCAGACAACAAGACCCTCCTCTCAGCCTTGCTGATGTGGTCCAGAGGGAAGCAGAGCAATACGTTTCACACCAGCTTAGCTGCAGGAGTTGCCAGAAGGAGGCGTACAAGGCGCCATCCAACCATCTTAGGGACTCCACTCCAGACTTGTGTAGGGTTTACCCCTTTGCCTTTTCTTTGCCCAAATATATCCCACAAACAGCAGAGGTTTAGGATCAGAGTTTTCCTTCTCCTTGATGGGCTATCTTTCCAAGTTACCTGAGCCCCCTCACTTGCCTCTACAATATGTGCAGAAACTGCCTTCTTGACCCTTGGACCCACTATTGGTCTTGTCCGCTCAATCTACCAGAGCCTGCCTTTACATGCAGGGGAAGTCCCTAACTCACTGAGGGTTTGAGACCCATTTGCTACCCTCACCTGGTTTAGCTGGCCAATCTAAGCAATTTCCCGGGGTGTGGCCACTGTTGCATGCAGACAGCTTCTAGGAGCTACAGGTGAGAGCTGAGTACAGGGTGGGGACCAAAGGTGGAGGTACTAGCCCATTAGGAGCACAGCGTGTCCCCCACCAGAGGTACTACCCCTCTTGTTAACACTCCCCACACCTGTTCTTATTAATATTTACTGAAATATGAAATACACTGTAGGCACCTCCAGCAACAGAAGCAATCTTTTAGCTAGAGTCTACATTCCTAGGCCTCATGGAAATGGGCCAGATGGAGGAGCACAGGATGAGTTTAGTAGCTTATAATATTTTAAGATATTTGTATGTGATGCCACATAATTCGAACACAAAATTGACGAGAGCAACAAGGGAAGTCAACACAGTGCTCTCCAGATGTTGTTGGACTACCAACTCCCTTCAGCCCCAACCAGCATAGCCAGTGGTTTTAGCTGATGGAAGATGTAGTCCCACAACATCTGGAGGGTTGCAGACCTTGATCCCTTGTATGCCAGGTCCTCTTTTTATTATAGCATTGTAACAGAACTGTCTGTAGAAAAAAAATACTATAAAAACCATAGGCCTTCTCAAGCTCCACCGTGTGGCCATTTTTACATGGTTGTACAATGTACAACCATAGCAATGAGAGAGAAGTCACTAGCTCAACATTGTCCTTTTTTCTTAGTAATGTTTGTTAATTTCTGTGGTAATAACTCTCTCTTACTTCTTTTAAAATCAGTCGTCAGTGAACTGGGATAAAAGAATAAGCATTGGTTCTTCGCTCCCCAGCAACCTTTCCAGTCCTGCTGATGATCTACCTCCAACTCGTATCAAGGAAAACCACATTTTGGAAGGGCTAAAGAAGTTACAGAAACGCAAAATATTACTTGAACCGCCTTCTTCTGTTATATCCAAATGGGGATACAAAGATTGCATGGACTCTAATGAAGGAATATACTCCCCTGGCATTAAGTGCAGCAGTCATAAAGAAGAGGTACATTGCACACCAGAGGAAATGGGGGCCATTTGCATTGAGCACCAGAAAAACTTTGTGTATGATTCAGATTCACATGAGGATGCGGATGATGAGTCTTCATCTTTAGCATTGCTGTATGAAGTACCAAGCAAAGACTGTAGGCACTACTGTAATAAATTAACTCACAGCGTTTCTGACAGCCTATTTGGTTGGGAGCCTGATAGAAAGCACTTGCCAGAAAGAGGTTCTTATTTTAATTCAAAAGAGAGACCTGAAAAACTGACTAGTTTTGTCAATGAATTTCAGTCAAAAGGAAAATCTTGCACAAATGTGAAGCTGCCTGTATTGCAAATAGATAAAAGTCTTGCTAGCCTAAGCTGGAGAGACCTTAATTTACACCTTTCAGATACTGATGACAATGAAATCCTGGACGAATTACATGTAGAAAGCAGTGATGAAAAAAGCCCATCAGATTTGTCATTAACTCCTTTTGTTGACAAGCACACAGAGAATTCTGATGTGCGTGTAAAGAAGGAAAATTGCCAGCATGTATCTTCAGAAAAAGAAGCAAGTCAGGTACTCACTCAATCGGGCATTAGGCCAAAGGCATATAATTTCATTAAGCAACAAAAAGTTATAAAGAAGACTTCTTCAGAAGAATGCATTACTGTTATATTTGATGCTGAAGATGGCAAACCTATTGAATTCAGTTCACATCAATCTGGAGTTGTCACTGTAACTAGAAATGAAATTTCAATCAACCACTCATGTACTGGGCCCAATGCAGAATACACTGAATGTTTACCTCAGGGAATAGTTAATTTCCAAAAAGCAATGGAAGCTAAGAACTACAGCATTTTGCAAGCACCTGATAATGAAATTGAGAGAAAGACTCTCCCAAATAACTTAGAGAATGAGCATGCAGTTGACCCTACTACATGCAACAGTCAGTCTCCTTTACTCCCCAAAAGACCCATGTTTCACAACATCCCACAGCAAAAGCTAATGAAGCCAGTTTGCAGTATTTCTTCCAAGCCTAGGTCTCCATCTTGTATGCAGGCAGGTAGTAACCAAAACCAAAAATTGACAAAAATTCCGAGTAGAGATAAGTTCTCGCCACAAAAAACAAATATCACAGTGAATGAATATTCCACTAGCACCTCTTCACACTGTCCTATGACACTAGAGAAATCTGTAAAATGTTCAAGGTTCAAAAAAGTGCAGAGTCCCACTAAGAATGCTGATTCAAAAGTAGATTTGCTTATTTCAAGGGCGCACCCTCTGCAAAATTCTAAAATGCTTGACAGAACAGATTGGCCCAAGAATCAGGTCCCAGAATCAACTTCAATGCCTCAACATTTTATAGAGTCAATTGACTGTGAAGAACCACCAACTAGAGATATCCATTGTGATTTTCCTGCTGTAGAAGCCAGATCTCCATCACCACCACCTCCTCCAGGCAGGTCAACGTCACTATTGATAAGACCAAACTATGAATATTCACCACCTGTACCCAATAAGCCAGGTGCAAGCATTCCCAGTGAGACAGTAAAAAGTCCAGTCATGTCACCACTGAAAACGGCCTCAATGTCCATTTTTCATAATGTGCATAGAATGCCAACTAACAAGCTCCCTTCAACACCTAAAGTCAAATTAAATCACTTCAATGAGAAAGGAGAGATGTTTACACAAAGCAAATGCATATCAGAGCAGCCCTCTACAATGTGCCAAGTCATTCCCAAAGTGTTTACAAAGAAAGTTCCTCCTAAAACCTCAAACCAATCAGTATCCTGCAATAATATACAATGTAATTCCAAGGATGTGTCCCCAGACTGCACATCACAAGATACAGATCTAATGCAAAATGGACTACTGCCTAAGGACACTGAAGTACCTCAGAAAAATAAATTTCCAAACAGGTTCTCCACATCACCAGATTGTCAGCCAGCAATGATTGGGAAACCTTTTCTGCCTCAGATTAATCACTCCCCATTATCACTGTTGTCTCAGGGAAGTGATGCTGGAAACATACCAGAAAAGAGTCTGAAACCACATCTGCCTGTAGGACTTAAACTACTCATAAAATCTCCTCAGCTCCTCAGAAAGAGTTCCACTATACCAGGGAAGCAGGAAAAAGACAGTATGAATGCAGCTTCCAAAAGCTGTGTGAATTCATCCAAACAGAGGCATGGTGAATCTTTAGCTCAAACCTCCATAGACGTAGCTGACACTGAATTAAGGAGTGCTGAGAATGGAATAAAAGAAAGTTTTGCTGGGGATCTTGGTATGAATCCAGCTTCCTCTGTTTCACCTGAGACTTGCTGCTTAATAGAACGAGGAGATGGGTTGGAAAACAGGTTAGTTAAGAGATCCATTTCTTCTAGTAGTAAGGCATACTTGAAGCCTGCTCTTGGTATGAATGGAGCAAAGGCCCGAAGTCAAAGTTTCAGTATTCACACAGGGGAAAAGTCACCTATACCTTCCACAGAAGGGTTAGGAAAAGTTCGGACCCAGATCATAACAAACACATCTGAAAGAGGGAATTCTTTAACGAGGCAGAACTCTGCTGTGGAAGGATTACAAATCAGAGCTGTTCCTGGTTCAGCAGTGATGTCAGATACGGTTTCAAACACGACAAAAGTTCCAGAAACTTCTTATTCTAGACAGGGTTCTTCTGCAAGCATGAGTAGTTCCAGCAGTCAAGTTGGTAGCCCAAGCAAACTACCATTCCATATGTCTCCAAAGGGGGATTTATTCTGCAGCATTTCAAAAACTGAGGACAACAAATCACCATCTCAGAGAGATGTCCAAAGTAAATCTTTCCATGATGAAAAGGCCAGCGAAATTTCAAAGCATCAACCAGTAAGCAAAAAAAGTGTTACACAAGCAGAAATGGCATTGGAGTCATCAACTAGTATTTCATCAGAACAAATTTTGCCACTTCAGAAAAATCTGGACAGCACACAATCTCCTCATAAACACGAAGCAGGCAAGGTAGTATTGCAAGAAGCCTGCATAAAGGCATCTGAAGCCTTGGAGAAGGTTTCAGCTTCATCTGTTTTGCAGCCCACAATAGAAGAAAAAGTCATGTTGTGCATCCAGGAAAATATGCAGAAGGAACAAGGGCAGAGCAAATGCCCTACCACTGAGACTAAACAAAAGAGTGGGGGGCCTTCTATTGCTAGCTGGTTTGGTTTTCGAAAGAGTAAGCTCCCAGCCTTGAGTGGTAGAAAAGCTGATATTTCTAAAGTAAAAATAGAAAAGAAAGAGCCGAAGGGTTTAGCTTTTGGAAGCAAGCAAACAAAATCGGAAAAAAGAAAAGACAAGAAGAAGACTGAACAGCACTGTGAAGCAGAAAACGAGATAAATAAGAAAACTCTGAATTGTGGTATTTTAGACAGTGTTCCAAAAGGGAAAAAAATGACAAAAGCCACACACAATAACCTCAGCCAAACTGGGTGCGAACAAAAGAACAGCTCTGCCACCACACACTCAGGAAAAGACAGCTTTATGAAAGAGCTTTTACACAGGTAAGGTTTTTGGAAATGTAGATTGAGATATAGACATTGTGAAGGCATGTAGATTTCATTTCATTCAAACTTCCATCTTAGTTTCTTTAGTAGGAAAGCACAAAGAACACACTTTACTATGCCACGATCAAGCATGCCCTCGCAATATGTACAATGTGGCTGTTTTCTCTTTCCAAACAGCATCCCTTTTCATCCCTTTTACTATGGCACATCACAAGCTGCTATATAAAATCCTGCTGACATTAAAAAGTAACTTGCAAGAAGCGCCCAGTAGCTGGAAGCACCTTGCAATGAGCATGCAAGCTGCTCATCCCAAAAAAACACAACCCCACAAACTTTCCACAAATTGACTCTCTTTTGTCTCTAGATTCCAGCTGTAGATGAGGAGCCCTGTAACACCCTTTATGGCCTAGCATCTGCACAGCCTTCTCCATGTCTCGTCAATCCCAGGGATTTGACTGGTGATGACACAAGGGAGAGCTTTCTTTCTGGTAGCACTTGGGATATGAAGTTCCTTCCTTAGTGAGATTAGCTCAACTCCCACTTTAGCAGCATTTTTATACCACCTCAGTACTACCACCCAGCTCCACAGGATTTCAGCAGACAAATGGTTTGTTTAATTTGTCTCTTTTCTCGTGGTTTCTTCTGTTATTTAGTCCACTTTGTTTATTATTATTTGCTTTTTAGTTATTCTGTCTGTCTGTTTTCCATTGCAGCTACTTGTGCTGACGCCCGTGAGGTAGAAAATTAGGATATAGAACATAAAATGAATAAATCATTTCAAGATTCTGGATAACTGGATACACCATACCTGTAAAATGATCATTCCTTTTGTGAAAAATCAGGCAATATTAGGATGTCAGAGAGTAGGATGTCAAGGAGCCTAGACTTTTCCGTGGCATACTATTTTTATAGCAAGAGAGCTTTTTAAAAGCATATGGCCATGCATTCAGAATTGAAACCCCTCTACTACCACCTGCCTCCTAGAATAGCATAGCCCAGTAAAACCTATACCACATGGCTGCTCCGATCATTTGTATCTGCTCTTTGTTAACCAGGTCAGTGGGCTCTGAAATTAAAGAAAAGAAAGACTTATAAAAGCTAATACAAATATTAAGCCATAGAAGGTTATTTTTTTTCCTAGGAAAAAACCCTGTAGGCATAGCAATATGGGAGGAAATGCATTGCCTGGTTTTGTTTTGTTTTTAAGGTCTTCTAAAATTTGCTATTGTTAATTGTTAGTAAATACATACAGCAACCAACCAGAATTAAGTACATTTATGGCCACCTTAGGCCACAAAGACATTCGGCAATAATGGTTCAGTGTGTTTTCCAATTTGCCTCCCAGTCATAGAAAATTTAAAATAAATCATTATATGTTGAAAGACTAAATTGATATAGTACCTGAAATTGCAAGTGACAGATTTGATCAAGGCTAGTTAGAAACATTTATCACTCACAGGTCTACGGGGAGAAAGATGCAGGGAAGTTACGTTAAACATTAAAGGAATGGTGAAAGTAGAGTGATTGAAGAAGGGCAATGTAATTTATCAGAGGAATCACTTTCCACCTACAGAGTTGATAAGAAAGCAGCCCAGCCGACAGAAAGTGGATCACATAATGTTTCCTACAGGAGCGTGTCGAAGGGCGGCTCCCAGGGATCTTCTCTTCCCAACAACTCTGTCGGCACTCAAGGAAACCAGAAGAAAACCAGCAAAACAAAGGCTGATATGGAAATACCAAATGATGCAGTGGTACGTAACAAGACCCTGCTGTCCTTAATTTTTTTTTTTCCCCCATACTGTTACTGCTCCAACACAGGGTAGAAATATGCTTGTCATTGCTGGGGAACGATGGATTAATGTCAGCATCTGATGGCCTGATTAGGGAATCCGATTATACTAATGCCCATAGCTGTCATTTGATGGAAACATATTCAGCCTTTTTTATGGCAATTTGCACTTGGTTACCTGTACTTTCAAGCCCACTTCAAGGTCCTAGTTTTCACCTTTTCAGTTGTTCCATGGCTTGAGACCCACATGTCCCCAGACATTCCTTCTGGATATATCAGCTACCCTGCTGGTTGTTCCCTGAAAACTAAGCCTTGCTTCATATCCTTCACTGTGATATAAGGCCTTCCATATCTAGAAGTAAGGTACTTTATAGTAGTGGCCTCCAGGACCTGGAGATGCCAGGGTTGGAACTAAGACCTGCCACTTGCAAAACAAGTGCTCTGCCATTGATCTGTAGCCTTTCTTCTACCACCACACTGCCCCACACACCAGGACCCCAATCTGAATCAGGTCCCCAGCACTGGCAGTTTGTGTGGGGTGGGAAAACTTTGTGTTGGATGTCACATCTGGGTTAGCCCTGAGAACACCACTGGACAGTTGTTTCTTTTAAGCTTCTTCTGTTATTGCTCTGAAAAAAGGAAAAGGTGAGTGATTAACATCCCGTGCATGCTGCTGCGTTCTACGAGGAAGCTTGAATTGTGAATTACATATTTCTCAGGGATATATGCTAAAGGTAAAACACATTTTCAAAGCCCTTCATGATGGGAATTGAAAAATCTATTAGCTCAGTATTGATGTTTAGGGTGCTTAAGGTTAAAAGTATCAGTGGCTTGCTCTCAACGTCAGGCAAATGTCTGCAAGCATTTGTGCTTCCATGTAAAGCAAGCTTTAACTAGAAGATATGCAAGGTCATTTGTTAAAAACATCTCAGAACCTGCATTCTGAATCCATATGCTTTGGAAAACTTTTTCTATCTCCCCTCCCCCTCTCCCCCCTTTCCCCTCTCCCCCTTTCTGTAGCAAGTAGCTTCTATAGTATCATCTTTTCTTTGAAAATGTAGATGTCCCCTGCATTATAAAACCACAAATTATAAGCATATCTAAGTCTGCCCTTGTAATGTCACTGAAAGGAATGAGAGAGAATGAAAGTCTGGAAATGTGCAATATGCAGGAAATTCAATCCAACTGATCTAGAACTTTGATAGCAAAGCAGAGCCCCTTATCACAGCCACTCAATTTAACTATGCCCCATTTAATATGGTGCTGACAGCTTAGGGTATATCTTCACTGTACAGAAGTATTTTTTTTTAAGCATGCTGCTTTTACAATTTCTTTTTTAACTTCCTTATTATTGTCTAATGGCACAGTAATTTGCAGAAGTTTTTGTCTCATTTTGTGAAGTCTTTGCAAATGTAACAATAATAGCCATTTAGGACTTTAAGTATATCTTCAAGAAACACACTTCATTTTATCGGGCAAGTACAAAGATTGTTCTGAATCTACATAAATAATGAAGAAATGTTAATTTTTTTCTCTTTAACTTCTAAGGACAAATTAGTCACGCTGCAAAGGCATTACCTTTTCCTTCTCCAGACTGCACTTTGTTAAGCTAAAAATCAAAGTGTTATTAGGACATTGTTTTTGAAGATTGGATTATATTATATGCTACATCTTTGTGGGTTTTTCAATACTTGATTTTATTCTGTAAATGAAATAGCTTGCATTACCATGTTGAAGCCATTTGGGTTGAAAGAAAAATGAGTGCCTATAATCTGTGTTTTGGAATCTGTTGTGTGTTTTCTTTTAATAATGACAGAATTGTGGGGAATTTCAGTTTGTCCTCTAAACTTGGTACTACTCAATCTCATTTAAAATGCATATATTATTTCCTGGTCTTCATGTCCTTTTCTCCCTTTACTGGCTTCTCACTTTGAATCACGTTGCAGAGAATTCAGTAAAAAGAGATAGCTGTGATTGAAAACACTAGCATGTGGTAGCATTTCCCATTGTGCATTCTTTTTTCCCTAAAAAAGGAGGGGGGGGGACATGCCTTTTTGAGAAAAACAGCACAAACCTTTTCAAAAGCCCTGAGCAGAGATGATTTCTTTTTCTTTTTACACTGTAACAATACAAGGTACATTTAGAGATGAGGGTCAAACCAGTAACTAACACTTGCAAAAGTTGATAAAGAATGCATGCCTTAAATTTCATCTGAATGGAAAAATCAAATGTGCCTTTTACATTTAATGCTCCTCTAAAGTGGGTTTTCAAAAGTGTATCTTTCATGCGCCATAGAATTAAGTCTTTTCTTTTTCAGCATGTTAATTAAAGGCTTAGGGTTCTATTATGCCATCACTTAAACACTTATCTCAGACTGTGGTTTCCTGGCGATTTTTATATACATTTTTAAGCAAAACATGTTCCATTAGCATCGTTGGAACAGATTGTTTGCGCAGGGTGTGCGAAACAAGGACTTTGCTGGAAATCTTGCTCATTTGCTTACATAAATAGTCCCATTTTGAACCTAACCATTGAGTATTTTGTGAAAAACAGGAAAGATACTATGCTCCCCCAAACTAAAGCCAATGTGGTTTTAGTTTTAATATGCATACCACAACCAAGGTGGAAAAGCACCTTGGGAAGCCAGGTGTGTGAGAGTAGAATATCAGACTGTCATAATGAAAGCCTTCTTGCTTGACTTAGAACTGAGCCACATTGTTGAAGCTAATATGGTACAATGGGAAGGGCACAATGGATTGCAGTGCTCATTCTTTCTTCACATATTTTTACCTTGGGTGTCAAAGTATTTAAGTTGCCCATGCATCTTTAAACCACTGGTTGACAAAATAGTATCTAAGGCAGCAAACCAGTTATAGATGAAAGGTAGTGTTGGTAGCTGAGTGAAGAAATGGAGTGGAGAGTACTTAACCTTTTTTCTTTCAACAGCTTTTCAATTCAAAATCTGTTTCAGCCCAGGTGGTAGTGACAGCGGAGGTGGCAGTTCATTTTATTTATATAGATGTGGAAAAGATGCCAGAATTATGTGACTGCAGCACTGAATGAAGATACCATGTGACACATTAATTTTATTTCCTCAGTTCTTTAACATAAATTAATAAGATACAACATTTGAGGAGGAAGAAAAATACAGGATCATGAGAACTTAATGTATTTCATTAATATTAAAAAAATAAATATTATTTTATCTTTTTGAGAAATTGTATCACGTTGTTGTTTAGTCGTTTAGTCGCGTCTGACTTCGTGACCCCGTGGACCAGAGCACGCCAGGCATTCCTGTCTTCCACTGCCTCCCACAGTTTGGTCAAACTCATGTTCGTAGCTTCGCACAAAGACTTAATTTTTCTTGCCAGTTGCATCGTATTGTTCTTAGCAAAGCATCTAGAAACAATTTAAACGTCATTCATAATAGGACGCTGTGCAAGCTGTACTACATGGGAGTTGCATTAAGGTGGATAGTAAAGGGTGATAGCAAAGATACTAAAAGTTAAACAGATTTGTTTTGAAATACACTGTTTTTGTTCTGTTAAAAGAGAGATATGTAAGCAGTTACAATTACTGTTCCCCCCCTTTACAACACAGATCAAAGTGGTAACAGAAAACTTCCAAGAAGATGAAGAGAACGCCATTGCTGACTCAACTTGTCAAAGCCACTTAATAGGTAACATCAACAAAAAATTTAAAATGTTGTAATACGTGGCTTAGATTCTCTTAGTACATTATGTAGTCTGTGCAATTGAACAGAGTTATGTACAATTAATCCCATTGAATCACACTAGACTAAAGGTAAAACTGGATGAGTTTCTTCTCTATATATTTTAGCAGGCAGCACTGGGGGATCAGGCCAAAGATCTTAGCCAGCTAGCAGCCTGTACTTGCAGTGGCCTACCAGATATCTGTGTGAATAGGAACAAGATACTTCTCCTTCAATGGCTCAGTACAGAAATTAATGTAATCCTATATTGGGGATCGGAAATATGCCATGAGCACAAATATTCTACCTCTACATGCTAGTTCCACCATGCCTTTCCTTGTTTGCCTAAGTGTAAACTGTGGTTGGGTCTCATCAGAAATGCCTTTAAACCATAATCATCTACTTTTCTTCATTCAAATCATATTTCTTTTCAGTGAGAAATTTATTACCTTAATGCAGGTAGCTTTACCATCTGTGGAAATGTTATGAACAGTCTTCTAAATAGCCATACTTCCTGGCTACAGTGCTATCCTTCATCCTGATTTTTAGTGCTATGTTATTTGTGCATCATTGTAGCAGTACATTTTGAACATACCAGTTTACCAAGTTGGATGATACATGCCAGCGATGGGAACCTCCAGCTCATGTGGCTAATTAGTCTCTGCAGGCCTTCTCATTTGTCCTATTAGTTTATTTTGGCCAGACCACAGCTACCTACCCTACACCTGACATTGTATATAATGTGTGCTGGGGGACAGGTAAAGTCACAGCTGGGCCAAAAGGGGAAAGTGCAGGCACCATCAAGCAGCTGAATGTCAGGGCTTCAAAGCGCAGCCCAGGGCTCTCTGCAAGCACTGAGGGTCAGTTGGTGGTCGGGGCTTGAAAAGAGTGCTACACAGCCAAAACACTGACAGTCATCTGGGATCAGGAACTGCCTAGCGCTGATGAGGGGACTGGAGAAAACAGCTTGTATTCAAAGCTCTTCTTCCAATGCTCTGAATGCAAGTTGCATTCTGAAGGGCTTCAAAGGACCTCTCTGTGACCAAGGATCAGCTGTTTTGAAGGCAAGTTCCCAGCACCGATCAGGCGAGTGGCAGGTGGGTGTTCTTGTCGCCTATCAAATTGGGCGACAGAGGATAGCGGAGATAAAGATCTGGTCTTCCAGCCAGATCCAGTTCCCCACCCTGGTTATGTGCACTCCAAGATGAATCATCAGTAGAGGAAAGGTTCATGGGAATATAAATTAGGATGTTGAATAGTATTGTCAAATGTAAGAACATAAAATGATTGCATATACTATGCTGCTTATATATTTCTAATACTATTTACAGAACTATTTAGCATGATTGACATCACAGAATAAATTAACATTATTATTTATTACATTTGTATACTACCCTTCATCTGAAGATCACAGGGCAGTTCACAACATAAAAATAAAAGATGAGAACACAAAACACATAATAAAACGAAAGCAAAAAAACCCAAAACCATTAACTATTAAACCATTAAACACATTTAAAGGGTCATATAAGGTTAATCAGCCAAAGGCTTGGTTTTTGGCTGGTGTCTAAAGATAGGTAATGAAGATGCCAGGCAAGCCTCCCTGGGGAGAGCATTCCACAAATGGTGAGCCACTGCAAAAAAGGCCCATTCCCTTGTTGCCACCCTCTGGACCTCTCACAGAGGAGACACATGAAGAAGGCCTCAGGTGATCAATGCAGGGTACAGGTTGGTTCATATGGGGAGAAATGGTCCATGAGGTGTTGTGGTCTTGAGCTGTACAAGGTTTTATAGGTCAAAACCAGCACCTTGAATTGGGCCTGGAAAAAATTTGGTTGCCAGTGCAGTCAGGCCAGGATTGGTATAATATGTTCAACTGTCTCGCCCTGATGAGCAACCTGCTGAATTCTGCACCAGCTGAAGTTTCCAAACCATCTTCAGAGGCAGCCCTACATGTTATCAAAGTGTTGCAGTTATCTAACCTAGAGGTTACCAGAGCATAGATAGAAGTTAGGTTATTCCTGCCCCAATAGGGGCATAGCTGGGCCACCATCTGAAGCTAATGGAAGGCACTCCATACCACTGAAGCCACTTGAGACTCAAGCATCAGCAAAGGATCCAGAAGTACTACCAATAATAATAATAATAATAAATTTTATTTATATCCCGCCCTCCCCAGCCGAAGCCGGGCTCAGGGCGGCTAACAACACATACTACCAAGTTGTATACCTGCTCCTTTAGATGGAGTATGACCCCATCAAGAGCAGGTAACCTCCCAGCCATCTGTTCTAGGAAATCACCCACTAACAGTGCCTCTTCTTATCTGGATTGAGCTTCAGTCTGTTGGCTCTCATCCAGTCTGCTACTGAGGCAAGACAATGGTCCAGCACTTCCACTGCCTCACCTGTAGATTTAAAGAAGAAGTAGAATTGTGTGTCACCAGCTTAATTTCTGACAGTGTACTCCAGACCTGCAGATAACCCCACTCAGTGGTTTCATAGTATCATAAAATCATAAAATTGTAGAGTTGGAAGGGATCCCAAAGGTAATGTAGTCCAACCCCCTGCAATGCAGGAATCTCAACTAAAGCATCCATGACAGATGGTCATCCAACCTCTGCTTAAAAACCTCCAATGAAGGAGAGTCCACAACCTCTTGAGGGAGACCATTCCACTGCCAATATTAAATAGCATAGGGGATAAAATTGAGCCCTGAGGAACTCCACATTAAAGGCTCCATGGAGCTGAAAAGCACTTCCCAAGCATCACCCTCTGAAAATGGCCATCCAAGTAGGACTGGAACCACTGCCAACTCAGACATGTTATCCAGAAGGATACAATGGTCAATAATATCAAAAGCTGCTGAGGGGTTGAGGAAAATTAACAGGCACATTTCCCCTGTTTCTCCCACACTTAGGATTCCTCTGTAAGTCTCTTTTTCTCAGCTCTTCATTGTTTCCTTCTTATCAAGAGATGGCCGTGCAAATACATTCATGTACCACACTTCACATTTTGGGAGGCTGAGTGTTGGCATAAATGTAAACCAAAATGTTTGTGTTGAGGATCTGTGTCTTGTGCTCGTTTTCTCCTGCTTATACTCCATATGAAAACATCTGTGCTGCCAACTCACAGCAATCTCTCTCTCAGTGCCGGGCTCCAGCTGATATGACTTTGTGTGCTTTGTTTCAAACTTCCTCCCAATCACAGAAGGTGCTTCGAAACTATAATTTAAAGATTATTATGATAAATGGTTACGTACTCACATTTTAACGAGCCATTCTCTCTCTCTCCTCCCCACTGCCACCTAATTTTTCACTGTGGAAACAAACATTTTAACAAAGTGGAATGTGTGTGTATAGTGTGTGGGTAGGGGAAAACTATGCTAATGGCACTAAGCTCAGGATACACTGTGCAATCCCTGGACTGGTGCCTGGATGCAGTGGTGAACTGGATGACGGTCAACAAATGGAGTTTGAATTCTGGGGAGAAAGACACCTTTGGGGTGGGTAGTTCTGATGTCCAGGAAGTTGGTCAGTTGTCTGTTCAGAAGGTGGCATTCCCTCTGAAGGAGCAAGTACAGAGACCAGGTTCAAGGCCCATGTGCTAATCCATAAATCACAACTTGGGCTCAAAGTACCTTAAGGACTATCTTGGTTCCTTATGTTCCTCTTCAGTTGCTGAGATCCTCTGATCTCAGCAACACTCATGAGTTTTGATTCACCTTCACTAAAGACAGAGCATTTAGTGCAGCAGGTCCTGCCCCTACCAGTAGAGGTTCTTCAGAAACCCTCCCTCCCTCCAAACGTCTTTTGAGAACATATTTGTTTACAACATGCTTGTTTTTTTTCTTTTACCCAATGTGTATTTATTGGTGTTTATTATTGGTGTTTTAATGGATCTTTTGTTGATTTTATCCTTGTACTCTACCCAGCTGTATTTTTATGAAAGTGGGACTTACAGATTCGTAAATAAATTAATAAGCTAATAATTTTAATGAGAGCGATTCAGTTGTTAACAATTGTCAGTGTAAGATCCTCAAGTGGGTATCTGGTCTATAAAGTTAGATAATATGCAAGTTAAATAATATACAGTGGACTACAGGTATGGTATTATATGGCACAATGGTATTTTATCACAGTGAAGTACTCCTAGTTCTTGTCATGCATGTTCCAGTTGCTTTATATTCTGTTCGAAAGTGCTCTTAGCAAGCCAATTGATTTAAATAAGTTAATAGTTTCCTAGATGAGTCTTCTTTTAAAAGACCCTGAGAAGACAATGTAATACATATCAATAAACATATAAGATATTATCTCAGGCACTGCACTTTCACAAGATACTTTTACGGCTGGGGAAACCTTGACTTACAGAAAAGCCATCATGCAACACAGCTGAAGTTATTCATCTAGAAATTGCAGAACATAATTCTTAACTCTTAACTTCCCATCTGTGTGCTGTACCATCTCTCTGTCTCTCATCATATTCAGCGTTCAGCTTGGCTATTGGGTCCATTCATGCACACAGTATATATGTATAGTCAGAAATCTTATAAAATCTGGTATATATATTAAGATGCTTATCTCAGTTGCATTTTTCTTTTGCTGAGTTGCAGAAGCAAGGATATCAGGGAACCTCTTTGACTGCTTCTTCCCCATCCTCTGTGTACCTACCTGTCTTAAAAAAATTTTTATAGCATAATCCAGGGGTGGTGGCAGCTGTTTCCCATTGAGGCTGGTGAGACAGGGAGAAAGTTAGCTATTGGTAGGGGGAGTCAGGGATAACAACAGCCAGAGCTAAAGTAGGAGGAACACTGCAAGACTGCAATCCTGTACACAGTAACACAATCACATGAGAATAAGCCCCGCTGAACTTAATATATTTATATATATATAATTTAATACTTAAGACGGTTTACTAAGTGGTTTACAAAATAAGAAATATTTGGAAGAATTTAGTGTCTCACTAAGACAGATGTTCCATCAGTGCAAGCATTTCAGCTTGCCAGAAGGAATGACCCCCCTACTACCCCATGTGATAATTTGAAGGTTCCTCTGACCTCCCCCCCTCCCAACCCAATGGGGGCTGCAGGAAGAAGAGAGGTGAGAAAGCCTTGTGGAAGTCTTTGTGCAGACACTGTGCACTCATTAGGTGAATCCCACCCAAGATCGTGCCCTAAGCTCTCTATGCAAATCCCACGCCTACTGCTACTTGTTATGTCTTGCTGCATCTTTAGGCATCTAAAGTTACGGAATTTACACCAATTCCATGTGTTTTGAGTCTTCACTCTTCGGGTGCACAGAAAAATACAGTTCTTTGTGCTAGAATTTTACACTAAGGTGAAGATTTTATTTTACAGTCTTGAGTCCAGGCACTCCAGTCCATTAAAGTTCTTGATAATCATCTAGCTTATAGCCAAGCACTTTCTTATAACATCATTTTTCGCTTTCCAAGAACAACTCTGCAAAAGGTTCTGCAGTTTAATTTAAAAGCAATCTGATCAGAAAAGTAAGGTCTCTCTTTTCGTATACCTTTGTTATTGTAGGTATCCTTATTTAGTGAAAATGTTGAGCTGAATTCAATGGATCTTGAAATGTTCTTGAAATTGAGGGTTGTTGGTATTGTATAGTGGTGAGGCTATTTTTCAATCCCCATCTTTGGGCTTCTTATAAAGAAAGGGAGACAAGTGATGAAAAAATAAATTTCAATGAGAGACTGGAATTGTCTTGATAAGAGAGTTTGTATGTATTATTTGATAGAATGCTTAGTAAAGATAATGGCTATAAACAGTAGAGTTAGAATGAAGTTTCAGCATTTAAAGTACTTTGGTTATGGCAACAAAATCTGTATAAAGCATTTTCGTTCACTAGTTCTAATGCTGATTAATTCAGCATTACACTCATTCAGTTCTCTATAGCTTTCTCATTTAAACAGAAACATTAAATGGGCAATGATTGTATATTAAATTAATGTAACAGTCTTTCTTCAGTTCTTATCTGCCCACCCAGGTGTTTATTAAGTAATAAAGACATTTAAGTTTTAATGATATAATCCTACCTTCACAAATACAAGTGAAGGCTTATTTCTTATGAGACCACACTTACGACAGTGTCAATATTTTTCTCTAATAAGTATCTGTCTATTCAGCATAACCTAATAAGTACCCAACCTAGAAGTTTGATTAAGTTACAAGTCATAGAACTAGACAGGTACAAAATCAATGAAAAACCAGAGGAATCAAAGCTGTCTAAAATGCCAGTTGTAGCTCATTTGCTTACAATTTTTGAATGACAGAACTACAACAAATTTTGGAGAATGGAATATGCCTCTCCTTGTTTTCAGCCTCTCCATTTCATTTCTCCACAGTTTTCTGTCCTACTACCATTAAAACAACAAATCAATATCACATGCATTCTGCGCATGTCCAGTAAGCCTTGGGTTTTCAGTCTAGCTACAGCCCCCCCCCCCAAAGGGAAGGTTCTGAGCCAAGAAAATAATAGTGGGATGCAGGAGGAAGATCAGAGGAAGAAGGGGGTGCAGCTAGGTTGGAGGCTGAGCAATCAAGTTTTAAGTGAGACTGAGGCAGCTGAGGAAGAGGAGGAGACTGAGGCTGTGGCAGATTCCCAGCCACCTGCCAGTTCCACTTTTTCCTTCCCCCATCCTCCTCTGTACCCAAGAACGAGAAGGGTGTTACATGTAGCAGAACAAGAAGCACAGAGAGCCCCTCCTTGAATGAGTTTGCGACTGTTGGGTAGGCAGCCGGCTGGGGAGGAGCCTTAGGAGGAAGTGGAAGGCTTAGATCTTCAGTTCTGTCAATGGTCTCAATAGGCTAGTTCTGCCTGTGGAGTTCTCTGTTGGGTTTTGTTTCTCTGAATAAAGAATCAACCTTACTGCTCATCCCTGAGTTTCTGCGCTGAACTGCAGCTGAACCATCCCTGACATCTGGTAAGGGTGAGCGAAGCCAGAAAATCCACCTGCGGGTCCCTCCCAATAGTAGTTTTAGACACCATGAGTTTTGTCAGGACTGGGAAGGGGAGAAAAATGCCAGCTGTGGATCACTGCCTTCCTCCGTTTCTTTTGTGATTGCCTTCTGTTCTGTAGTCACTATGAACCAAGAAGTGGGAGGCCTTTGCTGTGGATGCTTAAGGACAATTCTTCATACCATTCAGGGTGAGAGCCTGGGTGGATTGGAGAGTGGGGCTGAGGGTGTAAGGTGGTAAGTTGCTCAAAAGCCATATAGTGGGCCCCTCTGTGTGTGAGAGAGAGGGAGTTGCCATAGATGAAAAATGGGCTGGGAACTGTTACTATAAGACCACTGGTTGTTTGAATGCCCTGTGTTCGTATTTGTTAGGTATTTGGCTAAATTGGAAATGATAGCTTTTGTCCTCATTGTTGTTTTTCTTGTTTGCCTTAGGATAGAATTGCTAATTTGTTCACTGGACCTGTTCATATGATTTTGGTATACTGTTTTTGCTCCGTTTATCTCTATTACCTTTGTGCCCTGCTCTGGGATTGAAAATATTCAATGAAAAGTGGGCTACAAGCACTGTAATTTAATAGATAAATGGATTCACTCTTAGTTTACTAAATGGGGCCTGCATCAAAATGTTAAGAGTGTGGAATGTTCCTTTGCCTGCCAGCCAGATATGCCTTCTTCCATTCCCGACCACCCAGGTTTTCTGAGTTCCTCACCCACTCCCAATAGTCAGCCACATCCTGTGGCCACTCCCCAACTTAGATGTGTGTTTAAAGGTTTTTCTGTTTCTGAAAACCTTGGAGTTCTGCCAGACCAGTTCTCACACATGAATGGTACTGTTTTGGCTACATAGGAACTTGCACTCATAGAACTGAGTTCACTATACTTTATGCCTTAGCTAGGTAACCTTTAGGATCATTTCTGGACAGTAGCATTTATACCTGGTACAACTGTTACCACCCTAATCCTCTTTATTCTGCTGGATGCTTTAAGGGTGTACCACCACCTGGAAGGGACATCTTTGTAGGTGGAGTCTGGGCTACTAGAAACACAGCATGGACTTAAGCTGTAAAGAGGCCGCAAGGACTTGACAGCCTTATGTGACACTACACTCTGTGAGCCTACAGACAAACTGATGGCCACAACACAAGATTCCAAACCTTATACAGTCACTTCCAGACCTCCAGGAGCAGCAAGAACAACAAGCCTAAAGCCCAGAGTGGTAGATAGTGTGCATGTCTTGCAACCCAAGACATTCCTGAACCTACTCAGAAAGTGTAGTTCATGAGACCATAATTTTTGCAT
This sequence comes from Podarcis erhardii, assembly GCF_964252035.2. Lineage (NCBI taxonomy): Eukaryota > Metazoa > Chordata > Lepidosauria > Squamata > Lacertidae > Podarcis > Podarcis erhardii. The sequence continues at coordinate 97,757,610 of NC_138497.1, read as the reverse complement.
GAAACCTAAGTTCTGCTGGAATCAGTGAGGCAAGCTAGTTGCAACTGCAGTCCCATTGATTCCAATACAACTGAGATGCAGCTGACTCTATTTGGATGGTGGTGGTGATGATGGTGATAATTTCAATTATTCAAATTTCCTAATCCTTACATAGTAGATCATAGTTCTACCCACTGCATATTAGGTCATTAGCTTTACAGATCTTAGAAATGATACTGAGTTCATACATGACCACAGGTTTAAGTACCTGCCTCCCAACTTTAGCCATCCACTATGCTATACCAGCTTTTAAATGAAACCTGAGACCCAAGTATAGTCATATTTTGCTACTGTGTCAAATGGCTCTCCAGTTAGTAGTATTTATATGTATGATGATACTTGTTAACTGTATTACAACAACTCTTCTTTGTTGTTACTTTACTATTTAGACCAGGTATGGGGAAACGTGCTACCACCACCCCTGCCAGATTTTATTGGACCTGAACTCTCATTGGCTGCCAGCCAGCATGGCCAATACTTAGGAGTATCAGTTCCTGGTTTAGACTCTTTTTTTTAGGTTTCACACTATCCTCTTAAAAAATATAGCCAGATGCATTGCATGGAAGGAAAGAATATGATTAATGGGGTCTATGCATTAAGTCTGGCACGTGTCATACTGTAATGTCTCTATTAAGCTTGACATATTTGAGTAAATAATGTTCGCCTTAGAAAGAACTGAAAAACCAGAGTCAGATTAGGTGAGTTCTTTAATGAATTATTGAGATAGAGCAGAATCGTGCAACAAACTAAATGGGATTGAATGACAAAGTACAAATAGATCACACTTGCAAGGTTTGCTTTTAGAACCGAAAGGCATTGATTTGGCAAGGGAAAGAAAACGGAAAAAATAATAATTCCAAAAGTTCCTCCCATGTGAAACAAAGAGCTACATGCAGTAGATGTATTTCTACTTCCCGCCCCCTCCCCAAAGTAGTCTTTCATCATGAAACCTCACAGTGCTTGAGAATGCAACTTATCAATGTCAGTCTTAATTTCTTCCATCAATCCTTTTGATAGAAATTGAGAAGAATCATTTAGCAATCATCTTATCACTGTTGTAGTGTTTGAACCATTCATTTTACACATGATCAGATAAAGGAATGATATTTGCTTTATCTCCTCATTTGCCATTCAAAGAAATCTATAGAACCCCTAAATGTCTTTGCAGGCATATAGTAGGTTGCCAGCTGTGAAAACACTGTCAGATAAAACCAGTAGCACTGAATCAATTTCCATTCTCTTTTTTGTGTGGGATATATATATATATATATATATATGCAGGTTTTGGTGTCCTCGGGTGTCTTCCCGTGTAAAAGTTGGGGTGTCTAGGCGACATCCATATATATATGGATATGGTTTTCTTTTTTTAAAAAAAGGTATCTATTCTGAGGTGTTGCAGTTTGATAAGAAGAATGGCAGCAGATCAAGTTTTTCAGCAGGCATTTATGTGTGCACAATGTTACCTGTAATCACACGTCTTCTAGCACTTCCAGAGGGAGGCTTGTTTCCTAAGGCATCCAAGAGACAACCTGGTTTTTTAAAAAAACGTATTAGACCTAACAAGAGCATGTGTATACACAGACATCATTCTTTGTAGTCAGCGCTTTATGGTTTTTGAAGAGAGGACTAGAGAACTGAAATGTAACCGAAAAATTGACACAGGAAGCATACGTGCCAGTACATTTTTCATGGAAGTAGTTGAATGCCTGAAAAAAGCATCTGTTATATGTCTTTCCATTTAAAAAACGATCCTCCTTTTATCAACTTTTTAAAGGGGAACATTAAATAATGGTTCAAAATCAACATACAGGTCTGATTTTGAAAAGAAATGCAGCATAATATCTTCTTGCTTTAAAAGTCAGCCTTCATTTTTTTTAAAAAAAAATTTTATTTATTTAAATCATTTATAGTCATCCTTTTATCAATTTCAATACAGTTTACAAAAAGTGTACATATTCAGCAGATAAAAGCACAATTAATCTTTATGTGATAGAAAATTAGTCTCCACTCTGGGCATCATCTTTGTTATAGGAATGATTGGATGTTTGCTAAACTCTGAAAGTTCTTCGGATAGACATAGTTAACAGGGACTTATTGAAATGGTGTCATATAGAAATAACTGCACTTCAGGCATATACACATGTAATAATAAATCGTTGTAACTTGAAGATTATATAAAACCCTGTCCTCCCTGAATAATAAGAATCTACCATGCATTAGTATCTTTTAAATAATGTCAAGTTACTGTTCGTCACAGTCTGGCGGAGACAAATAATTGCTTTCTGCTTCTAAGAGATAGTACACATGGCACTTGTCTAATTGCCAATTTTTCTGCAGCATTACTGTGGCATGCAGTTTAGTTATCCCTCCACTAAGGAGAACACAGTAGCATTTGGCTCAACTTCCTTGTTAAACAAAGTATTTTTTTAAAAAAAGACTTTTAACCTTCCGTTTATGTAAAGCTAAAATACTGTATTGTGATATCAAGGATTCCAGAAAAACTAGTATCTTCTTTAAGCTAGATGCAGATGATATAGTGACTAATGTCTGGAAATATGTATATTTCCTAACTGATATGCACTTGAAGAGCTGATTGTACATAGTAATGTGATATAAGTCAATGATATTGTACCAGTTTGTACCATTTGATTATTTGAACGTTGGGTAATTGAGCCTGTTTTGCTTTTTTCTCAAAAAGGAAAGTGTTTCTGTTTGTTTGCAAGATCCTATCCACAATTATGTTCTATTAAGTTCAGTGAAATATATGTGCTTGCAAGTAGTTTTGTTGCTTGCTTCCCCCATGTTTTTGGCCAATCATGATGGTGGAATATGTTCTCTATGCAGTGTTGTTGTTTCAGGCTTCCCTTCCTCCAGGGTTTCTGTAAGTTGTAACTGTGGCCTGGGTTGCACGTCACACTAAGCCAAACCACTGCTTAGCACAAATGTGTGAGAGCTCCTGGAGAAGAGATTGCAAACATTTTGCTCCTCTCTGGTAGTTCTGCTGCTGTGCTGTGCTTGAGCAAAGTAAAGGCATGGCCTACCGTGTCATCCAAAACTAGACTTGTGGCTTTACAGGGTAAATATTGGTCACACTTCATAGTTAGTTTAGAGAGAGCTAAACCACAAGCCTGGGTTCAGACACGCTAAGTGTAGCCATTGCTTTGTTCAAAAGCAAAATGATACTGATCTCCTCCCTGGGAGCCTGCACATTTGTGCTAAGCTAGGGTTGGTTTAGTGTGACTGCAAACCAGGCTTTTGTGTTCCAAATATACTTTTCAGTTAGAAACCACATGTTGGTGGCATCCATATGTCTCAGGACAGAATGGAGGAGTGTGATTTTGGGGGTGAAGTCAAACTGTTGGAAGGTTACAACACCTGTATAAACCGATATAGGAGAGAGATGTTTTGTTGCAGCTGGGGTGGATGAAGGTTGTGCACAATGCAGATGCAGATGCACAAATGGCGTTACTTTTCGCTGCACTCCTCCCAGCAGTCATTCCTCCTGTGGTCACTGCTGTGGATACACAACTTGACTGTCTCTAGGCACTGCACTCGTCTGCAAGGGATTCCCACACGGCAGCAACATCAGTATGACATGTAAGTGTTTTTTTCAAACGCCAGGATGCTCCAGTGGCCAGGTCACAAGTATCTGCTTTTAAAGTTAGTCTTCTATTTTAGATTTTGCATGTAATATGATATGCTTCATGAGAAACCTTAATGCTTAGGTGGCTTTTTACAGTATGCTTCCACTCTTGAAAGGGTCAAGGTTTTGGTAATTTTTATATAGGCAACCCCAGATTTGTGGGGGTGGGTGTTGTGTTCTAGGTCTTCACATGCATCAGTGAAGCGAGCATAAGCCCACTCCATCCTGCTATGCCCTGTTATGCTCCCATCCCATCCCTCCCCCCCCCCCAATTACACCCCCTTTCCAAGCCACTTCTGGGTCACCATGATGCGCAGTCATGGTCGCACATCAATTGGACAGGCGCAAATCGGTCATTGTCTGTACATTGGATATAGATACTGTATCGATGTAGACAAGCTTAAAATGTGAGCCAGCTCCCTATTCAGGAAATGAGTGAAGGCCATTTAGATTTTAGAGCAGATGTCCACCAACATGTAACCTGACTCTGATAGGAACATAGGACGCTGCCTTATACCAAATAAGAGAATTGGTTACTCTAGCTCAGTAGTGTCAATATTGACTGGCAGCATCTCTCCACAGTTTCAGACAGGGGTCTTTCCCAGCCCTATCTCTGCCAGCAATTGAACCTTGAACTTTTTGCATGCGAAGCGTGTGCTTTACAACTGAGCTATAAGGTTGCACTGTTGAATCCTAAATCACGTAAGACCCATCAAGTGAATTAATATTAATTACCTACCAATTTTCATTCTAGAATTATGTCTCCAAAGCTCAAACTAGCTTTTATATTTCAGACATTTGTTGCATGGAAAACACACTTCTTGAAATAAATCAGTATTCGAATGTTGGCTTTAAATCATCACCATTTGTTACTAACTGCTGCTTCCTGCTTAGCTACTGCTCGCTTCAGATTCAGAGATTAGAATGTCATTTAGTCTGGGGGAGGTGAATTTGTGTTCTGAAAAGGAAGGGAAGCCATTTCCGATGCCATATTTGTATCCATTCATTCTTTTGTGTCGGGCCTGGCCTATGTAAAAACCAGAAGGTCATTTCTGGCAGATTGTCCCATATATATTGTGGCTGATGTATTTAGGTCCTGTAATACTATTGCCAGAGTAGACATGGGGACAAGAGTTGACATTTGGATTTGTTGTAGGGTCTGGTCCTTGTTTATTTCTCTGTTGTGTTGCCTGCTGTTGCTGCTGAGTAGATGTTTTTGGTTGGGGATGGGGTCATCGGTAAAAAAAAAAGAGTACAGAATTGTCACCTAAGGACTGTGAGTAGTATCATTGTCCAGGATAAGCTTTAGATCTCTGATGATTTGTTGTAGTGGTTTTAGCTGGGAGTCATAGGTAACAAGAAGTGCTCTGGGTCTGTTTCATAGTAGATTATTCCTTGATAGAAACCAGACAGAAGCTTGTAAATATCTGCAGTAGGTTTCTGATATAAGTTGATGCTTGTATGTCCATTATGTAGTTGCACAGTAGTGACCAGAAAGTGGATGAACTACATGGCATGATTTAGGCTCAGATGAGTAGTGTTAAGTAGCTGAAGCCTTAGTTGAACTATATTTCACCCTTTTACAGCCATGTCAAGTTTACACCTGACAACTGGGGGTCACACTCTGTGCATCTGAAGGATCTGGTCCGTAAAAGCTTGTGTTATAATAACATTTGTTAAGCTCTTTAAGGTGCCACAAGACTCTTTTTGTTATTTCTGCTGCAAGAGACTCACAATACTTTCCCTGTGGAAATTATTACTGAAGGTGGTTTCACTGCTTCTCAGCCTTATACATGATTTGGCTTTTTAAAAAAACTATGAACAACTGCTTCATTCAGCTTTGACTAATTAGATCAAATGATGCTATAGCCCTAAAGAAATAATCCACTTTAAAACTGACATTGATTTGGCAGATATATATTAGTGTGTGTGTTTTTTCACTTGTTTTAGCATTTCCGAGAATGGAAAGGACAGGCAAATAAAGAGATCTGCTCTGCCATCTGTAGTTTGAGATTGTCTTGCCAACAACACATGTAGCTTAAAAGTGTTCATTAGTAGCACACAACAACAAAAAAGGCTGTAAAAACCTATTTGCATTGGAGGTGCTATGAAAAAGAGAGACTAATATTTGCAAGTTAGAACATTTAAAAATTATTGGGCCAGCCTGGACTGCTATGGTCTCCACATATTTTTTTTATAAGGAACAGTTCAGTGCAACTTTGTAGGTGTAGGCATGTCCCATTCTCACTTATGGCTTGCAGAACAAAATTACTAATATTACAGCAAGGGCTGAAGAGAGGAACAGAGTGGCTGGGGTACATTAATTAAATGTGAATCCAAATGATGTTGCAATGTTTATTTTTAATAATGTGTACTCTGTTCTTCTGCACAGCAGTAGTCACTCATACGCACAGCAGTAGTTAAAAATTCAACAAAAGCAAAAGCATGGAAATTGTCAACAGAATCAATAGTTTGTTTAAAAGGGAAACTTTTCAATTGAGTATACTGCTGCAGTGCACTTTATATGGGGATGCCTTTGAATATGGCTCAGAAATGAAAGCTAGTGCAGAATGCAACTGAGTGTTAGTTGGGGCAAGACACTCTGAGCCTATTACTCCAGCTGCAATGGTTGCCAATTCATTTCTGGGCTCAGTTCAAAGTGCTTTAAAGCCCCAAATTGTTTGAAACCAAGTTAAGTGAAAGGACAGTGGGCATCCATGTGAATCCATGTGAACCATCAGAGGTTCTGCTTATGGATCCACCAGTGGATACAGTTAGATGGGAGACAGAGATTTTTCATTGGTGGCACCCTGTTTATGGAACTCCCTTCCCGGTGAGTTTTATGTAGCACTCTCCTTGTTTTCTTTAAGAAGAGCCATAAAAAATCATTCCGGTCAGCTTTTGGTTAAGATGAGCTTGGGTGGCTCATATTCAACGTTGGGAATGAGGGTGCTGGCTATGGTATTTCTATGTAGTCTTGGTATCTCCTGATTGTCTGCCTTATATATAAGGAGTTAAATTATGTATTCATTTTAATTACGTAGTTCATAATGTTTTATTGTGTTGTGATTTTTATTGTGAGCCACTTTGGGAAGATCTGTGATCCTGAAAAGCAGCATAGAGGATGTCAGTATAAATGAATAAGCAGAGAAATAGAATTGGTAGCAGAACACAAATAGGGGAAACTAACCTAACTTTTGGAGCAGAGTTGCAGCATCACATACAGGGTGCCATGGCAGAAAATACCCTCTCTCATGTTGTCACCAGCCTTGGCTCAGAAACCAATGCATTTTTAAAGGCGTGGTTTTTAGGCAAAATATTTATATGGGATCATATGGGGAGAACTTCTTAAGATTCACAGTTTTAAAGAATGAAAACAGAATTTGAAAGAGCCTTGCTTACTAGGGCAGAGTTAAATAACAAATGGAGAATATTATAAAAACATCAATACATAGGAACATAAAATTGAAAGGGAAAAGATTTGTTACATCATTTTGAGTATCGTCAGCCAATGTGAGATAGCTCACCGCAATATATTCTGAAGTCCTTTATTCAGTCTAATTTGAAATTGCCCAAGCAGTGGAACTTCTAACTTTTCCCTTGAGGGAATCTGCCACAATTTTAAAGAGCTTGCTATCGGGAGATGTTATCAGACATTTAGCCTAAATTTTGCTCAGATTTAAGCCAGCACTTCTAAATCGGTCTCTTGGGTATTTACTTTTTAAGCTACATGTAAATTGCCATTACAATCCTTTTAACCGCTATTTGGAGATACTAGCTCCAGGACACATGGGTAATATATTTAAGTGACAGAGGCTGTGTTCATGTGAACAAAAGCAAATATCATTAGGTCCTTCAGTAGGAGTTAATCAGAAGTCTGTGCCTTCAGTTTGGTGCTGTTCATGCTTTGTATACCTAAATGCATTCCTAACTTGCCCTTCACACAAAAGAGAATATAGAAATGATGTGAAAATATAAAGAATTAATCTTTACTTTAGCAAGTTTTCACATGTGATGGGTGGGCTCATGTTTTGCACTGAGCACACCCAGGATAAAAGCAGGATCCCACATCCTACAAGCCGTATGTTTAATGTAACATATCTGGTGCTGAGGTTTGTTTGTTTTTTGGAAAGGATATAATATTGTTGGTGTGTAATGTGGTTACAAGAGAACAAGCTTTTTCAGTGTTTGCATCATTAATGTGGGGGGCCCTCCCTTTGGAGGTTTGGCTGGCGTATCCTCCTTTTGCACAACTTTAACTACCGTCTCACCCCAAGTTCCAACTTCCTCCTTAGGTTTCCAGCTACTAAGGTATCTAAAAGGGTGTTCTTTGGTTGGTTTTAGTTTTTAATAATGTGCTCCTCAGATACTTTTTTTCCTCATCACTTATACAGTGGTACCTTGGGTTACAGACATTTCAGGTTACAGATGCTTCAGGTTACAGACTCCGCTAACCCAGAAATAGTACCTCGGGTTAAGAACTTTACTTCAGGATGAGAACAGAAATTGTTCGGTGGCAGCAGCGGGAGGCCCCATTAGCTAAAGTGGTACCTCAGGTTAAGAACAGTTGCAGGTTAAGAATCGACCTCCAGAATGAATTAAGTTCTTAACCTGAGGTACCACTGTAGTCTGTTCCCATTTCTTTTACCATAGTTTGTTGCCCTTCTTGTTTTCCTCATTTGGAGGATACTTCCATTTTCTGATGGAAGCCTTCCTGCCTCTAATAATTTTCTTAACTCTGTCTGTTGACCACATTGTTGTCCTCTTGGCCCTCCTTGTAGCTTTCCTGATCTACAGTATACATATTAGCCGAGCTTCTATTATTTTGGTTTTGAATAACTACCAAGAATTATTGAAGGATTTCAATCTCTTCCTTTCAACCTCCTTTCTACCAGTCCCATTTTGAGGAAATTTCTTCATTTGAAGGACCCAGTGCATAAGTCATCATTTTCCACTCCATCACAAACCCCATAAATGTATATTGATGATAGGAACCAAAATTATAGTTCCATTGACAGCCATAAGCAGGGATCCAACACAAAATTTACAGAGGGAGAAGGAGGAGGGAGGAGCTGCTGTAAACAGAGTTACAGCATGTAGCTGTCTTGACTCTAGAATTCAGAGAACAAAAGAGGCTTGGGCTGGAGTTTTTCTCCCTTGGAAATAAATCTTTTGAGAATTGCAAGCTCTGGTTGTGAAAGAGTGTGCTGCCTTTCTATATGGCTGCCTATAGCAGTTTCGGTTTCTTTGTCTACATCATTCCCTTTTGCCACTAGACATTTGAATTCATTTCTGTAAAGCAGTGGTTTTCACTCAGTGTGCCATGGGACCCTGGGGTGCCTTGAATGATAGTCAGGGATGCTGCGGGCAACACTGGCCTCTGTCCCTCTTTTCTTCCCTCCCTCCTCTGATACCCTCTCACATCTCTGCCTTCCAAAGGCTTGCTCAGCTGTTTATTGCAGCAGCCCTGGCTATAAGCTGTCCCCCTGGCTATTCAACTGTCCCTTACATAGCATAGCCAGGACTAAATTCCTGGGTCCTGCTTTACTGCGCTTGCTTGGCAGGCCTGCTGAGTCACATGCCGCACTGCTTTTGCAGGATACAGATCCTTCTGTAACTCTGCAGGTGGCGAGATTCCTGAATGCGGTTATCTCACACACAAAAACCACCAAAAAACAACATCAACAACAAAAACTAATCGGACAGTTATGATGAGAGTGCAGGACGGATCTCGTCTCCAGTTCTCCTTTTTCTGTGAACCGTCCCTTGGATCTTTCTGGGCCCCAAGCTGTTATTTGTCACTGCTCAATGACCCACCCTTGCATCGTGGTGTTCCCCTTCTGTTGTTAGATGTATTGGTTTTTATGTTTCTGTGCTTTTATGTTTGTACATATTTTATGGGCTAATAGCCATAAATAAATTATTATTATTATTATAGTCAGGGATGCTGCGGGCAACACTGGCCTCTGTCCCTCTTTTCTTCCCTCCCTCCTCTGATACCCTCTCACATCTCTGCCTTCCAAAGGCTTGCTCAGCTGTTTATTGCAGCAGCCCTGGCTATAAGCTCCACAGGCAAATGGTACTTCCGGGAGGCACCTTTATTTGGGGGGGGGGTGAAGAGAAGCTCAGAGACCAGGGACAGCAGCAGCAGCAGCTGCCTGGAGGACTCCCAGGGAGAGGGGAGAGAAGAGGAGGCTGAGGGAACCCTCCACAAGCAAGGGTGTTCAAAAAGGGGTGAGGGACTGCCAGCTCTGCAGGCAACAGGTGCAATAACTGTGCTCCTGAGCCCCATAGGGGTGCCGCAGAAAGAATGTAGTTGGTTAAGGGAGCCATGGACTCAAAAAGGTTGAAAACCTCTGCTGTAAAGTCTTCTCCATTATCAGTGCTTTAAGGGGGGATTTGATTTAATTGCCTTCCAGTTCTGGAATATTTGATATTTCTGATATTACATGTACTGTGCAAGCTGAAGAGGTGGGCATCTAATTTGTACAAGTAGAAAGATTCTGTCATGTATTTGTTGTCTTCACTGTACAAAACTAATGACCCTGCTGAAACTAGAAATGAGGCTTAAAATGGTATTCAGCAAAAGGAAAATAAATTAAGCCAAATTGGACATAGTGAAGGCTTCTGTTATAGTTGGATGCTGTGGTCAGAAAATATATTATTGTAAACAGGGATTCATAGACTACAACATCATGTGGTCTATAATAAAATATCTGAGGCCTTACCACTCCATTGACAGACATGAAAATGTCAAAACAAAACTCATCAATGAAAACAAAAGGCTTAGGAAAGCAGAATATTTTCTGGATTGTCTTCCATCTCCACCTCCCTGCAATGTTAGTGAATACATATAGATCAGACCATGTGGTGAGCATGATTAGATTTGAATGTACCTGCAGGGCTGTTATGGTTGCCACTGCCAGCACCCTTTGGGAAGAGTTGCTTTTTAAGCCTGGCTTAATACTCTGCACAAAAGAAGCAAGCTGAGTCAACTGATCACACACTCTGAGCTTTAATTCCATGTATGGGGGGCTGTCCGTGGTGCTGAAACGGCAGTCAGTTGTGCAGAAGCAAAATTACTTCCAAAGTTATTCCAATGGTTTCTTAATCTCACTTTCTGTAAACTGAGAATGTTTTCCTACTCAACCAAATTTTATCTGAAGTTAAGTACATGTAATAGCTAGAAGGTGTGTTTAATATATATATATATATATATATACACACACACACACACATATATATAAATATATATAAAAAATTGGTTCTGAAAAAACCCCTATGATTTAAGATACTCACATTCTACCTTGACATTTATTCTGTGTAGCCTGTAACCCCATAGAGTTCCTATACTGCGTTGAGGTTTCTGTGCTATAAACTAGTGAGGTGCAAATGAATTTGGATGCCCATACTTGAGTTATGTAACAGGGACAATATTTCTTGCTGAAGTCCCAGCTATCGAAGACTGGCACATCCACAAATAATTAATGAACTGGCTAAACAGGCAAACATAATCACTGGTAGCAGCTAACTCTTTTGGATTGAGATGCCTTCTGTTAACTCAGTGAACATAATCATATATTGTTGTGGATAAAATCAGCTCACGGCAGTGTGTGGAGTCTAAACAATAATAGAAAAAAGCTGTGATGAAAGTCCCCCTAGAAAAAAAACAAAATACTACAGTTGTAACAAAAGGTATCATCTTACTAACTGTGTTATTCTTTGAGCTTTGTGTACAAATGCTCCTGATTAAACTGAATTCAATTGCATACTTAAGCACTTTGCTTAAGAAGATTATGAATTGGGCCTTTTATAATGTATGTCTCCTAATCAAACAGACACAAGTTAGTCATGCAGCTATGATTAATTCTGTGCTGAGTTTTTTATTTCAGTTGAGAAACAGCACTTTTTTCTTACGAATGAAAAAACAATCTATGCTACAATACTGGAAGGACCCCATTACCATAAGCATAGTACTTCTTTGGTACCAAATATGTTTCAACCTACGATCCACTGGGTCTGTTCTAGACCAATATTGTACATTATGACCAACAGTGGGCCTGTAAGATTTCCAATGTTTTAGCTAGAGATGCTAGAGGCTGAACCTGATGCCCTTTGTGGGTGAAGCCGTTTTCCCACCGCTGCACAAAAGTTGTTTCTTCAAGGTGTCCTTTGTTTTTTGTAGTTTTTGTGAGGTTCTCCAAATTATACTGTATTCCTCTTTCTTAGAATCCTGCTGCCAAATGAGGACGCTGGACAGTGGGATAGGAACCTTCCCTCTTCCGGACTCAGGAAACCGCTTGACTGGACGACACATTTCTAAACAAGAACTGAATTTAGAAGCTGACGTTTTTATATCACCTGCACAAGCTTTCCCTCCGGCTTCTTCTGAGAAAGCCAAAACCCTTGAGCGAGAAGTGCCTTCAACAGCTAATAAGGACCAGGGATCTGTGGAGAGCATAATAACACATTCAACATCAGATCCTGCCATGACTGCTAAGGGTGTACAGACTTTTCAGAGTCGCCTTCCAAAGCCAGCTTCTGCAGGTAAAATGACAGTTGTACTGGAAATTAGATCTTTTGTGCCCTGGTGCCTGTTCCCATTAGTGGAGACCTGTACTAATGACATTGGGTGAAAGACATATGAAATGTACAGCTGAAAAGACTCTTCAAGTCACTGCAGAAGGTTAACAAGCTGGAGACTGCATTGACATGGAAATCTTGTTAAATAAAATACTAATCTATAAAAAAAAATTGCTGTATGACACACCATGTCTATAAGCATTCCAGTCATAAATTTAAAGCATACACCAGGAATGTTTACCAAAAACAAGTCCAAGAAGCTTCAGAAATGTCACAACTTTTGCTTCCTAAATTTTCTTTAAATATAGATATTAGAGTATTGTGAAAGTTAAACAGCAGTTGCTTTGCTAATAGAATGTGGTGACTTCTGATAAATGTTGGAATGAAATTTTCTTCCAATGAAAGGACAGATCCCCATGATTACTCCTGTAATATGATGTTTACACTTTCAAGGTTAATACACCACAGTCCCAGGTATTAATGGACAGCTGCCCTCTTGTTGATCAGCATGGGTTGGATCCATATTAAGTTAGTTGAACTTTAGTAGTATTTAAGTCCTGGTATCTTTTTACATAGATTTAAATGGGATCTAAGTGCAGCTAACATTATCCAGCTTGATGTGTCCAAACCTTTCATGCAATATAATAGACATTTTATCATAATCAGGCTGGCTACTGCAAGGGATGCAAGCTGTGTCATGCTTAGCTTATATTAAGATACCCACTGCTTGTTAAGTGTAATTGTTGAGAGTCCTGTTTAATTCATGGCACTGTTAGGGTGGTTTAGAATAGAGGTATATTTTGTAAAGCATGGATGTGCTTACCTTATTGACTCCAGAAAACCGTAGCATGGCAATGACACTTCAGAATCATGTGCAGAGATACTAGTGGATAGTACAGTTTTCAGACATTGTCCAGGGGTGCATACTTACAACATAAACTGTTAGATAGTGGTTGCTCCCCTGGTCCAACAAGATTTACACTGGAGCAATTGCCAACCATGAAATAAACATAAAGCTTGAAGCAACATAACAATAAATGTAAGTTGTTGATAACTATGAGTACAACACAGGGATACATCACTATACAAGGAGCACAAAATGCTGGAAATCCAGCTAGGGAGCATGTGCCCTTATATATAAAACATATAAATCAGTAACAACATGGAATTGAAGTGGCATACCAAGTCCCCAAATCTTCCATTTGTTGTTCTTAGGAGTACTTTTTATTATATGTATACTCAGTATAGTTCCTAATGCATAAAGCTATTCATTTGTTGCATTATGTATGGGGTTCAGGGCTGAAAAGATACCTTTAGAATGAATGCTTGAAGCACAGCAGCGCTTGTCTTTATTGTTGTATTGTCTATTTCCTCCTACTCCCCTGCATTCATCAGTACCAACAGTGGTTTGCCTGAATGCTTACCATATACCTGACTTTCAGAACTTCACTCAAGGCACTGTTGTGATTACGGAGATAGCAGCTTAATTTAAGAACTGAGGGCTAGAGAAGGAGGGAGAAATCTATTCCAATGTTGCCCTGATGTCCTTCAAAGTGGCTTCTGAATGAAATACAGGCCAAGATGCTCAAGGCTAGACTCCCCACCCTCATGGTTGCCTGCAGGCCATTCTCAACACATTCCTCATTCTTCCTCCTCTGTTCAGCTCTCTAGCATTCCTGTGGAAAGCCAGCCCCAGGGAACCAGCTTAGTAGATAAATTTAGGGCAGAGTACTAACATTCCCTTTTCTTCCCTTCATGCTTTTACTAAGCAGTGGCAGCTCTGGGTAGCTCATAGAGGAGGCAGTGACTGTGGGAACACTAAGCCCTGCCCATCAACTGTTCAACCATGCTGCATTTTTCATGCATGGATAATCCCACCCTTTCCTCAACACTCCAGACACGTAGGACACAACACTCAGGACCCACAAAGGCTGGAAAAATTGATCTGGACAAGAATTCTAGGAATGGACACACGAAAATAAAATGTAAAAATCTCATTTCTGCACACAAAGACAGGGCCAAAGTGTTCTGATTGGAAGAGTAAAGCAAAGGAGAGTATCGCACTTTTCCGTGTATAAGACAATGTTTTTTATTTTTAAAGTATGTTAAAAATTGGGGGTTGCCTAATACACAGTGCATAGAGGGGCTATGGGATTGGTTGCTGCTGCGACCCTAAAACCAGTGGTGTGTTATTGGTGGCTGCGGCAAGGGCTGGTGTTGATTTGCTGTTGTTGCGGCAATAGGGCGGGCAATTGGCGGCCTCTGCTGGCAGTGGGACAGAGGATAGGTGGCTTTTGTGGCGCATGTGAGTGATAGCATAGGTCAGGTGGTTGAGCAATTTTCGGTAATACCCCCCCTTAGAAAAGCTCAACAACTCTGGGCAATCTCACCCCATTTTCTTAATATGTAGCCCCCCAAAATAGGGGTCATCTTATACACGGGGGCATGTTATACACGGAAAAATACGGTAAGTTATCAGCTTTCTCATGTATATCTTTCTCCAGTCTCTCTAGAATTAATGTATTTTATTAATGATCAGCTGTATTATGTTCTGCCTTATGAGAACCATGTGTCAAAATCCCATCTTTTCTGTATATTAGCCATGTGACTTCTGTTAGAGATGCATTAGTGATTAGTCAAATGGGGAAAGTAAAGGCTTGTGATAATGAATTACCGTATTTTTTGCCCCATAGGACACACTTTTTCCCCTCCAAAAATGAAGGGGAAATCTGGGTGCGTCCTATGGGGCGAATGCAGGCTTTCACTGAAGCTTGGAGAGCGAGAGGGGTCAGTGCGCACCGATGCCTCTCACTCTCCAGGCTTCAGGAAGACATCCGCAGCCTAGGCTGCCCTGCGGGAGTTCCCGCAGGGCTGTCTAGGCTGCGGATAGCAGCCTGCCGCCCAGCGCACGGGGCACCCTGAAGCAGAGCGCCCCTCGCGCCGGGCAGACATCCGCAGCATGGGGAGCCCTGCGGAAGGTCCCGCAGGGCTCCCCACGCTGCGAATAGCAACCTGCCGCCCAGCGCGCGGGGTGCTCTGAAGCAGAGCGCCCCACGCGCCGGGCAGACATCGGCCAGCCCCACAAGCTCGGGGGACAGCGGGGAGGCGCAGCGCCGCCATCCTGCTGTTCCCCGACCTGGTTTTGGGGGAGAAATACCCCCCAAAAAAACTAGGTGCGTCCTATGGGGCGGAGCGTCCTATGGGACGAAAAATACGGTAGATAAGGCTAGCATTGCTTAATCCACAACCCCAAGGTAATTTGAAGCACCTTGGGGTTGAGCCAATATGATTATCTTTAGGAACCCAAAATCAAGGTACCAACCCATTATTTGAACAATAACTGAGACCATAATTTTATTAATTGTTATTGTTAATAAAACAATATTTAAAGTTAAATTCAGAAATCTTTAAAGACAGCCATCCAATCCTGCAGCATGTAAAGAACACCCAGATCTATGCAAGGATGACAGTTACAAGTCCAAAGCCAAGCAATTATATAGACATATAGGACAAGACCCATTGAAACATTCTGTATTCTGTGGATCATTTGAAGATCTGGACCAAAAAACTTATCTCCACTGGAAGGACCAGCCCAAGACATTTTGCTGCCTGAGGCAAATGACAAGATGGTGGAGCTGGCCTTGCCAGCCTGTTTAAACATGGCAGTTGATGTAACCTGTGAGACATTTGGCTGGTTCCCATGTCCCTGCCTCCATGTTAGGACCAGGACTCACTCGCTTACTCTTCCATTAGATGGGAATAAAATGAGTCTGCTTAGATTTTGTTAACTTCAACTCGGCTAAGTTCTGAATCAGGCTTTCTAAGTGCTTCATAAAGGAGAGGTGGCGAGGGGGACTCATGCAAAAGGACCACTGTAATATGTTTAGCCTGCATAACTATGAAGCAGAATCACTCTCTACCCCCCCCCATCCATGTGAGAATTAGAGATTTGGCTGAAGTCTATGGCAAGTGTACCAAATAATGTTTTGCTAATGTGTCAATATTTAAATTGAGCAAAGGAGTAAATAGGCAGCATTAAAGATTCTTGTGAGTTTATGTGAAGTATTCTAATTAAACATGTTGGAATTTAGTTGATTTAGCAATATTCCCAGTGCAGTTTTGCACCATAGTTATAATGGAATGCAAACACACAAATTGTACACCCTTCATTGGAAACTTCCCTGCTCATTTCAAATCAAAGCAAAAGAAAATATATTTTTAATTAATGTTATTTTGTGTGTGTGTGTGTGTGTGTGTGTGTGTGTGTGTTAAAAAGTGTATTGTTAATTAATAGCACAACTAAGGGAGATTCAGAAGAGAAATCTTAGTTATAGATTATATGCTACATGCTTGGATAGCTACATGTGTGACCTCAATTCAGCAGTGTGCTATGCAGTAGACTTCATGATTAAACACTGTCATTATAACAAATTGAATAGAAACTGCAAGCACTGAATTGCTTCATAAGAAGTCAGTAGCAATAAGATTGTCCTGAACTTAATGCTAATATTCACTGCACCAGGCTTCCAGGGTTTGTTTCTTAATTAAATTGTCTTGAAGGAATGTAAAAAAGTAGTATATAGCAGATTGGGAGGTCAACTTTCCCATTCTCAAATTTTATCATCTGACCCATCTCCCCCATCTTCTCCCTCCCCCTTTCTCATACACACACACAACAATTATCAGTGAATTCTACAAAACACAGTGGATTTACTTGCATGTTTGTTCTACACAATGCTGTTTCAAAAAGAAAGAAAGAAATGAGTTGGCTGAAAGCATTTGTGCTGAGATATTTTTCTTAAAGTCTGCAAGTTTAAATTATCGGCCCATGATCAGGGATGATGGAAATCATAGTCCAACAACATATGGAGGACCACAGGTACCCTACTCCTGATCTAGGTCTATCTGTATTTACCCTTCCTGCCACCCAAACACATTGGGAACTGAAAGAAACTGTGGGAAATGGAAAGAACGGTTTCTGAACCCTTCATGTCCCAAAAACAAGGGGTGACATTGAACTGTCCACCCAGTGCCTGGTTGCACCAGGCGTGTTCTTTACTCATGAGTTATTTACATGGAAGTGCAAATCCATTTTACTGGAATCATAATTGGGACCTGTGTGAGATGGGGCCTGTGTGGGATACGTTGCACAATCTATTCCTCATTACTGCAAAATAAATAAATAAATAAAAATTAAAATTTAAAATTTAATTTTTAAAAAAATGTATACATAAAAACCAAATCCAATAGAGGTTCAGAAATGTTTTCTGGGCTATTTAAGGGATGTGGCTCTGGAGACTCATTTCTCCTTTTCCTCTTCTGTCCAGTGGATGCTTCTTCCCCATTTACTAAGTAACCATTTCAGATATTGCTTTCCTAACACATTAAGCAAAACTCGTCTTTGTAGAAGTGCAGTGCATTCAGGGTGGATCAAGTGAAAGAACTTGACCCTTTCATGGAAATGGAATCAAACGCTATTTTTCACACTCTGATGTTCAAAATCTTTTGCTGCTACTTTCTCTTACCCAGGAATAACAAGCCCTGTGAAAAAAAGTGGACAAGAAGAGAGTTCTCTGACTTCTGTATCATTAAAGCATTCAGAAGAAGAAAAATGTGGCAACAAGATGTTTCCGGACTGGAGCAGCAAAAAAGCTATTAAAGCCAAGGTACAAATGAAAGAGGGAAACCGGACACATATATAATTTCCTTTAAGTAGCTCAGGCAACAGACAATGGGGCTATAGTTTCATTTTGCTCTACTTACATGTGAAGTAGGTAGAACTGTATGCTTTGCATACAGAATGTCCAAGCTTGAATTCCCAGCATCTCCCGATAGAACTGGGAAAGACTCCTGCCTGGAACCCTGGAAAGCCACGTCCAGTCAGAGTAGACAGTACTGAGTTAGAAGGTCCAATGGTCTGAGTTGGTATAAAGCAGTTTCCTGTGTTCCATTTTCTCATGAGCGTGACTGGCCCAGGCCACCAATGGGAAACAAGTATCAACCACTGTAAATGTTAGATTTTGGGTACCAGGAAGAGTAGTAAAGTAACCAAATTGCCAAGTACCTTGTGTAATATTAGTCTAACATCCTAACAGAAATAACTTCATATTCAATTATCACCTTCCATCTAATGATGTACTGTGAGTATTCGTAATTAATAATAAACTGTGTGTGTTTTACCCTTTAATTTGCAGACTGTATAAATAAATGGTAATTGTTATTATTAGGACAACAATAAGTTTACAGAGGAGGTATCTGTGATATAAGAGCTTATAATATGGCTCCTTAAGAGATGAAGCCCCCACACCAAACTTTTCTCTTTTTTCAAATTATTTTTATTTATTTTCCAAATTATTGCAGATCAAACCAAATTCATTTAATTTAATGCAATTTTTTCCCTCTTGCCCACTGATGTTCATCCATCAGTATCTCCATTCCCCCATATTCCTGTTAGGAACATAGGAAGTTGCATTCTACTGAGTCTGGCCATTGGTCTAGCTAACTCTTCCACCTAGAGATGCCAGGGATTGATGCTGGAAAATGCAGGTTGGAGGATATTTATTTGCTGAGATAATGCCTTGCTCAGTCCTCAAATGTAATGGCAGGTTCCAGTCTGAATTCTTGTTTGTCACCACTCATAGATCACCTTTTCTCAAATGCTTTGTTATGACATAAACCTGAGAAGAATCTATGCATATACCCAGGCTGGATTTCTTGAAAATAGGGACTGTGAACATAGATTATGCCTGGACAATACTTGCTGGAGGATGAAATCTGTTTTCAGAGATTTGTGACATTTAATTACATAATCAATGCCAAATTGCAGCAGCTAAATAAATAGGCTAGACTGGAGAGAGACGAAATGGCTTACCTATTGTGCTGCACTCCTGATCCTTTGTATTCAGTGTAATGTTTTTTTCTTCTGAGTCATGGATTTGTCCTTTAATGTTGCTGTGTACAGGACAGGGCGCTGAGAGTGTGCACTTACTCTGCTAGCAGTAGCAGTGATACCGAAACAGAGCTGGAGTACGAAACAAATGATTTTGGAACCGGAGGCGAAAAGTTGGTAGATTTAATGAAAAACAACAAGCAAGGTAATTTAAAATTTGTACACAGGGATGTATTGATCCCACCTTTGTCATGGCAGCTGTTTGTGTTTTGCTTGCACTATGTCTACGTTTTCTCACATCTTTCCAAATCTCATTTTCCATTATGTGCTTTTTATTGTATATGTACATCAATTTTTGCCTCTTATGCTATGTTTGACACTAAAAGCCAAACTATAACTTTTTTAGTTGTAAATCCCTGTGTTGAAACTAAAAATGTCTTCAGTTGGATTATAGCTTCAATAATATATCTCTTTGTATTTATATATATTGCATTTGTAGGTAGTTTAAAATAACCCAATGAGCCATGAAGTTAATTTCCTCACCTCCATGTTATGTAGCTCACACTGCTACATACAGTTAAAGCTGTTTCTGGTTCTCCCCTCACAAATAACCATTTTATCCTCACCCATTCCATTTTAGTTAATACCTGTTGATTGTTACTAAAATTAGGACACAAAAAAATCAGTGTGATATTTTGGTGAATTTGCTGTCTCTCTAAAAATGTGCTAGAACAAGTGGTAGACAGATATGCATACAGTTTTGAAGAATGTAGGATTTTATCCTCTTTTTTAGTGCAAAGGTGAGATTAAAATGTCGATCAGGGGTGAGTGGGGAGCTTGTTGGACTATAACTCCCATCAGTTTATGTTGGACTACAACTCCCATCAACTGACAATCAGCCATACTGGCTGGGACTGAACAGCAACATCTTGAGAACCCCCAGTTCATCATCCAGTTCATCCCTGATATGCAGTGTGCAGGCATTGACTACAAATCCATCCCAGAGTATGAGTATGAGAACGAAATTTGATCCAGATCCAGCAAAGCTGCTGATTGTGTCATTTTCCTTTTCTTCTTTAATGTAAAAGTTCATGAGGACAGCAGATTGCACAGGGTAGGTCTGGGAAACCTTTTTCAATCCAAGGGCCACATTCTCTTCTGGACACCCTTCTGGGGGGCTACATTCCAGTGGTGAGTGGGGCCAGAGGCAAAAGTGGGCACAGCAGCAAATAGAAACTTTACCTTTGAACATTAGGCTAGTTTTACACCCAATCTCACACTCCTGTCAGTCTTCCATCAGACAAACAAGAGTTTAAGGATGCACTCCAACTAGGCCAAGGAGGGTATGTGGCAGGGCCAGTGTTGGCTGGGGAGGGTGTGTGGGATGAGGAGAGTCCCAAGGGCCAGATAAAGAGACATAGAAGGTCACATTTGGCCCAAGGTTCCCTACCCCATAACAGTAGGGTATTTTCACCTAGTCACCATGTCACCTCATTGCTTACTGCTTTTAATTGTTCCAGAGACAGGTCCCAGAGTCTGTGCAGTGGGCAGAAGAAAGCATGGTTGAGCAAGTACTATTACATGAAATTGTTTAAGTTCTGTGACTAACCCAGGGACATATACAGAACTTCAGTGATATGCAGATTGCAGACTAAACTGTAGTGAATAGATCTGATCAAAGGAAGACTGTTTTGAGAAGAAAGGAAATGAGGACTAATTATTTTACCTTATAGCTAAAACAACTGCAGTCTCTTTTTGAGATTCTGCAGTGACTTAATGACTCCTGAAATGTTTCCAGAATCAATATTCTATTTCTCATTTGAGAAATAGCAACGTATTTGCAAATATTGTGATGTTCAACATGCACCGACTGCAGATATGGATCTCTAATCAGTGCTCTTTCAGGCAGGGAATTCTAGGGTGTGAACAGTCCATAGTGGTACACACACACCCTTCAACCCAGATGCTGGGATCAAAACTTTTTACTATACAGCATCTTGTTGATGCCAGAATCAATTTAAGGATGGATGGGTGAATGGATGGATAGACCATACATAATGCTTTTGAGTGGTCAAAGCGCTTCACTCAGATTGTCTTGTAATTACTACAACAACCCTGTAAGATAGATCGGTATTAACCTCATATTTTCAGATTGGAGGCTGTTTGAGAGAGAGAGTGGGTTTCCTAAGACCTTGATAAAAGGAAAATTCAAACCTGGGACTTCCTGGTTTTATAGCTCTATCTTTAGGTTGCTATGTTACTACCAATTCCAAACCAACACAGGTCTCTCTCTCTCTCTCTCTCTCTCTCTCTCTCTCTCTCTCTCTCTCTCTCACACACACACACACACACACACACACACACACACCACCCATGGTGCATCAAGTCAAAACTTGCTACTCAACATATATTCATACCTCCAAGTGTTCTTGTATATACACCAGAGCTTGTAAGCCAATCGGAGCTTTTTAAAGTTCATTTTATATTGAGTGCAAGTGAGTGTTGGTTAGGAATTCAATGTATCAACTATTACTATGCAAATAAGCCTGCTTGAGTTTCTTGAGAGCAGACACAAGACCCTGCTGGAGTGCCTGCTTCTTAGCCCCCTTTCACACTTAAAAAAACCCCTAGCACCTTACCTTGGGGGAGATGGTGGTGGGTGGTTCCACATTTTTCTGCCAATGATCCTAGGATTCATGGTCAGTTCTCAGGGACTCAGCAGAAAAGATGACATTACAAGCAGTGAAGGGACTTCCCACTGCTGCCACCCCCAACTTGCTCTATGTAAGCTTTTGGGAGGTTTTATGGCCAAGGGTAAGGAGGAGGTAGAGGTGTCAGAGAGTGCTGCAGCTGAACATTCAAATGGTTCTGAGTGCTTTCAGGCAGAGTAGGGGTGCAAATGCCATCCCTAATACAAGTTTATGTAACAATGAACAACTATCTGCAGGCTAGCTCTGCTGTGTGATTTTCTAGTTTAATCTGTAAAGTCTCTAAAATTAATTTCCCAATTATCCAAAACATCCAGTACATGTTACTGATGTGCACATGTACATTATTTTAAACAAGGTGCAAAAAGGAATGGTTATCTGATATGATTTCCTTTCTCTGTTAAAGCATCTCTATACATTCATTAAATTGCAGTGCAAAAATAAATAAATGCTGAAGTGACTGTGTGATTGAAGCCGTGCTCCTTATTTGTGCTGTGATTTAATCAATGCACATACACGCTTGTGCACATTATTACCCCATAATTGGTGGAGGGGGGGAAGGAGAGAGACATGAACTGAAAACTTGCAGCAGACTGCAAATGCACGAGAGTCTGAAGAAAATCCTGAAATACTCCAGTAAAAAACAACACATAAAAATGGTTTCCAGAGCAGTAGCCATATTAGTGTGTTGAAGCAAAAGCGACAAAATAGTTTTGTAGCACCATGATCTTTCAGGTGCCCCAAGACTCCGTTGTTTTTAAGGAGAATGGCTAGCTAACATCATCACATTGTTGCTCTGCAAATTATATTTTAGTAAACCCAAAAGAGATATTTGGATGGGAATAATTCTGTGGGCATCTTTCATGCCATCTACATTTGAATCTTCCTGCAATATCCCTTCAAGCTTCCAGTCAAAAATTATAGTGCTTTGCTGCAAGCTCAGAAGCTGTTGCTGCTGCCTCTGGTCACTCACCTTCCTTGGCAGCACCTCACTTTCATTCCATCAACCAGAGCGGAAGAAGGAAATTAGGCTGTTGGGCTGTTCTCTCTCTCCCCCCACCCATTCCCTTTTCTCTTTCTAGCTCAGCTACTAGCCTCTGCAATTATGAGCAGGGACAAGCAGCCAAGCCAGAGAAAAAAGAAAACAAAACAGCCTCAAAGCACCACTTCCCTTTTCCTTCTCTGATGGCTGAAATTAAAATGAGCAACTGCTGGGAGGGTGCTTGGGCCACATGGCTCTCGTTGCTTGTTGTGTGGGGCAAAGAGGGGGCTGGAAGGGCCAGGAGTGCCTGGAGCAGCTGTTGTGATTGACAGCTGTAATAAGTGCATGGAAGGTTAGGCACATATAGTGACTCGTTTAGAGATTACTGTGTTTCAGCAGATCACCGAATCAGGCCTTTAGTGACAGACTCTTGTCTCTGACCAAAATGTATGTCTTTGTCTTCATAGTAACCATAATCCTTGTTCCTTGGTAGTATTTTAACACATTTGGGAAGACATGGTACATCAGGAGTCTGCTATACTAAACATACTTGCCAGCAGGTCTCAATGAATTTAGTGGAAACAGCTTTTAAAAGAAAAGAAAAAATTACTAATGGTTAGGACCAGGCTGCATAATGTTCGAGCTGGGCCAGATAATGTCTACTCTCCCAAGCAGAAATTCAAGACTTAAACCTACTTACTAATATATGAATGGAACTTGCACAATTAGGTAAACTAAAATCTATAAAAATGAAGCTTTGGGCAGAACAATTCTACTAGATTTGGTGAGGGGTGTGTGTGTGATTGAGTGGATGAGTTGACAGAACCTGGGTTGCCAATGCCAAGGAAGAAGCTCTGTGGAAGGGACAGGGTTTTTTCTTTTCTTTTAGGGGACCTTGCATCAACAGCCCCCCCCCCCAAAAAATAAACAACCCCCAGAAAACAGTATACATTGACAGCAGCCCCAACACACTATCAGAAAATCTTACTTTTGCCCTTGTGGACATTGGAGCAGCAAGAATGTAGGAAGAACAAAGTGGAGGTTTCTGTACTGGCAATAAGGAAGCCTCTGAGTTTAGACCTCCTGGTCCAGCTGTGTTTCTCCTACTCTGTTTATGGAGAGGAGGGTATTAAAAAAAACCTTTGGACCCCAGGTCATCATCCCAGGAACCAGAGGACCTTCCCCTAAATAGGTTTTTAAAAATACTCTCATTCAACTTTACTAGATTTCATTTCTAAATGCTAAAACTGAATGATTTTCTTCTTCTTCAGTAAATAGAGAATTGATATGTAAGAATAGCACATTATTTAATGTAGATAGTGAAATTCATGATGGCCATAAAAATGAGGTATCAACTCAGCAGCCAGTCTCTCTCTCTCTGCCTCTCTCACTTAAGCATTTAAGATTAGCAAGATGACCAACTAAAAATGTAATTGGCAGGAAGAAAAGGATGTTTAAAACTAGAAACTAGGCATATCCTCAAGGTATGTAGGGCAGATGAGCCACTACGATTAAGATAGAGATTTAAGCTAAACTAACACCCAAAACACTATATTAAAGTGAAATTAGCAATTTCACTTCAAGGAAATTACCTACTATTTAAAATAGAAACGCTTATCTCATATACTTTCCTTTCTTTATTCCTTTTTCTTTTTTCTTTTTTTTAAAAGCATGAATCATTAGCTTGAATTGTAACCCAGAATCACCTTGCTTTTGTGAGTTTAAATTACACCATGCCATTCATAACATTGGATGGGGGATCATTTTGGATGTTATAGCCTTAGCCCTAATGTTTCCACTTGTCTTGCGCCATTTTTCACATTGAACAAACACACAGCATGCCAAGCAGTGTGTAGGCTTTTTTCTCAAAGAAATGTACAAAGCGTGTGTGCTTTTTATTCTTATTTCAAATCTGTCCTTAGCTGAGCAAGAAGAAAATAGTGTGAGAAAGTCCTTTATGGGGAGACCCATGTCTATCTTGGATATATACCAGCACAGTCTCTGTGGCCATTATGGAGAGGACGGACCTGAACAATTAGCACATTACAGTTTTATTGAGCAGCTGAATGGAACTTCCACTAAAGATGGCAAGAGCAAAAAGATCCCTAGTGTGAGTTTTCTTGCTTTCTTTGATGCTATTACCTCTCTTCTTTCTTGAGGGATATGTCTGGTTTGCTTTCTTTTTCTGCACGCATCATTACTATTTATGGATGTCCAGATTGAAAATGTCACATGGACTGCAGGGAAGAGTAAAAGGAACTTTTAAGCATTTTCTTTCCTTGAGGCAAGTTACATATATATATGTGGCAGCGACTTTCGTAGCAACATCCTGCGAATGCCGAACATTAAAGATCGGCTGGCGTTCAGTGTTGTCAGTTTTTACAAGCGGAAATTTGGAAGGTTGCTTATAGCTGCTTTGAGCCATTTTGCAATAAACCACAGTGCATCAAATAATGCGCTATGACTATAAACAGCACTGCTCTTTAAAATATATGCAGAGTGAGAGAATGTGCGTGCACAACTGAAACCTCCATTAAGATCCAGAGTCACTTGGTTTATTTTTTAAAACAACAAACAGATTACAGAAATGCAGTTACATATAGCCAAGGTTTTAAGATGAGTTTATATAGCCCAGCCACATGCTCTGAGCCTGTTTATATAATTAATGTATCCTCTGCCTTTTCTCCAAGGAGCTCAAGACAGAGTACACAATTCTCTTCCCCTCCTCCAGTTTTATCCTCACAGCTTTCCTGTTAGGTAGATTAAACTGAAATGCAGTGACCCAGTACACACGTAACACCAACCCAAACCATGGCATAACATGAATGAACAAACAGGCCAGTTACCAGAGCTAAGATCGCAGCCACTGTGCTCTTCTCCTAATGCAGCTGCTGCTGTGTTACCAGGGGCTAAGCCGTAGTTTGTCTCACTCCATGATCTGTAACCAAGGTTTGTTCTTGGCTTACTGCTTGTGGTTTGTCTGAAGCAGCACAAGCCACAAACCCAAAGATCCTTAGAGCATCTGGTTGTCTCTTCCTGTTGGAGACCTTGGACGGGACCTTTGCCAGTTGTGCGTACATGCCTTTTTCATTGCAGGACCTGTACCTTCTTCCCGACAGTCCCTAACCACAGTCTCATGTTGTGGTTTCTTACCTCGCCTTTGCACTTCTTCCTTTCTCTCCCCTGGCTCTCCACAGGGCTTGCTAACTGAGGCCTGCTTCCTTTCTATATACTTTTATCTCTCCTGGTAATCCAACTCTTTCTCTTCTGGTTTCACTTTCATTGCTCTGTAGCCTCTCCATATCCTATACACTCTTCAAATGCCCTCTCTCTTCTCTCTTTATTTATGCCCGGGACCTCTCCCTGATGTTTCAGCATCCTGCCTTTTTCTGCAGCTGCTGTGAGCATCTTTGTAATGCCCCACAGCTGCTGCCATCCTGTCACCTCTGGCTCACTTGCATCTTCATGTGAACTAGCAGGGAGAGCAGTGACAAGGAAATTAGCATCACCTCCTGCATCC
Source organism: Podarcis erhardii (assembly GCF_964252035.2). Taxonomy (NCBI): domain Eukaryota; kingdom Metazoa; phylum Chordata; class Lepidosauria; order Squamata; family Lacertidae; genus Podarcis; species Podarcis erhardii. The sequence continues at coordinate 97,731,246 of NC_138497.1, read as the reverse complement.
TTCTTATACACATCTTAGCACCAGGTACCACAGCAGCAGGAGGACATGGGAGAGGAGCACGGCAGCTATGATAATTGTTCCAGGAGCTGGCACATTTGCTTATTCATGCTAAGTCATGGTTTGGCGTAGCTTTATGTGCACACTGGGTTACTGAGTGGCCAAGGTCTTCCAGTGAGCTTCACAGCAATTTGAACCTGGGCCTTCCCAGTCCTGGCCTGATATTCTATAGTGTGGCATTTTCCTTAGGCTTAGTACAATGTTTGAAAAATGACAGCTGCTGTTTCTTCTGCCCTTGCTCTTTCAGTTTTTAGCCTCACATGTCCTGCTGAAATTATGGCGAAGCAAAACTACCTGGGGCTTTTTATTTTAAAAATCAGGAAATTAATTATTATTTTTAATTAAAAGCCAACTAAAATCTGTTTGTCAAAGTGTTTGTGTTGCTTTGTTTATGTGATTACTGTTTTCCCTTTTACTCACTCTGTTTTTACTGTAAGCTTGCTTAGAGTTGGCTGTAAATACTGGATTGCTTTAGACACCAGGCTCTGGTTTGTGCTGTGTTTAACTCTGAAAGTTTGTCATTCACAAATGTCCATCAGCCTTGTGTCTAGCAATGTCTGGCAAGTCTAGTTTAGTAGTCATGGCAATGTGCATAATACAGATGGGGAGAAATTGAGGAAGGGACACTTCTAGATGGAACAGAGAGTTAGTTGTTCCATCACCGAAAAAGTAAACATTGAAGTGGAAAGACACAAAAGGTACATCAATACTTTTAATATATGTGCAATCAAAGTCAGACAGACAGTCCTAACACCTCTCAAGCCAAAACAGAATAAATGTCATTTTGAAAAGTGTTTCGTTTATGTGGAAAAACATAAAGTAGCTTTACTTTTTATTATTAGTTTTTAAAGAATGATGTCAATACAACTATACCAAAAAGAATAAAGGAAAGGAACTAGATGTTCCACTGCTAAAATGCTTAGAAATCACAATTACCGGTATCTGAGGAAGATAAATGCTATGAAAAGCAACAACCTTGGTTTGTGGCATCTAAGATCTCAAGCTACAAATGCATGAATCTCTTTGGTTTGTTCTATGTCAGATATGAAGAATTGGGGTGGTTGTTGGTTTTGCATGGCTTAAATACAGGGGTACATTTCTGGAATGTGTAAATGCAGCATTGGGTAAATGTTGTTTGAAGGGATCAGAAAACAGTGCTGCTTGGGAGAGAGGCTGATGAGGGAGCTATACACCAATTGTTGGGTTGTAGGTAATTTTTCTCCAGCACGTTGTTGTGCAGCAGCGTGTTGGCTTGGTTTTTAATATTTACCATCTCGAAGACAGCAAACTATTGAGAGCTCAATAAAACGCATAGGATTTACCTATTTTAGTATTAAACGCTGCAGGATGACAAATGAGGAACAGTGCCAGTGATAAGCAAACTGCCCCTGAAATTATGCACAGGCAAAAAAAGTCATGCCTTCCATAAAGCAATTTAGATCTATAATGGGGTCTGTTTAAAACAAAGTGTTATGCGCCTGTAATCCCACTTCGAAGAAAAATGTGAAGGTTTAGTGGGAGGAAGCATAGGTGTCACAATGGACAGAATGAGTTTACTCTGTTGTCAAAAGAGCAGTGTGCCATGGCTCTGTGTAAGGTGGCTCAATTAAATTGAATCTTAAATCATGAATAAAATAATAAAATGGTGATTTCAGACTGCTTCCCTAACAATACTTTTTGGAGGGAACCTCTACTAAGGTGTCCAATTCCCTGTTTGTATGTTTTTTATATGGCAGGGTTCCTACATATTTCGCTGTTGTGTGGCAGGAGCATTTTTCTTTCCATCACTGCACTTCAGTGTCAGGAGAAGCTGATGGCATGGCTGAACTCATGTTAAAAAGCATAGGAAGCCTGCCAGAAAACAGGCAGCACTTTGTAGTGTAGCATAATAAATCACAATATATATCATATTATTAGTGCAAAGCTAATGTACTGAAGCCAAGATTGTATATAATGTATTATTTATTATACAGTTGGGGGAAATATCAGTCAGTCTATTACTAGTCTGCTATGTACTTTGCAGTGGGCCATGACCAGGATGGTTGCCTGCTCCACCTTCTTCCTCTCTCCAGGGGGGAGAAAAGTCACTACATCCCACTGACACACATGCACACTGAGGTTTAAGCAGGAGGGCAGTCAGTGGCCCCAGCATTATGGCAACAACCAGCTGGTCTCATATTGCAGAGGGACAGCTGGTCTAATTACCGTATTTTTCGCTCTATAACACGCACCTGACCATAACACGCACATAGTTTTTAGAGGAGGAAAACAGGAAAAAAAATATTCTGAATCAAATGTTGTACTAAACTATTTAATAAACAACCGGTATATCAGAATCATATTACAACCATGTAAAGTGAACAGCAGTCAACAGTGGCATTAAGAACCATCATCACTGTCATTAACAAATGAAGAGAGAATTTTAGGTTCGAGTACTCTTCTAGTCTTCTGTGAACCCCAAGAACTCATCAGTGCTAGAGTCAGAATCTATGAAGTTCAGCTGCTCACAATCACTGGCATCACTTTCTTCGCCATCTTCATATAAAATCTCATCTTCTTTTGCATCCAAACCATTGCTAATGCCACATTTTTTGAATGACTGTGCAACGATTTCCTCCTTCACCAAGTGCCATTATGTTTTCACCCCATTAAATATTTGAGGGAGTCATCCCCCACCCCCCATTGTGGTATGTGAGGTGGGGCTTACCTGGCTGCCCCCCAATATTGTTTTAAGTTGGAAGAGGAAGGGAGGGAGGGAAGGAAGAGAGAGGGGGAACTCACATTTGTGCAGCTGCCTTGCCTCGAACGGGAGCAAAAAGAGGAGGAGGAGACACAGGGACACGAGCCTTGTAAGCCGCTTTGTTTGAATTTACCGGTGAGGTGCTGGGGGATGGACGGAAGGGGATGCCCTCTTTGTCCCTCCTTCCAGCTCATTGTAAAGAAAGCAGAGCCGCTTACATGTGTGTAAGGGAGAACCATAGAGCAGGCAGACACTGAGAATCTGAATGCGCTCAGCTGTTGCCGGCTTCCCTCCCAGCGACGGAGGAGGAGAGGAGAGGCTGCCGAAAAGCCATAGAGTAGACAAGCCAGCAAGCAGGCAGACAGGCTGTGCTCAGCTGTGCCGGCTTCCCTCCCAGCGACGGAGGAGGAGAGGAGAGGCTGCCGAAAAGCCATAGAGTAGACAAGCCAGCAAGCAGGCAGACAGGCTGTGCTCAGCTGTGCCGGCTTCCCTCCCAGCGACGGAGGAGGAGAGGAGAGGCTGCCGAAAAGCCATAGAGTAGACAAGCCAGCAAGCAGGCAGACAGGCTGTGCTCAGCTGTGCCGGCTTCCCTCCCAGCGACGGAGGAGGAGAGGAGAGGCTGCCGAAAAGCCATAGAGTAGACAAGCCAGCAAGCAGGCAGACAGGCTGTGCTCAGCTGTGCCGGCTTCCCTCCCAGCGACGGAGGAGGAGAGGAGAGGCTGCCGAAAAGGCAGCAAGAGCGGCTCCTCCCGCCTGCATTCGCTCCATAACACGCACACACATTTCCCTTTATCTTTTAGGGAGGGAAAACTGCGTGTTATGGTCCGAAAAGTACGGTATGCAGTTAAGAACCAGTAAAACAGTCTCCAGCAGAAGTAGTACTGTGAAGGTTAAACAAAGAATAAGATGTGGGTCCTACAAACCAAAATACCTAATGTGTCAAAAACCAGGATAAAGAGGTGCTTCCTCAGTGTATAGCAGGAGCTACACAACAGAAATTGTGGACACACAGCCATGGCAAGGAAGTTCCATGATTTAAGGGCTATCTTAGAGAGGACCCTTTTCAGGGCTGCCATCTCCCACGTGTCTGAGAGCAAATGAACTACTAAAAGGTCACCTTCTACTGGCCTTAACATCTAAGATGATCTGTAGGAAAGGAGGCAGTCTTCCAGATGTTTGGGCTCTAAGTCATTTAGGGTTTTAATCACCAATGTCAGCATCTGGAATTGGGCCTGGAAGGAAGCAACACAGGACACTGAATAGGCAATGCAGCAGGGGCACGGAAATGGGCTTACTCGGGGCATCCTGCCCCAGGACCACAATAATTTGGAGCCAGCACCAGGTCTGCTATAATAGTGTGTCTCAGCTTCATAATTCCTTATGGATAAAATGAGCAGATGTTTTCTAGAATGCCACATGCTTAATTCCTATAGCCTGTGTCTTTCCTTACTTTGGAGTGTTATCAACTCTATATAACTATCAACCCTGCATGACCTCAAAAATTCTTAAGCTCTGTGCCTCCCACATATAAAATGTTGGTTTGTTGGCAAATTGGTTTGATGTTGTTGAATTTTTATGGTCTGTAATTCTTAGCAATTGATTTGTTCATGCATGTGCTTTGTAACCCAAGGGTATAGTTGAGAATTGTGACCAGCTCCGCTCATAGTTCAAGCAAAAGCATTTAAAGTTAATTGAAGGGTGCATATTATTGCCCTTACATCAGAATTATCACACCATTGATATCTTTTTTTTGACACAACAGCTTTGTTATTGATTGTGGTGTTACAAAATTGAGAGAAGAATGTTTTTTAAAAAGCAGATCCAATCTTTGTTTTCGAGGTACCCTCTGGGGGCTTTTGCAGATGACAGAGAAATATAATGAGGTGTGTTCAGGCATTTGGGGACAGGAACAGAGCACACATGTAAGCCCCAACCCTGATGTTCTGGTGCTTGTCCTTGACCTTCCCCATGTTGCCCCAAAAGGCCTGCCGCAGGAGGCTTCTACTCACATTCACTTGAGTAGATAGAGCCAGGCATTCTCCTTGTCTTAAAGCAAATACAATGAAAAGTCCCTTGCACATCTTCCCTGCTCAGTGCAGAGGCGGTCAGGGACTTGTTGTGCAGGGCACAGTGCATGGGGACATTGCAGGCAGCGCTTGTGTGCCTGCCCCTGAGGGATGTCCATGCAGATAGCATACCTGAGCACACCTCTATTTTATTTACTCTATCAGGCGCCAGTTGTATGGTGCCATTTCCATATAGATTTTTTGGGGGGGTTCTTTCCTGCAGAAGAGAATAGTCTTACAGGTGGGTTTCTTAAAGTATAATATTTTGTTACTGTACTGAAGTAGAACAGGCATCTCTTACAGCTTCAACACTTTTTAAAAATTGCTTCATTAATGCCCCTACACTTTTACAGTAGAAGAGTGTTCAACCTCTTTAAAAAGTGGGGGTTTTTAAACAGAAACAATAAAGGAAAGTCACAATGTAGCACTGGTATGGAGAGTGAGGAAGAATGTATTGCTTGGCACTATGCTACAGTCCAAAGTACACAAATTCAGCAACAAAATGTGGCTTTGGGAGTGCAGAATAATACAATTTATGTGCAAGTCCAATAATTTTCTTGGTTTGCCAAAGTAAAATTTTCTCTGTTTCATGCACATGCACACATGGAATCCTAAGGGGCTATGACTTTAAACAATGTTCTTCTGCAATTTCTGGATATTTCATTGGCGTTAGTGAAATAACAGCATTTAGTAGGTTGAAATATTGACTGTTTAGCTTTCATAGGATTTTCCAGAGACCCCTTGAAACCAAAGAGACATATGTTTGTTTTAATAAACTTGAAACCTGAGGAAGGTTTCAGGAAATGGGGAGAACATATTTGTATTTACTATTTCAAGTATATGTTTCCTCACTTCTGAGGGTATACCCTAAAATGCTTAGTCTGATCCCCTGGCTGTGCTGGCAGCCAGCTGGCCTACCTGTGCTTTCCAACATGCAGTGGCATAAGTACCAGTAACTTTTAACCTTACATTATTTGTTACTACATTGAGGACTCTGGTTTCTCTTCAGATCATATAAGCCTTCCATTCTTTTATTATGTCAGTAATTCCACTGCAAGTCTCAGTTAGCCAAAGAGACTTACGTTCACCTAAATGTAGCTTTCCATTTGTTTTGTTTTTCCCTTCGTGCGGCAGAGTGGTTTTGTGTATTGTGCAGATGATTCATTAAGGAGTTTTGATGCTCATATTACCGTGCCTTGCAATTCAAGAACTAGCTAGCAGAGATGAGCAGATTTTTTAAAAACATACACACTCCACTAAGAAAGGAGATGCTGCTGATTTGGCTGTGGTTTTGAACAGAATTGAAATGGCTTCATTCCCAGATAAACTCGGGATATATATTTTTTGAGTGAGTGAATTGATTTGGAATTAATGGCATAAACATGTCTCATTGGGCTTGTGAGACTTCAGATGTATCATATTAGCACAAACTGTTATCCAAATTAGGCCTATCAAAAGGATGATTATATTTGGTGCTACTTATACTGCTTACCACCTTGAAACATTCCAAAGCACTTTGCAAGCACAGCTTGAATCCAAAGATTCCTGTAAATAGTCTCACCAGTTTTTCCTCCTCCAGAAGCAGCACCTTTATACCACATTACATGTCACTCTCTGCAATCCCCAAGAATAGCTTTAGGATAGCATGAAGGCTTGCAGGGGTTGACCTGGTTCACATGTAACATTAAACCATGATTTATCAAATTATTAAATCATGGGTTAGTGTCATGTATGAACCCTGTCCAGCAGCTTAACTATGGTATGTTTGCTGCCAACAAACACAATGTGAAGCCATGGTTTATTATTTTCATATGAACATGTTTTGCTGTAATTGTGGCTTGCTGTTAACATACAAACCCAACACTCATCCTTAACTGTGGTTTGTTTTATCACACCACCCAAGACACTCATCAGAAGCAAAAGATAAGAACAATGAAAAAACAAAACAAACTTTGGAAAAACTGACCAGCTTGCTCTGTAACAGCTATTTAGTTTAGAAAAAAGTGATAATTCCATTATATTGATGTGTTCATTGATATGGAAGTTTTAGATCAGAAACTGTAACATATGTTGCTAAATTAGACATTCTTCATAAATCATAGATTTTTGAACTCAAACTGAAAAAGAAACCAGATATGATAACTCAAACGAAAAGCAAGCTGGAAAAGGAGGAATGTATAATAAAACCATAAGTAAAAAATGAATATGCTTTGCCATCTCCTGTGAACCGATCTAGCAGAAACACAGTACTGAGAAGAAATATTTCAGATAAGGAGAAAAGATCTATAGAATCCATACATAGCTGGAGAACCCAACATAAAATTTAAAGCTGCATATATGCAGAGGCATGTTGCTCTGGGTAGGAATCACAGATTTCTATCAATTTGTGGGACTTTAGCATAAAAATAAAAGCTAGTCAGGGAAGAATTGCTGGTGCTGTTGTTGTGCGTTGTTCCCACCACTGAAATAAATTATATTGAATCCCATATTCCTTTAACTTTGTGGTCTGTACATAGATCCGGGGTGAACGCATTCTGGTCGATGAGAATAATCAGTCAAAACATATATGTATAAAGAATTAAGGAACTTCCTCATACTTTCCCTGAAAAATAGGACAAGCAGCCCTGTTGGGTGCCCACTTACCTTGTACAGAATGGATGAAAGGTATGCCACATTGTAAATCTGCAGAACTCTAAACAAAATTCAACAGGCTGCATTTCAGCTTTTGACCTCACTATTAATAGTCCTTCCAAACCAGTAAGGGAAATATGGACATGTAAGCATCCCATCTGTACATGCAGATCCTGCATCTATTAGGGGTGATAATGCAGCAGATAGAGATTGTTTGCACCAGTAAGCCAACTTTTGAGATTTCTGACAGTGGGACACTGATCTATCAATTTGGACCATAAATTGTTCGGTTGTTTTTGTACAGGAGCTTTGCAGAACACCAAATTTTGAACATTGAGGCAAAATTGTTCTACAGAAGTTTCTAAAAGATTTTGTAGAGTTCTGCATATAGAAGACATGCCCCAACAGGGATCTTGTGATCTTTTTGTGCTGGGTACGTATGCGATCTAGGTAAATCCCATTAGTTAAAAAAACTGACCTGTGTTGCCATGGGTTGTTGTCATAAGGTAAGCCAATAGCAGTAATCGTCATCCACAAAACCCTACTTTTTTGTGTTAAATTTTACCTCTTGTTTAAATAGGAGTGGACATATAGGACAATCAAATAGGACTGAGCACTTCTACATTGCTAAATCTTGACTTTCCTACTGAAATCTTTTCACATTACCAACTCCTATTGATGTTGTCCATTAAAAATTCTTGCACACAGCAACTATCAGTGCTTGTCTGATGTACACAGCAGCATGTTTCTCTTTGGTATAACTCAGTAAGCCATTGGCTGAATGGGCTGAAAAAGGCCAAACATATGTGCCTCATAAAGGTATTATTAGCATTACACATTTCTTACTTTCAAGGTTTAATTAACCTCAAAAATAGTGGTGCATCCTTAAAGATTCCTTCACTTCCAAACAAAATACCGTAGAACAAATTAGAGGTTTGAAAGGATGCTATGTCAACTAACCATATGTACCGTATTTTTCGCCCTATAAGACGCACTTTTTCCCCTTCAAAAATGAAGGGGAAATGTGTGTGCGTCCTATGGGGCAAATGCAGGCTTTCCCTGAAGCCTGGAGAGCGAGGGGGGTCGGTGCGCACCGACCCCTCTCGCTCTCCAGGCTTCAGGAAGCTATCCACTAGCTGTGGGAGACCCAGCTCTCCCAAGGCTAGCAGAGACCTTGCCGGCACCCAGAAGTTTGGGGCGCGCTGAGCTCCGCACGCCCCAAGTTTCGGGATTAGCGCAGCGCTCCGCTAGCCTTGGGAGAGCCGCGCGGCTCTCCCACGGCTAGCGGAGACCTTGCCGGCACCCAGAAGCGCTGGTGTTGGCAAGCCTTGCGCACCCGGGGGATCTCCCCCGGGAGCGCAAGGCTTGCGGGCGGCAGCCGGCAGCGCGGAGCACGGGGCGCCCTTCGGAGGCCGCCCCGTGCTCTGCGCTGGTGTCGGCAAGCCTTGCACACCCGGGGGATCTCACCCCGGGTGCGCATGGCTTGCGGGCGGCAGCCAGCAGCACGGGGCACCCTTCGGAGGACGCCCCGTGCTCCGCGTTGGTGTCGGCAAGCCTTGCGCACCCGGGGGATCTCCCCACGGGAGCGCAAGGCTTGCGGGCGGCAGCCGGCAGCGCGGAGCACGGGGCGCCCTTCGGAGGATGCCCCGTGCTCCGCGCTGGTGTCGGCAAGCCTTGCGCACCCGGGGGATCCCCCCCGGGCACGCATGGCTTGCGGGTGGCAGCCTGCAGTGCGGAGCACGGGGCGCCCTCCGGAGGACGCCCCGTACTTTGCACAGGTGTCGGCAAGCCTTGCGCACGGGGGGTCGCGTGGGGCGCCCTGAAACAGAGGCTCCCCATGCTGCGGACAGTAGCCTGCCGCCCGACGCGCGGAGCGCCCTGAAGCAGAGCGCCCCTCGCGCCAGGCAGACATCGGCCAGCCCCACGAGCTCGGGGGACAGCGGGGATGCGCAGCACCGCCATCCCACTGTTCCCCGACCTGGTTTTGGGGGGGGAAATAAAGGAGCGTCCTATGGGACGAAAAATACGGTAATTGGTCTTTCTAGTAGGTGGATAAATGACTAAGGAATATATGTTGGAAAAAAGGAAAATGTTTATCCCTGGTTCACTTTAATTGTGTGACATTCATAGCCATTTGTCAAAAAATGACGGATGCAGTGACTGCAACTTGCAGCATCGCCTAAAGTACAGTAAAGTTTCTTCCATTTGTCATCATGACCTCTTCAGTCTTGAAGCTGTAGAAATGAAATTGACGTTTTATGTCCCTTCACATTCCTATTGTTGCCTAGGAGTGGATTATAATAAACTGATACAATGAATCCAACACAGGACTGAATAGAGCATTCAAAGCAACAAATGACAAATATTACTTAGGAAGTTTGTAAGACAGTGTAATTGTTATAACAGTACAAACGTCATTACTAATAAAAGAAAGAGATAAAAACTAAATTGAATGCAATAAACATGGCATTGACTCAATCAAGATAGGGGAAGTTGGGAAGAAGTGCTGCTCAAAAACATACCCCCTCCTTTTTTATAATGCAGGATTGGAAAAATATTTTGACTCCAAAAGGAGAATCTGATCAGCCGAGTTAAATTACATGAATAATGCTAACGTATTTCAGGGAAGTGGTTTTTTTCTTCTTTATAGCCGAAATGTACCTTCTTCATTTATAACATTGATATGCTCTGCATTACGCAGTTAAATATTATGAAGAAAGGAATAGGAAATTACTGATATACTAATATGAGAGTTATGTTCTCGGCATGATGAGTGGGGAATATGTTACATAGCTTGCATTAATGAGAATTGTGTACAGCATCGAAAATGAACTGCCGAACCATTTTGTATTTCTTCAGTGGCACGTTGTATGATTCTTTCTGCTTCAGATTTGGCCAATCTTAGCTGCTTTTGTTTTCCTCTCTCTTTTTCAGAGCACTGAAAGTCAATAGCTGGGCTATAGTTATAGGTTTCAAAATCCTAGAGAACCTGTGGGTTGTGCACAGTTTATTCTTCCACACAATTATAGGTTTGCACTATCAATGGGTATTTATTTCTTGGTTTTTTAAATACATAGTCCTAACAAACCTCCATCAACTTTGCTCTTCTGCTGTTAGGATAGTGTCTCTTTCATAATATTTCACGAATCCCTCTGCCAATACTAGAGAAAGATGTGTTATCACTCAAAAATGCTTTAAGATTGTGGGAGAATGGATACAGTCAGTGCTTTTGGGTTTTTTTTTTTTTTAAAGGAGGTACCAGTATTCATTTCTTGGCTGTGGGTGCCAGCAAAAGATGGATGCCATGGAAAGCAAAAAATAGAGGTGGCAGTACCATCACGCACACATAAAGCACTGAAGAAGAAATTGAATATAAACTGAGGATGAAAATTTTATCTCACATGTAATAATCAGAAACTGGTAGTCTTCTGGATCTAATTAAAAATAATGTTTCAACAGAAAAAGAAACATTCTAAACAGTGAGCTATTGATTGGGTGTTTCAAAAGAGAGAAATAAAAATTGAACAAGTTATTATGGGGCTAAGTAGGCTGAGAAACAGTATGCCCCTCAGGTAGCATGCTCTTTCAAGAACTACAAGTCCCAGAGTTCCTCCTGGCAGGAGGGACAGGTACCCTGTTTCTAACAGTGTCAGAAAAGTGGAGGAAGAGAGGGAGGGAGGAAGGAAACTTTCCCCCCTGCTGCTACTGCCACATCTCCTCTTTCAAGTTAATAATGGGAAGGATGGAAAGAATGCCTTGGGGCTCATGTGGAAGGGATCCTTTCATTTCATGACACTCTCAGATTGTCTCAAGAAACTTGTTTCCAGTTTTGGGGGAAACAAATCTGTTTATTTCCAGTTAAGCCCAAGAAGAGCCTAGGGACGTTCATGTATCTCTAATAATCAGGGGCAATGGGATTTGAAGAATAGTGGGATCCAATGTTGCTGATAGGATTTACAGGTCCCAGAACATTTGCGAGTAAATGAGTTAGGCCTCTGGTCATAATGCCCTTCATTTTAATACAAATCAGGAATCCAGTAATGTAAGGAGGGTAAACAGTGTGAATGAAAAGAGGTTGGTGGAGGATATTGTTCAGTCTTGCAATTTATCAAAACAAACTAAGGTTCATGTGAGAGAGCAGCAGGCCTTATTATATACTAGCACCAGGCCAAAAAAGAATGTTATTGGGCAGTGGGCACAGAAGCAGTGGCGGGGGGTGGGGGTGGAATACCTGCCTTGTTGCAGGATGGATAGCTATCCTACAACAAGGTGATCAGACCAAGGTCCTATGCATTCCAACATGCTACATCACGTGGTCAACAGCCACATGCCTCTGGATGTATTTCTGCTACTGAAGGAGAGGACATACAGCTCCTAAGTAATTATGTTTTAGAAATAGTATAACTCATTCAATAAACAGCACACATGATATACATGTGTGCTCATGCTTGTGTCCATGCATGTATATCTTGTTGCTATGCCATTCCTTTCATTCTGAAACTTTAAAATTCAAGGAGCACATTCCCTGAGAATAGTTTAATATACAGACACACATACAGATCTAGATATAGACACACAACTATGTCATGCAGGTATGAGAATGAGTTGACTTATTCTGTGCTGATTAGAATCACAAACAATATCCAATAGCATTTTAACAACAACATTCCAGACAGTAATAGCTCATCCATTCAAAATACTGCAGGTTTTAGGGCTGGAGAGGACATGCAGACAGTGTGCAATGAACGTGCCTTTATTCCAAACAAAAAACCTGAACATATGGAAGGGCCTCTAGATATTTCTTTCTCCTTCCATTCCTCATTATGAACTCAGAACTGAGTTTCTCAGCTAATTTGAATGCTGGAGTCAGTAGCATGATAATAGTACACAACATAGTCTTGCAGCATTACTCTCCTCAAATGCATGCCAACAGGCAAAGCAAAGCAAAACTGATGATTTCTTATAGGAACTTAACCTAGGCAGGTGGTGTCAGCAATTATGGAACATTGCACTTGCTGAGAAACTGATAAAACTGCACAAGACCACCAGAGAATCAGATACTTGGGTGGAGGGAATGGTTTCCCCTTTTATTATGTATGTTAGCACAGAAAGCACACCACATAAACCACCAACCACTCATAGGATATATCGGAGAGATATTAGGGGTTGATAGAACCTTTTAATGAGGGTGAAAGAGGAGAGCGCAAAATATGGTCTGAAGCTTAACATCAAAAAAACTAAGATCATGGCCACTGGGCCCATCGCCTCCTGGCAAATAGAAGGGGAAGAAATGGAGGCAGTGAGAGAATTTACTTTCTTGGGCTCCATGATCACTGCAGATGGTGACAGCAGTCACAAAATTAAAAGACGCCTGCTTCTTGGGAGAAAAGCAATGACAAACCTAGACAGCATCTTAAAAAGTAGAGACATCACCTGGCCAACAAATATCCGTATAGCTATGGTTTTCCCAGTAGTGATGTATGGAAGTGAGAGCTGGACCATAAAGAAGGCTGATCGCCAAAGAATTGATGCTTTTGAATTATGGTGTTGGAGGAGACTCTTGAGAGTCCCATGGACTGCAAGAAGATCTAACCTCTCCATCCTTAAGGACATCAGGCCTGAGTGCTCACTGGAAGGATAGATCCTGAAGCTGAGACTCCAATACTTTGGCCACCTCATGAGAAGAGAAGACTCCCTGGAAAAGAACCTGATGTTGGGAAAGATGGAGGGCACAAGGAGAAGGGGATGACAGAGGACGAGATGGTTGGACAGTGTTCTCGAAGCTACCAGCATGAGTTTGACCAAACTGCGGGAGGCAGTGGAAGACGGGAGTTCCTGGCGTGCTCTGGTCCATGGGGTCACGAAGAGTCGGACACGACTAAACAACAACAATTTCATTCTCCCATTGCTGCATCATATGATCCTGTGTTTACTTTTCTGTACTGTTACATGTATGGCAATGGAAGTCAGTCTAAGAAGTTTTCTCTCTCTCTTCTGAGGGAACTGTCTGTGTGAGAAGACGTAGCTCACTGCTCCTCATGATGCTTTTGTTTTCTTCGCAGTAAATGCAGACTCGATGTTACATATCTAGCACAATCTTGCTTTTCGCTTACTCTGCTAATGCGTGCTCACATCTATGGATGTGGGTCGTAGTGTTTTATGGGACTGAGTCCGGAGGAATGTCCCGATATTGTTGTTGTTTTTAATGATTTTTTACCCCCCCCCCACACACAATGCAAAAGCCTTCTATCAAAACAATCTTTTACACAACAAAGTAGCTATTGGAAGAGCTCACAAAAGTGTACAACCTCACTGAGTTCAGCTACCTTGCTTACCTAGTGGAGAACATTTAGAATTCCAGCTTTCAAATATTGCTTGAAAGTGGCCCCATTCCACACATATCATTGAACCATAGTTAAACTTCAACTGTGATTTGAATGAATGAGCAGCATACTAGTGCATGCTGCTCATTGGTGCCCAGTTTGCTGCTAGAGCCCAACTCGTTTCTTTGTCACAAATAAATATTTAATTGTATTTGTTTTATTACTTTTATACTTGTTGAAGGGATGTTGTTGTTTTCCTCTAAACCACCCTATGTTCTTGTGGGGAAGGAAGGTTAAATATACTTAAAATAAAATACCAGTCTCAATTTATGAAATTATTGATTTTTTTTTAAAGACTCCTATTTATTCTCTTCCCAAAAAAGAGAGTTTAGTCCAGTTCCTTTCTGATTTGAGAGACTTGGCCTATACAAGGTCTACTCTGAAGTAAAGCCCATAAAGTTCAATGGGGCTTATTTCCAAGTAAGTGTGCATAGGCTTGCAGCTTAATTCTCCCAGAATGATCTAATATTTATGCCATCTTTTGAACCTGACAAACAAATTGGCTGCAGCTTGATGAAAAACAAAATTTCCATATTACAGTAAGGTTTCAAAAATGATAGCAGTTTAAGAACTGAAAATGAGGGTTAATGGAAGCCCATGCCATTAATTTTGACTTGAGCCATCCCCCCCCCCCTTCCTTCCTTTCTTCACATCAGGCTTGTCTTCCTTCCCTTGGAACTTGGCTTTCAGTACCCCATGCAATATTCATGTATTGTTGTTGATTGAAAAGCAATATCTGTATCTACTGTGATAAACCAACAGGGGGATGCCATAGAACTAATAGCAGTGAGCAATGAATGACAAATACCATTTGAGATGTCTGTACGTTGCAGCTATATAATTTAGTCATCTTTTAATAACATTTTACAAAGGCTCATAAGAGTGATGTAAGCTTTAGTGGCATATATCAGAGTCCGCCCAGCTTGAATTGCTCTCTATTAATCATTTCGGACACTTCCTAACTGCTGTATTTCCAGTAAGTAGCTGGTTTGGATCACTCCATTCTTTGCTTAATCACTGGCAAGCCCCCTAGAACTACTGTCAAATGCCTACAGACTTAAAGGGCTTCTTTTAACAACTCTAGGGGTTATTCATAGTAAATAAAAGCCTGAGTGGTTACTTAAAGAATTACTGGATAATTGCTGTCAAACATCTAAAAGTGATCTCTCCAGTAGATATGCTTTTAAAATATGCACCCAACACAACAGCAAAAATGAAAGGTAACATGGAACATACTGTAAAACAAGACCTCAAATAGATTTCAGTAAATGTCAAATAAAACACAAGTGGGTGGAAATGGGGAAATTAAATAGGAATAAATTACATTAGAGGGAATTTTAAAATTAAAATTGTAACCTCACCTTAATAGTACATGACACTTTTTTATGTCAGGAGGGCTTTAAACTTCACCAGGATCATATATCTGGCAAGTCGGGGATCATGTATTTATAAAGCTGCAAAATGAAATTAGAAACATAAGAGTTATGTTTATTAGAATTTCTGGAAAGTGGTTAGCCGATAAGCAGAAGGTAAATGGAATTTGGTCGCACACTTGCAAGAATAATTTTCATGCTAAAGCCAAACAATGCAGCCATTCCTGAAGTCAGATCTGAAAAGCCAGGAGAGCGGGCCTGCTGGGCTTTTGAAGCCATATAAAGTATCATAAATTAACAGTAGAGCTTTTCACAGAGATTATGAACTACTGAAGCTTTTGTTAGCATAACTGAAGGTAGCATACACTTACAGTTCCTTAGAATGGAACCATCCTGTTATAAATTGCTTTGATTAAGCAACAGCAGTCCATGAACATAAGCCTGCTGATGGATTTGCAGTTGCTGAAAAGTTAGAAGTAGCTACCCAGTGTACACAGGAAAAGCCCAGATCCAGCATTTTGTTTTTTGTTTTAAATAAAATTTATGTACCACATGATTGTAGTGAAACCTCTAAGCACTTTATATTGCATGTGGTATGTTGATAACCCCATTATCCCAGGACATAACAGATACAAACCTTTTTTTTAAAAAAATAATATTTATTAAGGTTTTGAAGGTTACAAATAAAACAGAAAAACACCAAATTAAACAAAAAACAAAACAATGTATCACATTAAAAAAAGAAAGAAAAAAGAATACCATACAAATAAGAAAAAAAGAGAAACAAAAAAAAGGTTAAAGAAAAAAGAAAAACAAAAGCAAAAAACACATCAAACCTTCACATAGTATATCTTTCATTTGCTTGTTTCCTTGACCTCCTCCCACCTCCCCTTTTTGTATTCTAATTCAATTAAATATTTCAGCAAATCCTTTCCCTCTTTTTCTCCTTAAAATTAATATATCTATTTGAACTTAAAACTCTTAAAATTTCCACTAGGGTCATAAAAATTTCATTCCACGATTTTTCTCTCCCTCATTAAATTTTACAAAATTTCCAAATATAAACTTTAAATTCCCAATCTTCTTCCACCGTCTCCTCTCCCTGGTCTCGGCCTCTGCCGTCCCTTCTGTCAACTCCAAAAAGTCCATCAACCTGGAGATCTTATATCCGAGGCTCTTAACTCTCCTTCACGTCCCTTCTGCCGGTCTTCTTCATAATCTTTAGTGCTAAAAAGCAGATCTCGGGTGAGCTCCATCCCAACAATGCCTTTATTCCGTCTTAACAGGGCAGCCAGATTTCCATAGTTAAAGCTAGGATCCATAAAGCATTCCAAATCTTGTTTCAAAAATCCTCCAAATCCAAATGTCCCAAAGGCTCTAATCTCCTCCTGACCCAGCTCCATATCCCAAAAGTCAATTGATCCCTGCATTAGGGAATCTCTCCAACTTTCCTTTTCCAGACCAGGCCAGGCTCCAATCTTCAAAATCTGGCTTTTTCTAGTTTCAGTCATAAAGGGCCTCAATTTGTAATCCTCAATTTGCATCTGCAAGGTCAAGGCTCCCCCCTGTATTACTCTAGGCTCGACCACAGCAACTTTCTCCTCCTTCTCAACGATCTTTTCAGTCATGATAAATTCCTGTGCCGGATCCTTGACAACTTCTGTGTTGATACCCACTTTTGATCCCAAGATGACAACATTAGTGGCCATAGCATCTGTTTATGAAGCTTTTCCAGCAAATAATTTGTCTTATAAAGTGCAGACACTAAATCTTCCCTAACCGACATTCTTGGGATGTTCAAGGTCAAATTCTGGTTTCTCACAGTCCTTATCTTACAGCTGGATGACTCCACTCCACTCTTGTAACAGTTTCAAAAACTCAGTCCTTTCCAACACAATTCCAAAGGTGAAAAATAGTATCAATTTTCAGTTACTTTTTCTTCTTTTAAAATACAGAAGCGGACAATGGAAACAGTATCTTTCTCTTGTAGCTAGCTGTCAAATATGTACTGTTCACTGTCAATGGACTTTTTCCTTTTTTTTCCTTTTTTCAGCCCATTCCCAGGTTCAGAGACGTGGTAGTTTAAATTTTCCATTCTCTCCTGCAGGCACGCTTGGTCAAAATTTTCCCCCTCTTCCCCTGCTTCCAAGGGGGGTTTTATAGTTTCAATCAATGGAAGTTTGATCCCTTACATGAAGCTTTCCAAAACCTTAGCTTACGAATACTTTGCTTCAGTCTATTTACAAAAAGGGGAGGCGGACTTCCTGTTTTGAGCCTTCCCCGTTCGATGCCAAATTAAAGTATTTAGAAATCCAATTTTCCGTTCTACTCACGGGTTGTTGTTTAAAGTCCAATTGTCCACAGGAAAAAGTCAGCGCTCTCCGGCAGCAGCAATGCGGCTTCACTCCGTGAAAGAAGCGGTCGATTCAAAGCACCGCGCCACTCACCCCACGTCGCTCCGGATTCCCGATACCGGGTCTCCCCGCGAGTAGGGGGGCGCAAAAGGTGCCAGCCGAATCCCAATTTCCAAGGGTCTCTGCCTTCGCCGTGGCGGTTCAGACCCTGCTTTCCACGGAGCAAGTTCCTCCCGATCGGAGGAGCTCCGCCATTGCCGGAGGTGCTAACCCGGAAGTCCATAACAGATACAAACCTACCACTCCCAGCTCCCTGTTCAGTCTTCATGCACAAGAGTTAGATTTAAATGGAAAGCTATTTACAATGTGCTTCTGAAGACTCAAACACATTTGTTAGTTCCTTAGATACTAAGACATTTGGAGATTATTATTCAGTATCTTGAATGTTTCAGAGGTGATAGTAAAAAAAAAAGTCAGTGAACTGCTTAAGATGTTCCCATTCTTACCAGAAAAAGGGAGCACTTTTAGTGAAAGCACGTGAAGACTTTGAGGCATAGATCTGGCTCCCTGAAGTGTCTGTGCAGTGGGAGGTGGTAAACACAGCTGCAATGCGCATCAAATGCTAAATATTTGTGTACCTGCATTTCCTGTAATAAGTGAAATAATCTTAAATTGAACTGAATTGCAGAGTTTCCTAGATCTGGTGCTGATAAAGATCACACCTTTGCTATGTTCTCAGCTCGCTTAATTGGCCAAGGGAGCCGGCGTATGGCTTCCGGATCATGTGGCCAGCATGATTAAGCCACTTCTGGTGAACCAGAGCAGCACATGGAAACGCCTTCCTGCCAGAGTGGTACCTATTTATCTACTTGCACTGGTGTGCTTTCAAACTGCTAGGTTAGCAGGAGCAGGGACCAGGCAGCAGGAGCTCACCCTGTCACGGGGATTCAAACTGCCGACCTTCTTAACGGCAAGCCCTAGTTTCTGTGGTTTAACCCACAGTGCCATCTGCGTCCCTTAGTCAAAGCAGGTACCAATTCTGTAGTTCTTCCCCTCTTGCTTCCTTGTGCAGTTCATAAATTGGGGATAGATGAGTGGGTGCAACATATTTAAATTTTAATTCTCAGTTTTGGTGGTGAAGAACAGCTAGCACTCTGTGTTGCAAATTTGTGTAGATTTTAGAAAAAAATATATAAAGGGTGCTCCAGTGGCACCAAAGCTTTGGCCAATTCTGCACAATATTTCCAAATATGATTTTAAAGCAGCCTGTGTCTAAAATAATTGCTTACCAATGTTGAGCCAGTTTTGTGAGCCACTTGGGAATCTAATGAAAATCCATTTCAGATTTTACTTTGGAAGGATCTCTGATATGGAGAGTTGGTTGTGTTCTGTTCATTACACCAGATGGTGTCCCATTTGGTGATTGCTAGTTTATTTGCAGTGTGATATTTTGTTTCAAGGAAAGAGGGACAAGTTAAATCACTTATATGTGTGGCCCGTAATCTGCATGATCAAAAGTCCACTGAAGCTATCAGAAAGATTTGTTTTAACTTTGGCAATTGTTTAGTTAATACTGAACTTCTGAACTGCTGCAGGAAATAATCTAGTAAAAACTAATCCTAAAGTGATATTTATTTCAGGGAGATTTCTTGGCTGAAAGAAAATCATCTCTGCATGCCCCAAGAATTTAAAGTACCAAGGAATAAAACTGAGGGAACAATGGTTCCACGAGTCTCCTGTTATTTTTATGTTGCAAATGTTTGCATATCATAAAACCACATTTCATTTATGCATCACTAAAACAAGGGCTAAAAGCAGATATTATTCAATGATGATGATATACAGTATATTCAGTGATAAGGAGGGAAACGTGTCTTGGTGGTGCTTAAGAACTGAACAACATTATTGAGATGTTTTAACTTAGCTGTAGCTTTAGAATCGGCCTGGATTCATCTATGGATCTTTTAGGGAAAGCTGGGGCTAAAATGATAATATCTGTTTCAGGTAGGCACTAATAACCTATTACTGAAAGCAATTCCATTTCCGTATCCCTTTATTAACTGTATGGGACTACTGATTTAGGTCTATGTGGCACAATGTCAATGAATTATGATTAAAAAAACCACACCAGTATTTATTTTCTGTACCCACTCCTTAATAATGAAAAATTTTCAATAATAAATCTGGTGTGTGAGGAGTTCTCTCATGAAATCTGTAAGAAGTCAGCCATGGCTCCTTGTTAGAGTGCTGAAGGACATATCTCACCAAACAGTGACAGGTATAAACAGTTAATAGCTTACAATTGTATTTTAGATTGTGTTCAGTCCAAATATGTGGCAAATAACTAATGCCAAGTCTGTTTTGTTGGCATCAGTCCGCTCTGATGTTTCTTGAGTTCCCAGGGCGCACTCTGTGATCACTGGCAGCAGTAGCCATGGACAAAGAATGACATAGTTATTGTTATTGTTATACCCCACCTATCTGACAGGTTTGCCCCAGCCACTCAGGGCGGCTTCCAACAAAATATTTTAAAAAATGAAATATCAGACATGCTGTATTTCCCACATCATTCCATACTGCTTATCACCTCCATGGAGGAAGTAGGCAAGACTGAGCGCTCCAACCTGCTCTGCTCTTCTTCAATACTTCCCAAGTGCTCTGCAATTGTTCCTAGCACCTTGGAAATATCAGAGCAGATGGGAAGATTTCGCGCACCTGAGCACTCAGCAATCATCAGAGCAATTTGGAGGACTTGGTCCACCCACCTCCACCATGGAGGAGAGAAGTGGAAGGAAAGAGCAGCAGGGAACACATTATGTCTGTCTTTGTCCACTGTCGCCTCCACAGACAACACAATGAGTGTCTCTATGTTGAGCCGAGAATCATAGAATTGTAGAGTTGGAAGGGACCACAAGGACCATCTAGTTCAGCCCTCTGCAGTGCAGGAAACTTTTGCCCGATGTGGGGATCAAACCCAAGACCCTGAGATTTAAGAGCCTCATGCTCCACCAACTGAGCTGTTGCGAGCAGAAGGGGATGCGGTGCTAGGGGCAGGGGAATAATTCTGTGTGTGGTTGTTTGTCTATGTGTGATTGCGAATAACCTGTGTTGTGTATTAGGTGTTTGAAAAGTGTGTGATTGTGCGCCACCCACTTCGACTCAGCCCCCACCTTCTTTGGTATGTGACCCCACCCACTGTAGGAATGATTTTAACCACAGTAAATGTTAAAGCCCGGAGAATGTTCCTAACTTTGTTATAGATTGGAACCCAAAGTTCTAATATAGCTACTATATCATGTTTATTTGGAGTTTCAATGAAGCTTATCTATAAAACATATAGTAATGTATTTTAGAGACATCATATGCACTACCCATGCATTTCAGTAGTATTTCAGTCCTCCTAATAGTTTTTAGTTATATAAGGCAAACGCAAGTTCATTCACAGATCTATCATAAAATATATTTCGGTCTCACTTATTCACTATTGACTGTCAGAATGGTTAAGATGGTTCCATGACAGATTGAATACTGAAATAAGGAAAGAATGAAAATACAATATTTTGACCATGAAATCTGCCAGAAATAGCTGTCTGAACTCCAAGACCCACTTTATATGTTTAGCAGAATCACACCTTTTCTGGACACTTACAAGTTAGAGGCTGTATATTTGACTACTCTTGCTTTAAAAACTTTTTTCTGAATTAAAAACATGAACATATCAGAGTGAAAAGTTCAGCAGAGTACACATTCTATTCCACACACACACACACACACACACCCTCCACATTTGGAAAGGTGCTCTCTTTTCTTTAATTAGGAACATTTTCAAATAGGCAACCGTACCCCAACCCCCAGTTGTAATCTGAAGTAGTATAGTAAGTAGTATAGTCGGGAAACTTGATTTGCTGACTGTCAATTTTCTGAGGTATTTGCAGCCTTTAAAATTGCCTCGACCAACTCTTAAGGCAGAGGCAAGCAGCTGGAAGAGCAGCTTTCTCCAGTGCAGTGGTGCATATGTTTTATTAGGATTGAAACAGAAATGTTTCTTTTTTAAATAATTTTTATTAAGTTTTACATTTGAATTCAACACAATCATTATCACAGAAAGAAAAACATATGTGAATCCCATCTCCCCCCACCCCCGACTTTCCTCAACTTCCTCTTCTGGTTCTTTAAATATCAGTTTCTCCTGCTTGTTTTGTTCTACCTTAATTTTGTACTCTTTTAGCTAAACGTTATTGCATTCTTATCATTTTTATACCATATTTTCCCAAATTACATCTTACGTTTTATTATTTTCCCAGTTATTGCCTCTTAACTTTTATATTTGTTTTCTTAGTTGTAAGTGTTTAGAAGTGAGTCTACTTCTTTACACTGTTTCTGTAAGTACATCATAAACGGTTCCCAGTCTTTTTTGAAGTCTCTATTGTCCTTGTCTCTAAGTTTTCCATTGAGCTTCGCCATTTCAGCATATTTCATCAATTTTACTTGCAATTCTTCTTTCATTGGTATCTTGTTGTCTTTCCACTTTTGGGTTAGTAATATCTTAGCCGCTGTTGTGGCATACATAAATAGTTTCTTCCACTTTTTTGGCAAGTCTTGACCTGTAATGCCTAGCAGAAAAGCTGGTCTTTTGACAAAAGTTATCTTAAACATTTTTTCAGTTTCATTATAATCATTTCCCAATAACTTTTGATTACTTTACAGTTCCATCACATGTGATGAAACAGAAATGTTTCAATCCTGTTTCAGTGGTTCAAAAAACACAACTCCAACTGAAACAGGCAATTTGTGTTCAGGCATTAAAATTACATTATTTAAATGTTCAATTACAAAGATCCAAGCATGTGAACCATCCTTTCCTTTCCTTTCCTTTCCTTTCCTTTCCTTTCCTTTCCTTTCCTTTCCTTTCCTTTCCTTTTTTTTTTTTTTTTTTTTTTTTGCATTTTGCATTTTGCATTTTGCTCTGAGTATGTTCCCCCTATTGCTTTTATTTATAATGCTTGCTCCAGAAGACAGTGGGTGTCTCCTGCAGTCTGGTTTTGTATCTGTCATGAATTACCTTCGCAGAACACCCTGTCCTCCGTTTCTTATTTCTGCATGTTTACACCAGATGGGTCACACCCTGAGACTGTAGCCTTGACTTTCCTTGCAAGTGTAAAATTTAGTTTTTGATCTATATTTGTGTTCACACAGATGTGCTTCAGGCTACAGATTACATCTAATCAGCTGAAACTCAATAACATCTATTCCAGTTAATTATATTGGATTAGAATCCCCCATACCAACAAAATATTACCAATTAGCCTGTACAGTCGTACCTTGGAAGTCGAACAGAATCCGTTCCGGAAGTCCGTTCGACTTACAAAACGTTTGACTTCTAAAACACAGCTTCCGATTGGCTGCAGGAAGCTCTTGCAGCCAATTGGAAGCTGTGGAAGCCCCGTCAGATGTTTGGCTTCCAAAAGAATGTTCGAAAACCAGAACACTCTCTTCTGGTTTTCGATCCTTCAGGAGCCGGAACGTTCGACTTCCAAGGTGTTCGGGAGCTGAGGTACGACTGTTAATAAAAGGATGTATCCATGCCTATATGCAGTGCTTTTTTCTAAAAAAAATGTTTAGTGGTACTCTCATTACCCTACTCATTTTCTAATACTGCCCCTCAATGAGGCCAAAGTTAGGTTCATAAAATGTTTAGGGGTATGTGTCCCCCCCAGAAAAAAGCACTGCCTATATGTACAACAATAGTGGGCAGACTTCAGCTTGTCAGAACTACTTTTTAAAATAAAACCCCAAGATCTACCAACCACTGTTAGATATAAAAGAGAGAGAAGTAGAGAATAGGATGCCTCTGAATAATGTCTGTGCCTGGAACTTCATTTTAAATAGCACAACTGAACCGAGAGCACTTTCACTGGAAGTCCACTCCTGGTTAGTCGTCTTCATTTCAGCAGCCTAATTTAGGTATAAAAGGTTATTTTGTTATTACCGTTGTTAAACCAGTGGGAATCAGTAATGCATGTCAATCTGCTGACAGTCACTCAGAGATCTTTGAGTCTGCCCTGCGCAATTATACTTAATCCCATAGCTGAGTTTACCTTTAAAAACATAGGTCTTCATATAAGCATTCCACCCCTCATCCTATTTAACTGTTGTTATTTGTTACAGTCTAGATGCATTTACAATTGTATTGAACCCTAAATTTCCCAGGGAGATGCATTTTCCCATGTTATTCCATTCATAGAACTCTCTATACTTAATATAAAATTCTTGTCTTAGTCAGCTCTCTTATGTGTCCAGTCTTCTTTGCAACCCCAAACCTAGTCCCTGGCTCCATTGCTAACTCATCCATGCTGCTACTGAAACTTAATAACCCCACAATAGCATTAGCTTTTCCATTCAAAAAGGCCTACAATTAGTCATCAGTGTTACAGGACCTCCTCTTTAGCAGCTGCCATAAACACTGGTGAATTTCTGAGGCAAAAGGAAAGAGATGCAGAAGAGTGCCTTGCTGAATCACGTCAGAGCTCCATCTAATTCAGTCTCCAATAATGCCTTCCTATATAGCCCTAGGAAGCTCACAAGCAGCCTTTATCTGCTGTTTGGGAAGCAGCTATTGTCTATGTTTGGCTCTGATGTGCAATGTATACCGCTTCCAAACATTTGCATGGGTTGATAGAAGCCACAGCACAGCTTTGATGTGCTTGGTGCATTTCTCAGAACAGTGTTTAGTTGTTGAATCTGGCTGCATTTTAAGGAATTAAGCTTAATGTGGTTACTGGATCTACAGTGCCAGTGAGTGCCCTAGAGGTACCAGAAGTACTCAAAAAGTGAAGAAGCCAAGTAGTCTTTTTGCAGTATTGTTTATATTGCTCTGCTTTCTCAGTTCTGGAAAAGTTATGGAACATTGCTATGGATTTCCTTTTCTTTGGATGAGGGGTCACTGCAGACTTACAGGTTCATTTGTAATATCCACTTATTTCAAGCTGAGCAAATAGTAAGCCAATACCAGTTGAAATATTAGTCCCCAGAAGCTATGATGTCAGTAGCAATGGCAGAGAAATCCAAAGGTTTTAATATGCACTGTAGGGACATACTGCTACATATTACAGTGGTACCTCAGGTTAAGTACTTAATTCGTTCTGGAGGTCTGTTCTTAACCTGAAACTGTTCTTAACCTGAAGCACCACTTTAGCTAATGGGGCCTCCTGCTGCCGCCGCTCCGCTGGAGCCCGATTTCTGTTCTTATCCTGAAGCAAAGTTCTTAACCTGAAGCACTATTTCTGGGTTAGTGGAGTGTGTAACCTGAAGCGTATGTAACCCGAGGTACCACTGAACTATCTTTATTACAAATGTAGGACACAATCAGGATTCAGTTTGTCACTCTGCTGTAGACTGGCCATAGACGCTTAAGGTTTTACAAGAAATAACAACTTAACAACACTCCAGACAGTCTACATTCCCCTGCTCAGGAATACTACAGTCAATGAGCTGGTTTGCCAGATACCCCAGTCTGTCCAAAGGGAGGTAGGAAGAAGGACATGCAGCTGCTCTTCCCATCAGATGCATTGACCCGCGTTCAGTGCACTGTCCTCACCTCCGCCTGTACATGCAGGGATGGATTGTCTGATTGTCACATAATGTACACAACAATTACATTTTCCAAACTCAATTCAGGAAAACAATTTGTATATGCATAGGGAGCAGTCAGAAATTTTGTTCGTACCTCTGCAGAAAGGGAGCCAGACAAAATGGGAGTGGCATGCACATAATGTGCCCCAGAGAAGCTTTGTGTACTCACTCACCTCCACACATTCGGCCAGATCAGGGAAGAAAATATAATCCAAACTAGCCCAATTTATGTTTCCAAGACTCAGATACTTCCTATTTATATTGCCTTTCCCTATTTATATTGTTTAGGGTAACAGTGGCTCTTAACCTTCCGTTTGTAACTTTAGATAAAATTGGCTAGTTGGGTGGGTGGGGGGAACAGGCATGCTGCAAATTTTATCCTTATTTACCAATTTTCTTGGGTTGACTGTTTTTCTATCAGTCTCTTAATTATTAATGTAATTTTAGTGGGCAACTTAATAAATTGTTTACTTAGTTAATTCAGATAGCAATTTATATGATTATTGCCTGACTATAAAAGCTTTTTTAATAGAACGGGGGGGCTTTTGTATCCAGCAGAATAACAAGTTCTTTTATTATTCAAACACAGCTTACTTCTTGCTGTTTTCAATAAGATTTTTTAATAAATATGTAAATTTAAAAATTAATTTACTGCATATGTTTGGCAGCGTGATGTTTGAGCTGACAAAAGTTTGATGGATTGTAAAATTATCCCCCTAAAAATCATCAGTCATAGTAAACAGAATGTATCAACCTCTGGTAATTTTACAGCTTTTTCTTCATCTTATCTTCTGTTAGGAACTCACTTAAAATTGATTATAATGCACTATATTTCTGGAGCCATAATTCATTCATAGATTAATTAGATTTTAGGTTAATATCCTATCATAGTGTGGGATAAGAGCCAAGAGAATGTTTTCTGGTTGTTACAGAGCTGCAGTAGAGAAACCTTGATTACTGTTCCCGTGTGGTTTCAACTGCCAAGACTAATCACTAATCAAATTCAAACCACATAAAATGAAACATCCTTCATGCCATTTAGTTTTCTTTTACAGTACCATGAATTCTTCATTGACATAACTAGATAAGCTGGATTTTTATTTTTTATTTTTTTAAAAAGGGATGCAAGTGGTTTTCTACCATAGCATTAATTATTCCAGTTTCACACTTCTGCCCTGATCCACTCACCCATATGCTCATAGATGCACTTCTTCCTTGTTTTCTTTTAAAAAAATGCATGCAGGGTACCCATTCATTTCAATTGTGAAAGCTAATCCCTCTGTACAAAGGGATGTACTTACCCATGGCTTTCCATTGATGAAATGAATGAGAGAACTGTTTGAGGATGGGGTAGTCCGTATATAAATTTTACCTACTGTGCACAGAGTAAAATCCAAGAACAGTCTGCTAGAGCTGAACATTTATCAGTAGAAGTACATTTGTATTAGTTACTGTCATGTCCCCAATTCTGTATCACAGAACATAGCCAGAAGTGTGGATGACATAGTCTCTGTATAATAGTAACTGTACGTTTCTATGCAGTGGCACTTGTGAGAGGGGTGCAACAGCTGGTCTTAAAGAACAGGTAGAGTCACATAAGAGAAGATGGCCCTTCAAGTAGCTTGAATCCATACTGTTAAGGGCTTTATAAGCAAGAGCCTGCAGCTGATAAAGCAAGGGAGTCACATGATCCCAGCACCTTGCCCCCAGTTAAGATTATGGCGGCAGCATTCTCCACCAACTGAAGCCCCTGTGTTGTTTTAAAGGGCAATTCCTGCAAAGAGTCATCAGGTCAAGATGTGATGAATGCAAGCGAGAATACCAGAAACAGATACAACTGGGGCACTGAGCCTGGCCACAGTTGATGCATGGACACCTATCTAATTTCTGTGTTCTAAGAGTGGTACACAGAGGAAGAACAATAAAGCCCCCCCCCCCAAGCCAGATATGTGCATAACCAGATAAAGAACCCAATTAACACTCACCCCAGTGCACAAGGTGAGCAAATATTAAAAAGCAGAAAATAAGTCTGTATGGCGTGGAAAAATAGGTGAGTGCATTATAACTCATTTAAAAAATGATTATTATGCTTTTTAAAGATAAGTGAATTCTTGTAGATGACACACATGCTGAAATTAACATAACAAAATGAAAATCCATTTAAAATCCTGCAGAAAGCAGAAAAGAGTGTAGAGGGGAATTGTCTGTATAGCTTGTGGTGGCCCAGAAGTGGAGTACTGATCAGGGCAAAACATGGTGAGCAGGTGTGTACTAGAAATATATTTTTGCAGATGATATCAGCAAAAATCAGCTGCTCCAGATGTAGGTATGTATCATTTGAATTCTGCAAAGACAGTATAAAAAAGTGAAATTTCCAGCTTGCTTTCAGGGTTTTTGGCATTTTGCACTAAGTATGCAGGATTTGACAGCTGATGGCTTAGGCAGGTGTAGATTTTAATAGAGGCTGAGCCATTTGCCTTTTCAGTCTTTCAAAATTTGATCAGAGAGCCAAATACTGACTGAACACTGTTCCTTGTATTCTGGAAGAAGTGTTGCTCAGCCATCATCAGCAATTAGACTTCAGTCCCTCCCTCTGCTTTTTATCTAGCTGATTGTAAAGATCAGAGCACACCCCAGAGAGAAATATACAAATGGCAGCACTCACCCAGTGCAAGCCAGCTCATTGTTATTTTAAGCCACAATGCAGACCTACTAGGCAGCCTGCAGAGGCTCCTTTGGCATATTAATGCCAGGGTGGGTAAAAGACATTAACCCCTTTAAATGAAGCTCCTGCTGTGAGCACTATGAAAGGTAAAAAAAGAAAATAATGAATTTTTCATTGTCAAACTTTCCTTGTCTGAGCAGAGAGCAAGAATCCTGGAGCCAGCATATGTTTACAGTGGTACCTCTAGTTATGAATGCTTCTGGTTACAAATGCTTCAGGTTACGAGCTCCGCTAACCTGGAAGTAGCTGCTCCTGGTTGCAAACTTTGCTCCAGGATGCAAATGGAAAGGCTGGCCCCATTAGCGAAAGCGCGCCTCAGGATAAGAACAGTTTCAGCTTAAGAACGGACCTCCGGAACGAATTACATTCATTACCAGAGGTTCCACTGCATTACACATGAATAGTTGTGAATAGTAGAAGATTGAGAAGTGTGCACCATCTTCTCCAAAAATTCTCAAGCACTGCTGGAAAGGAAGTATCTTCCACTGGGGGAGCTAGAGCCAGAGATTTGCTTTCTTGTACTCCGTGGGACCTCTGGAGCCAAGTAACTCTACTTGCAGAGGCAGATTTAAGGGAACACAACCAGTTCATTCACATTGGGCATGGAGCCTCAGGGACACTATAGGGGGCGCTACAACTGTGATGTAGAAGGGAAGGCAAGAGGCAAGGGACACCAGATTTTGGCATCGCGCAGGGTGCTGCTGAAATTTTAGACTCCAAGGTCCATAACTCTATCTTGCTCCACCCTCAGTGTGATTGCACCACATATATATTTTCTGCCTGCAACCACGTATTTTGTGTGAGTCCCCCAGCTGAATTTCCCAACTTCTTCTTGCTTGTGTTCCCAGCTATGAATTGCCTTGTTATCTATCTTAGACATGATCATTTAGGCTGGATTCCGAGGAGTGACTGTTGCTTAGTCCACAAGCTTTTACAACTCTTGGTTTATTCCTGCAAATACTTTCTACCACCTTGGAGGCTCAAATTATACAGGAGAGGCTGAGAGTATATGACCACTCTCTCTTATAGTATGTTAACTACCGGTAAGTAATGTATAATGTTTTAGAGGCTTCTCTGACTCCTAACCTTTTTGGTGCCGCAATAGTTCAAGAGTTTGTGTTCCAATCTTGTATGCCAAGTTTCCTTTTCTTTCTCAGTCTTCAAGAAGAATATACTTGCTGCCCCTTGAAAATAGGTGGGGTTCATGGTGGCTTCCTGAACATACATATATATCAGCTTCCATTGAGATGTCAGTGCTCAAGGCAGGTATAGCATTGGACAGTGGTACCTCGGGTTAAGAACTTAATTCGTTCTGGAGGTCCGTTCTTAATCTGAAACTGTTCTTAACCTGAGGTACCACTTTAGCTAATGGGGCCTCCCGCTGCCACCTCACCGCCGCTGCACGATTTCTGTTCTCATCCTGAAGCAAAGTTCTTGACCCGAGGTACTATTTCTGGGTTAGCAGGGTCTGTAACCTGAAGCATCTGTAACCTGAAGCGTCTGTAACTCGAGGTACCACTGTATTTTACATTTGCATTTTCTGTTTGAAAATGGGAGCAGGGGTACACCAGTTCTATTTCTGCACACCGGGTGTTTGGAAATGAACCTCATTTTGCACAGGTGCATCTGCTTGGGAGAGGGGAATCTGTTGCTTCTGTATATGTAGTATTTCCTGAAATAGTTACAGGTAGCTAGCTGTGTTGGTATGCCGTAGTCGAAAAAAAAAAAAAAATCCTTCCAGTAGTGCCATAGAGACCAACTAAGTTAGTTATTGGTATGAACTTCCGTGTGCATGCTGAAGAAGTGTGCATGCACACGAAAGCTCATACCGATAACTAACTTAGTTGGTCTCTAAGGTGCTACTGGAAGGGTTTATTTTATTTTGTTTTGTTTTGTTTTGTTTTGTTTTGATTTCCTGAAATGTAATCCTTGTACCAGTTCCCCAAATGACTGTTGAAACTTTAACTTTCAAATGCAGATTTAGAGTTCCCTGGGGCCAACTGATGGAAAAGGAAAAGTTTCCAAAGACTGAGCTATTACATGGAGGGTTAGATATAGTTCTAGTAGAGTACACACCAATAGTTTATGTACTCCTTATTTTGATGCCTGGGGAGTAATTTAGTAGTGAAGATGGGAATGCAATATTTTTCCATTTACTTTAGAAGGAATATGTGGAGGAATAGACAGAAGGAATAGACGGAAAGAGTGGGTAAATGTTTTCCCACCATTTAGATGAAGCACCTCTTGAGAATAAGCTTTGTGGTATTCTACAGGAAATTCCTTCTCTCCTTCCTTATGTTCATCTCCCAGTAGACAAGCTGTACTTGAACTGAGCATTAGGAAAGGCATTTCCTTTCATGCATTAAAAAATGTGGCTTGTTTTTCACAACAGAAATAGTAGTTTCTCAACAGCTGGCTCAGGCCGCTGATCACTTGTGAAAACTGTCCCTTGAAAAATGAATGTTTCCACATTTGCTGCCTGCCCTTCCCACATCCCAACCTGCCCCTCCTCCACCTGCCCTAGTCTGGGTCAAATAATGAACTTTCCCTATTCATAGGTTGAGAATCTTAATTCATTTCCCGGAAGAGATGGTTGCTAGCATAAAAAATAAAATGTATATGGAGCGGGATGGAGGGTCCTTATGGTTGATGAAATAAATTGCCTTGCTCAGGAAGAACAGAATCCATGATACTACGTTCTGCCTTTATCGTTGGAGGCAATGTACCTCTGAATACCAGTTTCTGGCAATCGCAAATGGGTAGAGTGTCTCACTCCATGTGTCTGGAGTGACTATAGAGTGAGAGTCCTACTGCTCTTTAACTTAGTAGATGTGGCAGCAAATGGTGGTCAGATGGTAGTCAGGGTGTCCAGATAGGTTCATATGGAGAGAGGTGGTCCTTAAGCTATTGCAGCTATTCAGGTATTAAGGCCATTAAGGTATCAAGGAATAGGCTCTGTGCCCCTCAACTTGATGGTAGTTACAAAGACAAAGTGGGGAGTTGGGTGTGTAAGCTTAGAAGCTGGAAGCAGGAAGCTATGGTTGCCATATTTCAAAAAGTGAAAATCCAGACAGAAAAATTGTTGAGCTTTTTTTGTTGAGCTATTTTAAGGAAAATCACCAAAAACAACACGGCTGGCGTTCTGCCCCAGACACTACTCTACTTACAACAGCCAATTGCAGGCTATGTATGGGAAATTCCGGACATATGGCAATCCTAAAGAAGCAGGCTGGGAAGCCAGGCCGGGGGGGGGGGGTCCTGCAAGAATCCAAAGCTGTGGCTATGGGAGAAGCAAGACCCTCTTGGTTTGTGAATGCTGTGAACTCCTTCATAGTAGTCACAGAATATGTGTAAATAAACTGTATATATAATAAAGACACCACAGTCTCCGCTGTCCCGCATGCCAGGGGAAACACGAACCCTGAGTAAGCGCCTGGAACCCCTGGAATCCCATGCCTCCTGGAGATTGAGGTGGCTTACAACAATAGTTAAAACGTGGATTTGGGACCACCTGGTATAGCGATAGCCACCAACCATTCCCTTTAAAAGGAAATCAGATGAATTCATGGATGATAGGGCTACTAGCCACAAGGGCTGTTTTTCAAACACTGTAACATAGGACACTATCCAGCAAGGACTAAGCACTTTTAACAGCTCAGTTAGGTTCATGTTTACTTAGACGCAATCCCACTGTGTTCAGTGGGTCTTACTTTCAGGTAACTGTGTAGCCCCTCTGTCCCACAGATTCCTTAACTCTCCCCCGCACCTTCTTCCTGGAAGCCAATTGCTTGCTACAGTGCTATTTTCTTATATCCTATCAAAGCCAATAGTTTTAGCAGCCTAATTGTGGTGCAGTATTCCACACAAAAGAATGTGAAGCTTAATTTTGTATTAGTTGTACAAACTTATATTTTTGTTATGGTGAATCTTAAATGTGGATTAAACATAATTCTGATCATGTTATTTATTATTATTATTTATTGAATATATATACTGCCCTATACCTGGAGGTCTCAGGGCGGTTCACAGAATAAAATCAAAATATAAAACCACAAAATACATAATCAAAATAAAAACAACAACCCAATAAAACAAATAAAATATTTGCTTACCAGATAGTTACCTTAGGTGAGCTTCCCCCTCCCCCCAAAACGTTATCAGTTGTCTGACCCTATTATAGCAATTTTGTATTTAAATATGTGAGGCTTGTTCATTCAATACTTTCTTCCTTTTGTGTTATTCAGAGATACAAAGCATGGACAATTTTGGTTCTCCCTTTCACAGCTAGCTATTTGCTCATCAATAACCATTTTGTTCAGGCCAACAGGTGGGATCCATTCACACAGCTCATGCTAATGAATTGTTCTTTCCTCCCATACAATTTACTTACTTACAAAAAAAAATATCCTTTTTTTATATCTGCTTCCCAAATCCTTTCTGTAACTAAAATCTGAAATAAGGAAAGTTGTTCTCTCATACTTTGGTTAAGCGTAATGCCTATGTAGATTACTTTCTGCTAAGTGTATTTTGTTTTCTTATAAAAATGATGAACAGATCGATAATTTCACAAGCACTTCATATCAATGCAATTTTTCCATGAGGCAGAAAAGAGAGGGCCTCTCATTATTTATCCTGAGAATGTGATGGGGTTCCTTTGAGAAGGTCATTGTCTGCTTCAGCAAAATAATCATGGGATTTCTGTTCAAGCAGGAAAGAGAAAAATGATTCATTATTTCAAAAAATTATTTTACTGCCAGTCTAGAAAATAGATGAAAGCTTCTCACAATATATGAGGGAGAGAAAGGCTTTACTTATTATTTAAGGTTACGCTTTAAAGGGGGGAAAGGTTCAAACGTTACATTTTTAGCTTAGCTGTAATATAACAGAGGTCATGCAGTTACAGCATTCACCTTTGTAGTTTTCAGGAGGTGATTTTACAACTATTTTCACTGTGGAGCTTTACTTATCCACATACACTTTCTTTCATTTGGCTAAATGAGATCTGGGGACTCTACTCCACTCTGTTGAAAAACTATTTTTGAGAGTTGGCATCAAATTTTGCCTAAAGTGAAATTTGGGGGCCAGTGTGGAAGTTTTCACTGGGAAAAAACTTCTGAAGAATTAGGAGGAAAGCATAAACTGGCAAAGGATTCCATCCAAACTTGTCTGTAAACTCAATTTCACCTTCCTCTCTTCCCTTGCTTTCTCTCAGAATCTGTTCTGGGCGGGTGGGGGGACGACTCTTGATTGTGTCCAGACTTGCACTCAAGATACCTTTAACTTTTCTGTCATTCCTCACTGTTCTTCCATGTCCCGGTATTTATTGGCACGTGGTTCTGGTTCATGCACACTTCCACCTGGAATGGAATGTTTAGATTTAAAATTATTTCCCTCCCTAAAAATAATGTTGAATTTGTACATTTACATACATGCATATTCTAAAGAGTGTAAGCCAAGGTTTATACCTTTTGGTGGGTTGTAACCAAAGTTCCATGCACTTGCTTCCTCTGGTACAATGGAACTTTTCTTTCCTCTCCTTCTTCCATGAGTTCTCAAAATGTGCTCCAAACAGTCTCCCAAATGTCCAGAGAGGGGGTTGGGGCTGGGGACAGGAGAGGAAGGAGAAGTTCTGTTGCATGCAGGTTTATTGGGTTACTGCTTTTGGTTTGATTTTATATGTTTATATGTTGTGAACCGCCCTGAGACCTCCGGGTATAGGGCGGTGTATAAGTATAATGATGATAAATAATAATAATGACGATGCAGGTACAGTGCAACAGCAGAGCTGCAATCTTGGATACCCAGTATAATTACTGTTCAACAGCTAATTGCTGAAGTGCTATACTGTATAAATATTTTTATTACTGGAAGTGTTGACAATGTTAGTTTATTGCCGCACAACAACGTTTTGTAGCTCCTTAACGACTAAAAAGCTGTGGCACGAAAGCTTCATGGTCCAGAGATACACCAAAGTAGGCAGGTATATACTGTAATATGACTATAAAGAGAAGAGGAAAGTTTTTGTTACCAAGTGAAAAGAAAGGAGGAAATGAATGGCATCTAGGCAGAGACAGGTGAATACAGAATTACTTGTTCAAATCTGCAACATGGATATGATCCATTCCCAAATAGAAACTTCGGATGATGAACAGGTATAGCCAACAGTGCCCTTCTGCATTTGTTAGCTACCATCTGTTACCTAGTGGGAGGTAAAAGCAGCTGAGAAGGATGTTTTGCAACAGAAAAACAGCCAGAGCAGAAATATTTAATAAGCTCCTCTCCCCTGCATTGGTTTTCCACTTCTAACTGATGCTTCAGCAGCTGGGGGTTTTTTTAATAATAAAAAGAACTGCACATAACATATAGCCACACTCTTTACTTCCGTGGTAAGCTAGGAATATCTAGGATCAGCTCAAACCAAATCCCACCATGTCAAATTTGCTAATGAAGTTCAGTGAGAGAGCTTCACAGTTGAATCTCCCTTTGAAACTTATTTGTTAGAGCCGCAGTGAGCTTAAAGCCTGTTTCTGGATGTTCTAGGGGTCAAAATGCTCCCTCAGTGCTTTGAGCACTCTCCTTTTTTAAAAAAAAAACAAACAAACCCCATCTAAGTTGTATCCATTTGCCCTCTTGTGCAGACTGACCTGTTTGGACTATGTAAATGGCAGAAGGGCACTGCTGGTCATGTTTATTCATTAGCAGCTGCTGGTGGTTGGGACTGGTCCACATCCATATCCATATCAGTGATGGGATTATATTCATTTTAGGGCATTCTGTATTCGTTTGTGCTCTACATAGCACTGTGACACAGATACACACATGCTATTCCTTGCATTGTTTGACCATTTGACCCCATTTTAGGGAGAGAGACATTTCCAGTTTTATGTAAGCTCTGTTCCAACTTATAAATGAATTTGCACAGGTTGAGAATCCATATGTTGGGGTACGGCCTGCAACAGCCCTGTCGCTGACTGCATGCCCAGCTATATCCACCCTTCCTAATTTTTGGAAAGCCTCTGACTTCTGGACTTGAGAAGAACCCATTTTAGCTCTGGCAAAAAGGAACCATCCAATAAAATTAACAAAATGCTAATTTTGACAGGGTTTGTGGTGGCAACGCAGAAAGTGACTCTGATAGTGGAAAGGAGGGGGCATAATAAGATGCAGGAAAAAGAAACTGTAGGAATGTTTCTCTTCCCCTCCTTTGTAAAGTAATAGCTTTCATATGAAAGAAGAAATAAAAATCTGGAAGCAGTGCACTGAAGATCAGCTAAGGCTGTGTTACCAGGTTAAAATACAACAAGGTTGTACTTTTCCCCAATTTGGATAGCAGCTGGTTAGGGGGAAAACACATTAAAATGCAGCATTTCATTAGAAATGACAGGCTAGATATGCATCGTGGCTAATGTTGTATGTACACCACTTCCCAAACCAGCAGTGAGAGTACACAGGATGCAGAGTAAACAGGAGTGTGTACACTGTTGGGATACTGCCAGGGAGACAAAGGCCATCATGCCCCCACACCGATGCCAGATGATCCATCGATCTCCCATAGATACAGTATCAGTCAATTAGCGACACGAAGCCTCGGAAATAGCTTTCCACATTCCAGAGCTGATGCACGTTCTTATCAGCAGAGTTCGCACAGCGAAAGATGCACTCAGGAGAGCATATTTACAACTTTATTCAGCGTTGGTCAGAACAAAGA
This sequence comes from Podarcis erhardii, assembly GCF_964252035.2. Taxonomy (NCBI): domain Eukaryota; kingdom Metazoa; phylum Chordata; class Lepidosauria; order Squamata; family Lacertidae; genus Podarcis; species Podarcis erhardii. The sequence goes on along the minus strand of NC_138497.1, from coordinate 97,695,577 downwards.
GAAAACATGACTGCCTACGTTGATGTCTCAGGCACAGAGAGAGAAACGAAAGCAATAGACAAACAGAAACATCCTGTGAACAGGAAATACGCAGGCTGTGACACAAACATCCTGCTCCCTTTTAAGGTGGAACGGAAATATCCTAACATCCACGGCCTCAGGCTGCCAACCCTGTGCCCACTTATCTGGGATAAGCCCAGTTTAACTATATAAGGCTTCTTTCTGAATAGACATACCTAGGAATGTGCGATAATGATGGCAGTCACAGGAAGCCGTATGGGTATCTCATTCTATTCATGTGATTTTTGGCACCAAAGGGCACACACAAAATACTGTTCCTTTGGATGTACTGTATATTTGGTTTTCAGCAGATAGAAAACTGCTGATTCCAGCTTGAAAACTAAATGAACCTTTTTATAAAACAAATTTCTTGGGCACACACAAACTTTCAAGTTTATGAATAAAGGACTGACTAATTTATCACCAGTTACATTAGTGGAGTAAGTACTCTGATTTGTATTATTGTATGATTCAGCTCCACTGTTTTCAAGGAACTTGTTAACAATAGAAAATTTGAATTAAAAAAAAGGGGGAGCCACAGAATGTTAATAGCATGCACTATGATGTTTTTATGTAATTTACTCAATAGTCCATTAGTTACTTTATATCATAAATATAAAGTACCTTCAGTGATTTCTAAGACATCTAGCTCTGATTAAATGTGAAATTTAACATGATAAATAGTATAGATTATTGGATCAATATGACCTTGGATAAGCAAAGGCAGAGTAACTTGCAGATTTAAACATGCGAAAAGCTTGAAAACTATTCCACTTCATAGCAACATTTTTATTTTTCTTTTAAATCAGCATACTTGCTACTTCTGATCAGGGATTAGGTGTGAAATGAAAGACCTTGAGTTATGCAATTAGGTATTGATTTTGTTGATCTATATTTAATTCTCATAGCAATTTGGCGGCTTACAATATAAAAACACAAAAATACACACCATACCTATCTTCCTTCCCTGCACCCTTTTTACTGCTCCCACTCTGTTGCTGGGCATGCCTTACAGACAATTTTCTCTCCACTCGCCTGTCACAATCTTTCAGACTTATCACAGATGGCTTCTAAATTAATCCATGACAGCAGGATCAAATGGCAGTGGATATGGAGAAGGACATCTATGCTGGATGGCTCAGTTATGAACTCCCATAACTGAACCTGAGTTGTTATTGGAAGCATTGAAGAACCTTAAATTTAAATGTTCCTGAGCCTGAGTTGCATTAAAGATTTTTCGATATTGGCTGCCTTCTCTTTGTGGCCAAGTCTAAACTTTAGATTGGGTGTGACACCTGTTGTAGTTCTTCACATTTTCATCTTTATATTTTTGGAGCCTGATCCTTCAGTCTGCTCGGGCTGCTTTGCCCATTTCCCCACCCAGATAGCTCTTAGGCACATGGACATGGCTTTGTAGCAAAACAACTCTTATTTACAATGGGAGATCTGCTCACCTCCAATTCTCCAATGTACCCATCTCTGTCACCTCCATAAACTTGAGGCTGAGCTCACTCAGGTATCTGGAACAGATTTTGCCGTTTGTGTGTCTGTTTAATAGTACAGCATAATATACCCAATTCCTAGTAATTGAGAGTGTATAACAAGTCAACATAAATACATTTTCATTGAAGTAGAAGAATTGCCATAGTGGATTGACAGGTGTGTTCTGCATTTTATTATTTATTTGTTCTTACAACATGTAGCATGTTAAGCCTTTTTGTTTGTTTCTGGAATCCAGTATACCCAAAACGATATGTAATCATTACTTTGGTGATTAAGTTTTAATTAAATCTTTAATGATGCAGCATGGTTTAATTAAATCTTTAATGAAGCAGCATGTGTGTGTGTGTGCAGACATGTATATATGTGCAAACATAATTGTGAATCATCAGGAAATCGCATCGAAAATCAGCTAAGAAGTAGTGGTGGCACTTTGTTCTCTTGTGGTTTTTTTGCTTGTTCTCCCCTTTCCTTTGTGATGATGATGTGAATACTTGGCAGGTAAACTAAGTATCTGGAGGAGTTAGTCAGGGTTCATCAGGCAAGCTTCTGATAGCAATGATTTTCAGTCACTTGTGTAGGCCAGATTTTATCTGAACCAGTGACCTAGAGGTTAAAGGCTTCATATACTATTACCAAATCCCTGAGCCATCCAATTCCCCAGGATACAATATATATCTGATATCCTGCAGAATGGCCCTTATCAGCAAGAAAAGGTACTGATTCACACTAAAAGTGCATTAGTAAAAGAATGATTTAAACATGAGCAGAGGTTTTGAGCTTCCTAGTGGCTGAAATCAGTAGTGGATTTAGAAGCACTGTAGTGGTGGGTAAATCTGCACCATCTATCTCTCCATTGTGTAACTGGATGCTTATAATGTCAGTTCCTTTGTTTTCTTTCTTTTACATGTTATGCCAAAGCTGTTCTTTAAAATCTTTGGAAGCATTTCTGCATTTTTTATTTAGGGTAGTCCCAAACCTGTATATATCTTTGGTATTAGTGGAAAGATTTACATGTTCCTAAAGTATAAGAGATAATCATCATCATCATCATCATCATCGTAGTAATAGCCAAATTTATATCAGCCACACTACATCTTGGTCATTTTGCTAACTGATAACAAAAAAACCCAAACCTGATAAAAAGTTGGAATAGAAAGTAATCAAAATAAGGACCGAATTGAGCAGATGTGATGGTTTCTTGCCATCCATTTGGCAATCCTTACCTTATTCCATTAACATGAGAGAAGAACAGTTCATTTTCATAAGTTTTGTTCAGACACATTTATTTCAGAAGGAAGCTAAGATATAATTGAGTTTATTTTTAGGCTTACAATTAATTGCACACACTTTTGTAATGATTTGCCCATGTGCATTAAGTATTATATTACATAACTTCTTATCCCAGAGACAGCAGGATGCAGGTGTTAATCTATTTTGCAAATAAAGTTTTGAAGATTAAACTAAGGGCCATTCTGAGCATGGGGGGAGAGGTGAGTGTCTTCATATTCATTGGTCTACCAAACTCATCGTGAGCATTTTTTCATAGCCTGACTTTAAATGGTAATTGAAATTTTTCTCTTCAGTAAAAATAAATAAAATCCAAAAATTAAAAAAGGCTTATTTTTAATAGTTTACATGAGTATTTGTTCAAAGAGCAATAGCACACTACCAAACATCTTCCAGCACAGCCATTACCTTACTGTAGTATAATAAAATACTGTTAATTAAACAAAAGCAAAACCAGATTCTCTTCCACCGTTGATGATCAGTTAAAGAACCTTTCACACATGGTGGTTTCATAATTGTTGGAAGCTGCACAGAGTGGCTGGGGCAACCCAGTCAGATGGGTGGTCTATAAATAATTAATTGTTACTGTTATTGTGCCATTGATGGCTAACTTCCCAGGTGTTGTTGGGCTGTATCTTCCATTGTTCCTGACCACTGATCATCCTCGCTGGAACGGATGGCATCTAGAGTCCAGCAACATCTGGAGATCATGGTAGTGAATAGATTTTTGCTTACGCACATGGACTTCCCCTCTCTGCTACTCCATGTGTGTACACTGCGCCCCTCCCAAATCTGCTCCAGAGGATAAACAGTTTTAGAGGGCACCTGGGAGGATTCCAGTGCACAAGCAGAAATCCTTCCTCTAACCTTCCAGATGTTTCTGAAACTTCCAGCGCCGAGGGCCTTCTGGTGGTTCCCTCATTGCGAGAAGCAAAGCTACAGGGAACCAGGCAGAGGGCCTTCTCGGTAGTGGCGCCTGCCCTGTGGAACGCCCTCCCATCAGATGTCAAAGCGATAAACAACTACCCAACATTCAGAAGACATCTTAAGGCAGCCCTGTTCAGGGAAGTTTTTAATGTGTGATATTTTAGTGTATTTTTGGTTTCTGTGGAAGCCGCCCAGAGTGGCTGGGGAAACCCAGCCAGATGGGTACAAATAAATTATTATTATTATTATTATTATTATTATTATTATTATTATTATTCCATCAGCCCCAGCATGGGACTCATAGTGACATACCACACAATGATCTTCATGAGAAAAAGGACTGCAACACAGATTTCTATACCACTAAACAGCCTTGTATGAATTATTAATAATTACAATATTTTTCTTGAGATTTTCTTTTTCTTGGCTGTGTTAAATGTATTCAGAACAGAGCTGTGTAGCTGAAAATGAATGAAAAATTATGGAATGTCTCCCCCGTACTGTGGTTTAGCATTTTGCAACCAAGACCATATGATAATGCTTAAGTTCCAAAACACAAACCTAGTTGTACAACAAAGGCTCTTGTAGCAGTGCCAAGAACAACGTTAGTTCCATTTCAGAAAAAAGGATTTTGGAGCAACTCTAGTGGTTCCACAACACAAAATTGCCAATACCCTGTTAGTATATTGTCCATGCTAACAAGGTGTGGAAGGCAGGACACAATAGGGCCACAGGTAGTTTGTCTGCTTTGCAGGCCATTTGGGGGATACTGAATTTTGGTGTTTCGTGTTTGACAGTGAAAGTGATTTTGTAGCATCAAGCTGACAATAACCCAGTGGCCTATATGACTGAGATGCAAAAATCAAACTAGTCTCTCTCTCTCTCTCTCTCTCTCTCTCTCTCTCTCTCTCTCCCCCCCCCCCCCTCCCTCTCCCTCTCCCTCTCCCTCTCTCCCTCTCCCTCTCCCTCTCTCTCTCTGGCTCCAAAGGGCTGTGTATTTTCCAGCTCTCCAGCTACATCCCTGCACTGACCAACCCCAAAATTAGCATTCCTGACAGGCCATGTCTGTAGCTGGCTTTATATGGCATGGGGAGGAGGGATGCAGTCAGAGGGGAGATGGACAGCCCCATACCCTGCAAATGTGCAGAACTGCTTTCAACACGTGCATGGGGCCCTTAGGATTCAGACCAGTAGAATACTAATAGAACTAGAATACCTAATCCTACATTTGACATGATCCAAAGCATTACATATGCAGAAGTGCTCCATTTTCTTCCACAAAAATACATGTTTCTCATGAATACATGAGCATACTCCCTTACACACAGTTTATTCAGCTCATGCATGAGCATATGTCTTTGCTGGGACATGGCTGCCACTTGGAGACCCAGTGACTTTAGTGGTTTTTTCCATGAATTACTGGGTGGTTTGAATCAATAAATGTAAGGCTTACGTTTCAGCTGCCTTATCTCATTCTTGTAATGGAATAAGATAGTGCAGATGTTATAGTCTGATTGTGGAAATGGTAGTGTAATTCAGTAGCAGCGAACACAGACCCATCACCCTGGCTACTTATGCTTTTTGAAAATGACTTGCACAATTTGTACTTGGGCTTAAAGCATTTTTTAAAAATCAAATTAACCAGGCCTAGCTGGTTATGGGTTGGGCTTCAACTGTAACAATTAGCATTGTGGCTTAATTTTTTTTGCAAAAATGGGCACACATAACATGGACCTAAACAGAACCCTAAGTTCTTCAGAGTCAAACATCCTCATCTTATGTTGCTCTTACGTTGCAATATCTTTTTTTCCTTTGGTAGTCTGTATTGTATTCTTGATATTTCTGAATGACCACTAAATCAGCCACTTCACTTGCCAACTAGACATAAAGTAAAAATGTTTGTTCTTGGACTGCCAATAATTTATTGATCCATTTATTTCTGCTTGGAACTAATACTGAAAATGAAGAATGATTGTGACTTTAGCACACCTCATTTAACAATGGATACTGCAAAAACCTTAGATATTGGTAAAGCCCCTAATGCATTCAGTATTTTCATGTATTTCTTTAATGATATTATTGAGAAGAGATGGGTTTTTTGTTTTTTTAAGAAACCAGCTGTGTGTGAAAACCAGGTCATTTTTATATTGAACCTCTCCCTAAAACAGCTGATTAAAAGTGTTCTTCAAGCAGAGATAAAATTGGTATTGTACAATCCAGTTGTGTGTTTTTTTAAAAAATAATAATAATATGCTGATACATTGTCCAGTGCTTCATTTTATGTAGTTTTGTCAGATTACAACACTTCTCCAAGTAGACATAGCCAATATCTGATTGATTCTGGCCTGAGGGGATTGGACCAGCTCAGTGTAATTTCCTCTCCTGTTGCTTTCATTTCTGTTGGAAAGGTTTTTTAGTTCATGAAAATCAATACACATGCAAAATGTGAAGTTCTTTCCTAGTAAATTTAATTAATGTCTGCATTATACAGATTTATTTTAGTAAATATATATCCAATAGACATTGGGATACTTTCCCTCAGATTCCAGGTTCCTTACTAAAGTTCCAAATACTCAGCCTGTTAAAACAGGTGGTATATTCATCTATAGATTAATTGGATAGCAGAAGTTGCTTCTTTTCCTCTGACACCGGTTAGGTATAGGCCACGCCATTCCATACACGTTTAAATATTTTGTACTCCAGCATTTCTCTCTCAAAGTACAGTGGTACCTCGGGTTACATACGCTTCAGGTTACATACGCTTCAGGTTACAGACTCTGCCAACCCAGAAATAGTACCTCAGGTTAAGAACTTTGCTTCAAGATGAGAACAGAAATCGTGCTCCGGCGGCGCGGCAGCAGCAGGAGGCCCCATTAGCTAAAGTGGTGCTTCAGGTTAAGAACAGTTTCAGGTTAAGAACAGACCTCCAGAACGAATTAAGTACTTAACCTGAGGTACCACTGTAATGCATAGTTTTTATATCTGATTTACACTACTGACAACAAAATCTGACAACAAAAACATGTTCCAGTGAGATCAGGTACATGTATACACTGCAGACATTACCTGCAGTCTTGTAGTCCCTGGGAAGGCACTCCAGTGGCCATTGGGTGTTTTGGACAGTATCCTCCAAGGATGGAGAGGGAGACCCAGTGTTGTAGGGCCCCCACCTGCTGCTACAGAAATGCTCCTGGTTCTTGCCTCACTGATGGCTGATAGAGGCAGAAAGTGGGTATACCTGGGCAGTTTAGGGGCTTTTGGAGTTCACCAACATGCCCCCAAGCCAAGGAGACAACTACACCTGCCTTGAAGCTGATAGAGTGTTGGATGGAGGAGGCAGGGAGGGCCTAGGAAATGATGGGGGGGGGGACACCTTTGATTTCACTATTCTTTCTTTTGTGACCCTGACAAGTTAGGTGCACTTTGGATTTATTGAAATAAGTGAGACATGAACATTTGTCTGTATACAAAAGTTCCACTGATTTTGATAGAACTTAACCATGCCTGTCTTGTCTTCTGCTTTCACCTAATATTTGCACTGTTACTGGGTCTCAGAATAGGAGTGCACTCACTGGAGTCCAAATGAAATAATAGCGCCAGCTACTTTGACAAATAGCGAGTTGTCCTTAAATAATGATTCCTGAAAAAGGATGGGAAATGTAAATTACTCTGGAGATGCTGGAGATATTTTACACATACAGATTCCAAAATCAGCTGCTTAAAATGTAAATGGCACTTAACTGTTTTGCAAATTGAGTCCTATTTGTCTCAGCAGAATCATTAAAGCTATGATTTATCCCAAAATGAACTTTATTCTTGGATTTAATTATTATGGAGGATTAAGCCCCAAAGCATTTAACTATCTATTTCTTTTCTGCTGTGAACTTTGGACAGGCAGTAATGGACTATTTACAATTTTGATAACTATTTTTGTTTTTGGAGAAGAGTATGTTTCTAATTCTGACTTCCTCTCCTCTTAAATTGTTACAGAAATTGAAGCAACCTGAAGAAGCAAAGGAAGATTCTGAAAAGGGGTTATCTAAAATTTCCCTGGAGTCTCTCAATAAATTTAACAGCAGCAGAAGCATTTTATTGGAAAAGGAGAGCAAGGTTGAAGGGCAAGGAGAAGAAAATGGGAAGAATGAAGAAGTTTCTCTAAATAGTTCTGATAGGCATGATATAGACCACTTGGAGTCCTTGAGTGATTCTTTATATGATAGCTTCTCATCCTGTGCAAGCCAAGGCTCAAATGATGTATAAAGAGGACACTCGACATGGGTGGCCACTGAGTGGAGCACTTAATGAACAGAAGGACTATAAATAAATAAGAGCTGTTGAAAATATTCAAAGTAAGTTGCTAAGACTCATGATAGGATATATCCAGATATATTCATATAGAGCAATAACGAAGAAAAATCTGCATTATAACAAAAAGACTGAAAGTTTGACAGTACAACACAGTTGTTACTAAAAAGAAATAGTCTTAATTTTGCACTTTTATGAATTATTGTACAGAAGTTGTAAAAAATGTTTTGGGGAAGAGAAATAAAATTATATTTGTAGAAAAACATGACAGCAATAAATACTAATTGGTGCCATGCTCCTGAAATAGCAGGCTACTAACTTTAAACACTGATGTTAATATTAACAAAGTTAGTATTTTTTTTTGTAAAATAAAGATTTATGAACGTTCTAGTCTTAAAACTGTATGTAGAAACACTGCTTTATCGCAAAATTGAACTTGCCAAATGGTCTATAATGAATCACCTTGAACCACATTGTACAACATACGTTTTTTTAAAATGCATATATTTGTGCAATTTTGAAAAGATTCTCTATCAACTTGCATATTTCTCTTAATGCCATTTGGTGAAATCATCCGAGATACCCTCCTTCCCTATAATCTGTAGCCTTATACCATGAATACATGTTGTGTTGATTTAACTTTGATATGATTTCATATTAATTCTGTTAATTCGGGAATCATGGACTATAATGCAATTGATTTAGATTTGTATTCAACAATTTAAATTTTTTTAATCAAGAAAAAGATTGGTGCCAGCAAACAAATTATGGGGGGTGGGGGTTTCCTACAGAGACTCTTTATATGTAAGGGAGAAGTCTATTTCAAAGGTGGAGCGTATTTTTTTTAGATGTGGAATATTTATAACAACTTTTGTACAGCAGCCTGTAAGCTAGCTATATTTACAATACTTCCTAACCCGTTTACTATGTTTGTAGCATAAGCCTGTTGATTTCCACCCACTATGTTGTACTATCAGTGTTACTTGGTTAATACTTTCGAGCAATGTTACATTTCATGTTGTTTTAAATAATGTTGGGGTAGAGTTTGGTTGTTTCTGATTTTTATGAAATTTCCTTTGAAGTTTATTTCTGAATAAAAGTCATATCATATATGGTTATCCAAACAATGATATTACATACACATCAACAGATGTTCTGACAGTGGTAAGGGTTGATTTGAAGCAGGCATTTAAAATCTACCTGGAAATTGATAGTTAAAACTACCTTTATATGTAAATATAAAGAAGCAATATTTATAGACAAGAGGACCAACTGCAACAAAATACACAGCTGTATACTAATGATTCTCCAGCCATTTCCCTTCTCAAACCAAGCTTGCCTGGTATGCTTCTCTGCTAATGTATGTGCAGATAGGATGCAAAATCAGTCAAATGAATTTTCTACATGGCAACTAAGAAGTAATTTAAGCTTAATTCAAACCTCTCTAGCGATTTCTCTCTAGCTCTCATTCTCCCTCTCTCTCTGAGAAAAGATTGGGTGAATGATGAAAAGCAAAGAAAGGTCTCTGAGAATGAGGCTGGAAAAAGCCATCAGAGGCGGGTGCAAGTGGTAATGGAACAGCTTTAGACACATAATCTTATGGGAGATAAACTGCTCCAGCAACAAAGTGAAGCCCCCACAGAACTGCAGGCATGGAGATAAATGGGACAGTGGTCTGAGCCCTGATAAAAAAAAGAAGGCTGCCTGTTTATAAGACACGTGCGTTATTTTTATTTTATTTTTTACGTCCTTTGTGTCACTGGCATGAAGCATGGTGAAGCCTAAGCTTCGGTTACCAGTCAGAGTGAGTCCCACTGAGCTCCATCAAGCTCGCTTCTTCTTGGACGTGTATAGAATTTCCCTGAATAGTCCCCAATTGCCAAGAAACGACGCCCAGGACCTCACTTCAAAATTTTTAAATTTTTTTTGGTAAATCCTCGAAGGCGAGAAGCGATCCCCGACTGCCGCCCCCTCTGCAACACTAAGGTAAGGCATGAGAGATGCTTTAACTCTTCTTTCGCCAACCTGGCGCCCCCTCCAGTTGTATTGGATTACAACTCCCGACTGCCCCAGTCAGCGTTGTAGTCCAAAACATCCGGAGGGCACCGGGTTGGCGAAGGCTGTTTTTATTTCAGGCGCCGCCATAATGTTATCAAGCTTAAACTTCTGTGAAGGATAAGCTGCCTGCCGGTCCCCCTTTCCCATTTGCTGCCTGTCTGGCTCATTTTTCTCAGGTTGGAAGAGGCTGCGCGGGCTGTAGAAGGCGCTTTTCAGCGAGTCAAGCGCGCGCGCGCGCGCGCACACACACACACACACGCTCCGAGCCGTGGCGAAGGCAGCGGGTGAGGTTTCGCGCCTTTGGAGCACAGCAGCGCGCGAGAGCGGCGCGCTCCGAAGGGCCGCTCGGCACGTTGTTTTCCCACAGAACGAAGCGCTTTCCCGGTGCTCAGCAGCACTTGGCTGAAAACGCTGAAGGGCGTGCGTTCTCCGTTCCCTAAGACCCTCTTCGCGCGGGAGGAAGCGCTGCCTTCCTCGCGCCTCGTCCTTCGTTTTTCCCGCCAAAAAGATGAGCGAGCGAGGGGGGCGGCGGCTCGAGCGCGGCGGTGCGTGCCTGAGCGCGCGCCCTTTTGACCACCTAATCCTACTACACGCACACACGCTTGCGCAAAGCATTCCCTCATTTAAGCTCGCCTATTTTTGTTGTTTGGTCAGAGCGCATTGGCGCCTCCTCACTACGGCACAGCGTCACTTCCTCCCCGTTGCCTCGGAATAGCGTGAGTTGTTTGGTGGACACTGTTAGTGTACAGTCGTCATACATATTTTTTTTTTAAGTGCCCGAGAAAAGAGGCTGCCCACGCATGCTTCTGAATGCATGCGGGAGGCGCGCAAAACGTTAACCCACGCACCCTGTTGATTCACCCACTGTTACTAGACAGAGTTCAGAACAGGGATGGGCAACCCGATGTGTTTGGACTCCTAGTCCCATGAGCCCCAGTCCGCCTGGTCAGTGGCCAGGAATGGTGGCAGTTGTGCTTCACCCGTATCTGGAGGACCAGAAGTTCCCCATCTCTGCTTCAGGAACACGTATCCAGGGAATAAAAAGCAGTAACAGATGCTTTTCTCTGACTTGTGCAAACAAGTATTAAATGTTTGCGTATCGCTCTCAAGTATTCAAAGCGCTTCACGCTTTGCGACCCTTACAATAATCCTATATGGCAAGTAATTGTTATCCCCCGTGTTGCATGTGGGGAAACTGCTTAGGTTAAACTTAGCATAAATTCAGAGCAGACACAAGATTTGAACACTGACTTCCTGGTTCAAAACTTGACAGCCACTATGCAAGTAAACGCATAACGTAGCCTTCAGCAACTGCTCAGGCTGCCCTCTTCGTGCGGGGGGGGGGGGGGACACCTTAGGTGAGCATTTCGTGGTGCATCCACACCATAAGGATGCACGCGCGAATTTAGCAGTCTGGCACAGAATGGGGGCGTTTTACAACTCATCCCTCTTTCGTTTTCTTAAAAGTCCGTTTCTAGTCCTCAAGGGTGTCGGGTATGTTCTCTCTCGAAAGTACAGAAATACTTTTGGCCGGGAGACGACTTGGCGCATCCGCTCGGCCTCCCGCGAGAGCACCCTTCACCTTCTTCTCTGCAGTCAGTTCAGCAAGCTGCCGCCTCAAATGCTGCCAAAGCGCCACATGAAAGACAGGAGAACATAAACACCAAGCACATCCCTCTCCAATGGAGGAGATGAGTGTGTGCCGGTGTGCACGCCTATAGTGTGACCTGTGCGATCATGACATCTGAGGTATTAGCCTACTGCCCTTAGACACCCCCCCCCCCCAACCCATCGCCAGCAACCTCAAGCTGCTCCTCAAGCTGTTCTCCACCTGCTCCACAACATGAGCCGGCCCGGCGGTCCCTGCACCAGGTTGACACTATTGGGGACAGGGCACTGAAGCCGCCACTGCTTGATATGTGCCGATTATTTAGGAGCAGAAGGCATCGCCCTGGGAAAAGCCCAGACCGTCCAGACCAGAACGAGCTCTTTTCTTTGCACGGCTCCGTTTGTTGTCCCTCGCGGCTGTCTCTGTATGGAAAGGGCGGCCTTTTTCTTGCGCCCGAGAGAGGCTTCCTCTCTTTTCCAAGTGCCTCAGGCAGTTACAACAGGCGGCAAAAGCGCAACGTATATAGTCTAGGATGGGAGAAACGTCGCCCACCCTGGGCGCACTGGAGACGAGACGCGCCAATACAGACACCACACCGGTGGAAGGCGCTATCGGCGTGGGACAGGCCGCGGCCCTCCTACTGCGGGCGGGTAAGTGAATGGCTCCCCTGCCTCGTCGGCTCTCAGAGCGCGAACCCCCCCCCCCCCGCTCGGCCTTGGTTCCAGTTCACGTCGTCCACGGCCAATTAATGTGTTCGCACAACCACAATCGCGCCCATAAAAGCGCGGAGGGGCGGGGAGGTGGCGGCAATCAGAGCGGAGGAAACCCACCTATTAGCCACTAATTGCAAAATTACTTGAAAGTGGTTGATTGATTGTAGCAGCCAACTAATCCACTCTCGATGAGTCATTTTGACTATTGCATCTCCACAGCGTTTGTGTGGTTTTATTTATTCATTCATTCGTTTTAAAGGCTGCTTAGGGAAAACTGATCATTGTTTCAAGTGGGGGAGAGGGAGTCTCAGAACCACACACCGTCCTAAGGCGGCGGCGGAGGAATCTGGCGAGGGTATGAAAGGGGGAGAGACTGCGTGAAAGTGAGCGTGAGTGACAGAGGGAGAGAAGACCCTGGTGGGGGGGTTGAAAGAGAGGGAGAAGCCTGAGCAAAAGAGTAAGCAGCTGTTTAAAGTTGGTCCACGAAGGGGCTATTGTACAGCTGGGTGTTAGATGAGTGCCGATCTTTCCGTACCAATCCAACTGGGGACGCGGCTGCGTCGGAGGAGCTTCCGCGTTAGCCCCGCAGGTGGGAACTGAGTGGCTGACCGCCGGCCTCCTCCCCCAACGCAGCTGCGGCGCGTGCAGGTGTTTGGAGGGTGGGAGGGGCTCCTCCCCCTTCGCCTCTCCAAGCTGAAGGATTCTGCCCGTCTCCATAAACTTTCTCCCTCCTTCCCCCCTGCAGGAAAGGGGGGAGGGGGCACCACGTGACCCCGGGAAGGCGGGTGGGGGTTATTCGGTGGGTCTCTCTCTCTCTCTCCCCGCCCTCCTCTCCCTCTCCTCTTCTTGGCTAGGCGTCTTCCGCTGTAGTTTCAGTCTCTCAACTCCGGCGAGGCTGGAGGGAGCTCTCGCAGGGAGGACGAGAGGGAGCCGGGGCTCGGGCGGGCGATGCGGACTGAGGCGTCGCCTGCTGCCCCCGGAGCTCCTCTCCGCAGCGGCTGCAGCAGCAGTCGCACCAGTCCGACGAGGCAGAGGTGCGCGGCTCTCCCGGCGTCGCCCGGCTGCTGCTGCTGCTGCTGCTGCTGCTGAGAGCTGCCGTGCCTTGGCCCGCGTCTCCTACCGCCGCCGCCGCCAGCCCCTCCGACGGCTCCAAGAGGATGTGGCTCCTCGCCGTGGCGACAACTTTCTGGGGATTGTTGCTGGCGCCAGGTAAGAGGGGACGCCCGCCGTAGCCGACCCCCAACCCCCGCCCCGCCGACTCGAATCGGTGCCTGCCCGGTGCCAAGGACTCCTCGCCGACACTCTGCAAAGTTCGCGCCTGCCATTCAACAGCTGCTGCTGCTGCTGCTGCTGCTGGCACCAACTCTGCAGCTCCCGCCCCAGCCAGCCAAGAAGCCGGCGGCGGCGGCGGCGGCTGCTCCTTTTGCTACCGGTCTCGCCGGCAGCTGTGCCCTGCCCTGCCTGCCAGCTTGAGCCACCGCCGGACCCTGGCTCCTCTGTGTGCCTCTCCCGAGCAATGCGCGGGGTCACGCAGCCCACCCGTGGTCATCGCCGCCTCTGGAACCCGTCCGCTTCCCGAGGTCTCGCTCACAGCAGCAAGGAAAGCTTGCTTGCCCATCCCTGCTGCGCTTGTTTCTGGAAGAGAAACTCGGCTTTCCAAGGAGAACTCGCTTGGGATCTGTCTGGGAGCAGTCCACTTGCGCTGCCTAAGGGACGCTGCCGAGGCGAGCTTCCCAGACAAGCCCTGGGAACTTCCGCGGGCAGATCGCAGCAAGCCGTAGAGCAGCAGCCCCCGCCCCATCGCTCCCGCGAGTCTCCTTCCCCCTATTTCCCGGGGAGGGGTGACGATTCACACTGGCAAGCGGTTGCCCAGGAAGCCCTCCGCTTAGTCGCCAACTAGCAACCCTCGGAACAGAGGATTATTCTCGGTCTGTGCGTCACGGTTACCCTCCCAACCCCCGTGTTCCTTGCAGAGCCCTTCGGTGGGGAGTGTAGTTAGTAGTTTCCCTGCAAACTACCTTAAGGAGCAACAACGCTAGGGCTGCCCGTCAGGAGCTAGCAGGCACCTGTTTAAGTAAAACAGCCCAGATACCTACTGCCTGGCCCCACGAGTTGAATGGGGAGGAAACTCGACTGAGTAATGGCAACTATTCAGGCATCCTTGGGCAGCTAAATGACTAGCTGAGCTTGATTTTCCGCTGTGACCGCACTGAAGCCAGTTCCCTGCGTGCTAGCCCGATCAAACCGCTCCTTCCAATGATCGCACTTCTTTATTTTAAGGAGACATTGCTAAAAGCACAGCTTCCCACCTCGTCTGTCAATGGGTGTGGGGCGGCGTTGGCTATCCCGTCCGGATCTTTCCGTAGCACCCAAATCCTCCAGGAGCGCTGGGCGATCTAGGATGGATGCCCTTGCTCAGGCGCAGCTCCAGCAGACAGTAAATATGGGGAAACTCCCCCGGCCCTCGCCTTAAACTTCCAGAAGACCCTCGTTTGCATGATAAAAGAGGGAAGCTAAGGATGCTTTGCAGCTGTAATTGTGCATGGCAAAATAGTAATTAAATCATTGCAATTAATTAGTAGTTAAGTAAACCCTTTGGCACAGAAAAGCTCTGGAGCACATCTATTAGATTTACTTTTTCGGTCATTTGCTTGCTTTTTAAAAGCCTAGTGCTTAAAAAAAACACAACCCTACACCAAACCTTTTAAGAAGGAAACGCAGAGAGGACAAGATGGTGAGCAAAACAGATCAATTTTGCTACTGCTCATTATTGTTCATTCTGCCCCCTGCTGGATACAGATTAGGTTGATGAAGCCAGAAGGGTTTGAAAACTTGGAAGTGAACATAACTGATAATGAGTTTTGCCCATGTTTAAAGGTCTGATGTGGAATGAAGTTGGCAGATTATTAAAGGATACTATATCCTTAAACCATAGTGTTGGCTAAAAGGACAACTGTTACAGCCAAATAGAGAATGAATGAATGTGTATGTATGTGTGTGTATATGAGAGAAATTAAATAAAAGGAAACTTAATATACAGCACAGTCCTAAGCATGACTGCTCAAAAGTAAGTGCTACTGAATCAATGGGACTTGCTTGCTTACTGCAAGTCTTTATTTATGCTTATGAAATAAGTCCTATTAAATTCAATGGGGCTTATTCCTATAGAAATAAACACAGAATTTCTGCATTAAACATTATTCTTAGCACATGCTAAATAATGTTTCTTTCTATTCTAGGATTTGCTTTGCAAATACAGTGCTATCAGTGTGAGGAATTTCAGCTAAATAATGATTGCTCGTCCCCAGAGTTCATAGTGAATTGCACTGTGAATGTCCAAGATATGTGTCAAAAGGAAGTCATGGAACAAAGTACAGGTAGGGTAAACTATATCAGTTCTGTCTCATTAAGTCTCTTCCCTTTTCATTTTATTTCCTGTCTAACTCAACTCCATAGGTAATTCAAATGCATGTTTATAACACCTTTATTTTGATTTGAATTGTTAACCGTGCCATTCATTTATTCTGCTGCATGTCACAGGGTTCATGCTTCCATTTTACATTGAAAATGCTGAAGCTTACTTAAAACAAGTTATCAAAAGTACAATAAAACAACACTGGAAGCCTCAGACCTCTTTAGAATACTTGGGAATTAATAACAAGTTCATTTAATCTCATTACAGTTAATTACACGGGCCTTCTCCCATCAGTTGGAGGGAAGTGTATTGAATTAGTAGCTGCCGTTATTTACTCTAGCAAGTCACATACCCAGTGGTTGATCTTTAGGGAGAGCGGATGTGGTGAACTGAGCTTTCGGCCATTAAATATAATGGAATTGCATAAAATGGGCTGAAGGTTAGGAGGCTCTGCTTTGGTCTTGGGAATAAGGGTCCTAGATTATTTATTTCCCGTGTGGAATTTCACACAAAAGGGCATGCTTTGCAAAAGTAGCTGACAGTCAGTTAGCTGAAAATGTTGATGACATAAATTGTTCTTCTGTGTACCAAACCATGCAACATGGAAGGATTATATTTTTTAAAACAGCATAGATCACGTGATCCATGCTGGTTGCTATCAAACAAGTTTTGGATTTACAATTGTACCTAGGGGGAAAAGGTCTTTGGCATCTATGGGAAAGCCCATATAAAACCACTGATTCTAACCCTTCCTGAAATCATATCTGGCTTATAATCTCTAGAGGGGTGAAATTGGGACATACAAAAGCAAGACAATAGAAGATGCAGAGAATATTGTGTATCACTGACATTGGAGATTATCATCCATCTTGGGATGGATATATTTGCTAAAGGAGATCAACAAGTTATAACTGTTGAACTAGGAATGCTTCAGTACCCATGTCAGTAACACTGGGACCTATCTGATAATGGAAGACATAAATATATAATTACAATATATTTGGTTTGTTAATCATAAAAAGAACAACAGCAACAAACCAATGGTTGTTTAGTAAATTGGGCCTTTTTTGTGGTAAATGAAACAAGTGCCACAATAACCATTATTGGTGACCAGCGTTTAGTAATTTGTTTCCTCTTTAAAACCTGTGAAAATGAATGGGTGAGAATTGTCAGTTACAGATAGGTAGCCGTGTTGGTCTGCCAACACCAACATCTGGGAATGGCTTGCTTAAACCTCTGGGAATGGCTTGCTTAAACCTTTGGGATACCTAGATTTTTAAAGCTCATACCAAGAACTGACTTAGTTGGTCTTTAAGGTGCTACTGGAAGGAATTTGTTTTGTTTTGAGAATTGTCAGTTCAGCACATTGCTACTCCAGGTAGAAATCCTGTAAATAAAAGCACTAATCTTCTAAATGCACTGTTAATGATCTGTGTAGTTGTAAAGAATTGGACAGTGGTGGTGGGAAAAGATCTCTCTGCTCTCTGAAAGTGCAACAAAAATATACCCCCAGGTTCAACACATAAACATTTGAATGCACAATGCAGAGCAAACATTTCCTCTTAATCCTGATACTACCTGGAAATCCTCCTGCTAGAGAGAAATTTAACACCATTATGATGCTCTTTAAAACTTAAAAGCAATTTTGGAAAGGTATCTGAAATACAGTTTTAAAGACTCTCACAATAACACAAGCAGAACATTCATATTTTTGTAAAAATATAGAGAGATTTCAGTGGATTGAATGGGAGGGGGCTGAAAGGCCATTAAAAACATCCCAGTGGAAATATTAAAGTGTTTTCCTTAGTTGTGCTTTTTGAGCATTGCTTCTTCTGGCCATAATATTTTTATTTCAACTTGCAATTTAAAACTTTTAACAGCCTCCCAGAAACCATTTTGGTAATCTTTTAAGCTGAAGGTTAGTGAGGCAGAAAAATCTGTGCTAGCAGTAAGGCCTTTATCTGGGAATGGCTTGCTTAAACCTTTGGGATACCTAGATTTTTAAAGTGATGAATTGTTGGAGTTTTTAAAAAATCAGATTTACTACTGGATTTTGAAACTGATTGATAAAGCTACCATGACTATGTTAAGTTCAAAGTAAGAACCATTCTAATTGGATCTTAAAACATTTAGAGTGACATAAATATGCTTTCCCCACTGGAGAGAAATTGATTTGTAATGGCTTCAGTAAGAGAGAGGCATTTTAAACGATACTTTTTCTTTGAATTACTCAACCTATGAATCTTGTATCAAGTTGTAACAATAGTACCCGACTTAACAGCAGAACTTCCCCTATGCATATCAAGCAGCAGTACACATACTATCTTACTGGTCTGCTTAATTTCATACGTAAATATATTTGTAACTTTGATCAGGAGTTTCCATGATTGATGACATTTCTATATATTCTTACCTATATCAAAGACATCCCAGTCTGCAGTTAACCCAATAGGCAAGGCAACAACACTTTGATTTTTAAATCAGTTTTGTCCCATTGCAATCAATGGGGTCAAGGTTGTGATACTGAGCACTCTTACAAGAAAATTTCATTCACGCTAGTAAGACTTAGCTCCATATATGTGCTTAGGATCAGGTTATGAGTAGCTAAATCCAAGAGATGGTAGGTTACAGGGTACTGTGAAACAATTCAGGGCTCAAATAATTGCCTCTAGTGTGATTGTGTTCAGCTAGATTTTTGTTTGCTTACAGATACTTAAAAATGTGTACAAATTTTTTTGCCACATTCCTATGCTTTAGCACATGTCTAGCTCAACATTTAACATACCATTTCCCAATGCTGCTTACTTTTACACTTGTTCAGCACTGAAGAGATTTCTTATTCAAAGAGAGCCACTCAGTTTGAATTTTTAACCCAATATATAAAATAAATAAAATTGCAATCTTGCAATTACAGGTTCTCCTTTTGACTACTAGGGCTAAAATCAAATTAGTATAGATTTAATAGTTTTCTTTAGTAAGATATGCATTTCTCTCAGTGCGCATGATTAAGGTTTCTGTAAATCTTACTTCAAAGTGAAATGCAACATATTTTGTTCTTTTTTTTAAAGGCAATGTTGTCTTTTAAATTGTTGCAACCGTCCTAGGACCTTATGGTTAAGGGCAGGCATAATTATTATTATTATTATTATTATTATTTAATTGAAACCATGTTAATGGTCCAAATCAGTAAGCCAATGGATCCACACACTTGAACATGCATTTAGCTATTTTCCTGTTTTGCAATATATAAGATCACTTATTTACATACAGTTATATATATATATTATCTACATGTTAATGGTGGCAATGTGACACAAATGTTTGTTCGTATTCATTAAATGGAACGATGACACCTACGCAGGTCAATTTCGGTACTGAATTCTTTTGTTTGTTACACAGTACCCAGGCACCAGAGTCTCCCTTTTATCTTAATCCAGATAAAATAAGGAAACCTGTGACTTCTCAGATGATGTTGGACTGCCAACTGCCATCAGCTCCAGCCAACATCACCAATGATCCGGGATGATAGGACTTGTAGTCCAACAATATCTGGAGGGCCACAGATTTCCCACTTGTGATCAAAAACGTAAGAATGGCCTTTTTAGATCGGCCACTCTGTACATTAGATGGATGTTGGTCCAATGTGATGTTTTTGGAAAGTCAAACTGAACGACACCCCCCCCCCCCCGTTCTTAGTTCTATTATCTGGGGCTCAGAACAGGCATACTGCTGTGATTTTAGGTATTGTAGCTAACAGTCCTGTATAGAACTATTCTCCATTAACGTGTATGTGTGTGAGAGAGAGAGAGAGAGAGACTCTTCAAAACCAGTGATTACAACCACATCTTGTGATAGTGAATCCCATGCATTAATTATGAACTGTGTGAACCACTACAAATTATAGCCTAGTATTGAAGCAATGCTTTGGGGGTTTTTTTTAATGCTATGCCCAGTTGTTCAGTTTTGGAAATCTCTCTCATACCATCCTCCAATCATAGTATGCCTCCCCTCCCCCCCCCTCGCAATAAGTTCTAGGCTCTTCAGTCTTGTCTTACAGGAAGGTCTTAAAACAGTAGTCCAAAAAGCTGCATTAATTTTCTTCAACTTGTCTTTTTAACGACATTGTAACCAAAACCAAAACACCAATGTTATATGGGCAGAATTATCTGTGTGTAGTGGGCTTTCCCAATTCCCCCTCCCCCTCCATTGCAGTCTCACAGGCCCATGATAAGTTTCGCCTGTGGATCAGACAATCCTTAGGAAAGGCGTGGGAGATGGTTCAGAGGCTGCAGCTGGAGACAGAAATGCTGACAGTCAGATGGAAGCAGCTTGTTTATGCAAACTGCCTCACACTAACTTTTAATCATTCTGCATGTTGTTGAAGCCCATGCACCACATACCAGGTTTTCTTCCCTGAAGGTTACAGGGGGCTACAGAGAGGAAGGGTCAGGAAAACCCTCTTGTGCAAACAGATTTCCACACACATAATGTTGAATACACTAAATGTGTACGCACCAAATGGTTTATATAACAACATCCTAAGACCTGCTGCATTATTTTCAGTTCCTTTTGTAATTATGAAGTAGTTTGGCTTTTCACCATCTTGACACCTTTTAGGATATTTGAGTAAGAGGAAGATATCGGCATATTTGACTTGGATTCAAATCTTAGCCTGTAGGACACCCCCCCCCCAGGCAATTTTAGATCTCCCGGTGTCATTTCTTCATTTGGAAACAGAATTGTTGTGGCTCAGCTCACACAGTTAACTAATAAAGAATGATAAACCAATTTATAATTAAGTGCCATGTAAATGAATTAGAATGTACTTCATTGAACATGATTATTGGTCAAGACAGACCCATTTGTAAGTTATACAAGCTAACATGCCAACCTTTACTAGAGTAGCTTCTAGCAGTATCCAAATCAGAATCAGTCTGTAGAAAAAACATATGACTGACGGAGAAATTTCAGAAAATCCAAATTTAAAAACAGAGTAATAGATTTGATTGTAGATTTAGTGTGGATACTAAGCAACCCATAAAATAATCACATCAGACTTACTGGGTAGACATTTCTACAAACAATGCAACATACTTTCATTGCCTAATTAAAGAGAACAAAATGGTTGTACAACTAGTGGATTTTCACTAGCGAAAAGCACTTCTGTGAAGTGAGACACCTTGTTTTTGTTGATTCCACCTACAAACTGTCCCATGCAATGCTGCTCTTCACAGCTGTGGAACACTCTGGAATAGTGTGGGATAAGGAGTGTGATGGGCTGCAGTGGATGTGTGGAGGAAATTGGTAAAAATGGGATACTCTTCCTCACGTAAGTGGCAGTGCTTTCTGCTTAGCAGTTCAAAGCCAGCCGTTGGAGGCAACCCAAAGTTTTCAGAGATAGTGGAGGATGAAGGAGTTTAGATTATACATGTAGAGAGGTAAATGGGTTGACTGAGTGTAAAGACATGTTATGGATTATATTCTGGTTGATACTTTGCATGTGTGAAACCTCAGACTGATGTGTGTAGGAAACCAGCAGAACAGAGAGGAAGGCCAGGTAGTGTCAAGTAGCGCTGGCAGTGAATGCCGAAATAAATTCTAAATTGTAAGAGAGGCACAGGATACCTAGTACGTTTAAAATGGAGGGACACAGCCAAATCATGGACAATAATGTGAGTATAAGGGTATTCTGTTGCTGAATGAGCTAAATGAAATAACACAGAAATCCTCTTCCAGATCTATAGTCTGATTCTCACACCAGCTGCACCCGTGAGATATATATCATTTGTCTGCTGCCTGCTTTCTTATACAACTCAAGGCAGCATCCCCCAAGGGGATCACCCATCCAGGTAATGACCATACCTAGGTGGTGCAGCAAGGTGGCTGTATGAAGTGTCTTTAGACTGTACTCTGAGGACGATGTAAAGCAGGCATCCCGAACCTGTGGCCCTCCAGATGTTTTGGCCTACAACTCCCATGATCCCTAGCTAACAGGACCAGTGGTCAGGGGTGATGGGAATTGTAGTCCAAAACATCTGGAGGGCCGAAGGTTGGGATGCCTGATGTAAAGCATGCCAATGCACCATCACAAGGTAAGAACAGTTATATGGATGGCATATAAATAATAAAATTATTAGTGGTGCTGTTGCAAACTGAGGCTGAACTATTTGAAATCACCAGTTTCTTTTTAAGGACTAATGCCCTCTTTGCTTTGAGACCAGGAAGCTATTAGTGGAGAAGACCATAAAACAAGAACATCTTACCAGGAATCTAGCTTGTACAGTCATTCCCAATTTCACCAGGAACACATACTTGCACAAGTCAAACTCTAACTAGGTATATTTTGAAGTGATTCCATTGAACTCAACGGGAAATGGTTCCAAGTGAGTTTAGAGTTGTGTATTTTAATGACATTTTAATAAAACTTTGCTAGCTGACAATGATATTTTCAAAATGTGAGAACTTGCCTTCAAAGCTGCTTAGATTTCAAGGCAAATTTAATAACTTCAGTCACACAGGCATGTACTGTTACATGTAAGGTAAGGAGGGCTCAAGTCTGGGCATAAGGGAATCCTTTGTATGCTGCTTTGAATAAGAAATAAGTGAACTAATGATAAATCAAATATAAATACACCACATGCTACCATACAAGTACAAGGAAGTTCTCTCTGTTAGTGAAATGCATGATCAGAATAGCAAAAGGGTGTAAGAATTCAGATGTAGGCTACAATTCTATATACACTTTCCTGGAGGTTAGTGCCATTGAATTGAGTAGGACTTACTTATAAGTAGGCATGCCTGAAAAAATGCTGTCAATGCAATTTCAAGAAATGCAGTGCAAACTAGCTTTTGTAATTGTGACAAATATTTATCGCTAATTAAGGAAAGTATTCAGCAACAAATCTGGTGGTAGTTAGTGATTGCCATCAATATACAGTATTTTGCTTCATCCCAGCATGGAGTGCAAAGCATATCCCATGGAGAGTACTTTGGGAGCTTGGTTCTTGATATTAGTTGTCTAAATTCAATTTCCCCATCATGGCAAATGAATATGGAGAAAGAAATTGAGAGTAGGAAGGAAGAAAAAGGGGATTAGGTGCCTATCCAACTAGGTAATTTTATATGGTTTCTGAACTTTTACTGTTATGTGGCTTTTAAGCACATATTTCCCATTGTTTCTACTCCATTCTTCTGGTATAAGCTGTGTTACATCATTTGTAAGAGAACCTGAAAAATAGTGGTATGGGCTTGGGCTTAAATACTTTTTTAAAAAAGGAAATAATAAAGTGAAAAACTAGAAGCCATAATGTCAAACTGTCCAGAGAGCTGAATTTCTACTGCAACTGAATTTACCAGCAACATGATTCCCTTAAATAAAATGTTTTGGATTTTAAAAATACATTTGTTCAGTTTACAGTGGCATTTTCCTGTGCATGCAAGGTTGTATAAAATGCTGCAGTGCAATTAAAGCAATTACTGTAATTGTGCACTTCAGCTAGTATGTTAGGAAACTGGGTACAGTGCAGATTAATAAATGCTGTTTTTAAAGCTCTGCAAAACAAGTTATTTTCGTACTAATTATTAGAAACCAAGACAAAAACTAATTTTGAAAAAGTTCCCCTTAATTATTTAACTCATTGATCTGGTGCATGTGTAATTCAACGGCTGTCGCATTCAGTTTTGCCTTGCTATGACCATGATGAGCAAATATATATGTATCTAATGAAGCTTTTACTACAGTACAGCTGCAGTACAAAACAATCAGTTGCTGAGTTTTTGTTTTTCACCCACCTGTCAAAAGGAGAGGAACCTCTCCCGGGAAAAGGTGACATACTAGTTGTATCTATGTTAAAGGTGCACATTCTCCCCGTTACTTTAGTTAAGAAAGGCTGAAAAATTGTATATTACTCGCATTTGCATATTGATAACATTTTAAAAACTGAAAAAAATTCAACATATGTGAGAACCTTCCTGTCATTAATATTCAGAGCTAATTGCTTTATCTTTGGTATCCCATGGTCTGAAACTTGGCTGTTCGTTCTCCACATTTTTAAAAGAGTCAATCCTGTTTATAACATATTGCTCATTAGAGGTCAATGGAGAAAGTAAAATTGACTCTTAACACTCCAATAATGTACAGTGGGGTGGCTAATATTTTTTTGGCCCAAGGACTTTATTCAGCCAATCCTTGGGGGAAGTGGCTCTCCCACAACCTCATTTATTTGTACACAATGGCACACAGTTTCCCCTCCTGAGTAGATCAGTCGCAGGTTGGCTCCTGCCAAATCACACCTTTCGACTGTGGCTCAGAGTGGCTAGGAGCCTGTCCATATGCTCCCCCAGCTTCTCCTCAACTTCTCTGGGGGCCAGACCAGGCTCCCCCCCCAGACACTTCTGGACACCTCTGGTTGGCGCTATTAGAAGGGGCTTGGGGGGGTGGAAGATGGACAGTGATTGCCAAGAGCCTGAGGGGGAGTGTCAATATATCTTCTTGCCAAGGACACAAGGGCACCTAAGTACGCCCCTGATCAGTTGAGAAAGGTTTATTTTTCTGACCTGTTCATCAAATGATTGACATGATGATTTTAGAGATGGTTCTTCGTATCCACATCTTTGTGCCCACCTACTTCAGTGCTGTCTACTTCAGTGGTTTTTCTTTTCACCATTGCCACCAAATCAATGGGTGGGGGCTGGGGGGGTGACAGAATAATTTCTCAGGAGGCCTTCACACTAATGTGCCTGAGGTGCACATTCACTTTTAAACTCTGTATTAAATTCTGTGTGTGCAGATATTATAAACCGCCCTGTGATCCTCGGATGAAGGGTGGCATGAAAATTAATATATAAAAATAAAATAGATGCAAATCTACCTGGGGGGGGTACTGCACTGGTAAGAGGGCTTTTTTGCTTAGAAGCACAGTCGTCTCCTTAATACAGTCCTTTTAAAAAGAATGGGGCATGCATTCCATATTACACAGTTTAAAATGTGTTTGGACAGGATACTCAATTGTGCTGGAGTGGTAAGGCTTAACAAGAAAGGATGAGGAGATGTGCATCTCTTCCAATAAGTTATTAATGAAATAGGCTTCCCAGAGTGAGAAGCAGGGGCATTTGCTGCCTTGGTTCCTGGACAACTGCATGAAATACAGTGGTATCTCGAGTTACAGATGCTTCAGGTTACAGACACTTCAAGTTACAGACTCCGCTAACCTGGAAGTAGTACCTCTGGTGAAGAACTTTGCTTCAGGATGAGAACAGAAATTGCGTGGCGGTGGCAGCGGGAGGCTCCATTAGCTAAAGTGGTACCTCAGGTTAAGAACAGTTTCAGGTTAAGAACAGACCTCCAGAACGAATTAAGTTCTTAACCCAAGGTACCACTGTAGAGGCATTGCAGCCAGTTCCTTACTGTCAGTGTTTGTCTGGAATAACTTTATAGTTGCCCATATCTGAAGCACCCAGCTCCTTTCTGTTGATGATAAACAAGGCTGCATGCAATGAAAGAATTATGGTATATGTTATTAACTTTCACTATATGCTATAAATTCAGAGCTTCAGATATATTACCATTCAGGAAGTGTTTTCAGATGCTAAAGCTGTAGGGCATGTTCTCTTATTAATAAATTGCTTCCAATCTTACGGTTGCCTGTAACACTACAAAAGAAGCAGGAGATGAACTAAATTAAGTGCATTAGATAAGGTGAAACCATGGAGAGCTTATAATAAATTGCTTTTTTTTAGTACTTTTAAACACAGTAAAGCAGTGATGGAGCTAGAAGTTGACTTGAAATAGTTTATGATTTGGAAAAAACATGAAAAGAATAAAAATGCAAAAAAATTGATGGATTATTTTAAAAGGAAGTTGCAATTTCTGGTTGAGCGACTTTAATTTCTCACAATGATATGGACAATAGCTTTTTATGTTTTTCCATTTCTTGGACTTGTTCTGAGGGGATATACAATGATCAGATATGGTGCCCACAGGCTGCTATCTTAGCAGTTCAGTTCTAAGCTTCCAGACTACTAGAGTGTGGTTTAAATTTCACATATAAATGAATAAATTCCAGAACAATTTGCAGTGACCTACCCAGATCTATGCACTATACTCCCCTTCCCTTCTAAAAGTTTATTATAATGACAAGTGGATTTAATGTCAGCAATCCTTTACATTTTATTGGTACGATCTCTGAGCAAGCATCTGAGTACTCTTATCCACTGCTAAACCCAAAACACCAAAGGGCTAGAAATTTTATAGTACTATTACTGCTAATGATGCTGTCACAAAGAACTGAAAGCACTTCAAACAGTCAGCGGTAGGGTGCTGTTTGCAGACAAAACAATGATATAAGGAAGCTGTCTCATAAAACTATGGTGGCTGTAGATGTCAATGTCATATTCTCAGTCTTGATGCTCATTTTGTTATGGGCTCACATAGCCTTTCCTACATAAAATCCATCTTTCCATTGTTGTTTTAACTTCAGTGTTGTTTTAAATATGCATATGTGCTTAGATTAACTATAACAAGATTCTACACACACACACACACACACACACACACACACACATTCCAATACCAATCACTGAGGTTTGCAAATCTGATGATGAGAGCAACCCTTGCTGGTGCACTGATTTAGATGTAAAGGTACACCACAGTTAAAGAAAATCATGGAAGGGGAAAGGGGGAATAATCTGTGTAGCAGGGAGGTTAATTGAGTGCGTACCTGAATGGTATATTCCAAATTTCCTAAACGTTATTAGAAAATCAGGGTATGGATCCAAACTTCATTCACATATGGGCTTGCACATTAAAATGGTTCTGTATACCATTTACAAGAAGGCTTAAGAACAACGGAGAAAAACAACATGCCTAAACTTTGCTTCAGTGACTCCACAGATAAAAAGAGCATGCCAATCCCCACACTGTCTCCAAAGCTGGATCTCATTATAAAGTGGAAATGCGGCAGTAGCCCAACCTACAACTGCATTAGGAATATCATGGATACAGCCATTTATCTGTGGCATTAATTGAGTTGTACACTATGAGCCATACATGTATCTGTAAGTCAGTGCCATATATGGTTTGCTTGAAAGTTTAGGAAGGAGATAGTCAGACAACATAGACTTTAGCTGATTTTTTTTTAAGACTCCCCCCCCCCCCGCATACAAACCACCCCCATGTTGAGCTCCTGCATCTTCTTCCCTCCCACACAATGCAAATACTAAGCACCCTGTTCATCTTCCCAATTAACAAGCCTCCACCCCTTCCTGTTCTTCTGGCCATTCCACACACCCCACTTTGATCTTCAACCCAATTCCAATATCTCCTTCCTTCCCCCTTTCCTGCAACTTTTATCTTTCTCACATGAGGCAGTTGATGAAGAGGGAGAAGTTCAGGACAGCCATTTTTCTTTTCTTTTCGGCATTCTGTTCTTCTTGCTTTGCTCAAACAATGGCATAAGTTTGAGTAAAGCAGAGGTGGAGGCACACTTAGATTAAAACAATGGTGGAAATTGAAGTAAAGCAAAGACAGAGAGATGCTGAAGGGTTGTGGGCTTTTTAAAAAACAACAAAGCAAAAACCAGTTTTAAGGTGGAATAGCAGAAAGAGGTGCAACACAGAAGCTAAGATTAAAAAAAAAATACTATTGGAGACTTTTAAAACTCCCTTCTTGCTGTATGAAAACATTGTCCCTTTCCCCCTGTGTCACCTCCTGCTCAATCAGATCTCTCCCATAGTTTCAAATGTTTTTCCCCTCTCAGTGTTGCGCCATCAATGCTTTATTTAAATCTCTACTGTTTAAAACCACCAATCTCCTCTGTCTCCTTCCATCTCTGCTTTATTCTGCTGTTGTTTTAAACCACCACCTTTTCATTTTCAGTGATCTCTCTTCTCGCTCCCATCACATGGGCTCTGCTGTTGCGCAACCTGCCATCTCTTTTATCCCCTGCTCCTGCTGACGTTATGCAAATCTAGTAGTGCGGCAAAAAAAGAACACAACCCTCCATTGTGAGCTGTGTGGTGACAGCCTTACATTTTTTTTTTATGCCTATAGGAATACTGTATATGGGTGTGCAAGAGCATCTCGTGTAGAATATATATGTGCGCATTCTACACAAGATGCTCTTGCACACCCATGTTAGCAGTGCTGAACACTATACAGTAAACTCGTGAAGGGAAGACAAATATCTTAAAACACTCCTGTCCCACAGCAGCATCCTGGGGATTATTCACCCCTGACATTTTGGAGATGTGTACATTTTGTTTACTGCTTATGGTGTTAGGCAGTGCAATCATCAGTGTACACACAACAGGAATGCTTGCCACATCATCAGCCCTTGCATAAATCAGCCCTTAGAGGAATGTAGCATCTTATCTCATAAAAATTCCTCCTGCCAAAACAGATTATTTGACGGATTACTTCATTCGTGTACATAAGGAAAGCATGTTAAAGAGTTACTAGAAGCATCTCACTCTTAAAGCAGAATGGTAATAATTTAGTAAAACATTATACAAATTAAACAGTGTGCTGCTTTTTATACACAATGCTACCACATCACTCCGACTTCTAATACATTTTGAATTCCATTGGATAAAATATATGAAAACAGTGCTTCTTCTGACTTGTCAACAATGATAGACAGGGATTCTTGTGAGAAATGCTATAGCAAAGGTTATGAGAATATATTTGTAAAAGGAGGACACATCACTTACTCTATTTTATGGTTGTGTCTACATAGGTATGATCTCTTTGGTCTTACTTTTATACTACCTTGATTACTAATTTATGAAGGGTGTTGTTTCAAAATCTTTTAATAAAATAATATATACAGGGTGAGTACTTTAAAAGAGGCCCCATGGATAGAGAGTATACATGTTCCACGGGGCATCTTTTAAAAGACTCACCCTGTATATCCAATAGGGAGAGTCTGCTTTTCAGAGTCATTTCGGAATCTTTATAAAGATTCCTTGTAGGTTATATACCTGAGAATATGTCTGTTCTACTCTGTTATTTGGACCTAAAAGAATGGATCAAAGTATCAGAATAGAAAAGGTGAAAGAAAACAGAGTCTTCATCTTCAGGACTGAATACTTACAGAATTGTAAATTTTGTACTAAAGTTTCATCTCACATGATTAATTATTTGGGAATATAAAGAAACTATCAGTGTTGCACACTGGGGCAAAAGAATGATAGCTTCACATGTATACCAACGGAGGCTGAGCTGGGTGACCAGGCAGGGGATCATGGGGTTATCCTGGTCAGTTTAGTGTAAACACTGACTATGTGGCAGCTATTAAAAAGGTCAATTCCCTGTCAGGGACCATTAGGGAAATGGTTGAAAATGAAACAAGCAATATCTTACTGCCTTTATGCAAATCTGTATAAAGTCTTGGAATACTGTGAGGAGGAATTCAGCATTGCATTCTTATGATTATTTCGTCAGTGCAAGCAGTTCTGCTTGCCAGGTGGAACAATCCTTTCCTCCTCTCCACATTGTTCTGGGTAGTTGGAAGGGATCCCAAGGGTCATCTAGTCCAACCCCCTGCAATGCAGGAATCTCAGCTAAAAGCATCCATGACAGATGGCCATCTAACCTCTGCCTATAAACCTCCAAGGAAAGAGAGTCCACAACCTCCCAAGGGAGACTGTTCCACTGTCAAACAGCTCTTACTGTCAGAAAGTTTTTCCGTGTGTCTAATGGGAATCACCTTCCCTGCAACTTGGAGCCATTGATTCAAGTCCTACCCTCCAGAGCAGGAAAAAACAAGCTTGCTCCATGTGGCAGCCCTTCAGATATTTGAAAATGGCTATCATATCTCCTCTTTTTCCAGGCTAAACATGCCCTCTTCTGCACATACCTTCTGAGATACAGTCATTTCTCTATACTGTAGATGTTGCTAAGATGGGAAAAGGACGACCAAAGTGATCAGGGTCTGAGACAACTCCCTTAAGAAAAAAGGTCCCAATATTTATGGTTTATTAAAAAACGTGAGTAAGGATGTGTGTGTAAAATAATTCATGGTGTGGAGGAAGTGGAGAGAGAGGTTCTCTCCTTCTCTCATACTACTTGGACCTGGGTTTGGCTAATGAAACTGCAGGGTGGGAGAGATTCAAGACAGTCAAAAGGAAATACTTGGGAATTCATTTCTACAGGATGTTGTGATTGGTACATAATTAGATGGCTTTAAAAGAAGACTAGACCGATTAATGACTCTCAATCCTGATCAGGTTCTTTTATTTCCAGTATCAGAGGTATTGTGCCTCCGAATTGCTAGCGAACAACAGCCAGAGAGCGCTGTTCCTCTCATAGCTTGCTTGTAGGCTTCCCAGAGATAGCCTGTGTGGGAAATGGAAAGCTGGACTAGATAGGTCTGTGGCCTGATCCAGCAGGGCTCTCCTTACATTCTTAAATTTATCAGCATACAGTACATTTATTTCATAAGAAAGACAAAACTTTGATATGCTGTCCATACATTCTTGGACTTAACCAGCAGGATGGATGTTTTAAAGCAGAGGTTAGATGGCCATCTGTCATGGATGCTTTAGCCAAGGTTTCTGCATTGCAGGGGGTTGGACTAGATGACCCTTCAAGTCTCTTACAACTCTACGATTCTATCACCCGGGAGTTCAGGGTTCAGATCCACACTCAGCCATGAAACTCACTCAGAGACTTTGGGCTAGTCACTTCCTCTCAGTCTACTATGCTGAGCCCCCCCAGCAGGAGGAGGAGAACCGTGTACACCATGGTTCTTTGAGTGCCTTAGCAAAAAGGTGGAATGTAAATGTGATTTAAAAAGATCAGTGTGTGGTTCTGCAACTGTATATTAATTTTTTGGTTAGTTAGAACTAAACACAATGTAATTTGAGAGGAGGTAAGGAATGCTATCTGGAGGGGAAGAAAGAACAGGTAATTTGTAAGTGTGGATTGACACTTCCATCAAAGCAAATGCTTTAAAAGAAATTCATTCTCCCTCTCTCTCTCTCCCTCTCTCTCTCTCTCTCTCTCTCTCTCTCTCTCTCTCACACACACACACACACACACACACACACACACACGAGAGAAAGTTTGAGAAAGGAGAGATAAATGGGCCCATTTACAGGAGACCCTTATCAGGAGTGAGCTGAAAAGCCTTTATCAGTTTACGCATAAGGTATTCAATCTTGTCTTTATGAACAAACAAATGGGAATAACATCCAAGAGAAAACAGTCATAAATCACAAAAGTGTATCATTAAGAAAAGAATAATTATTAATTACTAGCCTGTCTATATGATGTGCTGAAAATTAAATTTAATGGAGGCAGCAGAGATTGACATGAATTATGACCAAGTCTGCAAATGAGAGAGGGAGTTGGGAGAGAGAGAGAGAAAATGTAATGCAAAATTTTCTCCATGTAAAAAGGCTAGGGCTTGGATCCTAATTAGACTTCCACAAATGGAAGGACTAATTCTGTGTGTGAATGGAATTAAGATGCTGTAGAGGAGTCTGCCAGTGGGGAAGGTGAAGCTTCCAAAAATAAAAAATAAAAATACATTTCTGTTGGTGGGGTTGTCCTGGAGTGGAACACAGGGCACAATACCACGCAGAGGTTCACTGAGTTTTATTGAGGAATGATGGAGGCTGTATATTATCATAGGACCATAGAATTGTAGAGTTGGAAGGGATCCCAAGGGTCGTATAGTCCAACTCACTGCAATGCAGGGACCTCAACAAATGGTCCCCATCCAATTTGAAACTGTACTGGACCCATTAGCTTTGCAAATGTGCTAACCGTTTATCTATATATAGCATAATTATTTGGTTCAAATCAGTTCTCCTTAAGACACAGATTGCTTTTTGGTATCACCTGGTGCAGAAGTTCCCAACAAAAGATTCTGCCACCCATTTTATATTCCTAAATGAGCTGTCACCAGTGCAATACATATGGAGAAAGAGAGCGTTTCATGAATTGGCTTTATGATCATAAAAGGATAATGACCACAGAGCAAGTGGGATAAAGGAAAAAGGTAGACATTGGAAACTAGAATCTACTTGGTGACTTTGTCTTTGTATGGCTAACCTGTTTCTTGGCCACAGTTGGAGACTGGCTAGGCCAGAACAGAACAGAGGGAAAATATTCCATGACATAGATAGTTTCGATTTCTTACCCACCATTCACAATGAAGTTCCAGGGCATCTGCAGCATACGCCGTGGATTGCATAATGAAGGCGTTAGATGCATCTTTGGGGGAGGAAGTTGCATAACTTTGGAGCTGCCACACCTAGCTTTCAGGTTCTTAGTGATATTTCAGGTGGGATCACAAATTATGGGTTTTTAGATGCAAACAATCTTGGCATTTGCAATTTCCAGTGGCTTGGTACTAAAGTAAGTCAGTTGCATTTAGCTTCCATTGCAATCTATGTTTTTTAAGTTAAATCATTACTACCGTAACTTCTCATTTGACCAAACTGCGGGAGGCAATGGAAGACAGAAGTGCCTGGCGTGCTTTGGTCCATGGGGTCACAAAGAGTCTGACATGACTTAAACGACTAAACAACAACAAACTTCTCATACTGATGACAATAAGTCCCAAGAGCAGCTAACTTTGTATGGACCCAACTCAGTGTGCTAACTTGACAGAAATCAAGAAAACTCCAATGTTTCTGGTTTCTGCAACCTGAACGTGTTGTTTGGTGCTATGCTACAAAAAAAAGAGAGAAAGAAGAAATGAAAGGAAGAAACTTGCTCCCTTTTTAAACTATTGCTTAGCCCAGAGGCACTCCTAGGAATTAGTTTTTTCTAGAAATAACAGCATTGGGAAAAGAGATCAGGGGGCTAACCTAGAGGCACTGAAGACTCCATAGTCTCTCAAGGAAGGTATTAAATGAGCAGACACTATACTAGCACAATCCTAATAATAATAATAATAATAATAATAATAATAATAATAATAATTTATTATTTATACCCCACCCATCTGGCTGGGCTTCCCCAGCCACTCTGGGCGGCTTCCAAAATAATATTAAAATACTATAATACATCAAACATTAAAAACTTCCCTAAACAGGGTTGCCTTTAGATGTCTTCTGAAAGTCTGGTAGTAGTTGTTCTCTTTGACATCTGGTGGGAGGGCGTTCCACAGGTAAGGTGCCACTACCGAGAAGGCCCTCTGCCTGGTTCCCTGTAGCTCTGTATTCACATTTATGCAGAAGCAAGTCCCACTGAATTCAGTGGGGCTTCCAGGTAAGTGTGCACTGGATTGCAGCTTGTGTGGGAAGATGCCAATTGTTCCAACAGACATTGCAAATGCAAAGTTTTGTTAGTTGTCATGACCATAGACACTATGTGCCATATCATTGTCCTGTGAAATGCAAAGGGTTTCGCTTGTGATAATTTGTTTCTATGAGATGTTTCTAGATGAGCTGTTCGGTTTATGGTAATGGATGATAAAAGTGACATTAGATGGCAGATTAGTGAGTTACCACTGCTCCATTTGTTGTTCACTGTGTCTGAAATGCCAGCATGGAACTGATGGTTTCAAAGTGTTTGCCACTGAAAGATGAATTCCTGCAGGTTTGATTGGACGCTCAGCTGTTGCACCATTAGGTCTTTTGAATAGAAGGATTAAACACAGCTCGTCCCAATGTCCAAAATGAAAAGCTTTGCATTGAGCTACATTTTATGAGCATTTTACCTCATTTGGCTCTTTGTGTTATTCAGATTTTTAAGTAGCTGCAGGATTGTTACCGCTGAAAGGCAGATATGAAACCTTTCACCTGAGGTTTTTCAGTTTGCATTCAGCTTTCAAGGACTGATATGGTCTCTTTCATCTGCTGTTACCGTGCAAAATGTGAAGGAAATAAATACATGACTTGTTTTTACAATTGAAAACCTTTATTATCTGTTGCACACAAGGAGGCATAGCTATGTGGCAGCATTTTGATCCTTTAGCTATTTTGTTTTTGTGAGTTTAGCTGCGGAGTGAGGCATGTGTAACAAGCTCTGGTAGTCCATAGTGAACTCCTTAAGCAATTAGGAGATATGCCCTTTTTTGAGATTCTTCTTTCTTGCAGAGCAATTGGTCTTGAATTCCTTTACATCTCAGGCCCTCTGCTAGTATAGCTGCAGCAATTCTCACAGATGTGCTAAAGGCAGCTGGGCTACAGCTCCTACCCTTGATAACTGGCTAGGCTGGCTGGGAGTGACTGGAATTTGAGCCAAACGACATCTGGGGAGTCGCAGGTTCTCTTTCTCTGCTGTAAAGAGCTGTGCCTGCTGCAGCTGCCATGACCATGTGCCAGCAACTATGCAGGAAATAGTAATCTCCCGTAAAATTCATATTCTGCATGGATGCTGATCACCAATGGTCTGCATTCAGTGTTTGAAATTAGCCAGGCGCCAAGTGCATTTTGCACCTGACTTATTGGCCACCTGCGGCCAAGTGAAGATGCCTGGGCACTAGCATGGTGCCCGACATCTCTGCCATCTGGAGATCATTGGAAGTTGACCGTTTTCACACACCAATACCACATCCTGTAGGATCTGCACAATCGGAATGAATTTCAGGAACCAAAATGCTTTTTTCTGCGCAGCCTGGGCAGGAACAGTGAGTAACGTTATAGTTAAATGTTGCAGCTTGTCTTTGCTTACCCCTCCCCACCACTATGCTCGCAGTTGTGAAGAATATTCTTACGTTATAAATGGACTGTGTCACCATTTAGAAAAAGAGGTAGGAATAGGCCAAATATATGTGGACTGCCCCTGGATAAAGTGACTACTTTTCTTTAAGTTCTCAAGTTCTTAACCTGGCTCAAGTTTGTCATCTGAGCTAGCCGCGTGTTTAACAGAGAATCAATCAGAGTCCGTCCATCATTTGAAAAATAAGACTTTAGACCCATCTTGCCCTAAAGTGGCAACTAGACATTCTGGTAAGTGTAAATTTGGTTTAAGGAGCCATTTGGCAGCTAGCTTACAAATCTGAGTTTCTAACACTGTCTGGATTTGGACTTGTGATGAGTAGAGTTCCACTCATGCTGAAGGGTTGAGGAGGCAATTGTTGCCAGTTGCCACACCCCTGTGCCTCATGAAAAGGTGTTATGGGGAGTTGGGAAATCCTCTGGAACATTTCTGGAGGGTGGTGCTGAGACAGGCATGATTAGCAAAAATTGCTCCATCTTTTCCTCTGACATAGAGCCCTACTGGATCCTGGTCTCTTCTGCGAATGAAAGGAGGAAGCCCTTCCATTTACAGTGGGGTTAATCTCAATCCACACCATGCCAAAGCCAAACCAATTAGGCAGAAGTTAGTATAGCCACTAACTGGTGTAGGGAGCTTTTGCAAGTGTTCTGCTAGAAACGTGTCTGAAAGTGGTCTCAATCTTTATCCACTAAGTAGGGTAAAAAAGGTAGAAAGAAGATACTTACTGTACTAAGAGAAGAGAATAAGCCACCCTGTGAATTATATCCGTGTATTTTCTTGATTACTGGTGTACTCATACATGATGAATATTGCATAGAACCTGGATAGCTCAGTTGGTTATAGTGTGGTGCTGATGCCAAGGTTGCAGGTTCGATCCCTGTATGGGACAGCTGCATATTCCTGCATTTCAAGGGGTTGGACTAGATGATCTTTGGGGTCCCTTCCAACTCTACAATTCCTGATTATAATGCTAGTGCTTCTGTCCTGCTTTCCAGTGTTCATTTCAGACTGCATGGAGCTGTGGCTTTTTGACTTCTATACCAGCATGGCATGCTAAATTTCATTCAAACCTGTTGTGGTTTGACCCAACAATGAATGTCATTGAATTGAATGTCATTCACTGCTCCACCACCCTTCCCACACATGTGGGCTTCTATTTGTCTATGATTCAACCATGAAAACAGCAGGAAAGAACTATATGCTGGTATACTTATCCAAATTTAGTCACTTCCATGATTTTCTAGGTCAGGGGGGCTATATATGGATTTCCCTCCCCTGGAACTAAGTAACATAGAAAGAGCACTTAATCTGTGTTGTGTTCCATTAGTTTTCTGGAAATGGCTTCTATATTGTGTGGAAACTCAAATATGACCTGGGAATTAACAGTTTGGGGAAATGGAATAAAACTGTTGGGTGAATGCAGCTACATAAATGAAGGAAAGCAATAAGTTATAATAAGCATAAACAGCTGTCAAGACTTACATTAGTAAAGCAGGCCAACTTCTCATTTCCTAGATTTAATTGCACTGTGTACATGGTCCATATACATAATACCATAGACTTAACTGTAGGCTGGTCCAGTAACCCAATTCAAGTGAATAAACCTTAATCATAAGTATACAGTATCTGCTATGTGGGGGGCGGGGGGGGGGGCAGGGATCCACTCCATTTCCATTAAATTCAAGTTTCTCACGTGCTGTATTTGTCTCCAAAATCATGAACCTTTTAGGGTACCCTGCCTGGGTTCTAATACAGTGAGGGAATACCTAAACGTAGCACTCTTTATTAGTGTGTGCGGTGCAGCTTACAGCTTTTACTCACAAGGATTGCTAAGTTTAGTAAAACTCGTCTGTTCTGTTCCATTTTCCTGCTCATAAAATGTGGTTTTCCATGCAATGTTCTATGGATCAGGTGGAATTCAACACTGTGTTAATACAAACATTCTGTCTGCATAACAGCTTGCCAGATGGAACAACGCCCCCCACCCTGTGTGCTGTAACTCCCTTTGAACCAATTTTGGTGTGTGTGTATTGTATTGTATTGTATTGTATTGTATTGTATTGTATTGTATTGTATTGTATTGTATTGTATTGTATTGTATTACACACACACACACACACGTAAAATTTAAAATACATATTTAATGTACATTATTACACACATTCAATTAAAAAAAGGTGCAGAACAGTCTCTAGAGGGCTTCTTACAAGGCAAGTCATTTCGTTCTGACTTCTGTTTATCCAACTTTCTACAGCAGCCTAGTTACAAGGATGGGGAAAGAGAGAATATTTATAATCTTAGTGTTTGTGAGTATTGCTCTGTAGACTCTCCCATGAGCTTTTTCTCCGTTTGGGGCTCATTTCCTCCCCGCAGAAAGTGCCTAAAAGGAGAACTTCCTTTAGCACGTTGCAAATCAGAAGCATAAAAAGAATCATGGGTCTCCTTAAGCTCCCGTAATGCTGTTTGGAATGTGATCAAACTTACATGTACTCAAATCTTAAATAGGTACAACTTTTAAAGTTTTAAGTGCTGTATGCCTCAAATGTATTGATTTTGCGATTTCCAGGCTTTGTGGAAAGCAAAAGCAGAAAGCGGGGGGCTTAAGAATAGTGCCATTTATTTAAAGCCCTACATTTCCTGCTAAGATACACAAGAGGTGATGGTGGGCTAAATTCTTTGGAGATGCGCTGAGAATCAGAACCACTATTACGGAAAACTTGGCAGTCTGTTTAAACTAAAAAAAAAGCTAACATACAATAGAAAGCATGTTTGTTCATATCAGGCTAAATAAACTTTTGTTCTGTGTCACAGGGATCCTGTATCGCAAGTCCTGCGCATCCTCTGCAGCTTGCCTCATGACCTCTGCCGGATACCAGACTTTCTGTACTCCAGGGAAGATAAACTCTGTTTGTATAAGCTGCTGCAATACTCCACTCTGCAATGGGCCCAGGCCAAAGAAGAGAGGAAACTCTGGCACCATGCCCAGGGCTGGTGTATTAACAACCATACTGCTCTCTAGCTTGGCATTTTTAACACCAGTACACTGCTGAACTCTAATGGAAGATTTTTTGTTGTCGTTGGCATCGTTTTGTCCAGACACAGCTGGTTTCCATTGTAATGTTGCTGTTTGCTTCCAACTGCTAAAAGAAGAGTTTGATTTGAAAAATCCTCAGCAACTTCGTTAGCAGCAGAATAGGTCTAGTTGTCCTGTCTTTCTGGTAAGCACTTAAAAAAAAAAACAAAAAACCCGTCACCCGAACCCATATTCATTTATGTTATTGGGAACGTAGTCTATTGAAACAAAGCACTTAAACTTGAAGGGTGCAACCACATAGGCTGCAAAAAACCATTTGTTGTGCTTTTTTATTTATTTCAAAAAATAATAATCCAATTTTTAGCATACTGTCTCATCCGGCTCTGGTTTTTTTAATGTGGATTCACAGTTCATGTTCATAAGGTCCATTTTGGTTAGCAGGGCTAGGATCTGTGCAAGTCTCCAGTGGCATCGTTTTCACATTCAGCTCCAGTGATTCAAGACTCAATTTCTGCAAACTGCAGCCAGGCTTGGTTTCGCTCTGAAAAGTACTTAAGAAAACCTTGTTAGCGCTCTTGGTGGAAGACTTGCGCATGGCGGATGACGCGAAGATCAATGGGCGCCGCGAGCGGCTGCTATCGGCTGCAGAATTCAAATTGGCTCTTAAAAGCTTCTGTTTGTTGGCGTGTTCCAGTGTCAGGCGACAGCGGAGGACCTGAACAAACACATTCCGGAACTGCTGGGAGGAGATATTGTACAGGAGCGGGTTCACGACGGAGCTGAGATAGAAGAACGTATCTGCTATAGGGAGCAGGGTGATGTACGCTCTGAAGTAGGGGACTGTCCAGTCCTGCTTAGGTCTAGCAGCAGCCATGATCCTTCGAACTTGATTTGGCAGCCAGCATATTGCCAGTGAGGCAACGATCAATCCTGCAAGCAAAGAAAGAGGGAAGAGAAAGCATGTGAAAACAAATCATAAAATATTTAGTATCAGTTCTGCACTTACCGGCTAGGAAATGACACCAATTTTTCAGTGTTTTGCCTGACAGCTTCTTCTGCCAGTAGCAAAATTTGTTCCAAGGAAGGGGAAAAGAACGAGCAGAGTGAGGGGAAAAAGCAAGCCACTGATTCAAGGTCACTGCAGTCTGTGCTCCGATAAGTATTATATAATATTTAACACAGCATTTCTCTTTACTCCTTGGCATTGGTTATGTTCAAAGACATTGTGTTTCAGCGATAGTGCATTCCTCAAAAAATTATATATATTTTTCTCGTTCCTGCTCCCTTCCCTTTTCCTTCACCCCCCTTAATTATTTTAAAAAAATACAGCCATATTAGAGCAGGCAATACCCAAAAGATGACCAGATTCTGTTTATATTTTACAATACAAATATGCAGACAACTGTATATTTGACATTATTTTTGGTAACTTTTCTCTTACAAAAGATATTTTTACGTACTGTGTGAATGGCTCTTTAGGATAAGGAGCATATAATGGGCTTTTCAGGAAAAAAAATCCAGTAGAATTAAAATATAAAGTAATATGGCACAGGAAAAAAACACTCAAGTACAATGGAAATGGCAAATAGTTGCAATTAATATGAAGTATGTTCAAAACTTTGATATCCCATGCATTTTGTAGTCACCTATGAACATATTTTCTCCACTTTATTAGGCCCTGGAGTTTTGTTTTGTTTTTCAACACGTTAGATTTGTCCTTGATCCAGTACCAGGCCCACACAACGACAGCTAATTGCTGGTTGCAACAGGGGAAAGTCTCCCAGGTACTTGTAGTGCTTCATCTGCTATAGCTGACAGAAACACTTTTATATAGAGCTTTAAAATATTCAGTGTCCTTCCCATTCATTATCTTGCATAAAATGGAACCTATGAGGTAAGTCGCTGTTATTGCTGCCACTCAACAGAAAATCACTTGCTTTGAAGCTCAGAATGGTGGTGAGTCTTGAACCATGATTGTAGTTCAGCCTCTTAGGCTGCAATCCTAATCCCATTTACCTAGAAGGAGGCGCCATTGATCGTGCTTTTAGCTGGTAGACCACAATGGGAGTTGATGAACACACGCATGGTCTAGAAAACAGCCAATGTCTATTAGTTCCAGTTTAAGTATGCAAGGATTGCAGCCCAAGTTGCACTGAACACAGTAGGACCAACTTCCAAGTAAAAATGCATTGGATTGTGCTTTTAAATTTTGATTGGTAATGTTTCTCTAACAGGAATCTCTTCCAAGAAACTGGATAGTATTAAAATGAATGTACTTGGAGCCTCTTTTCTTTTTTCAAGGATGCACTCAGTGGTATGGGGGAAAGTGTTTAAAAAATTCTGTTTAATTATTAAACTCCTCTATAATGCAATTCCAAAGTTTTCAGCCTCTTTACCCTGCAATGGTGTTCCTTGTTTTGCAGTAAATGTGCCTTATGTGTAAAACAAAACACTTTCATAACAGAGGTTCCCCAACCATTGGAAATGTTACATTGATTTGTGCATTTTGCACCATGCCGTTTACTCAAGCTCCTATTTCCTCTAAGGCTAGTTACTCAACTCAGCCTGCTTCTTTGGCAAGAGCACAAGCATTATGCTTATTTACTCTTGCCAAAATTAATCTGGACTCGTATCTAATCACTATTATATGGGAACACTAAAATAAAAAGGTTAGAATAATTGAGATGTCCAGGATTCAAAATGGAAAAGAAAGATTGTTGTCTCGAGGAATGTAAAGGAATTTGATAATGCCGATAGAACAATAAATATGAATGTATATTGAAGTAGTGGGAAATTTTGGCCAGCACCTTGGAAGAGCCAAGATTGAACATAACCTTTGTGTGATAGTAGTTTTGTGAACCTTTTTGTTTTGAATGTTTACTTTTGGTTAATAAAAGAGATTAATTTTTGTAACTGAGAATTTTCCATTAATCAAAACCTTTCTGTATTTGCCGTGCTCATTACTACACCGTATATAAACACACAAATGTGTACAGTTTTAATGCCAAGGGACAGTTTTGCAACAGCAGACATCTTGGTGCGTTTGGTTTCGCAGACAGGAAAGTAACAGCTGGTGAACAAGATTGCCAGAGGCAAAGAGCAAACAGCATCCTTTTGCATTCCCTAACCAAAATCAAACTGGACTGGTAGTTGCATCTTACTTGACCACTGGTGACATGGTAGCATGATAGCACCATCCTCTACCACACCTGAGGGTAATAGGTTGGCATAGCAGGTCATACAGCATGCACAGGTATCTTTCAACACCTCCCCTCCCCAGGCAGCTGTTTGCCTAACAGTTGGGCTACCCCGCTGCTGGTGAGCAAGGTTAAAAGGACTTAAACAGAAGGAAAATGTCATTTTGTCATTTTCCTCACTGGTGCTTAAGAACACATGACTAAGTTTGTCGATATTATACTCCCTGTTTTGCATCTTCCTATTATTCTCAATCAACCTCATGGCAACAGCTGCCCATAGCAGACCCAAGGTAGGTGCACTGTTTCTTTGCCAGCTCCTAATTAGTGCATAGATGGTATAAGGCACACACACAAACGTCCTAACAATGAATGTGATGCCCTTGTGTTTCTAGTAGCACATAGAAGATGGGATTGTGAGAAGTCGCTTAATTACTTCAAATCTTGGAGCCCAAACAGACAAGCAGAAGAGTCATGTGGAGACTGCTTTTACTAGACTGTATGTACCATTTCATACAAAAGACATTCACACATCACACTACTGAACCATGGTTTGTTTTGTACTTGTTACCATCACTACTCACAAACTAATTTGCAAAGGGCTGCAAAACCATGTTTTTTTGGAGCTTCTTTGTAAAACAGTGTGTTTGCTGAGATTTGCTTATGATTTCAAAAACC
The DNA here is from genome assembly GCF_964252035.2 of Podarcis erhardii. Taxonomy (NCBI): domain Eukaryota; kingdom Metazoa; phylum Chordata; class Lepidosauria; order Squamata; family Lacertidae; genus Podarcis; species Podarcis erhardii. Next base: position 97,654,118 of record NC_138497.1, on the reverse strand, counting down.
ATATAGTTAGGGCAATTGCTCTGCCTCAAAAGGCTGCTTGCTGTCCAGTGATAGGAATGTATTTGACTCTGAATGCTGAGCAAATGGAAAACAAAAGCATTCAATAATTCTAAACCATGGTTTCCTGTTATACTGTGGAATTAAATGATGGTGTGAGCTGTTAGTTATGTTTAGCACAATCATAGCTTGTTCTGATGTCTAAACTGAATCAGAAAGTAAAGAACTGCATTTTGAATGTTCCCATGACCATACAAAATTAGGCCTTGTTTTTAACATGCAGGAAGTCTCTGTACATGCATGCAAACATGTGTGTGTGTGAGTGTACGTGTTTACATGTGTACACTTACCTATTCAAACAAGTGCTTCCTAGCTCTATTTAGAAATTTACCTATTCGTTTAAATAGCAGAAACTGAACCAGGTGATGGTTCTGATTGCATGTGTTCCCTGTTCCAATGCAATCCTATAAAAGTCTGCTCAGAAGGAAGTTCAATGGGACTTGCTCCCTGGTAAATGTGTACAGGATTGTAGCCTATGCATACTAACCTAGGAGTAAGGCTCACCCCGTAGCAGTTATTTTGTAGTAGGTATGCATGATTGCAGTGTGAGTCTCTTTACCTCCTTTGCACTTGCTTCACTTCAGGTCTGTTTCCTTCCCTCTACAACAACAGACCTGCTTTTAAAACAGGCATTTCATCACCACTTGCTCTTTGATCATTCCTCATGTAAAAAGCACAATGAGGTCATGCCCTCACTCTTGTTTCTCTGTGCTGTCATAATCATTAACAAGAACTAAAGATCAATGAGGCATAGAATAGACGTCACTGAAGGCATGTAAATCTAACAAAGGTACTCTGTTTGTTTGTTTTTAAGAAAAAAAGGTGGAGCCAATGAATTTATTTCTCAACCTTTAGAATACTTTCAATTTAGGCCAGTAGCCAGAAATTTTGTGATAAGATGTGCAATCATTGTATTACAACAACAACAACAACAACAACAACAACATTTAATTAAATAACTTTATGAAGTTAGGGCCTTGGGCTATCCTAGTGCCTCTGTATTCATTGACCAAAACACTGGAAGGCAGGGTCGTTTTTCCTGAGAAAAAGCCACGCATGCCTTTCCCCCAAAGTAGAAGTGATACAAATATACATATCTATTTTTCGATTAAAGCTGAACATTAGGGCCCTAATCTAGGATGTTTATGAGGAGGCCACACCGCTGTGGCTATTGTGAAGGAAAAGGGAAAAAAGCAAAAGCAGGAAAAGTGGAAACAAAGGAAATAACATCGCAAGAGGCTGCTGGCTCAGGCCAGTGGCCCACCTATTCCAGCTCCTGCTCTCACTGTGGCCAACCCACAAGCAGGCCCTGAGCACAAGCAAACTATGTTCTCCTGCAGTTTCCAGCAAGTGGCATGCAGAAACATTACTGCCTCCATCCATGGAGATGGAGCATAGCCATAATGTTGTCCAATCAACCTTGGACAAGTTGCTGGCCACCAGTGCTTCATGTGGCAGTGAGTTACATAGTTTAACTATGTGCTGTGTGAAGAAGTACTTTCTTTTACCTGTGCTGGTCTTCCTTTGCTCACTGCTCACCCACTTTCTACATCCCTCCACCTGAAGAACTGTCTATTTATTCCTGCTCTCTGCTGCCCTGGTCCACAATTCCTGGACCTCTCCTGTTATTCCCCCGACTGCTAAGCTTTTACTCAGGAGACTTTGGTGAAGTACCTTGTCTAAATAGCACATAGAGATGGTCCAGTTTCCATAGTGTGCTATCTTCTTTTGGACACTCTTGCAGAATATTAGGTTTGTGAGACAGATCTGGCCTTTGCAGAAGACACACTGGCATAGTTTAAGCAAAGCTTGTTCTTCTATATGCTTTGTTATTTTAACAATACTTCCCATCATTTTTTCCAGCTAGCTGGCCTGTAATTTCCAGGATCACCCCTAGATCACCCTTTTTAAAAAATGGCGTTTGTCATACAGGAAGCTATGCTTTGGTTCAGACATAACAATCTTGCTCCCATGGTTTATGGATCCAAGAATGATTGTTGTCCCATATACTGTGATGCAAGAGTTCCAGAGTTTTGTTTCACTACAGTTTCCTGGGACTTTCAAACCAAGAAACTGCTTTAATCTATAAACTAGGCCAGGCATAGACAAACTCAGCCCTCCAGATGTTTTGGGACTACAACTCCCATCACCCCTAGCTAACAGGACCAGTGGTCAGGGATGATGGGAGTTATAGTCCCAAAACATCTGGAGGGCTGAGTTTGTCTATGCCTGAACTAGGCTATGAAACAAGGATTGTGAAAGTCACTATACAATTTCCTCCCCCCCCCCCTTTCTTTTTTGTATGCAGTCAGTTCAGGGCTAGTAGCAGGATAAGCCAGGCACACATCTAAAGGAACCTGCTGTTGCTCCTGTTTGCTGCTGTTCACTCTAAGGAAGTGCAGTGCCATAAACAAAGAAAATAGCAGCAAACTTTCCCTCTCCATCCAGGTAGCTGGGTGGATTGGGTCCCGAGGACAAGTCCAGCAAATTGATAGCGACAAAAGCATCAGAACGTGGGATCATTCATTGAAGGCATCTTTCCGACTGCCCTCAAAATCTGATCTGGCACTAAGTTAGATTTAGATATTGCTGAGGTTATTAGTAATGGGTTGGTTCTGCATATCTGTCATATATTTAAAATGATCTAGAATGCCCCATCATAATACAGTGGTACCTCGAGTCAAGTACTTAATTCGTTCCGGAGGTCCGTACTTAACCTGAAGCACCACTTCAGATAATGGGGCCTCCTGCTGCTGCCGTGCCGCTGGAGCACGATTTCTGTTCTCATCCTGAAGCAAAGTTCTTAACCTGAATCACTATTTCTGGGTTAGCAGAGTCTGTAACCTGAAGCGTCTGTAACCTGAAGCGTATGTTACCCGAGGTACCACTGTACCAGTTTTATACTATTTTGAATTCTATAGAGAGAGGAGTTTTCAGTACCACTGCCTTATTCTTACTAGAACGCTGCCCCTCCCAAGTTTTCCACAGTATCCAATGCATTATAACAGCTATAGCATAACTTCAAGCTATCTTGCGGCAATTTGTTTAGGCCAACAGAAGGCAGGGAGATTTAATGCCTGTTAATCTGAGTTTTTTATTCTGCACCAACAAGGTATTTTATTGGCTTTTAAATTAAACACAGTCTCTCAAATTTACTGTTAATCTACCTTGAGTCTTCAGGGTTGTGTGGGTTATACATTTAATTAAATAAAAATATTGTTTTGGAACAAAATTCCAGCGGGCTGTCTCTTAGGTATTACAGACTGACACATTCACAGGGACAAATTACAATTTCAAAAAACACACACACCATTTGGACAATACTGTGTGCCAAAATTAGCATCCGGGACTATAAAACAAGACAAAAACACCGCATTACAGTCAGATTTTCTTCTTATCTATATTCTTGGCTTTGACCTTCACTGAGAGTATGAAATGTTGCACATGCAAGGTTCTTCCTTAGATTCTTCAGAAGGCACCAAACTGCTTGGTTGTACATTCAGCAAGTGAAAAATGAGTTGTTAGTAACCTTGCACGATACTGTAGAGGTTAGTCTTTCATGGGGCAGAAGGAAGGCTGTGTGTGTAAACTTTGTCATTTTTATAAGCACAAGTAATTGCTCATCTCTCTTCCTCAGGGGGGAAAAAGCATCCTTTGCTTTTGCAGAGATGTGAATAAACATGGCGGGAGGAAGAGGTGGCAAGCGGTTAGGCAGGCAGGGAAACCCCAACCCAAAACACTTTATGTTTTGGCTCAGATGCTTAGGAATTACCACAAGCCTCCAAGGGAAACTGTTATATTCTCATTCAAGCCATAATACGATAGTGCATAAAATCCTTCCACTCTGTTTAATGTGCTGGTACAACCAATACAAACCTGAGTATGACAAACTGAGAGAGACCGAATAGGCTATGCATAGCAACTACTACTGCTTTATAAATGGGCAGAGTGGGCTTAAGTAATGCAGTGTGAACTTTTATGTAGGCCAGTAAAGCAAATGCTCTTATAACACAGGAAGCAATATTTTCTATTAGACTGAGCAGCTGCTCCATCTTAGAACCTATTCAGTGGTCAGGGGCTTAGTGTGCTTTCAGAATACTGCAAATCTAATCAGAAGGTAAGGAGAGCGGTAGTTTCATTCCTTCCCATCCAATTACTGTACCCAAACCACAACAGCCATTAGATGGCACATACTTTTAAGAGAAGCATTTGCAGGAACAAAGTGTCCATCTATAGCTTCAGCTTTTAACATAGTAAAAAACAAACAGTCTTTCACTTATATTTCTACACTTTCCCCCTCCCTCCTCCTGTCTGCAAAAGGTGGCATGGTCCAGCCAAACATAAACACTTTTAAAACACTTTTAATTTATAAAATATGCTAAGTTGATTTGTATCTCTATCTGTACTGTATATTTCTATATTTCTATATATATATATATATATATGCTTTCGTAGATTTTCACGGGTACAGGAATGCAGGTTTTGGTGTCCTCGGGTGTCTTCCCGTGTAAAAGTTGGGGTGTCTAGGCGACGTTTCGACGAGGTCTCACTCGTCATCTTCAGGCTGGTGCTTTCGGCTTCTTGTTACTGGAACAGAGCAGGATCTCAGTGTTTGAGTTCCTATAAATACTGTAGAGGGGGTGTGGTGTATAGCCTCCAATGTTCTGGGCAGAGAGGAAGTTCCCAGGCTAGTGTGCCTTTTCTTCTTTTGTTCCTTAATTACTTGAGAGATATCTTGAGTGATTTCTTGAGTGATATCCTGAGTACCACTTAGGTGGGTCATTAGGTGTGGATTAGTTGTTAAAGTCTTTGTGTCTTGACCTCTTGAACTTTGTGAAGAGTTTTCCTGAGAAGATGGCTGTACTGTACTTAGTTGTGCTCTGGCTTGGCTTCGTGTATAGGGGCGAGTTGTGGTTTTGTGGCTTGTGTCAGCCAGATCTGTGTAGGGATTGCAGGGGGGTGCAGCATCCGGAGGTGCCACCATGGATTGGCTACTGGATGGTGTCTGTAATTCATCTGTGGAGAGGGTCTGGGTTTGGGTCTGGTGTGGTTGATTGGTGTTGGCGTTCTGTGTGCCTCTGGATCTGGTGTCAGTTTTTGTGGGGAGGGCTAATTTCCAGATGTCTGGCAAGCGGGATGTGTCGTCACGCTTGTTCATGTTGTGAGGGTGTTTCTCTATCTCGATGGCTTCCATGATTATTCTCTTGTGGTGATGTTCCGTGTTAAAGAGCAATTTGGAATCTGCCAACACCAATCAACCACACCAGACCCAAACCCAGACCCTCTCCACAGATGAATTACAGACACCATCCAGTAGCCAATCCATGGTGGCACCTCCGGATGCTGCACCCCCCTGCAATCCCTACACAGATCTGGCTGACACAAGCCACAAAACCACAACTCGCCCCTATACACGAAGCCAAGCCAGAGCACAACTAAGTACAGTACAGCCATCTTCTCAGGAAAACTCTTCACAAAGTTCAAGAGGTCAAGACACAAAGACTTTAACAACTAATCCACACCTAATGACCCACCTAAGTGGTACTCAGGATATCACTCAAGAAATCACTCAAGATATCTCTCAAGTAATTAAGGAACAAAAGAAGAAAAGGCACACTAGCCTGGGAACTTCCTCTCTGCCCAGAACATTGGAGGCTATACACCACACCCCCTCTACAGTATTTATAGGAACTCAAACACTGAGATCCTGCTCTGTTCCAGTAACAAGAAGCCGAAAGCACCAGCCTGAAGATGACGAGTGAGACCTCGTCGAAACGTCGCCTAGACACCCCAACTTTTACACGGGAAGACACCCGAGGACACCAAAACCTGCATATATATATATATATATATATATATATATAAAATTGTGGTTACCTATGGCTCTGAGTAATAAAGATCCACTATCAATAAGTCCCAGTAATTTACAAGAAAGAGTTAAGGTCACCACTGAATCTTTCCATGCACATTAGTAAGACTTTCAGCGCATGGCTACAGCGGCGTAGCGTGGGTTGTCAGCACCCGGGGCAAGGCAAGTAATTTGCGCCCCCTAACCCGGGGCAAGGCAAGCAATTTGCGCCCCCTAACCCGGGGCAAGGCAAGTAATTTGCGCCCCTAACCCCTAACCTGCCGCCGCTGCCAGCTTCTTCTTGCTGCTGCCTGGGCTGGGGTATTTACGGTAAGGTAGCCACGGCGGCGGCGGGTCCGTGTCAGGTGATCTGAGGCGAGTTGCCGCTGGCGCTGCCGCCCAAACAACGCCGCTTGCTCGGGCAGAGAGGCAAGGAAAATGCAACACGGTCCAGCTGCTGCAGCAGCAGCGGCGGCGGGGCTGTGAGGAGGGGCTGCCTGGCGCACCCTCCACGGCCCTGACGCGCGGGGACCGCAGCGAGCGCTGAGAGCCGCTGCCTGCCGGACGCCTTCAGCCCGGATGCGCGCACAGCTCGTCGGTTCCACGAGACATGGGGCTCTGCTACAGCCTGCGCCCAAGGCTCTTCGGCGACTCCGGAGGTGTGAGCGCCCCCCCCCCCTAATGTTGCGCCCGGTGCGGCCGGCCCCCCCTGCACCCCCCACGCTACGCCACTGCATGGCTACACATGTCTACTCAGATGGTAAGCCCCACTGAGTTCAATGGGGTTTATTCCCAGGTAAGTCGGTCTAAAACTGCAGCCTTAAAAGTACATGTTTAGGTTGGATTTTGTTCTACACAGTCCCAAAAGATTTGAATTTTTAGACTCTCTACAGAAGCACAAAACCAGAGTAGAAGTCATTTTTCCTAAGGTTGCAGCAGAAACTACATTATTCAAAAATCATGGTTGCAAATAAAAATATTGCATATTGATGTAATGCAGCGTAAAACACATGTATCCAAAATGTTGATTATCCTAATGCCTTGTTGCCCCACACAGCATTTAAGACATCATATAAGCAGATAATCCTACACCCAAGCCGGCTTATTACAAAAACCCATGGCGGTGCTCATGTTAAAATAAAAACAATTATCACAATTTATTAAATAGCATTCACACCAGCAAAACAGTTGCAGCAAAGTAAACGTAGCGTATTAAGTGCCAACAGCATAACTCTGCCTCACTGGCACAGAACAGAAGAAACTTGGCAGTCACTTTCCCCTTAACAATTCTTCCTTTTTATGACTCAACAACACTCCCTCAGGCAACAGGATTCCAAACTCGGCTCATTACTATCTGCATCTTTATTGAGGATTTTAAAATACATTCTAGAGAGCGGCATTCAAAGTACAGCGGAGAACACCGATCATTTACTCACTCCAAGATTAATATGCATTCATCTTATGATGCTTTTAAAATGTTAAGTGTTGGGTTTTTTTAAATGTTAAGTTTTAAGGTCTAAGCAAACCTTGTCTCACAGCAGCCTCTCCAGAGAGACCAATTAACCCATAGAACCAGAGTCATCTGATGAGTTAAAGACTGCTGCTGTTGTTAGGAGTGCTCAAATATTTATATCTGTATCTAATGCTGACCCCTGTTAACCATTTCCATAGTCACTTATATTTCAAGACTCCATTCCAGGTACCCCAATTACTTGTATGAGTCACAGGATATAGGTGATTCATTGGGACCAAGACCAACTCATTTACAAAAACAGTACTGGCATGAACAAGGTTAATTACCAACAGGATTTTTTTGTCATTAAATTAATGGCACAAAAGAGGATTCCCAGCATCTGTTTATACACTGACATTTAAATGGTAATTGTCAGTGGAACATAAGCATATGGCTAGTTGCGTTCCGAGTGGACAAAAATGCACATAACTAAGTTTTAAAATTTTAGCTTTTCATTTACCTGACCTGGCTTTATATATCATAGTTAGGGATAAGTTGCGTCATTAGTCTCCTATCACCTTTCTGCATTATTTATATTTATAAAACCAGCATCATAAAATCCCCCAGTGGAGAGTTTATTTTTAAAATGTTATACAGTTCCATACCATGTGGCCACTTTTCATTTGCAGCTACTTGAATGTTCTTCAGCAAAGAGACAAGGCAGTGTGGTGGGAGAAAAGACTTTGAAAAAAAATCAGGAGAAAAGGGTAAAAAAAGATCTAGGGATATTGGAGTACTGTTTAAGAAAAGGGAGGAATCTGAATTAAAGAATCTGAATAAAGAATTACATGGACTAAATTTATGGATGAATAAAAATTTGCAGTACTGAGGAGCTTTAGGCTACTTCCAATACAGAAATGCACACAGCCTATGTCCCAATAATCCTATACAGTGGTGCCCCGCAAGACGAATGCCTCGCAAGACGGAAAACCCGCTAGACGAAAGGGTTTTCCGTTTTGGAGGTGCTTCGCAAAATGAATTTCCTATGGGCTTGCTTCGCAAGACGAAAATGTCTTGCGAGTTCCTGCGGGGTTTTTTTTCCTCCCCCCCCCCCTTTTTCTTAGCCGCTAAGCCGCTTATCTGCTTATCCGCTAAGCCGATAAGCCACTAAAAGCCGCTAATAGCGCTATTCCGCTAAGCCGTCAATGGGCTTGCTTCGCAAGACGAAAAAAACGCTAGACGAAGAGACTCGCGGAACGGATTCTTTTCGTCTTGCGAGGCACCACTGTATTCCAATATAGGGGTGGGGGACGTGGGTGGCACTGTGGGTTAAACCACAGAGCCTAGGACTTGCCGATCAGAAGGTCGTCGGTTCGAATCCCCACGACGGGGTGAGCTCCGTTGCTCGGTCCCTGCTCCTGCCAACCTAGCAGTTCGAAAGCACAACAAAGTGCAAGTAGATAAATAGGTCTCGCTCCAGCGGGAAGGTAAACTGCGATTCCGTGCGCTGCTCTGGTTTACCAGACGCGGCTTAGTCATACTGGCCACATGACCTGGAAGCTGTACGCCGGCTCCCTCGGCCAATAAAGCGAGATGAGCGCTGCAACCCCAGAGTCGGCCACGACTGGACCTAATGGTCAGGGGTCCCTTTACCTTTACAATGGTAAAGAATGTTCTATGCATATACAAGTTCCAATATTGCCCAGGAAAATATTTCTGCATAAGATCCTTGGAGAGCTGCTGCCAGTCAAAGCTGACAGTGCCACTGGGCAAGGTGAACAGTACAGACCTGTAGATTCATAGGTTCACATACGTTTTATCATATACGCAAGAAGTATGTCACCATAGAGGTGAACCATTGATAACAAAGGTGGCTAACCTGTGGCACCGCAACTTTTGCTGAGCTACAGCTGCCATCAGCCCCCACCAGCATGGCCAATGGTCAAGAATAATGGGTGCTGTTGTCCAATATCTGGAGGGCACCTCTTTGGCTGCCCCTGAGGGAACCCCTACAGACTCTGTATGAACTATATGGTCAACTGAACAGAAGGAGGTAATTTTCCCTTATTCCTCTTAAAACTTCATTGACCATTGGACCCACTATTGGTCTTGTCTTCTTAATCCACTGGGGCCTGTCTTCACATGCAATGGAAGTACCTAACTCACCAAAGGCTTGATATTCATCAGCTACCCGCACTTGGTTTAGCTGGCCAGTCAAAGAAGTTTCCGGGGTGGGGCTGCTGTTTCAGGCTGACAGCTTCTAGGAGCCACAGGTGAGAGCTGAGTACAGGGTAGGGGCCAAAGCTGGACAAACTATCCCAGAAGGAGCACAACATGTCCCCCCACCAGAGGTACTACCCCCCCTGCCCTAATACCCCATACACCCTGTAATGTAATTCTTTAAATCATGTGTATAGTATACCTGACCCATTCTGGTTTGTATCTCACCTTGAATGCTTCAACCTAGTCAAAGTTACAAAGAATTACACTGGCCATCAGGCTACAGTTCATATATATGCTAAACAACAAAGCACCTAATGATAGCAAATGGCAATGGAGCTGGTACATCATCCCTTTACATTTCTTTTCAGAGGTTATGCTTTGTTTACTCAAGGACAAATATTTGTAACAGCTAATTAGAAGCAAATTATATTGATAATGTTGGAAGTATCACAATTCATTAATCAGAGACATAATTATTGACTCTGCTTTACCTTTGTCAATACTTACAAAGGAAAATAAATTAGTGCATTAACTGAACCAACCTATCAACACACTCGGGTCTATGCCTATGTCTATATTTTAAAAAACTCTGAATTTCATTTGACTGCTTTGTAGTCTCAAATGTCACAACTTCCTTGAAAGAGACTCACATTCTAGAAGATATAACTGCTATATTATTGCACTACTATTTCTTCTGGCATCTTCCCAATATTCATATTGTAAAATAGCTGCAAAGGAAGCATTTATTTATATTTTATCCTGCCCTTTTTCCAAGGACATGGAGCATATCTGGTTCACACACACCCTGCTCCATTTATCTCCATCATAGTCCTCTTAGGTTATACTGAGAGAGTGCAGCTTGCAGCCAGCCTTCCAGTAAGGTTCATGGTTGAGTAGAGCATTGAACCAAGATCACCTTACGCTTGGTCTGGTACTCTAATCACACCACTACATAGGGTCAGATCACTTGCCTACCTTGCAATTACAGTGGAACCTTGGTTCTCGAGCTTAGTCCATTCGGCTCCCGAAACCATTCGAAAACCAAGGCAGGGCTTCCGATTGGTTGCAGGAGCTTCCTGCACTCAGGCGGAAGCTGTGTCGGATGTTTGGCATCCAAAAACTGGAACACTTCCGGGTTTTCAGCGTTCGGGAGCCAAAACATACGAGTACCAAGGCATTCAAGAACCAAGGTACGACTGTAGTTGTTGGCTGTTTGATAACAGCTCCAACTTTACACATGTTCCATGGTGAGCTGGGGAGAGCTACATTATGATGATGATGTATAGTAAATGATGTTATATTTGCCAGAAAGCCTTTGACTCCCTCCTTCCATGTCAAATAATTTCTATTTCCATCTGCTAGTTCCTTAGCTTCACCAACGAATCCGAGAGTTAACTAGGGCAAGCTGCTACGTACAAGTTCTCCTTACCTCTTGCAATCTAACCGCCTTTACATGACAGCCTGAGGAAAAATTCTGTTGCCAATGTTCAGGTCTGCACAGATGTATCTGAAGAATGTAGCCACTGCAGCATAACTAACTGCTCTGCAGATGATAGAACTAAATGCAACTACAGCTCTCGGGGGCTAGATGTCCTGTGTGCATAAAGCCAGCAAAATTATAGAATCGGTACCATAATTGTGATTAGCTTAAAGCGTTTAAAGGACAGATGTTTTCCCTAAGAATTTCTGATTTAGCAAAGTTCATAGCAAAGTCATAATGGTTGCCTTTGGATGGAGTTTACTGGCCGGTGGTTCCCAGCACACATTTTCGCACACCGTCCAAAAACGCTTGTAATCCAAATGAAGGTCCTCCAGGTCTTTCCAGTTACCGATCTACCCAACTGCTTCCCAGTGTTTTGTATAAATTTAGCTCTTGCCAGGTTTCATTCGTCAAAAGCTTATAAATTTTAGATACAGCTTTTTCTTCTTTTTACCAGTGCTGCGTAAAAAGAAAAAGAAAGGTCAATGAAATAGCTGTTGGTTGAAATGAAGGGGGAGTGGAAAGTGTGGAATTTACAACTTTTTGTGGCTGTATAAACACACATACAACTGAGTGCTGGGGCGTTAAGGAATTTTGTAGATGTGATGCCACTGGGACCATGTCACTTTGTCAGCCGCATTCTGCATCTCACTCCAAATCACAGCAAGTTCATAAACTGGGGATAGTGTCACGCTCTCAGTAATAAAATGTGTTATTGAAAGAGAAACACTGCTATAAGGGAAGGTAGCATACTGATGCTTGCTACAAGGGAGTAACAACAGCATATCTTGTTTGCAGTATGAACTGCTTGCTTAGAAAATCCCTAAGCTCCTTTATCTCAAATAGAGCTACAACAGAGCTAACACAAAGTAATGACTCTCAAAGCAAATACTCAAACATTTGCTTACTTTAATGAACACCACTACTGAATTTGCAATTGTGTGAAATCAGAATTTTTTTTTAATTTGCACTCCTCAATATTAATTTCAGCTGTACATTCCATACTTATTACTTTGAGTGAAGCTCTGCTAAAAGTATGTTCTTAGCCAATTTCGTTTGCTTGCAAAGTTTTTTCTTATAGTACACACATTGCTATTGATTTCTCTTTATTATGAATTTACCAGTACCTTGCAAAAAGATGTTCCAGCAGCACTGGAAGTAACATAAATTGTTATTTAATATTGACTATTTTATATACACTACACAATTCTTTACAGTAGTACCTCAGGTTACAGATGCTTCAGGTTACAGATGCTTCAGGTTACAGACTCTGCTAACCCAGAAATATTACCTCGGGTTAAGAACTTTGCTTCAGGGTGAGAACAGAAATCGCACAGTGCCGGCAGGAGGCCCCATTAGCTAAAGTGGTGCTTCAGGTTAAGAACAGTTTCAGGTTAAGAACAGACCTCCAGAACGAATTAAGTTCTTAACCCAAGGTACCACTGTACTTGGAAAGGTAGTGCCAGAAGCCCTAGTGTACATGCAGTCTGCCTCTCACAGGAGACAGAATATGCACATGGTGCAGCAATCAACTCCACAGTCACCTGGTACCATGTAGGTTGGGGTTAGACATTTAGCCTGAGGGCCACACTCCTACATGGGCAACCTTCCAGTGGCCGCTTGACAGTGATGGCTGTGGCATAAAGTTAGATAAAAATAAGCAAGAAGCAACTTTTTCATGTCATCCTCCCTGCTGATTCAGCCATTATATTAAAGATGAACTGACTGCAATTTATTTTAGAACTTAAAAATTAAAATTCATTTTAAAGTTTATGTTTTTTAAAAAATCAGCGAAGAATGATCAAACCCTTATTCATGCACACAAATTATTAAAGCCAAGGTTTCAATACCTGTGACATTTGAGACCACAAAGTAGTTAAATGAAATTCGGAGCTCAATATCCCCATACCAAAGAAACTGCCCCAAAGTATAATGCCATAATAATAAAAGATCTGTTCAAGGGCATGAGACAGAAGAAAGGATATAGATGTAAAATACAAGCAATGCTCCAAAGATTCATTCAGAATTATTTCTTTTGTCCAGTTGCCTTTTATTTTGACAAAGGATATGTCTTCATTGCTGAAAATGTACTTTCCAAAACAAATCCACATTTAAATTCAGAGGTGCAACCATTCAATTGGGTGTGCAAACAAAGTTTTGTTGTTGTTGTTTTAAAGACAAAATTCAGCCAGCACAGCATAAACCAAATAAAGCAGATGTTGTCTATTGCAAGCTGACTGCAGAATTCAATGAATAATCAATTGCTCAATACATATAGCCAATGAGACAAAACATATGAGATGTCATGTCATAAAGATTCCTGCCAGAAAGACAGGCCTGAGATATTTCTTTTTTAATACCGAACCCAATCACCACGGTAGGACTCAACAAAGCTTTTTCAAAGAGAGTAGAAATAAATGCATCCTCTTAAGACAGGCAGCCATCTTGATAAACATCAAATGAAGCAATGGTGGGATAACAGTTTTTTTCACACAGTAACCAAGCAATAAATGTGAAATCATTACAAAGTAAGTTAATGAATTAAAGCAAGGGGCGGGGAATGACAGCCGGAGTATCATGTGAAAACTGGATAGTGCAGTTTACTCTGAAAGATATGCTGTACAAGCCTATGCATGTCTACTCAGAAGTAAGTCAAACAAAGTTCAATGAGATTTACATCCAGGTAAGCGGAAGCTGCCAGCATGAGTTTGACCAAACTGCGGGAGGCAGTGGAAGACAGGAGTGCCTGGCGTGCTCTGGTCCATGGGGTCACGAAGAGTCGGACATGACTAAATGGCTAAACAAGAAGAAGTGGACATAGGATTGTAGCCTATGTAGGAAAGACAAGACAAGATTTTCAACAATATAACTAGCATGTTGACCCAGAGTTTGTGATGAGCAAAACTCATGTTCTAAGCCACAGTCAAACAAGTTAGGAACATTCATCAGGCTCTCATGCCTGCCTTCCATCTCTTTGCCCCCTTTCTCTCTCTGCCTCTTTGTCTATGTGTGAGAAGAGGAAGATTAGACATACAAAATACAAACACACTCACAGGCAACCGTGCCTCATACACATACCTGAGTGTTGTTTCAGATCAGGCTTTTAATGCTTCTTTTATGCAACTTTCAGAGGGGTCAAGATGATGTTGTAAGCCAATTGCAATCCACCTGTGTTTTCCCACTGCTTATTACAAGTTTCTTTCTTCAGTAACTCCATAAAAGAGAGAAAGAGCAGAACAGCAGCACAACCTCTTCAGGTGTGAATAGGAAAATGTAGAGGGAGGAATTATCCCTGGGAGAGGTGGATGGCATGTCTGGAATGGCCCTACATTCTCTATTACTTGATGTGCATTTCTGGTTTCAGAGCTATTTCATTGGGCCTCGAAGTCATTTCCATGGATCAACTGGCTCTCATCCTTAATTAAATGCTTCCTGGAATTAGGATTCCTCAACCCACACACTTTAATTAGCTATTTAACGAGTAGATTTCATTGAAAACAGCAGCACTTGCTTGCAAGTACAGAATGTAGGTTGTGGCTGTCACCCTGAAAGCGTGCAATCGCTAACCCTTTGAGGAATGCTTCGTTTATTTATTTTTATTTAAACCACAACACAATGAACAAGCAAATAAAACCAGGCTGCAAAGATTCTAGCTCGTGCTAAAACTGACTAGGATTGGGTTGTCTGATTAGACCTGCTTATTGTCCTGCTCTGCAAGCACTCTTTAAAAACTGTCATTGGCTCCAAGTGTTCCAGCAAGGTTCGTGGTTAAGTGGATTGTTGAACTAAGATCACCTAAGGCTTAGTCTGGCACTCTAATCACACCACCACACGCAGGAGGCTCTTTGAGAAGAGGATGATGATCTGCAGGCATGCTGCAGTTGTAAACTGCATTGTAGACCCTGCATTGGGAAGTGGGACCTCCATGCCCGCCCCTTCCAACTCTCTAATTCTAAGTGCAGCCAAACCCTACACAGATCTGGGCTAGGGATCTGGGCTTCCCACTGATGGCTGGTCTTCCAGACAGGCTTGAACTCTAGCCCTTTTTAAGAGATGAGGTTGACAACCTGAAGTCATACAGGGGACAGTTCATGGACACACGATATGATACGATACAATACAATACAATAATCTTTATTGTCATTGTCCCATACAGAACAATGAAATTGAAAATCTACATCAAGACATTCAGAAACCAACAAGCCTGCTATCCTAGCTATCCCAGCCAACATTCTCAGGATCCCCAATTCTATGCAGTGGAGGGAATAGAAAAGATCATTTCCACAGAAGGCCAATACCTCGCACTGCATTGAAATCAAACCTGGGAAGAGGAGGAAACAAGCTATAGTTGTTTTGAAACCTTTCCCCCGCTCCTCTCCCCTTGGCTTTCCCATCCAAACCACATTCATGAAAAGGCAAAAAGGCTACAGGCGCTTCGTGAATGCTTTCTGGATACAATGCAAAAGACTGAACAGACTAAATATGTGCTGCAACAATAACTGGCAATTATATTTCCTTGTCACCCCTTTCTCACGCTGGAAAAAGAGGGTAAGATGGTTATGTCCCAAGTTCCACAATAGCTGTTTTAATTAGTCACACTGTGTTCAGACATCTCTGTTAACATTCCCTGGCTCCTATGGCTGAGGCTTTGGTGTTTCAACTGGAGGTTCACCTGCATAGTTCTCCAGCTTTTGTTACCCCAGGATATGCAGGGCAACATTCATGAAGACCAGATAAAAGTAGTTAAGAGCACAGCCTTCGCTACCCCCAGCCCCTGCCTATGGGTCACACAAACCCCATGTACAAAAAGACAGAAATGGAAAGGAATAATATTCTGGAGAAATTATAATGGTAAAATTTAGGAGCCAGAAAGATGGAGTGAGTTACATTTAAACAGCAATGCTGCTAAAAGTATACAAATCTAAAGCATATTCGACAGGTGTCTGAACAGGTTTTAAGGGAAAAGATTCTAACAGAAGAAATGCAAGAATGTGAAAGCCCTGCCGAATCAGGCCAAGGCCCATGTCATCCAGTGCTCTTGTTTTCAGTGGCCAACCAAATGTCCACAGGAAGCCCAAGTGTAACAGTGCTCTACTCACATAGGATTCTCAGCAACTGCTATTCAGAGGCATACAATCTTCTACAGTGGAAGTAGAATACAGGCATCATCACTCCTGCTTCCTGCTGAAAGGTAGTTTCTAAGGGCCTTCACCATTTCGTAGCCTTTTGGGTAAGGTCCACCTTGAACCATGATATCAGCTAAGATAAAGGCAGATTCATTCCCTTGCTCCTACTCCATACATACTCACTCTCCCTCTCCCTCTCCCCCCCTCTCTCATACACACACAAGAGACTAAGGAGCAGAATTTTGTGACTGTCAAATGCCTCAACACACTGAATCATTATGAGCTCAGATGCTTCTCAAACTGTTCTTCCAACCTTCCACTTGCTATCCCCTTCTGCAGATACACACAAGGGGAATCTTATGGTTGCTGCACACACTAATGCTTAGTACTGCAGTCTCAACACAGATAAACTGTAAGCCAAATAATCACATATTGATTTAACTGAGGTGGAAGTAGCCTTAAATTCCATCATACATTTACTTTTTAAAGACTTTGCCCTGATCTTTTCTGAATGTGGGTTATAAGACTATTGTGCGGAGCATCTGTTGGAAGGCTAGGATGAACATCAAGTAAAGGCATACATACCAGCTGCATACCAAGATTGGACATAGGCTACTATGCAACAAATACTAGGGCAAAACAAGAAAACAGCAAAGTAATTATCATAGCTACCTTAATGCCTAGTTTCACCACAGATTTCCAGAGAAGCTAGCTAGATTCCACTTTAAATGTATGTTGTGATAGCTTTCTAGTAATGCCCAGATAGCAATTTATTTTCTTCAGCAATGCCAGGCAAGCAAAATCAACAAATGAATTGCATTTTGGGGTGTTACAAATCCACCTCTATGTTATGTTAGCTTATAGATTATATTTATTCTATTATGGGTTTAAAGATCCTCACTCAGTTTCATAGATTTCATTATTCTGCAGTAAATTCTCCAATTTCACAGACCCAAAAAGTGTTAAAATAAGTTTATCTGGAGCCTTTAAGTTGGATGAATGTAATTTATACTCCCCAAAACGTTGAAGTGTAACAGAGGGCAAGAAGGACAAATGGGAAAGCATTTTTCGCAATGATCAGTAAACAGAAGCAAATTGGAAGCACCGCTTGAAACACTGCTGACTTCTGCAGTATAGAAATGAGCTTATGTTCAATACATTCTGGGTTTTCACTTTATTCATACTGTTAATGATTTAATCCCCCATCATATTCATTCAGATCAGCATGCTAGGGTCATATTCTATATCCAATTAAGCAAAGAACACATTAATTATAGATGGATGATCAACAACAGCAGTGTTCTCGTGTATGTGCGCAGGTGGTACGAAGTCTTGCTTTATCTATATCTAAGCTGCAGGCTTTCAACAGCACAGTGATTCCATCCACAGTAAATCCTATTACTAAGCACTATGGGAGGTTCGTTCCCCAAAAGTGCAATCTTCTGCACATTCAGCAATGCAGAAGCATTGGATTAGGCTACAGGAGCTATATACTTAATTTTTTACCTCTTTTGTGCATTTGGTCAAGGTAGCAGTTGAACTGCACTCAAAACTCATGTTTTATCATCAGCAAAATGCTCTCACTCACACACCAAAGCAACAGTTTATGATTAACCAACATAACCATTCAAAAGCAATCTCTTCTAGCTACAGGACGCCGCTTGAGTTATGAGTCTGAACAAAATGGGCCTTCAGACATAGATTGAACCACCTCAACATGAAATGAAAATCCAGTAAATTGATCCAAACATGAAAATTTTAGAGACAACAATGCAATGTACTAGCCATAAAGGGAAAAGTTATTACGCACTGCTAGCCACTGAAGCATTACTGGTAACAAATCAAGTGGCACAATTTATACTTTCTTGTCAAAAGGCACAATACTATTTTCTTCCCTTCAAAACTGTGAAAGCAAATGCTTATATGCATTTTGATCTGGGTTTTGACAGTTGCAAAAACAGACTTTGTGCGGTATTCTTAAGTGCTTACCCTTTTTCAAGCAGCTGGCCAAAGCAGCAACACTATCAATATTCTGGAATAAGGCCTCAGAGGGAGGAAATTAAGTTGTGGCTGCCTCCTTATGGCTCATATTAGTCGCTTCCCTTGAGTTCAGCCAAGATAGGGTCACCAAACAGCCTTTATTCTGAATTACATCTCTAGGTTCTACAAAATAACCATGTTATACCCATATATTACCAAAGAAAAAATTAGAGACTCCACAGTTCAGGGATGAGGAACCTGTGCTCCTCCAAATATTGTTGTACTCCAGCTTCCATCAGCCCCAGACAGCATGGCTGATTGTCAAGGATGATGGAAGTTGTAGTTAAAACAGCATTTGGAGGGCCATAGGTTCCCTATCGCTCCATAGTTCATTCCTCATAGTTTTGAAATATATGGTTTTTACCCTCTCTGGCAACCCTAGTACGATCAGAATTACCTTTTTTAAAAAAAACGAATTGTCAAATTTTGACACGTTGCTAGATAACAGTACAAGAAAAGAGTGCTTGTTTAACCTTTTCTTCATGCTAGCATATTCTTTGGTAAGACCAGCCCTGTGCAGGTTGATGTAAGTGAAGCAAGACTGACTCCATTTTGGTTGAAGTCTGAGCCCATCTCTATATAAACAACAACAACACCAATTTATTATTTATACCCCACCCATCTGGCTGAGTTTCCCCAGCCACTCTGGGCAGCTCCCAATCGAGTGTTAAAACAATACAGCATTAAATATTAAGAACTTCCCTAAACAGAGCTGCCCTCAGATGTCTTTTAAAAATAGGATGGCTGCTTATTGCCTTGACATCTAATGGGAGGGCGTTCCACAGGGCGGGCGCCACTACCAAGAAGGCCCTCTGCTGAGAAGGCAGTAAGTGTGTGCTTAAAGCAAGAACAAGAAGCAGCTAAGCACAGAGCTAAGCAGCAAAAGCTTAAATGACCTTTAGATAAGGAAATATATCTTTGCAAAGAGACATTGTGGTTTTCATGACAGTTTGGACTGACAGGTAGGAACTTTCCACCTGGGATCTTCCTCCTGAGATGTTGTTTAGTCAATAGTATAAAAGCTTGCTTCTAAATGTAATCAGCGTTCAGCTTCTGATCTATGCTGCACCCTTCTCACCAAGGTGTGGGAAAAAATCTCCTGAAGAGAATTGTCCTGATCTCACTCCTGTTGCTATCTGGGGGAAAGTCGGCTCAGCAGAGCAATGGGTGGTTCTTTTCCCACAGCAAGGTCAGTCAAAATCTGACCTCAGATTTCAGGATATAAGAGCATTCTAGAATCAGTGCATCAACTGATCACCCTACCAAAGAGATACATCCCAAATTATAAGAGAAATGATACAAAGAAATGATAAGGAAGAAAAGGAATTTAGAAAAGTTTTTGAAATTCCTGATTGAACGCCATGGCAAGTCCTATCCACCATAAGTTACTGTAAGTTGTGATCTTGCTCTCTGGAGAGTTTTGGGGGATGACCTTTTAAGCTAGCTCTAGTATACATACCTTCCCCTGAAGTCTTTATATTTTAGTCTCACTCCGTGGATCTCTATAAATCTTTGTGGGAAACAGAGTAAAATGTGCAGTAAATTCTATTTACTCTTCTCCAAAAACTGTTCAGAGAGCCAGTTACAGTAATTTATGATGGATGGACACCAGAAAATCAGGACTGTCCCTATTGAACAGGAAGGAGTGGTTCATATATAAGAATTATTAGCATGGGCAAACGTTAGGGAAAGGACCTGGAAACACACATTCTTGTGTTGGTTCTCTGTGGGCAGCAACATGCATTACTAAAGCCATTTTGTGATCAACAAGTCAGTTCGAAATCAAAATTAAGCCAGTGCTTCTTGATTTGGAATTAAAGATAAGAAATAAACCTTGCTAAGCCTGTAAGC
Organism: Podarcis erhardii; assembly: GCF_964252035.2. Lineage (NCBI taxonomy): Eukaryota > Metazoa > Chordata > Lepidosauria > Squamata > Lacertidae > Podarcis > Podarcis erhardii. The sequence goes on along the minus strand of NC_138497.1, from coordinate 97,634,040 downwards.
GGACAAAAGAGGATAAACATATGGGCAATTTTTAAAAATTGGGTAGTACAGAAATATGCAAATTGTGCACCATTCACACTGATGATTTACGGTGGCAGTTTACATTTAACTCCACATGGAAATAAGAGATAAATCAAGTGATGAACTGCCACCAGTGGGCTTGACACGTAAAGCACTTTTACCCATGAGTTACTTGCTGAGTTGGCACTAAATTAAAGCTTATCTGGCAAGATTATGAATTAACGACAGTAGAAAAAGGCCAGGCAAGACAGCTAAGCAAATCTCACTGGCAAAGAAGAACCTATACACTTTTGAGGGGGAGGAATGGACATCTAGTTGATACATTATATCTTGCTGTAGTTAGAGAAGTTATGTCCTACACAAAACATATCCCTTTTCATCTAGTCTAAAACCACCAACACTAAATGTGTCCTTCGTGCCCACTGTGCCCATCTTGTTGTCCACACATTATTCTATGTAAACAGAGCCTACGTGCATTGAAGTTTGGATACTTGATCTAGGTCGTATCTAGATCAAGTGCATATGGAAAGAACCTATGTGTACAAGTTGTACATACATTGGCTGTAATCATGAAGTTACAAGGACTGCATAGTGGTCCAGGGCAGAGGCAAAAGGAGGAACATTATTTGTTTGTTTGTTTGTTTGTTTGTTTGTTTGTTTGTTTATTTATTTATTTATTCCTTCCTTCATACATACATACATACATACATACCCCACCTTTTCCCCTGACAAAGAAAACACAGGGGGGAAAACATTTTAAAAACCACAATTAAACACTGATAAAATTAAATCCCCCCCCCCACTACAAATAATTAGAATAAAAACAACATGGCACCAGTCTTTTCGTTAAAAACAATACAACGCCCTCCTCCTCTTCCATGCATTATTCATACTTGCTTTTCAGAGAAAGGTAGAAAGGATGACAGAAGGGGGTCCATATATATATGAAAATAAAGAACCTTGGAATGTGCACGAGTGTTTAGAGTGCCTTTTCAAGAAGTGAGTTAGGCTAAATAGAGCATGCAGCATGGGACATAGAATCACAGAACTGTAGCATTGGAAGGGACCTCATGGGTCATCTAGTCCAACCCCAGCATTGCAGGAATCTCGGCTAAAGCATCCATGATAGATGGCCCTCCAACCTCTGCTTAAAAATCTCCAACGAAGGCGAGTCCACCACCTTCTGAGGGAGTCCGTTCCTAACTGGCGTATCCATTTTTACTTAATTAGAGGGACTGTGACTCCATTCCTCCTCTACAGACAGAATGTAAGAACACCTGGATAGCTCTGCTATCCTTTGTGAAAGCGCCTTGAACGACTCTAATCAACACAGAAATTCATGATTATGGTATTCAAATGTTCTGCTGAGGGAGCCACCACCAAGAACTACTCATTCAACCTGAGTAGACAACAGAACTGTGCAAGATAATATAAATAGAGGGCTTCCCAAAGTCCTTTGGAGCTACCAGTGAAGTTTAAAAATATATTTGCATAAAATACTTGTACTAAGAGGCATTTGTTTCAGGAATGGTGAAACAAGAATGTTTTCATTCCATGCTAGGCAGCTCGGCTAGGGACCACCACCTGTTCTCACTGTTAACACCTGGCAATCTGACAGGATAAATAAAGCTGTCTCTGTGGCTGGTTTTCAAAGGTGTCCTGGAGGAAACAATAACTAACCACACTTCTGGTTGGTCCATAGAGACTCCAACTGCAAGCAAGGTATTGTCTATGCTGCCCTCTCCAGAGGCACATGATTCTGCTTGCACAAGCAACTGTATATTGTGGGAAATTGACAACCACTTGACAAAGCTCAAAAACTTTGTTTTACATTTACGTCCTCACTATATTGCAGCCATTTTGCTCTAACTTAACAGACAATCCTTCTCAAAAGAAACACGTCACACAGAAACTGACGTTCCTGAGAACGCTTTCTCCCTCACTATGGCAATATGACGACTGGATACGGTGTTGACACAGATAAATTTCTGTAGCGGGGAATGCATAAACTAGCTGTCATGGCTTATATATGCTGCTCTCTGTTTCACTCTATGTCAAAGGTTGTGCTGGAGAACTCAAAATGACAGAAAGGATTTAAAAATGGGCATGCACACACAAAAGGGAAAAGCAATAGTAAAAAACGGAGAAGTTTGAACATTGTCTCCTAGTTACAATTCCTGGGAAATGCCACATACAAATTCTTTTGGTTGTCCCCTTACATACAGTCCTATCTTGCTAAGTGTTTTCACTGCATGGTACTGTCATCTTGTCCCCCACCACTCGCCCCTTGATGTAATGCAACTGGGAGAGCTAATTTGTTTCTAAAACAAAGTAAATGCATATGCATTAGAAAACAAACACCTTTCCCATCTTAAAGACGTTTCCAAGAAAGTGACTATTCCCATTTCTTTAAAATAGTCAAATGTGGATATGTATTTTGAAAAATACATGTGAAGAGTATGTCACAGTCCAAAAGCTTTTGAGCTTTTTTGATTTGAAAAAAAAAGAGGATTTGTAGTGCAAAATCCTAAATTTTACTGAGAAGTCAGCCGCAGTGACATTTCTTCACATGTTTAGGATTTGCTTTACTTTAGTAGCTGTCCATGCTTGTGTTTAGGATTTCAGCCTAATTGAGGGAGGAGACTTAATAGATATAAATTTAAAATTGGTATGGAGTGGAAGGAAATAATTATTTTCTAATACACTGCAAGTTGAGATAAACCAATGATATCAATTGGCTTTAAAATTTAAAAAAGAAAAAGTACTATTCTATGCAATATATCATTTTTAAGTTAAGAATTGTGGAATTCGTCAGTGCTTTTTTTCTGGGGGGACGGAGGGGTATGCATAAGTGAATCTTTGTACCTTTGTCCATTTACTGTAATTATTTTTCCTAATTTGAACTATAAAATGGTGATTTTCTTGAGTCAAACTGAGAGTACCCCTAAACATTTTTTAAGAAAAAAAGCACTAGAATTGGTAAATTACAAGATGTGTTGATGGCCTTAACTTAGATGGCTTTCAATAAGGATTCATGGAGGATAGTTCTATCAAAGGGATGATAGTAACGACAGCTAAGGAACATCTCCAATCCATGTTCACACTGGCAATGTAACTCAGAACACTGGCCACTGCAAGTCAGGGTAGACAAGACTTGCTGGACTAATCGTGTGACTATGTTCACTGAGGACCCAACATAAGCAAAGCTATTTCCTGGGTGTGCTAGCCAATAAGTGATGGAGCCAGTGTTTGAAACTGCTTAGTATTTACATGTATCAAAAGACAACATCATGAAAGGGCAAGAATCTACAATGGTACCTCAGGTTATAGACGCTTCAGGTTACAGACTCCGCTAACCCAGAAATAGTACCTCGGGTTAAGAACTTTGCTTCAGGATGAGAACAGAAATCATGCTCCGGCGGCGGCGGCAGGAGGCCCCATTAGCTAAAGTGGTACCTCAGATTAAGAACAATTTCAGGTTAAGAACAGACCTCCAGAAAAAATTAAGTTCTTAACCCGAGGTACCACTGTACTTCAATGAAGCCATTACATGCTAATTAGTTTAATCTGTTACAGCTTTGAATCTGATCTAAAGATTTAAAGGAAATCATATATGATAAGCCTGCCAGAGGGACTGTCTTCCAATTTAGACTTCTACTGCCATACTTTTTTTTTAATATAAAAAAGAACTTAATGAAGGAAGATGGTAGATTGTCTCTTAACTAGTCAAATATATAAAATACCATCCCACATGATGGTAAAGTCACTGAAAACCAAACTGAAGTGACTGATGTATCTTTTACTGATCTTTTAACTGCGGTATGAGAGTGGGGAATTAATTGAATGAAAAAATATCGTAATTTTCTCCTCTTGAGGTTTCATTATAGGCTAGAAACCAGAGCTCTGCACTGCCCACTTCTGCTTCCTTTTTCCCAGTTATTTCTGGGTTTTTTAAATAATTATTCATTAATTGCACACTATGATAAGATCCTCACTGTTTTGAAACATTTTCCCTCTGGCCTTCATACTATTAAAGACCCTGCCTGCCTGCCAAGAGCGTAAAATTAAAAATCAAAGCACTACCTTCGAAAGGTTTAATATGTGCCACTTCGAAAACGTTTCTCCAGCTTACAGCCTTGTAATTGCATCACCAGCTTAACAGCACAATCTCCCCCAGTGTTTTGAAATGTTTTCCTTTGAAATCTGAGCCAGCCAGGAGCGGAGTTCTTGTTTAACACTGATTTACACACCATGTATGTCACAATCCTATATGCCTTCTGTGTCTTACCTGGCTTAATTTTTTCTTTTTTCTTCTTTTGTCCCAGGGGCAACACATTCTGGCCAATACTGTCACTCAAAACACGCAAAGAAACAGAATATGAATATTGAGTATAGAGAGGCGTTAGCAAGGTGCCAACTTGAGCAGAACTTGCTGCTCCTTCCAATATTCTGGTCCATCCGTTCCTGAGCCACCATCCTCTCTTCACACAGACACTATGGAAAAGTCTTCAAGCAAGCCCCTGAGTGGAGGAGGAAGTGTACAAGGCTGAAGTCTGCACACATAAGGCAAAACCATGTTTAAACAGAGGGGTGACAACCTCCCTCTCAGATAATGTTGGGCTCCAGTTCCCATTACCTGTAGGCAGCAGAGCCAATAGCCAGGGTTCTTGGAAGATATAGTCCAGCAACATACATACGCAAGTACAAAAGTTAGCCACTCCTATTTTAGTGTTATGCATGAACCGTGCCTTCATAACCAGCTATATTTTCTATACCACCACCACCAAATAACTGTGTGAGGCCATTAAAGTGTGGATTCTGTATCAATTTGGTTTTCATATCCTCATTCCATCCTTGATGTTGAGGAACGGTCAACAGCAAGTTTTATTATCAGAGCATTGTCACATAATTAGACTAATAAATTTGTTAATTAAGATTATGCTAACATCTTAAGAGAGTAGACAGATCCATTATTCCTTTGATATTGCAAAAAAATATATGTTGCCTTAACATTTGTAATGGTATTCTACCCACACGCTGCATAGATATATAAACTTTTACAGGACCTATTGCATTTGTTAATTAAAATAATTTCCCTTTTGAAGAAAGAACTGCTTCCAGTGAATGTATGGCGCTCCTACAATATTTCTTGGTCACATGTTGCATAGGTTAACCTAGAAATGAATCAGTGTCTTGATTTTCTTTTCCCACTGTCCAGGATAAGCATTTGGTTGCTATCAGGAAAATTGTGTAGATAAAATGATTAATATCAGGCTTGCAAATCTAGTGCCTCAGTTTTAACAGAAAATAAGATGTAAGCTTTAAAAAGTACCAGATGGCCATCAGACCAAATTGAGCTGTGAAAATTATTGTACCCAACCAGTCAAAAGTGTTTTGGAATGAATAGGGTAGAAATAAATGCAGCCACATTTGAATTCATTTCAGACAGTCTCCTCCTTCTTTTAATTACTGTCCAGTATAGTCTTTCTCTGCCTTGCATAACTCTTCCTGCATTCTCAACAGATGCAACTATCACAAAGTCCACAAGTTTGAAACATTCTTAATCAAAAGAGACAGAGGTCTCCAGCCTAAATCAAAGCAATTTCCATAGTGTTTTGCATGGTAGTTTCTCTATCAAGTTACGGAGATGTTGCGTTTCCTTTACCTATGATGTCACCACACAAAACCTATTGATCTCACGGAAAAAGCCCAAAAATGCACAGCAAGAAATGAGAGGAAGGTGAAAACAAGCAGCGAAAAATCAATACAACTTGAACTTTGAAGCATTCTTTTCCTTCTGTAGCCAAGACTTGACTGGTTATTTCAAATCCACTTTTGATTCTTCACCTCAGTAGCTTCAGGCCAAACATTTCTGTCCCTTTTTGCTCTTCCCCCTCATTCTTTTAATACTACTCTCTCCCAAGTCTCATCCCATTTTTCCTGCACAGCCAAACACACACTCTCCCTTTAACCTGCTGCCTCCTCAAAGCTCTGGACCAGATCAAAGGAAATGTGTGCAGTTGGGTGAGCTGGAAATGAGGAATTTGACTTCAGAGTGGGAACAGCCTGGAAGAAAACCCACCGCCACACTTCTACTTGCTCCTTTACTAGAGCCATTTACCTGCTTTCCAGGATTAGTATGCCACGTTTCAGGGCTATGTAGTCTTCTCAAGGTGGTTGACACAATAAAACATTATTATTATTATTATTATTATTATTATAAATTGTGTTAATTTGTTATTTCCATAAATTTCCAACAAATTTACAAATTTCCAACAAATTTACAAATTTACAAAAGTTTTACAGCTTTAATACATTAAGAATCTAATTCTTAATGTATTAATTCTTCTTCCCTAAAGTTGTGCAGATACCTCTACGCTTTCTGCAACTTCATGCTCTATCAATATTGCCTTTCTTGAGACATCAAAAAATGTATGAGTGATTTAATTACTTCAGTATTGAAAAATTTTGCTCACCACTGGAAACATAAACAGGAAGGGTCAAGAGGATGCAAAGAGCAATAAATGTATTGGGTACACTATCAGTCACGTTATGTTTACATATAAATGTAATTATCTCTTGGGTGTTGCATGGTTCAGAAGTTGTCGGCCAATAGTTTTTAATTCATCACAATAATTCAGCAGCATCAATGTCTTTGGCATCCCTATGTTGTAAAGCTTTCTCTAAATTTACACAGTGTTGTATAATTTGTGCTGATGTACTATTCTGCAAACTTTGAATATTACAGAAGAAGCCCAATGAAGAATTGATTTTATCTGTCTGAACCTTCCATCAAGGGATTGCATTGCAGTTTCAGGGATACCAAAGTAAAAGTTTACTTTCAATTTTTTCTTCAGGATTCTGGATAGGTTCATTGTTCATTTCATATGCAAATTGTTTCTACTTTTTTCTCAAGCAAACTGGATCTGGTTCAAAATTGCTCAGATTTCTGCTACTTCAGCAATGCATATGAATATACTTCATATGCATCTACCAGTACTTTGTCAAATACTTTGTCACTCCTACAGCTTACAATAAACTTTTTTGTTTCTTCCATCTGGTTAATTACATAATCTATTGCAAATTACCCAGCTTGAAGAATTTTGCTAGTAATATTGCTATCAAATATAATATTGTATTAATTTATTCCTTTCCCATCTCTGGTTTCCAGCACTAGGCCAGACATACCCCTCCCCCCACATCTAGTGCTGGGGTATGGTTTAGGGCAGGCATCCCCAACGTTCGGCCCTCCAGATGTTTTGGACTACAGTTCCCATCATCCCTGACCACTGGTCCTGTTAGATAGGGATCGTGGGAGTTGTAGGCCAAAACATCTGGAGGGCCCAGGTTGGGGATGCCTGGTTCAGGGGGTTTTGTTTTGGGAAGGAGGATTGTTGCTGTTATTGAAATTATTTTTTTCATTTTTATTTTATATCTTACTACGATTTATGTGGAAATTGTTTAGTTTGGCTGTGTACTTTTGATGTTTTATTTATTGCTTATGACTACTTATGTAGTGTTTCTAATTACAAATTTTTTCCTCAAGTTGTAAGCTGTCGCTCATGTTTTGAACTATGGAAAGGTGGCATGCAAATAAAATAATGTATGTATGTATGTATCTGTGATGTGACACATTTAATTGTAATAAACCGAATTAGGTACATTTTTTTTTCCAGGATTTTTTTCAGGATAGAACTTAAAAACCCAAGTTTTGAAACCAGCTTTGAGTGTATACAAAAATACACAAACAGCAACTGCAAATTCTCAATCACAATAGGAAGAGCAAGAGAGAACTACAAACATATCCAAGTCACTCAGAAATGTTTGAAACAACAACCTTCTGTGATAGCCAATGCCAAAATGCTACCATGCCAGGGCAGCAACAACCACAAAAGTAAGCCAATCTGATGTGAATCAGCCCCTAACAGTCCCCAATCGCAAACAACCGTCTTGCAAGCAAGTGGATAAGCCTATACTATTAAAAGCAACTGGGAAGATCTCTGGTATTAGAAATAATTAAGTTAAGTTTTTAAAAATATTATCTTAACCTTTCCAATGAGATTTTGTGAGCTGAATATTTCTAATCACCACCACCCATATACATATATGAAATATAGAGAATTATGAGGAGGAGGACCAGGGATTTGGGCAGGGGGGAGTACATTGTTGTTCTTTTACCTGCCCCACACCTGACATGCTATAAGGAGTCAGGTGTAGCACAGAGACCCACAGGCCAAATGTGGAGGTACAAGGCTGGAGCCCCACCCCCAGCCCATTTGAGAGCCGCCTGTTATCTAGCTTCTAGCAATTTAACTGAGGTGGCATCTCCCTCAAGTATCATCACAGGGCTTCACTAAGGGGAGGAGAGATGTAGTTTTCAACCCCAACCGTGGTAGCTTCCCTTGGCTGCCTTTTGATGTAGTTTTAATTGGTGCTTATTTCAGTGCGAACCACTTTGTGAGGTTCACTTGAAAAGCGGGGTATAAATATCCCCTTCAATAAAACAAATAATTCCATAAAGCTCAGAGCACAAAGTGGATACTGCTTGCAGCAGAAAACACTGTGAATGGCAAAAATGAAAAGAGGTAATAATTTATGACACTTGCCTTACTAAAGTTCAACATGAAGAACCTAGAGACACACGTATTAAGTATGATGCACTGACAATGAAGGGGGAAAGAGTGCAGAAAAGAGGCAGAGGTCAGCCAAACAATGAAAAACGGGTTTGTACTATTTTGAAACAGTGAAATAAAGAATGATCTATTTGGGGAGGAGGGGAGGCATTCTACACAGAATTTTCAGCCATCTTCTCTAAGTAGACCATGAATCACGCTAAATAAATTCACTGCCCATGGCGAAGTCTAAATGGGCAGCATTCTAGTACAAATCAAGTAAGGTCTGAGAAGAGCTTTTACATTTATTATGAATGCAGCTGTGTACAATGTCAATTTAAATGCTGCATCAAAAACATTCCCCAAGCACAGGCACAACCAAATAGCCTATTCTTTATAAACCACACTCCTGGCATTCAAGCTCACTTTATTAAGATATATAATGCATATTAAAGTGGCAAACTAAGAGACAGTTAAGTCTCTTCCTAGGAGTGCTGAAGTACTGGTCAATCCCACCAACACATGCTGCTGCTGCTTTGTCTTATGGGACAATTTCATAGCTTGGCCTCCAGTGCTGAATTAGGATGGTATCATATGTACCAGGCTTGCAAGGAGGAGAAGAACTTTCATACCTACCCTGCAGGATAAAAAAACTAGGTTTGTCAGAGTAACACACCAGGATCAAATTCCAATTGTTGCTTAACAATTATTATGAAGCATCCCTTATGTCCAATTCTTACTAAATCACTTGCATTCATGCGTGGATGTACAAAACAGTATGTGCTTTTTCTTCATTCCTATGGAATGGCAGAATACACACAAACAGCCTTGTTCTCAGTGTATATTGCTACTCTTACACCCAGTCTTATGCATGATCTCAGTTTGTCCAATCGCACTTACAGCCAAGCAAGTATGGGCAGGATTGCAACCTTAATAATGGTAAAATGAGTACGCGTAACAGGATTCTTCTTGCATGACTCAGAAGAATAAAAATTAGGAAGGAGGTATATCAGAGCAGTGGTGCATTTGCTAGAAGGCATTACAATACAATGGCTTTGCTAATAGCTCTTTCCTGTCTTTTTCTCATCCACATCGTTCCCCTCCCTTCATACATGGCAATGGCCTTTTAAAATCAGATCTGCATGTGGAAATGTTCCCAGCCAGCAAGGACTAATTATTTAAACTCGAATGCAAGCAGTATTGTATTTGAACAGAATGGAGTAGGCGGTTAGTGAAGTGGGAAGTTGCAGATTCTTGCAGAGATCACAACCTCAAATGTGAGTTTGCAGAGAAACTATTTTCCTTCTCAACAGGAAGACACACAACATTTTTTAATGTACCTACATGGTATTATGCATACACTTGATTCAAACTTCTCCTTGGAAATCTTATTAATAAATGCCTTGGGTCTGAAGGTTTAAGAGCTCTGTGACGACAGAAACATAATGGGCAGGATTCACCTTACTCGCTCCATCAGCAGAAGCCCTGTGCAAGAACTTCTGCATGCGCAATGGGGCCTTCCTTTCTCACCTCACCTTGTATGCCCTTGAAGTTGGCTCGGGGGGTCAGGAGAACCCCCAGAACAGCAGAGGGGAGGGGTGGAATCATTCCATTTGGCAAGCTTAAATGCTTGCACATAAGAAGCATTCAAAATTATGTGGTACTGTATTGAATTCCATATGTTATGTGCCTTACAGACAGAGGTATCAGCCTAAACATGACAAACTTTTCTTCTATATAATAACAACTGAAACTGGACATCTGTGAAATAAAGATGAGGTGCATATTCCTAGTGAGAGTTTAGGCTCAGCTTTGGAAATGACCTTATCCCTCTTATTTCTATGAAGTAGTTGTACCTACCGTAACTTACATGAATTCAGATTTTCTCTTGAGAAACAGATTTGCCTTTGGAGGTTATTTTAGAATAAGAATCCAGGTTTTTATAAGCTCAACTACCAGCAGATCTTTTTTCAATCAGTTAAGAAGAAGGTCTACATTTTTTTGCTGCAGTAGTGTGAAGGTTTCAGACCTCACGGTTAGCTAATGCCATCAATGGGCTCAAATGCTTATACCTTTCACATTTATACACACTCTCGGAAGACTCTCAGCAGTACTAGAGTCACTTGGTGATTGTTATTCATGCAGCACCCAGGAGGTCAGAAAGCTCTTAACACCTGTTCTTTTGTACAAAGCACATGTAAGGGAGAAAAAACCTCTCCAAAACTGGAAGGTGCATCTGAATGGAAGCATCCTCAAGCAGGTATGAGCATTTAGAAATGCCACAGAAATCATGAATCCTTTTTCTAAGCAGCAATGATGCATCTACTTCTAGGTATAGGATATTATTACTGATGTTGGATTTATGCAGATGAACATTTATCACCCCACACAGTTGCTTCAAAGCATTAAACACAGCATTGACAAAAGGATTCAGTGAGATGGGCTGCTTAAGAGGTCAAACTATATAAATTACATAAAAGCATACTCAAATTAAGTGTCAGTACCTTGCCAAGTGTTTTGTTATATTCCGGTAAAATAAAAAACCTGGAATCATTATTTTGGACACACTTGCATGTTTTGGGATAAAACCTTCGAAAACATAACCTTGCACCTTGGTCAGAGATACCCATTTACTACTGGATTCTGAAATTCAAATATTGGAATAAAAGTTATTTATGTGCGCTATTACTCTTCAACAACAAAAGTTTCTCAGCAGATAAATTGGTGAATTCATCTTAAAAGGATCCACTGCCGGTCGCAATCCCAAAGCCACGTTTTCCATAACACAGCCCTTTTCAATGGCATTATGTCCAAGATGGTACCAGCTGTAGGGAATATTTAGATACCACAAAACCAACGCCAAATCTGGTCACTTGCAGAAAATAACAACAGATATGTAACAAAAACAGATGTGTTACAGCTTTCACCAACCTGGTTTCCTCCAGATGTTTTGGACTGCAACACTTATCAGCACAGCTTGGGAATGGGAGGTGAAATACAAAACATCTAGAGAGCACTACGTTGACAAAGACTGATCTATGCTGTTAAGACATCAGTTTTCATAAGTGATAGGACCTAACATGGATTCTGTGGCACCCTGAAATCTCTAAAAGATGTATCATCTTGAATGTAGTTGGCAAAGGCGGGAATAGATTTCTGGGTTATGCGGTCTCCGACATCAAATGTTGATGCAACACTACTGAAACTGACACTCCGGAGTTAAAGAACGTTTTCAATTTTTAAACTCCCAAATTCATTAGACATGTACTTTTAAATGCAAACCAATGTCATTAAATCTGGAACTGACACCGTTTTATGAAGTATGATCATTTGCTTTTAAGGTAATTTCTTCTGTATGTGATTTTTAAAATACTAAAAATGGCACTTCTACAGCACACTTTAATTATTAAGTTATTATTATTCAAATGATAATAAAACGTTTATTAAAATATTCAAAATACGCCATGTGTCTTTCAGGAATCTCATCCAGTTTTCCAACTGCTGTTGCCCTATGGTCAATTCAGACAACACATGCTGCTGCCAACTTTGGGGCAGAAATCTCCTGCCTGCCCGCCTTTCTAAGTTACTTTGCTTATAGGGTGACTGAATACACTGCAGAAGCTCCATGCTGCTGAGAGACCACCCACCACCACCTTAATTTCCCAGAAATATCAATACATTAGCATACGCACATTTAATAAACATTTGTGTTGTGGGTCTATGCCACAAGTCTTCAAGTACCCAGCAACACTTCTGAAGTGAATGGATGGACATTACATGCATATGAACAACGTAGGTGGTACTTTGCTTGCTTCACCACACCAGGTATATAGCTGGAGTACAACAGCCATCTTCAGTTGTGTTGAAGAAAACAATGTTTTTATAACACAATCAACAACAAAGCACTGCCACATGTCAACTCTTTTCTTGAGGTGATTTCCTGGCCTTTAATGTTTAGCTTTTTATAATAATATCAAGAAAAAAAATGCTGGCCTCTGGCATTTTCAGCATGCAAAGTCTCTCCTACACAAATGTAATTTTCATTCTCTATACCTTCCCCAATCTGAATAGTCGCATGTCAGGCTTCAAATTAAAATATTAATCCTCCTTTAGGTGTGCCAAAAATACCTACACGAACGCTGTGAGCTCTAGTCTCAGGTAAAGCCAAATGTTTCCTAGAAATGAGGTTGAAAGACAGCACTATCGTGGCAGAAACAATCTAATGGGATGTGTATGCTGAGGGAGCCTGCAAGAACAGTTGTAATTAAACTTTCATTATCAGTTCCATTATAGAGCTGGTTTCGGAGGAGGCTTAAACTACTACACTAAAAAATGGCTTTTGGCTCAGCATTTGGGCTTTATGTAGGTGTCAAGAGCAGCTTTGATTTCAAACCTGCTTTTAACACTAGGCAACCCTTCGTTTTAAATACAGTACAATCAGGGTCTGAGGGGCTATTTTGTACTAATAGATAAGGCAGCTTGGTTGATCATTTCAGACCAGCTCACTTCTGTGTGTATGCGTAAAAAGCTCAGGAACAAAAGCATCAAAGCTATAAACAATACATGCAGAATCAAGGTTTTCTGCAATAAATCTGAACAAAGGTCCCCAATTCTTTTCCAATGAGTGTTCCCATATTTAATAAAGGGGTATTAATCCATTTTTAAATGCACTGCTCAGGACTGGATGTCATTAATGTTTGTTTCTTTTTACATTCTAACTTTGGTACGTTTGTGAGAGTGATAAATATGCTGATCATATGGATTTAAGATGAGCAACTGCAGCTCTTCAGCAGCTCATAACACATTTCCAGAGTTGCCCCTTGAACTATCCATTGATTCCTACTACTTGGAAATGGGACAAATGGACTTGTTACCAGATGATTTGAATTGTACTTCTCAACTGTCATCATAACCCCAGTTTAGTGACAAGTGGCAGAAACCAAATAAAACAAAGGGACATATAGAAGCATCAGACAATACAGATTTTTGCCATCCTTCAGAGAATAACATGTATGGTTCACTCAATCATTTAAGTAATCTAAGGCTTCCAATTAACATTTTTTAACAGGAAACTTTCAGAGAAAAAGGAACTTAATGACTTTGTTCATTTCAATATTTGAATAATGGAAGTATTTTTAGCTCCAACAACTGGTGAAATCCTCATAACATCCTCCAACGGGAATAATTTAATCAGCAAGTGTTCGCTTTCCTTAGGTTATCTGGGTTATCTATGTATTGTATTGAGCTTTGGCTCCAGACACCCCAACTCAATCCAATTTAGTCCTATGTCTGTACTTATAGCACATTGTGTTTATAATTTTACACTGCTACATCCCAATCAAATTACCAACTGGCATGGCTCTAAATGGTGGAACTGCTTTGCAAATTGGGATGAGATGGTATCATCTGAGAGGGCTGTAATAGCTTTCCTTTAAACAATATTTCATTTCCTCTCTCTCCTGCCTGTGTTGTTCTGCAGGGATAACAAGTGCCATTATTTTGTGCTTTTCACACTTCCTGTGACATTCAGCTGGTTTTCATTATAGATTTCTAGCTTGCAGGACAAACGAAGCTTTTCTCTGCCTCTCTTACTGAGAAAGCCAGAGAAAGGGGAAGGGAGAAAGGAGGACAAACAAGATACTCTCTCACAATATTTGAATTCCCACTTTCCTTGCGAAAGGCAATTAGCTCTCCCTGTATTTTTCTAATTTATCTCTACCAAACGAAAACCAAACTTTACTGAAGCTGCTATAAAGACATAGCAGAAGTCTACACCCAGCTGTACTACTCTGGAGCTTTCTACACGATAGTCATTTGCCCGTGGCATGTTCTCCTAAGTAAACTCACCAGACACAGAACTACATGGCAACCTGCTCACCTGTAGCATTCAGTCAAGAGGAGAGGCCATTTTGCTCATGCTCTATAACCAAGCAGAAGCCAGACAGCACCTCCAGAGTTTCCACATCATGAGCTTACAGACAACCAATAATCACAGAAGAAATGCAATTATTTACCATTCTCACAGCCTGATAATGTGTTCATTCTAGACCACCTGTGCTTTGACCCAGGATGTTCACAAGATCACTGCTTCTAAACGACCGCAAGCCAAGTCTGTACAGTTCAAACCTTTGTCTTAACGTCCTCCTGCTTTCTGCAATAATATCCCCTTGAGGAATAAAGGTTGAAAATTTTCCATTTAAGCAAATATTTAGCAACACTTACCTAATGCTTTCTCTGGGCGTGGCTCTCACAGTTTCTCATCTTTTGCTTGTAGCCCTTTGGCCAGAAAACCTCTGCTGGTCAATGCAATTTACTCCTCATTCTCTCTTTCTGACACCATGTAATGTTTCTGGGCACCATGAAGGAGGAGCAGTTTTATAGAAGAATCTAGAACTCAAAACTAAAGGCCTAAATAACTGCCCAGGTCATGTGACCAGGCCATGTGACCCAGGGCAGAGCTCTAAGGGAGTGTTAATAAATTGCTCGCTCTGTCAATACAGGTCAGGAATACCTAGTGCTGGGGATCACTGTTAACATTGCAACCTTCCTCAGAGTCACTTTGCTAGGTTTGGGTTACTTGGACCTGGTTTATCCCAATTTCTTCAGAGAACATGTAAAGGTACTCTGAGAACTTGTACCAGTGCAGGTGATTTCAGGTTAAACATTATGTGGCCCAAGGCAGAAATGTATTGAGAGCACAAACTTGAAACCATAGCAACATCCACAGAGGAAAAGGAATCTAATCAAGCTATCCATGGGAGGCTTGTGTGCATTCCCAGCCAGGCAGCCTAGGTACTTAACAGCTATTATTTATTATTTTTATACAGCACCATAACTGCACGTGCACCACACAACTTTTTTAACCTTACAATTAACTTACTTTTTTGGAAACAGTGGTGACGTGAATAGAACTCATGGGAAATCAATGGAAACTTAATTTGATAATAATGAGTTGCCTCCTTTGCAAGTTTTTGTTTTGCTTTTTTGGGGTTATTTACATGCCTCCCTTTCTGCCAAGGTGTTTTACAATCTAAAATGCTAAATCTAGAATACTAAAATAAACACGCAGAGAGACATAAAATGCAATATAAATGTTAGAACAGATTAAAAGCACCAAGGGCTCCTCCTCCAACTTGAAGGCTATATGAAGCTGTTAAGGATATATGAAGGCCTCTGCATGCCAAGGTTAAGGCAAAACAGGATTCCAGGCCAAAGAGCTGGAAATTATTCATAATATGTAATTCAGCCTTTGCCAACCTGGTGTCCTCCTACTTCCCTTTAGCCACAGCCCTTACTTATAAATCAATCAATCAATCAATCAATCAATCAAATCGGGTTGTCTCAAGTGTATTAAAAGAATCAGTACTGCTACCTCTCCAGGTATTATTTTTTAAAAGACTGTTCTTTCAGTATATATACTCCTATGAATATATGCAGATTTAGAATTGCCAATGCTCTAATACTTTAACACCAGGAAATAAAAGGCAGGCGACAACTCCAGTTAAAAAGCTGAGAGAGTTTTGACGCTTCTGTAAATATTGCAATGAATTTCAAAATAGGCTTTTATTGCAGTTTTTTTGGAGAAAAGGTATAAAATTAATAAGACCAAGATACTAAGAAAATTTTATAGAAGGGCAAGCAAGCTAGGATGTGCTAAGGAAAACTGGCAAGAGGCACTTAATGAGTTTCTACTTTCACAGTGGAACATTGTGCTGCTGCTGGTGCTGCTGCTGCTGCTGCTACTACTACTAAGTCAGTGCCATAATTTTTTATTTATGGGTTATGCTTTTCCTGCTGGGATCCCATATCCAATGAGCTCTAGCAAAACTTATCTAAATGTTGTTCATGCTTCACTTCCCATTCTCAACTCTTGATGCCTATGTTTTTATTGTGTTTTTTATTATTTTAAAAAAACATAATTTGTTATCCTTGACACTTCAAGAAAGCATATACACACGTAATATATAGACTGCACAAGTTAAGTGCGTTGTAAAGACAAGATCACGATTTTCTAGTCTCTGTGGGCTTGCTCCATGTATTAAAATAAATCCCAAGCACCAGAATTTACTCAGGGGAGAGGGAGAGAGAGAGAGAGAGGGAGGGAGAGAGAGGGGTAGTGTTTGCTTTTGATGCCTGGAGTTTCTACTTGCTTTGCCCCATCTACCAGCCTTAGGAGCCTTTACAAGGGAGCTGCTTCTAGATGAAATGGTAATGCTGGTTCTGACCTTCTGGGTCTAGATATAAAAATGGACTGGGGGTTGCTAAGCACTATTGCCATAAGCTTTGGGACTATTTGGGAATGTACTGAATAATTGGCCTATTGGTAAGCTTTAGATGCACTTGATCTTTTGATATATTTAAAATGAACTATTAATTGTTGAATGCTCAGTATGTTGCACAGATATTATGGTTTTTATTATGCACCGTGGTTATTGCATTTAGACTTTGCTTGTTTTCTGTGCTTAGAGCAAACATTTATTTGTTTGTGGGAAACGCTGTATGTAGATAAACGGACCATGACTAAACCAACTAAGAGCACATATTAACAGTATCTGCAAAGCCAAATACACCACACAGAAATTCAGGGAGTAAAGGTACTAGCTGGGCAGAGTTCTCTACACACCTCCAAGTAGGAGTTAATGACAGAATAATACTCTGCAACAGTTCAATGCACAGAATTGATGTTCAGAATACAGAGTGTGCATGGCAGAGATCAGAATTCCAGATAAGACATCTGAAAATGCAGTTTTGAAAGAAGAATTACTTATTAACTCACATGAAATTAGCTGAAGGCCTTTTATCTGATGCAAAATTTAATTGAAATTATATTGGTGCTTAGCAGACACTATGGACAGGAAAAGAGAATTCAGGTGTATAATAATAAGAATATGACAATCCCATTACTGAGAGCTAAGTTTCCACTGCTCTAACTCATGAGTATTACATCTTTTGACAAGTCCATGTTTCTCATGCAGCGATGAGATGCTCTCTCCCTTTTTCCCCATGGAAGCTTTACAAGCATAGATTCCATTGGAATAGAGAGAAACCAAGGGCCAAAGGAAGGCTCATGTTGTTCAATCTCATGTTCTGCCCTGTTTTTGTCTACTTTTAGGAATGTATGGGTGACAGGAACAGCTGGGTAGGGTGAAAAAGTGCCAATACTGACTGCAGAAAGGGAAAGCTGGAGAGAAAGAGGATTCACATGGATCTTCACCTGTGCACTGCAAAACTAGTCAACATTTTCAATGTGAATATAGGAGATATGTGAAGAACATGCCATGCCATGTCTCCTTATACAGAATTTATGTAACATCCATCTATTTACACATATGCCGGTTGTGGGAACAATGGGCAGCTGATGACCCCAAAATACTGTAACTCTAAACCTCTATGCTCCCAATCTATAATTTATAACATTTTTATCATGCTTTTCCTTCTAGAAGCTCAGGGAGCCATACATGTCTCCTTTGTTGTATTATACATTCCAAGAATCCTAAGTAGTAGATCAGCAGTAGGTTTCTTGCTTGAATAAGATTTGAACCCAAGTCCTCACCCCAACTCTTAACACTTTCTTTATTGCCCCAGACTGCCTCTGAAAATGGAGGTCTCTTATACTGACCCAAATCAAATTGCAGAAGCCCTCTGTGAAATCTTGATAATATACTGAGACTATTAAACAGGGCCATATGCATATAGCTCCCTGACAGGGATCTTAACACAGACCTGTAGCAGAGTATCTCCTAACCCCCATGGAAGAGAGGCTGGGTTGAACTTAAGGGCAGTGCATAGTCAAGTCACCATGGTGAAAAAAAACAACCCACCATCTATTCCACAGGTGAGTTGTGTCAAAACAATGCTGTAGGACAGAACTGGGGAAATGGATCTGTCCAGCAGATTGAACCTCGCATTCTCCCACCCTTCAGTCAACTTTGACAGGCGAGTGGTCCTGTCCACCTGTCAATCACCTTATGTCATAATGATGTCAGGTGACTGACATCTGTCAATGTTTAAAGTTGCTTGCCATAACTGCCAATCAGCTGGTTGGCAATCCCTGTGACCTCCTTTGACAGTGTACTTCCAGCCCCAATAAGTTGATTGGTACTTGAAGTGTGCTTATAAAGCGGTTTGCCCTGTTACAAACCACAGTAGAGGAGGTAAGGGGCAGATTGTTCCAAGTGCTTGCCGAATTGGGACCTAGGTTGAGAAAGAATAGAAGCCTGGTCATAGAAGCCCAATGCCTGCTCTCTGTTCTGCATCCTCAACAGAAGGCTGAAGAGTTTGACTGAAGGTGCATAGAACAGGGATTTAAAGAAGCACCAGACTCTGGCTAGGGAGGTGGATAAAGTGGTCTCTAGGGAGATGAGCAGATACCAAAGCAGAGGTAGAGAAGCTAAGAAAAAATCATAATCTGGGACCACAAGGGTCATCTAGTCCAACCCCCTGCAATGCAGGAAACTTTTGCCCAATATAGGGCTCGAACCCACGAACCTGAGAGTAAGAGTCTCATGTTCCACCCACTGAGCTTTCCCAGCTGACAATGGGTGAAAAGAATGCCAAGTGAGAAAGAAGAAGTCATGCTGGGACTTTAGAAGGCAATGCTACTGTTTTCTCTTCTGCAACTTCAAGTGGCTTACCATGATGGAAGGAATTACCAGAGTAGAACACATTTAGCTCTCCACTGAAATTTCAATCCAGACAGTGCAATACATTCCAGCAGTTTGGAATACCCATTGTCCATCTTAGCATACAGCTTATCAGAGTTCTGCTGTTCTCTTTCAAGGGCACGACTCCAAATGTTATTCACTGATGTGAAACCGGGGGGTGTCAAATCAATGGCTCATCCAGCTCAATAACACATCTTCGGCACTGATTAGATCAAGTCAGTCATGTTGTTTTATCAGCATGAGTACCTCCATTTTTTACTGTCTACTCTAAGACTGGCAGTCCCTCTTAGGCTGTGTACACCTGGTCATTTACTCTGACTCCACTGTGCATACACTGCTCATTTTTTAAAATCCATGTACACATGATGTTACCCAGGATCCAGAGTTATCTCGGAGTTTCTGGTGAAATACTGCATTTTGATGGGGGTTTTCCCTAAGCCAACATCAATGTAATTCAATCCTTATTCAAGTCATACTGAATCCCAGGTGTATACAGTACATTTTGGAAACTGTCCTTGTTTTCTAGATTTCTTTTAGCGGAGATGGGGCAGGAAAAGCAACCAGGCGATTCCCTCAAGCAAAGAAATCACTGCCCAGTCTCCATCCACTGATATGCACAAACAGCGGGTCACTTCTATACACATCAACCCATGCTGATGACTACTATGACAGGCAAATTCAACATGAAAATCAGCAAGAAAAAAATGACCTTGCTGCATTTTAAGCCAATAATGCATGCATAGCCTTAATACACTGGATATTACACAATGGTTAATTCTGTGTTTCATATATGTGGTACAGTGGTACCTTGGTTCTCAAACGCCTTGGTTCTCAAATGCCGAAAACCCAGAAGTAAGTGTTCTGGTTTCAAATGTTTTTGGGAAGCCAAACGCCTGATGCGGCTGTCGGCTATTGTTTCCAGGGCACCTGCACCAATCAGAAGCTGCGCCTTGGTTTTCAAACATTTCAGAAGTGAAACAGACTTCCAGAACGGATAGAGTTTGGAATTTTTGTTTTTGCTATTTATTTTGCATTTTTGTTTTTGAGGCCTTTTCGGTTAATTTGTTTTTGTGACTGTGTGGAACCCAGTTCAGCTACTACTGATTGTCTGATTGTGTGCCTGCTGAAATGGATAAAAGTCCCCCATCCAAACAATGACTATCATCAGTGCAGGCAAGAAAAAATAATAATTTTAATTCTTATCATCTACAATACTGTCTTATTTATTTTATAGTACAGTACATTGATAATTGCTTTCATTTTATGGATCAATGGTCTTATTAGATAGTAAAATTCATGTTAAATTGCTGTTTTAGGTGTTGTTTTTAAAAGTCTGGAACGGATTAATCCATTTTGCATTACTTTCTATGGGAAAACACACCTTAGTTTTGGAACACTTTGGTTTTGGAACAGACTTCTGGAACGGATTAAGTTTGAGAACCAAGGTACCACCCTTTCAGATATTGAAATATTACTATTTATTATTAATAAAAATATTATTTATTAGTGTTATAGCAATGTCAAAATGCATATTGCTTTGTGAAGCTCAAGAGGGCAGGTCTTTGTCCTTCTGTAAGCAAGCCTAAGTACATGTGATTAAAATTAAAGCTGGGAAAAACAGGGGGAGAATACGCTATTGTTTTAGTCAGAACTTTGGGCTACAGCATGGGGATTAATGGTTAGTGCCATGGGCTTTAACAGATTGAATAGACAGGCTCCCAGTCATGCTGCATATGGTTGCACAGAAGCCTGTCTGCAGGGTGAGGCAGTTGACGGGGGGGGGGGGGGATTAGCATCACTCAAGCCAAGTGCTATAGCAGATACATTCAGAAATATGAAGATATCAAAAAACCAAAATTTTATCTAGGGCATTGGTTTGAGTTCAGCGTGGAATTTTTAGCAAATGAATTTGGCAGTGCAGCCCCAGGCAAGTTTACTCAGACGTAACCCCTACTGTACACAGTGGGACTCACTCCCAGGCAAGCTGGTAGCCTGAATCACACACACAGACATTTCAAAACAACTCAAGGGTGTTCCATAAGTTGCTTGTGGGGATATGTCAAAGTAAGGCTTTGGTGCCTAGATGGGAATTCTGGAACAGAAGCGGGTAACAGTTTGCCTTTGACAAAGTCAAGAGGAGATCCTGCAAGAGTTTTTTCTGTAATCATTTATACCACAGATCAATAGAAGCTCTTTTGTAAATCAACATCCCACTTGACAGTCTATTACAAGTAGTGCTATCACCTGTCAGTAGATGGTGGCAGGAAGTCACACTCCCTCCATTCAAGGGAGCTTGGCTTACGCTTATAATTGGAGTAAGTGTGCCTCTGAAAAATTGGATAGTGCATATTGGTTAATGCAGCTTTCTCCCAACCTAGCGGCCCTCAAGATGGTTTGGACTACAGCTTCCATCATCCCCAATTGCTGACCATGCTATCTAGGGCTCCAACTTAAAATATCGGGAGCTCTAGATTGGCGAAGGCTGAGTTAATGCAACACTTCAAAGCAAATTTACTTATTCCTACCGCTGTAAAAGGGACGAGGGTGGCACTGTGGGTTAAACCACAGAGCCCAGGGCTTGCCAATCAAAAGGTCGGCAGTTCGAATCCCCGCAACGGGGCAAGCTCCTGTTGCTCGGTCCCTGCTCCTGACAACCTAGCAGTTTGAAAGCACATCAAAGTGCAAGTAGATAAATAGGTACCGCTCCAGCAGGAAGGTAAACGGCGTTTCTGTGCACTGTTCTGGTTCACCAGAAGTGGTCATGCTGGCCACATGACAGAAACTGTACGCCGGCTCCCTCGGCACTGCAACCCCAGAGTCGACTGCGACTGGACCTAATGGTCAGGGGTCCCTTTACCTTTACCTCTGTAAAAAGCAGGGCTGCTAATTCATTTGATTCTACTTGAATTTCCACTGAGATTCTTCAAGTATTAACTTAAAGACCAGAAGATTCTAGGAGTTTCTAAAGGAAAAAGATCAAGGAACCATAAAGCATATGAAGTTTTTGCTGGCTGAAGTCTATTGACTAAGGAGGGTTGGCAGGGTCATAGGGGCAAGTTCATTTCAACTCTGTGAAACATCAGTTTTGTTTTGTTTGTCACTAGACTGGTTTGCAATCCATCTCATTGAATAATTCATGGTGTGGATCTTCATGTGGGTATTGTACTCTCGGAATTTCTAACATACTCCACTAATCTATAAATACCAACTATAAATGTTCTGAGCTGGTAACTTTTATGGCTGCGAGGATATTTCTCTCCCTCTCCGCCACTCTTCGTTGGAGGGATACACTGTAGATTTTTTACTGCCTCTCTTTTACTAACACCAAATGCTACAAACATTAGTGTTATTAACATATACATTAGCTTGAGCTGATTTCTTCCTCCAGCTGCTGTTCCACGTTCCGATGAGAGGCTGCAGCAGTGAATCAGATAACACTAATGAGTGAGTTAATGAAGTTCCTGCAGTGGAATGTGCCGCTTGGAAAGGGGTATTGAAAGCATATCCAATACCCTTGAAAACTCAAAATGGTCTTCTTCATTTACTTCCTTTGCTTTCTGGCTTGCACCTCTTCTGGACCAGGACTCACAATAAGCAAATGGCTTTGAGGACGGGGAGAAGAGCAGCAACTATCCATTCCAAAAATGCACAAGTGAAAAGAGAATTCGAGTTAATTAGGAAACCGATTCCAAGTGGACACCAGCCAATTCCAGTCTGCCCTGGATCGAGCTGCCAAACCTTTGCTTGCCTTTCATCAAAACTTCCTGCTCCTGTTTTCTTGTTTTGCTTTAAAAAAAATAGCTCACTTTTAGTAACCTTCTTAATAGATCCTCTCTTCTTTATTACACATAGCCCAGATCCTATTTCTGCATTTTAATTAAAAACAAGAGCTTCATAACTCAGACAGAATTTGTTTTAACTGCTCGCAGGGGGAGGGGGGGGCGGGAAGAAAAGAAAACTAAGCCGAGTGAATGAATGGATAGGAATTACAGGGATTGCCACTGCCCCCCCAAAGCAAGGGGGTTACAACAAATCCAAGCCACCTTGCTAAGCCATCCCCATCACATGTTCCATCAGCTCCAGGTGCCTAAAGCTCTGTTTCATCCCGGCGAACCCTATCAGTCATAGAAACTAAATGCCTGGTACTCAGAGGCAATGTGCCTCCTTACCTTTAGGATGAAGAGAGCTCTCACTAACACATGCATCCCTGTATTTTTCTGTGCACAGGTGCAAGGTGAGGGCATAGCCGGCTGCAAGCTGGACCCCCACCTCAAATTTGCTCACAGCCCTTGGGTGCCCGTTAACACCCTACCTTCTCAAAGGAAGGGACACCTTTTCTTGGGTGAGAGATGGCAGTGCCTTAGATGAGGCCCAAATCAGTTCTTGATGAAGCTCCTTAACAACAAGCAACATTCGGGAGTTCCTACTGGGAATTCTGCAACTTGACGCCCCAAATCCTGAGCAGGAAGAGATAGCTCTCCATGCATCTGTGGGAGAGGTCTTGTCCGCTGCCCCCTTCCATTCCCAGAGATCATTTTTGTTTGCAGCTGGAGAGGAAAAAGGAGGAGGGGGAGGAGAATCAGAGGGCAGCATCAGGCAGGCCAGCTGCTTGGGGCTTTCACCTAGAATAATTGAAAAGTCCCATGCAATTCTAATGGGAGCAGCATTGTAACCATCCATCCCAATTTAGGATAAACACAGGGGGATGCTGTTGCCTTCATGCCTTGTTTTAATGCTTCCCAGAAGTGTTTGACTGGCCAGCCATAAAGGCACAGTGCTGAACTAGAAGGCGATTTGGGCTCCAAGCCCTAAACAGCAAAGCCCCAAATCATTTCTCTTTCCCGATATTAGTACTGCTTCTGGAATAATATTTCTTGTCAAGCCATGGTATGAAATGCTCTGAATGGCTCTTCTCTCCCTGTAGACTTTTTAAGTTTGCAGTGACTAAAAGGGAAAAATAAATTCCCACTGTAATGATGCAAACATGTGTTCTCTTTGCAAAGCATAATTAACAAAAGATTCGCTGCTGCAAGATGTGGTCCTTAGCTTTGAGATATACACACAGACACACACACACACACACACACACACACACTATTAAGACATATTCAAAAAGAAAAGGTCTATTGACAGCTGTATGATCTGGAGACCAGATGATGATGATCATTGTTATTTCTAAAGGAATTTTGTATTTATAAACAACAGCGGGACATTATACAAACAAAGAGATTTCACAATAGTAACATAACAGAGATAGCAGCAGCTATACATTACTACCTCTCCCACCAGCCCTTCTCTCTTAGCTCTCACACAAAAGAAAAGGCAGGAAAGGCAGACAACTATCAAGAAGGTTCTGATGCCAAGTACCTCAAGAATTTCTCATCTTGAAAACCGTAACTGTCTTTGTAACTGTGTTGGAACATAACCTTGATCAATATAGTGTGAAAATAAAATGAAACTCTGCAATGGTTCATAATATGTGTCCAGGCTGTCCAGTCCTATTATTGTCCATAAATGATGGGTTAATTTTCCAGCTACTGCTATAGTCCAAACTTTGCAGTACTACAGAGACAAGTCCAAATCTAACAGGTTCTTCCAAAGTTGAGCTATTGATAAACGTGCTGCCTTTATTACAAAAGACAACACTTCATTGGATTTAGTGTCGAAGTTTGGACCGTCAAAGACAGTTAAACCCAAGTGCAGAGTTAATGCAATATAGTCTTTCAAAATTGTAGTTATTTCTTGGGATACGTTTGTCCGGAACAATGCCACTATTGGGCATAGACAAAGGTGGATAGAGTTCCCTCTGAAGCCACAGCTTCTCTGACAATCAGGGGTAGACCTCTGGGAAGATGAGGGAGAGCTGCCCTGGTGTCTAGAACCAGTGGCCAGTATCGCCTTCATCCCCTGCTTCCAAAGGCATCTGGCTTCTTGTTGTTGTTGTTGTTGTTGTAACAAAACTAGATAGACCTTGCTGTCTACCACCAAGGATCTTCTTTATGCCGTAATCCAGCAATCAAACCTTGAATTTCCACAGTCCTACCTATCACATTAATTTAAAAATTGGGGGGGGGGTGAGAAGAGCCCTACTTGAGGATATTAAAGATCTATCTAGGCCAACATCCTACTCTCTGAAGTGGTCAACCAGGTGCCTATTGGAAGCCCAGAAGCTGAGCATGAGGATAAACAGACTGTTGCTTCCCAGAGAGTTGTTCCTTGTGGTCTTCAGCTGCTGGTATTCAGAGGCATGGTGCCTATGATCCTGGAGGTTGTCTATAGCCAACATGATTAGTAGCCATGGATAGTTCTGTCCTCCATGAATTTGCCTAATGCCCTTTTAAAGACACCTGACTTGGTGCCCAGGATCCTTTGCACTGTGGGAATATAATATATTTCTCTTTCTAGATTCCTCTCCACAGAGAGATTATCCCCCCACCCCCTATTCATTTTAACTGCCTCCTCAAGCAATAGTTTCCAGAAATCCTGCAAAGAATGGCAAAGCAATCATGCCTACTCTCTTTCAGTCTTGTTGGATTGTCCAGGAGCTCTCATTAGGAGGGAAGTGGGTTCAATGCCCATGCCAAGTTCATGCTGATCAAGACAACGAATCCATCACTACCTAGGAACTTGTTTGCCTCCACCCTTAAGCATCCCTTATGAAGAACATGTGTTCTGGCACCACCTGGCAGACAGTGAACTATGCACGACACCAGGGCTGATCCTTCCACCAACTAGAGCTTCGGAACCTCCATAGATCCCCAAACTCCTGACCATGGTCTTCAAGGCAACCCCCCCCCACCTTTTTCATTAAAAGAATCAATTTGTACATGTGATTTAAGAGCTTTCTTGCCTTTAATACAGTGTACAGTGTTCACTGAATAAAGAGTCACTACTGCATATGTTTGAAATTGTGTAGGCATATGAGAAACCAAGAAGAACACCTCTGAAAATCAAGCACGTAGCAGTGTAAGGAGAAAATAGGAAAGCAGCAAAACATCACAGGAATAAACCACGGTAGCATACAGTGAATATGGCAACGAGAAAGTCACTGAAAAGCTCTCTTAAGAGAAAAACCTCACAGTTTTTCAGCAGCAATCATGTTATAATAAAGTCCACCCCCACCCCCGCTCCTCAGTATATCACTCTTCCAGCAGCGAAGTCACTGATTTTCACAGCTATTGCAAAGGAAGGGGGAAAAGGTATATAGTCCTTTTGGCAGTAGCAATCTACAGTATGCAGAAGCCACCAGAGTGACTTTATCGAATTACCTACTCTATGGGTTACTGTAGGGAACAGGGGAAGTAGAAGACAACACACTGATGCATTTATTTTTTCAGAATGATGGAAGCAGCTACAAAAGTAAAAAGGAGATCTCATAGAATTGTAGAGTTGGAGGAACCACAAGGGAGATCTATGCATTTAAATTTCAGAATACGTTTTACTTGCAGCTTTCTGTGTTTACTGTGATAAGATGATAAAAGATATTTAAAGTGGCAAAGGTCAGCTGCTTATATAATATCAGAAAACAGGATTTTTATTCATTTTAGCTGAATTATGTGCACACACTTTTATTACCATTTTCATCACAGTTATTGAACTTGTGCGCTTTCCAATTATGATGCAGTTCAATGCTATGGCTACTGAACTAGTCACTGAAAGCAAAAATTCCCAGTTTTTCACTTGGCAGCATTTGTACATTCAGACTGGCCTAACCTGATACTTCAGCTCTGTATTTACGAGGAAATGTTGAAAGCTACCCTGAGATTTAAAATGTCTCATAATAATTGTAGAACCGCACAAGGCAACACACACACTTGCATGTGAAATGGTATTATCCTTCACTAGAGGGACTCCCCATTGTAAACCAGTACCGTACTTTTCTGTCTGTAAGACGCCCCCATGTATAAGACTAAAATTTAAGGAAATGAGGGGGGGGGGAGAGAGATGGCTCAAAGTTGTTGAACTTTTTGGGGGGAGGGGATTGCGCAAAATCGCTCACCCGCCAGACTGACAATCGCTGGCACCCGCCAATCGACTGCCCACTTCCCACAGTGACAGCCAATCGCCAACAGACTCTTCCCCAGCTGAAAATCACAAACCCGCCTGAGAAAAGCAGCAGCAACCAATCCATAGCAGTCCTTGCTGCAGAAACCAATCAACAACCCAATTAGAGCAGCAGCAGCAGCCAATACAAAGAAGCCCTTCTAGCAGCCAACAATCACCCACCAAATCGTCACTGAAAAGTTCCTGCTTGCAGCTGCAGCCAATCACCTGTCCACCCCATTCACCATCCGTGTATATGATGAGGCATGTTTTTGAACATTATTTTAGAGTAAAAAAAACAACTTGTCTTATACACTGAAAAGTATGGTAATTATGTTTGGGGCACTGGCATCATTTCATACAAAGATTTCCTTTTTGAATCTTAATCCTAACTATGTTTATGTGGAAGGAAATACCACACAACCTCTGCCACTTCTTAGAGGAAATTAGGGCTGGATCTAGACACATCAAAGAAGCAATTACTGTATTTTTCCGTGTATAACACGACTCCTATTTTTGGGGACTCCAAATAAAGAAATCCCCCCATATGCACTATCCATGTATAAGACGACCCCCACAATTTTAAACTTGAAAAAATAGGGGGGAAATATAGTCTTATATACGGAAAAATACAGTAAGTTAAACGCGTTGTAAATTCATGCAGGGAAATCCAGTAGGGAAAGATGGGACTCTACAGCACCATCTGGTGTCAGAGTGTTATAACTGCATATACAATGCATATTAAAATGCTCTTTCTTTACCAAACTTGCTGAGTTAGGGTTGCCATATCTTGAAGACCAAAAACCAAAAAGGACGCGGATGGGGGGAGTCTTGGCAAGTTAGGTAGTCTAACAGAGCCAAAGCAGCTGTCTCATTCCATGCTCATGTATGCAGCTTGCAAAGCAGTCCAGAAAACACACACAGAGACTCCTTCCCCACCGCCACCCTAACACCTTTTTTTTGCTAAGGAAAATATTCCCCACAGATGCAATTTTTACATTTTAAGCAGGGGAATGGGGACAGAGAGTTGGAGGATCCTCTTGGTTTGATGGTGATGGTGGGAAAGCCCTGGACAGATGATTCCCCCCCCCACACACTTTTCTTTTTCGCAAGGATTCTGAACAAGCGAGGGATGGGGTTCTTTCCTGTGCCTCCCCCTTCCCCTGTCTCTCCAGTGGCTGGCAAATGTGAGCTTCAGGCTGCACTCCCTGCAGAAAGAGCTCTGTGAATCAGAACCACCGCCCCCCTACTCATCCTCCTTGCGGGGAAGCATGGGAAAAGAGAAAAGGCAGGCCCCTTTAACGCTTGCAGTGCTGCATCCAAACAACGCTCCTTACTAAAAAGTGATTCCTCCAAGACTTCAGACTTAAGCACCACTTATTAAAAACACACACATAGACCCCTTGGTCCTTTGTCAAAGAATCTAAATCACATCACACTTCCGTATCAAAATCCAGTATTGGTTTCTTTAAGAAAACCATCACACGTGGAGCAGTTTGAAATGTTACATATCACCCTGTGAGACATACAGGTAATCAATGGTGCTTATTGGTAACAAGGAAAAATACTGTTTGGAAGAAAGGGGGGAGAAGACATGTTTCAAATAAGACTTTTTATTATGAAAAGCAGACAGTTTGAATTAATGTTGGTACAGCGCTATACGAAACAATGGTTGATGAATATTCAAACTTATTCAAACTTTGTTGAATAAGTTTTATTCAGAGTAGAAATTAATGAACATGGCTAATTTCAACAGATCCACTCTGAGTAAAACTTTGTTGAATGTCACCCAGTCTACTAGAACCAATAGGTTTGTATCTCTCATTATCTTCTGTTTATAGTACCGTACTTTATAGATTAATCTAAAAAGTGTTGCAAATACTAATGTTTCTTTATGTAACTGTCTGTCTGGGCTTAACTGCTCAGTGTTGTTCCTGTTTGCTCATTACCATGTAAGGAACGATCAGATGAATTAGCTATTTCCTTTCTCCGTTCATGCTAGAATAAAATGCTTATACACTAACACCTCTCCTCTTCTAGAATTTACACCATTTGATAAGAAAGCTTGCATTAAACATTTAAGCTGGTCCTATACAATTTAAGCTGGTCCTATACAATTTAGCCTGCACTAACAAATTATAGTAAAGCAATTATATTCAGCTTCTGTGTCAATAAGGTTAGAAATGAAATTCTAACCATTTGAAGGCAGCATTACCATGTCCCTATAGCTCAGTATTACTAAATTCCTGTCTCAGAAATATAGGAGTGGAGAGCAGGGTCTGATAATGCTGGGCTTGGACTTCAAGACCTCACCCCCTTCATCAAAGCATAGGCTAGTTTTTTACCCTCATCCCTGAAAGTAGCATGGGCTGTTTTCGAAGGCTGTACAAAACAGCATTACCAATTTTATAGAATTCCACTCTGCTTCCTTTTCAGCCTCTCAAATTCTCCCGCAAACCCACCATCCATTTTCTGAAATGAAACACAAACTACAAAGCTGAAATAGTTCAGTATTTCTCAGGAAGACATCACACAGGAATTCTAATGCTGGATTCTCTGACAAGCCCAATTTGCTATCATTATGGAATCAAGCTTCAAAGGAAACACTGAAGCTTGTGGGGTCAGTTTCAAATCCACACACTGAAATAAAGGAAAGCATGTTCACGTCTATTTCAATTGTCAAGTGGCAGTTAGGCTCTGCCTTATTGCTTGAGGTTCATGGCACAATCAAGCTCCAAACCAGATGAGAGACTCACCTTTCAATATCAACATCATACAATGGAATGCATGAATGCCCATATTTAATTCCTCAAGGACCCGTAAAAACACAGCCTCTGCCACTTATTGGAGGAATTATGCCATTCCCCTTCCCACATCCAACTCTTAATAAACTTCTGAGATTTCCTGCTGCCGGTCTTTCAAAGGTTGTTCCTCCCTCTACTGTACTTGCTTGCTTGACTTATTGTCCTTTTCATTTTAATTAGGATTTTTGAAATGGATAGGAAGGCAAACAGTATTAACAAGGGAATTGGGAGAAAAATATACACTAAAAGTAAGTTAACATAAACTTTGATCTTTGCTTATTCTAATTATACTTTTCACAGTGTCATGATGACACAGCATAGTGTTGAAGAGATACTGTCTCCAATATCATGTCTCTTTGAGGTTAAGAATTCCACAAAATTACATACTTTTTCTGGTGTAATTCAGGGTCTTTGCTCCTTCATCTATATACTTAATAAAATTAGCTAAATCAATAAAACGGGCGAGCAAAATAATCAAGGGGATGAACCAACTCCTCTTTGAAGAAAGGCTGCATCATTTGGGACTTTTTACCTCAAAGAAAAGGTGAAATAGAGGTGGCATGATATAAGTTTATGAATTTACGCATAGCATGGAGAAAGCAGATAGAGAAAAGTTTTTATTCCTCTCTTATATTACTATATCTCATGGACATCCCAATGAAGCTGACTGTTAGAAGTTTCAGGACAAATAAAAGCAAGGAGAGTGTGGATAAACTATGGATAAACTCACTTCCACAAGAGGCATGATGGCCTTGGATGGTTTTATAAGAGGTTTAGAAAAATTCATGGGAGGACATGGCTATGGGCCTATGGGCCATGTTAGTTATGTTCTACCTCCACTGTTGGAGGCAGTATCCTTCTGAATACCAATTACGGGAATCACAGCTGTGTTATGTCCTCTTACATTCAGGTCCTGCTTGCAAGCTTCCCACAGGCATCTAGTTGGCTGCTGTGAGAACAAGGATGCTGGGCCAGATGGGATGTTGGCCTCATCCAGCAGGATCTTCTTATATCAAACCAAACTTGATAAGACATGTCCATTTTGACTTGTTAAAATGAAATTTTAGGATGAGCTTTTCTGACATAGCCAGAAGTTATGCTTCGCTATAGGGTTTTTTCCAAATACTTCCAAAAATGTGTGATGGTCAGTCTTGTTGCCATCAGCAGATAACCAATTAGTTCTTTATTTACGAAGTCTTCATTTCATATCCTTTTCTGACATCTTACCCATAAGTATATCTCTTTATGTGTGGTGCTTCACAGTTGCTCAGCCAGGCTCTGTCTGTTCCTACCTATTCACTCCATCAAACTTCAAGAATAGAGATGAAATAAGACTGCCCACCATGTAGCAATATCAGGAATAAAAATGGCTATCAGGACCAACCAGGGAACCAGTGAGGGCAAGGGTGTGATGCTCCCCCCCCATTAGTGAAACTTCACCCCAGCCAAGTAGGGGTTCCTTTAAAAAAAAGAAAAGCCACATTTCAAATCCAGTGTCATATAAAAGAATAGAGATGCCATTAGAAAAAGAAGAGGCTTCTGCTCACAATGAACCACGTGCTTCTGGAACTGTGCAGTCTCCTGCAAAGGAATACGTTGAGGTGTTGCAGAGAATGACAAACTATGTGGGTAGTTTGCCCATCCTCTTTTCATACTTTCAGCTGTGTGTTCAAATGAGGAACTCAACATACAAGCACACAATTCATGCACAATTCACAAGGAATACGAAAAGCCTGAACAATTCACACTTCAACCATTACCATATTTTTCGCTCCATAAGAGCTGTCTGTGCGTCTTATGGAGCGAATGTGTGGTCGATCGCTGACTCCCTTTCTGGCACCGCCCCCTTGCCCAGGCCTCCATTGTTGAATGTTCTGCAGATGGAGGCTGTTTGTTTCCCCAGAAACATGTGACTGGCTGATTAGATTATCTGTCTGGAAACTGTAGGCTCCCTTTCCTTTCCTAAAGAAGCCGCAAAACTGTGAGTTGAACCCCATAAAAACAGGATTTTTCCCTTTGCAAAGTAAGCTCAACAACTTTGAGCTGATCCTCAAAAAAGGGGCTTTTCCCCTTTGCAAAAGAAGCTGCACAACTCTGAGCTGATCCCCTAAAAATGGGGCTTTCCTCCTTTCCTCCTCTAAAAACTAGGTGAGTCTTATGGTCAGGTGTGTCTTATGGAGCGAAAAATATGGCACTCCTTTTCTGCAACCTTTGAAGCCCATCATGGCTGACCATGGAACTGAAAGCCTGCCACTTGGAAAATCCAGCTCAGCTGGCCTTGTTGAAATGGTGCATGAAAATGGCAGTGGTGTTCAGGCTGTTCAAATGACACTGTTGTGGCCTGGGCACAGTTTCAGTGTACAGCGTACAGCATAGATACAAAGGGATTACGTGTATAAGCTCATATCCATTCTAGTGACAGACAACTACTGCACAGGTGCAATGTGGTGGAATTTTCAATGACTGCCATGAGAATATATGATCCTGGTCTTGAACGCAAAATATTAAAACTTGGCCTTTTATTTAGGAAATAAATTAACAGTTTCAAGCTAGAAAACTGATGAAGCTTTCATGAAAATATGCAACCAAAACTTGTAAACAAAGCATAAGACTTCATTCAGCTTTCTCCACCTACAATACCTTCAGAGTCCATTTCTGTATTTATAGTTTAACCAAATTGGTGTAATAAACTCTGCCCCTTGGATACAACCAGAAACCTCTTTCAATTTAAAATGGAATAACAGGTGCAAATGAACAAAGAAATTGGTTCACAGAGCATACAAAATGAGTGCTGCACAGAATTCTGGGTTATAGCAAGTTTATGGGATATATAAATTAAGCCAAACAATTTCCTTCAGACCTCTTGCTCTGGGAAGGCCAAAGCCATTTCTGTGCATTTTTTGAATTTCACAGAGCAAACTGCATTCTCATTCTCCATTAAGTTCCAACTGTTCCAGAGAGCATAAAAGATGAAGAATGAAAGAATGGTAGCTTCTTACTACTTATGGTTTTTACTTAGCAGCCTGTTTCCACCGGCTCAAAATGTATACCTTTTCTTCTACTCACTGTATCAGTAACAGATGCCAATCTTATTCAATTAGCCTCACAGGATTCCTTTTATAAGCCAATGTCCTCAGATATATAAAACAGAGCATTTCTGTAGCGGTCAACTACTTTTCCCATTGAAAGTGTCAATCACACTGTAGAAGGGAGGGATCTCATGTCTAGATACTCAAAGAAAAAGAGAAAAACAATTTATAGGTAAAGAAATTGCTTTCTCGGTTGCTTCAGGTGCCTCCCTCTATGGGAAATGGCAAGCAGTCATGATTAGCTTCTTGTCACTTAGAAGTGGGCGTGCATTAGCCATCACATCCATTAGATGTAACTCCTAGACTTTGATTCCACTGCCTCCTTGAATATTTCATACCACCTCCAAAATGGCCACCCTAGCTCCACTAACTGGATGTGAAATCCTCAAAACCACAGGTCCTTAAGCACTGAAAAGACAACAGACCACTTGCCAATATTATGTCACACTAGTCTGCAGTTCTCATCAAATCCTCATAAGAAGGAAGCCTCGTTGAAATCAATGGGACTTACTTCTATGTAGAAAGGTGTGCAGTTTGCTTATTATTTTTTGTACTTATAGCCCACCCTTCACCAAATGGTGCCACAGTGGATTACAAAAGTCTGCCAGTTAAAACAGATACAATTTACATTAAAGTAATAAAAATAATGCTACGGAACAGCCCACAGCAAAATAACACAACAACATCACAGAACCACAGCGCCCAGCAATGCAGGAAGAGGAATGACTTCTGCACAGCCCAAGGCCTTTGTGGTAAAGAGGGCAGTCTTGACCAATCATCAAAAAGCGCACAGTGATGATGAAAGACACACCTCAAAGGGGAAGTTATTCCTAGGGCTGAGCTTTAGGTCCAATGAAATAACCCAATATTCACTTTTTTTTGTTTTTAAAAATGTCAAATTATAATGTAATACTTCACAAATTAATCCAACAGAGCTATTGATCACCACCTGAGGCTTTTCTTTGTGTCCCCCCTCCGTGAGAAGTCCAGAAGGTAGCAACACTGCCTTTTCTGCAATGGCTCTCCATTTGAGAAATGCTCTCCCCAGAAAGCCTCACCTGGTGCCTTCATCAGATATATTTTGACACCTGGCAAAAACATTCACCTTCATCTATGGCTTTTTAAACTCTGGGGCAGAGGTGGGGTATTGTTTTGTTTGTTATCATGTTATATATTTTTGTGTTTTTATAGTGTAAACTACCCTGTGACTTTTGGATGAATTTAATCTTTGGATGAATTAAAATAGCAATACTAATACTAAGGCACCAGCTGTAATAGTTCAAGAGCTGAGAGAAAATGTGGTGGATGTATGTTACAGAGACCGCGTTTGTTTTTGCAAGTGATTACCAGAGAAAATTATGACTTTCCACAAGGTATTCAATGGAACCACAACAGAAAGCCATTGGACTCTAAAGCAAGGTTTCCCAAAAGAGAATGTGCCAGATTATGAGAGACAAATGGACTTCATTTAAAAAAGGCTTTGCTAAGGTGAGAAAAGTCAGTGTGAGAAAGGTTCTCCTCTCCTTGCATGGGAAATAAGCTTGCTGCCCTGGTTTAAGGCACCAAGGACAATGCAACCAGCAAGAAGCCCAATTATTTTCCCTTTTATTGCCCATTTGCTTCACAGCAGAGTTAAAAGCTGGATGACATTTGCCCTTCTGCACTGCACAATCTTTTAACAGAACCTCCAGGCATCCCGTCAGCTTCCTTCTCTTCTAAACCCTCCACCTTTATATTCTTGAAGCAGCGATGCAGGGCCTGAGTCTGAGATACTGATCAAGACACTGGGATAATGTGCAGTTAAGTTTTGGCCATCTACCCTTTCAGATATCGCTAGCTTAGCAGCTCCTCAGTAGCAAAGAAAAAGAAAAAGAAACATTCCACTGCATGTTCTCAGCATCAGAAACTCCAACAAAAGCAGAGTGACTGATCTCTAATGCCTGAGTTCAAGAAGCCAACTTTGCATGCTGGGATATACCAGATGTACTGTGCTTGGTTTGACTGTGGCAAGCTCTGCTACCAAGCTCTGAGGTGCCAAGACAACAAAGTGATATTTGTGATGGCTCAACATAGATGACAGAGCCACACACTAGCAGAGAAGATTCCATGGCTCCATTAACCCATTCCACAGCCATAAAACCTTTGCTTTCCTGTGAAGTGCAGAAAGGATTTTAGCAAGTTTTACAGGAAGTAGAACATCTGTTTCTTCAAGCCAGTCTGCTTTGCAAGTCCTTTCCAGCCAGTGTGGATGTGGGGAACTTTTGACCCTCCAGATGCTGCTATACTACAATTTCTATCCACCCCAGCAAACATGGCAAGTGGGCAGGGATGATGGGAGTTGTAGAGCAGGTGTGGCCAACTCCCAAGAGACCACGATCTACTCACAGAGTTAAAAACTGGCAGTGATCTACCCCCTTGTGGGGGGTTCAGGTCAAAGTTGTTGAGATTTTTTTAGGGAGAAAGAAAACCCTGCTTTTTAGGGGTGCAGGGGAAAGTTGCTGAGCTTTTTTAGGGGAGTCAAAGTTGATGAGCTTCTTTGGGGGGACCCAGTGATCCAGTGTTTCCCAACCTACCTTGGGCCTTCAGCTGTTTTTGGACTACAACTCCCATCATCCCTAGCTAGCAAGACCAGTGGTCAGGGATGATGGGAATTGTAGTTCAAAAACAGCTGGAGGCGCTGTAGAGGATCATCTATGTGGTCAAAGTCTCTCTACACATGTAGGTAGAACTTGAAACTAGTCCTGAGGAAACCCAAGTCTTAATCTCTCCTCTGCTATCATGTTCACTGGGTAAGTCTAACTTACTTCACAGGGTTGTTGTAGGGATAAAAGGGAGTGAACACATTGGTCATTTGGCTGGGACTGATGGGAGCTAAAGTCCAACAACACGGGGGTGGGGAGGGTCCCCCAAATGTTCCTTGGACAAAAGGAATACAGTGGTGCCTCGCAAGACGAAAAGAATCCGTTCCGCGAGTCTCTTCGTCTAGCGGTTTTTTCGTCTTGCGAAGCAAGCCCATTAGCGGCTTAGCGGATTAGCGCTATTAGCGGCTTAGCGGCTTTTAGCGGCTTTTAGCAGCTTAGCGGATACGCGGATAAGCAGCTTAGAAAAAGGGGGGGGGAGGGGAAAAAAGTCGGAAAAACTTGCAAGACATTTTCGTCTTGCAAAGCAAGCCCATAGGGAAATTTGTCTTGCGAAGCGCCTCCAAAACAGAAAACCCTTTCGTCTAGCGGGTTTTTCGTCTTGCGAGGCATTTGTCTTGCGGGGCACCACTGTAATATAAATGCAATGAAGAAATGAATAACATAGTTCATGCAACACAGTTCAGTTGGCAGGCTAAGTCTATGCATGTTTATTCAGAAGCCAGCCCTTTTGTTCATTAAGACCTATTCAAAGACGAGTGTGTGTAGCGTTTATTATTATTTCCAATCTGTACCCCTTGATACTGCAGCAGACCATTTATATCTATATAAAAGTAGATCTAGAAAATTAAACATAAACTAAAACATTGTGGAATGCAAAATCAATTATTTTAGGCCTGCGGGAACACAGAAGTAATTGCTGAATATAACGGCAGCAAAATATGCAAGCTTCTAAGGCATTCATCTTCATATCTGAAGACTCATCTAATCTGCCTCAACAGGATTAGTTCCAAGGCACTTAGCTTGCAACATTTATACTGTCGTCCAGCTCTCTTAAATTCGGTGGAAGTTTTGTCACTGGCTTTAATGTGAGCAGGATTGCACTCTTAATCATATTCTTCAATCCATCAGAGTAATACATAAAGCTTTTCAAACTTTTGTGTTGAGGGGCCTCATGATCAGTGTTTTGGCTCTGTTCAGAAGTCAGCAGTCGTTCAACCTTACTCATTCAAGTGCAAAAGTCACCTTTAAATTAGATACGTTGTTGGAACACGCCATTCAAAAGACTTCAGATATGAGACAGACAAAAGCTATAATCACAGCCAAATATTAGGCAGTGGTTTGCAGAGAGACAAGACAGAGCACATGAGCCAAGCCAGAGAGCAGAAAGTTCTAGTGTTTTCCTCTTGTCTGTAGTTCTGTGTCTCCCTCAGTCCAGTTTCAAGGTTGAGTGACAATGGTCAGTAATGTCTTCCATCTTGGCCTGCAAACTGCAGTTGGGCAGAAATTTAGCAGCATCAGGAGAGTTGCATGGGGCATGGACCCAAAGGAAAACGGAAGGGTCTGGCAAGAAGTCTTAACCTTGGATGCAAAGCAATACTGTAGGCCAGAGATGGGGAACCTGTGACCCTTCAAATGTTTTGGCTCCAACTCCCATCAGCACCAGCCAGCATTGCCCACAGTTAGGGATGATGGGAGCTACAGTTCAACATAGTTTTCCAATCCCCACCCTATCAATATATTGGGTATTGCCATAATTTTAGCCTCACTATAAAGCCTCTTCTTCCTCCACCAATTGCATGTTGCATGCAGCTGTCTGCAAAGAAATCCCAACATGCAAGCCAACAATAGTCTGTGTGGGCTCCATACAATCCGCACACCTATGCAACCAGTTGTTCCCATCATGGAAGATCATGCGATTGGGTTTCTTTACAGATAACTGAGCAAAACACACAGTTGTTGGAGGAGGAAGAAACAACACTAAAGCTGCAGCCCCACTCTAGATTAAACAAAGTAATGCCCTACATACAAGTAATGCAAAAATAGGAGTCCTAGTCTCCCGGGATTGGTGTGAAGCTTTGTTTATGGGTCATCACATAATGATAAAGATATTCCTCCATCTAAATTGAGTACATTGCATATAAATGAACCCACAACATTGCTCTGACTAGTACACAGCAGACTGCCCTCCCCCTTCTCTAACTTTTTCCATCAAGCAATTAAAGCTATTTGTAAGTGAGCAAAGTTAATTTAGAAATTATAAAATTAAGGCTAATGGACTCAATTATCACCAACACACAGGTCAGTGCCTGTGGCAATTTTTGTCCCCTTGCTTTATTTGAAAGTTTAGCATAATAATGAACTCCATCACACATTGCTATTAGCATTGTAAATCCTGAGATTATTTTTCCTGCCCCTTTGTGAACCCTTTGAATTGTCATAGGAGGAGTCAGTTTTTTCCATTATGACTGCTCATGTTTGTTGCAAAAGGGTTGTAGTACAAACTAAGGAATAGAGAAATGAGCATCTGTAAAATCAGGATTGTCAGAATATCTATAGCAGGGCTGGGGAATCTGTAGCCCTCTGAACGTTTTTGGATTATAGCTGCCATCACTCCTGACCACTGGCCTTGCTGGCTGAAAGCAATGGGAGTTGGAAGCCCCAAAACATCTGGAGACCCACAAGTTCCCTACCCTAGATCTGTAGGAATGCTGGCAAATATCATTTGATTGACACATCCCAAGCCTTGTAAGGTTCAAGTTTTATGGAAACGGAAAACAGACAAGCAGCTTGGAAGCGTAAGCACTAACCTTAAAGCACTAACAGAGGCCTTTTTAAATACCCTTAGTGGAAGAAACAGAGGAATGCTAAATATACACGAAAACAGATCAATTTTATATCCTGGCACAGAGCTGCTTCAAGGAATTAGTTCATTCTCCTTGCGCTCCAAAAACTAAGAATCTAGAACTAAATACATGCAAGCAGCATAAGGATAGAAGTACACATGGTATAAGGCGCATGAAGCATAACAGGGCCATTACTCAATTAACAGTCTACATTGTTCTATGCATCTTGTGTCAGAAAGAGAAGTGGCTGTATGGACATCATCTCTGATGGCTGTACCCCGTTGGAGAGCAGTGTTTCACTACATCCCAGAGGCCCATAGCTGGATGTACAATTCACAATTAATACAGGGGGTTTTCCATGTTCATGAATACATTGTTTATTTGCAGTGGGGGGGGCACCTTTAAAAACACTCCAAGATGTTTATTGTAATAACCAATTATTCTGACTTGCTGAGGCTTAAGAGACTATTCAGTTATAAAACCTTAATATTTATTTTAAATAGTGCTACAATATTTACACTGGTTCACACAACATAAGGCCTAAACAGAGGAGAAATTTTGAAGTCACCAGTTCTTAAGGTACTACTACTACTACTACTACTAATAATAATAATAATAATACACAACCGCACACAAAGAGTAAAACACCATTAAGAAACAGTACAAATATGCAGCAAAGTGGCTAATTCAACAGCTGAAAAGTTCTGATGGCATAGAAACATCTTCAAGAGATGACTAAAAATCAAAAGGAGTGTGGCTGCTATATTTTTGCTGAAAGAGAGCCAGTGTGGTATATTGGTTAAGAGTGTTGGAGTATGACCTGAGAGACCCGGGTTCAAATCCTCACTCAGCCAAGAGGCTCTCTGAGTCGCTTTCACTTAGGCCAGTCACTTTCCCTCAGCCTAACCTACATCACAGGGCTGTTGTAAGGATAAAACAGGAGCAGATAACCATGTACACCACCTTGGGCTCCTTGGAGAAAAAGGTAGTTTAGAAATATAATTAAAAGAAATAGTATAAACTGCTCTTGTGCTGGAAAATCAATGAATTTTAATGTCTGATATTTTATGTATTTTAAATATTTTGTTGGATGCCACCCAGAGTGGCTAGGGAAACCCTGCCAGATGAGTGGGGTATTATTATTATTATTATTATTATTATTATTATTATTATTATTAGACCTACAAATTCACATGTCATGCATATATTCAATACAGTTTTACTGTGTTTAGGAGAAATTATAATATATTTTGAACTGCTAGGTGGGCAGGAGATGGGACCGAGCAATGGGAGCTCACCCCATTGCAGGGAGTCGAACCGCCAACCTTCTGATTGGCAAGCCCAAAATGCTCAGTGGTTTAGACCACAACGCCACCCGCGTCCCACCATAATAAAAATAAATATACTCTGTGTGTGTGTGTGTGTGTGTGTGTGTGTGTGTGTGTGTGTATTAAAATGTGTGTGTTTCATGGCTATTAACAGAGCACAGTCAGCACAATCAAATAATAAAGGTAAAGGATCCCTGGCCAGTTATGTCCAACTGAATTTGACTATGGGGTACAGCGCTTATCTCCACTTTCAGGTTAAGGGAGTTGGCA
Source organism: Podarcis erhardii (assembly GCF_964252035.2). Lineage (NCBI taxonomy): Eukaryota > Metazoa > Chordata > Lepidosauria > Squamata > Lacertidae > Podarcis > Podarcis erhardii. The sequence continues at coordinate 97,593,724 of NC_138497.1, read as the reverse complement.
TTTGTCTGCAAACAGCTTTTCTGGGTCATGTGACCAGCATGACTAAACCGCTTCTGGCACAATGGAACACAGTGATGGAAACCAGAGAACACGGAAACACCATTCGCCTTTTTGCCACAGCAGTACCTATTTATCTAAGCTGGCATGCTTTCAAACTGCTAGGTTGGCAGGAGCTGGGACAAAGCAATGGGAGATCATTCCGTCATGCACATTTGAACTACCAACTTTACAATTGGCCCACCCAAGAGGCTCCGTGGTTTAGACCACAGCGCCACCCGCGTCCCCACAAAATCAAATAATATACGCTTCAGCAGTGGAGAGTCTCTACATGTACCAAGTTATACACAGTGGGTTACCTCTACCAATGAAGTGAATGGGGAAATCTCAAGAATCCAGAACTCCATGGTCACATCATAGCTCAGTGGGGACTCTAGACCATGGCTCTAGGCCAGTCTTTTAATCAAGACACCTGCCACCATGTTCCCAGGGTCTCCCCACCACCACCAAAACATAATCCTTGTCTTCAAATCTCAGTTTAAAACTACAAACCCCTCAGATGAAAGATGGAAAACTAAACTAAACATACACAAGTTTTATAATGGCCTCTAGATCTTCTTTGATTTTTGTCCCTATACTAATTTAATCTTAGACCATTGCAGAATCTTTAAACCACTTCTGAGCAGCTGCAAATTCACTAGCCTCTTTACTCAAAGAGAATTAATTGCTGTTAGTTGGCACCTTACTGGCAACTTGCAAGCTTCTGTCAATCATCTCTTTTCCTTAAAGGGAAACATTAAGCTTTGTGTTTATCCAGTCCCCCATCTCTGCTTCTCAAAGGAGACAAGCATATTGTAAGGCATACGAACTCATTATTTCCAGTAGATGAAAGCAGAAAATGTAAAAGTCAGCCCTAATAAGTGTAGGCCTCTCTATCAACGTTTTATTTGGAATTCTCTCACACACATTCAAAGTGAACCACAATATCCAAAGAACAAGTTGTAAGCTATGAAGAATTAAAATTGATTCCATTACAGGAGCCTAACCTCATGCACCATAGCAACACTCCACATAGTATCACTGTGAAACATAAACACTTTCATTTATTTATTTTAAAGTCAAAGGAAAATAAAAGTTTCCAGTTCTGCTAGTGTTTCCAAATGAGCACTACAGAGACAAGCTGTTATGATACTGACTACAATCAAGATACCCCAAATGGTACAATCATAAGAAGCATTACAGCACCTAAAAAGGGCTCCAAACTGGAAAGTTGCCCATACCTGCACCAAGTAGCAATTTAAAAATACTAGGTTTTTTGGAACTGGTGCTATCCTGGAAGGAGTTCCAGGAAATCCTAGATCATGTGATTTGAAGAAATAATGCAGCAATGATTGCTTGTTGATTAAGAGAAGGACCAACAGCCCAATTTATTTTTTGGTGTGTGGGATATCCTTTCCAGATGGGCTACTCAGCACCTATGAATCACAGGATTGTAGAGCTGGAAGGAACACAGAGGGTCATCTAGTCCAACACCCTTCAATGCAAGAATCACAACTAAAGCATCCATGACAAATGGCCAGCCAATCTCTGCTTTAAAACATCCAGTGAAGTCCATCACCTTCCGAGGGAGTCTATTTCAATGTCAAACAGCTCTTACCATCAGAAAGTTCTTCCTGATGTTAAGTTGGAATCCCTTTTCTTGCAACTTGAAGCCATTGGTTTGGGTCCTACCCTTTGGAACAGGAGAAAACAAGTGTGCTCCATCTTCTGTGTGACAGCCCTTTAAATATTTAAAGATGGCTATCATATCTCCTCTCAGTTTCTTCTTTTCCAGAGTAAACACAACCAACTCCCTCATCCGTTCTTCATAAGGCTTGGTTTCCAGACTCCTGATCATCTTGGTCGCCCTCCTCTGCACATGTTCCAGCGCTTGTCAATGCAAGGCAAATGACTTAGTTGATAAACAAATCATCTCCCGAACGCCGCAAACCCAGAAGTGTTCCGGTTTGTGAACATTTTTCGGAACCTGAATGTCCGTTTCAGCTGTCAGCATTGTTTCCGGGGCCAATCAACCAATCAGAAGCCAAGCCTTGGTTTTTGAACTTTTTTGAAGTCAAATGGACTTCCAGAACGGATTGAGTTCGAGAACCAAGGAACTGTGTCCTTCTTAAACTGTGGTGCCAGAACGGAACACAATTCTCCAGGTGGGGTCTGACCAAAGCAGAATAGAATGGGAATATTACATCCCTTGATTGGAACACTACACTTCTGTTGATGCAGCCTATAATAGCATTAGCTTGCTTCCTTCCTTCCTTCCTTTCTTTCTTTCTTTCTTTCTTTCTGCTACATCACACAGTTGACTCCTGTTAAGCTTGTGGTTTACTAAGACTTCTAGATGCTTTTTACATGTAATACTGGCAATCTAGGTGTCTCTCATCTATCTGTAGCTATATGGCTTAAGATACTACTGTATAATTTGTGACAAATGGTTTTTATCCATTTTATTTCAGAGCAGAACTGCATGCTACTTGCATACAAAAGCTTAGCAACTGATTTTCATAAGGAAAAATGTTATTTAAGACACAGAGGCTATAGGGATACAGAATCTACTTCACCATTCAAAATCAAATTCATTCTCCCCTACCCCAGTGGAGTTCCAAACCTAGGAAAAGCAACTATCAGAATTTTATTATACATGTATGCATGCGCAATGGTGCCTGGGAGTGCATGCAGACATACAAGACTTGTAAAAAGGAATGCATAAAGATTGTGAGGTTGCACCCTCTTGTCTCTGCTGCCTCACTCTGCACATTATTGAGAATCTGTGAATAGAACACACACATTCCTCACATACATATTTGGAAGTGCATGAGAATCCCAATAAATGTGTGAAAAAGCCCTAAATAACAGTTCACATGTATAGTTTAAGTGGATTGATAAGCAGAAACTGTCCATCCTTCTGTCAGTAGGCTCTTGTCAAAGGACGACAGCAAATATTTATCCCCATGTTTTCCTGATTTTATTATCATACAAACTGAGCAGATATTCCAACTAAGTGTGTGGTCTTAAGCTTTATCATTTAGAAAGTACGGCACATAAAACCATTGCCTTTTCTATATGTGAGTAAGCATCTGGCATTCTAAAAAGTCACTTGCCACATAATTCATTTATCTAAATTGATTATATAATCATTGCAGCTAAACACCTTCACAAGGTGAATGATATTTAGTTTAGGCAACTTGAACAGAACATTATGCGCCTACATTACTTTAAAAATAAGCAGGGACAAGATAACCCAAGTGGCTATAAATATCCATGCTACTTCATATTGTATAATGGTTCAGAAATAATAATGCATTTTGTATTGAATACACCAATACTGTATTAAATGCCAAATCAGGATTGCTGCTAGAGAACACCTGTTTGTTGAAAATGTGTCCATGCTTGAGAGACACAAATAGAATAGATACAAATGGGAATACACAACTGGCAACCCAATCCTATGCACATCCACTAAGAAGAAAGACCCACTGAGTTCAATGGGACTTACTCTCAGGTGTGTTTGGAATGGTAGGCTGGCATTAGAATACAGGATGGATAGAGAACCCACTGCCATAGTGATGTATGGAAGTGAGAGCTGGACCATAAAGAAGGCTGGCCGCCAAAGAGTTGATGCTTTTGAACTATGGTGCTGGAGAGTCCCATGGACTGCAAGAAGATCCAACCTATCCCTTCTTAAGGAAATCAGCCCTGAGTGCTCACTGGAAGAAAAGATCCTGAAGCTGAGACTCCAATACTTTGGCCACCTCATGAGAAGACTCCCTGGAAAAGACCCTGATGTTGGGAAAGATTGAGGGCACAAGGAGAAGGGGACGACAGAGGACGAGATGGTTGGACAGTGTTCTCAAAGCTACGAACATGAGTTTGACCAAACTGCAGGAGACAGTGAAGACAGGAGTGCCTGGCGTGCTCTGGTCCATGGGGTCACGAAGAGTCGGACACGACTAAAAGACTAAACAACAACAACAAGAGAACCCACTGCAGCATCACTACTTCATTTAATAGCAAACTTGGGTAATCAAAGTGCCTGCTGGTTTGGATGTAAAACATAACAACCCAAATATAAAGGTAGCAGTTTCTACTGTACAGGTGAAACTCAAAAAATTAGAATATTGTGGAAAAGTTCATTTATTTCAGTAATTCAACTTAAAAGGTAAAACTAATATATGAGATAGACTCATGACATGCAAAGCAAGATATGTCAAGCCTTTATTTGTTATAATTGTGATGTTTATGGTGTACAGCTGATGAAAACCCTAAATTAACAATCTCACAAAATTAGAATATTAAATGAAATCAGCAAAATAAGGACTGCAAATAGAGCAATATTGGACCTCTGAGAAGTAGAAGCATGCAAATGTACTCAGTACTTGGTTTGGGCCCCTTTTGCATACCCGTTTGTAAATTCAAAGAAAAATAATTGTTTAAACCTCCCAAATTCGACCTAAAAAATGTTGAGGGCATAGAGAGAGCACAATACCAAAGTAAATAGTCTCATTTTGCAGGGAAGAAACTTAAGGGTTTACATTCAACTCCATATTTTCTTTCTCATCTTCAGAAGAAGGGAGAATGGGCCAAAGAAACAAAATCTAGAATTTCAGGGCCAAATTATGTCTGATAGTTATTTCTCATGCAGTTTGCCCTTGTTGTGATTTTTTAAATACTGGCTCAGATTGTTACTATTAATGCTTGATGTTTTATTATGTTTTTATATGTGTTGGAAGCAACCCAGCCAGATGGGTGGGGTATAAATAAATTATTGTTGTTGTTGTTTTATTATTTTTATTATTATTTTATTTCTTTATTGAATTTATATACATGTTTTTTCTTTAAGAGATTGCCAGTTGTGTATTCCATTTGTGTCTATCATGCATGGACACATTTTCAACTTCATAGTGAGTACCAGCACCGTTTTTTTAGAAGAAAAGCACTGCCTATCAGGTTAATCCTGTGTTCCTGTCATGTGGGACGGGGATGTTTTTATCCTATGTTCCCACTGTGATCTCAATCCAGTTCAGGATCCCACACCTGTATTTTTTTTGCATCAAAACTGAACTGGATTTTTTTCCCCATCAAAAGAGGAACTCCCTTAGGAGCAAATGGTAGCTTCCACAGCTGCCTCCCAATCACATCTGGGTCCTCCTGATCCAGACTGAGGAACCTGCGCTGATAATTTGTGGAAGAAAAGGCTCACACTCAAGGGGAAGCTATGTGATAAACATCATTACGCAGCTTTGCAATTAATGAAGGTGCAATTGGACATCAACATTTCTGCCCAAAATAAAACTAAGAAACACTTTCTAAATCATGTCTTACTTGGGGTGTTTTTAAAAACGAAAGTTGTAAAACATTTTTTAAAATTGCCCTGCTAATGCCAGTGCAGTCAATCACCACCACTTTGTGGGAGGAAGCAGCGTGACTGGGAGGGAACAGCTCATGACAAGGTAGTCCATGGTTCTACTACAGGCCAGAGGTGGAACTTAAAAAGAGAGGAGTTAAAGGTACTGGAAATTATGCAGATTATATTGAAACTAACATTAAGAAGTCTATTATTGAGGGCAGCTAAGCCACAGAATAGTGGCTATATATATTGCTGCAGGTTCCTACTTGTAGAATTCTTAATTGTAAACTACAATGAAATTAATAACCTCTAATTTCTCCCTGAACTATTATCAAATGCTTCATTGTTTTCTTTGCAGATATCTCCTGGGCCTCTTGCCTAGGGTAACATCAAGGTTAAGATGATTAAATGTATGTAATTTAGTTAATGATGATTAATGCACAAACAAACTAGGGCCATAGATCTATTTGCATAGAAACAGATCTCTCCTAGAGCAGCTTCACTTTTTCATACGCATGAAAAATCTAGCACTAAGTGTTCTGTAGCAGATGGGCTTTATGCAGGTATTTTTATGAAAGCCATAGAAGTTTCCACCCAGAGACCAAGTCATCTATGATGAGTTTGCCAACCACTTTGCAGACACAGTAATTCACAGTGAGCTGAAACTGAGAGCTACCACTTCCCAACATTTTCAAAGTTCAAGGTTTATTTATTGTTTGTGTATATATTTTGCCCTTCACCAAACTGTCCTAGGAAAGGTTACAAAAATGGCATGATCAGAAGAAAATAAAGTAAAATAAAATGTTACAGGCTCAGCTTTGTTCATTTGGAGTGGTTTCAGTAATCAACTTCTACTGCACTAAATCTGTGGCCAGTTATTAATTGTCCAAGCTGGTGAAATTCAGGGCCAGCCCTATCACTATCTAGAGCAAGGAAGCTGCCTCAGGCAGCACAAGCTCGGGGTCAAGTGGCACTGATGAGGAACTGAAGGACAGAGCTGTGTGCCACACAACAAGCCCTCAGGTGCAGAAGAAGACACTGTCTCAAGACCAATATTGAAGTAAGTATTAACAGCCACTATAGTTACGTTTCTGTACAGGGGTGTGGCAGCTTGTCTTCTACTTCAGGCAACAAAATCTCTGGGGCTGGCTCTGGTGAAAGCCAACTGGCTGTGATCTTTGTTTGGTCTAAAGTTAATGCCTCACCCTGGAAAGGCATATTATCTTGTATATGTAGATGTTTAGTCCATATTCAGAATCTGTATTGTGGATGTTGAACAGCTACTTTTGGCCCATTTCCCATTTTGAGGGCAAGGATTTTGAGCATGCTTCTATTTCCATACATCAATTGTGGAGGAGCCTATGGCTTTCCAGTTGTTGCTGGACTCCCAACTCCTACCAGCTTCAGCAAACATGGTCAATGATCACATATGATGGAAGTTGTAGTTCAGCAACAACTGTGGGAGCAGTGGTGGCAGTTTCTCAACAGCTCCCTACTGAGTTATCTGGAGTGACTTCCTTCATCGAAACTCTGTCAGAAGGCAGGTTCAGCTGCTCCCAGGCCAATAGTGTACACAAATATATCCCTTTGCTTTTTTCCATAGGAATGTGGGGAAGCAGTTTCTTGAGTCTGGAACCCATTCACCTTAGAGATTTAAATTGCCTCCTTTTACACAGTATCGGATTTACCACAGAGTTATTTCACTGCTATAAAGCTACTCTATGCTATTTCTGCTCCAAGTAGGGATGACCCTTGGAACATAGGAAACTGTCTTATACAGAGTCAGACCATTGGTCCATCTGGTGCAGTACTGCCTACTCTGACTGCGCCTGCTCTCCAGGGTTTCAGGCAGAGGTCTTTCCCAGCGCTACCTGAAAATGCCAGGGACTGAGCCAGGGAACTTCTGCATGCAAAGCAGATGCCCTACCACTTACTTATGTTACTTGAGTATGGGAGGCAGTGATTGAACATCTGAATCTAACAAGAATATGCTTTTACTAACATTTCGGGCTACTGAACTGATAGTCCTGCCATTCGGACTTTGCATTGCTTCTTCAACCAACTGAGACACAATCAATAGCCAACAATATCAGGTCCAAGGTAAATGGAACTAGTGCTTTTGGAGCACTCAGCGTTGATGACATGTCTATTTTCAGACCTTCCTGGAAAGTTCCAGAAACACGGGCTGACAGTCAAGGCAGAAGGTGTCCGATTGGCCTGGGTAAAGTTATTTATCTAAGTCGTTGGGTTGGGTAGCAAACTGTTACACGTGAATAGTCCCAAGTATAGTATACAGTGGTACTTCGGGTTACATACACTTCAGGTTACAGACTCCACTAACCCAGGAATAGTAACTCGGGTGAAGAACTTTGCTTCAGGATGAGAACAGAAATCATGCTTCGGCGGCGCAGCAGCAGGAGGAGGCCCCATTAGCTAAAGTGGTGCTTCAGATTAAGAAAAGTTTCAGGTTAAGAACAGACTTCCGGAACAAATTAAGTACTTAACCCGAGGTACCACTGTAATGGCCCCAAGAAACAGGTGCAGCCTAGTCTTTGGTTTGCCGGATATTTTGTAGACCAGTTTCTCTTGCTGATTTCTATAATAAAGCAGCCTGAATTTAGTCTCCCAGCAGGCTTTTGCCTACCTCAGAGCCAAGCTAAGTTTGCTCTCTTCCTTAGATCCTATGAGTCTTAACAGGCCTGTGTCACAGAGTCAATGTGTGGTTACAAGCAGATCCAGAGATTGGGCTGCAGTAATTGGCATGAAAAACTAATGCCCCAGGAGAGAAACCTCTCCACAACAGAAAATAACATTCATTTCCTGCCCTATTTGTCTTTAGCAATTAACAACACACTAGGAAGGGTCAGCTTCATAGCTAACGTCTCCATCAGCTGGTCCAAAATTTGCAAGTGACACAAATCCCTGGGTCCCAGACCTCATTAGCTAAGAGTCTCAAAGTAAAATTCCACCACCTAAAGTGTCCTTCTGGGGATAGGAGGCTTTTACTATGAGGGATGAAGCGTAGGGTCAGAAAATCACCCTGGCAAAAATGCTGCCTGTATATTTTAAATCAATTTGCTAGTGTGCTAAATTTCTAACCGACTAACTTTTCATGCCTTTCATCAATGCAGCACTAGAGTAGAGATGGCAATTTTCCTTCTGGGTTCTTTTTTCCAAATTAGTATGGGTGATGCTTTTATCTCTCTGCATTTACAAATAAAGATATATATTTGGGTCTAAATGCTCTGAACTGGAATTGCCATCATCACTGGAGGGCTAGCCCCAGACTCTCTAGCAATTCCTCAAAGTAGGGCATTGAATAGGCATTTACCTTACTAAGAAGCTACAGTCACATCTAAAGAATGATATTATTCTCTCATGTTTGAAGCTAACCATGGGCATTGGGGCACTATTATTTGAAATAATGATTGTATTACATTCGAGCATTTGATCCCCACCTTCTTAATACATTTGGCATATTTACCTTTAAAGGTAAAGGTAAAGGAACCCTGACAGTTAAGTCCAATCGCTCATCTCACTTTACTGGCCAAGGGTGCCAGTGTTTGTCCGCAGACAGTTTTTCCGGGTCATGTGGCCAGCATGACTAAGCCACTTCTGGCAAAACCAGGGCAGTGCACGGAAACACCGATTACCTTCCCGCTGAAGCGCTACCTATTTATCTACATGCACTGGCGTGCTTTCGAACTGCTAGGTTGGCAGGAGCTGGGACCGAGCAACGGGAGCTCACCCCATCGCGGGAATTCGAACCGCCAACCTTCTGATCAGCAAGCTCTAGGCTCAGTGGTTTAGACCACAGCGCCACCTGCAACCCCTATATTTACAGGTCCTTTAGTCCTGTAGAAAAGAAGCTAGGTGAAGTCTATGAATACTGTATGAGTTAATTCCAGGTTTGCTGGAGAAAACTGCTTAATATTCTTCCAGGACAGGCTGCATCTGAATCATCAAGGATAAACAAGTGGGAGCCATTGCTACTTCTCCTTCCCTCCAGGGATGAATTCCAGTTATTCTAGGTCTGCTGACACAGACTCCATTGAGTGAACTATGATGAGGTATCTGTTCTGCAATACATTACTTGACAAGTGCCCCATAACGAAGGCCTATAGTTTCTTCCATGATGATCATCTGGTCATTACGCGAGACAAAAGCTTGCATCACATTAGAAATAGCACTTTTACATCATCCCTGTCCATGTATACATGCAGTAAGCTATATGAATACATGCAGTAAGCTATATGTATACATACAGTAAGCACAATATTAATTGTAACAATGAATTGGTGCATCTAATTAAAACCACAATTTGAAGATATCAAAGCAATGTATAACACTGTGATATAACCTTGGGTTGCAACACTACTTTTGCAGAAACTTACTCTTTTTTTGCAAAGACCTATTTAGATGCTCAAGGGACGCGGGTGGCGCTGTGGGTTAAACCACAGAGCCTAGGACTTGCCGATCAGAAGGTTGGCGGTTCGAATCCCCGCGGCGGAGTGAGCTCCCATTGCTTGGTCCCTGCTTCTGCCAACCTAGCAGTTCGAAAGTGCGTCAAAGTGCAAGTAGATAAATAGGTACCACTCCGGTGGGAAGGTAAACGGCGTTTCCGTGCGCTGCTCTGGTTCCCCGGAAGTGGCTTAGTCATGCTGGCCACATGACCCGGAAGCTGTATGCCGGCTCCCTCGGTCAGTAAAGCGAGATGAGCGCCGCAACCCCAGAGTCGGCCACAACTGGACCTAATGGTCAGGGGTACCGTTTATTTAGATGCTCACTGGTTAGAGTACTTATTATTTACTTATTTTTTATTAAGTTATATGGCTTCTTTTGCAGAACTTGCTACAGGGTATTGTGTGTAGACCCATGCAAGTGGGAGATCTTAGCAAGCATTTCACTAACATATACTGTATTTTCTTTCCTGATGATTGTTACTGCACTGGATGAGCTATTCTAAAACCATGTAATAACAAAAACAGTGTGGGACTATATTTCTTAGATTGTCTTTTCTTGAAGACATATGTCACTTGCTGCTTATTGCTTCCAGAAACACCTATGCATGCATGGCCAAAATGCTTTAAAAGTGATATCAGCTTCAGAAAGCCAAGTCTCAACCAAATAAATTGTTAACCAAGCCTTCCTTAAATCCTCTAGGCTGATCTAGGTTAAAAGCATTATGCGGGGAGGGGGGTAGCAATGTGCATGCACAAAAATGCTGACTTTATAAACAGAACTTAAAAAACAAGGAAATGATTTTCTATGAACTTGGAACTCCCCAGTGAGGACTATAAATAAGCTAATTTGACATTTCTTGCTTCAGCCAGCTCTGACTTATGAGTGTGCAATTTTTTTTGCTCTGAAGATACGGGAAAAGTGTATTTTCCCCATGCTTGCATAAATCAAAAAGAGCTGAACTAGTTTGACTTAATTTTTAATTTATTTTTTTTAAAAAAACACCTTCTCATGCTAACCTTTAGGTTAAACTTCTACAATGCTAGATCACCCCTACAAAGCACATGAGAACAAAACTTTCAAATTATCAGTTAATAATTAGTTATTGCTTAGCACTATAATAGGTACAAACCTTAAAAAGCCTGTTTTGCTGATCTTTTAGCAATGCTCAAAAGGATTTCAGGGCCATACATTTAAAATGTTCTTGTTTTTCTTTCTTATTTTAATCTCTGGCTGTGTTGCTGCCTCTTTTACATTTCCTGCTTGATGCCAGTGTCAAAACATACCTTTTATTTTTGACTCTCTAATCTGTTTGCCGTAACTGAGCCATTCCCAAATCACTATTGAGGCTAATGGTTGAATATAGTATTATATACGTTAAGAAATAAGTTTGACATGGATAGCTAAACTGAACCTGTGATCCATCTGTTTGGGAAACAGCTTGTGATTGGCAAGGCTTAGCTGTCACACTGGCCCCACATAAATGAATGCGAAGAAAATGGCAAATTTAATGGGACTGAGATCCTGTTCACCAAATTCTTGGGATTGTAAATGGCCACTTATGGGGTGAGATTCATTACAGAGTGGGCAGGCACATCCACTTGTGCAGTGGGGCTTTTCCCTCTTCCTTCCCCTTACACACACCTCATCACACACCCTCATATTCTGCTCTGGAGGGATGAAGGTGGAAAACAGAAATCAGAATTCCCATTATACAAGAAGATTTCCATCACACAAGTTGGGCAGGTATCACTGGATGGGTAGGCCCATGAAAAATAGTCATGTGAGTATTCTATCATGAAACGTTCAAAAAAATTATCCCACTTTCTAGTGGGGCTGGGCAATGTATCAATACATCATCCAAAAATGGTTTGAAGTGTACATTGAAGCAACGGTTTCATAATATTCAACATGGTGATACATCGCAAATCATGATTTGCACATGTGCTATGTGAATAATCGTGCTGTGAGGAAAATTGTGAAGCTGGTCATCTCTTCTCTCGTGATTCCTGCCGCCCCTGTTGTTCTGTACTATAAAATAACAGCTGTAACAATATGTTAAAGGTATTAGTGTTAGACTTCTAAGGAGTAGCAGTTTCCAGTACATTGCTTCATTCGCCTCTGCTTGGTATCATCTTTATTTCAGACATCATGATATATTGGTATATTGCAGTGCTGGTGATATATCACAATGTTGAAAACCAGACATTGCCCAGCCCTGCTTCCCAGCCTTGAAGCTGTTTGCTGCCTATGGCAGAAGATTCAGATGAACGCTTTTATCACAGGCATGCTAGTCAGACCAGATAAGTGGCTAAAAAAGCCTAACAGTTGGGTTAACTGGTTTTGAGAATTCACCTCAGCAACGTTTTCACTGGATAATATATGCTGTAGGTTTATGCTTCCTATCTTACTTCAGCAAGTTGTATAAACAAATAAGCTAAAATGTTCATGCCCTCCTAGCTGAAGGCCAGTTTCATTTTACTTTTAAAATATGCAGGTGTGCATTCCCAGATGCAAGTCACCTGCAAAGGCAAATTATGGGGGGGGGTGGAGGGGGAGGATTGTCAACAACAGGGAAAGCTAATCAGCTGGCTCAAAGAAATCATTTGCTACAAAGCTTATTTCTGTAATAAAATGCAGCCTTTAATTCCGAGTTTTTATATAATTTCCAGGAAGGCTGTGCAATTTACAAGTTACACAGAGCAGGAGGATGATTAAAAGGGTCTTTTAAATTAGACAAGTACTAATTGTTGATTATATTTTTGCAATTTAGTGTAGGAAGGTCCAGGTGCATGTGAACAACTAGATATGGGCAGCTTTGCCAACATCTTCTTTGAGGAATCACCGGTGAAGATTACAAACCTTGCGCGTTCCTCTGTTTAATTTGATACTGCTTTGTCTCCAGACTATGAAATTTGTTTCCTCTTAACATTAGCCTTGTTACTTTTGTGCACTGCTGCCCCCTTCTGTCTGAAACGGAACTTTAAAGAAAGAAAAAAACCCTTAAGTTATTTCACTAGTTTATAGACCGAGTAGTCCATAAATTTGGTCTGTGCAAGGCACGAAACAGCTAAGTTTCTTTTTTAAGCCCACAGACATACAATTTGTGTAAAATCCATTTGAACACATGGAAAAGCAAAGAAACCAAAGGCAATTTTTTAAAAGCCAACTGTATTTTATAAACATAACTCCCAAGAGTAGAAAGCACAAGCTGTAAAGTCACTGTGTCAAACCCTAGATCTGGGCAGGAAAGCAAACAAGAGCCATCCTAACACAGTACATTGCACTCCAGCTTATCCCATATCTGACAGACACAAGTTTTTATACGGGTATATACTGCATCCACGTAAAAAGGTAAAGGTAAAGGACCCCTGGACAGTTAAGTCCAGTCAAAGGCGACAGTGGGATGCGCCGCTCATCTTGCTTCAGGCCGAGGGAGCCGGCGTTTGTCCACAGACAGGTTTCTGGGTCATGTGACTAGCATGACTAAACTGCTACTGGAGCAACGAGGCACCATCACAGAAGCCAGAGCACATGGAAACACCGTTTACCTTTCCACTGCAGAAGTACTTATTTATCCACTTGCACTGGTATGCTTTCGAACTGCTAGGTTGGCAGAAGCTGGGACAGAGCAACAGGAGCTCACCTCCGTTGCGGGGATTCGAACTGCAGACCTTCCAATCAGCAAGCCCAAGAGGCTCAGTGGTTTAGACGGCGTCCATGCATCCATGTAGGAGAATAAGACAAAAGAGTAAGATCATCCTTTTTCACATTCAAGCTTTGAAACAGACCTCTCTCTCCAGGGCTGCTTCCAGTTACTGTATATTTACCTGCCCATGTCTGGTATAGTTCACAAAATGGCCAAACAAGCTGGTAAAATTGTATCAGGACTGTACTACTTCCAGACTGGGAGATTATATGATTTAAACATTTCTCTGCAAAGAAAAGAAAGGGAGACCTGTGCTAACAAAACCAGCATACCGAGTAAAACACCAACTCTTCTCCAGTAATCTAGCTATCCATGTGGGAAGATTTTGTATATGAAGGAGCATTCAATAATGTCATTTAACACCTATAGTTTCAGGTAGTACAGGTGCAGGGGAATTTTACACAACCTTAAGTGAAACGGTTCTTAGATGTGACCACTGTGAGCCCCTTCAGCTTTTCAGACTCACTTTGCCAAGCCCATTAAACTCTGTTTCTTTCCAACATTTCTCCCTAAATATTCGTGGCCAGGAAAATCTGGTTGCTAACTGTGAATAGTTCTGCAGAGACCACTTCTGTTTTTCTTTAGCATGAACTTGTTGTATGATGCTGACTGGGGCTGATGAGAATTGTAGCCCAAAACACCAGGTTGACAAAGCCTGTTATATCATAAAAATGCTTATCGGGTATAGCTGATATATAATTACAACCAAGATGCATAGATGAATATTAATTTTTTAAAAAAGAATTATTATGAAGCATAACAACTTCAATCAGGACTTTCCAGTGTATCCATTTCAAAATGCTGTGTATTTTATCCAAAGCACTATAAATATGAGAAGTGGGAAATCCAAATATTACCTTATCTCAGTTACAAGGTAGGATAGGGTTTCCCCCCCTTCCGTCACGCACAGGAAAAAATAATGAGTTCTCTCTACCTGGGTCTTTATTTTGTATACTTTGCAGCTTCAGCTGCATTTCCAGGAGTATCCATTCAAAGAGTTTTCACAGACCCTCCAGGAAATGCAACCAAAAGTAAAGAGAGCCGCAAGGCTATTGCAATTACCAGTACAGCAAGGAAAGAAAACTTCACCCACCTCATAAACCTGGCAAAAGCAAAGAAGAACAAGCACCCACCTCAAAAAATTTCAAGGCTGTGTTCGTGACTGCAGAAACTCGCCTCCTATTTCCACACAGGAAGAAGGAACCCACTAAAATGGGGAATGAATTCCAGCCCATGTTTAAAGTTAACTATAGGTTGTTTGAGATTATAGGTTGTATTCAATGCACTTGTTCCACCAGTGCAAGAACTTCCCCTGCCTCTCCTTGCAAAGCCACTAAATTTGTTGTGGGGTTTTTCTTAACCCTCTGGAGAATATCTGGGTAGGACATGGGGGAAATGCAGGGAGAAGAGAGAAGTTCTATTGTGTAAAAGGAAATCCTTATTGCTAAAAGGACAGGTGCCTTATGTTTTTAGTGTGACACAGACAGATGCATCCACAACTCTGGCAATCCTTCTGTCAAGGCTGGAAGTCTACAGACAAATTAGGCAGTGACAAGCATAGGCCTGGCACATAAATGAGCTCGATTTGGTCCCCAGCCCCAGAAGCTCAGTTACAGACTTTCTAGGGACCAGATGGAACGCCTATGATTTATTGTGCAACTTAATTCTTACTGAACTGGTAGCTGCAGTGGCATCTTTTTGGCCAGCCACACTTATGGAACTAAAGCACAGCAGACAGCAGGCCAGTTGCTCTCCTCCTGGAAAGCCCTTGCATCATTAGAGAGAGAGTATGTCAGCTGGTCTAGCTGCCTGAGTCTGTGGTTCAGGACCTCCAGCACATTAACATACCTCAAATGAGTAGATTTATACATACTGGGATTTAAGAGGACTCAACTTTAGTAAACACCAGGAGCTTGCTGGAGGCTACAATTTGGCATCACACTATTCAGCACCACACAATCATACAAGTTTAAATTGGGTGGGATTCACCTAACAAACCCTGTCAGCAGACGCCCTGTGCAAGGACTTCTGCTTGCACAGTGTCCTGCCTTCCCGAAATTGTCTCCAGAGAAGTAATGAGGACCTCCAGAACTGTGCGCAGGGGGAGAAGAGGGGGAGATTGTTCCACTTGCCAAGCTGAAATGCTGGCACTGATGACACTATCAGAAGAGTGTGATGTTGAATTCCATCAAATGCATCCCTTTTCAAACAAAGCAAGAAAGAGCTCAGGTACACATTACTGACAAGTCACTTCAAATAATATAAGCTTTACTATGTATGAACAAGAAAAGACAGCTGTACACAAGCCAGACTTCTTTGGGAGGAAAGGAGGGATATAAATTGAAGAATGAATGAAGGAATGAATGAGTGTGTCTGTCTGTCTGTCTGTCTGTCTGTCTGTCTCTCTCTCTGTCTCTCTCTCTCTCTCTCTCTCTCTCTCTCTCTGTGTGTGTGTGTGTGTGTGTGTTTTACAAACAGCAGCATCTAAAAACAAACCAGTCATCAATATTGTTATCAAACTATCCACCAGAACAAAACAAAAAAATCTTTCCTGGACAGAAACTGCCAGTTTAGGCCTCACATATACACTTACAGGGTCTGAACTGGCAGTGACTGCCCAGAAAACCAATCTTGAAATCATGGTGGATAGCTCAATGAAAACATCAGCCAAGTGTGCAGCAGCTGTGGAAAAGGTGGGGTGTTAGGGATGATTAAGAAAGGCATGGAAAATAAAACTGCCAATATAATAATGCTGTCATATGCATCTGTACAGTGCAACCACATTTGGAATACTATGTAAAGTTCTGGTTGCCTCAGCTCAAAAAGGATATTGTAGAGCTGGGAAAGTTTCAGAAAACGGCAGCCCAAATGATTGTGGGCCAGGAACAATTTCCCGCCGAGGAAATATTGCAATGTGTGGGGCGTTCTAGTATAGGGGGAAAAGCAAGTAAGGAAGAATATGATAACATGTATATAACTATGCATGAGCCACCTCCAGAACATCACTATTTTGCAGGTGGAATTCAATCACATACTGGAAAGTCATATTTGTAGAGTTAAAAGGGTATTAAAGCATTCTAGTGTAACAAAGTCACTTAAAAAGAAACAGAACTTTTGCAGTTGGGAAAGTGACAGGGAATGCACTAAGAAGAATGAGATACATAAGCTCCACACAAACAAATCTGGATAAATCCTCAATGAAGTATGGATATTTTGTAACCTCTGCTTAAAGTTGAATGCTGAACAGGTAGTCTTAAAAAAAAAAGAGCATATTTAAAATAGATGGATTTCTTCCCTCCCTCTCTCATGATGGCCATCCGATAAGGCCATCCAATGAAGATGTTGGAAGATTCAGATAGACAAATGGAAGCACTTCTTAACACAACAAATAATTATATTATGGAATTTGCTACCGTGTGATGCAGTAATGGTTATGAAGATGGATAGATTTAAAAGGTTAGAAATATTCATGGACGTTGAAGCAATCATTTACTATTAGCCATAAACACTGTGTAATACCTCTGGTATTGGGATGCAGTATGCAACTGAACACCAGTTGCAGAGAAGCACAAGCAGAGAGTGTAAAGGTAAAGGTAAAGGGACCCATGACCATTAGGTCCAGTCACAGACGACTCTGGGGTTGCAGCGCTCATCTCGCTTTATTAGCCGAGGGAGCCAGCATACAGCTTCCAGGTCATGTGGCCAGCATGACCTAAGCCACTTCTGGCGAACCAGAGCAGCGCACCGAAACGCCGTTTACCTTTCCGCCAGAGCGGTACCTATTTATCTACTTGCACTTTCACGTGCTTTCGAACTGCTAGCTGGGCAGGAGCTGGGAGCGTGCAACGGGAACTAACCCCATCACAGGGATTCGAACCGCCAACCTTCTGATCGGCAAGCCCTAGGCTCTGTGGTTAAGATCACAGTGCCACCCGCATCTCTAGAGTATAGTTGCACTCATTTCCTGCTTGTGAGATTCCCATAAGCATTTGATTTACGACTGTGAAAATAGAATGCAAGACTAGATGGGTCTTTGGTCTGATGCAGCAGGGCTCACTTATGTTCACACACTTAAAAAAAAAGAAGAAGAAGATTTAGCTGCTTTCACTCCTGTTTGTATTTTTAAAGAATACGAGAGCTAACATAAAAGGGCAAATGTAAGCTTTGGTTGAGTTTTAAGGATTTACAGTTAGAATCTGCATAGATTTGTAGTGTACCAAGGTGCATTTTGAATGCTGGATGTATTTGAACTGGAAGATCAGTATGAAAGTCTGACAGCAAGAAGGCATTAAGTCAGTGGAAAAAATTACTGGAGAAACATGTGAGAAAGCATCTTTTAAAAAACCCAAAAATCAGGCCAACAAGTTTTATAGGAGGCTACTTTTTAATGCATTTTGAAATATATGTGGCTTGCCAGAAGAACACTGAAAACACATTTATAATGTAATCATAAGCACAGCCTGTGACTGTTGTATGCATGCATGCAGTGTATTTCTTAAGCAGTATTATGACCAAAGTCAAGTATTATACGCTTTGAATACAAATTATTCAAATTACAACATCTACATTTTTACGGTAACTGCAGCCACACGAGATTACTGCTGTGGTGGTTAGTCATCTATGGTTCAATGCTTTAGCACCATGTTCCATTATTAATTGAAATGTATTTCCTGCCCTATTCTGTACTGTATTTGAAAATATTAAGTTTGCAAGTTTTAATCAGTTTAATGGGGATAAACTGCTCTGGGGCTGTTTGACCAGCCAAAAGGAGAGGAACTCTAGAAGCCCCTTCTTCAGCTCTATTGTATTTTTTAAATCACTTAAGAATGGAAACATCTGTAAACTCCCACTGCTTAAAAATCCCCACCAAAAAGTGTCCATGCCACAGAACTCTGAAGCTTGCTAAAAGCAACAACTCCTCGCCCCACCAAAATTGGCTTTGTTTCACTGAAACTTTGTTCAACGCCTGGCATGATTGAAAGCAATCCAAAAATAGAAGAACCATCACATCATGGTATATTTCTCTTGAAACGCACTAACATGAAGAACTAGTGAAAGGAACATAATCTCAAACAATCTTCAGCAAAAAGCTGTCTGCCCTATTTCTTACCTTGTGAGAGCTATAAAATGCAAGTGATGCTTTGGAACACAGCAGGTAGCAATATAATCATGCAGGTGCATAGTTCTATCTATACACATTAGAGTAGTGCATATGTAACTGGGTGGATTCTCACCAGATTGAAAAATGCATCCTCCTCATTGACAGATGCCCATTCACTAAAATATTGGGAAACAAATCTATCAATAAGGTTGGCCATTACTTTTCTGAAGGTTACAGAAGTCAGCCAGAGCATCTTTAATGCACTGAACATACAGATTACTGCAACAGATCAGACAATTTGTGCATGTAACTTAGCTAAAAAGACAAATCTCTAAAACCAATTAACACAGTCTTGGAATTGCTTATATGGCCAAGGATAAATCCAAGGGTAAGGAGAGATAAAACAAAGGAGAAAAACTCAAGATACTCATGGGCTGTCCATAGCTTCTGCATTGCTTTCATCTGCCTATTTAGATCTGGCTGTGATAGAGTTAACAAACAGTTTACAGATTCTCTGACCTAGAGGACTTGGCACTGATTCCCGTCTAGTTCATCTGCAGATTTCGTGCCCAAACAAACCAAAACTGCTGCTTTTGCCTAACGAACTGAATGAATGGAGGGCTGTAGTTCACTGGGTAAAACACACGCTTTGCATGCAGACGTTCCTAGGTGAAATCCTTGGTGATGGCAGGAATTGCTGGAAAAGACCCCTGTCTGGAAACCTGGAGAGCCATTGTCGATGGACAATGCTGGAAATGGATGGATGAATCAATTATCCGACTCAATAAAATGCAGCTTCCTATACAAATTGTCAGGTAGCATCTCTAATCCTTTAGATATCTCATGATCATTTTGGAATGCATTCAGAATTCTTTGACACCAGTGATGTGGTAGCCAATACATCCTCCACCAGGGCCAGGGCCTTTCCAGTGATGGCTCCAACCCTGGTGGAATGCTCTGTCCCATGAGACTAGGGCCCTACAGCATTTAACCTCCTTTCATCGGGCCTGTAAGACAGAGCTATTCCGCCTGGTCTTTAATTTGAATTCAGCCTGATCTTTTATTTCCCTTCTCTTCCCTCCCCCTCCCCTTTTATGAAGATTACCTGCTCTGGGACCCCACAGCTAATTCTCCCCTGGCCTCCTTCCTGGCCCAAGTAGGACTAATTCAGCCAGCTAGCCCTAGTGACTATCTAATGTTTATTGAATGGATTTTCCCCAAATAGATTTTTGAATTTTATTGTTATTCATGTTTTTATACTATATTTTATGCTGGTTCTATGTTGTATTACAATTAAGTGTTTTAAATTTATTGTTAGCCGCCCTGAGCCTGGTTTTCTGAACCGGGAAGGGCAGGGTATAAATTAAAAAAATTATTATTATTATTATTATTATTATTATTATTATTATTATTAAGGCTTGCCCACCTGAGGAAGGGGGGTGGAACACTTCAACAACGTGTTCCTTGCCCTTCTAATCAGAAAATGTTGCTCTCTCTCTGCCATCCTCTGACTCCAACGATGAGTTCCACGTTGCATCTCTATCACTTTCAGCCTCACAGCAGCCAGCAGTTTCATAATTGGACAAGGTCGCTTTAAAAGAATACATCCAGCTCCTTTGAGGAGGCAGGGCCAACTGCAAAAAATGTCTTGCCACCGAGGAATCCACTGAGCTCTTCTTGCTAAGCTCCTCTCTGAAAGACAATAGGGAATCTTTTTTTTGGGGGGGGGAGGGAGAAACTGCAAGCATCTAATGCTACTATCTTGGGGAGACCAGAATCAAGATTTGAGAACAACTGGCCTGTGCATATAATTCTGAGGCATCAATGGAAAGCTATAATTTTAGTTTAGATTGCATTCCGCAGGGCAGGGGGAAGATGCCATTTTTTTCATTTATTATAGAATCAGGTCAATAGATCAATTACATCTGCTTGGGCTTCACCCTGATAAACTCGGCTAATTTATCTATAACTAAAAAATAAATAAGCCTTTGAAAATTCATCTGACACTTTCAAGGAAATCGAGGAGAAAAACGCAGCCTTTAAATCTGAAGATTCCTGCTAGTGAAGCAGCGATCGATTTTTCTCCCTGAAATAATTTGTTTCTGCATTGGCGAAATAATTAGAATCCAATCTCTAGGATGAGAGAAAAATCTAAGTGAGTTAGCTATATAACTGGAATTCTCCAAATGCTGGCTTCTGAGGATTCGTGCTGTCGCTTCCTCTTTCTTCATTCCATATAAATGAAATTGCATATGATGCACTCTGGCCAACCATTTTATACCTCAATTTGATAAAGTGAAGTATCAAACATCAGAGCCTGCCCGACACAAGGCTTGTGATTCACTCAGCTCTCATGTTCATACAGCGGCATTGCCCTTACAAGTTATTTAAAAAAGGCCCTGGATTCTGGTCCAAGGTATACAAAATAAATATTTATACTGCTAACCAATTTATCCCATTTTTCTCTTACTGTATCAAAGAGCTGTAAGAATAATACAAGTTCCTTCAGATCCATAGCCAAAAGATTAACTTAGGTATGGGGTGTTCCCAAACCCTTTGGGCCACTGGGAACATGTGTTGCTGTGAGAAAATGCCATGGGTACCAGTCACAAAATGGGCATCACAGTGGGAAAGAATATACTGAGGTCCAGCGCCGAGGGCCTTCTGGTGGTTCCCTCCTGCGAGAAGCCAAGTTACAGGGAACCAGGCGAAGGGCCTTCTCGGTAGTAGCGCCCGCCCTGTGGAACGCCCTGCCACCAGATGTCAAAGAGAAAAATACCAAACTTTTAGAAGACATCTAAAGGCAGCCCTGTTTGAAGCTTTTAATGTTTAACAGGTTATTGTATTTTAGTGTTTTGTTGGAAGCCACCCAGAGTGGCTGGGGGGACCCAGCCAGATGGGCGGGGTATAAATAATAAATTATTATACTATTATATAAACTGAATGGTTTCCACGTACAAAAAAGCAAAAAATGGGATGACAAAATGGTGCAGGCATGCCCCCGTATCAATGGGGAAGAAGGCATCAGCCTTCACTGGACTTGCTCACAAAGTGACGCTCTGGGCAAGCTAAAGTGTGTCTGTTCAATGTAAGAGAGGCTGAGCCAGTGCCAACAGAAGACCAAACCATCTCTCACATATTCTGGATTTTTATGGGGATATTTCCTGAGGCCTTTTGCAGACATAGTGCCTCTGGATGCCTTGGTGGCAAGCAAGCCCTGGCCTAGGTGTTCCAGGCTGAAGTGTGCAAAATGGTCAAGGTAAAGCCATGCTAGTGATACCTGTAGGGCAAATGGTAAAGAGGATGTTAAATGAGTATATGAATGTGTTATATACTGATATATTCAATGATGGAAAAAAATCCCTTCTTGCTTCTGCATACATGGTCCAGCTCCAGGGTTGAAGGTCTCCATAGCAAAGGGAACACCTGCATTGACCCACTGTTAAAATAATTATCTCTTTCACAGAATTGTAGAGCTGGAAGAGACCCCAAGGGTCATCTATAGTCCAGCCCTCTGCGTTGCAGGAATCCTGCCCACATCCGTCACTGGATGGGCTCAAACCACTGGTAAACAGCCAGACACACTGACTTATTGTGTCACATGCATTAGAAGCTGAGTTATTCTGGCTCTCCATGGAGAAAAAATATGCATCTTTGTGATAACACCCTCTCTCCCTCTAACCCAATGATCTGAAATGATCTAGTGTCTGGGGTGTTGGAGGTAAATTCAATTTGGTGGCTGCAAAGTATGCGGAAATCGATCTCTGAGCTTGATCGATGGAGCCGTGTACTCAGACAGCTTTACGATCCCAATCAGTCATTTGCAGCGTCCGGCACGCTTCCTTCTAGCTGCGCACCAAAGTCTGCTGTCTCTTTGGTCACGGCTTAGCAGAGTAGCACACAGCGGTGTAAAACAGTCTTTTTCTCCCTTGCTCCATGCAAGCATACACAGACAGATTCGTCTATTTACAGCTTTTATTCAAACATTTGTCCATCACTGCTTGCAGCCATGTTAAAACATGTCCGTCTCTCTCAAGACACACAGAGAGAACAACAAGATACAGTCTCCTCCCAGACTCCTCCCAGCTTCCATAGCTGACGTCAGAAAGCTGACGCACAGCTCAGAACACTTAACCAGTTAAGTTCTGAACTCCCACACACCCCCTTGCGTTGCTTTCTGACAAAACCTGTGTAACATCTTCAGCAACACCTTGTGAGATCAATCCCTTCCCCAATGCCTTGCGCCCTACCTTGGCGTACCTGTTGGGCATCTGTGGAATCACCTCACAACTCTCAGAATCGCACTGTGCGAAACTTACCCACGTACCTGTGGCCTGGTACCTCTCAGGTGGAATACCCTTGGTTGTGCGACTGGATCGCCTAGGCACAAACTCTGGTGTTGCCTCTGGCTCACTGTCACCAGCAGGTGTGTCCTCTGCATCACGGGATTCCCCCTCTGACTTAAAGCGTCTTCGAATCCTCTCCATTACACTTACAGGAGAACTAGGCTCACTCTTGGGCTGTCCTTTTCTAACAACTTGTGGAGACGCCCCACCCTGCTCCTGACCCTGGTCAGTGACCTGGTCGTCATCAGCAGACTCAGCCTCTTCTTCCTCCTCAACAGAACTGTCCTCTGAATCAGAGTGACATTCTGAAAGAACATCACGCTGTGCAGAAATCTTTGGCCTTTCATCCTGCTCAAAGAATTCAGCGTGTTTACTGATCAGCACCTTACTCTGATCACCTGACGGATAAGCAAATCTCCATGCACGAGCATCTGGCTCATACCCACAGAAGATCATTTTCTGGACTTTGGCTCCATCTGGCCCTTGCAAAGCCTTAGGCACAGGGACAACCGCAGGAGATCCAAACCTGCGCAGAAAGTGAACCTGGGGTTTGCGGCCATTCAACAACGAGTACGGTGTGTCACCTACCAGTGAGTTGTAGACACGATTCCAGGTGAACGACACACAACGGATTCCCTCCAGCCAAAACTTTGGAGGTAACCTGGCGTCTTTCAGCATCACCTGTCCAGCCTTAACCAGAGCTTCACTCCTCAGCTCTGCCACCCCCCTCTTACTGGGTGAAGTAACTGTGTGACGTATCCCTCTTCTGTGAAAGAACTGCTGCAAAGCAGAACCAGTGTACCTAGCATTTCTGTCACTGACGATCGCTTGAACCCTGGTGGAGAATCTTTGTTCCACCCCCTCAACCCAGCTCTTGATCAGCTGTGCTGCATCCTCCCTGGATTTGAGGCCGTGGGTCCAGGTGCTCTGCGAAAAATCATCCAAAAAAGTTAGCAGAAACCTGGCCCCTCCCAGACTTGGTTCCTTGACAGGACCGGCCAAATCTATGTGAACCAGCTCAAAAGGTTTAGTGGCAACCCGTTCCACCTTTGGGTAACTGCACCCCCTCACCTTCGCCTGCTTGCATGTGGCGCAACTAATGGCACGTCCACAATCTCTAATTTTACACCCTCTGGTAACCTCAGGAAGTACTTGCAGTTCTTCTAGAGAACTATGATTGGTCCTCTGATGCCATGCACAAGCACATTGAACATGAGTGGGAACTGTAGCACGCTGCGCCTGTGCTCTCTCAACCTTCCCCTCACCCCCAAGAGACGTTTTAAGAATGAAAAGATCATTCTGCCCCTTCTTAACCTTGGCCAGTAACCTCCCTCCTCTGGAGATTGTGCAGACATCATTTTCAAAACAAACTTTGAACCCCTTACTTAACAAATAAGGCACAGATAACAAACAATGATCCCCCTCTGGGATAACACAAAACTGCAGCGTCTCCTGCAAAACAGAAAGGAAAACGTTAGTGACAGTTTTAATCTGGGTTCTCTGTCCATTTGCGAACATAACAGTTTGTCCGGCCGGAATTGCCGTGCAATTCCCCATCTTGACTGCAGATGTCTCTGGAACCATGTTGCGGTTAGCTGCAGAGTCGATTACAAAAGCCATTTTCAAATTTTCCATTCGGCCGTCTTCGAACAATGCCATACTCGCAGAGACTTGATAAGCCTCTTCCTGTTGTTTACCACGACCACCTGGCTCA
The DNA here is from genome assembly GCF_964252035.2 of Podarcis erhardii. Lineage (NCBI taxonomy): Eukaryota > Metazoa > Chordata > Lepidosauria > Squamata > Lacertidae > Podarcis > Podarcis erhardii. The sequence continues at coordinate 97,568,995 of NC_138497.1, read as the reverse complement.
GTTCCACGCCTGCCTGTCTTCCCAGGCCTGTTGCCATGGAAACCCGCTTGATTCCCATGGGAAGTGTCCTTGCAAACATCCTGCATCGGCTCTCTGCTCCGGTGGGGGCTACTGCCACGCAGATGTTGAACTCCAGTGGAAAAATACTGCCCGGGGCTCCTCCCAGCTGGCCTGGCCTTCCTTCTCCTGGAACGGCGCCTCCCACCAGCCTGGCCCCCCCTGAAGCTGCTCTTCGCTTCAGCAACAGTGGAAAGTTTCTTAAACTTGCCTTTGGAACTCTTCGCCCCCCCGATCTGCCCAACAGTGCTCCTTGAGACTGAAGTACCGGGAACTGGGGCCGCAGCCATCTTGGGGCTCTCCATTTCTTCTCCAGGGCCCTGGCCTCCTGCTGCAGTTTCACACAAACTTCGCAGCACATTCCAGGCAGCCCCTGGTGTCTGTACACCTTCCAAATGGGGCCTCAGTGAAGCATCAATGCATGCTCTGAGCATATCCAGCTCTCTCTGAAGCATTTTCTGCTGGCTATCGTCCCAGCTAAGGGGTGGTGCTTTTGGCTCCCTCTGGCTTCCTTCCCAAAGCCCAGTGACCAAGAACCAGCCCCTTATTCTTCTGCTCCAGGTTGCCCAACTTTTTAAAGTGAGCTTTTCCACCGGCATATCTTGGCTCTCTGCCATTTTCTTCCCGTTCTCCCAAGGGGGCCCAAGCTTACTTACGATCAGGTACAGCTTCTCTGCCTCACCCTTCCGTGGAGAAACGATTTTTCAGCTGCCTTTTAGCTTTTAGCTCTGTCTCTGAGCAGCTCTGCCTTCCAGCATCAGGCAAGACTCACTGAAAGCAGCCTACGCCTCCGGCCAGCTCTCTGTATCAGAAGCTCTCACTGTCTCTCGGAAGCAGGCAAAAACTCCCTCTGCTTCCCGGCATTAGGCTAGACTCAAGGAATGCAGCTTCCAACCTCCAGCTAGCTTCCGTGCCAACTTCAAAGCGTTCCTGGAGCTCACACCGACTGTTTTACGAGCGTTTACTGACCTTCCATAACCTATGCGGAAATCGATCTCTGAGCTTGATCGATGGAGCCGTGTACTCAGACAGCTTTACGATCCCAATCAGTCATTTGCAGCGTCCGGCACGCTTCCTTCTAGCTGCGCACCAAAGTCTGCTGTCTCTTTGGTCACGGCTTAGCAGAGTAGCACACAGCGGTGTAAAACAGTCTTTTTCTCCCTTGCTCCATGCAAGCATACACAGACAGATTCGTCTATTTACAGCTTTTATTCAAACATTTGTCCATCACTGCTTGCAGCCATGTTAAAACATGTCCGTCTCTCTCAAGACACACAGAGAGAACAACAAGATACAGTCTCCTCCCAGACTCCTCCCAGCTTCCATAGCTGACGTCAGAAAGCTGACGCACAGCTCAGAACACTTAACCAGTTAAGTTCTGAACTCCCACACAAAGTGCTTTGCGGCAGAGTGCCAATAAAATAAAGTTTTGTTCTTTTAAAAAAGGGGGTGGGCCAGAACTGGGCCTGGAGCTTTCCAAGCACACCTCATGAAGATGTCATACCTGTAAGATATGGCAGTGGTTCTGACATTGAAGTCAGGCCTCAACTTATTTGTTGGTATGAGAGATATGCATGCCAGGCATCACCCAAAACCACACAAGACTTTTCTAAAATTGAAATGCTAAAACCTGTTGGAAAAGGTGAACAGGAGACTCCACTATGTTGCTTCTATTTTCTGTACAAATCCTAACCCGCTGATGCACAGCAGAATTGAGTAACCTGAGCAGGCTATGTTTGGATCAGCGTTATTCCATAATAATGAATATGAGCCCCAAGTGTCTTAGTTTGCATTCTAGTTTATTGCAATATTGAGATTTGTGTCACCAGGCCACAATCCACCCTGGAGCCCAAATACCGCATTATATTTACATACAGTGACACAAACCATTTTAATCATTCTTAAGATTCAAGAGAATTTAGATCAACGTTTTCATTTTTGTGCATCTTGGGGAACATAACATGCACATCAGACTGAAGCAAATATGAAGGCTGGAATTTAGACTTTGCAAGCAATATACAGAGACCAGGAGGCAAATAATGTTTTCTACAGCTGAATCATGTTTCCTCTACAGTTATGGTTGCATTTAGACATCATGAAAATTTCTGTTTATCTGGGACAGGATGAACCTAGGCGAGGTCTTATGTTTGCACTTTTCCCCATCCTCCTCCTTGGCGTAGCCAAGAGGGGAAGTTCAGGGGTTTTTACTTCCATTTATGATCAATCATGACATTCCATTTGATGGGTTGTGATCAAACCATAATTAATTAGCCACAGCTTAGGGTTCAGCTCTCTTTCTCACGACCATGCCAGAGGATGAGAACGAATGGGAGACCATGTGTAGCTGAAGTCTTTTCCCATCAAAATTTCCAATTACGGACCTGCCTTAATCAAGCCAAAGTCTGTAAGCAGAAACTTGCAAAGCGTTTCTCAGTGACATCTTAAAATATCAGTTAAGAAAACCACTACATAATTCATGGTATGCCTTATATATATCACAGCACATTGAGAAGTGGATGGTACACCTCACTACAACTTGAATTTTTATATTATTAAAAAGAGTTTGGGAGGTGGAAAGGGAGAACTTGATAGATTTAGGGCTCATACTTTTGCCGACTGCATTGCCAATGTGATAAAATATTTAGTGGCTTCATATTCCCCAACCATATTTTTGACAATACGCTTCATGCTCTGCTTGCAACAAAAAAGGGAGTGACACAGCAGTCAGTTTTCGAAGAGTAAAGTGTGCATTTTTCATGGCAAAGAAAACTTCATTTTTTATTACCCTGCCATTGGTTAAGTCAAGCTCTGATAATTAGGATATTGGATATTTATGAGGAGCTATTCTCCCTTTATTATTGCTTTAGGTGCCTGTTGACAGATGCAGCTAGACAATTTACACTGATGCGTGAATTTGCCAGTATTTCAGTAATAATGTCCAAGTCTAAGACTATTAGAAAAATGGGCTGTTTCTCACTCTTAGAATATATATTTCCAATTAATTCCACTCTTGCAGCACGCACACACACACACACACACACAGTCACATACACACAATAAAAACTGGAAAAAGTGAATATTAACAGGATATGAACAATGTGTTCAGTAGCAAAAGCCTACGGGCGGGGCCAAATTATTTGAAGGGCCAAAGCTACACAAATATTACTGTGCGCCATTAACAGGTAGTGACTGTGACATATTTTTGGAGACACCACCTGTGCAAGTTACAGTTTGAGAAGAGAAAGCCAGGTCCCAGGGTGAGTTTACAGATCAACTGCAGTTCGTTCCCACTTCAATTTAAATGGAAAGAGAGAATTCCTTAAAGAGCACGTTACTGCAAGCTCATCTATGTTTATACAGAACAATTTCAAGATATGAAATTGTCTGCTTTTTCAATCTAGGTTAGTACTGAAGATATACCATCAAAAGCTGTGCTCCGGAATGTCCACCAATTCAGGCAGGGTGGCAAAATGTTCATTAAAACAACAGAGATTACTGCCTGTCTTTTAAACTCTGGTCACAGCTGTTCCAACAGGATGAAAGAACTCAGAACTGGGGATTCTGTGGTTTTCAACCCATCAAAATGTACCACTGCACTAACGATGTTCCCATATAGAGGCATATTCCAATAGAGTGGTATAACATTATTTATTTATTCAATTTATTTCCCAAACCCTCCCCTCTTCCCAAAGGAGCCAAGGGCAGCAAACAACAAGTGAGGAAACAACAAAAACATCTTTAAAACAATTCCAATACAGATGCAGACTAGGACACATCTCAACTTAAAATTGCTTGTTGGGAGAGGGAGGTCTTCAGCAAGCATCAAAAAGTGATGTATCTCATTGTTATAACAGATACATCTTTTTTTCTGTATCTCGCTGTTATATAACAGGGTCATTGACCCAGTGCCCATGGGAAATGAGATGCCTGAGAAGGCCTTAACTGGTATCCCAACACAGGACCCCCTGACTCTGAGCTTTCGTATTTTAAAAAAGTAAAAGTCTAGCCTTCTAGAAAACAGATTTTGAAGCAAAAATGTGCAGGTACCCTTCTAAGCAATTTCTTTGACGTGCACCAGCTCCCACCTGTCGGTGTTTTTATCCAATGAATAAGTAGACTGCTTGGTCACCAGGCAATCGGAACCCCTTGGGTCCTAAAGAGCTGCTATTTTCCCCTCCCCTTTAGTGAACTTTTCCTGCTTCTCTCTTATTTTCAAGTCCTTGGACCCACCTATTTGGCACTCTATGGCTGTGGGCCACTTCCAATCTTCTTCCAGCCATGCACTGAGTAGCTGGTCTGTCCTTAGTTAAGCCACTGCTCTCTCACTATCTCCCATCTGCAATATGGGAATGAAAATGCCAATCTACATTACAGGTTTGTTGTAAAGACTGCTGAGATAACTGTCTGTGAGGAACTTTTTAAAAACCCTATATAAATGCTAAGTGTCATTATCGTTCATTTCCCGAAGTAGTTAAGCTCTGCTTGTATGTCTGAGAACTTAGAAAGAGTCTTCAGGATCCAAGACTAGGCCTTTCTCCCACCCAAAAGAGAGAAACCATTAAGCATTTCAATTGATGTTATGTGGTAAAAAAGCACTGATCCATTCCCAGTTAATCTATGCCCATTCTACAAGTAAATGGTTCAATACTTCCTCTAATGATCTGTACATTTTAGGATTTACTCATGGCTGAATAAGCTCCAGAGTTTACGTGTGCAGAGCCATAAAACTGAGCAATATATAATTGCAGCCAAACTATCGTGCTTGGACTGCAGACTTTTAAAAACAGAACCAAGTAAAAGCTTAATGCCTTCAAATTACAGCATGCTTGAAGCATCCAAGCTGTCTTCAGACATTACAAGACAGAAAGAAAAACTCAGCGTGCTCCGAGCCTTGGAATTCACAACTAAAACAGTGCATGTCACTCACTTCCCCCTCATTGCCAACAGGTCAATGGCTTTTAACAGGGCGCTTACTGGTGCCTAGAAGGGGGAAATGACCCTTATAATACTAACAGCTCACAGCCCAATACTCTGTGCAGTATGCCAGTAAATTTAGTTAGCGTGGCTCCGAGCTACTCTAGGAAACAAATCTTCACAGCCCTGGCTAAACAGGTATGGCATAGGCACTTTTACGCCATCAAAATCTGCTCCGGATCAGTCCGACACTGAGCTGCCCTGGGGATAGCTTTATGCCTTGTGTATTCAGTAATCACAGAGTCAACACATGGCAAGATGGCAATGAGGCTTGAGCATCTGTTACAAATGTTTGTGGAACCACAGCCCGCTGCTGTCCATTATCTGGCATTGTATTAAGCTGATAGATGGAGACAATTTTAGCCATGCAAGATTCCTTCTAGAAGCTCAGTGAAGAGAGGCTGAAAGGTGCCAGCCTTCCATAGTTAAACTTCATAATGGTTTCATTTATCAACACAACTATAAAGACTGCAAATTTTCCAACACAAGTGACAAACATTCAAAACCCTACTCCAAAAACAAAAATCATATTCCACTGCTGCTGTAGCAAATTATAGTCAAAGACCTTAAATATTAATATTTGTAAATCCTAACAAAATACATTACTTAGTGATACTTTGACATTTTCATTTAGAAAAATATCCGTCTGCACGCCTTATTTCAGCTGAAAAGAAAAATAACAACACATTAGTTACTTTAGTATTGCTTCTACATGACATCAAGCTATTTCTAGGAGTGTTGCAACTTTCAATGTCATTTTTCAGTCTGTCATCCTACCCAGAAGGAAAAGCCACATTCACACAGCCAGCTGTAGGACTAAAATACCACGCACATATTCATATACACTAGATGTGGGAGATTATACTTTGATTAAGTATAGGAAGGAAGAGGGATAATACAGGGGCTAACACAGAATCATTGCTATAAGCAGCTGGATATCACAAGAGTAATGGGTTATTATTGGCACAGAGGAGAATAGTTTTACCTAAATAAAAAAGATTTGATGAACACAGGTTCGTCAGCAGCAAAAACACTTAATTTTTCTGGCATTAATAGGCTTAGATCGGGGTTTTAGAAGAACCATCCACCAAAAGGCCAGGAGAGTATATGGCATGAACTTCAGCAACACACAACTTTAATAAACGGGTTGATACTGAAGGGCCTCATAAATAGAAACTTCCAGCATGCAGTTATCATGCAACTATTACAAGACGATCAAGGCCACAGCAGGCAGACAAGCAAAAATGAGTAAATTAAGAATTTAACCTTCAAAAGGAGAAACATGGAATGTTAGAGCCTGATTGGATAAGAATAAGATAAGTTTCACACTCTGTTTATTCGTATAGTCTATAAAAAGTGGGCGCACCCTGATTCGGGTGTGCAGATTGCGAACGTATTGCGCTGCACCATTTGCTTTGCATATGCGAACCAAATAAACCTGAATTGGCATTTGCCTGCCTGTGTCCAGTCCGTGCTCCAGAATATCCAAGTCACATGCGGTCCAAAAATACGACCCCTGCTGAAGGCCACAATTTTAAAGATCTACACAATAATCCTCTGGTACTCATGTAAGCATTTTCACAAAGATGTTGGAGGCAGGGATATAAGAGAACAATCATAGAAGAAATATCACAGCTGTGGAGGGAATATGCACATTTGCCACACTTACATTGTGATTTCGTTCCTGAAATGGGGTGTGTGTTATATTATGCATTTCTTACACTATTTTGATATAATGGAAAGAAATGAGATATGAATGTGGGAGAGCTTGTAATTTAAGCTCCTTCACACATCTACTGGACATTGACCGAAATATGTATGTATGTATGTATGTATGTATGTATGTGTACACACCCACACACACCCACACCATATTTTTCCGTGTATAAGACTAGGTTTTTCCCCTAAAAAATAATTTCAAAAATTAAGGGGGGTCATACTCTGGGCCATCTCCCCCCATTTTCTTAAGTCTGAGTCTCCAAAAAGAGGAGGTGTCTTATACATACATACATACATACATACATACATACATACATACCCTCCTTCACACACAGGAACAAAAGCAGATTGATTAAAGGACAGTTCAGCACTATTCTGACAACCACTCTGATGAAGGAACATGGGCAAAACCTGCAAATACGAAGCTTTGAATTTTAAGGACTGTTTCCTTTAAACCACCAATAGTCCTTTGCTGTCCACACATGACAAACTGTTGCAGCAATTGAATTTTATAGGTGTGGGTGTGGGGAATTACCACTAGTCAGATCTAGAAAAAAAGAGAGAGAAAAAAAACAACTAAGAAAACACTGGAATGCAATGATTTTACTATGATACCATGTGGATTAACTATCTTGCCACAGCGGTACATATTTATCTACTTGCACTGGTGTGCTTTCGAACTGCCAGGTTGGCAGAAGCTGCGACAGAGCAACGGGAGCTCACCCCGTCGCAGGGATTCGAACAGCCAACCTTCTGATCAGCAAGCCCAAGAGGCTGAGTGGTTTAGACCACAGCGCCATCTGTTCCCACAAGGGAAGATAAACGGCATTTCTGTGCACTCTAGCACTTGTCAGGGTGTCTCGTTGCACCGTAAGCTGTTTAGTCATGCTGGCCACATGACCTGGAAAGCGGTCTATGGAAAAATACAGGCTCCCTTGGCCTGAAGCAAGATGAGCACCGCACTCCATACTCACCTTTGACTGGACTTAACCGTCCAGGGATCCTTTACCTTTTACTTTTTGGATTAGCTATAAAAAAGGGAACACATAAGTGAATATGATAATGGCCAGACAGAGTTAGATCATGGAATATCACGAAGTGACCAAAAAACCAAACCCATGGCTGGCTTTAGGTTCTAAGAACTGGAAGAGAGACACTAAAAGCTGGTCAGTAATTTAACTTAAATGTGTGGTACAGACACAGCTACATAGTGCACTTATTATTGGCACTTTATTGTTCTAGATGGTATACTGTTCAATTTCATTTGTAGAACTTTAACTGAATGACGTAAAGACTACTAGTGATTTTCAGCAATATTTCTTAAAACATCTGGAGGCCCACAGATTCATGAGCCATGCCATAACACCACTTCACAATTAGCATTTATAATACAGCAGACATTCCTTGCCATTATATTCCATGTCCTATTTGCTTCCTATGAACACACCAGCTTACATCCATAAAATGTATTTCCACCAGGAGGAAATGGTTAAATTTCAAAACATGAAAACAAAAATCATTTATATGGATTTGTAAGACACATGGCATCAAGCAAAGAACTGCACGATCCATCTTTTATCCTAAATACAATGAGATATTCCTCAGCACAATAACAAGAGTTCTTTTTAAAAAGATCTATGCTATCTTTGGATATCTCCATCAGCATTACACGCGGTATCTATCAAGCAGAGGTGTAAATTGAAAAAAATGAAGATAAAATGACTAATTAAAAAAACATCTGAAGGTTGATTCACTGAAAAACAAGGAATACAGAAAAATCTGTCTAACAAAAGACTAAGGGGGAGATGGTTTTATTAGACGTCAGTCATAAAAAAATACAAAAAAGATGATAAAGAGCTAATATGCAACATGAATCACTAAGAAGAGAGTTGATGATAAGCCGGATCTTCCTTGTATATTAGAACGGTAAGTAAAGGGGGACTGCACTTTGAAAGAACATTTCAACAGAAAAGCTTTACAAGCAATTGGGAAGGAACTACTGAAAAGTTTTCACATTTCGGAACTGCCAGTATGAACTATAAAGGAAATATATTCTATATGGCAAACAGCCATATCCTGTGCAGATGGACCAACAGGATAGAACAGAATGTAAGTTTAAGCCTCCTTTAGCCTTATTTAATTTATATACTTCAGATATGGAACAATTAATAAGTAAGGAATTAATAACACATTTATTAACAGCAGCTAGAACGGTAATAACCAGAACCTGGAAAGACTTGCAATTAATTAATATTGATCACTGGTATATTATAGTATGGCAAACAACTGTAATGGAAAAGCTGTCGCTAACATTGAAGGTGGCAAAGGGACAGAAAAAACAAGATAATGTTTACGCTGTATGGTGCGATTTTATTAAATATCCAAATGAAACTGTTACGATATTTCCGTTCCACCTTAAAAGGGAGCAGGCTTTGTGAGTCACAGAGTCTGCGTATTTCCTGTTCACAGGATGTTTCTGTTGTGTCTATGCTTTCGTTTTCTCTCTGTGCCTGAGACACCGAAGCAGGCAGTCATGTTTTCTTTGTTCTGACCAACGCTGAATAAAATTGTAAATAATGCTCTCCTGCGTGCATCTTTCGCTGTGCATTATCTGCTGATAGAGCGTGCACCAGCTCTGGAATGTGGCAAGCTATTTCTGGAGCTTGTGTCGCTAATTGAATGATACTGCGTGTCTACGGGAGGCCGATGGATCGCAACGGAGATGACGTGGGGTCATGATGGACTCGGTCTCCCTGGTAGTATCCCAACAGAAACAACACAGAGACAAGAAATACCTACAACATATATTGCAAGGGGTTGTAGATAAGCAGGTACTACTCATTAGCTTACTCCTATTTCTGTATCTTCCAAGTTGATTTACTGAAGAATTCACTGAACTGGTTTACTCTAATCACCCCATTATCTTGTACTGTAATATCATATGTTTAGTATTTTATCCCCCTGGTGACCGATATTTTTTGTGTGTTTTTTGTCAGTCATGTCATGTTTTATTATTTCTGGGTGTACAATTTTGTAAGAGAAAAATAAAAATTATATATTAATAATAATTAAAAGGAATGTTTGTGATGGGGTGAGCAACAAGATCTCCCTCAGGAGGTTGTGGGTTCTCCTTCCTTGGAGGTTTTTAAGCAGAGGTTGGATGGCCATCTGTCATGGATGCTTTAGCTGATGTTCCTGCTTTGCAGGGGGTTGGACTGGAAGACCCTAGGGTCCCTTCCAATGATTCTATGATATGTTGGCCAACCCACATGCAGTGCTTGGAACCTGTAATTACAGCAAGATGAAAGAAGACAGGTCCTGAAGGCTTCTATAGCACACATGAGCTTTCTGCCAGGTGTTGCTCGACTTGAACCATGAGCCCTGTGGACTACTAGACATTAGGTCTCTGCTCCCACAGTATTTCTGATCAGAGTAGGCAATTATAAGATGGTTCCTGCACTGGAGTCCATAATCATCCTACTCTGGGATGTCAGAAAAGGCCAATCACATGGGCTACTGGATGACATCATGTTCTCCTATTCTAGGCAAGTTGTTACTAAGGAAGGTCACCTCCACTGTATTCCGTTCTTTAGTAAGTCCTCATTGTACCTGAATGCCTGTAGAAATTTAGATTATCTGCAAGTGGTTTGTCCTAGTTTCAGTAAAACAGTCAGCTCTATTGAACAAAATGAATAGACCTAAGGCTGAGAGCACACACAACTCTGAGTCAACCCGTAGCCTATACAAAAAAGGAGTAGAATAGCAGCTTTCTTCTAGCCTTCTAGAATAGCCTACTTCTTTATGAACTCTCATTTATAAAAGAACTGAGGTTTGTCTATTTGCATTAATATTGTTTGTCCTCTTTTTACTCTTTCCTGTTCCTAAAAAATGTATGTTCGGAGACCTTGTGGGGAATAAAAATAATGGATACAGCTGGCCTCCTGCAGACACACACATACACAACCTTATCCATACTTGGCTGCTTTAGAAAGACTTTTCCAGAAGGAAAGCAAAAAAGAAAAAAAGAAAAAAAGATGAAAGATTTCTTAGTAGACTGCTGACATCTCCAGATACATGTATAAATAAGCAGCTACCAAATGCAGTTAGATCCGTATTTGATGTCTGAATTGGAGGTTATGGGAGGGAATTTTTTTTCTGCCTCTGAAACTCATCCCTGCTCTCTGGATACCACTAAGCCACCCCTGGCAAAGGAAGGATTATCATCCTTGGCTCAAACTTCTGAAGAGAAAACCTTTTCATACTCTGAATGCACCAGATGGTATTTTTGTTATAAAAAACTCCCTGTTCCCTTAAGAGAATACTTCCATGACCCTGCCTCCCCAAAGTCGCTTATCCCCCACTCCTTGCAAATTACTCACTTCAAACCCTACTACAGAACAGAAGTAGAGTCTTCCCTTGGCAACTGCATTGTGCTACACCGCTAAAGAATAGCTGGAGACGCTTTCTACTTACCCTGAATTGATGTATTCCTTGGACAAAATAAGACGGCACAGCCTAGTCTAGTATAATTGGATTATATTAATATGAAATCCATAATGCTATGCATCTTCGGGAGAAGTTTACTTTCTGGGTTCCCCACCCCCACCCCCGCACTCCAGACTGATCTTACAGACTCTAAGAAATGGCACATGAGTGGCAAAACAACTACGAGAAATGAAATATTTTTCTAAGTTGCACATTGTGGCAGCTGTTTAATGGAGGATGTGGAAGTAAAAGTCTTTCCCTACCCTTTGAGAATCCCTCTTCAGCTGAGTTTTGAAACTGAGAAGATTCAAAGGAAGCAACTTTTGACCATAGTTATGCAGCTTGTAAGTCAACCTAAGCAAGTATAACTATGAAGAAAAACCCATGAACAAAACAGTATGTTTACTATACATATATACAGCCTATCATACCACCCTTAGGTATAGCAATGAAATGCATACACCTGTGTTTCAAACAAATTCACACAGAGGATTCTTCTGCAACACCGAGACACCATTCTTGTGGTTTATTTGTACATCGTAAGTTTACCACAAAAATGAACTCTTTTTCTAATCTGGTTGCTCAAAGGGAGACGAGCTCAGACACAGAGCTTTAAAGTGCAGACCGTGCCTAAAAGAGCAGAGAAAAAGTAAGTGTAGATAAGCCCTTAGAAGACATTACTTAGTGAGTTTTCTGCTGCACAACTTTTTGAAATGGTTTCACCCATATACAAAATCAAACCTAGAATGTAACAACACCACAGTGCAGTGGTGTATTATATAGGTTACAATAGTGGAAACCATATCACTTTTTAATTTGTAATATCTAAAGCCCAAACATTTCCAACTTTCAACCACATTTGTTCCCTGACTAGTTCTTTGCTGCAGAAACCCGGATTTATTTCACATTTACAAAATGCTTCCTGAAGCAGAGACCAAGGACATTGGTCTACCCATCCAGATAGAAAGATTTAGGCCATTTGTTTTTAAAAATGACACGTCATTAAAACTCTCTGTCATGCAATCTGCTCCCCAGCACAAGCGATGAAAGCTCCATCTTGATATCAGAGACTGAGAAATGATGGCTACAAAATGGAATCTTGATATCAGCATCAATTCTGAAACAGTTCTAAACGTTCACTAGTCTGTTTTTGGTGTGGCAATGAAAACTGACAAGTCACACCATTCAGGTAGGTAGATTATTACTTACGTGGAGAGAGTTGGAGCAGAATCAAGCTGTACAATTTCACTGCTCTCTATTGGCGCTTCTTATAACTTTGCCCATGAAATCACAAGATTTATAAGAAATTAAACCCACAGCCATCACATGGTTGGAAACTGGTTACCCAGGAATGCACAAAGAGCAAGGACTGATATACAGAAGTATTCGAGATTGTTCCACTCTTTCTCCAGTTTTCTCACACACCACTCCTTTTCCATTTTCTTGCTTCAGAGGCCTGTCTGGAAATCTTCCTAAGCAGAAGGCCACAACTAATTTTAAATGAAAATAAGTTGTATGTTGCGAGGAACAGATGTTCTCTCATATATATATATATATATATATATATATATATATATATATGCACATGCTGGATGTGACAGTATTTGAATAAAACTATTTTAGTATAAACTGAAGTAATTCCTTACAGATAGCCAATGAAACTAACAAAAAAGGAACTATTTTTTTGCACATGCTTTACTTCACTATAGGCTCTTGGACAAGGCGGCCCATCATTGCAGAGTTGAAATGACTCAAAACAAATTTGGGTCCTTTCCATTTGCCTTTTTGGAGAATATATTCTATCACTTCAATGGAACAGAAACTTTTAAATGGAGTCCTGGGGTTGCATTCAATGCAGTGCTAAGCAAAACATTCCAGCAGCGCAAGGATTTTTCCTTGGGTAATGGAATGTTCTCCCCATCTCCTGGGGTTCTGGGGCTCCCAGCAAGCCTCAGAAAAAGATTTGGGGATGGCATGGGGCACCCACGGGAGGAGGACAGGAAAAATCCTGCTGCGCCAGCAATAATTCTTGTGCTGGCATCAAAACAAAGCAGAGACTAAGTCAATAAAAAGCAAGCCACCACATGGAACAGAGAATATGTCACCTTGGTATGGTAAACATTAGTCACCAGAAACAAAAAATGATGTATAGATAGGTTTCTGTCAGTCAATCAGTACCAATCCCTCCGTATTCTAAACTAGCATGAAATTAGAAAAGGTGGCTGTTTTTCACAGAAAACTGGCGGGGGGGGGGGGGAATCAATGGAGGTAAAATAAAGCTCTTCTTTTCTATGCTGCTTCCAAAAGGGGAGAGAGGGATTCTGTAATAAATAGTGAGAATATTAAAAACACTTCCTTTATGTGTGTATGTGTTTGTGTGTATGTGTGGACAACTCTTAGAGCATAATAACCTGTTTTATTGATGCTGCTTCTGTTTCATCATGGCAGCATGGTTCCCTGCTGCCTTTTATAGAAGAGAAATCACATTGTAAGAGAGTGCCGTCCACTTAACGTTATTCACTCTACTGCAAATGGCAACTAAGGAAGCTGAAAAGACAGAATGTGGCTCTGCACTCTATCTTTCCTGTTATGGGAATATTTGCACAAAATCTTGACTTCCCTGCAATAGCTAAGTCAATTCACCTCCATACCAGGGAGGGAATTATAATCATCTCAAAGATTTCTTAAAGTTGGTGGTTGGTAACGGCATCTTCAGAACCATTACTAGTCACTGAGGGAGTTCCGCTTGGTCCCTTCCAGGTTGCCAACTCAGAGTTGAGAGAGAAGCCTGGAACAGCTATGGTAATGGGGCTTGATGAAAAGATTCTTGGGTCCAGAAGAGGAAAGTTGGCTTGCCTCTCAAGGTGGCTTTCCTGCAAAACAGTAGACAACTTATACCTTAAAAAGAAGTTATGCAAACTAAAGAAACCGAAGTACTCAATGGCACTATATTTGCAACTGATGCACCAGGATACTGAGAGAAGTTTGTTCTTGTTTCAGGCTGAAAGTAGTAGGGATAGCTTCACAGGCACTTCAGGGCTTGGAGAAAATAAAGGCTTTTTGATTTTTTTTTTTTAAAAAGAAGAACATAAGAATCTTTACAACTGCTCTGAGGCAAAAAATTCTATCATAAAGTTTGCAGGATGCAGAACTTTTCCTGGGAAAAGTACCCTTAAGTTTAAGGTAAATTTGCCTCAGAAGAAACATTTCAAAGAGATGCTTCTCTTTTTTATTTTCCCCTAGTCTGTGTTTAAACAGCATATGGTCTCTCATCAATGCATACGCAGAACGTGGGGATATTAAGAGAAGTTTATACACACTTCCTGAAGTAAGCCACCTTTAAACACAGAAATCCCCCAGACTGCTTTGAAGTCAAAATCAAATTGATGGTGTCATTTCTTTGACCAGCACAAATAACAATAGTCATATACATAATATTTGTTCTCATCATTTGTTTGCTCATAGTTGCCTCAAGAGGTGCCTACAACAATACTACGTTTTACCGAGAATGTTCATGTTGCCCCAGACTTTGAGCTGATGTGCTGTTTCAGAGAGTCAGTAGAATAAACAAAGGAAAGCTAATAAGAAATAACTGTGACATTCAGTATATATACATGGCCATTAAATTTAAATGAAGAGAACCAAACATTCAGAACATTGGAAATACGATCAGCAACCTCAGTCCCTTTCACTCATATATAAAGGAAGTAAGATCTAGGGCGAGCGTAGCCAATGTACAGCCCTCTAGATGTTGTGGGGTTCCTGCTCCCATCAGCCTCAGCCAGCAGGGCAAATAGTCAGGGATGATGGGAGTTGTAGTCAAGTAACACCTGGAGGGCTACTCTGGTCTAATAAAATTACACTTGACAAGATGCAAAAAACAATCTTAAAGAAGGCGTGTGCTAATTATAGGCTGTAAAGCTTTGAGAGCAAAGCTTACTTTGTGCACAGATTTACGACCTAAAGAGGAAGCCCTAAAAGCTTCATTTGAGCTCAGTAGGGTAGATTGTGGTGCTGATAATGCCAAAGTCATGGGTTTGAACCCCATATAGGTACATATTCCTGCATTGCAGGGGGTTGGACTAGATGATGCATCTGGTCTCTTTCCAACTCTATTATTCTATGATTCTATGAAGGAATTGTAGAAAGGCACTACTGGAAAGCTGGATTAAAACTTGCTCCAGGTGGTGGCCGTGGCGGGGGGAATACAAAAGTTTCCAGCTATAGCCCTGA
Source organism: Podarcis erhardii (assembly GCF_964252035.2). Taxonomy (NCBI): domain Eukaryota; kingdom Metazoa; phylum Chordata; class Lepidosauria; order Squamata; family Lacertidae; genus Podarcis; species Podarcis erhardii. The sequence continues at coordinate 97,553,527 of NC_138497.1, read as the reverse complement.
CAATAAACAAACCTAACCTCACTTGGAGCTTGCTACTGGAATGAATTAAGAGGAGTAGAGTTGAACTTTTTCTATCCTGGGATCAATGTGAGTTTCATTTAGGGGGGGAAATTCATTTAAGTGTCTTAACATATACCCATCAGTCAGTGGGTTTTCCCAAACTTTTCTAGGCCAAGTGGCAATCTTTCTTTACCTTCCAAAGAGCCTCCCAAAGTTGTTCTATTCTGCCACCAGTATAGCTCATTTTATGGAAGGCGTTTAGTGGGTGAATGGAAAGGCGTTTAAGAAACTGATCACATAAAGCAAGACTTTTCAAATGACTTTCTAAGAGACTGTTTGCTCACCAGTTTTCTAGAAAATCCCTACATCCAGCTCACCTTATGTCAGACTGCACAGTAGCAAAACACACATCTATTTAGACAGTCTCTTGAAACCAGGGTCTGGTTGCGTGCCTGGTTCAACAACCAGCTTAGCACCGTACTTGCACTTAATGAGTAAGATAGGCTATTATGGAAGAAAATCCATAATGTCACCCCTAGCATCTAGCATGTCCACCCACTTGCAATTCCATAGAGTTCAAATTATGTATTTCCGCCCATTTATAGCCTTTTAACATTGGTGCTTTTATCACATGCAGACCATCTATATTACTGCAGCACAAAGGAGCTCACTGCAGTTGATTTGCAGAAAGCAAAGGGGTTTGGACCATGCATTTTGTGACTGTGGGGGAGGCTTTTGCCCATGATAAAACGTTACTCATTTTATCAGTAAGGGAAATCAATTTTGGGTTCCCTTGAGTAGAATTTCTCTGCTTGATTAAAGAAAGAAATTAATCTGTAAGAACACTTGCAGTGAAAAAGAATTTGCCCTCTGCAATGAAAGGCTGGAAACAGTCAGCCGTTCTCAAAAGCTAATGAAATTGAAACTTGTGAGGTTGTTAGAGGACTCCATCCGTCTGAATTATGCAGATACCTAATGCGCCCTTCATCATGGCATCACGCTTCAAAATGGGAATCCTATGCATGAACCAAGCTGGTCGAAGAAGCATCTCTCTTTCCAACCCATAATGCAGCCTGATTGAAGGCTAACAAGAAGTTATGATTTGGTTTTTACAGTACTTTGCTCACACTCTTGACAGCCTGTCTGGAATGCATCATCATTTCCCTGTCAGTAAACAAATATCCAGACCTTTTAAACTTCACAGCAGTTTGATAAGGTTAAACTAATCTGCCCTACCACAGCAAAGAGAATGCACAACGCAGGACTTTAAATTGTGCACAAGGAGACTTGCAAACACTCAGGTCATGAAGTGTAACACCTGAAGCAAAGAGCAGCCTACAGTTGCGTGTCTTGGTGCTGTTTATCTTTACCCTTTCGCCTTTGATTATGAATGGGAACAGGTCCCAGGAAACCAACTTCCAATACTTTGGATACTTTATTTATTGATATTGACCTCTCTAAATCCCTGCCCATAAAATTACGCTCAAGACAACTAACAATATAATGGCTTGGATCCTAGTATAAATTAGTTCACAGTAGAAGTATTTCACATCTTTTCTCTTCCTGCCCTCCCCCAGCTACAACCCCACCACAAAGACTCTCCGGAGGGTTGGGACCCCACTTGGACATTACAGGACAGGACCCAGGAGAGGGAGGAATTGCCCCAAATCAGGAAGAGATTCACCCAACTAGGGACAATTGTATTCTCCTTCAGCAACACCTGTATGAGAGCCAGTGTGATGTAGTGGTTAAGAGCGGTACTCTCGTAATCTGGGGAACCGGGTTCGCGTCTCCCCTCCTCCACATGCAGCTGCTGGGTGACCTTGGGCCAGTCACACTTCTCTGAAGTCTCTCAGCCCCACTCACCTCACAGAGTGTTTGTTGTGGGGGAGGAAGGGAAAGGAGAATGTTAGCCGCTTTGAGACTCCTTGAAGGGAGTGAAAGGCAGGATATCACATCCAAACTCTCTTCTTCTTCTATGACTCATCCACACCGCTCAGGAGTATAGTCTGGCTTTTCAGGGAAAAGTAGGGGAAGAGGGAAAGGGAAAGAGAAAGGGATGGAAAACTTTCCTCCCATGAACTTCCTTCCATTATTTTCATGTTATTATACCAAGGAATCCCCCTGCTCCAGTGCAGCAAATCAATAGGGCTACCTCTCTGGAAAACAAAGGAAAACAATTCCTTTCTGACTTTACTGTGATCTATATAAGGCTGCCAATTTGTTATCAGACAGCCAGAGGTGTGAGGAATTATTTAACACAAGCCATCCAAAAAGCTATGGGATAAGTTTTTAAAATATCTGTTTTCATTTAAATAAATAAATACTGCCCATTCTAGTTGTTGAGAAACTACGTAAAAAGCTGGGTTGCCACAGGTTACCCACCTATAGTTCATGTCATCCTATGTTGTTTTGAATGCTTGAATACGGCAAGAACTACATACAAAACCCAGGCTCTCATTTCGAATGGGCTTTACAAACAATTTCACAATTCAGAATCATCTGAAGCTGAAAAGGAGTGGAATCCAGTGTGGGGTTTTTCCTCCCTACTGCATAACCAGCTGTTTATAAACTGTTGCAGATACTGTCACTTTTAACTGGCCTCTTAGAGCATGGAGGAGAGCTTTTATTCACATTATAATTAGGTTCTTCTCCCTCAATTGGGGATAGTAAAGTGGTACCCAGAGCAGACAAATAGCAGGTTAAGCTGTAAGAGGCCAAAGGCCACTTAAGCATTTCAAAGGTTATTACTTTTTCATTAAAACATGCAGAAAATAATTACAAATCACAAGGAGCTTGTGAAAGGTTTCAAGCAAAAGCATAGCTATTAGAGGCAAGTGAGGTAGACAGGGAATTCAACTCAAGGCTTATTTACACCATTCGACTAAAGCGATATGCCTTCACTACTTCACTACAACAGAGTGTAGCACCAGACAGCATTGATTCTGCTTCCCCCCATCTTCCAGTCTTAGGGAAACACAGTTCCAACTATTCATTCTATGTGTACACCTACCTAGGGTGTCTGTGCATCCTATTTGATGATGATGATGATTTGTACCCCGCCCATCTGGCTGTGTTTCCCCAGCCACTCTGGGTGGCTCCCAACAAAGATTAAAAATACATTAAAATGTCACACATTAAAAACTTCCCTAAACAGGGCTGCTTTCAGATGTCTTCTTTTGGTCAGAGTCTATCACCCTTTCTTTCTCTCTCTCTCTCTCTAGAGATGGCCAGTGGTGCCATCCAGGTTTTGTGGTTGCTTTTCCAAACATGGCTTTGCACAAGGGCATTTCTCAAACTGTAGGCACCCACCTCTCCCTGGGCTCTCACCTGCCCCTCCTCATGCCTTTTTCTCTGTGTCTCCCCTTAAACTGTCCTGTTTCCTTGGGCAGCTGCACAGAGAAAGATGTTATTATTTATTTATTTATTTATACCCCACCCATCTGACTGGGTTTTCACAGCCACTCTGGGCGGCTCCCAACAGAATATTAAAAACATGATAAAATGTTAAAAGCTTCCCTAAACAGGGCTTTCTTCAGATGTCTTCTAAAAGTCAGATAGTTGTTTATTTCCTTGACATCTGATGGCAGAGCGTTCCACAAGTCAGGTGCCACCACTGAGAAGGCCCTCTGCCTGGTTCCCTGTAACTTCACTTCAAGCAGTGAGGGAACCGCCAGAAGGCCCTCAGAGCTGGACCTCAGTGTCCGGGCAGAACGATGGGGGTGGAGCCGCTCCTTCAGGTATGATGGGCCGAGGCCATTTAGGGCTTTAAAGGTCAGCACCAACACTTTGAATTGTGCTTGGAAACATACTGGGAGCCAATGTAGGTCTTTCAGGACCGGTGTTATATGGTCTTGGTGGCCGCTCCCAGTCACCAGTCTAGCTGCTGCATTCTAGATTAGTTGTAGTTTCTGGGTCAGGGGACAGTCCTCTATCTGAAAGATCAAGTATGGTTTAAAGGTAAAGGACCATAGTAAGGGACAGCAGAAGCCTTGATGTTGCCAATCAACACCTGAACAGCAGACTGAGAGGAACACAGGTTGCAGTTTTCCCAACCAGTGTGATGAAACTTGGTGTATTTCTATTTAAATTAAAGCAATTATAAATACGCAAATGTTATGCAAATCTGGTTTTTTGCTTTTTTTGTGGGGTGATTCATTTTCTTTCTTTCGGCAATGCATATATGACAACCCTATATACACCAGTAGAGGGCCAATAGCAGTGTGCACTGCGTCCCTCCACATGATCCATTTTTCACTTGGCAGAAATTGCACAGGTAATAAGCAGCACTGGATATCTGCCCATGTTACACTGTTATTGGCTGGCTGCATTCAGTGGTATGCACATTGTATCCATCCTTTAAGAAATAGCAACAACAACAACAACAACAAAACCCTATTTACTGCATCTTCTAAATGCCCTACTGCAGTTTCTAAAATAAACGGAAAATTCTTTCCTAAGTTGCACCTATATAGAGATACTCTCTCAACCAGACATCTCCTTTTTCAGGATCCTTATTGCATGTGATGGCTTTCAGATAAGTGACTGAAAATGGTATGGAGTAATTCTTGCTGGATTTTTGTACTGTTGGGAGTTTTGCAGATGCTCTTTGTGGGCTATAATATTATCAAGCCACACTGTGCAAAAGGCTTTCCTGTTTTCTTCAAACGAAGAGGAATTACTATGTATGAACAGAACCACCACTGTATGAGCAGTCTCTAGCTCACAGAAGAAAACAGCGATGACCCGGAACTTAATTGTAGCAGAGATAGTTTTGTGCATTTGTTTTACAGTTTGTTTTTGTTCCCAAATACAGGAAACTCATTCAGGCTTGGTCGGGATAAAATATAGACTGGAATAAAAACTAAAATATGTGGAATATGAATAATATTTCCCACTAAGATAGCCAATAGAATTTGTCAACTTTCTCATAGTTTAAATATTGATTTCATGCTGAATTTTTCAAATGTGGAAACAAAACTGTTCTTTTTTCTAAGAAAAATCTCATGTTTCAAGTTTCCCTTAAATATACAATAATTCTTCATGATGTCTGAACTCAGGAAATTGTTGCTTGGTTAAACTCTGGTTAAGTGGGAAGATAGCTTCAAACCATTGTTTCAGATCCTGGATTGTTTTCACTAACTACAGTTTAAGCAAGCCACATTTCCTGGAGTTCAGGCATCATGGGGAAATGTGGTTTGTTTAAAAACAAAACCATCTGATCTTAAATTCATTCACATAGTGCTGGGATGGGGAACCTGTGGTCCTCCAAATGTTGCTGGACAGCTCCTATCAGCCCCAGCCAGCAGAGTCAATGATCAAATATAGTAATCACAAACCAGCAACACCTGAAGAGCAGCGTTTGAAACTCCCATTGTTCTAGGCACTTTTTGCAACAGGGAATTTCATTAATGTGAGCAGTTTCTGAGTTCTGGGCGCAGTACTGCGCCTATGATTTCAGATTAAAACTGTCACTGTTTTGTATTCTTGTTATAAAAATAAGTGTGCCTAGACACTGCATTGCAGCACTCATAACCTAAGTTTAGGGTGCCATTTAGCTCAGTTTCTAACACTGCTGAAAAAGCCATAGGTTCCCATCCCTGAATAGTGGGAAACCATGGTTTCACATTATGTCTGAAATGGGCTTATATTAGGTCAGTGACTAACGCAGGAATAGGACACCTAGCTGACCTTTATTCCATAAACCCTCATCCTACAAAAGCATGCATTTCAACCACTTTCTCCTAAGTAGTGTCATAAGCTCTTTACCTCCATCTCCTTCACAGAAAAAACAGCAAAAGAAGTCTCTATGTGTTCTCTTTATTTACCTCTACTGTTCACTCCTATGATCAAGCCATGATGCAGGCAAATAGCAGGGAACATACAATCTGTCTAAAGGAATAATTCTGCCCAAGCTTTTGTTGGGGAACTAGGAAGACCTTTGGGGACTAGATTTGACATTCATAGCCTCCACTTGCTGTATGGTTGCCTATGTGCCTGCTTGTGAGTGAGGTTCATTACATGGGCCTAACAACGTCTCACTCTGGATTCTAGATAGGACCCTGGAATGGTACTTACTATTCTCTTCCAACACGTAAAACTGAAAGGACCACAACTGAAGTACTTTACCATTATTGTTCTTCAAATCATGATTTCTTGCTTATCTCATCCTAACTCAGAAAAGATAGGACTCATTTACGGTACCTTCACAGCTGATTTATTAAAGCTTTCACCTATGAATATTAAATCCATTATCTATTCTTCCATTGTTTCCAGTTCCAATTATACCACTTCTCACAAAATTAAACCTTTTGTGTCAAGATAATGCCTCTGATGTCTGCAAGAAAACAATAATTGTTGCTCTTCAAAATTTAATAGAACGAAGATACGGTGTCTTATGAGTTCCTAGCAATTTGGTGCTGCAACTCTGCTCACTGTCTAATGCACTTGTTACCTAGAGGCAAAGTTCATAAGAGGAAGTCAGAACAACTGTCTTTTCACTACAGCAGTATTCTGCCAAAGGTCTAAATCAGTAGCTACAGCAGTTAAAAAGAAACCCCACAATATTATATTCTACTAAAGGATTGTTCCGACACTGCACTTTATATTCAAGCCATAACTAGGTTGTTCTGGGTAAAACTCTGCAATAGCTGCAGCATGTCCTTCTAGATCTTCCCAGAGGTAACCTAAAAAGTATTTACAAGATCCAGATTTGATCTATATAGCCGAATACTACAGAAAAGGTAGCATTTTTATCTGCAATCCCTTTATATGCAATATAAAATTAGCATATCCCCAAGGTCAGATAAGCTTGAGGATGTTCCCTTGCACTTAAGAATATTAATTACTCATTAATGAGAATATGAATCAGTCAGAAGATTATGGAACAGGTCTCCTTCAGCTCTAAACAGAAGGCTTATGCTAAAAGTTTAAAATTCCGCACCCAGCAAAAACGGATTCCATGAGCTGTACAAATTATGCAGGCTAACTAGATGTACACATATTCTTACTTAGCCCAGTTTATTATGCCACTGCTATTTATGGGCAAGGATTCCATGCAGAATTCTGATGCTTTAACCTCTAATCAGAAATCTTGATCACACACAACACACTCAAACTCTAGAATTTCATTAGATATTTTGGCTACTTAGGAACTCCCTGCCCATTGATATCACTTTACTCTTTTCAGCACATGCTAGACCATTCTTGTTTAGACAAGCCTACCCAGACGCTTAGAAAGTTGAGGTAATCTTAATCTGTTTTGGTATTTTTACTTTTGTGTGTTTAAAGGTATGGTTGTGAATCTTTCCTTTTTTTGTTTTCGTTTTATCCTTTTGTAATCTGCTTTGAGGTTTTTCCCAATCAAGTGGTATATAAAGGTTATGAAATAAAATAAATAATATTGCCACTGTCATGTCTATCACTGTCATGTCTACCGACCCCCCAATTCTTCTCAGGTGGTTGTGGTTAAATTCCTATCCTAGCTTTCCTCCCAAAGGAGCAGAACACAGCAAACATCAAAACATCTAAATAATACAATTTAAGATAGTGGCCCATTTAAACACTGTTTAGAAACATTTGAAAATATTTAGAGCATCTAATAATATTTAAAAGCGATCACATCCCCTCACAGTTCCAAATTTCACAGTTGCCGTGACTGGTACATTTCAGTCATAAAATGCCTGGATGAAAACAGGAATACTTTAAAATTTATCCTGAAAATCACCTCACAAGGGAGGACATTCTACAAACAGGGAACCTTCACCAAGAAGGCCCTGTCAAGGATAAACATCAACCTAACAGCAACTAGAGGTAGCACTAGCAACAGGGTCTCCTCCGCTGATTGTACAGCTCAAGATGGTTGATATTTTTTTGGGGGGGGATTTGCAGTCTCATAGCAACTTACCGTAAATCTGGAGAACAAAATTAAGAGAGAACTAATTTTTTAAAAAAACAAAAACCAGTGGTGCATTAAAAAAAAATCGCCACACTACATAAACAGCATAGTAGCCATCCTCCTGGGTATCCCAGGGGCAATATGCATGTTAATTTAACCTTAGGTCATTTTGTGCTCATGCGACTATTTTAATTTTAATCTATAAGCTGTTATTGTATATTGTTTTAAATGCCTATTTCACTCTTGTGAAAGCAGTCTCAGTTGTGCTTCTTGAACTGGTCTTTGACCATAATAATAAATTATTACTACTGTATTACTATTACAGCATAGTCATTAAAGTAACTAGCTAGCACATATCACTACCAGCAAAATTAACAACCCCTAGAGAGATGGTAAGTCTTTGCCTGGTGCCAAAAAATGTCAGTCAGACCTTACTGGTTAAAGCATTCCACAAATGGGAAGCCATTACTGAAAAGGACCTCAGCAGCTCAGCCAGATGGGATACTGAGAAGGGCCTCCCATCATCATTGGCCAGGTTTTCGAGTCCTAAGCCTCATGGGATTAGGGCTGCCTAATCGGAGGATCTGACCTCTGCGCTAGTTTACGGTAAATCCTGGCACCTCTCACTTTAAAAAATAAAGCACCGTTTTAACTGTGACCCATTTTTCAAGGCATTCTTCAGGGCAGCCAAATAGTTTTCATGTAAATGGCAACACATCCCACATACCAATCAATTATAAATATTTGCCTAGACTGGCATGAGATTCATACGCATGATGAAATATTGTCCATTATCAAGCATCCTATCCATTAATCTCTCACATGATTACTATTGCATGGGACATCCAGATGAAAATAATTCCAAGACACAAGTGAAGCCTAAGAAGAAACGCAATAGAGTGTAACAAGGAACTCCAAGGAAGTCAACTAAAGTACATGAACTAAAGCTATATTTTTTTCTGAAAACCAATCAATCAAGCTGTTCTTTCAATTTCATTCTGTCCTCAAGCTGTATCTTTTTCTGTAAAAGAGGGAAAAACAACAACAACCCAAACACAGACAATTTTCAGCCTACGAAGAAACATCTAATTTTCCTGTAACAGAAGTCCTACCATTGTCAAGTTTTACAGTGCTCGAGTCATCTATAGATGTCAAGCACATATTTTTAGCAGAGTGCTTGAAGTAATCTGTCCTACTGCAAATCCATTTGCCAGGTGCCTCAGAAAATATATTTCCTCAGTGATCTTTTGAAAGGCTATTTCTTTCTACGCACGACACCCTTATTTTGAGCTACACATTAATCTGCCAACAGTAGATTGATTGTACAAAAATTAGATGTTCAGCTTTAGAGTGTTGGGCTTTGGTCTTTTTTTTTTTTTTTTGTCTTAGATATAGGAAGGCAAAAAAGATCCAACACGGGTCGCTAATTATGTTTTACAGCAATATATTTTATAGGTCAGGCCTGCAAAATGCCTTCAAAGCAGCTTGCTGCAATATTAATAGATATTTAGGAAGTGCAAAGTTTTATTTAGCAACAAATTAAGTACCTTCTTTTTTTCTTTTTTTGCTGTGACTGCAAATACCAAACCATTGATTGAGTTCATGTGTCAGTGTTAACACAAACTTAACTGCCAAAGCATAGATGTAGTATACATGGCATAATGCATACTGTGCTGAGCTATTCAGTTAGGAATCTGTCATAAACACCTCTTTACACGCGGAAATGGCCCAGCCTTTGCCAGAATTCCTCCATATTTGCTCCTGTATCCTAGCTTGTGTTCCTTGCTAATGAATGGGCTAAACATCGAAACTCTTCCTAGTCCCTAAATCATTCCAGCTTTTCATACAACAGACCCCATAATGGCACAGGCATGGGAATGCATAAATATGGTGACTCCTCCAACGTAATACCATTTTAAGCAAGTAGCCAGCACCTGTAGCCCTGGTGAGAAAAGAGTGTGGATGCGCAAGGATTATTGAGGAACATCCCTCCTTTCACTTATTTCATCCAGATCATTTCTACTTTGGCTTGGGCTATTCCAGCGAGGGAATATCACTTCTGGCAATAAACTGCCTGTTTTTCTTTTCTCCACACCTTATGTCTGTTCACCTATTTTGTGACATGGCCACTGCAGCACAACGCTGCCCCACCACCATTACTAGGTGCCTAATTTCTGTTCTCAATGGCTGGCAGGAGACATCACATCCTTCACCACCTGCATGTGGGGATTTGAATTCAGGCCCTCCTGTAAACTGGCCAATTGTAGGCGGGCCTGGAGGCGGTACCTAGTGGGGGTGGAGCTGCCTGGGACTCCTTCCTGAGTCTTCACTCAGATCTGCTCCATAGGCTTAAATAAGGCTCATCTCCTTGCCTCAGCACCTCAGTCTGCCTATGGATCTCTCACCCTTACTGCATGGCTAAACCCACCCACCAGAGGGGATGGTGCCTTCCATACAAACTTGCTGTGGAACTTTCAGCTGCCATATTCAGGGCCAGAGAGGAATTTCTCCTTTGGACTAATTGGCTCTGTCTGGGGGTTTTGCCTACCTTATAGCAACTGTCACAACTTTGGTGGGTAAGGCATTGGGTAAAATCCTTAATCAAGGATGGAAGGTTGTAAGCCTTTGTCTTCACCTGCAATGAATCGGGGTATCCCATTAAAGGGACCCTAAGGGAAGTGGTTCAGTCCATATGTCCAGGCAGGGACTGAGGGCCATAGTATCTCCTAAGGTGGCAATCCTGTTGAGGTTGCACCCATTTGATGTATGTCTTCGTCAGCCCCAAAGCAGGACTGACCCCCAGCAAAATTTTCTAGCAGGTGGGCTGGTTGATACAGGTGATACCCAATGCCTAAGCCAAACTCACTTTCATCTGTAAACAATAAAGTTGTGACCTGATTTGAACTGAAAACACTGTACTGTGGTCTTTTCAGCTTCCACAACACAGCCTCAATAGGTGGTGAGCTCAGAGTACCTGGCTACGCAAATATTTTTATACACCTGTATACCATGACCCTCCCTTAATTGCCTATTTTCTAAAATTAAAAAGCCCCAAATATTGTAATATTTCCTCATAGAGGAATTGCAACAACCCTTTGATACTGTTGGTTGTCCTTTTCCAGCTCTACAATATCCTTTTTGAGATAAAGCAACAGTATTCCAGGTGTGGACACACCATCGATTTGTATAACAGAATTTATGATACAGGCGATTTTAGTTTTAATCCTTTTACCCATTTTTTACATTATTTTCCAATACACAATCTAAAAACTCCTTTGATATGTCAAGTCTACTAAGGACAGCCCAAGCAATATCCTTTTTAATTAACACCTTTCCAGTCTCATCTCCTGGCTCAAAAAGGTGTTGAGTGCCTTCCTGGCTACATGAAACTCAGTTGATTGGCAAATGACAGGCTGTCTATCAAGACCACCCAAGCTAGAACATAATAAATATGGTAGCTACCTCACCCAGACAGATGCTTGCTCGCAGATCTGTCCTTCCCTCCTCCTTGCAAGGGAAAAGAGAAGTTGTGGCAGAAACCTAGTAAAAAGAAAGATGTGTGCACTACTGGCTTGCCTCACAAGGCAGCTGTGTGCAAGACTTCCTTACAAGAGTCTACACATGTACAGTTTGCATGCACATAAGCGTAGGATTAGCGGAAAGCCAGGACACTTCGTTGACAGGTAAAACATAGCTAACTCTATTTTCATATTTGCGACCTCTGACCTCCTTGCTCAGTGCCATCTACTGGCCCTTGTGCTTATACAACTAACACCCCCACCCACCCACCTCGTGAGGAATGCTTAAATAACATTGTGGTAGCTTTCACAGTGGCTGTGTACACATTCCCATCTGGTGCACCCCCACCTCTGCTTTGGGAAGCAGTATGCACACGACATTAGCCAGAATCTGCATCTATCCAGTCGCTTCTTATGAAATACTGCAGTTTGATGCACTTCCCCGCAAACCAGCTTTGATCCGAACTGAGAAAAAGAGCAACCTAGCTGCAGTAATGCACACATAGCCTAATTCTAAAAAGTGCATCGTAACATTAGTTAACTCCCTTAATGCGGTAACATGCTGCCTGTTCATAGGGAGGAGACACTTCCCCTATTCACCACACTAAAGGCTGCTTAATTTTGAAAACTGGATAGTTCATTGTGTTGAAGTCCAACATATTTTTCACAGAGAGCACGTGAGACATTCGCATACCACAACTGCTATTTTAACAGCTGCCACGGCAGGAAAATGTTGTTTTCATTTTCAGCGCTATTCTGTCAAATTATTTTTGTAGAACACTATAAACCATTTTTAAAGCACTCACAATCAAATTCTATCATCATTGTTCTCTAGAGACAACTTGTTTATTGAAGAAACCTTTTTAAAGAAAGACTATTTTTCTTAAAAAAGAAATCTGCTTATTTTTATTTCACTTGAAATATTTATAGCCTGGTCTCTTAAAATGGTTTACAAATGTAAAAATCTAAAGTTATTACTAGAATTTATACAGAGTTAAGGAGCAGAACAATATCACTAAATGCCATCAGCATCAACCCATATTAGAAGCTAACCCAAGAGACATCTTCAGTTTCGGAAGGTCAAAGAGATGGACTGTGATGTTTGGGTAAAGGAAGAATGTTCCAGAACTGAGTGGCCACAACCGTAATGACCATGCTCGTGGAAGGCCACCAAGCTCACTTGGCGAGATGGAACAGAACTTTAGTCACAGGCACAACAAATAAGCTTCTGTGCCAAGTACGAACATATATTCCCTTCTCTATGCCTCACAGAACTGTAGAGTTGGAAGGGACCCCCCCCCCAGGATCATCTAGTCTCAATACACAGTCCTCTGTCCAATTTGAAACCATACCAGACCCTACTTAGCTTTGCAAATGTGCTAGCAGTTTTATTGCAGCACCACTAGGAGGGATATGATCTGAGGCCCAAACCAAATGTCTCAACCCAACTGAGATGTAAAAGTAGCCCATTCTGTGAAGTTAAAGTCTCAGCTGCAAAACAATTAGCACACACTTCCTGAATAATAATTTTCTGCAGGCTTCTTTTTGAAGAACTAGAATAGAATCAGACTGTGTTCCATGACTACTTGTGGAGCTGGGGAATTATTATGTTTGGAGTGAATGCCTTGTATTTTCAAACAAGTTTTCCTTAAAATGCAGACGTATGCACTACTGAGGGAGTTTCATGGCAACGACAAACAACAGCTCTCAGCCTTGGAGAGGAAAATGTTACTAAAGCCCTGTTAAAGTCTGTGCAAATGAATGAATGACTGTCTGCTTTGTATGTGTGTTTAATCCTTGCTATGCAATTATACTATGAAAAGCCTTGCCTTTTGCCACTCAAACACCTGAGTAGCAAGAGAGAATAAGAAAGAGAGCAGGTGGACACTAGCTACTACCTTCCTGCCTCAAAAGCAAAGAATGAAGCCAGGATGGAAGAAGAGAGATTTCATGGTCATTTCTGATGCCAAATCCTGTGTCTCCTACTGGTGGAAAAGGTCATTTTTCTACTTTCTCCTCCTTCTCAACCACACAGTGGAAGTCTGAGCAAAGGGATGGACAACTCAGGGCAAGCCTACAATTTGGACTGTAACTGTGACTTGGGGAAGACTTTGACCCTTTTCCCACTGCTGTGGTCTGGGGTTTGGGGGGCACATCTGTATTGCAGGGGAGGTCCCATTTGGTCCAATAGAGCAGTAGTAGTTGTCATGGAATCAGAGGGAAAGAGGCAAGCAAATGGAACAGGCAACTGGAATAATGGTTTGCAAGCCTGCACTATAATAATGATTAAAAAATGGAAACTGGTTTTACCAAAAGCTGTGAGTCTTCCTTCCAGGTAAATATCTTTAGTGCACACAGAGTTTCTCTTTACACTCTGCTGTCCTCCGGATTCTCAGAAACACAGAGGAAAGCTACAAGTACAAAACTGTATTTACCATAGACTAAAATATACCACAGCACTCTCTTTCAGCATGCACTTTGTGCAACGAAGACTCTTTTCAGTTCCCCATCTGGCATTCCTTCCCTTCTCCCATACAACCACACTGTGGCAATCACTGTACAGTATGTGGTTTACTGCCGAAAAGTAGTACATGCACCAGTATGAAGAACCAAAACCTGTCACCTGTGATACTTAACCTGATGTTTTTGATCCCTCTTGCTAGCTTCAGGCCCACATGTGAAACACCTTATTGCTCCTTCACAAATAAGTTACATATTTCAGTATTTTGTTAAAGCAATCAACAATGCCAAACCTTCTTTTGTTGGTGTACTTAAAAGCAGCCTTACTAAAGGAAATTTAGATCTAAGCAGCATCCACCTCTGTAGCAATTTTAACTTTTGGTTTCCCAATGCACTTCTTTGGTCATAGCATGTACCGTGTGCTTTCCACATTGCAAAATTTACAGCACTTTCTCTTATTGTGGATGGGGTTAAGAGTTTGCTTTATAACCACACTAAATATTTATATACAGACAGATGTCTTTCTGCGGAAAACTTCTGACTTCACACAGGTGTTGGTGCTTTTAAGAAATCTGGGTTCTTGAAAACTGTTTCTGTGAGGCAGCAGCTACATGAAATGCTGAAAGGTTTTGGGGGGTTGTAAGTTAAGAAGAAATTAATCAATACATTCTCAAAAAGAGAGAGAAGACCAGACAAAGACAGAAATGAAAGGAGTTAGCCAGACATTTGAGCAGTGGTTGGGAGAGCAAAATTCCACTGCCATTTGATGTGTTTCCTAGCACCCTGGCTCCAAAAGTGTCCATTTTGGTCTGGATAGGCAAGCAAGTAAGGATTTAGTTTGCACAGGGCAAATTTAATAGTCTACTACTCTTTTGACATGGACAAGGAGGTAATCCCTTTCCACTAGTCAGCTAGCATGTAAACACTCCACTTCCATCTTGTTGTTGTTTATTCGTTTAGTCGTGTCCGACTCTTCGTGACCACATGGACCAGAGCACGCCAGGCACTTCTGTCTTCCACTGCCTCCCGCAGTTTGGTCAAACCCATGCTGGTAGCTTCGAGAACACTGTCCAACCATCTCGTCCTCTGTCGTCCCCTTCTCCTTGTGCCCTCCATCTTTCCCAGCATCAGAGTCTTTTCCAGGGAGTCTTCTCTTCTCATGAGGTGGCCGAAGTACTGGAGCCTCAGCTTCACAATCTGTCCTTCCAGTGAGCACTCGGGGCTGATTTCCTTCAGAATGGATAGGTTTGATCTTCTTGCAGTCCATGGGACTCTCAAGAGTCTCCTCCAGCACCATAATTCAAAAGCATCAACTCTTCAGCGATCAGCCTTCTTTATGGTCCAGCTCTCACTTCCATACATCACTACTGGGAAAACCATAGCTTTAACTACACGGACCTTTGTTGGCAAGGTGATGTCTCTGCTTTTTAAGATGCTGTCTAGGTTTGTCATTGCTTTTCTCCCAAGAAGCAGGCGTCTTTTAATTTCGTGACTGCTGTCACCACTTCCATCTAGTCCCAATCAAACCAACCCTTGCTGGACCTTTGCTGAATTAAGTTATAATGGCCCATGTCCTGGGTGAGAAGGCTGGGGATTCTGTCAGGGCCCTAGTTTCACTATGGAATGGTGAGATGAAGAGAGACAGATAGCATTCATGGCCCCATGATGCTCCCTGGCTTTCTGGGGACCTTTAGACAATTAGGTAGGTCAGACAGGAATGGCTGGTGAGGAGCAGCATCATCACTTCCCTGACTTACTCCATACCAGTGTAGGCACCAAGTAAGCACCCACCCTCCCTGTCAGCCACTTCTGAGGCCAGATGACCAACAGAATATGGGCAGTGCAACTACTACAAGCTTCTGTTAAACATCCCTGTGGTGTTTAATATTCCTATGAAACCACTGGAAGACGTTAGCAGAGGATCTGGAGTAAGGTGCTAACAATATGCTGATGACATACCATCCCTATTTCTTGTTATCCTCCAAGTCAGCATGGAAGGAAAGTTCATGGTTTCCCTCCCCAGGATTCCCTTCTCCCCTGAATCTCTCCCTTCTCACGCTTGAGGTCCTGGATGCCTCCATCCCCTTCTGAGTCTCACTCTCTCTTTTTCTCTTCTTCCCTGAGCTTGTGCTTGACTTGTTTGAACATTAGACCATCACTCCTCCAATGTTCAAACAGAAGGTAATAATCGGCTTCTCTCCTCCTCTTTCAATGTCTTTGCTTGCCTTCTTTCAAGTCCCACTGCAATTTTCCCCCTTCTTTCCATCTCCTTTGAAGCCAAAAGTTGCACCATGCCCCTGTCATTGACAGCAGCCTGTCCACTGAACAGAATAATCCTCAGAATCAGTTCCCCTAGCTACCCATTTCATTTTTAATTTTTTAAAAAATAATATTTATTAAAGTTTTAAAGGTTACAAAAAGAAAAAGAGAAAACACCAAGTTAAACAAAAACTTGACAACACATCACAATAAGGAAAAAAGAGAATAGAAAAAAGAAAAGAAATATAATTATAAAAAACAGAAAAACAGAAAAATAGAAACAATTAAAAAACACAACGAACCTTCCCATAACTTATCTTTCATTTGCTTGTTTCCTTGACCTCCTTGCACCTCCCTTTTTTGTATTCTAGTTCGGTTAGCTATTTCAGCAAATCCTTTCCATCTTCCCCAATTTTTATCCTATAATTTATCTTAATATAATGTAACTTTACCTTTCCTCCTTTCATCCATTAACAGTCTATTTTTACTTAGTCCTTTATAATATTTCTGCTAAAGCCACATAACCCTAGCTACCCATTTCAGCACTCAGGTTTGGAAATTCCTTGCAAATGGTTAGGTTCACTGTCATATTTAAAGACACATTTCCTGAGCAAGCATCGGAATAAAACACTGCTTGTGCTAATGACCATCATAGTAAGATTTGCACTGACTTCATGAAATACCACTATCTGTGTCAAAGGTCCAGAGCTGAGAGGCCCACAGTGACATATATGGACAGGACTGTGCAAACCTTATACAATATTTACCAGCACAAATCATGTAAAATATGATGGTGCTGATATATCCTAAGATTATGTGCACATAACACTAGCATGCCCAAGGCAAGGGCATATGTCAGTCACTTACTCCAGGGATGTCATACATAGCTAGATGTCAAGGGGAGAAAAATTCAGCTCACTTCTTTGTGCAGTAAAAAGGCTTATTTCTCTCATAATCACTTATTAGCTTCAATTGTTTCTCAACCTTTTAAAATCCCTCTATATTTACTCTGCCTTCCTGAGCCCACCCCCATACCCCGATAACAGCTCTTTCTTCAGATTTAAGATGGGAAAATGGAGTGAAGGAAACAAAAGCATTAGCACTCTCTCCTCCCCAGCACTACAGATACACTCCAGGTTTTAATGAAACATGTAAAGTGGTCCTCAAACTCTGCCTAAAACCAGCAATACAACGAACAGGAAGACCTCTTGTGGCCAGAATCTTCCATATGTTCACTGGCAGGTTCTCACAGAACATTAAATCATGGTTTAATACATTATGGTTTTCTAAACCATGTCCTAGTGTTATATGTGAATCCTGCTGGGCAGCTATAGTTTGTTTACTGCCCTCCCAAAAAACATGATCTGAAGCCATGGTTTGTTGTATGGCTTACAAACCTTGCTTTGATTTAACTATGGCTTGGTGTTGTGTGTGAACTCAGCACCTTTCCTTAACCATAGTTTGTTTAACCATGCTAACGAAACTACCAATGCACAAGATAAAATGATCTGTAATACATACCAAACTTCAGAGAAACAAACTATGATTTGTTTTATTTGATTATCTATGGGGCAAATAATGTGTAAAGCATGGCTAGTATAACAATGATTTAGTGTTATGTGTAAACCAGGCTACTATGTCCCTTCCATGCCTAACAGCCATTTTGTTCGGCCAGAATACTAGGTTTTAACTGCTTTTAAATGAAGTGTGCCTATGGCTTTGCTGTAAGACTCTCTCCTCCCACAGTAAGCCTGTCTCAGTTTGAGACCACTAATTTAATGAGAAAAGGGTACTGCAAAACTGTAGAAATTATGGGGAAAATGTTGTAGGAGAGACTGCACCAAATTTTAGCCTTATAAGTTTCTCCCATACATTACAATATCCACTTTAGAATTTTTTCACCAAGCTTATTTATACCCTTGCCTGCCATTTTTATGTTCTTGTTCTTGGGCAGATTCTAAATATCATATAGAAAACATTTCCTCACATATGCGTGCATGAGCGCACGCACACACATACTAAAATGTTTTCAATTTGTTTTCATTATTTTTCAAACATTGCACCAAAGCATAGCACTAAAACCACTTGTTTTTCAACTTACACTCTTCCTTCTTGAGTACTAGATTTATGAATTTAATTTCTGCTTTATAGAAGTTATCACTTTTAACAACTAGAGGAGAGAGACTCTAAATTGCTTTTATTGCTGCTAGACTCTTCAACACATCTTGCTCCGTGTTGTCATTTACATTTCACATTAAATGTGAAATACATTTGGAATGAGCAAATATTTGTTTTAATTTGACCCATCTGTTAAATGAAATTCAAACAGGCCTGCTACATCACAATGTTTAAATTCAGCAATTTGTAAACAATATATCTGTTCATTCTGCCTGGGTTAAAAGCACCCTAAAGCATAATTCTTATGAAAGCCACCACTTCAAAATGTATTATTCTCATGGATGCAGGCCATGGTTTCTGTCTTCTGTTCATTAATTTATTTTCTAACCAAAGTTAATTAGTGAGACTCATATTAAGAGAGTAATTTGAAATACAGCACAGAAGTCAGGGAGGAGGACACTAAACACCCTTCTCCTCCCCCCCCTTCCTCAATAGACACTTGTAGGCATTAATGCAAATCTGCTTGCAGACAAAATTATCACTAGAAGTTACAGAATGGCTTTCTTTTTCTTCTTTGAACAAAAGTTTTTCAAACAAAGAAAAACAAATATACCTTGAGAACTCGGTGTATTGATAGGTCCAAGGAAAGATCACACATGCTAATAGTGCTGTAGCATATGAGGATAGCAACAGATAACAGGGTCTTCATATTGAAGAAATTTGAAGCCCTGTCTTCATCTTACAGAAAAGGGGGTCATTCCTGACTTTTGACAAAATTACATTATTGTATTTTCAGATATTAGAATCTTTCAAAAAAATCTTATGTTCTGTATGCCAGTGGTGGGTAGACTCAGTCCTTGGAAAGTTCACTTTAAAAAGGAACTAGTTCTAGTTCAGGTACATCCTGTTCAAGTCAAGATGGGTGGCGATCGAGGGAGCAGGTGGCCAGGTGCACTCCTTTAAGCAGTGTGTCCACATCCTTTGGTCACAATAATCAAAATTAATCCAATACAGATGGAACAGACAATGCTCTGTATGCTGCCAGTAGACTTGCTCAAAATGTGGCATCCAACTCTGTTTGGATCCAAGACCATTTTTCCTCCTCTAAGTGCTTTGCAAATTTGTTACAGCCAAGGGTGGCAGAGCAATGCTCTCTTCCACAGATGACAAAGCCCATTCACCACTTGTAGATGCATCAATGGCGGAGAAGTATGCTTTTTCATCACAACCACATGCTAGGCGTGGTAATGCAACCTTACCCTGGCCAGGGTTTACTAGAACGCTGAGATCGACCAGATGCAAAATACATCTGCTTAGAATTAAAGAATTCTAAGCCCAGAACTGTTTTCAGCATCAGAACTGAATGTAGCGCAGAGTTCCTTCACACAAAAATCCACTTAGGTTATCCTAAGCTTTTTTTTTTTCTACTTCAAAAGTATATAATCTGTGGGAGAGGGGCATTATTTCATTGCTGCTATTGGTAAACAATTGAGAGTCAAAAATCTTTTGCAATCAATCACAAATCACCCAGAGATTTTCCAATCAATCTGGATTTGCTGTCTCCCCACCCCTCCTTTATACTATGGAAGATAAGAGAGACAAAACTGAAGTCCCTATGCTCTGTCCTGTTAAAGTATGTGGATATTTCTGAATGTCTGTGAAAATGCAGGCAGGGAAAAGAGCATGGCCTGACAGACAGAAAGGTAACAGTTCCTAGAATATGGCCCATTGTAGCGACCCACAGATTAACTTCCAGTTGTTCAAGTCCCATGAAGTGCATTGTGGTACCATCACCTGGGAAGGCGACAAAATAATGTTCAAAGGCTGTAGCACATCTAGTCACAGTGATGTTGCTCACCAAAAGAACAGACAAACCAACCCAGGTGCGAAAGCAAATCGTATGACTCATCCAAGTACACAGCATCCTGATAGTATATGGAAACACTAGAAAAGGTTAATGTGAAAAACAACAACCAGATAGCACATAAAAAGAGCTAAGTGTTGAACCAAAAACCACAATGAAATCACACTTGGGTTTTTGAAATGGCCCTTCTTTCCAGGCCTGGTTTAACTTTGTAGTACTAAACTGGAATCATGTGTAAAGGTGCTGCAAGTAAGAA
Source organism: Podarcis erhardii (assembly GCF_964252035.2). NCBI lineage: Eukaryota > Metazoa > Chordata > Lepidosauria > Squamata > Lacertidae > Podarcis > Podarcis erhardii. The sequence goes on along the minus strand of NC_138497.1, from coordinate 97,533,155 downwards.
AAACTAAGCCAGTGTGAGTATAGCATTATGGCTTAGAAACTCAGCCATCAAGTCTTCTGTTGTTCACATCATGCCAGCCACCAAGAACTGACCAGATGCACTTTAAAAGTAAAGGGACCCCTGACCATTAGGTCCAGTCGTGACTGACTCTGGGGTTGCGGCGCTCATCTCGCTTTACTGGCCAAGGGAGCCGGCGTACAGCTTCCGGGTCATGTGGCCAGCATGACTAAACCACTTCTGGGGAAGCAGAGGAGCGCACGGAAACGCCGTTTACCTTCCAGCCGGAGCGGTACCTATTTATCTACTTGCACGTGCTTTCGAACTGCTAGGTTGGCAGGAGCTGGGACCGAGCAACAGGAGCTCACCCCGTTGCGGGGATTCGAACCGCCGACCTTCTGATCAGCAAGCCCTAGGCTCTGTGGTTTAACCCAGAGCGCCACCTGTGTCCCTTAGATGCACTTTAGGCAAGCCTTTATTTCTTAGTTGTTTCTCTCTCAATGCAGATCTTACCTATGAAGACAACAATACTGATCTTCCTCACAAGGCTTACTAATATAATATACGTGGAGTGCATTCTTCTTCTTAGCTTTAATAATGAAAACGGCAACAAGTAGTATGGCATTTTTCATCAGTCACTGGACCTGAACCAGCCTGTTTGGTGTAGCACATATTTCCATCATAAATCCTATCGTCTTTGCACAACCATGAATATGGACTAGAAATATACTTACTAAATAAAACAAAAGGCCACAATAAAGCAACCTTGATTATATATTTGCCACTCTCTCATCCCATATATATTTTTTTCTCTCACACACACCTGGCTTCTTTTTCGTCTGAGCATACCTCTGTTGACTGCACACTTCTCCCAAACTGATGGTAGATTACTAGCCCTTGCTACAGTTCAAAACTTATCAGGGCCTCTCCAATACAATCTATTTTTTAAATAGAGCCAGCACTGACATTTACTGCATCTGGGATTTTTGGTTGGAAAATTCATTCTATAGACAAGAAAGGAGCAGGGGCTTTTCACAGATCATAGCAAAAGCGCAAGGAGCTAAAAAAAGCAGAGGGTGCAGTTATTAATCTATGTAATCTATGTAATTTGTGCCCCCTTTATCACACCCTTTACCCCTCCCCCCAAATGTAGTGGACCTCTAGAAAAACAATTTTAAAATCTCCTCTGGTTTGGTTGTGCACTCTGGTTTGGTATGTTAGCTGATTCGTTTATTGTAGCGCTAGCACCGTACAAAGCAGGCCAGTGAAAACGAGGAATTGCAGCAATTCAAGCAGAACATGATGAAAATCACATCTAAGAGCTCTCAACAAGATGCTGAGGCTACATGGATCACAGCCTGGAAAGATTCTCAAGATGGTGAGATGACAACTTGATTAGATTTAGTCTGAAAAATGTGGCAAGAGAGATCAGAATCAAACATAATTCCCAAGTTATTGGTCTTTTAATAAGCTCTAGGTGCGGGGAGGGGAAATTCCAAGAAAGGCAACTATCTGGCTGGCTTAAAGTGATCAAGGCCTAGCAAAAACAAATAAGTTGAAAGAAAGGCTTCCAACTTTTTAAGAGCCCCTGCTCTCATACCTTTAATGGCAACTTCGGCATCTGAAGGTTTCTTATGACATGCCACTGTCTTCACATTTAGTGACAACCTCCTTGAGAATATGCATGGCTGCTGCCACGCATGTGACTGACTCAGGCTAACAGTCTTGTAAAAAGGCAAAATAGGCAGGAATCATAGTTCCCAAGGAAAGGCTACTAATTCTCCACAACTGCCACCTCCATGCCAGCCCAGAGGGTGGAGTGGGATCAGGTGGGCTGGGTGTCATCATGAGCCAGACTCTAATCTTTGCCAGGACAGTTTCAGCTACCAGGAATTCTGTTAAAGGCACATGAGCAGGGCTATAGTAAATGATAGTGGCCCTGGCAACAACCCAAATCTCAGGTTTAAGCTTTCTGAATGCACACATTTGGAGTAGCATTTGGAGCTTGCAAGGCTCATTATTTGTTTCTGCTTATTTGTTTGTTTGTTTGGGGTTTTTTTTGGAACAGTTTAAAAACAAACAAAGTCTTTTAATCAGCACTCCAGTCCTGAAGCTATTTGTTCAGAAATAATTCTTAGTGATGCTAGTGGGACTTTTGCCAGGTAAAGGATTTATGATTGCAGCTTAAGGTTGTGATTTGCAAAGGGCTCCTCACTGTTTCCAGCAAGATCAACATGTAAAAAGCTTCCTTTCCTTGAACCCCATTCCATACATCTCCCCCACTTTGCCTATAAAAAATATAAAAAACTAGTTTCATTTATCTAAAAATGGGGAAGGGATAAGATGTTATCAAGCAGCATGACTAGTAAAAGCAAATTGAATTTTAGGATCCCTCGCTTAATTCAAACGAGACAAAAATTATAACACTACACAAGATAAGCATTTAGCTTTAAAATTGAAATATTTAAATCAAAAGTGCTTTCTTTAAGTGATGATGGGAAAGTGGGACAGGATGGGTAGAGAAGCCTGTTGAAAAGCTGAGTTACTTGGTTCTGTGCATAAAGAAAAGGGAAATGCAGCTGAAATGAAAACCATTCCTCTCAAATGCACATTCTGAAGGCACTAATGCTTACTTTAATATCACCACCACACAGGTTCCATGCAATTTATGCCATTTGCTTTGTGCTGAGCAGAATTATTTCCATAATGAATAGGGAATGGTGAAACACTAAAAGGGAGATGAAACCCACCTCATTTTCCCATCATTTCATCCTGAATCAATCCCACCATGCCATTTGTCTTTCCTTTTGTAGCTGCAGAGTCATTACCAACACACACACACACACACACACACACACACACACACACATGTACATACACAGGGTCTTACCTAGGAAGAGGATAGTCTGTTTTCTGGAACTCCTGCCATCGGGATTCTCGTTTTTCCTTAGGTACTGGTTTTGGCTTTCTCTCTCCCCTCTCACGGCTAAGGTCCCTTGTTTGTGGATCATCAGGGCTTTCATCATATTCCGGCACATAAAAGCCACAGATACCAACACTACGACATACACAATAAAAGCAGTGAAGATACCAGACTGGAAGGCCTTCCATCGAGACGACAAGCTGGTGCATATGGTGACATTTAGCATCAAGTTAGGCATATGGTGCCGGGGTTTGGGTTTGCTGCAGGGAACCAATCCTCGGTGGCCCTGGATGGCTTCCAATGGGTACTCTGTGCCCATCGCAAAGAGAAGAGGTAAGGCCACAAGGACAGATGTAATCCAGACAAAGGCAATGAGGATCCTTACTTTGCAGGGCCCAGAAGCAGCTTTAAACTTGAAAGGGTGGCAGATGGCAATGTACCTTTCAAAGCTGAGAGTGGCCACATGCAGCACCGTAGCATAGCTGCAGGCCTCAAAAAGGAAGCAGTAGAGCTTGCAGGCGAGGTTGCCTTGAGGGGTGGAGAAAGGGGTCCAGATCATACTGAAGAACTCCACAGGCATCCCCAGCAAGAGGACCAGCAGGTCCGAGCATGCGAGGCTCACCATGTGGTCTGTGACCTCTTTCTGCAAGTAGCCCTTCTTCTGCAGCAGTTTGGTTGTCCGGATGGTGACACTGTTGCCCACAATGCCTGCCACAAAGATGACGACGTAGATAAGGGCTAGGGTGATCTTGATCCATTGGTCCACTTCAAATTCTTTAATGTGGGTTTCATCAATTATATCCCAACAATCCTGCTGGCTGTTTCCTGTCTCCATGAGCAGAGCTAATCACAGACACACACACAATGGAGGAAAGAAAGACAAAAGGTGGGTCAAAACATGTCACTGATCCAAACATCCTTCCTAACAAAGCTTACAAGTTTACTCACAGGCCAAGGCCTACTGCATTCTAGGAAGCTTATTTCACACAGGTAGAAGCTGTGAAGTAATAGCAATGACTCACCTACACCCAGAGAGGCAACACAACTTTTTTTTCTGAATCAGCACCTCACACCAGTCACATTAGTGGATTAGTCAATCCAGGAAAGAGATGAGACAAACCATTATTCGCTTTAAAAAGAAGAACCACGAAGGAAATGCTTCTTTCTTCTAAGTATTGTTTCTGTCCTGTACCTAATTCCTCCTCACACGCGTCAGGGTGCATCCAATTCTTCCTGATGGAAGGAAGGCTAAGCCCTTCGGGTTTTCTCCAGGCACTCCCTGTTCCTTGCCCCGCCAGCTTCTGAGTGACGAGACTTCCCTCTAGCCGACAGGCAACCACTTCCGTCAAACATTAACTTCTAGCTGAACAGCCGGGTGGGATGTGGTTAGTGACTGAAAAGATAAGGTGGCCAAAAAAAGGGACAAGGCAAGTCTGGACCAGCCAGTTAGCTTCCTCTGCCCTCCCTGAAATCTGATCTCTACTCCTTAACAACTGTGAAGTGAAACCTGACAAGGAAAATAAATAAATTAAATAAAGGCAGGGCGTGGCTGCTGCAGAAGGAATCTGGGTGTTTGATTTAGCCCACTTTCTCAATGTCCTCTGTTTACAGCACTTCACGTGGGTGGAAGTTATTGCAGCTTTCCGTTTCCTCGCCTTTTCTACATGGGAGATTACTGTACAGGTTTTCGCGTCACGAAGGAGGAGAGGAAAAAGAAACGATTATTGCTTCAAATGCCATATGAACCTGGGTCTAGATGAAGAATAGGAATTCTGCCAGGCTGTGATGGTTGATCCCATTGCTGGTTTAGAACACAGGACTCCAGAATACATACGTGCCTAAAAGTACAAAAAGCTTCCTGCAACAGACAGCATGCATCCCCCCCCCCAAAAGACGTATAGGGGTCTAGCGTATAAAACTCTCACCTACTGCCAATAACTTTTAAACCCCAATTACATTGTTGTTAAAAGGCAAGTCAAGAGCCTTCTCTAAACAGAAGTCATATTTAATAAATTGCGCTAATATTTTCCAAAATCCATTATTTTATACTCTCAGTGCAATTCTAGACATGTCTGCCCATTCGTTCCACTTAGTTCAATGGGACCACCCCCAGGTAAGTTAAATTTAAAGCACTTTCAGTGCACGTTTGAAGCCCAATAATCCTGGGAAGTGTAGTTTGATAAGGATTCTGGGAAGTGTAACTATGAGGGGGAAGCTACAGTTCTCATGATTCTTTGGAGTGGGTCATGCTTTAAATGTGTGCTGAATGTGATTCAAATGTAGGGTGTGGGTCTGCCCATAGTGTAATGTGGGATAAATTCTTCATACAAACCCTTAATAGCATTATTTTAAGATTTCCTTCTTTTCCTGCTAGATAACAGAAATACATATAGATAGCAGTCCTAACCATGCTTATTCCTCTGAGCCCTACAGGGGAAGTGAATTTAATGCACACTATATTTTTTGTTTCCAAGAACCTCTCATGGTAACCTCCAGAGTTTTATATTTATAGATTAGCATACCTTCACATTTCAGTGCAGGCTACTTCACAGCTAAATAGAATCACTTCCAGAGGACTTTCTCCAGACTACTAGGCTCAATCTACTACAAAATCTCAAAGCAACAAGTTCCAGACTAAAAATGGTTATAATTAGAAAAGGTGGGCTTGCTTTTTAGCTATTCACAAGAGTGGAACAACAGATAGCTATTAAACAGTTCTCATCATATTCAAGGTGGTTATCTTCCCACCCAAAAACTTAATGAACAAAAGATGCTAAAAAATCAGCACCTATTCCAGTTGATTATTCATGCAGTCCTATTTCAGAGAAAAACCTCTTTCCTCCAATCTCTGTGCCGCTTCAAGCCCTCTTGCCCCAATCCTCCTTCCTTGTGCTTGATAATTCAAATTTGTTCTGCTCAGACAAGCTTTCTATTATTGCCCAATTTCTTTCACTTAATTTTACTTTATAAAAGTGTGAACAAAGATTACATATGCATGGCTGAATTGTGGATATGAAACAAATTAAAATTTGCCCATTACCAGGGGCTGAGGAAAGAGAGGAAATAAGGGCCCAGGGAAGATTGTTGGTTCCCCCACAGACATACATTCCTACCCAATTATATAAAAAAGCACCAGTTTTGTAATCTCAGTATGATAACATATGTAATCAGATTATATTATTAACATGTCTTCTAGTAAGAGAGAGGTATGGGGTGAATTTATCACTTCCTCTACTAGCTTCTTCCCCATAGCAATTGGGAAAGGTGTGTTGTCTTCTTAAGAGACCGGCTACAAGAAGGAAAACCACCTTTATTAACTTTAGGCAGTGCTTTTTTTCTGGAGGGACGCAGGTGTACGCATACCCCTAAACATTTTGTGAATTAAATTTGACCTCATTGAGAGGCAGTATTTCAATATGAGTAGGAAAATGAGAGTACTCCTAAACATTTTAATAATAAAAAGCACTGACATTAGGAATAGCTATAAACATGAGTTTACAGTACATTCGTACCTTGGTTTAAGAACAGTCCAGTTTAAGAATGATTCAGTTTACGAACTCCACAAAACCGGAAATAGTGTCTTTATTTGAGAACTTTACCTTGGTCTAAGAACGGAATCCAAACGGTGGTAGGGCACTGGCGGTGGGAGGCCTCATTAGGGAAAGCGCACCTCAGTTTAAGAACGGTTTTGGTTTAAGAACAGACTTCCAGAACAGATTAAGTTCGCAAACCGAGGTACCACTGTACTTGGATGCACTGGGCCTGTTTTAAGTCCTGCTTGTGTATATCTTGTTTCCTGCTATTGCTAATTTAAAACCTAAATTTGTTTCTGTATAGGCAGATATTCCATCCAAACTGACTTACCTACAGTCCTGCTGATACCCACCATAAGAATTTGCTATTAGAAGGAGTGATATACCGGTAGTTGACTTGAGAGGAGGTAATAATATATTTCTTGTAATATAATTCCAAGAAGACAATACGCTGCAACTTCAAGATCAGGTCTTTTTTTTCCCCTAACTCCCATCATCCCAGACCACAAACTACTTGACTGACAGCAGTCTAGAATCTAAATGTGGGTAAGATGCAACTTACATGTGCTTAAGCCCAATGATTTAAGTCATTTCATCATCTACTCAAAAGCAATTCCCTTTGAGTTCAATGGAGTTTACTCCCAGGTAAGTGGCTAAAGATTGCAACCTAAGCATGCATTATTTTGTGTAGGATTTGAGAGCCTGAAATTTTATATATATATATATATATATACCTGTAATATATATATTACACACACACACACACACACACACACACACACCTGTAATCTTGAGCAATAATCACCGTCAAATATGTGTTGTGGAACTGATACAAAACAAAAGCAAGCACCACCATATCAACAGTAATGCAAATTATGACTATTCTGTCTCAAAATATGTAAATTGCTCTGATGCTAATCAACAATGGTCTTCTCTGCCATTGTTTACCTATGGTATATGAGCTTTAGGTGCCGATAATTTTGTAATAACATTTCTGTAATTGGAGAAGAAACATTTCTCCCTCATTAAGTTAAGTTAATTGTATTATAAGCATAGTTGCAGCTTTAGAGCCACCTTATGCAGTGCTTTTTTCTGGGGGTACGCAGGGGTACACATACCCCTAAACATTTTGTGAATCTTTATACTTTTGTTCATTTACTGTATTTATTTTTCCTAATTTGAACTATAAAATGGTGATTTTCTTGAGTCAAAATGAGACTACCCCTAAACATTTTTTTAAGAAAAATAAAGCACTGACCTTATGAATATTGTAAAAACACCAAATTCAACATATATGGACACACGGCGCGGCTGGCTGCTTCAGAGTTAAAGAATTCCATTTTTCTGGAAGCTGACAAAACCTGAGCATTTTCTGCAGTGTCAACCTTATTTGAACTCCTTAATTGTAATTTACATATATATAATGTTTCAAAGTGCAGTTACCTTCCCTGACCACTATTCCCTTCTCTTTTCTGGACATGAATAACATTGTCTAACAGGGAGAAAATCAAGAGGTACGACTTCTCTTCTTGCTGCATATAACTCTGTGATGAGAAGCGCAGCTCCTGCTAAATATCTCACACTCTTCTGGTTCTTATAGGCAGGCACAGGAGCCTCTGTGAGAAAAGAAAGTGGTAATCTGTACCTTCGGGGATAATTGAAGAGAAAAAGATGGGGGGAGGGGATATACTTATATTTTAAAGCCTAGTGGATTTAATGGTGGTTTGCATTTTAATGTCTCTGTGTGTTTTTAATATGACTAATGTTGCTGAGCTTTTTAAAAAAGAAACCGAGTCCATAAGTTCCGTTGTGCGAGCTAAGCATTTCGTGTATACGATTGCAATGGCAAAATCTGTGCCTGTTCTAATAAGGAATTGCATTCCTATATAGTAGTAAATGGCACTTAGAAACACCTAGATGATTTTAATGTTTTGCGACATAGGCCATTAGCTTCCGAGGTGGGGTTTTTTTTGGGGGGGGGGGACTAAGAAGACCTTGAATTGTTATTTTTTTAAAAAAAAAATCAGAGTGGTGTTTTCTTTTCTTTCCTCTTGCTATTTGGAGAAAGATAGGAAGATGTTTGGGTGCATAATAGTTTGCACTCTCAGCAAATGGCAGGGATGTGAAAATGTTTACAGAAGTGCTTTGCAGTCCTTAAGGTAAGTATGCGCCTGCACTGGTTATCTAGAAGGGACTGAATATAAAACATTGATTTTGTTTCATTAGCATCCAACTATAGAGGCAGGCTGCCATCAATCAGAAAGGAAAGTGATATATAAACTAGGAAATTAAGATAATGCAGAAAGCCCATAAAAATGGAGATTATTTGCACACAATGCAGATTTAGCAGTGGCATCTCATTCTGCCCATAGCCTACAGGCCAGTCAACATTAACTCCTCTAATGATACATTTGCCTTATAAAGTAGACAAGGGGCTGTAAAGCACACATCCATTTTCTAAAGAGATAAAATAGTTTAGCGTGCCTGTGGTCACATGTGCGCAGATTCTTTTTGAATTATGTATAAACTTCTTTTTTAGTATCAGTGTGTTGAGCAAGTGTGCTAGATCAAATAAAATCTGGAAATGAAGAATAATAGGAATGTTCATTCTCTGGTCTATGGAGCATTATAAAGATGGACTGCTGTGGCACGAGGGATGCCATACATATTGTTTTAGGGATAACTGATAGCCATGAGAACTGGCAACTTAAGGCATGATGCAGTCAAAGCGAAAAGCCACTGTAGCATATTGGCTGAATGTGTGAGCTACACATCAATTATTTCCTGGTTCAGTTCTTACCTCTGTCATTATGTGAGACAGTCTCTCTTGGCCTCGCGCCTTCAGTATGTGACTCTTCAGGGCTGGTGTAAAGATTATGCATACAAAGTGAACACTTCACAACACTTGCCTAATCTGAGTGAACTGGAAGAAGGAAAGAAGCAGGCAAACACATTATTACACACACCTGCTTGACTCATATTTGCACCTCCTGTTGCCAGAGTGGTGTTTTTGGGTCCCTCCACATGTTATCATTGTACCCAATGTTCAGAGGAACTTGACATTATCCATGTGTGGAGAGGGGGAAATTGGTTTGTTTTTGAATCCATTGCTTCAAAATTCTGTTTTTCACCCAGTTCTTCTCTTTTCTACATTCTCAGGTGTCATCTCTCGTGGATCCACTAATTGATTTTTAAATTTTTAAAGAGTTTTATTGGAAGTGATGTATTATATGAATGCTATGAAGGTTGGTCTAAAAGCAGGACACAAATTTAATTAATAATACTTAGCAGATCTGCCGTTGACCTTTAGTGGCTCATGCTGACATTGCAGCTATCAAGTTTTGAATATGCATATGTGAAACCACACACTATACACAAATGCATTTAATGTAGTTCATTTTAAATAAGTAGGGAGCCTGTGCCATACCACATGCTCTTTGCTTTCAGCCTGCTCAGATTGAAGAGCTTTCCATCAGAAAGCTAGCCTGGCTATTCCAGGAATTTGCATCCTTGCTTAGATTTTGACACTTGCTGGATCGAGGAATTAGAAGGGTCTTGGCATTCAGCCTACTGCACCCCCAACTCACAGCAAAATATACTTTGTCTTTTGCCCCCTGATTCCTCGCTCTTAACTCCCTGATCAATCAACTGGCTCATCATGACCTAACTTTACATAGCCTACATTTGAGCCTTAAAAAGTTTCTGTTAGGAACTGGATAGAGGACATCAACATAATTTGACAGATGCCGTCCCATTTTAGGTGCCTTTTTACAGATTTCATTCTCTTGCCATACTGGAATATAATTACATGACTAACTCCTATATGTAGATTTCTCCCCCAGTTGTGTTATTGTATCCTTGTTTATGGGTTCTTGGTATCCAAATCTGCATAAGCACAGTATGTTTATTTCTCAATTACCATTGAGCTTGGGAATCCCTTGCCTCAGAATGGCTCCCAGAGATTATTAATTTTCCATTGTCTTCATATTTGTTTCTCAATAGCTGTGCTGTGCATATGCAAATGTACCCTAATTGGCTCTGCTAATCTCCCTGCCCTGATTGGCTTTTTTTGTCTACCATCCTCCTTAATTGACAGTGACAATAAGTCCACCTTGATCTTTCTCTTTTTCTGGGTGGAGCCTTAGAGGACACAAGTGAAAAATCTCAGAAGCACAGACAAAAATAAGGCTGTGGAACTGCTTAAATGATCAGTGGTTCATTTGGGACAGTGTGATTTATCCTTCTCTGTATCTTTTAAGGTAACGGATTAAGAAAGTTGAAACTGTCTCGCTGGATCAGACTGAAGCCCATCTCATTTCCACATGGCCAAGTTGATGCCTCTCGGAAGCCTAAAAGCAGAGTGCCCTGGCAGGGTTAGGAACCTGTGGCCTGCAGGCTGGATCCAGTCCTCCTGGCCTCTCTGCCTGGCCCTCTGGTCTCTCCACAGGTCACACTCCTCTCACCAGCCCTGCTCTGCCCCCACCGGCACTCAACTCATTTTGTCTGGAATGACAAAATGGGAATATATGAACTTGTTTGCTTGGATGGAAAGGGGTGTGTATGTGTAAATACTTATTTTTGCATGGTTTGAATACAATAATAAGAGTCTCATTTTGTTGTTCCACCTACCACTGCCACGTGGTTCTGGGAAGGGGATGTGGCACTCTGGCTGTGAAATATTTCCTGCCCCTGGTGTATTGCAACATCCTTCTCCAATTATTTATCATACATCATCCAGCAATTAGCATTCATAGATGCATAGAATTGTAGAGTTGGAAGGGATTCTGAGGGTCATCTAGTGCAACCCCCTGCAATACAAGAATCTCAACTAATGCCAAAATCATGTATATTTAATGTATATTCAAAACACACTGAGTGCAATGGCAGGCGGGATTGCCAAAGACTTTTCCCCATATGCCAGCCCCCTTTCCACCCTCTCTTTTTTTTTTTTTGCCAAGTGTATAAAGCTGAATACTCGCAAGTTAAATATGCATAAGTTGTGGGCTTACTGTATGTAATTGAATCCCGTCAGAGAATAGCAACAGTCTGGAAGTCCCCCAGGGCAGTGTGTGGATTTGGACATATCCATTGCTCAAGTGGAAAAGGGGCAGAGGGAAATATGGAGGTGGATGGTGGTCAGGTTATAGTAAGGTAAGAACGTCTGACCACAATATTGGTCATTCTACCTTATGAGCTATATCCAACCAACAATATAATGTAAGCCTGTCTGAAAACCTGGAGAGGTTGCGGTTATACTTGGTTGGTATTCTAAGGCTTTCAGCCTTAGAAATCCCACTGATATTTGTGTGCGCAGCAAATAATGTGCCACTGCAGTATTGGAAGAATCTTGAAACCCCAGGCCTGGAATGAGACCTAAGTTCTGAGCTAAGGCAAAAGTACACATCAGAGGAACAATGGGAACAGACAATTTCTCACAGGGTATATAGTTGTGCTAGACTGAAGGGAAGAAGATGAAGCAAGAATATATGTCCTAACGTGCGGTTTAAACTGCCCAAGAGCATAACATTCATTCTGCGAAACACCTTTGGAAATGAAGAACTAAGAGTCACTTGGATGATTGCACAAAAACCCCCAGCTATGCTTGGTGCCACATACAAAGAAGTGTTCCAAGGGTTATATCTGACGTAACCAGGATGGCAACAACTACTCTGACACTTTACTCAAGCAGTGATGGACTTTGGGGTTTCAAATTTCAGCAGCATTCTGTGCGATGCCAAAATTTGGCACCCCACCCCCCCAGCACCTCTTGTGCTCCATTCTAAATAGTTCTAAATTATAAATCCTAGTTGTGGTGGCCTCAAGGCTCCACACCCTAAATCCACCTCTGGCTCAAGCAACTTGTGACAAAATTGTCACAAGGGGAACCTGCCAGTAATGTCCGTACATGTTTATATTGAACTATATGGGATTTCTCATCCATCCCTATGTGTACCAGCCTGGACTGAAGCCAGATCAGAGATCCAGGGAAGTAAACAAGGCTGTGTAACTTTTAAGAATTATACTTCTCAAATGCATTGCCTCTCTCAATTGGCTGTGTGGTCAGTCTTCTTACACCAGCAGCAGAGTTCCCCTCACTGATGGGGAAACGGCATCAGATACCCATGTTTGTGTCTGCTATTTGGTTTCATTGTAGTAGGAAGAGCATTAAGCTGGGGTAACTCAGTCGGTCAGCATGAGACTCTTAATCTCAGAGTCATGGGTTTGATACTCATGTTGGGCAAAAGATTATTGCACTGCAGGGGGTAGACACTTGTGGTCCCTTCCTATTCTATAATCCTATGACCTATGATCCAAAATCACACTTAGTTTTGTTCTGGATGGCGAATTTGTCTGCTTGCCCTGATGGATGTTTATTGGCATTAAAACAGTGTCTGTCCACCTGCTTGAGATGATGCTTTTTCCTCCTTTGCTGGATCTCAAAAACATTTACCCACAATGTCTGCAATACATCCTTCCTCAGTACAGAATAGCTGTGTTAATAACAGGGGACATGGCCTTCTCAGTTAATATTAACAGAGTTTCAGCTGTTCCATAAATGGCTATAGAATCTTGCCTTTAATTCCTTTAAATGTAAGTTCAACAACTTCAGCTTATCACATCCACAGGACATAATAGAGTCACTCTTAAAAACCCATCATCTTAGGTGCTTTGATCTCTGCAGATTCTGATTATGAACCTATAGGATTAAGCATTCAGTTCAATGGAATATGGGTATGCAGAGGTTTCTCATCAGTGGTGGAAGAGTATTGCAATTCATAACAGCTAGTGTTGTTGAAAGGTAGTGGGCGTTTGAATTTGGGAGCAGGGGGTAAATTAATTCTGTGGAAGTCCTAGGCAAGACTTTGAATTCTCTATTTTGTGCAATGTTATTTGTTTCAGTAATACACTGCACATCTGCTGAAGGAAGGAAATCATTGCTAATGGGAATCTTGTATTTCACCTCTTGTTACTTTCTGTACTTGAAACTTGCATGTCCATCTCAATAATTATAGAGCCATTCAGCCTTCACTTCAAAAGTCAGCTAATAACATTTGCTAGGGGCAGAAAAAGACAGTGTACTTTGTCCTGCTTCAAAGTAAAATGTTCCAGCTGTGTCACTTCTACAAGAACACATACATATGTACCTTATGCATACCTGCTATCTACAAAGTATCCTGGACTGAGTGCATGAAATGCTCTGCTTCTCTATTCAGTAGACTAATATTTTAGTTGTTTGCTTGTCAGATTTGTATCCCACCTTCCCACCAAATCATGCTCAGGGTACCTGCTGTAACAACAGTAGAAATAAAAGAAAAACAGTTCTCTAACCTGCTGATTGCATTGGACTTAGCATGGCTAATTAGACCATTGGTATGAGTGACATATGACCCTCTCTTCATCTCCTCACTTTGAATTCTGCATCTTGAAATTGTACTGGGCCAACCATGTCTTATCCACCCTTAACCTCCATGGTAAGCAAGGAGTATGAAAGGGGTAGTTGGTACCCCAATTAGTTGACCTTTGCTGATTCTCATTGAACTATGGTGGCATTCGTCCTTTGTATGCTAGACCATTCACTGAGCCACCAACCACATTTCTGCCTATGGCTCTGTCCATTTCCAGTTCTTTCCACTATGCCACACTGACAGACCATGAAGTGTATTACTTATAGAGGCTCAAGCTGCATGGTGTATAAAATTTGTACATCACACTATGCGCACATTGCATGTATATAATATGCACGTACACAATTGCAATTGTTTCTTTAAAAGTGTGTTTTAATGTAACCAGGGATAAAATTAAAGTAAACTGGGATTAAGGAGCGAGAGGGGAATTAGAAACATCAGCGCAGATTGAAATGTCATCAAGATTTGTAAAATGGTCCATTCCTAGTAATGATTCTGTAGAAAGAACAGGTACTGTTCTGTTTCCTTGTTCTCTTTCTATTTATGGCCACTAGCTTACAGTGTTTCCACACATACCCATGCTTTTTAAAAATGACTGCTGCGAGTAAGCAACCATCTTAACTATGGGTGCTAGCTTGACTATTTAGTAGCTTTTAAAAAACTGAATATACATGTAATCTTTTTATAAAAGGGTCAGGACAATGGGATCAAGATTAGAGGGTGGGCAGCCACCTTACCTGGTAGGTGGTGAATTCCAGCAGTGGAAGTGTTGGGTCTGGAAAGGGGGGCAGTGAACACAAATTCTTTTATTTAAATGTTCGAAGGTATAAAAGCCTAAAATACACGCTGTTTGCATCATTAGAATTCTGTTATTAAAAGCTGCATGCTGGTAGAAAGGAGCCACTTTTGTTTAAAGATTGCATTACAATGCTAATTTTATTTTTAGAGCTAATGCTAGACATTGTGTATTCCCCTCCTGTTTGTTCTCCAAGCACTGCAACATTCATAGCAGACAGTAGACTTTCATAATAATCACACTAATGAAACTTCTAATGCAAATTCTAAAGTATTAGTTTGTGGGAAATATACCAGACTTCCAAAATAACACTTTCACCTTTAAAATGCCTCTGCAAAATCTTATACTGTGAAACCTGAACATTAGAATTGGGTAATGGATCACGTGACCTTTGTAGTGGCGCCTGGCAACATCCTGGGGTGTTGCCATATGGAGAGTTTCTTGCTGTTTGTGTGTACTAAATCAGAGGTAAGGTTTTTTCTCAGTTTCCTCTGGTTTGCCTAACAAAGGCACCTCACACACAGTAGTGCACCTTTGTGCTTTTTATGCTGAATGATTGTATGTTGGTTAAGCGCACCAGTGTATTTGAGCATATGAAAAATGCTGTTTCGGTGTTGTGTCTTGCTGAAGTTGGCCTTTTAAAAAACAAAAATAAAATCTCCTTCATTTATAGACCTGTCACGCGGGTGACATTTATTACTGAATGCACTTCTATTGGGAAAGGAGGATGCAAACCAATTGAGCAGCATATATTTTCTTTCTCTGGCAAAACAAATAGAAGTGAAAAGATAATCAGGGTTTCATTCAAACCAAGTAAAGAAGCAAAGCAGCCCCATACTCTGGTATGCCAAGGAGAATGAGATACACCATCATTACGCTGTTACTATGCAGCAAGAATCTTGCAACCCAAGGGTCCTGGTCTATCCAGTTCTTAACGGCAGCAGAAGATAAATGAAATTTTGACTAATCCAGGAGACAAAAGGATTTCCTATCTCTTTTTCATTATTCAGTCTCTCTTTTTAAAGGATCTAACACCACTTTCAATTTTAGTATACAAATACTTATGTACAGGGATTATAAAAGGTCTCTGGTTAAAATGACTGATACACAAGAATCATGTTGATTACTGGCGTGCCATCGCCATCTTACTTTGCTGCATGGAGTATTTCCTACCCATTCAAGATTCTGAGTCTCTTTCGCTTCTCCCTGTGGCAATCAAGCTTCCTAAATAGCATCTCCAGCAGTCCCTCCCCAAATCTCCACCCCCAATCTGGGTTCTGCCTTTCCATGCCATTTTGCATGATGAACCACATTCCCAATTTGAAGTTCTTAAGTAGCACTTGCACATGGTTGAGCTCAGATAGCTCACCGCTTCTCGAAGAACATTTGTTTTCATTAGCTCTTCAGGATGTAGTGGGCAAAGGATTTTACCATGTAAAGTAAATTCATCTGCAGCATATTATGGAAATGCTATATTCTCTTGGGAAGTCCTTGGATTACGGTGGGTTGCAGGCAACGCTGAGTAAGGCTTTAAAACTGAAATAAAGTCACAGCGATTTAAATTCTACTTCTCAAGGAGGTTAACACAGCCCTCTGCTCTTCAGACCGTCAATTGGGTGTTGGATTCCACATAAGCTGCTAGGGATAAAAAAGCTCTGCATTTATCCGAGAGCTATTTAACATGTGCCTCCTAGAACATGTTAAGTTGGGTGGTTGAGTGCTGAGACTTTTGTATTTCTGCATCCTAATTCCCACTGCAAATTTGCATCATACAAAGCTGGCTGTGAATGGAAAGAAGGAGCAGCATCCTGTGTATAGAGAAATGAGCATCTGTGTTCTGGTACAGGCAATATTTCATTGCTTGCAATGAATGTGAGGTTGTGGACACACTTCCACTTACTCTCCATCCAGTGCACTGCCACTGCTGGTTGGGAAGTGGTGTACACATGGCATTAGTCACAATCCATATCTAGCCTGTGAAATATACTAGTCTTATGAAAAACTGCATTTTGATGCATTTTCTCCAAACTAGCTCTTGGACTGATTTAATAGGAGTGGAGGAGAATCTCAGTAGGAGTTCAAGAAGGTAGAAGGGGAAAAATGGAAAGGAAAACTTAAAGCAGTGGGGCAATGGAAGAAGAGATAAACTACTAAAGGCTCAGATAGGAGTTGTATAAAACAAATACATTTATTAAATGTACCTTTGGTGGGCAACATGTCATGCTCCTTCTGGGGTAGTTTGAACACCTTTGGACCCCACCTGCACTCAGCTCTTACCTGTGGTTCCTAGAAGCTGTTGGCATGCGACAGCAGCCACACCATGGGAATGGCTTTGACTGGCTGGCTAAATCAGGTGAGGTAGCCAGTGGGTCTCAAACCCTCAGTGAATCAGGGACTTCCCCTGCATGTGAAGACAGGCTGCAGCGGATTGAGCATATGAGACCAATAGTGGGTCCAATGGCTAAGAAAGTGGTTTCTGCATATGCTGTAGAGGGAAGTGAGGGGCAGATGGGGCTTGTCAACATGGGAAGGTAGCTCATCTAAGAGAAGGAAAACTCTGATCCTAAAGATCCACCGCCTTGCAGGTTATCTTTGGGAGAAGAAAAGGCTAAAGAGTAAACCCCACACAAATCTGGAGTGGAGTCCCTAAGACGGTTGGATAGTGCCTTGTAAGCCGCCTTCTTACAACTCCTGCAGCCCAGCTAGTGCTGAATGTATTACTATGCTTTCATTTGGACTACATCAGAAAGGCTGAAAGCAAAGTCTTGTTGTCTGGGCAGCCCAGGACCTCCATATAAACTGCCCATGCTTGTGCCCCAGGGTTGTCATTTCGATGCTGCTAACCCAGTGGTTTGAGTTCACCCCTAGAGGCACACTCCATTGTCTCTTGAGATGGACAGATGACAGATGCCAACAACAACATCAAACTCTCACCCTCTCTGCGTGCTAGAATTGGGGTTGAAGGCAATTTCCTTTATTCCATTCCCTTTCAGTGACTGTTTTGCACCAAAGACAGCCTGTGCTGTGTTTTAGCTCCACCAAGGAAGCACAAGCCTGAGTTCTGTGTAAATTGGCTTTGAGTCACGAAGCATGGCTGATGGGCTGCATTGGTGAGTCACAGGCTGTTCAGCTTCATAGTTATGACTTTCTGTGAACTGATGACGATGTGTTTGGTTTTAGAATATCACCACATCTGTACTGAACACAGAATACTGGCAACGATCGTGTCATCACTTCCCCATGGATTGCTGGGGCTCAAACTCAATTCCCAATTGCAGTAAGTTGGGCACATGATATAGGCACACAAGCAGCTAGAGAACTGTGTGCTTCCAACTCACTGAATTTGACTTTTTGCGTCATTCTCTGTATTGTGATTAATTTAGGTCTCAACATGCCATTGCTAAAAAAAACATGCACAGCCTCACTGTAATTTTATTCCATTAAAAATGTTTCTCATAGCGCACTGAGCAGTGATTCTACTAACAGTATGTCATTCTGAGTTTCGTTTCTGGGTCCTGACAGTCCCAGCTGTTATAATCAGAGTTTGTTGGGAGGGTGAGCTCTCTCTGATTAATGCTCATTGTTTACCTGTAGCTGCTTAGTTAGAACTGGTTTGTGTGCTCCTGGTTTAAGAGAAGGAGACAGATGTGTACTGAGACTTGACTGCACTTGGACATTTTGAACTCTGTCAGTAATCATACTTTTGCTAGCTGTGCTCAGAGAGACCAAGTTGTACAATGCTTATTAGACAGAGCTAAGCTTAGGAGGCCTTGGCCTCAGATATGCTTCCTACATGTATTGCTGCCAACTGTCAGGAGGGCGAAAAATAATAATCTGGCTGGCTTTAGGTCCGCTGGAGCCTGTTGCCAGATGCTTTTGTGCAAGAGCCAGTATTTTAGGTTGGTTGCCAAAGCTTTTCAGTAAAAATCAGTAGTGAAAGTTTTTATCTAATGCAAAAGCTTGAAACATAACCTGTACATGTGCACTGGGATATTTAGCTTGCGAGAGAATGAAGAGTGCCTTGCATGCTCTCCAGTCAAGTAACTTGTACACAAATAGATATGCTAGGGTAAAGTGTGCATAAAAGTGCATATATTAATGAAAACAGCATACAGAAATGCATTGTATTTGTATATTGCTTTGTGAAGATATGTAAATTAGGATATATTCACATTTAAATGCTGGTGAATTTTTATAAAATGTACCTGTATCACAAATTAATGTGGGAATGCAGAGAGCTAAACTCAAGACTGAGAAACCAAGAGAAACCAAAATTGATAGATTTGCCCATCTCTAATCTCGCATCCTGATTTTGAACAGCAAACTGAAACAGTTCTTGGCGTTGGTGGTGTTTAAATTTTCTGTGCCAGACTAAGAATTTAATTCTGCCTTGGTGCAATATCCACGTTGGCAAAACTCTCCTGCAGTATACTCCACTACATGAGTAGATATCATTTGGAGGAAAGTATTTGCATTTTGATAGTTAATGAGCAGCCACTAATGATGATGATGATGATGATGATGATGATGATGATGATGATGATGCAGCCTGATTTGTTTGTAGAGGGATTTGATGACAAGCAAACTATAGCTCTCTTGAAGGACTGTTTCAAATCTTCCAATAGCTCTTTCCCTTTGCTTCCTACATTTCCCAGTGCATTTTCCTATGACTTTCCTTATTGAGAAAAGCCCAGTCTTTGGGGAAAGTGGTTTTGTACCACAGGAGCTCCAAATCAGCTTGATTTGTGCAGACTGAACTTGCTAGGATATGATTGAATTCCACCTGACAATAGTGACAGTCTGGAAGCACCCTCCGTGGTACAATACACAGCTCTACTGCAGTTCTGATGGGTTCCCTTCATTATATAGTGGTGAGCTGGTTCAAGAAAAAATAGACACAGAGAGAGGACCCTTATTTTTAAAGCAGCTAAGTAGTCAGCACTGGTCTAAAAGAGCAGGAGCTCAGTAACACTGATCTTTTTCACACTGACCTTCTTATATGAAAGCACACATTTTCAGTTATATATCTATGGCATGTTAAGGTATAATTCATAAACTATCAGAAAGGACTTATGTTTAATTGAACAGTGATCTGTGACACAACCAAGATTTATATGCGGCTCTTGTGTTTGAATGAATGACGGGGGCAACATCATACACCTTCTGTGCATACCTACTTGTGAAATGCAGCCTCATTGCATAAGTTGATGAGAAATATAATCCTGTCAGTAACCTAAAAGTGGGGCCATATGAGACTCTCATTGAATATTTGACTCACAGATGTCTTCACTGGCAGAAACTTGTGTGAGAAGAGCGCTTACCTTCAAATTCTATTTTATGTTGCGGCATTATAAAATGGGGCTATGACAGATCACCCTCTTACCACAAATCGGTTTAAGACTCAAGATTTCCTTCTGGTTAGGAATATGCTGGTGAATGTACAGTATGAAATAATTTGTATAAGTTGCATTTACCATAACTTGCCTGTAGACAACACAGATGAACAACCTGGCTATATGAAGGACTATTTCAAAAGCCCAACCACTTCCAGTAGCTCCTCTCAGCTTCTCCCTTCATGATCTCCATTCCCTAGTGTCCTCTTTCTGCCTTCACCTCCACTCTTGTGAGCTCGCTTCTTCATTCTTCCGTCTGTTTTTTCTCTCTCCAGCTCTCTTACTGAGTCTTGTCCCAACCAACAACCAGCTTGGAGCTGGATATGGCTGTGCCTGGCCTTTATTCCAGAAGATTCTTCCCAGTCCAATGTTACTATGGTTGACAGATAGTTCCCTGGCTCATCATTAATTACCGGTGAATGGAAGTAGAATATATGCTCCTGGAACTAAACGTGTAGGTCCTTTGGACTCCATTTTGAGGGCCTTGCTCATAACCTAGGCTTGGAGGCAAGCTATCAGCCTTTTAACATCACCTTTTAACTACTCACATAGCAAATGACTCTCTATTTCACACCAGTTGACTTGTTTACATACTTTTATAACACTCTGGACAACTTTTTACCTGAGAATGTACTCACACTCCACAAGGACTGATTTCAAAGTACTAATTTCCTTAGTTGCTTCAAGCTCAATATAACAATACTGCCACCCCCAAAATGCATTGAAAATCCAGTCACAGTTTATTTTGTGAGGGTATGAGGGTGTGAGCAGGTACAATGAGTGTGTGTGTGAAGAGTGTGTGTGATCAGATTAGAAACAATTGCTCCAAATGTAACTCACAGTTTTGTTACCCTCACAGCTGGTCTGAGGTGACTAAGGGCCATATTCTACAAATAAGACCTATCAGTGTAAGGATTTACACCTGTGCAATGAACCTTCCTCTCTCTCCTCCTCGCAACACACACCTGCCTCAAGTATGCTCAAGAGGGTAAGGGCACCCCTAGAACAGATTTAGGGGGGACACAGAGAGAGGAGAGGGGGAGAATGCACAACCAGAAATCTTGGCACTGACAGAATGGTGATATGCTGGAATCCACCCAAACTATCTATAAATGTACTGTGCTAGATCCTCTGGATAACCCAGCAGAAACTACCTTGGTTCTACAAGACCAGGCTCCAGATCTGAATAATGGCCATCCATTTGAAGGATAATTACCTAGCGGTGAAGGCAGCCACGGCATTCAAAGACTGGATGATTCAATTTCTCTGTTTCAAGAACTTATTTGTCCAAACTCAGAACAAACATTGTCCAATGTGTATGTTTCCCTTAGAATATTTAGGTTATTTCTACTGTTGGAGACTGGCTTGTAACCGAGGCTGGTCTTGTGTATATCTTTGACAGCATGTGGGGAATACGCAAATCCTGAGTTTAAAAGTTTGTCAGAATGTCATTTAGATTTATAAATAAAAATGTCTTCCGTGACACAGAATGGTAAATGTCTAGGGGTAAAGAAGGATGGCAGTTTGTTTACTGCCTGAGGGTCACAGATACAATGCATCTATGGCCTTCAGCTGGCAGCTTGCCAAAAAAACAGCACAACTGATAAAGTTGCTGTGTAAATTGAAGTACCTATCACCTGAGGGGTTTACAGTTATGTCATTGTGACAATTGAAGTCCTCTGCTTTTATGCTGCACACAGGAATAATAATTAAAACACGCAGTCAAAGGTCAAAACACTGATTGAATGTTCCCTCCTGGACTTATCTCCTCTCCTCGGTCCTTAATTATAGGCTAATGGACTATGAGCCTGTAGAGTGTAATTTATGATTCTGTGAAGGGTTCTGACCGGTGGAGGGACAACTGAGAAGAAAGCAGGCAGTGGCTGTCGAGAGGAAGAGAAGAAGGCAGAAGAGGGGCAGCACAGAGAGCAGAAATCACACAGCCGAGGGCATCTGCAGGGAGAGGAAATTCTCTGTAGCAGACCTCCAAGAGAGCTGAAACCACATCTGTGAGGTATAAGCAACTGAGCTCAGGAAGCTGCTTGGTCTGGAGGGACCTACAATGGAAATAACTCTTCTGGGTGGAAGCATCACTGCTTACACCCAGACCAGAATCAAAACCAGAATTAGGCTTAAACTTTTGAACTCACATGTGTGCTGACTGGGCAGGAGTTGTAATAAGAGAAGCATTAGCAAATAGCATTGACTTGGAAAAGTGTTCTAGTTCAAGGTTATAGACACTGTCTTCAAGCCAGAGGCGCCAGTTTGGGCACTAGGTTATGGGTGCCCAATGGCACCCACGACATAACATGACGTCCTAACATCACATTACATCAATGTGCTGCAGCGGCACTTTGTACCAGAAGTCATGTTGGAGGCCTGGCAGGCCTCCAACATCACCTCAGAGGTCATGTCTGGCTTCCAACACAACTTTTGGTAGAAACTGGAAGTCACACTGAAAAATTTGTGGGTGCCTGGGCCCCCATGGCCCCCTATAGTTGGCACCTATGCTTAAAGTGATGGTATCTTTAGGGCAGGGGCAGGATTGAGCCTCACAGGCCAAACTTGACAGGTGGGCAAGAAGGCTGCCTACCTGTCATTTCTCTGACATCACAGTGACATCAGGTGATTGGATGTTTGAAGTCCTAAAGTTGGAACCATACAAGGTGCAATGATATGTGCTGGAAGCCGCCCAGAGTGGCTGGGGAAACAATTTGGTGGTATCACTAGGACTGATTGTCACAGTTCAGCATCAGTATGATGGATCGTCCACCGTATGATGGGGTTATTTTTCACATAGTAACAAGAAAGACCAGACCATTGTTGTCTTCCATAATGGTTGCTGGAGGCCTTTTCTCTTTACTGTCCCTCCCCAGCTGTTAACTTGATGGCTGTTCTAATTCATCTCCATCATTATAGCCCCTTATGTGGCATGCCCCGCCCCCCAACAGGCACTCCTGAGGGAGACCTTCTAGATTAGTCAAAACAAAACAAATTCCTTCCAGTAGCACCTTAAAGACCAACTAAGTCAGTTCTTGGTATGAGCTTTCGTGTGCATGCACACTTCTTCAGATACCTGTGTGCATGCACACTTCTTCAGATACCTTCAGGTATCTGAAGAAGTGTGCATGCACACGAAAGCTCATACCAAGAACTGACTTAGTTGGTCTTTAAGGTGCTACTGGAAGGAATTTGTTTTGTTTTGACTATGGCAGACCAACACGGCTACCTATCTGTAACTTCTAGATTAGTGTGAGAGTTGAAGGAACTGGTGAAAATTTAAGTCCTGCCTTGTATGAACAGAAGTGCAATCCACTCCAGACGAAACTCCCTGCCTCATGCCATTCTGGTGAGTCTCTTCACTCTCAGAAGCAGACATGCAGGCTGTGGGACAAAAAAAGGGTTAAATGAGAAAGCCCAATGGCATGATATAAGTCCATTCATACTCCTCTGGATCAAGAGAAGTATCCAAGCATTCATGTTTTCCCTCCTCATTTCTTATGTCAGTAAAACATATCATTTTGTCAGATAAAAGGACTGCCATGCCGTAAAACAACAAGTCCAGATTACTAGCTGGTGACATCCCCGTTAAAATTGGCCACTGACTTCTGTCCATATATGTTTACTTCTCTTGACTACACACAGGGGAAAACTCGATTTCAGTTGGAAAATTAGGAGATAAGTTGTCACGGGAAAAAGTAAAGGGAAGTCAATATTGTCTTTATTACCACACTTCATGAAAGGAATCCCTGGTTGGACATAGATGGCTTCCAAGGCTATGTTCCTGTTTTTTATATAGAGAGACAGAGCAACCTATTCTGCTCTGTAGTTATAAATCCAATGTGTGTGTGTGTGTGTGTGTGTGTGTGTGGAAATGAAACTACAACCAGAAAAGTTTGCAGCATAATCCATAACAGTTATGTGTGGCATCTGAGTAGTTGTATGCCTCTGTAGCTCTGGAAAGAAGCAGGGTGCTGCTTGGTCGGATCTCTCTGCACGAGACACAGACGAACCTGCAGCTGAAGGGAATAGACAGGTTTAGTGCAGTTCCCACAGCTGAGGATGGTAGGAGGGTGTGCAAAGGGTCCATATTGCTTTATGGGAGGGTGGGGAACCCTGGCCCGCTAGACATTTCAGAACTTTAACTTCCACCAGCCCCAGCCAGCATAGATAATGGTCAGGGGTGATCGGAGCATTAGCTCAACAAGACCTAGAGAGGCACAGCACCTCTTGCTGTTTTATGGGGATTTCCTTCCCCTATTCCAGGGGTCAGCAAACCTTTTCGGCAGGAGGCCGGTCCACTGTCCCTTAGGCCTTGTGTGGGGCCGGACTATATTTTGAAGGAAAAAAATGAACGAATTCCTATGCTGCACAAATAACCCAGAGATGCATTTTAAATAAAAGGACACTCATATAAAAACACGCTGATTCCCGGACCATCCGCAGGCTGAATTTAGAAGGCGATTGGGCCAGATCTGGTCCCCAGGCCTTAGTTTGCCTACCCATGCCCTATGCAGTTGGGTGCCTCTGTAGTGCAAGTCACATTAGAGGTGATACACTGTGTTCATAGGCCAATAAAAGCCCACTTCACCCATACAAATGAAAACAGTGAACTGCCTTTTCCACACCTTTTTCATGGAAGAGCAGCTAAAGGTGAGCTATAATGTGACCTTGAATATGCAGATTAAAGTAGGGGGGGGGAATACCTTGCTGTAAGAATATGAAATTGGATTCATGGGGCTACTGAAGAACTCATCATATTTTCTTTCGCTTTAGAAACGTTCTATACTGATGGTCTACTCCTTCAGCATTTGGCAAAACACTTCATCTTCTCAGATAGCTCTTTTTGTCCCCAGGGGGATTTTAAAAAGATCCTTGCTTTTTGTGTTCATATCAGGTAATTATTTATAGTCTTCCTGGTTTCCTGGCAACCTCTGAATGAACTTTTTCAGGAAAGGAATTCAAAAGGACGGGGCCTATTGAACACAGTGTGCATGGTTACCTCCTCATTGTAAATTAAGCTATTTCTCAAATAATATGTGGAATAGAAATTGGTTTTCCCTCCACCTTATCCTATGAGAATATTCCAAGTTTTTTTAAAAAACCCAAAATAATTCTAAATGTTTTTTAAAAAACCATTCTAACGGTCCTATACAAATCTTTCAATCCTTTCTAATTGCTAGGGAGATTCACTGCTTTCTTTTCAAATGGAGCAATGATACTTTATCTCTAAAAGGAATTTTACTGCTTATTAAAATAAGCCAAGATGCCCAGCTGACAGCTCTGAGGAAAGTAGATTTACTGGGCAATAGCGATGAATGTTCGTTCATGCTTTACTGCAGTTGGGGAGGCAGGTTCTGGTAACTGCTGTTTACTCACTCACTCCTGAAATGTGGAACTAGCATGACATCATTATATAATAGGGATAATTTTTAAGCAGTACCAACCAGGCTAGAGGGTTTTCTCTGTGGTACTTTGAAGTGTTCCTCAACCAGCACTTCTTCATTTATTGTATAGAAAGTGCAGAATTTTCAGTCCAATGTCAGGGATAAAAAAAAAAAAAAATCACACTAATGGTTTTGGGGGTATATTTTTTTACCCCCAGTGAGATTTCCAATATATGGTGGGGTAGAGCTTTAACCCCATAAAATATTTGTGTTTGTGGTGTCAGAAGAACTGTGCTTGACAATTCCCAAATACCCAGGGGCAGAAAAAAACTTATTTGTGGGGTGTTCTTCTAAACCCAATAAGAAACCTCAAGACAGCTGTCCATGATTAGGTAAATGTCCTGAAACAACATTGTGCAAACTTATTGAGCCTTCCTCTACAATCATGAGTTGCCTTGCTCTCTGCAAAATGAATAAACACAGCTTCAGTGAAAGGTATGTCCTTCTAGGCAGATCGGCACTGCACTAATGGATCCTTGGAGCTGTGACTGCAAGGTTCCCATGACTTCCTTTTCCAAACTGGACTCTAAACCAAGACATAAAGGTAAAGGTAAAGGGACCCCTGACCATTAGGTCGAGTCGTGGCCGACTCTGAGGTTGCAGCGCCCATCTCGCTCTATGGGCCGAGGGAGCCGGCGTACAGCTTCCGGGTCATGTGGCCAGCATGACTAAGCCACTTCTGGTGAACCAGAGCAGCTCACGGAAACGCTATTTACCTTCCCGCAGGAGCGGTACCTGTTTATCTACTTGCACTTTCACGTGCTTTCGAACTGCTAGGTTGGCAGGAGCTGGGACCAAGCAACGGTAGCTCACCCCATCGCGGGGATTCGAACAGCCAAACTTCTGATCGGCAAGTCCTAGGCTCTGTGGTTTAACCCACAGCGCCACCCGTGTTGTCCTGATTAAATGGAGGCGGTGGCACCCTTTTAAGGAGGAAATCTATGGGAATGGCTGCCCATTCCTAAACGCCCATTCCCATAATCTCAGCAAAAGTTGATTTGAAAAATATATTTGCTACAAAGACACATCGTTTTGCTGAGAAAATGTGAATGTGTGGTTAGGAATGGTCAGCAGGAGTGGGAGGTGGCACATATTAGGAATAAAGGGGGAAATCAGCAAGGTGGAACTTTAAACCTGCTTCTGGTGATGTAATTAAATACATATTAGCAACCATGGAGGCTCTTGTGTCAAGACATCCCGTAGCCCTTACCAAGTACATACTTGGTTTTTTAATGCTGTATTTCATGGTCAGACATACCATTAATCCCTCAAGAAAAATGGTACAAAGTCAATGCATTTAAATACATATTTAAAAACTGCCTACAGTCCAATGCTGAGATTGAGTTTAAAAACTGGCCATGTGGCAAATAAAGAAGAAGAATAAAAATCAGCTAGGTGTTAAACCTTTATACAATTCTTTGGATTGGAATAGTCCAGAATATCTAGGTGCTGCCTTGCCTTTTTGCTATCAATTTGAAAGGGGCAAGGGAGAATGCGCTCAAAGTAAAAACATTAAAAACCAAAACAATAAACAGGCAAGGCAAGGTAAGATAGTCATAATATATGGTTGTGCAGATTTGAAGCTCTAGCAGCTGCTGCAGTGGATGCCAGCTTTAAATATCTGGCATCCAATTGCTTTGTCTTCATATTTGTAATTTCCAGTGTAAATTACAGAGGCAGATTTATCATAATCTAGCAACTCTTTCTTAAGTGAAGCATTGAGCAAGGTTTCTACATCTGTTTTATTAGCCCTGTTATTGTTTCAATAGTGGCGGCATTACACAGTAAGAAAGGATTAGCGCATATTGGAAATGCATCATTTTGCCATTCCGATGTTTATAAACAAGCACTACAGTCAACTTGAAGTTCTTTTGCACTATATAAACAATGCAGGGTAATCAATCCTTAGCACAACTAAAAAGTCAAGCTAATGGCTGTAATCAAAGAAGTGAGGTTTGCCTATGAGAGAGAGAGAGAGAGAGAGAGAGAGAGGGAGTGTCAGAGCATCACTTGCTTGCTTCTGCCAAAGAGGCAAGCTGCTTTGTCAACTGAACAGCTGCTGGTCACTTCAACAGTGGAAATTGCTGTGGCAGAAACAGATATTCCTACAGACATGTTCTAGCATGCGTTTAATGAAGTCAGCTCTTGCCACAACGCATTTGTTCACAGTGCCACAGAACTATTGGTGGCTTTAACAATATGTTTGTGCTTCAGTTCTGCGCATGCAAATGCTTGCTTTGGGTTATTGCCATAGTGCCACAAAGCAACAAGCTAAACAAAAAGCATGAAAAACCGATTTTGTTTTCAAAGGCACAGCTTTTTTGGGATAGTGGGGAGTTGCCTGGGAGTTGTCACAGGGACCTTGGTGGGTCTCAGGCCTGAGTAGCGTCAGATGAGATGCCTGGGCTTCTGTTCATGGAAACACCTCAGGATAAACCACCCAATATTCAAAGGCATGAATCTGTTTGTTTAAAACATTACTTCACACACTGAAGCAGCACACTACATAATTAAAAAATCCAAGCAAACCCACTGATAAAATCCTTACGAAATGACTAAATACTAATCAGTGGAAGAATAGCAGTAGGTCAATGGAAACTACAAAACATACATACACACCTCTCCTTAGAACAGGGGTCAGCAACCTAAGGCCCATGGGCCACAAGCGGCCCATGGGAGTCGTTTAACCAGCCCATGGACCCCCACCGCCTGCTCAGTTGGCTCCTATGTGCCATGATAACTGGCAGAGAACAGAGTGGGGACTGCCTTCCGCAATGCTGGCTGGCTTCCCATTGGCTGCAGGAAGCTCCTGCAGCCAATGGGATGCTGTGTACGCTTCCTCCACACTGGAAGGAGCACCGGAAATAGCGTTTGTGCATGCATGCATGCGTGCGCACACACACACGCACACACTCCAGCCCACTGTGGTGTCTGAGGGACCGTGAACCAGCTCAAGCCATAAAAAACTTTGCCAACTCCTGCCTTAGAAGTAAGTTTTGAAGCCACCCTTTGCAAACATTAAATCATGTTTAGACATGTCTTGCTCAGTTTACTGGACACAGCAATAATAGGGGACAATGCTGCTGTACTAGCAGATCATTCCAAACCCTCAGGGCCATTATCTAAAAGACCTGTTAAAAGAGAGAGATTTAAGAGGAGAGTCCTGGCACAGAGGGATCACCCCACTCCCATGGAAACACCACTGTTGTAGGGCCAACACTTTGTGCAAAGCAATGTGGACAGTTTGTTAGAAGGCAGCTGCAAGAATTGATCAGTTACATTTTGTTGGGTGTGGAAACACAGTAGACACAATTGGATCATTACATTCTGGACAGCTTAAACATCTTCCTTTTAAAAAGCTAATTAAACAAAACATAAACTTCTAAAATACACACAATATACATTCTAACATTTCAAAAGCATAATTTATATTATTTGAAGTATGTGATTTGTTTTTCCAGAAGATAAGATAAGTAACTCCAATTGTGAATCAAATCATTTGGAGTCTGCCTCCATTTTGTTTTGACATTATGGCATGTTCGTGTAACTTATATTCCTGTTTAGACAATTCATTTATTACTGGAATTTTCCAGTGTCTTGCATATCCATGCTGCGACAAGTATGTGTGAAATAAGCTGTCAGTATGCCAAAGGTACATTTTCCTGTAAAGGTTATTTTTTAAATTAAAAAAACAAAGAATCTAAACAAGCTTTAATATTTGCCGTCTTTTCAATATATATGTTAGCAGTCTTCCAAAACTTTGCTGATTTATGTGTCTGCCACATATGAAAAAAAAAATCTTGACTATATAATCTGACTATATAAATCAGATTTTTATTCACATTTTTTGGAGTTGAATGCCATGTGCACATCATTTTATAACAATTCTCTCTGATTTTTTAAGAGAGAAAATTATTGCCATATGTCCAGATGTATCCCCACATGTCAAAGTTAAGTGGAATATCCTCATCCTTATTTCATTTTAACATACATGGTTTCACTTGTTATTTCTCATGAAAATATTCTAACAGGAAGCTAAATATATATATATATTCAAGATACAATGTGTGTGTATGTGTGTGGTACACATTTCCCCCCAGTACATGTATTTCAAAGGGAGTATATTTTCCCATTTAAAAACCTCTCTTTTAAAATGGTTTCTTATTTGCAAATATTCACAGCAAGGAATTTTTTTTGACAATTTATTAAATATAATTCTGTATAAATCAAAAATTAAGTATGTGCAAATAACAAACTGTAAGTATGGAAATTGGATTCTGGTATACTATTAGGATTAAGTAGCTGAGATCACCTTTATGGATATGTACACATTTGCTCGTTCACACTAAACTACTGTTGGCTTAGTGGTACATGCAAACTAGGGCGATGTACATGCAAACTAGGGCAATGTGTGCAATCTGTAACATAACAAATGAAGAAACCACCTGAGTATGGCACAGGTTGTGCAGCACACAGAGAGAATAATCTCACTCAAAATGGAAATTGAAAGGCTTTGTTACCTATTTCCTCCCAAGGTGAGGGGAAGTGACATGGGCTAAGTCTGGCAGGACAGCTTACTCTATGATTTTAACCCCTTCATGCATTAATTGGCCTCAAACATGCTGGTTATATGAGACTAGTTACCCTACAAATAGAGCACACCAAGTTTTATTCTTGTTCTGCCACAGAGATTCTCAGTCCCCTTAGCTATGTCTTGTAACAGGGTTAGTCAACATCCAGAAGTTCCTGGACTACAACTCTCACCATCCCTGACCACCAGACATCTTGGCTGGGGCTAATGGGAATTGGAGTCTAACAGTATCTGGAGGGCACTACTTTGGCTACCCCTATTCTATATACAGTGGTACCTTGGGTTACAGGTGCTTCAGGTTACAGGCGCTTCAGGCTACAGACTCCGCTAACCCAGAAATAGTACCTTGGGTTAAGAACTTTGCTTCAGGATGAGAACAGAAATCACACAGTGGCAGCGGGAGGCCCCATTAGCTAAAGTGGTACTTCAGGTTAAGAACAGTTTCAGGTTAAGAATGGACCTCCAGAACAAATTAAGTTCTTAACCCGAGGTACCACTGTACTTCCTACACTTTCTTTCATCACCACCCTGATGACCCATTTTCCCCTCTTCCAATTTGCATAGATAACTTCTGGAAATAGAAATATTAGCATTAGTGGGCTAGCAGAATTATTGTGTGAAGAATCCTCCCTGAAAGCATTTAACAAAAGAAAGGAGGAAGCATCCCCCCTTCCCTTTTTTTGGCAAAAGGAAGCAAGCATTTATTCTGCACACAGCCACCTCTTATCCCAGCATTCAACTACAACTACAAACAGCTGAAAACAGAAAATGGTGCAGCATGGTGAATAATTGCATACAATTAAAGCCAAGAGTGCAATTTTTGCTGTTACAAAAGATCACTCTTTGCCATCGATTTGAAAGGCCCAGTGCAAAATCAGTTTCCATTATGAAATGCCAGTTCCCAATTTCATCTGCAGGGCTCCTTTACATTTTCCAGTTCAGGTGTTTCTTTCCTTTCATAGCTATAGTCCCTTAAAAGGGAAAAGAGCAAAGAAAGAAACCCAGGTCAGAGGGCATTTTCAAACTTCAGCTCCAATCCACAAACCTCTTAAACTGCAGTAATCTCAGAACAGTCAGTTGGCATTACAGTACAATTTATTTGAGAAATGTGGCTTTAGTGTGTGTTTGGTGGTGGTGGTGGTGGTGGTGTGTGTGTGTTTTAATGTACTTACAAGACTTTCCATATGGGGTTCTTTTGTCTAAGTGGCTCCTACTGTGGGGCAAAATAATTAAGGAAATAATTGCAGCTCTCAACAAAGGTCTTGCATACACCCAACGCTGCTTTTGTTCTGCAGGATAATAAATGTCACTTCATCAGAAACCTACGTGAAGTGCTACTACAGTTAAATCTTTTCTTATGCGCCTTGACTAACCTGCGTAAGAAGTGGGGGATTAACCTACACCCATTAATAGGTGGTTTTAAAGGTCAAATTAACTGGGGTCTCTTGGAAGTGCACTATAGCTTTACCAAGTAGATGCATTCCACAACTTTGTAAGACCCCATATGCACCAACAGAGGTGGGAAGGGCTGTATTTTATTTTTTAAAATATATTTTTATTAAAGATTTCTTTAATGCCCCTTCTGTTCACTCTACCCAGCACCCCTGGGCTGAACCAGGTGTGGGCTTCCTTTGGCTCTTATCGTTATCATTACATAAACTCCAACATTTCTCCGTTGAAACTAGGGATTTCCTATTCAATAGTAGTAGTAGTAGTAATTTTTATTATTATTTATACTCTGCTCATCTGGCTGGGTTGCCCCAGCCACTCTGGACAGCTTCCAACATATAAAAATAATAATAAAACATTAAAGATTTTTTTTTTAAAAAAACCACTTCCCTATGCAGGGCTGTCTTCAGATGTCTTCAAAAGGTTGTATAGTTACTTATCTCCATGCCTGGGGGGGGGGTCACATAACTCCATACCCTCCAACATTTCTCTGATGAAAATAGGGACGTCCTAAGGAAAAGCAGAACACTCTGGGATCAAATCAGAAACCAGGGCGGCTTCTGTAAATCCAGAACTGTCCCTGGAAAATAGGGACACCTGAAGTGTCTGTCATCATCATGATCATCATATCTGGCTCTTGTCCTTTGTCTGTTGTTTTTAACTGTTTTTAATATTGTGTTTTAATGTTGTAACCATAGCTGTCAACTTTTCCCTTTTCTTGCGAGGAATCCTATTCAGAATAAGGGAATTTCCCTTTAAAAAAGGGAAACGTTGACAGCTATGGTTGTAACGCACCCATGGACCTGAGAGTGAATAGTGCGTAATTAATAATAATAATAATGTTGCTGAACTACAACTCCCTTCAGCCCCAGCATGCATGGTCACTGGTCAGGGATTGTGGGAGTTGTAGTTCAGCAATATCTGGAGGGTCAAACTTCCTCACATCTGGCTAAGGTGTTTAAATGGAATTGGTTCATAAATCACCACTATTTAGCCAAGGCAGCAGACTGCTGCTGCTGTAATGACATGTGAATAGGTTCAGCATCCTCAAGCCTTTGGGACCCGTGAGACCCTTTCGAAAAGCAGTGCAAACGCTAAATGAAATGCAGAACAGTGAAGTGATGGCATGTTGTAGATGCAACAGCTAGAAAAAGTAGAAGTATTTGAAAAGCAGTTTCTCCCCGGAACAGAAATTATTGAAAAAGCAGGTTTAGTTACATATTGTGATTTGCAAAACACACACACACACTGAATTGGAAAGTGGAGTAAAGCCCTTAAGGGATAAATCTAGCTATATTCACAATGGCATCCTTTCTTTCAGATGCATGGTAAAATTGAACTGAAGTCTGCCTTGACAATCTATATTGTTGGCATGGCAATTCTGCCTGTTTCAAGGAAGATCCCTGCTTCAATAGGCTAACATTTCTGATGGCATGATGCAAGATGAAAGCAACCATCTAGACACCTCCAGGCAGGTCAGTAACAGATCATGGTGGAATCTACATACATATTAAAAAACATTCTGAAAATGCTTTTTTTAAAAAGGGTTTTTTAAAAATACATTGAATTTTCCATAAGGCTCACCATTGCCATTGTATATTACACTTAAAACACACTTCAAACGTTTTATTTGCTGCTGTATAGCAGAGTTCCATGTCACTATCTTCTTATGAATGAGGCCCTGCTTTGGCAACGGGTACCCTTCTATGATCAAAGTGATCAAACAGCCATTTGCAGTTGTTTTTAGGTGCAAAGTCATAGGAAAAGTGGAAGTGGCTTTATCCCAGTTAGGGCCATCAGTTCTTGTTATGTACTGTAGTTCTCACCCTGGGCCAGCAGGGGGATACTGTAGATAGTTTTCACTCAGGTCCACATATGCAAATAAGGATTGAAAGTGACATTCAGTGATTGAATAGTTACAGAAAATGGTTACTGTTGCATTCTCTATATAAGCAGGCTGGCTGAACCCTTCAGTTCAGTTCTGTTCTGGCCTGTGAATAAACAAGAGCTGTTTGAAGAATCGCTGTGTCGTCTGATATGTTCACCCACAACTTAACACTTCTCTAGCTCATTGTTGTCAACACAGATCAACAGAGGCTCTCCAGGATTTCAGGCAGGAGATTTTACCAGGACAAGCTCTACTACTGAGTTACGTTGGCCTTTATGCAAATGAGAAGACCCTCAGAGGGTGCTGAGTGGTGACACTCTTAAATTGTTTCTGGCTTTCCATAGGCAGTTCAGCTCCAGGGGCATGCTGTTTTGTTTCAGTGGGAAAAAATAGCATTCAAACAGGGTATTAAAGATGATCAAGAGCTAATAATAAAGTAGTGGGCATCCTGATCCAATACACATTTACTCAGATATAATCCCACTGTGCGCAATAGGATTTACTTTCGGGTATGTGTGCATAAGATTGCTGTCTGAAACACCTAAGCTGCCACCGTGGGGGAAAAGTATACATACATGTATATATAAATCTCCACAACAGCAAGAAAATTATCAGAATCTACCACATTGCCTTGAATTCAAAAGCACTGTGGTCATGTAGAGAAAACATCTCAGTGTGCTGCGTTATTTGGAGATAATCTTGGCTTGAGATGTAACCAAGGGCTAGGAAGCTTCAAGCAGACGTTAAACTCTCTGCTGCTTAGCAGAAACAAGACCAGAGGCTAGTTTCTCCACGCAGCAGAGGTTATGTCTCTTTTTAAGGTAAGGATGTTTATATGATAGGTTTGAATAACCTGCCTCTCTGCTCGTTCCTAACGGAAAACTTCCCCCACAATGTAGCAAGCACAACCAAATTGTTCAGAGGCAGGAATAAGAAGCCCTCGATAATACTGGGAAGCGGATGAGTGGGATATTATTGACTTCTTATTTTAATAAGAACCCACCTAACTTCACACTCCCAGTTGAAGTTTCCAAGCTGCTTTCAAGGGCACATCCACACAGAATGTGTCATGACATTATGGCTATCAACAATTAATTCAACTAATTATATTTCTGTTGCATATGATAGTAATAGAGTTTTTCTTCCATTATTAAAATAACAACATTCTCTGTCTATTCTCCATCTTTGCAAAGGTCTAAGCTTGCTCCTCGCCCCGAGTAACCCAATGCTTGGCTGAGGACTAAACTACCCTGGAAGTCAACCTCTTCATTTTGGATTATGCAGACAGCCTCAGTTGCTGAAGTGTGATATCATTGTTTTGGACCACACACTTGCTTCTAGCTGAAACTTCAGGGTTGTTGGTGTTTCTTTCTTTCTTCTTCTTTGCATGTGGCCTATTAGCATGTTAAGATCTCTGCAAAGCATAGGTTTCCATTGAAAATATTATCAGGCCAAAAGGAAAGTGTGCTTGATACGGCAGAACGCCTGAATGAAACTTAGCATTAAAACATGCAACTCTGGGTCTTCAAAGAACTGTACTGAAAATGTAATTTCATTTCTCAGTGCCTTAGTATCCTTGTTCTTGCAGCACACACACTTATCTTGCAAGGTTATCCCTTCATTCCCCATGAATTTAAGCGAAATGGCAAATGAACTGACTCGATGAAGATAGAATCTAAATATCAGACTAAGCTGTTAGCAGCAGAAAATCCAATATGACTAGAAAATGTTCAGCCCTTTAAATGAAGTCATGGAGATTTGAATTATGATTCTTTTCTAAGACAACTATGAGCAAAGAAATCCTGCAGAACCTGCATCTCTTCTTTTTCTTTTTTAGAAGCACCTATAAAGAATAGTTAATAGTGCCTTTAAATATAAGTAGGGAATGAATTAAGACTAAAAGGTGTTTCAAATCAGAGCTGCTTTCATTTCAAGTTCTACCCAAAGTCAAATATAGCCATATTTTATTTTACTTTTCAACCAGTTACTAGGTTACCTAGGGTTCAGTCCTAAGCTGAGGAGAGGAACCAAAGGCAGTTTCTTATATTTCTCGTCACTATCCTTTTCTGGGTTTGAAAAAATAATAATAATCTCCCACTGAGAACAATGAGAGAGGGGAAAACAGAAATAAGCTGTATCAGCTCCTGGGCTAATATAGCTTCCCCACCACTCCCCGAGAGTTGAGGAACTGGGAAGGTGGCAGATCATCCTCTCTGAAGTCTCCAGAGCTCTCTGTTGGCCCTTAGAGGGGAAGTTCTGCTACATTCTCATGGACCATAGACTGCAGGGTTAATGGACTACCACACAAATACATAGGACAGTAATAGGAATGGGATGTGGTTTGTTGCCATGACCAGCTTTGACATTTTATGTACTTAAATAATTGCGGATGAAATGTACGTAAAAAGCAACTTACCAAATTGAAGCCAGATTTCTCTGATACAGTAGTTGCCCCCTCCAAATGTCTTTTAGGCTGCAGGCTTATACTGACTTACCTGGAATAAACTCCCATTGAAATCAGCAGCAGGACATGTATAGCAATGGGCTTCTGTCTTTACATTCTGACTGAATGGAGTGAATCAATATTGTGGAACCGCAGCAGCCATTTCAACACAGAAATATTTGAAATACCAATTATTAACAGTTATATAGCCCAGATAAGAAAACAGCTCTGGTTTCCCTCAGGGAAACCATTTTGTTTTTATTTTACTTCTCTCTCTCTCTCTCTCTCATCTCTCTAATACTCCTTTTCCTGGCATCCTAATTGCTGAGCCCACACAATTGTGCCTGTACAAACACTTGTTCTGCCCTGATCCAGATGGCTCAATTTGTCTTGAAAGAGAAGGGGAAGTAACCCTGTGACAGGATTCTGAAGCATTCAGGTTTCAGATTATGAAGGTGATAGTTTTAGCTTCTGCTAAAAGCATGAAATGTCAATGCCTCCACAAAGGGGTAAAACAATTTTGAAAAAAATAAAACATGAATGGTGTTATTGCATCTTGGATTCCATGTAGAAATACATATATTTTTCTAATGCAGCCCAGGCTATTACAGGAGTCCATAAAGAAATACTGCCTAGTTTAAGATAAAGTATTGGATTTATGATCCCAGGTTATTCACTTCAGTCATAACTTCAAAGCTGACTGACTGACCACTCACCCAATATCTTTTTCTGCAAAAGAGGTATGGCTTTCTTGAAGGGGTACCTGAAGAAAATAAGGTGCATCTCAGCTAGTAACTCACAGAGTATACCTCAACAGAACAAGTTTTTGTTAAGAAAGGCTCTGATGGGGTATGCAATGTCCTAGTCTGGTTTCCAGGAAAAATATGTGGAAGATTCATGAGACACGTAGTAATTACGTAGCAGGAGTGAACAGCCTGCTCTGTTTTGTAAACTAGGCTGAACTGGAACATCACACCTAAGGCACATGAGCTTAATCATGCCTTATAAAAGAGCTGGGAGACTCATAGCCCTTCAGATGACATTGGATTTCAACTGCCATCAACTTCAGCCAATGGTCAGGGATTATGGCAGCTGTAGACCAGCAACAGGGTCATTGCTTGGAACTTAAAGCCTTGGGGGCACAGGCACACATGGAAGACTTGCGTAAAATCGCATTTACTAATACAGGTGCCTCTGGTCAGATTAAGATGGTGGGTGGCTCAGCTCACATTCACACTGTGGTTTGCAGTGCACTCAGCCACACTGTGAGCAAAGTAATACAGGTTTTTAAAGGAGCAGGAGCTCCAGGGCTCAAGCCCCCAGGACCATCTCCAACAATGCCCCCAACCATCAACATCTGCAGGGCAATAGGTTCCCCACCCCTGCACCTTATGTAGTCCTCAAGTCAGTCTCCCCACCCCTAATACTCTCTGTATAAATTACCTTTTTTAAAGCAGTCTTTATTAATGTTCAGATATGTCAACAAGAATTTGAAAAGAGAAAATAAAAGACCCCGAAAGCAAAATGTAAAATACAAAGATGCAGAATATAGCGAGGGAGGAAATGCTGATCATATTGTATACCTTTTCACACTTATCATAAGCACATATGGGTACAGAATGAGTCACTGAAGTCAATAAGCAGAAATGTCCCCTGTGTTCCCAGAGTGGTTGTTAAATAGTTTAAACACCCAACGAGGCAGGTGGTAGAGATTGTTGAAATTGTTCTGCAGTGACATATAAGATAAGGTGCCACAACGTTGTTGAAATATGTCTGGTTTTGCTGTCTTATATAAGGCTCTGATGTGCCATGTTACCTTTCCTAATAAACCAATTGTTATGTAACCCAAAATAAACATGGAGGCCAGTGTTTTCGATCTTCGTAACACTATGTAAATTATTCAACCATCTCTATGGTACAGAAGGGATGCTGCCCTACCCGTGTCTGCTATGGCCTACCTCAGCATCAGAGTAACCCCCTTTAATTTGACGTTTTAGCAGTGTGGGTGCAAAGGAGTGCAGGGATTAATGGGACTAGACTAGTTCACTGGGGTGGAGTGTAGGATGGCGCCTGAAGTTACAGCTTTGGCCAGTGGCAGAGGAAGCCATTCGGGTGCCTGGGGTGGCACGCCCAGCGGCAGGGCACACTGCTCATAGGGGCAGGGCAAGGGCAGGGCAAGACCCCCATAGGGGCGGGGCGCACCATGGGGCCTCCAGAGTCTGCCTGCCTCCTTCCACTCAGCTGCCCTAAAGCTGGGGGGGGGGGCAGCGGGCGGACCGTTTGGGCAGCGTGGAGCCTGCACGTGCCCAAGCCACCACGTCTCTCCCAGAAGAGAAACATGGCTTGGGCGCACTGCAGGTCCCGCAGTGAGTGCCACCTGACATTTTGTCACCCCCTCAGTGGTGACACCTGGGGCAAACCGCACTCACTGCACCCCCTTCCTCCACCCCTGGCTTTGGCATGTGGCATAGCAACTGACTGAGACAGATATCCAGCCTGGCAAGATATGGGGTAACTGTTCTGACACCATAAGCATTTTGGAAAGCAAGCAGCCTTTTATCTTTTGAATGATTATTTTTCTTGATATTTTACAGCATTTAGTCACCTGGAACACTGTTTGGTGCAAAAATGAGGTACAAATGGTAGCAAATAAATGAATAAGCAGCCGCAGGTAAGGTAGAATGCTTGGCTCTGTTTGGAAATAGTGCTGGAGAGCAAAAACATTCTTTGTGCTCTCCACATGGCTCACTCTCTGAGGGCTGCTCATCAGTTGCTTCCGTGTGATATTTTTTCTTTAAAACATTTTCCTGGGAACATCATCTCAGCAAGCCAGGGATCATGTAGTGAAAGTAATGATATCACAATATGGATGAGAAATTGTATTGAATGATATTGTTTTTAACCTTTATTGTTTTCTTTACAAACCATTTGGGCATTTGTATTATATTAAGCTGTTTAAAAAATTACAAAGAAATAAAAATAGATAGGACTTCACACATAGCCAAATCTATGTGGCAGTGACTGAAAGCCTGTTCAGAGTGAGGTTATTGCCACCTACCACCACTCTAAATAGCCAAAACCACATGGCCAGTGTCATTAAACTTTAGGGAAAGGGTATGTTTTACCGTATTTTTCGCTCTATAAGACGCTCCAGACCATAAGACGTACCTTTTTGGAGGAGGAAAACAAGAAAAAAAATATTCTGGATCCCAGAAGCCAGAACAGCAAGAGGGATCGCTGCGCAGCAAAAGCAACAATCCCTCTTGCTGTTCTGGCTTCTGGGATAGCTGCGCAGCGTGCACTCGCTCCATAAGATGCAAACACATTTCCCCTTACTTTTTAGGAGGGAAAAAGTAAGTCTTATAGAGCAAAAAAAACGGTAATCCATTTTCACAGAAGCCTACAACAATACAACAGAGGTTCATGAAAAACAGTCCTTTTGTCTCAGCCCTAGGAACACATGAAAAAGGATTTTACATTGTGAGGTGTTAAGGATAGCATGGGTACAATTCTGTCTAGGAGAGAGCGTATCCCTGACAGTGTTCAACAAGGTTTGACTGGCAAAGTTCTTTTGGAGGCCAATTACTGGTGCTGCTTAGGCCATTGCTGGTGAAAAATTATAGTATTGCCCATGGCAAATTCTAAAGGCGGAGTTTGGCCCTTCAAACCACTTGAATTTGACATTCCTAAATTTGGGGATATATCAAAACTAATAGCAAAGGAAGAATAGCTTGGGGACAGTGATTGCCTACATGCATTTTAGCAGATGCAGTTCCTTCACCCTTCCTGAAGGTCTATGAATGAAAATACAGTCGCACATTATTGGTTTGTTTTTGTCTCTAAAATGCACCATGTTGTTTGCAGGGAAAGTTGCAAACAATGAATTATACAGTGCGATTATATCTCTGAAAAGATGCTAATTAAATTTTAAAACAATGTTCTGACATGGAACAAAATACCACTATAAGACATAATTTCACATTTTATACTTTTTTTTAAACAGAGACAGATATATATGTTATTTGAAAGCTCTTCAGACATCTTTGTGGCCATCTTCTCCTGGTCCTCAATGAACAAAGCAAATGCCACATTTTTGCCATAGCTGCTTTGAACTGCTACATTCCTCTCAGCAATTGTGAGAGCAAAATCGGAGGTTTGGCAAGCTGACCACAGAACATAACGGACTGACCCTGTATCAAAACATCCAGGATGTGCTAGGAATATCAATCTATCAAATATCCTTCTCAGCTGTGGATGGGAGCAGAGCTCGGCTGCCTTTCAAAAGCAGCACACACTGCCAAAATCACTGTCTGGGTGGCTTGCAGTAAGTACAGTAAGTAGTGGCAGAGCCAGGTCAGGCCCATGGGTGGGGGGAGCCCTTCTCAATCCCTGGGGCTCTCAGTCAGTGTCTGACCCTACTGACCACTGACACTGGCCTTGGGCTGGCTAGAGGCCCAGGATGCTTTGTTGATATTTCGTCAATGGAAGCTAATATCTGAATATGTTCCCTTGATGCTGGGAATCTCTCTCCAGCTTTTGGGATGTCATGGCCCATTCAAACTTGGAAAGGTGACATCCTTCAGTAAGCGTAGGGTAGCACTTTTAAAGCAACTTTCTGTTTAAAGTTAATCAGGAAGTGTTTGGGAGCTGTGCATTGACTGCAGGTGAAAATCCTTGGGGCAGAGAAGCTCTCTCGGGGACTCTGATGCGGGAGGTGGGGTGGGAAGCAGATTTTTCTACCAGCTGTAGGAGTATCAATAGGCTTGTATATTTTGTAAACAAGATCATATTCTCACGATGAAAAGAAATTAAGCCCTGTAGCACCACACCTGGAACTCCTCATTTCTCAGGAATGGAGGGGGGGGGAGAGAACATAACAGCCACAGTAAATTATTACATTGCCACAGCTGAACCAGCAGATGTCTGAGTAATGTAAGAGAAATAAAACTTCCTGTATTTAAGATACAGTTTTGTATCAAATGTCAGGCATCTACAAAACAAAAACAAAACCCATTGTTTACAGTGATGGGGTGGAGGTTAGCCTGGCTCCTCCTTCTCTTCCAGCCTTCCCTCCTGGCTAGTTGATACCTTCCCCACTAGGGAATCTCTCTGCTACCTGGACTGCCTCACCCTCCCTAACCTCTAAGGGGAAAGGAATGGGGGGGGGACTTTCTCCCTCTCGGGCTGTTCTTAGCTGATGTCATCATTCATAGTCTCCTCCTCTGCTTCCAGCAACTGCCACCACAGCCTTGTGGAAGTCAGGATGGCAGGGCTCAGAACATATACAGCCACTGGCCAGCTTCGAGAAAGAGATTTTGGGATTTCCCTGCCTTGCAGAGGAACATAATATTGTTTTGTTATAGGTTCAGAGGGGGGGGGACCTAAACCCTAGAAATTAATAAATGGTAAGATTTTGACTATTTGGGATATGAATGAAAAATTCAAGCTACAGAGGAATTCCTGGGCTAGCAAAATAACCTGGCCAAGCTAGGGTTGTTCAGAAACAATACAGGGCCATTGAGGCCCATTGGCAATGCAAGAGAACTGCCCCCACCCCCAGCCTTGCCCTGAGATGTGAACAGAGACAGGGGATTTGGAAGGTTGCCAGGATAACTAGGCATGATGTCACAGGAAGAGTTTGGGGCCTTTGGCACGAGACATGGAATAGGAGAAGAAAGACAGGAGATCCATCTTGGGCAGGCTGGCTGAAGGCAGACTGGGAGAATTGCTTTGGAATCCAGTGCTACACTGCTGTGGGGAGTAAGCCCTACTGTACTTGACATGAGCATGCTATAAGATCTAGACTCCCTTTCTCCAAACTCAGGTATAAATATGTGAATAAATCATATTTCTTAAAGCTACAACAATCTTGATTCTCAAAGGGACACAGACTCTGTGTGAGCTAACTGTAGCAAGATTCCCCGTATTGTAACAGTATGTTCTCCATTATTCTATTTCACAAAAACATTCGGTTCTGCGGCAGATCATTTAAGCCCTTCCCTTTACTCCCCCCATTAGAAACATTGTGTCGCAACCTCATGAAAATAGAACCCAACTTAAAAGGATAGGAGAGGCACTCCATATTTTTAACAAAGCAAAATGATTTACTTTTGATAATGGCTCCACATCCTGTCATTGTGTATTCACTGAGGTCACTTCTCTTTGAAAAATAATCCACAACGATTCCATTGCTGCCAAGGTCTCCCATGTAGACACAGTCTTACTTAGGGACGTCAGGCTGCTGCAAAGATGTGAGCACTGAGGAAGGACAAGGGGGTTTTAAGCTGTTAAGCATGGACAATCTCCAACTGCTGAAGGAACCTTTTGGGTCCCTAGGCAGCTGGCAGAAAGTAAGACCAGGGACTAAAGTTAGGACCAGGAGTAACTGAATGAAGCCATTAAAAACAATAAAAGTTTTTAAAAATCACAACCCGCAAGGTTATTCTTTAGCCTACAGTGAACAGGGTTTTTGTTTTTCAAAAAAATGAAGACATATACAGACAGGATATTTAACTCACATTAGCCTAAGCTCTGGAAATATGGCTTCTGCCCTGCTCAAGAGGGAAGACCACATTGTTCTTGCATTCATTGTGTGGTTTGTCCAGTCACAGGCGATGCCCTCCACTCTCTCCTGCTGCTGCATATGAATTTCAAGTCTTCGTTTTGATCTCCTCCCCCTGCAGCTTACAGGCAAGCAGCCAGTTCTCCAGTGCATTTTGAGACCCAGCCAGAGGTGCCTGCACTGAGATATATGTGCCTCTGCCAGGCTGCATCCTTTGATACCAACATGACTCTGCAGTGACAGCAATGAAGATAAACCGCTCTTGGTTGTATTAGCGGGGACCCAGGTGGGGAACACCACACCACACATATATCCCAGCCTTAAATTATTGGAAGGAAGCTGCCCTGATCTAAATAGCTAAAAGACTTCCCCCTTTTAGGCAATTGCACATTATTGTTCATCTCTGTTGTTGCCACCAGGGAGACATCAATATTAAAGGGCCTGGCCCAGCCATAACAGTGGAGATGCATTACTCTTGGCCTCACCAATTGGGACTCATTAAAAACTTAGGGAAGCAGGCAGCTTGCCTGTGCACTGGTAGAGGTAGAGGTAGGCGAGCCGAGTCGCAGAATGCAAAGCAAGAAAGGTAATGGGCTTGGCCAAAGGCAATTTGGCCAAAAAGCCCATCTTCAGGCTTCATTAACATCTTCTGAGTGCATAATAATGAATAGCCAAGTTAGCTTTCCAACTGTGCCTTTCACATCTCAAACCCATGCCTTTCCTTTCTGTCAAAGTTGCCTCCCTCTTGCATTCGGAAACCCAGTGGATATTGGCTCAACAAGGCTGCTTTCTGGTGTGTCGGCCAGAGAAAAAATCCATCCTCAGCAACACAGGGTTGGAATATTTATGCTTGCACCAGGATTCTGTCCTTTAAAATGGCTGTGTAGTAGAAAGGAACGCAATAGGGAGGAAGCTTGTTTCGCCGCTTCAGAGGCACAAAAGGAAAAGTGGTTCTAACTGAGGTGCTTATACCTACACAGGCTCATGATGTAGTAGCAACCCAGATGCTCAGCTCTGAATTGAATGGGATGCTGGTCCTAGTTCACTCCTAGCTCCCTGTCTCATTTCAAAGAGGGTAGCCTTACCTGGTCAACTGGGGTGAATGTGAAAGCGAAAGCAATAATTGTAACCAACAGATTGGACTGACCTATAGATAATTTTGTTGTTGTTGTCACAATCAAAAGTCATAAAAGTCATCACAAAACTGAACAAAAACCCCAACACTATCATAAAATGGCTACTAGAAGTATTTGTCATGCAGTTGAAGGTACCTGTCTAATCTCAGTTGGGAGAGAGCTCACAACACGTAAATCTCTGGAGCTGTGAAATATGCACTTAAATAACAGGATTGGGCCAGTCTTTTTGCAGCATGGTTCTATTTCTTAATGATAACAAACAAAATAAGATGTGCCAGTAGTCAGTGGCGGAGGAACCCTCTCCGGCACCCGGGGCGGCATAGCCCATACGGACTGTGCATGTGCAGCATCCCATACGGGCTGTGCATGTGTGGCATCCTGTGAGTGTGCACTCCGTACGGAATGCCGCTTGCACAGCGACTGTACAGGCTGCCGTGCAAGCAGCATCCCATACAGACTGCGCACGCGCAGCAGCCCATACAGTCGCCATGCGCAAGAGTGGCAGCTCATACGGATGCCCGTAAGGATGGCGCGTGAGAGCGGCAGCCCGTACAGACGGCGCGCGAGCAGCGCCCATATGGACTGCTGGCGCCCTCGGCCGCTCTACAGCTGGGGGGAGGCAGGGGCCGTCTTGTCACCCCTCCCAGAGTGGCACCTGGAGTGGCCTGCCCCCTCCGCCCCCCTTCCTATGCCACTGCCAGTAGTGCTTGTATTGTGTGTGCTGCATGGGGTTGGTGTGTATTCAAACAAGGCAAATTCTTGTGTGGGTGTTTGTGTTTTTGTACCCAAAAGTTGATGAGGCCACAAAATAACGTAGCACTACTACATATTTTTAGTCTGATACTCATTTTTTGAAGCAGTCAAATATGTAATTCAGTCCATCTATCAAGTGGTCATTCTTATAAGGCTGACTCTCCGTCACCTATCATATCTGACGTGTGGCTTGCCATTCCTTGGCCAGGGCTGTCATAAAATCCCAGCGCGGATGTTCTGCAGCCTCCCCAGGGCTGAAATCTGAGAAAGACTTGCAAATCTTCTGAACAATATTCAAGAGGGGGGGGGGTGCCATACAAAAGTGCCTGGTCATACAATGCAGTCATTGGTGTAAAAACACAATAAAAAGTCTCTATTCCATATGGATTGGGTTGTTTTTTTTAAGACTGGAATGGTATTCGGGACACTGGTTAGGAAGTTAGTGAGAGATGAAAACAACTTCTACTTTCTATTTCTACAACTTTTCTTTTTTTATATATATAAATATTTATTAAAGTTTTTAAATATAAATGCACACATAATAAACAATCTTATTTCTGTCATAACAATTTCATCACTTCTTTGGACTCCCTCACGTCTCCCGCTCCCATTTGC
Source organism: Podarcis erhardii (assembly GCF_964252035.2). Classification (NCBI taxonomy): domain Eukaryota; kingdom Metazoa; phylum Chordata; class Lepidosauria; order Squamata; family Lacertidae; genus Podarcis; species Podarcis erhardii. The sequence goes on along the minus strand of NC_138497.1, from coordinate 97,488,223 downwards.
ATCGTTAATAATTTTTCCACACAAATTATCAACTTGTTTTCAATCTCATGTCCATTCATTCAAATATAATCTAGCGCTTCTTCCAAAAAATTCTATATTTTCTTTAGTCTCACTTATCATCAAATTTAAATCTAATTTAGTGGTGAGCAGTTTTTTATAATCCAGCATCCTTCTTAAGATTCAACCAAATTACAATGTTTTTGTAAATACATTTTGAATTTCTCCCAGTCTTCCTCCATCTTCTCTTCTCCCAGATCACGGATTCTGCCGGTCATCTCGGCCAGTTGCATATAGTCCATCAGCTGCATCTGCCACTCTTCCAGTGTGGGTAGATCTTGAGTTTTCCAGTTTTTTGCGATAAGAATCCTTGCTGCCGTTGTTGCATACATGAAAAATGTTCGATCCTTCTTTAACACCTTCTGGCCGACAATACCCAGGAGGAAGGCCTCTGGTTTCTTTGTGAAGGTATACTTAAATACCTTTTTCAGTTCATTATATATCATTTCCCAGAAGACCTTCACCTTAGGGCATGTCCACCAGAGGTGAAAGAATGTTCCTTCATTTTCTTTACATTTCCAACATTTATTATCAGACGAATGGTATATTTTAGCAAGTTTAACTGGGGTCATGTACCATCTATATATCATTTTCATAACATTTTCCTTCAGAGCATTACATGCGGTGAAGTTCAGCCCAGTGGTCCACAACCTTTCCCAGTCCTCAAACATAATGTTATGCCCAATGTCCTGTGCCCATTTTATCATAGCCGATTTAACCATTTCGTCTTGTGTATTCCATTTTAACAGCAAGTTATACATTCTAGATAGTACCTTAGTCTTTGGTTCTAACAATTCAGTTTCTAACTTCGATTTCTCCACCTGGAACCCTAACTTTTTATCATTTTTAAAAACTTCTTTAATCTGAGCATAATGTAACCAGTCTCGCACCTTATCCTTCATTTTCTCCAAACTCTGCAATTTCCAATTGTCTCCATCTTTTTCTAATATTTCCCATTTGGCCTCCATATTGGGTCTTTTTAGGGCCTTAGCCTCCAGAGGTGAGAGCCACCTTGGAGTTTTATTTTCCAGTAAGTCTTTATATTTTGTCCAGACATTAAACACTGCTTTCCTGACAATATGGTTCTTAAAGGCCTTATTGATCTTAACTTTATCATACCATAAGTATGCATGCCAACCAAAAGCATTGTTAAAACCTTCCAGGTCCAGCACGTCAGTGTCTTCGAGAAGTAGCCAGTCTTTTAGCCAGCAAAAAGCTGCGGCTTCATAGTACAACTTTAAGTCTGGCAGGGCAAAGCCCCCTCTTTCTTTCGCATCTGTTAATATCTTAAACTTAATTCTGGGCTTTTTGACCTGCCAGACAAATTTGGATATATCTTTCTGCCACTTCCGGAAGCACTCCGTTTTGTCCACAATCTGCAATGTTTGAAACAAAAACAACATTTTTGGCAATACATTCATCTTAATAGCAGCAATTCGGCCTAACAAAGAAAGCTTCAATTTTGTCCAACTATCCAAGTCTCTCTTAATTTCAGACCAGCATTTTTCATAGTTATCCTTGAATAGACTCAGGTTTTTTGCTGTTATGTTTACCCCTAGGTACTTTACCTTTTTAACCATAGTTAATTCTGTTTCTCTCTGAAACCGTTCTGACTCTATGTCTGTCAAATTTTTTCCCAGCACTTTGGTTTTCTGTTTGTTTAATTTAAATCCCGCCACCCGACCAAAGTCCTGTATCAATTGTAATACTCTTTTCGTACTAGATTCTGGCTCCTGCAGGGTCAAAACTAGGTCATCTGCAAAAGCTTTAAGTTTATATTGTTTCGCTCCGACCTGAATCCCTTCCACCAACTGATCATGTTCAAGAGCACCTCCAGAACCGAGATAAATAACAGAGGGGAAATCGGGCAGCCTTGTCGTGTTCCTTTTTCAATTTTGAACTCTTCTGTAACCACATTATTAACTATCAGTTTGGCCTTTTGTTCTGAATATATAGCATCAATCCCATTCTCAAACCCCCGTCCCACTCCCATTTCTTTCAAATTTCCCTTCATAAATTTCCAAGAAATATTATCGAAGGCCTTCTCCGCATCTATAAAAATTAACACAGCTTTTGTATTTATGTCTGTTTGCAGAAGTTCCAAAATGTCAATAATGTTCCTAGTATTAGCAAACATATGTCTACCTGGAAGAAAGCCTGCCTGGTCTTTATGGATTACTTCATTAAGAACTCTTTTAAGTCTACTTCCCAAAATGTCTGCAAATATTTTGTAATCCACATTCAGAAGGGAAATGGGACGATAGTTTTTGAGTTGTGTCTTTTCAGCTTCAGATTTTGGTATCAATGTGATAAAAGCATCCTTCCACGATTCCGGCTCCTTCTTCCCTTCCATAATTTCATTACAGACCTCCATCATTGGTTGGATCAGATAATCTTTTAATGTCTTATAATACTTGGAGGTCAAGCCATCTGGCCCTGGAGATTTGCCCAGTTGCATGTTCTGAATGGCTTGTTCAATCTCTTGTTGTGTTATTTTGTTGTTCAGGATTAATCTGTTTTCTTGTGACAACTTTGTTAGACCATTTCTTTCCAAAAATTGTTTAATCTCAACCTCATCTTGCGGCCCTTGAGTGTATAATTTTTTGAAGTATCTCTGGAAGCACTTTCTAATTTCCATGGGGTTCTGAATGTTTCTTCCTTCAATTTCTAGGTTTGTAACTGTATTTAATTTCTGTCTCTTCTTCAACTGCCAAGCAAGCAGTTTCCCACATTTATTCGCCGATTCAAAAGTTTTTTGTTTCATTAATTTAATCTTCCATTCTATTTCTTGGTTTATCAATTTAGAATATTGTGCTTGGTATAATTTGATTTCTCTCAGAATCGGCTGTGACTTCGGGTTTGATCTTAATTTCTTCTCCAATTCTTTAATTTTCTGCAAGATCTTATCTTTCCTTTCATTTTGTATCTTTTTCTTTACGGCGTTCTGTTGTATCAAGAACCCCCTCATCACAGCTTTACTTGCGTCCCAGATAGTTCTTTTTTCCACCGTAGTGTTCATATTTATTTCGAAATAATCCTTCAGAGTTTTTTGGGCCTTCTTGGGCCTTCTTAATAATCTCCTGATCTCTAAACAAGCTATCGTTCATCTTCCATCTAAAGGAACCGGTTGGCAAAAGTGTCATATCCATCTTCAGCGCATTATGGTCGGAGCAGGTCTTTGGGCAGATTTCCACTTTTCTAACCTTGGGTGCCAGACCTCTACTTATCCATATTTGGTCGATTCTTGTCCAAGTCAGTTGGGCTTCAGAGAAAAATGTTCCCTCTCTTCCCAGGGGGTTCTTAGTTCTCCAAATGTCAATCCAGTCCATATTGTCAGTCATTTCAAAAAAGGTCTTTGGTAGTCTGCCGTCTTTTGTAACATTTTGATTTTGTGACTTATCCATGTTTGTCGATACGACCCCATTCATATCTCCCATCATAATGATGTTGTTGTAGTCCAGATAGTCCAGCATAATCTCATGCAACTTCTTGTAAAATTCCGATTTCCCGTCATTTGGTGCATAAATTCCTAATATCAGAATCTTTTCTCCTTGATGTTGTATCTCAATTGCTAATATTCTTCCATGTTCATCTTTGAATAAGAATTTAGGTGACAGGCTCTCTTTTGCATATATCACCACTCCTCGCTTCTTTACTCTGTCCGAAGATATAAATTAATAGAAGATATAATAAAGATATTTATTAGCACCTTTCTATGGAGCCTAGTCACATGTGTTTCTTGTAAGCAGATAATGTCCAATTGTTCTTTTCTTAATATATGAAAAATTTTCCTCCTTTTTTCCGGGATGTTACAGCCATTTATGTTCCAACTCAAAAGTTGCAGAGACATCCTGAATAAATCTGGTTATTTTTCAAGGGGTGGTACCTTATTCAAAGAATCTTCAGGGTCCAAGGGTGCAGGTACCTCTGGTGTTTCAGGCCCTGGAAGTTGGTCAATTCCTTTATGAAGGTCCTCTCCGTGTACGTTCAGAAATTTATCTCTATCTTCCAGTGTTCTGATTTTGATCTTCTTCCCTCTAAAGGTAAAAGATAGTCCTTGAGGAAATTCCCACCTAAAGATGATTGAATTCTTCCTTAGTAATCTTGTCAACTCCAAATAGTTAGATCTAAGATCTAGCAGTTGTTTAGGAATATCCTTGTAGATCTCAATTCTTTTGTCCAAAATGTCCAGTGACTTTCCGTAGTGTAGGCCCAAAATCTTATCCCTTTCCTCCTTTGACCTCAATATTATCAAACAGTCTCTGGGCTTCTCTTTCTTTAAAAGTCTTCCGAGCCTAAAAGCCGAAACAATTTTAAAATCCTTTTCCTCTAAGCTCCAAAATTTGGAGAATTCTTTGGTCAAAAACTCAGCTAGGTTGCCTTCTTCCACTTCTGGTATTGCTCTTATCCTTAAATTGCTCTCCCTGTTCCGCAGTTCAAGCATAGACAGATAGGTCTGGTGTTCACCTACTTGTTTGCAGAGTGGTCTTACCTCTTGTTCTAAATTTTCAAGTTTTTGGCTGGTGTCTTCAGCCAATTTCCGATTTCCCCCTGCAGCCTCCTTCAATTCTCCAATTGCTTGAGTATTCTGTGCAACTTGTCCAGATAATTTATTTAAACATTCTGTGTTCTGCTCAATTTTATATGTTTGCTCATCGGCTTTCTTGTCCAAAGATTCTACTTTCTTGTCCAAAGATTCTAATTTTTCAAAAATTTTCTCTAGAATAGCAGTGCTTGCCCCTGAGGCCATATCTTCCAGTTGTAATTCCTCAGTTTCTCCCTCCCCTGCCCGTGGCAGAGAGACAGCTTCCACCTCAGAAGGCAAAGTAGGCACAGATGATCTACGTGCCTGCGAGGCTGCGGTTAAAGTTGTCAAAGTTGTTTGTTTAGTTCTTCCTCTCCTTCTTGTACCACTCATTCCAAAGTTATCTAAAAGTCAAGGTCAGGCTGAGTTATTCCCATGAGAAAGCAGTGGCCCAGATGGTAACAGTCAACAGAGGGCCGGGAAAAGGAAAGTAAAATAAAAGTCACTGTTATAAGTCCCAATTCCTCTAGGGGGAGTTTAAAATATTTCAAGGAAGAAATCAATTTCAGTTGAAATAAAGTCAGGTTTCTAAGTCCAAGAACCTTCAATAAAAAAGAAATTTTTCAGCAGAGTTGGAGTTTAGTACAGCAACAGTGTTTCTGATGGTGCAAACTGGTAATCCAAATGCCTCAAAGTAGCAAGTTCAAACTCTCTCAGATTATTTCAAAGTTCAGATTCAAAGTATCCAAACTGCAAACTGCAAGCTGACAGCTCAGTTTCTCAGGCAGCTCCAGCGCCTGGGGTTTTTAGTTAAAATGTAGCTCCAAGAGAAGAAAGATATCCCCGTGTAGTTAAAATTCATAAAGTCCAGCACATAAGATTAATGTTCCACTTAGAATAAAGTTCAGTGGGTGCTCAGATCAAATAGTTTAAAAGGTCTCTCTTTGCCTCCACTCCTCCAGCTCTTTGCGTTCAAGTTCAACGGGAGCGGAAGACGGACTTCCTGTTTTTCGTCACTCCGCTTTCAGCCAAATTTAATGTTTTAAAGTTCCAGATTGCATACAGTCAGTTATTTACTCACGGGTTGTTGTTTTCAGGGCACAAATTTCAGGAAGAAAGGTCAGCGCTCACTGGCAACAGCTACGCGGCTTCACTCCGCCGATTGCGGAACGACCCACAGCGCCGCAGCCTCCTCCGCGATCCGGAGCCCCTTACGGGGTTCCTTCAACGTTTTGGGGGCCGCTACTGGCGCCCGCCGGGTCCCAGGACCGCAGGCTTCTGCTGCCTGCGGTTTTCCGTTTTGGGTCTCCGCTGCGCCATAGCGGACGACCCTTTCTCGTGCGGAGCTCCCTTCCCGATTAGGAAAGGGCAGCCATTACCCTTCGCGCCGCCTCCGGAAGTCCCTATTTCTACAACTTTTCTACACAACTTTTAGAAGCCCTGTATTGGGAAGTTTTTAATGTTTGATGCTTTATTATGTTTTTATATGTGATGGAAGCAGCTCAGAGTGACTGGGGAAACCCAGCTAGATGGGTGGGGTATAAAATTCTACTACTACTACTACTACTACTACTACTACTAATTGCTGCTGCTACTACTGCTACTACAAGATATACGGTATATATATATTTAAAAAATCATACCTGAACTTTCATTTTAAGAATGCCTGGTATTCCTTTTCAGGGAGAGCTTTCAATATGTTATCAAGTCACCAATGTTTCCCTTATACTGGGTAAATAATTTTTAAACATTTGTTCATTGTAATAGTGGGTTATACTCTTCACTGTTAACACTTTGATTATAGTAATTAAGTCAAATACACATTGCAAAAGCTGCAGCACAGTAGGCTCTGAAAGAACACCTCTCCCCTATGAATTTAAGTAATTTAACGGCATTTATAGAAGAGCCATCATGTCATAGAAAAACTGCTATCTATTGACACTACAATGAGGGGGGGTTCAAGTTACTTCTCTCGTTCTTCTTTCCTTCTCCTGATAAACTTACTTAAAAGCTATTTTTACAAGAAAAGATCACTCTATATTGATTGTGGTAGCTTAGGGTGTGGTTGTTTTTTAGTGTTGTCACAATTATTTCACTCAATATAAATGTTGCTTTCTTCTATAGTTAAGGTATTGCTGGAAATTGTTCAAAATGGCATCTAGGTAATTTTCCTATGCGTTTGAAAGCATCTGGAAGTAAAGCTTTCCGTAAGAAAGATTTCTGCAAACATTTCCGTAAGAAAGATTTCTGCATTTGTTACAAACAGAACCCAGGGCCCCCTGGGTTCCTAGAGGCACAGCAGGCACCAGACCTTAAAGTGAGGAAAACTGCAACACAGGCAGTGAATTGTTCCCACTGTTCATCAGAGAAGATTGATTTGAATTCATTGGCTTAACTGACAGAGCATTAAAGGTAAAGGGACCCCTGACCATTAGGTCCAGTCGTGACCGACTCTGGGGTTGTGGTGCTCATCTCGCTTTATTGGCCGAGGGAGCCGGCGTACATGTGGCCAGCATGACTAAGCCGCTTCTGGTGAACCAGAACAGGGCATGGAAACGCCGTTTACCTTCCCGCTTGAGCAGTACCTATTTATCTACTTGCACTTTAACGTGCTTTCGAACTGCTAGGTTGGCAGGAGCACGGACCGAGCAACGGGAGCTCACCCCATTGCGGGGATTTGATTTGCCACACCAGAGGGTCTTGGATGAAACAGAGATGTCCCTCCACCAGCCTTTGCTGGCGTGGGAGCTCTGAAGTTGACAGGATGGCTCTACTGGTGAGGCGTATCCACCTAAACAGCCAGTGGGTGGAAGTTACCACGTGCTGCATCCTCACTTGTTGTAGCCAGCAGAAGCTCCAGAAACAAGGTGTCTAGGGAAGAGTTCAGGGCCAGAGGAGAGTCTACTGGATCCTGAGCTAGCTCTGCTGCTTTCATGCAATGGCAGTGGGCCTGATCCAAGTACCTACCGCTGTGCCATCCTGTGAGCCACACTCTACTTCTGCAGGGCTGTGGATGCAGTGGTGTAGTGTGGGTTGCCAGCACCCGGGGCCGTGCAGAGGTGAGAAGGGAAATGGATGGAGTACACATGTGCATTGAACTCCCTAAAGGTGTCTGCGTCACAGCCACAGAGATAAGAAAAGAAAGAGTTGTTCCATATCTGGAGAGGTCATTTCCTGGTTTGCATGGATAAGCCATTTTCAACAGAGCCGAGCAACAGAAGCTTGCAGCTGTATTGAGGCAGCAGTGGGTATTTGCTTCCTAACAATTTTGCTCCTGGGGCAACCGTCCCTGTTGTGCCCCCCCCCCACTACGTCACTGTGTGGATTCAGTGTTGGCTTCTCAAGTCCACAAAGTTCCACTTAGGCCCAGTAACTTCAGTTAGTCTACCCTGAGTAAGAACCTAGCTGGTGACCACACAGTATGCACTCCTACAGGAAGAAGACAAAGATGTGAAGAATAAGGAGGCTGTGAAATAGTCGGTGTTTACAGAAAACAAGAAGCATCCATGGCTGAAAGGAGCCAAAACTGTACAGGAAAGTTATGCAACAGGTTGATTTTATGTTGTATTAATATGAATCACAGGGACTTAATACATATGCTAATCTTGATGCTAAATTCAAATACACGGCCCATTGATCTGTTACCACCAATCAGCCCCTTTAGGGCATTTCCAGCTACTGTTTCCTACCCACCCTGCTCCTGTCTCTGCACAATCATTAAAGGTAAAGGACCCCTGACAGTCAAGTCCAGTTGCAGACGACTGGTTACGGCGCTCCCTATTCAGTACCAGCAGCATCTCACAGAACAGATGTGCATAGCCTTCTGTCTTCAGGGCAGAGCTTCTGTCTGCAGCTTTTCAAAGGAGTGAACAGCTTTCAAAGCAGTAGGAAAAAACTATGTTTTTAAGATGCAAAATGTTCCTTAGAATGGAAAGACCTTGGAGGCCGGCAGAATGTTGCAGCGGGGTAGCTGGGGCAGGGGCAGGGGCGGGGGAGAGAAAAAAGATAATCTTATTGACATTTGCTACTTTATGAAAGCCAAAGCTTTCCTGGACCTGAAAAATACAGAGGGCCATCACCCCAAAAGTGGAGATGCATTATTGGTGGGAAAAGAGATCTGCATAAAATTTGTGCGTCCCGATTTGCATGCATAGATACAGATCTAGAAATTAGGACAATAATTTAAATAGAAATACATCTCACCACAGCAGAGAAGACTGTGAACAGGTGACTTGTGCATACCTGCTCACTCTCTGCTGCCCAGGTGCTAACTCTGGATGGGTCAAGGCAAAGCTTCCCTGTTCTCCCTTCTTGTGATTTAAGCTTTCAATGAGTCTTGAGCTAGACAGCTTTTCCAATAGAGGATTGTCCTCTGTAAAGGAGGATGGATGGTCACCTTACCTCCCCACTGGAGTAGCCATTAAGAAAAAGCTGACGTTTCTCAGAAGGGCATCTGGGGAAATTGCATTCATTTCTGCATGAAACCCAAGCTGGGCCACAGCTTATTTTTGTTCCCTGTCCTTTTGAAAAGCCTTGCTGAGGCTGCTGCACAATCAGTGGGGAAATTAACAACTTCAACCTCAATAAGCTGCAGAAACATAGCTTTATTTGCCCTTTATTCCGATCTGTCCTGGGCTAAGTGTATGCTTTGACACATGCCTCTTTCAGAGAGACCTTTGGAACTGGTCTGCAATCTGCAAAGGACTTTCAACAAATAATTTGAAATCACACTGCACATTCAGATTTACACCCAAGGGTCAGCCCACTGTGCTGATTAACTCTAGAACCAAGGTCAGGGGGAGAGATGACTCATGGTCTTTGTATGGCTAATGTCATTTCCCACAGCGGGACTGCAGCGACAGATATGTATTACAGTAGCCCCCTCTGCTGGCCAAATCAAAAGAAAGTTAAGTTACCGTGAAACAAGCGCAGTGGGGTGTGGGGAGGGAAAAGACATGAGGGATTTAAAGTCTCTGCCTTTTTGGCTTTGAATTTAGTGCGAATTCAGTCTGGCTTGTGTTGGTACCTTTTCCATTAGCTCCTACTGCTGACAGGTGGCCTCTGGAGTTCAAGACAAGCTAATCAACTAGAAATATTTTTCATAGCTTCCCAAAAGAAGGAGCAGGTAGCAATAAAAGCAAATTGGGAAATTAATTATAGATGCTAAATTAAATTAAAGATGCTAAAAGCAATAGCTATTAAATCTAGAACTGGTCCTCTGCTTTAAGCACATAAATTCCACACACACACAAGCCCATATGTTAAAGAAACCAATTCAGATAACAAACATTATAACCAAAATTAAGAGGAAACATTGAGTAATCAATCATACATTAATTGTGAGACTTACACTCCAGATTCAATCCTTGGCATATGTAGATTGTCAGGTTTTGTTTTCTAGCCTGCCAGCATGATGTTAAAAGGCCCACATGACAGCTTATGAAGCATAAAACTGAACAATATAAGCTTACAATCAATCAAATTTAACACATACTAAAACCAAACACAAACAGGAGCATTGCCATGATAAAAAAATCCATAGCAACCACATTTTAAAATTTCACTTGAAATATTTCTATACCAACCCCCTTCATCAAAATGGATTCCCTTGCAGTTTTACAACAATATAAAAGAACAAGCATAGCATTAAAATACAACACACTTCTGCCACTACTGCTACTACTGCTGCTGCTGCTACTACTACTACTAATCATAATAATAAGCAAAAAATAGGAAGACTAAATAACATAACTTAAACTTCCTGGGATAATAAAAATTCTGCCTGATGCCTAAAAGACACTGTGGTTTGGGTCAGGCAAGCCTCCTTAGACACAACTTTCCTTAATTGAGTCACCCAGCAGTTGACATCCGCTGCACCTCTGTTAGAGGAAACACTTGGAGATGATCTTAGCTGATGGGCACATTGAAATGAGAGTAGGTGCTCCTTCAGGTACTTGTGTAAGGAGAGCCTTAGCTTTAGGCAGAGTGGGGCAGATGCTAGATCGCTGGCAGCAGCTGTGAGGTGCTGAAGGATGAGGTATAATTGCCATGTGATCTATCATCGGCCTCCTAAGTCCCTGGGTGAAGCGACTACAATCTGTTAGGGGTGCTGTAGGTGTGACCCGCCCCAGGTGTCCCCACTGAGGGGGGGGGGTGACAAAATGGTGGGTGGCACTTACCGTGGGGCCTGCAGCACACCTGAGCCACGTGTCTCTCCTGGGAGTGACACGGTGGCTTGAGTGCCCGCAGGCTCTGCGCTGCCCCAAACAGTCTGCCCGCTGCCTCCCCCTCAGCTGCAGGGCGGCTGAGTGGGAGGAGGCAGGCAGACTCCTCAGAGGCCGCTGCTGTCTGTAGTACACATTTAAAATAGTATCACGCCACTTTGAACAATCCTGGCTTTCCCCCAGGTGCGCTGGATTCCGCCCAAAATTGTGACATCATACACTGAGAGGAGCCCTGGCGCTCCCTCCGCAAGGCCCGTTGGGGCCTGCTGTAGCTGCCATAGGCTCTGCTGGGGCCCCCATGAAAGACTGTTGGGAGCTGTACCTTGTTGAGGGTGCTGAAGGTTGTTAGGAAACTCCTATTGCCCTCACAGGCTACAATTGTCAGAGTTCTCCCCATGGAATTTAGAGTAGCTGGGGCAACCCAATCAGATTGGCAGCATGTAATAGTAATAATAGTAATAAATTGTAATTTAAGCTCTGTGGTTTGGCTCTGCTTTAAATGTATAGTATAGATAGGGCCTAGGATTCAGTTGCAAGTTCTGTTGATTTTTGTAGATAGAGTATAATGCTCTTGCTCTTTACCTTCGGCAACAAAATGTTTTGAGTTAGCCCTGCTTGTGCACTGAACCATTGGTAGCAGGGGTAGGGAACCTATGGCCCTCCAGATGATAATGTTTTTCTGCCCTGCATTCAGACATCTCTTCAGATATCATATCCAAATTTTACATGATGGTTCCTGAAATCAAGGAGCAGACTTTCGTCTCTGAGTGGCTACAATGGGACACTATCAAGATGGCAGGTTGAATCTTTAAAAACTTTACAAACTCTTAGAATTCCTAGGCAACATCGGATACAATAATAGAATAGATATTCATATTTAAGTAGGACAGGATCCCTAAGCCACATTCCCCATATTTGGGGGCAGCTAAACATACAACACAACAGACTTCAAAGTTCTGTAGGTGCTAGTTTAAACAGCTCACTTGTGGTGGTTTTTTTTTGGGGGGGGGATTATTCAAAGTTTCTCATATTCCAGGAGGAGGGTGGGTGGGATGAAGGTCACTTCAGGTCCTACTCCAGCTGGACAATCACCTCTCCCTCCCCCACAGGCCCACCTGCCATCCACCATCCTGTTTGCACAAATGCCTTCTGCATTGTGTATGCCAAATGCGCAGCTAGAGCCAGGATATATCTCCTGGTTGCATGTGTGATCACAGCATAAAATTTTCAAGCAATTATCTTGTCCTCTTTGTTCTGAACTAAATCATTTCTATATTTTTATCTGAACTGAAGTCACTATGAAAATTAATGAAAGATGACATTAAACCATCTCATGCTCAAGCTAATACTATTTTGAGAGTCAGTTCCTAATCTTTCAAGTTTATATTAAAAGGAATAGAACTCAGAGCGGGCACAAAAGGAGGGCAGGTGGGAGGATGTGAAGAAGAGGCCGTACTGTTCCCAAGGAGACCTGTGCATCGACTTCAAAATTACTAAATCTGCCCTGCTGTTTCCTTGTTTTGAAAAAATTGCCTCACTCACAGGACATCATGATTAGCATGTTATTCTCTGCATGCCTGTCTCCATCAGAGAATGGGAAAATCAGGAGAAAATGTTGAATTTCTCCCCTTGTACAAATAGTTTCCCAGGAATTCAGTACCAAGCTTTATATACATGCAAATGTATTCTGCATTGGTGAATAATAATGTAAGTGCTGTATTTTATCAAGGGGGAAGGGTTAAAAGGTTGTGCAGCCCCGGATACTATACTGTGTGTGTTTATGAAGTTTTGAACCATGGGCCGAAAGATGGGCCCAATTACATATTGATGAAATAATAAACATATGCAAGAGATAAAATGCCATGATTATGTGAATCCACATTTTTCTCTAAAAATCTTAAATGGAAAATCTCACTAAATCGCATTGCTTTGAATCAATATCACAAAGTGACTTTTACTTGCAAATTTCACAGCAAAGCTATTTGGAGGTACACAAATAATACTATAAATAAATAAGAGCAGCTGGAATTTTGCAAAATGAGATCATACAACAGAGCCCTGTCGCCTTTGAATGATTGCCTGGTATGATCACTACTTCAGAAATTATTTTTAGCCATGGTAATATAATTATTGTACATCTCTGCTTATCACCTTGAAGGGTGGAGCTTACACAAAGACAGGTCTTTCCATTTAACCTTGAAGAAGGGTTTTTTTTCCTCTCCAGACCAGCAGTGTAAGAGCACTTTTAATTTAATACAATTAAAATATACAGCAAAACTATGACAGATTAAAATTAATAGAGTATGGCAGTATCAAGCTGTGAGCAGGATTCTGCTTTCAGATCTACAAAATCACAAAGGATTTGAGAAAATGTCCCTTAATAGAATGAAATAGACTATTAAAACCCATATAGTGTTGAATGCTTAAGTGCAATGGCAGGTGGCTGGCAATTAATCTTCAAATCATACAGCTGAACCTAATTGATAAACTCATCATATTATATGAGACCATCCATCCTGACAGTCAGGACATAAGAGTCAGCATTAATGAAACATCAGTAGGTAGAAACATTTCATGGTAGATAATTCTTAACATGGGTGATTGGTAGATTTCAACACAGGAAGTTGCTGACACCTGCCTGCCTTAGGAGACAATGGAGAAATGCGCCTTTGGGGATGAAGTGAAACCACTGGGCAGTTACAGCGCCTGCTGTGGCTGTAGAGACTGAGGTGGAAGAGACATAATTTATTGCAGTTGGAGCAATGAACATGTCCAGTTTTGCTGCTGATGTACCATGGTGTTTCTTCTGTCTGCGATCCTCCCAGCAGTCATTCCTCCTCCGGTCACTGCTGGGGATACACAACATGACTGCAATCATCTGCAAGGCATTTCCACATTGGTGGGGCTGATGTTGCCAGCCTTTACGTTTCATTTTCAGACATCTTTATAAGAACTGAGGGGAGGGAGACTTTCTGTAGGCAATGGCTTTTCCATCTGTCTTGCCCCACCCTCCAGCCCTGGGAGCCTTTCCCAGACCATGACTTTGAGAAGAGCAGAAGCAGCTCGGAAGGGAGGAGTTCAGGGATACTTAAAAATAATAATTTTACAGGTTATGTGTTCTTGTTTCGCAACATGACCCTTTTACATGATTTTGTATGTTTTGTGGTATTTTATGCATTGTGATTTGCTGTTATTTTTATTATTGATTAGTAATTCTTTATTCTAAATGATAAGTGTAAACTTTTTAATTATTTTTCTTTGTTGTTGTTGTTGAGTTGTTTAGTTGTTTAGTTGTGTCCGACTCTTCGTGACCCCATGGACCAGAGCACGCCAGGCACTCCTGTCTTCCACTGCCTCCCGCAGTTTGGTCAAACTCGTGCTGGTAGCTTCGAGAACACTAACCATCTTGTCCTCTGTCGTCCCCTTCTCCTTGTGCCCTCCATCTTTCCCAACATCAGGGTCTTTTCCAGGGAGTCTTCTCTTCTCATGAGGTGGCCAAAGTATTGGAGCCTCAGCTTCACGATCTGTCCTTCCAATGAGCACTCAGGGCTGATTTCCTTAAGAATGGATACGTTTGATCTTCTTGCAGTCCATGGGACTCTCAAGAGTCTCCTCCAGCACCATAATTCAAAAGCATCAATTCTTCGGCAATTATTATTTGCTGATGTTTAATTTTACTGTTTACTATTGGATTCTAATGGATTATTGAATATTGCTTTGATATAAGTTGTTTATTTTAAAGTTATTTTGACTTCCATATTGGATTGGATTGTTTGATGTTTTATTATTATTTTTATGTGTGTTGGAAGCCACCCAGAGTGGCTGGGGCAACTCAGCCAGATTTTTTTTGGGGGGGGGGTAATCAATAAAAAAATGTTATTATAATATTTTTGTAATGAGTTGACTCCAAAAGAATGCAACAAGTACAGGATCTGGCCATTACGTTGTGTGTCCTAGTTTTCAATTTTTATTTCTCAGCTCTAATGTACACATTTGGCACACTGCTCCTATTTAGAAATGTTTATGTATCCATCACGGTAGGCAGTGAAAACAAGTAATTGCTCAAGTCCATAAATGTGCATGAGAACTGCTCTATAGATTTGAGATTACTCTTACTGTTCATTCTTTAAAAAGAAGTATGTACATTGTTCAAGCCAAAAAAATTTAATCTGTGCAACATTAGACTCTCTCTCTTTCTCATCTCATTATCTCTACAATTTAAAGTGTTACAGCTTTAGGTTTGCTGTCTTGAATATCCCCTGAGCAGTACCTCATAGCAACTTTCCACTGAAAAGGATTTACCAAATCTTTTCTCAACAATAAGTCTATTCACACATACCAATATGCAGACTTCAAGTGCCTAGGTAGACAAAGAAATCCACTATTCAAGGTGGTTGTGATCCGATTATGATGTACACTGCCAAACAGCATACAAACACATCACTCTCCAATACAGGGCATTTCAAGAGGTACCACTATGTTTATTCCAGCCACATTTTCTCTGCATGAAACTCTTGAGCATAGGGGAACAGAGCTGTTTCCCCCCAGATTATAGGTGGTATCCAACTAAACTGTTCCGCTAGTGTAATGAGTTGTAGCTGTTCAGTGGAATTTCCCCTCCCTCTCCTCAACACAGTTAAAAGTCATTGCACTTACTATTTTCTTTAGCTCTATGCCATTTTTAAAAATGCACAAAGCTAAAGACTACTATAAGCTATTCATATTCCCTAGAAAATGCAGGTGACAGATGTTCCTTCTAACTATGTTATCTTCCAAATCTCTCCGCAAACAGATATCCACCTACAGGTAAGGTTTTGCTTTTGTCTCAGGCGCTGTTACTAATGTTAATTTGCAACACCTTCCAAAGTTCTGGCCTTGGGGGAAGCCAACCACCTTAATCAGAAATGCAAACCCAGAGACAGAGGCATGGTTTGTTACCAAGGTCATATCCCAGGGACCCTCTCCAGGGGTAACAAAATCATGAATAAAACAAAGCAGAAAGGAAACAAGGAAACAATATAGATGAAATGGCAGAATAGGAAGGTTTTTCATAGGAATCATGGGAAATGAGTAAATAATCAAGGGACGGGGTTCATTATCAGATATCCAGTCAACATCAACATGTAAACACTCTGGGAATATGATCAAAGGGAGATATTAAAATATTTGTAATAAACAGACATACTCCGAACCAAATTACTGCTCTTGGGGTGGAGATAGGATAAGCAAAGATTTCAGAAGCAGCAGGGTCATTTGTTCATTATACAACAAGGCCCCGTATCTAATTCCCAGCATCTCCAATTTGACACTGTCTACTTTTAATTTTGCATTTTGGTGTGATCTGTTTTAGCCTGGGGGAAAGGCCAATATTAAATATGTAGTTGAGATGGGCTTTAATTTAAAAAGTTGGCAAATAAAAACATTTTAAATCACTATATGACTATGTAACATTTCACAAAGTTACTTTACTTCAGTGTACAAGCTAAATAATTAAAAAATGAAGCAACTCTGTCCCTATGTCCCACACAGAGGCACTGGGAACTAAGTTTGTCTTGAGAATACTGGATTGGATCCAGAGGTGATTTAAGAATTCCAGATACAGTAGTACCTCAGGTTACAGATGCTTCAGGTTACAGACTCCGCTAACCCAGAAATAGTACCTCAGGTTAAGAACTTTGCTTCAGGATGAGAACAGAAATCACGTGGCAGCAGCACGAGGCCCCATTAACTAAAGGGGCGCTTCAGGTTAAGAACGGACCTCCGAAACGAATTAAGTTCTTAACCTGAGGTACCACTGTACTGTGAAAATGCAAAGTGATAAATTTCTGCTCTTCCAGAGTGGCGATACAGGCAATTTATCCTCTTCACACACTTACTGCAGTTAATAAGCTGGTCCTAAGATATAATAGATAGTTGCCAAGTTTATAAAGCTAAATGTTGACATTAAGAATTTGTTCTAGAAGAAAGACTGTTGACATAATTATTGTTCAGGGTGGGACTAGGCAGACGCAATTGAGTGTAGAAAAATATCATTATAGTTTATTAAATGCAGGTCCAATGCCATATATAATATGTATGTACTGTAACTCATACATTTTAAAACCTTAAAATCACTGTTGACAGTTTTCAGAGATTTCACTTTATAATGTACTCCCAACTGCTAAAAGAATAGTAAGAAAAACAATCCAAACGGTTAATAGTTTTGCTCGCACACTAGCTTTTCTGAGCACATTTAAACAAACAAACAATGTAATGAGAGGATGCTAGGCCCAGAGAGGATAAACCACACGTCTATCACCTAGTGGTATTGCTGGATATACAGGAAATGTTGAAATAAAGTGTGCATTATAAATATATTTCTCATATCTTCAAAATTTTTTTATTATTATTTTAAAAACACACTCTTCCATCAAGGTATTTTAAAGACAGATTATGTAAGGTAAAGGTTAGGATGGCTTCCTGCTAATTGTTGCAGGTAAATACTGGGGCGGGGGGGGGGGGTTGCCATGAATGTAGAAATGGCACTTGCCTCCCTGCCATAAACATTGCAACTCACATATCTGAAAGCAGAATTGGCCACAGGAGGCACATTACTGTATAAGCCACCAAATTACTGCTCCAGTAGCTATAAAAACATAATTTAGTGGTCAATTTTTACTATCCAAGCTTGACTGACACTCTCAAAGAGTAGAACATTAATGAAGCAAATCATTACTGTTGCTTACTTTCTCTACTGCCTGATGCACTAATAGTTTGTTTTTCCATTTCCAGACAGACTTAGGCCCATAATCTTTCGCCTTCCTAAAGCAATGTAATCTTATTGGAGATAAGTCTTGCTCCTGCCAATGATCTAAACTTTATGCAAGGTCAAGTCACAAATCAATTCAAGTTGGTGGTCAAGAAATCAAATGGACACAAAACAGCTTACAATCCTCTCAATAGTTGACAACGACTGAGAGCAACCTACATACTGTGCAGGTATGGAAGGTTATATATGATCTATGGCTGCCAGTCAGAAGTAGGAATACATAAGGACTCTGAAAAAAATAGTTTACTTAACTAAGTGGATGAAGTGTTTAGTCAAGGTGCTTCCTTAACTGACACAATTTTGTTTGTTCTCATCTTATTTGTATGGGCACTACTAACCTTGACTATTTCTCTCCTAAAACTGTTGGCCTAAGTTCCCGATGAGGAGAACTCTGCTCAGGGGACGCTCCTGCCCATTGAAGGAGAGCACAAATTTTCATGAATTTCTCCTTCAAATTTACACTTGATGGTAGGAAGATCACCCAGACCAGCATGTGACCTGCCAGTGGGGCCTATGGAGGAACTGCAAAAACCAGCTCCCCCTTCCACTAGCAAGCAGTCCCTTCCTTTTGTGGAAGGGCAACTCAGGATCCAAGCTACATACTACTGTGTTCTAAGAGTGGAATGTACAAGTTCACAATGCCATTGAGAGTAGAGGTATAGCGAGGATTTGAACCACAACTTGTATTTTAGAGCATGTAGGCTCATAGATACTACTTCAAAGTTTAGAAACTAGGAAGTGGGTATCCAGCAAAGGCATTAAATAGACACATTGACATTAATGTGCTGTTGTTGTTGTTGTTGTTTTTTTGTGTGTGTGTGTGTGTTTAAAACAGCCAATAGTCTTAAATTAATAAATGAAATCCATTGTTTAATTATTCTGAAAATATTTACTGGGTTGCACAGTACTGTTGTAGCACTATCGGTTTCTATATGCAGTGCATCTTCCAGGTGTTCACTCAGAAGCAATTCCCCTTGTAGTCAACAGGGCTAACTTCCAAGTAAGTGTCTACAGGATTGCAATGTCAAGGTGGGATCCAGAGGTGCCCTTCTGCAAGTGGAAGTCCTCCTTGAGGAGCTGAATAGCCTTTTCCTGACTTAGTGCGAGATCCTTGTGCAAGAAATGAAATCCAGATAAGCTTCCATGTCAAGTTCACACAATGCCTTCAGCTGGCTCTAGCACAATAGTTGACGGAACAGCACCAATAGCAGAATTTCTGCTAGCAAATTTCTAGATCCAAGTCTTTTCCCACCATTTGAGCCCTCTGCCTTTTGTCTTACTGAAGACTGATAACTTATATGCACTCTTCCCATGTATTAGAATTCTCTGTAAACCAGAACCCATTCCACATAGTGTAGAATGAGTTTAACTTGTTAAAAAAACATGCACCACTGCAACATATTATTTCCATGCAGCCAGGGGCCCTTTCTCTGAAGAGGAAAGCCTTGCATCGCAAGCTCCAAATTACATACATGTGTTATTCTTTAGTCCACAATTACATGTGACAGGCATTCTACGATCAATCCTTTTGGTTTTTAAAAATAAGATCCTGTGTTTTTTCCTCCTCAGATGGGAAAGCAGCTTTGGGAACAAAGAGGAAGGGAGGCAGGCAGGCAGGCAGGGAGGGAGGGAGGAAATTAAGCACCTCCTTTTTCTTGGTCACAGACAGGTACATCCATAACGCTAGTCCTGATAGGGAAAATATATTGACTTCAATGAGAAATTGTGTACAAAAGTTTAGAAACTTTTTTCCTTCTCCATCATTGAATTCAGAGCACTCTATTGTTTCCAGCTTTTATATTTGGTTTGATACATTTTACAACTTTCGTTAAAACAACAGGAATTGAATTCTTTAGAAGATTCTTTAGATCAGTTTTTGTAGTTCATATTTATAAGGATTCTGATGTTAAGTTATACTTTTACATTAAGAGTTCTTCAAAAATTTGAATTAGGACACAGATATTTAAAACACAAGGCACCCAAACTCTTTCAAGGTCTTTCATATAGATAAGATGGCATATTATATAGTACTGAGTAGCCATAATAGCTTCTGAAATAATGAAGTTATTCAATAAATTAAATAATTTTCTGCTCTTTTGTTGTTATTCAAGTAGAGCTTAAGCATCATACAAGGGTAATCAGTACCTATTACAGGTAACTGCTGTATTTTACTTTTACATTTGAAAGTTTATACAAAATTAGGATTCACACAGACTTTTTACAGAATTTGAAAAGTTTTTGTAAAAATGTCATCCAGCACTTAAGAAAATATGAAAGCTTAAAAAACCCAAAAAAACACTAGATCAGCATTCACTTCATTGATTGTATCAAGTAATTTCACCAACTGAGTTCTATAAGGCAGGTTGGTTTCTTAGAAGGACTGGGATTTCTTGTAGTAAAGTAGCTCTTTAATAAAACCGATTCAAGATTGGAACTGAGAAAGTGAGAGTGTATTTTTAAGTTTCAAAAGAACTGAAACAATTAAAGATTCAGAAGAGGCACTGAAACATGATTCCATAAGGACTTTCCAGGAGATTGTCTCTTCGCTGAGTTATTTTTCCATCTTGCACTATTGCAGAAATGGGGAAAGTATTATTAGTTTATTACATACAACATTCTGCATTTATTTGACTGGACTTTATAACCTACATTAACTAATCATGCTGCTATAGATTAAATAAACCTAAGGATCTGACTACATAGCAGCCTGTTCAGCATTTTAGTACATAAAGGAAGAAGCAGAAGGATTATTGGGAAATAAATGTATTTTAAATTACATTCATGCACTTACACCTGGACAAGCATATCTGGCAGTGTCATTATGAAGTACCTGTGATTATTAAGTCTTTTCTCATGGTTATCAAATTATTAAATCACATACATAATTTTGTTTTCATGTTTTCATGATTTTTGTATGCTTTTTAGACTGCACACCACTTAATAAGAATTTTTTTGAAATATTAAATGATAAATGTTTTTATGCTAAATAAAACAAACAATGTAACATTAGAAACTTTACAAGTTAAACCACTATTAAAACTGATGCTCACAGATTCTCTGAAGTTGTGCTGCTGCAATTGTTGTCATCAATTGGCATACATAACCGGCTCTATAACATCTGTGCTTATTATTAACATTCCAAAAGTAAGGAGATGGGAACTGTTTCATGTTGATAACGTAATACATTTCTTTTTTATAACTTAGATGTAACCCACAACTTTTTTATAATTGTGCATACCTGTTGTCTAAGAACAGCAATTTTCTCCATCTTCTTGCGAAACACTGTGCATGGCAATGAGACTTTCACATTGCTCACTTTCGTCAGATGTTCTACAAAATGATACAGATTGTGAAATTTGTATTTATACACAGCATTATGAAAAGCAGACAGGCACATCTATAATGCTAGTCCTGATAGGGAAAATATCTTGACTTTGACAAGAAATTGTCATGCACAGCATTTTGTTTAGAACCCTTTTACATTCTTCACTCCACGTTTGTTGGCTCTAAAATTAAATTGATAACTAAAATGTGTAGTAAGGAAAAGTATGATTATAAAAAAAGAACAGCTTAATTATCAGATCATTTTGATAGTTGTTTATTTGTCAGGGGTTACTTTGTAAAAAATATAAATGATTTGTACTTTTTTATATACATAGTTTTCCTCAATGTCCTTGCTAAGTTTTATGTTAAGAATTATTTGTGCCTTGATTATCTGTAAAATGAGCAATTCAAAGACTGTCAGTGGAACAATGTTTTCCCAAACTAGAATACTGTTGAGAAAAGTATGCTGTAATAAGAGAGTAATAATTTAAGAATTTAGAACAATGTCCAATGAGAACATATATTTCAGACAGTTGAAACCAGATCATGCAAACTAATCAAAGTCGTGTAGATGAAGTTTCATGCTCCTTACATAGCTGTGTAGAAGGGGGAATTTCAACTCATGCAAGATACATCTGTTTATATTCTCCGTACTGTAAAACTATTAAAAGTGCAGGTGCCCTAACCGCCTTTTCACCTGCCCACCCCCATCAACAGTGGCAAAACAAAGGAATAATAAAGATATGCATCAAAAGAAGTCCATGTAGGAATGGAAAGAGATAAAGCTGTAAAGAAATGATCCCACCTCTGAATACGGTGTTTTCTGCAAATGAATACAAAAACTCTTCTAATTCCCACCATCACTGGATCCCAGTTGTTGTAGTGACATAAGAGAGTTGCAATGAAAAATGAAAAGAATACAGGGATTGCCCCGGCAAAAAATAACCAAGAAAATTGGACCTGAAATTAGAACAAGGATAGCATTTTGCTTTTAAAATATCAATTTGCTATTCCACCAATAGTAAAAGTGGAGTAAAGGAAGAAGGTATTTGGTCATTACAGAAATATTGGAAAACATTTTCCTAGATGGAGTAGATCTGTGTAAGGTTTTAAAACACAGCAATAGGAGTAGCCATCTCATATTGGCACTTTATTTGGAACGGCTGCCAATGTTATCACATACACTATTTATATGCAAGTAAATGAAGTTACTCAGTTTACAAAATCAGAAGCCCAAGTGTTTCAGTCAACTAATTTTTACTCATATTTGATTAAAAGTTGGACTCATCAATTTTTTAAAAAAATATTGGTCGCATCCCAAAAGGTTGAAAGGCTGTTTCACACAATTAGTTTTCTTCCTTCTCCTCTAAAAAGTAAAGGTAAAGGGCCCCTGACAGTTAAGTCCAGTCGCAAAAGACTCTAGGGTTGCGGTGCTCATCTCGCTTTACAGGCCGAGGGAGCCAGCGTTTGTCCACAGACAGTTTTCCGGGTCATGTGGCCAGCATGACTAACTGCTTCTGGCGCAGCGGAACACCAAAACCAGAGTGCATGGAAACGCTGTTTACCTTCCCGCCAGAGCAGTACCTATTTATCTACTTGCACTTTGGCGTGCTTTTGAATTGCTAGGTTGGCAGGAGCTGGGACTGAGCAATGAGAGCTCACCCCGTTGCAGGGATTCGAACTGCTGACCTTCTGATCAGCAAGCCCAAGAGGCTCAGTGGTTAAGATCCCTCCAAATGTCTCAACTGAGGCACATGGGTCCCATTTCAACAGCTTGGGTTGTGTCATGGGGAGCTGCAGCTGGACCAGGAACTGCCCTCAAATCAGCCACAAGAAGATTGCAAGCTTTTGCTTCCAGTTTTGATTAACCAAAGTTAAACTTCAGATTCCTAGCCAGATTCCAAGCCAGATTCCTAGCCTGTTCCAATCTCCTCTCCTTGCTGGAGCAGAGAAGAAAGAGTGTGCAAGCCTTAAGCTTGCTGCAGCTCATTCCTGGAACAATAAACTGCATTTCACTAATACGTCCAAACACAGCCACTGTGAAGAAGAAAGAGTTTTGTGCCAATTTTCCACCCAGGCATCCATCTTTCTTTGTTGCTGCTTCCTTCTTGCTAGGTACATCGTGCAATGCCAAGACTCTGCTACTGCCACCTAGCTCCACAGAGCCATAAGTGGGAAAACCTGTTTTGTAGTTCGTGGACCTTAAAGCCAGTGGGTAGGGGAAAGGTAAAAAACAAAGGAAGAAACATTGTATACTAGGGATCAGAAGCATTTCAGCATTGGATACAGCAGAAAGAAGCGTGAATTATTTAATTTGTGGGTCTGAATTGTGCAAGTTATTTGGACATCAATCCAAAGCCTTTGTTAGCAGATGAGACTAGTAGCTGCATCAAATGCTAATCTCACACTATATTGGAAATGTCTCACTTTAGAATGAAAGTGTCACAATGAGGGCAAATTCTACCAGCATTAAAAATGAATATGAAAACGAGACAACACTTCCACTGTGACAGGCTAAAATACAACCTGCCGTATGCTTCATTCATCAAGTAATTTAGGTATTTCTCATGCCATCTACTTAAACAGTTTTCCTGCTGTGTCCCTGACATACTGATAGAGTATTTTCATTTGTCAAAATACCCATGTTCCTATAGGATCTCTGCACCTCTACTTGAAAAACAGCAACTACTACCTGGATTCAATAAAATCCTTCCTGCTGTAGAATTAAACCTGAACTGTATCTAAAAGTAATCTTATTTCTGACAGCTGGTAACTTAACTCAACTTATTGTTCATGGACAAATACCCCTAACTACTATAGCACCATTTCTTATTCTGTTCAGCAATGAGGGATAAAGTCAAAGCATGTTTCCAGCAAGGCTTTCATTGGCAACTACAAGAGCAAGCATGCCTAAATCCTCTGCAATAACATGATAGCTTGACCATGATGGAGACATGTTGCAATGCGGACATGCACTTTTAACTCCTTTTATTTTAACTAGAACCACCAACATTCTTGGGTTTTCTATGAAAAGTCAAACCTTTGAAGACCTTTGAGCAGGCATAGGCAAACCCGACCCTCCAGATGTTTTGGAACTACAACTCCTATCATCCCTGACCACTGGTCCTGTTAGCTAGGGATGATGGAAGTTGTAGTCCCAAAACATCTGGAGGGCTGAGTTTGCCTATGCCTGCCTTTGAGGCTTCTAAACCCATACAAAATTATACAGCCCTTCTACCCACGTAATCAGGATCTAATTCCTATAATACAGAATTCTAGCAAGTTAGGAGACGTCTTTTATTTGTAGAAGGTATATAAAGACTCAAAAGCTTAATCACTGGTTCAGTGACCAAGCAGGTTCCATGCCCTTGTGCAGAGAGGCTGAGAAAGAGACAAGAGAGCTCCATTTCCCTGCTCTGCAAACGCAGGCACCAAGAAACCTGGAAAATGGGTGGCCCATGTGTGCCTCCCGCATTCTCATGCAGCCCTTGCTCTGTCAAGAAATATGAGCGTGGAAGACAATGGGAGGCATGCACAGACATCTCATGTCCTGGATTGCCCTGGTGGCACTTCTATGTGTCTAGATAGGTGGGGAAAGGAAGGAACAGGCC
Source organism: Podarcis erhardii (assembly GCF_964252035.2). Lineage (NCBI taxonomy): Eukaryota > Metazoa > Chordata > Lepidosauria > Squamata > Lacertidae > Podarcis > Podarcis erhardii. The sequence goes on along the minus strand of NC_138497.1, from coordinate 97,463,674 downwards.
TCTGTTATGCCCTATGTGATCAGTGAGCTTGCAAGGATCGTGCCCATTACATCCCCCCCTCCATTTTTTAAAAAAGCCACCCACTTATTTCACCTTATAAAAATAGAAGGTTGCATTTAAGGTAGTGAACATTAAATGATATTGCTGGAGAAGCAAAAGCAGTCACTTGCAATTAAGTACAACTTATTCCTCCCTACCACAGCTATTTTAATTCTCCCTAGTCATGTGACATTGCTAAGAGTCCTAACCAGGGCAGTTCTTACAATTGTCATTAATAATAATAAAAATAATAAAATACATTACCTTTTGCATGCACATATCGGCTATTATGGACAGAGGTATTGTAAGGCTCAGAGCAAGTGTGCCTATCAGTGATGAGGTAAGAAAACAGCCCCTAAGAAAATGGTAAAATATAAAACACTTGAGTTTAAAAACTAAACAGGGGAAGTGTAGAAGCAAGTTTCATTGTTGTATACACCATGGATAAGCATAATTTGTGGACCCGTTGTGGCCTGCTAAACACATTTCTGAAAGCCAAAGCACTTGGAAAACGGATAATAATACAAAGAAACTCTAAATATAAATATTTCTAACCTTACTTAGCTGAGGAGACAAAACTGAGAACACAAACTGCACCAAAATCAGAAGACAAATAGAGAAAGACCAGCTCAATAGTTTCACACATACCCTACACCTCAAGTCTCATGGTTTTTAAATTTAACTAACAAATTCCAGGTTTTTACTTTTGAAATCATCTATTTTTCAAAAATAAATAAATATCATAATTCCCAGCTGTGGCCCAACTCCAGTAGTGTTAATACGTATAATGTATTTCCAATCCAACACTAGTCCTACAGGAAAGAAAGTCTTTCACTGGACTACCAGTTGCAGTTCACTCAATGATTACAGAATCAAGTGAGGACTCACACATCTTTACGAGTCATCATCAATTAACTAATGCATCTCACTACTATTTACCTGCATCATCTGTATTCAATACAAACCAAATCACTATAGACAGTCCACACATTTGACTTTTCATTATCAAGGGATTCATTAAGTAGTGAGAGACTAACACTGTAATTCTAAGTGTGTCTATTTGAAAGCAAGCCCTACCAAGGACAAGGAAAATGGGTATAGGTTTGCAGCCTAAGTGAACATGGATACCAAGACCTTGATCCTCCAAACTAAACTGGACATTTGCAATTTGATTCAAAGGAAACTATTTTAGGTAATCAAAAAGCCATTGCACTATTCAGCCCCTTGATACCTACTCAGGGTTGATGATCACAGAAAAATTATACAACAATGTCTACATACAACAGATAAGATTCAAAGCTGCACATGAACACAGAGCACCTACATATTTCCCTCTGACTATTTCTCCATGAAAGCTCCTCTTCTCTCCCATTACTACCACCTAGAACCTTTTCCCAACCAAGAACTGAGACTTCTTCGCAATGAGACTGGGCAGGAGAATGAGAACTGAACTGCATATGCTGCCGCCGCAGCACTGACATGTACCTGGTTTAATTCACAGTACTTTTGCAGACTCAGATGGCTTCTTAAAGAGAGAAAGAGTGCACATTTCACAGCGTTGTGCTGGAAGCTTCCCAACTGGCTGTTGGGGAACTCTGGCAATAGCCTGGGGGTCAATGGTCACTTGCTCTGGACAAGCAGAGCCCTGCCTTAATAAGCTAATATATACACTAACAGAGTGCACCTGCCTTTGCTACTCTGGTTGCATGAGTAAGAAAGAAAGAAAGGATTTAGCTCTTAAGCACAGCCTTGCATGACTTGTAAGCTGAGTCCTAAGTGGCTGCAAACAAGCCGGGATTCATACATCACCTTTAAACTCTGGTTCAAAGCTAGTGCCTAACCTTGATTTGTTTGTAAGACCTTAACCATAGTTCCCAAATTGCACATCATGGGAAGCTACATACTTGTTTGCTTTGCAACTCATGTGAAAGGGGGAGGGGAGGCAGGTAGATGCAGCTCATGGCTTATTGAGCCAGGAATTTCAGCGCTGCATTACATACATAGTCTTTCTTCCACTTAATGAAATTTAATGCTTCTTGGTGATGACAAAAGATATCTGTGTCAATAACTTTTAACACAGTATTTTGCAATAACCAGTGCCCTGTAAAAACAGTCCTAGCTCTTTCGGTAAAATGCAGCCTCGTTTGTTGACTCCTTAATAGCTACCTGATATTAATATAAAACAATGAATCAGAGCTAGGCACATACCACAGCCAGAGAAATTCAGACAGGACGGTTCCAACAAGGCCATTGATGACAATGCACATAAGGACTAATTTACTGGGAAATTCAAAGTTCTCAAATCCAGTATAATGGAGTAAAAAGAAACCTGGCCAAAGCAGCAGCAAATTAAACAAACCAACAAAACCTGCAAAAACCCAGAATAATAAAGTGTTAGCAACAAAGCCAAAATAATTAAACGTATCTCTACAGTAGTGAACTTCTCTTGAACTTCACTACTTCTCTAGTATATATGTATGTCAGACTCTTTACAGGATTCATTTGGTAGATAATCGTCACATCAAATTCACAGGATTAATTTCAAAAAAAATTAATAAGTAGAATTGCTAGGATAGTCCTCTAACCTGGAATTAGATATTTTATTTATTAAAATAGGTATACCCTCACTGCTTGATTAAAGCACATCACTAGCAGTGTGTGCTAGAACAAGAGGAGATACTTATGGGTAGGGTATCCTTTCTACTATGGGCAGAAAAGACATGCTAAGACTGTACCTGGTCTAGAGGAGCTGTATAAGCATTTCATGAAAATTCACACAATTCAATATCCTGTCTACATTTGCCCTTAAGGTTTCTTTTTTTTTTTTTTTAAATAATTTTTATTGATTTTACAACATAAACAAAAAACAAATAAACATAACACGACTTCCCCGAACCTCCCCTTCACTGCATCCATATTTTAAAATTTTTAGCAATTCTTCATCCCATTTTTATATTTAATTCTCTTTAAAAAAAAAAAATTCTATTTTATAAATTTCAATTTATAGCTGTAATTCTTTGTATCCAATCCCTTGACATCTTAACATTCCGAAATTTTACAACAATTTTTAAGATAGATTTTAAATTTTTTCCAGTCCTCCTCCACTGTCTCTTTCCTCTGGTCACGGATTCTGCCGGTCATCTCTGCCAGTCCCATAAATTCAGTCACCTTGGTCTGCCATTCTTCCAGAGTAGGTAATTCTTTAGTCTTCCAATACTTCGCCAAAAGGATTCTTGCTGCTGTTGTTGCATACATAAAAAAGGTCCTATCTTTCTTTGGTACCAATTGGCCGACCATGCCCAGAAGAAAAGCCTCCGGTTTCTTTACAAATGTCCACTTAAGGATTTTCTTAATTTCGTTATAGATCATTTCCCAGTAGGCCTTAATCTTTGGGCAGGTCCACCAAAGGTGATAAAAAGTTCCTTCACATTCATTACACTTCCAACAATTGTTATTGGGCAAATGATATATCTTTGCAAGCTTGACTGGGGTCATGTACCACCTATAGATCATTTTCATTATGTTCTCTTTCAGGGCACTGCATGCCGTAAATTTAATACCTGTGGTCCATAACTGCTCCCAGTCAGCAAACATAATATCATGCCCTTAAGGTTTCTTAAAGGAAAAGGCAGTGACAATTCTGCCCTCTTTCAGGTCCAAAAGGACCTGCGCATCAGCGGTTGCGCATCAAGTGGATGTGCCTAAAACGGTCACTGCCTGTACATTTTTACAAAACTGGATCCTAGTGAGCAAGACTTGGTAACAGAAAATAGTATAGTTTCAAGTTCTGTTCTTACCAAAAAACATTGGTATATCAAGTTTGTCTTCTCTGTCTACTTTTCGTTTTATCATGACTATGTAGATTGCATAAAGCATAGCTCCCACAAGAGACCACAAGGACCCTGTAGATTGGGGGTGGGGAGAAGAAAGCCACACAACTTGTGTTAAAATAAAAGTATTAATCGCTATACTATGGACTGAATTTCTTACAAGATGACATGCTGTTAAGATGTTTCATTTATACTCAAACAAACAAACAAACAAACCATATGAAGCAAAAAGGGAAAGCATTGCAAAACAACATAAAAGGGTGACAGCCTAATCTAATCCTGAGCAGAATGGATCTTCCTCTACTTCTGACTACAGTTCCCTATGTGGCCCCACACCATCTGTTCTAGAGCGCTCCCAAAAATAATCTAGAATAGAGAGGATGCAAGGGACTAAAGGTGGGAGAAGGAGAATTCCCATTCCATTCAGAGACATTCCCTTGGAGGACAGTGGATATCATCTAAAGCAGTGGTGGCCAAACTTGGCCCTCCAGCTGTTTTAGGACTACAGTTCCAACCATCCCTGACCACTGGTCCTGTTAGCTAGGGATGATGGGCGCTGTAGTCTCAAAATAGCTGGAGGGCCAAGTTTGGCCACCACTGATCTAAATTATTTTATAAAGAAAGTGCTTCTTCTACAACTGCAATCCGTACATGATATTACGATAAAAAAAATTATTGTATTTTCTTGTAGTTCCTGTCTCAAGAATGTACAGTAATGTCTACTCAGATATTTCAATAAACAATAATTAATTTTTTGGGGAAATGTACCTATTGTATCTCTTCCAGCAGATTTCTCAGACCCAGACAGATTCACAAGGACAACGCCTCCAATGCTATTTGAGAAATAAAGTATTATAGTTCGAGCTGAGTTTAGTAAGACATTTTGTGTGGAAATCACTTAAAAATATTGCCTATCTATAATTATGAGATAAGTATATTAATATTTTGTATTCCTTCTTTGCTATGTCACTCAGAATTATATAAACCAGGATTAACAATGCTTTGAAAAGCAAAGCATCATAATGGTTCAGATAATCAAAAACAAATATAATTTCCTTATATTTCTTGTTTATAGAAAGTATACACATATATCTGAATGTGTAGAGAAGCCCTTAGGATGAAGTATAAGCTATTTTAATATGTGAACATTTTCATAACTTAAGTACACTAGACAATCCAAATGCCCTATGGAAAAGTTAATATTAGATAATTTCACACAGTCATCTGATTTAACAAGGTTCACCTGGCCATAGTAACACAAAGCAGCTCAGGTTAGGACTCAGTGACAATTCTAATCCTGTGTTACATGTTGCAAAATGGGGCTATGAGCAATTATTGGCAGACCAACTTTCAGAACAGGAGCAACATTTGAGCAGGTATTCTGCAAACTTATTTCCCCTACAGCTGTTCAAGATCTGCTGCACCTAAAAATAGTGACAAAACCTGCACTACTAAATCCAGCTATCTAGAAGAATGTAAGAAAATTCAAGCCTGTAGGAGAGAAGAAAATTGGAGATTAAGGAGTCTATATTCTTACCTTAAAATGACAGCTAACAATTTTGAAAGGGTAAACCTATCACCACTGTTACTTGGAAACACTGCAGCTAGGATTAAGGTAAATAATCCTGTGAAAAGAAAGAATTTAAGATTTGTGGGGGGGAAACATTGAATACACAATACAAAGAAATACTGTAACCACTTTACCAGATGAAAACACACTGAAAAACATGTTGAAGAAAATTGATTGGGATCCAAAGTAAGTTAGTCTCACTTAGGCCCCACTGAAATAAATGTAGAAAAGTTAATTTCGGTGGAATCTAGCTGTTACTAACTTACATCCTATACCTTTTTAAAAGGAGGCTCTTTTGGGGGGGGGATGTTACTGGATTATTTTTATTTTTGATGTTATATATTGTGATTTTTATTGTGAACCGCCCTGAGACCTCCGGTTATACGGTGGTATATAAATTCAATGAATGAATGAATGAATGAATGTTATTAACCATGTGTACTCAGAAGTAAGTCCTACTAAATTAAATGGGGGTTAGTTCCAGGTAAGTGAGGTTAGGACTGCAGCCCTAGCTCCTTATACCCAGGAGTAAGCACCACTAAATTAAACAGAACTAACTTCTGAGTAGACATGGTTCAGACCGCAGCGGTAGTAGCCTGGGTCTAACACAATGGCAATAACCAATATTATTCTCAGAGGAGACTCTACAAAATCAACAGACTTAATTAAGTTATGTCTATTGATTTCAATAGGTCTAATACTATGGCTAATATTGAATATCACAAAATACCCCCTAAATTAATAGCACATATTTTTTTACCAAATTAAACAGAAAATGATTTTAATTTTTAAAATATAGCACCACTGCTTTTAAAATAATCTAAGGAGAGCAAATATTTATATGGTATGAGTTAAACTGAAACTATTTGAAATGTATTTTTTTTAAAGAAATCACTTTATTTCAAAGTTTTATTGAGTAAGACTTTCCCTATTAGCACAATTAATTATTTAGCCTACAGATTGCATGACTACATGAGGTGGTTTCTCTAATAAGTATTTAATCCTTTAGCTCTTACTAGGTTCATATACAATAAAGATTATGTGTTATCGGGGTCCTTTGTTCATGTTGCCTTTTCATGCTGAGCCAATACTGAGTTGCCAGCGGGTGGGGGACTGTTCAGAACATAACCAGAATCCCCTCCTACTCAGCATTTTAAAAATGATTCGTTGTTATCAAAATGTGCATCCCAGCTTTCTAGAAAACATTCAGGGCATCTTTTAAAGAATGGCAACGAAATAAATTGCTAGAGGAAATTCTGTTTACTTGATCTGGGCTTGTAGAAATACAATTTGAGCATGGGACATGGTTGGTTTTTTAACAGAAAAAGGCACTTGAAGTTCGGGGGGGAGGAGAAAGAAAGAAAAAAAAGTCAATTATCAGGTATAGTTTTGCAACCAAAAATATAGAATAATGTCCTTCTTAAAACATGCAGTGAGTTGGATCAAGCTTATTGAATTGTAGTTGCTAAAATTAAGTGTATCAACAGTCTTTTCTATAAGTTTCATTTCTTACCAGACGTTGAAGACAGAATATTAACGATGGCCACTTGGGTGTCCGAAAGCGCTTCTTGATAAGAGAAGTTTGCCAAGAACCACTAGGAGATTAAACAACATGTGTTAGTTTTAAAAAGTTAGAAGAAACTCACAAACCATTAAAAATAAACCCCAAAGGTTAATCAGATCTTTGCCTATATAGTGAGAGCATGCTTGGGAGGTAGGAGGGATTCAATTTATATTAAGAGGAAATGAAAGGTTTAGGCAGTTAGATGAAAAAATAATTCGGGTTTTTTATATACCAAGTGTGAAATCCAATGGTGTGTGCACAAGCAGGACAGACTTCCGCTCATGCAATGGGAATTCACATTTCACTCCATCCTCCTAAATCTACTCCAGAGGATCCCCAATCCTCTGGAGCAGATGGAGGGCGTGGGTGGAGGATAGGAAGCTCTGTTGCACAAGCGAAGAACTGCTCATACGATGTTGAATTTTGTCGTAATGGTTTGCAGCTGCTAAGAAAAGTAGATAAACATTCTAGAAGTAACAATGATTGTTCACATACTTTCAGACACTTAGTTGTTGCTTTGAAAACACCTTGAACATAATGGACATATAAAATGCTTGGAACTATCAAAATACCAACATATTAGTTCCAAACCTGAAAGAGAAAATTATGCTCAAAGTTCATTTGTTTCAACTGGACTTAAGTCTCATGGGACAAATTAAGCCATGATTAAATTAAGGGCTACTAACTTTATCAGGATTGGGGCCACTATGTTTCTCCGTAGTTCAAAAGAAACATTGCATACATATCACATCACATGCTATTTGTTGAAAACAATGAAAGAAATGATTGTCCCATGGCTCTCAAGATCCTCTTTGGAAACTGCTAGACATATTTCCCAACTTTACCAGATACAGTCATATGAAATAAGTTAAGTAACAACAAATCAAGTCTGCAAATATACATCCTAATTCTAAATAATATATATAAATACTAAAATCAACTAAATGTACATATAAATGTCTAATACACTTCGAAACTAAATGCAACACTGCTTTAGATCCAAAAGGTCACAGGAGTCTGTCCCACCTATCTATAATGCTAATAATTTTTAACACTGCTGTGCTAGTGGTGAAATGGAAAATACTTCAATGTCTCTTTTATCTTTAAATTCAAAACCATCAACTAGAATGTAAGATGCAGTAGATTTTTATTTTATTTCAAAATGTGGCTAGAGATAAATTATTATAGCTGGAACTTTAATCTGCCAGATTGGTGGTGGCCAATTTTAATCAGTGTTGGTAAATGGAACTGAAAGTGAAAATCACATTTTTTGAAGCTCTTTTCATTCGGGTGAATTATTGCAACAGAGAATGAAAACGTTAAAGATAGCCTTTACTTTTAATGATGAATGACAACTTCTGCTTATTAAATTGTAAACTCTCTCACCTGCAATAAGTCACCTGTGGTGAAGTCTTTTGTAAACAACCACAATTAAAGTCAATCAGTTATATGCAATTAATTAATGAGCAGACAGCCCCCAAAGATCATCCCTTTCTCTAAATGGCATGAACAAAATATAATGACTAGCTCAACACCCAAAATGATCCATTCTATTTTTAGTCAAGCCTTCAAAAAGAAAAATATAAATAATAGGGCAAAAAGAATACAAAATAACCAACTTCCCAATAATATATATTTAGAAACAATACTTAATAAAGAATAGGTGACATACCACAAAGCAAAAGAAAAAGCTGATTTTGGCTACTTGAGATGCGGTAAGCTTCCCTACAGCTTTTAATATTGAATCCTGTTCCTTAACTGTTGGATAAGACATACGAGACAGCTTTGCTTCCAATGCATGGCTTGATGGGAGTTGTCGAATCTCCATAACATTACTGAACCTTACACGAGGCTTTTTGGGAGCTTTAGGGGGAAAAGAGTGGTGCAGGTCATTATTATACGTAGCAGACTGGAACAAAAATAATAATCCTCAAGATAAGGCCAAGACTCCCAAATTGCAATTCAGAGTATGAACCCATGTTTAACTACTTGCACAGTTAGTTTTATGAGAGCAAAATGGTTTGTGTGTGTCAGGAACATGGACTATCCATTTGGCGCAAAAGAAGAGATGTAATTGAAAATTGTGGCTTTAAGAGTTTCTATCGCCATTAAACATATTCACTGTATTTAAGGAACGGGCCAGGCTTCCTCACTTTGGGTGCAGCTACTTCTCTTTTATGGAAGATGCCTTCCATAAACATGTTTTCAGAAGAAGGGCAAAGTTAAGTATTTAATATTACAACTTTGTCTTTAAGCTAGTTTAAGTATGGCTAGTACACCATCTTGTGGTAAAACCAACCAAAGGCTTAGAACAGCCATTAGTTACAAAATCCTGTTAGTCTATTTCTAGGCCCATGTACTTGTTTCTTAGAGAAACTGATCTACAGCAAAGATGATTTCCCAGGCTTCAACTGAACTGTGTAGTTCAACTTTCATTCATCACATACAGATCAATGCATGTAAAAGGAACCAACATAATCTCAGGACTAAATCCACATTGCAATACATACACTAGGGGGCACATATAGAATCTATATTAGAACACACTATTGTATTTTGAGGCTGCAGTAATGCCTCTGGCAGCAATTGGCTAAACCTGTCATGTCGTAGGATGTTCACATTACAATGGTTTGGCCACCTTGTAATAAATACAAGATCAAATTGTGCAACAAAGAGAAAGAGGCCCACCTTGCACATGATGGCCAATCATTGTGTGATGTCCAAGTGGGGGATTTGTTTTGCTCAAGCAAGCTATGGATGTTAACCAAGAGCAAACTTTGATTTGAGTGAAACAAACCACAACCACCAGTTCAGACATAGCGCTAAATCGGGGATAAATGTGGTATGTTTCTGCCATTAGCTAGAGGGGAGAAGTGAAGTGGAAGCCTTCTGTGGGTTTATGAAAAGCTATTAACTATGGCTTACCATAACATGCAGCCAATTTGTGCTAACATGCAAAAATAGCAAGCTGTATTTACTAAGTTTCAGTTTCCCAAAATTATAATGTGCTATATTTTTTCAAAATTCCACTGAATTTTGAAAATTCCACTGAATTTGTGAAATCACACACACACAAAATAAGCTTGGGATATGCTCCCTTCTCCAATGCAGTGTTCGTCAATTGTTCATTTTAGCATTTGCCTTCTGCATGAAGTCCAAAAATTGATTTAATTTTTTAAAATATCGGAAAATTGACAATTACAAGTAAAAAAGCATCTTAACAGATTATCTCTATTTTACTACTGAGCATCTTTACCTGTTACCATATTTAGAAAATACTGTACTTCAGGCCATGTGGGCACACAGGTTTTTAGGTAACACAGGAAACATTGCTTTCATACTTTCAACATGACATAAATATTTATAAGTTGATACAGAAAACTATATTTTGACATTTTGAAGCATTTACTTACTTTTTTCAGTGTCACTGTTAGTGTTGCTACATTTTTCACTTGGCAAGTCATGAAACTTTACAGGAACGTATAATGGTTCACTCTGAAATGCAACATAATGAGTTCCAAGTTATCATAAGTTATAAAAAACACACACCCAAATAATAACAAAAAAAAAACCAAAAATAAAATTTACTAACAGTGCAATCCTATGTATGTTTACTGAGTACATGAGGACATAAACTGATTTAATGTATACTACAATATACAAATACAAAACAATGTACAAAACAGCTGGACCAACTGCAAGGTAAATGTGCACAAGTTGCTAACTTGCGATAAAACTGTTAACCAAAAAGAGCAAGAAGGAACATATGATGATAAGAAAATGAGCTGCATTTCACCATTTAAGGTAAATAAAACATCCTATTGTGTATCCCTCCTTCTTTAAATGAAATATGTGGGAGAATTCAAATACGTGTTCTGATATTTCCAGTAGCAGAGTACCACATTCCCTTGGATTGATGGATTAATGGCTTTAACTCTAATTGGTGGTTTGTTTTTTTAGGTACCGTATTTTTCGTCCCATAGGACGCTCCGTCCCATAGGACACACCTAATTTTTTGGGGGGGAATTTCCCCCCTTTATTTCCCCCCCAAAACCAGGTCGGGGAACAGCGGGATGAAGGCGCTACGCCTCCTCGCTGTCCCCCGAGCTTGTGGGGCTGGCCGATGTCTGCCCGGCGCGCGGGGCGCTCTGCTTCAGGGCATCCTGCGTGCCGGGCGGCAGGCTGCTATCCGCAGCGTGGGGAGCCCTGCGGGAACTCCCACAGGGCTCCCCACGCTGCGGATGTCTGCCCGGCGCATGTATTTCAACTTTGCCTTTTTCTGCTCCTTATTGATTGTTGCTAATGAGTTTCCAGGGAAGGACAGATAATATGCTTAACTACGTGTTTTGAAGATGGCCTTATAGATTCTACTGTTTTGGATATTCAGCCACAACTTAATGAGAGAGTGCCTATACAATATAGGCTACAGTTGCAGACAAATTAAGATAATGCAACATGGCCATAGAAATCTTCCACCTGGGCACTTCACTGCTTTTTATACCTGCCGCAGATTCTTCATATTGAAAAAATAAGGCTGTGTGTGTATATCTTTATCTTGCATTACATGATGGCATTTTAGGCAAACAATGTTTAACTATAACTGAGTGACTGAAGTGCTTGAACCACATGTATTTAATAATTCCACGGGCCAAGCATAACATTCCCTAGTAAATAAGATTCATTTTTGCTCACATGCCATATACGTTTACTTTCCCTAATCCGGTTCCTATTTAAAATGGCATTATTCAGAGCTCTGTGTTTATTTTCAGCACTAATTAAAAACAGACAAGACATGAATAGCTATTACCACACAGTAGTAGATGGTAGGGAGGGGCAGCAGGACCTATCTGACCTCCTGGGAGGTAGGTCACCGCTGCTTCCTGGGAAGGAGAGTGGGAGGGACAAGACAGTGGGGAGGTTGGTGCTGTGCAAATGGATCTACAGAGAGGTCAGGTAAGAACCCCACTGTCCCACCCTGCTGTCTGCTACTGTTGCCACACAGAACATTACAATCACTTAAATGAGAGAGAACTTACCAAAGAACTATTTACAGTATTGTCAGTTGTACAGGCTGCAAAATAGCCTTCAGCATCTGCAAACTAAACATTTAAAATGCAGCTGAGACATTACAATGAATGTGTAGAGTAAAAACAACACATTCCACACTGAAGTTAAAAAAAAGAAAGGTGAAGGACCCCTGGACGGTTAAGTCCAGTCAAAGGAGACTATGGGGTTGTGGCGCTCATCCTGCTTCCAGGCTGAGGAAGCCGGCGTTTGTCCGCAGACAGCTTTCCGGGTCAGGTGGCCAGCAGGACTAAACTACTTCTGGTGCAACGGGACACCGTGATGGAAGCCAGAGCTCATGAAAACGTTGTTTACCTTCCTGCCGTAGCAATACCTATTTATCTACTTGCACTGGCGTGCTAGGTTTGGCAGGAGCTGGGACAGAGCAACAGGAGCTCACACTGATGACACTGTCGTCAATAACTTTAGGTGAGATGGGACTCAGGAAGACTAGCCCACTGGTGAAGAAAAAACAGAGCCATCTCCATTCTTGCCCCTTGGCTTGCTGCTAGGCTAGTTTCAAGCTGCTGCAGCTTCAAAGCCAAGTCTATTCTGGCATGAAGCCTATTCCAAGAAAGGGCCAGAGAAACACGTTAGTTCTACAAAACCAGTGTGAGAGGGTTCTCTTGATTAAACGGACTGCCAACCACCAGCTGTATGATTTCCCCAGATAGCCTATTTTCTGGAATATGCTTAATACCAGCCAAACTTATGGTCAGTCGAAAACAAATAAAAAAAAACATCATTTGATTATCCAGGAATTAGTTGGCAGCCTGAATTAACTTTAGTCCAGCAACTATACAAAATAACTAGTTTTATAAAACATTAAAGTTTCCTGTTTGAACAGTTCCTCTTCAAACAACTTAAGAGCTAACCATAAGTAGTCAAACTTTCACAAGATCACTCTGCAATCTCAGACCTTATAAGTAATATTTGGGAACCACAAGCCAGAACTGAGGAAGAGGGCTTTTGAAGTCCTTGTTTACCTAAAACTTTCACACTGTACCCTTTACTATTCTGTGCATCAGCCCTCAAAGTGGAGAGGAATAGAAAAACAACACAGCATCTATCATTTTTCTGTGCTCCCAGCTTTCCTGTCCAATCCAAAATGTTAAAAACAGACCAGAGGAGGAAGGTGATTTCCCCATCTTCAAAACCTTCCCCATCTTCAAAAGCTTATGGTTAGCAGAGAGCTTAAGAATGAGTCCTGCTTTGGACAACATGCTATATCAAACCATTAGCTCAGAGTGGCAGTAAAAGGGAACAGGGAGGAGGGCATAATCTCTGCTCTGGAAGCTGGCATGCTTGTGTGGTCATGATAAGCCATAGTTTGGGTTACTGTGTGTTGTGCAAACCCGGTCAATGTGTGGGATCCCAACTATTCCATCAGAGATCAAAGGATTTGCAGTGTTATTTGTATGGGTTTCCACATTCATGTGCTGTGTTGTTCTCTGTTCATCAAGAAAGCACTCTTCAGCCAAGGTAGAAATGCTTCCAGCTCACTATTAGAGTCTAAGGGTGATGAATTGGCTATGTCTTGTTGAGAAACATGGATTAGCTAACCAATTCCCAGCTTTTTAAATACAATTTGGAAAGCATGAAAAATGGGTGTGATAAAGAATTCATTCACGACCACCACTGCCACTGTCTTTTATCAAAAGAGAAAACTCTGCTGAATCTTTGTAGACCAGTTCAAGAGAAATAAATCTCAAAAAACCCCAAAAACATTTACTGACATCTTTTTAAATAGGTTAATAAAAACATTTCAAAACTGGCAGAACATAGCAAAAAATATAAGCCACTGATTCTAGGCTTATCCAAATACTGATTCTAGGCACATCTTAAATTTTATATCATTTATTCCATTTCAATTCCACTAGGAAGCATTACTGATGCAATTACTGCTTCTGTTTATGCAATGATTCACTTTGAAATGTTAGACTAATGAAAGCATTATTTTGCTCACTGAACATCTGGGGGTTTAGCTTATGCTAGTTTATGCAGGATTCCCTCTCCAACATAAGCTTTGATTTTGTGTAATTTACAGAAGCCAACGTGATGGCAAAATTATTAAATGGAAAAATAGACACTTACAAAAGCTGCATGTTTGCCGCGAAGGCCACGTGTGCACTGCTGCCTCCAAGGTTTCCAAACAATAAATCCCAAGAGGTAAAGAACAAACATGGATGTTTTTGCAAATGTACTGAAGAACGGCTTATTGTACACAGTGAAAACATACTGCAAAGGGAAGGAAAGAAAGATGGTTAAATGAAAGGCATGTCATATGACCAGAATAGTCTTACTGATCAACTCTTTGGTACTATTTCAAATTTCTTGACCGCCACAGACCCTGGGAGGGCTACCATATGGTCCTCTGGATGTTGCTGGACTAGTTCCCATCCACCATGAACATTAGCCATGCTGGCTGTGGATGATTGAAGTGGAGTCCAACAACATCTGGAGGTCCCTGCAGTGGACGGACATACAAAGAGCAGAGGTGTAGTTCAAGCAAGAAAAAGCTACATATCCTGGAAAAGGAAGAGAAGAGATGCAGTGTTCCTGGGTGTGTATCTCAGGATTGCCCACTACACCACCAGCCAAGAGAGCTAACATGGCAGTACAGTATGGTGTTCTGGTATGAGGCTTCTGGCCCCCTGCAACTTTTACCTGCTGTGGGTTAGATTCAAGGACAGACCTGAGAAGATGGCATTCCAATGGCTACCTATGTTAGATAGAAAGCAGAAGTAGTCTAAAAAGCTGAGGTGGAACCTTCTGCAGGGCAGCTGATGTCAAGAGCATCAACTCCTGGGAAGGGAGGAAGTACAGAGGGACATGATAAGAGGAGTGGGTTGTGCGGCGCAGGAATGGCAGCTTGCAACCTACCTGACTACATCAGAAGCTAAATGAGAGACAAACTTTGCAATACTATCCTGCTCCCAAAATCTGAAATACAGATTTATACAGAAAAGCTACAAAACGTTTGTAGTTGTTCCCCACACCTAGGGAGGGAAGACCACAGTCCCTTGAAAACAGGAGGAACTCACAAGCTGCTTGGAGGTCAACTACTCTGGCTAAAAAAATCATTTAAAATATTTACAAACACACTCCATCAGAGCTCAAAATGCTCCCAAAGTAACTTAAGAAAAATCAGCAGTAAAACACGCTCCTACCCTTAGGCTTACAATTTGAAAGTCAGGACACAAAGGGGATATGGGAGGCACCAAAATGAGGATGGAAACAGTTCAGGTAGCCTAATGAACAGCTAAGTAGGCTAAAAGGCAGCTAGTCGCTCAGTAGGTGTGATGGAATCGCCTCTTTCCCTCCACTCTGCAGCTGATGAAGATAACAAATTTATACTGGTCTATTCAGAAGTAAACCTCACAGGATTGATGGGGTTTTAACTACATATGTAGGTTTCCTCCTATATACGTGGGAATTGAAAGTAACTCCTTTCCGACTCAGCACAACCCTACCAATGTGTTCTGCTGTCAGCGGCTGATGAAACTAAAATCAGTTTTCACCTACGGGCAGCCATTCCATCAGGCTGCAGAGAAAAGGGAGAGAAGCCTGCCGATGCGCTCTTCAAACCACACAATCGGGGAGGGAAGCAAAGCAAAGCAAACACACCAGTTTTATTTTCATCAAATGATTAACATCCCTTCCAATTGTTCTGAAACTACATAGACACAGAGACCAACCATTTTTAAAAGCCAGTGAAAATAAGGATCCAACAAAGCATGAAGGAAAGAACTCTGATGGAAAGAAAAATTGGCCTGTAGCGGGCTACATAAAATGAAGACAGGAAGCAAACATGGCCCCTGAGTCACAGGCTGCCCACCCTGGTTTTAGGGAATTGACTCTCTGACTTAGACAATTCTGGGCTTAAACTACCACACACAGCTCAGTGGGGGACCCTGAGCCTCTCACTTCTCTCTCAACCTAAACTATATCGTAAGGTGGGTGTGAAGATAAAAATGAGATAATCCCATGTATGCTGCCCTGGTCTGCTAGAGGAGAATCGATTTTCACTTTATTATAACGGATATAGACATCCTAAGAATGATCCCATAAACTTTGCTAAGCCCACCTTCAGAGATTTAGCATATAGAGAGAACTGCTACCCTAAGGCAGTGATTTCTGTATCCAATCAAAAGGATCTATGAATGTCTTCATCTCTACACTGTCACCTATTCAAACATTTTCATTCAACTTCATATTATTATAGGAATCCCTGAAAGCTACAATTCTTCTCCCAGTTTAGGAATTCCTGCACGAAAAATTGGGGCCCCAGCATATCTATGGAAGACTGTGTTTTGTTAAGTGTTTGCTGTTTAAAAGTCATACTTCTAGGGGATTTGGAATTATGAAACAGAACTGGCAAGATTAATTGAATTTAATTATAATTCGTGACAGCATAAATGCTGGGAAAGGCTTCAGGCAGGACCAGAAATGTAGCTAGTCAGGTATGAAAAGCTGCTCACCAAGAACCAGTCAACCTGCTTCTAGCAGCAAGTACTAAGATCACTGTACAAAGTTAATGGAGTGAGTGTTAATTGCTCTCCCTTGAGCATGCTGTGCTACTACATTAAGGTGAATACACTCTGACATCACAAAGGGTTTGTCCACACTTATCTTTTGCCCTGCGCTTTCTAGCCACAAGCCTGCACTTTCCCGGTTCGTGTCCGAAAGTTTTATCTTTTTGTCCTGCCACTTTCCCCAGGAATAGCAGATCTTTACCGCTGAATTGGAGCAAACAGCAATTTGAGTTTTCCACAGATTGCTGTTTGCTCTGATTCAGCAGTAGAGAGCAGGTTTTCACAAGTAAAACAGCCTGGAGCTGTGCCTAGAAATGCAGAGCAAAGGTAAAGAGGGATGGATGAGCCCCAAGACACACTTACCGAAGTGAGTTCAGAAGAAGCAACCCATATCACATCAACCAGGAGAAGAATGACAATTCCAAGAGCCATGCGCCTACGCTGACTGGGAGAACTGCTCTGTGGGTTCATCCGGTTCATGATAAAAATCCACACCATTTGTAATCTATGGCAGCAACAAATAAATAAATAGATAGTTTTTAAAACTATGTGGGAACAGGCTTTGTGCTCCAGATCTGGATGGGACACAAACTCAAATAATAAGACACAGCTAAAATGTCAACTAATAACCAATCCACAGGAACGAAACAGGAAGCAGTTTATTACAACTGGCCTATTACTCTTTCAACTAGTGTTTCTGTTAAAAACGTGGTCAATCCATGGGAATGTTGTTTTGCCACTGGTGTTGGGCCCTGGTCCCAGAGTGTTTTAAAAAAAACACAATAAAAAGGAAAGATTCAGGCACCACTCCCTATCAGCTGATTTCAGTTTTCACTTTTGATGGTGTGGGGCACGTGGGAGAAAGACACAGGCAGGTAAGCATGGGAGCAGGTGTTTCTTTAGCAGAAAAAGAGAGGGCTACTTGTGCCCTTGTAAGTATACTAGGATTACAGCCAATAGCAAAACAATGGACTCACTAATGGAAGTGGCCTTTTGAAGTCACATTTATAAACTATACAGTTACAATACACTGGGCTGGCTTTGTTCTTGGCTGCAGCTCCTGTTTAGCAAGGAAACGGCTTAACCACAATCACTGGTTTGGACATGCTAAGTCATACCTTGACCTAGCTCAGAACAATGAGAGAATAAAAAAGAGCAGGCAGGGACAAAATGACTACAAACCATAATCTGGCTTACTGTGTCATGTGAATGAGGTCACAAAGTGGGATTTGTCAGCTAGCTGACAAAATAAGCATTTAAATAATAAATCTGCTAGTTGTAATTCCTAGCCCCCTCAAAAAAACAACCACCATTGGAGCCAGCATCTATGTTTGTGTCACAACTATCTTGGGTTTCGTTTGACAGAAGAAATTGAATTAATCCGTGTTTGCTTTATTATACAGTCAAACCTCGTTCTGCGTCCGCCTCCACTTGTGTCCGCTTCAGCGAACTTCCGTGGCAAACCCAGAAGTACCGGAACGGGCTACTTCCGGGTTCGCCACTTGCGCATGCGCAGATGCGGCACTTCGACGTGCGTCATTTTCGGCTTGCGGACAGGTCTCCGGAACGGATCTTGTCCGCAAAACAAGGTTTGACTGCATTGATAACAATGTGTTTGGATAAGGATGCAAAGTATCACCAGCTATACACGGGACAATTTCCATACCTGCTCAGTAACCTTTTAAAGTTAAAATAATAGCTGGACTCTGACAAGTTTCATGGCATCATGTTAAGGTGAAGGCTGCCTCCTGAAAAAAAACAGAGAAATAAAGGGTGTCAAGGGCTATAAAGAGACTACGCTTTCCTAACTTTGCCACCAGGCTTTATGTTTGCCATTTGAGCTTATGCACACACCTGTTCCACAATCAAAGTATTCCCCACATCCTTCACTTAAGAAAGTCAGCAGTGTGTGTAGAAGGCTGGCTCTGTGTAAAACAAGCATGAAAGTCAAAACAAAACAAAGCATACCCAACGCAAATAACCTCAATCATAATACAGCAGCTGCAGCTCAGTAAAGGGCAGCAGAAATGAAGCATAGATGGACTGTAAATTCCTGGTTCAGGCAGAAATGGAGAGCAGAAGCCTTTTAACAACAATGACATCAGAGTGCAATATGTCAAGCCCACAAACCATGCTGGACAGAGACAGCAAGACAGAGCGCTATCAGAAATAATACTTTAAAGATTTTTACAGATGTTTGCCAAGATAGACACAGCTTTTTTAAAAAAAATAATTATGAGATAAATATAACCACAACATAGGAGAACCTCAAAATAATCTTCCAATAATGAATAAAATATACCTTGTGTGAAACATAGCGTAGTGTAGTAATGTACCTATATAAAAACTGAATCAAAGGACTAAAGGAAACTATAAAACTGAGTTTCAGGTCTCATCATTTTGGAGGTGTGGGAGCCACAGGTTTTAATGCACGTTTTTCCTTTTTTTAATATAGACAGCTATTGCATGGTGAAAACACATTCTTAAAAACAGTCATGGCATGATAATATATTTCTCACCTCTTGAACTGACAGACATATCTCAAGGATCATATTTTTTTATCTATGGGTTTGTGATGTTTCTGGAAAAAAACCAAAAGAAAAACCAATCCTTAGCAACTGTGCTGCTTAGTAATGCTTTATAAGATGTTGACCTGTTACAGTGATGCCCCGCAAGACGAATGCCTCGCAAGACGAAAAACTCGCTAGACGAAAGAGTTTTCCGTCTTTTGAGGTGCTTCGCAAGACGAATTTCCCTATGGGCTTGCTTCGCAAGACGAAACGTCTTGCGAGTTCTTGCGAGTTTTTTTCCTCCCCCCCCTTTTTCTAAGCCGCTAAGCCTCTAATAGCCGCTAAGCCGCTAATAGCCACTAAGCCGCTAATAGCGCTAACCTGCTAAGCCGCTAATAGCCGTGCTTCGCAAGATGAAAAAACTGCAAGACGAAGAGACTCGCGGAACGAATTAATTTCGTCTTGCGAGGCACCACTGTAAATGTTTCACCCCTTTCATTACAGGATTATCCAGGATGTATTAATATACAGTATGTAATGTATGGCAGAATACTGAACACACTTGAGCTTGCAAGTATCTTTTGCTCACCGCTGAAATAAAAAATGACTTCAACCAGAGTCCTATGACATGCGACTTTATTTCCATATCTTTCTTTCCTTTTGCTGCACTAATAGATTCATTGCGTTATAATAAAACTCTGTTCAAAGAAATTCATATTTACCATTTATAAAGGAAAATAATAATAAAACACAGCAAATTAGTAACCATTTGTTATGAATCATGCCAATTTTTGTAAATTAACACTCATAAAAACGTTCTGGTAACATGTCTGAGCACATCTAAATGCATAGGTTTTTAACTCCATTCTGTACGTTCACTTTCAACAAATTTGAATCAATATCTTAACATCTATTCTTAATTTAATGAAACATGAAATATTGATAAAGTTGGTCAACAACCTTGAAAAGCTGACTCATTTTTGCCAGTAATCCTTGTTCATGATGCCTTGGTGACCTCACAAAGGGATAATGTACACAATCACGGCACCACCATAGCAACTGGTTGAACAATTCTGCAGCCTTCTATACTTGCAAGACTTAAAGAAACCATTGCTACTGAAAAGTGACGAGGTAGTTAACTACATATTGGTCCATAAGGATTTACTGGTTCCACCTATAGTCCACTGACAGATCAACAATAAAGAAGGCACTATTTTGTCTTTTAAGGACCAAGGTAAATAAATTCATTCTATGCAAAGATATGAATTTGAAATATCTTTCAAATATTTCATATTATATGAACCTAACAGCATAATTCTATACTGTCTACTCGGAACTGAGTTCAGTGGTGCTTACTACCAGGAAAGCAAGTAGAGGATTGCAGTCTAAGTGTTCAGCCAGTAGGGATATTTTTCATCACCAATTCTGAGTGTCTGACTTGTAAACTGGCAGTGTAAACTGCATCTATAAACTATCTTTCTAATTAAGAGAGATACAGATGGAGGGTTTCATAGCAGCAACATTGAAATGTTATTATAACGATTTAAAAGGAATTGTTCTCTTTCCCAAAGCCTCAAGCTTCAGTGCTCAAACCATGCTATATCTGCCCAAATTACATTAAAGAAAGTGGTGTGCTGAATATTAAAAATGTAACGTGCTCAGACAATATGAACTGATTTTGTAAATCTCTATTGTTTCATTCTTACCTGGATATGTTACTGTCGTGGCATCAAAGTGTTCTCTGTAACACTACTGGTATAACTAGTTGTCAAATGTCTAAATAAGTAAGAAGACTTGGCATTAGTTCTGAAGTTCTCAGCATTCAAATTAACGTCAATCACATTTTAGTCTCTCTTTTTTAACCATTATACAACCATGCTTTTACAATTATGATACCTACTTTGTGGTTAAATAAAATCCATTCTTTATGTATCTTAAATCACCACACATTTGCATACACACATGATCATGAATCACTACTAGGAAAAAGGCATGCCAAGTTTGACCTGCAAAAAGAGAGTTCTTGCCGATCTCACTGCCCACCTTCCAATCTAGCATTCAAGCCAATGCTTCAGGTGGCACATGCCCATCTACCGGTTTCTTCAAACCAAATATAACCCCCAAACCCCAAGTAGAAGGAAAGGAACCGCTGTCAAACCAGGAGGTTCACTTTTCTTCCTCATCAACGTGGCACTTGGGTATTACTTTTATTGCTTTGCTTGCTTATTAAGTGAAGGAGCTAAGGAACCCATTGCTCTCATCTCTTGCAACCCTGCATCTACTTTTAGAAGGTTAAAGATGTTCAAGATCCCAGTAGTGTCGCTAATGGCAGTGACTTAGATGCTAAGTGTGAGCAGGTTCTGCAACTACGGTCATACTGTTCTACTGCAACAGCATATTTTTCCCAGAGCTATGAGTGAGAGCATAACAAAAAGGAAAACAAACAATTGGCTATCATTGTGGTGGGGACTAAACTTGTTTTGCTCTTCTGAACACTCTAGCCAGTAAGGAATCAAGCCTCCTATATCTGCATAGCCCCATATTCAGCTCTGGATACTGAGTATGGTAGCATGTTAGGAAATGGCTCATCCATAAATAAACATCCAGTTTTCTTTGAATGGGAAATAATACCATATACACTTTGAACTAGAGAGGAATTCTAAATTTTGTTTAATTCAGTATCAAAATTACTAGAGTTTGATGGTAATTTTTTCAGATTGGAAATGTTTACTAACTAGGACACTGCCACTAAGAGCCACTTCCAAATGCTGTACTGAAATAAACTTTGCCCCTGTGTTTGCCTAAATCACATGTACTTCAGACCCATCAATAACAAATAAAACGTGTTACTCCAATAAAGAAAAGCTGATGCCTGCCAAGGAAACAGACAGCTGCAAGTCAATGTTGATATTCAACAACTGTTTATACTTTTAAGATATAAAGCACCTATATGCATAAAAATATTATACAAAAACCACCTCCTGAAACCATACACCTGATTCAGCACACAGGATAATGTGCAGCTTCTTTCCAACATGGAGTCATGTACATCCCATATTCCATTATATCCCTATTTACATATTCACAAGAAAGTACCGGTAAGTAAGCTTAAATTAGGAGAGGGACAGAGGCATACATATTAAGATTCACCCTCAACATCTGCTTGCACCAGATCCATTTCAGACCTTCACACATGAAGGAGGAAAGGCTATAAGCCCAACTGTGGTCCATTCTACTATAAGATAGTTGCTTACGTTCATATATTCCATCTGGGTGTCTATATATTGGCATACATATTCTGTGCAAGTTAAGCCAGGTTCTTCTTATTGCTGACACAGCACTGCCAAGTTATATGATGATATATGCATTTACTGAGTAACAAATATAGCCATGCCGGCCCATAAGACAAACAACTGCAGAATCCAAAGTTGGGCAATACTTTTACTAGGACCAAACAAAACGTCACAAAACAATGATCAAAATTTTGGGGCATTTTGGTACTGTGCCACTGTAGGTTTTGAAGTAGATTTACTGAGTTACAGAGGCATAAAAAACAGACCCCTGCCTCTAAATAACTTTGGAAGTTGTCTCACACCTGAAAGTGGTGCTACAGAATTTCAGAGGGGGGGGGGTTCTTTCCCAGCCCTACTTGGAAGGGGGGGGAGAGAATGAACCTGCAAAGCAGATGCTCTACCACATGTGCTACATACAACTCCTCCCCAAACAAAAATTAGGGGGGAAACAGCACAACACAAGAACAGCCCTGCTGGTTCAGCCAGAAGGCCAGACTAGCCCAGCACCCTGTTCCTGCCCACCAGCCAACCTTTGGGAAAAGCTGACAAACAAGACAGGAAGGCAATACTTGGGTGATGGTGCTTCCCAGGTGCTGTGTCATTCAGAAGCATATTATCTCTGAACTTGGGAATGTGTCCAAGTAGAAGCCACAATGACCAACAGTCCGCGACAGGTCAGTCCTTAGCCGACCTGTGTAACCTCATTTTCAAAACACCTAAAACTAGAGGCAGTCCAGTGGCAGGGAATTCCACAGATTTCACTACAGGGAAGGAGAGGAAAGAGCTGGGGGTGGGGTGGGGGATCCTACCTCTTCCTTCACTAGATGAAAAGAGAGAGAGAAATTGGGACAGGGGAAAGCAGGATTTTTCACTTCAGAGAAAGGAGAGGGCATTTAACCCACCGACAGAGAGGAGAGGAGGGTGGGGGTCGGGAAGCTGAGCCGGGGGAGAAATAGCGTCGCTCCTCCCGCCCACGCAGGCTCCGCGGCCAAGAAGGAAGTACAGCAGGAGGATTTTTAAACACACACACACAAACATACAGACGCCAACCCCGGTTGCTCCCTGATCCCCTGGAAGTGAGTGGGTGCGGCGGGACAGCAGCAGATTGCCCTCGCCCCCGACCACACACGCAGAGGACCGGGTGTGCGTGTGCAGCCCCTTTTGCAACGCTACTTCAAGGGAGAAATAAAGGTGCACCTGGGCACAGCTCAGGACGGGTCGGCTTCCCTTCTGCCCACCGGGAAGCCGCCGCACCGAAAAGGGAGAGACGGCTAGCTGGTGGGGCGCTTTGACAGGGAGCTGCTGGGAGAGGCGCCAGCGTCCCCGTCGAAGCCGTTCCCACCCGCCTCTTCGGGGCTCCCCTCTCGCGCTCCTGCCATGCCCAGCCCGGCCCGGCCGGAGAAGCCCAAGTTTTGCGGGAGGAGGAAGGGAGGGAGGGTGGGAGGGAGTACCTGTGTGCCGGACCCTCGCGCGACCGCAGCCCTTCTCCGCCAAAGATGGTGGCAAGCGCCGCCTGCTCCGCTCCCACAGCTGACTCGGCTCAAGAGCCCGCTCGCCTGGGCCGGAGTGAGTCGACCGCCGAAAGGAGACACCCCTTCATCGATGCGCTCGGGGTTCCGCTCGCCGGCCTAAACCCTTTGCTGCCGCCTCTCTCTCTCTCTCTCTCTCTCTCTCTCTATCTCGCGCTCGCTCGCTCGCTCGCTTCCTCCCTCCTTTCCCCCGACCCATCTGCATCACGCCCGCGGAGAGTAATAATAGGACAGTAGTATTAAGAGAGCTTGAGGAAGGCGGGTGGGAAATGGGAGAGGGCTGCAGAGAGAAGAAAAGGGGGAGGGGGGGAAGTAGCAAAGGAAATGTGGTTTTTGCCTTTGGAGCAAATTCTAAACTTAACTGCAGGGATTATGATTGACTTTGATGGGAGGTGGGGTGAGTTTAAGGCTGCAGCTTTAAGGAGGCAGATCTCCCTAAATTTAGTAAGTGGCGCTATGATATAGCTAATATTTGTATGGAGTGTTAGGGGAGGGTGGTACCTCTGGTGACACGTCCTGGGGACACTTCCTGCTCCTTCTGGGGTAGTTTGCCCATCTTTGGTTCCCACCCTACACTCAGCTCTCACCCTCGGCTCCCAGTTATAGGTAGGAAGCCGTGTTGGTCTGCTGTAGTCGAAACAAAATAATATAAATAAAAAAGTGTGCATGCACATGAAAGCTCATACCAATAACTAATTTAGTTGGTCTCTAAGGTGCTACCGGAAGGAATTATTTTATTTCATTTTGTTTATTTTGGTTTTTTTCGACCTCGGCTCCCAGAAGTTGTCAGCATGTGACAGTGGCCACATCCCATGAACAGCTTTGCTTGGCCTTCTGAACCAGGTGAGGGTAGCTGAGGGGTTTCAAACCCTCTGTGAGTTGGGAGACTTCCCCTGCATGTAAAGACAGGCTCTGGCAGATTGAGCGGATGAGACCAATAGTGGGTCCAAACGTCAAGAAAGTGGTTTCTGCATGTGCTGTAGAGGGAAGTGAGGGGCAGATGGGAGCCCCATGTCAGAGAATGGAAACTCTGATCCTAAACCTCTGCTGCCTTGCGGCTGTACTCATTAATGAGAAAGGCTTTGGGAGTAACCCCAGGGAAAAATACGTATCCACTGCCTTGTGGGACATCTTTGGGAGAAGAAAAGGCTAAGGAGTAAACCGTACAGAAATCCAGAGTGGAGTCTCTAAGATAGTTGGATGGTGCCTTGTATACCTCCTTCCGGCAACTCCTGCAGCCCAGCTGATGCCAAATGTAATGCTGCTTTGGACTACATCAGCAAGACCGAGAGTGGGGTCTTGTTGTCTGGACAGCCCAGGATCTCCATAGCACCACTGCTTAAGCTTGTGCTCTGAGGAGGTAACCTCCATGCTGCTAACACAGCGGTTTGACGTCACCCCAGGAGGAGCACTCCATTGTCTCTTGAAACAGCCAGATGCCAACAACATCATTTTGCTTAATAAGGAAGATGTGACATAGTGTAAAATGACAGGTTATACTGGTTTTCCTGTTTGGGAGATCAGCTGATAGAGGTGTCATTAAGAAACAAAGAGAGCAGAGTATTGGGCCATAAAGAAAGATTAATAATGCAAATATTGCCCTTCCTCTGCCACTCAGTAGTGGATATGGACAGAAGCATTGGGAGCGTGAGGTTGTAATGGTTACAGGGGCCATGATGCCACTACAGGAAAAAGTAGCCATTTGCAGTGTGTTTTAAAATGGAGGCTGGCAGGAAGACCGTGATGGTGTAAATGGAAAGGGAAGCTGCATCTGGCAAGGGGTTCTGAGAACAAGAAGTAGGGAGTGGATAGAACTCAATGCAGGGTGGTAGGGAGAGTCTGTACCCAGACACTGGGTGTGGTGTAGTGGTTAAGAGCGATAGACTCGCAATCTGGGGAACCGGGTTTGTGTCTCCGCTCCTCCACATGCAGCTGCTGGGTGATCTTGGGCTAGTCAATCTTCTTTGAAGTCTCTCAGCCCTACTCACCTCACAGAGTGTTTGTTGTGGGGGAGGAAGGGAAAGGAGAATGTTAGCCGCTTTGGGACTCCTCTGGGTAGTGATAAAGCGGGATATCAAATTCAAACTCCTCCTCTTCTTCTTCTTTGGACCCAAGCTTGATGAAGCTATGGGAAAAGCAACAAGAGGCACTCTTGGGTTGTCATACTATGCACCCCTTCAGCCAAGATCCTGGTTGACACTACAGTCACTGTTGTGCCTCATTTTTTCCCAAAGGAAACACAAACCCTGGTTAAGTGCCAAAACACTTGGAATCTCGTGCTGCTCAACAGAGATTGGAGTGGCCAGTAACAATATGTTTTGAATAACAATTTCAGTTGAACCGTAGGATTTCTGAGTTAGAAAGAACTCTAATTTGAGTAGGAGGACAACCTCTTGTCACTAGTCCAGTCCCCTGGACGCAATATCACAGAAACAATCTGACAAGCAGAGAACAGAGTGGAACTATCACTGCTTGTGATCTGGACACCTCCTTACCTCACCTGGGCTGCAAATCCCTCTGTATGTCATTTGTTCTACTTTTCCAAAGTTGCACAAGTAAAGACTATGGCAGAATAGTAGCTGAGTGGTTCCTCCTGCTCTCCGTCACTTGTTAATACTTCCCCATCTTCCCCAAAGAATAGACCTACATTTTGTTCCGGACATAATTAAAGAAGGTTTTTAAATTGTTTTTCATTTTCCTTGCAAGTCATAGGTCATTATGAGATTTAGTCTTCTTGACACTGTCATTACAGGTTCAGAATACTTTTAAATTCATCCTTGGTTATGCCCCTTCTTTCATCTCGTATACATTTCCTTTTTTGACTGAGTGGTACTGAATTGTGCATACACATCATAGGATCAGACTGCAAATAATAGGTTTTCTATTTAGTTATTTAATTATTTGGTACATTTATATACCACCTTTTTCTTCCTAGGAGCTCAAGGTGGAATACATGATCCCACTCTTCCTTAAATGCTCTTTCTTCCTGATCTCTTATTTTACTGGTTAAACTTGCCATTTCTACATATTCCAGCAATTTTGTCTGCCATTCCTCCTTCATTGGTACAGTTCATTCCCTCCATTTCTGGGCATATGCCATTCGAGCTGCTGTAGTAGCATAAAGAAACAGATTAAAATTTAGATTTTAATTACATTTGTTTTACTTTTAAAAGGCTAAGTTGAGTCATTGAACAATTGCATATGCTTTAAAAACCATATTGTCAGGAAAGCACTGTTTAATGTCTGGATAAGATATAAGGATTTGCTTGAAAATAAAACTCCAAGGTGGTTGTCACCAATGGAAACAAAGGCTCAGAAAAAGCTCAATATGGAGGCCAAATGGCCGAAATATTGGGAAATTTTGGAACAAGAAGGAGACAGACTAAAACTGCAGAGTTATGAAAAACTAAAAAACAAAGTGCGAGATTGGCTTCATTATTATCAAATAATGGAGGCTTACAATTTGGACAAGAAAATTGGTTTTCAGGTGGAAAAATCAAAACTGGAAATAGAACTGTTAGAACCCAAAACTAAGAATTTGTCAAGAATGTATAACTTGCTGTTGAAATGGAATACTCAGGACGAAACGGTTAAATCTGCAATGATTAAATGGGCACAAGATGTTGGACATAATATCATGATGGCTGACTGGGAACAGTTATGGACCACAGGTATGAAGTTTACGGCATGTAATGCCTTAAGAGAGAATATAATGAAAATGATATACAGGTGGTACATGACACCAGTCAAGCTTGCAAAAATCTATCATTTGCCCGATAATAAATGTTGGAAATGTAAAGAGACCGAAGATCTCCCTTTTACATGGATGTAACTTCCCTTTTGGTGGATTAAGACTTTCTGGGAGATGATCTATAATGAAATGAAAAAGGTATTTAAATATACCTTTCAGAAGAAACCAGAGGCCTTTCTCCTGGGCATGGTCGGCCAATTGGTGCCAAAGAAGGACAGAACTTTCTTTATGTATGCAACAAAAGCAGCAAGAATACTCATCGCGAAGTATTGGAAGACACAAGATTTACCCACCCGGGAAGAATGGCAGATGAAAGTGATGGACTATATGGAACTGGCAGAAATGACTGGCAGAATCCGAGACCAAGGTGAAGAGTCGGTGGAAGAAGATTGGAAAAAATTTAAAGTTTATTTACAGAAACATTGCAAAATTAAGGGATGTTAGAAGGTTGTTGGAATGAAGTAATGTGGTTTTAGCAGAAATGATATAAAGGATTAGGTTAAAATTGATTTATTAATTGGTGAAAGACGAGAATTACAGTATATTAAGATAAATTATTAGGATAAAAACAAAGCTGGAAAGGATTTGCTGAAACATCTAACTGAACTAAAATACAAAAAAGGGAGGTGTGAGGAGGTCAAGGAAATAAGTAAAGGAAAGAAAGCTATGTAAAGGTCTGATCTGTTGTTTTTTTTAATTGTATTTCTTATGTATTTTTTATTTTTATTTTTTATTGTTTCTCTTTGTAAGCTTTAAAATTTGAATAAATACTATTTTAAAAAAAAACACAATTGCATATGCAAGCAACCAAGATTGGATAACAAGTAAAGAGCAAAGTTAAACACAGAGCATAAAGTCTATGACTCACAGTCCCCTGATCCTTTTCACTAGTTACCCATCTTCCTCAAACTTCTACCAGCTGATGCTCTGAAATTGGAAACATATGTCATTCTTAGGCTACAGTCCTAAATACATTTTATAGGGAGGAAGTTCTGTTGAATTCAGTGACACTTGCATCTGAATAAACATGCTTAGGATTGCCCTGTTATACTCAAAAACTAGAGGGTTGTATCCAAGTAGGTTATAACTCAGAATAGACACATTGAAATCAATAGACTTGCTGTTTACATTAATTGATCTCAGTGAACATACATACTCCACCTCCCTATTGTCCTCATGTGTTCTAATTAATTCATTCCTGGTTTGCAGAAAACCAACTTTTCCCCTCTGCATTGACACGGGGAAGCTATTGTTTGGGCTTCCTCTCCAAACCAGGATTGCAAACCAAGGTTTGAAGCTGGTTTGCACAATTCAAGTTTGAACAGGAAGCTTAAACTATAAATTGGCAATTTCCATGTAAAAGGGAAAATTGTTTGCTGCAAACCAGTGAGTTTCTATTTGGCAGAGTGAGTGAGGGGAGGATGGGGTGTTCAAAGTCCAAGGCTGCGTCATGTAACACCCATAGTTTGGCACTTTTGTTAACTAACCCTGTCCTCATTCCTGCCTCAGTTCTGGCTTAAGAAACTACACTACTGTGTAGCAACTAACCCTGCTTTTAACAAGTTTAGGATCTGACTGCTGCAGTAAAATGCATATCATTGTTTTTTTGGTCTGGAAAAAGAGACACAAAGATGGGGAGGCATGCAGAATTCCAATTTAGATGAAGAAGCCAACATTTGCTTCTCTCAGATTTTCCAGATGTTGATCTTGGAGAGATTCTCTTAATCACCCAACTGCAAGCAGCAGGAATGCTGGCTGGCTGAGATTTGGCTGAACAGAGTTTCTGCCTTAGATAAATGCAAACAGTAGAAATAGTTTAGCTATTGTGCCAGACTTTCATCCTTTCCAGAATGAAGCATTTAAGATGTGGTTCTTAAGGCATCTGGAGGAAATGGGGTCAATGTGATAATAAGTCTGATAGTTTTAAAAAAGCTATTGTGAAGCAAAGGGATATCACAGGATTCTGAACTACATTTTTATCTCCTTATTTACCTTTTTTTTTTTTTTTTTTTTTGCACATCGCAATCTCACAAGATGAACTTATGTCAAATCTGCAGCCAAATACATTTTCAATCCTTTCTTCTAATTTACTGAAAAGGTAAAACATAATGCAGATGTCCTTGATATATGTATCTATCAGTTTAAAAAGTATGTTATTTCCTTATTATTTGAGCTGCATAGGATAAACTTATCACTCATTTCTATAGGTAGAATGAATTGTCTCAATCACAACGCCTCCAGAAGGAGCGAGAATAGTTTCCACAAATAGGGGAGTATTTCTTTTTATATACTGTTTCTCTACATCGTTCTGCCCGGACACTGAGATCCAGCTCCGAGAGGCCAAGTTACAGGGAACCAGGCAGAGGGCCTTCTCGGTAGTGGCGCCCGCCCTGTGGAACGCCCTCCCATCAGATGTCAAAGTGATAAACATCTACCTGACATTCAGAAGACATCTTAAGGCAGCCCTGTTCAGGGAAGTTTTTAATATGTGACATTTTACTGTATCTTTCATCTTTGTTGGAAGCCGCCCAGAGTGGCTGGGGAAACCCAGCCAGATGGGCGGGGTACAAATAATAAATTATTATTATTATTATTACAGATCCTTTCAATCGAACGCTGTAGAATTTTTATTGGAATAATGGCTCACTCAACACGAGGTAAGTGGAACCTGATTGTGTGTTTTCTGGAGGAGAAATGGGCACCCTTACTGAGATCTTTGCTTATTTGTGCTGCTTACCCATTGATTTCAAAGTGATTACTCAAACATGTTTTTAAAAGTTACAATTCATTTTTAGTGAGAATCCCCCCCCCCCAAATGTATTACTTCAAAAAGTTTATGTATTCCAATCCCTATAAAGATGAAAAGATGAGAAACAAATATGAATTAAGATTCCATAAATGACAGGAAGGATGCCAGCCCATTCTTATGGAAACTAACTGAGAAAATACTAATATACATGTACAGTGGTACCTTGGGTTACAGACGCTTCAGGTTACAGACTCCGCTAACCCAGAAATAGTGCTTCAGGTTAAGAACTTTGCTTCAGATGAGAACAGAAATTGTGTGCTGGCAGCACGGCAACAGCAGGAGGCCCCATTAGCTAAAGTGGTGCTTCAGGTTAAGAACAGTTTCAGGTTAAGAATGGACCTCCAGAACGAATTAAGTTCTTAACCCGAGGTACCACTGTATTATTGTGAAGTGTGCTTCCAGTTTTAATCTAGATAAAAACTATGTCCCAAATATCAAAAGTTTTAAAAATGCTGGCATTGGCATAGGATCTTGCTACAGATTCAGAATGCTTCTTTCTGGTCAGCTATTTTTATCTTTTTTAAAAAAACACAAAACCAAGAACTAGCTCTCAGAAAGGGCAGATGTGGTTTTCCTGCTATAGATCAAAGGCCAGCAATTGAAATGCCAGCACTTGACAAAGGAAGGCCATCCTTATCGTTTAACATGGAAAGAGTAAAAGTATAAACGGAAATACCAAGCAATAACCATCCTTCCTCCAAACAACAATTGAGCCTTTATCAATTGCTTGTTCAAAATCCATTTTCCCCTAGCAGCAGACCCCCAGATTACATTTTGAAGACCATGCTGTAGTTATTGCTCAGTATTTTATAACAACAGAACTAGTGTAGCGCAGCAGTTAACAGTATTGGGACTGGGACCACAAGATCCATGTCCAAATTTCCACTCTGCCGTGATGCTCATTGGGTGACCCAGTCATACAGTGGTACCTCGGGTTAAGTACTTAATTTGTTCCGGAGGTCCGTTCTTAACCTGAAACTCTTCTTAACCTGAAGCACCACTTTAGCTAATGGGGCCTCCCGCTACAGCCGCGCTGCGGCTGTGCAATTTCTGTTCTCATCCTGAAGCAAAGTTCTTAACCTGAGGCACTATTTCTGAGTAAGTGGAGTCTGTAACCTGAAGCGTATGTAACCTGAAGCGTATGTAACCTGAAGCGTATGTAACCTGAGGTACCACTGTATTTCCACTGGGATTTGAGATGATAATATGGGTGGGAGGACTATTGTGTATTCCTCCTTAAAGGAAGGGTGGGATTAAAATGTAGAAAGTTAATAGCAAACAGGTATCAAGGACATTTTGAACTTGATTTTTTGGGAGATTGTGATTGGCCCAAGATCACCCAGTGATCTTTGTTGATGCATGGGAATTTGAATCTTGGGTCTCCAAGGTTCTATACCTACATCCTAACTACTACAACATCTTGGTTTTTAAGATAAGACACATTTGAACTATGGATGCTAGTAAATCCAAACAAAACTATAAATACCACAGCAGCTGGTTTGCCTACTGTCTACAAAAAAACATTTTGGGTGATTCCCTCTATCCTCACTCTTGAACAGTGGGCAGAACTAAAGTTTTGGCCAGGTTGCCAAAATCCTTTGAGTAAATGTCAACATAAGTGTTTTTATTTAGTGTGCATGCTTGAATTCTGCAACTCGTATGCATGCACTAAGGATACTGATCTCAACCACAATTTGCTGGTATGAGACATCACAAAGTGTGTGTGTCTCCTCTCCCCCGGAAAGCCATCCACAGTCCACTGAGGCAATGAGTGATGACGGAACAACGTGACAGAGCATTTGGCTGTGGAAGACACAAAACCTATCTTTAAACCACTTCCCTATACTTTAAATTAGAATGTAAGCACAGGCTCAGCTGACCATATTTGCCAGCTTTGGCTGTATGCTGCCATGGGACTCTGTGTCTGGACCTGATCCTTGCCATGCTAAGATACCAGAAACATCTAGGGACCACATGCCAGTGGTGGGTGAGGCCTATTGAAAAAGTCGTCAGAACAATGAATGTGATGTCACACAGGAGGCTACAGTCCAGCCACACAAAACCCAGAGCTTTCTGTATACACATACACATTGTTCCATCCTCCATCCAGGCAAGCAAGTCATTTTCACAGTTCAAGGACACATTTCATCCAGGCAAAAGCTGGTGCCAAATGTCTTTCTTTGCTTTCCTTTGGACCACATCAGCGAGGCTGAAAAGGGGGGTCTTGTTCTCTACACATAGCACAGGCTTGCGCCCCAGAGAGGTCACTTTGGTGTTGCTAATGCAGCAACAACAATGTGGAAGGCAGCAGTTACGAGTTACATGTCTCCGCAGTCACAGCAGGTGCTGTGATTCTCCAGTGTTTTGACTTCACCCCCGGAGGTGCACTCCATTGTCTCTTGAGACAGACAGATGCCAACAACAATGGAAGGGAAGAAGGGAGTAGGATAGTCCACTTGCTCTTAGGCCTAGTTCTA
This sequence comes from Podarcis erhardii, assembly GCF_964252035.2. Taxonomy (NCBI): domain Eukaryota; kingdom Metazoa; phylum Chordata; class Lepidosauria; order Squamata; family Lacertidae; genus Podarcis; species Podarcis erhardii. Next base: position 97,430,703 of record NC_138497.1, on the reverse strand, counting down.
ATTGGGAGGGTAAAAAAAAACCTGTTTCTGGACATTACCATTTTAGAATGCAGGTGGGAGTTCACATGGTTGATTGTTCTTAGCAATACAAAAACAAAAGACAAAAAACCTCCACCTAGAAAATGTGCATGTTCAGGATGCTGTACTACAACCATTTTCCCTAACATCTTGTTTTCTTTGAGCATGGTGGCAATTTTTTTCCTATTGAAAACTGTTCATCTGTATGAGTCCCTGCACATAGTTTTCAGTAGTACAGCCCTGACATAGGTGTATTACCTCAGTGAAAACAGCCTAAGTTTTAGACCTCATGAGATTCCTCTCCTTAATAATTCATAGTTTCTGGCAACTCATTGGCTCTGGAAAAAACGAATATTTCTATCAAAGGTTACGGTTATCATATACAAAATTTAAAATCAACAGCTGCTGTTAATAACACTACTTATTTTCAACTTAAGCTGAATATATCCAAGAGCACCTTTTAAAACATTTATATCGCTCAGTAAAATCTATTTTCTTTCCCTGCTTCCTCCCAAATTTGAATTGACACCCTAGTTTAAATCATGATTTTTCAGTGCCAAGCCATCAGCAGTTTTTTCCTGGGAAATTACCACAACAAAAAGAGCTGATTTTCTGCCCAAAACTAAACCATAAACATATGTTTCTAGCCAGTGTCTGCTCCCAGTGTGGGGAAAGTGGGGCCAACTTGACTATGTGCTAACAAATGTGAGGCAATGAAAGGCCTGTGCTTCCCTGCTGCTATGAGGGAGAGAAGGCAGCAAAACACTGCACTCTTCTACCCAGCAAGGAAGGTGCATTTGCTTTGAGCAATCGCAGGGTGGCAGTACAGAAGTAAAATCACTTCATTTGCAAATCTGAATAACTACTAACACACCCCAGTTGGAATGAAATGATTTACAGCATTTGTTCACGTGGGTGAATTTCATACTTTCCCAGAAGCTTATCTTTACCTTTCCATGAATGATTTACTACATTTTATTAGATAGCCTCAACTGCATGCGCTTAAACACACGCTAAGCCTAAGGAAAGCAAAATAACTATGTGCAGCACTTTGAACATGAACACTGCTAGTGAGTTTCTGGCGCTGCAATCCTGTAGCTCAGGGGCAGCTAACCCCCCAGCTTAGGGGCCTGATTACTCACGCATTTTGAATGCATGCAAAAATATGCATGAGGGACTTTAGGGTAGCTACACCCATTTTTAGCTACACTGGCCACTGGCATGCACACCTGGGAGGGCTGGCTAAGGCTAAATGCCACCCTTGGGTCAAAAAAAGGTTGCTCACCTCTGCTGCAACTACTTGCCTATGAGTAAGTCTAACTGAAAGCAGTGGAGCTTACTTCTGAGTAGGCTTGTGTAGGATTGTGCTTTAAGGCTCTCTTGTCATCACTCATTAACTGTTCTGTGGAGAAAATTATTCCAGGCTGATGAGACAAGTTACAGAGTAGTCCTATTGTTCAGAGTAGTCCTATTAAATCACTCCCACTAGCAGAGTGGGGGGAAACAAGTCGGAGTTGTTCTTACAACAAAAAACCCACAAACTTTCATCAGTACAAATACATTTCTTTTTATTCCTACCCCTGCTATAACTACAATTCTGTGTACTTGCCTGTACATAATTTCCATTCAAGAATAACAAATTTATTTAGGCATGCCTGAATGTCAGATTGCAGCCTGTAATCATTAAGCCTGCTAACTGACAGGTAAAAAGTAATTTTTAACCTTGCCACAACCCTGTGAGGTAAGCAAGTTTAATTACTATGGGCTGCAACCTGGCACACAAACGTAGCAAAGAAAGGAACAGTCAATTGTATCAATGCCAAGCAGGCTCACAACAACTTTCTGTGTCACTAGTGGCGACAGAGGCCAAAGCGTAATGGCATAAATCAAGGCCAATAAAGAGTACTATAATGCACTGTACGTGGGGATGCCTTTGAGAAGTTTTCAAGAATTGTGGCTGGTGCAGAACATGGCGGCTAAATTGTTAACTGAAACTGATGGCCAAGAATATCATAGAGGGGTTAAAATAACTTAGCTAGATACTAGTTTGTTCTGAGCTCAGCCTTTAAAGCCCAAAACGGCCTGAAACCTTCTAAATCAATACAATACTAATATATATGGTAACAATCAGCCATAGAGCAATAAAACAGTAGATTTAAATAGCATTTTTAAAAAAATATTAAATATTTAAAGAGCTCTCAAAAAGGCCTAGGAGAATAAAAGTGTGTTTTCCTGGTGCCAAAATAACCCCAGAGTAGGGGAGAGCATTCCACAGCTAGAGTGCAATGACTGAAAGGATCCTCTTCCTAGGAACCACCTACCCCACCTTCCTTGTCAGGGGCATTCAGAGAAGTTTTAAAGGCTTTTAATTATATTTTCTACTTTTTAGGGCAGAATCTTTTATTTTTGGGCCATTGGCTGAATGGCTAGAGCAGGGTTAGCCAACGGAGTGCACTCTAGATATTGCTAGTCTACAGTTTCCACCATCTCTGGGCATTGACCATGCTGGATGGGACTGATGGGAGTTGGAGCCTAATAACTACTTGAGGACATTGTTGTAGCTACCCTTGGGCTAAACACCACTGCAATGAGAGATCTGCCATCAGAAGACAGGAGAGGAGAGCACTTACATGATTACCTATAGCCCTTCCATCAATGGCCACCACCACTCTTTGATGGCATAATGTTACACCAGCCCAATACCTGGGGCAAATCATTTGCCTCTTCTTGTCAGAACATAGGATATGGTGTCACACAACACCCAATCACAGCTCAGCATCCCAAGTACATAAATTCCACACAGGGAGAAGATAACTCAGATGGTAGGCCATGTGGTTGTACAAACCTGCTGCTCACAAGGGGGACCTTTGGAGATGGAAAACATGGCGAAAGAACACTTTGCACACAAATGAAGGACTTTGCACAAAGCAGCTTGGCTTCACAATACATCGGGGAATTAGTGAGTGGTGCTAATGTCCTAGAACCCTGGTGAATACCTTGCTTTGAGATATCAGAAACCAACACTGAACCCCACACCACTTCCAACAACTGGAGGGAGTGGGTAGCTGTAGTCAGTAGAGAACACCTCACACAAATAATAAAGGGAATATAGAACATACACTATAATTTATAACTGTTGCAACTGTCTCTGTGCACCTTCCCAGGCTTATTCCCTTGGAAGTGCATTTAGCATTGCAGTCTAATTGTACAATGCTCTTATCATACGCAGTACAAGTATTTGCTGTGGTTCCTTGGTCAAATAAAGCTGTCAAAAGAAAGTAAGATACATGCTATGGGAAAATTGAAGGCAGGGCATATGGAACACCTACTTTCTTCCACAGTGTTTAATAAAAGACTGCAGTTGTTGCTTCTGAAGCAGTTATAGAAGTTGGTTGGTTTGTAATACACTCTGGTAATTACACAACCAAAGTGTTTGTACTTATTTCATTTTGCATTTTCACTTTTGCTCCTAAACTCGTCACATCTTGCTATTCTTTCCCTTTGGCTTGGAGTTGTTTCACGTTACAGAATTAGAGGCTAGATTGTGTTTGCCTCAAAGACGTGAGGTGAGTACACAACATGCCATAAATTGTTATGTACACTGGCCAGAATCCAAATAACCATGAAACTAGTTCCATAAGCCCTTGTGCACTTTAGACTTACTGTTCTTGAACAGAAGATACCAGGGCCATATAATAAGTGCTCTTGAAATGGACAAGCATAAAGAAAGGATTTGTGATAATAGAATCATAGAATTGTTAAGGTGGAAGGGACCACAAGGGTCATATAGTAGTCCAACCCCTGCAGCGCAGGAAACTTTTGCCCATGAGGCTCAAAACCACAACCCTGAAATTAAGCGTCTCATGCTCAACACAGGTATACAAATAAGTAAGTACCCATTTTAGAAGCTGAGGATACTGTGAAGCTGTAGGGACATAAGAGCTCAGCTGAATTAGGCCAAAGGCCTGTCAAGTCCAGCATTCATTTTCCCCAGTGGCTGATCAGATGCCTGTGGGAATTCAGGAAGTGGAACCTGAATACAAATGCCCTTTTCCCACTTGTGATTCCCTGCGACTGGTATTTAGAGGCATATTGCCTCTGATGGTGGGTGTAGAACATAGTCATCATGGCAAGTAGCCATTAGTCTCAGTCTCCAGGTAATAATGGCTGAAATTATTTGTAAAAATTCATATATTTCTGATAAGTGTGTATCAAGAATTTATGACTTCAGATGAAGTGGAGAAAGGAGAAATATAATTTGATATAGATCATTTGCTGTCAGTTGAGAAACCACTTCTTAATAACATTAGAGAGGAACATCTCTCCCCACCTTGGCCCTCAGGAGCACTTACACTAATGCAGTTTATGGAAAACATCCAATAGGTTTCCTTTGTTGGACAATTATTTTGAAACATTTACAGGACAGGGTGGAGCGAGAGAGAATGATTGCATTTTATGAAGAGTCATGCAAATGTAGGAAGCAATTTTAACATGTCCTTGCTGTCAGTTTTATAGGAAAATTTATCCAAAAAATGAAATTACAAAATATCCACTGATGTGAATTCTATATTTTACTAAATTTCATTTGCTCTGTATGAAGGGAAAACAAGTGTTTTATCATTACATTATGCAATGATATTTTTCATTAACGTAAATAATTTTATAATAAGGTGGTGTGGTGGGAAAAAAATTATATATTGACCTATTAAAAGATGGTTTTTTTAAAATAAAAACCCAGACACTGTGAAGCTGTGCATACATTCATATGTGCAAATAACTTTGAGAGCCTACCTTACTATCAGACATCTCCTGGTGGCTCATCACCATTTGTAGAGTATAGCAATTTTTCTGCAGCAGGACCTGCAAACAATTTTCTCAGTGCCATCTTGGTTCACATATGTTTGCTATTCAAGAACAGCAGAATAATGAAAGCATACTAGCAAAGAAAGCAAAGAATGGCTGGGCAGTAAGCAAGGATCCTCAAAGGGAGATGCAGAAAGAGCCACATAGTTGGCATGAGATACATTAGGCCGAGCAGTAATAGATGTGTGATGACTGGACCCAAAGTTCTTGGCAATCTTGTAGGTTGGATACTGGTGATAAGTTGGGAATGGTTAGGAGTGTGAAACAGGATTATTTGAAATTAAAAAAGTAATGAAATAATGTCATTCTTCAGAGTTGGTCTTTCCCCCAAAATCCCAAGATATTTTGACAAGCCCAGCTGTTTCAGTGTTATGTACTGAAGTTCTCACCCTGGGCCAGCAGGGGGATACTGTAGATAGTTTCCACTCAGGTCCACATATGCAAATAAGGGATTGAAAGTGATGTTCCGTGATTTGATAGTTACAGAAAGTGGTTACTGTTGCGTTCTAGTGGAGCTCTATATAAGCAGGCTGGCTGAACCCTTCAGTTCAGTTCTGTTCTGGTCTGTGAATAAACAAGAGCTGTTTGAAGAATCGCTGTGTTGTCTGATATGTTCACCCACAACTTAACATTCAGGTTCTAGGGTAGAAAAGAACAATCCTATCCTTGAGTTACATGTGCTAAGTTAGAAAGGGTCAGTCCAAAAACTATTCCGCCAGCATAGCAGGACCATAAGACGTTGGATGGTTAAATGAGGGTAGAAATTACATTTCATCTTTGGGCCTTTTCATACCTTCATATAGAAGCAATCAAAACTGTAGTATAATTTTAATTCCATTTTCTGTACCTTTTGAGAGATTTAGAAAAGTATACAACAGAGAACTACATTAATTGAAGCATCTCTCACAGCTTTTTAAGACCAAACGTTATCCCATAAAACAACCTTTCCCATAATATTCTCCAGGAAAAGGAAAGCTTTAACCCTCTTCCAAAGCATTTGAAATATTTGTATAAAGTCAGGCAGCTTTCATGTGGTTGGGTTGGGAAACAGGACTATGAAAGTCCTGCCTGCACTCTTACAGGGTAGATGAAAACCAGAGTAAGGCCTCATATGTCTGAAACAGCATCTCATTTTGGGCAAACTTTGGGCAAACCAAAAAAAGCTGAACAACTTTTGTGTCCAGATTTTCATTTTTTGAAATATGGCAACCCTACTTAGCACACCCGGATACCCATTTTTAGTTTGATGTAAACCCTAGGTATAGCTTCCTTTCTAACAAGTACCGGCATTCTTATAGGGTTCCAGTCTTATGGTAATAATACACATATAGTTGTTAGACAACAGATCAAACAATAGCCACAGTGGAGCTGTCTATTTTCAGTCATGGAAGTCTCCTCAAATAAAGGGCACTTCTTCAATGTACAACTTCTCAAAACATGCATACACAAGCTAAATTTATAAATATACAGAAGCCACTGGGGGAAGTTATCCAGAGGTTTGGATAAAGGAATTATATCAACACTCAATGACACATTGCTCTTCTTGTTTCCATCTTTTATTTTGGAATCTGGTTCTGCTTGCACACTTTCCATAGGCATCTAGTTGGCCACTGTGAGAACAAGATGCTAGATGGGCCTTCGTTTTGATCCAGCAGATCTCTTCTTACATATCTTATTATGTATGAGTCCTAGAGAGCATGTCTGGGCAATTTTAGGGTGGATGGGAGCAAACAAACAGAGATTTAATCCATGTAAGAGATGGCAGTACTGTGGGTGGGAAAATCTGAACAGCCAGGCGGTATGTACTCGAGGTGGTTATACTTCCCCTGAAATATCAAGTCAGTAGCTTGGGAGTCCTGCATTCAGTGCTGCTGATGGAGGTGCAGGTGGCACTCGATATGAGTAGCGGTTTTATCAGATTTGGCTGATTTGCCAGCTATGACGCTATCTAGCCAAAGTGGACTTTGCCTCAGTAATTCATGTCCTGGTTACATCTAGATTAGTCTACTTGCAATCACTAGAGTGGGACTGCCTTTAAAGGCAGCTTGGAAGCTAGAAGTACCGTAGAATGTAGCTTCCTGGCTGCTAGAGGTAGCCAAGCAGAAAACACATTTTACACACATCCTGCTAGCTATATTGGCTGCTGATGCATCTGGGCCCACTTTAAAGTGCTAGTGGTTACGTCTAAATTGAATTGTTTGAGATGAAATTATCTGAAGGATTGCTTGCACTCATTTGAACTTGCCCAGACCTAACATCAGCCGCAGAGGTCCTGCTGGCAGCTCCACCATCCAAGCTGTTTAGATTGGCAGGCCAAGAGTTGAGGCCTTTAACAGCTATCACATTATTTTATTAGGTGGATAAAAAATACATTATATTTGCAATATAACAGATAGTTTTGTGGTGCCTGTATTCTTTTCATAATGTACAGGCATGATATTTGGGAAGGAGTGTAATTATTATTATTTATTATTTTATGAATTTATGAATACCCAGCCTTTTTCTCAGAACTGGGGTAATGTTTGTCTGTTTCCCTCATTCAAGCGGTCCACCCCCCACTCCCCGCTCCCGTCCCCAGTAACCAGGAGAGACAAGATTGGCAGCTTGTTCCTTGACAGAGCTTCTGTGCTTGGCTAGTTGTCAAAAAATCTATCTGGCGAAGCGTTTCCCCTGTCACTTCTCCCCTATGCTGTGAAAACGCTCAGCTGTTGCATTTCTGTCCGCCGTGCGGTTTGCAGAACCCGAGCCCTGCCAGAACTTCTTAAAAGAAATCGCTAGGGCCGCCGGAGCTGGAACCTACGGCCCTCCAACAGGGTCTCCTGGACTGCAATTCCCATGATCCTTGGCTGCTGGCCGCGCTGGTTGGGCATGATGGGAAGCGCAGTCCAGCAAAAGAAAACAAAATCTGGAGGGACACGTTCCCGTGCCGCTGTCATCCGGGTCGGGATTTAAAAGAGAGGATCCTACGGGGGCGAGGAGGCGTGATAAAATCAGCAATGCCACTCTTTTGGGAGCGAGCATTAAGATCACGAGGACGCGGGGGAGGGGGTGTGAGAAAGCGACCTGTGCTCTCTTGACGCTGTAAGTCACTTGGAGAGGAGCCTTTCTTATAAGAGAGAGCGCGCGCGCAAGCAAGCAAGCCAGCCAGCGCGGGCGAGGAGAAATATATATATATATTTCGGCAGCCCGCCCGCTCCACTTCTTCGCACCCACTCGCTTCCTGAACAGCGTACGTCACCGAGCGCTTTGGTTTGACGCGCCCGCCCTCCCCTTCCTCCTGGGCGTCCCTTCCTTCCCTCGTCGGCTTTGGGTGCCGAGAGGGAGGGACGGGAGAGGCGGCCATCTTGGGCTCCGCTCGCTCTCTCGCTCGCCGGCGCTGTGCGCGTGTGTGTGAGAGGTGGGGGCGGGGGGCGGGAGCGAGGCAGCGTCTGGGGCAGGGAGGGGCTGGCTGGCCGGGCTCCCTTTTGCGGAAGTGGGTGGCTTCGCTCCCCCAGAGTGGAAGGAAGGAGAGAGCGCGAGCCCAGCGGGGTCCTCCGCACCTTTCCCCCAGCGCCGTCTCGACCCGAAGGAGGATGGCAGGGCGGCTCCCGGCCTGCGTGGTGGACTGTGGCACAGGGTGAGCGGCGGCGAGGAGAGATTGAATGGGCGCCTTGCCTTGCTAATGCTCTTCTGATTCTAATTCTTTTTTGCATTTCTTCTTTCTGCTGCTGCTTTTTCTGCTGCTGACAGTTTTGGAGAGGGCGGGGAAGGGAGCCATTGAGATTAGCCTTGCGATTCCCTTTCATTCGGGGCTGTGAATGCGGGTGGGAGTGGTAGCTTGCCTTTTCATTTAAAAAAAAAAGAAAGGGGGGCGGCGGCGGCGGAAGGGACGTCGGTTCCACCCCCCCCACCCCAGCGCCAGGCATCTTTTATCTGTCCTCCTCCCCACGCATGTCTCCCCCTCCTCTCTCCCACCCACCCCCAGCCCTTTCCCTATATTAGCCTTCAACTTGTGAAAAGATTAAGGGGAGAAAGGGTCATGTGCTGGAAGGAATGGGAGTGGGGAAGAGGTGGGGTCCCCCCCCTTTCATTTTCCTCTGACTGGCCTTTTCTGAGCAGGTTGCCCAATGGCCCTCCTTCCTGCTTTTTTTAAGCATCCAGAACTGTGTGCCTTTGTGGGAGGGAGAGGGGAGTCACACCCTAAACAGCACAGCTTCCCTCACCTTCCCGTTTTTTAAATATGTGGGATTGGCCCTTACTCATTCCTTTAGAGGCGTCGGCCTTCTGTGGAAGTGGGGGTTGCATTGTCTTCATCATCATAAAGTCGTTGAGGCTGCAATTAGCCAGAGGTTTTTTTTTTTAAAAAAAAATATTATTCAATGTGTTGGTTGCAGCAGGGTGACCAAATAGAATGGCTCTCTTCTTCCAGACTGGGAACAGGCTAGCTTCTGAAAATGGGCACTTATATATCCTAAGATCAGGATTTTTAATTTTTTTACCCTCTTTGCTTCAGAGAGAACTCATCCACCTTCAGTTCATTTCAACGGCCTGGTTAGCTCTTTCAGGAAGCAGTGCTGCTTCATTTCTTTCTGAAAGGAAAATGCACTTTCATAGAGCTTAGGCGCAGAGTCAAGATCAGCATAGATTCTAATCCTTATTTCTTTTAAATCCAGGCTGGGTGATCTGTAATTGTCTCCAAATCTGAATATGCATTTATACTATGTGGATTATTTAGAGTGGCAGTTTTGTTCAGCAGTGCCATGATTTTTCCATATGTGTCATTTATTCAGCCTTACTTCTCTCTGTGTGGGTGAAAAAAAAAGTCCACCCTCTCTTGTGAGCAAGCGCAGAGGAACTTCCTTAGTTTTGTCGAAGGCTCTTCCTTCTTTCAGGCTTTTATACCTTATAAGGCAGTTTTCAGTGTCAAACCTGAACCAAATCTTTTTTAGAAACCGCTTTTCTTATTTAGCAATTGCCGGTTGGTGATAAGAGAGAAAATAGTAATGCTTAATACTTAATGTGTGCCTGTAGAAAAGAGCTTTATGGGATAGTTGCAGAGATTCTTTCTGCTCCTCTTTCCAGGAGGTGGTGAACAAAGCGTTGGAGGTACAACTGTAGGAAGCTAAGGCTTCCTCAAATAGATACTTTGTAGCCTTCGTGCCAGTGCCTTAGGGGAACTGGGTTTGAAAGGAAGTTCTCTTTTTGACCACCATTTTCAGATAACTGGAATGGGGGCGGGGAACTGAGATACTTTAGTGTGCAGATCATATATGCAGCCTCCAACACAGAAACTGTAACTTAACATGACTGATTGTACAGTTTTTATGTAGAATCAGTTGTCATTCCACCAACTTTAACTCCTGTTTAAAAAAGATGCCCAGTTACAAATTTCTTTCATTGTTTGGAAAAAAAGGATTTTAGAATTTGATCAAATGTGCAGTTACATAATCTTTTAAAATTGTGACCTTGTCTTTCAATTTTAAAAGAGAAAAAGGTTGCGGGGGGCGGGGTAGTACAACCCACATTTGATTACGGGTTGTTCATATAAATGAAACAGAGTATGTAAGATTGACAGCAACACATATCTGACAGTTTTTAAATTAAATATGTTATAAACTCCTTGAAATGCATTTTGTACTCATTGCATTTGGGCTGTCACACTTACCTAGAACATATCCTGGTGTTGTGATAAACCTATAATACTTCTACAAAATGCAATACTTAAAATGACATGTAGGTTGCAGGTTCTGCTCTGCAAACAGTTTCTGAAGCTTTCATTTTGTACTTGTAGAGGAGACGTCTTTGGGGCCTTGCTGTCAACTATAGGCATTCTTGAGTGTGAGTGTAATAAATGAGGATAACTGCAAGAGGACAAGGGGACTTAAGTCCAGATTCTACAAGGGGCTTTGCAAATGAACACATAACTGCCTCTTTTAATTTGGTAGCACATCCTCTTTTAATTTGGTAGCTAGCTATTCCTTCCATTTTTATGTTGTGATGTTTTACCGTGTGCAAGCAATTTGTGCCCTCTTCACTCCTCCCACAGGAAGGTAACAAACCATTACCCCAGGTTTGGCATTGTGTCTGAACCAGGGGCTGTGGTTTGTTTTGCTCACAGCACGATGGATAAATCAAGCACAAGCATTAGATTATTGTGACAGGTGTAGAGAAAAACAAACTACAATCCCTGGTTCAAATGTAGCACAGAGCCAGAAATTGTGATTGGTTTCTGCTTGTACTAGTGGGGAGGAGCTAAGAGTACAATTTCAATCCTATACATGGGGGGCTTACCATGATGTGCAAATATGGCCAATAGGTTTGCAAAATTCAGACTTCTAGGTGCCACCTTGAAGAAATGTGGAAAGCTCTGAAAGTTTAACGGGATTTCCAAGTGTTCTTTAGTTGGTACCACACTCTTTCACTAATGCTGCTTTAATAACAATATTGAAGAGTAACCTTGTCATGCATAACACAATATTAATTTTTCTTCAAGGCCTTATGTGCCACATGTGAAGATGTGAAAGTCAAGGTGCACCCAATGCATTCTGCTCATCCGCACTGTATTATATATGAGATACCTCACTCTGCATCTGTCTGCACTGTAAACATGGATGGGTTCCAGCCAGTGTGAACAGTTGGAGGCTCGAATGGTGGGAGGAGTGGAGATCTCATTCATTTTGCTTATGTGCAGTGCTTTCATAGAGTCATAGAATTGTAGAGTTGGAAAGTACCCTAGGATAATCTAGTCTAACCCCCCTGCAATGCAGGAATATTCAGCTGTCCCATATGGAGACCTGCAACCTTGGCGTTATCAGCACCATGCTGTATCCAACTGAGCTATGCAGGCTGAAATCTAAAAGTTTGCAGAAAACGTCCTATAACATATGAATGGTTCCTGGTCCTGGTTCCAACTGTAAAGTGTTGTGCACTGACTAGTACAGCTGCAGTTAAAGGTGACTCATAGTATCACAGATGTACAGTGCATCAGTGTGATTCCCCCCAAAATCTTTCAGAAGTGCACAGGGGACATACAGAAGTCCAATTATGCACTGGACATTTACTACAGACTTGAAGTCTGGTTTCTGTTTATTTGATGCTCCTGGATGTTTTCCCTTTACTATTTACTGCAGCAAAATATGGCGTTCCAAGTTGTAGGCATTGGGGTCCTAGTCAGCTAAGTGTGTATGCAAGTTCTTAAAAAAACTTGAAGCCTTATTTTGTGACAGAAGTTAGAATTCTGCTGACCTGATGCATATGATGGGTTATGAATGAACTTGGCTCAGTTCAGATAGCACACCAAACAACAATTTGTACTAACTATGGTTTGAGGTTTCAAAACCATGGTTTAAATTTGCTTGTCTGTTCTTGTTTTTCATTGCATTGTGCCAAATTATATTTAGCATAAACCATGTTTTCTGATTATGGCTTATTGCAAAAACACGACCTGTCAATTCAGACATCTTGGTAAACCATAACCAATTTTTTTTCCACTGAAGCCTGCATAATTTGGAAAACCATATATCTCTAAGTACAACACAGGTGCTTAGGTAATCGGTTTTGATTTGTGCAATAACATGTATTTGTATGGTCCATCAGGATGTTTTTTGCACACCACATTAGTTCAGCTACTTACTCATAGCATGTTTAGGTCATTGATTACTGTGTGTTTTTATTCTAATTTTGCATTTAGTATTTGTACTGTATTTACAAACGGAAGCATCCCATCAGGTATATTATTAAATGTAGTTAGCATCAAATTGCTATTAAATGTTTCAAATAGCAAGCCTAACCATGTCTACTTAGAAGTAAGTCACATTGAATTCAGTGGGGCATACTCTTAGGTAAGTGGGCTTAGGATTTCTGCCTTACAGTGGTGCCTCGCAAGACGAAATTAATCCGTTCCGCGATTCTCTTCGTCTAGCGGTTTTTTCGTCTTGCGAAGCAAGCCCATTGACGGCTTAGCGGATTAGCGCTATTAGCGGCTTAGCGGCTTTTAGCAGCTTAGCGGCTTATCGGATCAGCTGATAAGCGGCTTAGGGCTTAGAAAAGGGGGGGGGAGGAAAAAAACCCCGCAGGAACTCGCAAGACATTTTCGTCTTGCGAAGCAAGCCCATAGGGAAATTCGTTTTGCGAAGCGCCTCCAAAACGGAAAACCCTTTCGTCTAGCGGGTTTTCCGTCTTGCAAGGCGTTCGTCTTGCGGGGCACCACTGTAGTTACTATGCTGATGTGTTTGGGACTATGGGTTGTTGTTTTTTTGTAGAAGATTTCAGAAGTTGTAGCTTTTCCAGCAAGCCTTGTTATTCTGCTTATTAAAACAGTTTATAAATTGAGTTAAATAAGCTGCAGCATAGTCCTGCGCCCTCGTACTGATGCATGAGTCCTACTGATCTCAGTATCACTCAAATGCATGTAAATGAAACAGAATTATGACCTTTATTATTAAACATGACAGAGACCTGGTTTTGCTGCAGAAGAATAGGTTTGGGGTATACATTTTAACTCTAAAAGGGCTGCTTGTTCTATGCCTCTCCAAAGACCAGTTTTCCATATAGAGTAGTAGTGACCCAGCTTTAAATTTGAATTCATACAACTCAGGATGATACTTTGCAGCTAGGAGGATCTTACTGTTTACGAGTGTATGTGAAGTCTCAGAAAGAACAATCCTACATTTTGTCCATGCTTTAGGTTTTTGTAAAGAAGTGTACAGTAAGCTACCATAGGAAAGGTTTTCATTTTTAGGCCTTGCAGTTATATTTCAAGCAGCAATGTAATTATATAGAGTCTATTCCTAAAAGGTGATATTGAATTGCTAGATCAGGGCTCAGAGAGAAGGTCAGGTATTGATTTTCAGACAGAAGTTTCCCCATAGTCAATTCTAAACCAGCACAAGTGTAAACTTCTGTGTTTGAAATTCTGTAGCTTAATTGACACTCAGCCAAGAAGACACTGCTTTATTTTTGTAGTCTCATATACTAAAAAATGCATACAGCATGTAAAAAATATATTAAAATGTTGGACACATTAGACTTCTGTTTATCTCCCTTCCCTTCCCTGAAACTCATAATTTTAGCTCAATTCTTTACTGGAAACTTTTTTAAAAAAGCCACTCGTATGCATCTCGAGGGTGAACAAACTATTCTCCAAGTCATGTTGAATATTTATATTGAATGGGTTTAACCATTACTTTTGTAGCTACGCTGAAATTTATTCCAATGCTGAATATCATTTTGCTCTGTAGTAAGAGCTGACCTTATGCTGAACTCTTTGTTTCTTCATGTTTGTTATGAATAACTGTTCTAGTCTATGCCAGGCTTTTGTTTTTGGGAGTACTCATGGTAGCATAGTTTGACAGAAGGCCTTGGACACTTGTGAGGTGTGTTAGATTATATTGATTTATAAGCTGTCTTCAGTATTTTAAAAAAAAAGTCTCAAGAGTTCTGTAAATAAAGTAAAAATTGAATTTTCTTGCTTTTGTGTCGATATGGACAGTGTGTTTGGCTTGCCAAGGGTTTGTTTTTCTAAAATTTACTCTGCCAAGGCATATTTATAATTTTCTATAAAGTTGTAAGCTGACACAAGTTACTGTAACAGAATAATGGTCTTGGTTTTCTTCTAAAAATACAAATGTTTCAAACTGGTATTTTGAGTATAAAAGAAAAAGTAATCATGTATCACCACCATATAAGTAAAAAACAATCAATAAATCACCCACTTTAGTTACTGGAATGACTCCAGTTTTAAAGTGCATTAAAAACAATGTGCTCAAGTGGAAAAATAAATTTAGTGGGTATAGTTATTCTATATCTATGGTATATCTGTATATTTACTTGGAAGATATGCCCATAAATGACAGTCAGTATCTTTTGTGCTGTTCACCTGACAAGGCAGGTTCTCCTTTAGTAGTGTGTGGCACTGTGAGTTAAACCACAGAGCCTAGGGCTTGCCGATCAGAAGGTCGGCAGTTCGAATCCCCGCGAAGGGGTGAGCTCCCGTTGCTCGGTCCCTGCTCCTGCCAACCTAGCAGTTCGAAAGCACGTCAAAGTGCAAGTAGATAAATAGGTACTGCTCAAGCGGGAAGGTAAACGGCGTTTCCATGCACTGCTCTGGTTCGCCAGAAGCGGCTTTGTCATGCGGGCCACATGACCTGGAAGCTGTACCCCGGCTCCCTTGGCCAATAAAGCGAGATGAGCGCCGCAACCCCAGAGTCGGTCACGACTGGACCTAATGGTCAGGGGTCCCTTTACCTTTACCTTTTATGTTGCCATTTCCTGTCTGGAACTGTTAATTTAATCTCTTGCTTGGTAGTTTCCATTTTGGTATGATTAGTTATACAACATTTAACAAGTACAGATCTCAAGGGATTTTGATTAAGAACTGAAAGTGGGCTTCACACATTACAGAGCTGGTGTCTGACTCCCATGTTCTCTTTATGCATGACTTGGGTAACATCAAAAGCAAAACTCAGCATTGTTTCTGTGGGTTATGACTGAGGTTGATGACTGTCATGTCCACAGAGAGGAAATACAAGTTGCTTGCACTTCCTCTTGTACATTTCACAGAAATGAGGGCAAAGTTATTCTAAGAGAAATTAACCAACTGTATTCTCAAGTGCATTTTCAATCTATCTGTATGTCTAGTCCCCCCCCCCCCTTTTCGGTTTGTAGTTAACTTGACAGCAGCAAGAATAATAATCACTTGTCGTTAGAAGAGTTCAGAAATCCTTTCAGTAGGGGTAGGTGATAGGAATGTGTGGGAGGTTGTCATTATAGTGAAGCTGGCAAGTCATGGGAGCTTCAAGGGGAAGGAGAAATTAATTCAGAGAGATGTTGATAACCCATACAGAATTTTGGAACACCAGTGGAACAGTCATGATTTATGAGGATACAGAATTTTCCAAAAGATAAGAAAATAGAATTGAATATATAACTCCTATATGTAATAGTATGTAGGAAGGCAATGTGGAAATGAAGGTTGTTGGAGGGTTAGCTGGGATAACAATGGAATACTGATGATGATGATGATAGGGTTACTCAAAGACTTATCAAAATTGTTCTTGTGGAGTATTATAAAATAACCTTGGAAGTCAATACTTAAAAAGTATAATTCAAAACCGAACTGTCTACCAGATTTTTCTAGATTCACATTTATTTAAAGTTTGCATACGAGAAGCATTTGGTGTGAAATGTAGAAGTGAAATTTAGTTTGTGTAGGTTTTGTAAGATTATTTCATAGTTACCTGAAGTATTTTATTCTCAGACCATGGCTGAACACCAGTCCCACCCCTATCTGGTCTTCTTTCACACACTCTGTGTGCATTTTTGCTTGGCTGTTGATGGTCAATAATGACTTGCCTCAATGGAGGAAAGAGGTGTATGTAGACATTAGTCCATAGTATAAAGATAAAATTGGCATACATTGCTCCACCCACTTTTGCCTATGTCCCCTACCTACCAGTAGTATATGGCCCTCATAAGGTTTCCCAGAAAGGAATGTGGCCCTTGGGGGGGTTCTCAGCCTCTGTACATAGTTGATGTCTGGTAGTTGACTTACATAGTCTGGTTATCTTGTATAGTTGTTTTGAGAAGGTTTTACTGTAGTAAATAGCACTAGGTGTTATTAGTGACATAAGTGCCGAGCAACTAACCTTCTATTCTTAGAAATTCCAAGATATAATACAAGTTTCATCTCATTTTGCTTTATGAAGAATTTCTGAAGGTGCTAAGTGTTTTCAGGTCCCTGAAAATACACACATGTCCTGCTTTACAAACACAGATTCACTTATCCAAACACAAGGAAATAGTACCCAAACCTTGCTATTCCTTTCTCAGGAACTCATTAGAAATTTCCCCATAGGAATAAATGGAAATCATTGATTCATTATGTGAACACTTGCCTAACTTGCCATTTCCAGGGAATATGTTGTGTCCATAAAACAGGACCTGCGTATGAAACTGAAAGCAGGCTCTTTGAGTTAGATCTTAACATATGGGCAGGACTATATGGGTGCAACCAGAAGAGATCTTAACATATGCAGTTCAGTTAAGAGTTGTAAAGGTACTGAAAATAAGATGAATTTAAGAAACTGGAAGAGTGATGTAATGAGCGACGTCTTGAATAACAACTTGGGTTCTAATTTCTGCTTGGCTACCTCTTGGGGGAGCTTGGACCCAGTTACTCTTTCAGCCTAACCTACCTCACAGGGTTGATGTGAGCACAGAAGTGAGGAATGGAGAGAAAACAGTGGAAGCTTCTATTAATCATGCTGGCTGAGTCTGATTGGAATTGTAGTCCAAAAGCATCTGGAGGCCACAAGGTTGGTAAAGGTTATCATATATCATAAAGAAGTCACCCTTCCAAAAGTCTGCTGTAGTAAGTGATATTGAGGGTAACTGAAGTACTTAACACCTTTTAGGGACAACTTTGTTTGCAAGAAGCATTGAAAATAAACTGGAGTAGTTTTGTACCCCAATTGTTTACACTCAGCATATGCAAATGTTAATTTCTTCCCTGGAGTGTATTTTTATTTGCAGAATGTAAATGGTAAATTGTGTGTTGCTATACTTTGTTTATCCAACTAACAGATGACAGTGTATTAAAGTACAAAGTTAGAGAACCAATCCCTCACAAATTCTTGCAAGAGATATGCCCCAATGCAATTGCTGTCTGTGTCAAAATTTAAAAAGTAAACAAATCACCAATGCATTCTAACAGAGAAGCATTTTTTTTGTATTGACAGTTGCCAGTTTGTTATGCTAACCTTTATTTCTGTATGTATAGAAACTTCTGTATGTATAGAAACTCTAATGGTTCCACATGTATTTCAGTTGAGCAGATCTGAATGGGGGACCCTATTTCCGTATGTGGAAATGCATGCATGTTGCCTTCTTTGAACTGTTTGGAGAAAATGTGGTATACAAATACAATGGAATTACAGTGGTACCTCTGGTTACGTACTTAATTCGTTCCGGAGGTCCATTCTTAACCTGAAGCTGTTCTTAACCTGAAGCACCACTTTAGCTAATGGGGCCTCCTGCTGCTGCTGTGCCACCGGAGCACGATTTCTGTTCTCATCCTGAAGCAAAGTTCTTAACCCGAGGTACTATTTCTGGGTTAGTGTAGTCTGTAACCTGAAGCGTATGTAACCCGAGGTACCACTGTATTTTTATGGTTGGAACTATCTAAGCTCTGTAGATGTTGTTTTCATGATCCATTTTCAACCTTTTTTCAGAGTTACTACAGAGTTCTCCAGAATCCTTAATTTTAGTTGGGTTTTTAAAATGTGTATGTCTTTTCCTTGTGATGGGATTACAGTGAAATTGAGTGAGCAATAGTTTCATTTTACCTTTGTCACCCACATTTAGTGTTATTTATGTCATTAAATATTTTTGCCCCCAATGTTTTCTTCTAAAGAACTATGACAGTAGTACAACTCAGGATAGTAATACATTCACATTTGAGTATTACACTATTTATTTTTCACAGAAAAACTGAATAGATTTTGAGAACTCTACCATTTTAGCATTAGTGTGTGCAAATGGTAATAGGATTTTAGCCTCAATGAATTTTCAGGAAACTATCATTGCAGGTCTCACTGTAAAGACAATTATGTTTTCACACAGCTATTAGTTAACAAAGTATGTGCCAAACAATGACTCCTTAAACTGTACAAATTTGTACTGTGAAATATGACCACCCTGAACTCTATTAGTTTCAGAATTCTTTAGAAAAAACAAGTGTTACTTCTCCCAGTGCAAGTTACTTGATTCTTTGCTCTTAAAAAGAGTGTGTGTTCGCATTAACAAATTGATAATTGTTAAAGTATATTGAAGGGGAAACACCCACAATATGATTTCTCCTGTTTTGCATACTCCTGGCTGTTAGAATACTCTGACAGTGGTTTTTCCTCTATCTGAGACAGCTTGAGTGTGTGAAGAGAATATAGCTACAATGCATCCCATATGTGCTTTAGCTGCTCAGTGTTTGGTGCACTTATAACGTGTGAGCAGTTAAAAAACAACCCTCTTGAACAGGGCTCAGCAAACTTTTTCAGCAAACTGTCCCTCAGACCTTGTGGAGGGTGGCAGACTATATTTTGAAGTAAAAAATGAACGAATTCCTATGCCCCACAAATAACCCAGAGATGCATTTTAAATAAAAGGACACATTCTACTCATGTAAAAACCCGCTGGTTCCCAGACCATCCGTGGGCTGGAATTAGAAGGCAATTGGGCTGGATCCGGCCCCCGGGCCTTAGTTTGCCTATCCACGGTTTAAGATAATGGCACTTAGCTATGTTATAGGACAGAAATTAACCTAATTATGATTGCCTTGTTCAGATTATTATTTATGCCCATCAACAGTTTAGGAAAGTGATTTCTAAGTTTATATTTTTCATATATATAATGTTTCACCAGCTATTCGTTACTATCACTGGAAATATTTATAATAAAGATAGTCAAGGCCTATCAGCATAAACAACAGCAAATACTGTTAAAACATTTCAGTATTGAATCGTGTATTCCCCACCAATTGCTTTTCCTTTCTGCCTCCATTCCCTTTGCTTATTGTGCTTCTTATTGACACTGTCTAATCCATGTAGGCATGAGTTGCTCTTCAAAGGGAGTCAGCTGCATGATTTGCAAGGCCTTTTGCTAATCAGAGCAACTGATCAATGGCAGCCAGAAATGCTATCGGCAAGAGACACGGTGCTAGTATTGGTGACAGAATGACAATCAGGAGTCAAATTCAACCAACAGAAGACCTGTCATACTGAGGGTCATAAGCTAGTTATAAAATATATGTGTTTAAAAGAAGCAAAGCAAATATCTACTGCCACAATCATTACTGGGCTGAGTGAACTGGCCTATGGGCTGTCTGCCTAGAGTTTCCTCTATTCCCTGTTCCTTTTATAGACTAACAAAGGATTTTTTGTCTGCAACTTTGAAGTATCAGTGTCTTTCTCCAGCTTCAACACCACTGACAAATGGCAATTCAAACAGTTTTAGTTCCTTGCTGTTTTCAGGCATCAGGGTTTAGCTATTCTTTCAACTTCAAGAGGAAAAGTGCAGGTACAGAAACTGAAAGTTGATATTGATCAACATGTGCCATGGCCAAAAATAATGAATGGGAAAGTTAAGGGCTGCAATACCGTTTCTGTTAAGATCATAAGAAGAGTTCTGCTTTGGCCTTCTACCAAAGGCCCTTCTAATCTAGCATCCTGTTCACAGTTTTCTTGACCTGGTGAATTATACCAGATTGCTCTGTGTATGCACTTCATGCAGAAGCATGCCAGTTTTTCCTCCTAGCGATTCTTGGATAATAAACATTTGATTTTGAATCATATTGGCTTGTATCCAACAAAACAGTATTAGGAGTGTATTAATTAAAGTTTATTAATTGGAATGGGCCTACTTAGTTGCATACATCCCATTCATTTTAACTCACTTCATCCTATAGCATTTGTGCTATCAAATCTTCATTACATTTTGTTCTACCTTTACAGCCAGAAATAAATTAGTCACTATTCTCCAGTATAGCCATCTAATTGCTTGTTTAATGTGTTAACTCCCTACTGTATAGAGAGCAAGAGCCATATTTTAAGCACATATTTTCCCAACAGGAATGACCTGACTCTCTTTCTTTTTGGAACTTGAAAAGGTTAGCAAGACTATAAACAGGAATTGGTAGCTAGCATAATTTCATTGTCTGGTTCATGAATGATTTCTCTTCCATTTTGTGTCAGTAGGTTTAATACTGATTTGTATGTACTTATCTCATATTGCAGAATGGTACTGGAGATACCTTATTTGTGAAAATAACTCTTGTCTCAGAGTGGGCTGAATAGTATACAACAGACATCCCTCTGTAGGCTTCCAAAGGACTATGCAAATATAAATATAATCATTTTACTTGGTATGTCTTATAGTAATTATGAATTCACTTAAAAGTTGCATTGCTAAGAGAATCTGGAATTGGTGATGCTGCTAATACCAAGGTCTGCTAAATAATAATTACTGTTTCCTACTGTAAACTGAACTGAAATTGGGGTGTGTCTCATTATTCCCTGAGTCATGAATGAGTTGCATCTTGCTTTGCATTCTTTGTATTACTGCATTCCTAAACTAGGTTTGCCTACACTGTTACTGAATAAAAATACTTAGAGTAGGTTTGATACAGTTTGAGATTTTCTCCCCACTGTTTAAACATGGAATTAGAAATCTTTTAAAGTATCAATATTTGTTTATTTTCCCCCCTTGTTATATTTGTCCTTGTTTCGCACTATGAACTGATGACCCACCTGGTTATTGTGGTATTGAAATTACCCTGCTGAAGATGAGATTTAGCTCTTCGAACAAGAATTAGAGTAGTAGTGTAGGCTCAGAACTGAATGGCCGGAGTGCCTGCCAATTATCTTATTTATTTTCATGACTCATTCTTCTGCATTTTTGCTAAAGTAGCAATGAATATTTTTAGATTTGCTGAGTTGTACTGTTTGAGCTTAGACTTACTGGAAGTACATCTTAGTATTTTCCTTCCAGTCAGGATGTGTTTTTATGCTGTGGATCATTGCCTACATAAGCTATTGAGCACTCTTTTACATCTTGGTCTTCTGTTTTTGGTTTTCCTGAACTTACGTTTTTAAAATGCTAGGATACTGCTTCACCTATGTGCTTTTGTTGAATTCTGTACTCTTGCACTAACAGGCTAATCCTGTGCATGGTTCCTTGTATATAGGCTCTGTTTTGTTCAATGGCACTTATTCCCAAATAGAGGACTATATCCGAAATGTACAGTGTCTTAGAATATGTTCAAAACTTATTCTTAGTAAGAATGTACATAGATTATTCTTTTGTGAGTGGCTTTGGAATCAGAAGGCATTTGTTTTATTGGAAGTTATTTTATTGCTCAATACAAAGTATGACACATCACAGTAGTGCTAAAACAATGAACGGCATTAAGGTCTTTCTACTCCCAATCTGTCACTTATGAGATTCTGTACTTGGAAATGTGTTTGGGATGCTGTGCCCTGAAAATGCGGCAAGAAATAGCAATTTTAATAGGACCTTAATGCTAGTTCTTCTCAAAGGGCTCACTCATGGGAGATGTTTCAGAAAGTCTGCATGAGAAAGAAATGAGACAGAAATTGGTTGGATGATCATTTTGCATGTGCTTTGTCATAAAAAGGGCTATAAAATGCTTCATCTGCAGCATTTTTGGTTATCAGAGGCTGGTTATGAAAATCTAGTATTAATCCACAAACGTCTGATGTTCCAGATCACTACAGCACAAGCATATGAAAATTGGAAGAAATTGCTGTTGCTCAGCTTTATCTATGCATTTATTAAGATAAAGGGCGGAGAAGCCGTTTTGTTATTTTCCATGTTGTTGCTAAGCAAGAGAAAGCTGGGAAAACCTGGGAAATTCTCTCTATACCAACAAATGAATGGCCTTATTTCTTCCTGTTATCTTGACCCATAAAGCACTTCCTTTTTTTGGCCTTATAATCACTATTCTCTTGTGTCCCATATCTCTTACGTGTAACCACCTTCCCATATCATAGTCTCATATAATGCCCCTCATAACCCTTCCCTATTTGCCTTGTTCCCTATTGTCATTCAGCGTACTTTATCTTTTGACCCCTTGTCATTCTCTTCCCCTACATCTCAGTCCTAGGGAGTCTCATGTTCTATTTTTTCACCTCTGTAATCCCACGCAGAATGTACTTGAACTGTATTTCAAATTCTGTCTGTCTTGGATAAAACTGATAATTTGTATTCATTTTGATCAGTTTTCCAGACTGGTTACAGGACTGGAATAAACCTTGGTCACCCTGGCAGATGACTTATGCTGAGAATGGATTGGAGATGTGGAGGGTGACCCTCTTGGGCTCTTGGTGGCTTTCCATACCATAGACCAGAGGTTTTCAACCTTTCTGAGTCCACTGCTCCCTTGACCAACTACATTCTTTCTGAGGCACCCCTGTGGTACTCAGGAGCGCAGTTATGTCACCCCTTGCCTGCAGAGCCGGCAGCCTCTCACTCTTTTTCAAACATGCTCCCTTATGGATGGTTCCTTCAGCCTCCTCTCCCCTCTCCTATGGAGTCCTCTGGGCAGCCACACTGGTTGCCCCTGGTCTCTCAGCCCCCCCCACCTGCCCCAAAGGGAGGTGGCTCCTCACACTGCCTACAGGGGCCTGGGAAGCACCTGCTGGCCAGCCCCAGAGGCACCATTCACCTGGGGAGCTTATAGCCAGGGCCTCAACGAACATCTGTGCAGGCCTTTGGGAGGCAGAGACGCGAGAGGGCATCAGAGGAGGGAGGGAGGGAAGGGAGGGAGGAAGGAAGGAGGGACAGAGGCCAGTGTTGCTTGAAATCCACTGTCATAGACCTTGTATTCTTTTGTGTCATCTTGCTGGGCTGGGCTTGGATGGCAGTTTTGATCTGGCTTCAGTCCATTCTGATCAGATATACTCAGCTGGTGATGCTGTTGTGACTTTTGCAACACCTCATATCTTTTGACTCCTGTGGTGCTGCAGTGTTCCATTCTGCCCCCCCCATGCATCTTACCTTTTGCGTTAAACATCTAGGTGAAGTCATCCATAACCAATTTTCTATAACATTTTATTTTTGAAAAAGTTTATCTCAGTTGAATTACAGCAGAGACCCAACTGTCTCACATTTTACCTACTAATCCTAGAAAGTTTGTAGAACTCTTGAGCTCTGGAGACAGTCTTGATATAGATGACTGTGAACAAACTGAAATTTAATCCATTGCTTTGTAAAATTCTATTCTATTCCTAACGTTGGTAGGAGCTTTTTGTGTTAAAAGCTATGTACTCTTGCTTCTTAGATAGGAAGATAGGTCAGATGTCTTAAAGAATATCTCAAAATTTTACTCTTTAACTCTTTGCATCCTTAACTCTACATGACAGGGTGTGTAGGTTCTCCCTGTTCCATGCACTAGGAATGATTTTTTCTGAAACTTGAGTAATGCCAGCCATAAGCTTGTTGCAGTGATTACAATACAATGAAATTCATTTTCTTGTCTGGCTGTTGCAGAATTTATCATTCCTGATAAGCAGCACCCATTCTAATCTGGACTTGGGCCAGTCTGGAGGACAGACTTTTGTTTGGTCTAAGCTGTATTTCTGCGTATCTGAAGAAGTGTGTATCTGAAGTGTATTTCTGTGTATCTGAAGAAGTGTGCATGCACACGAAAGCTCATACCTAGAACTAACTCAGTTGGTCTTTAAGGTGCTACTGGAAGGAATTTTTTTATTTTGTTTTGACCATGGCAGACCAACACGGCTACCTATCTGTAACTGTATTTCTGCCTCTGCCTAAAAGTAAATAAGGTGAAAAGCGAGTAAAGTTCCTTTTCGTTAGTGTGAATGTATCTAAAGAAAAATATTTCCAAGATCTTAGCATGTGAAATGTTGTCAGTTTTAACATATAATCTGGCAAATATTGGTGTGGTTCAGACACACTCACTGTGTAGAGTGTATGTGTGGTGGCAGAACAAGCCACCTTCTCAACTAATAGCTGTGTTTAACCTCTTGACCTGCAAGGCACCCACACCTTAGGTACTGTATTCATAGAGACTGTACTTGGAAAGTCCATTGCACTTGTCCTCAATCATGGTAATTGCTAACCCTCACCTGGATTGAGTTGTCCACATATGTTGGGTATGAAGATAAATTTGGTCTAAATCATGGACAATTAGTTGAGCTTCAGTCTGGCTTACCATGTGACCAGTTTCATTTATGTGATGCTTGGCGACATCTGCTGTAGTTTTCTGATACTTATGCAGGTTATTTGGGGATAGAGATAATAATATTAAGAGTAAGTAAGTAGGGCTGTGGGATAAAGGCAGAGTAGCATAAGGAGAATATAAACATGAACATAAGCCAGTTACATTAATTCACAGAGCTGGAGTAATGCTTTATGAGATCTTGATCTGGACAGCTTTGGGGGCAAATTCCCTGTTGTTTTAGAGTCATGTTTGTAATAAAGCTCCTGTGACTCTTCTGTTGGGAGTACAAGCAGCTGAATTGATAGTTTTTCTCTTCTCCTACTCCATTTCCATGTGAATGCCTTCTGTGCTGGATGCACTGCAATGGACTTTGTTGGACTGCAGGTATCTGTTAGCTTTTACTTACTAAAAAGTGACAACCAACTAGTAGTTGGACTACCTGTATTGAAGTCCCATATCTGTGACGAATTCATTATGTGAGTCTAGGTGAGTCCAACACCCTTCAGTGGAGGAATCTCAACACACATTCCTACATCTAATTTGAAACCATACCGGACCCTGATCAGCTTTGCAAATGTGCTATAGCAGAGGCTCAGTATCCATTCCCATATATAAAAATGCACATTAGCAGCAGCTTTTCTCATGGTGCTTTTGTGAACTGGACCAAGAAAAGGGTTGCAAAGCTTTAGCTGAATTAAAATGATCATAGCAATGTCTAATAATTGCTCCATTAATTTTTTAAAAATCTAGTATTGAAACATTCTCTAAATCACAAGCATTGTTTGCTTGAGTTAATATTGTATGTTTCTTACTAATGTTTATGATGAGTTTATGGGTTATTTCCCAGGTTACTGAATCTTATAAATATTCCACTAGGGTTGCATCATGATGCTTAAAATTTTAACAAATTTGATGGAGAAGTATGAGTTACCTGAGTTACACATAATTGAATAGCATTTTTGAAAATGGGATTTTTATTTAGAAGCAGTTTCTGTGCACTGCCTGGAGTAAATGGCACATACTTAAAAACACTAGGGATCCTGTTGTGATTTTTATTCTATTCTATTTTTTACCTAGCAGACAACATGTGTGATCCTGTTGTAGATTATCTTCTTTCTCCATTGCTAAGGTCCAGCTCTCTCCTCTGGACTGGTGCTGTACTGATATTTTAAGCAGTCAGTGGTGCTGTGTGTTGCACAGTTGTTCCCCAAAAAGATATTTTGGGTGTTCCAACAGTAACAAAGCTTCTGCTTGCATTATTTGAAGGACTAAAATCTATAGTAGGCACTATATTTTTTAAATAAACAGCAGTTTATAATCTAAAAAAGTATAGGATATGGAGAAGAGGAAAAGAAGCAAGGCGTAAAGTACATGTCATTGATTGCCAGATGGTGAAGGCAAATTGGATTCTGGTAAGTGCAATGCACGGAGGCATTTTAAAGACCTTTAAAAAGCCTTTGCCTTTGATAGGAAATAAAGGCAAATGTGTGAAGGAAAAGCAATTAGTTGTGCACCATTTGCAAAAGAGCAAAAGTGAAAAATTTAGAGAGCTGAGGTTTGATGCAGGGACGAGAGACAGAGGGAGAACAAGTTGTTAAATTTGTGCGTGGTTGCCAGGCATTGCTTTGCTGTATGTTAAAGTACTAAGTACAGAGTGATCACTTAGATGTGAGTACATGAAGTGGCTATGATTCAGTAAAATATGGTTAATTGCTTATGATCTACAATAGCTCATTCCACATACACTTCTTTACAGCACGCACCACCTAAGTCCTGTGAAATGCTAAAAATGGTATTTTAAGATTAAATTTTAAAATCCTCAAGGAAGCCTTATTGTCTTATAAGCCAACATTGTCTTATAAATATGGACTGCAACACTGAAACCCTTGACTTGAATGGTGATATTTGTTGTTCATGGGAGGCAAGATAATTGCATTCCTTAATTAACAGAGTAAAGCTGCAATTCTAGAAATGTGCATAGAACTAGATGGGTTTTGAAACTTGTAGCTAAGCTGATCACCTCATTTAGCAAGGGAAACAAATTCTAAATGAAGAAGCTGCTAACCTTTTCAGCTACTTTACTAGCTGCAGCAAAACTCATAAAAACATGGTGGTTTTGCATGCATGTATCTTGAACCTTTGCCTTTGCTGTTTAGGATTTCTGCCTAGAACAATAATATTGCATTGAGCAGTCCATCTTCATAATTCATGTGGATTAAGGGTTGAATAATATAGCTTTGGCATCATGGTTATCAAGAAAGCAGTTATGTTTCAGGTATTCAAATCCTCAAATTGGTCTGGTGTTTTAAGTGGTAAAAATTCACAGTAAGAGTCATCAGTGATGGGATATCAGTGGGAATATTTTTGTTAATCAGTATCTGTTTTTATGACATTGGTTTGTAAGTGCTGCCTTTTGTTTGGTGACTGGTAACGTAACCTATTACTGTTTCTTGGCCTTTACAGGTATACCAAACTGGGATATGCTGGTAATACAGAGCCACAGTTCATCATTCCATCATGTAAGTTTTATGTTTGTGATCAGTTTATATTTGTGTTCAAAGATATATCCAGTTCTTAGTTTCGAGAATAGGTGTATATTTTTAAATGCTTTTTTCCTCACAGTAAACATTGCAGCCACTTTGTTTCTCTTGTAGTCATTCTGCTACTGTGCTACGTGGAGCTAAGCCATGGTTATATCTGAACCTGGGTTTGTAGTTTGCCTCATCCACAAACCATGAGATGTAAGTTTTTAAAGTTATGGGTATAATGGCAGCAAGACAACCAAGAAAGGAGTGAAATGGTTGTGATGTTTACTATGAGTACCTACACACTTGTGTATTAATGTTTAGCCATGGTGTGGTTTAGCATTATGTATACAACTGATACAATGTCTGATGCAAATTACTGTGTAGTTTTCAAATCATTCTTGAAGAACAAACTCCAGAATAGCGAAAGATATTCTAATTAGACTCTAGCACTGCAGTGCTGAGTTTTGGAGGATCTTTCCCCAGCTGTTCTGTTTCTTGGCTGCCCTAGATTAGCAAGTGCTGCTGGCTCCTCTTGCTTTGTGTGCCTTATTCTTTCTATGTGTCCTGTGAAATTCAAGTCTGTTCATGGGAAAACTGTTACGGAACTCTCATATGATCAGTAGATGCCCTTTTTCAACTTTGGGTCTGCAGATGTTGCTTGGGATGATGGGAGTTGCAGTCCAACAACATCTGGGGACCTGAGGTTGAGAGAGGCTGCTCTCAAGAAAGAAAACTCACACCAATTTATTATTTCTATCTGAAAGGAACTGCTGCTCAAGGGGCTATAATATCAGCTGATGAAATGAAAACATCTATTGCTCTTCCATCCCCAAAGGCCAAGTTCATGAATAATTATACTAAGTGCAATTGCTTGTTGTAATTCATGCTCCAGAATAGGATTATCTTTATTAGAAAAGTACTGATTTTTAATACTAATTTAAACAATCCCGGGCTGCTTTGAAAATGAGAATATAAACTTGTTCTCGTCATTTTTCTGTATCATGGGAGAAGGCTTGTGGAACCTGGTCTTTCAGCAGGACCGATGGAGAGGCCTTGCATTATCATTTCTCCTTTGATAGCCTGGTTGGAATGGCTGCTGATTGGGTGGAGGGATTCCTTTATTTAGTACATTTATATGCTGCCCATCTAGCCAAGTTCTTCATGTTCATTATAGCTTGTAGTATCCTGAAGGGTGGCATTGGTGGCATCCTTCATAAGGAATGATGGTGCACTGCAACTTGAAACATCTACATTAGACATGTAGTTTTGCATAAATATCTCACATAATTGTGGATTTTTTTTACTGCAGAGATAGGCTTTTTAACAGGTAGAAGGAGGTTGAGGTAATCAATGTGGTAAAAAGAGCTTTCAGAAATTTAGCTATGCCTTTTCTTGCTTTCTTTGCTAATGCTGGAGGAAACTATTAGTCATATTTATATTCAGGTCCCCCCCCCCCTTAATTCGTGATGGTGCGATATGGCTCAAAATGCCATTGATTGATTGATCTTTACAGTACTGAACATACTTGCAGTTGTGAATGAACTATTCCGAAGAAGTTATCACTGAATTTTCTTTTAAAGATTTTAAACTAGAGGCTTAATCAGTGTGCACACTAATGCCCAATGCAGTACAAACACAACTTTATTTGTTTTTAAAGCGTTTTATTCTTGCGGCACACAAATCCAAGACAACCACTTTCTTGCCGGCACAACTCCCATCTTTTTCTTCTACCCAGACGTAATTTCCAGGGCACTGCTTTTCTAGGGCGCTGTTTTTCTTCTTTTCTTCTTGCTCTGAAGTTGCCCAAAATAATTCCACTACATCTTAAATTTGGACAAGGGCAAAATTATTAAGTGGTGTTTGGAAAGGCTTTTTGCATTGTTTCCCACCCCATCCCCTACCCAAGACCTGTTGCTTCTTCAAGTTGTGATGGTGATATCTAATAAAACTGAATTGAAATGACTGAAGGATACCTAAAATCAAAAAGCAAACAAACAAATAAAACTTTCTGGCCAGGGCTATTAGCCCAGTACCTCAATTTTCTATTATAACACTTCTGCTTATTCAGTAAAAATGTACATTTAGAACTAAAATGAGAGATTTGTAGAGGAATGTGCTGAGAGATTAATGCGATGTGGTAGAAAAGGAGGCCATGAGAAACCAAATGAGAAAAGGGATGAGAAACTAAATGAGAAAAGGGAAGCTGTAGAAATGTAATAAAATTCCAGTAACTTATTGCGTAGGAATGGAGACATATAACTGCAATGAGGGTACATACAGTAAGTGGTACAGAGTTCCTTCCTTGGTGCTATAGAATTGGAGAGTTCCTGATAGATTTATGTGGCAGAAGCACACTGCACCTACAGATTACTTTCCTTGTGGGTGTCTTGAAGTCTATTCCTCCAAGTCATTTGAAATGTATCTATTTAGAAAGTTAGATTGTGTACCCACTAAATGAATAACCTCCTCCTTGGCAGTACTTGCAACAAAATGAATATCGCTTTGAAAGTTTAGGATACATATCTCTCTCGGCTGACTGCAACTCTCTCCCCACCCCCCACACTTTTAAGGTATCGCTATCAAGGAATCTGCCAAGGTTGTCGATCAAGCACAGAGAAGGGTTATGAAAGGTGTGGATGACCTAGACTTCTTTATTGGGGATGAAGCAATAGAAAAACCAACATATGCAACAAAGGTATTTACAACTAGAACTTTTGCTACTTTTAAATAAAAAAGAAACCACACAATGAATTTACCCTGCCGTAGAGATTTGCCTGCTCATTACATTACAGAGGTTGTTTTATAGAATGATAATGCATAAAGTACCATAAAACAATGATAATGTTGCAACTCGCAAGTCTCTGGTTGGAATGAATAAAATATTTTGTGGTTATAAGATTGCAAGTTTATTTAATACATTTCTGTCCTGGTAGTTGAGCCAATATCTCAGAGCAATATTTTAGAGAATGAAGAAGGTTGTGTTATCCTCAGGAATGTAATTCTAAAGTTTGGAAGTCACAGCAGAGAAGGGCCATCACTTGGGTCACAGCCATCTCGCTGAAGAAATGGTCCCCTGGTCACATTCTGTGACCAAACTGCCACATTTGTGTGCAAGTCACTAGAAAAAACTTAGCCAAATGCCATAACTCAGAACCAGCATGAAACATTACCAAACAAAATGCGCTCTATATGGGCCTACCTTTGACCATCCAGCTCTCTTTGAATTAAAAGAGGAACAAATGATCTTAATGTGAAAGATCCTTTTAGGCAGTGAAATAGCATAGATCAACATGAAGAAGGTGAGTTGTGTCACTAATTTTTTTGGTGGCGCTCTTCACCTAAATAGTTTTGTGCCTGCCCTCCTCATTCAAGGAATCCGGTGTTTTGTTTTTTCAATATAGTAAAAGTTATGTTGTATCTTACTTACATCAACAGTGCATCCAGAAACTAAATAATTATCAGTGGAATTTGGCCGTTATGTTTCATTGTGAGTTTCCCAGAGGTTGCTAATGGGGGTGAGTGAGATGTTAGATTAAATGGACCCTTACCTGGATCCAACAGGGCAGGTCTTATGATTTTATGTTAAGTTGATATTCAGCTGAACAGCATAGCTGTGTAAAACATAGTTGGGATATAGAGTACTGTTGTTTTTATCTAGGATGTTTGAAAAGACTGAGATGTAGTCCTTAAATCCTACACACAAGAATAAGTATCTTGAACAATTTATACGCTGAGCAAATACCTTGCAGACTAGTTCTTTTGATCTTCATACAGAATTATATTTATGTAGCTCTTAACATAAAATGCCTTAAAAAACCCCCTCTTTTAATTGCAACATTTTCAACAGTGGCCCATCCGTCATGGAATAGTTGAAGATTGGGATTTGATGGAGAGGTTTATGGAACAAGTAATCTTTAAATATTTAAGGGCAGAACCTGAAGATCATTATTTTCTATTGGTGAGTACAGCCTATCTTCCATTTTTTAAGCGTTCACAACATTCTCTCAGCACAGTGTAGAATAAATTTTAACTTGCAAGAGAGTTGAGGCAGAAGTAGCAGCTTGAACACATGCACGGTAGCAGTTACTGATTAAAGGAGTTTTTCTTTTTGGAGTGTTAAAAGCCACAGAGCTTCTGAATTTTGGATGACTGCTTCAGTTTCTGTTTCTTTTAACTTGCACCAGCTCTCTCTAGAGCTGAATAATGGTGTCCTGGCAACTGCATTTTACATAAGTATTTCTCCAGTGATGCAACAGGGGTATATCTGGTGTTTGAGTAGAATTAAGACTGCTAAAACAGCTGCTGTTGCTTAGGGACAAGCATTAGTCAGTGACATTTGGTTTCTTCAACTTTTTTCTGCTGGGATTCTTAGAAAATAGGCCTTGAGTGGCTTCAAACTCACATGAGAACATTTTTGATTTTAACAATGGGCCCAGGATCTATATGGCCCCTATGTCATATTTCAGAATTGGATGCAAATTATCTTGTTAAATTTCTCTATTTTTATATAAAATGGTAAATGGAAAAATGAACACACAGGTACATTATTATAACAGAAGTATTGTTACATTAAAGATACTTTGTTTAATGTAGTATAGTCAACTCTAAGATGCTAAACCTGTATTTTGACTAGAAATGCCAGATTAATTTGTTCTTTGTGAATTCCGATATGAATTGGTCCAACTAACCTTTCCTTCCAGAACCAGAATGTAGATTGAAACACAGTTATTATTTGGATTTGTCATGCTTCTGAATTTGTGATATAGTTCATGCTCAAACACATTAAATGTGTATAGGAATGGGTATTTTAAGATAAAGTAAGTTCTTCTGTTGTTGTTTTTCTACAAGTACAACTCAACTGTAAAAAGCTGTGTTTCAACTGAGCTGACTGGATGATTTTGCTTTACAGACTGAACCCCCTCTAAATACTCCAGAAAACAGGGAATATACTGCAGAAATCATGTTTGAGTCCTTCAATGTTCCCGGGCTTTACATTGCTGTTCAGGTGAAACATCATTTAGTTTAAAGTTGAGATAAATGTTTTAAGTAACGTTCCTTAAGAGGAGAATATGCAAGCTGTTGTGCAGAAATTGGGACTGGCACCGGATTTGGAACCTCTCATGTGGACTCTGACCCAAAAAGTAATTTCTGGTTTAATCCTCCTGAAGGACCAGAACAATTCACCTTGTTCTTGGGGCCAAACTGGATGCCACATTGCGATAACCATGTTTAGAATTAAGTCTGCTGCCAAATCTCTTTACTTTTTGCATGATTGGATTGGTGTGGAAGCTGAATCTTACACCATCTGAACTATTCTGCCTCCTAGCTTTTTATGCTGTTTTTCTCCCATGAATGTTCTGGCAGACATTATTTCCAGTCACAGAGAGTGGCTGCTTTTTAAAAGTGATATTTGGTGGGGAAATATGAGCAGGTTGATTTCCCCACCAGCCAATGCTATGCTTTAAATCAATCCCCGCCTGTCCTGTTTGTCAGCTGGCACAAGGTTGTAAGCTGTTGCCATCATGTCTAATTGTGATCCCAATTGTTGTATTGCAAAGAAATACATGAGCAAATAACAACAAGCTGTAATTATTCCACAAAAGGAGTACAAAAAACCGTGTTCACGCACTAGAAGATATGATTATGAAAAGAATGTCTTAACCCTTTGAAGTTACATCTCTCTGTTTCTGTTGGCTCTTTGAATTAGGACACTACACTTGTGTAGATTTCCTGAACTTGCAATAAGGCTCTCTGTTAAAGCTAAGAGATATAAATAAATTTATAAACATCTATTCTAAGCCAAAAATGTCCCTTTGTGGACCTTAAAACAGAGGGTAATATTTAAAATTCATTAAGCAAAGTATTCATACCAATGAAAATTCAATGTTAAACGCATAAAGTTGTTCTGAAATTTTGTTTTGAAAAGCAGATTATGTATTTCATAAACATACATTGCCCCACATTTAATCTCTGAATAGCACTTTCCTCAGGTTTCTTTTCAAACACAACACAAAAGTCCATATGTGTATGTATATCTGTTTAGATTTAGAGCAGCTTTGCCTTCTTTCAAAGGGGAGACAACAGCAAAATTGTCACAGGAAGAATAGTTCTGTGTCTCAGTTTGATCTATGGAATAAGATGCACTTTGCCTCTTAAGAGAAAAGTCAGATAATGATTCAGAGACTTCACCATTCAGATCTGCATATATAGTTTACTGTAAAAGCTAATCTTTTCAACCTACCGTACTTCCAGAAAACAGCTGTCGTCTTGTGTAGGCTTGTGAGGATGTGGATCCTTAACCTTTCTGTTTTGAGTGTCTACAATAGTGTTTTAGTTCCTCCTCATTATGTTCTGTTGAATGCACGGCTTTTCATTGCACTCCTTAATTTTATTGCCTATGCCTAAATTCTTCTGCAGAAGATCTGCAGCAATAATTTGACATTTCTTTGCAATAAACTGTTGAATTTAATAAAATATTAGCTTAAAGAAAAGCTTTTCAGAAACACAATAATATTTTAGTACCCATAATATCCTTGGTACCAACACGGGAAAGATAAAGCCCACAGTAATTGATTCAGTATATGGGAAAATGGCTCCCTTGTCAGCTCCTGAGAAAGGGGTGCAATTTCTATGGGAAGCTCCTTTCAGAAGCCAGATCTTCTGCTGTTGCCTTCATGGTACAGAAAGGAGCTGTGCTGCAGTGATCCCTACGTTACAAGGTAATGTGAGAAAGGGCCCTGAGTTTTTAAACTGTTTAAAACTAGTGTGGCTTCAGCTATATAGTACCAGTTAGGTAGTTTCTATATATATCAATGCATATTGAGATTTTCCCAAAGCTTGAATTACAATAAATTTCCAATTTACTTGTTAACTTTTGGGTGCTGCTGCAATTATAGAAAGTAAAGTCTACCAATTTTTGAATACCGTTTTTAGGGTTTTTATTTCCAGTTCCTTTGTTCTGTTTTCTTACTTCTTGTTTTCTTCTGCTGCATGGTGCAATGTAACTATGTTAAATGGTTTTTGCCTGATGTGGCAATCTTTGCTTGAAGACTAGGCCTTTAGGCTGGTTATGAGATACTAAATCTCAAATTCTTTCCTTGGATAAGGCCGTCCTTGCCTTAGCTGCATCTTGGACATCAAGACAAGTAGGAGAGCGAACACTGACTGGAACGGTTATAGACAGTGGGGATGGTGTCACTCACGTCATTCCTGTGGTAAGTACACATAAATATGGGTGTGGTTTGTGGAAATCCACTGCTTCTAAAACTATCACTATTATGGGAAGAATAGTCTTGGCAGCTCTGTTCAGCATTTCCCCAGTGAACTAGGTGTTATATATCAAACAAGATTGTGCTAAAATTATTCTTATTTTTATTTTGGAGACAGAAGTTAGAGAAAATCTGCTTTATTTTTGCTTTAGGTATATAATTGAACTTTATAGCTTGTTGAAAGTTTTTAATGATTAAATCTGCAATGCTCCCAGTATAATATATGAAGGTATCCTTCAGCTAAATCTGCAAATTTTGTGGGGTTTGTTGCTTTTAAGGAAGACATGGCGATCTCTTTGGAAGTGATGCTGCTACCCCCACATTAAACAAAAATCATGCGGGCAGAAACTAAGCTTCCTGCACTTCATCCAGTGTAGATTTACTTCCCTTATTTTCTTCCTCCTCCTCCTCTGCCTTACAAGCTGGTGAAAGAGGAAGGCTATACTGTACCAGACTGATGATCCCCTTGTATATCTCTGTCTACCATTATCTGTTTACCCTATGTTAAAGACACACACCGTGTATGTCTCTGTGTGTGTGTGTGTGTGTGTGTGTGTGTGTGTGAGAGAGAGAGAGAGAGAGAGAGAGAGAGAGAGAGAGAGAGAGAGAGAGATATCTTCAGAATTATTTTAAGTTTGGATCCTTTAGTTTCAGTAGTGATAAACAAAATTTCCTCTCTTTTTACACAAAAATGGAAGAGCTTTAATACTTCCAGGATTCATTTCATTAGGAATCAGAGTGGAGAGATTGCTTTGTGTTGTTGTAGATGATGCTTTAATTAAGTGCTGGTATAAGTTATGGCGTGTAGAAAACCCACCATTATCTGTTCTGTAAAGGGAAATATCCATGTAACAGAAAGTGAGATGATAGTAGAGAGATGGAAACATGGGACTTGCTTGCGATATGTCCTGCTCAAGTGTTCACAAATATGTCTCTAAAGTTTGTATTTGGGATTAAGTTCACTGAAGGATTTTATTATTATTATTATTTACTTTCAGGCTGAAGGTTATGTGATTGGCAGCTGTATCAAACATATTCCAATAGCAGGACGAGATATAACTTACTTTATTCAACAATTGCTAAGAGAACGAGAAGTAGGAATCCCTCCTGAACAATCATTGGAAACTGCTAAAGCGGTGAAGGTAATGTATATTTTAAAAAGCAAATAGATATTTAAATAGATATTTCAGTAAGACTCAAAAACTGACACAGCATATATATGTTCTTTGCCACTACTGGTATTAACTTTAACAATTCAGATCAGGTGACTTATATATTGGAAATCAAGATGCTATCTTGGTGGTAACAAATTGCCAGTAATCTAGTTAATTCTCTGGGCTAGGAGGGTATTCTAATACTAAAAAGTACTTAGTTTAGCATAATGAAAAGTCATAATTACTTTTCTTGAGACTTTTCATGATTTTTTTTTAGCAGCTCTATTAT
Source organism: Podarcis erhardii (assembly GCF_964252035.2). Taxonomy (NCBI): domain Eukaryota; kingdom Metazoa; phylum Chordata; class Lepidosauria; order Squamata; family Lacertidae; genus Podarcis; species Podarcis erhardii. The sequence continues at coordinate 97,394,851 of NC_138497.1, read as the reverse complement.
TACTGACGGATTTTAAATTCTAAAGTGTATGATGGTATGGTATGTAACCATGGCAATAGTACATTTGAGCATGCATTTTCCGGAGTTAGCATCTCCCAACTAAACCCCCCCCCCCCCACCTAAGATAGTTTAGGCTGTCAGGTCTCAAGAATTTTTGCCTAGTGGTGCATAGAATTGTATCTAGCGCTGAGTGCTAATTATCTTAAATGTATGCAGTTAATACTAACTCAACATTTCTCTGGTGTTTTCATTTGTTTTTGGTTTTTTAAAGGAAGTTTCATTCCTGTTCCATTTAAACTGATCAAATATAAAACCTTAGTAGATTTTTGGGAATTTCTTTTGTAACTGTCTGCATCTTATTTCCAGGAACGCTTTAGTTATGTCTGCCCTGATTTAGTAAAAGAATTTAACAAGTATGACGCAGATGGTACCAAGTGGATCAAACAATATACTGGAATCAACGCAATCTCAAAGAAAGAATTTACCATTGATGTTGGCTATGAGAGATTCTTGGGGCCAGAGATCTTCTTTCATCCTGAGGTAAACTGGTGCAGATCTTCATAACGCACACAGAAGTATTCTTTTAGTCTTATCTTCTCAGAAGTAAATACTGTTGTGCTTGAACGAGTCTTGTTCCCTTGTAAGTATGACTTATGATTGCAGCTTTCATTTCAGAATGTAGGGCAGGTAGTGCCTTTCAAAGTTGGAATTAAAAGCCAGCGTACTTCCACCCCCCTTTTTAAAATAACCTTAGAACCCAATTTCTTGGTGCCGAGTTAATTATGTTGGCTTTAATGTTCAACTGAATCTGTTTTTAACTTTTGAGGATCGTGAAGCTTTAAGGCATTTCCCCCTGCTTCTTAAATGATACTCCGCTGAAGAAGAATCTGGGGCTGGAGGTGGGAGGAGAGATCTAGCTGTTATCACTAAAAGCCACACAACATGCTTCGTATAATAGTTTCTCTCTTCCCACTTCAAATTTGAAACCACCAATCTGGCTTCTGTGGTGAGCTGAGGGAACAGGAATAAATATTTCTTCCAGCTGATTCCCATTTTTTCATGCTGAATAAAACTGTTTGATTCAGTGCTTAGCATCTGAGATGCGTAGGCGGTCTCCAAAGTGTTCAGTACAATGCAACAGCAGGGAGAATGGAAAGGGTAAAGGGATTGGAAGGCTTACATTTTCCTGAATTCCTGTTCTTCAGTATCTGTATATGGTTGTACTTGGTTTTTTACCCTTTCATTTTTTTTATTAGTTTCAAATGATCTTTATTATTATAACACAGGACCTTTGAGAATAAGTGGTACTTCACAGAGGTACATAAGCAGGCAGAAGCTGCCTCAAACTTAAGAGTGTAAAAAAGCCATTGGGGAAGACTGTAGAGGCTGGTGAGGGAGAGACGAGAACAAAGATTATTCTTCAGAGCAAATACTGATTCTAAGTTAACATATTTTTTTAATTAGAATTTACCTTCAATTAAACTAGTGCTTCTTTTTCCATAGTGTCTCTCACATTGTTGTGTCTTAGTTTTTTCCATCTTACTAAATTCATCTCATCTAGCTTTCTTAATCCTTTCTTAAGAAATCTGCAATAATCTACACTTGCCTCTAATACGTTAAAGAGAAGGCTGATGCTTCAGTATTATGTATGGAAAATGAAACCTGTTTGTATTTGTTTTTTTAAATGCTCCATTAAGCAATAAAATTACTTGTAACCTAATCAGTTCTTTGCTGATACATACTTCTGTTTTTAGTTTGCTAATCCAGACTTCACACAGCCTATCTCAGAAGTAGTAGACGAGGTAATTCAGAACTGTCCCATTGATGTTAGACGTCCGCTATATAAGGTTAGTAAAGCTAAATAATGTTTGTGTGTATGTGTAAGAAAGAGAGAGGTTTTTTCAGAGTATATCTCTGCCTACTTGCTAAAGAGATCTCAATTCTTCTGTTGAAAGCACAATAATGGGCTATATTACAAGTGTAAGAATCTACCGTATGCAGTCTGACAAGTGACCCACCTAGCTTAGGGTCTACACTGACTGGTAGTGACTTTCCAGGGTTTGGGGCAAGGTGGTCCAAATTTTCATACCAAGTGGGCCTTGGGACACGGGTGGTGCTGTGGTCAAAACCACTGAGCCTCTTGTGCTTGCTGATCAGGTCAGCGGTTCGAATCCCCGCAATGGGGTGAGCTCCTGTTGCTCGGTCCCAGCTCCTGCCAACCTAGCAGTTTGAAAGCACGCCAGTGCAAGTTGATAAATAGGTACTGCTGCAGCGAGAAGGTAAACGGCGTTTCCATGCGCTCTGGTTTCCATCACAGTGTTCTGCTGCACCAGAAGCAGTTTAGTCATGCTGGCCAGATGACCTGGAAAGGTCTCTGTGGACAAACGCCAGCTCCCTCGGCCTGAAAGCGAGATGAGCGCTGCAACCCCATAGTTGCCTTTGACTGGACTTAACCGTCCAGTGGTCCTTTACCTTACCTTTACCTTTTACCTTACCAAGTGGGCCACAATAATACTTAGACATGGAACTCCCAGACTGCACATTGCCATGTCACACAGGGGCTGGGGAACGAGGCTCAAAGTTGGTGCCCCCTCTCCAGTCCTCATGCTGCCTTCCCAAAGCTGGGTAAGGGAGACGTGAGGTTCTGCCAGGGTCCTAGAGACCTCCCACCTCCTTCTCGAAAGCTGGGAAAGCACTAACTAGGCTTTAGGAAGCAGGCTGGAGGACTCTGGGACTATGTCAGAGCCCTCATACCTCCATTCCCAAGCCCAAAGCCTCACCCATCTTTGAGAAGGCAATGCGAGGGCTGGGTGGGCATCAAATGTTGCTGAGGACAACCAAAAAATACCTTGAGGGCCGCATGCTGGACCACCCTGGTTTGGGTTGAGAGTCTTCTCCGGGTTTACCAGAAGGTGCCAAGGACTGAACGTAGACTCTTTTGTGTGCTAAGCATGAGCACATTTATCCTGATTAGTCCTTCACTAATGTATGTTCAAGTGGATATTGTAAATAATGGGATTAATGGAATGAAATATATTGTTAAACTATAACTAGAAACAAAATATGAAAGGGTTAGGTTGTATCCCCTGCCGCTGTTCCACTATTATAAGCAAACTTCTGCTTGTGCAACAGAACTTCTCCTTCCCCTCCTACTCTCTGGTTGGAAGACCCTCTGGAGGAGGTTTTGAGGGAAAGAAGGGTGGAATGAATTTTGGCATGATCATTTAGGAATGTTTGTTGTGTTGCATAGGTTTTAAAATTAGGTTGACTCAGAACAAACTTATTAAAGAAGTTATTTAATAAATTTCTAGATTGAAGAAAGTGCACTTTAAGTATCTAAACATCTGTAGTAATTTATAATCTAGCCTTTCTTTCATGGGGTGCTCAGCTTAACACTGATTGTAAAGCCATAAAATTCTCAGGCTATCTGTAAAATTCCTATTTGTGAAATAATTTGTCTCAGTCTCTTAAATTGAGCATGCATGGCTCAAGCATTAGCCCTGTTCCTTGCTGTGACTGTTTTGTAGTCATTACAGCTGCCTTCACTCCTTATTTTCAGAAACTGATTCCTAACATCCAGTGTTGTTAAGTAATACAACTTTTGTGTGTACAATTTAGAATATTGTCCTCTCTGGAGGCTCCACAATGTTCAGGGACTTTGGTCGCCGTTTACAACGAGACTTGAAAAGAACTGTTGATGCCAGACTGAAACTCAGCGAGGAACTGAGTGGTGGCAGACTGAAGGTTTGTTTCTTTAGTTAAGACGTTTCACTTGTATGTGTAGTCCGCTAGTTTACATCACATCTCTAAATGGAATCCTATAAGAAAGCCATTAAATTGTGTCATCCTCATTTTGAACTGTATCAATCTCCTCATCTTTAATTACCATATATACTTGAGTATAAGCCAACTTTTTCAGCACATTTTTTATGCTGAAAAAGCCCCCCTTGGCTTATACTTGAGTGAGGCATGCGGTGGCGGTGGAGGGACGAGCGGCCCGAAAGGAGCCCTTTCGGGCTGCTTGTTCTTCCGCCGCTGCCACCACCACCAGGTTGATGTGGTGAACCTGCTTATACTCAAGTCAATAAGTTTTTCCAGTTTTTTGTGCTAAAATTAGGTGCCTCGACTTATACAGTGGTACCTCGGGTTACATATGCTTCAGCTTACAGACTCCACTAACCCAGAAATAGTACCTCGGGTTAAGAACTTTGCTTCAGGATGAGAACAGAAATCCTGGTCTGGCGGCGCGGCGGCAGCAGGAGGCCGCATTAGCTAAAGTGGTGCTTCAGGTTAAGAACAGTTTCAGGTTAAGAACGGACCTCCAGAATGAATTAAGTACTTAAACTGAGGTACCACTGTATTTGGGTCGGCTTATACTTGCGTGTATACGGTACTTTCCACATTTGTGAAGGTTTCATTTTTATGGCTACAGACACTTATCCTGTCCGTGATCTTAAAAACTAGTAGTGGTTTTGGAGAAGCAGCTGTTGCCACTTTTGTGGAGAGTGGATACTCCTGTTTCAGTGTTTATTGCAACAGATGGATAACAAATAGAATTTGCCAGTTTCCTCAGAAAAATAATAAAAAGCATTTATTTCAAGTCTGCTGGCAACATGAGGCTTATTAAATTATAGAACTGCTTTCAGTAATGTGTATTGTTTTTGGTTGGTGAATAAGTGCTTATATTGGAAACTACCTTTCGTTACATAAGAAGAGCCTGCAAGATCAGGCCCGTGGCCCAACTGGTTCAGCATCCTGTTCTCACAGTGGCAAACCAGCCTGAAAGCAGGATCTGAGTGCTTTACTGGCCTGACCACTTCAACTTTACTGTCCTGTACTTTCCCTCTGGCACAACAGATTGGAAATGGCAAGAGGCATGTTATAGTGGCTTCTGTGAGAGAAGGGAGAAATACATAGAGGTGTTTTTTAGGACTTTAGTACCTGGGGAATAAGTGATTTCTAGGTTCTGCCTGTTTTCAACCATGTAAACCCACAAGAAGTATCTTGTGGCATTTTTGGGAGAAAGGGAAAAGTTCACACTTGTACTATAGAGAACATTAATGGCTGACAATGATTTCCCAGGGTTTCAGGTAGAGGTTTTTCTTATACATTTGACCCAATCATTTTAGATAAAAATATTGGGGCTGGGATATGGGACCTTCTGCATGCAAAGTCATGTTCTCTTCCACTGTGCTGAGAAAACATATATATCTTGGAACCTATTCAGATTAGTGCATTTGAGAGAATTTGATTAAAAACTGTTTTGCCTGATGGTTAAATATTCTTAAAACTGGGGTTTTGCTACAGCCAGTGAAAAAAAGAAGTGTCTGTAATGACATTTTATTTAAAATAGTACTTTGTACTGATTTTATTTTATCTTGTAGCCCAAACCTATTGATGTACAAGTTATCACGCACCATATGCAAAGATATGCTGTCTGGTTTGGAGGATCAATGTTGGCTTCCACGGTAAGTTGACAAAAGGAAAAAGAAATCTGAAGAGAACTTTTCTCACATATATTTTGACCTGTATTTACTGTCACTGTTTTCCACTTTATCCATGGTATATGTTTATAGGACAAGCCCAGTCATGGTGCTTTAAAAAGTGCTCTTAATTTTTTTTTTTGGGGGGGATACTGCCTGGAACCTTTTATAAATAGACTTTCCAAAATGTTTGTAACTTATGAGGAGCTTCCTTGAAAAATGTAAATGCATGGGGGAAGAGTTTTTCACACTGTCTATTGTTTATCTGTTCTTAATTTTTTTCAGAAACATCTTTTTAAGGCAGTGTTGTCTTGTGTTACATAAGCTATAATACAGGCACAAAACTGAGACAGGTGCTTTAATAACAAGTTTTAATATATCACAAGTTTAACCTAAAAGTGTCAAAAATATAGTTTTAGTGAAAATATTCCCTTTTATCTTCTTTTCCCCCCAGCCTGAGTTCTACCAAGTATGCCACACCAAAAAAGATTATGAAGAAATTGGTCCTAGCATCTGTCGTCACAACCCAGTTTTTGGAGTTATGTCTTAAATCCGACCTGCCATGAGTTGGATCTAGGGAGGCTGGGAGATGGAGGGTCTTTCTCAATACATGTTTGTCTGGATGGCCGGTATTAAGATAACAAAACATGACTTGAAAATAAGAAAAAAAAAGACCAAACACAATTAAACAGGAATATTTTAATAAGTGTCTCAACATGCAGATGTAGTGGGAAGCCAAAATGATTCCAAGTGTTTTTTTTCCTTTCGATTGAATATTTGATCCTGTGCGTAAACAAAACAAAAGAAGTGGGTTTTTGTTCTTTCTGTGCCCTGATATTTTGTATATTAATGGAATATCCAAGATTTGATGGGATTTGATGGTGTGTAGATAGTCAGCTCTATAATTCTTCAATTGTACTCTTACACGTGTACAATGAGAGAGCTTGTTTATATTTCATACTTTTTTATACGTTGAGAAAAATATCAGTGAATGAAAGAAATGTAATATTTGACAAGAGAAATACCAGTGACCAATTTGAGATGAATAAAAATAATAATAATGCCCACATGAAGCTTAATCATGTGAATCTCTAGTAACTTCAAATTATGACCAATCCTAAAACTTGGGTTCCACACACAATGCAACTTGGCAAGTGCTTTTGGAACTAAGGAGCTAGAATCTTGGATTAACCGATGCCTGCTAGTGCTTTCTGATTACTCGGTGCATTTTCATTCTATTTCTTGCTTTGGGGGCGGGGGGAAGTAAAGACAAGACTGTTGGACCAGTATTGCAGTTCTGTAGTGTCATTTCTAATTACAACCAAATATTCAAGTTATCAAAATAGGTGTATTCCACCATTCCAATAAAGACACAAAAATTCTTTTTAATGTTTGTCTGAGGCCTTTCAGTCTCATTGCTTGATCGTTTGAAGGTCTCTCTCTCTCTCTAGTTTGCCATGGCAGTTATTAAATAATTTTAAGGAGACGAAAATGGAACAGGTATTGTGACACAAAAGAAAGTGGTGCATGTGTCTGCGATTTTAGTTTCTATTCAACAGCATACAGAAGTGCATATGCAATTTATAAAAATCAGCTTTCATTAACATTTACTTTCTCATTATGTTTTGGTAAATAATGCTGCTGCATTTTGGGGGTATTGTTGATTTGCTACTGCAGGATCCAGGGGGTGAATTATATAGCTTCTGTATATACTGTTAACTAACAAGGAGCTGGTATGGCATGGCTGACTATACAAATATTTAGAGCAAAATATGTTGCCCTTTGTGGAGCTGTTGATCAGTGAATTGCCAATTTAGTTTTAGCCCCGCTCATTCACCTTTTGATCAACTTGAGGCCATGGGTCCTGAGTGAAAAGGGAGATTGAAAAATTGGAATGTTCCCAAAAAATTAAATTGGATTTTTAAAGAGTTTTGAAATTTCTGTTAGTGTTGGATCCAGGCATCACAGAGCCTGATTTCTGCTGATGAGACAGTCACTTCATGGCAGGTGGGGAATGCAAATTTCATTAGTATAACTTTTCATTTGCAACACCTGTGTTCCCTGAAAAGCTGTTCTTGAAAAGCTGTTCTGCATAGATAGGAGACCTCCTGCAACAGCAAGGGAGGTGGTTCTGGGAGTTGCAGAGGAAGGTGGGCTATATGAAAATCACACACGCCCTTCCTGCAGCATGAGTCTCCACAGGATACATGGGCTGTGGTGTGAGAGAGAATCACGAGAAATCAGGTGAAGGATACTTTGCACAAGCAGAGCTCCCTTCTAAGGTGATTTCCATTTGTCCCACTGCCACCTCATACAACATACTCCACACTGTTCAGAGGGCCCCAGACTCACTGGATAGGCTTTCCAAGAGCCACAGCAACTGCAGAGGGAAAGAAGGCCAGGGAGAAATGTGAAGTGCCTTCTGCTCAGGTAACTATCGAATATAATCTCTACTAAACACAGGTGCAATGAACTACTTGAATAGCATTTCTGCATATGTTCTAGAAACCTATTCCATTGGTTTGAACACTTTTATTGTATTTTCAAGTCTACAAACGAAGATGTGTGGATTTCTTCTACTGAAATGTAGTTTAATGAATAATGATGTGAATATCCTATGTGTTACATACCAGTAGTAAAGGATGACAGTGGAATCAGCTTTGCAAAACAATAAGATAATTTTACAACTAATAAAATGTTGCATACAGATGCTCAATATAAGATTATTCATAATGCAAACTATTTAAACAACCAGGATATCAAATTGATTCCTCAGTAACAGTTGTTTCTTGCTTCCCCCAAGAAAGCTGTCAGCTAAGAGGAAACTGTGAACAATTCTTTTAGGCAGAGTTCCTAAACTTCAGCATCTAAAGAGTTACCTGTTGGCCTTCATGCTTGTAGACCAGCACCTTGATCTCTTCTGTCATTTTGTGCATAAAAAATACTCAACCTTAATGCATTTTATGTGGATTTGTCATATTTGCATGCCCCCTGGGGCAGGAACACTTTAAAAAAATTGTGGCAATGATCTGAAAACGTAATAAGGTACAACTAGAAAGGAAAGTTCTGCCATGGCATGGCTGTACTGTACTGAATCTTTGCTAATAAGTTGTTCCTTAAGGGTGATATCTAAGTCATATTCAGACTCATTGAAATCAGTGGGCTTAAGTTACTTTGTGTATGACTAATGTTGACTATCACCCAACATTATGCTAGTTTTCTGTTAATCCTGCAATTTTTTTAAAAAAAACAACAACAGGTGGAATTATTAACTACAGACTTTTTGTTATGAAAGGGTATTGACCCACAAGAAAAACATCAGTCAAGGACTGCTGTCTCTAGCTGGGTGAAGTCAAATTCAGAAGCATGTGGAGTTTGCAGCATTGCACAGTTGCCTTGTAGTATTTATTTTTGCCCCACCCCATCTCTTGCTCATGCTCTGAGTCACCCCCTTTCTCAACACTGCATTAAATTAGGCTGAGAGTAGTAGTTTCCTAACCAGGAGCTAAACAGTCAATGGCTATATTACCTAGTTAGAAGCCCAGGGGAAGCTTGAATATTTCCATTGAAAACAAAACAAAAAACTGATTTCCCAGTGCCTTAATCAAATATCAATGTTGTGCAGTAATCAGTTATCAAAAATGTGTGTACCTAAATTATGAAGCTCAATTGTTTTAGTACATTTGATCATTTGGGCTCTGACTATCTCACAACTGTAGTGGATATGGAAGCAGAGTTTCAGGTGCTAGGTAATTGCTAGGAATTGGTATAGGAGAACAAATGTGATGGTCCACGTGCCTGTTGTGGTGCAAGAGAACCCCAAGCTTAAGTGATACAGTGATTTAACTAAATCCTTGTATGGGAAACTCATCATTTTCCTATAATAGGAAGGGAAGGAATCGTGTAGGTTTACACAGGATTTGAAAGAGATTGTTGTGTATGTATAAAAATGCATCTAATTTTTATTAAATAATATATTATTATTTAATTACCTGCCCTTCATGCTAAGGTCCCAGGGTAGGGATTACAACATTCAAACACAATAGTAAAAACAAATTACAATCACAAAAATAAAGTGGGTCCTAAAAATATACACCTAAAATGTCAAAAGTCAGGGTGAAGAGATGCATCTTCATTGGAAGCTGTAGAATGAAGGTGTTTGATGCAACACAGGTGCACGACTTAGGGGCTACCACAGAGAATGCCCTAGGCTGTGTTGTGTGAGTTGTCTCTGTATACACACCATTGCTTAAGCTTTTGTACTTGTCGGTTTGAGATACAAAGAAGTAGCTTGAAAATGTGTGTGAGAGAAAGCGCACATTCTATATGCTTCCTGAATATTTATATATGACATAATCTCAAACATTCAGGTCTTGTGGTTATCTGGGACATATCTGCATTCTTATGGACAAGTCCTAACAGTGTGTGGCTGTCAGTGGCAACTTCAGCAAAACTGTTAGTGAAACTTCAGTCTTCCCTGCTTAAGACAGTGAATAACACATCATACAATTGTCATAAGGCATGATATGATGATGACAATAGGTGGGGTTATAGAATGCGGCAGATAAGATCAGCACAGGCTGCCCATACAATCAAAGGTATATATTGTTATTAGAGGGTTTTATTATGCTGAAAGGAATAGCCCTTATGAAGATCTGTCTCTGTTTAGTTGCACTTGTGTATTCCAAATAAATGCAGACAAGATTTGGATCCTGCTGACCAAACCTGTCACTTAAAGCTTAACTGGTTGTGTGTTGCAGAGGGTAGCTGATACTTTATCAATCGGCTTTCCTGAGGCAAATCAAAATTCCATTGGTTTTTGCTTATATATAGTTTTTCTATAATACTGACATGTCCTATTAGCAAGGTATGTGAAGAACAGTGATTACACCTGAACCAGGTTTCTGTGGAAAATGGTCTTTTTAAGTACCAAACATGCAAGTCTATGCTGAAAATACCTAATCCAAAACTATTGTTTCCTTAACTCTGTTAATTAAATTAGTGGACATAAAGATCTGCCATATCACAATGGTACAAATATGCTGCTGTGTAATAAAATCTTGCTGCTCTCTGCTACAGGTAATCTTAACATTCATTATTGTTGTTCATTTAATGGCTGTTTGAGAAGTGAACAAAAACTCACATGTGACCAAATCTAACACTGTAAAAAGCACCTATGATACAGTAATTAACAGTACATTAGAAACTTGATGTGGCTCAATAGACTTCTTTGAATGTCCTTAGCCACTGTCAGTGTTTCCAAGGATACTAGATAATCACAGGTGTTAGAAAAACATTGTTTCAAGTCCCTACTGCTTTCGCTGAAAGTTTTAATTACCTAGTGGTATTTTAACAATCTCTGTTTTCTTCTCCTCTCTACTTTAGGAGTACTGACTTTTCCATTGTCTATAAAGAAAAAGGTTATGTTCATACTAGAACACTGCACACTGCTATCTTATCTGTACATATTTTGTAATATCTGCTGTGACTTTACATCCCAGCTGAAACTAGAAAATCTTGCCTGCAATTTTTAACCTCCTAGCTTGAGGCCCGGTAAATGCAAAGCTCTTGGCAATCTCAGTGAAGTTGTCTGTGCTTGTAGGCGAGATTGGTTTATCATGTTTCTCCTGAACATCCATATCTTCAAATCTATTAAATACCACTCCTTATGTCAATAGTGACACCATCTGATTGTGTGATGCCACTTTTGGCTGACATTTTAGCTGGTATCAAAAAAAGAAAATTGATAAGTCTTCCGTGTCTAAAAGGGCTTGGCATTCAAAGAAGGATACTGAAATGATGCTTCAATAATAAGCCAGAAATATTTTACAAACTATTGGCATTCACATTCTGTTATACATCATGTAGCCCCTACCAGAGGTACTGTGTGGTAGCTTAAGGGTTTGGTTTTTCTCAACATAGATTTCATAGTTGTAGGTGTACATGCCCTGTCTCCCACCTCATTCTGTACATCTGGGGTGGGGAATCTCCAGATGTTGGACACCAACTCCCATCAGCCGCTGCCATCATGGCCAATGGTCAAAGGAGATGGGAGTTGTCATCCAGCAACATCTAGAGGCCCAACAGGTACTCTGTCCTTGCAATGCATGGTTGGAGTAGAATGCTAAGACACTTGCCTCTGCACTGCATGTACGGTCTACAGGCTGGCTCAATGCGAGAACCCTCTCTTGACTTTCAACTCCATTTTCTCTTTATCAGTTGCATTTCTCTAAAGCTATCAAGCTAACTTGTTTAATGTCTTGTGCAAAGCTCTCTTCTAATTTTTGGAAGGAATATCTAAGCCCATACTTACCTGTATGACTCTATAAAAAGTACAATGTAAGGTGTGGGAAGACAAGCCAGTAAGACCTGGTGTTTGTGTGTAGCCTTGTTTTGTCTGCTAAAACACTTAGGAAATAATGATCTGGCTATGTCACTGGTGTGTCTTCTGCAGGACAGGTTTCAAATATTTGCTATTCGTACCCTTGGATGTGTAAAGTGGCTTATCGTGGATTACCTTGTTCATTAAAAGAGCACTCCTTTCTTATCTTGGTTTAAAACATTTTTGTTGAGGGCCATTTCTCAGGAATTGCATGCTTGCAATAAGCAGAGGCAAAACTAGGTGGATTTTTCATCACTGCAGTATTACGTGGCACTCCATGAGCACATACTCTAGCCCTACTCTATCCATTATCCCCTCCCCTCTATCCATTTTTGGCTCCTCTCCATTTCCCCCTTTCCAGTGACACAAATTGGAACTGACCACTACAGACAGCTCTCCCTACTTCCAACTCTCTGTCCGTTTCTGGTCTCCATCACTACATGTCCTCCTCCTCTCCTTCCAGCCCCATTCCTGGGCTCACCACATGGCAGACCCATTTTCTTTTCTTTACCCCCTCCTTACACAGTGGCATGTAATGAAGAAGTTGTAGCAGTTATCAAAGGGCTGGTCTGGAGAGCAAGAATGAGCCTGCAGCATTCAAAGGGCCACATAGTTGTCCCTGGATTGCATGTTCCCACTACTGTTTAACATAGACAGTACAATATTCATCATCATCTTCATCATCATCTTACGTATTTGTATGCCACCTTCCCAATAGTTAAAACCATGCTCAAGGGAGCTTACAACATGAAATGATTTACATAATTACAAAAGTTGTCAAACAAAGCACATCTGAAAGTGCACAACAAAATTGAAAATTTTCCACATACATTTTGAACCATAAAAGGATCTAAAAATAAAGATATAAATAATTAAATAACAAACCTCCCCACAACAAAACCCCCAGTCCAGGAGTCTGTTCAGCAGCCTCAGCTTTTATGGCTGGAGTCAGTCAGAGGTCTGCCCTCACAAGTCATGTGGAAAAAAGCCTGCAAAGCTGGGAGCAGGTCTTCCAGGACTCGCAGCCAAGATTGTCTCAAACCTATACATGTGGGGTGAGGATATGGCCACTTAGACAACCTATTGGGTGCAGGTTTGTATCAGTTTTTCTAAGCTTCTGCTTCTGCAATATTATTAATTTACAATCTGAAAATTCCTGGCTATAGTTAAAATGCTAACAGTCCAAAAATCACTTAAACATTATCATGCTTCACAGACAGTACTCATTGCCATCATTATGAGTAATTCCAACTAATTGGGTACCATATTACCCAAATATGGCAAGAAATTTACTTCCAGGGCAAACATGCCCAGGATTGCATTTAGTGTGTGTTAACATCATTTCCTATTCTTTTACATTTTCAATGTCCTTTGGCCTCTATTTTATTAAGTCTTTAATTACTGTCTTGTGTAAGATGTTTCATTGCACATTGCCTTGGTGCCTCCTCTGAGGTAGACTTTTGTTTACTTAGATGAAATGGACATAAGCCTCTCCACACAAGTGTTGAAGAGCCTGCCAAGAAATGTGTAAGAGGTTTACAAGCATTATAGCCCTATGTGGATTACCATCATGCACAAGTGACAAAACTATAGGTATGAATTGAGGGATAGGTCTCCGCACCATAGCTACAGCACCAGTAACTAGGAGAGGAGGAATGGCAACTAAAAACTAACACAAAGCTTGTCTTGGTTGTTTGCATTGCTGAACTTCCCCATAAAGGTAAAAGGTAAGGGGACCCCTGACCCCTGGCCGACTCTGGGGTTGCGGCGCTCATCTCACTTTATTGGCCGAGTGAGTCGGCGTACAGCTTCCGGGTCATGTGGCCAGCATGACAAAGCCGCTTCTGGCAAACCAGAGCAGCTCATGGAAACGCCGCTTACCTTCCCGCCGGAGCGGTACCTATTTGTCTACTTGCACTTTGATGTGCTTTCGAACTGCTAGGTTGGCAGGAGCAGGGACCGAGCAATGGGAACTCACCCCTTTGTGGGGATTCAAACCACCGACCTTCTGATCAGCAAGTCCTAGGCTCTGTGGTTTAACCCACAGCGCCACCTGCGTCCCTTGAACTTCCCCATAATTATCACTAAATAAGACAGCCAGTTGTATTCACCCACGGTGATCAAGATAAGTCAATGGCCTTATTCCCAAGTGGGCTTGCATCTTATGAGAATGCCCACCTTTTACCTGCTAATAAGCAGTCTGTGGCTTTGGTAGTTTTAAGGTCCTCTTTTGTGGAAAGTGGCAGAGAGGCACTTTGTTCTGTAAATTTAGTACTGAGCAAGTCTTTGGATGTTGCTGTGAATTTCTGCCTGAACCTTGAAATATCCTTGTCTACCCCACCTCCCAAAGTCAGTCCAGAAGAGCTAATATTTCTAAAGATAGAAATTAGGAATTTTATTCTCATAAGTCTAAGAATAACGATGAACACCTCAAATCAAACACCAGTATCATGTCAAGGGAAATGGTAAATAGGTTTTAACAGAAACCACTTAAAAATAGCAAAAGCATGTCCTGGAATAGTAATTAGTACTGCACAGGAAGGAGTTATGACTATATAGGCATAAGCTTTCCTTCACACACAGTTTAAGATAACAACACCTAGCTATGTTATAGGACAGAAATTAACCTAATTATGATTGCCTTGTTCAGATTATTATTTATTCCCATCAACAGTTTAGGAAAGTGATTTCTAAGTTGATATTTTTCATATATATAATGTTTCACCAGCTATTCATTACATCACTGGAAATACAAATGTATCCTGGTCCAGATCTGTTAATTTTCTTATGGTATTTGCAAAGTAATTGTACTCAGAGATGTTAAAAGACTCCCTCCATCTCAGCTTTCATTTCAGCAAGACCAGTGCTGCAATATCAGCAGCAAGGTACCTTGTGTTGTCTACCTAGGAGGGAACATGATCCTCTGGTGGCTACAGTCCATTCTACAAGGATAGAGCTAGAATGTAGTTCTGAAGGTCTTCTGTTCTCTCTCCTTGACCTTTGGGTTGCCCAATGTGGGGAAGGTTTTAATGAAAAAATACCCTTTTTAAAACCAATGAAGTCAAATATCCAAGAGGGGAAGAAAGGGGAGAAGGAACAAGAATGAAATTATATATGTGATGTCTGACCCTCCATGCATCCGATGAAGTGGACTCTTAGTTCATAAAAGCAACATGCCATAGTAAAATTTGTTACATCTTTAAGGCATGACATGACTCTTCATTGTTACTGCTACCCACTGAATTCTCACCTCTGCTGAAAACTCATGGAAAATCCTAAGAGGTCAGTGGCTCTACTGTCAGAAGTACAGTCCTTAGGTTTCCCTTAGAAGAGAAAATGCCAGTTAAACCAGATTAAGCCTATAGTGAAGGAATGTTCTAAATTTATCTTATGCAGAAAGCAAAACCTTCCTACAAAGAGCAAAATTTCAGTAGATGGAATGCAAGTTCCTGTTGAAATACTTGAAATACTCTGAAATACTTGAATACTCAATCCTATAAGGTGAAAACACTCTTCCAGGCACTTACCAAATCAGTAGCTAAAAAGATAGATGACACAATTAAAATATACCAGAATAGATAGGCACCAGAATAGAGAGAGTGGCTGGAATGATGTCACATTAAATTATGATTAAGGATGGAAATTAACAAAGTTAGACAAAATGGCATAATTTGAATTTGAAATAAATCCATCAGTTCAAGTTGATACTTAATTATAATATTTACATATCATCCAATACCAAAAGTTCTCTGGCCCATTTTCTAAATTAAAAAATTAAGAACAAAAAGTATTTTTAAACACCTTAAAAATGCAAAATCTAAAACACAAAAAACAGGCATAATAAAGCCAAAATAAAACCAGTGCAAGGGGCTCAAAACAAATTCTATCTGTTGACAAAAAGGCAAGCTTTAAAATCTCCCTTTGTCCATTGTAAGTGGTGTAACCACAGAAACTGCCTTTCAATATTGGCGGAAATAAGCCTCGGTTTAGCTCTCTTTCACTAAAAAGATTGTGTGATATATGAAAATGCCTTCCTGCATAGCAGTGAAATGCTCTTCACGCTTACTCAGAATTGGGGCCTTCTGCATTTAGTAACAGTTCACAAGTACCGGTACATGTGCACAGGATTGCTGCTTTGGAAAGTTTTCATCACCCTTCTAAATTTGGAGAGAATCCTGCAGGACAGGCTTGGGAAACACAGGCCCTTCAAATGTTGTACTACAGCTCCCATCAGCTGAAGCCAACACACAATAATCTTTACAACAACCCTGCACATAAGGCTACACACATATTTCAGAGAGAAGGCTGAGATTGAGAGAGAGCATATTGGGTTTACATAAAGCCTGTGCCTAAACTGAAATTTAAACTGGGATTTCTAAGGCACATAGGAAGGTCCAGTGCTGTTAGCCATTTATTTATATAGGCTGCAATCCTAACTGCACTAATCTGGCAGCAAGCCCATAGAATTCACAGGTCTTACTTCTGAGTAGACATAGTCTTGCACTGTTGTTTATTAAACCTGTATTCCGCTCAAAGGTTCCTAAGCACCATAAAGCCCCAAAATAATAAACCAAATCTATAAATCCCCCCAACACACACATTAAAAAATCCTGCAGCATCTCTCTCTTACATCACCCAAATCCATAAACTGCTGAAAATAAACCCATCTTAACCAGATAGATGGTAAAAGGCCTATCTGGATCTCTATAGGGTGGTAGTTCTATGTCCAGGGAGTCACAACAATGGTGAGGGTCTTGTTTTGCATTGCCACACCACAAGCTATGGATGTTGATGGAACAGTAGACCCTTTCCCATGGAATTTAAGGCATAGGAGAGCATGTAATAGGGGAGGTGATCCTTCAGGTGGAGCTGTATTGAACTTTGTAGACTGAAGTCAGCACCTTGAATTCGGCCTGGGAGCAAATAAGAAGACATGGGATAGATATTACATGATCCCGTTTCAAACTGCCTGTCAGGAACCTAGCTGCCACATTTTGCACCAGCTGCAGCTTCTGGGTCATCTTGAAGGGCGCAATGGCAATAGTTAAATCAATAGGTCACCAGAACATGTAACGCCATAGCAAAGCGATCTTGGTCCAGAGAGGGCCCTAGTTGGCTAACCAGCCAGAGCTGGGCATAGGTGTCTATTGCCACTGAGGTCACCTCACCTGTGGCTTAAGCAACAGTGGTGGCTCCAAGGACACCCCCAAGTTACAAACACACTCCTGTAGGGGAAACACAACTCCATCCAGAACAGGACATCTTCCCCACTCCTGGGCTTTGGAACAACTCGCAAACAGTGGAGGGAATTCAGTATTCCACTGTTCTGATCGATCAACACAAGCATTTCTACTTACCAGACAGAATGGTCTGCTTCTCCTTCCTCATGTATTGTTCTCCTGATTCCCCAGAGCAGATTTGAGGGAAGTGTGTAGGGTGCATGCGGGGAGGAGTGGGGTGAAGCCCTATTGTGCTAATGGGAGTTCTTGATTCCAATAGCATGCTGGGTTAGTTGACTCTGACCCCGCATTTCCGCCGCATCAGTTTTCAGCTTTGGTTGATTGGTCACCATCTGATGCACTGCTGTCTCCAGGCATTAGCACAATACCCACAATGCCACTCCTGATGACAACATGTTCCAAATCTCCAACCGACAGCTCTCAGTGGCTTCACATATATATTGAAGAGTAACGGGCAGAGTGGCACCCTGTGGGACCCCACAGCACAAGTGTCAGAGGAAAGAGCAAAAACCTCCCAGTGCTACTCTTTGGCAGAACCATTGTAATACAGTAGCCCCAACTCACAGAACTGATACCATGATCAATGGCACTGAAGGCCACAGAAACATGAAGGAGAACCAGCAGGGTCGCATTCTGTCTCCCAAGAAATGTCACCCATCAGGGTGTCCCAGACCATTTCAGTACCAAATCCAGACCCAAAGCCATATTGAAGTGGGTCTAGATCAGTGTTTCTCAATCTTTTTTTGGCCATACCCCACCTAAGCATCTGTAAAATCCTGATCCCACCCCCCACATATAATTTTTAATATTCAAAAAGTGAACTATTCATGTGGAGGAAGTCTAAAAGGCCATTAACTGTTAATAACTCATTCTCAAATTGCCCCCCTTAAAAATAAAATTGCTCCCCTATGAGGCGTGTGCCCCATGTTGGGAACCACAGGTCTAGATAATCAGTTTCAACTCAATGTGTTTAGAACTGGCTGGTCACCACCAGCTTCAATCAACCCACCTCACCCCATGAAGGAGATATTTACAACCAGACAGTAGCTATCTAATACCTTAAGGCCCTGGGACAACCATGTGAGAAGGGGTCTCACCACTGCCACCTTCAGAAGTTGGGAGTCTCTCCTCTCTTAGCTGCAAATGACCTAGAGGGAACTAGACACTGCTACTTCAAGTGCTTATCTATCCCTATCCACCATAACACAGTAAGCTGTCAGATTTATATTAACAGAATGCTTTGCCACTTTGCCACAAGGAATCCATAGCTAGGTTATATTACAAACCCATGGAACCAGACACTTAGAATACATGGTCTCTTGGAGCTGAGTCCCACTGTGTACAATGGAGCTTACTCCTAGATAGATAGGCAAGAAGCTGCAGCCTTAGGCCAAGTTCTCACGCTTAGTTTAGTTCTATTTAGTTCTGATATTTATTTATATCCTGCCTGTCTTCCATTAAGGGACCCAATATATTAAAACTATATATATCTGCACTGTCCTCTACATAGTTAAGGAATGCCCTCCAGGTCTCCAGAGATACTTGTGGGGAGGACACAAGTGACAGAAATGGAAAGGAGTGGATGGGAAACTTGCCTTCCTTGAACTGATCCCAAAATTCAAGCCAAAGTGTTTAAAGCTCTAGCATTTCTTTTGTTTGTCTTGGGATATTTCTTAGGAATTTCTCTATTCTTCTTATTCAAGTTGTTCTTATTTGTTTTGCGTGGCAAGATAAAACTACCTGTCAGCATCAGTGAATTAGAACAGCCTCTGCTTTTCTGTTTCTTTTGGCTTGAATGGCCTTTTCATTTAACAAAGGAGGAATCGGTTTTGCACACACTTTATAATCAAGCACTGCCTAGATTGTTGTGTTTTCTTTCGAAGAAAGATAGCTTTGGCCCTTGAAGCAAATTTGCACCGCACCAAATTTTAGCGAAGGAACAATAAAATATTTTACCAACGTATTAACTGGTAGTGTTTGGGGCATGTCACCAGATCTGAAGAGACAAAGCACAGTATTTTACACTTCAAATCACTCTTCTAGATTTTGTATGCAGTGTATATAGTTCACATAAAGGCCAGAAAATTGAGCTTTTCTTTGCCAGCAGCAGTAAGATAACATAAAAGTGGTTTCATTTTGCTTGTTTGGAAACAAAATTCCCTGAATGTATTTTTAATAAAAAAGGCTTATGTTGCAGATTGCCACAAAGGATAACAGACTTGCTCTATCATGTATTTCTTTTATGGTTGTGTTTTACTGCTGCTATTATCTTATGTGTACCTTGGAATAGTTTTTTTAAAAAAATATTTGTGCCCACAATGTAGGTACCTTTTCTTAAGATTTGCTGTCAAGTCAATAAATATTTGTGGAGCTCCAAACAGATATTTGTATACAATGCTCCTTCTGAGCTCTGCAGTTGTAAAACCCATAATGCTAGATGTCACCAGCTATATTATAGAACCTGATTATGTGTGATCATTCTGTGAAGCAAAAGAAACAGGACAGTGTCTGCCAAACAGAGTGGATTCTGAGAGCACAGAAGCTGGATTGTAGTTGTTTGCCTAACATAAAAAAATGGTTGATCATATATGTTTTTAAGTTATTCTGAACCCTTTGATTGGAATACATCCCAAAACTAATTAATATAGCCCGGGAAAGATAGTGCATATTTTATGGCTTGATCAAACAGAGCTTTGTGTGTGTGTCCCAATTAGATGCAGGCCCAAAAGACCACATTATGCCCTTGAAATGTCATCTTTGCTGATAATAGGAGATGTACAAATAGATAATTTCTTGCCAGGCTCTTCCCTATTAATAATAAGACCACTGTCATATCAGTTTCCAAGACCGATGACTGATTTTACGTGCCAGACAAGGCTTTTAGAGGATGGCAAACACTTTTTATGAGGCAAGTACTCTGTATTATCCTTGCTCAAGATCTTGAAAACAAACATTAATAGTGTATCAAATTTCCTGCAGTGAAGGAGAAAAAGAGTTCTGTAGAACAGTAGAACTTCAGCTTACGTTACCCTTGGGTAACATAAACTTCAGGTTGCAAAAACGGCAAACCCAGAAGTATTTTTCCGGGTTTTGCCGCTCACGCATGCTCAGAAGCCCTATATTGTGCTGCGCGCATGCACAGAACAGACACCTCTGGTTGCAGAAACCTCAGGATCCGACCGGAGGTCCGGAATGAATCCTATCCACAACCGGAGGTACCACTGTAGTAGGGTTGGCTAACCTGTCATTCTCCAGATGATGACAGACTACAACTCCCATTATCCTGATGGGAGTTTGAGTCTAAAGACAACCGATGGTCACAGGTTAGCCATCCCTGGTGTAGAGATCCTTAAAAAATACGGTAAGTACTGTTCTGTGCTGGTCTTGTAATCAGTATTCAAGAACTAAAGCTCAAGCCACATCTGGTAGAGTAAGGAAAGTCATTATAGGATATGCCAAGTGATTTGTGTAGAACATTCTAAGAGAGTTTTACAAAATAAACCATGAAGTTAAAAAAAACACACCCATACTTTTATTTACAGTCAATTACAGTGTGCATTATATCTTTGTCTCAAGAAAGGTAGACATAAGAAAATGACACCCCCACCGTACTTTGGTGTGCTCTGGTATCCCCTATCTGCAGAATAATCAACACATTTTGATCATTAATTGTAGCATTGTAACATACTTGGAATTGCAGCTGGTTGGAGCCCAATCCAACACCATGAAGTATCAGAATTCTTTGTGCTTGTTGCTTCTGGTTATTTATGAATAAAAGCAGTGATGTTGTTTGAGAGGAATTATTTGATGGTTTCCACTGTGAAGGGATCACCAGTGTTGGAGGACAGATTTCATCTTGAGAGTATCCCTTTTAATATGCCTGCTGTATTTAGTTACTTGGGGAAAAACAAAGGAGAAAACTTTTTTAAATGCACCAATTTTTGATGGCTCTCCCTCCTCCTTCAGCCAGCTCATGTTCTGAAGGACAGTTAAGAGTTTGGCACTGCTTCAGAGCGGCTTTTGAGTATGCTGGGAATTCAGCTATCAGTTTGGTGTTTCGTTTTGAATGCCTCTGTATCTCCCTGCTCTATCACCAGGGTTATGGGTGGCAACTAATGCTGCTAATGCACAAGTGCAATGGGCTTCAGTTTGTGCAACGGGACACCATTCTCCTCTCTTCCACCCTGTACGCCCTGCATGTCCTGAAAATTTGCTTGCTCTGGAATGTTATGGGACTCTATAGAGAAGATTGGGGGCATATAGAGGGCTGCAGGGGTGAGGAGAGGAAGGGGGAGTCTTCTGCTGGTACAGTGTTCAATACTGCCATATATTTTCACATGGCCCCAAAAGTCATGTTTTGTTCAATATCACCCACTAGACAAATGGTCGTTTCTGGCAAATAAACTGCTTCATCCCTTGAATGAAGTGGAAGGGATTAAGCCGCCTTACATGTGATTCCCACAGCACAGTTGTTTTATTGTGCTCTCTCTGTGTTTTGAATCTGAAGTCCACTTCAAAAATATTGCTTATATTGTGGCTTTTTTGCCATTAAGTTGGATGAAAGGCCAAAGACGTTCAAGTGTACATGAGTGTGCATTTTTATTGAGCCAAATGTGTTTTGAACGGAATTCTTCCTCAGAGACACTATGGATATGAAATGCATAAAACCATACTACAAAACATTTGTGCACATTTTCAATACAGCGAGTTAAAAAAAGGAAAACCAACATCATACCTGTTTTTGTTGATAAAACAAAGTTATAGAAGAAGACAAGTGAATCATTCACCATTTTGATACAAAATGTTGGTGCAATTATAATTGTTTTATTTTGTGCATTTATTTGCCTCCAAGAAGCTCAAGGTGGTGTAGGCTGTTCTCCTCACCCACATTTTATCCTTACAAGAACCCCATGAGGTAGCTTAGGTTGAGAGCTGGTGACTCAATCAAGGTCACCCAGTAAATTTCACTGCCAAGTGGGCATTTGAACCTGGATGTCCCCTGTCTAGGGGCAGGCAACCTAAGGCCTGTGGGCCGAGTGTGGCCCAATCGCCTTCTCAGTCCAGCCTACGGACGGTCCAGGAATCAGCATGTTTTTAACATTAGTAGAATGTGTCCTTTATTTAAAATGTATCTCTGGGTTATTTGTGGGTCCCTGCCTGGTGTTTTTACATGAGTAGAATGTGTACTTTTATTTAAAATGCATCTCTGGGTTATTTGTGGGGCATAGGAATTTGTTCATCCCCCCCCCCCAAAATATAGTCCGACCCACCACATGGTCTGAGGGATGGTGGACCGGCCCACAGCTGAAAAAGGTTGCTGACCCATGTCCTAACAGTTACACCATATTGGCTCCCTCTTCCCCAAATTCAAAACTACTTATACATAACCACTATCCATGGCAAAAATAAAATACAAATTTGAAAAAAACAAAACATTGAAAAGGGAGTGGGGGAGTTTCCTCTGATTTCTCTCCTTGAGGCTCCAGTGCCGCACAAATATCTGCGCTGGAGGGGTGGAGAACCCTCTGAAATAGCGTGGGAGGTTAGATCAGGGAACTTCTGCTGCAAATGGAAGGACACCTTATAATGCAAGGCAGCCCTTGTTTCAGGGGAGAAGAACTGAAGAACAGATCAATTGATCTGTGATGAGGGGCAAGAGTAAAATATTGGCAAAAAAATCTGTATCGAATATACCTACAGCTCTTCTATTTTACTTTGTTTTGAATGGCAATGTAGCGTTAAATATTTCTGAATGGCATTATGCATTTTTGGGATCCTTGCAAATATCAGGATGCTGGTGGCTATTTACATGGGAACCCTACAGCTTGGTTTTCCCTGTGTACATATTACTGGCGTAAAACGCAGCTAGTTCGTTCTTCTCAATTGGGATGAAAGCAGGTTTGGTACAAATGCATCAAAACACAGAATTTCATAAGAAATAACAGGGCAGATGCAGGGCAGATATGGTTTGCAGCTGAGATCATGCACACGCTACTTCCCAAACCAGCTGTGGGTGTGCACTGGATGCAGAGTAAACAGGAGTGTGTACACAGCTTATGCCTTTGCCAGCACACCTATTTCAGAGCTATAGGGAACTGTTTGCGCCAGAGCATCTACATGGAGAGGCACCAAATGGAGGCATAGTGTTGCTTGTTCTCATGCAACAGTATATGCTGCATAAGCAATTAAGACTGAAATCCTAAACACACTTACCTAAGAGTAAGTCCCTTTGAACTTCTAAGCAAACGTGCATAGGACTGGAACTATAAAAATGAGTTCTGATTCCATCCATGCAGACTGATTCACAAGCTGTTATATTACTATTTGCATTTCTTGTGTCATAGAATCCTAGAATTTGGAAGGGGCCACGAGGGTCATCATGTCCCAACAACCTGCAATGCAGGAATCTTTTGCCCAACATGGGACTCAAATTCACCACCCTGAGATTTAGAGTCTCAATCTGTACTGACTGAGCTATCCCAGTGTTGTTACCTTTCTGCTGAAAAATTAGATTTTTTTTTTTTAAAAAAGAAGGATTTAGGAATCTGGTGTAAAGGGAATCCTTATGGCATTTTTCATGTGAATGGGAAAATTTACTGACCAGGTATTTCTGTAGAGGATATTAAATTGTCTTTCTGAAGTGGAAACACCTGCACTTTTCAAAATATCCACTAGATGGTACTTTCCTACAAGAAATTTAATTTTAAGAATGTAAGCTGTGCAAAAGCACTTCCAGTGTTCTCAAACACTTGGGGCAGCTTGGTCTTTCTTACTGTAATCTTAAATGAAATGAAATGCTTTTAAAAAGCCAAGCCTAAATGAGAAGATGCTATCAATTTACAGCTAAGAAATAAATAAAACAAACCTTGAGGTGAGAGGAACAGACAGCATCTCCGTGTGACCAAAAATTGTAGAAATTTCAAAGAAGATTGAAAGATTCTTTCAGTTTTTTAAGGGGTGCTTTAATACTATACTATAATGGTCAGTCCTTCTGAAATCACATGCCTACTTTGGATGGGCTATCGCCAGTCCAGCACAGAATTATGCACTTAAGCTCATTGATTTTAGAATGCTTAAGGGTACCTATGTGCTGTTTTTTGGCCAGGGATGATGTGAAAGGAATTTAAAGGACAGAGGCTGACTATTTTGTGTATAGCATGGCTTCATATACTGCTGATATTTTTATTATAAATAGCCCTAGGAATTATGTGAAAAACCTGGCATGGTTAGGGCTATGAATGGTGTTTCTGAATATACAAATTTACCAACAAGTAGAACAATATGTCAATATGCCAGTAGCTCTAGGAGTCATAGTAAAATTGTCTTCCCATATATATATATATATACAGGCAACTCCCCATTTATGTGGGGGTTACTTTCTGAGGCACCATGTGTTTAAGTGAAAACACTTATATTGGGAACACCATTGGAAAAGCTTGCAAACACCACATTCGCTCCCTCCAAACTCCCACTCTCCACAGGCCTCAATGTTCAGTGAAAGGGCTTGTGGGATTGCACTTCCAAAGGCTTGTGGGATTGCTAGACACTCTTTTAGGGCCTTTTTTTTTTTGCCAGTTTCAAAGTCACTTCTGGTTCTGCGCAATGCATGAGTGCACAGTCACTCGGGCGTGCGTAAATTAGTTATTGCCTGTATATGACATACTAAGGTTGTTGTCATGCTGGAGATGGCATGGCCACCAAGTGTTCTGAAGGATCTCCTGGCACCACCACCCCAGAGCCAAACTGGGCTGTGTATGAAGCAGGTGGGAGAAGAGGAAAAAGCAGAAGTCCTTGTGCTTTCTGCTGACGGGACTCAATAGTTTTCCCCTCGTCAGCATTTCAGTGTAAATTTCTTCAAATTTACACATTTGTATACATTTCTGCCTAAGGGAAATTTTTGCAAATATAATAAATTTTTGTATGTTATTTTCAGTAATATATGCGTTCTTATGCACATTTTACCAAAAAGTGTATTCATTCTTGGTACACATTACTTGGCTGGAGAGCTGCACTGCAAAATTCAGAGAAGTTCAAATTTCAAAGGATGTGTTTCAGTGTGTGTGTTGTTTTGGAAAATGCAGGTGAGTTTGGTTTGTCTTTAAATGTGAACAGGGTAGGCAGCAGTGCCAGGCAAGGGCCCAGGTTGCTTCCTGGCTTGGGTGACCCATTCCCACCTTCTTTCTATATTTGGTAGGAAACAAGGTGGATGCATGCCCAACAATGGCAATGGAGACTACATCAGTATTTGGGGGAATGTGCCCCTTGTACAACAGCTGCCCCAGTTGGTAAGGTTTGTGCCATGCTTTAGAACTGCCTGTTTCTGTCTGCTGGGTTGGATGGTACCTGGAATTGAAACTCCTTCCCCCATCGCAGCACAGAGAATAACTAAAAATCAAGTTCCTTTGATTCTAGATCCCCAGCTGAGGATCGGTACCATTGAAAGCTCTTTCCCCTGTACTTCCCCTCCTGCCTTTTGTAGCGTGCAAGGCTACACGTGTGCTGTGCAACAGGAAAACAAGTGAAGGAATTGGGAATAGAACAGGCAGGAGCATTTAATTCCTTTGTTTTCATAATAGATTAAAAGGATAGTGCAATTTCCAGGTCATAACCAGACAACCCTTAACTTAAGGATGCCGATGGAAAGGCAGAACACGACTACAGTGGTACCTCGGGTTACGAACTTAATTTGTTCTGGAGGTCCATTCTTAACCTGAAACTGTTCTTAACCTGAGGTGTGTTTTTACTAACGGGGCCTCCTGCTGTTGGCGCACTGCCGGCACGCGATTTCCATTCTCATCCTAGGGCAAAGTTCGTAACCCGAGGTACTACTTCCGGGTTAGCAGAGCATTTGTAACCCGAGGTGTTTGTAACCTGAGGTACCACTGTAATGTGAAATAGTTCCCTTTTGTGTACAATACAGTACTGGCCCTCAGGGACTAGGACTTGCTAGCATTTTGCATGAAGCATCAAAGTCTTGCGGTATTGCCTTCTAATCCCTTTTGGCATTTTTCATATTAGAATGTTAGGTGGATCAACGCAGCAGTTTCAACTGCAAAGCCATAGACTTTCTGTTCAGAAGGTTGTTTGGCAGCCATCAGTTTTCAATCTCTTTCTTTTTTTATTTGGGGGCCTTTGACAACTTTGAAAGATAGGAACTTAATAGCTGTCCTTCGTACCATGCAATGTAGATCACTTGTCATTTCAACTACAGGAAGATTATAAACCTCAGTACATTTTATCAGTGGAGTGGTCCTTGATACGTCAGGCTCTGGATAAAGAGGCAGCACCACAAAGTGGCATATAGAACACATAAAACAAACTGAATTAAGTTTTATATAGTGACATTTTATTTATCTTAATAAAAACTCAAAATTGCCTGAGAAGCAGTGCTTGGAACTAAACAAAGCACATAAAATCGCCCTTTTAAAGTCTGTAAACTTTAAATTATTCTGAACTTGTAAGCAAGGAAAATTCACGCAAAATGAAAGGCAAGCTTCCTTGTTGATAACCGGCCTGTGAAGCACTGTGGTCTGTGTAATTATCAAGCCAGAGGCTACAATGATTCTGATAATCACTTAACTTTCCTATTAAATTACAGCACTGCAATTTTATGGCAAGCATTAAAAGTCAAGTGTTCACCTGTTGACCATGCTTTTGAATGATTGGATAATTAATCTCATTATACAGTGCTGTTTCTCCATTGTCCCTGTCTTGCAGATATTCTCCACTGGTGGCAAGAGATGTACTCCGATTGTCGTCAGGGACACATGCAAACTGAAAATTAGGTCCAGACCAAAAAAACAAACAAACCCAAACACATCCTCTTCCCCTCTACTATAGGTAGGGTTTTATGCAAAGGCCTGTCATGATTAAATTATACTAAACTTGATTTGTTAATGCCTTTTAAAAACAATCCAATTGAGTAAATCCTATGATCAGCCTTTGGAGGAATATGATCGAAATTAAAGATGCAGGATAGTTTGGCTGCAGCCCAACAGAGTTGATAGGCATTTAAACCAATTGAAACCAATGGTCTTAAGCGTGCTAAACTCTTCATGGGATTGAAATGTAGAATATGGTAAATCCTCCTTGATATTCAACCCAGTGTGTGGGGCAAACTCCCCACTAGATGATTTTTGTATTTGTGAATTAAAAAAGAAATATACTTTCTAAAAGGCCTTCTGGTTACTACTCTAATTGTATTCTCAGGACGGTTGTTTCAGTATTTGCATTGCCATCCAACTGTGTTTACTTCAAGCTAAATGAAATTGAAGAAGAAAACATCTTTTGCAGCAGCTGTTCTAGGGAACCACCAGTTGCGCCCCTTGATCCAATAAATCACTTTAAAAAACACACATGCTGCGCTCAGCTCTGTATGTATCTAAGCATGGGATACATTATTTACGCACCTTACCATTGACCAGAAATGATGCCACATGTACCTGTAGATACGTTGATTACGTCTTCTTGACAAATTTACTAAAGGGGGCCCGATCATTTCTAGTATTGTGCTGTGATCTACAACAGTGTGGCAGCATTAGAAGGGCTCAAAAATAGCTAGACGCTGGAAGCCAACTTTCCTTTGGTGTCCCATTTATCTTAGCCATAGTGGCGCTTTTCAAAAATATGTGTCAAAGAGAGAGAGAAAAAATGGCTTTTGGAATTCTGGTCTGAGCCAAGCATTCATCTCTCCCATCTTCTTCATGTACATTGTCATGTTTTGAGTATACTGCTTTAGGCTCTTTCCTAATGAAAATTCCTGCTGCTATCAGCATGTTAAGTCACTTCCAGACAATGAGTTACCAAAGAGAGATAAGTTGTGTTGCCCACTCTCTTAAAGCGGGTATTGAATTGTGGGCTATGCCTACAACTGAGGTGGATAGTGAGTATTTCACTAGTAGAAAGGTTGGTCTCAAAGTACTTGATGAACACTGGGGTTCCATTGAAACCCTTCACATTCCATGGGGAAAATGCTTTTGAGAGCTGGATGACTTTTTCAGAATGGTACAAAATTTCAGTGGGTGGGTGGAATGCAGCTGCCTTCTCTTTGTACAATGGAGTCTTTGGATTCTGGCTAGTACTCTTAGTACTGGTGGTTTTTATTTTGCAGTTGGTGAAATTAAATGAATTAAAATTAATTAAAATGGACTTCCGGGTTAGCGCCATAGGCTAATGGCGGATTCCCTCCGCGCTCCGGAGGGAATCGGCTCTGCAGGATCGGGTCTTGCCGCGGCGGCGACGCGGGGACCCTTAAAAATCACAGGCGCGGAAGCCTGTGAGCTTGGTGACTCGGTGGGCACCATTTGCGCCCCCCCAATCTGCGAAGGAGCCTTTTTAAAGGCTCTGGAACGGGGACGGGGTGCGGCGCGGTGCTGAGAATAGACCGCTTCTTCTGTGGAGTGAAGCTGCAAGCCATTGTCGGAGAGCGCTGACTTTTTCCTTTGAACAATTGGACTTAAAAGCAACAACCCGTGAGTAATACGGAAATTGGAACTTTAAAGAAAATTTTTGATGAATTAGGAATGAGCGGGGAAGGTTTAAAAAGGAAGCCTGCCCCCCCCTTTGTAAATAATCTAAAGCAAAGGACCTGCTAACTAAGGTCGAAAGAACCTCTTCTTTTCTTTTTGTAAAAAGATTTTAACTTCACGGTTTGACATTATAAGAAATTTTACTGGAGGATAAAAAATTAATTTTGGGAGCTGAAGTTTCACCCCCCCGGATCCGGGAGCGTCCCGCGAGAGAGCCTGTTGATGAAGTTCTGAAGAGTTTGACAGCTGTCAAGTTAGCTGTCAAGACGGAAAAAGAGAACTTGTTTTTGTTGCTTCTGCTGGTTATATTTGTTACAATTTGTTGAAAATAAGGAAGGGCTGATACAAACTAACTTGATTTTTGGACTTGAGCTGAAAGGAATAGTAAGGAACTAAAATCCCTCTAGAGGGGGTTTAGGGACACTACAAGAATGGCTGGAGGAGGGAAAATCCAGGTTGAATTGGACAGAGCTTTCATTCTCCTGGGAAAGTTACAAGGCCAAATCAATGTTTTGGCTACAAATGTTACAACTCTGGACTTAACAGTAAACAACCTTGTTGAAACTGATAAGGATTTGAAACAGGAACCCTATTCAATTGGACCAACAGAGAAACTTGAGAGCTTCGAGATTATGGAGAAGGAGACATATGTTGCCCCTGAACAAAAGGAAGGAGGAGCTGTAATTTTGCAGATGTTAAAGGAGAACTGTAACTTGAGGCCTGACATGATGGTAACAAAGCAAAACAAAAACCTGATGTGGAAAGTCTGGCCTGAATTGGAGAGTGGAAAATTGAGAGATTTTCTTATGTGGAGACCTAAAGACCAAAGGATTAGAAATTTGGTGAAGGAAGTTGGAGCTTTGGGGACATTTGGACTTGAAAGGAGTATGAAACAAGATTTGGAGTACCCCATAGGCTTTACTTTTAAACATGGAGGACTGGCTGGAAGAAACATGGATCCTGTTGGGCCGGAGCCTCTCTGAGATTTGGGGTTCAACATTAAGGACTATCAAAAAGACCGGCAGAGAGGAACTGAGAGAGAATTAAGAGCCTCGGATGTGAGATCTCCAGGCTAAACAGTATATTGGGACTGATGGACACTTGTTGGGGACTGAAACCGGGAAGGGGGAGGGTGGAGTTTGGGAATCCAAAGGGTATATAATTATAATTTGTTCTGTTTTTTATTTTTGTTTCGCTATTTGTATGAAAATGGGGAAAGCCGTGGAAGGGAAATTTTGGTCGACTTTAGGAAAAATGTTTAAGAATGAGTGATGATGTATAAATATTGATGTTTAAGTTTGGATAATAAGGACTTGCTGAGCTAATAATTTAAATTGGAATACAAGAAGGGGAGGTGTGAGGAGGTCTGAGAAACAAGTTAAATGAAAATAAGTAATTGAAACTTTATGTGTTTTTAACTGTTTGTAAGTTTTGTATTTTTGTATTTTTGTTATTTTTTGTCTATTCTTGTTTTTGTCTTGTTTTTAAAAATGCTAATAAATATTCATTAAAAAATAAAAATAAAATTAATTAAAATGTTGCCATGATCACACAAAGTGCTATTGACAAGGCGCTCTCTCTCTTTTAAAGTAATCTACATCAGGGATTGTCAACCTGTGGCTCCAACTCCCATCAACACCCCACAGGGCCAGTGGACAAGGATGATAGGAGTTGTAGTCTAGCAACACCTGGAGGAACACAGGTTCCCCATCCCTGTTATGGTTATTGTGTATTATTTATTAAATTTATATACTGCTGTTCATCAAGACATCGCAGAGACATGCACTATTAGCATTCTAGAGAAATTTGCACAGTTCTATTGGTCCTGACATTTCCCACTCTTAACAGGCTACATACATATTTTGCAATCAGGTACGTATACCTGCAGACAAAATTAGCATATTACATTTTAATATTGTACAAAGCATTACTACTACCAATGCCACCGTAGGAAATTTATCTAGTAGGACCCACTGCGTGCTGGTAAAGTAGTAAATTTTCAAGTGTATGCATGTTATTGTAAATCTCCTTCTAATCTGACAGGATGTCATAGCCTTCTGTTTCTGTAATATAATGGGGCAGATGACGTGGCTGAGCGATGTAGAGAGGAATGTGTCCGTTAAGCAAGGAAGGAGTGGGGAGGAAGCACATTGATCAGTTCCATTTATCAGGCTCCTTGTAGCCGCCAACCATTTGATTAAAGGAATAATAAAATAAATGGCAATGGAAAGACGTTCTGCTTGGTGCTTGTCATCTGGCTACCACAGAGTAAAAGAAAACAACCCATAATGCATTTTATCGGCAAATCCCCTTATCAGCAGCATGCAGTTGCCAAATTGGATGAGAACTCCTTTATTTGTGAGTACCCTAAGGCATGGGGAAAAATTAATAACTCACAAGAAGGAGGGATCTACTAAGTGAAACAATTTTATTTGGGGGCTTGCATATCCCAGCTGTTGCTCACCACAGGTCCATCGGCTGGAGGTGGTGCTCAGTGCAATTCTAATGATAAGGTGCTCCGCGGGGTTATTTTATCTGAAAGGTACGGGGAGCGTGACACACATCTTGTTAATTATTTCTCATAACATCCCAATGGGGTAGGAACGATTTCATTTTCTCAATGCTGAGTATGAGTTCAACTGAGTCACACAGAAAGAGAGTTATTTATGCAAAGTTATACTCAGGGCTGGAAACTAGTTGTATTTTCATCTCAGGACCAAAGAAATAAGCCACCCCGTATATATTTGTGTGTGAAAGTTCCACTCTCTCATGTTGCCATAAAACTAGTGTTGGGATGTACTTTTAATTGATAGTGTTATGAAGAACAATCCATTGTTTCTATTTTAATGACAAATCTGAGAAAAGAGTAACATTTTGTTAAATAGCATAGTTCCATAATTTGCATAATAGCACAGTTCCCAACATGTCATCGGCTTAACACATGTGGCAGCCACACTCTGGACCTTGTTTTCTCAACTGGGCAGCAGGAGGGTAATCTGAAAGTAGGGTGGTGGTGGTGGTATTGACATCAGTCCCTTGTCATGATCAGATCAGTTCCTGTTAAGATTTAGGCTTTCAGCACCTTTCCCCCTCTATTAGGAACTATTAGGATGGTCTGCCCTTGGAGGCTGATGGATCCAATTGGTTTCCAGATGGCTCTGGAGGATTTTCCTGCTGATAGGACTGGTGCTTCTGTTGAAGTCCTGGCTGACCTCTGGAATATTGGAATGGCTCAGGCCATTGACATGGTTGCTCTACTTTGTGGAGCCTGCTTGGCTCCCTGGTATACTCTAGACTAGAGCTTAGGGGGAGGAAACAAGATGCGAGACAGCTTGAACGTTGAGTTGAGGAAAACTCCAGTAAAATGCTGGTGAGGGCTCATCACTGAACCTACCTAGTGGCAGTGAAGGCAGCATAGAAGGAATACTTTGATGTTTCCAATGCTATTTTCTAGGGGGGGGGGAAGAGGTGCCTTAACTCACCATGAAAGCCTCCCTTGTTCTCTTATAATGGCAATGGCAACCACTTGAGAGGTGCCGGAATTGAGTTCCATTAAGTTCTGGCTGAACAAAAGCCCTGGCTATCTCCATAGCATCTTCATTGTGCTATGCAGAAGAGCCTTTCTGGGAAGTGTGGGGCCTTTTATAGTCTGGCCCAAAGGAGGTGAAAAACTGGCGGTAGCTCTCAGTGACCTGTTTGCAAAGCATTTTGAGGATAAAATTGCTTAGATCTGCTGGGACCTTGACTCCACTGATACGGCAGATGAATCTCGAGAGGTGTCTAGGGCATTGTCTAGTCATGCTATGTTGGATGAGTTTCAGTTAGTAAGGCTCGAGGACAAGGACAAGGTGTCTGGATCGGTCAAGGCAACCCCTTGCCCTCTGGACCCTTGCCCCTCTTGGCTGATATAATAAGCAGGGAAGGGACAGCTAGCTAGGAGGAAGGCGGAAGTTAATAGCTGTATTGGTGCAAACGTAATATATAATTCATAGTGAGGGCATGATCCGTTTTGTTTTGTTTTTTGTTCTTATAGAGATATGCTAACTCAGTAAGCAGTGGCACCTTCATCTCTAAATATAATCAACTGCTATGCAGTGATTTATTTGAAAGTAAGGAACCTGATAAGGTATCCTGGGAATGACAGAATAGGATGCAGTAATTAGCTAGGAGTTATTGTTTTGCTATCTTTGATTCTGCCTTATCTGTTCATTTCAATGGTGCCTGGGTGGAAAGGTTAATAAATAAGCAGGCGTTGAAATATTTTCGATATTCTGATGGCACTTCTATCTCTATTTCATCTAACCTAGTGGAATGTTGCTTTCAGGCTTTTTGAAATGAATGGTGTATGGGATATTAGACAGTGAGCGGGATATAGTTTGAGGCTGGTACTACTGGCACTGTGCTGAGCACTTTTAACTACTTTGACTGCTCTCATACTGATTCCAGAGGGCTTGATTCCAAAAGCCTCATCTCACTGTGTATTTTTTGGCATCAGTTCATGCAGAGGCACAGCCTGCCTTGCCTGCCTTTATCTTTAATACCAAAGCAAAGTAAAAAAATTACAATGGGCGGAAAGATGATATTTGATTAGATCATCTAGCCTAACCTGTCGGCCTGGGGCAAGATCTTCCACGATCAAATCTTCTTAAAAGATTAGACCATATCATGCTGATAATGTGTCTCACAAACAGATAGAAGAGGAAACAAGGTCCACAGTGTCAAAGGCCCTCACAGAGAAAATATAATTGAGTAAACAGATGCCTCAAGCTGAAAGAGATGAAAATCCCTTTGGGTAATTGGTCAGTCTGACAAGGAAGGAAAATTCTTTTCCTACACAAATGTGGCAGTGATTTAGACCCAACTGCCAAGACTTTTTAATGGAAAATATCATTAGTGCCCTACCATTAAATCCCCTTTTTCTGTTATCTGAGCTTTTCAGAAGAGGAAGAAAAAAGTCAGCCAGAAAAGAAGATTCTCCCAGACCTGAATAAGCTATTACTGCATTTCCACCTCCCGATGGCCACCTTTTGCAGCTAAATTCATTCAAGCAATTTTAGTACTTTGATATCAGGCTCACCATCAAGTGTCCTTTTAATTTAAACATTAAGTATGCTGGCACTTATAATTAAGTTGATTTCAGGCACAGTAGACTGCAGGGAAAAGTGTTCAGCAATGCATTTACACTTTATCCAAACATGTCCAAGACGTTTGACGATCCATTCTATCATCAAAGCATATCTGAAGATCAGAGTAAGTACCTGAAGCAGAAAGTGGCACCAGTGATGCATCTTTTCTTTAATGAAAGACATTGAATGGAAATGCCTTGAAGTGGAAAATACATGCATAAATCTGTTAAATAGAACTGGTCTTCAAAAATAAATTAAAAGTAGAAAAAGAAAAAGAATTGCATTTTATGTACATGCTTCTTCCAGTCAAAGGAACATAGGAAGCCTCTGGAAGAGGCAAGTGTTGCCAACATTTCACAAATATACTGAATACTGTACAGATTCACCTTTTCCACTGAAGTTTTCATCAACAGATAGTGGAGTAAAGTATTGAGTTACCAAGTACTGAGATACAATCTCCTATCCAAGCAGCAGGTGGAATAGTGTGTAGTTCTGCTCTCATGTGGCTCCTATCCATTTTCAATAATTATTGAGCTGGACACATTCCTTATGAACTGTGTCCTTAAAGAACAGCAACTCCATTGTTGGAATCTTCCATCACAAGGTACCACTGCGGTGACAGGTCTATTAAAGCTTAACTGGCCCTGTTAAAAGGCCAGTGCTTGTGTCGGAAAATGTCATATTGAACATAAATTTCAGAAGCAAGGACGTTTATTTATTGTATTGAATTTCCTTGCTTATCCAACCCCAAGAGTTTGGGGGTGGGCAATAATTTCAAAGCACTTTGGATCATATCTCTTCTGTACCAGCTTAGCACAGGTCATGAAAAGCCAAATCAAATGTCTCGTAAAGTGATGTGGGAAGGGTGCGATATAGCTTGGGGTTTCTTGTGCTAGGTTCACATCTTTCCAAAGGCGTATGTGGTTATGAACAGAAAGGCCGAGGCTCAGTGGTTCAGTAGGGTAATTTTGGACACTGGCCCTTAAAGGGGATACCCTCATTTTAGATAGCAATGTGAATGACAAATAGTATTTTTAGGCTAAAGTCTTTATGGCTTTCAAATAATCTAGGATTAAGAGTGAAATGAAACCTGTGCACAACCAACAACAATCTTTAAATCTGATTAACAGAAACCTGAGCTGTACCTCTACACTGGTTTTGCTGTGCCTCTATGCTGTTAGGTAAATGTAGAGGGACCTCTGACCATTAAGTCCAGTCACGGACGACTCTGGGGTTGCGGCGCTCATCTCGCTTTACTGGCCGAAGGGGCTGACATTTGTCGGCAGACAGTTTTTCCGGGTCATGTGGCCATCATGACTAAGCCGCTTCTGGCGAACCAGAGCTGCACACGGAAACACTGTTTACCTTCCCGCCGGAGCGGTACCTATTTATCTACTTGCACTTGATGTGCTTTCGGACTGCTAGGTTGGCAGCTGCCTGGTAATCTCTGCAGAATTTTGGTTCCTCCCTGCTTTGGTTTACAATGCATTATTATTATTATTATTATTAATAATAATAATAATAATAATAATTCATCAACCTGCAGAAGCAATAAGGAGCTAATTTCTATTCACATCAATTGGGGAGGAGTTGTTCAGAAACTGAGAAGGCAGAAATGCTTCCTCTTTAGCTGACTAGATGACCCAGAGGTGGAGACATTTGAATTGAAAATCAATTCCAGTAAGAGCCATGGAAAAAGATAGTGTCCTCATCCAGGAAACAAATTAAAAAGGGGGGAAAGGTGGCGAGAGCCTTCAGAAGTCTTAAAACTGTCAGAAATATGTGTTTTGTGGTCATAGAATACAAATGACCGGTCGTTTAATGAAAGGGGGTGAGCAAAAAGAGTAGCAGTATATGTCTCTCCAGATATCACTAGTCTGTATTGTCAAAGTTATTTAGCAATTTTACAGTAAGGATTTCTCAAGTGGAGCCCTCTTTCTCAGCCGTTTTATCTATTTCCTATGCACTAAAAGCCATTGCAGTGGGACACTTTCACCCTAACTCAAGTAGGGGAAATTATCACTTAACTGAAACAAAGAATTAAAAGACAGTACTTTAGTTGCTATCCAAATGTTTGAGAGACTTCATTTCCTGGTGCTATGAAGCATATGAAGAATATGTATAAGATGCATATGTATATTAATTATTCAGATTTCAAAATGTTTCCTCTAACATTTTTTTTGTACATTATTTTCACTAATGCATGCATTCATGGACATTTTACTCTGGCATTTGTATTTTTGCACACATTTCTTGCCAGGTGATCTGCACTGCAAAGTTTGGAGAACTGCAAAATTTTGACCGATGGCTGTGTTCTAGTTCTCAGATTGTTTCAAACAATTAAGTAGTCACACCTTTAAATGCGAATTGACCCCCCCCCCAATCCCCAGTGTTCACATGACATTGCGGCACAAAAATGCCATTCCGCCCCGCCTCCATTTAAACTGAATTTACCGTTTCTAAGGGAAATCCAATGATTTAAAACAAAACAAAACATGCTGCTAGAAACCTGTCTGCAATATCATACTGGTCCAGTTGCAGTATTAAAACCCCATCTGGAAGCTCACTTACTTCTATACAGTTTTCTTATCATTAGGCACTTATCTAGACAACACTTTAAACAAAGCAGCAATGGATGGTTCAAGTTTCAGGTTATAACACAAGAATAACCTTTCACTTCCCTTGCTTTGAAATCCACTGTCTCTACCTTGTTATAATACTAACCTGCTTGAACTTTAGAAATAATTCTTTCTTGTTTTTGTTAATTAGCTAGCATCGTTGCCAACTTCAGTCTTATCTGAGCCATTGTTCTGCTCTATTAATCCTTTCAAGAGAGAAAGATAGAGATTGGAGTGGGCACCTCTAATCTTGTTAAGGCTTCAAAACACTAAATCAAAAAGTAAATAGATAGCTTAGAGGACAGGGGTGAAAGAGTCAGCAGGTTTCTAAATGATAAGTTTACAGCATAAAACGGAACGAACAAATCTACCAGAATAAAAATGAGTACACCTAATATTTTAATCATTTCCTTCTTAATATCAATCCACATCCGTGTGATATTTCCTTTTTGCAAACATTTATTATTATACAGTATATAATAAAGAAGGCTGATCGCCGAAGAATTGATGCTTTTGAATTATGATGCTGGAGGAGACTCTTGAGAGTCCCATGGATTGCAAGAAGATCAAACCTATCCATTCTGAAGGAAATCAGCCCTGAGTGCTCATTGGAAGGACAGATCGTGAAGCTGAGGCTCCAATACTTTGGCCACCTCATGAGAAGAGAAGACTCCCTGGAAAAGACCCTGATGTTGGGAAAGATGGAGGGCACAAGGAGAAGGGGACGACAGAGGACAAGATGGTTAGACAGTGTTCTCGAAGCTACCAGCATGAGTTTGACCAAACTGCGGGAGGCAGCAGAAGACAGGAGTGCCTGGCGTGCTCTGGTCCATGGGGTCACAAAGAGTCGGACATGACAAAATGACTAAACAACAACAATATAATAATATGATGTTATTATATTACATTTGATTATAACATGAAAATTCTAGTTAGTCAGCAAAATCTCATACCCTCTAGCATTTGTTGGGTAAAAATAGGGACGTCCTAATTCCATAGTGATAATTTTACTATTTATACCGCACACATCTTTTTGGATTGCCCCAGCCACTCATACAACTTCTGACATATATAAAAACATAATAAAACATGAAACATGAAAAAACCTTCCCTATACAAGATTGCCTTCAGATGGCTTGTGGGTTGGATAATTGCATTTCTCCAATGGAACAACATTTCTCCAATGGAAACAGGGACATCCTAAGGAAAAGTTGGACATTCTGGGATCAAATCAGAAACTCAGACGGCTTCTCTAAATCTGAGACATCCCTGGAAAATAGGGACAGTTGGAGGGTCTGAAATCTAACTGAATATGGAGAGAGGAAGGGGAAGGACTCTCTAAGGCAGAGAAATCTCTCCTTCCCAACCCTTACAAGTGGGGGTGGATTTTCCCTCCTCACTCCCAACTTGTCTATCTTTTTAAAAGTTTCTATATTAATTTCTCTTTTGGTTTTAATGGGAGGGTTCTGGCATAGTTTTTCCCCATTGTCATGTTAGGAGAACCTGGACACCCAAAGCCTTCTTTGCCTCACCCACCAATACATCTTTTTCATACCCTCTTGCTGTCAGCACATGCGGCGGTGGAGCAATAGCAGTGAAACTGCTGCTGTCGCCACAAGGGTGTCTCTATGCCAGACCTCGTTCTCTTTTTAATCGGTGGAGAGGAGGAGACACCAGATCCAAAGCCCATCACTCTTCATTTCCTGGAAGCTTAAGATTTATCCCTAATATCATTTTTATTCCACATTATTAAAAGGAATGCACTGTGGATTAGATCCCGTCTAACAATGGCTGAGGAGCTGCTCATGGGATGCTCACACAAGTGGAAATGAGGACGCATTTTTTGCTGATTCCTCCTTCCCCCTGCAGGTGACCTGTGTCTCCAGAAAAGCATCTCTAGAGAACTGGGTGACCATTTCCTCAAGTGGAAACCTCTGCTGCATATCCATTCTTTCTGTAAATGAAAGGAGCCCCTCCATTCACAAACGTGCTTTCTGGATCCAACTCTATGAATATTAATCTTCTTCTTCTTCCTCCTCCTTTTCTTCTTTTTCTGTACCATATGGAGAATAATTATCCATTCTGATCAAAAGGAATGCATCTGGAAAGCAATTTTTTTTCAATTTAGTGTGCAATTTAAAAGCAATAATCGGCAAAATCTCATTTTCCCTCTTTCCTCGCACCAGAATTCTGAAGTGTCTTTGCATTACTATAGAAGAAATAAAGTCTTGAAACATTAAATCACAGCAGGGGTTGCCCCAGTTTTAGATTAACTCCTCTCAAAGCAATCTAATTTATAACAAAGAAAATATGCAAAAAGTGATTCTTCATGGTGCCAACAAAACACTGTTTGAAAATTAAAGGCCTTCTCCTTATGTAAAAATTGGATCTAAAGTTTCAAGCGCGGTAGACATGAGCAATGATCAGATTCAAAATTATAGTGGACATTTAAGGGCAAGGGAAGTTGCCCACCCATAGTTTCAGGAAGAGATCTGTATCAGTCGTGCTACCTTTTTGCCTGATGGTGTTAGGGATTGAATCTGTAACCATAAATAGGTGCAGTTTGTCACTGAATTGCAGTCCTTTAATGTCAACATTAAAAAGCCATTGCAGGAATGGAGCAGTGGTACAGTTAGGTGATTTAGACTTTAGGTTTAATGTTCTTATTTCCCTCCCACCCCTTTACAGAGTAATATGTAATTTCAAAATGTGATAAGCCAGCCATGGGAGCCGTCTTTCTCAGAGCACAATTCAAAGTGTTGGTGCTGACCTTTAAAGCCCTAAACAGCCTCAGCCCTGTATACCTGAAGGAGCACCTCCACACCCATCGTTCAGCCCAGACACTGAGGTCCTGCACCAAGGACCTTCTGGCGGTTCCCTCACTGCGAGAAGTGAGGTTACAGGGAACCAGGCAGAGGGCCTTCTCAGTAGTGGCACCCACCCTGTGGAACGCCCTCCCATCAGATGTCAAGGAAATAAACAACTATCTGACTTTTAGAAGACATCTGAAGGCAGCCCTGTTTAGGGAAGTTTTTAATGTTTGAAGTTTTATTCTGTTTCTGGTGTTTTGCTGGGAGCCTCCCAGAGTGGCTGGGGAAACCCACCCATCTGGTTGGGGTATAAATAATAAAATTATGATTATGATTTGCTTATTAAAGTCCTATTACTGACACCACTGCAGTGGAGACCAGATGCTTCTTCTGGTGAACTGCAGTATTTATATCCATCTTATAGACATGACTTGATCTCCTGTTAAGGCATTCTGCCAATGCATGGTTGGATTCAGCCTCTATCCTGATTGTTTGTTCATCACAATCTCATAAGGAGTCAATAGGAGTTTGCTATTCAAAGACAGACTGCACCACTGATTGGTATGTTTATAAAAATGTGAGATTGTCTTTTACACTGGTGGAGCAATCCCTTTAAAGAAAAATGCTGCCACGCATGACACCAGCCACCAACCATGAGGTGTTTGGGTGGCTGGAAGAGATACTTAGGCTTCATCCAAACAGCAGCTTCCTGAGCTATTGGGTTTGTTATTATCAATATTTGTTCATTTATATACCACTTAGTGCCAAAATGCATTTCTAAGCAGCTTGCAAGTATAAAAACCAATTACACCAGTATTTAAATAGAAACATCAATAATTAACACAATGAAACAATCCCACTGAAACAATACAGTAATTAAAGTCCGAGATTTGGGTTGAGAGATCAAGGGAATGCCTGTGTAAACAGGTGCATCTTCAAAAGCCAGCAATATTTTAATGATAAAGCTGAAACATCAGAAGGTTTATTTAAATGGCAATCATCTTTTCCTGCATTTGATAGAGGAAATCTGTTCTTGCAGGCTGCATGGCTAGTGCTATGTGCTGTGTTCACAATGCAGTTTCCTTTCTGCTGCCTACCTTTCTACATGCCTCTGATTTGCCTTGTTGTTGAGGCTACTGGATCAGGTGAGACTTTCTACCAGAACAAAAAGGCACCTAGCATCTCAAGTGGCTGGACACTAGTGGCTGGGCATATAAAGAAGACCTGGAAATTCCCAGCAGAGACTAAAATTATAGTGGAGAATATGGCAGGCATCCTACCAGGGCACAAGCAGCCCTAGAAACTCATAATGTGTATATAATAAAGGGAAAGGGCTGGACAGAGTCCTAGTAAGGTCAGATTCAGTTTTCATTTAAAGGCAAGTATACGTAATTCACACTTTCTGAACCAATATACAAACCGAAATGAAGACATGTTTCAAAATTTGCTCTTCAAATTTTGCAGTGCAATTCTCCGACCAAGCAATGTATACAAAAACTCTCACACCAGTATGCATATAAATGCATGCATTCATAAAAGTAACATACAAAATTGCATATTGAGGGAAATTGCCTTAAAATGCATACAAGGCAAAACTACACAGAAGAGTGCATATGTTAGGAGAGATTGGCATGGGACCACAATTTAAGGTGTTTTGTGAAGTCAAATTTAAAATTATATATATATATGAACAGTTATACTTTTTTAAAAAATGGACATCCTATATGCATAATTCTTCAAATCAGAAAATATCCCAGCCACATTTACAGACTGGATGCACCCTCATACCACTCCCTTGGCATCTGTTGCCCCTACACACCCTCTAACCCCCCACAAAAATCAGATGGCCTGCAACCCCCTTCCAACAGAGTTTTCTCCTTCAAACTGCACAGCAAGTGGTAGCGATATCAGGATAATCTCACAGTTGTACACTTTGATTCTTAACTTGCCTTCCAGAAGGGCTTGAGAATCAGTGGGTTGTATTCTTTTATAGTCATGGGCCCTGGTGCCATTATTCCAACTTTACTATGCATAATCTGGTCTTGCCCAACAGTTCTGGTCATGACCTTGCTGTTGCAGCAATGACAGCTTATTTGTATTAGAATAAGTTCCACTGAAGTATGTTCTATAGCAGGAGTGGGGAATCCATATCCTACAACTGTCCCGATTTTCCCGAGACATCCCAGAATTACAACTTCTGATTGGATCCCAAAATATCCCATTTTCCACCTCCAGTGCTGTTGTCATGCTTGGGGAGAAGGATGAGCTTGCAACCAGCATTGGTGCTTGCTGTGGTACTATGCTTTCATGTGAGTCAGCTGACTCCCATGAGAGTGTGGCAGTGAAAGACACGTGTCCCAATTTTCTTCAGTTGGAGCGTATGGAAACCTGTGGTTCTCTTGATCTTGTTGGAGTCCAGATCCCATCAGCCCCAACTGACATGGCCAGTAGACAGGGATGATTAGAGTTTTGGTCCAGTAACATCTGGAGGGCCACAGGTTCTCTAAAGCTGCTATAAGAACTGTGGGAAAACAAATTCAATCTCTTCTTGCTTGAAAACCATGTAGCTTTGCAACAGTTGGTAAAAAACAGTACAGAATAATCTACTGGTTTTCTCCTTTCCTCCCCCACAATTTGAACATACTGTTCCTGAGTGGCTGCATGGAACCACTTTTAGTAGAGGCAAGATTGCAATTACAGATGAGGGTAGCAACAGATCCAGTGTTGAAGTTGTAGTAAAGCCCACATTACACAGCCGAAAGACTTAACAGGCTGTAAAAAGAGGTGCATTGTCTATAAAGATTTAGGATTATGGACTGGAGCTTTCCTAAGTGTATTTCAGGATAAAATAAGTGGCTATTAATTATGGCAGTCTGTGTACATTATCTTGTGAGGATGTTCCTAAAACTTCACCTATCAAAACTGGAAGGAGATGATAAGAGCTAGAGTGTTCCACTGATGCCCTGTGCTCTTAAACACTTCTCTTAAGACACTGGGAACTGTCCACCATTGCAAAAATGATGCTGACTTGAGTGGACCATCAGTTTGAGTGAATTGGCTCATTAAATACCTATAAAGCTTCTATGGCTGTCATGTTAGTTCTGTCAATGGCTTATAAAAGGGCTTATAAAATATGAGCTCCATTCCTGTCTGTTCTGTAAGCTATCCATAGGCCACCTCTTACCAAACAACAGGCAATAATGTTTTGGATCCAAGTTTAGGTTATTTAACTTAGATAAATTCATATAGGCTGATGCAGAGGGGTATGGTAATTGGATTTTGAAGATGAATGCAGTGTACTGTATGAAGAGAGATAGTAAAAAAAAAAAGTGTATATTAATGAAGATAAAGGGGGAAGAGCCTTCCCCCTAACTGCTCTTTAATAATGCTTTGATGTAGACGAGGGATTATAATGTAAGGCCAGCAATTCTTGAATATCGGTTTGTGTCTGGATAGCAAAGCACCCAAAACAGCTCCGTTAGTTTCCATGAGACCTGTGCTTGTTTTCTTTTCCAGCATTTTCTCCCTATGAATTCATTTATAATTTAATGCATAATATGCATGTCTAGAAGCCCCCTATATATGCACCGTCTGAACCCACAGATAAACAGAATGCTTAGATCAGTTTATTTAAATAGATCAGTGGTTCTCAAATGGTGACCCACGGACCTTAGAAGGTCTATGTAACCCACCCAGGGGTCCATGGCACATATCTGTCAATTTTCTGGGACATCCCATTTTTGGAGCCATGCTATAGCCCATGGGTAGGCAAACTAAGGCCTGGGAGCCGGATCTGGCCCAACCGCCTTCTAAATCTGGCTCGCGAATTGTCTGGGAATCCGCGTGTTTTTACATGAGTAGAATGTGTCCTTTTATTTAAAATGCATCTCTGGGTTATTTGTGGGCATAGGAATTCGTTCATCCCCCCCCAATATATAGTCTGCCCCCCACAAGGATTGAGGGACAGTGGACCGGCCCGCTGCTGAAAAAGTTTGCTGACCCCAGCTATTTGTTGTTGTTGTTGTTTAGTAGTTTAGTCGTGTCTGACTCTTCATGACCCTATGGACCAGAGCACGCCAGGCACTCCTGTCTTCCACTGCCTCCCACAGTTTGGTCAAACTCATGCTGGTAGCTTCAAGAACACTGTCCAACCATCTTGTCCTCTGTCGTCCCCTTCTCCTTGTGCCCTCCATCTTTCCCAACATCAGGGTCTTTTCCAGGGAGTCTTCTCTTCTCATGAGGTGGCCAAAGTATTGGAGCCTCAGCTTCAGGATCTGTCCTTCCACTGAGCACTCGGGGCTGATTTCCTTAAGAATGGATAGGTTTGATCTTCTTGCAGTCCATGGGACTCTCAAGAGTCTCCTCCAGCACCGTAATTCAAAAGCATCAATTCTTCGGCAATCAGCCTTCTTTATGGTCCAGCTCTCACTTCCATACATGACTACTGGGAAAACCATAGCTTTAACTATACGGACCTTTGTTGGCAAGGTGATGTCTCTGCTTTTTAAGATGCTGTCTAGGTTTGCCATCGCTTTTCTCCCAAGAAGCAGGCGTCTTTTAATTTCATGACTGCTGTCACCATCTGCAGTGATCATGGAGCCCAAGAAAGTAAAATCTCTCACTGCCTCCATTTCTTCCCCTTCTATTTGCCAGGAGTTGATGGGCCCAGTGGCCATGATCTTCATTTTTTTGATGTTGAGCTTCAGACCATATTTTGCGCTCTCCTCTTTCACCCTCATTAAAAGGTTCTTTAATTCCTCCTCACTTTCTGCCATCAAGAGCCTCTCAAAAGTAGGGGCCCCACGGTCTGGCCTTTGAAAAAACAGGGGGTCATCAGTACTTAGGTAATTGGGAACCACTGCTTTAGATAGCTCCCCTCCCTTCCAAACTGTGAAAAGTCCCCGAAACACACTCTTTGCAATGTGTTTTATGACGCTAGGACTTTCTGTTCCAGTTTATTTCAGCTCAGCTCAATGAAACTAAAAATACACATTGAATTCAGTTTAGAACAGTCTGACTGACCAGAGGATAATCCCTTCTACACGTTTTGCTATATATTATTCTTCTGAAAAGGATTAGTTGGGATGTTTCTCATAGCATGAGAAGATGAGGTGGTATTTGCCATCAATCAATAGCATTTTGCGGTGAAGTTGCCATTTTTTATTTTAAGAGAAGTGTTTTTAGAAAGTTTAGATAAATGTTCTATGCAGGAGGGTTTAAAAAACAAAACACCACAGGTGAGGAACAGAATACAGTAATCTAATAACATCAATTTTAACAACCTACATAAAGCTCCCAAACACTGATTACAAAATGAGAAATTACATGACTGAATTATGCACTTGATGGAATTTGGGAACAGAGGCTGTTTCCAGTCCATGAAGGTTTGACTTTGATTCTAATGCAATGGATGTATGGCAGTAGCTTCATTGTTCTGCTTAGAAATGTTCAAATGACCAAACTTGTGAATATGTGAAAACTTGTATGCATGAGGCAGTATTCCATTTCCAGTGGGGCTTTTATAATGGTAGACATGCCCGGTTAGAAGGTTATTGCCTTGGATCCAGACAAGCTTGCGGAAACAGTGCCCCTGGGACTCTCCCATTGGAAGAAAGGAAAAAAGGCAATCTTTTCCTCCAGTTGTTTTCCACTCCCCCATTCAGCCCCTAAAAAAGCTGCTCTGGAACAGTTTGGGTGTTGGCGTGGGGAAGCTGCAGGGGAAATATTATCTCCCCCTTTCCTCCAGTGGGATGTCTGAA
The DNA here is from genome assembly GCF_964252035.2 of Podarcis erhardii. Taxonomy (NCBI): domain Eukaryota; kingdom Metazoa; phylum Chordata; class Lepidosauria; order Squamata; family Lacertidae; genus Podarcis; species Podarcis erhardii. The sequence continues at coordinate 97,349,905 of NC_138497.1, read as the reverse complement.
TGTCTTCCCATCTCTTCTGAGAATGGAAGCAGGGCTATCTATCTGCGAAGGGGATCACACTGGATAGCTCAGTTGGTTAGAGTATGGTGCTGATAATGCCAAGGTTGCAGGTTCTAATCCCCATATGGAATAATAGCATAGTCCTGCATTTTAGGAAGTCCTTTCCAACTCTCTGATTTTATTACAATGGTACCTTGAGTTACATACGCTTCAGGTTACATACGCTTCAGGTTACAGACTCCGCTTATCCAGAAATACCGGTAATACCTCGGGTTAAGAACTTTGCTTCAGGATGAGAACAGAAATCGTGCTCTGGCGGCGCGGGGGCAGCAGGAGGCCCCATTAGCTAAAGTGGTCTTCAGGCTAAGAACAGTTTCAGGTTAAGTACGGACCTCCGGAACGAATTAAGTACTTAACCTGAGGTACCACTGTATTCTATGAAACTCTGAACGCAACCAATATGTTTATGGTTCTGTACCATCTCCTTTTCTGTATTCTTTATGCTTTGTGAAAGCTCCTGCACAATAGTGATACATTTATTGTTCAGGAATTATTATTTTTTTTAATAAGACAAAAGTCTAACTGGATCAGGCCAAAGGCCAACTTCCTGTTACCATAATGGCCAAGCTTGCAAGCAGGACCTGAGTGTCTTTTCCAAAGAATGGAGCACCAGCAGTTGTGGCAGTGAGGATTATTTCCTAGTATTAGAGCCAAAGAATAAAGTGCTGTAAATCAGAAGTGTATGAAATTCAAGACTTCCTTGCATTATAAAGATCTTATTTTCAAATCTATTTTATTACCCATGGTACTTAGTGATAGAATTCTGCCTCCAGACATGCTGTTAACCAGTGCCATAGGCTTAATATATGGGTGTCTTTTTCAAACAAAATCCATCTTAGCTTCTGAACATGTCCATCCTCTCTAATTCTCTAATAGCCTTTTACTGTACAGCTATCCAGATTAACTCAAATACATGATATCTTCAGACCCCATTATGTTTAATTGTATCCAATATGCATTCATCTATTGAAATGCAAGGGACAATGCTACATCCCTGCAAGAAAAGGCTAAGAGCCTAGAGAACAGATGAATTTCAAATTCTAATGGATGCAAATTGATTTAGATGTCACTACAAAGATACTCAAGGCTAATAAAAAAAATTACAGAGGATTGGAGAATGACATCCTTGTATATTTTTAAAATGCTGGGGTTTTTTTCTTGTGCAAAATCTGGAATGCCAGTTATATCCTTTGCCAGAGGGAAGTCAATGCAATTGGTGGCATGACTTTTACAGTTTTTGCAAAAAGCTATTTGTCATTAAAATGACTTGCTGCCACTTTTCCTTTTCACTTACACTTGTAGTATATTTATTTATTAAATTTGTATATAACCCTTCCTCCGAAGACAGGGCTGCCATACATCAATCAACAACTTTTGGGGTGGTCTGGTTTTTACTTTTTGAAATATGGCAAGTCCATCCAAAGGCGATTCACAACCTGAAATACAGAATGAGAGCATACATAATAAAAGCAAGAACGAAAACAAACCAATAACCCTCCCCCCAAAACACATTTAAAATGACATGAATGTTAATCACCCCAAGCCAAAGGCCTGGCTAAAGACAAACGTTTTCACCTGGTGCCTAAAGATATGTAATGAAGGTGTCGCCAGTTGTTGTGACGTGGGGTTTGTGATTTCAGCTCTCTTGACATAATATGCTGGAGACAGTTCTCTAGTAACACTTCTTTATTAAAGCAACCTGAGGAGGGGAGAGCTACATTTATAGGGACAGGGAACTAGCTAGAAAGGATACATTTTGGAGGGAACAATATCAGGCAATCACAGTCCTGCCTTTTGGAGGAAACCAATAAGACAGAGGATCCAAATACAGCAGCTTAAATGAACCAATAGTAGCTGTACCCTCTGGAACCAAAAGGCAGTTACTTTACCCTAATGCAAATACAGACAATAATAATACAGATATAAAATCCTTTGACTCAATACACAACAGAAGGAACCTGGCAAGCTTTCCACAAACAGGGAGCCACCACAAAAAGGCTCTTTCTTGGGTTGCCACCCTCCTGAATTCTTGTGAAGGAGGCACATGAAGAAGCATCTTAGGTAATAATTGCAGGTTTTCAGTTCTGATTTACTCTTTTTCTTATTTTCTAACCCATGCTTTAAGGAAGTTTGCTGCCCCTTAAACACATACATTCAAGAACCTTGGCTATTTTGTTGGGCTTAAGAAAAGAAAGACAAAGAAAGAACCCAAGCCATTTTTTAAGGTAACCTGAAAAATTGCTTTTAAAACATTATGGAGAAGTTGCTTCATGATTTCACAAGGACTTGCCAATCTTCAAATTACTCTTCACCTGCAAACACCAAGAATTAGTTCTCCCCCTAAGGGAATAGATCATGATGTGGATATGCTTGAATAAGGCTCAGAAAACAAAGGTGGAGAGGGAGTATTTATGGGGGCAGTCATCCTTCGCCCCACTTTTGCCATCTAATTCCCAGTTAGATTTCCAGGTAGTAATTTTTATAGAAAGCCATCTCTAAGTTCTGCCTGACAGTAGTATTTATTCCTTGTAGACAGGTGTCATAGGTGCCTAAGCCTCACTTTGCCCATCATAGTAAACCATAGTTTGAAACAAAACACGGAAACCCCTTCCTGACTCTTGCTGCACTCCAGACAAAACTAGCCAGAATCATGTCATCTGAATTTAGGCTAGTGGTATGTTTACCCAATACAAACTATGGGCGGTGAGCCAAGAACAAATCTTGGTTACTGCTGCTCAGGATTTGTTTGGGGGAAGCAAACAAAAAGCCTGGGTTCAAATTATTCAAGAAACCAAATTCTGGCTTGCTTTGAATGTGGTGTGGCAGCAGGAGTGCAGGAGAAGGGATGTGCGAACATGAACTAGCACTCAGCAGCAGAGCAAGCCGATTGGGCACCTGGGGCCAGCTGCCCACCCATGGGGGCGGGACCAGCCACCCACGGGGGCAGGGCCAGCCAGGGGCAGGACGCTCTGCTGGGCCTCCAGAGTCTGCCTACCTCCTCCCACTCAGCTGCCCTACAGCTGAGGGGGAGGCAGAAGGCAGACCGTTTGGGGCAGCACGGAGCCTGCGGGCACTCAAGCCAGCGTATCACTCCCAGGAGAGATGCGTGGCTCAGCCGCGCTGCAGGCCCCATGGTGGCTGCTGCCTGGCATTTTGTCACCTCCCTCAGTGGTAACTCCCTTGGCGGACCACCCCCACCGTCCCCTTCCTCTGTCCCTGCTAGCACTCTGCCTGTTCATGTTAAACCCTAGGTTGTTTTAAACTATGATTTGGTGTGATTATTTAATGTGTCATTAAAACAGTGAGAAAAGTTCAGTCATAATATTTTAACTATGAAACATTAGCACTTTTTAAAAAATCCGCCTTCTTCCCTTCTGAAATTCATCTTCTGTCATAGCTTTGAACCTATTCCTTCTAGCCTGAATTAGGGAACAGGGGACGCTTTTACTGCTTCAGTTATACAAATTTTATTTTCAAGCAACAGCTGTGTGAAATCATCTAGAGAGAGATTGCTTTGACTTGGAAATAACACCGTTTACATTATTACAGAAGAAATATTCTAGAAAGCCCTTTACAAAAATAAAAGAAATGCAATGCAAAGTAAAATATTTAAAATCTCTGTAGGGCATGCACGGCAACTTTGATGCAGTTTCATGTTAATTGGAAATAGACTCCCAAAATCCTCCACCCTTTTAGCGGGTGCCAAAATGGTTGGGTGGAACCATTTCACTGAATATTCTCCAGGAGGAAGAAGAATTCTTGAAGATTTCATTGACGGGCAGGGCTCATCATTCGCGGCGGCAGCAACACACATTTCCTTGCTGTTCTCTCAGTCCATCTGATTTCTGTCATTCTGTGGCATTCTGTTTAAATGTAGTGTTAATGCATAGAAGATAGAAGTTGAAGTGGTGAAAACCTAGACACCAATATTGATACAAATACCTGCCTTTACACAAATGAGTCGGGATACCAATCTTCTGAGTTTGCATCAAGAATAAGGATATTTCGGGGCTCCTCCTGAACAGCAGGAGCTGCCTTATACTGCCTCAGTCCTCCCTGCTTCTCCTAGTGGAACCTTCTACTCAGTCTGGAACCTTCTGTAGATGGAAGCAGCCCACCTATGCACAGAAGGCAAAGTCTGGTTCTAACCCATAGTGCTCTTTTGCTTCTCACAATTGGTACACACCCTTGGGATCTTTTGCTTCTTTTCCTGTTCCAGTTTCACCACCAAGCTTTCATTTTCTCCTGCCACTAGGTATTCATGCAGAAAGTTTATTGAGTATGTAAGTGTCACTTTTAACTAAGTCGGTGCTGTGGCCACAGCAGACCCAGGGGATTGAACTGCTATGTGTAAAAATGCCTGTATAATCTCCTTTTCACAGGAGTTACAGATTCTCTTCAAGGACATTAAGCATTTAAGTGAAACCATGCAACGCTTGGCACATACACTTTAGTAATCTTCTGTTATATGATAGATGACTCCAGTAATGTCAGGTCACTGAACTTTATATAGTGTATGCACATTTGCGATTAAAATAAGTAAGTAATCACTGTGGATATGGAATTATCCACGGGCAAGGATAATTTCTTGCATGGGAGAAGCAGGCCTACTGAGTGCTGCAACAGGCATTAATGGGGATGTAATTCTGTTAGTTCTTTGCTGTGTGAATTAATTTGGCAAGAAGACTTGGGAAGAAAACACTCACCTTGTGTAAAGAAGAGCTCCAATTTCACAAGGCCCTGCAATGAATATTTAGTACACATAATCCACTGTGTCTCATTCCTTTTGCTTTAATTGGCGGCAAGAAATATGTTGCTTGTTGTGGTTTATTGCTGCTGTGATATTTTACTATGTCGCTTCTTACTGCTTAACTGTCTTCATTTTAGTAATAAGAGATGCAATTCAGCCAAGGTTAAGCACTTCAGTGGGAGAAATCCAAGCATGCACCTTACTTTTCCTTTGCAACTAGGGAGATCTAGGAACACTTAACTGCGACCTGATTATTCCAAGATTGTGACACTACCTGGCCCAACGGTGGATAGGAGAAATTTGAGTCAGTTCTCATTTAGAAACGACCTTACTGAATTTGTACTTTTTGAATCAGTAAGCAAACGGAAACCCAGCCATTCTTTGAAATGTACAGTTTTCTGAACTTTGCAATGCATTTCTCCAGCCAAGTAACATGTACAGAAATGCATGTGTGTATATCACTGTGTATGAAACTAAATAAAAAAATTCCTTCCAGTAGCACCTTAGAGACCAACTAAGTTGTCTCTAAGGTGCTACTGGAAGGAATTTTTTTATTTTGTTTCGACTACGGCAGAACAACACGGCTACCTACCTGTAACTATCAGTGTGTATATCAGTGAAAATAGCACATACAGTAATGCACAATGTATCATATTATATCTGTATATCATCTAGTGATATTTTATGTGAAAGTGTAGTTTATAAATATTTGAATACATAAGTAAAGGCTATTAGGGGAAATTGTTTTGCAAAAAATATCTTTAGTAGGAAAAACTGCAAACAAAAATATGTATGCTGGAAGAAATTCACACTAATATATAGCTGAATTTTCATGAGGACTTTTTAAAAAATGCAAACTGATATAGAAATGTGGAAAACTGAATATTTATTACTATTATTACTATTATTTATTGAATTTATATACTGCCCTATACTTGGAGGTCTCAGGGCGGTTCACAAAAAAGATCAACATAAAAAACCACAATATATATAATCAAAATAAAGACAACCACCCAATAACACCCCTCCCCAAAAAAAGAACCAAATTTTTAAAGGTTATAGGACGTCAATCAGATCAACAAAAGATTGTGTTGAATATAAGATTGGGAAAAGGAGAAGCAGAAATTGATTGATTTGCCCTTCCCTATGCCCCTGCCTTGATGTTCTAGAGAAGCATCGGAATAGACCTTGAAGCAAATACTTAAATGGTCTGCAACAGAATAACAGATTACACAAACTCTTTCCACACTAAAGCCATTTTGCGTTGCTGAGGCGTGGCTATGACAAATGAGCTGCGGTTCCACACAGGATTTAACTCTGGCTCCATACAACATTTAGTATATACCCATTTTAACTGCATTATGCAAGAGTGGCCAAGGTGGTGTCTTCCAAATGTTGATGGGCCAGTTTCCAACGGTCCCAGCCACCAGAACCAATAGTCAGGAATGGTGGGAGCTGCAATGCTTGTCCTCACAATAGTGGCAAGGTGCACCACCAACCTTGCTCTTGAATTAATCCTTTCCCGAAATGGTTTCACACACATTTTATTGGATTGCCTTTCTAATATCACAACTTTTATTTATATACCGTATAAATACCTCATAGAAAAGCCCGCAGAAGCCGTGCACCCTTTAAAGAGCGCGCAGCTCCTGCGGGCTTTTCGACCCAGCTTGTGGGGCTGGCAATGGGGGGAAGCGCTGCTTTCTCCCACCGCCAGCCACAAAGCGCATACTCTTCTGGCTTCAGCAAAAGCACAGGCTTCCTAGGCTTCACGTTTCTATCGCTGAAGCCAAGGAGCCTGCATTCGCCCCATAGGACGCACACACATTTCCCCTTCATTTTTGGAGGGGAAAAAGTGCGTCCTATAGGGCGAAAAATATGGTAGTTTATTTTTTTAAAAAACTACAATGCCACACAGTGCCACGTTTCGTGTGTGGATTGTTAAGGATTTCCCCTTTAACATCTGCACAGGAACAGTCTGGTACAGACTTAGTCCCATCCCTGTCTAGAACTGAGATGGACCAGATTTCAACAGGTCCGTCCATCCCTATTTGAGAAGTGTGGATCAGGCAACTTCAGACAGTAAATCTGCAAAGTTCAAATTCCCTGCAGCTTGTCAGCTCTGGGGTCAGTTGCATGGCATGTCACAGAAAGAAAGGCAGCCATAAATGCTTTGCAGCATGTCAGCTCTTAAAAGATATGAGCTATAACATTTCTGTGCTGCTGAAAGCTTGGGGAAATAATAAAAATATAAAGATTTAATCTTAAAATATATTTGCCAAGCAGACAGATCTTCCTACTTGCAATGCCAACTCCAGACTGAGAGCCTGATGTCTTACTATTGTTGGAAGCAGTTTTTTTTGTGTGCCAGCTGGAGAGAGACAGGGAACTAGAGCCACCTGCCCTGATATTCTTATTACTATTCAGAGGGGACAGCTTTGAAAAATTTCCTGAGGTTGGGGCAGAGCTTCTAGATATTTAAAATAAAATAATATAGAACCATCATAATACAGTGGTACTTCAGGTTAAGTACTTAATTTGTTCCGGAGGTCTGTTCTTAACCTGAAACTGTTCTTAATTTCTGGGTTAAGAACTTTGCTTCAGGATGAGAACAGAAATCGTGCTGCGGCGGCACGGCAGCAGCAGGAGGCTCCATTAGCTAAAGTGGTGCTTCAGGTTAAGAACAGTTTCAGGTTAAGAACGGACCTCCAGAACAAATTAAGTACTTAACCTGAGGTACCACTGTATAAGACATTTCCATACTTAGGCTGCGTTCAGATTACCCTTCCCCCCATCTTCTCAATGTTTCCTTACCTGTCAATTTTTGCATTTTATATGACTTTTCACATGAGATGAAAGCCGTTCTGGAAATCCAATGGAATCCAGCAGAAGTTTAGAGCTCATGTTTTTGCAGAAAAGAATCCATTTGCGTTAACTGTGGAAATCATGGAAGTTCTGGGTTGCAATTTCTCCACAATTTTCATGATCATGCCACCACAAACATGATGAAATTTGGGGTGGTATCCTAGCATATAGTTTTTGTCCACTGTTTAAAATTTAGTACAGCATAGTGGTTATAGCAATCAAAATGCCATAGTTCCATCAGGACAGAAGCACTAACATTTATAACTAATGCAATAACACCCCCCCCCTCGTCTGAATGCAGCCTCAGAAAGAGATCCAGAATATCTAAAGAATATGCAGTACAATCCTATTCAGGGGTGTGCCATACTATTTTCAATAGGACTTACTCCCTAGTAAAAGTATTTCAAATTTCAACCAAAAGATGCTTTGGCGGTCGATTGACACCAGCTATTAGGAATAAGCAGGGCCCCTATCCATCTTGGTTCTACCATTGCTTCACAGCATACTGGGGGAGGGATCACTTTGTGATAGTCCAATCACCCATGTCTCATTTTGTAAATGTTGCTGAAACCTATTGGCTCAACTCCTCCTTCCTTCTCCCCCCTTTCCCCTTTTCTCTTATTCCCTCCTGTTTGAAAACTGGAGGCTTGCCCAGCGCTTGCAGGCCCTTTGAACAATTCCATAAATCACGAGGAGATGCTTCACGGCCTGGGGCAGCATTTGCAGCATGGTTAATTCAATATTCGAAACCAGTTCTACATCATGGAAAATTCAATCTATCCATTCCTTGCAGCTTGCAAGTAAAACATGGTGTGGGGGCATCACTAGAATTTTATTCAAGGGACATATTCCCATTAACATTTTCCCACAAAGGAAGAAAGAATTTGGCTTGAATGCCGCTCATCTACATTAAGTAATAAAAGGGGTGGGGGGAATAAAACAAAGCCCACAAAAGAATATATCAGATGCCTAATATTCACCTGTAATTCAAACAATGAAATCTGGCAGGTTTGGTGATTAATAATAATAATAATAATAATAATAATAATAATAATGTGTACAAATTTGGAACACCACTATTTTTTGTCCTGTGAAACCTTCTGGGGGGAAACACTTCAGGTTTTGATAGATCTCAGGTCAATCACATCCGTCTAATTCAAGAGTGAGGAACCTATGGAACTCTAGATATGTTTGGACTGCAACTCCCATCACAGCTGACTATGCTGGCTGGGATTGATGGGAGGTGTAGTTGAGCAACATCTTTAAAGCCCCACAATGGCTACTCCTGACGCAAGACATCAATTTGCTGTTCAGCTTCATCATCAGCTTAATGTCTGTTCTACAAAAATGTATTATTTTCTCCCTACATTCATAGATACGTCCAATGAAATACATCAGCAGTTCTAGTTATGTGTATTAGCTCCTTTGGGATCAATATGGCAGCAACACTCTGAACTTCCAAAGTATTATACATTTGTCAAAGCTGCAGCACTCAGGCTTTGCAAAGTATATTCTTCTTGACCATATTCAACTGTGAATTTGTTTTAATAGCTGTATGGTTTAGCTGAGCAATTTTCATTATTTTACGGAAATGCTGAGCACAGCAAACAGTTTCCTAGTCTATCATTTGATCATTATTTACTCAAGGTAGTACTTTTTTCAGGATTAATGTCACTGCCAATTGCAGAAATAATAGATTGTCCTCAAAATGAGCAAGTGGGCTACATATTCATCTCATGAAGAGGAACAGAGGAATCTCATAGAAGTTAGCAAATGGGATGGATTACATTGATTTATTGATAATTCATGGGTGCAATCTTAGCTTCTGAAGCAGGCAGCAGTGCTAATACCAAGCACCCTGTCTGGTTAAATGAGCATGTGCTTTTAGTGAAATATATACTCCATATTTCAAAGGCACAGTGTCCTGCATTTACAAAAGACTTCCAATTCCCCCTCCACACAGCATACACAGGTGGAAAATGTGGTAGAGGTGGTGGTGGACAGTGCACACAGGTGCTCTGACACTGATCAGGGCTTGAAGTTTGCTAGATGAAGGTAAGCAAGAAGCAACCTTGTAAAAGCCCTAACGGTATGGATTTTGGATCTCTTTTTTTGTGGTCAGGGCGAAGTTAGCTTTCTCTCACACACCAAACTAATTGTGAGAGGCAGAGCTCTTTGGATTTGGCATGCCACGTTCTCCCCTTGAGCCCAAGGCAAGTTTCTGCAATGGTCTCAGAATTGAAAAGGAGAGGGTGCAATGTTATCACACCCTTTCCTCCCAAACCCATTGTGGGGACCTGGCGGTGTGTGTGTCTGAAAGTGTTGTTCTCTGGGTATGGTGCTGGCTTCTCTTGCTAGTTAGGTACCATTGACCCTTTGGTGTTCATTCGTTTAAAAGGGATTGTGAAGGGTTATTGTTTTATCCTTCTCTCATGAGAGCCAGGGTGGTGTAGTGGTTAAGAGCGGTGGACTCATAATCTGGTGAACCGGGTTCAATTCCCCACTCCTCCATATGCAGCTGCTGGGTGACCTTGGGCCAGTCACACTTCTCTGAAGTCTCTCAGCCCCACTCACCTCACAGAGTGTTTGTTGTGGGGGAGGAAGGGAAAGGAGAATGTTAGCCGCTTTGAGACTCCTGAAGGGGAGTGAAAGGCGGGATATCAAATCCAAACTCTTCTTCTTCTTCTGAAACCCTGTATATACAGTGCCTTCCTGTCAAAAACAGGTGATGTTGAAATTGTGTTATGAGGAACTTTCTTCAGCTCGTCTCCAGTCACCCTCTCAGAGTTGGAGGGCAGACATTTTAAGTAAACATGTGAAGTGGGGACCATTGGGGATGAGAACACTGGCTCCTTTCCATCATTATTTATATCCCCTTCTCTGAGCTGGAGGGTGAACTTCTGAAGCAGGAAGCCTCCTAGGTTTTCTAAAATGTGCTGGGAGCCTCCATGAGTATTAGAGGCTCTCATCTTCAGAAGTTTGCCTTCCAATTTTTGGAGGACAACTGAATCAGAAATGGAGGTCTAAAATTGCATGGCCACCCAGCTGCTGTCCTCACATGTTTACTTTTTTTAAAACACATGAATAAAGCATTTTTTAAACACATGAATAAAGTTGGGAGACAATTTCTTTTTGTTATATCGGCTTTTCTCTTATCATGGAGTTGTCAAATCCATATGTAACCCATGCTGATGAAGGGCACATTGGACAGCAGGCTTGCTATCAGTAGTTAGTTTCCTATAAAACCTGTTTCCTATAAAACAGGAAAACTGGTTGTTGGCAAATAGGAGATAGTGCCAACATTTTCTTTTGGGTTTGTTGAACCATTAACAGTTGTGAAGAAGATTGATTATTTCTAGCTTGCTAGTGCATTTAGAGTATTTTTATGCTACACTAAGTGGGTGTTGCTTGATACCAAATTGCATTTGAAATATTATAGCAATGCCTTACTCAGAAATCAATCTGATTTCTGTCAGATTGTTGTGGGTGTTTCCCCACCACAGAACATTTTGTTTTATTCCCTGATGTAAAAACTCTGTGGCATGTTATGTTTCTGAGGGGATTTATTCTGAGACAGATTTCCTGCCTCCCTTCCGATTCTCATTCTCTCTCTCTCTCTCTCTCTCTCTCTCTCTCTCTCTCTCTGTGTGTGTGTGGTGCTCTGCAAATTGTACCTCTATGAGGGTAATGGAGAATGATGGGAGTTAAAGTTCAGTAACATCTGGAGGGCCCAGTTTTAGCAAGTGTAGTAGTTAGAGGGTTCAGCTAGATGCAAACTCAGGTTCATAATCATCACTTGGCCAGGAAGCTGAACTTGGGTGCCTAGGCCTAGGCCAACCCACTTTGCAGATGTTTTTGGAGAATAAAATGGGAGGGACAACATATAATACATTTGATTCATGTTCCCATAGACACATGATTTTTCCTTGCCATTGTTCAAGGGTGGTACTGAATAATTCCTTTTGCATTGTAGTATAGACAATATACTACAATATACTACAGTGTTCTTGAAGCTACTAACATGAGTTTGACCAAACTGCGGGAGGCAGTGGAAGACAGGAGTGCCTGGCGTGCTCTGGTCCATGGGGTCACGAAGAGTCGGACACGACTAAAAGACTAAACAACAACAACATAGACAATATAAATCATTCAAATCATTAAGAGTCGGACACGACTAAACGACTAAACAACAACAACAACATAGACAATATAAATCATTCAAATCATGATAGGGTCCCCCTTTTTTGTAATAGTAACAACTAAATAGTACCATTTTCTTTCTGACTTGCCTGCTGGGAAAATTAGAAGGTATTCCTATGAATTATGTGCTTTATATTTGCTGACCACTTTCATACATGGGTGAAGAAGGCTGGCTCCCAACTGTGCTTAACTGTCACCTTTCTCAGTCATTATATACATTAGTAACATCCCTTATCTGATGTGACATCACATTACTCAGTTGGTAATACAGAAATAGCAGAAAAGCATGAAGAGAAGCAGCATAAAGAGCAGGTGACACTTTAGGATGCCCAGATAGGTTGTTGTCTTATTTGTATGTCCTAAAGATGTGCCTGCAATGATGGGGCTGTCAAACACATCTGCTCCTTTGATGCTTGATGTACAATGAAATAATGGTGCTAACACCTAGAATGTGAGGTGTGCAAGTGCCTTAAGTCTTCCTGTGTGACACGGACCCAGCTTCCACATGCAGTGCTATCTTGAAATGGCACAAGCCTGACACAAATCCATGTTTGATTGGCACACATTCACACAACAGTTTCTGTTGCTGGTGTATATTACACAAACTGAGTTCTCTGTAATCAAAACAGATGATAAGAGACAGAGTTGCTTGTATCAAAGCTAGTTGTATGCTGTTGTTGTTTAGCTATTGTTGGCAGACCAGAAACAGAACAACTCCCTTACATTTGAAGAAAATCTGCCCCGTATAACAGTATGTGCAGATATGACAAATGAGTATTTTGGGTTCTTTCTGCATCCACAATTCTACAGAGATTGATTTCTTGCACAAATGTGGGAGATAACACTTCCCATTAAGTCCACCATCTCACTCCAAATTGTCTTAGGAAAAGTCCCCAATGCAGACCAAAGGGATACTGTTTAAAGACTAAGGACCTTTGTTCAATTCACAATGGCTACATCTTGGATAGGAAGAACCTTTTTTATCCTTTAGACCAGACTTTCTCAACCTTGGATCCCCAGATATTCTTGAACTATAACTCCTATCATCCCTGACCACTGGCCGGGCTGGCTAGGAATGATAGGAGTTGCAGTCCAACAGCATCTCATGACCCAAGGTTGAAAACAGACAGACCATTGGCCCACCTGTCTCAGAATGGTCTACTTCACAGATTGCCAGTGACTCTCTAGACAGCTGTCAAAAGAAGAGGTGCAAAACCATTATAGGCCGAGTTTCACATTACAACTGGTTTGCTATCTGGCACTGTCTTAAGAACCTAAGATTGCCTCTCACCCATTTGTGTGTGCCATACTGGATTAAGTATTGCACCTGAACTGGAGAAACATGAACTATTTAGCTGTGAAACTCACCTAATGATCTTGGGCACTAAGAGCTTGGGCCTAACCTACCTCACAAGCTGTTGTGAGACTAAAGTGGAATAATCCTCACAAAGACCACCTGGAATTCCTTCGAGAAAAGGAAAATATAAATTAATCTAATAAATAAACAAGGCAAGGTTTGAAACAACAAAAAACAAGAAAAAATATAGTAGTAGCTCTGTTTAGTTAAAATACAATAGAAATCTCTGAAAACTATAAGCGTTGAGAAAGCTGTGTGTCCATCACTCCTGTTGTGTCACCAGCTGTTTAAAGGTTTATGAAAATGTGTTGTTGCCATCTCTGCCTTGATTCTTGTTATTACTGTGTAAATGACTTCACCCAATTAAAATCTAATGTTCTGATTTTACTACCTGATGGTGCCTTGCTGTTAATGCTTAAGCAGATACTGCAGGCTCTGGAAAATTATAACTGTTCAAAGGCATCAAAGTGTGATGCTTCATTCAAATGAATGGAGCAAGATAAAGTGCTTTTTCAATGGTTATGAAGAGAACATGTAGAGTTTTCCCATAAGTACTTTGAAGCACCCAAGAAACTAATGTACCAATGATGTCATTGACCCTGTGATACTCCAGAATTCCCAGATCATGTGTGGTGAGGCCTAATGCGGCTTGCAGGACATCAATCGCTTTTGCTTATTATCGGTATATCTTAGGTGTGATCTGAAACTATCTGTGATAAGGTAAAGGTGACATTTTTGTATTTGAACTGAACACTTAAGTGTGTAATAATGCAGCCAAGGATGGCCCAATACATTTTGCCACCTGAAATGAAGGACGAGATGGTGTGTCCTTCCTTCATCACATAAAGAAGAAGAGTGGCTTGGCAGTTGAATGTTATATCAACACTGGTGATGGCATAACACCCTCTACACACCTGAGGCCAGATTAGGTCATATGTCAGCAACAGAAGGGAATGGAGGAACAGCTGGAGGCTGCTGCTGACCCCCAGCTCCTACTGTTTCACTCTGTCTAATGGTAGGACTGGCCCTGAACACAGTCCCTCCAAGTGTTACCATTTTCCAGGTACAGTCTTAAAGTTACAGAAGCCCTCCCAGTTTCTGATTTGATCCTGGGATGTCTTGCTTTTCCTTAGGTCCCTATTTTCATCGGATAAATGCTCGAGGGTATGTGAACACAACACAAAAAAGCATTCATAGGAAATAAACTGTAGATAAAGCATGTATATGAATCTGAAAATCCAGCTTTACAGTAACAGAAGGGGATGGGATATAGAGGAGTGGAGGGACACGCAGGAGTATAATACATAAACAGATTTTCCCCTCCCTTGACAGGTCTACACTTTTTGTCCACATTTTGTGTAGATCTACATGTGTTTCTAGTATAATCCTTCTGGGTGATTAGTTTAAAAGACCATTAAATTAGGTCAAATCATTCGAGAGAGTGCTGTACGAAGCAGCTAATTTATTATATCAGCTCTATAAAGCCTGCTTCAAGGATGTGAAAGTATCATTACTCTTAATGACGAAGCAATGGCTTTGGATGAGATGATGAAGTCAAGGATGTTTTGTGTCTTTCTTTGCCCTCTTTAATCTTATGGGGCCAATTCGTGCAAAAGACAAATTGGTGTCTGGGTTGGTTTCCTGGCCCTGGATTGCTGCATTTTCATGGAAGGCAGGGTTCCATTGCAGGAAAAGATTGTAAGAAGGCTCACCACGACAAACTCACTTTGGAAAAGTTTACAGTAAAATTATTGTGCAACCCACAAAATAAGAAATAGCTGCAATTCAACTCCTGCCCAAAGCAGACAGGCAAATATTCAGTAGTCATAAATATCCTGTGGTGGATGGAAATGAAAAACAACATTAAACAACATTAAAACATTATTTTGAAATGATAATTAGTGAAAATTAGAAGAAGAAAACCCCTGCTAGATCATAAAGGCCCATCTAGTCCAGGCATCCTGTTCTCCCAGTGGCCAACAAGATGCCTATGGGAAGCCCACAACAGGACCTGAGTACAATGATGCTCTTCCCACTTGTAATTTCCAGCAACATGCTGCCTCCAAACCCGCTAAAATAAAAAAAGAAAGCAACCACAGTTTGTTTGCAGATTTCAGCAGATCATACATTACTGCCTCTTCCTTACTTTCTAACATCTTGCAAAAGCATAGGAAGATATGTGCATGGCTGCTGCAGCCAAGGCTGCTCACTCAGGAAACAGAAAGTGGAGCTATCTTGGTGCTGATTTCCTGAAAAGCCTGTTAGCAAACACAAGACTAACCCTGGAACGCCTGAGGGAGGATGACACATGATTTTGTTTTATTAGCACCTGGGAAGAACTAACCAGATTTGGCCCATGAAGTTAAGTGGTGGTGCCATCTTGATAATGGTGGATGTGAGCATTTGGAACCGAAATCCTACTAAAGATTTTGGGACTAGCTACCATTGAAACATTTGAATTATGGTGCTGGAGGAGACTCTTGAGAGTCCCATGGACTGCAAGAAGATCAAACCTATCCATTCTTAAGGAAATCAGCCCTGAGTGCTCACTGGAAGGACAGATCCTGAAGCTGAGGCTCCAATACTTTGGCCACCTCATGAGAAGAGAAGACTCCCTGGAAAAGACCCTGATGTTGGGAAAGATGGAGGGCACAAAGAGAAGGGGACGACAGAGGACGAGATGGTTGGATAGTGTTCTTGAAGCTACCAGCATGAGTTTGACCAAACTGCGGGAGGCAGTGGAAGACAGAAGTGCCTGGCGTGCTCTGGTCCATGGGGTCACAAAGAGTCGGACACGACTAAACAACAACAACCATTGAAACAAACCTTGACTGAGAAAAGATCCGTGGACACTTACAGTTGGCTTCGCTCTTGTCTATTTATGGGTGATAACTTATAGCAGCTTCTGCAAAGCAATTGCTGTTTCTGGTTTATTTCTGTATGGTGATGCTTTTCATTCTGTATAGAGTGAGCTATGTTTCTGTGAGTAAAGCAGATGCTGTTTTCACTTAAGCCAGGGATGGGGAACTTTTGGCTTTCCAGTTGTTGTTGAACTACAATCACCATCAACCACAGCAAGCATGGCCAGTGGCCAAGGATGGTGGGAGTGGGAGTTCAGCAATATCTGGAGGTCAAAAGGTTCCTCACACCTGATTTAAGCCTGGGAACACTGCTGAGCGACATTTGCAAGTCTTCATGCCATTTTAAATAATTAGGCTGCAACCATACATATGCTTAGATGGGAGTAGGTTCTTCTGAACTTATTTATGCTCAAATGTGGAGAAGCCCTAACTGTGAAAAACTGCTTCTGTATATTTATGCTCCCTAGCAAAATCAGAGCGGGTGGCTCATTGCAGCTAGGAAACTTCCTTGGAGACAATGCCTCAATTGTTTTCTTCTCCCCAATTGCCTTATCTGGTGGCTGGATTTATTTTCTGTGTCTCCTAAACTGAACTTGCTCCCCAGCTTTCTGCAGGGATGAATTTTGCTGCTGACAAGTGAGTTGCAAGTTTTCTGGATGGCCATATAGATAGTAGAGTTTAGAGAATGGCATATTAAGTATTTGATGTATGTGGGCTATAATTAATATGTCACCCATTGTTTCCCTGGTAGGCATTTATCCTAGGAAATTACCATTAGGTAAAATCAATCCTTTTGTATAAACTGACCATGTCTTCTGAAAATGGTTAAGCTTTCATGGTATTATGCATTATCTCCTCATAATTTTAAAAATTCAACGGAGATTGAAGTCTATATTATTCTCCTCAGCTCTTTATTTATTTGCAAATCCAAGTCTCTCTCTTTTTTGCCCCTGTGTAGCTTGATGGCTTATCATAGCCATATGTTAGGAAGCTGTAATGCAGTAGTGATATGAGACCTTTATTTTCTGAAGCTTGAGACCTTTTTTTATTAAAGCCACTGAATAAAGCGAAGTAACATTCAAAACACGACATATTTGGGAGATTCCTTCCCCTGCAGCCTCAGAATAATGCCAGCACATGTTTCCTTCACAATGCAGGAACATCTCCAAGGCAGAGATGGTAGCTTTGATTCACCCTGTATGCAAGATTCAAACAAGAAGCATTTTGGTGAGTGACTTTAATACAGTAGATTGATCACCTTGAAAGAAGAGCCAAGAGAAGCCCTTCTGCTCCATCCCACCACTGTTGGACAGTATTCAGTAATCCAAAGGCTCCAGGACCCAAATCCCTTCCTATGGGATTTATTCTGTCCTAGCCCTACTTAGGGCAAACCAATTAAAAGTAATGCAGTTAAGTAAGTTAGTCAGGTCCATTAATCTTAATAGGTCCCATGGCTCTTTTACCTTAGAGGAAGAAGACCTCCCTTCCTCCACCCAACTGTTTTCCTCCCAGTGTCGCTTACTCAGCATGAGGGCAGATTCTGGTGCTGCCATCAGTCCAGCTGAAAGGCTATAGCATGGCCAGGAGTAGGCATTGGTAAGTGAGTACTGGGCAGGTTTTGGCACTGAGGCCCACTTGAAAGTGCACTGAGGCCAAGTGGTGGTCCCCAGCCCACTGTTTTGTTTTGTTCTCTCTCCCTCAAATTTCTGGAGAATTTTGGGAAATTGGGTGCCAGATTCCAGCTGATTTCTATGGGCAGCTTTCACTTCTATCCCTGGATAAATATCTATAATATGAACAGAGTCATGAATTATTCATACAACGAGGTGGTTATCTCAGGGTTTTTTATATATGTCTACGGCTCTTTTCCTCCTCTCCCACCCATTCCATTCCCCCTCCAGCTAGCTTTCAGGCTTTCCCCCAATAGTCAAGTGAGCATTTATTTAAACATTTATTTACCACCCTCCATCAAAAGATGCTCGGATGGTGTACAAAAATGTGAATAAAATACGCACAACCTAAACCTACTGTTTAAAACCAGCAAGTAAACATAGCAAAATACAAGAAGGCAAAACAGATAGAAACAGAATGAAACACTGTTTAAGAAATGCATTTACAATCCAAATGCAAATAGGAGGGGCTTTGCAGGTGCCAAGAAGCTTGTAATGTCAGAGCTGAAGGAGAGCATTCCAAAGTCTGGTTGGCACCATGGGAAACACCCTCTCCTTGTGTATCTTCACTAAAGCAGTACTTGGAGCAGGGACTATCCAGGAGTTCTTAATGCCAGGGTAGGCTGGGGTCTGTTGACACTGGGCATGTTTCACCCCCAGAGTTTTTCTCTGCCCCTGAAGATTTTTTGTATTGTCTTCAAACCTTCTAGTTTGCTCCTACCTCCCTCTTGTGGCTGTGGCCATTTTTGCGACAGCAGTCAAAAGAATTGAATGATCATTACCATGGTGCTTTAGTATAAGGCTGCCCACTTGCTGATTTCCTAGATTAAGTGGTTGTTTACATTCTCAGTATGGCTATCTTGATTTCATTTGAAGGCATTAAGCTCTTTTGTTCATGGTCCCCCACCACCCTGAGCTGCAGCAAATTACTCAGCAATAAAACTGAACTAAGAAATTAGTGGAACCAATATAGTCCAGCTAGAGCTGATACCCATGAATACTGGTGCAGCAGGGACAGTTTACAAATCCCTAAGGAGGCATGCTTGGCTCCAACATTACAAGCTTTGCCACACCAGATGAAGACTTTTCAATTTGCAAAGGCATTTAAGCATTTTAGATATAGGTATTTTAGATATTCAATTATTTTTTATTTTCCCGATGCAGCTTTTTTGTTTGCTTTTGTTTTTCAGGGCTTTTATTTGCTTGCCTGTTATTGTATTTTATTACATTTCTTTGTTGGTTTTCAAACTGCATTTCCATGTTGGGCATGAATTACTGTTTATTCACACTTTTGGACACCCTCCCTGGCATCTTTTGTTAACCGGCAGTTAAGAAATACTTTAAATCAATCATAGAATGATAGACTTGTAGAGCTGGAAGAGACCCCAAGAGTCTTATACTCCAACCCAGTACAGTGCATTAGCAAAAGCATCCATGACAGATGGCCATCCAACTTTTGCTTACAAACCTCCGTGGAAAGAGAGTCCAATCCAGCCAAAGACATAGTGAATGTGGATTAAATGTCTTTGGCTGCATTGAGACAGCACTTTATACCATTTCCCCCATATTTGCTTTCCTGATAAATTTATGTGCTTTTTGTGACCTTTCACACACTATAAAAGCCACTTCTGGAAATCTAGTGGATTCTAACAGAAATTTAGTGTCCATTTCTGTGTTAATTGCTTTCATTAAAGCTACATTTGCAACCCTGCTAGAAAATGGTGGTAATTTTGCATTGTAATTTCCCCATGATTTCCATGGATCACACCATGTGATGAAAGTTGTGTGTGTGTGTGTAGTGGGAGGGTATTTCTGAAAAAGTAGATATTCCATCTTTCTGTAATCAGACTTCTATAGCTGATGCATTAAATTATTAAAATACACAGAATATATACACTCACCATGAATTCCTCCTTTTTCTCTTAGAATGGCAATGGCACCCACCTGAGAGATGCTGGAACTCACCTGACAGGTGCCAGAACTGAGTTCCGGTGAATTCCCCCTGAAAAAAGCCCTGCTGTATAGTTATGGATATGCATATGCTACTCATCTCCTGTTTCTTCTAGTAAATGCAGATTGTAACATATTTTGAACCAAGTTTAGTCGAGATTGTGGGGATGCATGACTATGAGTCTCATGTCAGCTGCTTAGATCTTCTCCCAGTGGTTACAGCCAAGAGTTCATCTGACTAATTTGTTATGAGTGGCTGTGCACACCATTCAGCCTGTTCTGAGGAGCGTGTTTGGTGGGGGTGCAAAACAGCAGCTTGTGGTAGATGAATCAGTGAAAAGGACAATCACTTCCATTGGCTTTCGGTGAGCCATTGTGTGAATAAGTCCCTCCCACCCCTTGTCTATCACTTTGTGTTCCTCTGGAGTTTCTTGATGGATTGAGTTAGTTGACAACATTTAGTTATAAAGTCTCAGTCTTGCTCTTTGCAGTCTTGCTCAATAAAACCAAATGTGGAAATATTTCCACCTTTCGTGTAGTGCCCTTGAGCTGCGCTGGGAAGCATGATAAGTAACTCCATCCAGTTAGAGCGGCACATCAAAAGCTAGAGAGAAAATCTTCATCCTATAACCGGCTTGTGTGCCCTGAGATTGCTGTAGGTTTGTAGGATCAGGCCTGCTATTTCTATGTTCAGAATATAATGTCACAAATGTTAAGAAATTAGGACTCCTGCTTCTCCGCTTTCCATGTCTTAAATGCTTTGGCCCGAGATCAAAGTTTTATAGAAGTATTTGTGACTAAGTAGACTTTCCCTTTTTTGCTTTCTGGCTTACAGAACCTTTGTAGTTTAGATTATAGCAAACGGGAGCTAATGCTGCAAGATCTGTTTTTCTGTAAGATGTTTCTGGGTCTATTCCCCTCCTGCTTTTTCCAAAGAGGAAAAACACTGAGAATTTGAAACAGCCTTGAAATGTTTCCCTTTCCATCAAGAAACACAACATGTCCTTTCAAAGCTTAATTGAGCAGCACAAAGCTAATTAGCTGTCCGAAGACATGCCATTTAATTCACAATCCAGCATTAATTTGTTCTACTGAATGAGCTTATCTCATATATAAATGCCTTTGCCCTCTGGCTTCCAAGGCAGCTGCAATGCACAAGGCAGGCAGATAATTCTTTCATTTCGCCATTGCTTGTTTCCTTGAGCATAAAACAATTGGCACATCAGTGGTAAGTAAAAAAAGTTTCAGTGCTCAGGGGGTGGGGCAGGGGGGTGGGGAGAAGCTGCTTTGATAGCTGTATTTTTATTCCTCAGTCTTAGCCATTAAAGTGTGCATTCTTCGCTAGATGTTTCAGGATACGATGATCACTTACAACCTGCTAATCTAAATTGTAACTTGAATGGTATGTCGAGCAAATGATTTCAAAGCCTTCCATAGATAGCAGCTAATTGCCTTATACTCTTTCATTTTACAAGGCAAAAAAATCCAGAGTATTTTTTTATTAAGTCTCTTATAACACAGGAGAATTGCTGCAGCTAATATGAAAGAGTGTTTTCCCCCCAAAATCATAATATGTTGTTAATCTTTGAAGCATGCAATAGTATTTTAGAAACTGCTAAATGAATTCACTGTGGCCCATCTATAGGAAGCCATTTTACTCTAATGTTATATAATATAAACACTGAGATTTGTACCTCAGAGTGTAAAATCCTTTACCAGAATCATCTTCTGCTAAAACTAATGATGTTAATGAGTCTCTGTACTCTTTATGCTCAATCACGTGTTCTGAGTAGATAGCCACCGTTCGCAAAATTTCCTTCATCTAATACAGTGGTACCTCAGGTTAAGTACTTAATTCGTTCCGGAGGCCCGTTCTTAACCTGAAACTGTTCTTAACCTGAAGCACCACTTTAGCTAATGGGGCCTCCTGCTGCTGCCGCGCTGCCGAAGCACGATTTCTGTTCTCATCCTGAAGCAAAGTTCTTAACCTGAAGCATTATTTCTGGGTTAGCGGAGTCTGTAACCTGAAGCGTATGTAACCTGAAGCGTATGTAACCCGAGGTACCACTGTAATCTATTCTTCTGACCTCAGTGTATTAGAGATGCAAGGGCCCCTAGGGATGTGGGTGGCACTGTGGTGTAAACCACTGAGCCTCTTGGGCTTGCTGATCAGAAGATCAGTGGTTCGAATCCCTGCGATGGGGTGAGCTCCCGTTGCTCTGTCCCAGCTCCTGCCAACCTAGCAGTTTGAAAGCATGCCCGTGCAAGTAGATAAATAGGTACTGCTGCGGTGGGAAGGTAAACGGCGTTTCCGTACACTCTGGTTTCTGTCACAGTGTTCCGTTGCGCCAGAAGCGGTTTAGTCATGCTGGCCACATGACACAGAAAGCTGTCTGTGGACAAATGCCGGCTCCCTCGGCCTGAAAGTGAAATGAGCGCCGCAACCCCAGAGTCACCTTTGACTGGACTTAACCGTCCAGGGGTCCTTTACCTTTTACTTTGCATGGGCCCCTACCCTCATGCGAACGACAAACTGCTTCAGCTGATGAGCAGAGGTGGTCAGTTCTGTAGTCTGGGTTCAATCCAGGTGCATTCTGGGGCATTTGTGAGAATTCGCTGCAGTTCCTAAAATTTCTTGGTATTGAATGTTAATCCATTCTGAACATTGTAGTTCTAAAATCAGCACTCTTTACAAACTACAGCTCCCACAATCCTTTTGGAGTTGTTATAAATGTTTAAATTGTTATGATACTTTTTAAAATGTATAGAGTGGATGGAGTCTGATCTGTTGTGTTGTTATGATGTGTTGTGTGTTTATGCTATGCAAATAATACCAGCAACAGATGTGGAGGATTGATATTTCTTGTTGTGGATTCCCTAGAGCAGGGATGAGGTTTTGTTTTGTTTTTTAACCTGAGGCCACATTTCCCTTGGCATAATCTGTTGTGGGTAATTGATGCCAGAACCAGCAACAGCCAGCTGTGGGTAGGCCAACCCTTTCTTCCCCTTTTCTGCCAGCGTCTTTCCCCTCTTCCTCTTGCCAGTTCAACAATAGGCCTATAGACCTTAAGCAATCTGTGAGCTCTTAATTTTCCAGGGCTTTCTCCCCAGATTCAGTATGTATAGCACGGTGCAACCCATTTCACTGCCCGAGGTGAAACAAGAAGTGCTGTCCTGCTCTGCCACCTCTGAAGAAGTGGTGCCATCATTGCACCAGTTTTACATGAGAGCTTGCTAATTTTCGGTGAAATCATAGAACCTTAGAGTTGGAAGGGACCCAAGAGTCATCTAGTACAACCCCCTGCAATGCAGGAATCTCAGCTAAAGCATCCATGACAGAAGGCCATCCAACCTCTGCTTAAAAACCTCCAAGGAAGGAGATTCCACCATCTCTCGTGGGAGTCTGTTCCACTGTCGAACAGCTCTTACTGTCAGAAAGCTTTTCCAAATGTTTAGTCAGAATCGCCTTTCTTGTAACTTGAAGCCATGGGTTTGAGTCCTACCCTCCAGAGCAGGAGAAAATAAGCATGCTCCTTCTTCCATGTGACAGCCCTTAAGATATTTGAAAATGGCTATCATTTCTCCTCTCAGTCTGCTCTTTTCCAGGCTAAACATACATACCCAGCTCCTTCAAGCACTCCTCATAAGGCTTAGTTTCCAGATCTCACATGCTCCACAAGTTCTCACATGATTTGGGCAATATCTTACTGGAAATCAGCAAATTCTTGCCTGAAATCAGCACTTATGCCATGAGCTTGGGAGCTTCCACCTGCTGAGATGGCAACCTCACAACACTTAATGGTTGCGCCGGCCCTGGTATAGGAATGATCCCAGGGCTACCTTTGTTTCCAAACTGCTAACAGGGATCTTCTGCTCCACTTCTTGAGTCCTCATCTATGCTTCCCTACTTTGCTTTATGAAGACAACCATCCTTCTTAAGTCAAAGACACAGGTCATCAGAATGTTTGCTGGCAGTGCCACTTTGGCTATTAATCTTCCACTCAGTTGTTATTAAGATTTAATAAATTATTAAAATCTAATTTTACTGTTTTGGCCTTAAGTTTTATGGCTCCAACTCCCATGAGCTCCAGAAAGTACGGCCAATGGTCAGGGATGATGGGGTTTGTGGTCCAACAATATCTGGGGGTGGGGTAAGTTAGTCACACCTGCTATTGTATATATCCCTCTAATATCACAGGTACTGTATATCATATTGTACATTACTGAAACCAGACAGGGAGTAGAGGATACCTTTAATTGAAACAGTGGCATAAATATAACAAGGAGTCTTGTAGCATCCTAAAAACAGATTTCTGTATTTCATACAGAACAAGCTTGTGTAGACTCAAATTCACTTCACCAGAAGCATGAAATGTCATTCTGAACTGGCTGGTATGTATAAATATATAGGAAGAATGGGGGGTGGGAGAGCAGTGAGGCCAGAGAGAAACAAAATGCAAGAACAGCAGACATTGATCACTGTGTTAAATGTGTATAAAATAATTACAGTGACCATTCACAAAGAAGTGTTGATAAATATCCTGGTATTGTTAATTTAACCATCTGCTCTTGTGAGATACAAAGAACCTGTTGAGTAAGTACTTCCCAAAGTCAGGCCATTGTGTGAAATGACCCATATACAGTCTCTGGTCATATTGATATGTTTTTGATATCAATTGATATTGTTTACTCTATTTTTCTTTGAAGTAGTCACTACACTTGGGAATAGGGTTGAGTCTCACTAAGTATCTGCTTCACAGTTATTAAGGTCAGAATGTTTTATTATTGAAGTTGTTGTCAGGCGCTGCTCATGATTTTTTTAAAACAGGAACAGCACTGAAGCTAAAACAAAACTCTTTTATTAGTGAAACCTGAATGAAAATTGCATAGCTATGCCTTTTAGATATTTAATATTGAACACAACTGCAACATTCTTCAGAAAACACTGAGATCCCTTGTTCTTCCCAGGAAGGAAGAGTATTCTGTGGTGTACAGTTTTAATGTGAAATTTATTGAGGTTTTCTCTTCTGTACTTCACAGCTTTGAGGTAATTAATATTCTGAAAGGTAGGATATATTTTACTAAGGCCCTTCAGTAAGTTAGTTGGTGAGCCAATAATCAGCGGCATCCAGTTAATACCCTTAACCATTACGTTACGCCACTAAAGGATTACTGGGAGATTTTCCATTTTTATTTCAATCCCCCCCCCCCCCAAAAAAAAACTTTGTCGCATTTGAAAGATGAATAAAAGGGAATGATAAGATTATTGAAATGGTGTGATTTTTCATAAAAATTGCTTATAGAATATCCATTTTGCAACATCTAAGTAAGATTTTTTTAAATAAAAAATGCTATCCCATTTTCACCTATACAAATAACTTCCCTGCTCACTCTGCCTTCTGTTAATCCCTCATTTTGTCATTAGCTTTAATAAATATTGTGTTTATTTTTATCTCTTATGTCCCTTATGAGAGTCAAGAGGGACTTTTTATTTATTAAATAGCCACATTTATTGCTGATGGATGATAATTTACAACTGCACTACTAGGAAAAGAAGAAATAAACCTTTGTTTTATTATGCTCCCAGAACTGATTACTGGAATAAAAAGGAATAAAACAACTCATACATCTGAGAGAGATTATTGCACTATCAGGCAATACAGCTGCCCAACTGATGAATAGGACTCATGAGCGGAGTTAATAAAAGCCTGAAGTTATTTGAAGCTCAAACATAGTAGGACAAAGCAGTGAAAATGTAGTTCATGATGATGTCGCCATCATAATAGAAAATCTGAAGACTTAGCAGGGCATTATGGAAAATAGCACCGCTCTATTAAACCCATTATAGTCATTCAACTTTTTGGATCTAATGGTTTTCATGCTGGTTTTGAGCGTAATAAAAAAGGTAATTATTTTAAATACACATTTTTGATTAAAAGTATATAGTTTATGCTTAAACAGATGTAAAAATGCAACAAAAATGGGTAGCTTAGATGGAAGAATGTATGCAAATCAAAAATAAAGATGTAGCCCAGTGGACAAAGCTGCAATTCGGCAGCGAGCAAGCAGGCAGGCAGGCGGGTGAGCAATTGGTGGCAACACAAAGCTAAACAACTTTGGCTAACTCAATAAATAATTGATTTATTAATTTGGGGTTAAAAAAAATAGGGATCGTCAGAAAAATACGGTAACACCTCCCTACCTGTGATAGGTAGCCTCATGCTGCGACTAGCGAATCAGAACACTGGCTCTTTGGCAGCAGGGATTGCCTGCCTGCCTGCCAGCTACCAGCAAATATCATTGGAGGGTTTTAGAATTCCCTCTTACCTTTGTTATGCAGGTGAAACCCCTGAGCTCCAGGAGGCCTTAAGGCCTAGGCTTGCAATAGCATGCATACAGCCTGGCTTTGGTCTACAATGCCTGAATACATAAAAGGCATGTCCCTGATCTACCATACAATGCTCTCCTGGCGTAGCATGTCAAACTTGAATTAGGCTACCTAACTGCCAGGAGTTATTATTCTGTTTATGAAGGGTGTGGAAAGAGGCCTTGTGTGTTGCCAGGTTTCCCAGGGAGAGTGCCATTAAAATCCCTTGCGAGACCCCTTTCAGTTCAAGCTGATTCACTGAATTTTGAAAGGTCAGAATTTGCACTCAGGGTCAGCCCACCTGTGAGGCGAGGTGAGACAGTCAGCTCAGGCCGCAGAGCTGGCCTCCTTCACGCCCACCTGCCACCCTCCTCTGCATGCTTGGTTGAATGTCCCCCTGCTGTGTAAAAAGCCTGAGGTAAGGAAGACAAAACCTCTCTTGTTTATTTTTCTTCATATTGTACCCTGCTTTTGTTCAGTATCCACAGAAAAAAAATGTCAGGATTCCTTTTTCTGCTATTTAAGTGGTTTTGCCAGCACTTATATGGCTTGGCACCTCTTCATATTAGAGGGTGGCAGCTGCGGCGGAGCAAACCACAGATCTTATAGGCATGGCCAGTTCCTCCACAAACATTTGACTTTGTGTGCCCAGGCTGAACCCCTCAAGACGGCTCATGTGTACTTGTGGTAAAGCTGCTCCGAGGCCTTGGGCAACAATTTCCCCTCAGTTCTGCTTCCTCCCATGCATAAATAAATAAATAAATAAATATTCCGTAACCTTGTGCTGCAGGCCTTACGGGAGAAAGCAGTCTCTGTGGCAGTTGTGGAATTCTTCCCTCACAGACATGTGTCTGTCACCTTCATTGCAGCTTCTGGTGAATGCTACTAATGCAGCTCTTTACCCTGGCTTTTGACACCTGAGGTGCCTATTTTTACGACCCATCTTATTTCTGTGATTGTAAGTTTTATAGTGTTTTAAATAATGCTTTAATTGTTGTAACCTACCGTGGGACCTTAGAGTGAAGGGTGGTAATTAATAGTAGTAGTAGTAGTAGTAGTAGTAATAGTAATAGTAATAGTAATAGTAATGACTCTTGTCTCCTCATACTACTTCAGACTAAGCCTTTTACTCACTCTAAACTCCATATCTGGGTCCCCAACTGTTGTTTTTCTTCCTCTTCCTGTTATTTTCTCTCAGCTGTTTCATCTCTGCCTGTGCTATATATGACTCAGTACACAAGAGAGTCATCTGTCTCCTTTCATCCTTAAAAATGAGCACTCTGCTTTCTAATGGAAGCCTGCCATCCCCTTTCTCCATTTTTGTTGTTGTTCCTAGCCTGAGGACATCAAAGGCACTAGGAAATGCTTAGCTTTTCAAAAGAAACATACTTCCACTAATCAATCAGGAACCATTTCAAGAGCCCCCCCCTCCCCGTGCACTGAAAGGCCAAAATTAATCTGGGGGGGGGCATTATGCGGGAAATGGACAAACACAACATGCATATTGTACATGAATAGTTGACATATTTGTTTTGTTTATGGCAGGTGGGGTGGGGGTGGGGAATGCCCTTACTTTAACTTTTCCTGTTTTGTTTAATGCAAACATCAGCATTAGCATCAGGTCTTGAAGTTTACAGTAGCAGATCCTCAGAGACTTGACCTGATCAGCTAACCAGCACCACCTCAGGATGCATCCACTGTAGCAAACCAGTTGACAAATAATTAGAATTAGTTCCTTGGTACTTAAGGGTTTTCTAAAGCAACCTTGAGGTACTTTAGAGAAAAGAGAAGTAAAGGGTTTGTGCTCATTTTTTTAGAAGAGGCACCTGAATGAAATGCCATATAATTAACACACACTTCCTTTAAGAAAAATCAAATCTGTCTTTGCATAGCTATGAATCTGTTCAAAAAGATCTGCAGTTATTTAAGTAAAGCGATTAAAGAAAGAAAAAGGCATGCAAGAGCTTTCTCTCTTTGTCTCAGTTTAAATCATTATCTTCATGGAGATATTAAAGTAATTCTTTTAAAAGGCACTTCTGCAAAAGAGGCTTTTTCTGTGACCATTACCTTGTAACGTCTTGACAAATGAGCTTTTGTTTTATACTTAATACATGATTAATATGAAATGACCTTTTCGCTCATCAGGCAAGAAATTGTCTTCCCTGTTGTTCCAGAATGTTAATAGTAGCAATGATGTCTTTTCATTTGACATTTTACCTAATGCATTATACAGAACACACTTTACAGACACACACCCCTCCAAAGCAATCCAGGAAAAAGTTAACGGTGAGAAGGAAAGATTACTTATGAATATGCTGAAGTAATTTTAAGCAGTGTCAGTAAGTCAGGTATGGAGAAGCTTTGGTCTGCCACATGTTGCTGAACTGCAACACCCATCATCCCCAGCCATTGGCCATGCTTGCAGGGGTTGATGGGAGATGTAGTTCAGCTGTAATTTGGAACTGGGTATCAATAAGTGGGGTCCAATAATTAAATTTACAGTTAATCACTAGAGCCTTATTTTGGCTGACTGGCACGTCTTGAAAAATAGTTTTATAGACAGTTCCATAAAATGGCTGCCATGAACATGTGGCTAGTGAGAAATATTTTTGGGATGTGTATGTGTATGCTCAGGTAAAAAAATGTCAAATGAGAAGGAGTTTTAACTTAAGAAACTGATAACACATTTTTACAGCCATTGCCATTTATTATTACAGACATTTCTATGCCACCCTTCAAGAGAAATTCCCAGGGCAGTTTATATAAACATGGCTCAAATGTAACTTGAGGGTACATGGGACAATTCCCTCTGTTTGATTACTCTGATTGGTGTATCTTAGAACAAGGATGGAAAAACTGGCTCTCCAAATGTTACTAACGGGTCCCATCATCCCTAACTATTAGCCTTGCTGACTGGGCCTGATAAAATTTTGTTTATTTAACACTATTTATTTATTTCAGACATTTATACTCTGCCTTTTAGCCAAAAAGCCTTTCAGAGCAGCTTACAAAACTCTGTACTAAGATGGTTCCGGTTTTCAGCTCATAATCTGAAAAGGGTGCACACAAGGAAAAAGAAATGGGAGGAAAAAGGGAAAAGTAAGCTCAAGCACAAGTTCTTATAGACAATAGACATGGGGTTTCTTGCATTAGTTTCCCTGGTTATAATGCTAGCACTTATAGATGTCCTGATTTCTAATGCACCTTTTACATTGCAATACCTGTTGTGTTATGGAACTGGCTTTTCTATCGCTGTATCGCCATGTCATGCTAAATTTTCAGTGGCAGGACAGTAATAATAATAATAAAAATAAAATTTGTTATTTGTACCCCGCCCATTTGGCTGGGTTTCCCCAGCCATTCTGGGTGGCTCACAATAGAATATTAAGAACATGATAAGACATCAAACATTAAAAACTTCTCTAAACAGGGAAATTATAATGTGAAATTACAATGTGAAATTCCAGTGATTTTCCAAGTTCATGGGTTGCAAATGAATTCCTACCGCACCACGGAATATACACATAAATGAGTGTCAAATTTCCACTAGATACATAGAAGTAGCTTTTTACATCTCATGAAAGAACACATAAAATGTCAAAGTTATCAGGTCAGGAAATGTTGGGAAAACAGAGCTGCCTGTACAGCAAGTTCTCACTAGTGTCAATGGTGTTCTGGCTGTGTTCACGAGGGCAAGAACACCAGTGTCAATGGTGTTCTTGCCCTTCCCAGAAGCACTTTCCCACTCAGATCCAGGATCAAAGCAGGTGACAGTGTCTAGGCCAAGATGACAGGGCAGCTCCTGCCCCACTTATAAGATGATTCCCACAGACAGTCTGTGCACCACCCATAGCTACTTATAACGTGTCAATAGGTGCCAACAAATTCTCAACTAGTTCAAAGATGCCTGCAGGATCCCTGATAGGAAATCTCTTGCCAGGCTCTTTAAACTGAAAAATAACTTGCCACATTTATGGGAATTACTCAGGTCGTAGAAACTGACTGAGGTTAGTCACAATGCTGCTGTTGTTGCTGCACCTCTTGCAAAGTTGTCCATCTTTCGCTCTGAGAAGGAAAAAAAGAGAGTCTGTAGGTCCTCCGCCATCCCCCTATTTCACACGCCTCTTCATTTACTTGTGTCAATGGAGGGAAAGCAAGCCCTCATCTTCCTTCCTACTTCCAACACCTAATGTGCGTCCACACCAACAATAGAAAAGGGGGAAAGGAGAGAGACAGCTGCCAGGAGAAGGGAGAGGGAAATGGAAGCCAAATGTGCAGTGTCCCTTAAATGCACAACCTAAAGGTCTTCCTAGGCTTTGCAGTCTTAGGAAGGTATCAGAAAAAAGAGTGCTCATGGAAGAAGAAGAAGAAGAAGAAGAAAAAGAAAAAGAAAAAGAAAAAGAAAAAGAAGAGGCTGCCCAGGAGGGGGTCATTTGAATAGGAAAAGCTTTATGCATCCTGCCCCTTAAGGGCAGCTCTTCCACTGAGATGGAGATCACACAGCCACTCTGAATCATCTCTCACAAATCACAACAGCCTTCCTGGGCAGAGTGAGAGTCAACAACATCTAGAGGGCCACAGGTTCCCCGTCCCTGTCTTAGAATTCTCCGCTCAGAGTTGTTCTTAATGAGAATGCAGATATAATATAAAAAAGAAGACGCCCAGCGTGTTCTTCAGTCAAGCTGTGATGTTGCCTTCAAACAGGGTTATCAGACCAGTTGCAGAATGTTATGTTAACTTTTTCCACCCAGTGGAAAGCAGCAGGAGCAAGTTACCAGGAGGGTCACAACTTGTTGATGTGAACCAGTTTTTGATATGCTGGTTTTACAGGTCACTTGTGCAGAAAGGCTTAGAGTGCATCTGAAGAACACTCAAGATCTTTCTTTCTTTCTTTCTTTCTTTCTTTCTTTCTTTCTTTCTTTCTTTCCCTCTTTAGAAGATTCCCTTTGGAGTGAAATTGATTGGACAAAAAAAGCTGCTTACAACCCAGTCTATTCAATTTTACCACTCTATTAGTTTGTGTGGGATAAGAGGAAGTAGCTATAATGAGGAAAACAGACTGAACTGGCCATTCCTCTGCAGTGCAGCAAGGTTTTCTTTCCCATGCCATTACATTTGTGCAGTTATCAAGCTACCAATGGTGGAACTGAGCTAGTGCAGCAGTGCTCTTGTTGCTCTACCGACATAATAATCTGTATACAGCCTTAGGTTAATAGAATTGTGTCCATTTTGTGATGCGAGGGCAGAAAAGAGAGTCTTGCAGTGGAACAAAAAATGAGATGGGAATCTTTCACCAGGCCTGCTTGCCTCAGCACAATGCTACATTATTTAATGCAGTGGCACACAAGGCCAGCCTCAGGTGATTAGTAATGGCTCTGCTGCTGCTGTTTAAAATCAGTACATGCAAATTCTGGAACCACATATAAGTGTATGAAAGGTCTTACACTTGCAAAGCCTTTAATAAGTTAAGTTTGCCAGTATCACACTCTAAATATGGAAATCCTATAGTCCTGCTATGCTGGGCAGCTCTTCTGGCAAGGCTAATGCTAGCACAAATGTAGTCAACAATCCTAATCTCAAGCAGAGGTGACCATAATTTCTTGTACAGCAATGAAATGGACATACCTTATAGCATTCCAGGCCATTCTGCTGCCACCATTCATCATCAGCCTCTGCATTTGGCCACAAAGAAGGTACCGATTAAACCCCAATGTCCTCACCCAAACAAGAACACTCAGTGTGCAACTAAGACATCCAGAATGTGACTACACCACCCAGTCCAGTCCAGTCCATCATGATGTAATGGACAGGCACGCAGAAGTTGTCCTAAACTCCAGATCTCCTTGAACATGGTTTTGTATTGGAACATGCAGTTCCCAGATTGTTTGTGTGGGAGGAGGGGAAAGTTACGGCTATTTAAAGTGGTGTGGTACTGCTTTAAATGTATAGGGCAGATGTGAAATAAGTAAATGGCTTGCTTCAAAAGTGTGAACATTTTTGCTTATAAATATTGTTTTATCCTTGCCTTAGAGCTTTTCAATGTGCTGCACAGGAGGGAATCCATATTCACTCTGATAATCAAAGAGGACTTGTTTTCACACAAGTCCCCTTTGAGTTCATGCTTATGTGTGAATTAGTCATTTAAAGATAATTCTGTGCATCCCCAGAGGTGTATCTCTCACTGCCTGGGAAGAAGATTGTTTCAATCTTTATGGGCTTATGTCCACAGAGTATTTCAAAGACAAAGAATAAATTAATAATTTAACAATCAGTGCAGCATTAAGGGAGACTATTGCAGCACCACTGAGGTCTCTGATGGAGTATCTTCAATGCCACTTGAGTCTTCACTAGTCATTGTAAACCACTGATTTCCATTTTCCTTTCTCTTTGTTTCTCAACCCCACGCCACCCTTTCTCTGCCTAGTACATATCATTATAAGCCTCTTTTAAGTATTAGTCAGGACAAATCCTCACTTAATAAATGAAGATATGTGAAGTTGCACACAGTGCCATTGCGCCACCCTTTGTGCAAATCAGGAAGTCTTGTTAGTTGTCACTTCCTACTATGTGCAAACCGGGAGCTATGGTTAATGCCTTCCAAACAAATCAACATGTACTTGTTACAACATACTGACATTATGCCAGAACCCATATGCGTTCCCTGGGGTGAAGCAGGAATCTCAAGTCAGTCATGGGAGATATTGCCATTCCCATGGCAATGAATCAAAATGGAGCTGTAGGCTTCAAGAAACCTTTCCCAGAGTGGTGGCTTTGGAAGACAGAGAAATGGACTCAGAAGCATGGGACCAAAGGGGGCATGTGTGGTATTGGAACTTAGTTGTTTTCTTTCCCTGCAATTGCTTCAAGTTTAAAGGGTGTGCTGTTTCTAAACCCCAGCAAAAACACTTTGAAGGCTTGAGTCAGGACTGGAGCTTCTGCAATGTGTTCTGATAGGAAAGAGACTTATTAAGGATGGTGTAGGAGTGCATTTCTTAGATCAGCCTTCCCCAACCTGGCACCTTCCAGTTGCTTTGGACTATAATTCCCATCAGCCCTAGCCAGCATAGCCAATGTTCAGGGATGATGGAAGCTGTAGCACATGACATCTTAAGGGACTTAGGCTGGGAAAGGCTGAACTAGATGATTTTCAGGATGAAAATGATTCTAGAATGCTAAGAAAGTTCCTAGAGGCATGAAGGAAGGCAGTATATGCAACCTGCATATGGAAGTGGTTTGGAGATAGGCAGGTGTCAATCAGACTCCACCTTTTCCTGATGGAAAAAATGAGGTTTCTTGCAATGGTAGAGCAGCAGAGATCCTATTCTGCCAATCTCCCACATCAGTCCCTTCAAATGTCCGACACTTCAGTTTGGGGGAGCCCTGCTGGGTGCTTACTTTAATGTCCTTTTGGTATCAAGCAAAGGTATTTTTATTTCCACAGAACTTAAATCTTGATGTAGCCTTTCATGCAGCATTGAATTTTACAGTGTAATCCTGTTTACTCAGAAGGAAGTCTCATTGAACTTAGTGGATCTTACTTCCCAGTACATGTGCTTGCAATTGCAGGCTTATTGCATTTCTCTTTTAATTGCTTTTGTTTCTAACTCAGTGGGTTATATTCTGAAAACAACATTGAGAACTGTTTTTAGAAGACAGCCTATATAGTAGTAATATTGGCTATTCAACTAATAATTCAGCTAATAATTACATGAGCAGAGCAACTTTGGCTTGTGTAATGGGACTTTCCTTCCTTGTCCCTCACTCCACTATACCTCTTGTACCATCCCGAAATCTACTCTGAAAGTTTGCGGGCATCCCTGGAAGAGATTTAGTGGGTGAGCAGGAGGAAAGTCTCATTGCACATGTGGAAATCCACTTGTGCACGGAGCACTTTAGTGCTACCTTGAATACAACCATCAATCAATCAATCAATCAATCAATCAATCAATCAATCAATCCCCATCCATCCCTACCCACCCCTCTATCCCAGTTTAGACCCTTGGAATGACTGCATATGGACATGCCATTACAAATATTGATAGCAATAATGTAGGCTGTAAGCTCTCTAGTAGGGACAGCATCCTCTGTGCCCTGGAGATTGTGCCAAGGACCACAGCTGGCTAGCCATTTATTTGTGTTGCCATTTACATTCATTTTCCAGGAAGGGTAGGCTAAACAGATAATCACAGGTTAAAGGCTAAGAGAACTGCTGTAGTTTTTGTCTGATCCTTGGGGTGTCTCAGCTGCAGAAAAAGAGCCCTGGGCTTTCAAAGCAATGTCTCTACATTATTAACTAGAAATTGCATTAAGCCATACCCAAAGTTTGCACAAATTTGTGGAAAAGAGCCATCGAAATGCCATTTAGTGTAGTTGCCCCAGATGGGCTTCTGGCATTTTCAAAAGAAACACTGTTATTTGTTAACATCTTTCCAGTTACCCCCAGCCATCTGCATTTCTACAGGGTTGTTTTAAATAACTTTCCTTGATAGTAAACCTGACTTTGAGCCCACCATAAGATTCAACATAATTTTTAGTTATTGAGGTTTTGATATTGCATGCATCTCTGTTGAATTGCACTCTGTGCGACAGAAGGCTCAAGCACCCATATTTTCTATAATTAGATGTATATGCTAGACCAGCAGCTTTTTAAAATGTGAAGGAAAAAGATTGGATGGTCTTTTTTTAAAGACTTCATGGAAGATATGTCTGTGTTATTCCTCTGCTGTTGGAGGCAGCATGCTTCCATTTAACTACTGCTGGGAATTTTAAGTTGGGAGAGTGCTGTTGTACTCAGATCCTGCTTATGCAAAACTGGGACATCCCAGTTTTTCCCACAAGAGCATGGTGGCCATTTTGGGCACTATGATTGCATGCAGGTCACGTGACTTGCAAGGAAGCATGGCCAGGAAGATGCACCTCCTGGTTTGGGGATTCAACATGTTGGAGGATATGACTTTGGGTTTCTCATGGGCATCTGGTTGGTCACTGTGAGAACAGGATTCTGGACTAGATGAGCCTTTGGCCTATTACAGCAGGGCTCTTCTAGTGTTCTTATATTTTGTAAGCCAACTGGAGAAGTTCCATTATAAGAACTGTAAAAGTGGGATAACATTTTTAAAGCCAGCGAAGGTAAAAGAAATATAAACACACACAATATGTTTCTTGTTGCTTTTCTGCATAAACATTATAAAAGTTAAAAAGTGCATAAAATAATGCTCTGCTGAAAGACGCCATACTTTCTTAAAAAGCTCCTTGAAAGTTTTTGCTGTGGCTGTGCCAAGATTTGAACTGGCTGTTTTTTTGAAGTTTTTTATATTATATATAAAAAAGAAAATTGATAAATGTAGTGTCAGAACCAAAGCTGCAATGGGGACCCAATCCCAGGTGGAAATTGGTTTGCAGAATTGGAAAAATATGAGAGGAGGAAAGAAAGGCTGGCAGGGGAAAAAAATGATGATAAAAGAAGAGAGTGGAAGTGAATAAGAGAAAGCAAATAAAGGAGTGTATAAAACCTCATAATTTATTATTGCTCTGCCAAAGGAGGCTGAAATGTATGACATAAACGTAAAAGAAGAAAACAAATCTCCTTTGCCTTTGCTGGGAGAAAAGTTTAATGGGCAGCATTCCTCAGAATGGCTCTTCTGAGTGCCCTGCACAGCAATATATATATAAAAAATTCGAACCATCATAACCATGGGAGTAAATAGAGAAGTGGTAATACATAAGGCAATAACATGCTGGGAGTCTCCAGTCTTTCACTACTGTAATCATTTAACAATATTAGAGCTGGTCTTTGAGCATCAACTGACTTGTATATTTCATGTTGTGCATGTGGTCTGTGTATCATTTCACCCCTGCATCTGACAACGCCAAGCCCCAATAGGTGGGGTGCAACATGATGGGATGTGTGTGTGTGTATCAGGAAGTAATTTTCTGTATGAAATTTGCAAACCATACAGACACAGTTCAAAGCATACATGGGTCCCTTACCTGCAGTGTCCACACAGTGTGAGAAGCAGTGCCCAAGCTACCGAGTCGACACTGTTTCCCGTCCACACCATCCTGCAAGATTTTGATCATCCCTAGGCAAGTTCCACCTATTATTTATTTATTTTGGAGGTGTTCCAATCATGGAAATTGCATTGGGATTGAATTTGAGGAACACAATGTTATTTAATATATACCTTTCCTCACACACTGTCTGTCCTTGTGGAGGTCAGGTGTGATCATATAAAGGTCATTTGCTTGTATGATCAGATGCAAATTCCTAATCTGAGCACTTGTTGTTCAGATTTATTAGTAGAAAGAAGAGCTACCAATGCTACATATGTAGAGATTGATTTATGGTTTCTATCTTGTGCTTCTACCATTGAAGGCAGTAGATGTGGGGTTTCCCAAGAGCCAAGCCCAACTAGCTCCAGCAAGGTTGCTTCGTCATAGGTCTTTGGATCACATAGAATCATAGAGTTGGAAGAGACCACAAGGGCCATCGAGTCCAACCCCCTGCCAAGCAGGAAACACCATCAGAGCACTCCTGACATATGGTTGTCAAGCCTCTGCTTAAAGACCTCCAAAGAAGGGGTTATCTTAATTTGAGAAAAATCGTACATCAGAAAAGGACTTGGCATACACTAATCCAACAATATTAATCTCTCATAGATTAATTTGTTTACTTGAGATTATAGTATGTAACAAACTGAGAAATGGTTCTATATTTGATAAGTACCAGTGTTAGGAATGAAGAAACCACAGCTCTCCACAGGGCTTTTTTCCAGCCAGAATTCACCGAAACTCAGTTCCAGCATCTTTCAGGTGGGCGCCATTGCCATCATAAGAGAACAAGGGAGGCATTCATGGTGAGTTCCAGCACCTCTTTTTCTAGAAAAAAATAGCACGGGCTTTCCAGATGTTGTCGTACTCCAACTCCAATCAGCCCAACCAGAATGGCAAATAAGCAGGAACTATGGGAGTTGTAGAATTACAACTTCTGAAGTGGCACATATTCCCTATCCCTGACCTTTGTAAAGTGAGAAGAATACAATAATACCATGCAGATAGGTAGCTCCAGCTAGTAAGCCAACCTGTAGTTCTACAGAATTGCTAAAAGAGACGATTTTCTATAATATAATCCAAAGGTTGTATTCATATGAACTTAAGTTACCATATTTTTCGCCCTATAGGACGCACCGTCCCATAAGGCGCACCTAGTTTTTTGGGGGGGGAAATAAAGGGAAAAAAATTATTTCCCCCCCCCAGGCACGAGGCTGGGGCGGGGGAGGCCCGAGCTTCCCCCGCCCCAGCCCCCAAACAGGCAGCTCTCTGCAAGCCGTGGGAGCCCAGCGCTGGCTCCCGCTGCTTGCGGAGAGGTCTGCGAAGCCTGGACGCGCTGAGCTCAGCCGCGCAGGCTTCTGCATGCAGGCAACTCTCCGCAAGCAGCGGGAGCGCTCCCCCTGCTTGCGGAGAGGTCCGCGAAGCCTGGACGCGCTGAGCTCAGTGCGCGCAGGCTTCTGCATGCAAGCAACTCTCCGCAAGCAGCGGGAGCGCTCCCGCTGCTTGCGGAGAGGTCCGCGAAGCCTGCAGAGCGAGAGGGGTCGGTGCGCACCAACCCCTCTCGCTCTCCAGGCTTCAGCGAAAGCCTGCATTCGCCGCATAGGACGCACACACATTTCCCCTTCATTTTTGGAGGGGAAAAAGTGCGTCCTATAGGGCAAGAAATATGGTACTTGCATGTGTTTGGAGTGTAAGGATAATGCTAGTTCCAAGACCAGCAGAATGCAAGTGCCGCTGCAAGTCTCTTTAGACATTAAAATAAGTCTGGTGTAACAAGATTAATTAAATTGCTAATCGTGTGGTGGTGGCTTTTAAATACTCAGCATGTTCACATTGGAAACGTTCTGTCGTTTGCCATTATGTGCCTCCCAAGGATCACCCAGTTCATCTTTCTCTTCCCCGCAGTAATGAATCACAGAGATTCATAACCAGGCCCTTGTGCTTGTTCATTAGCCAACTCTGAGGTTACAAATGTGATAGGAAATATTGAACTGCAGGGCTGACCTTCAACTGTTTGCCTTGAAATAATAATACTTGACATAAATACATTGCAATCCATGGATTTTGGAAATCTGTACAATTGGCATTAGGGTTGCAGTGCAACTTCTGAGTGTCCTACGCACAGTATTATTAATGACACCCCAACTCATTGATTCCTACATAATTTTTAAAGTGTTCCATCTCTTTCAGCTAACACGTGCCCCTGGACTTTATTACTAATGGGATCTTGCCCTGTTATGGACTTCACTCCTTTCTCAGTTTGGGACTGCTTTCATCAAAGCCTTTGCTCTTGCTATCCCCTCTTGCCTTTGCCACTTTTCAAAGCTGATATTTTCTCATTTTCAGAACACCCAGCTCTCACAGCATACCCCCTGACCCAATGGGCAGCTAGATGATTCAGTAGGCATTTTTCAGTCGCTGAAGCACAAGTTGTGACTTTTATTGCTGCAGCGGCCACATTAGCCTGTGTCATAGAAATGGACACAACTGCCGTGATTCTCAGAATGTTCTGTCTTCCTTTTAATTTTAGCTCTGCTAACATGGTGATGGCCTCTGTTGCTTCTAGGACATAGTGACATATTTCATGGAATACAATGAGTTGAGAAGATCTCCCTTTAGATGTGTGTGGGGGGGGTTGCCCTGCCATGGGCTGAACTCTGAGTACCTGGTTATGATGATGACATGTCCTTTTCCCCCTGCCCCAGAAGACAGCTTTTGGGCTTTTCTCAAGTCATCATCTTTGTCCAGTTAAATCTTTCTTTCTTTCTTTCTTTCTTTCTTTCTTTCTTTCTTTCTTTCTTTCTTTCTTTCTTTCTTTTGTATTCTGCACAGCCAGCCTCTAAAAGATGCAATTGCTCCTGGGATGATTCCTTTTGCAAGACTGGGTGTGAGTCCAAAAAAGCTTGACGAATAAGAGGATCTGTATAGTTAAAGCTATGGTTTTCCCAGTAGTGATCTATGGAAGTGAGAGCTGGACCATAAAGAAGGCTGATCGCCAAAGAATTTATGCTTTTGAATTATGGTGCTGGAGGAGATTCTTGAGAGTCCCATGGACTGCAATAAGATCAAACCATTCATTCTTAAAGAAATCAGCCCTGAGTACTCACTGGAAGGACAGATCCTGAAGCTGAGGCTCCAGTACTTTGGCCACCTCATGAGAAGAGAAGACTCCTTGGAAAAGACCCTGATGTTGGGAAAGATTGAGGGCACAAGGAGAAGGGGACGACAGAGGACGAGATGGTTGGACAGTGTTCTTGAAGCTATGAACATGAGTTTGACCAAACTGTGGGAGGCAGTGGAAGACAGGAGTGCCTGGCGTGCTCTGGTCCATGGGGTCACGAAGTCGGACATGACTAAACGACTAAACAACTAAACAACAACAACAAAGAAGAGGATCTATAGAAGGTTTACCTCTCAAAGATAGGATTAACTGGGCACTTAACATGGAAAGCTTCAGAGTGATTTCCAAATAACTGTTTGTATACAACTATAGAGTTGGAAGTCATTCAATACAAACCCTTCCTTTGAAACATCTGCCAATTGGCTACGCAGTTCAGACCACAGTGTTTAGGGCCTCAAGCAGGGAGCAGAGAGGCTCCACGGGTATTAGTAGCACCTTTGGCTTTGGATGAGTGACTCTTGTAAGTGAACCACACCACCACATTCTGTGTAGGGGAGCCCAGAAAAAGCATCGCCTGAAGTTTCTTAATAGCTCAGTTAAGAGATAGATGAGATGTTGAAGTTGTATATTTAATGTAATAAAAAATGAGTTTGGCAATGTTTGGTGAAAAAGATAGTAGATAGTGCTTAAAGAGTTAATGTGCTTAAAATTGCTGAGGCTGTCACAGTAATTAATATTCCCAATAAACATGCTAATTAGTTGACATGGAGAGAAATCTTCCAGGGAATGTGTTGGACCCTTTCATATTATCCTGAATGCAAACACTACCTTATCATATCCTTGCCATTGAACATTGCCTTTACATCATTTCTTGGGTTTAGACACTTGTTATTGACTATTCACAGAACAGCAAAAAGACTTAATAAAATCTGACAGTAGGCTGCTTTTCCTGCCTGCATAGATTAAGTGTGTACCGTGTTTGCATTTCAATTAGCTAAAACTAATTGAATAAATATTTTACTTTTTAGCACCTTATTTGGCAACTAGCTTGGAGGATGAAATAAATCTCTGACCTGGAATTATGTCCTGCTTTTAAAATAGATTATCACAAGTTTATTCTGTTACATATGTGATTTTTAAAAAAATAAAAAATGTTATGCATGTGTGTGTGTGTGTGTATTTATTTATTTGAAAATATTTTAAAAATATTTACTAATCTAGAGAAATACAGTTTTACATTACCTCTTTGCTTTGGAGTTGTTTAATATTATAAAGAGCATCAATTTTATTTTTATTTTTCAAGTGCTCAAAATGGGTGCCATGTATCTTTCTCTCGCCACCCTCCCCATATCTACTTGATTTCCCATTCTGGTTTTTATTGTTTCTTCTGACATGTCCATCCATTCTTGCCTAAGGCTGTGTTTGTTTTGAAGCAATGGCTTAAGCAAAAATATAATACCCCACAAATCAGTATAATTACTGAGTTGGCTTCTTATATTCTTTGATCCCCGCCTCCTCCTTGTTGCCTCACCTCACTGTTCCAAATTGTAAAGAAAAATACTGGGATGTCAGAGTCACAGCTTGTAATTAGCTGCTTTTTAAGAAGCATTGACAACTCCTTCAAGGCATCTGTGGTGTCAGATTCATTGCTCTGGCCAACCTGAACCACATCAGTATGTGCAGGTCAGTGGCTTCTCTTATGGAAGTGTTTTGCATTTACAGTGGTACCTCGGGTTAAGTACTTAATTCGTTCTGGAGGTCTGTTCTTAATCTGAAACTGTTCTTAACCTGAAGCACCACTTTAGCTAATGGGGCCTCCTGCTGCCGCCGTGCTGCCGGAGCCCGATTTCTGTTCTTATCCTGAAGCAAAGTTCTTAACCTGAAGCACTATTTCTGGGTTAGCAGAGTCTGTAACCTGAAGCGTATGTAACCTGAAGCGTATGTAACCCGAGGTACCACTGTACATCATTCTTAAAATCTGTACAGATTGTATTTCTGTTTTACGTCTCTTGACAAATGAGGAAGCCAAGGATGGTCAGTAGTGGCTTGTGGGGTGGTGGTGTTCATCTGGCTTCGCAAAGCCATGCCTCATGGCAGGTTACCAAGTGGGAAGGACAAGGCAGCGGGGAGCTTGGTGCAGCATTGGATTGCTCTGCTGCTACACCTGC
Source organism: Podarcis erhardii (assembly GCF_964252035.2). Lineage (NCBI taxonomy): Eukaryota > Metazoa > Chordata > Lepidosauria > Squamata > Lacertidae > Podarcis > Podarcis erhardii. The sequence goes on along the minus strand of NC_138497.1, from coordinate 97,308,486 downwards.
CCTGTGCCAGGCTTCTTGCTTCCTCACTTCCTCACAGCCACCGTAACAAGCAGTGGCATACAGCATTGGGAAGACAGGTGAGCAACACCATCCCACCTATAAAGGTCTGACAGCCACTAAGAATTATTGTATTAAATTCCCAATTAGAGATGGAGAGGAAAATACAGTGGTACCTCTGGTTACAAACTTAATTCGTTCTGGAGGTCCGTTCTTAACCTGTTCGTAACCTGAGGTACCACTTTAGCTAATGGGGCCTCCCGCTGCTGCTGCGCTGCTGGCACACGATTTCTGTTCTTATCCTGAGGTAAAGTTCTTAACCCAAGGTACTACAAGGTACTCCGCTTCTGGGTTAGCGGAGTCTGTAACCTGAAGCGTCCGTAACCCGAGGTTTTTGTAACCTGAGGTACCACTGTAATTCTTTTCACATTTTTATGAGAACCCTGCCCAATTTCTACTTTCTAAACCATTATAGGAACTGAAACACAGCTCTTCTCTAAATTTTGCAAAGTAGTTCTCTGTCCAAAGAATTCCTATAGAAATGCTTACTTATGTGAAATGTGCTCTAGAAGATGTGTATATTCATGAAAGTAATGTACAAAAATGCACTTTATTAGCCCCAGCATAGAGTGCATTTGTAGTAATCCAGGCTTGAGGAGAAATGCCCAGGAAAACACGTATCAATTTTCACGCAGACTTTCATTTTTTAAAAAATAAAATAAAGCAAATGTATGTTGCCATGTGGCAAGCCAAATTTAAGACTGGAGAAAGACAAAACACAGAAAACCTTAAAATTATAGCTTCATTCTTCCCATCCCAAAATTATTTCTTTGTTCTAGGCAAGCTAATTGGCCTACACATAAATGACCTGTTACCAGTGCTTTTTTTCTTTTTTTAAAAAAAGTGTTTAGAGATACTGTTATTTTCCTATTCAAATTGAATTAATGCCCTTCAGTGAGGCCAAACTTAGATTCACAAAATGTTTAGGAGTATGCGTACCCCTGCCTTCCCCCAGAAAAAAAGCACTGCCTGTTACCTTTTCTTGTCAGCATGTGGAAGGGAAATGAATGTGCTGAATCTGTTAGACTCATTCACTGGAAAAAAAATGCATTGTACATAATTTCTTTGGACTTTCCTGCCTCACTTTGAGGTGCTTTGAAGAAATTCCACTTTGGCTTGAACAAGCCCAAACTTCTCAGAACGGCCCTGCTTTGGTACTTGATTTGGGATTCATCCAAATCTTTTGCACATTCCTAATTTATAGAGCTTTAGCATTTGCTCTGTCACCCAGACCACTACTGCACCTTTCTTTAAACAGAACTACTTAAAAATATTTATAGAAAGGTCAGCAGGGGTATAAATGTTATTTTATCCTCACTCCCAGAAAGCATATGTTGAGATGTATCCGGCGTCTAATATCTTATTTCAAGAGTTTTAATGGGAAAGGTAAAAGCAGTTTATTTTAACCCCTTGCACCGATATGTCAATGCAATGGGAAATATTTGTAGCGTTAAAATGTAAATTTGCTTGATGGTGCTTGTTATGGATTTCCGACTTGTTCAGAAGTAATTATTCTGGAATACCTGCAATGTAATCAATACCTAGTGGTCTGAAAATAGGAGTGATGACAGTGATTTGGTTTTGCTGCATTTGACAGGACTGCAGTCTATTCTCATACCTTTTAAAAAACATCATTTCTGAGATAGCAGTAGTGGTAATAGTCATATGGGCAGAATAACAAGTGGCGTAAGGTTAACGAATCTCTGTGAACCAATAAAGTATTCTGATGAGCTGATAAATTGAATGAGTAACAGAATTCTCTGGAAGCTAGCCCCTAACTTGGAAAATTACTTGTCATGGCAACAGGCAGGTATCACTGCTGAGATTACAACCTTGGAGCAAAGAGATTGATCTAATTTGCACAATGAATGAGTCTTACTTATAGGAAATCTATAGGCAGTTGGCAGTGGTGAATGGTTAAGAAATATAACTAGTTCAGACCTGGCAAATCTTTTTCAATTCTAAATTAAGAAGTAAGGACATTGTTTCCAGAAAATGCAGTGTGTGGCAATGTAAAGGTCAAAATATATTTTGCTTCTCTTTTGGGAGGCTTTTATATAATTACCTGTCCCCTTCATTAAACTGCACGCGAGGCCATTCAAGAGTTATCTGTCCTGATTTTTAGAGAGGACGTGACCTTCCTTATGGTGGAGCAAGGTACCATGGGAAAGAGCACAATTACCTATTCTAGTCAGGTTCAAATGAAGACCATTAAAAGAACGTTTTACTCCTTTTAATTCTTATTTCTGTGAGCATGAAACAGGGCTTAAAGCAAGGAAAGGACCATCTGAAAAACTAGAAAAAATGATTAAATATAGAAATAGATTGTGCTTGTTTGTTTGTTTATGCATGATATTTTTACTCCACTTTTCAGACTATCATCATCATCTCCCAAAGCAGCTCATGCCAAGAAAAGGAAATGAGACAGGCCCTGTCATGAGGCTTGATACTGAAAAAAGACACACAAGAAAAGGGAAGATAGCAAGGAGAACACATATTCTGATCAAGGGTCCACAAATTGTTTCTTTACAAAGCTCTTTGCTGACCATTGGTTGGACAGTGTTCTCAAAGCTACAAACATGAGTCTGACCAAACTGCGGGAGGCAGTAGAAGACAGGAGTTCCTGGCGTGTTCTGGTCCATGGGGTCACGAAGAGTTGGACACGACTAAACGACTAAACAACAACAAACTTGCTGACCATTCTCCACCTCTGGCAATCATCCTTTTGTCCATTTGCAAATGTATTCAGAACTTCCATTGCAGTAAAGGAGAGGAACCTTCCTTCCAGGTAAGGCTACCTAATTCAGCTTCTATTGACTTTTTCCATAGTACACCATTTAAGTTGACACGTAGCTTTGCTAATATAACCCCCCCCCATCACATTTATTTCCACTGTTTTCTCTATTATTATACCTAATATATTAAATTATTTTGGAGCTCTTCATAATTCCTTTTGGATTTTGTCACCCTGAACAACTTGGTGTCATCAGCAAACTTGGCTCCCTCACTACTCAGCCTAAATCCTAGCACCATCATTCCTCAGCTTTTGCTATATGCTGAAGACACACCTTTTTATCTTGTCCTTTGACAGCTGAGGTAGTCTCTTTTATTGAACTTGGACTGTTCTGTTCCATCTGGAATGGTTTTACTTGTTTCATAATTGCAATAGTTTTATCTGACTTGGTTTTTTTTAAAAAAGATTCCGTATTATAGTGTTGTAAACCACCCTGGATTGTTGCAGTGAAGGGTGGGTGAGAAATCTTATAAATAAAAATAAATAAGATTAGAATAGCACATTCCAAAGCTGAGGTGCTATAAAGGTTGAGTTTGTCCTGCTGGCGATATTTATATAACATATTTTATTCATACATATACAAACACACATCACAAAGAATTGCAGCTGCAGGACTTTTATTAAACAGCAGCAAAACAGGAGTTAACAGAGATTGATGACCTTTCTGAAAACAAAGCAAACACAAAATGTAATGAATATTCTTTGGAAAATGTTGCAATCTCTCACATGAAGTAGCATGAATTGAGCAGGTCCAGAACTGTTTCCGAATAGAATAATTTACTATAGAAATATGCTAAACAGGAACAGTCCTAAAGTAAGAGATCCATAATTCTGTTTGGGCCTCTTCATTCACTATACAGATAGAAACAAAAAATGTACTATTTATTTAATTAAAGTATTATCATCCTCCATCTTGTTGAAAAGATGCCCAGAATAGTAGGACTAATGGACCTGTCCATTCCATTTGCCCAGTGTTCCTTCCTGCACCTAATATTGACCAATTCCCTCCCGCTCCTGGGACTGTAGGCTTATATGATACAGTTTACATTGTTCAGTAGATCCCCATGTTACCCTCGGGAGAGACTTTTTGGAGGATAGAGGGGCTGCAGGGCAGGATGGGTTGCCTGAGTTGTTTTCCACTTGCATAACCATTGGATACAAGCTAGGTGACTTTCAAGATGGCTGCAGATAACTTCTAACAGACTTACCGCCTTATGCTGTAATTGTATACTATTTATTGTACATCTGCTGTGGGGAACAATTTTTGGCTCACTGGGCCAGATCTGACCAAGCCTGTGTAGACATCACTGAGACAGACATGCAAATATGCTGGGAATGTGGGCTTGGGAGAACACATCTTTGTTTGAGACTCTGTCCTGCCATTCCCAAAATCTCCCTGATATAGTGCATATAGAAGGTATTGAGGTGTTGCTGCTGGTGGGTGTAAGTTGCCCACAAGTCACTTCCATAAAGCAATGTGTTCAACACGCAAGCCTGGCAGACCTTCATCTTGGTATTGGTCACAAGCATCACATTTCTCCCATAGCATTTTGGAGAGGCAAGCCATTGCCATATCTGCCTTGCCAATACGCATGTGAAGCTCAGTGTCGATGGAGAGATTGCTGGTTATTGTGGAGTCCAGGTAGACAGCATCATTTACTACCTTAATGCTGATGTGTGAGGTGCTGGCAACATCCTGACTTAGGATGTTGGTCTTCATCAGGATGGTGGTAAGGCCAAACTCCCTGCAGGTTTGGGCAAAATGGTTGATGAGTCTGTGTAGAGCTTCCTTGGAGTGCACTGTCAGGGCAGCATCATTTTCAAGCAAAATCTCTTGGATAAGAACCCATTGCACTTTGTTCTTGGTGTGGAGATGTGCCAGGTTGATCAGACCCCCGTTTCTCCTTGAATGGAGGTACATACCATCTTCAGTCAAACTGAAAGCATAGGAGAGCAACAGAGAGAAGAATATGCTGCAAGAGAGTTGCTGCAAGAATGCAGCCCTGCTTCACACTGCTGTTTATAGGGAAGATATCCAAGGATGAGCCATCGTACTGGATGGTGCCGTGCCTGTTCTCATGAAAAATTTACATATTTGGCTCTTTCAAGACCAGATGTCATTAGGGGTTTTGTGCATCCATCTCCATTCCACTTTCATTTATGACATTGCTTTTTGTGCTTGTAACATCAGCAGAACGGCTTTGTTTTCTGCAATGTCATTGCATTTCCAAAGGGAACCAATTCTCTGAGGGATTCTTATGCAGAAAGAAGACACATACATTCATTTTTCTTCATGAAGTACTGATTTGCAGAGTGGGAGATAGAGAGATGGCATACCATATGCAGCTGTGTCTGAAATGAACATAGCTTTCTTGGCTTGTGATTGATAATGGAGTAAGACTGTAATCTAATTGGAGCAGAGAATGACTTTGGTGAAAGAGCACTATTGGTTCTGTAAGATCTAAAACCTGGCAGCTGAAATTGTTGGAGGTGCTATATGTTACTCAGCTGGATTCATTGGAAGAAAGTTGAACAACATCACTACAGAGTTCCTTGCAGTTTTACAAATACCCCCAACAAATACTAGGCTAAAAGATATTCATGAGATACCAATTCAGAAACTTGTCAGTCCATAAGATCTCAACCTAAGAAATTCTCCTGTTGCGCAACCTACCACCTCTCTCTGATGATTAGCTCTGGAAACAGAGATTGCTTCTCACACCTCTGCTCCAGTATGCCTCAAAAGGATGGGTAAATTGAAACTTACTTTCAAGTGAAAGCAAAGGAATTAGATGCAGTAGATATATCAAGCACTCTGCAAGGCAAACTAAAAACTGTATATGTTGTATACTATTCTGAAGAGAGCTGAACACAGAATGATAAAAGGCACAGGCAAGGATTGGTAGACGGGCTGTTGAAAGTTTTGAGATATGTAGCAATGAGGGCTTAAAACGGGTGAGAAAACTTTTCCTGCCTGTGGATCACATTCCCTCCTGGGCAGCCTTCAAAGACTCACATGCAATTGATGGACAGAGCCAGAGGCAAAAGTGGGTGGAGCAATGAATTCAGTTTTTACTTTTGCACAGTGGGCTACTTTCTACGCACACACTCGTAGAAAGTCCTCAGTTCTGTTTTATTATTATTATTATTTTTAAAGTCTGCATACCTTGTTGGGTGCACACTCAGAATCCCTCCAAAGTATGGCAACTTCAAAAATCAATCAGAGTTTGTTCATTGGTGATAAATTTTCCTAACAAACGTCCTGTTCCTCCTGTCTCCCTGTACCTGCAACTATAGGGGATGCAATCAAATTATTTGCAGGTGCCAAAGTACGGCTGAGTTCAGTTTGGTGGGTTACAAATTGTGCAGCCTTCATTTAAGATAAGGCCCAAAGTATACTGGGTGGCATTTAACTAATGTTTACTCAGAGGAGACCCATTGAAATCAATGGACCTATCGTAATCATGTTCATTAATTTCAGTGAGTTTACTCTGAGTAAAACTTAGTTGAATACTATTTACTCCGAGTAAAACTGACAATATACGTATATATTGTGGCAGATGGAAAGCATTTGATGCCTAAAATTAAAGTTTAATTCTCCCTATTTTGTGAAGAAGAATGAGTATGTTACAGTAGGGTCATGATATAGGAAGTTTATATGGGAAAGTGTGCATAACTTTTTCATTCTACGGAAATGTATGTGACAGTTGTCATAAGGTTACATCCAGATGGTACATGATTCCAGAAAGACTACATCAGATAAGCAGAAATTATAAATGGTGGAAATGTGAGCCAAGTTTTGGAAGCGACTTCAATAGAGACTCTCCTCCCTGAAAGAGAGGGGAGTGGTTGTGGGCGGGAGCCTGAACACCGCCCCTAGCAGGGGGCGTAGCCCCCTGCCTCCAGCTCACCTCCTGCTTGGCGGGAGGCCATGGCACGACCCTCGGTGACAGCAGGGGTGAGCCTATAGTTGGATTAGCATCAACAGGTGATGAACCCCTGGTGAATAAACCCACTTGTTTCGCGATCCAATGCCTAAGCCAATACCTTTTCATTGCTGTAATCAATAAAGTTGTGGCCTTTTCTAGCCCATTAACCTTATATCATGTGTCCCTGTGTCTTCTTTTCACGTCGCGGTGGTCGGGTCCTCGAACCACAACTGGTGGTTGTGCACAAGGCAAAACAGTATTGATACATAGTATGAAGTTGAGCAATGTGCAATATTTCTCTTAAAAAAATAAAAATCCTGTATTATTTTTTAAACTATTAATCTGGGCTGCAGGGGGTGAGCACAGTAGGCTGCAGATAAGGGTAGAAGGGCCTAGAAATTAGGGCACCAGTGCCAAAGGGCTGAAGCTTGAACCTCCTGGGCCATCGTCTAAGGTTTTCCCTGGATGTCACCCTAGACAAAGCCCTCCAAAACTCTGGGTACCTGGAGAAGAGATCCTGGGATATGCCTTCCAGGAATGATTGGAGCCACCGAAGTATGGTGCCCTTGCCCTTCATTTCAAGATCAGATGGATATGAAAGCTGACATACTGAAAAAGCCATTGATGGACCCAGAATCAATGGGATCTTACCCTCCTTATCAATATCCCAGTGTACACTGTTCTTCATAATGCCCAAGGCAAACTAAAGGTCAAACCTATACACAGATACCTGGGGATTTGTCCTGTTGAACTCAGTAGGGCTTACTTCTGAGTATACATGCACAAGATTGCACTATAATGGATTACACCCAAAACCAAACTTGAAATCCAAATTTTAAAAGATTTAGATTCACAATTTCCAAACCGGAGGCTTTTCTCTTGGGCATGGTCGGCCAATTGGTACCAAAGAAAGATAAGACCTTTTTTATGTACGCAACCACAGCAGCAAGAATTCTCCTGGCAAAGTATTGGAAGATGCAAGAATTACCTACTCTGGAAGAATGGCAGACGAAGGTGACTGAATTTATGGGACTGGCAGAGATGACCGGCAGAATCCGTGATCAGAGGAGAGAGACAGTGGAAGAGGACTGGAAAAAATTTAAACTATATCTTAAGAACTGTTGCAAAATTTCAGACTGATAAAATGTTAAGGGTTAAGAAATAGAGAACTATAGCTGTAAATATTTAAGTTAAGAAAATTTTGAGGGAAATTAAATATTGAAAAGGAATGAAGGATTGCTAAAAACTTCTGAAACAGGGGTGCAGTGAAGGGGAGGCATGGGGAAGTCATGTATTGTTTATTTGTGTTTTTTGTTTTATGAAAATTAATAAAAATTATTTAAAAAAAAAAATAGATTCACAATTTCCTCCAAGCATACCTGGAGCTAGGGTGCCAACAAGTTATCTTGGCTTTCTGGCTGGTTCTAAACCAAGTTGGTCTTAAAAATGGAAAGCATATATGTATTCTCCCTTTGTCTTCATTTAATGATAGAATAACTTGCCAACTTTCCTAGGAACAGAAGATTTTATCATTTTATTACAAAACCAATAAAATGTTATAAAAAGGATGGCGTTATCAAAGGCAAACTTTAAACAGTAGATTTTAGTCTTCGGTGCTTCAACAGAAAACATTTGTATGCATGTATGTGTACAATTATTTATATATTGTTTATATTTAGTAAGGTTGAAATAATAACATATGCAGCTTAATTCCAAAATCTAAGTTTGGATAACTGTTGCATTTTTAAAATGTAGAGATCAGCCAGTGCTTCTTTTCCCTATACTTCTAGAGGGTAACCTGACACTTGCTTAAAACCAGCAGAGACTAATCCAATTAAGTGTGCAATCTGCTCCTCATTCTGTCTTGAGACTACCTCCTCAAGTGATTTTTTAATATCCCGCCCCCCTTTTAGCCATACCCTCTTCCTCCTAACCCTTAGCATTCAACCTGATTAAGAGGTGTGGTGAACATAAAATCTTGCTCTGTATTTTGTGACATTTTGGCTTACCCTAACTAAAGTATTGCCCAAGTGTAAATTGCTCAAGGTGATTTTCTCTGGTGACAATAAACAGTGTCTTTTTTCTTTTAAAAATTATTATTAGAGCAAGATTGCCTTCCACTTAGGGCAGCTTAGAGCATATAAAATCATATTTTCATTAAACTGTAAGAAACAATTACAAAAGAGTCAGGGTTGGCAGTTTTAGCTTAAAGCAGGTTAAACACATGTAAAATAAAATACCACAACTTACTGGTAAACAGTACTTTTGTTAAAAAATCTTACTGTGCGGCAAGCATGAATCTGAGTTTGTGCTGTCAGCATACATGTCTATTGCACAACTAATCCATCTTAAAAATTTGTGATGAGTGCACAAATTTTATTATTCTCCTTTTAATGCCCTAGTTCAGCTCATTAATTTTCTATCTTTGATGACTGACTAATGCTTACATTTGTCCTTCTAAATATGTAAATATATGACATTAAGTATGGAAAGTGGTGGGCATTTACATTTAAGGTATGAATAATGATAGCATGTAATTTTTTTTATGACCAATGGTTTCTAACAAATAAATTTGACTGACTGACTGGTTGACATAACTGATTAGTCATTTATTAATTCATTCAAAGTCAAGAAAGCAGTCCTAGTGACCTTAGGAAAAAAGTTCTTTCATTTTTTTCTGGTGAGTACTCTACTTGCAATGTAAATATTTATAGGTATCTCTAAGAGGTTGGCTAGGTTGAGAGTGTTATGAAAAAGGAGCAATGCAGCGAGCTGCAGCTGGCTGGAAAGCCAAACAGGATGTTGATGTTTGGGACTGTACCGTGGGAGCAAAAGGACAGTCTATTCACTGTACTGAGCACCGGATGTTAGCTCAGAGTGTCACCTGACATGTACTGGAAGTACAGGGATGGAGTTTCTCTCTCTGCTGTTGGTGTTTGGAGAGTGCAGATGTGTTTCTCTGTACTGCTGCATAGACAGAAATAAAGGCATGTAAATACATTTCTGTCTGTCTCTTTCCCCCTCCTGGGGAAGACAGGGAGGAGGGAAGAGTGGTGTGTTCTTCTCACGTTTGAGGAGGATCGCCGATAGAGACCTCGCCTGTCTCCTGCCGGGAGTCGCTGACAGGGAGGTCAACAAGTAATCTAAGCCGGGTGCCTGGAGAATGGCAAATTCCTCTGACTAGGCTTGAAGATTACAACAGAGAGATGGTGACTGGTCTCAACTTAGTGACCTGACTGTATATTCAGACTCTGATATCCCAGATCCTACTCCAGCACTCTGACCACTGCAACACACAACCTCTCCTGTGTGCTTGTTCTTCCAGTTAAAGGCTCATTTTGTCCTTTGATATGTCACCATTCTCATTCACTCAAAATGAGCCTAAATTGATTCAGCATGTGAAATGTGAGGCTATGTATGATGTGTGGTGTCTTAATTTTAATGCATATGCACTGGGCTCATGGTGGTTAAGTATAGTATCCTGAGAGCAAGGAGAAGTCTTCTAGTAATGGTGTGTGTTTTTAAAGCATGACATCCAATGGTGTTTATCCATCAGTGAAATAGACATAGTTGATGGAACAGAATACCCCTTTTTCTGCAGCCTCTGTGCACCTCCCAAACCTGCTCCACAATTGGGGTGGGGGGAGGGCAGCACAGTAGGCTGTATATTTCATGTGGCTGAAACCATAAGCATGGTAACTCCAGTGCCCAACCAGTGGCGTAGCGTGGGGGGTGCAGGGGGGCCCGGCCGCACCGGCCGCAACATCTGGGGGTTAGGGTTAGGGGGCGCAAATCCACGAGTTAGGGGGCGCAAATTACTTGCCTTGCCCCGGGCGCTGAACACCCACGCTACGCCACTGTGCCCAACTGAGCATATTGACAATTCTTAAAGCCTAAAGCCCCTCTAAAAGTCAAAATAGGAGGAACATTAGGAGAGTGCTTTACTAGGGGATAAATAACAGGAATGAATGATTTTCTTCTCTCTTGCTAAAATGTAAGAAATTAATCTGGGAAAGCTGAATTGGGAAAAGGTTCTGGGAGCTCTTTCAGCTGCATCAAAGGAAAGTAGTATCTTGCTATGACAGGAGGGGATGATTTTCCTTTTTAAAAAAAAAATAATAGCGGTGGGGAATGCTTACTTTTTGAACATGCCAAGTAAGCATTAATTGGTCTGTGAATAATCGGCTTTTTAAGGGGTAGACTCCTCAGCACATCGTGGGTCATTCAAGCGTGCAAAAGATGTGAGGCAGTTTAATATTATTAATTGCTAGCTAGCTGATTAGATTTACACAGAATTGTCAGTCCTTACAGGCCCAAATAATCATTCCTCGCAAAATAAAATTTACAATGCCATTAAATTTATCCCTAGCAGGTTTTCCAAAGTGAAATCTCCCAACAGCAATAAACTTTTATTGCATGTTTAATTTATTTCTCCCTGAAGTCAGGAAATGTCTCAAAGACGTATGTTGGTGCTCATTGGTATTATTCCTTAAATATACATAAACATATTTAATCTATTTCTTTCATTTTGTTGCATCTCTTGAGATTAAGGCAGCTTCCAGATGTTGCTCCTAGGAGTGATGTAAGTGGGGAAATTGCTCTGGTATTAAAAAATGCCTAATGATCTGCTTCTTCTTGAAGAACTTTGGAGCTACCTTGGCTGCTTGTATGTGATGATATGTCCTTTTACTCCAACCTCTTTGTGTGAATGTGTAATTGCAAACTGTGATGAGAGTGCTCATCATGTAAAAATTGCAGACTGGGAGTGCCTCTAAATTACTTATTAATAAAGGGAGATATCAAGTATTGGTCATACTCAGAACATGCCCATTTAAATCAATAGGTTTTAAGTTGCTTAAGTCCATTAAATTCAGTGGGTCTACTCTATGTCTTATCATCCATAGTAAGTGTTGGACTCTACTTGGGTTTTTAATAATAATAATAATAATAATAATAATAATAATAATAATAAAAAAAAAAAATTGAATTTATATACCGCCCTATACCTGGAGGTCTTAGGGCAGTTCACAGAATAAAATTGTGCCACCCAAGTTAGCAAGAACTAGAATGCAGAACAAATATTGCTGATCTGAATTCTCATCCAGCTACAGTGATATACACCATGCTTTAAATAAATGTCCTGCATGTTTACTCAAGACCAAGAAGTCTTTGTTTTGGGCAAATTTGTATCAACAACAATTAAGAATTCTTGCAGAATCTGATTTCTCACAATGTTTTCACTGCTCTGCTACAAATTGCCTCCTGTAATTTCGCCAGATTCCATAATATTAGGTGCAGCATAGAGCAAAATAAGCATTCATGTGATAAATACATTCATGAGATTGCACCTGAGAGTAGAACTGCATACACAAATACATCTGGTGCTTTAGATTTAAGTGAACAGTGATAACTTGTATGTCTGTGAGTTCTAGTGTTGTGAGAGATGGAGAAAAGCAATGAAGCTGAATTTTGAAAGATTCAGGACAGAGAAAAATAAAGCATTTCTTAATGCAGCACATAGTTAAACTATGGATCTCAGTCCCACGGGAGGCAGTGATGGCCACCAACTTGGGTGGCTTTAAAAGAGTAGACAGATTCATGGAGAAGGCTGCTGATGGCTGTGCTCTGCCTCCTGACTCACAGCCCCCGCAAAAATGAGGGAATCCTCGGGCGCGTCATCGCCCTGTCCAGCCAATGGGCTGGCCAGGGAGGCGTGGCCTGAGCTATTTATGGCCGGCGCGCCTGAGGACCGCCCTCTCTTTGCTGTTCAAGCTGACCCGGTAAAGTAGTCCGGTAGTCCGGTAAAGGATTCCGGGGGGCGTTGCCCTGTCCAAAGCCTATGGAGGTGTGGGCCTAAGGCATGCCCCCGAGTGGTGACCCCGGGGGAGCTCCTAGTTGATGTACATCAGCAGGACTCCCCCCACTGGTGGTTAACCCTTACCGGCCTTCATGCAATCGGGCTGAAGCCGGTTAGTTGTTAGGACCAATGCCTAAGCCAATACCACTCAATTCCTACAATCAATAAAGTTGTGGCCTTTTTCACTCGTTAACCTTAAATACTGTGTCCTGTGTCTTTATTTCCCAAGGGGGGAGGGGGACGCAAAGTGCTCGGATCCTGCTTGTGAGTTTTCCATAGGCTTCTCATTGGACTAGATGGGACACGGGCCTGATCCAGCAGGAGTCTTCTTATGTTCATCTCACTTAGCTGCCTTTTACTGAGTCAAACCATTCTAGCTCAGTATAGCCTGCACTGACTGGCAGTGCCTCTTCAGGGTTTCCGGCAAGGACTTTCCTAGTCCTACTTGAAGATGCTGGGGATTGAACCTGGGACCTTCTGCATGCAAGGCAGATGTTCTGCCACTGAGCCACTTGAACATAAATGCATGTCTCTTGTCTCGCTTATATTAAATTGCATATCTCCTTGTTGGGCAGAGGGCTAGAATTGCAGAGCTGGAGGGGACCCCTGGGGTCATCTAATCCACTAGTAACTTTATGCCCACATCATTCTGCTTGCGATCCTGTAAATGTCTCAAGATTAGTGCAGGCTAGATAATAATAAGCTAGATATCTACCAAGATGTGATTTGGGAGGCATTCCCACTTCGCCTTGAAGAGTGTCATCTTTTAAAATGGACTCTATTACTAATCTAATCGCTAAACTGAATGCTAAATTGAAACATAAAAATCAGCAAAGGTTTTTTCTCCCCTTTGAGTGAAGGAATTAATTAGAAAATTATCAGTCAGAATGAACTGAAGTACAAATTGCTGAATTATGTTTGTTATCTCAGTCTTAAGAGTGTTTTAACAGAAAAGATAAAATTAAATGAAGGCAGCAACCCAGTGAAAATCATGTTAGGAAAAGGACGCATGCTAATAGATTTCTTTATACCACAACACAGCTTTTAAAGAACTATTGAAGAAGGCAGAATTATCATCCAAGTAAAGAGCAGCTTTGAAGAGATGCTATCCAACAGACCAGAAAAAAAACCCTGGATTGGTCCAGTGTCTTGTTTGGTTTGGTGGGCACATGCCAGAAAAGTGATAAGGTTGGTGTTGGTCTTTCATCTCACTGCTTTACAACTAGTGTTTTATTTCCTTGTGGTATGCACTGGTATGCAGAACCAACAACTCCCCCCCCCCCCGCCCCGAGACACTCAGCCTCATGAAGAGCCATGGCATGAACAAAGCCCTCCTCAGGCCTAACCACTGCTGCCACCTCCCAGGGCTGGTGGAATGTACGAGTGCCACTCCCTGAGGAGTGCAAGAGTGGGCAGCACAGCATCTGATGTGCTTCCCCTATCAGGTTCTGCTCCCTGCTGCTGGCTGTGTGCACCCTGGTTGCCTCGCTGTCGGTGCTCGTGATAGAGTACTGGCACCTTTTTTCTAGGAAAAGACCACCACCATTTGCAGCTATGGGCAGCTTTCATGCTGGGAGTTGATTACAAACTTGGGGTTTTGATTACAAACTTGGTAGACCAGATCCAGCACAGATTCAATTCCTGGAATAGCCATGCTAGCTTCCTGGTGAGGTAATGGCCCTCTGAGTAGGAGCCAGTAAGGTAACAAAGGAAGCAGCTCTGTGCAGGGTGACAAATGGGTGGGTCACCCTTCCTCAACTCGCTGGTTGTTAGAAAGACAAAGGCTAGAGTTGAGAGTTTGAGTTATGTGAGCTCGAAGGTAGAAGCAAGGCTGCAGGCTGGGCAGCTGGTAGACAAAGCTATATACTGTACCTGATTTCTGAGGGATTCCAAGGCTGTGGCTGTTGGGGAAGCAAGACCCTCTTGCAATGCCAGGGACTTGGAGCCATGATCTAGGAACCTCAGGAGCTTCGTTAGGCTTGAAATTAGCCTAGTGAACAACCATTGGATTGCAGCATCCCACCTCAGATATGGAAAGGAGAAGAGTGCAGCATTGACCTGTAACTGGCAGGCATTGTGAGTCTCTTGTGGCTGGACTCCCTGATAGTATTAGTATCCATCTCAATAAAGCAGATCCTCCTAGCAGTAAGCTGCTTTTCAGAGCCTGGGCCGACAACAGATCTCAGGGATGTTGGGCTGAAGAAAACACACTCTAGGCTTGAATTCAGGTGTGGCTAATCCTGGGTGTAACCAGTACAAGGACAATGATGGACTAGAGGGACCAGTGGTATAAAGCAGCTTCCCTTAGCCCAGTGTTCTGCATCATTTAATGGTAAAACACACACTAAACTATGTTCCCTAGGTTGCAGACTTGCAGAAGAACAAAGAAGACATAGAGGCATGAGCATGATGCTATAATGCAAGCTTGACTGGTGTGTGTGTGTGTGTGTGTGTGTGTACACATTTGCCCCATAGTTTTTTGGGGAAGAGGGGGGAGGTTGTTACTGTTATTCTTGAGGAGAAGGCACATGGCACAGCATTAAAGAGTTATGTATACTCTGAGCCATTGAACCATTCTTATGTGCCAGAACTCTCAGACAGTTGTACATCCTGAAAATTCCAGGTTACAGGAAGGAGTTGATGATTTTATAACGAAATCACATCCACCATGAGTGTGGTGTGTATGGAGAGACAAGTGTTTGCTGAAGGTAATACGTTATAAGCCTCTTTTAATCAAACTGTGTTTTTACCAAAGGCACAGGTAATCTGACAAGCATATTATCTTTGCTGGCAGAAGCACCAACATAGAAAACAGCCTCTCATCAACTGAGAGCAAGGAGAGAAATGAGCAGGAAGCAGAATAAATCTTCCATATCTCTTAATATAAGATTCATTTTTTATTTTTTATTTTACTTTAGTTTGCAGTTGGAGCTATTTAGTACCTTGGAATTTCCTTGTCCTATTTGTCAGAGTTGAAGTATGAATGGCCCTGAACTTTTTTCTCCAGATTTGAACAACCGTTTGTGAGATAGAAAGCAGTTGGCAGCTAAGTGGCAATTCCGTCTTTATTGAGTGGCTTGGCTCATAACTGGCTATTCCTTATTGAATTTCCTGTTAACAAACACAACATGAAAGCACAGCCTCTGAGAGTGTAAATGTAAACTCATTCTCCTATAAAGCTGAGAGGACAATTTACAGCATGCAAAAATAATTTCTGGCATTTTTAATTTTTTTTATTCTTTATGCCTATTGTTGGCACAAGGGGGAGGTCAAAAGGAATTATCTAATGATTGTAGAAGTAGAAAAGAAACCACAAGTTATTGTCCCCACTCATTTTATAGAATTCCTCTAGATTACTTGTTTATTCAGCATTTATCCTTATTTGCTTACAGATATCTTACAGGCTGCTTAGATTGTGTTCATTTTTTTATTGAGCACATTCAGCTAAGTTCTACTTAGAGTTGACCCATTGAAATTAAGGAACCTTAGTCATGTCCACTGACTTCAGTGGCTCTGCTCTGAGTAGAATTAGCATTGAAAAATTGTTCAGTGCACCTCCTTGTCATTTTCCTAAATGAAAAAAAGGTCTGGTTTTGTATGGGTGGGTGTGGATTTGTGCAGTAGGGCAAGAAGGTACTTTAATACACTAATTGCAAATGCATTATCACATTTGGGACTGCCACTTTAATGTCCTGGTAAATATGGGAAAGAGCAATGATGGAGTTATACACCAATTCTTCTTCATAGTCTCCATGCAGTCCTGTATATGGGTTTTGTGCCTGGGCAAAGCAACATTTAGCTCTAGCTAAACCATTTGGGCATGGACAGTACTTTCCCATTTAGCTTCTGGCTGCAGCTGCAGTATGGCATGGAGCAATGACGGTGTCCCACACTTCTCCTAGGCTTCTCACTTTAGGCAAATGGAAAGTAGGCAAGAATCTTGTGCACAGGAACATGCATAGGAAGCTGTTTTACACGGAATAAGACCGCTGGTCCATCCATTTGTGCATGTCTTCTTCTTATTATTTGTTTATTATGTTTTCAAGACTTCTTCCTCGCAGTGATCATTAAATTGCTCTTTAAACTTCCTTGGATTGCCAGGACTTCCGGAGGCGGCGCGAAGGGTAATGGCTGCCCTTTCCTAACGGGGAAGGGAAGCTCCGCTCGAGAAGGGTCGTCCGCTACGGCGCAGCGGAGACCCAAAACGGAAAACCGCAGGCAGCAGAAGCCTGCGGTCCCGGGACCCGGCGGGCGCCAGCAGCGGCCACCGAAACGTTGAAGGAACCCCGTAAGGGGCTCCGGATCGCGGAGGAGGCTGCGGCGCTGTGGGTCGTTCCGCAATCGGCGGAGTGAAGCCGCGTAGCCGTTGCCAGTGAGCGCTGACCTTTCTTCCTGAAATTTATGCTTTGAAAACAACAACCCGTGAGTAAACAACTGACTGTATGCAATTTGGGACTTTAAAATATCAAATTTGGCTGAAAGCGGAGTGACGAAAAACAGGAAGTCCGTCTTCCGCTCCCATTGAACTTGAACGCAAAGAGCTGGAGGAGTGGAGGCAAAGAGAGATCTTTTAAACTATTTGATCTGAGCACCCATTGAACTTTATTCTAAGTGGAACAATAACTTTATGTGTTGGACTTTTATGAATTTTAATCACACGGGGATATCTTTCTCCCTTTGGAGCTATATTCTAACTAAAAACCCCAGGCGCTGGAGCTGCCTGAGAAACTGAGCTGTCAGCTTGCAGTTTGCAGTTTGGATACTTTGAATCTGAACTTTGAAACAATCTGAGAGAGTTTGAACTTGCTACTTTAAGGCATTTGGATTACCAGCTTGCATCTTCAGAAACACTGTTGCTGTTCTAAACTCCAACTCTGCTGAAAAATCTTTCTATTGAGGGTTCCTGGACTTAGAAATCTGACTTTATTTTAATTGAAATTGATCTCCTTCCTGAAATATTTTAAACTCCCCCTAGAGGATTTGGGACTTATAACAGTGACTTTTATTTTACTTTCCTTTTCCCGGCCCTCTGCTGACTGCTACCATCTGGGCCGTGGCTTTCTCATGGGAACAACTCAGCTTGACCTTGACTTTTAGATAACTTTGGAATGAGTGGTACAAGAAGGAGAGGAAGAACTAAACAAACAACTTTGACAACTTTAACCGCAGCCTCACAGGCACGTAGATCATCTGTGCCTACTTTGCCTTCTGAGGTGGAAGCTGTTTCTCTGCCTCGGGCAGGGGAGGGAGAAACTGAGGAATTACAACTGGAAGATATGGCCTCAGGGGCAAGCACTGCTATTTTAGAGAAAATTTTTGAAAAATTAGAATCTTTGGATAAGAAAGTAGAATCTTTGGACAAGAAAGCCGATGAGCAAACATATAAAATTGAGCAGAACACAGAATGTTTAAATAAATTATCTGGACAAGTTGCACAGAATACTCAAGCGATCGCAGAATTGAAGGAGGCTGCAGGGGAAAATCGGAAATTGGCTGAAGATACCAGCCAAAAACTTGAAAATTTAGAACAAGAGGTAAGACCACTCTGCAAACAAGTAGGTGAACATCAGACCTATTTGTCCATGCTTGAACTGCGGAACAGGGAGAGCAATTTAAGGATAAGAGCAATACCAGAAGTGGAAGAAGGCAACCTAGCTGAGTTTTTGACTAAAGAATTTTCCAAATTTTGGAGTTTAGAGGAAAAGGACTTTAAAATTGTTTCGGCTTTTAGGCTCGGAAGACTTCTAAAGAAAGAGAAGCCCAGAGACTGTTTGATAATACTGAGGTCAAAGGAGGAAAGGGATAAGATTTTGGGCCTACACTACGGAAAGTCACTGGACATTTTGGACAAAAGAATTGAGATTTACAAGGATATTCCTAAACAACTGCTAGATCTTAGATCTAACTATTTGGAGTTGACAAGACTACTAAGGAAGAACTCAATCATCTTTAGGTGGGAATTTCCTCAAGGACTATCTTTTACTTTTAGAGGGAAGAAGATCAAAATCAGAACATCGGAAGATAGAGATAAATTTCTGAACGTATACGGAGAGGACCTTCATAAAGGAATTGACCAACTTCCAGGGCCTGAAACACCAGAGGTACCTGCACCCTTGGACCCTGAAGATCCTCTGAATAAGATACCACCCCTTGAAAAATAACCAGATTTATTCAGGATGTCTCTGCAACTTTTGAGCTGGAACATTAATGGCTGCAACATCCCGGAAAAAAGGAGGAAAATTTTTCATATATTAAAAAAAGAACAATTGGATATTATCTGCTTACAAGAAACACATGTGACTAGGCTCCATAGAAAGGTGTTAATAAACAAAAGACTTGGTCAAGAATTTATATCTTCGGACAGAGTAAAGAAGCGAGGAGTGGTGATATATGCAAAAGAGAGCCTGTCACCTAAATTCTTATTTAAAGACGAACATGGAAGAATATTAGGAATTGAGATACAACATCAAGGAGAAAAGATTTTGATATTAGGAATTTATGCACCAAATGACGGGAAATCGGAATTTTACAAGAAGTTGCATGAGACTATGCTGGACTATCTGGACTATAACAACATCATTATGATGGGAGATATGAATGGGGTCGTATCGACAAACATGGATAAGTCACAAAATCAAAATGTTACAAAAGACGGCAGACTGCCAAAGACCTTTTTTGAAATGGCTGACAATATGGACTGGATTGACATTTGGAGAACTAAGAACCCCCTGGGAAGAGAGGGAACATTCTTCTCTGAAGCCCAACTGACTTGGACAAGAATCGACCAAATATGGATATCTAGAGGTCTGGCACCCAAGGTCAGAAAAGTGGAAATCTGCCCAAAGACCTGCTCCGACCATAATGCGCTGAAGATGGATATGACACTTTTGCCAACCGGCTCCTTTAGATGGAAGATGAATGATAGCTTGTTTAGAGATCAGGAGATTGTTAAGAAGGCCCAAAAAACTCTGAAGGATTATTTTGAAATAAATATGAACACTACGGTGGAAAAAAGAACTATCTGGGACGCAAGCAAAGCTGTGATGAGGGGGTTCTTGATACAACAGAACACTGTAAAGAAAAGAACACAAAATGAAAGGAAGGATAAGATTTTGCAGAAAATCAAAGAATTGGAGAAGAAATTAAGATCAAATCCGAAGTCACAGCCGATTCTGAGAGAAATTAAACTGTATCAAGCTCAATATTCCAAATTGATAAACCAAGAAATAGAATGGAAGATTAAATTAATGAAACAAAAAACTTTTGAATCGGCAAACAAATGTGGGAAACTGCTAGCCTGGCAGTTGAAGAAGAGACAGAAACTAAATACAGTTACAAACCTAGAAATTGAAGGAAGAAATATCCAGAACCCCATGGAAATTAGAAAGTGCTTCCAGAGATACTTTAAAAAATTATACACTCAAGGGCCGCAAGATGAGGTTGAGATTAAACAATTTTTGGAAAGAAATGGACTAACAAAGTTGTCACAAAAAAACAGATTAATCCTGAACAACAAAATAACACAGCAAGAGATTGAACAAGCTATCCAGAACATGCAATTGGGCAAATCTCCAGGGCCAGACGGTCTGACCTCCAAGTATTATAAGACATTAAAAGACTATTTGATCCAACCATTGATGGAGGTCTGTAATGAAATTATGGAAGGGAAGAAGGCGCCGGAATCGTGGAAGGAAGCTTTTATCACATTGATACCAAAATCTGAAGCTGAAAAGACACAACTTAAAAACTATCGTCCCATCTCCCTTCTGAATGTGGATTACAAAATATTTGCAGACATTTTGGCAAGTAGATTTAAAAGAGTTCTTAATGAAGTAATCCATAAAGACCAGGCAGGCTTTCTCCCAGGCAGACATATGTTTGCAAATACTAGGAACATTATTGACGTTTTGGAACTTTTGCAAACAGATATAAATACAAAAGCAGTGTTAATTTTTATAGACGCGGAGAAGGCCTTTGACAATATCTCTTGGAAATTTATGAAGGGAAATTTGAATGAAATGGGAGTGGGACGGGGGTTTGAGAATGGGATTGACGCAATATATTCAGAACAAAAGGCTAAACTAATAGTTAACAATGTGGTCACAGAAGAGTTCAAAATTGAAAAAGGAACACGACAAGGCTGCCCGATTTCCCCTTTGTTATTTATTTCGGTTCTGGAGGTGCTCTTGAACTTGATCAGAGGGGACCGGTTGGTGGAAGGGATTCAGGTCGGAGCGAAACAATACAAACTGAAAGCTTTTGCAGATGACCTAGTTTTGACTCTGCAGGAGCCAGAATCTAGTACGAAAAGAGTATTACAACTGATACAGGATTTTGGTCGGGTGGCAGGATTTAAATTAAATAAACAGAAAACTAAAGTGTTGGGAAAAAATTTGACAGATATAGAGTCGGAAAGGTTTCAGAGAGAAACAGAACTAACTATGGTTAAAAAAGTAAAATACCTAGGGGTAAACATAACAGCAAAAAACCTGAGTCTATTTAAGGATAACTATGAAAAATGTTGGTCTGAAATTAAGAGAGACTTGGATAGTTGGACAAAATTGAAGCTTTCTTTGTTAGGCCGAATTGCTGCTATCAAGATGAATGTATTGCCAAAAATGTTGTTTTTGTTTCAAACATTACAGATTGTGGACAAAACGGAGTGCTTCCGGAAGTGGCAGAAAGATATATCCAGATTTGTCTGGCAGGGCAAAAAGCCCAGAATTAAGTTTAAGATATTAACAGATGCGAAAGAAAGAGGGGGCTTTGCCCTGCCAGACTTAAAGTTGTACTATGAAGCCGCAGCTTTTTGCTGGCTAAAAGACTGGCTACTTCTCGAAGACACTGACGTGTTGGACTTGGAAGGTTTTAACAATGCTTTTGGTTGGCATGCATACTTATGGTATGATAAAGTTAAGATCAATAAGGCCTTTAAGAACCATATTGTCAGGAAAGCAGTGTTTAATGTCTGGACAAAATACAAAGACTTACTGGAAAATAAAACTCCAAGGTGGCTCTCACCTCTGGAGGCTAAGGCCCTAAAAAGACCCAATATGGAGGCTAAATGGCCAAAATATTGGGAAATATTAGAAAAAGATGGAGACAATTGGAAATTGCAGAGTTTAGAGAAAATGAAGGATAAGGTGCGAGACTGGTTACATTATGCTCAGATTAAAGAAGTTTTTAAAAATGATAAAAAGTTAGGGTTCCAGGTGGAGAAATCGAAGTTAGAAACTGAATTGTTAGAACCAAAGACTAAGGTATTATCTAGAATGTATAACTTGCTGTTAAAATGGAATACACAAGACGAAATGGTTAAATCGGCTATGATAAAATGGGCACAGGACATTGGGCATAACATTATGTTTGAGGACTGGGAAAGGTTGTGGACCACTGGGCTGAACTTCACCGCATGTAATGCTCTGAAGGAAAATGTAATGAAAATGATATATAGATGGTACATGACCCCAGTTAAACTTGCCAAAATATACCATTCGTCTGATAATAAATGTTGGAAATGTAAAGAAAACGAAGGAACATTCTTTCACCTCTGGTGGACATGCCCTAAGGTGAAGGTCTTCTGGGAAATGATATATAATGAGCTGAAAAAGGTATTTAAGTATACCTTCACTAAGAAACCAGAGGCCTTCCTTCTGGGTATTGTCGGCCAGAAGGTGTTAAAGAAGGACCGAACATTTTTTATGTATGCAACAACGGCAGCAAGGATACTCATCGCAAAAAACTGGAAAACTCAAGATCTACCCACACTGGAAGAGTGGCAGATGCAACTGATGGACTATATGCAACTGGCCGAGATGACTGGCAGAATCCGTGACCTGGGAGAAGAGAAGATGGAGGAAGACTGGGAGAAATTCAAGAAGTATCTACAAAAACATTGTAATTTGGTTGAATGCTAAGAAGGATGCTAGATTATAAAAAACTGGCCACCACTAAACTAGATTTGAAATTTGATGATAAGTGAGACTAAAGAAAATATAAAATTTTTTGGAAGAAGTGCTAGATTATATTTGAATGAGTGGACATGAGATTGTAAACAAGTTGATAATTTGTTTGGAAAAAACTTTTAACGATGTAAATGGGAGCGGGAGACGTGAGGGAGCCCAAAGAAGTGATGAAATTATGTCTGTGATAGAAGTAAGACTGTTTATTATTTGTGCATTTATATTTAAAAACTTTAATAAATATTTATAAAAAAAAAAAAGGATTGCCAAATAAGTGTAGCAGTTTGATGCTCGAGCCATTTCAAGAGGAAAATTAGGGGCTAAACGACATGCATGAACTGACACAATTTTTTCCTTTAAATAACTCTCATGCTAAATTATATATATTTTCAGTTAGAGCTGATGCACACGAAGTTCCTTGAACCTGGCTTTTAAGTTTATGTTTAATTCCTTGTTTAGATAATGCTCAAGCATTTCAGCACTGAGGACAGTCCTACAAATGTGGTTCTTGTCTTTATGTTGGTATTCTATCTTCTACTCACTAGTCTTATGCTAGGGTCAACTGGTCTTGGCTCTGACTCAACGGCTTAACCTACTTGTCCACCCTATTCCAATGGCTCTTGGGACACATTACCTGCTATGACCTTGGCTAGCTATACACAGTCTTGGCTCTGACTGATTCTGATGCAGCAAGTTGCCACTTCCACACATATCCTAGACAAGCAGTTTCATCACTCTTTCCTCTTTGATAGCCCAGTTCCCCTTGAGTATCTGAAAGTGTTCATAAGATAGCTATCACAGAGAGACATATGGGACAATGTGGAATCCTACACATGCTTGGGAGTGAAAATGTGCTTTCTGCCCAGCTAGCTAGGGCATCTGCCCTTCATTGCAACACACTGGGTATATTGTACTTATTTGTATGCTGCCTTTCCACAGTGAACTATGCTCACGGTGGTTCACAACACCAGAAAGTTTGTACGCTTCACTAACAGTTACAAATTGAAATAATCATAAAAATAGGCAGGCACACGCGCGCGCGCGCGCGTGCACACACACACACACACACACACACACACACAATTCTTAAATGCAGAATCCAAAATACACAGCCCTAGATTTCACCCTTCATATTGCACCCTATGTGTGTCTGATTTTATGCATATAAGCCTTATTAAAAATATGTTCAAAGTGCAGATAGATGGCTAGTTGTACTGGAGATGAGGCAGGCTTGCTTGGAAAGAGAGGAAACATGCTTTTGCTCTACATCTTGTACAGAATTGCGCATGTGGGCAAGAGTTTAGCCAATCTATTTTACAGAGGCTTTGGAATCATACTGCTAACAGATTAACTTGTGCAAGTGCATGAGTATTTAAAAGCAAATTGCAGTTCTTAATCATTTGGAGCTTACAGTAATGCAATGAAGCTTCTTTATTTCTGTGGTAAGATTTAGTGCTCCTTGGGTCTCTATAGTTTCCAGACTACCTTGAGATTTTGTAGTTCTGGAAAGTCTGGTGCATCAAACATAGTATAATTTTCACAGTCTGGTTTATAAGACATCAGTGGAATAAATCACAAGTGCTGGATGCAGAGAAGTCTGGCTGAAATGGAACAAAAAGTCAGAAGACACATAAAGACAGTGTGCAAACTGTGGGGAATGTAATGAGAATCACTCTCCTAGATAGACTATGGAAACATTCAAATGAATTTGACCTTGCACTTCAGACTTGTTTGGAGTAATCCAGAGTGGCAATGGAGTCATAGCTGTGTGGATGCACTAGCAGAAATGCACTTGAACTACTTCTAGTTGCCTTGCCTCATCCAGGCAGGCCCGTGCACAGGGTGGGGCAGCCAGGTAAACTTGCCCTGGGTCTTGGAGGGAAAAGCTGGACAGGGAGCCCTGCCAGGGGCTGGCTGCATTTTTGTTTGAATTTATAACTTTATTCTAACAGGACTCCTGCCCTGGACCTCATGCAAGCTCTGCACAAGCCTGCACCCAGGTAAGCTGCAGAGATGCTGGGGTCTGCAGCTCTCTTCCACCACACTACCTGCCTCTGCAAGTAAGCATGAATGCACTTTCCAAATGCCATGGGAAATAAAGACGGGCAGTGTTAGAGTCTGGACCACCCCCTCTTGAGATAGCTATGTATATCATTTCATTTCATTCAAAATGTGGTAAGCCAGTTCTGCTTTGGGTGAATGCAGTCAAAGGCCTGCCCTGACAGCTGGACTGTTACGAGGTATGTGCTGGTGTGCTAAAAAATGCTCCTGTGGTCCAGCCTGATTTGCCAACCATTGCTAATTCTCATCATTAACCCCCATCCTCCAGGACTTGCTGGCTCTGCTTCCCTCCAACTTCCTATTGTATTGTTGTCTTGCCGTTATACTACATTTGTTCAGGAAGCCCACCATTTTTCTCAGCACTGCTGCCTATCTGCTGAATGAATGGGCACAAGCTTCTCGGGTTTGTCAGGACAAAGTGAAGAATGCCTCATAACTGTGTCATCTCTCCTGAGGTAGTGGAGTGGTTATAAATGAGCTATCCAGTAAAAGGAGAGTCAACCCCATTTACACTTGTTCCCTTGCTCATTAGGTGCTACTTTGAGAGCTTGTTTTTGTAACAATAGCTGTCAGGCAACAACAGGATGACTTTGGTTTAAATGTCTGTTTGTAGAACTTACTGGTGGGGGGAAAGTTGTGTTGAGAAGCTGCTCTTGATGTATTGAGACTGCTGAAAAGTTGTGAGGTGAGAAGTACATGAGGATGGCAAATGTGTGGTGTCAAAATTATTGATTAACTATGTGGGGTGTGTATGAATCTCTATCTCTCTCATGCTCTCAGACACGTATGAATGGTAATCCTTGTGCTGACCACATAAGGTGAATTACAACCAGGGAATAAGTCACACCTTAGAAGTGGAAGGTATTTAATGAAGTGACTTGTTACATTTATTTATCTTTTCACACCATCCCTATAACACTGTGTTGTTCCTAATAGTCTCAAGGCACTTTAACTTGGTCAGCCAAGAGTTAAGGGAATTTGCTAAATCCACAGCAGCAACAAAGAAAAGTGTAGAAAAATTATTAGTGGCTATTATGGGATATAATATAGGGTACCTAGCAAAATGCAGCCTGATTTAATTGACAAAAAGTGTCAGTGAATAAAGAATGCAGATCAATAATTAATTTTACCTTCATTTTAATATTTTAGCCCTAGACAGATTTAGTGCAGGCTGAATGTAGTAAAAGCCTGATTTAAATTCTCTTTCTTTGAAGTGTTATGATGGGACTGTAAGAGATGCTTTTCTCCCTCTCCATATCTCCAAATTCCAATCCATATAAAAACCTCAGAAAACAGTCCATCTGGAAAGAGGCAGATATAACCCTGAACACAGACATTTAGTTCTGCATCTGTCATTGCTGGATGTCTAAATAAAATGGGGAAGTTGCATATATCTGAACAACCTTGTCAGAAATTAACATGGGGACATGAGCAGATTTTAGATGACTTTTAAATAAGAAGGTGATGTGTGACGGACCTTTTGGCTGCTAAATACAGAACTAGACACCAGGCAGTTTAAACAGAAGGAAATAACTGATGCAGGAGGACAGAATAATGTTTGGTGGTCATTATAACAGGTTCTGAAGCAATCTATTATGTCAGATTTGTGACCTATATTGGCCAGGCTACCATCTGAGATGATGAGAGTGTTAAGTCTTTGGGGGGCATCTTCAGCCTTGGGGGAGGGCACCAACTTTCTTTAGGCCCAGGGACACACTTAGATTTTTGAGTGACCATCAGCCTCTCTGGTCACTTTTCTCCTTCCTCCCCTGGATCAAGCCCCTTCTTCTCTTCACTTTTCCAAGGAATCTGGGTAGAAGTCAGATCCAGCAGAACAAACCTGTGCCTTGGAAAACACAGAGGTGAAAAAAGGTGGAAATGAGCACCATTCTTACAACTTCCTCTTCTAGCTCTGTGTAACCACCCTCACCATCCAATGACAGAGGGGACAGTGAGTGGGAGGGCTCAGAGTCTTTCTGGGTGACAGGGAAAGACATTGAGGGTGACATTACACTCACAGTCACCATGTTAGTGACCCCTGCCTTAGGATAGATGTTTTGATGTTATCAGTGGCAACAGGAGAACCCCATCACCCCTCCTTCCTCAGTGTGCACCTCTAAAGGGAAAACCATGCAACTCTTTTGTGATGCATGTGGAAGCTCAGCAAACTTTCACTTTGCATGTTACGCATAAAATGTGAAAAGTTGACATGGAAGGGATCTCTTGCTATTGTGTGTAGCATCTGAAACTGGATTTCAAAACTGTGGACCCTGTGCCTAGAGATAAGAGTGAGCATGTGCACAAACAGCAGACCTGCACCACCAAGCCAACCATAGCATACCAGCCACATATATTGTATGGAGCCAACACTGCCTCCCCCTGGGTTTGCAGGGCAAACAAACAAAAACAATTATAAAGCCTGTAATCCCTATGCATAGTTACCTGGAAGTAAGCGCCATTGAACAGTGAGAAATACTTCTAAGTAAACATGCTGGGAATGCACTGCAAGCCATAGATGGACCACATGTTGCATTTTGTAGGCCATATGTTGTACAGGCCTCATCAAAGCAACACTATGCTAACACAAGAAAGCATCTAGAAATGGTGTGCCAAACACTCAGGAGTTGTTTTGTCCCTGCACCCTCCTGTTGGACTGATCAGTTCAGCAGAGAACATTGATCAACTATACTGCAGAACGCCAAATTACAGGGTGGGAAATTCAGCTTGCAAAATTTATGTCTTCCTGGACTAGTTTCCCCACCCTGCTCTTTAACGGATATGATGTGATATAGATTGTGCCTTACACCTCAGGTTTTGCCTTCTGTTGCATTCTGCAATATTCATCCCAAAGATACTCAGAATGCCATTAAAGATATGCAAGAATCCCAGTAGGGAGTTGAGCTAAAAGTGCCCTGGCTGTAATTGCAGATTGGAAATATTCTCAAGCCTGCTTTGCATAATAGTTCAAACCTTCTATGGGCCTTTGAGTTTTGATGCAAACAGAGCATTAGTTTATACCAAGGCAGAGGCTCATGCTGCAAAAGAGCCTGACAAGTACATTTGGGCTGGGTTATAATGACTGCACAGAATTGAATTTTAGTGCTTGCATTGTGTTTATGTATATGAGCATGATGATTTAGAGCACCAACATCCTGTATTTGTCTTATTATGTGTGTGAATATGAGCTCTGGCTTTTTATGTAGATGAAAAATAATCACCTGTCTTGTATACCTTGAATAAATCATCCAACCAGAACTGCTATTGATGTTACATTGTCTTGCGGTTGTTTTGAATGTCAAAGTGAGGTTAGTATGAAAACAATTTTTATTCCACCCATTACCATTTACCTTAATTCCTTATCATGGTAAAAATATTCTCTTCAAGCTCCAGTGGGATGTTGACAGCTTCCTGCTCCCCAATGTCAGTTGTGGATTTGTCAACATACACCCATCACTTTACTTCCTGTTACAGTGGTACCTCGGGTTACAAATGCTTTGGGTTATAAACACTTCAGGTTACAGACTCTGCTAACCCGGAAGTAGTACCTCGGGTTAAGAACTTTACTTCAGGATGAGAACAGAAATCGCGCGGCGGCGGCGCGGCAGCAGCAGGATGCCCCTTTAGCTAAAGTGGTACCTCAGGTTAAGAACGGACCTCCAGAACGAATTAAGTTCTTAACCAGAGGTACCACTGTATATGCAGTAGAAATAGATATGTGAGTTTTTGCCATTTTTCATCTCCTTTTTAGTTATTGTGTGGTCATTATTGGTGGCCTAAATACTTACGGTACATGTGATGAAGGAAATCTACTTGCTGAGCAGCTTTCAAAGGTTAAAACTCATGTCCAGAGTCATTGGCATGCAGAATAATTTTCTGACATGTGAAAACTATTCCTGAAAATCATGGTCAAGACAGTACAACGGATATAATATGTGCTGGATCCAGACTTCATTCTGATTCTCCCCCTCTTCAGATCCCCTTGTCACCTCTTTCTAGGGATGAAATAACCTGTCAATTTCAGTCTCTCATTTTTCTAAACTTAAATTCAGTTCTCCACATTTCACCAGCAATTTGTGATTTTTTATAAAAAAATACTCATGAAAATTCTGCAGCATTTTAGTGTGAATTTCTCCTACTAAACACATTTACGCATACAGCTTTGACTAATGTGCAATTATTTGCAAGCAATTCCTCATAATATAATGCATTTTTGTATGCTATCTTCACTAACATATTGATATGCAGTTTCTCCAATACAGTGGTATCTCTGGATACGCACACCCCCAGTTGTGTATCCTTCAGGATGCGAACGCGGCAAACCCGGAAGTATTTTTCTGGGTTTGGCCGTGCACGCATGTGCAGAAGCGCTCTACCGCTGTGCAAGCATGTGCAGAAGCGGTCCCTCCAGTTACGGAAACCTCAGGATCTGACTGGAGCTCCAG
The DNA here is from genome assembly GCF_964252035.2 of Podarcis erhardii. Taxonomy (NCBI): domain Eukaryota; kingdom Metazoa; phylum Chordata; class Lepidosauria; order Squamata; family Lacertidae; genus Podarcis; species Podarcis erhardii. The sequence continues at coordinate 97,279,384 of NC_138497.1, read as the reverse complement.
AATGGATCCCGTCCACAACCGAAGGTACCACTATATATGCATTTTTGTATATATTCTTCCTTTGGAGAACTGCACCGTAAAATTCAGCCATGTGGTAATTTCGAACAATGTGCTAATATGGCTTTAACTGTGAACTGAATTGAATTTCTTCTCAGTCCCTACCTCTCACACAGTGTCCTGGATGAATGGAGGACCCTTCATATTCCCAGTGTGGGATGTGGAGGTGTCAGCTGCAGAGGGAGGGAGAAATCAGCACGAGTTGCTCCTTCCTACTAGTGGGATTTTGCCACTGGATCAAAAGACTCCTGTGGACAGAAGAAGCCTTGAATCTGATCTAGTATCTGTTGTAGTTAAAATGGGCTGAATAGAAAATGTGCCTAAAACACCATGTAGTGCGCACATATGTACAGCATAAGCAGGGAAGTATGGTTTTACATACATATTCCTAGTTTTCAAACAGTATTGTGGACTTTGCGTGCATGTTCATTCATTTTGGTTGCATATGCACACCCTGCAGTTAATATGGGAAATGCTCACAACCATGCAGGCATGTGGCTGCCTGTATCATTTTTAAGAGTTACCACCAGTGCAGGTTGCTAATGTCAGCAGCCGGAACTCCTAGCCAATCAACAGACAGCCTGCATGTTGTGAGCATTTTACACATTCATGCTACTATTGTCACACTGGGGACTCATAGTGAGTCAGCAGCTGCACATTCAAATGATGCCAACTCTGGTGATCCTGTGACTGTGCTGGCATATAATCTCAACTAATAAAGTATTGGGGGGTCTCCTCCTCTTCAGTCTCCATTTAGCATTGGTGGCCTCTTCCTAGCCCTTCTTATACATCACACCACCTTCCAGGCCAACACTGCATTTTAATTCTTTGCATTATTTGGATTACCAGCCCATAACAAGAAGTTCAGTATTGATCAATGATCAGCCATTGCAGTTTAATTTGTCTAATGGTCAGCAAGTGCCATCTTGGTATATTGCCGGCTGAATTTGATTATATTTCAGACAGTATTAAATGAAACTCCTTTTGATCAATAAAGCAGGTGAAGAGCTTCAAGTTAGTCAAGCTTTGATTATATAGACATGTACCACATATCTTACTGGAAGCTTATTTTACTAGGGGCTGGAAGTCTAGGTCAGTCCAGTCAATGCTAAAGATAAGTTGCTATGCAAGGGAACTCTAGCTTGGGAGCTATGGTGAAACTGCCTTAAAAGAGTACAGATTGAATGTAAACATTTCTTAAAAGCACTGTTGAAAGTACCTTCTTGGTTTAGATTTTCAAGCTTGTTGGGTTGCACATCTAGCCATATTTGATCACAATGCAGGTAAGATGGCTCTGCATTAATCATGTGAAGCCACAGCACATGCCAGAGTTTCCTGCCTCTCATTGGCCTTGCCTATCATCCCTCAGGACCAAGGATGGGGAACATGTGGCCTTCCATATGTTGGGCAACAAAGCTCCCCTCATCAATGACCATCAGCAATGCTGGCTGGGACTGATGTGAGCTGAAGCCCCCAAACTTCTGGAGAGCTGCAGATTCCCACACTCCTGCTATGACACTTAAGGGAATTTCCTTGCTGGGCACAGCATGGGATTACAAAAAGGTGGAGCTGGCATACACCAAATTTGTGATTAGATAGAAGGGTCATAATGCATGTACCTAAGAGGTTCTTCTATGTTTCAAGCAGTGGAGAAATAAATGCTACCTAGCATTTATGTAGTGCTTTTAGAGTTTTAAGTGCTTTCCTCATCTAAATCCATCCTTCTGTAGATCATTTCCATCAGAAATTGAAGATACTTTTGTTTGAATTGGCTTTTAGCGTACAATATCGTTTAGTTGCTGCTGGTCCCCCCCCCCCCTTTAAGAGTAGAACACCATTTACCCTCTGTACTATTGATTTTCTTCATATTGGTTATTCAGTAAATCAATCAATCAATCAATGTCATTTGTACATTTAGGATTATACTGTACTGTTTTTATCCATATTCTGGAAGCTACTTAGGGTCCAATAGCTGAAAGTCACATATAAATTAAGTTATTATTATTAAAACACACCAATTCTTTTATGTTTCCTTTATGAACAATCCTGTAAGGTAAGCAAAAAATGTGAATGGATGAATGACTTACCTACTTGTTCTTCCTGCTGTCTTGTAAATATGCAAATTTGCTTGGTGACAGTCTTAATTAATAGCACATTCTTGTCTGATAACAATGAATCACCATAGGTTGGTGGGAAAGTACATTCTTTACATGCAGAAGATACCTCTTTCAATTCCCAGTATATCTGAATAGGGCTGAGAATGTCTCCTAAATGGAGATCCACTGTCTGTCATTGTAGAGAATACTGAGTTATGTCAACAACCAATAGCTCCCATGCCCTTGTGCTTTAAATTGGTAGCAGACTTAGCAGCAGAGCTAACAGGAATGGATTTCTCACCTACAGTTTGTTATGAGCTGTTTGTCTCTTGCACCATGGTTCCGGCTGCAGATTTGTTGTGCTATATTAGTAAATGTGACCTAGTTCACCCATCCTCTTTACCTTGCCTCTCAGTTTCCCTGCTTAGTCTCAGTGAGTCGCCCAAGAGATGATCTAGTTGAGATGAACATGCAGGGGATGTTCAGCCGGCATGTCTGCAATGTGAAATACTGCATTTATAGCCTCACTCGGCAGTCAGTGTAATTAGGATACTAGCAAAACATTTTTATTTTTTTTTACAGAAAATACTTTGAGGAGAATTACTGGGTTGCACAGATAAAAAAATGTTGATCTCAAGTGAGGTTTTTAACATACATGACGGTGGCAGGGAGGAATCTAGCATGCGTCTTAATGTTATTTTGTGATCACTGGACAATCCCCAGAATCCAGGTGATCTGCTTTGTAATTAAAGTACAGTGGTACCTCTGGTTATGTACTTAATTCGTTCCGGAGGTCTGTTCTTAACCTGAAACTGTTCTTAACCTGAAGCACCACTTTAGCTAATGGGGCCTCCCGCTGCCGCCGCGCCACCGCAGCACAATTTCTGTTCTCATCCTGAAGCAAAGTTCTTAACCCGAGGTACTATTTCTGGGTGAGCGGAGTCTGTAACCTGAAGCATATGTAACCCGAGGTACCACTGTGTATATGTAAGGAGAACAGTGGGCTGTGAATATTTTGCTTCCTTTGTTTTGTGGGAGGGAAATACAGCTTTTGTGAACTGCATGAAATGTAAGGTTTTATTTCTATACTTAGTTCACCTAGTTCCTAGGAAGAGAAAAGACCACATTTTAATGATGACAACATTCTGCTACAGGATACAAGTCAAACTTTAACACTGGATTCCCCACCCACCCCTTAACTTGCAGATTGTTTTGTTTTACTTCCAGATGAGACTGATGAAAACTTCCATTTCACTTTTAACAACCACAGTTCTCTACAGTTATTTATTTAAGCTATGGTTTGAGAACAAGTCAGAATCTGAAATAACTATTTGATCCTGGGTTGAATGTGATGATAATTTTAAACAAACTGCAGTTAATAGGAGAACTATGATTTGTTTAAAAGTTGTTGTAACGTGTCAGTGCTTCTGTCTGTTAACCAGAAGGTTGGTGGTTTAAGCCCACCCAGAGACGGGCAAGATTCCTGCATTGCAGGGGATTGGACCAGAGTCCCTTCTAACTACAATACTATGATTATATAAAGGGGAAGCTATTGATCTCTTTCAGTAGAGGCTTGTCTCTATATCAGGGAAATATGTCTACCTATTATGGCTAAGCTGGACCAAAGAGTGCCTCCTTAGGACTCAGTGGGGTTGAACCATGTTGATCAGATCTAGAAACATCCAGAAGTGGTGACCTGATTCATTAAATTCTGCTCCGTGGATAGCCGCTACAAATGATCAAGAGGGAAAAATGATGACTAGTACTTTATAGGAATTGCTTTTCAATTGAAAGTGGTTGCCACTATCCCACTGAAGCTGGAAGATATCCTTTCAGAAGTCTCCCATGATAATGAATCGAGCTAAGTAGAAGCAGTTGAATAAAAATTGTATGTAGCCTAAATTCACTTTGACATTCAAAACAACCAAAAGTAAATGTAACATTAATAGTAGTTCTGGTTGAATGATTTATTCAAAGATGTACAAGGCAGGTGATTATTTTTAGTCTGCATAAGCCAAAGCTCATATATATGCAATGAGGCAAGTACAGGTTGCTGGTGCCCTAAATCATCCTGCTCATATACGCAAACACAACACAGGTATCAAGATTCTATTCTATGCAGTCATTATAATATTGCCCAAATGTACCTAGCAGGCTGCTTCACAAGAACCTTTGCCTCAGTGTACATAAATGCTTTATTTGCATCAAAATTCACAGGCACTTCTACAGTCTAGAAATGGCCAGCACTATTATGCAAAGCAGGGATTTAGGATATTTCCAATCTGTAATTACAGCTGGGGCAGTTTTAACTCGACTCCCTACTGGATTTCTTGTATTTCTTTAATAGCATTCTGAGTATTTTTGGGATGAATATTGCTGCATGCAGCAGAAGGCAAAATCTGAGGTGTAGGACACATTATAGATCACAACATATCCATTAAACAGAAAAACACCCCTTGCCCCCATGGTCATAAATTTTGCAAACCAGTTTCCCTCCCTATAAACTATACATTATAAATGACTAGAAAACAACTTTTTTTCAGCAGAACTTATCTCCTGGAAGCTATGAGGTTGATGTGTTTAAGTTTCAAGTTCTAAAGCTGATTAAATGTATTTAGATACATACTGTCCACATGAGGTTCTTGTAAAAGTTCAAAACAGAATCCTTGCATTCAAAGGATAGTTTTCCTCCTTTGCATCTCACTTGCTCATTTTTGTAAACCTGTACATTATAAATATGGGTTTGATTTTTATTGAGGCTGAAGAGTGTGCTTTAAACATGATGCTTCTTTGGTGCTTGCTCCAGTACTACCAATAAATAATGCCACCAAGTGACTGCATTCCGACATCATGTTTTTAATTCTCCATGCCTCCTTCCTTCATACTTCCTGGCATGGTCATTCAATGTGCTTGAAGTTATGTTTGAACTGTAAAACAATTATTTGAGTGAGCCCTCAACATGGGATGGCAGACCAGGATCAAACTGTGGTTTGCAATCTTGGTTTGGAGGGCTTGCTCAAATAGTAATATACACACAACAGTAAACTATGGTTTGATCAAACCAGTAAGTGATATATTAAATTGCACACATGCAGGAGAAGTGCAGAAGAGAGAAGAGGAGGGAACTTGTGAGCACAGGGCTTCTTGATCCTTCACATCATGGTTTTGAGGATTGGAAATGTGAAATCTGAATGCAGAGAGTAATAACATAACAATTTAAAGGTGTGTGAGTTAGGCACCAATCTTAGGCAGACATTGTCCCATTACCTCATCTTAGGAAAGGTGTATCAATGTCTTCCCTCCGAATTATATACTGAATATGTAACAATGGATTAAATTTGTGCGTATCTAGGAATCTTTGTACTTTGTTTCTGGTACTATTTAACAGACAATAAGTATTAGGATAAGAAAGAGGCACACAGCCTAGGATAAAAGTCTAATTTTGTTAAGGACTGCAATGCAGTGAACAGCAGTTTACCAGATGTTTCACTACTGATAGTGCTTTTTTCCTGGGGTGTGTGTGTGCAGGGGGCGCATACCCCTAAACATTTTGTGAATCTAAGTTTGGCCTCGTTGAGGGGCAGTAGTTCAATATGAGTAGGAAAATGAGAGTACCCCTAAACATTTTTTTAAAGAAAAAAAAGCACTGACTACTGATATCACAAAACTACATCTATATCAGCCTTTGAGAATATGTGTCTGTTTCCCTTTTTCTTCCCTTGGTACTGTACTTCAAACCTGAGATGTCATCCAGAGTGTGGCATATTTGTGATGGAGTGTCACTATTACCAGCTCATTCTTTAATTAGAGGTCAGATATGCTGGCAGAATCTCTAGTGACTCTAACCCAATAACCATTGGCAAGTTTGATCTATGAGAGAGTCAATCAATATTCTCCAGGCCACCACACATTGGAATCCGATATCTGGTTTGTTTGCCAGTCTCTTCTCATTTGTCACTCAGAGAAGGCTACTTAACAAGTGTTTACATTTAATTCCTCTTTAGAACAGAAATACATTTCATATGTAAAAGTTGCTCATTTAGCTGGTATAGTGTGGATTGAGAAGTCCCTGGTTCAAATCTTGTAGAACAACTCAGCCTCAACCTGTCCTCCCTAGTCAGCAAACGGCTACAATCATAATAACTTACTTTGGTAGTATAATATTACTGGCCTATTTATTGCTGCAGCTACTAATTGATTATAATCATAAGGATGAATATTGGACTACTTCACATCTCTACTTAGCGTGCCAGAAGTCTATAGGTTTAGGTAGGGGTGTGTGATGCTTCTCATCATGCATAAAAACGACTATAATCAGAGTAATCAGTGTGGTGCCTGCAGATAACAGTGTCCCCACCAGTACTTCCTATGGCACCCACAAAAGTAACTATTTCCTCAAAATTTCGTGTTCATAGTCAGTTGCTGTTTACACGGGTTCAGCCTCTCCTACATTGAAGACACTATTCCAACAGTAGCGATTTTGGATCATGCCATATCACATGGCAGCCATTTCCTACAGTATTTGTCATGGCTCCATGGTAGCTATTTTGTGATATGCTATGCCCCAATGGCAAATGGCAGCCATTTTATGACTGGAGCCCACAGCACCCCCCAAAAATTCCAAATGTGCCCACTCGTCCAAAAAGTTTGAACTATATGAAGTACCTATTTTGTTTAGGAAGCATGTTGCTGAAACAAAGCTGTGTGTGATGGATAGTACCAATTGTACTTGAAATTCCTGGACCATGATGTAAGTAGACATGCAGCCTCCTTAGCATGAAATACTGAAGTTTGGATACTATGATTAAAATTTGAACCTTAGCTCTAGAGGTCAAATGCTTGGTACAAGTAGAGCACTTGACCCTGAGATAAGTATTTTAATTTTATGTCTACAGCCATTAGTTACTGTACATAATAGCTACTATCTACTCTCTGACTATTTATTTCAATAGGTGCTATCTGACAATTGAGACATGAGCTAATGATAAGAGAATTTACATAGTCAATACAAATGCATCAAATAAATTAGAGGCTGTGCATTCATTGTGGAGATTTGAGTTAAAAGCCAGGAAACAATTGTGTATGCGGGAGTGAATGGGTGCTTTTTCTGATTTGACTGGATTTTATTATACTTTGGAGCCCTCAGCTGATATATAAAGGTTCTGGACCGTGGGAGAAGAAAGTTTTAAAACACATCTGAGAGTGAATCTAAGGCACCAGAGCACTTAATTCTCCTCATGGCCTGCTCATTGATGTCCTGCTTTGAATAATTGAGAGTAGCTTCAAACTCTGCATTCTTTTTACTCTGTAGTCATTATCAAATAATATTTGGTAATTCAGAGAATGTTAGTTATGCTAAGGCAGCAGGCTTATACTCACCTGGAAGTAACTCATGGACATACTGACTGAGAATGCATTAGACTACATTGTCTCATTGAACTCAACAGGGCAAGGTAGTTACAACTTACATATATCCCAATGTTTCCTTGGGGTGAGTGGCTATAATAGGATACACAGAGTGATCCTGCATAACCTGGGGAAAAAATAAATAAAAACCCATTTATTCCCATGCAACTGTATTACAGCATGGAGATTCTTGACCTTACATCAAGCACCAAACAATTCCAATTTCCATTCAAAATTGCCATACTACCACTGAAACACCTGGTGTCAGAATTAAGCAATTTCCCTCCTTGGATTTTGCTTCTTACTTTGAAAAAATGATATACAAATCAAAACTGACATTGAAAAATACTATTTTTCAATTAATATTTGCGCATTTTATGATTTGTGCACATGAAACTTTTTGAGAAAACTAAGTGTTCTTTCTTTGGCTGCTAGGATTTAAAAAGCTCTACTCCCCGTAGAAAGCTACAGTTTCCACAGTGGTTCAACCATCAGTCCCTCTTCACAGGAAAATATGTGAATTGCACCTCTCTGTGGAGCATAAGGGGTCTAACAACTCTCAACACCTTTAGTAAGCTACAGATCCCAAGATTCTTTGGGGGATACCATGGCTGCTTATAGGGACGTGGGTGGCGCTGTGGGTAAAACCTCAGTGCCTAGGACTTGCCGATTGTATGGTCGGCGGTTCGAATCCCCGTGGCGGGGTGAGCTCCCGTCTTTCGGTCCCAGCTCCTGCCCACCTAGCCGTTCGAAAGCACCCCCAAGTGCAAGTATGTAAATAGGTAAATAGCGGGAAGGTAAATGGCGTTTCTGTGTGCTGCGCTGGTGCTGGCTCACCAGAGCATCTTCGTCACGCTGGCCACGTGACCCGGAAGTGTCTCCGGACAGTGCTCGCCCCTGGCCTCTTAAGTGAGATGGGCGCACAACCCTAGAGTCGGACACGACTGGCCCGTACGGGCAGGGGTACCTTTACCTTTATGGCTGCTTAAAGTGGTATAATAGTGCCTTAAATGTATGGCGTGAATGCAGGTTGGCCCCTGCCAAGGGTGCAGGCACAGGGGGCACAAAACTGGCTCAGAGTGGCTAGGAACCAGTCTATCCATTCCCTGGGCCGCTTCTTCGTTGCTCATTTGAGAAATCCAGTTGCTGTCATGGGCTGTCCTAGCAGCCCTGCAGGGGCTGTCCCCAGTGCTATGAGAAGTGTGAGCAGAGTGCTCAGTAGGGCTCGAAGGGAAGAAGATAGAGTGGGTGAGAGTTGCAGGAGGAGGGAAAAGGAAGGAAGGGAGTAAGGAGACAGAAGGGTGGAGGGAGGCAGGCAGATAGACTGACAGAGGAAGAGGGGAAGGAGCAGAGCAGACCTGACCTGACCCTACGCTGGTGGCTGTTGTCTAGGAAGTCACTGGTGGAGCGTGAAAGGTGATGAAAAGCAAACTTTCTGGTCCATGGTTTCTCCTGCTTTGGAGGTGCCAATACCTCTCCTTGCCAAGGGAGCAAGGGAACCTAGGTATGTTTGGCCTTAGAAAAACCCTGTAGACCTTTGCAATAAATATGCAAAGGTCTGACCTGCAGCCTGTACACTCAAATGTCTAAACATGGCTTATGCATTGCACTATACTTATGACTAAATCCATTCCTGATAGAGAAAGCATTATTTCCAAAAGCTGTTTCATACTTATGACATATACACATCCACCTGCATAATCCACATTCAAAAGTTTAGGAGGACTCCCTCAAATAATAGACAGAAAATCTGTACAGTCTGGAGTCATATTGGAGAGAAAGTGACAATGTTTTTTCCTTTCAGATTTCGCTCTTGCTCCCACAAAAATATATAGCTTGAGTAAGCTAAGACATGGGAAGAGAGACTCCCTGCCAAGATAGTCAGAAAAGAGACTAATGTTTAAATAAGGTCTGGTTTACACATTGATTTGGATTCAGACTAAGTTAGCAATCAGGCTGAGCATGACTGGATTTCCATGATCTCTGTGCCAATTACAGCTGATGGCTTTGTTCCGAACTTCAGCCTTCTGACTTCTTTTGGAGGAAAGGGACTTTTAGTGTTTCCCACGGTATGGCACATGTCTCCCATGGAACTAGAGAACTGTAGCTCTGCTATTTCCTTTCAAGCAGAGAATATCATTGGCACAGTGACAACAAACTGTATTCTGCCAAAAGCAGCTGAATTGCCTATATACCTCTGCTGGGTTGCTGGTCCCCTGGTGGATGAGTAAAGCTCTTTATTTTCCATTGGGAGATGTTCAAAAAATAGGCACACACTCTTGAGGTACAGTACGGGAACTTACAAAGCAACTCCCACAATTTACCAGTGGTTGCAGTTTAATGCTAAGAAGTTATTTTGTACTCTCCTTGTGAGAGGAGATCAAAATACTTGGGGGCAGCTATGATAACAGCATGAAAACACACCACATGTTTAGACCAAGCCGTACAACAGAGGCATTTAACCATTACCCAATGCCAACAGAACACATTCATGTGAGTGAATGGCACAAAACAGAATGTGATTTTTGCCACTTCTCTTTCCTCCTATAGCCCCATCACCACAACTCTCCAGAGCAGGGATGAGGGAGAAATTTCAGTTCACATTTAAAAGTAAATCAACTTGATTCACACTTTCTGCAACAATTCACAAACTGAAACCTTTTGAAATTCACATTTTTTTTAAAATTGTAGTTCTTCAGCTAAGTATTGTGTACACAATGTTTATATTAAGGTAAAATGTGTATACACATGAATATTTTGGGGAAAAAATACAAAAATGCATTCTATTAGGGAAAATTGCTTTGAAGAAACATGTATGCCAGGCAAAATTGCACACACAAATGTATATGGATTATGAGAGATTTACCCTGATATGCTGATGAATTTTCACAAGGTCTTGTTTTAAAATGCGAACTGATGTGGAAATTAACTACACTTGGAAAAATGAAAAACTGAAATTCATCTATTCCTGATTAAGACCACCAAAAAGTCACAAAATCATGGTAACTTTTTGAGTTCTCCAAAACTCTTCATCAGCCAAGATATTACAGAAAACAGGGAGTGGGGGGAAAGCAGGGAAAGCTAACTGAAAGAAATGAAACTGACAGATTGACTCATCCTTACTCCAAAGCAGATATTTTAGCGGACTACAAAATGGGGTACAGGAAGAGGAAAAAATTACAAAAAACATGCCCTCCTTGTTCCTCCAGCCAGATTTCTTCCCTGGACCAAAAAGCCTGCTGTAGACAGAATGACTCCTTTGCTTCATGGGAGGCAAAGTCTGGATCCTAGCCATGTGTCCAGTTAGCCAGAGGTTAGAAGAGAACCTTTTCCAAATGGAAAAAAGATGAGAGGCCAGTGGTTTCTTCTCAACTTTTATTTGCACTGTAGAACCAATGGAAATTTATATACCTGTGATTATATGTGGCCATTTATTCTTTTCTGCACATTTTTGTGGAAGCCTTCATCCAGTGACCTCTATTTATATGGAGAGGAAATGCAATTGACTTAATGGAGTCACTCTAAAGATAAATTAGACCCCCATGTATCTCTGTTTGGGACTGAAGTCTACTTGGCAAGTACTATGCACATGGAAAATTAAATTCCAAATGGGAGATGCATGACTCATATCAATTTAAAACCCAGGCGAAAGTGGTAATTGCATGAATGATAACATTCTGCAATTACAAGTAATTACTCATAGGTAATTATAGATGTAACAAAGTTTGAATGTCTTTAGAAAACAGAAGTCTAAATTTTGCATTGGCTTGACTTGTTCAGACAAGAGAAGTGTGGAAAGAGTGCTGAGGGGAGGATAGATTGCAAAGTGGCTAAATTCTTTGTATCAGTTTTCACTGTGGAAGATGCTGAAGCAATAACCACATATGAGCAATAGTTTTACATGAAAGCACTTGAACAGCTATGCCAAGTGGAGAGGAATACTGATGTTTTAGAACTAATTGGCAAAATACAAATTAGCAAATAATTCAGGTTGGATAGCATTCACTTGAGAGTTCCTAAAGAACTCAGATGTGAAATTGCTGATCTTTTAACAAATATATGCAATTTGGCATTAAAAGCCAGCATCCTTACCAGAGGAACGGGGAGCAACCAATCTAACATCAATTTTTAAAACGGGGATCCAGAGGGGATCCAGGAAATTAGTGACTTCTTTGCCTACACTTTATCAGCCTAACTTCTGTCCCAGAAGTTTTACTTTCTAAATTGGTAGAAAGCCAATTATTAACAGCTCGCTTATTAAACATGTAAGCCAAAATCACATACACATATCCAAATGCTTTCATGATTGCTTGGGAAGCTTTCCCCTACTCCAGTTAATGCATACATTCTGCCATTTGAAAGTTACGTTGTTCCTCCTTTAATTGCCACAGCATCAATTGCCACAGCAAGTAATGCAGAAGAAGACACTCCCCACACCTACCCTGACATTTTGGGCCATATTTCCTTGTGATTTGATGCAATCCATCACAGTGTGATTCATGACAGCCTTCCTGCATTACTTGCCAACACATTTCATCATTATTCCTTTCATCTTTCTGGCCTTTGGCAAAAGTTCTGACAAGGTCAAGGGGAAAGCCTTGTCAATTTCATGGATGACAACTTCCTGCTCTGAAAAGGAAGAGAAGCCTTGTGTATTTCACCCAATCAGAGTTGATTGATTCTGCCTTTCTGCCTGCTTCTCTCTTGATTCTGAAGTTCGGTGAAACTGCAGTGATGGCTAGCAAATTTTGGAGTTTTGGGAGGGGGAGCACTGTAGAAATAGCATTTGTGTTTTCTGTATTATTTATGCATCAAGCAAGCACAGCTTTAGCACACCTGTGTATTTTCTTTGTACCTGTACATACTTTTGGACACATTGTTCTTCCCCACAGCCAGTTTGTGAGAGCCTTCTGGCAATACACTCTTGGAATGTCAGAGGGGTAGCACCATCTTTGAGGCCAGAGGGACTGTGACCCACCAGAGTGCCTTCTTAACCATGTCATAGTGACTTTGGAACAGCCCTCCAGGTTAGGCTGGCACATATATTATCCATCATTTGGCACCAGCTGAGATCTACCTTTTCTGCCAGACATTTGACGTTGTAGGGCCATCCCATATATGAGCTACATTGGCAGCTTTAGCTGTTAGTTGTGTTTGTCTTGTCTTATTGGGTTTTAAATTGTTGGTACCCATACTGAGATTTTTTTTATGATGAAAGGTCAGTTAGAAATTTTAAGAATAAATAAAATAAAATCCTGTACCACCTTCAGGGATCATCACTACCAAAATTACTAGCTTTTTCAAAAAATAAAAATAAATATTCTTTGTAAGGTGAAACTGGAATTAATAAACTTCTTAGTTCAAAAATTTCCTTCCTTCCTTCTTTTAAGTGTGACCATGTAATTTGATTTTAATTATAGCGTTAATTTTGTAACTATGCTCTACTTTAAGAATCTTTTTGACTGACAGGCAGACTATAAATTACTAATAAAATAAAATAGCTGCGTTAGCATTGTTTTGGACTTTTCAGGCAGGGAAGTGCATTAATGTATGCACAGTGCATTTCTCTCACTACTTAATAAGGAAGCCAGGTATTCCCTAGCCCTCTAGGGACCATATCTACTGAATCAGTAGTTCAAAATATCATCTGGGATTTTACTTGTAAAGAAATGCAGTTCTCTAAATGTCTTTCTTCAATTATCCCATATATAACTTAAAAATAATAAACAGGTAAATTCAGAAGTCCTCCTGGGCTCACAGTAAGTGCTGAGCCAAATAACATCCCAAATTATTTTTCGGTGGCAAAATAGGGCCATTGTTTTTGTTTTTGGAGTGGTGTAAATTTCAGGTGCATGAGAAGAAATTTACATCAGAACTACATCAGAAGAAATATGTTTAGGACTGCCCAGCTAGCCACTCCTTACAGTTGAGACAGTTAAGAATAGTAAAAAGAAGCAAATTATTCTATTAATTCAGAGCAGCAGAGCCACAATCAGTTAAACCAATAATATTGTGTGTAATTGTAAGTTCATTGAGCTTACAAGCCAACAAACCCATTCCTCTAGGACTGAATACAGTCAGCAAAGCATAGTGGTATGAAAGCATGCGTTTCCTAAAAGTGATCTTCAGGTTTTACAAAGTGCTCTTTGGGCTTTTCTGCTTCCTGCCAATTCTCTGTTTCCTGTGCTCACACTGTAAATAATAAAGCTGCAGTTGAAGGGATAGAGACCATTCTATTTAAAGAGGCACCAGGGGGATCCCTCACTGGCATCACTCATGCAGTCATAAAGACCCTGCTCATTGCTCTTGATCCCTTGTGGAGACATCTATCCATATAATTCCAATGCAAATACCAATGAAAGCATGTCCAGTACGTTTTATGTGCTGACTAAAGCTTTAAAAAAAACTTTAAAGTACATCCAGCTCACTGGTTTTTCCTAATGCACAGTTTACAGATATTTAGCTATCATTGGCTGGGTCTCATTATAGCTATTCTATGTTATTTAGAAGCTTTCTAACCTGGTCTTCATTAAAAATAACCCCAGGATGGGGTAACATTAAAGAAACCCACAATAAAACATAAGTTATAGTCAGCAAATAAAACTTTTAAGGGTGGAATTCAACATTGTGCTATGAATTGTGCATTTCAGCTTGACAGTTGGAACAACCCCCCTTCTCCTCTCCACATGTGCTGTTTTTTTTGGGGGGGGGGTTTTCCGAACCTCCCTGAGCCAATTTCAGGGGGTGCAGGGAGAGGAGAGGAGAAGAAAGCTTCATTTTTCAAATCCTTGCACAGATTGTTAGGTACAGGTTGTTAGGTGACTTGCGCCCTAAGAATTGGTGTATTTGCAGCTAGTTCTTGCAATGCAGCCAATCTCTTCTTGCAAGAAGTTGGCAGATGTATTGCCTAAGCCTAGCCAAACCATTCATTTTGCTATACTATTGACACAACTCAATGTGACATGCACAGGATGTGTTGGGCAAAGTAAGCAGGAAAAAACATGCACATAACCACGTACTTATCATGATGAATTCCAACAATCGATAATGTTGGATTTCTTAGCATTAACAAAGTGATTAATAGCAATGGATAAGAGCTTTGCTGTTGCCAATGTCTTAGAATATTTGTTACTAATAAACTCAGCATGGTCATTTCCTAAATCCTGGGTCATTTTTCTGTGTTCATGAGGTGTTCAGTACTCCTCTGTTTTTTAATTTTATTTTTGCAGTTGACCCCAAACTTGGCTCAAGAGTTAATTCCACTCTGAGACAGCCAGATGGGGTCAGGGAGGCTCCTCTGCTTTCATTGTGACAGAAAGTAACAAGCACATAAAACAAGGTTACTTATACCTGGCACAAGTAAACAATAGCAATATGCATGTGGAAAGAAAATCAAACTGAATCCTGCTGCTCTAGGTGTCTTCACCAAAGCAGAGTGGGTAGGCGAGATATACCTGACCTTAAATAAATTCAGAGTCACAAGCCCTGGTACTGACTGGGTGACTTGTTTTGTAGGGCTAGGAGCCACCAGCATACAGAAAACCCACCACTTGCCTCACTCACCTTGGATGGGTGACTCTACTCTGGTTCCAAGGATCACACTAGTCAGTACTCTTTGCCCCCCCCCCACTTAATTGTATGTGAAAAAAGCCACTAGGGCAGTCCACAGCAGAGGTAGCCAATGTGATGCTCTCCAGGTGTTTGACTACAACTCCCCTGACCCCTGACTACTGATCAGGCTGACTGGGGCTGATGGAAATCACATCTCAAAACATCTGGAGGGCACCACCTATTGCAGCCACTGGTCCAGAGCATTGGGGCCAATGAGGACATCAAAGTGCTAAAGTTCATTCATTTCCATGCTTCTCTCAAGAAGAGCACAAAAGAGTTGTGCCCTTCTCATTATTTCTTTCATGATATTTATATAGCACGTGGTTGTAATAAACCCTCAATGCAGTTTACAAAAAGAGAGAGCCCTTCTTTAGGTAAGCCTCCCTTTACCCCTCCAATACATTAGAATACCCTTCATTGTTCTTTCATTCCTTTTTCTTCCCATTTATCCTGCACAGAAACTCCAGTTATTCCTGCTTAGGATACAGTGCCACTTCAACCATCTGTCAGTGCAGGGTAGGGGAAAAAAAAAAGACCTCCCCACCTTTTCAACCAATTGGGGAGCATAGCAAAACCTTTTTAAAAATTGGCCTACATGTGTCAGCTGCCTCATTCAACCCTATCAGAAGGCCAGATGTCATGGCACCAAATAAGAAGCCCTGGAAGAAGAGTAGCTCTTTAAAATAGCACCCACACCAGCATCCCATTGGCAGGGGCAGATTCCTCCAGCAGTCTCTCCAGTAGTCTCTATCCAAAGGATGAGGGAAAAGCTGCTTCTCTCTCTTTCACCCTTCTCCTCACAGGGTAAGCTACGGAATGCAGCACTTGCGTACATTTTGTTTCTCTAACATGGAAAAGCACTAATATTTACTGGACAGAATCTTTCCGCCTTTAGTTTGGATACTGGCCACGTTGCAGGCACTGTTTCTACTTGTGCTAGATTTATTCTCAAGAAAACAGCTTCCAAATATTAATTGGCAGGATCTTGTACTGTAGAGCAGTCTGGGTTTGCTTCTGACATGTTGTGCATGATCTCTTTCAATAAATATACACCAGACAGAGCTTATGCAATTGACACAAAATCTTGTGGCAGTCTCCCATTTAGAACTTCACTGTAGATTATTTTTGCACTGTAATTATGATCCGCTTTCTTCACAATCCAGGCATATATTTCATAACCCTTTTCCCACCTCAACTGTCAGAAAGATTTTTCATTTTTTTGAAATAAAAAAGCCCATTATCTGCCTCCATTCCTCAAACTCTTTTCCTGCAAAAGTTAGTACAGACACTGGGATCTGCTCTATACCTTCCACTGTGAAGAAATTCATTCAGCTTCTCGGCAATCTCCTTGTCCCTAATTAGCACACTTTTTACTCCTTTGTCATCCAAGGGTCATACACCCTCCCTAGAATGTGTCCTGCTACAAATGTATTTAAATAACTTTCTGTTGTTGGCAGTGCTATTTTTCTAGAAAAAGAGGTGCTGGAACTCACCATGAACGTCTCCCTTGTTCTGTTATAATGGCATTGGTATCCACCTGAGAGGTGCCGGAACTGAGTTCCACCGAGTTCCAGCTGAAAAAGAAGCACTGGTTGTTGGTCTTAATGTTTTTAGCATTGCTTACTGTCTGCTTGCACTTCTGTGTGTTCTCTCCATTTGCATGAAGGAAGCATTCTTGCCTCTAATACCATGTTTTACGCTGCTTGTTAAGCACATCAGCATCCTTTCAACTCTTGTGGTACCTTTCCTGATCTGTGCTATACACTCCAACTGAACTTCTAATATTGTGATTTTAAACAACTCCCTGGCAATTTTGACTATTTTGACTTTGCCTTTCAACTTCCTTTTTGCCATTCCTGTAATTTTAAAGTCAAATGTGACCATGCTGGATTTTCTTGGCTATTGGCTGTTTACATGTATGTTTAGTTCAATAGTGCTATGGTCACTGCTCCCAGTTGGCTCAACAACACTTATATTTCACAGTAGGTGCTTGATTCAGGGTTGCTTCCCCTCTGCTTCGTCCTATGATCAACTGGTCCGCCCCCACCACTTAATGGATCCAAATGGTTTCCAGAGAGTGGTAGGGGATGCTTTATCCCATGTTGATGGCCTTTCAGCTGATTCCCTGGTGGCCCGCTGGAATGTGGAGCTAACCAGGGCTATTGACTGTTTGGCTCCAAAGCGCCCTCTCCGATTGCATGGAGTCCGGACAGCCCCGTGGTTTTCCACAGATCTGAGGGCAATGAAACAATCGTTGAGACGGCTAGAGCGCCGGTGGTGGATAACTCATTCCGAATCTGACCGGACACAGGTTAGAGCTCAACATCGAGCCTACCAAGTGGCAATAGCGACGGTGAAGAAGAATTTCTTCACCGCCTCTATTGCATCTGCAGAAAACAGCAGCAGGAGACTTTTTCAGGTGGTTCACAATTTAGCGGAACCACCTGCAACATCAGGGCCCAATACGGGCCACATGTTCTCCTGCAATGATTTTGCAAAGTTTTTTGCACATAAAATCGCTCAGATTCGGGAAGAAGTAGACTCCACCGTGGGAGCAGGGCCGGGGCGGGAGAGTGCTAGAGTTCTGTCTAGTCAAGTTGAGTGGGATCAATTCCAATCTGTTACCTCCGAGGATGTGGACAGGCTGCTTGGATGAGTGAAGCCAACCACCTGTCTCCTGGATCCTTGCCCATCCTGGCTTATAAAAGCTAGCTGGGAAGGACTGGGTGATGGGCTTCGTGGGGTGGTGAATGCTTCCCTCCGTGAGGGAGCCTTCCCAGACCCACTGAAAGAGGCGGTTATTAAACCGCTTCTTAAAAAACCATCTTTAGATGCGGCCACGATGGCCAACTATCGCCCAGTCTCAAATCTTCCATTCTTGGGCAAGGTGATTGAGCGAGCGGTTGCCGAACAACTCCAGGCACGCCTGGAAGAAGCGGACCATTTGGATCCCTTCCAGTCGGGATTCAGGCCTCATCATGGGACTGAAACTGCCTTGGTCGCACTGGTTGATGATCTCCGGCGGGCTAGGGACAAAGGTGAGAGCTGTTTCCTAGTTCTGCTGGATCTCTCAGCGGCGTTTGATACCATCGACCATAACATCCTTCTGGACCGTCTTGAGGGGCTTGGAGCTGGGGGCACTGTCATACAGTGGTTTCGCTCCTTCCTCCTGGGCCGTGTTCAGAAAGTGGTGGTGGGAGATGAGTGTTCAGACCCCTGGGCTCTCACTTGTGGGGTGCCTCAGGGTTCTGTCCTCTCCCCCATGCTTTTCAACATTTACATGCAGCTGCTGGGAGAGATCATCAGGAGGTTTGGGCTGGGTGTTCATCAGTATGCGGATGATACCCAGCTCTACCTCTCTTTTAAATCAGAACCAGTGAAGGCGGTGAAGGTCCTGTGTGAGTGTCTGGAGGCGGTTGGAGGATGGATGGCGGCTAACAGATTGAGGTTGAATCCTGACAAGACAGAAGTACTGTTTTTAGGGGACAGGAGGCGGGCAGGTGTGGAGGATTCCCTGGTCCTGAATGGGGTAACTGTGCCCCTGAAGGACCAGGTGCGCAGCCTGGGAGTCATTTTGGACTCACAGCTGTCCATGGAGGCACAGGTCAAATCTGTGTCCAGGGCAGCTGTTTACCAGCTCCATCTGGTACGTAGGCTGAGACCCTATCTGCCTGCGGACTGTCTCGCCAGAGTGGTGCATGCTCTGGTTATCTCCCGCTTGGACTACTGCAATGCACTCTACGTGGGGCTACCTTTGAAGGTGACTCGGAAACTACAACTAATCCAGAATGCTAGACTGGTGACTGGGGGCGGCCGCCGAGACCATATAACACCAGTCTTGAAAGACCTACATTGGCTCCCAGTACGTTTCCGGGCACAATTCAAAGTGTTGGTGCTGACCTTTAAAGCCCTAAACGGCCTCGGTCCAGTATACCTGAAGGAGCGTCTCCACCCCCATCATTCTGCCCGGACGCTGAGGTCCAGCACCGAGGGCCTTCTGGCGGTTCCCTTATTGCGAGAAGCAAAGCTACAGGGAACCAGACAGAGGGCCTTCTTGGTAGTGGCGCCCGCCCTGTGGAACGCCCTTCCAGCAGATGTCAAAGCGATAAACAACTACCTGACATTCAGAAGACATCTTAAGGCAGCCCTGTTCAGGGAAGTTTTTAACGTGTGATTTTACTGTATTTTTGGTTTCTATGGAAGCCGCCCAGAGTGGCTGGGGAGGCCCAGCCAGATGGGCGGGGTATAAATAAATTATTATTATTATTATTATTATGTTCCCAGGTGTAGCCATTTAGAGTATCTAGAAATTTTACATCTTTGTCATGACTGGAACACATATGTAGCCAGTCTATGTGAGGATAGTTGAAGTGACCCATGACTACAACCAGTGCTTTTTTTTCTTAAAAAATGTTTAGGGGTACTCTTATTTTCCTACTCATATTGAAATACTGCCCCTCAATGAGGCCAAACTTAGATTCACAAAATGTTTATTATGCATACCCCTGAGTAACCCCAGAAAAAAAGCACTGACTACAACATTTCCTCTTTTGGATGCTACCTTGATTTCATTCCTCAGCTCAAGATCTCCCTGAGCATTTTGATCAAAGGGATGAGAACACATCCCCAGAACTAAACTATTACTGGGGCCCGGTATCACCACTCACAACATGTCTACCCCTTGGGGATTTCTAGTTGACTGCCCAATGCCCTCTTTGATGTACCGAGTGACACCACCTACAGTACAGCTTCCCTATAATGAATATACAGAGATACCTAGCTGTTTCCCACTTGTTCTCTGCATTCCACCAGACATTCAGGTCCCAAGTTAGACGTTTCCTAACCTTGCTTTCAGTGGACAGTCTATATATCCATCTCCCTCAGACACCTTGTTCTTACTAATTCACCCACTTTATGGTGAAGAGGCAATCTTCTTAGCTGTTTTGCAATGGTATAAAGATGTTTCCTCGGTCCTTTCTTGCCCCTTAACAAAATATGTCAGCAATATCTATAGGTGTTTGTGCACAACTTTGGCACTACTGGTTTAATGAAATGCATGAATTCAATAATCCCCAAACCGCCCAGTAATTGCAAGAAGAGAGAGTACACGTGGATAATGATTGTAGAAAGTATTGAATGGGGAGTTGGAAGGGTAAATTATGAAGGGCTCAATAAGATGCAGGTACATGCATACTTTAGATCAAGAGAGCTCTTAAGACCCATGTCTTACAATCCTTCAGCACCACATTTTAAGTGGTTAGGTGGCAAATTTTTAATTATTATTATTATTATTATTTATACCCCGCCCATCTGACTGGGCTTCCCCGGCCACTCCAGGTGGCTTCCAACAAAATATTAAGATAACGTAATGCATCAAACATTAAAAGCTCCCCTAAACAGGGATTTCCTTGTTGATGCACAAAATTGACAAAGAAGTTGTAAGTTGACTACCCAGATATATGAACTACTTCTTGTGCTAGTTTTCCAAGTGCATGTTCAGAAATACATGGGGTACATGTATTTTGTAAGTTGAGAAATGTTTGGTTTAACTTTGCCCTGGAAACAAGGTCATCAAATGCATACCATTAAGTTAAAATTACAGTTTCTGACCTTCATAATGGATTTGTAGTATGCAAAACTGGTATTAAAAAGTAATGTGTATATTGGCCTTAAGGCAGGGGCCAACATCAGTATCAAGGCAGTATGTGTATCTAGCAGAAATTACGGCTTTTAAAAACAAAACAACAACCACAACTCTGCACCAAAGCCTACTTCTGACCATTATTTTGAAAAGTAACCTGCCATGTGATTCTGAAGGAGGGTGTGCTGTGCCTTTCTCTGGATCATGGACAGAGGTTTTAAAACCTGTGGCTTTTAATCTGGTAGAAAGCAACATCTCAGAGGTTGAATCCATATGACTTATCTTTGAAGTTAAGTGATAACTTTCTGTACTGGATTTACACTGGTACCTTGCGTTAAGTACTTAATTCGTTCCGGAGGTCAGTTCTTAACCTGAAACTGTTCTTAACCTGAAGCACCACTTTAGCTAATAGGACCTCCTGCTGCCGCTGCGCTGCCGCTGCACGATTTCTGTGCTCATCCTGAAGCAAAGTTCTTAACCATTGAACCATTTGACTCAAGCATTCACCCACATTGTGAAGAGAAGTGTACCACTATCCTATTTCTCTGATTGAGTGCAGATTTGTAGTATGATTCTCTTCTCTCCATGTGTTTGCATCCTTGAGATGAATGGTGCCACATGTGGCTTACATTGCCCATATCACCCCCAGAGAAAGCTAATTTGGCTTCTGCTTTACTCAGCCAGGGCCTACTATAGTCTACATTTATTCCCCTGCAGAACACACAGTGTTTACAAGTTTTAACTGATGGAATGTATTAAAATTAAAGTTGTTTTCCCTTCTGTTTTTGATAGATGGAAAACCTGTTTGGCCTAATAAATTGTACGTCTTGTGATTATACAACACCCCAAGCTCTCAATATGGGACTTGTGGTGCATTTGAATAATAAATGAATGCATATGCTATTTCCCTTGACATTCTTGTCTTGCTTTTTTTCTGTTGCAGGTAGCTACATGCTAAATTGATCCTCCTTACTTCCTTTTCTTGCAAATTCTCTCATTAAATTAAATAGTCTGAAAGGAGCACCCATTAAACATTCATTCCTTATTAACTAAGTGGTCTAAAATGGAGGCCTCTGAATGCTTCCATAATTAATTGTGTAAAGCTGGAAACCAAGTTAACAGGGAGCAAAACAGTATTATTTGGAAACATTCTACAATTAACTGGAAAGCTATTTACTGAGGACCGCAGAAGCGGAAATATTTTTCCTATTCTGCAAAGGCCATTAAAAGAAAGCCCCAGAGGTGGAAAAAGTATTCCAGGTAACCCCCTGCTCCTTAAAAAAACAAACAAAGCCTAAACTTTGGATGTGGCCATTTTGGTTAGCTCATTTTTGGAAGCAATATCGTAAGGGGACTTTAAAGAAAGTATCTGTTGTAGGCTTGACTTAGGCAACTGAAGATGGGGTTTAATATCTATTTAATTAATATAATAATAGTTATAATATAATTATTAATATAATATAATATAATGTTGCAATTTCTTCTGCACTCAGTCTTCACCTCATGGTTTTAACTCAGGAATTTTGCAGTGGTATAACCACCCTGCCTCCAGTTTGGCTTAATGACTGATTTCACAGTATGGGAAAACCATCAGGGTTCACATCCACACAACAATGGAGCAATACATGAAATGTGTGCTTAAAAATAAATAAATCATTTGCACAATTTCTTACACTTGGCTGATTGTAAAAATTCCTAAACTTAAGTTAAGGAAATTAAGGAAAATCTGTAGTAGATATATAAATTTAATATTGTATATTGTTGGGGTGGGTGACATAGCTGTCAACTTTTCCCTTTTCTTGCAAGGAATCCTATTCAGAATAAGGGAATTTCCCTTTAAAAATGGGAAACATTGACAGCTATGGTGGGTGAAGGCATTAAGGAAAAAACAATTCATGGCATTGAGAGAAAGAAAAAAGCACCCTGGAGGGTATAATCCTATGCACCAGAGCTTTCCAAACTGTGTGTCATGACACGTTGGTATGTTGGCTGAAGTGGGGTTGGAAAGGGTTAGTTTAACCTCCGGTTTTCTAGTAAAACTGAATTACTGTGTCACGAAATTATGCAAAACTGAATTACTGTGTTGCAAAATGATGCATGTCCAAAAACTGTGTCACCAACTTGAAAAGTTCGGAAAGCTCTGCTATACACATTGCAGCCATAGCTCTGAAGCAAAGTCTTATTGAACTCAGTGGACCTTATGTCTGAGTTACAGAACATACAGAATTGCAATGTAACAATTCAGAATTATTCTGCAGCAGCCAGAGCACTGTTCTGGGCCACCACCACCAGCCTCCACCAACGGGGAAATTACATATATAAAGCCCTATCCCCACACTTTTCTGTTGACACTTCCATAAATAACAGGGGCCTTGAGAGATATGCATACCGTAACTGATAGGGAGCAGCACGATTGAAGTGTGACAGGAACACAGCTTGGATGGAAGGATTTTCTCTAAAGTCATTATACTTACAGAGTAATGTATCTAAAATTTGCCATCCTATGAGAATGCAGGATGGTCACTGTTTATAGAAGCTGGGCTCTCTTCTCTGGGCACTGCAGATAGTTTTTCCTCATGCTGTGTGTCAAATACGCTTAGGAAAGTGTAGCTCATCTGCTGAGCACATGGCTAGAAATGAGCCAGCTTGTTCTGAATGGAACCACCAGCATATAGACACGTCTGTAAAAACCCTGACCTCCAAGACACAGACTATATGCCAATATTGGCATGAGAAATAGCCATTTTATAATTGATTGATTAATGTGAAAAACATTTAGCTTGCTTTTGAGCTAAAAAAGCTCCCAGACACAGCTACAGTCTAGTCAGGGAGTTTTCTCAACTTCTGAGGTTGTTTGAGGGGAATTTGTTTGATTTACGTATTTCCTTTAATGTGCACTTCCTTTCTGTACTTAATAGAAGGGTAGGAGCCAAGAAGGCTGGGCTGACATCCACTTATTTTGACCAATTTTGATGAAATTTTGGGAAACAGAAAATATTATCAACATTTTTTTAAAATGCTACTTTTAGGAGCAGAGGAAGTGGTCTTGTATCAAGTCAGATCATTGGTCCACCAAATTCAGTATTGTCTATATCAGATGGCAGTGACTTTCCCCGGTTTCAGGCAGGGAATATTCCCAGAAGTAACTGGAAAAAGCGACAAGTGAGGTGCTGCTGAGTTCTGTCCAGGACCCATTGTTGTTCAACGACTTTATAAATGATGTGGATGAAGGAATTGAGGGCATGTTCATAAAAATTGCAGATGACACTAAACTGGAAAGAGTAGTTATTGCAGAACTGGAATTCAAGATGGCCTTAACAGAACAGAGAACTGGGCCAGAACAAAATGAATTTCAGCAGGGACAAATGTAAGGTTCTACACTTAGCTGCTCAAATATATGATGGGGTACACTGTTCGATGTGTGATGGCTCTATTTGATGATGAAGTCATCAAGCAATAGAACATGCATCTGTGAACCAACCCTGTGTGCCACCTGATCATTATCACACTATTCAATAAAATAAAAAGGAAGTTGCCAAATGAACTGAATGCATTTTTCAGTTTTAGTTAGACATTTCCTATGCATTATTTTTTTCTGTGGGTAAGCCTAATTTAACTCAAAAGGACTTGCATGTAAGCACACTGTCAAAGTAGTATTCACAACCTCAAGGCAAACTTGTATGCATTTCAACTCTAATTTGGAAAAATGACGTTGGGCCAAGGTGGGGTTAGGTAGGGATGAAGTCCACAGGATATGGATTTGGAAGACACATATATTCAGCGTTAATAATGTTCAAAGGAAATACATGCAAAGTAGATTTCATGCCTCTTTCAGCTTGGCGCTTTTAGGCTCAGAGCATAAATTGACTGCTGGTGGTGAAAGCATGTCGTTCTGGATTTTTCTTCTGTGGTTAAGTACTTTTTTATTGACATTAGCCGCTCTTCAGCTGATTCTGCAAACTGGGTATATAGTTCTGCAAAAGTCTCAAATTGCATACATATATGTAGTTCTGGAAGCTGTTACTGATAGTGGCAGGATTCTGCTGAGGAGTCCAAATACTGGTTGAAAATGGCCAGAACTTTACTGAGAAGTTTACTATGGTATTGTACCTGTTTGCTGTTCCAGGGTCAGGAGAGAAAGGGGGAGTCATGTTCTGCTCATGGAAGTCCTTTATACACAGTTGGTTATCATTCTTTACGTAGCCAGCAGAATGCTCTGAATTAAAAGTAATACTTGATCAATTTGCTTTTTGATTTTGAAGTGGCACAAACTGCAGGTGCTTTTCAGGTTCACTGTGGAACCAAGATATGCTAGGAGTAAAAAAAAAAGTCTGTTGAATTCCGTAATGTCTCATTACAGCCAGGTTAGGATGACCAGCTTGACTGTATGAAATGAAACTTTGTTTTTCATTGAAAGTTAAGTTGACAACACTCATATGGCTATCTGAACAGTTAAACAGCCCCAACTATCGTGTGTTAAAATGCCAAAGAACTGTGTTGGAAATTGCTATTCACATGAATTGTGGTTTAGCTGACATTTATTGTTTCAGTGAATAACCATATTTTGACAGACAATGGATTTTTTCTTCCCACGAACTTCCATAGAGATTCTTCGTTAAGGTTGCTGAATTAACATATTCTTGTTGTTTTGGTTTTATTTTGCTTTAGGAATGCTAATAATTACATTCCACTTGCATTTAATTGGGCATTTGGGTTTTAAAGCTAGAGATGGTTTCAATTTGGGGTGGGGAAGTGTTTGCTGTGGCTTTGACTTAAGGTTTTTCATTCTGCTTTTTGAATACTAGTAGGAGGGCAAGGAAGACAGCTTGAACACTTAGAAAATGAGCTTCTGTGGTGTAATTTATCTTGGTCACTGAAACAGAGAGCTTTTGCAAACCTACCTAAACAGTCTTCAGTTGTTTTGAGTGGTATTTTAGCCACCTAGTTTGCTGAATCATGTTTGTTGAAATGCACATGTTAGTAAGTCTGGTTTGTATTTTTTTTTAATAATATTTATTAAGTTTTTAACAAAAAAAAAAAAGAATTACAAAACAGTAAACAGTAAACAAAGAACACACAAAGAAAATACAAAAACCAGAATTTAACATAAAATAAAAAATATAAAATAAAAATCCCTCTTTCTAATATCTTATCACTCATTTACTTATTTTCATGACTTCCTCACACCTCCCTTTTTTGTATTCCATTTAAAATTTTTTTCAGCAAATTCATACCCTCTTAATTTACCCTTAATTGTTTATCCTCACATATTCTAACTTCACATTTTCATCTGATATCAATCCATTCTTGCATATTCTTATTTTGCCTTATTGCTAGAACCACTTCGTTTCATTCCAACGTCATTAACATTCAATAATTTTACAGTGTTTCTGTAGATAGATTTTAAATTTCTTCCAATCTTCTTCCACCGAATCTTCTCCCTGGTCTCGGATTCTGCCAGTCATTTCCGCCAATTCCATGTAGTCCATTACTTGCATCTGCCATTCTTCCAAGGTGTAGTAAGTCTGGTTTGTAGCCAGGATGCAGAAGAGCTATAACAATATGGCACTGGTAAGCCAGCCTTGATGTTGACTTACAACTTTGCACCATCTAACACCAATATGTTTAGGGGGCTGTTGTACATTTGTGTGTGGCTGGCAAAACCTACAAATCTGAAGCAACAGCCAGTGTTAATGTAAGTGAAAACTCTGCAGCCATTGGGGTAAATAAACCCACAAGTTTGGTTGAATCACACTTTCCTTGGATGTCAAGTGTTTGCATAGGTTTATATTGCTAGAGTACTAGCAAGATGAGATGCTTGCAGGAGGCACATGTTTACAAATCCACCCATGTTAGCAAATAAAATAGCAATACAGTAATGCTTACATTTGTGTGGTGCTTTTGTCGTGTTCTTTGCACTTATACAGGGAGTAACTGGGAAAAAATATGTCCTTGGAGGACTTTTAGTTTAGAAAAAGCTGCATAGTGGGGTGGTGGTGGTAGATGTGCATAAATTTATGCATGCTGGGAACTTGGTTAATCTATTAAATATGAATTATGTAAAGATTCAGAACAGAAGAAAGGAAGTACTTTTCCACAGAGATAATGCCGAGGAGCAGCCAATATGGTAGGGCAGTACCACGGCACCACCTTCCCAGCAGCGGCATTGCGCCACTTATCAACACTGTGCAGGGACAGGGAAGAATGGTGGTGTGGTCAGGAATGGGTGGGGGACACTGGTAGAGGCAATCCAGTGCTCTTGCCTGTGTGTCCGCATTACTATCACAACCTCAGCATCACATAGCCCTTATTCTGCACCATCACAATAAGCAGTGATGGCACTGCTGTTATGACACCCTTGGTGTGTGTCACTGTTCCACTACATTGTCTATTCCTGGTGATGTCACTATTAGGCTGCATTCCTAACTCAATTTACCTGGGAGCAAGCCCCACTGAATTCAGTAGGACGTATGGTTAGGCTTGCACAAATTCATGGAGGATAAGACCACCAGTGGCAATGAATCATAGAATCATAGAATCATAGAGTTGGAAGAGACCACAAGGGCCATCGAGTCCAACCCCCTGCCAAGCAGGAAACACCATCAGAGCACTCCTGACATATGGTTGTCAAGCCTCTGCTTAAAGACCTCCAAAGAAGGAGACTCCACCACACTCCTTGGTAGCAAATTCCACTGTCGAACAGCTCTTACTGTCAGGAAGTTCTTCCTAATGTTTAGGTGGAATCTTTTTTCTTGTAGTTTGGAACCATTGCTCCGTGTCCGATTCTCTGGAGCAGCAGAAAACAACCTTTCTCCCTCCTCTATGTGGCATCCTTTTATATATTTGAACATGGCTATCATATCACCCCTTAACCTCCTCTTCTCCAGGCTAAACATGCCCAGATCCCTTAGCCGTTCCTCATAAGGCATCGTTTCCAGGCCTTTGACTATTTTGGTTGCCCTCCTCTGGACACGTTCCAGTTTGTCAGTGTCCTTCTTGAACTGTGGTGCCCAGAACTGGACACAGTACTCCAGGTGAGGTCTGACCAGAGCAGAATACAGTGGCACTATTACTTCCCTTGATCTAGATGCAATACTCTTATTGATGCAGCCCAGAATTGCATTGGCTTTTTTAGCTGCCGCGTCACACTGTTGGCTCATGTCAAGTTTGTGGTCAACCAAGACTCCTAGATCCTTTTCACATGTACTGCTCTCAAGCCAGGTGTCACCCATCTTGTATTTGTGCCTCTCATTTTTTTTGCCCAAGTGCAATACTTTACATTTCTCCCTATTAAAATTCATCTTGTTTGTTTTGGCCCAGTTCTCTAATCTGTCAAGGTTGTTTTGAAGTGTGATCCTGTCCTCTGGGGTATTAGCCACCCCTCCCAGTTTGGTGTCATCTGCACATTTGATCAGGATGCCCTTGAGTCCATCACCCAAGTCGTTGATAAAGATGTTGAATAAGACGGGGCCCAAGACAGAACCCTGTGGCACCCCACTAGTCACTCTTCTCCAGGATGAAGAGGAACCATTGATGAGCACCCTTTGGGTTCGGTCAGACAGCCAGTTACAAATCCACTGAGTGGTAGCATAGTCAAGTCCGCATTTTACCAGCTTCTTTACAAGAATATCATGGGGCACCTTGTCAAATGCCTTGCTGAAATCAAGGTAGGCTACATCCACTGTGTTCCCTTCATCTACCAGGCTTGTAATTCTGTCAAAAAACGAGATCAGGTTAGTCTGACATGACTTATTTTTCCAAAATTCATGCTGACTATTGGTGATCACAGTATTCCTTTCTAGGTGCTCACAGACTGTTTGCTTAATGATCTGCTCCAGAATCTTCCCTGGTATTGATGTCAGACTGACTGGGCGGTAATTATTTGGGTCCTCTCTTTTCCCCTTTTTGAAAATAGGGACAACATTTGCCCTCCTCCAGTCTGCCGGGACTTCGCCTGTTCTCCAGGAATTCTCAAAGATGACTGCCAGTGGTTCTGAGATCACATCTGCCAGTTCTTTTAATACTCTTGGATGCAGTTCATCTGGCCCTGGAGACTTGAATACATCTAAACTAGCCAAGTATTCTTGTACTATCTCCTTAGTTATTCTGGGCTGTGTTTCCTCTGCTGAATCATTTGCTCCAAATTCTTCAGGTTGGGCATTGTTTTCTTTATTGGAGAAGACTGAGGCAAAGAAGGCATTGAATTAATTATGATTACAATATGTTACATCCAGACTCAGAGACAGCATTTTGTAGGGGGGAGGGGCAGGGGGGGCAGAAAACAGGAAAAACTGGTTTCACTCTTCCTTTTCTTGTGGGGCACCTGAAGGCATCTGGCTGATCACTGTAGGAAACATGGTACAGTGGTACCTCAGGTTACATATGCTTCAGGTTACATACACTTCAGGTTACAGACTCAGCTAACCCAGAAATAGTAGCTTGGGTTAAGAAATTTGCTTCAGGATGAGAACAGAAATCGTGCTCTGGCGGTGTGGCGGCAGCGGGAGGCCCCATTAGCTAAAGTGGTGCTTCAGGTTAAGAACAGTTTCAGGTTAAGAATGGACCTCCGGAACGAATTAAGTACTTAACCCGAGGTACCACTGTACTGGATCCAGGAGGGCTCTTCTAATTCATACATTGGTGTGATAAACCTTATTGACTTGCAAGGTAGTAATACCATATTTCATCCATTTTACAGATGAAGAGTTAATTATGTCAGTGTTATTTCCTGTGTCATGTGAGGTTCCTCCTAGTTCCTACTTAGATCTTTTAAAACTGATATCCAATTCCATTGCAATGCTTTTGACAGTCCAAGTTAAAGAGGAAATATTAATATTCTCATACTCAAGTGTGGTGCAGTTCAGCTTTCTATTTTTGCAACATTTTAGACCCTGTTGACCATTATTACTACCTTTTCTTTTGCTAGTTTTCTAAGCACATTTCTCTTTTTCATATCTTCTCATTCATCTTTTTCCTACTGAACTGACAATGAGCTCAGTTGATTGTCTACAGTCTATGGCTGCCAATTCATAGCACCTTAACTTGAATGTCCTGAAATGTAAATCCACTTTCTTCCAACAGACCCAAGGGAATTACAAGCCACTTCCTGAATTGTACCTTCCTGTTGTGTCTCAGTGCTCTTCAGCTTGCCTTGTTATATATGCCTATAATGTCTAATCCAATTAAAATTATATTTCTGCCAAAAGAAAACTTCAGTTAGCACTGAGGGTTGCTGCAGGTGACAAATCCTGCAGGTTTCTTTTTCACATTCTGTCTACTGTTTTGTCTGTCAACAAGCTGCAGTCTTTTTTTCTGGAGTCACCGAGATACACGTCCAGTACAATATATATTGCATTCAGAAGTTAGTGACACTGAGTTTTCTGGGACTGTAGATTTGGCTTTCCCTATTTTCCAATCTTAAATTCAGATCTCTATATTTCCTCAGCATTTTTTTAAAAGCTCCTCATGAAAATTCATTAGCATCTTAGTGCAAATTTCTCCCAGTAAACACAATTTTTAATGCAGTTTTAACTAATATAAGCATTTTTGCAGTTTTCCCCTAATATTTTGCACTTTTGTATTCCCCTCCCACATAAATATATTCGTTTTAATACATATTTCCCCCTAACATGTGAATTTTAGCACGCTTTGGCTGTAGCACAAAGTGTGAAGATGTGTGAATTTCAAAGGATAGCTATGTTTTGGTTTGTGTATTGGTGTGGAAAGTGTGAATTAGGTAAATTTCCATTAAAATGCAAACAAAATCAAATTTCTGCCCCATCCTTAACTGGAACTCACTCCCAAATCAGTTGTTTATTGATTGATGACATCAACAGCAATCCAAGGGCATGTTTGTAATGTTTTGCCATATGGTCATCTTTCTGTTTTTCTCTGTAGGGAGACAAGATGCATTTATGTAGAAGGCTGCATCTTTCCAATCCTACATGACAAGATGGACCAGGCAAAATTCCCCTTTCTATACAAGTATGAAAAGTAAACTAGTTCTGTCTTCCGTTGTTTTGGGTCTTTGTGCCTACCCCACTCCTTCAAACAAAATCGAAAGAAATGAAAATGCCATTGAATCTACTGCTTTGACTCACCTAAATTTGGGACACTGCCTATTTATGAGTCCCCAATCCACCAATTTAAAACCAGTGAAGAAAACAGGTCTGTGGAAGGACAAACAATTATATTTACTTCTCAAGTAGTGAGATTTTCTAATCCTTCCCCCACCTGCCACCCAGGATTTTCCCATCAGATTGACTTTCATTTCCCAGCAACATAAACAGTAAATTTGGAATATAAGGCTGAGGTGGTGTGTTTGTGTCTGGATCCCAAATATAGCTTATATGTTTTCTATATATATTGCAAGGGAATACCCTCTTCCCATGCTAACTATAAATATCTGTCATTCCCCCCTCCCTGTTTGTACGACACCGAACATATATCAGAAGGTGTTGACCTGAAATAAAAAATACAACCCACCAGCAAATATTGAAAAAATTGTATTGTAAAGTCAAAGTGGTTGTGGAAAACTCCCAGATAAACTGTTTTATTACATTTGCAGACCAAGGGAACATTTCTCCAGAACTGACTGTAAATATCTGTTTCACTAAAAGCAGAAGAGAAAGAAAGAAACCTGGTTGTATGACCAGCATCCATTAGCAGGTTTCACATTTTTTTTTATTTTTAGGACCACTGGTGAAGACCATCTGAATTAGAATTAGCTAGAGTTGAGCAATATTTCCAGCTTCAGGACATTTACTCCTGTTCCATCTAGCTTGTGGGCTTCCTAACAGCTCTGCAGCTCTGCAAAAGGTTTTCTGGATTTTGTTTGTATGCGTTTCTTAGGAAGAAAAGGGGATCCCCCCTCCATTAGCTAAATTGGATAATTCAACTAACAAGTTATACTCCCTTAACAAAACATTGTAGCGTATCCTGGATGTGACTGTGTCACATAACAACATAAGAAGAAGTCTGTTGCATCAGGCCATGCATGGGCCCATCTGGCTTGACATTCTGTTCACACAGTGACCAGCCAGGTGCCTTTAGGAAATCCACAAGCAGGACCTGAACGCAATAGCACTCTTCACATTTGGGATTTCTAGCTGCTGGAAATCCCATCAATCAGTCAGTCATGTTATTTGTATGCTGCCTTTCCAAATTTAAAACCATTTGCTGGAATAGTTACTGGAAAATTGGGGCAGCATAATGAGTTGGGTTGGTACTATGATGGGCCTCTACATGCAGCCCTCAACAAAAGATCTAAAATAAATTAACCCTAGTTTTAGTTAATATGTTTGATCCCAAGTTATCTAACACACTTTCCATTTCTGTTGATTCTCTTCTCCTGTTGTAGCCTCCCATGTCCCATTCCATGACATTCTGGAGAGCACCTTCAAGAGTTAGTTTTATTCAGGCTTTGAGGGTGATGGGGGCTGAAGCGTGAAGGTGGCAATGGGGAAGTACCCTTGCGAAGGGCTAACTCCCCTGGAGATTCTCTGGACATAACCCAGTGTTTGTTTTTAATTAGGCAGCATTTGTATGTTAATATGAACTTGGATATAGGAGGTCTGTTTGTGCTGCACTCTCTGCCATTGTGGTTGCTGATAATGTTTAAAGGAGGGATGGGAGACCTGTGGTCCTCCAGATGTTGCTCAATGACAACTTCTATCATTCCTGAACATTGTCCACATTGATGGGGCTGATGGAAAGTGGAGTCTAACCACAGCTAGAGCACCACAAGTTCTCTATGCCTGATCCCCCCCCCCAAATTATCTACCCCACTCTTTATACAAAGTCTTCCTTTTTTTGGGTCCTGTTGCCCTCTTAACAGTCCTTAATGCTGTCTTGAGCAATTTTGTTCAGAAAGGTTGGAGAGATGTCTTCTGTGCTAGTTGAGCCCTTCTCTAACTGGCAGTGGAATGGTGCATGTCTTAAAGGTCCAGAGGTATTGCCTTTCTCAAGGGCCCATTGTTTCTGTCAAAAAGGTAAACTTCATCTTAGATTTTTGTAGTTCATCAAAGTTCCTCTGCTGCCTCAGTAGACACTCAAAACTGTCATGGGCTGAGGGTTATACAAACACACTGCCAGAGAATATCTCTGCCATATAGAACAATGCACACAGGACCGTAGTCCTCTGTCAGCAAACACTCGCAGCTGAGGTTGGCAAATGGGAGCAAGTGACCTGACTTGAATCTATCGCCAGGGTCCCTTATGTGTAGGGAATGGATGTGACATTCTATGATCATCTCCAAGACAAGCTTGTGCAGTTCTCTCAGGGCTGAAGGGGAAGGGGAGCGAACAACCTGAGGCCCAAGGAAAGGGTTATGGAAAAGGCCAGCATCACACCTTGAGAGCTTTTGGAAAGTTGCCTTGTTTTGCTCAGCATCCCCCCCCCACTTACCATGTAAGGTGTTAGGGTGTGAAACCTAAGACGCTGGCAAGTTAGCAATGTCATGTGACTTTAAGTAGTCAAGCTCGTTAAGTTGTTAAGTTGCTCAGTATATAAAGAGTGTTTGTTTTCTCTGCCTGTGGGGCGTGAAGCAAAAATGTCTGAAAGCTCCGGAGGTGTTTTTGTTATCTTCCTGCAATAAACCTGTCTTTGGAAAGACAGGCTTCCCTGTGTCGTTACTTCTTTGCTGCTGAGACTCTGAAGCTTGTACTGCAACAAGAATCTCTGCACTGGACTTAATTAATGCTCTGCAAAGAGAACTGTTGCTGGTTGCGCAGCGGAAGCGTTTACTGGACCAGTACACAAACCCTCTTAGGTTATGGCTCCTTCTACGTTTTTACAGCTGTATTTTTTTTTTTTATATTTTTTATTAAGGATTTTCTTGTTTTACAGAAGTGTAGTGCCTCGTTTTTTTTTTTTCCTTCTTCCATGTAACGTTTTTACAAATCCGTTTCATTTGTTGAGGCATTAGGGGGAGAAGAAAACAGAAAGAAAAAAGAAAGGGGGGTGGGGAGAGGGAGGATGGATGGGGGTGGGGTTGGGTGGCGGTGTTTCTATTATGTTTAATGTATGTAGAGTTTGGTGTCAGCGTTGCTTGTGTTGTTCACTTGTGTTCCTTTGGTGGTGAGAGAGGTTGGGGTTGGCTTAGGGTGTGATTGTTTGCTTGTGATTGGCTGTGGTGATCTTTGTTTTCGTGTGTGAGTGAGGTGGGTGGGTGTTTTGGATCAGGTTAGCCATATTGATTTGTATGCTGATTGTGTGCAGAGAAAGTGAAAGCAGCTTTTGGATGAGAGAAGACCAGCTTGGTCGTAAATCCAGCTCTTAAAGGCTTCAGAGAAGGAACTGAGAGGCGTCTGAAAAGTGAGTAAGACAAATCCCAAGGGGAAAGAGAAGCAAGGGCACACAGAGGGAGTAGCAGCCGACCCCAAGAATGGCAGTGGAAAATTTCCAGGTTCCCTTTACAAAGTTGAACTCTGCTAATTACGTGCAGTGGTCTAAGAGGGCTCAAGTCTGGTTGGAAGCCAAAGAAGTGTGGGCTGACTATGTCCAGAGGCGAAAGCCGTTTGTGGCTGTTGCAGCAGATGCCACAGCAGAGCAACAGGCTGCTGCACATGCTCAGAACAGGGAACATGATAAAATGGACACTAAAGCTAGATGCATGTTGATGGTATCGATAGACGATTCCCAATTACCTCATGTGGAAAATTTAAGGTCCGCATTTGAAATTTGGGAAGCTCTTAGGCGAATTCACCATAGAGCCACGCCCGGAGAGAAGGTGAACATTATACGTGCTTTGTATGAGTTGAAACTGAAGCCAGGGGATAGTGTAGTTGAACACACATCACAGATGACTGAGTATTTCAACCGACTGTCATCTCTAGGTGTGAATTTTCCTGAAAATATTAAAGTTTATACTCTGCTTAGCAGTCTGCATGCAGGGTTTGAAAACTTAGTACTAACTTTACAAGTTTTGCCAGAGGACCAACTGAATATGAATTATGTGACTGGTAGATTGTGTGAGCAAGAATATCAACATCATCGAAAACGTATTGATAATTCAAATACCCCAAGGGTTGGATGTTCAGATAATTCCCAGTGTGGGGGAACTAGCAGGCAGAGCTGTAAGGAAGCCTCACAAGTGTCTGCTATGGCCAGCAAGTCATGTTTTCGATGTGGCAGCAGGTTTCATTTGATAGCAAAGTGTCCAGAAAAGCAACAGGAATTTCAACAGTCCAAGGTCAGTTTCCGGAGCTACAGGGGAAGACGAAGTGAGAACTACAAGAATCAACGATCCAGAGGGGGAGGAGGTGCTGATAAGGGACTATCTGCAATGGCAGCACAACAGAGTCCTAAAAGGAGCCAACAAACCTTGAAGTGGATAATTGATAGTGGAGCAAGTCACAGTTTAGTTCCAGCAACATCTAGTGGCAGCTTGATGAACTGCAAGACATTGCCAGTTGCAAAAACTGTGACTATAGCAGACAATAGTAAACGAGAAATGAACCTTAAAGGCACAATTTATGTTAATTGTTTGCAAACTAACCTTCCTGTTTTCGTTCTTCCAGGAATGAAGAATGGACTTTTGAGTGTGTCATGCCTGGTAAAAAGTGGTTTTAAGGTTGAGTTTGAAAATGATGTGTGCACCATTTCGAAACAGGGGAAGGAGCTAGTTAAAATTCCCTGTGAGGATGGGCTTTTTGTTTTGGATGAAGAGCAGTTAGCAGCAGGTAGATGTTCAACAGGTGAAGCGCAAGCTAAGTGTGTAAATAAGGCTCCTCATACAGGTTGTGCACATCTACTACACAGAAGGTTAGCTCATATATGCTTTAAGTATGTAAGCAAGATGCCAGATTTAGCTGAGGAGTGTAACATTAAACCCTGTCCAAATTTTCTGGATTGTTGTGCTTGTAAACATGCTAAGGTTAAGACATGTAACTATCCTAGATCTGATAGAGTAAGCAAGAAACCCTTTGAACTTGTGCACACAGACGTGTGTGGCCCTATGCCAGTCAAATCGCTTGGAGGTGTGAGATTTATGCAAATTTTGGTGGATAATTTTTCAAGGGCTAGTTGGGTTTTCTTTCTGAAAGAAAAATCACAAGCAGCTTCCATCCTGATGGATTGGATTGAAGAAGTCGAATGTAAATTTGACACCAGGGTGCGTAAAATACAATCAGATCGTGGTGGGGAATATGTGAACCACACGCTGGAGACGTGGTTAAAAAGGAAAGGTATAGTTCATAGACTTACCAATCCCTATTCACCACAGGAGAATGCAGTTGCCGAAAGAAAATTTCGAACATTACAGGAAGCCATTGCTGCTTTGCTGTTTGATTCTGGACTTCCACAGCGGTTTTGGGCTGAGGCTGCACTGTATGCGAATTATACTTTTAACAGAGTGTACAATAGCACAGTAGGCAACACTCCTTACTTCATGCTATTTGGGAAAAAACCAAAAATTGATCATCTAAGAGTTTTTGGATGTCGTGCTTATGTGCTGGTGCCTAGGGCACAACGTAGGAAAGGCGATCCTAGATCTAAAGAAATGTTTTTCTGTGGTTATCAAGCAAACACAAAAGGTTGGAGATTTGTGAATGTAGAAGGCAATCAAACAAAAATCACGATCAGCAGAAGTGCAGAATTTTGTGAACAGGATGGTTGGAACAAAATTCATGGAAATCCTGACATACTATTTGATGTGGTGAACAGTAACAATGAAACTCAGGCCCCAGGGCAGGTATTAGTTCCAGAACAGGCTGAGGAATTTGAGTCTGAGGACGAGGGTGAGAAATCGTCTAGTTCACCCAAGTCTGTAAAGTCAGAATCTTCTAGCTCTAAAAGTTCACCTGTACAGCAAGAGAGACGTGTAAAGTCAGAATCAGAAAGTTCTTCAACTACTAGTGACAAACAGGTGACGACTAGTGATTCTGGGTCAGAGGGGGAAACTGAAGGAACATCACAGGAACTGTTAAGGCGTTCCAAGCGTGCCAACAAAGGTATACCTCCTGAAAGGTACCAAGCTATTAGTGTTTGGGCTGGTTTGGCAAATTGCGAACCTGAAAGTTTTGAGGAGGTTGAGCAATTACCCCAGGAGGAGGCCAGTAGGTGGCGTGAGGCCATGCAAAAAGAGTTGAATTCTATGAAAGAACTGGGTGTGTTTTCCATCACCAAACTGCCAGAAGGTACCAAGGCAGTAAGTTGTAGGTGGGTGTACAGGATAAAGACAACAGCGATGGGGAAACCAGAGTACAAAGCAAGGCTTGTAGCTCGAGGTTTTACGCAAAGAGAGGGGTTACATTATTCCGAAGTCTATGCTCCCACTTCAAGGAGTGAAACCCTTCGGGCACTATTAGCAGTTGCTGCTCAGAAAGGGTTCAAAGTGAATCAATTTGATGTCTCTACAGCTTATCTTCATTCAGACGTGGCTGAAGAGCTCTATATGGAGCTACCGCCAGGATTGAAAGTTGGTAAATCAAATCAGGTATGGAAACTACATAAATCTATTTATGGACTCAAGCAATCTGCTCATAATTGGAATGAGTGTTGGAATGACGTTTTGGTAGGCATTGGTTTTAGCAGGAGCAAGGCTGACAATTGCTTATATTTCAGAGGTTCAGGAGATGCTCAAGAATCTTTGCTTGTTTATGTAGATGACCTGATTTATACTTCAAAGACACAAGAACAAGTAAAAAAACTAGCCAAAGAGTTAAATAAACACTTCAAAGTTAAGAATCTTGGTGATGTAAAGGTCTATCTTGGTGTTCAGATAGATAGGACCAAAAATGGCAGTTTTCTACTGAATCAAAAAGGCAAGATATTGCAAATGTTGAAAAAGTTTGGCATGACGGAGTGTGCAGGTGTTAGAACACCAATGGAAATGGGTTTTGTAAAAGACAATGAGTTCAAGGATAGTGCTGAATTCAAGCGTGCTGAAATCTTTCAGTCAGCACTGGGAAGCTTACTTCATCTTTCGCAATGGAGTAGACCAGACATTGCTTACGCTGTTAACTTACTCAGCAGAGAAGCTTCAAAACCTAGTGTAAATGCATGGAAAGGAATTCAAAGAGTGTTAAGATATTTACAATACACCAAAGATTTTTGCCTTGAATTATCTTCTGAAGGACAAGCACAGATTACTTGTTGGGCAGATAGTGATTGGGCAAATTTAAAGGATAGAAAATCAGTGTCTGGCTGTGTAATAAAATTTGGTAACTCTCTGATTGGGTGGAGATCCAAGAAACAGAACCTGATTGCTTTGTCGTCAACAGAAGCTGAGTTCTGTGCCTTATCTGAGTTATGTAGAGATCTGGAATTTTACAAATGCTTGGCACAAGAGATGTATGAAAAGGCCATCACTCCAATCACTGTATGGGGTGATAATCAACCGTGTCTTAAGTTAGCACAAAATGGGCAGTTTAAAGGTCGTACAAAACATTTGGATATCCGCTTTCAAAATGTTTGTCAAACGGTAAAAGCGGGAATTGTTAAATTAAATTACTGTCCCAGTCATGAAAATCAAGCTGATGGTTTTACAAAACCGCTTGGGTTTCAGCGGCATGAAAACTTTTGCGAAGAAATGGGTCTGAAGTAATTTTGTTTTTGTATTGCCAGCGAGAGGGGGTGTTAGGGTGTGAAACCTAAGACGCTGGCAAGTTAGCAATGTCATGTGACTTTAAGTAGTCAAGCTCGTTAAGTTGTTAAGTTGCTCAGTATATAAAGAGTGTTTGTTTTCTCTGCCTGTGGGGCGTGAAGCAAAAATGTCTGAAAGCTCCGGAGGTGTTTTTGTTATCTTCCTGCAATAAACCTGTCTTTGGAAAGACAGGCTTCCCTGTGTCGTTACTTCTTTGCTGCTGAGACTCTGAAGCTTGTACTGCAACAAGAATCTCTGCACTGGACTTAATTAATGCTCTGCAAAGAGAACTGTTGCTGGTTGCGCAGCGGAAGCGTTTACTGGACCAGTACACAAACACGTGGAAATCCAGAAGGAGGAGAGGAAAAATGACCAAAAATTTCTACACATTATTTCTCTCTTTCTGCCCCACCTGTTTTTTCCATTCATTTTATGGTGGATAAGGAATGCTGCCATGCTACTTAATAATGTGTTGGTCCCATTGTCACCCATATTAGTTAAATTTAGCTGTTGGAAGAAGTATAGAAAGCTATAAACAGAATGACCCCTTTTGTAATTTTTATATTTTGGCCATTCGCGATAGCCTGGAAATGTAGGAGTGCCTTAAATATTGGTAGCAGCTCATCTCTTACATGAAATTTGGTTCATTGTTTTGGATTCTTTTCCACTATGAATGTTCTGTTGCAATGGGTTGAAGAGGCCAGCAATGTGCTGTATGACACAAAGCATGCAGAAGTTAGATTTGTTCAGGTGCTGCAATCCCCCACATGAGTACCACCATATGTGTAGGAGCACAGATGTGTGTGCTAAGCTGTATCCCATCTCCATTGGAGTTGGAGAATGAACCTCTGAAGCAGAGTGTCTCCTGTGCTGTCAGAAGGGCATTCAGAACCATGCTGATAGTCTCCATAAATACCAGCGGCTCCTCCCACTTCAGACAATCAACTTGTGGAGGACAGTGGGACCAGGGTGGAGTTTTAGGCATTCACCCCTGCTCTCCCCCGTCAATGCTACTCACCTGGGGAATTATAACACCTGAATAGAGCTATAAAGAAGAATCTAACTAGAGGTGATTGGTGTAAATAAGGGTTT
Source organism: Podarcis erhardii (assembly GCF_964252035.2). Taxonomy (NCBI): domain Eukaryota; kingdom Metazoa; phylum Chordata; class Lepidosauria; order Squamata; family Lacertidae; genus Podarcis; species Podarcis erhardii. Next base: position 97,239,896 of record NC_138497.1, on the reverse strand, counting down.
GCTGAAATTAAAATAACCTCAAGTGCTTAGATAATGGCATAGCTTCATGATGCCCTAGTGTTTATGAAACACAGTTACTAAAAAGCTTAATGTGGAAATGCATAATGTGAGAAAACCTTAGAATTGTACCGAGTGCCATGAATATTTTCTGATCAAAGCATCAAACACTTAGTGAGATGTGTGGGTGACAGTATATCTTTTAGTGAGGAACGATCTAAACTATTTCTATTTCTCCCCCACCCCACTTAATTCTTCTAGTGGGTCAGAGTGCTACATTATTTCCCTCCCCTCAATATTGGTTGAAGTTAAACATCATGAAGCCAATTCTAAGCAACTGGCTCAAAATTATTTTGCTTTTCTTGCAAACATAATCTAGTGTATGATCACATTTATCTATGTGTTTGTTTGCTTTTTTAAAAAATAGTAGTCATCTGTTTGGGAGCCACAAGTAAAAGACAAATTAAGAAATTTTACTGAGCTGACACTTTTAAAAAGTACTGTGTTTCCCTGTAGTCACATGTACAAGCAGTCCATCAAATCACAAGGTCATTTGTTTGATAGATAAAAGGCAGGATAACTTAACAGACAGACAAAATAAATGGTCTCTGCATGCTCTTTGTTGTGTTATGGAAAGCTCAGATAAGTGTCATTTTTATAAATATCTCTTACACCCACTCACACCACTTACCACTGAGACATTCGCCAAGCAGTTTACAAAATAACATATAAAATATTATATTTTAATTTATTTATTCAATTTCTATCCTGCCTTCTGTATAACATTGGCTGGTGATCTGCCAAGCATGTGTGTATGTGTGGTAGCCTGTCTTTAACATATCCATTGGGAATAATCGTATTTGTTGTCTTACATATATCCATGGTATGTAAAACTTCATTCCTTTTGCTCTTCTCTTGTGGCATGCTGTCATCTTAGTATACTATGTTCTTCTGTTTTTTGCATGTCAGTGTATTTTGGTTATGGAGTATACTGCCCCACTGGTAATAGGGTAGGCTAGATGATGGTCACTTCCACTGCCACTTCTTGTGAGGTACTCCATGATGTGATATGAGCAGAACCAACCTTAAGAACTTTGTGAGTGTTTTAATTTTTTCTTAATTAACACACTTCAACTTTTTTAAAAAAATGATTATTTGGCCTTCCCATTTCCTACTTTACCCTCACATGAATAGAACTGTGAGTCTAGATCTGAAGGAATGTAAAGTGGAAACAATGCCATTTTCTTTTGCCCCCCCCCCACGTAGGATCAAAACTTGGCCACTCCCCCGCCCATTTCTAACACTAGTCAAGATTCTGAGGTTTTGCTCTTTGCCATTGGATGGAGTTACCAATCACTCAGAAATCTGCCTTGCACTTGTTCATAAAAGCTTATTGCTACCCCTTCTAATTAGAATATGCTCAGTTGATATCAGTAGTTGCTAGTGTTTAGTAAGTCCATGGTCCAGCTCACAGAGCGTATAAGAAGCAATAAAAGGAAAAAATACTGCCTGAGAGAATTTTGTCGAAGGAAAGCAAAATAGCAATTGGGATCGTCCCTTGAGTGCTCCTTGCCTATCAAAACTTTAGTATATTGGTTTGCTCATCTCTTTTGCTATCACATCCATTAGATGCATCATAATTTGAAAAATTTGACTTTGGCAGTGCTGGTAAGGAAGAACATAAGGCTTTGGAAGTAAGGCTGAGGCAAATATGTGTGGCAAGGGAACAATACTGGGAATTAGAGTATTAACAGCAGGGTACTGAGAGATCTGAATAACGATCAAGTGCTGCAGGGAATAGTCTCTCTAATTAGATGGCTGCAATGATGGTATTAGTGTCCTGCAGTTGCTGTTGATGTGTTTTAACTGCAGGGCTTTGAACAACGTAAGTTTTGGTGATGCTGTCCTCTGGACTTATGGGAGTTCTTTAAAGATTTTTCTGTCTTCAAAGGAAGCAGCTTGTTTGATGATTTATTGATCGATTAATTAATTGTATTTCAATTCTGCCCTTCTTCCAGAATGATCGAGGTTCTGTTTGGGAGGGGCCATTGCTCAGTGGTGGAGCAGCTGCCTTGCATGCAGAAGGAACCCAGTTCAATCCCTTGCATCTCCAGGTAGGGCTGGGAGAGAACCCTGCCTGCAGAGCCACTGCTAAATGGACCCAATGGTCTGAGGATATGCAGCTTCCTATGTTGCTGTTAGGGCTGTTGGGAGGAGGAGAGTCATCATTATGATTTCCTCCTCTGTACTGTAATGTGAAATCTAGGCAGCTGTCCATGGCTTTTGTATGCTCTCCAGTACATTTTTGGAATCCACTTTGTTATTTAGTTGCACCCTGAAGGCTATGATATGTTTTTTTCAATCTGTCCTCTTCCTCCTTCTGGAACAAGCCAATGGCAAATATGCACATTAGCAGGCAGCAAGCGAGGTGCAATGCTAAGAAGAACTGAATTTAGTTAAGCAGCCAGTTACCAAAGAGGATTACAAGCACTATGAAGGATTAAAAGTTGCATTAAAGAAAGAAAAGACTAGAAGTGGATGGCATTTATCCAAAGAGTGAGCGCCACAACAGCCCTGCAGAGAATTTTAGGCAGCGTTTTATGGAATCCCATCCTATTGATTGGAGTTGTCCCTATGATGTTTTATCTTGATAAATGATCCACTTAAAGAGTCATTATCATTCTTGAGACCCCTTGTTAGGCTTATATTATAATTAGGTCAGATAAAATAAGACTGAGAGGTTAATCAGTGAAATTTATGCCTCCTAGGGACAGATAAATTAACATTTTGTAGAAGTCCATCCAAACACAACGCCAGCAAGTTATTGATCACGCTGTATGTCTTTGTCTGCTCCCCCTCCCACTCATCTCTTGTTGTCTAAAGAAGGATTTTATTTGACAGCTTCAAGGTGTCTAATTTAGGTGCCTTTTTGGGGAAATTTGCACAGAAAATTGGTTTTTGCCAAAGCATGAAACAAGACATAAAGACTCCAATAAAGTTGTTATTGGGTCTCATAAAATTCAGTGCATATTTAGTCCTCCTCAAACTCTTAGCAATGAATTTCATTAGCTTCAAATACTGTGCACCACAGTTTGTTAAATATGAAATGATGTTTTTTCTAGTTCAGGGGAAAAACATTTAGCCATTATCTCTTCTTAGGGGCAAAGGCAAGGACACGTATGAGTAACTTCCTGCAGTTTACTCCAGCCATGTCTGCTCACCCTTGGATCTCTCTGTTTGCTCATCCACCTGCCTGGAATTTTCCTCATTGATCCTCAGGACTGGTCAAACCTCTTCCAAATGGACTCATTGGAACTGGGCAGACTTTTGCTCTAGACTGCTCTTCCTTTTAGTACTCGTGGCAGATCTTCATCCTAGATCTAGGTTTTCCTGTGGGAACTCTTTCATCAATTTCTCTTGAATCCAGACACAGTCCTGCTTGGACTCATGTTTTCTGGAAATCAGCATGCTTGTATTATTATTATTATTATTATTATTATTATTATTATTATTATTATTACTTTTCTATACTGCCCTTTACCCGAAGATCGCAGGGTGGGTTACAATACAAAAACACAAAAAATACATACAATAATAACAAACAAACACTATATAGTATTATTAGCCTGTACTAGTTAAGGTTCCAGCATAGGCACAGCCTCATAGGATGTGACATGTAATTTCTCATAGAAGTGATATGGAAAATGTAGGCTTTGTTTCTCAGGTTGTCTGTTTTGTATAGGCTACCACAGAGGAAATGTTAGCTGCGCATACAAGCACACACATTTACACACACAATGGTCCATTCTGCTTTGACATATCTACCATGTTTAGTGCTGGTATTACAAATGGCAGTAGTGAGTGACATGTTACCAAAGTGAATTATGTCACTTTGCCAGGGAGAAAGGCAGCCAAATACTGTACAAATGGAATCTGCTCCAAAATATACAGTTCATGTTATGGGTGGAATTGAATCATGACCAGGACATATCAGAATCCATTAACAGATCATTGATTTCTTTAAATTTCTTTTTAAAAAAAATTCACGAGGTTTCTTTACCACCTGAGTGCAACAAAGCAGTTTACAAAAAGCTGATTTCTGTTAAGTTGTGAGGCTATGATAGGTCTTGCCACTTAGAGCTATTAGCGTGGCATGCAGTGACATCATCAACCTCCCAAGGCACGGGAGACCTCTGAGCTTTAAAAGCATGGCCACCCTGTATATAAACAAAGCTGAGGCTGTTCTGCCACATTTCTTTTGCTCATGACAGAAAAGGGTAATAACATTCAATTTTACTAAATGGGCAACAGAATTTCTTATTTATTCCTACTTTTTCACCTGATGATTAGCATGGATAAAATATTTACATCAACATTCCCATTCATTGAATGTCTCATGTATAGATATGGATGACTGTATGCATAATAGAAAACATTAATATTCAAGATCATCCTTATAGATGTTGGGTGATAATCTGACTAAGTCATATTCAAAGCAGAGTCTGCTCTGAATATGACTCATATTTCATATCACCCATTGTGATGAGCTAAGCATGTGATATCAAGAAAATAAATGCATCAAACGAAAGCAACTTCAGTGTATAAAGCAGGAATGAGCTGGTTTACCTGATTTCCATGAAGTTGCAAATCAAGATATTTGACTTGATTTAGCTCAGTGAAGAGCATTACAAGAGAAACAATGTCAACAATAAACTATGCTGTCCCTCTACCTTTGTCTCTGTTTGTCATGTTCACACTTACACCTCAGCATATGTGGCATTGATTGTCATGTCTACAAATACAGCTGCCTCATTTTTGGTGTGTTTCTGTGCACCATAGGAACTGTAGAAAATGACCACAAGAAAGTCAGTCAAGTTGTTGTAGCCCTTGTAAGAGAAATGGAGAAGTGGGGAACTACTGCAGGGATTTGATCTGATTCTGCATAGTGTAACCCTTATACCTACTTGAAAAGGATCAAAGGTATAATATCAGCATCCGGTTTTAACATGAGAACTCTGTAGTAAAATACAGTCCAGGTACTAACCTAATGCCAAGGGATGGGGCCATTTCAACACAGGAATGTGTATGGTGTGACTAAAGAACAGGTGGTTCCCTTCAGATTTTCCAAAAGAGAAATTAGGAGTGAGTTTTGATGCAAGCATCTGGATGGGATGTCTCATTGTCTGCATATATTTCAGCTACTTTTCCAAGCACTACCTCAGGAAACTGAAATTAATTGATAACACTGAAATTGTGTGTCTGTGGTGCGTTGTGTTTGTGCAGTTAGGATTTGAAGGCTAATCTGTAATTACCCCCTGAGTTAGATTAATTTCAAGGAAGGAGAGAGTGTGCTGGGCTGCAGTAAATACTGATGCAGTTTGCTGGTATTCTGTTCTTTTCAAAGGGTTGGTGAGTCGAGATCATTGGCTGCGCTGAGGAGCTGTCACATTCTCAGTGCTGGAGAGGTGCAGTGCAAGTGAATGGAAGCAGCATTTGAGCTCTCTGTGTGCAGAGGCTTCAGAAACCTGAAGAACGATGAATCAAATGAATACTCGAGTTTAAGGCTGAGATTCAGACTTGTACAAATCTGACAGCATCCCAGCCTCTAGAGCCATAAGCACTCGTAGGAGGGGAGAGAGAGAGAAAGAAAGAGAGAGAGCAACAGCAGAAGTCTGAGCAAGAAGGACGGATTTCTAGCCATTTGCTCCATAACTCATTGTGGAATTGTGCGCTATCCTGGGTGCTGAAACATGAACCAAACTGCAACAGTATCCCATCACGTCAAATGCCAGTCATCCAAGACGATCAAGGTATGGACAATTCATTATTGTTGCAGATTGTGTGTGCATCTCTCTCTTTGTGCATATATATAGGAATATGTGGTGTTCATTATTTTGCATATTTAAGAAACTCTGACATATCTGCTTGACTAATTTTGATTGCTTGTGGATTATAAGAAGAGTATTGAATCTTTTGATTCTGAATTTTTTGAATAATGCTTGCATTGTTATTTCTAGTTTTCACTTAGGATAGCTAAGTTGGTGAGCTTTCTAAGTTTAAATATTAGCAATGGGTTATAATGATTAGCAAGTTTGGTAGGCTTGGCAGTACTTTCTACAATGAGGGGCAAAACAGCCAAGGAAAACACCACACACACAGTTAGCAACCTGTTTGATTTTTTTCCATTAGTTTCTTGTGTTCTCTGAGTACCGTATGGAATGCTCCAGACACTGGGATTTTGAATTCTTGTCAATCATTTTAATGGTAAGGTCAGATCAGTTGTATGAATAGATATGTGAGCCAAGTTGAAATGAAATAGAGTATAGTTGGCTTGCTGTTGGCTTGTTAATTGAAAATGTTTTTGGTGGCTGGGATAGCCTAGAGATATTGTGGAAAGCTGAACTTTTATTGATGGCCCTGTCATTCTGTGAACAGTCTTGACTGACGTGGATTGATCTAATAACAACGTGAAATAAGCTCTCTCATCATTTTGTGTTCTCCTTACTCTGCATTTGAGCCACATGCATACATATTCAATGTGTGGCAAATGATAGATATTGCTAATATTACAATGAAAAGGGCCGACAGAAGAACTGCAGTGGTTTCTGTATAAACTTATCTACCCTTTACAGCAAGGTAAATGTATAGCAGTGAAAATAACTTTTCAGGCAAGGCACAGACTTTTGTTTGGTGGTGTAAGGATTTCTTAATCTATTTCCTTTACATTACAATTACATCTATGTATGGGAGCCCTGCAGAATGCTATTTTCTGGGCTGTATTATGGAGTCATTCTATCACAAGCAGGTATTTTATATATTTCGCAATATATATGAAAGACCATATAGAGCACAACACGGAATGTCAAGTTTGAAATTCTACCAGAAGGGGCATAAAAATGCTATAGCTGCAATCAGGCTCAGTCTTACTTGGAACTACATTCCACTGAATGCAGTGGGACATGGAGCGTAACCCTATGCAATTTGCATTCAGTGATACTTACTCCCAAATAAGTATCTGAAGGACTGTAGCCGTACTTGCAAGTAAATGTGCACACAGCTGGGCACCCTGTGATATGGCAAAATCCAGCGGCTTCCTGCATTCTTATGAACAGTGAGGATCTAGGCTCTTTAAAGAAATGAATGATATAAAGTTCGGTTACAATGAAACTAGTTTCTAAAACAAATTTAGTTGTTTTGGGCACAATATAGGAAACATGACATAGTAAAATCCTATACAGTACAAATCCCAGGTGAGTTCACTGGGGCTCACTCCTAGGTAAGTGTGCATAGGATTTCAGCTTTAATCTTCTTGTGTGTGTAAATGGGCTACATTTCCGAAGAGTAAATCATAAGGTATGTGTTTCTCACAAGATTGGAATGATCAGCCACACAAATTGTAATGGTATCTATAGAAACTAAATGACCACTTGTTTCATGTTTGCATATAAAGGTAAGCAAAATCCTATGAATTGCATTTAAACCAATCATACTGCAGTTAAGATAAAATTACCTTCCACTCCTCTTAAGGATCTGTAGTCCTAACCCTGTGAGTACTAAACGAAGGCTGTGCAATGCAGTATGGGACCTGTATCATATCTGCTACAGCTGAAACTATTTTTTCCACTGTTGGCAGCAGTTATTAAATGCACTTGACCACATGCCAGGAAGAAAGCACAAAAATGTTAGTGTCACATTAAAAACCCAGATTGGTCAATGTGTGTGTGTGTGTGTGTGTGTGTAAGCGAGCGAGCGAGGGGGGGGGGAGAGAAGAAATAACACCAGCGAATTGTGTTTAGCCATGGACCCTTTATGCTACAGCTGTCATAAGAATAACAATGCCCAAGATAAACCTTTTGATATTTTGCACTCTGTTTATGATGTCAGGTATATTATGTGCTTTGAAAACATTTCAAGATACTGCAGTGCTAAGGAAATGGTAGCAGAAGCTGACATAAATATGAAGTTGGGATACAATATGCTTCAGTAATTGAAAAAACATCAGCTCTTTAGCATGTTTTCTTAGATGTAGTGTTTCCAATAGAAATTGGGGGTAGGGAGGAAGTGCTAATCCCTTTTTTCAGCAATCAGCTGGAATGTACTGCGAGACAGTGACAAAAACATTTAAATTGTACATGGAGTAGCTTAATAGTCTAGGCTGCAATCCTAAGCACGTCTGTTTGGAAATAAACCTATTGAATTCAAGGGGGCTTACTCCCAGGCAAGCAGGGTTAGGAATGCAGCCTTTGTAGGTGTACAGTCTACAAGCTGGGGTATCTGGCATGCTACAGGGCACTGTGAAAAGGTTTTGCTGTAGTACCCTTTGGTGGAATCAGACTGGGGTGCAGTGGGAATTAGGATTGGATCCAAAATGAAATGGAGAGAAGATAGGCATTGGCCATGATGAACATGGATTCTGGGTAGTTTGCTGTCTGTTGGGGCCTGAATTGCTGATGGAACAACTGGATCTGCAATAGCATTGGAGCTGAGAGTTAGAAGATGCATGGTGCCTTCTTCCTTTTCCTGCCAGGGTTCTGCCTGCAGTGATTCTGCCCCGGCTCCACCACCTAGTGTTTCTGGAAAAGCTGTACCAAACATGTATGGTCATTATTCCTTGTGTATCATGATAGTCTGCAGTCATGTGAGAAAGATGTCCTGTGCCATTGTGATCCTGAGACTGTCATCATCACAATTCTGTGCACGGTGCCCTGTGTTCTCACCTTTTTCAAGCTCCCAGGTGCAGCCTCCATTCCACACATTCCATCCAACACAAATGGGGAGGATAAAGGGGGCAAAAAGTGGTAGAAAACATGGAAACAGACCATTCAGTGCAAAATCTGGTTGGGGGCTTCTGGCAAACAATGCATGAGCAAAGGCTGATCAACTTAGGAGGATGGCATGGATTCAAATCTTAAGTTGCCACACTTTCCACAGACAAACCATAGCCAATGTTTCTGAAACATAGTGGTCTTGGAGATGTTTGCATGTTCATTAGCTTCCGTCAACTGTATAGCATCTTCCATTTCAAGGAAATAAGAATAGCAAGAGCAATCTTCCTCCCACAAAAAAGGTCATTACAGTATTAGAATCTTTGAACTGCAAGTGAAATTTCCGGTTTGATCCATGTTTTATAAGAATAATCATTTTTTCCCTGTGTAGCACTATAAAGCAAGTACTAGAACAAGGTGAAGTTTTGCTTTTACTTACGCAGTTGCAAGGCTGGCAGGCAGTTGCATATATTGTTGAAAGTGCAACATGACACCTAATAAAACTATGGATAAATTTTTTTGGGAAACACCTTGAAACTGGATTATTATATTAACTATATTTTTGTGCAGACAAAACATACCCTGTATCAGACTGGCAGGGGACTGATTTGCCAATTGTACTGCAAAAATATGTGTATTGCAAAAATATGAAACTGTGATCAGTTCTCAAATGGTGGGGCCTGATTTTGGTCCATATTTTTGAAAGTAAAAACCTCAACTTGATGCTATTAAACAGCTTTGTAATATATGATTGCTGTTAGTCTGAATATAAGCCCTTAAAAAATGGTGCTGGATGCAGCTGATCTGAGAGTGGTTTGAGCTGTAATTGAACACTACAAGGGCTGAGTGGTTACTGGATGAAAGGAAATATATGCAACCTTGATCAAATATCGGAAGACATTTTGAATGTAATTTGGGGTTATTTTGTTTGCATCTCTCACTTAATTTGCACAATTCCCAGTTGTATTCATAATCTGCCATGGTGGTGACTGCTGCTTTGAAGAAACTGACCCATAGCTCTTTTTTCAAACTAAAGTACAATTGTTGGGAACCTGTCTCGCAAAGGGCCCATGAGTCAACTCAGTAATTTATATATATAAATTTTGAAGCTTAAACTTAGAAGGTGATTCCAAGAAAAATAATTTTGCCTCAGTGCCTTTGCTAGACAGGGTAAGCCATGGTGAACCAGCTAGAGCAATTGGTCTGGATCACTACAAGGCATAACTATGGGCATTTTTTTAAATTTTTCTAAACATCAATAAATAAAATTCATTTTATTTACATGAAGAATAATGTGTGGCTCTGGGTTTCTTTATATTTTTTTTTAAACAGTCATTTTATGGTAGCATTCGTTTGCCTGGTACCCTACAGATGTTTTGGATTACAACCTCAGCCAGCATTTCCAATAGTCACGGGTGATAGAAATTGTAGTCCAAAACATTCGGATTCTCTACTCTGTCAGTGAAGTCTCCTTCCAATGAAAACAGAAGAGAGGATGCAAAAGCATTTCAGCTGACTTTAGATAAAGTTCCCAGCTTCCTAATGAAACCCTCTCTTTTTACTGCATTTTCTGAAACACTTTCAAATCTTAGAGAGCTAAGCAGCTCTCTGATTAATGATTTTTCACTTAGATCTGTAATACAGAAAACTTTTTAGGGTCTAGCTGGGAATGCTAAATACCCACCTTATTTCTCTTTCATTACAACCTTGACTTCAGAAGCCACCCCTTGGGCAAATGACTTGTTTTTATTCTTTACACTGTTGGCTCATCTTGTAACACTGAAAGTAAATTAGATCCTGTCGCAGAATTTCACCACTGTTGGGTGTACCGTTATGCTTTACTAATGGCAAAATGGAAAGATTGTGTCACAGAGGGAGAGAAGTGCTAAAGCTTTGCTCATCTTGTTAAAAAAAATTCCATAGCTTGGGCTTGATAAATTCAACAACTTTGAATCTCTTTATAACATAAGTGTGAATATATAACATCTTCCAAAGTGTGAACACTGCATAGTAGAAATATTTTCCACCTTGTTTGTGCAGCAAGCTGTTAAATTTACCTGGAAAAAAAACACAATGAAGATTTGTGCATTTCATACTTTTGACATTTTCCTGGTGGTGCTTTCTGCCTTACACCCCTTGATGAATGTACTGTATATGACTTGGTGTTACATGCAGGAAAGTGATCAAGGGGTACCCTGGAATAGGGAGTGGTTAGAGCAATTTACTAAGCTACTTTTCTTGTTTTGGTGTTGGAATCTTTAATTTTGCAGCACTGGGAGACTTTCCTGTTGTTATTGAACACCATGCATTGTCGTTTCCTCTTTGGCTGGGTAGCTCTTGAGCTCACCCCAAAATGTTCCTTCCTGGATGTGTGATTAGTGCTTCAAATAAGTCCAGGCATATGAGGAACACTAATCAAGCTGGAATAATGCTAGACTACAGGGGCATGGCATGGAACTGTAGCAGCACATCAGAAAATATCCATTGGGAAAGGCACACGAATTACTTTGAAATACTCACCTGCAGCTGCAAAAAGCCGGTAATGCAGAATCTGCTGTCTGGAGGAGCATTATAAAGACTACTCCCCCCCCCCCCAATATATGCCACAAGTTTATGGCTCATGTATGTGTACAAGTTCAGAAAATCTGTACCAAAGTTATTAGCATATTTCTGATAGTAAGAAAGCAAGCAACTGATTGGATTGTAGACCAGTTTTATTTTTAAGCAGAACTGGAGTCTGAAGTTCTGGTAGGACAGCAATTTGGAAGCTTCTTCTCATACCATCACAGCTCAGCAGATGTTATGATAGGAAGCACTTTAGATCTGGTCTCTGTCTTTGTGTCAGACGGCAGCACTTCTGCACAGATCTTGCACCTTCATTGTTGTTGTTTGGTCGTTTAGTTGCGTCCGACTCTTTGTGACCCCATGAACCAGAGCACGTCAGGCACTTCTGTCTTCGACCGCCTCCCGCAGTTTGGTCAAACTCATGTTGGTAGCTTCGAGAACACACCACAAAGAAAGTGGGTACATTGTGATTAATAGCAAATGCTAAATATTACTCTTGTGCAATAAATCCACCCCTACCCCAAATAAGTCAGACTCTTACGGTAGTGGCCCATTTGGTGGGGTGGAACTGCCCAACTGCCCACGCAATACTGCAGCTTTCTTAGGGTGCATTCAGATGTGGATATTATTGCATCATTCAGACCAGTGTGGAAATGTGAAGCCCTTAACCCAAGACTGGAAAAAAGAGAAACAAAAACTGACAGATTTACCCATCCCTAGTGTATATATGCATGTCTGAAGTGGATGCAGTCTCTCTCTCTCCCTCTCCCTCTCCCTCTCAGCTCCACAATTCTATTTTATATGCAAAGATTTGCAGGAGCAAATCAGTTAAATGCATACAGTATTTTGGAAATACATGACCATTTCCCCCCACTCCAGCTGTTTAATAAACTGGAGCAGACCATTGCCAAAATGTACCGTGCTATAATGTAAGTCAATATCTGAGAAATAGCCTGATTGCTTGGTCCATTAAGAATTATTCTATACAGTGTGTAACAAATGTCACACATCACTAATATGAGCTAATGACATCAAATGGGAAGACTGTCTGAGCGCTTAGCACTCTAATGGCCTTGTATAGGCTTTACCGCTCTATTTTGTCCCAGCAGCGATGCAATTCCCTGTCGGCATTTTCAGCATTGGATAATTAGACTTTTCTTCTACTCAGTGATGCTATCCATAAACCTGACTCTTGCACACTGTAATGTCATTTGTCAGGCAGAATTTTCTGAGAGGTGAGACAATATTGTGAGAGACGTGCCGCAATGTGCCTACACGCTTGGGAACATGGAATTTAAGGCTGCTATCCTAGGTGCACTTTCTAAGGGATGAGCACCACTGAACACAGTGCAACGTGCGTCCAAGTAAATGCACCTAGGATCATGCTACACAGTCAGAAAAAACAAGCATATAAACACATACATTATTGGATTGACATGAGCATTCAGTATCAGCAGCCTGCCATTCTCTAACTAAAACGGCTGACTGTGACAATCACCTGTGGTTCTTCCATTTCCCCCACTTGCTCTGTCATTTTGTCTTGCTTATCTCTTGCTGGCATTAACCAGGTCTGGTCAAAATATGCCAGTGGCATATATTTTTTTTTTATATTATTATTATTATTATTATTATTATTATTATTATTATTTTGTTGCTGCCCTTCATCCCATACAATCATAGGGTACTGAACAAAACAACCAAAAACAGCATAACAATAAAATTAAGATGTCTGTTAATATGCATATTAAACCAGAGGCAGAGAACCTCTGACCAGGGGGGAAATGTGGCTCTCTGGCCTCTCTATCACACCCTAGACCTGTTTCCAAGCCATAGCCTTCACCATCCCTGCATTGCACTCCCCTTAAGTGTTTTTGTCTGGCTAGAATGTGTCTTTGATAGCACCCCTTGCTTGCTTGCATAGAGAACAGAGAGGGGTGTGAGAAGCTGTTGAAAAACTAGCCTAGGACACAAAGGTAGAAGTTCTATCCACATTTGCCTCCGGCTCCATTCACCATTGGCATGTGGCTGCCCAGAAAGGAGTGTGGCCCTTAGGTTGAGAAAACTTCCCCATCCCTGCATGAGAATCTTTATCTCTTGAGCTCCTCATTGGGCAAAAAGGTTGCTGCATTGCAGGGTTGAACTGGATGGCCCTTGTGGTCCCTTCCAACTCTACTATTTTATGATTCTATGACCCTGATTCTAGGATTCTATTACTGCGTTTTAAGCTGATGTCTAAAAATCATCCATGAGGAGGACAACAAATGTGGGGGTGCGTGTATGAAAAATGTGGCCACAAAACTGAGCTAAAGTTGAGGAAATGAGTGAATGTCACTCCTTTCACCTTTCTTTTCCTTTGCCCTTCTTTTTATCCCTTGGCTTTCTTGCCCATCTGCAGCTTCATCTAGCAGCATGAGGGTGGAGAAGGCTGTTGTAGCTACAGGAGTGCCAGATTGGTCATGGCAACTCCCATCTGTGTAACCATGTGATTCCAACCTTCAACCCTGACCCAGCCCAGCCCCATTCAAGTAAGCAGCAGCAGTGGCCATGGTGGGTGGTGGGGGTTGGGAGGCCCAATGTCTCTGCTCCACCACACACACTGCTAGCTGCATCTTTATATCAAGGCTTTCACTACCCTTTGGTCTTCCATTTTCCCCACAGCATCTGCTCTTCCCACATGGACAAGGTGATTCAAGATAAAGGAGGCAGAATACTAGGCATGTGGGGCACCATCTTAATTTTGTTTTTTGCTCTAGAGAGCACTGCAGGTTACAAAGTGCCATAGAAAAGTAATTTTATGGCACTAGGCTTTCCCCGAAGGCTTGCAATCTTAAAATTAAATGCACTCAAAAAAAGAGTTTGGAAAATAAGGTTGTGATTAGATTCTGGGATGTATTTACATTGTTGTCCATGTCTGAATTTGACATCATTAAAAAATTTCAAAAGAGAAAATGGTAAAACCGTTATCTATGCAGACACATCCATGCATGAAATCCTTCTATCTTCAAAATGATACAAGTATCTCTTGTATATTAGAGTTGGACTTGATATAAATAAATAGAGATTATTTTGAGTGCTGTGGTCTTTGACTGCATTCAGATGGCAGAGAAACATCACTGGGAACACAAAAATAGAAATGGTATGTAAAAGTAGATGAGACAGGACACCTAGAGAAGGGAAAGATGGCCTGCAAATAACTTGAAAGCTTGGCTCACTCCCATCGCCTCTCTTTCCTGTGCTATGCTATACTATACCTAATCTATTAGAGATCAATACTGCAATATATTGAACTCCCTACCCTCATCCTATGAATACACTGTAATCTATTTAGCATTTTAAGAGCATGTAAATGGTCCCACTGGCAGTGTAATGCGCTTAAGTGGATCCAACCTGATATAGGTTCAAATCCTTATAGATCAACACTAGTTGGACTTTGACAAGGCATTTTTTTGTTTTGTTTTAATCTTCCAGTTGCTACCATGTCATTTGTCAATGTAAAGCTTGAGTATTTTAAATTTTCCTAGCTATTTTTGCAAACATATTTCCATTTTTTTTAAAAAAATGAATAAAGCACTGTGAGCCCCCCTCACCCCTGTCAAATAACTGGAGATTTTTGCGCACTTAAGGATCTTTACTCTGGCCGTGTGCAATTACTTGTCCTAGGCATGAACTGCATGCACTGTGAGCATTGCCCTGGTCATTAATAGCTTTTAGATTAATGGCATGGTTGAAAAAAGGCTATTTTAAAGCAGGTAGGCACCAAATGTTTACGAAAGGTGTAACAAACCTTATTTAAAGCAAGGTCAGTAGTTTCTTGGGATGTAATCATAGCTAAATTTGCTTTTCACAAATCCTTGTTACCACTGAGAAAAATTGATACTATGTTCCTGGGTGATTTGTAGAAGCCTAATGTATGAGACTATATATAATTGCCTTTTCTAATGGAACTTATGAAATGACTCTCCAAACACCAGCCGTTCTTCTATTTCAGTCGTCATAGATTTGGTTCCTCCCGGCCCCACAAAGCTGTTCCGCACACCATGCCTTTAGTGAGCACAAATTATCAAACAGTGATGCTTATATGTGATTACATTTTAAATGTATGAGTACATTGCATACCCATGGGCTAAGGAGCTGGTGCCAGCCATGTCTACTTGGTGCCTGTGGTCTACAAAGGTGAAAGATGGGCACAATGCCTTAAACACAAGAGGTTTAGCATGCATTATGCAGGTCTGCAACATCTGCTCATATAAAGTTTATGCTGTACTCAATACACTCCAATTTCAATTTTTAGACAGAAAATAGGATTTTTGGCATGGTAGAATTTCTACCTCAAACCCACTTGCTTTTGTTCCCTTTCTGGATTAGTCAAATGTGTGATCCTGCTTTGTTAGGGAGCATGCAGTACCTCTATTTAGGCATGCATAGGGAGGGGGGTAGGAGTGTATTCACTGGCCATGCCCCCAGTATCCCTAGGCACCCCCAATCCCTACTGCTCCTCCAGCCTTTGAGTGAAGATCTGAAGGAAGATTCTAACATGCTTAGACTCTGCAGAAGTTTCCACTCGCCGTGCAAGATCTGTTCATTGCACATGTCGGGAGAGGAGAGGTGGAGCTGGCATGCCAAGGGATGTGGAGAGTTAGGTTAGGGTCATCACATGCACCACAACCGATTGTCAGGCTTGCTATATAGTCTGAGCACTCATGTAGTCTTTTGAACCCCTGACTAGGGCTAATGAATGGGATAATGTTAAAAACACCACAAAGCCAGTCAGGTTTGGCTATAGGATAACTTCACTATGGGATAGTTATGGCAATATGAATAAATAATCCAGTGGTACCACCAGGAGTACTATTTCCCACTATTCAGAAGAGTCAGGAGTTTTTCAGCGCTGTTTTAAATGTTTGCAGAAAACAGAGCAGTTTGAGCATGCTTCGATTTAAAATTATAATATGTTAAGTACTCCTTGCAGGGTTCTGTTCTGCCAAGAATGCAGAGCAGTTGCCAGCTGTACAAAAGAGTTATGAAAAAGATTTAATATTCTTGTTATAGTTCCTCTGAAGGAAGGAACAACAGCTATTACATTAAAATATTATTATTATTTACTTTCTTCTGTAGGCTAATTCTAATCTTACATTTTTTTCCTCTGTAGAGAAATATCATTTGAGAAAACATGTATGAAAACATATGTCACAGTGTAAGCTCCACATAGATAGTGCACGGCAACAACGGTTTATGTTCATTCACCAATAGCAAAGAGGGCCCCTAACCTTTATTTCTTTTTAGTCCACAAGCTGCATCAAGAGCTGGCTAACTCTCTGAAGGCTGCAAGTCAGTGATGGGTAGGGCCAAGTAGGTGCAGACAACACACCCATAACCATGCACATCCACACACATGCTAGACACACAGTGCATTCACCACATGTATACATCCCACAAAGATAATGCACATTCACTGCCATGCTCTACATACAGCCACCCTCTTTCTGCACATACAGTGCACCCACCCATTCTCATCAACCCTGCTCCTCAGTGCTTGGGCATTTTGGTGAATTTGGTGGTTGACAGCTGGTTAAAGCACTCTGGTGCACCCAGCAGTTGTGAAACACTAGTGTAGGTTAGATTACCCCAACCAACTCTCACAATGGTAGTGGTTTGCCCAGAGCCACAGTTGGAATCAGTAAAATGGATGAAAACTGGTAAAATCAGTAAATGTTTGTCAGGAGGACTGGCAAGCCATTAAAAATGGGTTGGTAGGCCGGGTCTAGGGTGTGGCATCAACATCTCTTCTCTATAGGAATTCTTATGTGGAGCAAAAATGCTTTTGCTGGAACCAGTCCTGGTTTTGAAAGTTGTATATGTTGTGAGGTATATGCTTGAACATACGTCTACCATATGTATAGAGCCAGTGCATGCTCTTCTGCATGGAGTCAGGATTTGCACCTATTGTTATATATATATATGTGGATTTAGATGCATCTCCATTGTTTTGATTCGCAGTCTCCACAAACCTCCATTCTGAGTTAAGTGCCAAGCCAGGTGTGACATGGATTGTATGAAAGCAAATAACCTGCACTTAAAAAATGCAATAGCTGCTGTGCTGGGGACAGAGTGGGGTCAAGATCATGGTGGATTGGGGAAGAGAGTTCAAGCCTTTGTGCCCTGCCATGGCTACAACAGCCCACATGTCCTGTGCCTTTAAAGCTGGTATTAGCCCTGTGGGGGTGGGAATTCCTATTGGTTCTAATGGAAGCTCCCTCACAGTACTTCAGAGCTTTGGGGCAAGGCAGTCTACAGCATGGGTAAGGAAGGGTTAACTTTCATCTCTACTTCTTATGGTCCCAGTCCTACTCAAGCCACCCTCCCACCAAAGGGAGTTTTAAAAATATATTAAACAATGTATATTACTTGTATTCATACAATGAACATTGTGTTTAGTTTGGTTCTTAGTCCATACAAACTGTGCTGCAGAAATGGACTGCAGTGGGATGAAAAGAAAAAAGGGTCATAATATTAAACAATCTATGGCCTTTTAAACTGTTTGTGTGGATATTGTTTTTGTTCGTTCCTATGTTATGCATTTTTGTGCTTTTGTATTATAAACTGTCCTGTGAGCCTCAGATGAGGGGCAGTATAGAAATTTAAAGAATAATAGTAATAGTAGCAATAGTACCAATAATAGTAACAATAGCATTAAATGAATAGATGCTGATAAGCCCATTTTTTTGGGGGGGGGGTAGAGATTAGATTGATGAATTTTGGTCCTCTGCAGTATACCACCCTTCTGCGTGGAGCCCAGATCAGCCCCCTGCCATCTGCAGATGATCAGAAATGCAGCTATGATCAGAAATGGATCATAGCTGGGACAGTGCAAACTGTGCAAATCAATCTGCGATATTGCTGCTGGGCTTTCTTGCACTACATCATGCCTGCTTCTCGGGGGGATTTCTACATTGGCAGTTGAGGCGGGGGGGAGCAGTAAAAGATGTGCTTCATTTCATTTCTGGTTTCTTATCCAGAAACTGCAAGGGGATTTTAAAAGGAAAGGTCTACTATTACATCCCACACAGATGCTTGGAACTCGGTGTAATTGACTTTAGACTGGATTAATACAGACTCTTTTTTTCATGGTTGCAGGGTACTCTTAGAATTCAGAGGATTCAAAATAACTATGGGGCTAACAGTAATATACCTTGCAAAGGCTAAAACTTGTTTTCAGTTCTCAATATTTCCACGTCCACATATCAATCAGTTTTTGAACTGCTGACGTAGGTACGTGCCTCACATATGTGCAACAAAAGATGCAAAACACAATGAATTTCAACATGTCTACCAGCTTTTCTTTTGTACCTGCCTTCTGCCTGAAAATGAAGTGCAGATGGTATTAGTTTCCAAGGATGAAAATAGGCACATGGCTGGGTCACAGACAAGCGGGCTATAGGGTTCCTTGCTTTCCTGTCTCATAAAACTATGAGATGGATCAAACACCTGCCAGAAATTCTGCAGGAAAATTCTGCAACCACTGTTGTTTATCTCTTCCCATCAGTTCAACTCTCTTAGCAATTTAGTGCAAGCTAATAATGGAGACAGGTTACAGGTCCAGGTGCCATTTCTGTCCTGTGAGGAATGTAGATTGTAGTTGTACCCCCGCTTTCCTCCCATTATTGTCACTAAAGCATCTTGAGAGTCAGATTTATGCTGCAATCCTAAACATGCTTATTTACAGAGGGAAGGCCATAGCTCAGTGGGAAAGCATGTGTTTTGCATGCAAAATGTCCCAGATTCAATCCATGGCAATACAAGGTAGGGCTGGGAAAGACTTCATGGAGAACTACTGCCGGTCAGTTCTAATTGGATCAGTGGTCTGACTAATGCAGCCTCTTGTGTTTCCTGGAAAGACCCCTGCCTGCAGGAGTCAGTGCTTGTTTCCAAGTAAAATATACTTACGGCAGCTCTTTTAGGCACTGATCTAGATTCTCCTTTCGCACACTGCATGTTGAATTAAACAAGCGGTATGTGCAAGTTTGTAAGAAACGAAGTCAGAAGCAGGGGAAGAAGAAACTCCTAATTTAGTAGAGCATGGAAATGTGCCAGTTCTTTCCCACAGGGAATGATGGGGAATATAAAGGAGCTATAAAACAAAGTTCTGTTCCATATGAGAGAGGAATGGTGTTTTATTTGTCATCTTTACCCTTCAGCTGTTAAGACCCCACCACCTGTACTGTACATTTAAAGCAGTATCATGGTTCCCCCCTCATGGTTCCCCCCCTAAAAAAAATCCCAAAAAATCCCGAGGGAATAAAAAAAATGCTGGGAAGTGTAGTTTGTTAAAGGTGCTGAAAGTCATTAGGATATCTCTATTCTCTTCATGAAGGGACGCAGGTGGCACTGTGGGTTAAACCACAGAGCCTAGGGCTTGCCGATCAGAAGGTCAGCAGTTCGAATCCCCATGATGGGGTGAGCTCCTGTTGCTCGGTTCCTGCTCCTGCCAACCTAGCAGTTCGAAATCACGAAGTGCAAGTAGATAAATAGGTACCGCTTTGGCGGGAAGGTAAGCGGTGTTTCTGTGTGGTGCTCTGGTTCGCCAGAAGCGGCTTAGTCATGCTGGCCACATGACCTCAGCCTGTAAAGCAAGATTAGTGCCACAACCCTAGAGTCGTCCATGACTGGACCTAATGATCAGGGGTCCCTTTACCTTTATTCTCTTCTTGGAGTTACAATTCTTAACTCTGGGAATTGTAGCTTCCTGAGGGGAATAGAGGACTCCTAACAATTCGCAGCACCCTCAACAAGCTACAGTTCCCACCATCCTTTGGGGGAAAGCCATAAAGTGGAATGCTGCTTCTTTAAATGTATAGTGAATATGGGGTTTCAGTTCTCTTTGTCAGTGGACAGCAGCTGCATTTAAGCCAGGGGTGAGAAACCTCTGGGGGCTGAATGTGCCCATTTAGGCATTTTTCTCACTGGCATTGTTCTTCAAGAGCTCTTGCTTAGCCTTGAGCTGTGATAATGTGCTTGCTGATTGCATTGATGTAGAATGGAAAGACCTATGTGGGCATCTCTTGACTTGTGCATGACTGGTCCGCTGAAGACAAGTAGAGGCAAGAGTAGCATACTTGGCTCTACCTATGTACATTTCCCTATGGCTCCACCCACCACAGTCATGCAACCCTTAGAAGTTTCCCCATGAGGGAATTTAGCTCTTGGGTTGAAAAAGCTTCACCACTTCTGACTTAAATGAACTAATTAAATGGCTTTAAAATGGCAGGTTGTCTTGTGTATTCATGCTGGAGTTTGATGCTCAAGGACAGGTAGTCTTACACTACACAGTTATAAAAAATGCTCTGGAAAAAACCGTTGTAAAGCTCGCAATGGAAAATATCACTGAGTTCCTATTTCAGCTCTACAGCACCATTGGGTGTCACAGTGTTATAATGCATTTATAGTGGTGTAATTTGACTAATGTAGCTGAGTCCTTAAACAGTTGGAGTGTTTACTTTCGCAGCAAGAAACTATAAGATATTTTGAGTCTGTAGGTAGTTTGCTAAGAGGGCACAAATTGAATTTTGAGAATTTCAGTTTACTGCATTTCTTTGCAAGATGCCTAGAACTGATGTTAAGGCAATGAAATATTTTCTTTGCAAATATAGTAAAGCAACACTACAGTGAAATCCCCCCTCCCCCAAGTATTGTGCTTTTGTGGACAGTAATATCAACAGTAATTAATATTGTGTGGAGACTGGTATATTGATCTGGATTCTTTTTGATTGCAATTTTCTTCTTCAAAGCAATATAATCTGCCTTGACTGTGAACTTTTCTATACTGCTGCTCAAGTATCAAATCTGTCCATTTGCATTGCCTTTGTATCTGACTGTTTACACCTCTAAGTGCTATGGACCTTCTTAGTGGGTTTTTTGTTATTTCCTAACTCTTAAAGAGATCACTTCAGTAGCAATTAAAAATGTGGCTTTGATCTTTCAGATAAATGTAAAACTGTCACAGGATACAGAGATATTTCACAAACAGTGAATTTGTGAAAGGGATAGAGAAAACATTCTTCAAAACACTTGATTCCAGTAGAGGAAGCTATACACTTTAGCTCTGCATAGATTAACCCATATAACTCCCGCTATAAGGTAGCTGGTACTAGTAGTCATAGATATGTTAAAATACGTATTTACATAGGTACTTAGAGGTTTTTTTTTAATGCAGATGAATGTGGGTAAGAGATGGATTGTGGGTAAAAATGTACAAAAGTGGCACACTCTGAAAATAGACAGATTTGTTCCTAGAATGCAAAATTATAATTTTTTTTAGACTTATGACAGTTGAATTATTTATATATTAGATGTAAATAGGTCATCATCTGCCTTACTAAGCTTCTATATTTTATGTCATTATGGACAGCTTATGATCAAATATATGTCTGGGCAAATGCTTCTGCACTCATATGTACCTGCTGTAACAAAACAAATTGCATTTGTTCAAACATAGCAAAATACATTTTGAAAATATGATTGCTTCATTGGATGGGAGCTATGGGTACTTCACAAATCCAATAATGCTCTTCTCCAAAGCACACAGTCAGAATCCATGACTTTGAGTTCAATTTGTTTGTTGTTGTTTGCACAGTTCTCTTGGTTACTGCCAAAAATCTTATGTACCCTCCCTTTAGGTGATCTTCAGGTTGTGACCAATACTTTTGGAAGGATGTAGTTGTTCTGGCTTGTGGCACTCAGTGATGCTGAAATGCTTAGGGACACTAAGATGTTCTTCCTGACACCTGAGCAAGGATACTATGGAAGAAGGACCAGCGATCCACACGTGAAGCTGTCTCCGTGCTCTGGAACATCAATTATGCAGTCTTCCAGCATGTAGAGAAAACCTGCATGTACAGACATTAGGATGCTACTTTATGCCATCCAATATTTTCTCAACTGCCTAGCAGAGGCTCTCCGGGGATTTACCAGGATTTCCTGCTGTACAAGGGGATATTGGACATTCAGCCTGGGACATTGTTGTAGACACCACATGTGCGCAGCCACTAAGCTATGGCTCCCCACATAAACTTTGCTTTCCAGATGTGTGGACGATATACCCCTGCAGTTCTATTCCATGCATGAGTCCCTTTATTGTGATGTGCACATGAAGGGGACTCCATTTTCAAAGTTCTAAATCCCAGCCATCAATGTTGACTAAGTATCCGTTCTGTAGGTAATATATGAGGGTTTTTTCCCCATGAGATGCCTACCATTGTTGAGTATACCTATTGTCTATTTAAGTCACTTGTGCTGCATAGTACTGCACAGGGACAAAGTTATATTATTTTGGCGAACTCTTTGGCTACAAATGAAGAGTAGATTCCTACTGGGGAACAGGAGAGGGAGATTTGGCCCTGTCCCCAACTCTATTTTTGTACAGCTCTTTAATATAATCAATTGCTGAGGTGGGAGGAAGCCTGTCTTCCTGATTAAACCATTTGTATCATGTCTCCTCTGCACAACAGCTTTTGTGGGAAAGCATAAAAGATTGTTCAGCTGTAAGAAACAAAACAAAACAAAAACCTGGTATTGGCTAGTATAGTAACTCCCAAAAACTCATTTCATGTTGCTGCAGTGATGGCCTTCAAACATAAAAAATCATTTTGTAAAGATAAAAAATGACCTTTGAATAATTACTTTTGCTATGATATGTGGTAGCAGTTTCCACACTGTTTCCTTTTGTATTTTGAACTGAAGGACACTTGCAAAACCTCAGTGTGTTTTTAAGGTGCTTGAGACTTCTCTGGATGGCTAAGTCTCAGAAGGAATACTGGATTCTTCTGTTCTACTGATTTGTGAGACATTAGCCCTGCCTTAGGCTATATACATCAAGACTAGCCAATGTGGTGCCCTCCAGATGTCTTTGGACAGCAACTCTCATCAGCACGTCCAAGGATAAGGATGGTGAGAGTCCAGCAACAACTACAAGGCATCCTGTTGGGTACTTCTTGGCTACAATTTACAGCCATGATATTGTTGCACCCCACCCAACTCTGAGTGGTGTGAGATTCCAGGGGTTCTAGGCCATAGGGCTAATGCGGATTGTTGTTCAGCAACATCTGGTGGGCCAAGGGTTCACTGCTCCTAACTAAGATGCAAAAGCCCAGAAAATGTGAGTCATTATCCTAGAGCTGAAACATAAACATCTTTGGCCCCCAGGGTGTGTACACACCATACATTCAAAACACATCACTTCCCCAAAAGTTTTATGGGAATTACAGTTTCTGCCCACAGAACCACAATTACCTTAACAAACTATTCTCAGGATTTTTTGAGAAAATGAATGTATGGCTTATATTCCGTCCCAGTTGCGCTTCCAGTGGAAGTGCATTTCATAATCAGGTTTGTATCATATAGAAGGCTAGCAGAATGTCATTGGACATGGGGGATTCTGGAAGCACCTTACACAAAACCTGCCTGATCTTCCCAGAAGCTTGTTGAACTTTGCTAGATGTCAGACTTTGCTAGATGTGCATTTTTTCCCTCCCCTTCGTTCGAATCCCCGCGGTGGGGTGAGCTCCCGTCGTTCGGTCCCAGCTCCTGCCCACCTAGCAGTTCGAAAGCACTCTTAAGTGCAAGTAGATAAATAGGGACCGCTTTATAGCGGGAAGGTAAACGGCGTTTCCGTGTGCTGTGCTGGTGCTGGCTCGCCAGCTGCAGCTTCGTCACGCTGGCCATGTGACCTGGAAGTGTCTTCGGACAGCGCCGGCTCACGGCCTCTAGAGCGAGATGAGCACGCAACCCTAGAGTCGGACACGACTGGCCCGTATGGGCAGGGGTACCTTTACCTTTACCTTTAGATGTCAGACAGGCAAATGAACTTGTCAACAAGCAAGAGGTATGGCTGAAACAGTAAAATAATCAGAGTCAGAAAAAACCATTTGAAGGATTTGATGTTGATACTGAGCAATAAATCAATAATAACTGTACTTTTGTTATGCTACAGATTGTCTGAAAAGACCATAAATTTAATTAAAACTTAATAAGTGCAATCATTATCCAATTAAAATATTTTTTTAAAAGATGGATCTATGGTTTTTTAATGGGGTAGATGAAATCACATGAGTGATCAAATATGTTATATTTGTTATATTTTCTATCCACAATGAAATACTAAATAGAAATGTGTATCAAGCAATGCTAAAATCACTATTGAACAGCCAGTAGATATTTTGGGGATTTAGTTTACATCACTATTTCGAAGAAATACACTGCTCCTTGTGTAGCTGTATTTCTCTGTAAAGTAGAATGAAGCATGTGAAATTATCCTCGTAAGACATTGTCATCTGTGCTACGCTGAAGTGATTGATGGGAACTTGACTGCATGAGAGAGTCTTAAGTCTGTTGCTTTTAAATTTTTCTCAGTTTATGTTGATAAATGGTCCTGAAGGTCCAGTACCGAAAATGAATTTTAAAATCACTGTTAAGTATTCACAATGCTTAACCTGCATCCTCGGACGCTTCAAGAGATCTGAGCTTGTGTTTGCTAAAAGTGCCAGATTAATTTCAGATCACCTAGCAATTTAAGCAGTAACAGTGGCAACCTGAAAAATAAAATCACCAAAGTCTATAATAGTGAGCACTGCTTTGATCTATATTTTGTGTTCCCCCCATAAAAAAGCGCTAAGAAACCCAGCCACAACATAAGAGTAATTTAATAAGGATGCTTCAGTGCCATGCCACATTATTACAGGGCTGGCAGTTTCTAGATCAAAACTGAATTATTTTATGAGAGAGCCTTAGGGGAGCACATTCCCTCCACTCCCGGCATGCCTATACAGCTTGTAATGTGTTTGTGTGCATATATGGTGTCTGCTCTAAACAAACGGGCTTAAGTGGTTTGTTTTTTTCATTAAAGATGATTTCAGACATTGGCTGGAATTCAAAGAACTATAAAAGGCTCCGTGCCTGTTGCTGCTCTCACAGTCTCATCGCGGAGCCAGTAGAGGGCTGGTTTGCAGAAAAACTGTCACTGTGCCAGTCAGTCTGCTCTTAAGTGGGATGGAAATTGGAGTTGAGAGGAAGTTGGTGCTGGCCCAAGATATCTGGCTGCCTGAAGAAGAAGAGGCCAGTGTCACCCCCATGGCTGTGCTAGGGCAAACATTATAAGAAGTTTGCCTTCACTTGTCCCACCCTCATGATGATGATGCCCTATGGTTCCTTGTCTAGCTGGGCTGGCCCTAGGGCAGAGGAGTGTCCCGACTTGAAGAATCTAGACTCAGTCATCTGCTAGGGAAGGGAAGAGAGGGGACACTTCTGAGTTAAGTGCTTCTAGTGCTACCTTGGATTCCTATTGTGGCTGCCTGCGGATCCATACGACCACAGTCACAGCATCAAATTTGGGTGGTGTTTTTGGGTGTGCTGAGATTATGCCCTCAATGAATTCCCAAAGATTATCATCAGTTTCTGACAATGGGCATTCTCACCACCACACTCCATTTTGAGTACCTGGTAAAACTGATCCTTACATCGACCACAACTGTTTTCAATCCAGACCACCTTTTTGTATTGCACTCTTGTAAGATTAGCACTACAAATTCATCACAATCACTTATGTGTTATATTACACATGATAAAATAGAAAGCAAACCACCCGACAAGAAATCCCAAGATGAGTAAATAGGCAAAAGCTTCTTAGATATATATTTTTTAAAAAAACCCCGCACACACTTAATGACTGTCCCTGTGAGTGAATTGTAACACAGCACTGCAGTAACAGTTTATTTCCTGGACATGAAAATGATAGCAAGTGATATGCACCTTACTAAATGGCTTACAACATTTAGATTGTCAGTGGGTTATTTAGCAGTTTGTTTGCCGTAGAGTAATTCTGAATTGCTTTCCTAAATATTGCATCCAACATACAGGGTGGGCGGAGGAGCTTGTGACAGAGCAGAAGAACTGAAAATGGTTTGTTGCAGCAGTATATGGCAATAGCTCAAAGGTCAAACCCAACCCCTGGACAATCCCAGTTAACTCACTGTTTACTTCTGGCAGATAATAGAAGCATTTCAGCCCCAGCTGGTGAATAATAAAAAATAATTAATTTTATTATTTATACCCCACCCATCTGACTAGGTTGCCCCAGCCACTCTGGGTTGCTTCCAACATATTTATTTATTTCATTTATATACCACATTTTTCTTCCAAGGATCTCAAGGTGGTGTACATGGTTCCCCTCTCTCCCAATTCATCCTCACAACAATTCTGTGAGGTAGTTTAGGCTAAGATATGGTGACTGGCCCAAGGTCACCCAGTGGGCTTCATGGATGAGTGGGGATTCAAACCCTGGTCTCCTAGGTCCTAGTCCAACACTCTAGCCATTACATCTCACTGACTCTGGAAAGAAAAGCTGCCAGCGATATTGTGATGCCAGTTGGACCACTTAGCTATGAAATTTACTGGGTGAACTTAGGCTGTGTACTATCTCGCAATCTCACCCACCTCACAGGGATGTTGTAAGGGAAAACTGGAGCAAGAGATGCTTCCTTGAGCAGCCTGGAGAAAGGAGAAGATAAAAATGAAACAAATACCCTACTTACCAATCACTGATAATCCTGCTTGATGTGGAAAATAGGAGTCTTGCTTCAATCCTATGCACATCCAGTAAATGCCTTTTAGAAAAACAACCTTGCAGCAAGAGTGTGGCAAGGTTACAGACCAACATTATTGAAGTCTGGGTTTACTTTACATTGAAAATGATCCAATTATTTTAGGATGCTCTGACTCGATATACATGAGTAATGTGTTTTC
The DNA here is from genome assembly GCF_964252035.2 of Podarcis erhardii. Taxonomy (NCBI): domain Eukaryota; kingdom Metazoa; phylum Chordata; class Lepidosauria; order Squamata; family Lacertidae; genus Podarcis; species Podarcis erhardii. The sequence goes on along the minus strand of NC_138497.1, from coordinate 97,212,777 downwards.
CAGGAAACCCACACAATGAAGATGTATGCAGGTAAGAAGGTTGTGGCTGCCAGCTCAATTTCTGATTGAGACTGCCAAAGTTTTGAGGCTTGAATATCCTTGCATTTAGTCACAGCCTTACAGACCGCCCCCCACCCCTGTATTCTCAATGTGTTGAACAGCACAGCTCTGTAAAGGTCGTCCTTTCTTGCAGTGTTATGCCTGCATTACTACAGTATTTTGGTCGCTCCTTAAATTATGAGAAGAGAAGCAATTATGCGACCACTCCTAAAGAAGACCTCATTGAACCCAGACGTTTACAATAACTACCACCTGCAAAAAATTCCCCTTCTTTGGGCAAGATGTTTTAGGAAGATACTAGTTTTCTGGACCCATTCCAGTCTGGGCTCAGGCCCAGGTTTAGGTTGGAATTCACCTTGATCACTTGGCAGATTATGCTTATTGGGAAAGAGACAGCAAGGCTGCCACCAAGTTACTCTTGCTTGATTTCTCAGTGACTTTTGACACCATTGTCCATGGTGTCCTCCTGCATTGGTTCCTGGGCCAGTTCCAGAGAGTAATATTGGGTAATTGTGCCTCAGACCCCTGGCAGTTACAACCTAGACTGATGCCTGGATGCAGTGGTGGACTGGATAAGGGCCAGTAAACTGAAACTGAATCCTGATAAGACAGAGGCACTGGGGTGGGTGGTTCCAAGGTCTATGCATTTATGTAATTTGAAACTCTGTTTCCAGGACCAAGTATAGTTTCTTTTATAGCAAAATCTTGGATGTGATCACACACAGAGATTCCAGATCAAAGCTGTATCTTAACCTTGTTCATCAGGGAGGTCAAAAGGAAATTATAAAGCCTTTGAATTTCTCCCTTCTGAGATGCATTACTTTATGTTCCCTGTAAAAGTCCCCTACCCCTCCACCATTTTCATCTAAAATCATTAAAGCATTTTAGAAGCTCGGAAATGACAGACTAATGGCTTTGCTTACTTACTTTATTCAAATATCAATAATTACGCATGTTGCCCTTTGAATAAAGAGGGCAAGGGGATAAATTGTTTGGAACACTGAAATTAGGGTCAAATCATTTGGCTAACTCACTGTGCCTACCTTCCAGCATCAGTCTGCATGTTCTTGTGTAATCATAATTAAATTTATGGGACTTTCTGTTTCATACAGATATTATTTCAGGGGTTGAGAACCTCAGGCCTTGGATTGGATGGGGCCCTCCATGCGTTTCTCTCAGACCTTTGGGACTCTCTCTTAGCTGCTCCCCTTTTGCTCAGGTTACACACCTCACAGACCCTCCTCAGGTGCTTTTCCCTGTCTGGAATATGACAGTGCCTCTTGCTTGCCTGAGTGTGGAGAGAAAGATGTGTGGGTATGAGTATGCCTGGAAACCTCTTACCTTGGTGTGACTGGGATGTAGCCTACTTTACAGAGGAAAGAATTCAACACAGGTAAGAATATCATCCATTGCTGTCCACTTTGGTTCTGCCTGTCTTTGTTTAAGTTCCCACCCACCACAGACATCTGAGAGCCCCTTGGTATACAGCATTTGGGCTGAAAAGGGTTCCCCATCCCTTCTTTATACTGTAGCTGTAAGTCTTTCGAGAATCACATTTACAAACTGCAGGAATGATAAACCTGCTTGGAAATAGCTTCGTTTCCACCTGAGCGTTTAAAAAAATGCTTTTGCTTCAACCAGACGTCAACAGTTAATTATAGGCATGGATCATAATTTTTCATGCCACCGATCAACCTACTTAGAATTCTAGTATGTGAAAAACTGCCTGCTGTGGTTAACCCAAACATCTGACATGAGCAGAAACGCAGGTTGGTTTGGACAAATTCTAAAAGCAATGCAGCCTGTGTGCAGCATCATTATGCATCTGATATAATGTTTGGACAAGGCCTACATGCCTTGTTTGAGCTACATGGTTCTTATACTCATAAGATATCAGATCCTCCAAGTGTCCCTATTTTCCAGGGACATCCCTCATTTAGAGAAGCTGTCATGGTTTCTGATTTGATCCTGGGTTGTCCCACTTTTCCTTAGGATGTCCCTATTTTCATTGGAGAAATGTTGGAGGGTATGGAGTTATCTGACGCCCAAGCTGTTTGAAGGCAATCCTGTATAGGGAAATTTTTGTTAATGTTTAACGGTTTATTATGTTTATATATATATTGAAAGCTGCCCAGAGTGGCTGGGGCAACCCAGTAAGATGTGTGGGGTATAAATAGTAAAATGATCATTATGGAATGGGTTGTTCCTATTTTCATCAGAGAAATGTTGGAGCATATGATATATAGGAACTAACTGTTTAATCCAGGCCTGTGAATGATGAATAATATTTGTGAAGGCCCTGTCTGAGTAATGTCCAAAGAGATGAGCAACTATCTTGGTGGTGGGGCAAGCACATTGGCTAAGTGGCCCGGGCTGCTGCAATTCCGCCATTATTGTCTTGACATGCCGATCCATTTCATCTGAACTGGTTGTGTACCTAGCCAAACTGAAAAGCTCTTAAGCTCTATTTTCTTTTATTATTTTTTAAAAGGCAGGATTAGTCCTACAGTTAGGCAGTGTGAAGCAGCCCGCTTCAGATGGCAGTTCATTATTATAAAAGGATAGCTTATATTCCTGCCTGATCATTGAAGTCTTCAGGGGAGTCAGTGCTAGTTGTCCACTGTGGCTCAGATGCAGAGTTCATATCCGCCAGTAGCTGTGCATTCAGTATTGCAGGTCAAATTCTGTGGAACTGTCTCCTGACTGAGATCAGACAGCTACCCTCCCTCAGAGGCGGAGCTAGCTGCTCCGGCACTCAGAGCGGCGCACATGTTGTGCACCTGAGGGCAGGGCGAACCGCCAATAGGGGCAGTGATGCCTGTGGTGAACGTCCCAGGGGGGCGTTGTGGCAAGCAGTGAGCATCCCAGGAGGGTGCTGCCCATGGCGATGTCACCCCCCCCCCGGATGACACCCGGGGTCCCCCCTTCCTCTGCCAGTGCCCTCCCTTACAAATTTCTGGCACTTGGTGGTTACTTTTAATTTTATTTTAGTAGCCATTTTAAGTAAGTTTTTCTGATCTTATGGTTACTTTTAACCAATGTTTATTTAGGCTGTAACCTGTTTAGAAACTACCGTATGAAGCAGTACAGAAATTATTTAAAAAATAAATACTTTTGCCACACTTATGTGGGTGTACTTGGACTTCTGCTTCAGGTCCCAGCATTTTGGACCATCACTGAGATCAGGCATGCACTAGTTTAAAATAACAGGCCAAAATTTTATTGAACCACAGATGGGTGGCATAGCGAGAGTGCAGGCCACAAGCTGTTATAGTCTTTTTCTCCCATGAGAGGAAATGGCTCCACGATGCAAACCCCCCCCGACTTATGCATGATAAAAAATTATTCCTTTATTAAAAGGAATTGCCATTTCTCTATAATACAGTTTGCACAGTGCCAATCTGCAGTTCATATGAATTCTATGTATGGAATTGGTTATGGATGTTTGCTTCAGTTTTCTTAGTATTTTTTTTACAAATAATTACACCAGGAGGCTAGTTTTTATTTGCTTTCTCGTTTCATGCCTTCAGTTGTGTGGGGCAGTTAAACAAACAACAACAACAAATTCAACCTTTTTTTTATAAGAGCCAAACTTTCCTTGGAAAACCTTGGTAATGGTTCTACATTTTATGATTGCCACAAAACTCCCATCAAAATGTGTGCAGGGGTGCTGCTATTGCTGTTGCTTTGGGAAGTAGATAGCCAGTCTTAGAAACTATTTATGAGTCAACTTAAACCATCTACTGCAAAGGTAGGTGGCATTTGTCATGGTCATTTAAGACTTAGCCCATTTATATCTTTGAACATTAAGTCTCTGCCAAGAGGCTCAAGAACTTTTAGCTGTCTAGGAGCCTGACCTATGTGACAGTGAGGTGGGGCTGTCTAGAGCACACTATCTATTTCTAATGCACTCAGGTCCTGGTAGTATTGATCACAACAGCCAGAATAGAGCTCCCGCAATTAGCTGGCCTCCTCTAGACTGACTCTTACACCTGATTCAGCAGGCAGTTTAATTTAGGACCTGATGCTGTGCATCTCTCTCTCTCTCTAAAGTGCACAGTGTAAGTTGTGAGGAGAATACTTGGAGCTCAAGGCTGGGGGCAAAGTATAGTAGCACTCCTTGGCGGAGGGTGGGTGAGGGTGAAATGAAGGAGAAGATAAACATAAGAGGCTGAAATAGTACAAGGGAATGTGCTTGCCATGGAAATGAGATTCATTTTTCCTTTGTACACAGAAGGTAGCAGCACACCTTGAAAATTATTGGGAGGGGGCACAGAAGGGGCAGAGTACATGGGTGGGATATTTATTCAGAAAGAGAAACAATAGGATTGCCATGAAAAGTTGGAAAGTTAGAGGTTTAACTGTAGAAAATTGTAAAACTGTCCTTTTCTTACTCTTAGACCCAAGTGTTCCTTCTTTTTTTCCTTAGTGCTCTTTATTTGACCCACACTTGATATTCTAGAGCAGTGGTTCCCAAACCCTGTGGATGATATGCAAAATGAACAGAAAGGGATGCTTAATTGAGAAAATAAAAGGCACATTTGAGAGTCTAGAAGTTCATGTTTCACTGTTAAACTGTGAGACCCAGGAAGCACTTTATGCTCTCATTTGATGAATGTTGCACTCACTGCAGAAAACCTGTCTCACAAGATATTGGAAATGTTCCTGCAAACACTGCAGTATTTTTGGACTTTTAAAAATGGTGCAGTTGGTGGTTTTGTTGCTTAAAAACACATTTTTCAAACAGCCCATCTAGAAAGCTTAACTGCTCTAGAAAATAGTACTGCACCTCCATTATTATCTACTCTTTTCTTTTATTCTGCTGCTGTTAAAAATTGAAGCAGGTTTCATTTCAAGGATGTGACTAGTAAATCTCAGATATCCATATCTGGCATAGCTTCTGGAGGTTTACTAGAATCCCCATATCCAATGTTTAGATCTCATAGGTACAGTGCAGAGACCTTTGTCATTGCCACATCTATGGAAGCTCCTTACATTAAAAAAGCAATCATGATGGAAATTGGTCTGTTGTCTTTTACTAGCCTAGATTTATGAAACCAAAGAGCAATACCATTTAACTGGGAGAAATTAACGGATAGTACTTTTCAGCTTTCAAATCCATACCAGGTGAGGAGATACTAGCTATGTTTCATATGTTTTGCTCAACAAGGTGAATCTGAAATTGTGGAACCATAATGGGCAAAGTTCAGGCAAAGTTAAGTCCCACTGACATCAGTGGGACAAATTTACACTTGTGCATTAACTCTACCATTCAACTCACTTTGGTCAGATTCAGGCCTGTGTAGAACTTGTCTGAGGCCCCGGGTGGGAGTCTTGTTCTTAGCATGACAGCATAAGTGCTGGCGGGGGGCCCTAAGCAACTTAGCCCTCCAAGGCCCAGGGCTGCCCACCCCCACTGCATGGGCCTGGTCAGAGTGTGCCAAAGTGTGTGACTACTTGCCAAAGGGGAAATGATCCCACTAACATTAGTACTTAAGAGACACATCAAATAAACAAAACCATGCAGATCTAGGGACAGTGATAAACTGAACTAAAGACCAAATCCAAACTGCAGCATGTAAAAAACTTTAAAATCAGTGAACAAGCTGATTGACGGCTGCAGGCAAAAAGTAGAAGGTTTTTTTGAAATGAGCACGACAGGGAGATGCTTGTATTATGAGGAAAGATATTGCATGTCATTTATTGAAAATAAAACACTTTCCCAGCTTATTTTAACTCTGTAAGGGGGAAAACGTTAGCATATATGCACATCATTTCATGTTTAAGTGTGTATATGCTTATATAAGAGTATGCTTGGTTATAAGTAGCATCCATCCAATTATTTATGTAGTTCTGATAATATATCTAAAATCTATACATGACACTTTTACAAATACTGCAACTAAAAAATTTTTTTTAGCTGGGATGCCTAACTGCCTTTGCATTTCCCAGTGTCACCATTAGATATTAGATAATATATGTTGGACTTTTCCTTAAATGGCAACTTTGGAGAAGACCCAAATGGCTTTATGCCTAATAGAGTGAACATCCATCCCCAGAAATCTGGCTGATTAAGTCATATAATGGTTAATCTGAATTCTCTCAAAACAGCAAAATACTGAACATGCATGTGTAAAGCAACCTTTTGCAAGCCCGTGGAGCTTGGCAAAGAAGGACAAGTGGCATTTGAGAGGGCTGGCACAAGTCATTGTCAGCTGAAGAATTCAATTTGTCCCACAGTCTTCCTTGAGAAATTGAATTGAATGCAGCTTTCACATCAATGAAACATGCATGCAGTGGTACCTCGGGTTACAGACACTTCAGGTTACAGACGCTTCAGGTTACAGACTCCGCTAACCCAGAAATAGTACCTCGGGTTAAGAACTTTGCTTCAGGATGATAACAGAAATCGCGCAGCGGCAGCGGGAGGCCCCATTAGCTAAAGTGGTACCTCAGGTTAAGAACAGACCTCCAGAACGAATTAACCACCAGGTTTCTTAGCCTATTAGATGGGCTAGTACAAAACAGTGGTCTATGGTGGATCTACCTTGTCTAAATTCTGGCTGCTCGTCGGCACGGATAGCTTCATCAGTTAACCAGCCCACCAACCTAGTATGGAGCTGTTTTGCATATAATTCGCTAATTATAGATAGCAGACTGATTCGATGATAGTTAGCTGGGTCAGATATTGAACCCCTTTTAAATATAGGGATAATTATAGCTGTGACCTAGACATCAGGCATTATTCCCGACTAGTCAATTAATGAAAATAACTGCCAACAGGGCAGCCCACCAGTTGGTGTGAGATTTTAGTAGGTCTGGGAGCAGGTAGTCTCTGCCTGGTGCTTTATTACTTTTTATTACTTTTTAACTGTGAGATGAGGTTCTTGGCTTGGGTTATGGAAACAAGAGGTCAGTGTGGTAAATATTCTGTTATTTGATTGGCCTCATCATCGTGAACAAAGTAAAGTGAGTAGTAATATTGCATCCATTCCTTGGGTCCGATAGTGCACGGGGTGGGGTGGGGGGCATTATATGCACTCTCTAGAAAACCTGATATTGTGCACCAGAAAAAGCAAGTGTCCTTATCATAAGAGGCCTTTATTAGAGTTGACTCTTTTATTTATATATTTATTTGTATTAGTTTTTTAATTTGTGTATTAGCTCTTTGATTTTTATAGTTGTAAACTTTCAGAACCCATTTTGAGTAGCAAACCTCTAGCTACATCTGTATTTTATTGTATTTGAGTCCTTTGCTATGGATTGTGACTGACACAAATAAAGATTTCAGCTAAAACTATTGATCACTCTCTCCATAGATGTTCATCAGAATCCAGCACTGTGTATCCTACAAGTGTGCTCGATTTAGAATACAGTAAGGAGCGTTAAACAAGCCAAGTGACATATGAACCCAATCTTATTCTTTTGTAAATTACAAAACATAAGCTCTTTGCATAACATTTGCATGCTTTTAAATCAAGATAATTAACATTTAATTTAATAGCGATTTTGTTTATGATACTACATTCATATCCCATCGTTTCTCCAAGGACCTCAAGGCAGCACATATGATTCTCTCTCTCTCTCTCTCTCTCTCTCTCTCTCTCTCTCTCTCTCTCCTCATTTTATCCTCACAACAGCCCTGTGAGGTAGGCAAGGCCGACATTCAGAGATGTGCCCACGGTCATCCAGTGAGCTTCATCATAGCTGAGTGGAGATTTGAATCTAGGTCTCCATGGTCTTAAAACTACACCACACTGTCTCTTATTTGAGATAGCTTGCACCACATATGATTGAACAAACCAAGCATAGACTTCCAACCACATAATTGGGGCTACCAGGTGCCTATTCTGTTGTTAATGATGATGATGATGCCTTTGTGAAACTGCCAAAACGGGGGCAATCGGAAGCACCAGCACACCACTACATGTGGTTGGTGGGCTGTACTCAAGTCAGTGGGCCACACTGTGGAGGTCTTGAGACTTAAACAGAGCCATTGAGATAGGGCTGCACAGTAGATTTTTAGAGGACGTTATAAACATTAACAAATTGATCGAACCCTCACAGCATGCATCTGGAGTACGTAGCAGGTGGACAGGCAAGCAATTATATACCTTTATCCCCTTTTTCAAATCATGTAAAGCTAAGCCAAAATCAGCCATCCGGTCTATTGTAAATTTCAAAGGATGTGTTATAAGCAGGATTCAAACTTGATCATTACTGTTCTCCACTTCAGTGGCTTGCTGAAATAGACGTCTGCATTCCATGAATTTGTTCATTAGTTCTAGCAGGGTGCTGTCTCCAAGGTCTCCACAGAATAGTGCCTTTCACAAAGTAAAAGAGAGGAAGGAAATTGCATCAGTAAGGAAAGGTACTTGTGTACTACCTCTGCACATAATTTGGACTGTTAATTCTTGTTCAGTTTTGAATCAAAGCAAAAAATAGGCTTGTACACTTGGCACTTGTTCATCTGGGACATTTTGCTGTGTGACTAAGGGCCACAGCACAATAACTGCACCATTTCTGCATGGGAGATTTAGATAGACAGACAGACAGACAGACAGACAGAGACAAAGGAGAAAGTCACAACTGGAATATTCACTTTAGCTTTATTGAGATGGACAAGACTTGCAGGAAAGTGGGGCTGCAGATGAATTATCACAGTTGAGAAATCCCAGAGCAATTATGAGCTGACCCAACCCCCTTCTAAATTAATTCTCTCCTTGGCTCGCAAAAGGCTCAGAGCAAGCCCACCCATCTGCCAAGTTTTCTCCCCTTACATTTCCCAAATTTACCAGCTTCTCTGGGGAGGGGAAGTGAGGGCAGAGGTAGAAAAATTTCAGCCAAGCTTAAAACGGAAGGCTACTTTAAAGTCATTGACAAAGTAAAATCTGATTCATTGTTCACAAGAAGGAGTAATGTATTTTTAAAAATAACACTACAGTTTTAGTCTTTAAACAAGTGAGGGTGGGTTTTTTTCTATGTAAAAAAGAAAGATGTGCTGACACTCATAGATTGATAGAAGTGCTGTGGGTATCATTGCAAATAGTTGCTGGGGGCGAGGGGGCGGGGAGGTGCTGGTAGTTTGCGCCGGTGAATACTGTGACAGAAAAAAATCCTGCTCTAAACTGTTCCTCACGCTGAGATTTCTGAGCATCGTTGGAGCCTTCATTGGCTTCTTGGGGAAGTGTAGTTTCAATAGAACCTGGGGTAGCAGAGCAGTGCGGCAGATCCACCATTCCAATAGTAGTGTCACTGCCGCTTATCAGAGGAAGGTAGCAGTGAGGTCAGGGCTACATGGCCACACTGGTGAAGCCAATTTCCCAACACTGTGCCCACACACCTCCAACCACACCCTACCCTCCACACCTCCCAAGTAAGTGGCAATGAGACCACTGTTGGAAGGGTCGCTGCATGGGACCATCCAAGCATGCTGGCTACTCCTGGTACTTCTTGTTGCTCCTGATTAATTTATTACAGGGGTGGGGAAACCTGCAGCCCTGTAGAAATTGTTGGACTCCACTTCCTATCATTCCTGATCATTGGTTGTGCTGGCTGAGGCTGATAGGAGTTTTAACTACAGCATCTGGTGAGCCATTCCTGATTTACTAGAGAACCATGCCTCCTTTCAGTGCTCATCCCATTTTCCTTCTTTTAAATTTCTGCAGCTGCTGGATTAGTGTCTGACATTTACGTAGTAGTAATATGCTAACATTTATAACTGCTACGAAACTTTTAAACCCCAATACTTAGTGATGGATAAGCTTAGCTTGACTCATTTCTCTGATTTTCTCAGGAGCAGCTTTGTGCTAGTTCCCATTGTACATTCATTCATTCATTCATTCAGGGAGGTAGCAGCACCTCATCTACAACATGAAGCCGGAGAGTGGGAAAGATGCATTTCCCATAGAGCTAGAAACTCCTCCAGGGTGAATGAATAACACACCTTTTAGTGAGGCATATGATTTTATATGTGCATGGAAACAGGAGAGGTTCAGAAATGCTTGATTGTTTAATGCACCCTTTGTTCAGTTGGGGTTGAATGCATTGGCCTCTGTTTCTTTGCGAAAGGCAAGTGCTTTCAAAACTGAAAGTTTCCCTCCAGTAAAAATAATATTGCCAAACTTGTGGTCAGCTCTCTGTGGAGGAACTCTAGAGCTTCCCTCTCTAGAGGCTTATAGCCCACACATTCTTCTGGTACTGTGGCACCATGCAAGTGACCCCTAGGCCCATGTATTCCTTGCGTAGCCCTGTCTGTCAATATCTTTCCCACTCGTGCGTGCTGCCTACTCCCTTCACAGTGGAGGTCATTTGGCAGAGTGGAATGGAAACGCATGAGCTGCGGTTAGCTTTAATTTCCCATGTGGGTTTTCTTGTGGGTTTGTCAGAGAATGATAACACAGAGAGCACTGAGCCACTAAGCAAATTCCACCAGCAGGTGATTCTGTGAATGAAAATAGCCATGGGGTGATGGGGATAGCACTTTAGGCTTAAAAGTCTTTATTATAGTACACTTTGAGCCATGTGGGACATTTTTGCAGATACCCTAATTTAAGCCATGGCGTGACAGAAATTGGAAGTGCCTTCATAACTCAGGTCACATCATGCCTTATTCCAAGTTCTGAGCCAATGCAAAATGTTGCAGATCAGTAATGGCATGTTGCGTAGCAAACAAATTGTTTCATATTATACTTCCCTGTATGACTCACACTCCCCCCTCCCCTGCCACAATATTTTTTAATCTGATACTGACATTTTGCATTGCCAAAGAAAAAATGACAGTGGTAATATTTATCACCAAAGCTTTTTTCACATGTCTAAAATGTTAGCTTATCATTATCAGTTTTAAGGGCAAGAGTTAGTTCTTGTGTGTAAAAATACAACTGGTGCAAAAATATGTGCAGATGATCTGGATAATTTGCAGTACTCTTTGGTCTTGAGTGAAAAACAAAATAAGAAGGAGTAAAGAGAAAAATAAGGCATCTAATGGAATTATTTTATATGCTCTACTCATGATTTTAGTAGTGGCATTAACACCAACTGAAGTTTATGAGTGGTTTTCAATGGCAGCCCACATAAATGGTGCCCCAGTAGTCAAAGATGCAACTTGGCCAAGCCCAGTTGTACCTGAAATAGGCACAACTAGTGCACCATCCAAAGCTGGACATAACCTATTTACCCACTTCCGATGTGGGCTATTGTGCTGATGCACTTGGCGCTGTGTTTCTTTTGAAACTGCATGGTTTTAGGTTGGTATAAATATGATAATCTGTTTGTTCATAAAGCTTCTGTGTCCCCTTTGCAACAAACTGTTTAAGGCAATAGACAATTAAACCACAAACTGTTCATGACATGTAACAGACGTGGTCTTGAGGGAAGCTGGTAAATGCGTTGTTTCTCCAACAGACTGGAACCTGGGCAATGAAGTCCCCACCCCACCCCACCCCAAAAGTGAATTTTTCTCCACTCCACTAAATATCAGGTCCCTGTTGACTGCATGGATTATCAGTCACCTTGGCCCATGCAGTTCTTAGACTGTCATTAAAAAAGAACTCTTTTGAAGTTATGAATACTGCTAAATTATAAATCCTTTGTTCTGATTCATTTCTTCAGGGGGGTAGATGGTATCAAAGGCAAGCTAGTGAAACAATAACTCTGTCAGATCTTTGTGTTCTTAGATTTGACAATAATAGATTTAACTAATAACATCCTTGAGGGTGTTTTTAACGCTGAAGGAATTAGAACAATGATACAAATACGATGAATGTAAGCTTTGGTCCCACTCTTATCAAATATAGATAGCATCATCTTTTAAAGCTGAAGTAATTGTTGAAATGTATTGAAGGTGTGATGCATAATTAATAAATAACGGATAATAGCTATGTGAATGTAGACTTTGTTTTGCATTTAGGACATGAAACAAATAAATTGGCTGGCTATACTGTACAATGACACTATGGTTCTACTATTTGTTCTGCACTAGTTCACACAGTATTTGAAGATTCCATTCTACTTTTTAATCGATAGATGAAACTTCTCTTGCAGTGAGCCCTTGCTAGTAAGCACCAGAAATGGAAGGAGTTCATTTTATTGCATTCTTCTTTTGGATAGTGTGCTTTTGCTGAAAGGAGGGACTGCTCGCACAGAAGAAGGCTGCCACATTTATTGTCACTTTTCAGTCAGTGCCACCACCCTTTTATGATTGCAATTTATCACTCACCCTTCACCCTAACTCAATATTATTAATAAAGCACAAGATCATACAATATTTAAAATAGTTTCAGAACAGTTTAAAGCAATTTAAAATTCCAAAATTCAGGGAAGTCCTAAAAATATGCATCTCAGTGTCAAAAGCCAAGGTGAACAGGTTGTTTTCAGCATTTGCCAAAAGCTGTATAATGAAGGCACTAGGTATACAACTTAGAGGCTGCCGCAGAGAATGCCCTATGAACTCTGTCCAGCAGAGATGGCAAACCAGCTGGAGGCATGACAGTGTTGAATCCAGGAGCACCCCCAAAGTATGGGACTGTTTCTTCCAGTGGAGAGCAGTCCTCACCTCCCAGACATGAGAACTTGGGATACACAACACATCTGTCTATTGAGAATCCAGCTTCTTGGCCCAACCCCAATCCAGCATCACCTCCAAGTACAAGACATCAGTTGAACAGAGCAAAAGGACACAGCAGCTTCTCTTTCTCTTCCTATCTTTCAGTAATTCTTCCTGGATTGTATAGCAGAACATTACTGAGGAGGGCACTGAATACCGTTAGTATTTCTTTTAATCTATAGAAATTTTCATGTTTACTGGCTCATAATGCTCGCCTCAAATACAACATGAGCAGCTGAGTTCTTCTCAAGTTTAGAATAAAATCTCATCCACATAAACTATGTAAATATTCCTTCTTTCCTCCCACCTTCCTTCCTCCATTTCATCTGCCCTCCTCCTTTTGTTCTATCCATCAGTCCACACACCCACTTACCTCCCTTGCAGCCCTGGCAATGGAGGGGAGGAAGGGAGCTCTGCAAAATGGAGTCTGTGATGAGCTGGCTCTGGAACAGCATGTCAGGCATCAGTGGGTGTTGGGGGGGGAGAATGACTCCATATTTACTCCATTGCACTGCTAGCTATGTAAGTGAATGAGTGGGAGAGGGTTTGAGGGCCGGGAATTGGCAAAGGGATCAGACTCTGATGCACTCACAGTGATATCATTGAGGGTGGAACAGAGTTTGATTTGTTTCAGAACTGGACTTGAAATAAGTAAAAGCTATTCTCTGAGTTCTAATGAAAATGCTTTGGATTTTTCAGCTAGGTTCCAAGCCTGACTCAATGGGAATTTTCCCGCAGGCTGGTTATCTATTTCTCTGCATAATCTCTACTTATTTTCTGCAGGAACTAAAACCTGTACAATAGCTTACTGCATATATTTGACTTTCAGGTCAAAGGTCAAGTGTTTGCCGCAGGTTTTGGATGCCCCAAATATAAGGTTTTGAAATTTCAAACCTTGTATAACCACTTCAGAGGCGCACATACGTTTAGCTACAATGACAGGAGGTTAGTAAGAATTACAAGGGAATACATGAGAAGAATAAGAGCCTAGAATTTAGGTACATGAGGACTGAAAGTCAAATAGAATCAAGGTGAATTACCAACTCAGTGACCGTTTTCAGCACCTGTGAGTCAGAATGATGATATTCTGATACAGCAAGATATTCTAGTTGAGTACTTGGGGACTTATTTTCTAGCAGGCTATTCTATGCAATCATGAGAAGGCTATGTACAATTTAAAGTGCAGTTTATTGCTGAGTTGACACTGTGAATAATTTGGCAGTGCTGTCTGTTATGTATAATGTATTGCTTATGTTCTAATATTTTTTGTATTTTATGAATCTTATGTTATGTGCATATATTATGTTATTATGAAACTGTGTTGTTATGAAACTGACAAATGGCAGCATATAAAAATTTTAAATAAGTAAACAAGAAGGGCATATGTAAGCATTAACCAGAGTGTTATTTATATATTTAATTATTTTAGGCATTTATACACTTCCCTTTCTGCCAGAAAGGCTCTCAGAGTGGCTTACAAAAGCCAGCACTAAGATGATCTTTTCCTGCAGGGTCACAATCCAGAAAGATAGGGCACACAAAGTTTTGTAGTTTTTTAGAGGACTTGACATTTAGTGGCTATTTTTGAAGAGTCATGCACACTTCTGTATCAGTCTTCTCCGACTGTGCTACACTTCACACATATGTAGAGCATTTGATGAATATGTGTGTCCTATGAATTGAATCTGTAAATGAGCACCATTAGAAAGCCTTTGCATTTCAATGATGTATCAACTCCGCTTGGATTTCTAGCTGTGATGGGTCACTCGAACACTAAAAGCATCACTTGCTCCTGCAATCATCCAGTGGTGAACACTTGGAAATGTTGTACGAACCGGCATCAGTATTATCACAGGTCCAAACTAGATTTGATGGTAATTCCATGAATGCAATTAGTGTGCACATTTTTGTTGTTGTTATGTAAATAGCAACCATCGGACAGTCTTGGCAGTATGGTGGTAGGGTTGTGGAGTTGCAATCTTCCTTTCCCTACGACAGTCATGATTTTTTTTTTTTTTAAATCATCCTCGCCAAAGTTTTTTGTTATTTTGTTTTTTGCAATTCAAAGAGTACTTGTTTGGTGGGGCTACCCTGATAACCTTACCTCCCTCTGACTTACTCATGGCAGCTACCAGAATGAAGAAGGGGAGAGATGAGGCACTGGTGAGGTTGGTATGATGCAAAGGCACCAGTGGAGCCAATTTGGTGCTCCTGCCAACATATTTACACTGCGCTGATCTACTCAAAACCTTGCCCTTCTCTGGTAACAACTGCAACAACTTCTACAAGCTGCTTCTGTAGATGAGACTGATGTTGGTCTATAAGGACCCTGAATTGCTGCTTGGATGCTGCATGTACTATAGAGTGATGGTAGAAGAGGGTTCTTTGACTCTCCCTCCCCCCCCCTTTCCCCCTCAAATTAATTCACTCTAGGAAGCATGGCAAACAAACATCTAAGAAGTGGTTCACATTAGTGTTTCTCCATCACTAAGAAAATGCATTAATAATGCATTTCAAGAGCCTCAGGTCACCTCTGTAATTAGCTCTTTGGAATACAAATGTCCACAACACTGAGACAGAAATGGACCCAAAATTCTTTAGCCTGTAAATGAAAATACACAACGGCTAAGCAAAAGTAAAAACCAGAACAAATACACATAGCATTTCTTGGTGTGTGTATAGAATATTGCCTCATGAAGAATGTTTAAAATAAATACAAATGTGGACGAATCTCAAGAAACAGTGCTCTTGGAAATGCATTTGGCCCTATCTAAATTTGCAGAAGAAGCTGAACTGAATAGCTTCTGAAGAAAAGCATTTATGCATTGCATTTATGTATGTGTGTATATACACACATAATGTAAGCCTGAGGCAGTCATAAACTTTGCAAGCACAAGTTTGCTAAAGCATGAGAATAGTTGTAAGGATGCATTAATGTTCTGGGAAAAATCTCTTGGTGAGAATAGAAATCAGGTCACCAAACCAGTCTCTGATAATGGGTGTCCTGCTTGCATGTAAAAGCTACACATGAGAAGGGAGAGTGGGGAGAAGCATGCTAAGCTCCCCCCCCCCCGCATTGCATCCCCCTGACCCTTGAACCTACAACATTGCTGTGCTATATACAAGTTGTTGCACATGCACATGGGAAACCCCTCTGTGTGCCCCCCCCCCACAATACCTAATGCACAATTTTTTTGGGAGCAACAACATCTTGTGTGTGGAGTCAAACCTTGCACACTTCCAAATGTGTCCCTGATCAAATCCTTATATATTCAACAAACACAGCCTCACACAGATAGGTTTATTAGAAGAAAAGAATAATAGAACTAACCACCAGATTAACTAATGTGAATTGGCCTTATGGAGAAATGCAGGCAGCACTTATAACTAATACATTCATACACACCTAATTCTAAACGAATTAGAGCCCTAATCAACAAAAGGAAACAAAGCAGTTTGAGAATAACCCTTCATCATGGAAACCCAAGAGTATAGTGATAGGAGCAAAGTTTTACTTATGCTGGCTCTCAATAGAGCAATCCTAGCACAATGGAAGATGATAGGACTGGTTCTTGAGAGCAGTGTAACAGGAGCAGGAAATGACTGGAGCTAGCTAAACATTGCAAAAAACTGATCTTAAAATTTTGCAGATGTGTAGGAACTAAGAAGGAGTCTAAAGATGTCAAATGAAGGGTTTGGTGATGCATAAGTGGATGGGCTCAAAAAAGAAGACAGAACCAAGTGGAAAAATGTAGTTTTTAGGTGGGAAAATCTAGTTTATATCTGAAAGGTCATGACAGCATGTACGTTGAGAGGATTTTATTTCTGAAATAGCCCCTTGAATACATCATCTACTTGTAAACGAAGGTTCAGCATATAGTTTCTTGGTCTGACAGGATACCTGAAATGAACACCTGTTGTTTTGCTCATCCTTTCAATTTACACCTAGGTGAGATTCCTGTCTAAAGTGAACCCCACGCCTGTAGATCAGTTACATATAGTGTGTGCATTTAACATTCTTTTGACACTCAAATAGTCACATTATTCTCATTGTTACAACCCAGTTTTCCCAGGTCTGTCATGTAAAAGTTCAGAAAAGAAGATAATTGAGAGGTAGGTACCCCTAATGCAACTTTGGTCATGCCAACACAGTTGTGAGCCAAAGTGAAGGCTCGCCAAGGCAATCCTACTAGTTGTCTAAACCAGATACCTTAGTTCTTTCTTGGACCTGGTCTAGCTTTTGGCTGAAATTGCAGTTTTGTACTGTACATCAGTGCTGATGCAAACACCTGATATCGGCAGACCAGTGCCTGGTCGGTGGGGATCCCATCAGTGGTGTCTACCCTGGAGCTGTCCTTCCCTACCTAATATGCATTTTCAAAAAAGAAAGAAACTTGGTCATGTAGGGAAGGGTAGCAGGCGGTTGGAAAGCAGGACATATAGGATAGATCCCATCTAATGTTCTACATGTAAATCACAAGGTGTTGTGCACGCAGAAGGAACAGTACTTGTGTAGGTTATTAGATTTAAACTGAGTGCACTATAGCTTTCAATTCAATGCTGGGATCAGATGTGAATGGCTATTTATCTTGTCAGTGTCCTCCTCTCACTGCCTATGTTCCCAGATTCTACTTGTGTACACCACTTTCTACTGCTTCTCTGGACTGGGTCCTTTTATCTTTTTGTTGAACATTGTTGAAACACAGGCATTGCATTTGTTCTTTACAGATTCTCTGTGTTCCCCCCTCCCACTGTTGAATGATGTGTTCCCCACAGAGCCATATCTTTACTCAGTTCTTATGAAAAAGCAATTTCTTTTCATCCCAGTGCCTACATGCACAAACAATTAGAATGCTCCATCGTTTGGCTAATTAAGAAACTACTGAATTCATTCTTAAATCTAATTACATCCATGTTGCTGTGGGGAAAGCTTGAAAGTCACACACACCTCAGATGCAAATGAACTTTCAAATGAATATACTAATACTTTGTTCAGTGACTTTATAGATGAAAGGGAATAGCCTTTAGATTATGAAGTTTAAGAAGAGCCTGCTGGATCAGGTCAATGGCCCATCTAATCCAGCATCCTGTCCTCTCGGTGGCCAACCATCATTCTACCTTGATGTATAGATCTTAGAAGATTGCACAAAAATATTTTTTTTAGTGCTGGTTACTCAAGCTCTGTTCAAAGCAAGGTTGCAGCCAGGTTAATCTCAGTTTATGCATTTTATTGATGATGACTTTTAAAAATTAATAAAGTGGAAATGTGGAGAAATGAACTTAAGACTGGGGAAAAGAAAATGAAAACTTGAGAAACCAAAATCGACAGATTCACCTATCCCTAGTTGCAGTTTGGTGTTGTCAATATTCTGACATCTAATATCTCTTGGTATTTATGAGGGACCAGTAATAAAAGTTAGCAGTTCACCTTCAACCTGTATACTGTTCTTCGTACAAAAATCTAGTCACTCCACTGGTGCTTTCTACACAGATGGGTTTATGTTCTGTCTTATAAACTGGGAGGACACAGTAAAACTGAGGTCAAAGTGGATCACACCTTTACTAGCAGAATGGTGACCTTTTTTAAGAAAGCAATTTATACTGGAGAAAGAAGAAAGAGAGAGAGAGAGAGAGAGAGAGAGAGAGAGAGCGCTCACTGTTTTCTGCCACGTTTGGTGTGAATTTTAAACACAAACAGGACTACCAATTAATATGGGGAGTTCTGTTCCTCCAAGATTTCTTTCATAGTTTTTGTTGCTGACTCTTATCAATAGGCAGCACTTGGTATAAGACTTGTATATCAATGAAAAACCAGCAAGTGTTCCTGAGTCAGCACAGAGGCAAGGAAAAACAGAAGACCTTGCAACTTTGATCCCCTTGAGGAAAAACTGGTCTATTAAGATAATTCCTGGAATATACATTACAGTTCTTCTCATGCATGAAAATTCTCTGCCTACCCACCTAGAGTTTGTTGCGGCAGCCAACCACAGCAGGTGATTGTCAAAGCCTCACTACAGTGTTGATGTTTTGTTGGATCCAAAATTTCTGCACATGGCACCCCATGCACTGGATGTTCCCACTGAAAAGAAAGTGGGAAGGCAATTTCTACAAATTCCATTTTTCCCTTCTGCAGCCCCTTGTAACTCTAGAAAAATCTGGTCTGGAGGGAACTTCTGGAATAGTGTGGTGGTGTGGAGAGAAGTGCATGTGTGTAGGGAATGCACAGTGCAAGGAGCTCAGCTTGTGGTACAGGTGAGCATTCCAGAAAATAATCAAGTCATAAGTTGCCTTGTAAGGAGCACTCAAGAAACTGTTGAATTATTTAGTTCTGTGTGCTACATTTTAAAGGCTTTTAAAGACCACTCCCCAAGCTCTGTAGCTTTGTCAGCAGATCATCATTCTCAATAGGATATGAATGGAAAGATTGGCAACAGCAAGCAATGCACTATATGGAAATACATGTTTAGATGGCTTCAGACCCTCCTTTCAGCAGATTTAAAATTAGAGGATTGAGAAAATTTTATCTTTTAAGGTGTGACTTATAGGCTCCTCCACAGGTTACTTTTTCCAACAGTGAGATTAATTTCGCTCAGCTGCTTCAAACATAATGGCTTTGTTTGAAGCAGGAACTTTAGGCTTCTCCAAATAAATTTTTGACTTCATTTAATGGAACAATGGAGCCCAGTCCAGTATAACAAACTGCACTGGAAACTTCTCTTAGTTACTAAAGAGGTTTTTCAAGGGGCATCAATAGACTGCTGTTTGAAAAGCTCTGTAAATACTTTTTTAAATGTACAGTTTTTAAAATTACTGCTCAGATTTATATCATTTTATCCCTTAACTGGTCTGTGCTTTTAAATAATTGTTAATACTGATGCTTTGTTGATTGAATCTGTGCTGTGATTTTAAGATGTGTTAAGCCTCCTTGTTTTTTTCCCTTTTAATAAATACAATTATAGCATCATTCTGTGAATTTAGTTTCCCTTTCTTTCCTTTTTTTTGCTTTTCCTTCATTAATGTTTTCGCCACTATTAGTGCATGTGTTTGGTTTCCTTGTTTAGAGTTATTTTTTAAATAATGTTTTTCCACAAGTGAAGTTTAAACTGGATTTTGTTTTTGTTGTTGTTTCATTTGTATAGCATTCTATGTACTATCATTTTGTTTTAAATTTTGGTTTCTTTTAAAAACACAAAAACCTTCATCTCTTTCCACTGACACTGCAAATACCTCTCACTTTAAAAGGAAAATATCCCTGCAGTCACCTGTATTCCCTATAGAGCTGGGGGATGGAGCAACCTAAGAGGTGGGAATTGGCAAAAATTGGTTTCCCAAGTCCTTGAATGGGAGTTGCCACTGGGTCTCGGTCTCAATGCAAAAAGAAGTAGCTCTTCCATTCATGGAAGGGTGCAAGTAGAGATCCAGCCATATGAGAACCTTAAGTCTTTGCTTGTTATTGTTGTTTTTAATTGAGATTTGCCTTGGGCCACATAGACATTCTGACCAGAGTTTCAGTATTAGTAGACTTTGGTGACAGCCCTCAAATCTGCAAATAATTGAATAAGTTGTCTAGGCAGAAATAAGGGTCATGGTGACAATGAGAAGGCAAAAGGTACTTTATCAGTTATTGGGTTTCATTGCTGTTAGAAGCCCATTTCCGCACTCTAGACTCCAAGAATATGCTAGTGATGAAGCATTATATTTTTCTGCATTCATGACAGGTACCGCATCTTCCCCGCCCTTTTGTAGAGTTGTCACTGCTTGTTATTTAGACAGATAGTCTTGCCATTTAAAAATGAAGCAGGCTAATGGTTTTTAATAACCTATGGTGGCAAATTATATTGCACCACATAATATATGTGCCACCAAGGAGAAGCATAATGAAGAGATTAGTGTGACAGATGAAAGCAACATGTTTGCTTTAATAGAATATTGAGTGACTATTGAGTGGGGACAGGAGCACTAATGCAGGTTGCTTATCAATTGCTGAGGTTTGTTGATAATGTACAAATGTTCTCTAGCATGAAATGACTAGTGGGAGTGTGGCCCACAAATAATGTGTCTGGACTCCGGGATCATTGGTGGATTTCAAAAGATGGACCTGTGTGTATCACAACTTCTTGGTTTCCAAGTTTGAAGAAAAATAATTGTGGTGTCCTTGAATTATTATTTTTTAAGGTTGCTTACAAGTATAAAATATACAGTCAAATTAAAGATATTTAGTACAGTACGTTTTATCCAGCTGAGACTTCTGTAGAATTTGTAGTCTCTGCTTTTTCCAGGGTATTTTTTTTTTTAATGTATGTGTCACTTTTCGTTCACAAAAGATTAAATGAATCAGGAAACGCATTGGGTGCTTGATAACTTCCCTCTTTTGACATTTCCAGACAAGAAGCGAAAATGTGGTTTGTTGAGTCTGTGGTAGCTGGTTCATTGTGGCAAATGAGGCACTGCCCCATCAACCTCAGTCCATAGCTGTCAACTTACAGATTTGAAAATAAGGGACCAGCAGCCTTGAAAATAAGGGACCAGCAGCCAAAATAAGGGACCTGCAGCCTCACCTGTTCCAGGCACTCCAGTCTTCCTGTCCTCCTGCAGTCTGGTCAAACTCATGCTGGGTAGCTTCATGAACACTGTCCAACCAACTTTGTAACCAGAGGTTCAACTGAATAGAATCTGAATCACATGCACCACAAGGCCTATGCAGACTCAACTTAAGATGGCTCCCCGGCCTGGCTTTGCACTGCAAAGTTTGCAGCAGCACGTGCAACAAAATGGCACCCAGCATTCAAAAAACCCCTCAGCTTGCATTAACTAGCCACACACAAGGCATGCAAGCTCCACCCCCCAGTCGTTCTTAGACTTCTTATTGGGTGAGCAACATAGCCAAGCAACACAGTTGGAGCCTCCCTCCTCCCTGGCTGGCAGGGAGGGAGGGAGAGGAGCTGCTTCCTTTGAAATTTAAGGGACATCATTTAAGGGACATTTAAGGGACATCCATCAGTAAGGGACAGCAGCGGGACATGACGCTGGAATAAGGGACTGTACCTTCAAATAAGGGACACTTGACAGCTATGCCTCAGTCTGCCTTCAGCCAACCCCACCTACCTGCCTTCTTACAACTGGGCCAGAGAGAGGCATTGCCAGTTAGCTTTCTCCTTCTTAGTCTCAGGGTTGCCCTTGTAGAATTCAGCAGGGAGGAGGATGGGCCAAAACTGGCTCTGGCTGAACCTACTCCTAGCCTCCTATCTTACACCCCACCAGTTTGAATCGGCACCAGACACCACTGCTGGTGCAAGCTATGGTACAATCCAGGGAGAATGGCTTGCAGAAAGACCTGCTAAGCATTCATGGCTCATTCCATACAATCTGAGTGTGTAAACAGATGACCACTTACTCCATTACCACTGCCTGTGTCGCTGTACTAACTTTATTGATGGCTGGTCTAGTGAAGTGGTGAGCTAAATATTAAATGTTCAGCAACTGGGCATATGTTTGTGAGTTGGGGAGAGGGAAGGGGTAGGAATGGCTATTCTCTAAATTTGTCAGGAATTTATGAGGAACCGGTTCCTCAGGGGGCTAGATGTATCACATGACCTGTTTGTGTAATGTAACCATGCTTATTATCAGCAGTGAGCTTTTTTTTTGCAATGGGTCCCTCAAGTTACAGTTTAAGACAGTGCCACCAAACCTCCTTACAGCTTGCCAAGTTTAGGAAAGTAGGAAGAGGGAGACTGGAAGGAAAGGGATCAGGTTGTGGAGCAACTCTCCAAGGGTGGGGTTTACAAATTTTATCTCAAAAGTTCTCCAAAATGTCCCCACTGGAGGTCATGAGTGTTAAAAAGACAAATATGAGAGAGGACTGGATGACTTATGGAGATATTGTAATTAAAGAAGGGGGGAAATGGAAAATGAAGCCATATGAACAAGTTAAAAAATATGTATATGATTGGTTGCACTATTTTCAAACAAATGAAATGTTTAAAAAGGATTGTAAAGAGAGGAGATATATTGAAGGAGAGTCTATTTTTTTTAAAATAATATTTTATTGCATTTTACACAAAATGACACAAAAAAAGCAAATTTCCATAGACATTACAAAAAAAGGAAAGAAAAACATGAAAAACATAGACAAAAAAAGAAAAAAAAAGAAATTTTAGCATAAAAATAAAAGCTCACTTTTCAATTGTAACCTTCAAAACCTTATTTTCCTAACTTCCACCCGCCTCCCGATCTTGTATTCTATGTAGTAATTAGTTCAGCAAGATCATTCTTTATTCATTTTCATTCTTTGTCCCTCCCTTTGTACTCTTATTTAACTAAATCACTAGAACCCCTTCTTTTCCTTTTCAAAGTCCTCAACATTCAAAGGTTTTACAGTATTTTTGTAGGTAAACTTTAAACTTCTTCCAGTCCTCTTCCACCTGCTCTTCTCCTTGATCTCGAATTCTGCCGGTCATTTCAGCCAGTTCCATATAGTCTATTACTTGCATCTGCCATTCTTCCAGGGTGGGTAGATCTTGCGTCTTCCAATGCTTTGCAATGAGTACTCTTGCTGCTGCTGTAGCATACATAAAAAAGGTTCTATCCTTCTTTGGCACCAATTGGCCGACCATACCCAGAAGAAAGGCCTCTGGTTTCTTCAAGAAGGTATACTTAAATACCTTTTTCAGTTCGTTATATATCATCTCCCAGAAAGCCTTAATCCTTGGGCACGTCCACCAAAGGTGAAAGAATGTCCCTTCAGTTTCTTTACATTTCCAACATTTATTATCGGGCAAGTGGTAAATTTTTGCAAGTTTGACTGGGGTCATGTACCACCTGTATATCATTTTCATAATATTCTCTCTTAAGGCATTACATGCTGTAAATTTCATGCCGGTGGTCCACAACTGTTCCCAGTCAACAAACATAATATTATGACCAACATCTTGTGCCCATTTTATCATAGCCGATTTTACTGTTTCATCCTCAGTATTCCATTTCAACAGCAGATTATACATTCTCGACAATATCTTAGCATTGGGTTCTAACAATTCTGTTTCCAACTTTGATTTTTCCACCTGGAAACCGATTTTCCTATCCAAATGATAGGCCTCTCTTACTTGAAAGTAATGTAACCAATCTCGCACCTTGTCCTTAAGTTTCTCATAACTCTGCAATTTCACTTTGTCTCCCTCCTGCTCCAGAATTTCCCAATATTTTGAGACTTCCGGGTCGGCGCCATCGCTGAATGGCGGACTCCCTCCGAGCTCCGGAGGGAGCCTGCACGGCAGGGGCTGGGTCCTACCGCACCGGCGATGCGGGACCCTTAAAAACCACGGCCACGGGGGCCGTGGACATGGAGACTCGGCTGACACCGTTAGCGCCCTCCCGACTCGTGAAGGAGCCTTTTTAAAGGCTACGGATCGGGTGCCGGGGAGAAGCGTGGTGTTTTGAGTCCTCTGCTATCCCTGCCGTGCGAAGCCGCATGCCATTCGGCGGAGAGCGCTGGCTTTTTCCTTTGAAAATTCGGACCTAAAAGAACAACCCGTAAGTAATTGGAACTTGGACTAAAAAGAGGGACAAAAATTTTAAAAATTTCGGAGCGAGCGGGGGAGGCGCAAAAAAGGAAGTCAGCCACCCCCTCCATTGTAGAAGGGTCAAAGCAAAGGATCTGATAACTAAGATCGGAGTAACATCATTTTGGCAAGTTTTTAACCTCACGAGTGAAGAATATGAGATTGAGCTGGAGGAGGAAAGTAGAATTCGGACTTAAAAACAACCCCCCTGGAACCCCGGGAGCGATCGATGACGGAGTTTGGAGAGGAGAAAGGCAAGTTTTGACAGCTGTCAAAGAGCTGTCAAAGCGGAAAATAAGATAGAGACTATGTTACAAGGACTTTGCTGGTTATATTTGTTATAAATTGGATACAAATTGTTTTAAATAAGGATTATAAAGTTACTAGGGCTAATGGACGCGATCTGGAAGAGAACTCAGTTTTTGCAATCCACCTAGAGGAGCCGAGGGATATTACAAGTGGTTTTAGCTGGAAATTGGAACAGAACTGTTTATCTCCTGGGAAACTGCAGAAATGGAACATTATTATGACTACAGAGGCCATTACACCGAAGAAGACAATGGAATCATCTGTTGTGGAATGAAAGGAACTTGACGTAATGTTTTGTTTCTGAATAACAAGCCTCTGTAAAGGAACTAACTTTTGGAATTAGGACATTTGTGCAGGAAAACAGGGACAGAAAGAAATAGAAAGAGGAGTGTGATCAATAAGAACAACAAAATAACAAGAATTGGACCAAGTCAAAAGTGGGGACGTTTGGGACATCCAGATTTGACAAGCTTAAGGATTATAATTTGGAGTTTTTCACTCCTGGATATAAAAATCTGGATGGAAAAAATGGGCCTTTCTTTGAGACAGAATCCTTCCATGATTGGACATTCGAAACTAAAGAGGACTGGCAAAGGACTATGACTTAGAGAGACGTGGAAATATCGGACATTGAGGAACATTGGGAACGCAACCGGGAAAAGGGGGGGTGGGAAATGTGGAATCCAAAGGGCGTAAACTATGTTTTATTTAGGCTATATACATCTACATGGTATTCTAAAGTGGGGAACTCGTGGTGGGAATAAGCCGATTTTAGGGGAATGGAAAATAATGTTGTTGTTTTTTTTTTAAAAAAAAAATGGGTTAAGGATAACAAGTCTGAATTGAGGAGAAGAACTTGTTGAGATCATTTGAGAGATTTGGAATACAAGGGGGGGAGGGAAGGGGAAGTCCTGAAAGGATGTAATTGGAAAAAGATTTGAAATTGGATGTTTTATTAATTTGTAATTAATTGGAAAACTTTAATAAATATTATTCAAAAACAAAACAAAACAGAATTTCCCAATATTTTGGCCAGTTAGATTCCATGTTAAGCTTTTTCAGGGCCTTTGCTTCCATAGGTGAAAGCCACCTTGGAGTTTTATTTTCCAATAAATCTTTATATTTCATCCAGACATTAAACAATGCTTTCCTGACAATATGGTTTTTAAATGCTTTATACACTTTAGCCTTACCGTACCACAGATATGCATGCCACCCAAAAACATTATCATATCCTTCCAAATCCAAAATGTCCGTGTCTTCAAGAAGTAGCCAATCCTTCAACCAGCAGAAAGCTGCTGCTTCATAATATAACTTAAAGTCCGGCAGGGCAAACCCCCCTCTTTCCTTTGCATCAGTAAGAATTTTATATTTTATTCTGGGCTTTTTGCCCTGCCAGACAAATCTAGAAATTTCTTTTTGCCACTTCTCGAAGCAGTCCATTTTGTCAATGATTTGTAACGTCTGAAACAGAAACAACATTCTTGGCAATACATTCATTTTAATAACAGCAATTCTACCCAGTAAGGAAAGCTTCAAATTTGTCCAAATTTCAAGATCTTTTTTCACTTCTGACCAACACTTCTCATAGTTGTCTTTAAATAGATTTACATTCTTCGAAGTCAAGTTCACCCCTAGGTATTTCACTTTTTTCACCAATGTTAAACCTGTTTCTTCCTGAAACCTTTCCTTCTCTGCTGTTGTTAAATTTTTCTCTAAAACCATAGTTTTAGATTTGTTCAATTTGAAACCTGCCACCTGACCAAATTCTTGTATTATCTCCAAAGCTCTTTTAGAGCTAGGGATTGGCTCCTGTAATGTCAGTACTAGGTCATCTGCGAAAGCTTTAAGTTTATAGTGTTTAACTCTGACCTGTATACCCTGAATCTGTTGGTCCCTTCTAATCATGTTCAGCAAAACCTCCAGGACTGAGATAAAAAGCAAAGGGGAAATTGGGCAGCCTTGTCGTGTACCTTTCTCAATCTTAACTTCTTCTGTAACTACATTGTTCACTATTAATTTTGCCTTTTGTTCTGAATAAATCGAACCTATACCGTTTCCAAACCTATCTCCAACCCCCATCCCTTGCAAATTTTTCCTCATAAAGCTCCAAGAAATATTGTCAAAGGCTTTCTCCGCATCAATAAATATCCAAACCGCTTTTGTATTAATATTAACTTGTAATTTTTCCAAGATGTCAATTAAATTTCTTGTATTATTTGACAAATGCCTGCCTGGGAGAAAGCCAGCTTGGTCTTTATGTATCATTGTTACTAAATTTTTTTCCAATCTTTTAGCCAAAATATCAGCAACAATTTTATAATCCACATTGAGTAGGGATATGGAGCGGTAGTTCTTAAGTTGTGTCTTTTCTAGCTCATTTTTTGGTATAAGCGTGATGTAAGCTTCTTTCCACGACTCCGGCGCTCTTTTCCCTTCCATAATTTCATTGCAAACCTCCATTAAAGGTTGAATTAAGTAGTCTTTCATGTCTTTGTAATATTTGGAGGTTAGCCCATCCGGGCCTGGAGACTTGCCTAGTTGCAAATTCTTAATGGCACCTTCAACCTCCGGTTCAGAAATTTTATCATTCAATATTAATTTATTCTCTTGTGATATTTTTTGTAATCCATATGTTTCCAAAAATTTCTCAATTTTAATTTCATTCTGTGGCCCTTGTGCATACAGTTGTTTAAAATATCTCTGGAAACAATTATTGAAGGAGAGTCTAGATTTCAAAAAGAGATAATAAATAACGATTATAAGGTATTGTCAAAAATGTATAAAATGCTATTGGAATGGCAAACAAAGGACGAAGAAGTTAAATCGGTTATGATACATTGGGCCAGAGACTTTGGTTATAATATATAATTAGCAGACTGGGAGAAAGTATGGAAAGAAAATATGAAATTCACTGCATGTATGACGATAAAGGAAAACATTATGAAAATGGTATATCACTCCTGTTAACTTGCAAAAATGTATAAAACATGTAATAAATGTTGGAAATGTAAAGAAAGGGAAGGGTCGTTTTACCATATGTGGTGGGAGTGCAAGAAAGTAAAGGGTTTCTGGGAAATGATATATAATGAACTGAAAAAGATGTTTAAATATACGTTTGTGAAGAAACCAGAAGCCTTTTTGTTAGGAATTACAGGAAGAGAAATTAATAGAAGTGATTATAAACTTTTTCAATATGCAGTGACTGCGGCAAGAATTTTAATGGCCCAAAAATGGAAACAAGAGGAACTACCGACACTGGAAGAATGGAGGCGGAAACTGATGGACTTTGCTGAACTAGATAAATTGACAGGGAAAATTAGATATCAGAAAGACCACAAGTTCACTCAGGACTGGAGAAAGTTTACGATTTATCTGGAAAATATTTGTGATGAGCAGACAATGCTAGTTGGATTTAAAGAGGCTTTGTGAATGAGAAAGGGTATTGTAAAAGGGAAAAGAGCTGCATGTATGACTCTGTAAAGATTTATAAACTGGCAATATAATTATAAAGGAAATGCGGAATAAATATAAAAGTATGAGGATTGCGGGGGGAGCGGGGGGAAGTCAAAAACCTGTAACATATGGAATATGATTGTGTTCAAATAATTTGTAAAAGAAAAACTTTCTTAAAAAATTAATAAAAAAAATATATCAAAAGTTCTCCAAAATGATTAAAAAAAAATCCTATGTTCTGAATCGAGTAAGGGTTTAAAGGTGAGAGCAGCAGGTTGTATTGTGGACTTCAATATGGAAGTTAGAAAACTTCGTAGATGGTGATCTTAACGATACCAGTAATGACAGCTGAGATCCTTTATTTTGTCCAGTTAGTTCACATGTAGGTCAGTAGTGGGCAGCATGGTGGGGCAGATAAACGTACCTGACTTCCTGGCCTGTGAATCACTGCTGTTCACCAGAAGAAAGTAGGGAAGGGCTGTGGTGCAGGGATTGTCTCTTCTGATTCATTTTCACACTGTGCTACCCCCACCCCCACCTCTGTGCCCCATTCTTTCCCAGTAATCAGCAGTAGTTAACCTACTGGGAGGTCAGGTAAACACCCGTGTCCCACCACGCCATCTGCTATTAACATTGGTGTTTGTTTCAATGATGAGATCTTATAACAAGATTTTATTTTTAAAAATATGATAATCCCATTCCACTGATAGCAGAGATTTTCTTTCTATACCTTGGAACATGGGATGTTTCCATACCTCCTCTCTTCTAGCATACGAAGTGGGCAGGAAGAACCATATTATCACTTGCTCACTAGCTCTTTGAACAGACATCAAAGCTGCTGCTGATGGGCATAAAAATAAAAGCACGTACCACAAAAATAGCCTACTTTAAAAGAGTAGCTCACTATTTGAATTTCCCTGGCAGTAAGTAAAATATTTGCTATTTTCTTTTACTCAGATCAAAAGAAAATTTATTTTCTAATACACACCATTTGCTATCAGTAAACTGCAGGCATTTTGTTTTCAGTAACCTGTGACAGTGGTGTGTTTTCTGGGCTTCATGGGATGCACACCAATGTAAATAAGCACGGTCACACTTCTTTATGGTGAAATATGTTGTCACTTTACCTTTTGCCTTAAAAAGGCAAGTATTTAAATTGGCATACAGTATACCCAGGGATATTTTTTTTAATATTCTGTCATTGTTTTCTTAAAAATATAGCTTGAAGGATCTGAGGACAAAATTCCTTATTGTGATTTTAGACCCACGGGTATGAGTCAGGTTGCCATCACATTCATATAAGACAGTGATGGCCAAACTTGGCCCTTCAGCTGATTTGGGACTACAACTCCCATCATCCCTAGCTAACAGGACCAGTGGTCAGGGATGATGGGAATTGTAGTCCCAAAACAGCTGGAGGGCCAAGTTTCGCCATCATTGATATAAAAACATAAAAAGAGCCCTGTTGAATCAAGCCAAAGGCCTATCTAGTCCAGGCACCTGTTCTCACAGTGGCCAGCTAGATGCTGTGAAAAGCCCACAAGCAGGACTTGAGAGTGTCTGCACACTCCCTACTTGTGATCCCCAGCAATTTGTTTTGAGAGGCACACTTTGAAGCATACATTTATGGATTGTTTTAGTGTTGCAAAAGCCCCCACCCTGGGACTTTTAATTAAGGGTGGGATGTTTAGATATGAATAACTGTGTAATGACTTCCTATGGGGGCATATGTTTGGAGGTTGGAAAGTATTTGAAAGTTTCACAGCAAAGTACAAGGGAATCCTTGTGTTCTGGGTTGGACACACACAAATGGGGATTCCTCCATTCTACTCCACCTCTGACCCGTTCCGCCCCCCCCCCTTTTGGCATGTGTATCAGTGGGAGCGCAAATGCTGATTGTGCGCAGGTGCCTGTAAGCACTCAACCACCTACCATAAGCCTTGATAGGAAGTCATGGCAATATCATTAACTCATTAGGCTTGCTTATCATGGAACTGAAGCTGTTAAGTTTGGTTTGCTTATTTGCATTGTTTTATATAGAATGTGTTGTATATATTGGTGGGCTTTTGGGGTATTTGTTGATAGTATTTATAATTGCTTCTAATCATTTTCAGCTGTAAGCTATTCGAGATGTTGTGAGACACATCGAGCACAGTTTTGTGAAAGAGTGGGCATATGAAATAACAAAAATTGGGATGATGAACTCATTGTCAAGCACTTATCTGCTTACCCCAGCAGAAGTCTTGGTTTATGGAGAATGCATTAGAAAAAACACTAATGTATGTAATTCCTAAAGATGAAAAGAAAAGAAAAAGTAGAGGCAGGAAAGAGAGTGATTGCATTCATTATTTTCTCCTATCAAGACCATAGTGCCCAGTGTGCATAAAAGCTGTCGTTATATCTGAATGTGATTTTTCCCCCCATTTAAAAACGTTAAAGGAGATATGAAAGATAAATCAGAGGTTTGTACTAGCAGTGAAGCTGAGCAGGGAAGAAAATATGTACCAGAAGCAGTGTGTGGGTGTAGAGCAAAAAGTACTTGGAGGGAAATAAGTATGTGTTCTTATTTCGAATGCGCCTTTCCCCATTTACCTACAGGGAGTATGCTGTATTCAAAGTGTAAAAAAACACACTCACCAAACCATGAAATGCTTGGATCAATTATTCCGATTCTCCAAGCAGGATCTTTATATTCACAGGAGAGAGAAATGATACATTTTGAAAAGCACTGTGTACATATCATTTTACTGGGGTAAATAGCTTTACAGCGATCAACTTCACCCAGTGTGATTGCTAATCTTTATGGATGACAGTGGAACAGTAGTACACTACACCATATGCCCTAACCAAGTGAGAAATATTACATATAGAGTCCCAGTTCTCTATCCTTTTCTCCTCCCACTTGCAGTTGTCAGAAGTTAACAATATATGCTTTTGGCTCACCTGTGCACTGAACACATAGCATCTTGGAAAGTGCCCTAAAGAGCAACCCAGCATAGTGCTAAGTCACATTGATATCAGTGGGCTTTAAAATGTTCGCATCCCTGCACAAAACTGTGTTCCTATTGCAAAATTATGGTTAAATATGTGAAAAATAATCTTAGGTGATGTGTGAGCATTGCTTTGTTTACTATAACTTTACTACAAGGTCGGTGGATATTAATAAATAATGACTGTCTGCTATGCAAAATCAATTCATTTGTAAATTGCAGATCAAAATTGATTTTACATTTAAGGGAATATTGGACAATTAAGTGTATAAATTGCCTTGATGTCTCAGGTATTTTTTCCATGATGTATTGTGATGAGCTAAGGCTTTGGGCACATTAATAACAAGCAGAAGAGGAGTGAGGGATGGAAATGACCAATTAGTTCATCTAGTCTGTCTCTTTCCGGCCAGGATTGTTTGACTGCCTTTCTAGTCTAATTTAAAATTTGCCAAGTGATGTGACTTCTCATTTCATCTGTGTCGTCACCTGCCTCCTTAGGGGAAATTTGTTCTTTGTGCAAACTTTATGGAGTTATGAAAAGAAAAGAAATGAGGCCTTAAGTCGCAGCACTATACAGTATTTCCAGCTTTTCTCTGCAAAGAAACAATGTTGTAGATGAAGTCTGCATCCATTTGTGGTGGATTTAGGGCAGCTGCACCTCTGACTACACAAGCATATTGAAGTATAATAAGGGATATCAAACAATGGAATCAGGATATTTCCAGCTGAATTTGGTGGCTTCATGAAAAGCCTGAGGAACCACCATATTTTTAAAGCAAGCTGGCTTATAAGCCTTCATGTTTTGTGTGTAAATCCCTGAAAATATACCCACAGCTTTGCTCAAACTTTAAAACCAACCACCTTTACTCTGCAATATGTTTCTTCTTCTTTTAATCCCCGTGGATCTCAGTTCACTTCTATATGTGTGTACTCAGAAGTAAATTCCACTGTGGAGTTTACCTCTAGGGAAGTGTGTGTAGGATTGCAGCCTATACTACTGGGGCTGGCTCTACCATTAGGCAAAGTGAGGCAACCACCTCAGTGGCAAATGCTGGGAGCAGCCGCGCCCGCTTTGTTGTTCTTTCTAAATTCCCAAGCTAATCCCCTCTGTTGGAGAAGAGAAATATGTGTGCAATATTGTTGCTGTTGCTGACCTGTTTGGTTTTATTCATATACTGGGTGCTTGTGGAAATGGCTTCTAAGCAGTTCACAAATGTAAAAGCAATCATAGGAAAATATCCACACCTAAGTAAAATACTCAGTAAAGCGATTTCATCAAAAAAATTAATATGTAGTTACAATGTACAATAAAACAAACACATTAAAACAGCATAACAGCAATTAAAGCAACTAGTTCAGGAGGTTCAGGTTAGGAGATCAGGGGAATCCTTGTCTAAACAGATGTATATACAAGATCCAGTGGAATGCCAATACTGATGGGGCCTCATATTCCATCAGGAAGCACATTCTGCAACACAGGTGCTACCGGTGAAAAAGCCCACATGTGTGTTAGAATGTGTTTTTGGCGCATGCTGTCTTGTGGTGTTTCATATCTTTCGCCTTAGGGCCAAATGGAAAATATGCTAAATGTATTGTATGAAGCTACATTTAGAATTTTCCTAATAAATTACAGGCATGGTGGTATCCCCAATTCTGATTTTTAGACCACAGTGTTTTCTAAGGGAAAGTGTATCCCTTTCCTCCCCAACCAATGAGCCCATGTGCTGTAGTGGTTGGAGTGTCAGACTAGGACCTGGGAGCTCTGAGTTCAAATCCCAAGTTGGCCATGAAGCTCACTGGGTGGCATTAGGTCAGTTATTATATCTTACAGCCTAACCTACATCCTAGAATTGTTGTGAGAATTAGATGGGAAGAGTGAGAACCATGTGCACCACCTTGAGCTCTTTGAAGGAAAGATGGAATATAAATTTAATTAATTAATTAATTAACGTGAACTGTACAAAGGTTATCCTGCAACATAGCTAAAAGGCTTAAAAATATTCCCATTGGCATCAGTGAAAACATTTTTTCCTATGTCTGTTAGCTGTATTGGAAGGATTTTTGTCCCGATCTGCAGCCCATGTGCTATGATCACGATCAAAATTGGGAACTCCAATTTTCTTGTTTTTTTTAATGAAAGTTTAATGTAATGTAAAATTTTGTGCAACGTGTCGTTTGGCCTGTGTTTGGGTTCTACAAACTCAGTCTCTTGCCATTCTTGATCTAGCAATGTTTCTTAACCAGCTAGCCAGTGGTTTGGCTACATCTGTAAGCCAGCACCAAATTGCAATGTTGCCATCTGTCACTGGCAATTGAAATAACAAGCAGGCAAATCTCTTTTTATTTTTACAGGTAACTGCATAGTGTGGTTGAAAATCATTATCATACAGACACATGGATGGTTGATTCGAACACAATTTAGCTCTTCGTAATCAGCATCGAAAGTTCAAAATCGTTATTAGTAATAGCTGTAATAATAAACCTTTCAATTCTTTCCTGTTGAATAATTTTCCTTCTCTTTTCCATATAATGTCCTCAACGTTTTGATTAATCTGCATAAAATTTTATGACAATTTTCTTTAGTCTTTCACAAGTGATCAGCAGCCTTCATCTTTTCGGAGTCATTTAATCCAGCGCTTAAAGCAGAAATCTTTTTGTTGTTGTTCTTTTACCTACTGGACTTAGATCTTAGCTCAGGGCTACACAGCAGCCCAGAAGCCTAAGCAGAATGGCAGATTAAGTTTATAGTTCAGTGCTAATAGAAATGAGAAATTTAGTAACCAATTTGGTGTATTAATCCCCCTCCCCAATCTCTGGATGGAACAAAATTGAAAGTGTGTTCTAATGGCACTCTTATTAAATCTGACTACCTGGGGAAGCATTGCAAAGCAGTGAAGCAAGTAGATTTATTCTGTAAAACACATGGTGCCTCCTGGTGGTTAAACCATGTATTCACAGTTACTATAAACTGAATAGATAATATAGCAGCAAAAGTGGGCAAATTCATTGTAATTAGTCTGCAGGTGGGATGAAAAATGTGCTATGCAGTGCAACATTTTTCACATTCTCACGTAGAGTCGGTTATCTTTGTCTGCTGGGCAGAATATATTGGTCTCTTGTTTTTGGATACATGGAGCACAAGATAATCCTGTCATCTGTCTGGACATGTACTCTGAATATGACAAAAGCATGACCGGCACCACTATGAGAAGTGATGGATCTGTAAACAAATGATAAATAGCAAAAAACAACAGGATGATACACCACTCTATGGCCCCTGGTGCAATAATAATAATGTAACACCTCAGCACTGCGCCCTCACCCCACCAAAAGCAATTGGGGAACAAGAAAAGAGGAGATGATGATGATGATGATGATGATGATGACGATGACGACGATGCTGCCACTTCTGCACTGGACTGCACTCCCCCCCAAACAGCTTTGGAACAATCTCTGCTGTATGACATGCAGCAGAAACAAGAGTTGCCATATCCTCCCCTTAAATTCAACTGAGATCCTTCTCATGCCAGCTGCCTGCTCCAAGTGCCAGCAGGCAGCAAAACAAACACAGCAGCAAGGCAATGAGTCCCATGTTTCTCCCTCCAAGCCCTCCTCCCCTGCATTTAAAAAAAGTCCCTCATGCAGCTGCCAGCCATGTGGATGACTGGTAGAAAATGACTGATGTGTGATTACTATTATTATCCCCCTCACTTTTTTTTAAAGTAGCTGCCTGCCTGCTACCCTATGTGTCTGGCAGGCTGCAAAACAAAAGACATAGAGCAGCAAATGGATGGATCCTATGCTTCTCCCTCCACCAGTGCACCCACATACTTTCAAAGGACTCTTCCATTACCAGAGCAGCTGCCTTCTGCTTGCTCCACAAGTCTAGCACACAGCAAAGCAAAGAGGAGGCAAACAACCCCTTGTGCTTCTCCTCCCCTTTTAAAGTCTGTGGACAAGAAATAATTTCTCCTCCCACTTTTCAAAAGGCTTCCCATGGGCAGTTGTGGAAGGGAAGGCACTTCTTAGCTCTGCCCCCTTTTCAAAAAGTCCTTGGTCAGCCAAAGCAGAGGAGATGGAGCAGTCTCAGCACTTCCTCAGCCACAACATCCTTCAAAACCCCAAAGCAGTGGCAGCTCTTCTGCCTCTCCGCTCCTTTGCCTTCTCTTCTCAAAAGCAACAGCCCAGGCAAATACTTTCTTTCAGAAAGAAGGGGAGGACTTAAGTCATAGCCAAATTCAGTTGGAAGTGGATGGGCCCTTCCAACACCAATCAATCAATCATTTTATTTGAATGCCACCTTTTTCCAAAATTAAAACCATGCTCAAGGTGGCTTACAACACATAAAAATTACATCATTACAAACATAGTAAAAGTCATAAACAATAAAAACATCAAAAAGTACACAAGCAAATTGAACAATTCCCACATAAATCATAAGAGAATTGAAAATAAAAGCACAAAAAATTAATATAAATAACAGCAACAACCCACCCTAAGCAATTTCCCCACCCCAACCAATGGTCTGTACTGCAGAGCCAGAAGAAGCATTATAATCATCTCTCTGTTTGCGTCAGTTGGCAACTTCTGGTTTCGAAGGTTGCCTGCACATTATAGGCTTCAGAACTTACCTTCTAGAAGAGCTATAGACTTGGTTTTTTTTTTTTATTTCTAAATGAAAGTTCAGAGTCCAAGATCCCTGCTAGCATGGGGCTTGGTGCACTTACTCCAATGCACTATTATAAATCCTGTTCTGCTAGAATCCCAGGGATTCTTATTGCCTATTGTCCAAACAATTTACTTATCAACCACAGCTCTCCCCCCATCCTCCCTCTTTCCCCTTCCTCAACCTTATTCTGTATACAACACTAATGTCTCACATCACATGTACTGTAACTGGTATATAGAAAAGACTTTACAACCTGAGAAAAGAGACAGTGCAGATACTTTTGTAAACCAAGAAAATCTATCTATATATATATATATATATATATATTAAAAAAACAGCTCTGGCTTAATTCATTGGATAAATACACTGTCAGTCAGGAGTAGTCAGGCTGGATCATTTAACAGAAATTAATTAGATGGGTAGCTGCACATTATATTTCATAACTTTCTTTCTCAATGGGCCAGAGAATTACTTTTGAAGAAAAACAAGAACACGGAGTATGATTTTACACAGCAAGTCTTATTTCTTGCAAATGTATTTGTGAGCCACAACTTTGAAAAAATTCCAGTAGTATCCCTGCTGTCTCTGCCACTACCTCTCTGGTGATGACCATTTATAGTATCTAACTAAGTGGCACTCAGAGCAGCAGACACACTGGAGTAAATGGATTTAAAGTCAGTCATGATTAATTTAACTTCATTGGTCTCTGTGGGTCTATGTTGAGTAAGACTCACAGATCACTCCATAAAACTAGTAAACTTTTAAACGGAATGGGAACTGTAAGAAGACCCCTCTAAAAATACCCTACTACTCATTCCCTTCATACACTAGTTTAAAAGCAGGATTTAAAAGCCTTGCAGGATAATAGGTTTTATGTATGTATTATGCATTCATTAATCATTTCTGAATAGCATCTCTCTCAGAAAACTTACAATTTCCCGTCATCGGAATGAGTCTCACGCTTTCTACACAGTGAATAAATATACGTTGTCGACCTTGTTAAGTTCCACAGGCATGCCTGGGAGAAAAAAAGATTGAAAATATACTCCAGACAGCTAGAAACTGATGCCAGCTGGGGAAGTGAATGTATAAATGCATTGTTGATGTATTTATTCAATTAAGAAGTCTTGACAGAAGTCTTTCTGTAAACAGAAATTGCTACATTTCAAATCATTCTGCCAAATAACTGTTTCTGAGTGAATTAAAAATGTCTGTTCGTTCCCTTATAATAAATTACTAAGGGCCAGACTAGAAATCCATAACTTTGTAGTTCCTTTTTTAAAAAAAAAACCACACAGAATTGCATCATATTTGCTTGATAGGCCTGATAGGTTGATTCTGAAGTCCTATTCAGTTGGATGCCTGGCAGTTCTCACAATGCAGTAAACAAACAAACAAACAAACAAACAAACAAACAAACAATAATAATAGATTTGTACCCCACCCATCTGCCTGGATTTCCCCAGCCACTCTGGGCGGCTTCCAACAAAGACCAAAAATACACTAAAATGCAAGCATTCACACTGTACCTGTGGGACACTGTGTGTGCATGTGTGCACATTATTTAGCACTAGGGTGTTGGTTGCAGGGCAGGGACTGCTCTCTGCTAATAAGTAAGGCTTATAATACATGAATATGGCTACAGTTGCATTGATTCAATGGGGGCTAACTCACACTTGGAGCGTCTGTACTCATAGAAGCCATTATGCACGCACAGTGATTTAGTTGGCCACAACCCAAGGTGTGCAGACTGATTTTGCATAGCTGATCTATTGAACAGAATATGGAAAATCAGTCACATGATCTGCGCCAATGTGTGGTGTGTACTGAAGAGTTATGGCTTTGCACGGATGTTTAGCAATGTCAGAACTGGTGCAAGAATCATTAGTGACTGCAAAGGGCAGGTGCTCTTTGTTCCATGTGGGTGGGCTGGATCAGGAAGAGATACATTTTTTATCTGGTACAATCAGCAGAGCAAACAGAGTGTTAAGAATGAATAGGAAAAGGAATTAGAAACAAAATGTCAAATGCTATTACCCAAGTCTCTACTCTCTCTACATTTTAGAAAATTGGTTTTAATTCTAGTTGTTCGTGTGTGTGTGTGTGTGTGTGTGTAAATATACGCTGAAGTTCCTGAAAAATGCAAAAGAGGAAGGGCTGAAGCTCAGTGGTAGAGCTTCTGTGTTGCATGCAAAAGGTCCCAGGTTCCATCTCCAACATCGCAAGGTAAGGCTGAGTAAAGCTATTGTCTGGAGTCCAGAAGAACTCCTGCCAATCAGTATAGGCAATATTGAGCTGGACAATACTGTTGGACCAAAAGTCTGCATGAGGAGCTTTCCCTATATCCCAAGATGTCACAGAAGAGAAAGACTAACTGTCCAATCCTGTGCATCTCTACACAGAAGTAAGCCCTGTTAATTTCAGCCAGACTTAATCCCATGTAAATGGGTATAGGATTGCAGCAGAAAATGATTAGGAGGTTAAAATCCTTATAACGAAAGGATTAAATCTTTATTGGTGGTGGGGAGGGAGGTAGCAATATCTGTAAAGAACCCTGAATATTATGTGGCAGTCTCAGTGATCTGGGATACAGATGTCAGAGTAATGCAGCAAGCAGGTAGGAAGCAGAGAGCACCAGAGTATGCAAGTGATGAAGCTAAGGATGCACAGATTGTTAGAACACAAGATGAGCCGGCTGGGTTGGACCAAAGGATCATCTAGTCAGCATCCTGTTCTCACAGTGGCCATCCAGATGCCTGTGGAAAAGCCCACAAGCAGGTTCTGAGCACAAGAGCACTCTCCCCTCCTATGGCTTCCAGCAACTGGTATTCAGAAGCATTACTGCCTTTAGCAATGTAGGCAGAGCCATCAATAACCTCATCTTCCTAGTAGCCATACAGAGCTAGACTTCATCTAAGATTCCCATAAGCTCAGGTACTGGTCTTATTTATTGCCCTATCTGCTGTAGTTACTTACGACCATGCAACTTCTTTGGAGATGAAATTTTAAACATAATTACAGAGAAGAAACTTTAAACATAATTACAGAGTGAAAGGCCTATGAGCACAATGGAAACCATGGGCCCTGTTTGATAGCTGTGTATAATGTCCTGCTTTAGAAAGTAATTCAAACTTGAAATTTAGCTTTCCTACTTGGGTCTCTAAGTGTGTTTGCTGTCTTGTCATTTCATTCTGAAGAAGCAATCTTGTTCCTCTAAAGACAATACTTCTCAGTTTGTTCCCAAGGGTTTTAAAACTCATTGCTACAGAGAGGCTAGAATGATTTCAGTCATCTGCTATCCATCATGCTGGAAAGTTTGCTTTCATTTTCACTTGAGGAAATTTAAAAGTGGCTGCTCTTGCATGCAGCTTGTTATAGAAAAATGGAAAGCAGGTTAAGCAACCTTCTCCCCTTGCCATTTATTTAAATGTACAGTATAAAACAAAGCCAAAGCTGCAATTATACACCCACTTAGCTGGGAGTAATACCTGCTGGACTCAATGGGTTTTACTTTTGAGAAGATTGTGCTGTAAAAGCATGATCAGGAATAGAGGTACTACACATATTGGACTACAATTCCCATCAGCCACAGCTTGTGTAGCCAATGGTCTGGGTTGATGGGAGCTGTAGTACACAATTTCTGCATGGCTACCCTGATCTAGATGGCAAAATTAAGAATTTCTGCACATTCATCCAGCTGCATGGTATCTGCTTCACAGTGTTCTTGCATCATGCAGCTGCGGTATTTAAGTGCATACCGAGCCTCATGGCTGGAACCAACCAGGTGGGTCTTTCCCACTCAACTTGCTTCACCTATGTGGTTGCAATATTCATACAGCTCTGCAGCTATGTGGAATAGCAACATTCTGAAGCAGTTCTCATGTGACCATGAGTGAGATTGAATGGGCACTTAATTGCATTCTGTATTTGATTTCAGAACAGCAGATTGAAGTGCAACACTGCAAACTGCTTCCCAAAAATTATGAGAATTTCATCAGAGTTAACAATGCATTGAGTTGTAGTTGTAGTTGCAGTTGTAGTTGTTATTTGGACTTATTAGTCACTTTTTGAATGAAATGTAAACTCAAAGTAATTTACAATATAATACTAAAATTAAAACTGATATAAATCTAAAACAATAAAAGCTTAAAATATTAGTGCATAAAAAAATCCCACTCACCAAGAGAGGCCACAGTTTCTAAAGGCCTAAAGCCCAGTTGAATGGAAATGTTTTTGCCTGGTGCCTAAAAGTAGCCAGTGATAGCTCCTGGCATGTCTCCCGGGGGGGGGGGGAGCATTTTATAAGTAGGAAGCCACTATTGAAAAGGCCTGTCCTCATGCTGACACCCTTTGGATCTCCCTCAGAGGAGGACCTTGGACGATGAACACTGGGTCTGGGCTAGCTTGTAAATTCAGTATGGTTGACTCCTGCCACCCTTTCACTAGGTTATTTTAGGGCTGATCCCTGACATGAACTGGGAATAAGAGGCATGGGATGAGAGTAGCTACAGGCTCATGGAAACATGGTCTAAAATTTAATTTAAATACGTAAACATAATAAGAAAATCAAATAATATACATTTAAAGATACATTATATATCTCCCAACAGAAAACTGGTCCATAAATATATCCTAAACAGATAGGTCTTCTGTTACAATTGAAAGAGACTTAAGCCCAGATTCAATATTCTCTGACTGTTAGTACTGGGGCTGGGGCTGGGGCACTAGTGTGAGAATTTTGTTAGTGAAAATCATTCCCTAGCACAACTAGTATAGCACTAAAGGACTTTAATTTAATGCAGCATTGAATTCCTCCCTTAGGATTTACTGAATCATATTGAAAAAATAGCAAAGCTTTTCTGAGCTGAAGAGCAGTCGCTAAGATTGCGGTGATGCCACTGAAGTTCTAAAATAACAGCTGTTTGAGTTTTTTTCCATCCTGTTCATAAGGCATGGGTGTATTTCATGGAGAGCTCCATTTCCCTAAATTCTTCCTCTGCTCACAATTTAAACTGAGACTGTTGTGGGTTTTATGTGTGCCAGTGGTGTGCCTTCATGAGCTGTATTTATCATACTAAGCACTAAAAGCTCCAGCTATTGCTGAAGCATTTTCCATGTAATGTTGATGATACCCTTTAATCTCAGTGAAACTGTGGTTGAGTTTTGTGCTAGAATTTTTGAAAATGGGAATGCAAATAACAGAACAAGTTACAGTTCTGAACAGTCAATTGCTCTTGGTTTTTCAAGTTTGAAAAGCAAGGTACTCTCCAAGGACGTACATTGTAGCATGAGGAAGTTGATTGGGTGGGGTACTTAGTTGGATCTTATCATAGATAAGCAAGAACCCTGCCCTGCACTTG
This sequence comes from Podarcis erhardii, assembly GCF_964252035.2. Taxonomy (NCBI): domain Eukaryota; kingdom Metazoa; phylum Chordata; class Lepidosauria; order Squamata; family Lacertidae; genus Podarcis; species Podarcis erhardii. Next base: position 97,171,768 of record NC_138497.1, on the reverse strand, counting down.
GGCAGGATGGCACCAAAGCCCTCAATTGAGGAAGGAAAAGGCCAGTAGAAAAGTTGCTGAGTGTTTCTTTCTTTCTTTGTTTGTTTGTTTGCTTTGTTTGTTTGTTCATGATATCTGTGTGTTGAGTGGTTGAGAGGGCCTTGGGGTTTGCGACTTTGGTGCTCAGTAAATGATGCCCAGTCCTAGTGGCTAGACAGTGTGTTGTATTTTCCCATTCTACCATTGTGAGAACACACATTCTTTAATTCTAAATACATATCCAGGTGATTTCTTCTTTCTTTTTAAAATAACTTTAAAAAATTCTTCCAGTTCTGTGATGTGAGGCTGAGCAAATCAATTACTGTATTTATTTCAAGCATTACATACAGAAAATAAGGCTTTGAAGAGGATTTCTTGGCTTCTCTTGACTGCTTCTTGTCAGATCACACAAGAAAACAAACCTCTCAAGAAGAAAAGAACTGAACCGTGCTCTGTTGGGAACTCCCTGTCATTTCTGAAAGTGAATAAAATACTGATCGTTACGATAAAACCACTTCATACAGTACACTTGTAGAGTGGCAGAATGCTCTGCTGCCCCTATGTTCTAGACTACAGGAAAAATGGTCTGAAGGAATTGGTATATATCATCTGCTCTGTGTCATTCTTACTTTCTGGGCTACCACTTTAAAAAGTACTCTCTCTGTTTAAATGGGGTTTAATAAGAACATAAGAAGTGTCCCACTGGATCAAGTCAAACACTCATCTAGTCCAGCAGCCTTCCTTTACTGTGCCCATCCAGGTACCCCAAATGGAAGCCCACAACCTGAGGGCAGCAGCACTCTCAGCACCTGCAGTTCCCAGCAAGCGATATTCAGAGGCACACAGCCTTATCCTAAACAATAATGTGGACACTACCACCACATTAGACATGCTGAAACAAGTACTAATATAATATGAAATACAGAAAAAGTCATCACTGCAACACCAAAAGAGCACCCCTACTGACACACCTTTTCATAGTTTTTCTTGTTTCTTTTCTGTTGGTTTTCATTCAGACAGTTTACAAGGCACATATCACATTATTCCCCTCCCCATTTCCCCATCTCTTTTGGAAATAGGTGTTGGTATGTTTGTAAGAAGCAGGTCTAGGGGGCAAAATAGGAATGCCAAACATGTAAGCGAAGCTAGTTATGTGGGGACAGTGCTGGAAAAAGCCAGCTCCCTCCTCTCTTTCAATTTATTGAATTTATACCCCATCCTTCCTCCCCAAGGAGCCTAGGGCAGCAAACAGATAAACAACTTAAAACAAGTACATTCTAAAACAGTTGAAACATTTTGAAAACAATTAGAATTAAAAGTATCTAAAAGCAGTTTCAGTTCAAAACATTTTCAAAGCAATTACTGTTAAAAACATGCTTCCATCCAATGATCACAGGGTTACCAGCAACAATAAGAAAAATGAAATCTAATATTCATTAACAAGTTTTCCACTTTAACAATATAATAATATAACAATTGTTATAATAATATAACAATTCCTTAAATTTAAGATTGGGCTGAGGAAGCAAGCTGCCATTGTTGTCACTAAAAGCTGGGTGTCTAAAAGAGAATTCTTTATAGCTGTTCATGCAACTTTGAGGGTTTTCTCATTACCTCCTGCAGCATAATGAGATTAAAAAGGGTCCATCTGTAGTCCAGCATTCTGCTTTTAATAGTGTCCAACCAGATGTCACAAACAGAATACAAGGGCAATATAACTCTTTCCCTGGGTTGTTTCCCAGCAACTGCAATCTAGAGGCACATGCCTTGCTCTGAGCCTGGAGAGAGCATATCACTTGATTATGATTGGTACCCATTGATAATCTTATGCTACATTAATCAATCCAATACTCTTTTGAAGCCACGTAAATTGGCAGCACTGTATAGGCTAAGTAGGCTGAAGCCTAGGGCCTCTAAATCTAGAGGGCCTCGCCAGCCCACCTGCTCCCCAGCAGGCAGTCTCCCCTCTTCCAAAACTAGAAACCCAAGACTTCATGCGAGGGCAGGGCAACTCGGGCCTCTAAATCTAGGGGGCCTTGCCAGCCCACCTGCTCCCCAGCAGGCAACCTCCCCTCTCCCAAAATTGCAAACCCAAGACTTCATGCAAGGGTAGGGCTACTCTGGCCCAACAACTATGAGACTCCATCTAGATTGCCCTGGTGCGGGGGCTCACTTAGGAGCAACACGCAGGGCCCAATTTGGCCAAATTTCTCCAATTGCCTTAAGGTCAGTCCTGATGAGACTGTGCAGGGGTTGGACTGACAAGCCCTGCACCTTCTAGGTCCCTGGTGTCACTATTTAGAGTACAGACTCAAGGACTTGTTATGGAAATAAAGGAAATCAGTTTTGTCACCTCCCTCCCCCCCAAAAAAACCCCTGAGACAATGAACCCAGCCACCTTTTATTCACAGTCACATAAGCACTACACTACAGCATGGCCATAAACCTGTACGTTCAACTGCTGAAATATACACCCAATATGTAGCAATGGAGATTTATGTTACTGCTTTAGGAATGAACACTGTGTTTTATGAATGGAGTCTGTATTTTGTGAATTACCTAAGAGCCACCAATAGGGAACTCTAGAATCTGACAGCTAACCAATTGGGTACTAGCAAACAGCGACCCCTATTGCTGAAAGCAGGTAACCAGCAGGGAACCCTTCAGCTCTGCCTTTGACCTGTTGACTGAACACCCCCTGCTGTGCAGATAATGGAGAAAGCTCGCAAATTGTATCCCTTCTGGCATCCTGGCTAACTCTATTACACTGGTGTAAACCCTGGTGCACCAGAAGCCCAGAATAGCAGCAAAGAAAATCCACTCATACGTCAGCGACTGATAAGACTTGTCAACCAGTTCTTACAAAGCCTTCCTAAATTATAAAGCTTTAAAATACAGCCCAAAAGAGAACAGGTCTGGGAATAACGAGGCATACAATGGGCACCAACAGTGAAAAGGTAGCTCCTGCGCTGTCATTTGATAGGGTGCCCACTTGCCCTCCTTCTTGACATGGAATGCTCTCTATTGGAATCTCCAGGTCCAGTACAAAGACCATAAGAAGGGAGAGCAGGTACCTTGAAGTTCCCAACAGCTGTTACTCAAGCAAGCAAACAAGCAAGCAAGCAAGCAAGCACACAGGTCACCTTTGTCACAGTCAGGACGCCTATGTCCTGGCCAGGCCTATGCCCAGTCTTGTTTTTGTACAATATTGTTCATTCTCAGTAACCAAAACTATATTATCAACATATACAAGCAGAAAAGTTGTTTTCCTTCATTTGCAAGGAATCGTACAAAACAAAGTGGCACTAATAAAGACAAGTTCCAGGGTGGCAACAAAAAGCAAAATAAAAATGCTTTTGCAGTTCATCAAAACTATCCAGCAATATCAAGTTACAGTGGTACCTCGGGTTACATACACTTCAGGTTACAGCCTCCGCTAACCTAAAAATAGTGCTTCAGGTTAAGAACTTTGCTTCAGGATGAGAACAGAAATTGTGCTCCGGCAGCAGGAGGCCCCATTAGCTAAAGTGGTGCTTCACGTTAAGTAAGGACCTCCAGAACAAATTAAGTACTTAACCCAATGTACCACTGTATAGGAAAACTGGTGCTATTAACAGTAATCCTTCTAGTTGGTTAATTGGTTCAGCAACTTCCATGCACATGATGTGTGATGCTAATTATTTTCCCAAAGAGTTAAATGATAACTAATCAGAGGCAGCTACAGTTGCAAATGGCAACAAAATATATATGTGAAAGGAAGAGGAACAGGTTTGCTCAAGTGTGTTGCAGGTAGAAATACTGCTTGTAATGAAGTGAGAGCAGTAGCGTACTTGCTCGAATTAACAAATAAGAAAGTTTTGAGAATTTAAATTCTAGATTAAAATTGATTACTTAATTGAGGAGGGGATTGTAACAAAAACACTGGGGGCTAATTTGAATAGTAGAGTGATATCCGGTGGGCAATCTCATCCTTTATTTCCAAACTGTGGCTGCAGACCAGATCACCTGTCAGGAGAGTTATGAGATTCAGGTGAGGGTCAGATGCCTTGTCAATCCCAGCAGGTATATAAGAGGACAACCGCCCTGGCCAGGCCTTTGCCTTTGGGTATGCATTTCTTCTTTAATGGATTTGTGTTTATGTTTTGAAATGTGTTGTAAATCGCTTGGATGCTTTTGAGTAACAAGCTGCTAGCAAGTCTAATGAATAACAGCATCAATAATCAGAATACCAGTGCAAAGAATTAATAATTATTTTATCCCATGAGAAATTATCCCATGGAACGGACCATAAAGATAGATTCTTTTCTTAGGGATATTGAATAGTTTTCTTCAGATGCTGTACCTGACTGATAATGTTCAAGGCTCACTGTGAAGGACGAAGTGCTTAGCACTATGCTAAAGAAGTTCCAGTGAGTTGGTGGGGGAATGTTCCTGACAAAGTTGACAAATAAAGCATTGTAAAGGCGACCTTCCTGAGGCTGTGATATCTTTGCTTCTTTGACAGTTTCCAGATGGTCTCCTACTTTTTCATCCTCCCTTGCTACTCCCCTTTAGACCTATCAGGGAGAAGCAGGTGGTAGATTGAAAACCTAAATCAAACATCGTAATAATCTTTCCCAAAAAGCTGTGTGTAAACATGAACCCACAGAGGCAAAAATAAAGCTTTGGCTGCTATCCAGAGGTGACTGGGGAGTAAAAACAAGCCAGCCCATGCAACTTAGAAAGATCCAATCTGCTACTCTGAGAATCCTTACAAATTAGGACATATGATGGCTCAAAATGCTTACAGAGAGGTTATTTGCTAGAAATTATTCAGCAGTAATATAATGCAGAAAAGTGTCTTGAGCATTTTGCCATTTTTTAAAAAATCATTAGTAATGCTCAAAATTCTTTTTGAGTGAAACATGAAATCCTTTCCTCCCTTTGCTTCCTGGTACACCGTGATATAAGCTGTACTGAAACCTTTAAGATAATATACCTTTGCTGGGAAATATTACCAAAAATCTAATCTAATTCTGTCTTACCTTATTTCCTTCCCCATTTTCTATCTCATTCTAATCTTGTTAGCTGCTACTTTCATTTCCATTCATGCTTTAGTGCATTGTACTTCGCCTGGTGAGTTGCATTTCATCCTAAGGCACTTTGGTTGCAGTATTTTCTTTGTATAGTTTTTTTAAGCGCCTTCCACCCCCCCCCACCCCCAACAAAACAAAAAGCAAATGCAGACATGCAGAGAGGCAGATTAGCCATTAGTCTATCAGACTACATTTGATACTGCCCCTTCATTTAAATTTCTTACTTGTAGGAGGCTGGATTTAATTTGATCCAAGAGTGTTCTTTGAATAATGTTGCAGAATCTTATGGCCACTAATGAAGCCTCAGTAGATATATAGAGTTGAAGGCTATTGTTATTTATTCACTTTATAAATCAAGCTTGTTTTGTGAAGCTGAATATAATCCAAACACTGGAAATGAGAAGTAATGATGGCATACATCATTGCTGCATAATTTTATTTCATTTTATAGCCTGGAAAATATGGTGAATTCTATAAAAGTGACAAATGACACAGTGCTGTAATAAATAGCTATAGTTTATGCATTGCAACTTGGCATATGGGTATAGATGGAAATTCTTTACTCCGGCAGAATGAATGGAGAATTAAACCACAGTTTCCTCATACAGAAAATAATCTTCTTCTCAGACATTACTAATGTTTGTTATATCACCAGTGGTGTGGCACAGTGAGCTAGTAATCAAACATATGAGACACACTCCAGTTCATCAAGAGCAGAAGCATCTTTACAGGCATCAGAAAGTCCCCCCACTCCCTTGCAGTACATGCATAAGCATCACTTGAGGCCATTTGTTTGTCCCACATGCTACTCTGTCCATTTGATCAAGGCCACAATTGTTGTGGAGAAAGGAGAGAGCTGAACATGGAAAGGGGAGGGACACAGAAGCCCCCAATTCCCCATAAACAACCTGTGCATCAAGTGCTTTGTTATGCTCTGTGAAAATACCTCTGCATTCAGGTGCTTCAAAGTGAAGTGAATGAAATCCATATTTTTCTTCTTCCAAATGATGTGCATATTTTGATGCACATCAGCAGCCCTGATCCAACAGCATGTTGGACCTGCATATGTTGATGTCTGCAGAATGACGTTCAATTACTTTTGGGGACAGGGTACGCAGGAGGAACTAAATCTAGTCTGCCACTTACCCTCTGAATTCCTGATCAGCATGGTTGCAGCTTATTTTACGTATAAAACACCCAGGCTGCTGCATTGATCAGTAACCTTATGGGCGGTTCAGTCACCAAGTATATCTTCATGGGAGAGCCCTAGCTGGATGGAGCCATACATTACTAGTAATTCTTTATGTATGATTTTAAACACTATTTAGTCTTCCTGAAGTTTCCTTTGATTTGTAACAGAAGAAATTATATTATTAGCAGCCTTCTATCATATCCAAAATATTTTAAATCCACAAATCTCACATCCTTTTCTCTGCCTTCCTTTCTTGGAAAAAATGTGCTTTTATCCACAAATTAGACTAAGGACATGCACCAAAAACTAATTATTTCCTGTTCAGCATGAATATTTATATACAAAAATCATTATCTCAGGGGAAACTAAAGTAGCTCTTCTAGCCTAGAATGGTTTTGTAGTGTTCAACCATTTGAATTTGTGCCAAAAATATGCTTGCTTGGGTTTTTAATTGTTTAAAAATCCATTGGCTAAAGTCATTCAGTCAGGTAATTGTTATGAAATTAAATACATTAGAAATTGCCTGGATACATAAACTCTTACATGAGATTAGACATGGTAAAATAGGCCCAGTGACACTTTTTCAACATCCACATTCATGGGACAGGGCTTTGCTAAATTTAAAATCTTGTATCATGTTCACCAATAAAAATTATCCCAATGCCTTTGTCCGCATGCCACAGTAACCCAAACTATCGCTTGCAGGAACCATGCAAAAGTTTCAAGAGAAGGACTTGGAGCTACTTTGCTCACCCTCAGACTTTTTTAAAAAAAACTTCTGTGCTGCACTAAACGAAAGTTAGGTTGGCCTGTGCTAGATGAGTTTTAATGTTGCAAATCAGAATCCAAAGCAGCAGTTGCCTTAGCAAAGGTACTGTAATTGTGCAACAGATTGCAACAAAGTTGCAAGCAAGCTGCTTGCTTATTCCCTTGCACAAAACAGTTTGCCAACCAATACATATACAGTATGTACCACTAAGTGACTTTAATTTAGTGCTGCATTGAAGACAGCCCAAAATAGAAACAGACACTTCCACTGCTGGTTTATTAATGTAATCACAACAGTGGACAAAAACGACAGAGGGAAGGCCAGCAACAAATATTAAATGTGAGCACATGTTAATCACATATACTTTGTAAACCACTTTGAGTTTCTTTGCAAGCAAATGGTATATACATTTTATGAAATAAATTAATTAAATGAATCAACAAATGCTTATGGGAATGGAGCCAAGCGGGTGGGATGTCCAAACTGGTGCTCAGTTTCAGTTACATACAAATCTCAGGTTTCTTCATTGGTTTCTAAAGGCAGCTTTCCCTAATATCCCTGGGAACATTTAAAAATGCTTCTTTAGTGTAGAACAGGAAATGGGCACTTTTCTTATATCAATGTGACCCCTTTGCAGCCTTTCCAATATCTTCCCCTCTCCCTTTGGCTATTTCCCCTCTTCACAGTTTCCCAGCATTCTGTGCCACTGAACACTTAGAGGGTTGTTTTTGAGGTTTCCCTTTTAGAATTTCCCATGTAAACTCATGCAAACCTCAGGGGTTCACCCAAATCAGTGTGTGTGTGTGTGTGTGTGTGTGTGTGTGTGTGTGTGTATAGTGCCACTTTGTTTGCATAATGGTGGGCACCATCTCTTGAAATTCAGAGATAGAATGTAAAATGATGATCATGCTTTGGGGGAGGGAGGTCATTGAAATAGGGTTGCCATATTTCAGAACGTAAAATATACACTCGCACAATTGTTGAGCTTTTTAAAGGAAACCACCAAAATTATTCAGCTTTGGGGGGGGGGGGAGCCTCCATCAGAAATAGTGGTTTTAAGCTTTTAGAGCTGTTTTCACTGCTTTTCCCATCATGTTGCCATACATCTGGGTTTTCCATGACACTTTGCCGCTTCAGCAAAAATCCCTCCTAACACCATTTTTACACCTGAAAACTAGGACATGTCGGGAATTTTCCTGACGTATGGCAAGACTAATTGAAAATAAAGGAGAAATACATGATCAAAGTGCATTATGAATATAGTATCAGATGTAATTAATTGAGGCTATAATATTTGTGTACCAATCAATAGGCTGTCAATTAACTCAGCAAAACTAAAATTGAGAGTGGAGGTAACTTTCTCACAGGATGTTTGCACAGTGAATTGAGAGAGAGTTGGACTGAGATTTTTTAATAGCTGATGAAAATAATTAAAGTGTTGAAAATCCACTAGCAAGCATGGGATTTAGCTCTGGGCAGCAGTAACAGCAATTATCTTTATTACAGTTCAAGTGCATTATAAAAAACAAAAATTCTATATGACTTTTTGGGGGAGCAGGAACAATCTGGGAGGAGTATAGATGTCTATCCCTGATTTATAAAGTCCATAGCCATAACTCCCTACATCTGTGCAAAGTAGGGTGTCATGGTATGCTCAGTAGCTTTCCTCCTATGCCTTTAAGAACAGTTTGATTTGCAGAAGAAGAAAAAAAACCAGTTGGTCTGCATTTCAAAGTGAACTGAGTTAATTGGATGCAGTCACAAACAGATTATAATGCAGCAACTAGTTGGATTACACACCTCAAGTTTTGTAATGCAGTTTTGGTAAAAACAGTTAATCCAAAAAGTTGCAAAAATGAAAAAATACGTATTTTAGGGGAATAATAAGTTCAAGATGCATAAAAGATATATGCACTTAAATTGCAATTTATGGTTGGTTTTAATCTGCAAAAACAAGCATAAAAGTCACTTAACTATAGACCACTTAACTATCAATATGTCTCAAAGCGCCTTATATTTAAAAAAAGAAAGAATCCAGGTATATAAATATGCAATAAACCCAATACCAGTAATTTAAGGGGGGTGGAGGAAACCAAAGTACATATACAGCTCATTATCCATACATGTAAAAATCATCATGTCAGTATGGAATTTTTTAAAAAGGAATAACATATAACATGTGTTGTTTCCAAAGAAGTCCCATTTGTTCAATGGAACTTCCCCTCCATCTCCTATCCCTGACCTCCCCCCCCTCAAAAAAAAATCTGTTCCTGCAAGTTGAGGAACCCCTAGAGCAGATATTTTGCTAGGGGACATGCAGAGGGAGGAAAAGAAGGGGAAGTTCTGTTCTGCAAGCGCAGGTCCTTATGTGAACTGAACACTTGCAGAACCTACATGGAATGTAAACAGGCTGATTTGCCTATCCCTAATGAATGCTTATCTCTAGGGTGTGAAATTTTTCACTGCTGGTTTCTGCAGGTCAAGCGACTGTTTAGAGCTGATCTAATCCTAATGTCACAGCCAGAGAGAATTGGCAGGTAGAAAGCTCTTTCACACTTGCCTTATATAGTAGCTGTTGTATAGCTGGAGATATGCACCACAGTATCTATAGTATTCTCTGAATCTTTATCTCAGAAATGTTTGGCTTAAACTTCTACTTTATTTCTATAGTGGCCATGGAATCCATGTTGGCCCACCCTACTTGCAACTTCATTTGGACAGGTGCTTTCGCAAATCCATCTTATCCTTCAAAATTCACAAACCGTAGGTTTTCTCTCTGTTGGTCTTGCTGCACAGCAATGTGTAGAAAATGGAGACCCATTTTTCTTGCCAGACAGGGATATTGTTATCTAGAGTGGAGTTTCATTTCCCAGCATCTTCCATTGAAACTATTACTTGATAATTATATGAAATGGAAAGTAACCATTAATCAAAAAGGTAATATAACAATTTATCATAGTCATCCTTCTTCTTTCCCAAGTGAAGAACTGCACAGTTAAAATTAATCAGTCAAACTGAACTTCATCATGACATGTTGTTGCCCCTGAATTAAATGTCTAAATGTGTGATGCTCTTATGGCAGAATTATTGAGACCCTAAATTGTTTCACTATCTTCTGTCATTATCAGAGATTATTGTAATCTCACTCCCTGCCAGTTCAGTACAGTATAAATTTACTGGCAAATTTACATGTCCGATGACCCTTAAATGCACTGTGGGGAGGGTTTGTCAAAGTTAAGTTAGGGTTGGTTCCTAAGTGTCTTTTCCAACCAGATAAAGGAGTTATTTCTGTTTCTGCTTATATAACATTACTTACTGTTCTGCATCTGGCTTTAAAAGCAAATTCACAGGAAACTAACAAGTTCATTTTGAAAACCATCCAGACATTTCAAATGGGCATCTATCACAACTGAAACTATGTGGTGTTTAAAGGGTCCTGAAAATTCTGCATGAATATGCAGGAGCAACTAGCAGGACTGTGTCATTTTGGCTATGCCATAGCCACCTGCCCTACAAGTGGTCCTGGCCTGCGGGAGAGGGGATATCAGGTTGGGTTGAGCAAAGAAGTCCATCCCGAGGTAAAGCAAAATAAGTAACTAGAGCAGCAGTCCTGATATCTGGGAGTGCAGCTCCCTTCAGCCCCAGGCAGAGTGGTCAGGGATGGTGGTAGTTGTAGTCCAACACACCTGGAGGCCACTAGGCTTGGGAAGGATAAATACAGGGATAGTGCTTAGAGCTCTGGGTCTGGAGTCATAAAGTCTTAGTATATCTCTTTGCCAGAGGATACTAATGATTGGGACTTGCTAAAATTGAAATGATTTAATTTTGCTGAAGAATTAGATGACAAAGCAGACACCTTACATGATAACTTTTGTCTCCTGATGAACACCACATATCTAAAATATCAAAACAAATTTTCCAGACATCTGCTATGTAAATAGTCCTCTCTTCATTTCTGCACCAAAAAAATTGTCCTTTTTAAGATTTAAAGCACAATTTTCTACATTTTCATTTTCTTTGTCATTATCAAAGATTGTAATATGTAGTATTCATCTCTTTTATGTATTTTTTTTAAGGATAGCATGTTCAATTTTTTTTCAAATAGTAATCTTTTAAAATGATATCTTCAATTGCTTTAAGACATAGCTGCATTCAGTAAAATCAAAATCACTTTAACAAAATGTATCCGCATATTATATTCATGAAAACCAAGATAAAAGTTTTGTACTCTGCCCTAGCTCTCGAGTTATCAGTAATGGGTATTCTATTCCAAAGATTTCTTCTGTATTATTAATTGTACCATTACTGCATAATTCTCCATTTCAAACTTCTTCTGGAGTTTTAAAATGTTGTGGGGTTTTTTGGTCATTTCAGTTTATTGCCTTACAACTTTTTTTGATGAAATATTAACAAAAATTCAATTAAAATCTAGACTAGCAAAATCACCACCACCATCATCACTTCTAGTATGTTCCAACCCAAATTTTTAGATCATCTTCTTTGTGTGTGTGTGTTTGTATTCTTGCCTTACTAGTTCATTATTTGGTTCCTCCCCTCTAAAAAATAAACAAACAAAAACCCTTGTAAAAGCTAACTATCAGTACTCATATACGGAAGCATATCACCAGGTGGAGTGGAGACACAATGCATGCTTCCTAGCAGGAGGGATACTATTGCTTCCTGTTGCTCCTTGTTGCATTTGCACAGTGCTGACCTCCCCACTTCTCTCCCTTCTTCCTCCTGATAAACAATAGTGACCCATCTGCTGGGAAGCTATTGTAATGGTCTATCCCACCTGACAAGCTGTTAATGCTCATATTTTATCATAATATATTCTATGTTTCTAGCTGAGTTGGTCAGGTACTTAAAGGTGACAGAGCAACTAAGATGATCATATCTATGAGACTTAAGGATTCCAGAGGTTTTAAGGGGTCTCTAAGGAAGTTGCCTATTGATGTTCATGCCCTCTCCAAAATCATATTTTAGTTCATAAGTTAATACATATTTGAACATATATATTTTCTCCATATTTTGACAAAATTTATTGCAACATTTGAATACATGCAAAAATCTAGTGGATATCTAAGTTCTGATTTCCACATTAATTTCAGGGATTAAAATACTGAAACAGAGTTCCAAGTGATGGAATACGTTAAATCCAACTGAGTCTTGCACAAAACCAAGTCTTTAGGGAAAAGATGGAGAGTAGCCCTCTGTTGAAGATGCTTTAGCTCTGGATTTCCTGCACTGAGCAGAGGCTGAGCTAGATAGTCTGCAAGACCTTCTCCAGCTCTGGATTTCTAATTGAGTGACTGTCCCTGTATGTGTATTTTTCTACGGCTGCAATTCTTTGAACAGTTAAGTCCACAGAGCATAGTAGGCCTTACGTCTGAGTAAACATGCATAGAATTAGTCTGCATGAAACTTAATAACAGTCTATGTTTTTTAAAATAGAATTTATTCAAGTCTTAAATGTCACATTCTTATTTTCTGCTTTGTAAATTCTGTGAAGCTGCTGTCAAAACTTCAAGACAACATACATCAGTAAAATATAGTTCTAATTTGCCTTGTTCCACACTGTTGGCACACTTTTATTTTGAGAATTGATGACAGTATTAAGTTTCAAAATGGAACCTTGATTCTAATGTAAACAAATGGCACCATTATTTTATAGTGTAAAATTTCAGTAACTAGAAGCATAGAACCTAAGAGGCTGTCTTGTTAAAGAAAAGAAAAAAATATTTAGACTATTACCTTATGAGACATATATGATGCAGATTTATCACTGTTGAGAGCATTTAGAAATATGTCTACCACCAGATGTTGGAAAAAGAGAAACGGGGAGAAATACTATCAAAGCATTTATATTAAAGTCCTTTTTGCCATGCATTGCTTGTGAACTGCAAGAATAGATTAATTAGCATACATATTTACCGGTACATGCTGAAGTGAGTTGTCAGCTACAGCAGAGCTGCTATGCTAGCTTCATGGTAGGTGGGTCTCTGTTGATTACATGGAGGGAGAGGCAGCAGTGAGGTCAGCATGGTGCAAACACTGTGTCAGAGCCAATCTGGTGCTCCTGCTGCTGTGTTTGCACCACCTCAACCTCCCTCCCAGTAAGTAACAGTGATCTATCTGCCATCAAGTTACTGTAGTGGCTCTGCCCCACCTGGTGAGCTGCTTCTGAATTTATGATTACAAGATGCCCCCCCACACCTGATGAGTTAATATTTTTATTGATTTACTATGAAAATAAAAATAGCTGACCTTGAGCTAGGGAAGAATGATGTGAATGTGGAAACAGTCATCTGCAAAGTCATTCCCTGGTAGATGTGGACCTGTGTACAAAAATGGCAGTGCATGCATAGTTCCTGGGGATCATTGTGTGCAGCAACGGGGATTCAGTAATGGATTTTCAACTGGTTAGCACTGCCACCTTTGACAGTACCGATTAGTTATTTAGGTGATCATGTCTGTGAGGAGGGGGAAGAATTTCAATTCCGTTTGCATTTTAATAAGAAGCTGCCTAATTCACACTTATATAACCAATATTTGAACTGAATCACGATTAGCCTTTGAAATTTCACTTCTCTGAATTTTGCAGTGCAGGTCTTCAACCAAATAATGTCTATGAAAGTGCCTTATTTTAAGGAGAATGCACATAAAAATGCATTATATTTGAGGAAATGACTTGCAAAAGTGCTTCTGGTTGCCGCATGCCTGTGGTTTCTGGGACTCTCAATAGCAGTGGTCTTTCCACCTCTGGTAATTATTAAATTTAGGATAAAGATGATCCTATTTCCAACAAAGCAAGTCACATCAAGGAATGCAAGTCCTGACATAGCTGTTCTTACACTGGTCTGGTAACGTCTGAAGGAAGCAGATTAAGAGGGTGAATATGGTCACTTCCCAGACCAGAATCACCAAGAACAGATTCCCCAATTCCAGGAGAAATAGGAGTTAAACTCACTCCACTATTGCTTCTCTTTTAACAGCAAGTAGCTTGTGTCTTTTGGTAATACTTTGCTTTAAATCTATGGTGTGTAAGGGTTTGTTTATATTAAAACCCGTATTGGTCTTTGGATATGAGAAGTTCTAATCTGTGCAATTGTGTACAGAAATATTCTTCAAATGAATTCATTATTTACTATAATGGAAAACGTAGCTCCCATATGGTGTCTGCAGAAGTCTACTTTTGAATGCTAATGAGTAAACTGCATGCACTGAACATGTAAGTAAAAAGGTGCACTGGCCAGCTTTCCCCACTAGGTTGTACAAACAGTCTATGAAATTTGCAAGTAGTAATATTAGCTTTATATGCTTTCCGCATACATTAGAGTGCACTATGCTATGCTGAATTAATCATTATTCTATAAAGGAAGCAAACAGATGGAGAGAGTGCTGAGTATCTGGCACAGGAAATGCTTAAACAAACTTTAGAAATCTTCACATTAGGCCTTTGGGGTGTGGTAAAGCGAAATGAGCGCTGCAACCCCAGAGTCGTTCGCGACTGGACTTAACTGTCAGGAGTCCCTTTACCTTTTTAAAGCATATATATCTGATAGTATGCACCATGTAAATATCGCCTTGAATTTCCAAGTCCTCTGAAATGAAGCTGAATTTCTATTAGAATAGTATTATAAGGCAGGCAACTCTGAAGTCCAATAGTGTATTGCTACCCCATTGAGTAAAGTCCATTCATTTAGGTGGGGCTTACTCCCAGGTAAACGTTCGTATGATTTCAGCCTTAATCACATAATGAAATAATTGAGGATATAACGCCTACTCCAGTTTTCTACATTATGGCCCCCCAAAAGGGGGTGGGAGACTAATGGGAAGGCAAGGCTGGGAATTGCAAGCATAGTGATTTTTGAAAGTGATCAATTTGAGGATCAATTTTTTAAATGAGTGGTTATTCAGACCTTTTGAAAATAAGTCCAGTAAGGGTTTATACCTTATCCCTTTTTTTCATGTTAATGCCATTGAGTTCTGTAACTAGCTTTTGTTACCATCCCTTAGCATGGAGTTACTATGTCCTTCAAAGAGTGTTCACTGGAACCTGGTTAGGGTCATGGGTGACTCTATTCATATCCAGACCTGGTTCAAGGCTCTTGAGGAAAACTGCAGGAGCTGCAAGCAGTGTGAAGATTTGAGCTGGCATCTGAAGTGCAGCAGGCAGATTGTGGGTTTCTGATAACTTTCAGGCCTTTTCAGAGGCTTCATACTGCCTGCCAATCATGGCGGATGGTGGTGGCTGATGTTGCACTTTTAATGTCTACACAGCTAGCTCATCAGACAAGATGCTGTCACTGGTAATACTGACTTTCTTACTGGAGAGATAATAATATTCATAGTACCAAAAGCCTGCTCATATTCTGACATCAATATGATCAAAGGAAGATATTCACATCAGCTAAAAGTGACTTAGGTATTTCTTACAGTCAGCAGTTGCCATATATTCTCAAAAGCATTGCACTAATGTGTCCAGCCTAGACATTTTAATATTTTAGGTAACCCACGGATCTGCTTATCTTCAAAACATAGGTTGTTTTTCCAATTAGTTGCATAAAAAGAAAAACAACCCCTCCATGTTTTGGCAGCTTCTGTTTTGACTCTTCTCATTTTCTTTTCTGGAAGAAATGTGGGACTTTCTTGTAGTAAGCACACAGGCTTTAGTACTGTAGGCTAATTTCTCCCCTCAAATATTGCCCACTGTTCTGGAAAGTTTTGTCATGCTTCAGAAATAGAACTGGTCCCCCACACATTACAATGTCTTGCTTCTTGGTGAAGAGTGCACCAAAACCCCCTCGCCATGAGACTTCGATAGCCAAAGAGTGACCAGGAGTAAAACAACAGAAGGGAAAGAAATTATCATGGGTGGGTGCAGACTTTCTTTTTATGCATTTACTTTATTTTAGAGTTGGCTGTGAAGTGTTTGTGAGTGTCCTTTCTTCCATTCTACAAATCCTTGATTGTTAAACCACTCTGGGAATTGTAACTTTGAGAGGGGACTAGAGGATCTCCGAACAATGCTCAGTTCCATTAACTACAGCTCCTATAATCTTGAGAGGAAGGCATCGCTGAATAAAGGGGTGTGATAAGTACTTTAAATGTATGGTGTGAACATGGCCTCAGTCTGTTCAGTGGACAGAGGATGCTCAGTAACTATTGGAGAGGAAACAGAAAACGAGTAACAGAATGGACTTTGATGCAGGAGGTCCCCATGGCTGGCTGGCTTGAGCAGTGGACAGGAGTCCTCCATGATGCAACATTTTCTTGCCAGCCAAACTTGTAAAAAACACGCTCAGCATTGCTCAGTTGTGGTAAAGCCATTGGTATGGTGGTATAATCTTACTTCCATTCATTAAAACATTTGAAGCTAAATGAGTTGAAGGTAAATGTGAAAGTTCTGTCCAATAAAAACCATCCTTACATATTCCTCTCCTCTTTATTTGGTGTCTGCTTTATGCTAATTTAAACAATCTAAAAGAAGCCTTACACAGGATTTTAATAGAAAATTTCAGACTTGTTCCTCATATTAACTATTATTTCAGCTTTATAAGCTTGTGAAACAGACAAAGAAGGCATAAGCTATGTGTGGGACTTCATTAGAACAAAACTGAAAAATACATACCCTTAGATGCCAGGGTGGTTGCTTAATCCCCCTTTTAAAGCTGCTTTTTATTATTTCAGGTGGTGATTTAGTTTCAGAGTGTATTATGAGAAATAAAACTGTAGCAAGAGAATCCTAACTACGTTTGTAAAAAGACCAAAGGCTCTGATATTTCCATATAATGCTTTGCTCTAAAACCTAATTTAGATAAAAGCAGACTGAATCCTTATTTGGCAAAAGAAGAAAAAGAAAAGGCAGCAATAAGTAGGAGTGCAATGAAATGCCGATATCAAAGGAAAATGAGAACCGTATACTTTTAAAAATAGATTTTAATAGCAAGGTTAGAGACAAGGTTAGAATTTAGAATACAGACTTGTCAAGATCTTAGTACATTTGTGGGTAGATGAGCTTGCCTCCTGATCAAAATGAATAAACACGCAGGCTTTAGTAGAACAATGTGCATAATTAACTAACTGTATTCACAAATACATATTAGCAAAACAGAGCCAACCATGTTCCTTCTTGCAAAAAGTGAGAATCTCTCATTGTGTGCAGTGGCTGGAGAATCCCGTCTATAAACATGCAATACTAGCCATCCTCATGGAGCTGTGGGTACAATCTGAAGTCCAGCCCACATCTTGCTTTTCTGCAAGGAGCAATGCTGTGAGCACAAATAGTGCTGCTTTGGATTTGTGTACCATTTCTTCTAGGGACACTGGCGTTGCCTTATATTACATTACCAGTGCTTCCCAGTGCTTCTAGTTCTCAGGACCTCTGGTGGAAGCTTCTGTACTAGGCCATCCCTACAGTTGGTTGTGTTTGAGGAAGGGAAGGGAAGAGGGCAAGCGCTTACCGTGTGCAGCAGGTTTGGCTAACCTTTCATTTGGTCCAAGGACTGCATTGACCCATGGGCAGCCCTCTAGGCAGTAAAAGTGGCTGAGGCTAAAGCATAAAATGGGTGGTACATTTAATAATAATAATAATAATAATAATAATAATAATGACACGTTTTGGGGATTGGGGTCAGAAAAACCTTTTGCTGTCACAGAATCAGGAGACGTATTAGAGTGGTCAGTAAAAAGTTTTAAAGAAGTGAGATAGATAGATAGATAGATAGATAGATAGATAGATAGATAGATAGATGCTAGATATTAGAGCCACAGAAAACCTTGGGCATCATAGTGACATACCCATGAGGACGGTCATTATTTAATTTTTTTTTAATGGACAAATCTGGGGGCACATGGGGACAATTTGGGGGGCAACCCCAGAGGAGAGTCAAATTTTATAAATAAAAAAACTTACAAATTTGGGGAGGGCTTGGAGGAACACATAAAACTACTGGCCATGGCTCAGCCACTCTTTGTGTACAAGCTTTAGAGAGATCTCTTTTGCTCTTGCCTTTGACACCTGAGACAAAGTTTTTAGGACCTACCCTATTCTCTTCATTGTAAACTGTTTTAACTGTTTCAGTACTGTAGTTTTAAATTGGTGTGACCTTTGCATCTCATGGTGAAAGGTGACAAAGAAATCGAATAAGAATATATTCTTTTTCATATAAACCCTGTCAATTTGGAATGCATCTGGTTATTTATTGGGGTTGGGTGGGGATGGAGACATTCTCTAAATCAATTTGATGATAAAGAGCTAGTTTTAAATGGGGTATGTTTTTAATTATTGTAAGACAGTTTGATTTTATATTGATAAAGAAAAGCATATTATACATTTCCAAATAAATATAACCTTACTCTTTCCTTCCTGGCATTTATATCCCACCTTTCTTCCAAGGGGTCTGTTGTTCCTCCCTATTCTATCCTCATAATGACCCTAAGAGACAGTTACTGGCCCAAGGTCACCCTACTTGAACTTCATGGCTAAGTGTAGACTTGAACCTGAGTTTCCCTGTCCTAGTCAAGCCTTCTATCCACCACACAGCACTAGCTCTCAGTGTGACCAACAGAGTCCAACATTGCACCTCTGCATCTCTTGGTTGTACAGTATGTGCAATGCTTGCAGTACACTTACTTGATTGAGCATCTGTGGTAGATGTTGAATTATAATAAGCGATGTGGAATGGCATAATTTGTTCTCCGTGAACATAGTTTCTTGTCTCTTGACTCCTGATGTTTAATGCAGCGGGCTTCCTTAGCGAGGATAGCTTGCTATTATATCACAAATTTATAAAGCAGAACTTGAGGACTGTGTCACCATCAGCTTCTGGTAAGCCTTGCTGCTGCAGTTGAGCTTCTTGTTTATTAGTTGTTTTATTTATCACAAAGCTATAAGACAATTGTGATAATTTGTGTGCGCCACCTAAAGCATTTGAAATACAGGACTGCAAACAAGCCGCCTCTCGAGAAAGAGATGTTGATTATTTATTATTCATGACACATAAAACTACAGAGTATTAGGACAATAAAGACCCACTTTATGGGAAGAAATAAATACCAGTGGTGTAAATTCTTCAGTATGAAAGGACTGATCTCATAAATGCAGATTTGTGGAATGTTTACAGCTTCCACAGTAGACAACATTTATTCAGTTCACTTATCCTCTGAGGGTGATCTAATAGCCATTCAAATCAGCTCCACAACAGCAGTCTTGCTACATGTCTTTTTGGACTTCACATTATACCCTGAATATATTTGTCGTCACCAGTGGAAACCCAAGACTGTTTAAGGACAGAGGCTGTTCAGATGTAAGTAACAAGGCTATAGTACTATGAATACTGTTAAGAGCTTAATCTTATTTTTCTCTCCTTGGCCATCAAATGGTGAGGTACAACTCTTGGTTGAGGGCACAAATGGATGAGGTTTGTGTGCACAAAATCCCAGAGAGAGGATCCAGAAACAGGTGGAGTCTTTTCTGTCACGACAGTCAATAACTGGGTAGTTGCTGGCAGCAGATTACAACCTGATACCTATTGGATAGTGAAGTTTATTTAGAATCTTGTTATGCCAACCTAATTTGGGAAGGCGGAACTCAAAGTGAATGCATACCCACATGAGCTAACTGCCTTAGTTTGTCATCCTCAAAAATATGACACCCTTTTGAAGGTTCACCATCTGTCCTATGCCAGTTGAATGGTGGAAAACGGGTAATTTCTGATGTGGTCTCTCTATAGCCTTATGCTGGAGAAGATAGGCATCAGGCAACAAGCATCCAAATCATTTTTTACTGTAGGTATAAAAGCTCCTGTTTGAAAACTTGGAGAACTGCTGCCAGCCTGTGTAGACAATACTGAGCCAAATGGAACAGTGTTCTGATTTGGTACATGGCGGCTTCTGATGTTCATAAACAGGCAACTGAGCTTCCAGGGTAATCACATTCAGAAGTCCTCCTGGTAGCACTATAAGCATATCTTTAGCTTTACATGTGTGTGGAACCTCATCTGGCATACTTGTGGAGCCCCCTGCAGCCATGCAGAATCGTATAAATGCATGCACCAGTACCAACTGATGATGTGCCACCACCATCCAGACGAAACTGGGTAATGCATATCCTTCCTCTGCCTTCTTTGCTCCTCAGCTGCTCTCCCGTAGAGGTGTCCAGGCATTGCCAGCGATGCTTTATAGCGTTGGCTGTTACCACAGAGATTATAGCTACTGTTAAGTTAAACAATTTAGGTTGCTCTTGTGACAACCGAGACAGTTTCCTGCTATGCTCCAGTTGCAGTGGAATTTACTGATAAAACTTTCAGCTAAGCTCCATTATCACTTTTAATGCCATCCGGATGGCACTGTGAGTTTATTTACACATTATGAATGAGCTAAGGCAAGCACTTTTTCCGGATCTGATGAGCTGTTGGTCTTACTTGAAAGCACAGCTGTTGAAGTGGAAGCCTACTTGCACATTGGTATCTCAGAGGAATATGTTCTTTAATTTAACAGTGAAATGGCTTAATAAACTGGCAATGATTGAAATCTAATTGAATTTGGTCAATTAGAAAAAAATGCAGTGGGTGTGATGAAAAAAGGAAGGATTGTATTAAATATAGCATAGGAAAATTACGCTTTCATTAGCGATTGTAAATTAGACCTCAAACAACACTTTAGTTACCACTGTTACACAAACAAGAGAGTGAGATAAAGCTAAATTACACATATTAGCCATACTAAAAGAGTCACACAAGGATATATGACCCTGTGGCAAAAGGAGGGTAGAAGTCAATAGACAGAAATTGCTGGCAGCTAAAATAACTTCTATTAGTATCTCCTCTCTGTACTTTGCAGAAAATTCCAATAAAATTTACGTTGGTGAAAATGTGCAGGGCAATTTTTAAAACAAAATTTGTTCTAACATAGTTATATTCCAATATAAAATTAGTTAATATTATTTATATTCACAGAACAATTCCCCACCTTTTCTTTTTTAAGCAAGCAATGTTTTTCCCCTGGAATAGTTTCCCCTCCCCCACTTGATTACTTTCTCTGTTAATGGGAAATTTTCCAGCTTTGATTTTCATTTGCTTAAAATGCTGTAAATAACTTTGACTAATTGGTAACCATTATATTATTGTATTGCTAATTTTATGGGGGTTGTGGTGGATTCAGATAGTAGACTATAGGCTTCCTTCTCCTCACCTCCCTGCAAAATTAACACTGATCATAACATAAATGCACTAATTAGATATTGTTGTGAGATATATAATGAAAATTACATTTGATTTCTTGATGTGGATAGCAAATTAGAGTCATGTTGAGTGAAATGTGCTTCATATTTAGTGGAAGAATATATTATCTAGGCAGTCCATTGATGATACCCCTTGGATTTTTTAAATAGTTTTGCTAGTAGTATTTGCATTTGAACAAACAACCATCTGCACAGAGTATAAGCTTCTAAAGAACTTCACTAAAACACAAAGAATAGCAAGCACGAAGCATATTTTTTTATGCCTTCTGTGTTTGAAAATGAGCATTCTGGCCCAGTTCTGCACATGAAAGCAGGTTTGTGCAGATTGACCACCTAGTGAACAGGATATCTGCACAAACAAAAGGGTGCTGTACTGGAGGAAAACTACGCCCAGTATTTGAAGCCACAATCATAGCAGAGGGAGGGCAATGCTTTCAACCCAAGGAACACATCCCCTTCTGGGCATCCCTCCAGGGATGAGTAGGACCAGAGGCAAAAGTAGGTGGAGCAATAGATTTTGCCTTTGTGCATGTAATGGTTCTAGGCGTTGCTCGTGCGTAAACCGGTGCAACACCTGGCTGGGTTGCCTGAGTGAACCTTTTCTGTCCGGACAGCCACTCACCCGTGGCTGTCTCAATCGCTGGCAGAATCCGTCAGTGGGTGTTTCTTAAACTTCTTCCAGCAAAGAAGCTCTTTGACGCCTAGTCTCCTCCTACTCTCCCTGCGCGGAAGCCTTCTGCGCAAGGAGGGTGTGGGCAGTGGAGGACCCTTACTCTCCCCGCTGGTCCCTGGCAAGGAGTCATGGGACCGCCTCGCCGATTCCCCCATCTGCCCCCCCTTCTCCACTGGTGCCACGCTGATTCTCTTCCCCAGAAGATGGGCTGCCTCTCCCCATCCCGGGACGCTCTCTGGAACCCC
This sequence comes from Podarcis erhardii, assembly GCF_964252035.2. Taxonomy (NCBI): domain Eukaryota; kingdom Metazoa; phylum Chordata; class Lepidosauria; order Squamata; family Lacertidae; genus Podarcis; species Podarcis erhardii. The sequence goes on along the minus strand of NC_138497.1, from coordinate 97,149,551 downwards.
TCCGGAGCCCGCTCTCTCCCTCCGGCCCTGATGGCAGTTCCCTGACAGTGCAGTAGTCTAGTCTCTATGTACCCACACATTCCTCTCTGTCCTCCATCCAGCCAAGCAAGAAGCATGAGCAGAGTCCAAGGGCACATTTCGGCCAGGCAAAAACATTCCAAGAGGGTGTAAAGTAGGACTGGTAAGGGGTGTGACCTAAGGAGAAGGAATGTGACTGAAGAGGAGATATGGCTTGGGGTAAGTTCTAAGGGTCAGACAAAGAGGTCTGGAGGGCTGCATTTGGCCCCAACTATAGGATTGCCATATGTCCTCTTTTTCCATCACATGTCCTCTTTTTCATGGGTAGAGTCCTCATAGTGATCCATAGTTAAAAGTAGAAGTTGGCAAATGTGTCCTCTTTTCCCCCTCTTCAAAATATGGCAACCCTGCCCCTGGGGCTTAAGTACCTTATCCCTGCAGCATTAGTGGGGGGTGTGGCCTGGGGAAAGTTATGCAAGCTAGATAGAGGGGCCTGGAGGGTTATGCTTGGCCCTGAGGCCTGAGGTCCAGAACCACTGATCCATGCTGCTCTTGATGTTTTGGGAGTAAGGATGAAATCTGGGCATTATTTCCCTCTTTCTGAATCAACAGGTAACCAGCAGTGGCAAGGCTGACAGGGTGAGTCATCTGTTGCACATAGGGATCTGTAGATCAGGACCATAAAATGTTGTCCAAGCAGATATTTTATTAGAAAATGTATCTATTGGTGGTTTCCCCTTAGCAAAGTGTTTCCCTTTGCACATTTCTAAAAGTGGGGAAATTCAATGGTTTGCTACCTGTATAGTTGAACTCTTAAGGCTGCAACTCTAAGCCTGCTAGAACACAAGCCCCATTTAACACAGTGGAGCTTGCTTCAGATAGTATAGGATCTAGCACCTAACATTTTTCTGTCCCTGTCTTAGTTGGAAGATAGTTAGCATTTTGGCTTGTACCTATTCTCTGATACAATGATAACAAAGCAACAAGCAGCTGATTCTTTGTGATACAGAGTTCATGTGATACAGTGATACAAGTGCCATGTGATACACTTCCATGTTAACCTCGTCAAAGATTTTCAGTGGTGTTCAGATGAGAATACACTTTTTGATAAAATGCTAATTTTATCCTCCTTTGTTTTGGCTCCATCCAATAAAGAAGGAATCCCATTCCATGGACATTTGAGCCATCTCTGGAGGGGTACTCCAGCTGTCCACACTGGCAAAGGCAACTGCTGCTTCTGCACCTTCAAGTAATTGCCTAATGTGCCCTGTGGTTGTCTAGCTGTTAAAGCTTGGCAAGTGTGGGTAGGGAGAAGAAATTGCCACAATATCAGGAAGAACAGAAAAGAAAGAATGCAGAGAGGCTCAAAGTAGGTACTGAATCTCAGATAATTTACAAATGGAGATGAATCCCCTTTAAGCCTCCCAAGCCAATTTGTAAGTGTGCAGTGCTGTAACACTACATCCTTTTAGTTTTCAAAAAGAATAAAGTGATCCGTAGCACCTTAAAGACTAACACATTCATCATGACACATGCTTTTGTGGGCTAGAATCTTACTAACCCTCTCCACCTTGAATAGTTTATGTTTTAGCAGGGTGGCTTGATTTTAAATCAGGGCAATTTAATTTTGTTTCCATTAGTATGGCTGTTGATTTAAAAAAGAAAACTCCAGTAATTTTTCTCATTTTAAGTTTAGTATATTTTCTGAAGAAGCAGGCATATTAATTGCCTGCTGTAACACTTACATCACATCGGTTTGTACAGTACTTTGAAAGAGTCTTTCTACAACTGCATACAATAATTCAGAACTTTGGCCATGCAGCACACAAACACATGCCCTTTGAAGTGCTGAGTTATCTGCTTAGAGCAGTACTTTTCCTGCCAAGGACCTCTTGCCCATTTAATTGCAAATAGATATTTCCTTGCAATAAACAGTCACAGAAGTGTCATGGGTGCGTACTAGATATGCTCAGGGTGTCAGTGAGTCTCGACAAGGCTTTGTATAAACTGAGCATGTACTCTGAAAACATTTCTTAGAATCCTTTGCAACATGTAGGTGCTCTGTGACGAAGTTTTTATAAAACGTATGTATGTCTTTTAACAGAGTGCATTATCTGCTTAGAGCAATTGTTTTAATATCTTCAGAAGCGGGGGGCTTGCTACATTGAGTTGTCTGTCAAGGACTTCTTTGCACATTTGACAGGGAACCTTTACTGCACATTGCAAGGAGTTCTTAGAAATCTGTCCATTTCCAGGTTGCAAAAGACCCTGTGCTCATTATTACTGAGCCCCATTGTTTTCTCACATGAACCAAGACTATGGACTCAGCTATACAGCTGCAAATAAAACGTTTTAAGTGTGTTGTAAAGTGCAATATACAAATGTGATAGTAGATGGCGACAAGAGCTATGGCAAATTCAATATATTTTTCAAAATGTTTTTTTAAAAAGCATTTTCACACCGTTTTTCATATGTGTGTAGATTCCACCTAGGCCTAGAATAAATCCCCTCGCTGTTCACTACTGGGGACTGATGGAAAGGTATCTTTCAAGCAGACTTGTCTTGCATTACTGAACTTGTCATTGAGGACACTTTAGTAAACGTACAGAGATGTGAGCAAATGTGACATGAATTCATGTCTAATTGGCTGTTTGCATACAATCTGAGACACACACGGAACTAGTTTTTGTGTATTTCAAATGTGACTTTAGCATGTTCATATGAAAATCATATTTCATTTCATACTAGGTTACTTTTTTAATGTTGCCCTTAATATGTGTGTAAATATATCTCTGCCCATCTTGCCTTTTATGATGTGATCTTTCCTATTCATCTCTTCTGTGATTTCCCCACATCTGCTTGGGCTGGCATCTGCGTTATAATTCATAGGCTGAGTCGGACCATTGGTCCATCTAGCTCAGTATTGTCTACACTGACTGGCAGCAGCTCTCCAGAGGTTCAGACAAAGAATTCTCCCTGTCCTATCTGGAGATGCTGGAGAGTGAAACTGGGCCCTTCTGTGTGCAAAGCAGATGCAGGTATTTTTCTCAGGATCGACATAACCAGCACCACAACAATGTGCTGTTATGTTCCACAAGGCCATCTGGAACTTAAAAGTTTCAGTTGGGAGGGGGTTGACCATAATTGTAATGTTTCTCTCCTGCTCTTATAAATGTGTGTTCATGAGAGAGAGAGAAAATGTTTCTTCGTTCACTTATTCTAGCATTTCAATTAGTTAAATAAGCAGAGGTTCACTTTTCAGTCCACAGTAAATGCTGTTGAACATTTTTATAGGCTTTCTTGACCGCGGCCAAAGTCTATTTTAAAGTTATTAAAATCTTCTAATGAGGCACCTTTCCAAGCACACCAAGAAAAGTACAATATTCTTTGATGCAGCATAATAATTCAATGAAATTAAGCAAGTAAGTGGTCAATGAAGCAAATGATTAAAAAGAGGAATGAAAAATGAATATTAAAACAGGTAAAATTGTATTTTCTACAACTGTGGCTTTGGAATTCATAATTACCATCTGCTGGACAAAAACATTAAAAATGACCTTTTGAAAATGCATAGGAGGGGCTTGTAATGATCCTTCCACCTCTACCAGATTCTTTAAGCCTCTTGCTATAAAACCAGCTAAGTTGATTTCAGGAATGCCAATGACTAGGAGAAACAGGAATTAATTGAAACCACATCTGGGCTGGCCAAAGGCTGCGTTCCTAAGCATACTTTCTAGGATGCAATGGGAATAGGATGCAATAGTAAAGAGGATGCTACGCAGCAGGGCTGGCGCTATGGGGTTGTTGTGGGGAATAGTGCTATTTTGCTGGGTTGTATAGAATTGTCATTTTAATTCCGAGTCCAAATAATCGTGGAAGAACAAGGATTGAGCCATGCTGAACAACCCTAATATGATATTACCTAATGTGGTAATCATGTCAATGTGCACATGCTGTAAGGTATGAAGAATTTTATTTAAATATATTTGGGCATCATTCATACCACTAGATTGGAATCACCTGGGTGACTGCTCCACTGATCATCCTCTCTTAGTATGGCAGATCTGGATCACAGAAACAATTGTACAGCTCTAAAAAGGTATCCTGTAAAGCTAGTGGAGATCCATTGGGCCTTTTGAAATGTTCCAATAAACCTGAGCTGGATGCTTCTTATGAATGTTTCCATATGTGAGGTGCTTGAGAAAATACCTTCTGTGTCAAATGCTTGTGAAAATTATTTTTACGTGAGGGAAAAACTGAATTTTGCAGCTTCAGCCTATGTTCAGCTATAAATTCCTGTCCCTGACATTCATACTTCTCTTTCTTATGCTTTAGGATTTCTTTTTCTCTTCAGAAACCAGACAGGACAATTTAAGAATCAAATCAATAATTTTGGAGTGCCAGCTCATAATTTCCACTAATTTATAAGACTATCCAGAGAAAGCAATATAATTTAGGTGTACACATAACCAGTTCATTGGTCAGTCAGGGTTGAATTAGAATTCTGTGCTTTCCCAGTGTTTAGATTTTGATTTTTAAAGAACCATATGTTAGAAGCTTGAGCTATGGAAATTCTGAGACATAACTGTGATTTAAATTTGGGCAACAACGAACATTCTGTGAATAACATTTTCTTTTGTAGATAGAGTCTTGGAAATTTAGGAGTAGGAAAAAATGTTCATTCTTATTCCATTATATAGGTGCCTATGTCACACAAACAGATTGACAGCTACCACTTTTAAAGAGCTTTGTTGACTGCTTTGGCTAAGGATTTACCTCCTGGAAGTTTAATCTCCTGGTCAATTCTGATTTATTCATTCTCAGTAGAGGCTTTCCTGCTAATAACAAGGCTATCTCTTGGTGCTTTCCCTATCACTAAAACCAAGTGTATTAAGTATCAGGAATTCACAGTACATATATGAAATATTGCTATAAATAATGAAGACAAGAAGCCTCCAACTCAGAGTTTCTGAAACATTTTTTTTTTAAATTCCTTCTGCTCAGCAATAAATGCTTCTAGGCTGTTACTATTTTGGGTGAGATTCAATCACTAACCATAAAATTCAGGTTGTGAAATTAAAGTGGATTGGGAAGTCTTGTGCAACAAATCCACCTTCCCCCCAAAGATCAGACTTTTTGTGAAAGTACACTGGAAGTGTGAGCGAAACACTCACTTTGATGCATTGCCATCTAACCTCTCTGCAAAGAAACCAGTATGGATGCCCATTAAATAGCCAATGTTGTCTAATCTCCCTGCAAACAAAACAGAGTGACTGCTGAACAACACAATTATGGCACAGAAGAGGTCACCAAACACTCTCATCAATTTCTTTGGCGTGCAGATACTTGAAGGGGGAAATCTGTCCTTAATGTGCTTGAGAGTCAGTTGTAGTTAGTCCTCTTAAGATCATTTGGTAGTTAGCACATATTTTTAGTAGTACTGAAGTATCAGGCACAGATCCACTTTCTCCCCCCCACTCTTCTCCCCTATTAGAATTGTAGCACAGATACAGACCCTAGATTTAGTATACCTAGCAGAAATGGAGACTGGCTCTGTAACAGTGCTGCTGGGTAAGGGTGCCACGTGGGTGCATGTCTATTGTGGTCAACATTGCCTTATGTTCTCCCTATCTTTAGATTAGCCTGAAGGTAGCTTGGAGAAATGAAAAGATAAAGTTACTGGTAAATTCTCGCATGTATGCTTTTGTGTGGTATGCGTGGGGAGTCTGATGCAGATACAGCAGCTCTACAGAAAACACAAAGGGTGTGTGAGCTTTTAACACCTAGGAGCATTTCAGATGAAGCACTTAAACAGAGCAGCACTTGGCTGTAATATGAAAGATATTTGAAGTGGCAATGAGTGATGCATACCAAGCATAAGTTCAATCACACACACCCCTTATTTAGCTAGACAGGGGGCAGATTTAGGCAGACATGGGGACAGGTGACTTTTGGCCTTCCCCCTGGCATTCTGGTTTGCACATAACTTGCTGGAAGTAACACTGTTAGGAACAAAACTCAGCTTTTTATGGCCTTATCACACCTTCACTCTTATAACCTGAGTATCTCTAGACTCTTTTATGTTGAGAATTATAAATTTTCAACTCTTTGGAAGCAAGGACCTATCCTCTTGTATGATAAAGTGCCATGCACACTGATAGAACTGGCTCGCTCCATGCAGCCCTTTTATTGCAAAAAGTAGGACCCCCCCCATCCCTCATTTTAGATGTGAATGGGACAGCTGCATAAATAAATTAAGCTCACACACAGATTCCATCACGTCTAGTTCAGTATTAGGTTGCAACACCTTAGACAGCATATATGTGAAAGCAAAAGCATTTCAAAATATGTGAAGCAACCCCAGCAGTTCATAAAGCTCACTCTTTTTGTGTATGTGCTCAGATTGATGTAACTCAGTGGAGAAGCTGCAGGAGCTTTTGAAATGCTGCCATCTGCTGTCTTGTACTAGCATTACAAGCTGCATAATAACTGAACCAAAATATTACAGAGCTCCGTAATGACTGATCCATATTCTGTTCGGATTTATCATGCTGCTTCTTTGTTTATTTCATGGTGGTATACAAATAAATTTAAAAATGCAAATACAATGTAAAACAAACATTACAACCATGCTGTACAATTAGGATGAATAAAAACTGCTCAACCAGCTATAAATACCATAAGGGTGATTCACAGTTAGGTTGTCAACACAGAGAAGGCCCTCTTTTTTGTACAGAAATGCTACAAACATAACATGGAAGAAGGCCTCTTCTGATTATCACAGGCAGGTTAGTATGGAAGTAAGCACTCCTTCAATTATTTGGAGTCAAGCTTTAAAAATAAGCACCAGCGCTTTGATTTAGACTAGATAGTGAATACAGAGCCAATGTAGTTCCTTTAGAAATGACGGAATATGGCTCCATCGAAGTATAATAGCCAGAATTCTGGCACCCAAATTTCTTATTTCCAAGAGTCTCAAAACCCTGAACACAAAAGTCTCCAACTGTGGAATATTATTATTATTATTATTATTATTATTATTATTATTATCAGCATATATTAGAATGTGCTTTTTATTTGGTAGTTTTTCTTTGATCCAGGGTCATGTAGTAACTGGGATGCTGCATACACCCATTATTGCATAAGTTATGGCATTTTCAAAGCTTTCGGGCTCTCAGGAATATGAATTATATTGGCTCAAGAAGTGTGAATTGTTGCAGACTGAAGGTCCAAGCATTCAGTATATTTTAGAACACTACTTTCAAAATAGCTGAACTTGATATATTATGCAATATTGGCGCAGGCATTTGGTCTAAAGCTCAGTTAACATACAGCATGCTGTATCCATGATATAAATGCTGATTCGTAACTTATCTTCCATGCACCTTCAGAAGTTCAAAGTATCCAGTTATTATAATTAAGTATGATTTTTCTGGTTACCTTTTATATCCCAGCTTGAGGACCCTGATTGAATCTAATTATTTTTCAATTGAAAAGGAGATATTTTGCAGATAGATGCTGTAGATCAGGGCTCATTATTAAGGCAGCTCATTATTTTTAATGAGCAACTTCGTTATATTTGATTCTGGGGAGAACAAGACATAATTTTGTCGATGCAGGAAAGCTTGTTAAATTTCAGTGGCCAGACATGACTAGCAGCCAGAATTTGGCAACACTGATGATTAGGGTCAAAGAAATTACCTTGTAGGATTGTAGGGTATTTTTCTAGATTATAGATAATGGGGAGGAAAAAATCTTTCTTTCGGGCAATTTATCTTTATGGATTCAAATGCACACTCCCCCATTGCTCATTGAACAGTGATATTTCTAATAGTTGTGGCAAGAACTACTTGCAGCTACTTTGCTTCAGTTTATCCTGGTCTTCTTCTTAAACTTAACCTCTACATGCCTGTAACCTCTGGTGGTTGCTACAAGTTCATCTAGTCTGCTAAGGCATTTCCAACAGAGTGGGTCTAGATCAGGAAGTGTAGCCTGTTTAGTCTACAGGTGGAAACTGCTGGGTCAAAGACCTTACCAGTTTCCATACTATTGAGTGATACCATCCTCATGCAGTATTAGGCCATTGCAGACCAATGGAGTTCAGATCACAACTGAGTTACAAAAGCAAGCCACTGAAACAAAACAAAAAACACCAGGAACTAACTTGCGTGTAAAGTAGATTCCTCAAGAAAGTAATCAGTCCAAAACCACAGGCTACAGGTCACATCACCTTTGATAATATATTACATGGATAAGGAGTTAAGCATGGGAAGGACTGTCTAGAAAACATCTATGCAGGTTGGTAATTCAAAGCTTCTGGATTGATAACAGACACTGTCAGTTGGGTCATCTTCATTCTTTGAATTGGTCATAATCTGTTCACCCTATTCAGTTCAACCCTGTTGCCTCCACTCCAACCCACTCCATTCAGGGTGGTTATAAATCACAGGGAGAGCCTTGCATTGCTGGCACTTAATTCCAAAGTTGAGAAACCATCACCAAAGGGTTCCCTCTTTTTGGAAGCTTGGTGTGCCTCTACTTGGAACAGGAGTTCTCAAAGAGATTTAAAAACACAGGCTGGCAGGCATGGGAAGGGGCACTTCTTCAGGTATTCTGGTTGCAATGTGATTAGGGCATTAAAGGTAAGCATCAGCTTTAAAGGTGAGTGCCAGCCCTTAAATTGGGCTCAGAAGTGAATAGGCATCCAGTGCAGATCTTTCAAAATAGGTGTAATATGAACAGGTACTGGCTGTACCTGTCAGATCCTACAATACACTGTTTGCTCCAGTGCACTTCTTGAAACCAAAATACACAACCCAATGATTGCTGGAAATCAAATTGCCTAGAAATTTTGTGCAAGTAAACCATAAAAGCAGAAAAGCTTTACATCAAAGAGATTCGTATGAAAAATAGCATTATTATTATTACTATTATTTTGTTCTGCAAAGGCACTGATCCCTGGGAGACTTGCAAATCTGCAGAATGTTCCCCAGTGCTGAATTTTGTTCTTGGATTTCTGGAGTAGCTCACAGACATATAAAATCACATGTAGCTAGATTGCTCTCTGGGGAGTGTGCAAAGCTCAGTTTTTCCAAGTTAGGTTTATCATTAATATAAGAACCAGCCCTGATCCCTGAAGGGTTTATGAGATGCATAGTGGGGGAAACTGAGCATTATTCAAATCTGAATATATAGGTTGCTGAAACAGTATATGTAAGGAGATAGCCAAACAGGGTCTGGATGAGGGCAAACTAAGCTTGGTGGGGCAGGTCCCCATTTCCCCCAGTGGACCAGTTTCCATTGTGCAAATTGAAGTAAAGGTATTTCTTGTGTTGCATTCCTTCTCCATATTCCCACTTCCATAATACAATATATGGAAGGGCCACAGATTCTCCAGTCCCTGAATGGTCCACTCATAAATGAGTGGTCAGAATTCAGACTCTAAACAGTGATTGGGGAAGGACATACCCTGTGCCTCAAAATAAATGGCACAATGCTAAAAAAAAAATGCCAAGGCGGCAAAAACTGCTCCTCCCTCTCTAACTTGTGCAAAGATTGTGTCTTTTTTTCTTTTGTTTGTAGCAAGAGTGAAATGCCTGAAGGAGGGGGACAAGATTGGAAACTGAGCTCTGGGGGGAAACAGAAGAAGAGGCAAGATGAGCACAAACATTTTGCATACTGTCTTCAAATCCTCCATAACTTTTCAGTTAATCTGTGAAGCCTTTGACACAGCTCCCTCATCCCAATAGCATGCTGCAGTTTTCCCCAACCTGGTGTCCTCCAGATATTTTGGACTACAGTTTCCCAGTCGTGGTCAGTAGATGGGGAGGGGGATGTTGCTACCTGCCTTCCCAGTGTGGAGGTCACTGCCAGTGACTAAGGGGGGAGACATAAGGCAGGGGTTGGGATGGTAAAGTGCAGGTGCAGCAGCAGTGGGCTCAGATTGGTTCCCCTGAAGCACCCTCACTGCACCAACTTCCTTACCACTACTCCCTCTCAGCTGCCATTTGCGACATCTGCATTAGGAAACCAGGTGAGCAGCAACAATCTGCCATGCTGGCTGCTACTGTAAATCTCATCAGCCCAGACTAGCATCACTGTCCTGGTAAGAGTTAATGGGAGATTCAGTCTGAAAATGTCTAGAGAGCAGCAATTTGTGAAAGGCTGCCATACTGTTGTTGTTTTCATCGTTTAGTCGTGTCCGACTCTTTGTGACCCCATGGACCAGAGCACGCCAGGCACTCCTGTCTTCCACTGCCTCCCGCAGTTTGGTCAAACTCATGCTGGTAGCTCCAGGAACACTGTCCAACCATCTCGTCCTCTGTCGTCCCCTTCTCCTTGTGCCCTCAATCTTTCCCAACATCAGAGTCTTTTCTAGGGGGTCTTCTCTTCTCATGAGGTGGCCAAAGTATTGGAGCCTCAGCTTCAGGATCTGTCCTTCCAGTGAGCACTCAGGGCTGATTTCCTTAAGAATGGAGAGGTTTGATCTTCTTGCAGTCCATGGGGCTCTCAAGAGCCTCCTCCAGCACCATAATTCAAAAGTATCAATTCTTGGGCCATACCGTAACTAAGTCTAAATGCACATAATAGCACACTCTTTCACTATTTCCCTTTGTTTCACTACATTGCTCTGTTGGCTCCCTTGAGTCATTTAATCTTAATTGTAGGCCTCCTGGGGCAGCAACATATTCTCTCATTTTTAATAAGGTCCTATACATAGATGCCGCTGCATTACTATTTCATTTCCATATAGCATGATGAAGATTCAATAATATCATTTTATGTGGGAATAATGGGCTATTAAGAGAGAGACATTTTGGTGGGGGAACTCTTGCTCTCAATAGGGGTTGTGTGCATTTGTTGCTTGAAGAAAATCCACTTTTGAAAAGTCCACTATGTACATTCATTTGCTTAAATGTATAAAGCCACCAGCTTGTCCTTTATTTCTTTACTGCTCGGAAAGAAAATGGAGTCAATGAAGTTTGTGGACTTGTTTCAGTACTTTAGATGCGCATTTGATTCCAGCTTCTGTATTCCTGTTTTACATTCAACGAATAGCCATTCCTTAGAAGTGAACAAATCACATTAGAATATGTATTTCTAATTATCAATACTTCTACCCTAAAACCTTATGCATTACTTGTGATAAATGGATTACTCATGGTAAATGGAAATGTCATATTTCTTGTCTATAGGATTTGTAAGTAATATGCACCGTGGCTATTATCTGTTTTCTTTTCATGGCTGTGCTCATTATTTTTATTTGCCTTGTTAGTGGCATTTGGATAAATTAAATGGCATATTTAACTCTAATAGCAATTAACATTCTACTTATAATCTGGTTTAGACAATGTCTTCTATAAATGAAGAATGTCATGTATCCCCTTCCCCTTCTCCACTCTTGGCAGTGGGTATATGCAATGAAAAACCCACATATTGCTGAACCCATTTGCTTTAGTGGTTCAGATAAATGATCCTTGCGCAATATTTATGGGAAGTGATAAAGGCTTGTTCCTAGACTTGAAATAATAGAAGGCACTTGTGTGAGTTTAAGTACATCAACAATTGCAGTATGGCATTCTGGTTCTCTCATTTTTCCCATCTTAAATTCAGTTCTTCAATTTGAGATTTTTTAACAACACCATGCATTTTTTTTGGTATGTTATCATCATGAATATCTTCTTTCCTATGCACACTTTACCCTAATATATCCATTTTTGTAAACATTGCCTTGCAAATTTTGAAGGATAAATGTGTTTCAGTTCACATATTGTTTCAGAAAGTGCAAAATCATTTAAAATGCATATGGAATCAAACTTCTCGCTCATCCCTGATGGGCACTGTTGGAAACAGGATGCTGTACTAGTCCCTGGTCTCTCCTGATAAACAAGGAGTCTGCTAACTGTCCACAGGAGTCATGTACCTTTTTTGTGGGGGGGGGTGAGAAGGGAATGCACCATTATTTATTGAGGCACCTACCAGGAGCAAAAGGCGCTTGGTAATAAGATTCTGATAAATCAAAATGCTGCATCTATAGGGTTTCATTGAGTTGCAGATGGTTAACCAGACATATAAATCAAATTACATAGTTCTGTTGTTATTTTTCACAGTTGATCTTTCACACAATACATTCCACTTTCCAAAAACTTTAAATCTGCAAATTTGTCTGTTCCCACCAATACTGGAAACAAACTAGCTTCCAGAATGTTTACATTATAGAAAATTTAAATGCCTGGTTGCATCATGGAAGCTATTATTCAATCTGGCTTTAATTTACATATTCCATTTGTATAATTATGTTATAAAGAGTGATTTTCCTTCATTGGAATCTATAGGTATTTAATTAAGAACAGGTTGGAACTTATTGCTAATTTAAGTGTATATTTGTTAAATTCGGTATGCAGGCAGAGACCCTACCTGCCAGCAGACAGTCTCGCCAGAGTGGTAGAGGCTCTGGTTATCTCTCAGTTGGATTACTGCAATGCGCTCTACGTGGGGCTACCTTTGAAGGTGACTCAGAAACTACAACTAATCCAGAATGCGGCAGCTAGACTGGTGACTGGGAGCGGCCGCCGAGACCATATAACACCAGTCCTAAAGGATCTTCATTGGCTCCCAGTATGTTTCTGAGCACAGTCCAAAGTGTTGGTACTGGCCTCAGCCCAATATACCTGAAAGAGTGTCTCAACCTCCATCATTCAGCCTGGACACTAAGGTCCACTTCCGAGGGTTTTCTGGCAGTTCCCTTACTGCGAGAATTAAAGTTACAGGGAACCAGACAGAGGGCCTTCTTGGCAGTGGCACCCTCCCTGTGGAATGCCCTCCCATCAGATGTTTGAGATATAGAGAATTACATAACCTTTAGGAAACATCTGAAAGCAGCCCTGTTCAGGGAAGTTTTTAATGTCTGACATTTTATATTTTTTAATATTTTGCTGGAAGCTGCCCAGAGTGGCTGGGGAAACACAGCCAGATGGGTGGGATATAAACAAAATAATAAATATAATAATAGTTATTGTTATTGTTATTGTTATTGTTATTGTTATTGTTATTGTTATTGTTATTGTTATTGTTATTGTTATTGTTATTGTTATTGTTATTGTTATTGTTATTGTGAGAAAGTACATGTGGCCATTTTTAGAAAATGTTTTCTTTTGCCAAATTCCTTTAAAAAATTGAGGGTGATCAATATCACCTAAATTACTGATGCAAGGGCAGCTTTTGCATTTTGCCAAACAAAACTGAGGACACAGCTTAGTAATATTAATATCTGGAAAAAATAGTAACATCAACATGTTAGTCATTTTAGCTCATCCTGATTTCTGTAATAGTAACATTACTCTATATAGATATATATTCCTGTATCTTGTGTTTTGAGTTGGGGGATTTGATTATATTTTAATATTCTGCTATCTGTATATGGTATGTTTATTGTTTTGTTCTACAGTATTTTTAAACAGAAGTCATATATTTTGATGGATATGTTGGATATGTTTGTTGGATATGTGTTTTTGTTTCTGTGGCCTAAAGCTGTGGCAAATGATAGATAAATCCAATCTACTAGAAACAGATGCATTAAGTAAACATATTACTGTACTGGTGATGAATTGTGGCCATTGCATTAAATGTTCTTTTTACTTCCCCTGTAGCTGTTTATGATTAAGAATTTTAGTATATCCTATTGCTCATCTAACCAGTTCTGTATTTCAAGAAAACAAGTACTGTATGTATGCTTCCTAAGCAGTGAAGGGTCACCGAATGGCATAGCACTTGGGATTCATATAAACACATGCTTTTATGATCTTTCAGTAAACTTATTGACTTTTTATGCTCTCTTTATAGTAGAAAAAGGCTGTATTTGGGCTTTGGGTTCAAATTCATGTTCATTTCATGCTTTTTCTGTACGAAACCAGTATCATTGTCATAATACCTGCCCTAATCCTTTGACATAGGGTGGTTTATTAGTCAAGGCCAACTAAATGGTTGTTTTATGAGGCATTATAACATTCTGGTCTCATGTAACCCTTGAGCTTGTGTGTAGAGGGGGAGGTTTTTCCTCTTAGGCTTATCATACCATTCCCCTTATGCACATACTTGAGAATAAGTCCCACTGAAACTTTCTGAATAAATACAGTATGTCTTCAACTTAGTGTTGCAGTGACTTCATGCAGTTATTTGTAACAGCTATTAGGCTAAAGCATTATAAGAAACTAATAGTTCTACTGTGAATATGGTTGGTGTTAGCTATACAAAAGTGACAGTAACACTGGCCTGTGGGTAAAAGCTCCTTCCTCATAAGGAAACATTTCTGTTTCCCTTCTTCTGATGTTCACAAAGTCCAAAAACTTTGGATTCCCAGTTTTTTGTAGCATTACTTAATGTTTACAGTCATTCAGACAGCAGAATGCCATGTTTCCCTTGCAACTCAGTATTAAATGACATTTGATAACTGTCCTGTGATGAAGGCTTAAATGTGCTCTGCTGTTCTGGAAATCCTAGAAATAAAAATTCATTATTTAATTGCTTTAGAGAGGGTTGCCCACCATTTCTTTTTAAGTGTCGGACTGTGAGACTCCTTAGCTACAATCCAACACACTGATTTAAGTTCACCTAACTATTCACTGCATATGCCTCAGTCCCCCATATTTCATTCACCAGTCATCTAGCTGGCAAGTGTTATTTTCTGCTGATCTTTGTCCTCTTGTTTACTGACTGATTTCCAGGCTTTTAAAATAAAATTAGTTCAGAAATCCATAGGTATCTTCAGCAGAGTTATTCATGTGGCAGAATTATGTCATTACATTGACCTTCAGTTTCTCACTCTTTCTGAACTTGGTACAACGAGACTTTCATTCATCTCTGATGTTGACAGAATAAGCAATAATATTCACAAATTGAAGACATTCTAGCTTCAAACTCTTGAAGATTGATAGGTAGGCCTATTTTTTTGCCTTGCCAGGCAGTCACTTCTTGATATATAAGGTAAACGGTGTTTCTGTGCGCTCTGGCTACTGTCATGGTGTTCCGTTGCACCAGAAGCAGTTTAGTCATGCTGGCCACAGGACCCAGAAAGCTGTGGACAAATGTCGGCTCCCTCGGCCTGCAACAAGATAAGCACTGCACCCCATAATCGCCTTGACTGTCCAGGGGTCCTTTACCTTTTACCTTATTTTTTCAGCACATCATAAAAAGTGAAAAGAAGCACATAGAAAGCATGTTGCTGAACTACAGCTCCTGTCAGCTGTAGCAAACATGACCAATGGTTAGGGACAATAGAAAGCACAACTTCTATATGTGTATGTGCTGGCAAGAGTATTAGTCAAAATCAATATCAATTTCCCACTATAACCTTGTCTTCATCCTTAAGTTTTTAGCAAGTTAATTCATTTTGTTTGTAGGAGAGGATGAGTTCCAAATTCCATTTAAAAACTATCTACTTTGGTTACTTCTGTGCACATGAAGAGAGACATTTATTTAATATTAATCATACAAGTGCAAACTATGAAGGATTAAAAATGGCTGGGGCAAAACCATCAGGAGACCATATTTTAAAAGGGTAAATACTGTTTAATTATCATATTACAGTGAACTATAATACCAATATTGCATTTACAGCTTGCATAACACTTATCTGCATTAAACCTTATGAAATAAAGTAAGATCTGCTTAGCTGGGTCATCTGAATTATGTGTGTCACTGAGGAGTTTGCTCTGTTTAGTCAAGGAGGTTGCAAGTTGTTAAATTTTTAATTTGTTGCAGATGAACTATGACACTTTTGAGCATGGCCTTGCTTGTAAAGAAAAAAAGAATTTTTTTATGATTTGAATTACAAATATCTGAACATCAGACAGAGTTATGAATATTTAAGTATGCCAATTGGAATTAGACATGATCTTTTGAAAATATTCCTATTTGCAAACACACACACACACACAAAAAAAAACCCCCCCTCAGAATTATGCAGCCCTGACCTTTAAAATGAAATGAACAGAATTATTGTTGAGCACAGTTACATTCAAAGGAATGTAACTTACTAAAGCATTCTGGGAAGTATGGAAAATGTTCAAGGTTGTACATTAATTTATGAATGATTGTAAATAAAAACACATTGCTCTTGTTTTAGACAAGTGACCAGCAGAGTGACAGCACATTACCAAACTAGGATGCCACTATATTAATTTGTATTGTGGAGACTGGGCACAAATGCTTATTTTTTCATCAGTTAATAATACCAAGGCAATTTCTAAAACATAAAATAACTAAGTGAAAAGCACATTTTAATAAAATGACAAATAAAACTCAAAACATTACTGCAGCAGTCCAGAGATCAGTGAGAATGGCGGCCCCAGTGGTGGAAGCCCATTAAGGTCTCTGCCATCTGCGCTGCCAGGAGAGCCGCAAAAGGGAAGGCCCTATTGTTTGTCTTCATCTACTGGGTTAAAGTTTAGCTGGTTTGTTTTTAAGATCCCATCTATAAATGCAGAGCAAGGTATGGGAATAGAGGATCAAAAAGTGGTTGGGGTGGTCTTCTTGTTGACCTCCTTGTGGATTTAGCCACTAACAAGTAATGGCTTTTTGTTATTCAAGCTCCATACCATGCTTTGCATTTGTAGATGGGCTCTCAATAGCAAATTAGCTAAAGATTGCTCTCCAGTCACTCCATGATGGCTCCACAACAGATATGTTGGAAAAAAATATATTTGAGCATTGTTACTGATCTAAGACCACTTGTACCTCACATCATTTGTTTCTCCAGGACCGTAAGTGTCTCACATACTCATACTTATTATGGGAAGAGCATGCCTGCTGGGGCTTGAAGAGGAGAAGGCCACTAAACAGCTGAGTACACCTTACATTATCAGCAACACAAAATGCCTTGCAGTGCATGCGCCACAACAGCAATGTGCACAGATTCTAATGTAAACCATAAAATAATTTTACTTAATAACATATATATTTCCAAAACACCCAGGTGTTCATTATCCACAGTAACAACAGCAAGCTATCAGGGGGTACGACAAAGCTGTGCTGGTGATTGAAATGGGCCTATATAGAGATGGAGATGGATGGAGAGTTGGAATGGAGGGTAGGAATGCTGGAAGGAATATAAGGGATATTAGAAGGAATGGGGATGAAAAGCTGGAGGCTGCTTGCAACAATGTGTTGGATTGTGGAATGCTCCTGTTCAGGGTAGCAGAGAGGTAGGCATTACTTTTTTTCAGATTCAGTGGTACCTCGGGTTACAGATGCTTCAGGTTACAGACGCTTCAGGTTACAGACTCCGCTAACCCAGAAATAGTACCTTGGGTTAAGAACTTTGCTTCAGGATGAGAACAGAAATTGTGCTTCGGCGGCACAGCAGCAGCAGGAAGCCCCATTAGCTAAAGTGGTCTTCAGGTTAAGAACACTTTCAGGTTAAGTACGGACCTCCAGAACGAATTAAGTACTTAACCCGAGGTACCACTGTATTACATTGACCATGATATTTTACTTACATTTTTTTAAAAAATTAGGATAATTTGCTGGACAAATGCCTATCCATAGCAGCTGAGAATACAAAACAACAAAGGGTAAGAAGAGCAATAATATGACATTTTGGATATCTGGTTATCTGGATGTGATTTGACTCAATTCTCAGCAGTTCCAATCCAGTTCTATAGTACGTAAGCTACAGTCTGAGACACAGTTGCAAAACCTGCCCCACACCCTCTCCACAGCAGTGTTTTCAATGATTTTGTTTCATTTTTTTTTACCATTGGAGTGAATAGCAGGTTGCAGGATAACCCCAGGGTCTAGGGCATGACCTTGACCTCTGGTAACTCAGTCCACAGAGACCCTGAAGGAATGTGTGATCTGTGGAGGGCTGGTATAAGACTTTGGCTGTCCAAGGTGGAATAACTGCCCCCCCCCTCCCCGCATGCACACAATTAAGATGCATAGCACAGAAGACTCGCCAAGTTATTTTGGCACCTGAACCAGAAAATTCCACAAGTACTACCAGGGGGTAAGAATGTATTAAAAACAAATCAAAAGGCAATCATTTGCTGCCCTTTCATGACACCCAAAACTGCTAGCTGAGACATTCACTTAACTCAGTTCAGTGACCAGCCCTGATTCCATGTCTCTGTGTGCAACCTTCATCTCTGTGCCATATAGGCCTCTCTCTGTCCCGACCATAAATGATCGGTGTTTTGCTAGTTTATGTTAAATGCATTGTGATTGTATGAGCTGCTGCCATTCTCTCCAATAGTAGTGAATTTTTCATGTTTGCAGCACAGAAAGCCCTGTGCATTCCACAGTCACTGATTCAAGTCTAATCATTCATTATTCTGTTTTTCATCCTATTTTCCAATTCCCTTTAGATATCCATTTTTCTTGAAACATAATGGAGATGATATCTTACTTGAAATATTAAAATGTGTGTGTGTGTGTGTGTGTGTGTGTGTGTGTGTGTAAGAGAAAGAGAGAGGGGGAGAGACGAATTAATAGAATAGAATACTTCTAATGATAATGAAATCAGAAAGCTACAGAATCCTCAAGTCCTTTATTGAATATTCATGCATGCTCAGTAAATCCCAGTTTGGTTTCTGTTATTCTAAAGTGATAAGCCTCAAACTAGAAATGGGCAAACAATGATGTACATTTCCCCACTTAGAAAGAGCTTGTTTCAGTACTGGTAACAATGGAGGCATGAATGTCATGTAGAACGACCGAATGTTTGCTATATTTTTTACTTTCCCCCCTAGTGTTTAGTGTTCTTTCTTCAGTGTAAAGAACAAAGGAGAAAACATCTCGGGCATATATCTATTGGCTACATACTTGCTTTGTGTTGTTATCTTATCATTTATCACTATTATGTCATTTCTGCTTAGGAAACCATTCCAGATGTATAACCACAGATAATATTAAGCATGGATCTCAGGAATATTTTGTGCAGTAAGGGTCTAGATTCCTTTTATTAGAAAGTATCTGGGTTTTTAAGAACGTGTTTTGTTTAATTTTGCTAAGGGACATGCTTTCTTAGAAAAAGCACCAGCACCAGCAGCGGAGTAATACTTCCATCACCAGTAACTGCATCAGGATCAGCACCTACTTCCAGCAATGCACCTTGAAATTTATTATTTCCCTGTCTCCCACTAGTAGGCTTATCTGTTGTAAAGAGCAATTACTTATACCTTGTGAGGTGCTCAAAGAAATTCTTAATTATTTATTATTCTTGGCAGTAGCATCTTTATTTAAACACTGTACTGGAAGAGCAGCTAATAGATAAGAACAAGAATGTAAATTTAAACGAGTACATTAATTACCCCAGTGATACAAGCAGTGACTGACTTTCTTGCAGTAATATAGATTTGGGTGAGAAATGAAATGAATATGCAGCTAGAGAAGAAATTGATGGTATACAGTCCAATCTTGAATTTGCCTATTGACACAAGCAAACACCACAGAGTTTAATGATGCTTAGTTCCAATGAAGTGTACATAGGATTGCAGCCACAGAAATGATACCAAGCAGATACTGATTGCATGGACAGTTTTAAACTATGGTGGAACAAAATCCTACCCAGGGTGCACTTTTCACTGAAGAATTTGAACAATCACAGACCCGTTGCCTAGACATTGTAGGCAATTGTCACTTGCACAATACTAATCAAGTGACAATCACTCCTCCCCCTTCACTTAGCAGGTTCTGAAAGTGTCCATTCTGTAAGCAAACCTCTTTTCACAGCATCTTAGGAGTCAATCCATTACCTTCAGTGCAGGTTATACAGGGAGTGGGGAAATTGTTGCTCTCCACATGTTGCTATACTCCCACAACCCCTGGCCATTGACCATTGACTATGTTGTCTAGGGTTAATGACAGCTGTAGTCCAACAAATATTTGTCACATTGACACATTAAACCCTTGGATTAAATTCTCAAAGGGCCAGTGATAACTGGGTTTATCTTTCATAATTTATAATGACTTAGAACAGTTTTAGAAATCTAGTAATGGAAATAAAAATATTCACCCCATTTTCAAAGCATCAGCTGTCTGTTTAAAGAAAGGAAAGTAGAATCTATTTACTGAAAGACCTCCTAATCAGAAAGAGAAGTAAAGGAAATGTAGAATTATCTTTGGTAGTGGTGGTGGAGGGGATGTCTACTTACCTGATGAAAAGGTCAACAGACTCAGCTGTCTTTTGAACACCTGAAAAATTATCTCACATTCAAAAACATCCTGACAAATATATTGATCTCCCAGAAGACAAAGTAACAAAAGACTGCAGAGCAGTGATAAAAGGTCAACTCGTCTTTATTTCAGTTTAAAATGCTAGCAAGACATACATCTTGTTAGGTCTCTTTAAAGTTTAATACAGCCTGCAATCTTATGTACACTTAACTGAGAGTAAGCCCCGTATGTACCATTAACATCTGAGTAAGCAGGCATAGAATTACAACCACCACCAAATATAATTCAAACTTTTGAGTAAGCAGAGACTGTACTAGTGTTGCATCTGACTTGTTTTCTAGGGTTGGAAAACAAGACATTTGCTTTTTGTCTAGAGATCATAGAATCATAGAATCATAGAGTTGGAAGAGACCACAAGGGCCATCGAGTCCAACCCCCTGCCAAGCAGGAAACACCATCAGAGCACTCCTGACATATGGTTGTCAAGCCCCTGCTTAAAGACCTCCAAAGAAGGAGACTCCACCACACTCCTTGGCAGCAAATTCCACTGTCGAACAGCTCTTACTGTCAGGAAGTTCTTCCTAATGTTTAGGTGGAATCTTCTTTCTTGTAGTTTGGAACCATTGCTCCGTGTCCGCTTCTCTGGAGCAGCAGAAAACAACCTTTCTCCCTCCTCTATGTGACATCCTTTTATATATTTGAACATGGCTATCATATCACCTCTACACCTCCTCTTCTCCAGGCTAAACATGCCCAGCTCCCTTAGCCGTTCCTCATAAGGCATCGTTTCCAGGCCTTTGACCATTTCGGTTGCCCTCCTCTGGACACGTTCCAGTTTGTCAGTGTCCTTCTTGAACTGTGGTGCCCAGAACTGGACACAGTATTCCAGGTGAGGTCTGACCAGAGCAGAATACAGTGGCACTATTACTTCCCTTGATCTAGATGCTATACTCCTATTGATGCAGCCCAGAATTGCATTGGCTTTTTTAGCTGCCGCGTCACACTGTTGGCTCATGTCAAGTTTGTGGTCAACCAAGACTCCTAGATCCTTTTCACATGTACTGCTCTCAAGCCAGGTGTCACCCATCTTGTATTTGTGCCTCTCTTTTTTTTGCCCAAGTGCAATACTTTACATTTCTCCCTGTTAAAATTCATCTTGTTTGTTTTGGCCCAGTTCTCTAATCTGTCAAGGTTGTTTTGAAGTGTGATCCTGTCCTCTGGGGTGTTAGCCACCCCTCCCAGTTTGGTGTCATCTGCAAATTTGATCAGGATGCCCTTGAGTCCATCATCCAAGTCGTTGATAAAGATGTTGAATAAGACGGGGCCCAAGACAGAACCCTGTGGCACCCCACTAGTCACTCTTCTCCAGGATGAAGAGGAACCATTGATGAGCACCCTTTGGGTTCGGTCAGCCAGCCAGTTACAAATCCACTGAGTGGTAGCATAGTCAAGACCGCATTTTACCAGCTTCTTTACAAGAATATCATGGGGCACCTTGTCAAATGCCTGGCTGAAATCAAGATAGGCTACATCCACTGCGTTCCCTTCATCTACCAGGCTTGTAATTCTGTCAAAAAACGAGATCAGGTTAGTCTGACATGACTTATTTTTCAGAAATCCATGCTGACTATTGGTGATCACAGCATTCCTTTCTAGGTGCTCACAGACTGTTTGCTTAATGATCTGCTCCAGAATCTTCCCTGGTATTGATGTCAGACTGACTGTGCGGTAATTATTTGGGTCCTCTCTTTTCCCCTTTTTGAAAATAGGGACAACATTTGCCCTCCTCCAGTCTGCCGGGACTTTGCCTGTTCTCCAGGAATTCTCAAAGATGACTGCCAGTGGTTCTGAGATCACATCTGCCAGTTCTTTTAATACTCTTGGATGCAGTTCATCTGGCCCTGGAGACTTGAATACATCTAAACTAGCCAAGTATTCTTGTACTATCTCCTTAGTTATTCTGGGCTGTGTTTCCTCTGCTGAATCATTTGCTCCAAATTCTTCAGGTCGGGCATTGTTTTCTTTATCGGAGAAGACTGAGGCAAAGAAGGCATTGAGGAGTTCATCCCTTTCTGTGTCCCCTGTTTGCATTTCACCATCTTCTCCTCTGAGTGACCCCACTGTTTCTTTGTTCTTCCTTTTGCTACGAACATATCCATAAAAGCCTTTTTTTGTTGCTTTTAACCTCTCTAGCAAGCCTGAGTTCATTCTGTGCTTTAGCTTTTCTGACTTTGTGTCTACACGTGCTGGCTATTTGTTTGAATTCCTCTTTGGTGGTTTCCCCCCTTTTCCATTTTTTGTACACATCCTTTTTTAATCTTAACTCAGTTAAAAGTTCTTTAGATAGCCACCCTGGCTTCTTTACGCACCTTCCATGTTTCCGTCTCATTGGGATTGCCTGAAGTTGTGCTTTTACTATCTCCCTCTTAACAAACTCCCAGCCATCATGAATTCCCTTTCTTTTTAGCATTACTGTCCATGGGATCTCACCCAGCACTTCCCTAAGTTTTATGAAGTCGGCTTTCTTAAAGTCAAGAAATTGAGTCCTAGTATGCTTGGCTGCTCCTTTCCGCTGTATAGTAAACTTCAGAAGAGCATGATCACTCATGCCTAATGATCCTTCCACTTCTACCCCACTAACCAGGTCATCAGCATTGGTTAGGACCAGATCTAAAATGGCTGTTCCTCTTGTTGCTTCTCCCACTTTCTGGACAATGAAGTTGTCTGCAAGGCCAGATCATCTGGGCCAGGGCATGTGTTTATTCGAACTGCTTCCTTTTCTAAAATTAAAATGCATTCTTTGAATAAACCGACCGGCTAAATATTGAAAAGTTAAGTACTTTAAAATCCTGTCCATATTTTTGTTGTATGAGTTTTCATTTCTTCAAACATAGCTCCAGAACCCAGCCCTCTTTTGACAACTAACGATCAGCCATGTTATGTATATATACATATCATCATTAATGTTCCTGCCTTCTATTTTGTTGTGTGTCCTGCCCTATGGTATCTATGTAGACTTAATGCTCCATGGAGTAAACAAGTAAGTTCTATTGCAGCTCAGTTACAGTAGAATGTGGTCCTTTCCTTAATAAAAGGTCAGGGAATCATTTACTTTGCCTCCAGAGCAAAGTGAATAGAAGCTTTATTGTGCTATCTCTTATGAAATAACTCAAAACCCATGGAAGTAAGAACTGTAGCATTCAGGCCAAAGTCTCTGTGTGTTTGAGTAAAGGCAAAATCCCCTTTGGAATTCAGTGGTGTAGCTGGGGCACAATTCCCATAAATGCTTGAAGAACAATTTAAAATTAATTCAATATAAACTTGCAAAAAAAAGAAAAAAGCAGAGGACCACTATCCAAGTCCAATGGAGAAGAAACCCTTCGCTATTTTAAGTCATTTATTTTGGAGCGTATACCTACATGGGCTCATTTAAATGTTTCTAATCATAATCAGTTATTGTGTAAAGCCGTGAGTATCCTAGAAATATATATGCTTCTATGGAATAAGCAAATACAGGGTTAGGTGTGAGGGATGCAGGCCTGGAATCTTCTCTCTGTGGTATTGCTCTCTAAAGCAGGTACATTGCCTGAAACTTCAATGTAATTCAGTGCAATGATGATGACTTTGGGTACTGTTCAACACCATACTATGGTATATGTCTCATCAATGTAAGCATTGCAGCTTGCCAGACAAAATTATTCCACATTCTCCACTGCCTGTACACTGGGGTTCTCCCAATACACCAAAGAGCCATGGGGGGGGGCATCACAGGAGAACACCACAGAGGATGGAGGCGAGAAAATCATTTGCACAAGTGAAAGCCCTTGTGCAAGACTTCCACTGTTGGGACTTGTTAGGTAAATCCTGCCCTATATATTGTAGACATATCCCGTTTAGTATGAGGCACATATTGGACCACATATATTGACCACATAATTGCACATAATATTTACAGGATCACATAATTATTACAAGACATGTATGACAGCAACTTTGGCTTGTGAGAGTTCATTCACAAAGCTACAAAGCCAAACAAATGTTGCTTTGAAAACCTTGTACAGATATACTCCTATTAGAAGTACTTGTGAATTGCAGCTTGCACATGATGTGGGAGGAAGGCAATTTCATTTTGACAAACTAGGCTATAATGTAGCTACAAAGAAAGAAAAGACAGCCTGCTTCTATGCTTCCCTCCATCCAAGGCAGGAATAACGGATAATTGATCAAATGAAGTTATGGGATGCTCAAATTTCCTAGGCCTTTGGTGATTAGGAAAATATGGAATTTCTTTTCCCTAATTGTTCAGGTCATTGAGCAGAATTCCCCTACATTCCTCCACAGTACTAAGTTGATAGGCAAATATATCGAGCAATTGCTGGACATTAAGAAACATTATTTATACAAATGTAGTGAATTTGGTATACATAATTGCAATATTTGATTTGATAACATTCTATTTTATAACATCTGGCAAAAAAATGAAAATATGGCATGCTGATTTGGAAAGATTTGGAGAAGGTAATCCTCAATATTGGCTACTCAGCTGTTCACGTGTTGATCCCATATATGATGTTGGCCTCTGTTTAGTAGGGTTATTGACTCAACTTCAGCTGAGATGAATTTTCTCACACTAGCTGAGTCGGCAAAGGTTCCCGACATTATCCCCTTGCTGTCCTCTGCTTTAAAATCTGACAAGGAGTCTGCAGAGGGAAGGATGGGAACAAGGTGTCGCTTAGACTGAGATATCAGGCTGCAGAAGTATAACAAGAATCCTGCCTCCATCCCCTACCCTATCAGAGAGCCTGAAATTGTGCTACTTGTTCTTGTCTGTTCCTCGTCATGAAAAGTGCAGTCATGCAATTACTATTGAAAGCTCTAATCTCTGACACTTTCCTGCTGAACGGTGCTTTTCAATATCTTGTAGGAATACATGAGGGACTGAAGGTTCAGATCATCGACTTCCCATATAAAGCATTGTGCTCTTGGTTCGAGGGCGCCTGTTACTTTTGTTCAATTGATCTCCAGTTTTAACACATTTGTACAACATGCTGCACTTCTGCAGCCAAACATCTTGTAATAGTCCTGAATTAGACTAGAACATGGTCACAAGAGAAATATAACCATGTACAATGTGAATTCATGTTTTACAAGTCATGCAATCTATTACCATACAGCTGAGGTCATTTCTGGAAAGATGGAATAATGAAAAATGGCTCTTTGTAGTAAAGTAAAATGAAACCACCAAACTGATTCAGGGCTGTAATGAACTTCCCCAGTATGAGTTTGGATGGGATAATACTAAAACCTGACTTGATTTTAAGGTTTCCTGTGTGTTTATATTCACAACAGAACAGCAGTGGTGGTGGGAAATATTGAAACTTTAGTACAAGGCCTTGGTTGGCAACTAATCTAGTTTTATCAGCCAGCCACTTTAGTTGGGAAAAGGAAGTCCCCCCTCACGAACTGGCTCGCTGATATGTCTACCCACTTTTCATTCCCTCTGTTTGTTACACTAGGAAAGAAGGAAGAGATAGAAAGATGGATACATGTGAAATAGAAGCTTATAAATAAATATAGAGATTGGGGAAGCGGGGCTATAGAGGGGCACTTGGGAATAGTCTCTTTTTCACACAACTCTTTACTGCTCCCTGCAATTCCTGCTCTTCTTTCTGGGGACAGTCCAATACATCTAGCCTTTTTAAGACACTGGAGCGACTTGATTAGGAGAGTCTGAAAATATGAGGTGATTTTAACCTGAATGTCCTTTTTGGCATGTGCTGTTCATTCCATACACCATCAAATTGGTCCCAAATAGTGGATAGATATCCCATACTCGGATACTTTAGTAATGTATGACAAAACCATTTTCATTAAAAAAAAAATTACACAAATATTGTTAGCCACTGCTTCAGTTCATCCATAATGAGAATTGTATTTTAACATTACATGTACAGGTGTTGGGCTTGCGTGCTCGCCCTTCCCTCTCCTTTGGCATGATTGTGATGAAGAGATAATTGACCAGTTACCCACTACATCCAAAATCAGGACACTGATCAATGAAACAAGTCAGGATCATGATCTATGATTTGATCCTAGTTCAAACTAGCTAGAGTTTCTTGTGTTTGGAAATAATGGGGAAATCTGATTCATTTGGGCAGCAGTCCTAAAACATCCAAGGATAGGGAGGTCTGAAGGTGCTTCAACTGCCTTATTCTACACCCTGCCAGGCTTGAGCCAACAGGGGAGAAATGAGGCCAGAAAATCTTTGTCATCCATTTCTGTGCATATATTCTTCCTCTTGAAAACAATGGTAGGGAAAGTGAACATGCTTCTGAGTGTTTCTAAATTATTTCCTGCTTTGAAGGCAGGACTGCCAATCAGGATGGCTTTTAGTCCTTTCAATCCCAACTGCTTATGGTCCCTTCCCACCATACACTTGATATTATACTCTTTTGGCCCTACTGCCATTGGAGCTCCAACTTTTCTTGATACAAAGCATTGGAATGCTTTGCAATGGCAGGGAGTGGATTTGAAATCTGATCTCCTTTTTGGATGCTGGAGAGGGAGATCCAATCTATGCTAACTCAGTTGGTTAGAGTGTGGTGCTGATAACGTCAAGGTCGCAGGCTCAATCCCCATATGGGACAGCTGCATATTATTCCTGTATTGCATGGGGTTGAACTAGATGTTCCCCAGGGTTCCTTCCAACTCTCAGGGGCCATAGTATTGCAGCCTTAAAAGTGGGTAGGGGCAGCATTTGAACCTGGGCCCAGTGCAGGTTCTAAATAGAAAGCTAAACTTGATTTAATGTTATGTTCAAAAAGAGCCATTGATAAATGTTTTTCCTTATTCCTTTTCAAATGAAATGCTGCTGTTGTTTTTAAAGTCATTGCCTTGTAGATGGTTTCAGTAATGATCACTTTAATTTGCAGGGGGAAGGGTTTGAAACCAAACAAAACTGCTTAATATTAACCTTGAGGGAGTGATTGAGAAACAACTGCTGGAATCATTCATCACTTAACATTTCCAATAGCAAGCCATTAGACATTTCTGCTCTAGACCCTTTATCTTCATTGTTACCAGATGTTGATTGAAGGGGATACTTTCCCACATTCTAATTAAACCATTTTTAACCTCCTGTTCAGTAGGCCTGAAAGCTTGGAAAGCAGAATGATTACAGACTTCTGCTGTGGAGGCCTAATCGATAAGCCGTTATTCATTTGTCATTTTTTTTTATAATCCAAATGAAATGCTCATTATATATATTACAGAGCAAATAAAACATCTAGTATGTAAAACCGCTACAGTGCAAGGGCACTAGCACTAATGATTGCGGCTGTCATTTTGAGGAAAGATGGGGCAGAGGAGTTTAGATATTCAGTTCTCAAGCATTCAAGTTTTGATATTCAATTATTTCAGTGCAATATTGCATTATGGAACCCCTAATTATAATTCTGATATGTGGTAAAAAAAAAAGCCATGAGATCAAAATATCAACGTTTAGTTGGGGTGTTAATACTGATGGCAACTTAAATAGTGTACTCCAGCAATTTCAACTGAATGAGGTTGGTTTGAGAAAAATGTGGTATGTTTGCTTGTATTTACACTGGATTCAAAACAGGTCAAACATCTTCCTAAAAGGCCAAGCTTCTGCCACATCACCAGCTCACTTCTTCAATTATTGCATATGCAGATGGTTGATGTGAAAAAAACCCTTTTCTGAGAAGTTATAAATCTTATTGCTTCCATTTTAGTAGTATTTTTGTAAAGAAAAAAGGGCAAGCAAGAGCAAAGGAAGCTGCAAAGGAGACTGAGGTGAAGGAAAACAGATGAGATAAAATGGAAATCCTTGTTAAAGTAAGTAGCTGAAATGCTGACAAGGCTTCTGCTGCTGAGAGCTTTGTGCCTAGGAATCCCTCACCCCGCCTGCCGCCGCCGCCGTTACTTCAATTTGGCTTTTTCTAAGATAACTTTCACAATCTAGTATTGCAAAAGAAACCATTTATCAAGTCAAGTAGGCCTTGGAGAGGAAGGTTCTAATTGCTACAAAGTGATTCTGGCCATAATAGTCATGTTTCTCTACTGGCAGACAATGAGCATGACTCTAGTTCCAGAACTCTGACTGATTTATGGATATCTTCTCTTGTAGTGTACTGCTGCTGTGGGGGCTGTGAAGGTACAGGGGGTTGGAGAAAGACCATTGTTAGGATCATAGTTGAGGTTTTTTGTTTTTGTTTCAACTGCTGTAAAAGGCAGGTGTTATCCTAAGTGGCAGGAAATAAACCATGTCTAACCAGAAACTATACATACCCAAGAGTCGTACAGAAAGCAGCACCAGCAGAGTCACACTGGTGCAGCAGAACTCTTCCGTCTGTGCACATCCAAAATCTTCGCTAGAGGGTCCCTCAACGCCCCCTGGAGCTGATTTTGAGGGTGCACGCGGGTGGAGGCTGCAGGGAACTGTCACAAGTCTCTTGCATAAGCAAAATGGGAGCATTAGATACAGGCAGTGGCGTAGCGTGGGGGGTGCAGGGGGGGCCGGCCGCACCGGGCGCAACATCTGGGGGTTAGGGTTAGGGGGCGCAAATCCACGGGTTAGGGGGCGTAAATTACTTGCCTTGCCCTGGCTGCTGACAACCCACGCTACGCCACTGGATACAGGCCCTAGTTTCTGGCACTATCGGAATCATTCACAGGAAAACAATGTGACAATTGTTTTGTGCAAATGCAGACTTCAGCTATATTAGTTATATTCCTCTGGCACAGTCCTAACAAAGCATATTGTAACATGACATGAATTTTAAGGGAGCCTTCTTCAGTCTTGTGCTCTCTAGGGGATCCTTCAGATGACCTATCTATTCAGGATTCATCCTGATTTGCTTGCACAGAGCTTAAAAAAGTGGTTATATTATGCCAGGTCTGTCTTGACCATACGTTTGATTTGTTTATGGGGTGGTTATATGACAGTGAGCATTCATCCTGCATTCATCTTTATGTCCTTGCAGGGTGTTTACATGTTTTCCTCTTAATCATCCACCCGGCGAATTTCCTCATCACTTTCCAATCTGCAAAATGACTGAGGGTTTTTCTTTCTTTCCTAAAGTGGAAGTAAAAAGGTAAAGGTCCAGTCGTGACCGACTCGCTTTATTGGCCGAGGGAGCCGGTCATGTGGCCAGCATGACAAAGCCGCTTCTGGCGAACCAGAGCAGCACACAGAAACGCCGTTTACCTTCCCGCCGGAGCAGTACCTATTTATCTACTTGCACTGGCGTGCTTTCGAACTGCTAGGTGGGCAGGAGCTGGGACTGAACAACGGGAGCTCACCCCATCGCGGGTATTCGAACCACCGACCTTCTGATCGGCAAGCCCTAGGCTCTGTGGTTTAACCCACAGCACCACCCAAAATAGCACTTCAATGCCAGCCTAAGTTGTAGTATATGCTTGAATCCCTCCCACAAAATATTGACAGTCTTGGATGAAAACTCCCATCAGCTGTGCTGACTATTGCTAATGGGAATTGTAGCCCAAATGATTTGGAGGGCACCAGGTTGTGAAAGGCTGTTTTAAGGTGAGTTATAGCCTCATAATGATGTTCCCTGTATCCCAGCTCCTAGCAATGTCACAGTAGAGCATAACATATTATGCTTAAGGGGAGCTGATGATACAGTGTGTTGTTGAATTTTGCTGTGCCTTAGTGCAAAGGGCCAGTTCTATTAAAAGTACCATGTGTCAATGAGCTTATTTAACACTCAGGTGCTTTAAGTAATATTGAAAAGAAGGTTCAATATCTCCCAGTGGAGCAACAAATGCACAAGCACCTTTTCGCTTTCTTTGATTTTTCCCCTTAAACATTGTCAATATGTCTTCTATAAGCCAGGAACTCTGTAAGCCTGTACTGAAGTCAATACATTACTGTCTCTCTTGTATTGTGCTGATCTAGTTTTATGGACCTTCCTTACCTGTCTTGTAGATATAGGACTAACTGTACTAGGACAATTAAACTGATCTACCTGTGGAGGACCTTTGACTCACAAGCTATAGTCCATTAACTGCCATTATGTTTTGTATTGTATTTAATTACAGTTATACTTGGCATATATCAGAGTGTCCAAAGCGTTTCTCATACAATATCCTATAACAACATTTTTGTAAGTTGCATGGATATTGGCTTATAGCAGCACAAATTTAGCTCAGGCATACTTTGGAGACCACCTCAGTTCCAGACCACCACAATCAAGTGAATACCACAATAAAGCAAGCCACACTTTTTTTTGTTTTTATTTCCCAATGCATGTAAAAGTTATGTTTACACTAAACTGTAGTCTATTAAGCCAGGCCCTCCAGCCGCAGGGGTGAGATGGGAAAAACCCAGCTCCAGCCGTAGCCAGCTCTACTCTCATGGCCAGATGAGGGGTGGTAGTGGCAGGGGGCTACCTTCCCCTGGAAGCGGCTAGGCTCCTGCAGCTACACCCACGTCCTCATAAGGAGCAATATCTACAAATGCAAGAAAGTGAAGTGCAATAACATGAGGTATGCCTGCTTTTAACAGGAAGGAAACACGCCTTAGTTAACTGTTTCCAACCAAAATCAATAGAGCTGGTAAGTCTGTCATAGATCTAGCTGGCATGTTATGGGTTCTTCCCAGTGACATCAGCAGCATAATTTGCATTTCAATGGAAACTTTCGATAGTACTAGCCCATCTCATTCCAGTGTTTGGTTTCTCAATCATTTCCTGTACGATCACTTTTTAGATGCCCTGCAATCTGTTCCATGACACAGTCTCCATTAAAATGCTTACCTTTTTTAAAAAAATCAGCCAGTACTTAGAACCTATATTTTAATTATTAATTCTGAAGTCTTAATTTATCAAACAGAAGCTATAAGTGGCTTTTGAGCCTAATTAAGAGAAGAGATCCAGGTATTAAAAAGCTATCACATCTATTTAAAAACAGTGTCACGATTATCCCAAGGTAGAGATATTTCAGAGCCTGCACAGCTGCATTCAGGTTAAAGTTAATTACCACAAATACTTCAAGGAATTGTGTTTATAAAACTGGATAGAAAGCAGTCATGAGAAGCCAGCTTTAGCACTAATGGAGCAAATCCATGCAAGGATATTATTTAAAAGAATAGCTCAATGGGTGATAACAACCAAGTAAATCATACTCAGAGTGGACCCATTAAATCCATTAATTTCAGTTGTTTTAGTCTGTAATCTCACTCTAGCTTGAAAGAGAGATAGGAAATTAAAATGGGAAAGTCAAACTATACTGCTTGACTTTTTAGTATTTCATTCAGCTTCCCTACCTCACCCCGCTCTGTGGGGTGAATTATGCTCATTTCTGCAAGGCTGTGAGGGCTACTTTACTCTTAGTGCGATAGTAGAAAACAAATGGTAGAAGGAACTGTGCAAATACAAAGTATGAATGTGGAGCTGAGAAACATCTTGATGCAGAGGATATACTTCCCTGCCCCCCAATTATTATTATTTTATTAAAGGTACCAAAATAACTAACACAGCATGTGAGAGGCTTGTACAGAACTTCATGGAGTTGTGTTTCATCTTCAGCTCTACCAAAATGACAAGACTTCAACAGTTTAGAGACTGGGAACAGGTTTCCCTTTGCATCATCTGAGATTTTTGTGAGGGCTCAATCCCTTTGACAGGCATGCAACTTCAAGCAAAATTGCAGATAGCTAAATATAACTGGTGCCAGGAGGTACATTTTTTTAAAAAAGTAAAAAGGGAGAAGTGCACATAATATGCATTGGTATTCAACTTAAAGCCTCAGTCCACACATAATGTTAAACCATTGTTAAAAATTAACTATTGTTTTTGCAAGAACGTGTAGTATGCTGGTGTACACTACTCAAAAGAAATGAATTACTTCAAACCTGCTCCTTCCATTTCCACGTGGAGAAAACAAACAAACAAGTGGCCTGTTATATTCAAACCAGTACTCATGGTTTGTTTCTCTCCTTACAAACTACAACGGTAAGCTAAGAACAATGGTTTGTCACTGTGGTTTCTCAGCAGAGAAACAAACAGCCATTGCTGGTTCCTGTAAGAGAGCAATCCAGCCTCTGACCTGTTTTCTCCCCAGTGCACTGAAGGAAGGAACAAGGGAGGAGGACTGTGGGGATTTTTGTGCAGTATGCACCAGAATCCTGCACATTCACTTCAGAGCATAGGTTAATTTAAAGTGAGATGTTAACAAGGCAAGAATATCAGAATCCCAACAATCTGATATTGTTAGATCTATTCCAGTATGTTTTGTGCCCTGATTTTGAAATGGGAACTGTCTTGCTGCCCTGGTGCATGTCCTTTGTTGGAGGACAGAAATGGGGAGTGTGACATCGTAGATTCTCTTGGATTTATCTGCAGGATTCATTACTATCGGTCATGGTATCTTGGATCACTAGGTGGGAACTTGGGCTCCTTACAGAGGAAGGGCAGTAAATAAAAAACTGGGAGTCTGGCCCTGGTGCTTTTGGGGGGCAGGCGGGATAGTGGTCCCAGAAGGTGGTGCTAAAGGAATGCTGTTTGGCACTGTTGGCCTTTAGGTTATAGGGTGCCATAGGTTCTATCCTGTTTTCCCATGTGCATTGACATCTGTATAAAACTGCTGTTGCCAATGAGCTCCATCTTGCTGCTGTTTCAAGCAAAAGCAAAAGCTCAGGCACAGAGGGCGAAAAAATTATAGTTGGCATTGGCTGTTCTGTGTATGGTAATCAACAAAGAGAGCTACTCTCACTAGCTAGGCATCGTGGGTTCAGACAAACAAATTGATAAAATGCTTATATGAATGATTCAACTTTGCTTGCCATTTGTTTTGGCCAGCCTGCAGTTTTTGCATTATTGTTAATTAATTAATGTATTTATTTATTTATTGACAGATTTCTATTCCACCTTTCAGCAAAAAAAGATCATAGGGTGATTTGCACCAAAATCATGAAAGAAAAGTTAATAGTAGTAACAGCAGCAGCAGCAGGAACAACAACAGCAACATAATGGTTGTTCTAAATTTTAATGATTTTCCAATACACAAAATGAAACTGAGTGGCTAAAGCTTGAAAATGGAAGAAAAGTCGCTATTCAGAATTTAAACTGAGCCGCCTGACAGCTATAGCATAGGAAAAGATAACATTTCTCATGGCATTGTATATTAGCAACCTGATATCATTTCCAGGTTTTGCCTCTATTTGACTAAAGGGGCAGAGTGTGATAAGACATATGAAATGCTGGAGTTTTTTCCTTTGGCATAAAGATAAATATAATTTTCCACCCAGATATTGTAGCTTTTTCTTTTATTTTGCAACCAATCAAATTGGGTCAGCTCTTATAAAAGGTAAGGGTTGCATCAAAGGCTGCATCTGGGCATGTAGGCTATTTATAATTGCAATTGGACACATTGAATGTGGCTTATTTTGGATGTAGTAGCGCTTCAGAATTTTGTATTCTAGAAAGATGAGAATGAGAAAATCACACTGACAATAACTTTAAGGAATAAAACGCCACAAGATCAAGTACTTAAAAACCCAGTAGTTTTAAAATGGGAAATAAATACCTATTTATCTGAAAAATAATAGGCAAGAGTAGGTTTCCCCAAGCTAGTGCCTTCCACATGTTTGGACTCCAGCTCTCATCAGTGCCAGCCAGCACAGTCATGGTGATGGGAGATCATGGAAGCTGTAGTACAAAACATCTGTAGAGCATCAGGTTGGGGAATGGCAGTTTTTAGTATGTCTGTCCACATCAACTTCTGTAGGCTTCAGTGTTTCCTTACAGAAGAATCAGACAGAGTTTATGCAATTAACAGTCACTATACAGTGGTACCTCAGGTTACATACACTTCAGGTTACAGACTCTGCTAGCCCAGAAGTATTACCTTGGGTTAAGAACTTTGCTTCAGGATGAGAACAGAAATTGTGCTCCGGTGGCGCGGCAGCAGCGGGAGGTCCCATTAGCTAAAGTGGTGCTTCAGGTTAAGAACAGTTTCAGGTTAAGAGCAGACCTCCGGAACGAATTAAGTTCTTAACCCGAGGTACCACTGTAATTGGAAAATCACAGTCTGATATGAACACCGGAAAATATACACGCAAAATTACATTCTTTGGTTTGCAGTCCTGGGTTTAAGCCCCATTGAATGTAGTGGGACTAGCCACATACTTTGTCATTTTGAATTGAATAGGACACACTATTACTAAACTTTACTTGGATTGCTCTTTTTCTGATTCTTTTTCTTTTAACTATGTTTTATAGGTTAAATGGAAAGCCTTATTTTCTTTTGATTAGCAGTGCAATGTGGATGTTAGAAATATCATGGATAATTACCGTAATGTGTGGAGATGGGAATATTATTGTGCAGCCCTTGCTTCCAATCTCCATTAGTTTACCAATGCACATACTTTGCACATTCAGTGTACATACTGTGCACATTCAGGCTCTGCACGCAGGATATGTTAGCTGGCTTTTTGCATGGTATGAGATTACATAGGGAAAGCTTCTGCACATTTAAATGATAGACATGTTGCCTCTGTTCACACCTTCACACGCATGATTTAACACATAATTTTCCATGGTTGCCCAATATCACACTGTGCACAAAGAGTGAGGCTGTTGCTAAGGCTTGACAATTTCTAAGCCCTGAAAACAAAATATTACATTATCTGATTACATGATCTTAAGGAAAAGATTTATTTATTTATTTGCTGCAAGTCAACTATGAGCTCACACACATATGCCTATTAAAGCACACAAGCTACTCTTCGGCCATCTAAACCAGCACTTTGTTGATGTGACTAGGATATTCATGGCCACGACCATGAATTTTACTCAGGCTATTCTGGACTTTGGAGAACAAACTGGCTGGAACTTCTCTCAAGCCCAGTGACGTCCTGCCCTTGCCCTGCAATATTTTAAATCCTAGCTAAAATAACTGAGCCTGCAGCTCCTTTGATAAACATGAACCAAGCAAGAAAGCAATCTCCAAATACCCAAGGGCCAGCATATGCCACTCTTTTGATTAAACAGATCTATTTTAAGAGAGAGGAGCATTAGAGCCCTAGCACAAAAATAAACATGCAGAATGTGTTCTTTCTTTCTTAGTTAGTTACTTTTTCTGCCAGAGGTTGGTAATGAAGCCAAGGCTTTAAAAGCGCTGTCAGAATGGGTTCCAAGTTATTGTGGGTCCTTCAGCAACAAAGTATGCCAACAGTGCCCTTCAGCTCTCTATATTGGACAAACAGGCCAAACCCTACGCCAGAGGGTAAATGGACATAAATCTGATATCAGGAATCACAAGACAGAGAAACCAGTAGGAGAACACTTCAGTCTCCCAGGACATTGTATACAAGATCTCAAAGTAGCTGTATTATTACAAAAGAATTTCAGAAATAGACTGGAAAGAGAAGTTGCTGAATTGCAACTTATTACCAGACTTAAAACCATGGAGAGACCTGGTCTGAATAGAGACATTGGGTTCTTATCTCATTATACATGATAAAGCTATTTTTAGCCATCTCACCCCTTGCTTTTTCCTGTAAGACCAATTGCAGTCGTTAACAGTCGTCAACAGGTTTACCACACCTATCAGCCAATCACCCATTCCCACCACCCTTCTGAGTAATACCCCTCCCCACCCTCTCACTATATATAAGGGTCTGGTGACTTCTGTTTCAGTGTATCTGAAGAAGTGTGCATGCACACGAAAGCTCATACCAATAACTAACTTAGTTGGTCTCTAAGGTGCTACTGGAAGGATTTATTTTATTTTATTTTATTTTATTTGATTCAAAGTAGGAGTAGGTGAGCTCCCTTTTGCCCTGCTTTCAAAACTAAGGACAGTTTTCACCGTCTGCAGGCAATGCCAAAAACAAAGGATCCTCAAGAATGTCTCTTTCTAATCTGATTAAATTAACCGACTAAGTTAATTTGACTAACTTTCCAGTGGGGACTCAGCTACATTGATAAAGTAAAAGTGTTTTATATGCTTTATAACACTGTGACTCCAGATGGTGCTGTGGAGTCCTGTCTTTCGCCAACGTGATTTCTCATAATAAAGTTTACAACGCGTTTTCCTGAAATGCTTTTTTGATGTGTCTAGATCCAGCCTGGGTCTCCTTCAAGTGTTAATCAGTCAGATACAAGCCTGCTTTTATTCTGCTTTGCAATTCATATCCTTCCATTTGGCTACACAGCACCCTCTGGGAAGCTTCTTGCACCATAGAATCATAGAATTGTAGAGTTGGTACCCTCAGGGGTCATCTAGTCCAATCCCTTGCATTGCAGGAAACTCATCTAAAGCATCCACCACAAATGGCCATATCACACATAAAGTGACAGGAGCAGAATACATCACAATATAAAAACTAAAGTCATCAAAACTACCACCAACATCATCATAAGATTACATACATACCATTTACTCAAAGCACATTTTATAGCACCCCCCCTCAAAAGAAACCTGGGAAGTATAGTTTACTCCTTCTGGTGCTACAGTTTGCAGCACCTATAGCAAGCTGCAGTTCCCAAGATTCTTGGGTGGGTTTTTCTTTAAATGTGCTTTAATTTTATGGTGTGTATGCAGTCTAAAGCAGCAATAAAATGACCTCTGTTTCCAGGTATTCTGTAACTGGCATATTAAGATATACCAGGTCATGCTCCTCAACAGAGCTGGCTACCAGCTTCAGGGGGGCCTGGGCGTCTAAAGTGGTAATTTTTATATTCCACAATGCTCAAAGAGATTGGGAGAGGAATGGTGGAAAATTAAAATGGCAGCTCTCAGAACCAGTTTCCTTTTTGGGAGAAGCAGGGTAGGAGTCAAACTTGCATGCTATATGATGCTGGGATCTTGGCAGCTTCCTAGGATGCCAGATGTTGATGCCAGGCCTGCTCTCAATGCCTACTCGGTAGTTGCACTTGCCCTGTGTAACACCCTCCCATCAGATGTCAAGGAAATAAACAACTAACTGACTTTTATAAACAACTATCTGACTTTTAGAAGACATCTGGAGGCAGCCCTGTTTAGGGAAGCTTTTATTGTTTGATGTTTTATCATGTTTTAAATATTATGTTGGGAGCTGCCTATGGGTAACATACAAATAATAAAATTATTATCATTATGATTACTACTGGAGTGTTTAAAAGTTATAACATGTAGGAGGGAAAGGGCTACCCTCATGGACATTTCTTCAGAGGGAGTTTCACAGTGATGGGTGCTGCCCCCAATGAGAAGGCCATGTACCTTATCCCAACCACCAGATAATAAAGGAACACGAATAAAGGTCTCATATGCCACTCTTAGTTACATGGTGTGAACAGCTCTAACATTTTTTACAGTAAAAGAAATCACTCAAGTGTGGTCCAAATAGCCTGTACCCCATGACCCTGGTTGCTTTGCAAGGGGTGGGGCTTCAATGCAAATACAGAATACGGAGTGCCACACCTAATGTTCAGGAAATCTTGAACGCTTGGGCGGTGCTGTACTAGTTCTTGGGATGTTTTACAGCCCTTATTTCAGTATGAAATCTAACGCTAACAATCTGCCGAAGAACCAGACCTCTTAGCTTCTTCATTACACTCATTGAACATTTTTGTGTTAAAGAAAAATATCTCCACCATATGTAGTTGGCAGGATGGACTGATGGATAATTGAGCCATGTACAGACTCATCATACAGTGCAAACCCATTATTATTATTTTTACCCATACCATATCATATTTTTGAACCTCACACTTCTGTGGGCTCTTAGCGAAATAATTACTCCTGCCTCAAGAGAGATTATCCTGTCAACATCTTGGGAGGGTAAACATTCCATTTCAAAGTCATCACTGCACAGAATTCTAATTAAGTTATAAGGAGAACAACTAAAGGTTCTCTGTGGATCAGAATATTTGAAAAGCTAAGAGAGAGAGAGAGAGTGAAAGAGAGAGAGAGAGGTCTTCTCTCTGTCCCACATTCTCATTGTCCTTTCACATACTGTAACACAGCCATTGCTGGAACATAACATGACACCAGGCAATGGCAGTATGAAAGGGGTCTTTGAACCTGCTTCTTTTATCCTGCTCTGTTCCTAACAGGGTGTCTCTGCTCTAATTCCAAAGAGAATTTGCTTCAAGGTCCATAATTGCACTGGGGAGCTGAAGCCTCATAAAAATGTAGAGCATCCTCTCTCTTAAGTCAATATGCATTATCTGTGGTAGCAGCAAACTGATATACCATGAGGGAATACTTAAAAATCGCCCATTTGGAAAGGCATTAATTATTATTTTTTTTTACTGAAAACAGAATAAACTTTTAATTACTAGAGTTGTATAGCATTGAGGTTTTTTCTATCTCTCTCCCTCTGTATCTTCCAGAATATTTTCTTTACATCTGTATCCATAGGAGCAAACTCCAGGGGGCTGTAGGTGCTTGGGAAACCACAAAGTAAATGAAAAAAGCTGGCAGGTGGCAGCAGCGCTGCCTTCAAGAGAGAAGCGGTTCAGATCTGCCCTCTGCAGCAAGGCACTCTATTCTAGGGGGTGAGGCTCAGACGTGGAGGCAGAGTTCGATCCCCTCCCCGTGGAAAATGGTGCCTCACTGGCTGCGGAGAGGAGGAGGAGGAAGAGGAGTTGTTGCTGCTAGCCCCCGCATTGCATATATGCGACGTAACACTCAGACGTGTGCATGTGACATGGGCACCCACAATCCTGAGGGCAAGATGGCACCCTTGTCTGTATCGGTTAAATATCTCCAAGGTGGAAATAAAGCCTACAGAATTCATTCACATATACAACATCAACTTCATCATTATCACTTTTTATATGTATTCTGTGGAATTGCCCTGCAATCTTTTGATGAAGGATGGTGTATAAATTTAATAAATTATATACTGACTTTCCACATCTCCTCCTCATGTTACCCCTGAATGAGATCACAATTCCTCTTCCTGGAGGAAGGTGAAAGCTCTGCTACTAATACAGCAACAACAACTGCATTAATAGAAAAATGCCATTTAGTAGATATATCAACCACCACTGAAATAGCTATCTATGCCAAAATCTTCTGTAGTAATTAAAAGGTGTTTTGCAGCAAAAGAAGCTGTAAAATATGGTGAGTGCTTCATATAGCAACCTTTCCTGCTTTCCACTTAAAGATGCATATTCTTTCAAATCTGGTAATGCTGCTACTTCTTGGGAAATTGCTTTTTAGAGAAGCATAGATTTGGTGGGGGTTGTGAAACAAGAAGTCTAATTCATTCCTTGCTCTTTTAGGAGACCAGTTTTTCGATTGGACTTACTCCCAGGGAAGTGTATATTGGATTGCAGCCTTCTTAATAATTACAAAAGGGGGTTACTGCTAGGGATGTCTGAGGATTATATTCAGTTTAAGTGAACTGCCTTGATATGTACTTTTGGGACTAACAGAGGAATCAGAATGGAGCTATTCTTCAGCTTCCACGTTTCTCCAAATTCTACAGTACAGTTTTTGGTTCTAAAAACCATACCAAAATGTATATGTAATGCATATTTTAGGTTCAAATGTGTATACAAATGCATCTTGTAAAATAAAATGCATTCAAAAATATGTGTTTTTGACATAGGTACATATTAAAAAATGCTGAATTTTGTGCATTTTTTTTTAAAAAAAAAGAGTGGTTCAGAAATGGGATGTAATGGATTTGTGAATGAACACAGGGAGAACAGACTAGAAATAGACTGATCTGTCCATCTTTACTTAGTGATTCTCTTATTTACCTTGGTCATACTAAGGTGAACATTAAAAGGTGCACATAATGCCTTCTTACAACCCAGTTATGTTTAATCTGGAGTCATAAGATTTATTGATGTAATGCAATTTGCAATAGCAAAAGCTTTAAAGATGTAGTTTCCCAAATATATCAGATGATGCTGTC
This sequence comes from Podarcis erhardii, assembly GCF_964252035.2. NCBI lineage: Eukaryota > Metazoa > Chordata > Lepidosauria > Squamata > Lacertidae > Podarcis > Podarcis erhardii. The sequence continues at coordinate 97,109,461 of NC_138497.1, read as the reverse complement.
GATTATTATTATTAGTATATTATTATACTCAATTATTATTATCATCACTACCACCCTTTTATCAGAAGATCCCAGGGCGTTGTACAACATTAAAAGCACATTACAGAACATCAATGATAAAAACATAATAAAAACATAGTGACAGAGAGCCTAATACTAAAAATAATCATTATAATAACAATTCACTTCCCCACACTTTCACAGGCCATAGATTGTTTAACAGCCATAGGCCTTGGTAGAAGGGAATGTTTATGCCTGCCGTGATGGTGCCAGTCAAGGCTCTCTGGGGAGACCATTCCACAATTGGGAAACCACCATGGAAAAGGCCCTTCTCTTGTTGCCACCCTCTAAACCTCTCTGGTATAGAGGACATAGAGAAGGGCCTCAGATGACAAGCGCAGGGTCCAGGTACAACACTGCAGATAATTTTAAGCATCAATGGTAGAGGATGCTTGGAGCAGCCATTAAGGGAAAGGTCCATGCTAAAAACTGGTATTCTAAACTCCATTGGCTAAACAAAATGTATATGATAGTAAACAGTAGTGTGGAGGTTTAGGCTCCAATCCTAAACAAATTAAGCAAGTAAGACTGTGTACACATTAGCAGCTTAAAATGCAATTAGGTTGTTCTTTTCCTCAGTTTGGATCAAAGCTGGTTTGGGGGGAAATGCATGAAAATGCAGCATTTCATAAGAAACGACAGGACAGATACACGACAGATATAGATTGTGGCTAACATTGTGTGTACACTACTTCACAAACCAGCAGGGGAGCACATTGGATGGAGAGTGTAAACAAGCTTGTACACAGCCTAAGTCTCACTGAACTCAACCCTTTCAGAGGTCAAATGTAGGATCAGATTACCATATGCATTTCTGTTCCTTATTGTTTAAAATTCAGATTCTTTCCAATATTATATATCTCTCTCACACACACATTCACACACACATATATACAGCAGATCATCAGGAGGTGGCAGTAGTGTTTGCTGAAAGAGTTTGACAGAACTGGAAGTGGAAAAGCTCTGCATGAATTCACATAGGCTAGTGTTTTCAAGTTTCCCAAAGCAGATAACAGTAGTCTGAATTATAAAGACTTGGAGCTTTAATTACATCTTTTATTGACTAGTTGGTAAGCTTGGTAAATAATTTATCATTTTAATTCAGGAGTATTAGAAAACACTGCATACATTTGTTGAAAATGTATTAAGCATCAAGGTCCTGAAAGATTTTATAGGACAACTGACTAATTTTATCTTTGACTACATTTCCCATCCGTGGGTCTTCAAAGGCTCGAGCTCCCTCGAATCCCTCCCTTCAAAGTCCCTCTCAGGCCTCCTGCTTTGCAAAGATGCCACCTAAATGAACATGTGTCTTTCTTATATATAAACCCAGACAATGTGGGTGATTTTGAAACGGTGTCATAATAATATTACAGAAAACTGATGTGAATTTATTTTGAGGTACTGGACACAGCTATGTATTTAAGTATATCCATTACATGAAAATGGAAACTCGGTTTAAAGGGGGAGAAGAATCCAAATGTGATCCCTATTTCAACCTTACTTAAGACTCATTTTTACATTTACAACATAAGTAATCTGGACCAGACAAATTCATGGAGGGTAAGGCTATACATGGCTGCTATCCATGAAAACTATGCTCTGCCTCCACATTTGGAGGCAGTAATGTTTCTGAAAACCAGTTGCTGGAAGTCACAGTGCAGGAGAGGGTTCCTGTGCTTGGGTCCTGGTTTCAGGTTACTCATGGGCATCTGGTTGGCCGTTGTGAGAACAGGATGCTGGACTAGATGGGCCATTGGCCTGATCCGGAAGAAGCTCTTCTTATGTTCTTATAGTCATTTGGAGGCTTGGCACTGACTCTGCTACAGCTGCTTTCGGGTTAAAGCTTCCCCACCCCCCCATGAAGTTTAAGAAAATCACAACCAAACATGAAAGTTCAGGTATGATTTATTAATGATCTGTGAAACAGCACAATAGACCCCCACACTATTACATATAATCTGAGTTAATGAATAAGTGAAGAGGTTGGAATACTGTGATTTCACATACCTTGTAATAAATGAAAGGTATGAAATGAAAAGCCATTTTGAGACTTTAATCTAGACCCAAATGAGTATGTGTGAAAAAAGAAGCAGTGTTTTACACTGTTACCCACCCTACATGGGTTTATTAGAATATATGGAGAACCCTTGGATTTACAGTTCTGTGCTGAGGGCTCTCTCACTGTGAAATTGGCAACTTCACCACTTCTTTACAGACATTATAATAAATGTGCAGTTGTTGTGCACAGGTCAGGAGAGAAGCCTGCTGCAGCAGTATCACTCCCTCTCTCAAACTGTCACATAGTTGCTTAAAATACACATTCCCTTTTAGATAATTCTAAATCAGAAAAGATTTTCTTTACCACTAATAGAATGAACTACACACAACTTTTGTTTTCCAACTTCCAATTCAATTTGCAATGCTGCCTGCCAGTATAATTAAGGCAACTTTCATTTTCAATCTGTTCAGGGGAGCATCTACAGTGAAGTAACAGCTGGACAGACACAACAGCTTCGCCAACACCCCCTGCATGCAAGCGATTTCCCTCAACTGTTGTGTTTTTCTCACATAGGCAGAAATATGGTTCAAAATGGCTCCTTTGAACTCCACATGTAAAAGAATCAAAGTATGTCCAGCTTGGGAAGGGACTACCATACATTTAAAACATGGGAGGTTGATTTCTGTGCAAGTAACAGAGGATATTGTAGTTTGTCCCCACAGCCTTGGAATGATGGCACTGCCAGACACTGAATGGCTTTCAGCATGTGCCATTTCCCCCTTCATGATCTACATCCTTCTTAACTAGTGAAAGTCCGCCTCCACAAACTCAGTGTGAATATACTTGCTAAGAAGACAAAAGCTGGGAGCTGCCTTATATAACTGTGACTGTTCCCTGCATTCCCAACCATCAATGTCAGTGAACGGAAAGATGAGCAAATGCCTGAGAGGGATGCAGAAGAGATCGCCTGTCAGAAACTTGGCCAGAAAGCCTTGGGTTAAAAGAGGCCGCTGAATTATTTCCCCTGTCCCCAAGTGCACAGTTTGATCATTAATTCAACAAGTCACACTATCTGCACACATACACACACCACATACAACCTTGCTGAGTAGAGCAGGAAAGTCTGAAAGGGCTCTCAGTCACAGGCTTCTAAGCACCTTCCTGCATCAGTGCAGAATAGTTCCTGCTGAGACTGAACAAGGTGCGTTTGGCACATTCTCCCCTCCCCAGTTTGAGCCTCTTGCATTATTTCTGAATGCCTGAAGAGGGCAATGGTGTGGCTAAACCTCATTTGGAAATCGTCCAAGTTTATTTATATATATATATATATATATATATATATATATATATATATATATATATCAACAGATCAAATGTTATAAGGCAAACATAGATTTTAGTTAAACCAGATCAAAACAGTAGTTTAGTGTATGGTCTGAGAACTGTAGCTTCCGATATTATGCCGTTACTAGTCTCAAAACTTGGTAGCCTAAATTTTACAAAACAGCTGCTCAGTCTTGATAAATTTAACATATCCCAAATGAGCATCTGTTTTCATTTGGGATGAAACGTGCCTACTGTTTTGTATCTACCCCTTTAGCAATGAAAAATAGATTTTAGTGATTCTTCAGGACATCTTTATTCATCACATCCAGTCACGTGTTCAGCCTATTTCTTTGCCTATTTTGCTCTGCTTCTCCTGTCTTCCCCCTCAGCTTCTGGATCTGGTTTGGGGCGCACCTTATAAAACACAAATTTATAGCTAATAGAGCAGCACAACACACTGCTTATCTCAAACATAATGCAAGGATTCTGCTACCTTCTACAATACACACTGGACACATACTGTATCAAAGTGGACAACATCCTTCATTTTGTATTCTTTCATGCCGTGTCATTGATGTGGTAGATGGTACCCCAGAATAAGTAATAGCAAAAAAGAGAGAGGAAAAGGAGAGGCTTGTTCAGATAGTTGACTGATACAGAAGAGAAGCCATCAGCTTATTCAAGGATCTTCTACATGGCAGGTGGGACTCTAGAATAACTGATGCCTTGGTGACTCATACTGGGAAAGGAACAAGGGGAGTGTGACTGTATTGATTCTGCCAGATGGTTCAGTGGTATTAACAATCCCATCACCCAGGATATCCCTTTGGATAGGCTGCCTGAGTTGGGAACTGGAGGCATGGTGTCTCAATGATTCCAATTCAATCAATTGGACATCGAAGCATAGCATATAAATGTCAAAAATTAATAAAAAATGGAAAGAGAGCAAAAGGAGAGCGTAGATGAGATGCCATGTCCTTCCTTATTGAAGGTGTTACTATTTTAGAGTCTGGGCACTAATTAAGGCCACTGCAGCATAGTCTCTTCTCATGACTCATGTACAGAGCCTTGTGAGTGAACCTATTTTGACATTCCTCTCTTGCAAGTGTCTCCCCTGACAGTAACAAGCTTTCAGATGAGTTGCAAGGGCCCTGCCCATGCACCTTAGAACTTTTGACATGAATAAGACTGCTTTTTGGCTCCTGGAACTTTCTCCCAGAACTAGGGTGGACACTTACACACTATGAAAAAATGAGGAAATGTGTCATCAAAAAAGCGACAAAAGAAGATGCAAGTTTATATATTATTCAAATGTGTATATATAGATGCAAATTTAGGAATAATTACTGTAATTTGAAGCAGAAATACAATAAATCTTGCCATAGTGGGGGAGACTCTGATCAAGTGACTTGTGTATATGCTGTCCATATACTCACTATTGCTGGCAACATCAAGGGCCCTCCTTTCACATGACAGAAAAGGCACTTCTGGAAATCTAGTGGAATCTAACAGAAGTTTAGTGCTCATTACCATGTTAATTGTTTCCAGATAAAAATCAATTTGCTCAGGAAATTGTGAGATTTTTGCATTGTAATTTCCCTGCAGTTTTCATCTTAACACCATCACCACTCATGTGTTGAAAATTAAGGCGGTATCCTGGCATACGTTTCTTTGTCGGCATTTAAAATCTAGCATGACATGGAGGTATTTCGATAAAAAAGCCACAGGTTTGTAACACATCATGTACTGTCAAGGCAATAAGCAACTATTTTACTTTTAAAAGCCAACTGAAGACGGGCATGTTTAGGGAAGATTTTAATGTTTGAAGCTGTATTGTTTTTAATATTCGGTTGGAAGCTGCCCAGAGTGGCTGGGGAAACCCAGTCAGATGGGTGGGGTACATAGCTGTCAAGGGACAGTCCCTTATTCCAGGGCCATGTCCCGCTGCTGTCCCTTATTGATGGATGTCCCTTAAATGTCCCTTAAATGATGTCCCTTAAATTTCAAAGGAAGCAGCTCCTCTCCCTCCCTCCCTGACGGCCAGGGAGGAGGGAGGCTCCAACTGTGTTGCTTGGCTGTATTGCTCACCCAATAAGAAGTCTAAGAACGACTGGGGGGTGGAGCTTGCATGCCTTGTGTGTGGCTAGTTAATGCAAGCTGAGGGGGGTTTTGAATTGCAGTGCAAAGCCAGGCCGGGGAGCCATCTTAAGTTGAGGCTGCATAGGCCTTGTGGTGCATGTGATTCAGATTCTATTCAGTTGAACCTCTGGTTACAAAGTTGGTTGGACAGTGTTCTCGAAGCTACCAGCATGAGTTTGACCAGACTGCAGGAGGACAGGAAGACTGGAGGGCCTGGAACAGGTGAGGCTGCAGGTCCCTTATTTTGGCTGCTGGTCCCTTATTTTCAAGGCTGCTGGTCCCTTATTTTCAAATCTGTAAGTTGACAGCTATGGTGGGGTATAAATATATTATTATTATTATTATTATTATTATTATTATTATTATTATTATTATTATTATTATTATTTACAAGGAATGTTAGCAACGGGACAAATGTTAGCATTATAACCAGTGCAACTAATACAATAAACTGCACATCAGAATGCAGCCCCAAGTCCTCTGCTGGAAACTTGCATTGTACTTTCAGGTGCATATTTTGATATTTGCACTTCTGCTTCTCTTGTTGTTCCCTTATCTTCTCCATGTCTTTAACTTCCACATATTATCAAAAGGCCTTTTAGAGCCCTAAAATATTGTTTCTAGGGCATGGACCTGATACATTGTTTGTATTGCCACAGCTTTTTGTGCTTTAGTGAAATAAAACCATTTTAGCTTTTGCAGCATACTTGGCAAATCTTTTCCTCATGACAATTGCACAATATCCCGTCCCTGGGAGAAGGGACAATGGCCGCCGTACTGTTGGCTGCCCTTTTCTTTCAACCTGGCTAGAGATGAGCTTCAGGGCAGAGGACCATGCTGGTTCAGCATCAATTTCTTCCTAGAGCCCACACAGAGAGCCATAGAAATATATTTCCTAATAGGAGTCACTGTGGTTAGAAGAGCACAGGCCATTTATTAGTGAAAGCCACACCAAGCCTGGCTCATTCCGTTTTTGTTCCAGGTGCCTTCAGATCAGTCACTCTGTTGACCTAACCTCATTAGCGAGCTTTCTCCTTTGCTGGTGAAGATGAATCCCATGCAATGCACAGTTTTTAAAAGGAGCTTATAAAGCCATATAAAAGGCATTCCCAGGGCAACAACTAAAATGTTAAATTAGGCTTTGACAGCAGAACATTTCACTCCAGGTAGATTTGAAAACTATGCCACAAATTACCGCTCATAAAATTTTCCCTAGTCCTTATTTGCATTTTATTATGGCACATATGGAATGCACATCCAGGCTTGCTTTATTTCAAACTGCAAGGATCTAACACTGTTTCATGACATTTTTTCATGCCGATGATGAAAAGAGGAATAATTGCAAACGGGCATGGTTTGACTGCAATATTACTGTTGGAACTTAGTCAAGTTGTGTAGGGCCTGTTTTCCCATTCTGACTTGATTGGCAACCAACCATGCCTTTTCTCTCTCCCTCATTTTGGTGGATAAACACTCTGAACTCCAGGAGATAAATTATTTTTACACCTCAAGAGGAGAGGTACATAGCACAGTGCTTCCAGTGATTGAATGGCTACATGAATGAATAAAGAATGAGCAACAAACAATACTGTATAATTGACCTAGCAATTCTAATCACATCTAAGTTTAGAATGACATTATGAAGCCTAAATAGCATACTTAACTGCACTCTGAAAGCTGGTATTGAAGGGTGATCTTTAAAGTGAAAAACGTTATAGAAAGTGCTCAAGGAAGGAACCACAACTGATCTACAGCAAGGATTAGTGTCTTTCAGGATTGTTAGTTCTGTTTTGCATTGCTTTAACTGGCTTCTGTTGTGCAGCTTTTAGTCAAATGGAAATGAGCTTGTTATGTACTGAGTTGAATAGGATCCAAAATGCAGCAGTCTGATTGGTCCTAGAACAATAGGATTCAGAATGCAGCAGTCTGATTGGTCCTAGAACAATAGGATCCAGAATGCAGCAGTCTGATTGGTCCACAGGAGCCACACAATCCAGCTCCAGGTGGAAATGAATCTGCAACCTGATTGGCCTGCAGGAGAATCCTGGAATTAGCCAATCACGTGGGGCCCATTGTGTAAATAATGTATATAAAGCAGACATTCTGGGGGAACTTCCATTTCTCCTCACCACTATGAGCTGAATAAATAAAGAGCATGAAATCCACTCTCGACTCCGAGTATATTTCAGAGCTGTATTGTCTGTGACTTCATTATGAATGAAGAACCTGTGACCTCCAGTTTTTGTTGGATTACAACTCCCATCAGCCCCAGCTAGCATGGCCACTGGTCAATGATGATGGGATTTGCTGTCCAGCAACAATTGGAATGCCAAATGTGAAGTGTTAGGGACTAGTTTTTCAGAGTGGATATCTCATAAATCTGTTAGATATTATGAGTTCCTTCTTCATCCGTGCTGTAAATGCCAGCCTGCATTATGCATTGTTACATTAAAACTGTTGGCACTGTGGTCCAAACCACTGAGCCTCTTGGGCTTGCCAGTTTGTTCAAATTCGTGCAATGAGGTGAGCTCCTGTTGCTCTGTCCCAGCTTCTGCCAACCTAGCAGTTCGAAAGCATACCAGTGCAAGTAGATAAATAGGTACCACTGCAGTGGGAAGGTAAACGGTGTTTCCGTGCACTCTGGCACTTGTCACGGTGTCCCGTTGGGCCAGAAGCGGTTTAGTCATGCTGGCCACATGACCTGGAAAGCTGTCTGTGGACAAACACTGGCTCCCTCGGCCCGAAGCGAGATGAGTGCCGCACCCCATAGGAACATAAGAACTGCCACGTTAGGCATGTAGCATTATAATTATGGAATCCAGTTCTTTAGAAACTCACTGAGTATGAACCATTTCCCAAAGTATTCCAAGATTGTTCTGTTCCTTGTGGCTTTTGTTATAGCCAAGACATAAGATATCATATGTTGATTGCATATAAAGTTTTTAAGTATGTTCTATATTAGTCTGATTTTAAAAATGTAACTTACATTTTTATGCAGGCCTCAGAATAAAAAGAGTGAGATAGGAATCTAAGTATGTAAATGATGAATAAATAAATCAGAGTTGAAAGGTTTAGTATTTTAATTTAGTCTGTTTTTACATGGCTAGTACATTGGGGAAAAATGACACTCATATTAGTAACAAAACAGCAATCATAATCTTTGTCATTCTGGTTTCAAAGTGGGCTTTCTGAGACACTGACAAAACCTGATTTGATTAACATGATTCTCAAAATCAGCCTCTCACAATAGTAATAATAGGCTGTATTTTGTATTCTTTTGTGTGTGTGTGCTATTAGCTTTCAAGATGTCATTTAAAGTAATCTAAACATTCAGAATATTGAAAGTGAATTCTTCTAACAAGATAATGCAAGGATCTGGCAGCTATAAAGAATTATTTCTTTGGGGTATAGTAAGCACATTCCATCTCTAAACCTCTTGAAAATGTTAATTAGCACCAAATAAAGAACAATGGAAAATGTCTGCATTCTTCCTTGGAGACTAAGATTTGGGACAAGTCATTTTGCACATGACTGGAATACTTAAGTGTATAGAGATTTAAATATCTGATTTTAATAGGTTTCATCCCACTGGGAGAGACACTTTTGATTATCTATGACCTCTACCAATTATCGTGATTCTCCCCATAGGCCAACCATAATTTTAATAACTCATCAAACTAAGCCTGAAGGTTCTCTAAAATGCCAAATATGTACTTGAACTTCTTTTGCTAGTTACAGAGCTAGTAGTTGCTACCTGACCTTTTTTCACTCCAGTTTTTTTTAAGTAGTCACTTTCAGCTCATTAAAACATTTAACTTTTGAACAAAGGTAACGTAACAGCTCCAAACTGTATACAGATGTGAGCTTCTTAATCCACAGAAACTCATTAATACAGAAGAATCATAGAATCATAGAGTTGGAAGAGACCACAAGGGCCATTGAGTCCAGCCCCGAGACAGATTGTACCAGATAATGCTGAGACTATACAGACAACCAAACTACATTGCTCATTTGTATTATTTTGCCATCTTGGAAGGACAATTTCTGTCTTTATTATGTAAGTGATTGTGCAGAGCTTCTACTGATGGCCCTCAGTTGAATCTTACCCATGGTTAAATTTAGAAGCAATTGATAACCAAGATTAACCATGGAGGTGTTTTGCCATTGAGGGACTGTGAGGAGGTTATGATTCGAGAAACTACCATTGTATCTTCTTACCTAGGTGAGAGTTTTATCAGGGGCTGATGCTGTCAGTGCTCTGTGACATTTCTGTTTTGCAATGCATCCAAGGATTTTGGAAGGCATCCCCTGGTGGAAGGAAGTAGAAGGGGAAGGGGCCAAGCTGACTAAGGTTGGATGAATTTATCCCAGCAGAGATCTTGTGAATACTTAGCAGTGAGGTGAGTGTTCCAACTAAGACCCATCAGGTTCAGAGGCTAAAATTGCCTAGCCCCAGCATGGAGTGAGTGTAGCAATCTTATGGCCACAAATTCCTGTATCAAATTTTGAGAGCATATTGCAATGAGTCCATGTTTTACAGAGATAGCCGCATTCAGCCAATACTTGATAGTTCTGTCTTCGTAAGATTTCTACTCATAAGATTTGCTTATTAAAATAAAAGTAGGAACTTGCGAAATCCCTTTAGTGTCATGGAGCAAACAGATACAGAACATTTTCTCAACCCTTGGGAGAATAAAGAAGATGGTGCCCACTTACGGTGCCCTACTTAACAAATCTTCAATGTTTCTGGGGGAGAACATGGAAAATAGTAATTTGTGAATATGGTCTGGATGCTCCTTTCTTTTCAATGCCCTAGTTACTTTCACCATTATTTCAAAAGGTTTCCAGTGTAAAATATGTAAGTACTAGGAGAAAGGAAGGTAACAGAACATTTTACCAGTTTTGAACTATAGAATTCTTTGAAGGGCTGAGACAGAAGCTTGCTAGCTTTTTCTTTTTCTTCTTTTTCTTTTTGGTTTGGAAGAAAGATTTTCATGTTGTGTGAAATTGCCACCCTTGTTAACCATTTTCACTACTTGCATATAGTTCTGGCAGAAGCAGTGGTTGCATTCTGTGCTGGACAAAAAATATTGATTTTATTGTTGCTGCTGCTATTTTACAAAAAGCAGCATGTTTCCTGCCCTCACTAGGATTTGGCTTTTCCTGAGATATAGCTATGTGGTGATATATGAAGACTAACTGGAGTGAGGGAAATGCTTCCGGTACCTACTATGGTTTCTTGCTGGTTAAAAGAGGGATGATACCCACCCCCAGTTTGCCATCCCACCATATATCTCAAGAGAGGCCTGCAAATAAGGGCATTTTGATGCAGCCTCAATCCTTTATAATAACAAGCCTTTCTATTTGTACAAGCAACTTTAGAAAACATATTAAAAAGGCTGCAGTTCCACCTAAACCACCTCATTAAATGTGTACATGTGCTTATGTGCAAGTAGGGTGTGTGCATATGCTGTGAGCACTATCCAGCACAAGTGATTGTTCACTGCACTTTAAAATGATCTGTGTTTTACCATGCTGTAGCAGGGCGCTTGAAGCATTTCCCTGTCATTTTCATTTCCTTGTGAGTGGTCACTGCTCTTGAATAACTATTTGCCAAACATTCAGCTGTGTGTAAATAGCCCTTTGGCTTGCTCATCTTGAAGCATGTTTTTGGCAGACAGAAACAGCCTGTGTTAGAGACTGAGGCTATGTGCACATTACCATTTACTCTGGGTCCAGTGCGATCCCACTGCTGGTGTATGAAGCTGCATATGCACGACGTTAGCTACAATCCATGGGTATCCTGTATTTTCATGTGAAATACTGCTCTTTGATGTGTTTTTCCTCAAGCCAACTTCTGATTTGAAAACGCAAGTCTCAGATAAGCTGAGGTGACATTTCAGTCCTGCATTGTGAATGCACAGACAACAGCTTCATTGAATGGGAGTTGCGCCAACTGTTCTGCACATACACACCATTCTTCACACACATGTAGCTCTGCAGAGTGGCCACCACAAACCTTCTGCAACCTGAGTTCATCACAACAGCAGCACCCATTGGCATTACAAGACTAATACTTGGAGGAGGGGTGTTCTGTTTTTGAACATTTGATGCAATGCACGTCAGCTGTGGAATGCTTTTGAGAAGAGGGCGTAGAAGGGGAATAAGAAAGGAAGGTGTATGATGCAACCAGGATATGGCCTGCAGGCACATGAGGTCCCCACCTTCTTGAGACTGAGCAGCTCTGGATCTGATGAGTTCCTGGATGGGTGGCCACCTTAGAACCACATGTATGCTATATTGGATTACGTTATGGATATAAATGTAAGGATGCAATACTCTGCATCATATCTTTAGCATGTCTTTAGCAGTGTGGTAATGGTGCCCCCAGAGCAAATGGTTTTAGAAGGAGAGTAGGACAGCACTTCAGGAATACAGCTCTCTGCAGTGCATCAGCAAAAGTGGTAGCAGAGTTTGTTCATCGCTGTTCCGCAGTGTTATTTGAATGGTATCCAATTTTCCAGTGGCCTTTCCAATAATAGTGATCAAAGAACACTTTAAAATAGAAACATCCCCATCTATTGCAATTATCCTCTCCAGAAAGCAGTTATATTTGAGAACACAGGTTAATTTTTTGAGAATCTCCATAGCTTGAGTACAATTATGTTTGTGTCAGTTTGGGTCATTGTCGGGGGTGGGGAAACCAGGCTTTATTCTTCCTAACTAGTCAGTGCGCAAAAACTGAGTGTTAAAATGGCATATTTTTAAAAGGAACTTTGCACTCTGTTTAGCCATTTATTTCATTTGAAATTAGTGAATTTAACTGAAATGTAACTTGTGCATTTTGATTTAGATATAGTAAGTAAACATGCATTGTATCAGGAAGAAACTGATAAAAATGAGGAGTATATCTGTCCAAAATGAGACAATTTACCAATGATTTTATCAATAGGCTAACAATAAGGAATAGTCTCTTTCTTCCCCACCCCATCTCTAGCTCCTGAAATGATATGAATATAAAAAAGTCCTCAATTTAATTTAAAAGATAGGTTTCTAGCCTCCTGGCTGTGGGGAAACATGAAAACATGACCCCAATTAACCTTAAACTCTCAGACAAGAAAGCTAAAGAAAATGAAATATATATCACCCCCCCCCAAATTATTATATTTAGAAGTCTCACAGATTACTAATTCATTATTCCTGAAAGTTTCATAATGTAGGAAACCAATCTGGTATCAAAATGGAGCAAAATGCAGACACTGAATATATAATATTTCTGTTTAAGAATATAAAGGGTACAGTCTTTCTTCTAAGTCTATTTAGTAGGCTTAACCTTAGTTTTAGGCAGTGATGCTCACTTTACTGAATGTGTGGAAACGAAAGGAGGTCTATGGCCCCCTGGCTCAAATACTAACATGCATGTATTTGCCAGCTATGTCTTCACTTACCACCATACATTCAATGGAATATATGAAGGGGGAGCCAACATGTATGTAGTTGCCTTCATGTACAGCTGCCCATGTGATAGGCAATCCCAACTGGACACACACACCAATATTCTGGAGTATTCTATGTTCATACAATTCTATGTACGGTAAGTAAGGTCCTCTTTTAGAAAGAAAATGTGTAGAGGCTAGGGATATTACACCTGGAAGAGCCATACCTGCTGAAGGTGGAGCCAGAGGGTGCAGTTCTGTATCCCTCTCAATGTGTTCACTGAAAACAGGGGAGGGGGGACTTTTGAATGAAACCTATCCATTCTGAAGGAAATCAGCCCTGAGTGCTCACTGGAAGGACAACTCCTGAAGCTGAGGCTCCAATACTTTGGTCACCTCATGAGAAGAGAAGACTCCCTGGAAAAGACCCTGATGTTGGAGAAGGGGACGACAGAGGATGAGTTGGTTGGACAGTGTTCTCGAAGCTACTAACATGAGTTTGACCAAACTGTGGGAGGCAGTGGAAGACAGGAGTGCCTGGCGTGCTCTGGTCCATGGGGTCACAAAGAGTCAGACACGACTAAACAACTAAACAACAACATGGAATAAAAATGAATCAAAAGCACTTTGGCTTTACAATGGGGTGACAGTCATAGTGTGGAAGCCGGGAAGAAAGTGCAAAGTATTTGTCCAGATTTATGTTAAGCATAAAAACATGCCCATTGTTTCAGAGACAGAAGAGATTGCCAGATGTGCACATTACCTTATTTCTAAATGAAACAATGGCCTGATTTGCATTTGCTTAGCAAGACTGCACAGATATGCCGGGTGCTAGATAGGGGCTCCCAGCCACTTCACTCTTCCCCTGTCCTTTTATTTGTTGCACCATGTTGTGCAAAACCAAGATTTCACTTACCATGTCATACAAAGGGTTTGTGGTTAAGTTATCTTCTCACTGACCATTAGCTGTAACCAAGAACTAACCAGGGTTTAGTTGGTATAGTAGCCAGTTCTTGTTCCTAGTGTTTGTTTTTAAGATAGTTAATTTCTTATTCCAGGCTGCATCTTTATTGGAGCTATTTTTAACTCTTTTAATATGTGGAACTGTTTTGAATGGTTTTTACCCTTGTTTTTTTGGTTGCAACTGGTTTAGTTGTTGTATAATTGCATATTTTGTTGTAGCCCACTCTGGGACCTTGTGGTGAAGCGTGGGTAAGAAATCTAATAATACATGCTTAACTGACTGTCAGTTCACAGAACCATTCTTGAAGCTGAAATAATTATAAAACCGCTGTTTTAGTGCCACTTGGGACTCTTTTCTTAAGACTGTTTTATCAGCTGAAAATGGAGGGGCTCTGTGAACTGGCTGGGTGAATTGTTCCTAAGTTTCCCTGAGGCTCTCTAAACTAAGGCTCGTCTTTAGCCACAGACAAAGAACAGCAGACCCTTGCTGCAGCAGGGTGAAACATTTGTCTATTCCACATACCGGTAATTCTGACAACTTCCCTTACGTTTTGATACCTAGTTGCAGATGAACGTAGTTCCTGATGCCGTCTGCTCAGTTGGCTCCCACATTTTTCAGCTTTTGCTGCAGGGTGATAGCCAAAAGATTGTGACTTGAGTTATTAGCTATTTTTGGTTGCTAGTATAGGGAATGTGGTTGGAATTATTGGCCACAGATAGTTACAGGGTTTCCCCCTTGCATTTTAATTTCATGTAGGTGTGTCATTAGTGTTTTGTGTGGAATTGGGAGTCCTGAGAAAATCCATATTTTGCTTAATGTCTAAGGCTGGCACTCTGCCTTGGATTTTTGCATTCGATGTGTGGGCTTGATGGCTGCAGCAAACTGACCTTTCTGCAAATACCGTGGCCTGCTGAGCTGATCAAAAATCCATCAGTTTGAGAAGGCTTTCAACCAATTTGTCCACATTACTTCCATAACATAGGATAAGAGAGAAAGTAATTTGGAAACGTTAAGAGCAAGCGCACCTATGCTGGAGCAGGTGATAAGATGATGGAGACATGAGCTGCAATGCAGTTAGGCACGCAATTGGATCTGTCTTCAGCAGATTTATCTTTGTTTGCCTAATAGCAACCTTTGCCCTCTACATTAAGAGCCACATGTGAAACTCAGTAGGGTTTCAAAATATAGCTGTAGCAGTATAGTTGGGTGGGGTAGGCAGGAGAAGATAAAATATCCAAATAGCTTCTTTGGCTAGCAAAGGACATCCTAAATTTGATTTTTGTTTCTTTGAAGAAATTTGTTCCTCCACTCCACTAGGGATGGAAAAGGACTCTGTTTTAAAGAGAATTGTTTTTTATTTCATTTATGAATCACTTCCTGTAAGGCACCTCAAAGTTTATACACAGACTTTGGCAGATGCAAGCAGAGTGATCTTTGCCTGCTTCAGACCAGCTATTGCGTCAAGTACCCACTTATCATTCGTGCATTGTTTGAGCCACTTGTTAATTGCTTTTTTAAAACCTACTTATATGCAATTGAAATGTGTGCTATACAAGTAACATGCAGAAGAGGGCCAAGCTTCATGTGTAACTGTATTTCTGCAGCATAATTCTCTGTGTGTTCTTACAGAGTTATATGTACTGTTGTATTTATCTGATTTCTTTAGGAAACCTGATGCATACACGTACCATAATACATATAATAATGCTTATAACACATGAGAATTGTTTCTATTTTTAGCAGAACAGGGTTTTTAAAACTCACTTTTTATCAAGATCAAGTGAATTGGGGGGAAATCCATGTGGATAAGCCTCACATTTGCTATTTTCCGAAGCTTCCCACTCTTTATGCCAGTTATGTCATATCTCAAATTGGATTTGAAAATCTCTTCACTTTGAGAAACAGACACTGAGTACATATTTCCATTGGGGAACTAGAACTAGTTATTGGGTTCTATGGGCCCTGCAACCCCAATATACAGCAGTGTAGTTTAACGAGTTGTCCATTTGCCAGTTGAGTAGGGTTTTTTGGGGTGTGGGGGGGGTGATTCTCACCAATTTTGTTTGTGTGTGTGTGTTTACTACTCCACACTGCAAAAGTGTACAGCAATATGGTTTTGCACTTTGGTCTCACTCTAAGTGGATGTATCAACTTACTGCTGATCAGAACTGACAGCTTTGTGTGGGCTGGCTTGGATGTTAAGACAGGCTGTAGTAGTGAGTACTCTGAGGCATATTGACAGTGAAGGGTTGCTTACCCAAGCTATCTCTCATTGCCATCCCACTTTGAGAAGGGAGTTTTTCTAAAGCTGTCCAGGTAGGATGGGATGTAGCAGTCAGATGCCTCTTTTATTCACCTGTAAGGTGAGCCACTGAAACATTGTTCACAGATCCGTTAAATGACTGATTCAGCATTTGGACTCACTTGGCTAAGGAAGAGAGTAGGAGGTTATTTCAGCTCTCTCTGTAAGTCTACAGGATGCCCACATGGGTGGAAAAGTTATGTGTAGCTGCTACTTTTTGTACATCCTTATACGTTAAAAAAAACCCATGACCTTTTAACCCCCTTTTATTGTTTTGTGTCTTCAGTCCTGGGAGTGCGGCAAAGCTTCCATTAAACCTAATTGTAGCAAATGAGCAACATAACCAAAGGAAATGTATTCTGCCTAGATTCCAAATAAGACAAATTTCAGCCATAGGTGTAGAGCCACTAAATTTGTGGGAGCTGCGGGATGCTGCTCCTATTCCTAATTAACACAGCAAGCTAGCACGATTTGAAATCTGTTCTTATCCAAATATGAAATAGGTCATTTTTTTAGTCCAAAAAGATACAGTGGAACCTAGGTTTTCGAATGCCCCCATTGATGAACGATTCGGAACTCGTACACCGTAAACCCGGAAGTAAATGTTTCCATTTTCGAATGTGCCTTGGAAGTCAGACTTCCAAGGCGGCTTCCATATTTAGTTTTTCATATTAATTTTTTCGTTTTGAGGCTCCATATTGAGTTTTCGAACATTTTGGAACTCGAACGGTCTTCCGGAATGGATTACATTAAAAAACCAAGGTTCCACTGTACTGAGACAGAGGAATTGTAAGTAACTGGTCCATGGTTCCTCCAGTGAATTCAGAGCTGAACTGGCAAATCAGGTGGTGGTTTATGGCAGTAAAAGAGGGGGAGGAGAGATAGGCAGGTAGTCTGACAAGTGGAGGGGAGGCGATCAACACAGAGGTAAAGAATATATTTTCCAGTTCCTGTCAATTTTACCAATACATAATTCTTAGTGTCTGGATGTTCAATACTTACTGCTTCCCCAGCCTCTAGTTCTTCTGCATTCCATCCCTCACTCCACAGCTTCTGGAAACCCATCATATGTACCCACTCGTACCCAATCAACATTCAACACCCAGCCCCAAGTTGCTTTTCTATGTTGCTGTTTTTTAAAAACAACAACAGTCCATCCATTTATCACTGGCCCTGGCCCTTTCACTCATTCTTAAATCACAGACCCTTCACTTAGGCCGCACCCAGATTCCAAAATTTTGCCTTTCATCAAATGCTGGCAACCCTAATTCTGATAGAATGGTGCATTGTTTTCTGCTAGGAGATGGTTTCCAGACTGAGCCCAAGTTGCGAAACCATAAGAAGTCAGAACGCCACATTAACCCTCCACGTAGCACCTGAAAGACACAGTAATATACGGTACCTTCCTAAAAGGCATGTACATAATTTTTCCTTTTAAAGTTTGCTATAGAAGCTTTATGAAGATGTGTTGATTTAAAGTTGTGTCTTAATGCCCCTGATAAATTTGGTGCTTTTTATTACTGACAGGTACTGTGCATTTAGTTATGTAACAATAAATGTAAGGGTGTAAACTTGTTTTTTTTCTGAGTAATATTACCTCCACGGCATAACAATTTAGTTCACCTATTCATGTACATTTTGGAGATACAGTTAAAATATTGACAGTGTTGCACACTGTCACCTACCCATGCTTTTCTTATTATTTGGGACTGTATTTCTTAGCCGCATCATGCAATATGAATCAAGATGGAATTTATGTATTAGTTTTCAGCAGGCTCGCCTGCGGGTATGTAAGTAATAAACCAATACGATACATCAGGAAGGGACAGATTCTTATAAGTAACATTTAATCACATTTTAGAGCAGAGTTTATTCAATTATGAATTGGTTACATAGTGGAGAGCAGTAATGTTAGGTGAATATTTATAGAGGGATGAAGGCGATTCAGTGGAATGGTAGACACATCTCTCTGTACATTACGTTAGAAAGAACAGCCCACAATTAAGTTTAAAATATAACAGACATTCCTATCATCCAAGCCTTCTCTAGGGGTTCATGGGGCAGAATAAAGTACTTCTTTGCACAATGGGTAATTAATCTATGGAGTTCTATTCCATACAAACTGATGAAGACTATTAGCTTAGATTGCTTCGAAGGGGAATTCATAGATGCTGGGCATATCACTGACAATTTACATCAAAACGTAATAAGGGTTCTGCTGGATCAGACCAAAGAAGCATTTAGTCCAGCATTTTGTTCTCACAGTGCTCAACCACATGCCCATCGGAAGCCCATAAGTGCAGCAGCAACTCTCCCCACTTGCATGGCTCAGCAACTTGTATTCAGAAGCTTGCTGCTTCCAACAACGGAAATAGCAGCCCGTGATAGCCTTGATGGCCGAATTGAATCTACTTGTTCAAAGGCATAGAATACCAGTTGCTGAGAAACAACAGTGGGACAGTGCTATTGTGTTTGTGTGTGTGTTTGGTGAATATATATTGTGTGTGTTTAAACAAAGAAATGTGCCCATTCGTAAAATCCCACAAACTCAAAAGTTTGTCAGGTACTACAAGTCTTGAAGTGCCTCTTATCCCAATGCCTGATTTTTTAAAATTTTGCTGGCCAATTTCCCCTCAGATCTGCAGTTGGTATGATGAACCTGGGACCACAATGTGATCATTACACATCACAAAGCATGCATACAGCAAATGATGATGATGTGCTCTAGACTGAACTTTCCCCCCTTTTGTACTGTATTTCCATTATGTACATGCAATGGAAATTTCATACAGCCACCTCACACATTGTAGCCAGCGTGGTGTGGTGGCTAGAACCCCAGATTAGGACCTGGGAGACCAGGGTTCAGATCCCCCACTCAGCCATGAAGCTCACTGGGTCACCTTGAGTCAGTCAGAGCCTCTCCCTCAAACCTACCTCACAGGGTAGTTGTGAAATCCTTGGGAAAAATAGGCGAGATATAAATGCAAACAGCTGTAGTAAATTTACTGGGTACAAGCCAGTGCAGACTACTTTTCTCACATCTACTGTAATGAGTTAAGCAGCCCTAAGGGACAAAGCCTAATGGAATGGTTTGTCCAGGATTATTGCCTTTTCTGGTATGAAGGGTCTGCCTTCAAATTGTCAGGCAGGATTTTCATTCCACTCTTCTGCATTAGGAAATGGAGAAACATTGTTGTTCCTCAGCCCTCTATTATAATTGCATTTAGCGCTACTTCAATGGTTACAAAATAAAATGAAAATATATGATTGCAGGGGAAAGTTATTATACCAATTCAAATATAGTAAATTACCCAAATGTGAGAGCTAGGTAAAAATGTGCACTTTTGCTTACAAAAATGCACTGTGATTATGGCCAGTCAATCCCATTTTCCAGAGCTAATTCATTTAGAATATTTTGAAGGAAAAGCAATAACAGTGGAATATTGAACTACTGAACTTTCATAAACAGTTTTAGCTTCATATGAAATTTATGTTAACTGAGTGAAGGCTGGCAATTCTGAATACCTTAGAAAGATTGTTTTGTCAGATAAGATGATAATAACATCTGAAATAAATATGAACACTTGTGAAATGATAGCAGCTTGATATATGCTGTATTCCAATGTGGGCATCAGTCACTTTCAGCAAGAAGATGCTCCCTCCTGAGAGATACATGGCAGTGAAGGGGATCCAACTGTACCTTATTGCTTTACTCATTAGCTTCTCTGTTGCTGCTCTCAATTTTCTGGCAAAAAACCTCCTAGGACAGTCCATCATCATAATAACAAATGACTTGATTTGAAACGCAAAGGCAGCTGAGCTATTCATACCGGACCATAGCCACAAGGAGTGGATTTAAATTAAAACGCTGAATGAATACATTGGAGCAAATGATGTTTGCATATTATACTATTGAACTACTTTGCATATATTATGTATTTGCAGGTTTCAGATTTGGCTACAGCATGTTTGCTTGTCACAAAGCCAACTCTCAAAGCCTCTCCCAGTGTTAATGGGCTTTCTTCTTGCCCATAACCCCAAAGGCTGGGGTTGTTCTGTTGGAATTGGATTTTAGTTGCTGAATATGATGGGAACATTACTCCATTTGGCTGTTAATCAGTCCATGTCCTTTTAAAGTGATGTGTCCATGTGTTGTTGTTGTGTGTTCTATGTTGTAACCCCCCCCCCCGTAGTCTCTTGATGAAGGAAGGTACAGTATATAGATTTCATAAATAATAATAAGTCTAGCATTGGGATGAAGGTGGCAGAAAGCAATGAGGATTTAGATAATAACCACTCTGCCAAATAAATTACAAACCCTCCAGATGTTGCTGGACATCCCTGTCTTATTGGCATTGTGTTGAAATTCAACAGTGTAGGATGGTCATAGATTAGCCATCCATGTTTTAGCAGAACACTGCCAAGCAGAGGTTTTCAGGACTGTGAGACATAGTAGGCACAAAGTGGCCAGATAAACTATAAGCACCTCACTACACCTTGTCTACTACTACTTTTTCTCATGGAAAAGGCTTTGTGACTCATTACTTATTTTTATGATCTGTGGAATCAAACCCCAAACACCTGTTGTTTGATTCTACAAGGTCCCTTCCTCGTGGTGTCTATTTATGAACTGTCAGCTTTGAGTTCTTTGGCATTTCTTATGTTGTTAGAGGAAATATCTGAAGCTTTGTGGAAAGCCAAACTCATAATATTTGCTTATAAATGTTGATTGGTATTTTGTAAATTGGATGTTTAGGATCTCAGAGACAAATGGAAAAGGGAGAGTGTTCTATTCAGCTAAATGGAAAATTGCATTTGCTTCTTTATGTTATGTTTCTTTAGATTTAAAATTGAGAATGGTCCAGCAGATATCAATGCTTCAGGATATCAAAGACTCCACAGTGCCTTTATAGGAAGGAACTGGCTGCTTCAGATGGTGCAAAGATGACAAACACCATATGTGATATAGAAAAGGATTAAGAGGAAGGAAGGGTGGAAATGACAACCTTTTTCTTTCCCATCCCCAAGGTGTTCCTGAACTGTGCATTAGAGGGCTCAAAAATAAGGCTGGCTGCCAGTCGTGAACATTATTACTATACAGTAGGTGAAGAGCAACTGTGGAGACGCATTCCTATTTCTTCGCTTCTCTTCAAAGTGTTACAGAGTGCTTCAAGTAACTAATTGCAATGTTTTTTGGTACTGTTGCTGTCCACCAAAATCAGCCACTATTGTGAAACTATTCAAATAATTTTCCCTTCTAGGTTGGTCCACTGAATCATGTGTGAAGTACCCGTGCCAGTTCTGCACCTTTTAGGAGTCTATTTTATCACAGCTTTCATTTCTGGTGGCAGCACACATCACAACAGGGATGTTTGAATTGGGTCTGGCATACAGATAATTCCCAGTGAATAAATAAGTCCCAAATAATGTATGCTTAGGATCATAGCTTCCATGTATTTGAAAGAGTAAGGGGGAGGGGGAATCCTTAGATCATATCAGCTTGATCTTTGAAAACTGACAGACAGCTCGTCTTTGACTTTCCAGCATCAATATGCTAACATTGACCTTTTGTTTCCGAACAGTACTTTAGAAATGCTTGTGATGACACCCTTCCATTGTTATACAGAATGCCAATATCTCAACGCAGAATTTACCTAGATTCCTCCCTCCGCCCCAGTGAATTGATATTCATTTCTCAGAATGCATGTAACTGTTTATGCTTTTGGTAAATGTGTAAAAGACTAGCAGTCCTGCACAAAATGGGTTTTATAATCCTTGTGTCTGTTGCACTCTCACTGCCAAAGAAGACTCAAAAACCAGCATATTGGCACAGTGGTTATGTTTATTGAAAGCCAGTTAATAAGGGAGAGAAGGTTTGTCTATTCATCATATTAAGGGGAGCACCCCTCTTATAATCCCCTGGGCATGTCAGCTGTTGTACTCATTTGATTGAACGAACTTCTACCTTCTTGCTAGATGAACCTTGGGGTGTGAGGGCTAAGCATGTACACCATGAATCTGCAGCCAGGTGTTCACCCATGTGTACCTGTCCATCCCTGGGAACACTCTGGAGAACCCCCTCCCCAACCTTCGAGTATAAATGCTGACTGCCCAAAACCCAATATTCCTCATTGACTCAGAGGCCATAGGATTACATCTTAATTTGCTCATCTGCTCGCACTAAATGTCAATGAGAAGAAATTGATCAAATTCAAGTAATTCCAGTGAGACCACATTGAGTGATTTAATTAAGCACGCCAATGCCAATCAAACCAGGTTAACCAAATCAAGGTATGATAACTTATGCCAATCATATATATTTTTCCTTAGTTCTGTGAGCAATTGCCAATTAGACCAGATAAACCAAATTGAGCAATGGAAATATTGTCAATCAGATGAGATTCACCGATGAAATGAGCTAACAAATACCCTGCAATGTGAAGTAGGTGAAAAAAGGGAGAGGGAGAATTCTCCCCAAACAATTTCTATGTGGCCCCAGCTAGCCGCAGACCACACTGTACAGAGAGAGTATCACTGAACAGAAAGGGAACAGTGAAGGGTTGGAGCAGCCCTAAATTGGCCCAGCCCACTCTCAAGTGGCTTCTGACTGCACCACAGGTGACCTCTTTACCCACTTCCCTTGAGAAATTTCTTTCAGAGTCTCCTTCAGGTACAAGTGGCAGTGGAGCAAATTCACTGTTTCTGAACACAGTGAGATCTATGGGATGTGGTTCCAAAAAGTTTGCACAGGATTGAGCAGCACCTCCCATTTCTCCATATCAGCCATGATGTTCTGTAGTTCATCCTGAGAGGTTTAGTCCAATGTATCAAAATCCTGAAACTGTTTTAAAGAGTTTAAACATGTTGGGGTTGGGGGAATCACCAAAGCATATTTGTAAGTGGGGGGGGGGGGAGGGAGTTATATGGAGCAGCAGAATTACTTAATTGGCTACAACCCAAAGGTTTCCCAGACTACCCCAGCTGAGTTTTGTTTTACTTTCCTTCATCATCGAAGACAAGAAAGCTCATCTGCACACATCAATTGCATCAATTAGCCATATCACATATGTTCTTGAACCTGTAGTGTTAAACATATTCAAAATGGGCAATCCCCAAAATCTCTAACTAGTAATTACATTACCTAGCTTGCTGTTGGCACAAAACCAATGTTTAGTAGCAGCAGTAAAAAAAAGAATTGGAGTGAAGACAGAGGCCTATGATTTTTATATGTACTTGATTATTTCCATAAGAAATGGTTCTACAATGAAATGAATAAAGATTTGTATAATCACTACACATGGATGGAATTCAGCCTTTCAATTTGGTATCCTTCATATTAGAATTTGGTAATAAGCAATAAATGTGAACCAAGAAGCCATAAATATTTAATTGACTTTTCTACCATTTATAAAATGTAGCATGGAACACTAGCTATATAGTATGCTATCATCTAGGGGAAAATGGATTTGGCTAAGTCCTTAATGTGTGTTCCTGCAATGTTTCACTTAAGAAATGTATATCATCTTCCAACCAGAACAGTTTAAGTGTTCAAACCGTCCCTTTTCGGTAGAGCATACAGTAAATCAAACTAATTTGTTCCAGTTGGTAGAAGATAACTCAAGCCAGGCCTGTTGATTAGGATTGTATGGGATATTTTCAGTAATAATAATTACATAGTACTCCTACTCTTTCAAGTCTGATTCAAAGCTTATTAAAGTGTTGGGACATTAAGAATAGAGGCTTGCCGCTAACAGAAGGCCTCACTTCGGTGTCTTCCAATTCTGCAAATCTGAAGGAATTTTGCATTCCCCTTGCCTAGTGTGACCAAACCATACCAAGGAGAAAAGCATGTAAGTGAGAGGGGGAGGTTGATGGGGCCACACACCCTTCCATATTGATCATTAATAAATATCACTATACCTTCAGAGCAAGGAACACCGGAAGAAATGAGCACCACTCTTTTCTTTAACATAGGAGGCTATGAAAAGTGGATAACCTTCCAGTTACAAGATGCCACTTCAGCTGCTGTGTCATGAACTACTGGTTGCCCCATAGCATCTAATGCTGATCCATAGGATTAGCACATAAATTAGAGTAATATGCCTCTCTGGATTCCCAGTACGTATTTACATTTTTAATGTGTTGTGATGCTTGGAGACCTTTGGGTAACAACAGTGTTCTGTGTGGAAATTGTCTTCAGCTGTACATAATGATAGCAGGGTCTTGGGTGCCACATGCATGTCAAAACCCTTCCTTGGCACCAACCAGATTATCTTGCAATATGATCCACTGAAATGCTTTGAGAAATAAAAACTATAGCAAGGTTGTCATGTGCCCATTTCCAAAAGCATGAAAATGTGATTTTGCTCTTGTGATTATGACACATAGAAAACAATGTTATATCTTGCTGTGACGTATTGTTACATATTGTTTGCCAGTCCTGTGGTGTCTGATCTGGAAAGAGAGGCATAGTGGCTCACACACCTTGCTTTGGGGTCAACAGTTTCAGCAGAGCATTCAGAACTACAACAGATGAGTGGACAGTCACTTCAGTTGCTTTAATATATAAAAAAGCAAGTACAATAATAGTCATACTGATTACTTAGAATGTACGTCAATCCTAATTTGCAAAAAATTAGTTTTAAATCAGTTGTTAATAGCTGCAGGTTAAAAGTCTAAATCAGCCTTCCCCAACCAATTTCCACCCTCTTTAGCACCAGCAAGCATAGGCAATGATCAGTGATGATGGGCGTTGTAGTCAATCCGTCTGCAGGATTAGGGAATGCTGCTCTAAGTAATAACCTGCAAAACAGCAACAACAATAGCACCATTTCCCCAAATCATAGGTAGCCAACATACTGCTCTCCAGTTGTTGTTGTTGTTGTTGGACTACAACATTCATCATTCCTGACTATTGGCTGTGCTGGTTGTGGCTGATGGGAATCGGACTACAACAGCATTATTAAGGATATGCACATTCTTCCATTATTAAGGTACAAGGAGAAGAAAGAAACTCAAAAAAGGAGAAGAAAGAAACTCCATTATATTTCATATTGTATGTGAATCAGTGAAATTTCAACTAACAGTGCATATTTCAAAGCAGGCACAATTTGATGAATTACAAAGTTTGGTCTGCAGAGTTGTTCCAGACTTTATTGTGTTTCTCCAGTGAGAAACTAGAAGGTCGGTTTAATTACGCAAATTGTGCTCAGCTCAAATCTTCCCCCTAAAGTCAGAATCAATTTGTCTCACATTCCCTTGGGAACTGGCAACACACTTATTTGCCAGTCTCACTTCAAGAAACGGTATTTAAATATTGAGCAACATTTCAGCAAAATGATTATCATAAAATGTCACGCTATTCTTAGTATGCCAGTGTATTAAATATTCAACTACACAACACATACAAGAAGGTAATGCCATCAGGAATCATTAACGCATTTATTTCACTGTCATATTCCATTGACTGAAGAAGCTATTCTGGGGTGAGGGAGGAGATCTAGTGATTGAAAGAGTAGCTACATGGAGGGAAAAAAAATAATAGGTCCACCCATATTGCACATGTCAAAAAAGTTGATCTGAATGAGACACACAATTTGCCTTAAGCCACAACAGTTTTTTCAAGACTATGACCAAATGCTGCTAAAAGCTGCCACTGTTGTTTAACAATATAAAATTAATAGAACGGAACAGGTGGTACCTGCCCCCAAATGTTGCATTGGACATGCAGCCCGTGGATGCCCTCCTCCAGGATTTTTCATCCCTTTCTGCTCCTATTTTTTCACACACCTGCTCCGTAATAGGAACTCAGCATTCCATGCTCACTGAACATCCTCATTCCTCACTGGGCTGTTTTTGAGGTCTTCCCCTGCTCTTAAGTTTTCCCCTGAATATTTTGCTATCCTACTGCGATTTATTTGGTCACTCTTGTGTATGGATGGTCCCACTTTTGCTACATAAGAAGAGTGAGTTCACTGCTTGTATATAGGATAATGTAAAGTGCAGCAGAATTTACAATCTATATGTACAAAGATGCAGAGAGGAGATAGTACCTACAAAGGAAGAGTGGCAGATGAAATTAATGGAATACGCAGAATTAGCAAGCTTAACCAGCAAAATTAGAGAGCAAAGAGGAGAAAAGTTTTAAAGATGAATGGAAGCCATTTGTAGACTACCTAAAAAACCATTGTAAAAATGTCAGTTTGGAGTAAACTCAGCAGTTACAGTTTATGAGTAGAATTTGAATGTTTGAATAGTTAGAAAAAAATAGAATATGCAGCAGGAATGGGAAACTTTGGGGAGCCATGGAAGGATGGATGGGAAGTCGATGGAGTATTATGGATTGATGTAATGTATCTATTTTTCTTTTTTCTATTTCTTTAACTTTTTTCTTTTATTCAGTTCTGTATTTTGTATTTTTATAAATTCACACACACACACACACAGTCTGTGCCAAGTGCATGCCAGAGCTATTGAATGGGGATTTGAGAAGATGGCACCTTCTTCCCTTCCTGCTCCTGGTGCTTCCTTTTGCTCTATGCAATAGACACCAATTTCAGGCTCTTCCTGCATCGGTACCTGTTTATAAATAGGTTGAAAGATTTGAATCAAAGAAAAATCCTAGTCAGAGCTTACCTAAACCTACATGTTCTGCCCTACCACATGCTCATCAGTGCAGATTTCTTTGATCTCATCTGTTTAGAGCACTAACAGCTATCTGCTCCTGGGGACAGGTGGTGGTCTGATGTAACTCAGACTTATGTTCACCTCTAATGCTGTTACCACAACTCCATTGGCATGACTGGACCTGCGTGACAATTCACTGTGCAATATTCTGATGGAAGAAATGAGTGTGTTCAAAAGCTTTTCAAGGAGCAGAGTAGTAGCCGAAGATGCCTCATTTTATGTCTGGAGGAATCCCAGACAGTGTGGCTTTTGATTAAACATGGAACATGGCTTTGTTGCCTCAAATAATACCGTTGGTGCAGCCACCCAGTTTCACACACTTCTTGAAGCTAGAATCATCGGATAATGTAAGCCTTTCTATCCTGTGTTGAATTTAGCATTATTAAATCAGGCATGTTTTAGTCATAATATGAAAGCAATTTTGTACCACGATGCATATAGTGAAAAGCATACAGCACAGGCGTGTGTGAAATACTTTTAATTAATGTTGTAAGGGAAGCTCCTTCCACTGAATTGTGTTATAACACCTACCGGTATGTTACGTGACATTAAGAATATGCAGTTGCATCATTTTCTCTTTCATTTACCCTAATGCAGTATAGCAGAAGGATTTCAACAATTCATAATACATTAGTGACAATTAAATGCTAATGTGAAGGGATGTGATATTAGCTTGTTTCCCCTAAGAGAAAATAATATATTATGGATGTTATAATTCTGGATTTTTCCTGTTGTTCTTTCCCATTCCTTGTGACTTGGCTCACAAGTGACAGAACAAGCAGAGTTGCACAATTCTTGCTGTGAAATTTGTTCAGGAAAAAAAAAGTAGGCTGGGGAGGGAAGAGTAATGAAGAATAATATTTTCCAAAATATGACAACAAAAATATACCTGTCTGTTTCACCAGTGCTGCATACATGCATCTAAAGCTTCTTTTTAAAAAATAGATTTTAGGGTAGTTTAAAGGACACCCTTTGTAGAATCTCATTCCTTAAATTATCTTAAATCATTATTTTCTTACTATGTTAGTTTAATTGAGGATAGGCCATTATGCTAATTTATTTTGCTTTTCCACTTTTCTCTTAACAGTTTATAGTTGCTTTATTGAAAAAGTAATTACTGACTTCCAATACAATAACTGGAAAATGGTTTCTTCAAATAACCCAGATTGTCACAGCGGCATCAGCACAGTAAAATCATTTTTGTGCAAGAGAGAGAGAGAGAGAGAGAATTTCTTTGATTTCAGATGGACCTTAAATTACTGCAAAGGATCTATCAGTGTTGAGATAGTTCTGTTGCCATTATTTGACCAACAGCACCCTGGGATTTAGCAGCTTAAGACAAAAGGTCATCACCCAGGGAAATGTATGAGAGGCCACTTCTTTGAAGTTTAAAAATTCTCCTCTGGGGGGAAAAGAAAAAGAAAAGAAAAGACAGCTCGCTGAGATATCTCTCTAAGGACTTGTGCTGTAACTGTTCCCTCCCCACTCCTATTTCATTTTAAAATTTGAGATATGGAATAGTATGAGGTTCTTTCCCTTATTTTTTATCTTAGAACGTTGATATATTTCATCAAGAGAGTTTTAAATATTTGAAAGAGCACTGCTGGGTGAAATGACTTGGTGAAATTGTGCAAGTGCTATATATTAATTACTTAGTGTTTCAAAAATGAGGAAGGCAATGCTTTTCAAATGGGTATCAAAGCAATGTCAGCGTTTCGTTACTGGAGATGTGCACTGTTACAGCTGATGCAAAGCCAATCTCTAAATTGCTCTGCATTTGCAAACTGAGGGGGAGAATAAATAGTAGAGAGAAGAACATTTATGTAGTCTTAAGATGAGTAGAGACTAAGATCTAATTCTTATGTCGCCTTTGCTGAATTCTGTAATATAGAGAAGATGAGAATATTTCCAGAAAGCATTGGTGGATCTTCTGCTGCCATTGCACAGTGTACCTGCATCTGCAATCTTTTTCTTTAACATTTCATTTGCTCTGGCACCATCTGTTTCTCCCCTGAGAGCTGACACCATCAGAATGAGCAAGGATTGGATTGATTTATACGTACATACATACATACCCCACCTTTTCCCTGATAGGTACTCAAAGCAGCTTACAGATAAAAATAAGAGCTGCTTAAAGCCTGGAGTGGGGGACAATCAATAAAATATAACTAAACATTGATAGAATTAGAACTAACCTCCCAAGGGAGAAAGAGTGCTAAAAGTGCTTTCAGATGAAAATGTCCTGTCCTGTGTGAAAGAGATCTTCCCCTTATGAAGGCCTAAACAGAAGGAGAAGAATATTTATTCTATACATGTAACATTATTACATGTGGGCCTGCAGGTGTTGTTAAACTCCAACTCCCATCAGCCTCAGTCAGCGTGGCCAATTTCTCCCCACATTCTGTGAGTATCAGCTAATTAGCTTTTGCTTGGCACAAAGAGGGTCAGTGTGACTTCCCGTCATATTTCTGTCACCTTGTGCTGCCATTCCTTTCCTGTCGAAGAAAATGCAGTGTCATTATATGTCTTGGATGAACAACTCTCAAGGAACATGCATTGGATTAGTTGAAGAAGGTGACTTTAACAGTTGCAAGCTGCAGCCTTCATTCCTTTTCTTTCTAAACCGGTGCTTCAGTGCAATTGAGTCCTAAACTAATCCTGACACATAGTCACATACTGTAAATCTTATCCCTGGTTTTGTTTAACCAAAAGCAGTGGATTTGAGCAGAGAAATGGAGGGCAACTTACCATTCTCCTCTGATAGTTTTCATCTCAAAACATAAACTCCTTTTCTCTCCATGGAGAAAGATATTCACACCATCCTAGGGATTGTGGCAGAATTTACAACAAGCGGACTGAGCATTGAACTTGCCCATAGCCAACTTGTCAGCTGTCTTTTTCAAAGTATGTATTAGAACTTGGAGAACTGATAAACAGTTGAACTAGGTGTCAAAATCAATACCTCATTGTGTACTAGCAGTTTTTCCAAAACCCTTTGCTGGCATAAACTACTGAAATTATATTGCAAGCGATATGCATGAAGGTTCAGAATTGTGGCTACGGGCAACATTGATTCTTGATTTCCTTGCAAATAACAGTTTTAGCATGGTGGTGCTCAGTAGTGATGATTGAACTCTTGATTATTGACTTATCTGCACTGATTTAACTGAGTGTACATTAAATGTCACTCTTTGCTGCAACCAAGCAATATGAATGTACAATGTATCCTATTCCTGTATCCTACAGCAGTCAAGCCACTCCCTCCCCCCCAGTGAATTGCTACTGGTAAAAGGAAATCAGTAACATTATTTCAATGGTTCTACTCTTGAGGATTATTAAATTGGCTGCAACATATCTTTAAACTGGAGACAATCCCTACTTATTTCAAGTGGTCATAGTGTTTTCTGTGGTTGGTTGTGGCTATTCAGCAGCAAGGAAAGCCAAGAGGCATCCCCAGCTGGATAAATGGGACTTTACCTTGAGTGAATTGTGTTTGTCTTCTTTTAACTGTCTTTATGTAATATGCAGATTGTCTTGAGACAGTGGTTTAGAAGGTGATTAATAAATTAATAATAATAATAATAATAATAATAATAATAATAATAATAATAATAGGAAAAGACACATTTTCCTAGGTAGTTTCTCTTATTATTTTGTAGCTGAAGCCTGATGCTGAAAAATGGCTTTTAGGGTGCCGTCATAATAAGTATTGGCTGAAATGAAGCCCCTCCCAGCAGTCTGTAGAATGTGGCTTGAAGAAGCTCCCTCAGCAAGGCTCATGGTAGTGCTAGCCCTGCTGCCTGCAATCTGAACCATTCACAGATGTTCATCATGTCCTGTAGGGCCTTACTTATAGGCAATACAGCACATACTTAGATTAAATGGTTAGTGCTTTCTTTTTCATTACCAGTCCTGTAAGTAACTCCAGGTATCTCCTGTATTGTTGTAATGGTGAACTTCAAGAATACAGTTACAGATAGGTAGCCGTGTTGGTCTGCCATAGTCAAAACAAAACAAATTCCTTCCAGTAGCACCTTAAAGACCAACTAAGTCAGTTCTTGGTATGAGCTTTCGTGTGCATGCACACCATGTATCTGAAGAAGTGTGCATGCACACGAAAGCTCATACCAAGAACTGACTTAGTTGGTCTTTAAGGTGCTACTGGAAGGAATTTGTTTTGTTTCAAGAATACACTTTGCTCTCTGGTATGCAGACCTTTTTTAAAAAAAAAAAAAAAAAGGCTGAGGGATTGCCACAGTTACTGAAGTCCCCGAGGGCTCAGTGAGGTGCACATTTCCAAAGTCTTTTTTCCCACCTACCCAGCCTGAACAGATGGATTTTAAGGATTCTGATCACTTGAAATGTCTGGGGAGAATGATTAAAAGGACAGGAGAAAAGCTGCCTTCTTGCATTCTAATCAATCACTCCTCCAAGGATGATTTAAGATATGAGGAGTATATAGGCTTGAGACCCTGTATGACAGTAAGCCTACCTGTGGCACCGTGGAAGGCTAGACTGCATGAGGGAGGTTGGTGGATGTAATAAGCCATCCAAAATGGAAGTGGACAGCAAAGGCTGTCATTTTTTGATGATTTTTTGTTGACATTTTTTGTGTATCTTTTTTGTACTTTGTGTATCCTTTTTGTATTTTTGGCTATGTTTGTTTCTCTTTCTTTGTGGTATGTATCTATGTGGTGTTTTTTTTTGGTAAAACCATAATAAATATCTTATATATAAAAAAAAGCAAAGGCAGCTAGCAGTGGAACTTGCAACCAAAATTGCATTGGCCAATCACAGCACAAAAATTGCATTGGCCAGCCACAGCTCCATTGCTCAGGTGATACTTGCAACTTGTATTTCACTGAAAGCTCCTATTGAAATGAATCGTGCCACTCAGTAGTTGCTGATCCAGACTGAAACCAGGGGTGCTTTGTGGGCTCCCTGGGAGTACCATTGCACTTGTGTCAATGTGAGGGGGGGGGAGTCAATGTCCAAATGACTTCACACCAAGTGCTGGAGGACAAGGGGTGAACTGGAAAGAGGTGGCCCTTTCCTACCCTTGTCTGAGGCCAGGGGTGTTCAGTTGGAGACTGGATTTCTTTATTACCGGATCCTGAGATTTGTTTGTGCGCAGGTGTGTATTGCAGCCTCCTCCAAGGAGCTGTGCATATAACAGCACATGCAAAATATATCAGCCATGGTGCTAAACTGCTGAAGTACAGGCATTGATGAGCAGAAAGCCATTCACTATTGGAGAGGGATGTTACCCATTTTCTTCCTCTTCCCCCACCCAATGATTCATCATGGATCTCTGATTTGTTTCAGCTCTGTACTGTAAGTGCAAGAATCAGTACAATCAAATAACAGTTGCAGAATTTGCACAACAAAAGCTTGTTTTGATTTTATCACTTGTGTGGGCTCTGATAGCCTCCAGCCATCTTGCAAGGCAAGCAAGGATTTGATGGTGATAAAGAACAGTTACTTGAATTCGCAGCAACCTGGAAGTTATTCCACTATCTGTCACTTTTGTAGAACCAAACTAGATGAAATATTAACTGGGTATCTATGCTCTTAAATGCATGGTTCTTTTTTTTACACAAATTGCCAATGCAGGGCCCCTGGCCCAGAATGGAACCTTAGCATGCAGTTTAAGGTATTCTCACCCTTTGCAGTCTCCATCCAGATTGCCCCATTATGCGTTGAAATGTGTATTTGAATGAAACCTCCTTTTGAAATGTGTTGTGCTGAGCAGGGGCAGGTGATCAAGACTGAGACCATGGGTGGGATGAAGCAAAGCATTAAAGCCCCATATTCCCTAGGTCAGGGCCCTGATCTGGATTGGTGTCACTGCACTGGCACTTTTTGTAAAGCAAAAAACCAAATCCTGCATATAAGGACATAGGTACATAGCTATTGTACCATCTAGTTTAGCTTTGAATTGTGGGGGAAAGGAACACTCATCTACGCTGTGTCTGACTTCGCCTTCCCAACACAATTGTTTTCTGGGAAACCTTAGCAATTTATCAACAAACAGGTGGATTTAGAAACATAGGGATAAACTTTAACACAGGGTCTTTTTTCTGCAGAGTAAAAAGAACAAGAAATGCATTTGCTCTTCCAGGTACCAGACTCTCCCACCTTCTCAGTTATTAAGCCCAATGAGTTCTACATATAATGTTGTGGCCACAGATTTTACGTTATTAACTTAATAATTGCATGCCGTTCTCTATATCTGTAATTCCCATAAAGTCCGTTATATACATAGCACAACCAGTCATTATGGCACCAGTATTATTGTCTTAAGTGCCCAGAAGACAATTATATGGCAGTTATTATCTCTTTCATGGTAACTTATCACTTCAGGAATAATGGCTATTGTAAACTGTAAATATTACAGTTGGTCTTACCAAAATGAACACACAGCTTGAAATAATCTATTTGTCACATGCATAGTGTAATATTCTATATGTGAACTATGCAGTTGTTGGTAGCAGCGTAGAATATACCATGCCTTGTAAGAAAGTATTATTCATGCCCTTGACTAGTTGCATCTGTATTATAATTTAAAAACAAATAATGTAACATCTTAGAAATATGTTCCATTTTTGTTTACATTTTTGTTTAAATTGGACATTTGGTAGGTTGGGCTAGGACTTTGCCTTCCATGGAAGGAACGACTCCTCCAGCCACAGAAGAGTTCTGATCTAACAGACAAATCCTCTCTATCTGGTCAAGACCTTCTGAATGCCACACCCGCTCTCTAGGCCATGCCCCAAATTTTGCAACCCCCTCTTGTCCTTTTGTGCTGTTGCAATGCTTCATTGATGGGAGGGAGCGAGGGAATATCCAGTTTTGCATGGCCAGAATGTAGCCCACTGTACAAAGGTAAAAGTCACACCCATATCCCTGCCCACTTTTGTCTCTAGTACCACTCACCACTGCCATGCAGCCAACAAGATTTCCCCATGAGGAAATGTGTCCTTCAGGCTGCAAATGGTTCTCCAGTTTTGCTTTACATATTGAAATATCATTGTCATCAATCTGAAAACTTGTCCATTGTCTTTTGGCATCACTTTAGCATTGAAAAACCAAAGTCTAGATACGTAACCACACATCTGGCAAGTGTTAGAATGCATAGCTTTTGTTATATGTTGAAGCTTTTTTCTGCACAAATATTAACATGGCAGAACTAATGTTCTGCAACCTTGTCTTCATTTTTATACTCTTTTCCTAAAGAATGGGGTATTTGGATTTTTATGTCATGAATGAACTGTGAATTATATTGATGTGCTGTATTGCTTTGACCTTTTCTACATAGTTTAATGTGAGTAGCCATTCCACTGTGCTGGCTTTTAACTGCTTTATTATCCTCCTGGGAACAGGTAGTCTAAAAGGCAGGCATTAAAAAAAAAGTCACCCTCATTTCAGGATTAGTTGGCAGCCTTTTTTATTTCACACAACATTTTTGTCTGAGTTTCACATCTGTTAATTGATATCTAAAAGTGGAAGCCTCTTAGTGGGGGATAAGTTATAAAAGAAGGAACAAAGTATGTAGAAATTTGTCATTGTCATATGATATATATCTTCATCTGATATGTCCTAAAGTGCCACGGTAACTGGGTTCCCATGTGACACAGAATTCATTTGCATATGACAAAGATAACAAAGTGGGAAATGAAATAAAATTTCAATCATTCTCCATTTTGGCCTGGAGATAAGCCATCTTGTAGTGCTGCTCCTTTGCCCTTTATAATGAGAGCATGCCTGATGAAGGAGAGATATTAGGTATTACATTTCTGAAAGGTATAAAAGTCTGGTGTGATATCATGGATATCTCATCTACAATATAGAGTTTCTGCATTTAAGAAATGTGAGAATAATAATGAATGGTTGGGTTTTTTTTTTGCTTGGTATAGTTGAGGAAGGTAGGAGGAGTAAAACAGACTGTTTCAGCTTGAAACCTCTTACTTCAGAAGAGTGCTGGCTGCAGCCCATTGGGACTGGCAGAGCAGGTGACAGAGAGACCATTTGTAGTGCCAGAGCCAATGACAGTTGTTGTTGTTTAGTCGTGCCCGACTCTTCGTGACCCCATGGACCAGAGCACGCCAGGCACTCCTGTCTTCCACTGCCTCCTGCAGTTTGGTCAAACTCATGTTGGTAGCTTCTAATGACAGTTAGAGCCAACTAATTCTGGTTTTACCTTATCCTCCTTCCCTCTGAGGCCCCAGCTGCACTTTACATTTAAAGCAGCATTGCACTGCTTTAAAGAGCCATGTCTTCTTAATCAGTTATGCCTTCTCTCAAAGAATCCTGGGAGCTGTAGTTTATCAAGGGTGCTGGGAGTTATTAGGAGACTACTATTCTAATAATTCTGGCTTCTTCATCTGCTGCATTTATGCACTGTTACATTAATCCCAGGTATATATGGAAAGCTTCACATTTTGTCACTCACTTCAGAAATAAAGGTGTCCCTAAGGTGACCAAATTTATGCTGCTCATATACTTCATGCAATTTGCACTCCCCACTACCAACCAATATGATACCTTGCAGTTGTATAAAAACATTGCCATCAGTTAGAATTAGAAATTCACAGGAAATCTGTCATGTAAAATATATTTTGATTTAATTGTGCTTTTCATCAATGTTAATATGAAAATGAAAGGCTTTAAATGCAGCAGACCTTTTCTGCAAAATATGAGTACCTATCCCATCAACAGATCTTTTGTGAAGCTGGTATCATTAACTGTACATGTCATTACACTGAGCATAGAAATACTGGATGAAAAAGGAAGGATACTTATTTTAATGACTGCTAGAATTTTTAAATGCATTCATTTTAATGTAAAAGCATTCCCTACAGTGTGTGTTATAGATCTCTGTAATGTTTCTGAAAATTCCTCACACAGTTCCTTGACAAATGCAAAAGACTTGTGAAAATTGTTCCAGATGTCTTAAGTGGCTTGAAGGCTCCACTGAAATAAAATCTACATTTATTCTCATCATTGCATGCTTTAATTATCTATTTCACATTTGGTCTTCAGAGCAGACCAGAGAGGCTTTTAATTAACATTCTGTCTTTACAATAATTACATATATTTGGTAAGTCTATGTTTAGTGAAGCTTTAACATTATTGGGCTTTAATATCCAGAAAGCATATTGCCATCTTCAGTAGATAATAGATCCTTTAAGCAGTATTGTTCTGCTAACTAAATCAACTTGCTGAATTGATTTAATCAGTTTTGACATACATTAAAATAGAACTGTGTTAGATGACTACAGGTGAAATGGATGGAGCACAAGTGATATTCCAGGTTGTTTTGAAATTATTTAAGCACCACCAAATATTTGGAAGAGAGTGGCTGCAATCAAATGGCTATAAAAGTGCAGCGATGGAAGATGAAGAGTACGTACACCATTGTCAATGCAACAATGCACGCACTCCAGCTACCATCCCTCTAGCACAGTGGTGGCGAACCTTGGTACTTCAGATGTTTTGGAACTACAACTCCCATCATCTCTGACTACTGGTCCTGTTAGCTAGGGATGATGGGAGTTGTAGTTCCCAAACATCTGGAGTGCCAAGGTTCACTACCACTGCTCTAGCAGCATTGGGTAAATATGATTATATTATCAGAATACAAATTTGGCCAACATGGAGGTCTCAGTGGCCAACTTCATACTATATGAATTTGGTTAACTGCAAGATAGCAGTTTGGTAGGTGATTGGGGTGTGTGTTAAAGAAAGAATTGAAAGTGGAAAGAACAAATATGGTTAACCTAACAAATACTATCTAAATAAAATTTGACACAAATGTGTTTTTTTAAAGGTAATAATTATGTTTTTCAACAACAAAAATGAAAGATGTAATGCCACACATACACTTTTTGCATACCCTTGGTAAGTCTTAGGTAGGTTGCTGAAAAGGCCAGGTGTTTATATCCTTTGCTTTGTTATGTTTTATCCCACCCTGGAATATGTAGGCACATTGGCATGTACTGTACAGCAGACTGCTTATTTTTGTGAACTGCTTTGAACACATAGTTTATTTGGAGGAAATGCAGTATATAAACAAGTTGACTTAAATTTATTATACATAAATGAATGCAGTGCTGGCCACTGACTTTCCACCACCTGCTTATCATTTTTTTCTCCATGTTGCTTTGTATACCAATAGGATAACATCTAAAGTGATGCACCAATGTCACCTTTTAATACTGTATGTGTCTGAACATCCCAAAACCGTCCCTGAAACCTTGGGGGTCTCTCTTAGTTGTATTCAATGTGCCAGGAGAAGTTACAGCTGGAATGGAAGTGTCCTGGGTGCATATTATGGTATGGGTCAAGGAGGTCATTTTACTGTATCTACAGAAGGCCTTGTTTTATTATTATCTTGGGTCATTTTTATGCCAAATATTTCATCCAAAATGATGTGCATTCTCACAGCTGAGCTGGGCAAGAGTGAAGGTTCTGCCATGTATTAAATTATGCAGGTCTAGTTTATCCTCCTGATGATGGTTTTGAAATTTGCCCTTCAGATTTCCCAACTGTAGACATAGCTCTGACTTCTTTAATCAACTCCTAAATGACACAGAAATGCCACATTTTATTTTCAATCCTATTTAGCATGGCACCACATCTAAGAATTCTTTGCAGACTATCGGCTTTAATTGTAGGCTCTATGTTCCTAGGAAAATAGAACAACTGTGTTATTTCTGTGTCTGTTATCATTATGAAAGTCAGAGGAAAAGAAGCCCTAAAGACTATTGGAAATAGAAAGAAAATTAGATATTCTGCACAAAGGCTTGTTCCATGAATTCAAGAATATAAGAACTCATCAGAAGACAAAATCAAAATGCTATTTAATGACAGATGAAATTAAGGCTTAGAAGATTATGAAATAGCTAAAGATTTGAATATTCACATACATAAGCAGTGGCATATGTTTTTCTGGTTCAATCCTTAGCATATATGGGGAGGGGGACCCTAGAAAAATCCACCTTAAACCCTAAAAATGTTACCAGTGTAGGAGCTAGGAGTACCAACAGGTTGACTTAGTCTAAGGCACTTTCAATACAATCAAATCCAGATCATGTAGCTCTTGTCAGATAGCTGGTTGTTCCCATTTGCGTTCTGAACCATGAACATAGGAAGCTGCCTTATGCCTAGTGAAACCACTCTTCTCTCTACCTCAATATTGTCCATGTTGACTGGCAACAGCACTTCAGAGTTTCTTTGCTATTTTGCTTTTAATTTAATTTAACATTCAGTCTTAATTGAAGAAGCAATATAGCTCACTGACAGATCACATGGTGTGCGTGCAAAAACTCCCAGTTTCAGTCCCTGACATCTCCAGAAGTACTGAGAAAGGGCTGTGTCTAAAACCCCAAAGTGCTGTTGCTAGTCCATGTGGACCATACTGAGTTAGATGGACCAGTGTCCCGCTTGACATAAGGCATAAGCTCAATTTTATGTACTAGGCAACATTTAAAGTTAGTAATTTCAACTAGATGTTGACATTGTCCTTGTTTGGCTCCACTGTCAATTAAAACAGATGGGTGTTTTCAAAACTATCATTCAAAATGACAAGGATTTCCTCCCTCATATAGTATAGCAGAATAGAGATGTGCTAAATAAGGCTACTGTTTCATGATGACTTTTCTTCTACACTGATCACATATTTTGACATGCTTGCTCTGCTCACACTGTTGTGTCAATAGAGGAGAACCTTTCTGAGACCCCAGATTAACTGGTACTTGCTCTGGCTCAATGACACTATTCCCAGATCAACTGTTCAAAATGACCGCTCCCCACTTAAAACGGGGGGCGCCCTTTGCGTGGACGCGTGCAGCCCTGGATCTAGAGTGGCTCCATCAGCATAGGCTTTGCCTTCCCTCAGGTGGGATACCTGGAGGTCCCCGCCTACACCAGTGAGTTGTCCAATCCCACCTGGGGGAAGCGTTGCCAGGGAAACCAGGCCAGGTAGGGGGAGGGATTACCTGCCCACACAATAGAGGGTGGATCTTACCTGGTAATCTATTCCCAGATCAACTGTTCAAAAATAAATGTATCTCTGAAGCTTCAGTATCTGCTCTATATATCTGTATTGCTGAGCAATAAGAAACATTCACCATGTGATATGGACACTTGCTGAAAAGGGATATAGGATAAAATTATCAAAATAAATTACATACAGAAACCCTGCTACTGTTCAGGAATGTTAAAGAGCCTCTTATAGGCAACATTCAATTCATGACAGCCTAAAGCTTTCATAGCCAGTACAAATGTTAAAATGGGACGAAGAGATCACAGAATGCTATGATGGCTCCTGATATTAAGGGATGTGAGTAGAATGTGATATAGCATCTGTTGAAGGTTTGAATCCCAAATCACAACAGTTGTATATGGATCATTTATGTCTGCCAGTCCCTAATCATCCCTTCTGATAGTGTAGGGGACCATTGTTCCACTTACAGGCAGAACACATTCAAGGGTAGGTACCAATAATGTCTTACGTTTAGACAGCATTTTACACCTCTCTTCAGCTTAAAAAGTGCCCAGAACAACTGAGAGCAGTAATGAACAAGTCAACCCCTGTCAGGAGGCCTGTAATGTAAAAGACACAACATAAAAAGGATAGGAACAGTGGAGGAAAATAGGCAGATGCAGATGATACTTCTTAATGCTATGAAGTTCTTACAATGACCAGCTTGAATCAAAACATGGAGAAGAGGAACCAAATGGACCTATTCTTTCATCACATCTAAAGGAGTAGTTTGCTACCCCATCTCTCTCTCAGCTGCAGCCAAGTAACTGTTACCAGGTAACAGTTGATGGAGGGAAGCACCTGGTTGGAGCCACACTCTCAGGAAAGCTAATTGAGTGGGCCTCATTTCCCATCTCTCCCTCTGCTACAACCAGGTGGAATTTGTATCAATATGGCTACCATGAAAAGCATAATCATAATGATTATGTACATGTCCAAAACGCATCAAAACCCATTCTTTATATACTGAATATATCTTTATGAAATTCAGCAATTACAAACTGCCCTATGTATTACAGAGGCCATAAATCTCAATAGATTTTTCAGAAATATATTCCACTTTTCAGCATAGCATTCACCAGATGCAAGTATGGTAGCTTGCTGTGTTTGATAAACTTGTGGTACACTGCTATCTTGTTGACAACTTGCAATTAGATGGCACTGCATGTCTCATCAAGAGCAGGTCCCTTAGAAATAATAGAAGCAAACTTGACCTTCAGTGTTGGAGATCTTGCAGTTCTAGTTTGTGCAGCTCAGTAGTCAGCCTTGAAACTACTTGAAGGTAGGATCCTGGACTATGGAAATACGCTTCTATTTCTGTCGGTGGCAGTTTTTACAGCAATTTCCCTCATGTTTGGTTTAGTGAATAGCATATTTTTAATCTACTTGCTGGTCTCTCTCTCTCTCTCTCTCTCTTCCATTGTCAGGTATGAATACTGCCACTGTTTCTTCAGTTCGTTAGTATTTGGCCCACTGAAAATAATTCCCTAACATCAGGACACAATGAAAGGAGGTAGGAGCTGCAGAAATGTTCCTGCCTCCTGAGGAAGTCACCATTGTACCATCTTCCTTTTCTGCCAAGACATGAAGAGAGTATTTCCTCTCCTCCAACCCCTAATTATTTCTGGTCAAATAAGGGACATAAAACCATAGAACTGGAGGGGGCTATGGGCTATCTACTAATCCAACACCTGCTTAGTGTAGGAATTCCAAGCTAGAGCATCCATGACATTTTTAAAGTCATTGTTTTGTTATACTAAATATATTACAGCATCTCTAGTGGAAAGATGCATCACTACAGTTCTTTTCCTTACTGTGCAGGCTACCTCTGTTCAGCAAAAAATATTTATTTTATGCATCTCTTAAACTGCTGTGTCTAGATAAATATACTGGTAATGTGGAATCACTTCATTATGCTGGTATTCTATGGCCCTCTTCGGGCATTGCTTTAATGTGTTAATACACACAGAAGAGTACAGTCCGAATGAGCACACTAGCTGTTCCCACCATCGCTGCAATTTCCATCCTTTTTAACTCAGCTGAAACAGGGTAGGCAACATGGTGCCCTCCAGATGTTGCAGGACTACAAGTCCCATCATACCTGATTGCTGGCCATGGTGGTGAGGCATGGGACTAAGGTACATTATAGTTCTACAGTGTTTGGGGAGTATCAGGTCAGCTATCCCTGTTCTAGAGTATACAGTAGGCAGTGGAAGATGCACAATCAGTGTCTTGGTCAGTGCACATGGGAGCTAGAGGCAAAACTTGGTTAAATAGCATGATAAGGAAAGACTGGGAGAGTTTCAGGATGTTACAACCCTAATTCATGCAAACAGGCATTGTATGTGCAAGTAGTGGGA
Organism: Podarcis erhardii; assembly: GCF_964252035.2. Classification (NCBI taxonomy): domain Eukaryota; kingdom Metazoa; phylum Chordata; class Lepidosauria; order Squamata; family Lacertidae; genus Podarcis; species Podarcis erhardii. Next base: position 97,068,140 of record NC_138497.1, on the reverse strand, counting down.
CATGTGTTCCCGTTGCTCAGAACCCCAGTAGAGTCTGGAAGAACATATATGTGCTTGCGTACAGTTTATTTAATCAATCATGTGATACCTAGGGGAAACCATTTGGCAAGGGAAAGAGAATTAGCACCTTCACGGCATGTCCCACTTCCAGCTCCCAGTTATATTGCACCTAGTTGAAATGTTACCAAGGGTTTGTGATTGAAACCAGTTGATTACAGAGTAAACCAACTGGACAGAGCTAAAATATGTTACTCCAACTCTGCCAAGAAGAGTTAAACAAAAATGCAATCCATTAACATAATCCATCAACATACATTATTTTTATGGCTATGTATGCCTATAATGGTTAATCATCTCAAAATTATTCCCAGATTTTCAAAGCTTAATTTCTGTACTATTCTTGGATAAATTAGCAAACCTGTTAATAATAGTAAAGTAAGTTTGAACCTTTCATATCTTCTACTTCAAAGGATATATCTGCACAATATTAGTCAGTGGATGAAATTTGTGAGTAGGGCTTCTTCTGACTCACAAAGCTAACGGATGATGCTTTTTAAGCACAGGAATGTATGAGTTCAATCACTGTGAAATTCCAGGAGTACATGGTGTAACATCCATTAAATCGCTGGTGTTCATGGCTATAGTTAAGTGTAATGCTGAGTAAATATATTGGAAACATTTGACCAAACACTAAGAAACAGTGGAGTATAAAGAGATGTGTAATTATGTTTGCATCTTAATATGTTTAAATAGCATTCTGATTCTTTGTGTATTTTCTAGAAGTATACCCACAGATTTTGGTTCTAGGTAAGGAGAGGTAGAAATGGAGGAGGTGGAGTGAGGTAAGGAGAAAGGGGAACCAAAGAGAAAAGGAGGAGGAGGAGGAGAAGGAGGAGGAGGGAAAAAGGAGAGAGACGTCAGGTAATAGTTTATAACTGGTCTAGACAGATCATGTTAGGGCATTGTTGTCCCACCCCCTCTCTCCTTGAAAGAGACTTGATCTCTGAGGGAAAAGAAGAACCCCAAAAGAGTGTGTAATTCAGATCTGCATTTAGGGCTGCACCACCCCCTCTTCTCCCTCCTATTGCAGCAGCAATGCCCTCCCTCCTCAACTTTACACTGTGGATTTTGACTAGTCACCTTTTTTGGGCTGAGAAGGAAGGTTGGGGGAACCCCTGGTTGGGACTGCGTTTTCATCTACTTTATACTGTAGGGCACACCTGTGCTCTTTTGGGTCAACTGGCTATCTGAAATTCAGTATGGGCAAGTAAAAGAAGGCAAAATCTTATGGCACTGCCACTCTGAAGCATTATTGGGTTAAGGGGCACCTTGGGGTTTCCACCCATAGTGTGAGGCTTCAGGAGTACTTTGGGGTGCACTTAGGGTCTGGCTCGAACACCTTAGTGGTGCGCAGGTTGGACTTCACTTACCCAAGGCTCACTTAGCAAGGAGGTAGAATCTTCTCCTACTCCTTGGCTGAGGAGTCAACAATGTGATAGAGTCTGCTTGCCTATACTTAATTCTTTGGTTGAAGTTGCAGATCCTATTGTTCTGTTATATTTAATAATTACAACCTTCTCCTCCAATACGGTGTGCCAAATATTTCAGGGGGCAAAGCAAACAGATTCCCATAGGGTTGCTAAGGTCAAATGCTGCATTTCTGAGGATCAAAGAAGAAATGCAGGTAATCCATGGGAAACTGGAGAGCCAGTGTTGTGTAGTGGTTAGATTGTCAGACTAAGACCTGAAAAACCAGGATTCACATTCCCACTTGACCATGAAGCTCACTGTGTGACCCTGGGCCAGCCACTGCCTCTCAACCTAAGCTACAACACAGGGTTGTTGTGGGGATTAAATGCAAAGGGGGAGAACCATGTATACCACCTAGAGCTCCTTGGAGAATAAGTGAGATAAAATCACTGAGATTTGGAATAACAGTCTTTTTGCTTAGAGTGAGAAAAACAGGACACAATTATATCAGAACAAAATAAAAAAATTCCTTCCAGTAGCACCTTAAAGACCAACTAAGTTAGTCCCACCCCCTCTCTCCTTGAAAGAGACTTGTTGGTCTTTAAGGTGCTACTGGAAGGAATTTTTTTATTTTGTTTTGACTATGGCAGACCAACACGGCTACCTATCTGTAACTGGAATTATATCAGAACAATGATTGACCATTCTCTCAAAGCCTTAGCAAATCCTCAGTGAAGAGGCTTTGGTAGACATTTTAATGGATCAGGATGTTAAATACAGTGTTTGCTCTCCAGTAACCTAGGATTTTAAATGAATAGGCATTCTTTTAATTTGTGTTAGAAATACACAGTAAGCAAAATTATGCATATTTTTTGTTGTTGCATCTTTACAATGGAGACATGTAAGCACATGGTTAACTCTGTAATTTAAATCAATGGGATTTAAAAGTATTTAACTTTGGCTTGTTTGTGACATATCTATTAAGAATTCACAAATCATCTATAGTTGCTTTATTTAGGACATATATGTGTCTGGGTGATATGTGTCTGGGTGTCATGGGGAGAGAAGACAGTGATGGGTAGGGTTTTGGTATAAATTCAGATTCAAATATTGTCACAGTCATAAATCATAATGGGTTGCCTTCGAGAAATCACCATCTTTCACCCTAACCTCCTTTAAATGCCTAACTATGAATGCAAATATATAAAATGAATATGATACTGTTGATTATTAATGCTACAAAAATTTTCAGTTCCCAAAGGGGGGGAAAAAGTCAACCCGTGAAACATTCCCAACTTTTGTGGATGCATGAGTCTCCCCACCATCACAAAAAAGGAATCGTAATTATGGATGGCTGTCAATCATATCAATGGAAAGCTCTTGTACTACTTTGCAAGGTCATATATGGAGTAAAGTGTCATGCCCCTTTCTTGCCTATGTCTCCTCATTTGGTTACCTTGGAATGTCTTTCCTTCTGGAATTCATCAGAACTTAAACTGACTTTCTATGTTGACCTTTGGCATTCTGAGCAGTTCATCTGCATTTCTTTTCACAGATAGGAGAAATCTGGAGGGTTTTAGAGAGCTCTGCTACCTAATGTGTTCCTCCTACCTTGTTCTTGAACCATCTTCTCTTTGCCTTTGGTACCCTTTTTGGAACAATGCATTAAGAGCTAGCCTTTAAGTCAAATTCTTCTTGCTCCTCTAAAAGGAACCAAGCCCTTCTTGATCTCTTGGTACCATGATGACCATTGGCTTACTGGGCAGTTGTGAAAGAAGTAGCAAAGAAAGAGTGAGGTTTGAGAGGCTAATTTAACAGCTGAGCATCTTGATTGCTTCTGTTTCCCCTAGCGTCTTTCAGACTAGTCATCCATCTCACTCAACATCTGTGTGAGTATTCAAACCAGATTTTATGGTTTTGAATTATTATGAGTGGATTTATTTATTATGGAAACTGAATCACAGGTGAACATAGAAGCAATCTGAAAAATTGTACAGAATTAAATGTATTTTGGACATAAAACTGGAAATAGAATATAGCTTTCAGCCTATTCTGCTGATGGATTTTAAGATCTGAACATAAAATATAGTCATTCTATTGTTATTTTAGAAGTAGACTCTCTGATCTTTTTCTATTTCTTTTCCCATTCCATTTAAGAGAGCTGCATGTTAGACCTTGTTAAACTTCTAAGTGGTAGAGCAAAAGTCCATCAGTGTGAGACCTTATTCCCTTTTGATGGCAATCAAGGCAGATGCCCCAAAACTAGATAGATTTTGGTTGTCCTCTACAGAAGAATCATTACTTTGTGCCATTGAATCACAAAGCCACAGCTTTCCTCTGGGAAACTAATATACAGGCAAATGGAGAGAGGGGAAATGGCTCAACAGTTCTAAAGAAAATTTCAACCCTATGCCTGAGTAGCTGCCTTTTGCATCTTGTGTCTATGCAGTACATCTGCCTTGCACAGTCTTATGGAGTGAGAAGTGGAAAATGAAGGTGAAGAGTTTTGCAGATTGACAACCCAGGCATGTGTGAAGAGATGCTCTTAGATACTGAGAGGTGTGATAGCATAGTAAGTGCTATATTATCAATCATTTTTAAAATGTGTATGGGTTTTTTTTTTTTAAAAAAGGTTTGCTTTTATAGTTACACCATGCTGAGAAGGAAGGCTTGTGAGTGTTTGAATGCATCTATGCTACATTTATCGTAATGTAAACCTCTGTGAATGGGAATCAAAGCTACATATTTTGGTACATTTCCTTTTGAAAAATGCACATTAAAGCTGCAAAACTGAATTCATTTAAGACACTTACACACCTTATGGAATCCCAATGAATTGATATAACGGAAGCCCCTGGGGCATGTCTTTAACATATTCAGTTTCCTTTTCTTTATATGCTATGTATAATAGCAGCATAAGTACACACTTATTACACTGGTTGAATAGATTACTTCCTGCTGGCATTAAAAAAATACAGGGCTTCATTAGGGCAGATCATTATCACAATGTATTAACTGTGATACATCTCCTGAATGATGATGATCTGATGGGCCATCAATGAGCTACATCATTATTCTGCATTTGGCTGGTGATGTATTAAAATGATGCTTCATTACCTTGAACCATTTGTTGCCACCACAATATAATATATCATGAGTGTGACATCACAATAGCAATCTTCTCCTTGGCCATGCTTTGTGAGTTTGTGGCATTAAGCTCAACAATGCATGCTTATGCGCTTTTTCGCATTCATAGATAATATTGCTTTAAAAAATTTTCATTACAGGAATAGAGGAGTGACAGATGGCTGGTCATGGACAAGAGCTAGACTTGTCGCTTAACTGAGTCAACTTGACCTAATAGGTAGGAAGGAAAAAAGGAAAGGCTTCCAATTTAAAGGATCTTTTCTAAAAGAGAGCACAAAGTGCTAGGAATACTTGCACATTTTGTGATATGTCATTACTTGTTGGCAAAACTCGCCACCCACTAGGCTGAATAAGATCCATCAGCCATACATGGTGATTGAATAAGCCTCCTAGTTCTGCTAGCTTGTTTGGACTGGAGTTGTTCAAGCACATGCCTGGCCACAATCTACAATCGGTGGGATATATTCCACTCAAGAGTCACAAAACATGCAGGGCTGCATTAGTAAGCAAATTTTCCAGACCGTAGCATCCAGTGATGTAAAAGCTAATGTAGTTTATAACATGTGGCCCTTAACAACTTGGGACCAGTTTACCTATGAGATCGCCTTATCCCATGTGCCCACTTGACTGCTTCAGTCAGTGGAACTCACACCACTACAGGTGCCACGTAATACCTATTCCATGTTTAGTGTGGCAGCATCTGCACTTTGGAACTCCCTGTCTAATGAGATCAAGCAGGCACTTTCACTGTACTCCCTTCGGTGTCTGCTAAAATCATTCTTGCTTAGACAAGCTTACCCAGATGCTTAGAAAATGGATGTAATGCTTAGGAAGTTGAGATAATTTTAATCTGTTTTAGTATTTTAACTTTTGTATTTTTTAGAGTATGGTTTAGTTAAAGAATGTTTGTCCTTTTTATGTGACCCTTTAGCCCTGGTAGTTAATTTGTTCCTTTTCTTTGCTGAATCTCAGCAAGAAACCTATCAAGAAGGAACAAATATATTGGCTAAGTGTACCTTTTTAATATGGCAGCTTTTATCAATTTTGCAATAGAGTATATGGATTCATATTAGACCTTCAATTAGCCTACACATTAACATCAGCACTGCAGCTTTAGATCTTTAATTTAACTCTGCAGGCAAAGAAATATGAATGATTGCAAAATTGCTCCTTCAATGAATATTTCTTTGTTGAAACTTCAGTATTCATTGCCAACAAAACAAAAGAAGGGCAAACATCTTGGATTAAACATCCTGATGAATAGAATATCCCATATGTGAATAGTGCCTTTATATAGTTTAGTCACTAAGTGACACCGGACAGAATTGTATCTGGGTGGTGTCAGGCATTCCCCGGATCTGTTCTGCTATTGCTTAAGAGAGACAATAGGATTTGTATATGACTTTTTGGCTGATGCATCCTGTCAAAATCCCTTGGCATACCTGTTCTACCATAGAATGTATGTGGTATTGCATGTCCATTGATGATCTGTAGAGCTAAACAGTAGCAGTTGTAATGGTTCTCTGAATAATGATGCCCTTATTGAAACAGAGATTGTGCTGATCCATGTATTAATCTCTGCTAGTGTACAGAGGATGTCAAAGACCTGAATAATTTGTGATTCACAAAGCCAAATACCCCAGACCAGGCTTGCCTACCATTGGGAAATGTAGAGAATAGTAGTAGAGCACAAGGAAGGGAAACAACTTGGAATAACTTCCTCCTTTTCTGAGTGAACAAGCAGAGATCTTGTTCTGGGTGTGTAGTTGTTACCTGTCTCTAAGAATGTCAGTAGGTTCTTTTACATTGGTCAGCCATGTGGTGCCCTGAAAATGCATCCAGAAAGGTGTATTGAATCCAGTAATTTACACCCACACCAAAAATTGAAGTCAAACCCAAATCATCAATTTATTACTGGAGGGTGGGGGATGAACATTCAGTTATACTTTAAACAACTTGGTGGCAATTCAGTAAGCAATTGATGCAGTAACTAAGCATGGGTATTAATCCATGGGTATGAATGCCTTGAAAATAGAGAATAAGAATGCTTATATGAAATAAATTGAAAAAGAAGATCTGGACCATGTCTGTTTGGCACGAAAACTCCAGAAAACAGAACAGAGTTCAAAGTTGCCTATGTAGTACTCTGAGGAACATATTCAGCTGCTAAGTGATGATGATGAATGTGTGTGAGTATGTGCATGGACATGCAGAAATTAAGAACCAGAAGCTTAGGCTAGGAACTCCATTCCTAAGATGTCTGTTTCGCCCTGCATCCCCTGTGAGTTAAGGTCACAACAAAAGAAAAAGCTTAGTAATAGGATCTCTCACTTCAAGACTTCTCAGCCTGGTGCATTGCACTTGCATGTATCCGTGATAATGATGATGGTGGAGAAAAAGAAAAAAGACTGATGAAAGGACCAAAACCTTCATATTTTTCTAAGATTTTGGATCTCAGATATGTGTATGGAAGATCTCTGTCCAGTATATGAACCAAATAATAGGCTATCATGGGCTGCCTTGTTACAAGATAATAACAATTTTAGAACAGGATCTCCAATCATAGGTGCTTGTAGCAGTTGTTATGATCAACAGCTGCTACAGACACTCAGGAGTCTTCTGTGTATGTGGACTGCGTCTCTTATGAACTGCAGCTCAGAAGTTTGCATGTATATGATTAGATTATCTCTAGGCAGAGGAAGTTGTCATAAACATTATAACTGAACATTATAGAAGCATGCCTAAAACTCTTAGAATATTGCAGCTAAGTGAAATCTACACTTTTTTAACCTTTTAAAATATTTTTGTAGGCAATTAAGTCTTTTTACAGCAATGTAATTATGGCAATACAATTACAAGAGGCTATAGATAATCAAGACTTTATAATGTGATTACAGTTTTATGTATCTACATGGATTGTGGAATATCCAAACTATTTAAATAACCAGACATTCAGATAAAATGGAGTGCTGTCAGTAACTTACACCAATATCCCATAGCCATAGTGAATACACTGTAATTGGACTGTCATATCTTCAGCATCACTGAGGCTTGGCTTATGGACATGCAACTGTGATGGTCCTACTGCATTAATGTATGACTTCTAAAGTTACTCAGAGACCACACTGGATTATTCTTTCAAATATATTTGTCTATTTATCTTTATAAGTCTTGTTTTGAAAATAATTAAAATCTATACCTTGGAATGCCTGTGTCATTCCTTTAGAGTCTCAGTGTCATCAAAATAAATTAAAATTTATGACAAATTGAATTTCACTGTATTGCATGGTGTATAGTATTTCTGATTATTTAGATACTTTGTATACTTATTTTAACTTGCAGTGCTGAACTATATTATTTGTGGCTGTTGTGGGTTCTGAATAATACTACTTTTATTATTTTCTTTGGATCCTCAGTATTGAGCAGGTGGGCAATCTAATTACCCTAACTGTGCAAAATTGCTAATGATGGGATAGCACATTATTATTGTGTGTGTTGTGACAGCAGTTATTGTGTGTCAGAACAAAATTCCATTCCACAATGGAAGGCATTTAGGTGCAATAACAGATAAAGCAAGGAGTTTAATTTACTCACCGTTAGTTATAGTACATTGCTTTGGAGCGAATTCAGCCATGGACAAATAACAAATTCAACAACGATATGTTGCACTAGTTTAGTCCATGATGCAATGTCAGTCAGGATGATAAAAGCAAAGTTTTATGATATTTCCTTCCTTCAATTGATTTCTTTGTGTTTATAAACCAATCCTTCGTTGTAATGATTTCAGGGATGGTTGCAACATAAAACCTACATAAAACAAATCAGGATCATGTCAATAGTGTTAATCATTTCCATAAAAATATTTTTAAAATGAAAAATGAGGGAAGAGACTCCATCAGGCAAGGCCTCTTTCCACCTGCCTTGCCCTACCCTCCAACCCTAGGAGTCCTCATAAGGGAGCTGGTCTGGAGGAAGAACTGTGAAGGCAGAGACTTCATCAGGCAAGGCCTCTTTCCACCTGCCTCTTTCCACCCTCCAACCCTAGGAGTCCTCATAAGGGAGCTGGTCTGGAGGAAGAACTGTGAGGGCAGAGACTTCATCAGGCAAGGCCTCTTTCCACCTGCCTTGCCCCACCCTCCAACCCTAGGAGTCCTCATAAGGGAGCTGGTCTGGAGGAAGAACTGTGAGGGCAGAGACTTCATCAGGCAAGGCCTCTTTCCACCTGCCTTGCCCCACCCTCTAGTCTCTGCTTCTCAGTTTGTAATGTATTATTTTATGTACTATGGCTTGCTGTTATTTTATTGATTATAGTTTAGAAATTATTTATTGTAACTGTTGAGTGAATTTCTGTTTAACTTTTATATGTTATTATTTAATACTATTCTAATAATTGTTGAATGTTACTTTTTGATGTAGGTTGCTTATTTTAAAGTTATGTTTTCTTTTCACATTTTTGTATTGCATTAGATTGTTATAAGAGGTACATTTTTTGTTTCTTCAGCTTGTAAACCGCCTTGAGTATTGTAAGATAGAAAGACAGTATACAAATTAAAAATGATGATGATGAAATGAAAATGAGTGAAACTATTCAAAATAATACAGGAGACTGTGAGCACAGTTAGCAACTGACCACATTATTTCAACCTCCTCCAAAAGCCTGGGCAAAGAGCTGCATCTTTAACTGGCACTGAAAGGCAAACAGTAGTGGCACCAGACACATCTCAGAAGGTAGGACATTGAGCAAGTGCGGTGGCACCTAGAGAAGGCCCTTTTCTGTGCCAATACAACATGTAATTTACTTTGCAGTGGGACAGTAGATAGGTATCCCCTGCTGTTCTTAAAGGTAGTGGATAGCTTATTGGAACTGGGAAGCTGTGCTTTCTTTTACCATGTAAGCATATATCAGGAGGGTTGACATGTTATGTTCTCCTTCTTCTTCTTCTTCTTCTTTTACTGACCCTGATATAGAGGCTTTTCATAGCTGCCCAGCACCAACCATACCAGGAAAATGCCAGACTTGTTAAATGTCTGTGTTTGGGAGAATTGCTGTCTCTCAGCCTTGACCCAGACTTTTATATCTCCTCTTAGAGTATGAGAAGAGGCACCAAGGGTGTCTTCAGTCTGTTTCCTCCCTGATTCTACAGGTACTCCACATCCCTTGTCTGTTGTGTGAAGCAGAGCTCTAGATAAGCCATACAAGAGATGGAGGGAAGTGAACCAGAATCAGGAAAGGAACTATTGGGAGGAACAGGGACTGTTTTGCCTCCCATTGCCACCAGAGATTTAAAGATGTAAGGGTGGGACTTCCGGGTCGGCGCCATCGCCGAATGGCGGACTCCCTCCGAGCTCCGGAGGGAGCCTGCACGGCAGGGGCTGGGTCCTACCGCACCGGCGATGCGGGGACCCTTAAAAACCACGGCCACGGGGGCCGTGGACATGGAGACTCGGCTGACACCGTTAGCGCCCTCCCGACTCGTGAAGGAGCCTTTTTAAAGGCTACGGATCGGGTGCCGGGGAGAAGCGTGGTGTTTTGAGTCCTCTGCTATCCCTGCCGTGCGAAGCCGCATGCCATTCGGCGGAGAGCGCTGGCTTCTTCCTTTGAAAATTCGGACCTAAAAGAACAACCTGTAAGTAATTGGAACTTGGATTAAAAAGAGGGACAAAAATTTTAAAAATTTCGGAGCGAGCGGGGGAGGCGCAAAAAAAGGAAGTCAGCCACCCCCTCCATTGTAGAAGGGTCAAAGCAAAGGATCTGATAACTAAGATCGGAGTAACATCATTTTGGCAAGTTTTTAACCTCACGAGTGAAGAATATGAGATTGAGCTGGAGGAGGAAAGTAGAATTCGGACTTAAAAACAACCCCCCCTGGAACCCCGGGAGCGATCGATGACGGAGTTTGGAGAGGAGAAAGGCAAGTTTTGACAGCTGTCAAAGAGCTGTCAAAGCGGAAAATAAGATAGAGACTATGTTACAAGGACTTTGCTGGTTATATTTGTTATAAATTGAATACAAATTGTTTTAAATAAGGATTACAAAGTTACTAGGGCTAATGGATGTGATCTGGAAGAGAACTCAGCTTTTGCAATCCACCTAGAGGAGCCGAGGGACATTACAAGTTTTAGCTGGAAATTGGAACTGAACTGTTTATCTCCTGGGAAACTGCAGAAATGGAACATTATTATGACTACAGAGGCTACTACACCGAAGAAGACAATGGAATCATCTGTTGTGGAATGAAAGGAACTTGACGTAATGTTTTGTTTCTGAATAACAAGCCTCTGCAAAGGAACTAACTTTTGGAATTAGGACATTTGTGCAGGAAAACAGGGACAGAAAGAAATAGAAAGAGGAGTGTGATCAATAAGAACAACAAAATAACAAGAATTGGACCAAGTTAAAAGTGGGGACATTTGGGACATCCAGATTTGACAAGCTTAAGGATTATAATTTGGAGTTTTTCACTCCTGGATATAAAAATCTGGATGGAAAAAATGGGCCTCTCTTTGAGACAGAATCCTTCCATGATTGGACATTCGAAACTAAAGAGGACTGGCAAAGGACTATGATTTAGAGAGACGTGGAAATATCGGACATTGAGGAACATTGGGAACGCAACCGGGAAAAGGGGGGGTGGGAAATGTGGAATCCTTAAAGGCGTAAACTACGTTTTATTTAGGCTATATACATCTACATGGTATTCTAAAGGGGGGAACTCGTGGTGGGAATAAGCCGATTTTAGGGGAATGGAAAATAATGTTTTTTTAAAAAAAAAAATTGGGTTAAGGATAACAAGTTTGAATTGAGGAGAAGAACTTGTTGAGATCATTTGAGAGATTGGGAATACAAGGGGGGGAGGGAAGGGGAAGTCCTGAAGGGATGTAATTGGAAAAAGATTTGAAATTGGATGTTTTATTAATTTGTAATTAATTGGAAAACTTTAATAAATATTATTAAAAAAAAAAAAAGATGTAAGGGTGGTATCCAGGCTGCAAGACAAATTCCATGAGAAAAGGAAAGGAAGACTAGTATAATCAATATTAGAGGTCATAATTGCATTTTCCATCACTTTATTGATACGTCTGGGAGACTTTTATCTGCTAAAATAGTCAGCAACCCTAAGCATTGAACTGACCAGGAGAAACCCAATTAGTCTGATTCTCTTCGGCTAAAAACTTGGCACCGCTGTTTGTCCTTCTAGAAGTGCCTAGGACACTCTTAAGCACACTATGGTACAAATACCCCCTTTCCCCAGCTTCAAAAGATACTGTTTATCATGTGAGTTGGGATAAATATACTAGCTACTGTATTAGCAACCTAGGGGGATAGAGCTTTGCTTCAAGGAGCCAAAGACTCTGCAGCTGACACCTGTGATGAAGCTTGTTGACATCCATCACAGCAAGAGCCTTCTTGCTCTTTAAAAGCTAATTGCTTGTAGACACCTGAGCTTCTGCCCCCTCAATCTTTGCATGACCCATGAGATACACCCTAGAAATCCGCCAAACAGGTGCATACATGCATATGCCCATAATTCTGTCCATGCCACATTTGTCCGATTAGAATTCCAGCTGATGGCGTTCATTTTCTACTGGGCCATCTATGGCACACTAGAGCCACAGGTAGTTCGCCTCAGCAAGCTAACAGTACTGTGTCTCAAATCATTTATTATTGGATCTGAGAAGCTGCCAGAACTGTTAATGTATGTGTGTGTTTAATTCTTTTTTAGAAGCAAAGCCGTCTCATTACTCTGCAAATAAGTCTCTCAATGCATTGTTTCATACATAGCTTACTTTGTTCTGAAGTAAACAGCCAAACAGAGCTGTATATGCTTTTGAAAGAGGTTTTGGAATATTTGATCTGGTGCCTCAGCTGTAGGCCATTAGACTCCTGAAGCCTGTTCATCTTTCCCTTTCTGATGCCACAGTACAATATGCTACAGCTGCTTGTTACTGTTGGGTGTTAGCGGTTTTTTTGTTTTTTTACTGCTTTCAATTGATAGCTGCATTCAATACTTTTTATTAAGGGAAATATATAGCAGAATTATTTTAAATGAATGAAACTTCTTAAGGCACTGTATGTTTGCACATTCATAGAAGTAGGAGTGAGTTTTGGTTCTTGGTACAGTGGTACCTCAGGTTACATATGCTTCAGGTTACATACTCTGCTAACCCAGAAATAGTACCTCAGGTTAAGAACTTTGCTTCAGGATGAGAACAGAAATCGTGCAGCGGCAGCGCAGCGGCAGCAGAAGGCCCCATTAGCTAAAGTGGTCTTCAGGTTAAGAACAGTTTCAGGTTAAGTACGGACCTCCGGAACGAATTAAGTACTTAACCTGAGGTACCACTGTATTGCACTTCTTGTGTAACACTCAAAGCTAGCTGCCTCCATACAAATTTGGGTCATTGCTTCCTCTTCTTTCAAACTGTGGTATAATAGCCCCCTTTGTTCAGGACAGGTATCTATCCTTCCGGTGGGAACTTTCAGGAACCACAGGAGTATAAAGAAAACATAAAAGAACTATTGCACAAATTGCCTTCCATTCACGTAACTTTGCACCTGACCCACTGTTTGAACAATCTCCATTTTACGTAATGTCACAGCCATCCTTTGCCCGTGCATTGGTAATTTGAATGTTGGATTAATACAGTGTGTTGTATGTGTGGCTACCCTTCAGAGGCTGCAGCTACTGCAGAATGTGGTGTCTAGGCTGCTTGTGGGTGGGGGCAAACTACAGTTATCTTCAGGATTTGCACTGGCTCCAATCTGTTACAGGGCAAAGTTCAAGGTTTGGATACTAATGTATATGACCCTTATATAGCTTGGAACCAGGATACTTAAGAGACTGCCTAATCCTTTACAATACCCATTGGGTCACTGCCTTTTGCAGGAGAATCTCTCCCTTGTTCCTAAAACTGTTTTTAAAAACCTTTTATGGCTTTGTCAGCTGCCCTGGACTCCTTTGGAAGGAAGAGCAGGATACCATAACAACTACTTAATAATAACAATATTTTAGTGATTTATGAATTACCTTTCACATAAGTTTCAGAGGGATTTGCAATCACACAACAAAAACAACATAAATTGGTTTTCAAGCAATGCAAATAAACATCCAAGACAGAGACCTAAAAATAATTATGCTCTCCACTCTCATCTAGATGCAAAAGCTCGTCAAAACTAAAACAAAAATAGTGGACACTTGTCATACCTCAGCAGAGATCCTGTTTCACATAATGGAGCTGAAAGCTTTGCTCTGAGTTGCTAAGGAGCAGGCTTTTAATATTTTCTATTGTTTTAGAGAACTTAGGAATAATGTGTTCTTGGGGTATATGCAAGGCCCATGAAGGTCACTCAGAGCTGCTAGCTGTAAGGAGTAATAAATCCTGTATCTTCTTCACAATGGTGCATTGTCTTAGCTTGGCTAAGGCTTAGTCAGCATTTCTGTCTCCTTCATTCCAGAGATAAGGCAAAGATATTTCTGTCCTCAAGAAAGACATTGAGTGCCTCTTGAGCTTCTTGACCAAAGTTTGCTTCTATTCCGCTTCATAGCTCTCTGGCCCATCATCCTCAGCATGTACCCAGGTTCCGCCTCAAAATGACCTGAATGACAAGCAGCAGTCAGACATACTAGATACTTGAGAAAATTGAGTTTTCCCCCCATCATGGAAAAATGTAGCTTCACCTGCTAGGTATCTTTGTATTGAGCTTCCGTTAAAGACATAGGAAGGGGGCCAGACCAGAAAAGGTGGTGACCCAAATTATAGTGGGTATGTATATATATAAGGCATAATATAATCTCATTGCATGCACACACTCCTGCACCCACAGAGGCACAGCTGTCTATAAGCCATATCACAGCAGGGTCAATAATACTGAGCCCCGTGATGATAGTTTTCTGCTGTTTTCTTCTAGAATTTTACTTCACAGATTTTTATTGACTCTAGCTGAAAAGATCTGAATTGCATTGTGTAATTACCTAGCAGAACTACGGGAATTGCCTAAAGGGTAAGCTATATATCACATTCATGGCATTTATTACTTTTCCATTCCATTTCTTCTCTGTATTAAATAGGCACAAAAACTCTATTATTTGTCAACAGCAATGAGTTAGCAGCCAGCACAAACCTGAAGTGCACAAGAGATTTCTGATTCCCAGCTTCTCTGAATAATGTTAAAACTCATCATTGCAAAGGTATGGAGTTTCACTGTTTAAATTCAACTGATTGCAATGCTGTGAAGTGTTTCAGAGTAAAGCATCCCTCCAGTCCTACTTGTCATTGCTGGCAGTGCCACTAAAAATACAAGGGACAATGGAATATAGATAGGAATGCTTTTAATTTTCTGAAGAGTTAAAATGTTTAGAAGAATGGGCGCCTAACAGCTTTTTTCTTTCCCCTGCAATAAAGTGTCTCAGGTCTTGGGTCCTTCTCATTTATCACTTAATTGCCACCTTTTCTTGCTTGTGCTTTAAATGAAGAATGGTGGAGTACCCTTGTAAACACCTGTGAAATTGGACCCTTGACTGCATGAGCAGTGAGATTGCTCTGTGATAGCAAGTGCTATAAAAGTACAGAAGCTGCTGAATGTGACTTCAGCACTGGAGATTGGACAGCATCCACCATCACGGCTGAAGGCAATAGCATAGCTATGGAGGCACAAGAATCATCACATGCGCAGTGGAAGAGTGAGTAGAAGAATGTTGGGCAGCAGAAGAGTGTGATGGGATGTTGGGTGGAGCTACTCTTATAAAAACGACTTGTTTTTATACTCTGTATAAAATGACTTGTTCTGGATATCGCCCCCCCCAATCAATGAATGAATGAATGAATGAATGAATGAATGAATGAATGCTTTTAACTTTCTGTAGGGTGATTGCATGGCACACAAAACTCTGCCACTTTGCACCCTCTAGCATTCACTGCCAGAGTCTGGCTGTCTCACATTCTGCCTAATGGTGTGTTCCTGATAGAAAATACTGCATCAGTTTCCCATTGGTCAAGGAGAAATTGGATGGATAAGAAAATCTGTTCCTAAGCGTCTCCTCCTCAATATGGTGGCCAGAGAGCCAGGAGATGCCCTGGAGAGCTTCTTCCCTTTCTGCTTTAAACAGTCTTCCTTTTCCCCATCAAGGGGACTTAAAGGTTGGGCTGTGTACAGCCCCTACTCCCTGTCACTAGTGCAGAGGGCCACATGAGCGGATGATTTCATTTCTTATCACTGTGGGTGTAAGCGGAAGTCAAGCTGACAAACATCCGCTCTTTGTTGTCTGTCCAGCTAGAAAGCTAGAGAAGATGTGTGGGAAGGAGCTCACACAGAATACCATGTTTCTTTTGTTGTAAATAATAAAATACTTGATGCCACAATTCCTACACAATTCTGGTTTCACTGACTCTGCTGATATGCCTTATAGCATGCACATGTCTTTTGGATGTGTGCCAATGCTTTATATGGGACTCCACCAAGGGACCTCCCATCTACCCCATGACTCTGATTTTGGGGTATCAGGTTGACCCACCCTGCATCATTCTGGGTTCACTGCCTCATCCCAGGTGTGACTTTAAATGCAAATCAGATTTATCCCCAAACCCCACTTAAATTGTAGCATTTAATTGTCCTTCCTGCAAACTGCAGTGAAGTGTTTCTTGGCCTGTTCAACAAAACCTGATTTTAGCAGAGAAGCTGGCGAGCCACAGGCCCTGTAACTGTCCCACTCCCACAACTGAGTGGCCCATTTTTGCTTATTCTTCATGTGTAAGACCTTTATGATTACTGTATACTAAAAAAAATAATCAATATTTAGACATATGGTGCCTAAGACTGTAATTCTATAGATGCTTCCTTGATAATAAGCTATGTTGAACTCAGTGGAACTTACTTCTGAGCAGATATGTATAGGATTGCATTGCACTGTGTGTTGCTTAGTGAGGAGGTAAATGGGAAATCCTTGGATCATATATGGGAAAATGATATTTGAGCATCATTTCTGATTTGTATGAGCCACAAAAACCTCTATATTTCAAATTATAATTGGTTATTTGTTGTACAGATGCCCAGGAATTGACTAGGACTGAAGGTGACCCTGATGAGCTTATAAAAAGACATTATTGTTGTAGTCGGCCCACTGGATCTGGGTGGTTGAAGCTGTTCACCAGAGACAGAAACTAATTTTTACCTTCCACTACAAACCTTTTCAATACAGGCTGAGAATAAGAACTTTCTATCACATACCAATCTTTGCACCTGTTCTGGAAGTGCTTCCCCTGCACTTGATCAGACTTCCCGCATTGAGTTGCATTGCTGTTTTCTATAGCAACAGCGACGCGGGTGGCGCTGTGGGTAAAACCTCAGTGCCTAAGGCTTGCCGATCGCATGGTTGGCGGTTCGAATCCCCACAGCGGGGTGAGCTCCTGTCGTTTGGTCCCAGCTCCTGCCCACCTAGCAGTTCGAAAGCACCCTTAAGTGCAAGTAGATAAATAGGTACCGCTTTATAGCGGGAAGGTAAACGGCGTTTCCGTGTGCTGCTCTGGTGCTGGCTCGCCAGAGCAGCTTTGTCACGCTGGCCACGTGACCCGGAAGTGTCTCCGGACAGCGCTGGCCCCCGGCCTCTTAAGTGAGATGGGCGCACAACCCTAGAGTCGGACACGACTGGCCCGTACGGGCAGGGGTACCTTTACCTTATAGCTTTGGCATGATCTTAGAGGGTTGATTCTTTCTGCCAGACCATTACTCCTACGAATAACTTAATGAGATATTATCCCATAATGGCATTTCTAACTACTGAGCTCCAAATTGATTTGATATATGCCACCTCCTCTGTCATATACCATTTGTAGCAGAGTGGGTTAAAACTGACTTTTTAAGGTGTGTCATGGGCCTTCTTTTTCTAAGTACATTCATTTCCTCACTGATTTGCATTTACAATGCAAGGAGCTGCTGTTCTTTAAGATACCTGGACACCTTACACTGCATCTGTTTTAAATTGTAGGTTTATTATAAATGACACTGTCAGCATTAGTGGCACTGAAGTTATAATGCTCCCTATGAGGCATATGATTTCATTATAGCATGCATGGAACTATGGAGAATATATATGGCGCTAAGGCTTAAATTCACTTACTTCTGCATACTAATTGGTTTGAGGCAGAATCGGAAATGAATGAATGACAGCCATATTAAAAATGGGCTCTTAGATTTTCATTATTTACTAGCGAACCAGTTTGCCATGAATAAAAGAGAATGAGAAAAATGGATGTTTACTGCTTAGGTAGCTTGCAAAGATGGAAAGCTACATTCATTAGCCAAATGCAAAACTTGATTGAAAATTGGATGGCATTTCACACTATTTATTGAGTCCGATTTTCAAGCCGGATCCAATAAAGAATATGATCCCCCCCCCAACATAAATTGTAAGAGGAATTAATTACAGGTGCTGAAAGTAGATTTCAGATAGTGAAAACCTACACATACATACTCAGAATTAAGTCCCATTGTGTTCAGTGGAGCTTACTTCCCAAAAAGCAGGCTGTGGTCTGCAGCAAGAATTTCTTTTATTTATATTATGTTATTATCTATATTTTAGCTATGTATATTTTGTTAGATAGCTATCTCTGTTTTGCCTTTGCTAAGGATTTAAGGGGGCCCTTTTTTAATGTGTTGAACCTTTGTAGCTTGCTGGTGTCTCCCCAGCTCATTAGGTGAAGGGCAGATGCATCTTGACTCTGCTGTACATATATCTATATATAGATATAGATGCATAAACATGGACACAAAATGCCAGTGCAACACTTTCATCTTAACCTACTTCCCATAACTGTCAATCCAAACAGTAAATATTTCTGTGATTATTCTATAATACATAAGGTCTGCTGTGAGAATAAACATCCTAATAAATATTCTCCTCTCCCCTTACTTTAAATAATAATAATAATATAAAAATAAAGAAATTGTGATGGCCATTTTTGTAACACAGCTTTGCTACAGAATCCAGGCAGGACAGGGTGCTGTGTAATAGATCAATATATTTCGCAGCAGGCAGAGAACAGACCAGCAATATGTAGGGAAAGGAGGGTGGATAAGGCAAGTCTTACAAATATTCAAGCAATCCTATTTTATTCTTATTTTAAAAATTTATTATTTTGATATCTCACTACTATATGGGATTTCCAGTTTCCTATTCAAGGACCACAGTTTAGGACTATGGTTGGACTTAGTATAAATTAGGTTATTGTGGTATGATTAACTTACACAATTTCAACCTTGCACAGTTGAAAGCCGGCTGATTGAAATCATGCAAGTTAATTGCATGCAAGTCAGAGGGTTAAAAGCTCTTTGTAGTGGGTTTTCCCAGTGCAGAAAGAGCTTTTATTCCCTCAGACTTGCTTACCGAGCTCTGGGATTCTCTCACATGGGGTCTGGGATGCTCTGGTGAGATCTTACAGGACCTCGGATGGCCCCACAACATCTCACATGAGCATCCCAGAGCTCAGTAAGCAAGGTGGAGGGTTAAAAGTGCTCTGCCTTCCTTGGAAGGTAAGAATGCTCACACAGGGGTGATTAAAACAGGGGCAGTTCAGATATATGTGTTTTTGCATACACACACCAGAACATAGACCCCTGCACAAAACACTCTCTCTCTCTCTCTCTCTCTCTCTCTCTCTCTCTCTCTCTCTCTGTGTGTGTGTGTGTATTTACACACACACACACACACACACACACACACAATCTTATAAGTCAGTTTGGCAATCTCAGCCCATGAAATATCTTTAGGGTTAATTAATAGTTTCATCCAATTCATACCAGTGAGTTTAGAGTTTCTACTGCAATAATTGGAAAAAAAAATCACACTTTTTTTCTTTCTTCCCTAACTTGCTAACTCTCTAACTTTCATCAAATAAGTCAGTTTTATACCTTTAATAAAACACCAACTCCGTTCAAGTTCAAAACAAACCTGTACATTGGTTTAAGAGGTTCTGAGACATGAACATCAGCTCAACAATTGTAGAGGCTTTATGGCGAGTGGTTGTGGTCTCGAGGTTAGGAAGAGTGGATTGCTGTCTGATCTCGTATGAGTTTGATGGATAGCTTTGGCAAAGTAATCCCTGGGCTTTGATTCCCTATTTATAAAATAGGAATATTAATGGCCTACCTCACAGGCTTGTTCTCAGCAAACATACTAAAAATGCCATAGACATGATGAATTGGAATAATATGCAGTTTATTCACCTTCTGACATGCTCAACACATCTTTATTCTCTGTCAGTGTATATCAAGATAAGAGGTAGGGAGCAAGACAGCTTTTGAAGTATATCTGACAGAACATTTAGGGTCAATGTTTTGAATTTTGCCTGATTAAACCATTAAAGTGACCAGGAACATTAGTATAAATTAATCTGAGCAAGAAGCTGCTGACTGGAAACTGCCAGTAATCTCTGAGGGCATCATGATATAGAACAGAATCAAACTTCACATTATATAACACATAGTCTGAGCCTACATAGGTGCTTTTCCTTATTCAAAATGAAGTGTGCACACCCCATCTGGACTGAGAGTGCAGTATGTTTGGAGTAGGGGCCTAATCCTTCTCTAAAGCTCCCACTTTGTGCAGGTGTTAGCAATAATGAAAAGTTCCCAATAGCTTTTTCTTATTTTTATTTTTATTTTTATTATCATTAGGTAAGTGTTGTAGGTCATGTGTGTGTGGAGTTAATGAATGGGTAGGGAAGAATTAATCCCCCCCGCATGTACTGAAGTTTCAGTCCAGATTACCCACCCTCCATGTTTACTTTTGTATAAGAAAAATGCATTTTAAAACTTGTTTATAATGTGCAGTTTGACCCTCAGAAAGTCACGTCTGCCCTGGTTGTCACTTTAGAACACATTCTGTGATGTCTTTAATCTCATGAGATCCAGTTATAGTAGTCTATGACTACACAGTAAGCCAGACCTAATAATTAATGTTGTCGTTGTTTGATTATGGATAACATGCACAACAAGAAATATGTAAGAATACAGTGCTGTACATAACAATGTGTTGGGTGACTTTGAAGACTGCTGTTGCATTTCCAAGTGTCTTTCTGCCATGAAGTGGGTAGGTAGATTCATAACTAGAAAAGGTGGTGTGTGTGTTTTTTTATTTTAAAAAATGCATTACCTTTGTGTGCGTTATATTCTGTATAAGAGGTTTTGTATTAAGTTTCTTTAATACCAGCATGTGCATATCTCTAGTGATGCTCTCACCTGCCATCTTTCAGATCCCTGAAATGTTGATATTCTTTTCTAAATTTTAAAGCCCATCTGATACTTCAGAAGTCGTAAAACAACAGAGTCCAACAGATAACTGGACCTAGTCAAAGAGTATATATCATACACACTTTTAATAGTGGCAATAGCTAACTGCTAGAACCTAATGGGAATGATAGATTCTCTGTCAGTTGGAAGTCTTTTTATCAAGATCTGGTGACTTTTATTAAAGAGCTGCTCCATTTCATAGGGCTGATACAGGAATTTTAGGGGACATTTTATGGTCTACATTACTCAAGAGGTCAGACTCAATGATCACAATGGTGCCTGGTGGCTATAAATTCTATGAATAACAATACAGAATAATCTTGTGCTTTAGGTTTGCAACTTTTCTGTAAAGCTGGTTGAGCATTATTATCTTCAGTAACTAGAGCAGAAATAAGTGCCTTTCCCCAAAGGTACATAAGGGAAGGATTTAGACTTTCAGTAGATGGCAAAGATTCTGGATGCTGCTCCTTAAGGAGCTATAGTAACATCACAAGGACTTCATTTTCACAAAGGGTGTTGAAGTTCACTCAGGGACTGATTTACTCAAAGTGACCTGCTTCATTTATCTGAAGACCATTTCATATATAGTCTGAATCTTTACATATTTTCCCTTACTTCAGAAAATCCAAGATCCACTTAGGTACTGTTTTACTCTTTGTTGCTGTTCAAGACAGCTAAATATTCATTTAAAAAAGGAAAGAAAAAGATGTATTTTCTTTTTTTTAACACTCACACATATATACTGGCATTTGGAAATTAAATTGAGGCTTATTATACTACTGGGTCAGTTCCTTGGCTGATATCAATAAATTGCCTCTACTGTTTTATATTTTTTGAGGTGGACTTTGTTTTAGCATTTCAGCAAGCCACCCTCGTCAATAGGGGGCATATCAGAACTTGAAAGAATGTTAGAAGAACTCTCCTCAGTATAATTCAGCAAAAAAGTATTAATTGTGGGTATTTTTAGTTAGTCTTTAGAAATTTAAGAAACCATAGCCCAAATATATTTATATTTGAACATGCAAATGTTTATTTGTATGCACTGGCTAATTCTATCTATATAATTCTGGTTAATCTCTCTAGCACACGTGTTGTATTATGCTAGGAATAGAAAATGTGATCACCGCTCCCCAAGGGCATTTGGAGCTCAGCGCAATGATACACATGTGCCCCCACCCCTGTGCAGTCAGAATCTGATGTAAATGACAGAGCGTTAAGATATGCTATCTGCTTCCTTTCTTTAATGCACATTGTTAGTACAACTAGAGCAGTTGTTACCTACTAATGGCTGTTCAGTTTATATATTAAAATGTCATATACTTAAGAACATATCACCATGTGAAACACTGGTGTTTCAAACTAATTATAGGTTGTGAAATTTCACCATGGGCAAATGACAGTTGTTCAAGCTTGAAAAGTGTGAGCATGAAGACATTGCCACACTGTGCTCAAGCTAAGGTTCCTTAAGTCAGGTATAAGTAAACCATGTGATCTTCACCACAACTATAAGAAAAGTCAATACACCTGCTGACATATCTGGTTCATTTGACAAGCATTGGATTAATAATTGAGAAAGTGTTCTTGACATCCTCCTAAGGCAGATTCATCCATGTGTGTACATGAGTCAATGAGTCAGCACTCAGTGACCTAAGCTAAATGTGAGGGTTGCAGTTTAAACTGAAAATTGTTGTAGTTGAGGCAACGGATGATTTGAAACTTCTTTCTGCACTGTTTGGCTGCTTCACAGATGCATTGTCCTCTTCATTCTTGTCCGAGTGACCAGCTTTCCACATAAATCTCAAAATCATTCTAACACCAAGGAAACTTGTCCCTGGTGGAATCTAAATCTTCAGTACTATAAATTAAAATTATCTCAAATCATCTCTTAATATTTTCTGTCTGTCTGTCTGTCTGTCTGTCTGTCTGTCTGTCTGTCTGTGTCTGGGTTAATATAAGCAGTTGTCATTCTGGAGACACTGCCAGTGTCTGCAAAAACTCAAAGGCTGCATTCACATGGCAGTTTATTTTCTAAATATGTGTTCCCTTAACTGTTAATAATACTGGAGATTCAGGTACAAAAGTGGAATATGGATCACATTTAGCATTCAAGACCACACTTTTTGCAAACAGGTTTTTTCCCCCTGGGAGTAAATAACATGGAACTTTGATTCTATTGATACTTAAACAATGCACACATAACCCCTATGCCTGGTGTGCAACAATGGACTTAGGTAGCTAGAATGTCTAAGAGTTGGCAGCTGGTAGTATTTGCTTTCTGATTTTTGAAATCTACTTTCCTGTTTTCCCCATACCTCTCACAGAGCTTTTCATTTTAATTCTATGGTCCTGTGTTCTCTTAGTATCTGCACAGCACTGAAAAAAGATTTAGCATCCTTTTTACAAAACTGTTTCTAAAACCTGCCTTCAGCTGGTGTGACTCATTCAGAAATGTAAAAGAAAGGTGGAAGACACATAATTGTCACTTGCCCTATTCCCCCCCCCCTTTGCTGCCCCCCCCATCCAACTTTGATCTTCAGAATGAATGAATCAGAAGAGAATTTTAAAGTGGATTAAATGAACTTAGTTTTAATCATTTATTGCGGTATTGTTTTTATGGCATCCCCCCTCCCCCGATAAAGGGTTTATTGTGGTACATCACTTCAGGCGATGGAAATAGCATCTATAGCACCAGTGAATAAAAAGTTTTGTTAAGAAATGTTACAGTTAATGGCTGCCATCAGGGGGTCCAAAAATATGGACAGAAATAGTTTTATACTGTTAACTTACTAAAGAGAGTGAATGTTATAAACTGAGAGGAAGAGATCACCCAGCTTTTGGTGAGGTTCTTTTGTTTGTGTTTTGTTCCTTGTTGCCAATTAAAAAGTTGAAATTTGGCACATTCAGAGATACAAGAAATATTTTCAGCATGAAGTTCATATATGGCTTTCAGCATGAATGCATCACTATCATCCAGCCACCATTCATTTCTGCTTCACAAATCATTAAAACTGAGACATTGTAAGGACTCAAGCAGCATTGCTCTAAACTTCAAGCAGTGTTGCTCTGTTCAGCTTTTCTGTTTGTCGCTGCAGGAAAGTAGAAGCTGTGGTCTGTGCCCTTGTCATTTCTGGCAATGGCTCCCCATTTTGTGACCAGTATTAAACAATTGCCTGTCATAAGCACACAGACTTCTGACGGAGAAGACTATATTATTGTCATTCTGTTTACCCCAACGAAGAGCTGCGAGAATCAGGCTTGTAGCCAAGATAGGGCTTGCTGGGACCAACTCACCTCTCATATGGCCAAAGGTCCCCCCCACCTGCCTGTTTGGCTGTCATTTAAAAAATGTGGTTCCTGTGCAGCTGGTAGAGATTTTCTAGTATGCAATAGAGGCAAAGCTGCAAGGCAGCAGTGGATGCTGACATGTGATCAGAAAGCTGATCCTAGGAATTGCGCAACATGAACCAATAAGAGAAAGAATGGAGCATGACAAGCTGCAGAGGACCTTCAAAGCTTTTTCTTTCTTTCTTTCAGCATACCCTGGAAAAGCTGCAGCCTCTGTCTCCTTGCATAGTGCCCCCAGAGGGGTTAAACATTTGCCACTGCTTTCCTGGTGGGAGAAATCTTTTGGCATTGATGTTGTGGGTGTGGTGGTCATCTTGCAGTAAGGCAAAAGGAACAGAGTACCACCACCAAGGCATTTTATGGGTTGGATTGTCAATAAATTCTTTTATTTTATTTTAATGAATACAACTTTGGGGAGTAACGTGGGATAATTTGTTCCTATAACCACTTTTTAGATGAGGGTAGTCTTTTTTGTATCAATCTTTTAACAATCATATTTTCTCGATCTGGAGCACAGATTAGTTGGCTTTCCATAATTTCTCTCTTATTTTCTTTTTCTTTTGGAGACTTGAAAATAAGCACTGCGATGACTGTCTTTATTGCATTTGTACCACACCCTTTCAACTTTGTGCTGCATATTTGAGGTTTTACTCTCCACGCCCTCCAAACAACAGCATGGGCATCTGGTTAGCTGCTGTGAGAATAGGATGCTAGACTAGATGTACCACTGGCCTGATCTAGCATTATTTTCTTGCGGTCTTATGTTTGTGAAGTGGGTTACGCTAAAAGACAGAGACTTGCCAACAAGCCCACTACTGAGTTTGATTGCTTAATGGGATTTTAAGTCCAGGACTCTTGGCTTTCCAGCATTCTAACTGTTGCACAAGGGAAGGACCATAGCCTAGTGATAAGAGCATCTGCTGTGCATGCAGAAGGTCCCAGGTTCACTTCCCAGCATCTCCAGATAGGGATGCCCGAAACCCTGGAGAGTTGCATCCAGTCATTGTAGAGAATACTGAGATAAATAGATCAGCTGACAGTGCTCGAAGGACTTAGCCATATAAATAAGACAATTTTTAGATGTGCATGCCCCAAACAATGCTTAATTTCTACCAAAAAGCTATTCTGGATCTTTTCCTTTCTGATCTGGTAGCCTTTAATCACTGGGGTTAAAACCAACCCTAAATAGTTAGACAGACCAGCTGTCTTCTTCAACTTTAAAAGGTAAAGGGACACCCCTGACCGTTAAGTCCATTCGTGACCGACTCTGGGGTTGTGGCGCTCATCTCACTTTATTGGCCAAGGGAGCTGGCGTACTGCTTCCGGGTCATGTGACCAGCATGACTAAGCAGCTTCTGGCGAACCAGAGCAGCGCACAGAAACGCCATTTACCTTCCCACCGGAGTGGTACCTATTTATCTACTTGCACTTTGACATGCTTTCGAACTGCTAGGTTGGCAGGAGCAGGGACCGAACAACAGAAGCTCACCCCGTCGCGGGGATTCAAACCGCTGACCTTCTGATCGGCAAGTCCTAGGCTCTGTGGTTTAACCCACAGCGCCACCCGTGTCCCACTCCAACTTTAAGATGGCTCATGTTATTGCACACTCCCCACTTTCATGAGTGGAAAGAAGAAATACTAGGATTGGATTCCATTTGAAGGGAGAGCACTGGAGGCTTATGGTGTTTTTGCAATAGTTACTTGAAATATATAAGGTGCAATTCAACATTATGCTATTAGAAACGTTCAGACTTCACAGTGAGGTCAGGGGAGATCTAGGTTAGTAACTTAGAGCAGTGGCCCTGCATATGTGTGAAAGTGAAACTTTTGAAAGCAAACTTAAAAAAACAACCTTTCATCAAAACCTTTTTACAAACACACATCATTACTGTAGCAAGCTCTGGAAAGGTTCACATTTTTCCTCTCAAATTTGTTAGGTTTGCCTTTTGCCCTGGATGCTTCACTCTGAATGAGGATCCCACGAGGATCTGCAATTTGATATAATATACTGAGTGACTCACAACATCAGTGGAGACTCATCTTCTTCTTTTGTTAGAGTTCCACCCCTGAACTGTCTGCTAATATTCACTCTGATTAGAGAAGCATCAATCAACCATCCCTTGCTATTAACCCGCAATCTGTCTGCGAATATGCTCAATAAGATAGATATGAAGTGCTGTTGTGATTCAGCTGTGCACTGCACTTATTAGAGAGAGGTCTGTGCTTTTGAGCGGGGATCACGATGTACAATTCAACAACGTGCAGATCACAAAATTCTTGCAATGTGAGCTATTGATTCAGAGCAGCATTGTGAAAATTGCATAATCACTTTATGTGAGCATGTTCCAATAATGAGTGATGGTACTGGGCTCATCAGTCAGCTGCAGGGTGTCTCTGTCAAGGCCAGGACTGAGGACAAATATTCTATTACACAATAAATAGGCCAGTGCTGCTGAATGTAATTAATCACACATACTTCATAATGGTTTATATTGTCAGCATTTAGAATGTGAGAGAAATGGATGGTGATTGTATATAAAAAAAAAGATAATTGTGGGGAGGTGGGATGCTTAGAGCTGAGTCTGGATGGAATTGCTGAATTGGATTACATGTAGGGCCACCCTTAAAGGCAATCTGGAAGCTTTAATTGTACTGAACTCAGCTTCTAGAATTTTGACAGGTGTAGCCAGACCATGCTGTATCCTACTTTTTTTTGAAATGTCTGCCTATCTGCTTCTCAGCCAAACATAAGCCAGCGTTTATCCTTTAAAGCCACAACAAGTGCTGCAGGTACTAAATACCTGGAGGAGTTTCTTTTCCCTGTCTTCCCTTCTGCCTGCCTGTGTCTTAAGATCTTCTGCAGAGGGTCAGCTCCAAGTAGTCTCTCATGCACAAGGGAGATGGCTGCTGTGGTGCCCCAACCTTGGAATTCTGTCCCCAAGACATGCCTGGCTTCTCAGTGCTTTGACCAGGCATTTCAGCATTTTAGATTGTTGTTGTTCATTCTGCTTTATTCTTCAGTTCCTCAGGTTTTGCCTTACTTTGCATTTTGATAGCTTTATTTCCTAACTTTAAAGAGAGTACTCTGTACTGATGGATGCACTCAACGTGTTTCAGAACTCTGAACTTCCAGAGTTTTAAACATATGCAGGGGGGGCTTCTTGAGTCTCTTTGTTTTAGCACTTTATCCTCCAGCAAACAAGGGGCAGTCACACATTACATTCAATGAGTGTACAATCTTGTCTCCCTGTGTACACAAATAGTTGAGTTGGTGACTCATACAGTTATCACATGTAATATCCAGTCAGTTTACAGGCTGTGTACCCATGCACACTATAGCTGAGTTGCACAAATCAACATGTGTACACTTGTCCGCATATGTAAAGGGTAAAGGTAAAGGGACCCCTGACCATTAGGTCCAGTCGTGGCCGACTCTCATCTCGCTTTATTGGCCGAGGGAGCCAGCGTACAGCTTCCGGGTCATGTGGCCAGCATGACTAACCCGTTTCTGGCAAACCAGAGCAGCACATGGAAATGCCATTTACCTATCCGCCGGAGCAGTACAGTGGTGCCTCGCAAGACGAAATTAATTCGTTCCGCAAGTTTTTTCTTCTTGCGAGTTTTTCGTCTTGCGAAGCACGGTTTCCCATAGGAATGCATTGAAAATCAATTAATGCGTTCCTAGGGAGACCGCCTTCAGACCAGGTCCGGGGACAGTCTTTCCCCGGACCTCTTCTGAAGGCTGGTGGGGGGGGGGAGGACTTTTCTCCCCACCGCCAGGCTTCAGAACAGCCTTCTGAAGGCTGGCGGTGGGAAGAAAAGCCCTTCTCCCGCCGCCAGCCTTCAGAAGAGTTCCTGCAGGGCTGCCTAGGCTGCGAATAGCAGCCTGCTGCCGGGTGCGAGGGACACTCTGAAGCAGAGTGCCCCTCGCCCGGGGCAGACATCTGCAGCTTGGGGAGCCCTGCCGGACTTCCCCACAGGGCTCTCCAAGCTGCGGATAGCAGCCTGCTGCCCCGCTCGAGGGGCGCTCTTAAGCAGAGCGCCCCTCGGGTGGGGCAGACATCTGCAGCTTGGGGAGCCCTGCCGGACTTCCCCACAGGGCTCTCCAAGCTGCGGATAGCAGCCTGCTGCCCCGCACGAGGGGCGCTCTTAAGCAGAGCGCCCCTCGGGCAGGGCAGACATCTGCAGCTTGGGGAGCCCTGCCGGACTTCCCCACAGGGCTCTCCAAGCTGCGGATAGCAGCCTGCTGCCCCGCACGAGGGGCACTCTTAAGCAGAGCGCCCCTCGGGTGGGGCAGACATCTGCAGCTTGGGGAGCCCTGACTTCCCCACAGGGCTCTCCAAGCTGCGGATAGCAGCCTGCTGCCCCGCACGAGGGGCGCTCTTAAGCAGAGCGCCCCTCGCGCGCGGCAGACATTCACAGCTTGGGGAGCCCTGCGGGGAACTCTTCTGAAGGCTGGAGGCGGGAGAAGGGCTTTTCTTCCCACCGCCAGCCTTCAGAACAGCCTTCTGAATGTTGGCGGTGGGGAGGAAAAACCCTCCTCCCACCGCAAGCCCCGGGAAGAGAGGAGAAGCTGCGCGCCTTCTCCTCTGTTCCCGGACCTCCCACCGCAAGCCTTCAGGACAGGTCCGGGAACAGAGGGGAAGGCGCGCAGCTTCTCCTCTCTTCCCGGGGCTTGCGGTGGGAGGAGGGTTCCCCGCTGTCCCCGGAGATTTCCCTATGGGCTTTCGTTTTGCGAAGCAAGCCCATAGGGAAATTCGTCTTGCGAAGCCGCTAAAAAATCGGAAAACCCTTTCGTCTTGCGGGTTTTTCGTTTAGCGAGGCATTCGTCTTGCGGGGCACCACTGTACCTACTTGCACTTTGACGTGCTTTTGAACTGCTAGGTTGGCAGCAGCAGGGACTGAGCAACGGGAGGGATTCGAACTGCCGACCTTCTGATTGGCAAGTCCTAGGCTCTGTGGTTTAACCCACAACACCACCCGTGACCCTTGTCCACATATGTAGACAGCTTATACATTAGTTCAGAGTAATGTGTGAACAAGCCTAAGGAGGGCTACAAAGAAGGGAATATCGATGTGTTCTCCATTGCATGACTGTCTTAATTTGAATGAACATATGTCTGATGTGAACTATAGCACTTAGCTACTTTTTCCTTTTGTTGGAAAGTTCCAAAGGACCGCATTTAGGGCCTGACATACCGTAATTTTCACTTCATAACACACAGTTTTTTCCTCCTAGAAAGTAAGGGGAAATGTCTGTGCGTGTTATGGAGCGAATGCCTACGGATGGTGGGGGAATCTGCTGCAGTCGTGAGCAGTCCGTGGCTCGCTTTGAAACAGCAAAGCAGGTGTAAGTGGCTCTTGTCAGCAAACCGAGCCGGGGAGGAGGGAGAGAAGCAGAGCGGGAGAGGAGAGGAGCCGCTTACATGAGTGTAAGCGGCTCCTGTCTGGTTGGCTGCTTTAAAACAACCCCGTGCTCTCTGTCCCTGCCTGCAGTTTTTTGCTGTCTGATTTTGGATTAGCCACTGTAGGGGCTGTGTGTGTGTGTGCTTGAGTTATCATTCTCCTCCTGCTTCCCGTTCACTCTCCCAGCGCCCCTGCGACTTTAGGATTGATACTCTGTGTGTCTGTGTGTGTGGGGGGGGGATCGTTCTCCTTCTCTTGCTTCCTGTTCACTCCCCCAGCGCCCCTGCGACTTTAGGGCCGGTTCTCCCTCTCTCTGTGTGTGTGTGTGTGTGTGTTTTGACCTCACTGCGCTTGTTGGGGGAGAGTGTTGGTCGCAATTTTTCGTGATTTGTCTCAGAGTGGTTACTATCGTGGTTTCCTTTGTTTGTCTTAGCGCCTTGCTTTTAATTATCTTTAAGTGTGAGTGTGAGCGTTTCGGCAGCTGCCGAGCCGGGGAGGAGGGAGAGAAGCAGAGCCTGCTTGTTTTAAAGGAGCAAAGCGGGAGAGGAGAGGAGCCTCTCCTGCATTATTAGCAGCATCCTTCTCCACACCCCCCCACGTGTGTTCCTTCTCCCCTTAAACTCCTCTCCTGCATTATTAGCAGCATCCTTCTCCACACACCCCACTCGTGTTCCTTGTCCCTTGAGTGCTTTTCCTTCCCTCCCCACTTAAAACGTGGTTACAAAGCACGGATCCACATGGATCCTCAGGATTTTTGCACTGGGTCACCTCAAATTCACCATCAGATCACATAGCATGTCCATGGCTACAGCCTGCACCAAAAAACACACACGCACCCACTGTTTCATGGGGCGACAATGGCGCAAAAATGTGGTTACAAAGCATGGATCCACATGGATCCTCAGGATTTTTGCATTGGGCTACCCCAAACTCACCATCAGATCACATGTCTGTGGCCACAGCATGAACAACAAAAATCATACATCCACTGTTTCGTTTAGAATATTTTTTTTCTTGTTTTCCTCCTCTAAAAACTACGTGTGTGTTATGATCAGGTGCGTGTTATAGAGCGAAAAATACGGTAATTAGCATTTTTCAAGCTTTTTCTTCTTCTTCAAATGATTCCATTTAAAAGGCCTTGTTCCACTTAGATTAGATTTACTGAACATGTTTTCTAACCCTTCAATCTAGGCCAGTGTTTCCCAACCTTGGGTCTCCACCTATTTCTGGACTCCAACTCCATCATCCCTAGCTAGCAAGATCAGTGGTCAGGGGTGATGGGAATTGTAGTCCAAAAACAGTTGAAGACCCAAGGTTGGGAAACACTGATCTAGGCTTCAGTCTTTTCTGACCCACCTTCAACCTCAACCTGTAGTGTGGGAACCATTTTAAATTCTTCCTCCAACCTAATATCTCGCTGCTTGTTTTATTCTCTGTACAGTATATGTCTCTCTTTGTTTTTACTTTTCTTTCTGCTCTTTCAGTTTGACATGTCCCTGGAAAAACCCCCCTCTTAAAACGAGAAATTAAAAGGGAAAACAGTAGTAGACCTGCACCAGATGTTGGGAGCACAATCAACTTGTAGGTTCCACAATGAAGATAGACATTCATTATTATGCACTTCTTCTGCAGCAATCTCTTTTTCTTATACCATCAACTGAAACAGTCCATATGGATAATGTTATATGGGTTGTAGTCTGAAACCAATTTAGCTTTTTGCTTTAACAATTAAAATAAATCAATATGGTTTTGGCTCTGAAGACTATTTTTACAACACTTTGGACACATAATATGTTGTGATAATTTGTCATTTTGAGCACTGGGCATAGGTGCCCTCCTTGTTTTGTTGTTGTTGCTTCCTTTGATATTCTTCTGCTGGTTGTCTTAATCCCCATTCAGGTATATGCTCCAGTCTTTATGCTTGATGCCTACTCCAGAATGCAGATCATTCATGGTTCCATGCTATGGGGAATTCTTAGCATGTACAACTATATGCACAAAGGCTTCCTCCCTATAGACATACACACTGTATATGCAGACTTTGGAAGATATGTACTGCTTATTCAATACAGGTGTGCAGAATGCACAGATAGAGCTAATGTATTTCTGGAAACCAGGGGTAGGAATCCTGTGGTCCTTCTGATGCTGTTGGTTAAGGATGATGGGAGTTATACTTCAACAACAACAGAGGAGCCTCAAGTTCTCCATCCCTGTCATTAGCAATGCTGAAGTAGCTCACCATTGATTGTGTGAGATCCAGTTTTTGATCAGGATTTGATAGGTGGTGTTTCCTTATAAAAACACAATAATCTATGAATGAGCATTCTTTATGTTACTGTTTTGCATCCTGCCCTCCCTCCAAGTTGTTCATGGCAGTATATAAGATTCTCTCCATTTCTATCTGCACAATGAGCCCATGTCTAGTTTGAGAGGTAGTGAAAGGTTCCATGTTACCTAAGTTTTTGGGCGTTAAGGATAGATTTGAACTTCAGTCTGTTCAGTCTAACCACTGCACCATGCAGAATATATGTCATTTGCTTATGCCGAAAGAACAAGAGCCTTATATTTGAACATTGCTCTGCTAAATAATGAAATATTAAGTAATGAGTTACTAATGTTTTGGCAGAGTAAAGCTCTGTACAGTGATCGGCTTTATTACTGGCAGAGGAAGGAAGTTGCTTGTAATCTAAATAGTTAAATTTAATTACAGTAAGATCAATGTGTTGTGTTTTTTAAAAAATGATGCAAGTTAATAAAGTAATAAGGCACAGCATATTTCAGACTGCCATTTTCTGCATATTTGTAGCCTTCTTAAAGGAAAATGAGTCAGAATAAATTTGCAAAACTGCATGACATTTATTTACTGAGAATTTTTACAGAGTGTGGTTTCAGCTTTTTAAAAATTACTGCATATGAAACATGCTTGCAAAATACAAATGGTGCTTTTTTAAAAAAAAAGTTTCAGATACTTTAGATATAACAAGTTTCAGAAAATATAATAATAATGGCTTCCATTAAAATATCTAATAAAACATGGAAAGAACATTTTATAAATACCCTTTCTTGTTTATCACCTATGCTGTTTAACTACACAAAGAATCACTTTAAACACTGATAAAATTTTACTTGTATAATTTAATGTATTCATCAGTGATATTTCCATACTGCCCCACCAGCCAAATACTCTCAGCAGTTTATTACAAAACATGCAAATGTAATAAAAACCTTAAAACAATATCAATGTGCGATGGAAACCAACACAAAGCATCGTAAATCCAGCAAGGGGGAAGTGATTGGTTTCTGAAACCCTGGAGAGCCACTGCCAGTCATGGTAGACAATACTGGGCCAGATGGGCCATTGGTCTGACTCAGTATAAAGTAGCTTAATATAGGTTGAATCCAGCTAAATCATTGTACATGCAGAATGACTTCAGCAAGCACAACAGAGCTCTCCTCACCCTGCACTGCCACCAAATGTGCTACAGAGGGTTTGAGTAACTCCCAGAACAGATTCCAGGCCCTAGGGAGTAGGAGAGGGGAGGGAAGTCCCATTGTACTAGCAGAAGTAATTCTGCACGTGCAATGGTTGGCTGCACCATTTGTATGATTTACAATACTGTCTATAAGATAATGTCTTAGGCTCCAATAGGTGTTGGCTTGCATGTGCCTCCCGTCCTACAGAAATGCTCACACTTTGTGTTTATCTTGGTACAGTGGTACCTCAGGTTATTACGCTTCAGGTTACATACGCTTCAGGTTACAGACTTCGCTAACCCAGAAATAGTGCTTCAGGTTAAGAACTTTGCTTCAGGATGAGAACAGAAATCGTGCTCCGGCGGCGCAGCAGCAGCAGGAGGCCCTATTAACTAAAGTGGTGTTTCAGGTTAAGAACAGTTTCAGGTTAAGTACGAACCTCCGGAACGAATTAAGTACTTAACCTGAGGTACCACTGTATTTCCTATTCACCTGTTCTGCTGGTAGCTGTCATTCTTCCCACAATGCTCATGGGATGATCCATGCCACAAGGTAGCATCGTTCCAAGTGGAGTATTATGGGAGGACATGGCTATCGGGGGGAGGGCTGCTGAAGCACCATGTTTGTTGCTTGTAGCAGCCACAAAATAGGTTTGTTTTACAATAAAATAAAAATAGTAAATAAATTAATAAGTCTTCTACCAGTTTCTAGTGAATTCTGATCCTGAAGCATGTGAATAATTCAAGCATCCCCAGAAATTTGCAAAGCGGATTTTGGCATTCTCTCTCACTGTTCTTCAACATAATATTTGAACTAAGAAGTTTTCTTTGGGTTCAGTGGCAACTCAGTCCTCCATTTTCATCTAGCACAGATTCAGTTGCATTGACTGGATGCAAGTCTCATTTGTATTTTCTATATTAATCGTAATTTATTGGTTGTTTATTTTTTACTCTCCTTATAACTTACATGAAACATAAAGTGGATACATGAGGGAGGAAGAGCCCTATGGGTAGAGAGGGAAGGATCAAACTGACTTCATATTCTGTGGATGAGAAATGTCACTCATCTGCAAGTTGACCAGCACATCAAGCATATGTCTTTCTATGAGTAATCCAAATAGCCTGATCAACATTCAGTGATGCCTACAGCAAGCTGAGAGTTCATAAACATACAGCAAAATCAGCTGTCTGTTGGGATGAGTTAAACCCCCTCCAGTGACTTAAGACTAGACATTTAGCAGTCAGCAGGACACTTAGCATCCATTCCTGAAGACCAGATTTCATAAGATCAGGATGGGTGCCATCAAGAGTATCCGCCCAACATATATTGCATTATCAAGCACAAAATTGAAAACTTCACCCCAAGTGAAGGTACCACCAAAGATCCCTACCCTGAGCCTATGTTATGGCTATATTTTCCAGAATTTGAGATAAGTTGTTTCTACGAAGAGATGCATCATGATAGGATGCATAAAGAGGATGCACACACCCATACTATAGGAGAGGGGCATGTTGAATTTCAGACCTTCACACACAGAAGGGAATCTTCATAGGCTTAAATGGATCCCCTTTCCCTTCTGGCTGTTGGCTACATGTGAGTAATGCTAGCAGTGATGCCAGCAGCATCCCCCCAAAAGTTACAGTGTGATGAAGCTGCATCATTTAGTAAGCACTCTTAGACATTATGGCAGGAAAGGGGAAAGCTGTCCATGGGGATGCCATTCCTGGCAGCATTCCTGTGGTTGGTTTGCCATTCAGCCCAGTCTAAAGTTCCACAAAATTAAATATTTGTGTCATAAGCTGTTATTTGTCTCATTCCATACTTTCGGGGTGGTGGTGGTGGCTTTGGTTGCAAACACATTGCCAGACTTAGCACAGCACTACAGGCATCGCTCTGTCCTACCACAGTTAAATGTGAAATGTAGTTAGTTTGAGAAAGTATTAACAATGGGGGCTTTTAAAAAAATAACAAGGAATAAATAAACCCAGCCCACGTGTTGCACAGAATGTCTTTAAGTGAGAGAAGACAGTTGACATGATGAAACTGTTCTCTTGTTTGTGAACCATCTGCACAATTGTTTGTGGACCTCTGTTCCAGACAATTTTTTTTAAAATAGATGTGTCATGTTGCTGAAAGCTAATGCATAACAGGCCACAGACAACAACTGGGAGGCTCATAATAAGGTTTCCTACGACATGCTGATTTGTGAGCATCACATACTGTTTTGATAGCTTTGAACGCTAAGTAGAAAGAATAGAGGAAACCACACACAGGAGGAAACCAAAGGCAGTTACTGTGTACCACTTGGCTCTCATCAGGTTTGGCAGCAGTTAGACATAGAGTAATCAAGAGTGATCGTAGGAACATAGGGAGCTTCATTCCACTGAGTCAGACCATTAGTCCATCTTCCTCGGTATTGTCTACACCGAGTGGCAGCAGCTATCCAAGATTCCAGACAGAGGACAGCCATAGCTGGAGAGCCAGCCAAACCTGGTAGAAGGCATTTCTCAGCCATGGATGCCACCTGAGCCTCCTTTGACATAGACAGTTCAAAGAGTACTCCCATAATGGGGGGGGGGATGTTGCTTGTATCTCACTCATCTTCACAAGAACTCAGCTGATCATGCAGTTTAAGCAAGCAGTGGAGTACTAAAGGCCTTCTAGTTTACAATGCATATTACATTACAAAGCAAGAGGTTATAAGGGGCCCCACAGAGCACAAAACATAGGACCTTGCAATGGGGATCTCTGATTATACCAGGGCTTCCACTGATGCGTACAGAAAACCAAAATGCATAGATCCTATTTTTACTTAATGCTGAATGTGTGGAAGTTGGAAGGCGGCACAGAGTCAATGAACACAACCCCTCAGTGTTTACACTCTAGGCATTCCCAACATCTGAGAAGAGGGTTAATGTCAGTGTGCTGGAAATAGAGATGCTTGAATCACTTGACCTTAACTGAGGTCTTCATCTGCTAGACTAGTTATCCACCTAGACTCAGTTTCCCACCAGCTTTTACAGTTCCTGAATGACTGAGCACAAATGCAATTCTTGCCTGGGAAAATCATATCAGAAATAAATTTTTAAATAAGGATTGATTAAAAATAAAATAAAGGTTCTCAGATAAAATGTGTTTTTTAAAATACTATTTCTATAATGTATTTCAGTGTGATTTTTGGGTGCAGTTTAATATAAACTTTACAGATTAATGAAGAAATTGTCTGAAACAGATTTTAAAGTGAACAAGTGTTACAGGCTGGAAGTGGACTGATTTTCTAGTCCCTAAGTTAGAAAACACAACTTTGAATAACTGAAGAATATAATCCTTTTTATTTATTTATTTTACTTATTAAATCATTTATATCCAGCCCTTCCATGTGCAAAAGCTTCCCTCAGGGAGGTTCACAACATTTAAAATTATGATTTCTTAAAACAACAATATAAAACAATCAACTGAGGAGAGACATGATCAGCAGTTAAAACCAAATATAAAAACATTATCTGCCACAGACAATGAAAGCCCATGGAAATAACATGGACTTTAGTAAGTGACAAAGGCATAATAGCTCACACTGTTTTATACTGATAAAGCAGTTTTTAAAATATGTTTTAATCTCCACAATGAAGGAAATACAAATGAAAAGCTGACTCTGTGCTGAATTGCAGTGAACTCTCTAAAGATCCAGGAAATAGCTGGGGATTTAGAGGAAAATAATTTCACAGAGCCCAAGACATTGTGAATAAGGTGTTTTCTTATAGAAGCATTTCAATGGAAGAATCCTTCTTTCCAAAATAGTGTTCAACAATGCAAAATGTCTTCCTGATATGCATGTTCCTTCCCAGATGCTAGGAGTGTGTAGTGGCTTCAGATGAACCCCAAACTGAAGCAGGGTACTTCAAAGGGTTTTGGGCCTTATGCAAAGCAAAGCAGGATCTGTGTGAAAACACCCCGAGTTGAACTGGGGATCCTTGAAGAGCTTTGTGGTGCCTTATCTACTTAGATGCCAAAAACAGCAAAACTAAAAACATGTCTGCAATAAGTGAAAGCCAAGTCTCTAGCTTCATTATATAAGGAAAATGTGCTGTGTGCATGTGCATAGAGCAAATACCAGGATGAGAAGAGGGAGACCTGTGTTGTAACTGACATGACAAACTTGAAAGTAGAGAGAATGGTTTTATCCAATCCTGGTGATTCAGGTGAGGCAAGTGAATGTATTTTCGTTCTGAACCTATTTACCTGTAATTTGGCATGCTGTATTCCCTGTGGAGGGGTTAGTATGTCTGCAAATTCCACACACTTCTGTCAAAGGGGGAAAGTTACATGCTTTTTTTAAATTTCCCAAGCATGAATTAAAGGTGGGATGTGTAGAATAATGTGTCATCCCCCCCGCAAAGCAGACTTGCATGATGTTTGGGGCGCTGTGGTGGCCACAAAATGCAAAAGGGTGGCCATGCTACCAACCTTGCTCCTGTTACTTACTTTCCCCCAGATTTGTTGTAAACAACAAAACATCCAAAGTTAGAAAAAAAAGGAAAGGATGCATTCTGTACTTGTTTCACAAACTGTAATTTTACTTAAGGTATGCAGGCAACCAACACAGAAGCATTGTTTCATTAACAATAGATAAGTTGAAAAAGGGATGGGAATGGAATTTAAACACATTATGATTACGAAGAAGTGAACAACAGATAGCTTTGCGAAGTTACAGGCATTTGCACACAGCAAACTGTGGTAAATGGTTTCTGGTGTTAACGGAGTAATTACAAGAGTGAAGTTTGACCAGCTTGCAGCCCTTTCAATGTCAATGAATGGGGAAGAGCCATTTTACACAAACAACACTTATTTCTGAGTAAATATGCATAGGGTTGTGTACAGAGGATTCTAGGTGCCAAATCATATTCACGTTCATATGCAGCTGAAGGCTACATTTGACCAACAATGGGCTGTGCAGATAGAACAGAAACTTGCTCCCCAGCCATAGAAATCATTTCTGTTCATTTTCTCTTGCGATATAAACCTAACTTGATGGGAAAAGATGGTGGTGTCATTATTGTAATGATGTGTAGGGTGTCTCCTTTGCCTGCCTGCCTTCCCTGTACACCTAGGCACACTTGCATTGCCTTGCAATGGTTAGGAAAGAAAAATCAGTTGATCAACAACAGCTGTTGTAGAAGATAGATTTCCTGTTCTAATGATGTTGCTCAGATTATTAATTTATTTAATAGAATTCCAAAGGAATTCATCTGTTAGCTGTCAGGATTCCACAGGGCCCGTAGCTTGCTGTAGGCTACTAGCATGCTGGTTGCCTGTTAACAACATCCAAGGGGGCCAGCTGACAAATAGCTTTGTTTATTTGTGTTTGGATTATAGGGTTTAATCTATTACTTGGTTGAAGGGATCCAATATTCTGCTACTGCTATGCATTCTTTAAAGATTCAAGAGATGCATTGCTGGCATGATTTTCTTTGTTAGCTTTTTTCAGTTTAAGTTCTTAAATATCTAGCTCAATATGTGTCATGGACCAGCTAGACTAAGAGGAATGGTGGGAGGCACCAGCTAGGGACCCCCAAGGGGAAGAAGGCTCAGAGCCCAGGGGATTGGTGATGGGACGGTGATGAGTGGTCAGAGGGAGAAGAAGGAGCAGCCACACCGGGATGCTATAAAGAGTGACTTCTGGTGAAGGTGGTGCCAAGTGATACCTTGGAATAAGACATTGCACACAGAACCAGCTTGGAAGAAACTACCCATTTCTCTTGCCTGCTGTGGGGCAGAGCTAAAGTCCTGCTGCCTGCAGCAGATGGCAAAAGAGAAGTTAACTGAAAACACTCACAAAGCCACAGGGTGGGAACTTTGAGGCCGCAGAACTTTTAAAAAGGCATCATTGCTGAGTACAGAGCTGACCCACTCGAATACTTGTTAAACCAGATTAAGAGAATGTGAATGAAGGGAGAGGGAGAATCTAAGGATGACATCAAGGAGCTTATATGCCACCTGTTTTGCTAAGTAAATATTTTAAGTGCTTGCATGGAACAACAGGGAATTAATAGACATAGACTAGTGTGAAATTTTCTTTGCAGTGGATCAGCTTTATGGAAAGTATTTAAAAGGCTCCTATAGTTATCCCTCCCCCTCCCCCTTATAAATGGATGTTTGGTTCAAATGCCATTTTCTTTGTTTTTCAGAAAACATTGTAGTGGTCAGCAGAGTGGTGCTGTCTGTCACTTTTACTCTAGTATACTTGCAATCTAATGCCTTAAAAATGGTTTGGGGATTGCAAAGATAAAATTAAATTCAAAATGATGCTTCCTTGGGCAGCTGTTCTATTAAGTTTTGTGGTACATTTAGAGTAATTTGTTCTCAACTCTCTTGATTGCTGCCTGCAACTTGGTGACTGTTGCGTCATCATACCAATTGCATTCAATCCCTCTGTCCTTTTCATTAAAGCTTTCAAATTTTCACCTCCGAGAGTTGAAAGTGTTGCTACTATGTATGTTATGAGAGAATGAAAAGAGTAATTTTGTATTATCTGTAACTCAACTTCTGTTGGTAAGTGCACTATAGATTCCTTGGACAGCTGCTAACTGTTCCATGCAACAAATCAGAGCAGGCTGCTCCAAGCAAGATAATTTAGTGAGCTGGATGAAGGCAGATGCTGATGTCTGTTGTACAGCAAAACTTTTTAATGTCAAGTGGGTGGTGCCATTTGGGACATGAAAATATATTGAAGCAGACTTGTTCCTCCATGGTCTTCTAACGATAAGAAAAGTAGAGTTAAGCACAAAGGGTTGAAGTCCTTCCATTAATGGAAATAACACTCTGGATCCAACCCAATGTCAAATAATAAACAAGCAATATTTAATTTGGATGTTAGCTACAGTAAACATAAAACACTCAACTCATTCAAAAAATCAGGTTGTGGTGCATGGAGAAACCTGCTGCTAAATAAAATAATAAGCAGGGGCCTTTTAAGGACACTTGGAACCATGCCTTAGGGTTTTCCAAGATCATCCTGCTGGTCACCTCTTCTAAAATACAATTACTCTACGTACCAGATAGGTGTAAGTCATACCAAGATATTCTGTTGGCATTATTAAGTGAGGTTTGGATAATTTTGATGATGAACATGCTTATGCTTGTGATAGTGGTGGCGGCTTCCATTTATATATTCTGCACATGGGAATACATGGGAGATGATAGTAAGACCATTTCTGATGATGAAGAAGAAGAGTTTGGATTTGATATCCCACTTTATCACTACCCGAAGGAGTCTTAAAGCGGCTAACATTCTCCTTTGCCTTCCTTCCCCACAACAAACACTCTGTGAGGTGAGTGGGGCTGAGAGACTTCAGAGAAGTGTGTCTAGCCCAAGATCACCCAGCAGCTGCATGTGGAGGAGCGGAGACGCGAACCCGGTTCCCCAGATTACGAGTCTACCGCTCTCAACCACTACACCACACTGGCTCATGAAGCCTTCCCTAGACCCAAGAGAACTTAATAACTTCCGATCTGCAGCAAATGTCCCCTTTCTGGGCATGGTCATAGAGAGGATCATTGCCAATCAGATCCAGGTACTCTTGAGGACACAGATTTTCTAGATCCATTTCAATCAGGTTTCAGGCCTCCTTTTGGTACAGAAACTGCCTTGGTCACTCTGCATGGGAGAGAAATATGCACGGTCTTGAGCATATTTAGTTGGAAGTAAGCCACACTGTGTTTAGTGGTGCCCACTTCTCTAAGATTTCAGGCATTCCATTGTTTTCAATAACAGATCCTACTAATTGTCCTGAAACTTCTACACAACTCAACACTGTTGCCATCACTTCCAGAAACTAGGCTAATGCACTATATTTTATGTTGGTTATGTTATTTCTTTTTGCTTTCTCTCTACATATGACTAAAAAGATATCCTTGCTTCCAGATATAAACCAGAGGAAATGACACCACATCATTGGGGATGTGGCTTAGCCTCTAGATCAGGATGCTAGGTATATTTTCATAAACCTGATTCACAGTGCAGTATACTGGAGCTTATTTAAATGTTAATCATTCCAATGTACTGTTTGAAAGACAATGACAAAAATTGGTCTAAGACAAGAGAGAGAGAGAGATTATCATCTCATTAACAAATCTGGCAGTATTATAGGGACAGCAATCACATTCAGAGTCTCTTTGGTAACCTGGGTTTCTAGGCAGCAGAAGAGCTAATGATGTTGGCTTTAAAATGTATGTGAATAGCCGTATCAGTACCATCATATAATTTCAGTAACACTGTTTAGCACAAGGAAGTTTAGTATTAACTATAGATAAAAAGAATAGAACACCAGGGAAGATTAATGTAAATGTCCCCTTAAAAGAAAATGAGCTTGTCGAAACAAAGAAGTGGAATAAAATGTCCCATAGTAGCCTATTAGCAAAGCAATAAATGCTGCTGTTGTTCATTATTGATGTTACATATAATTTTCTCAAGGCAAAATATCTCCCCCTCCCCACCTTTTGTTCCTCGCTCTCCAGCAAAACACTTAGGGATAATATGAGTTCTTGAGCTACTTGGAAGGTTTAACTCGCACAAAACACCACCATTGTTTAGATAGGTTTGCTGTGAATCTTGAGCCTTGTTCTGAGTCCAACTATACATTAAGCATGCTTGGAAGACTCTTGTCAGTCTAGCCAGGCCCTTCCTGCACTCTGCCATTGCTGCCTTGCTTTCGCAGGTGCCATTTCAAGCAGAAACATAGGGAGCTGCCAGGCTATTTACCCATCTGGCAAAATATTGCCAACACTGACTGGTAATGACTCCAGGGTTTCAGGCGGGGGCATTTACCATCCCTACCAGGAATCAGCAGAGATTGAACCTGAGACCTTCTGCTTGCAAAGCATATTCTCTACCACTGAGCCACACATGTTCCTTTCTTGGTAATTGGTCTTTACTATTTAGTCCTTGGAGCAACTGTGTTCCAGAATGAGAACTGTGACTTCTGTGTGGCTTCTAGGTTAGGTCTTTCCAAGTACACCCAGCTATCTTCTTCCACGGCGGATTCTGGTGCAATGCAAGAAGCTGCTGTCAGGAAAAGGACAAACAAATCTCAATTTGCTTTTGCAATGAGTGTCTCACTGTACCACCAAAAAGGAGAAGGGTTTTAAATTCATAAACTGAAAACAGTTCTAGGGCCATATTTATACAGACATCCTCAATCTCTCTTCAAAAGACAAAATAGAGCCAAAATATGTTACATTAGTAAAAGACCTACTAAACAGTGGCAAGTTGGGTAACTGCAGGGAAGAGAAGAGGCGCTTACAGAAGATGCCCAGGTTTGGGAGGAGGCTGAGGCAATATGGCTTCAGCAAGCCCCTCTTCTTGCTGCAACCGTCCACTTGCCCTTCTGCTTCTAATCCCAGTCTTCACCCTTGCTCAGAATGGACAGGCAACTGAGCAGGCTGCTGTTTCTTCTGCTTATTGTTATTGCTTGCTGGACCTTTACATCTCTGGACCAGAGGAAAAGGATAAAAGAGCAGGGGGTAATTGACAGGAGGAGCAGAAACAGGGCCAGGGGTCTCTAATGGTCAGCAGTTGTCCCCCTGCTTCAGCTGGTGCTTGATGCTGACTCCTGATGCCATCCCGGCTGTTAAATAAGAATGACTGAAAAGATTGTTGAG
Organism: Podarcis erhardii; assembly: GCF_964252035.2. Taxonomy (NCBI): domain Eukaryota; kingdom Metazoa; phylum Chordata; class Lepidosauria; order Squamata; family Lacertidae; genus Podarcis; species Podarcis erhardii. The sequence goes on along the minus strand of NC_138497.1, from coordinate 97,025,358 downwards.
TCCTCTGCTTTGAATACATGATCCCTGAGCATTCTATACCTTTGGAAACAAAGGAAGATATATTTTCTTTTTCTGTCTCCATTAGGAGACAGTCTCCATTAGGGCAAAATCCCTTTACTAAACGCACCCTGCTGAAAATCAATTTCCAAACAACGTCATAACACTTTTAGGATGCTTTACAAATTAAATTTATTCCCAAAGTGTCATTTTCCAAATATTATTCCAGATGATGGTTGCACGACTACCTTAATCAACAGCTGTAATGCAAGTAGATAACAGTCAAATGTAAACAGCGAGAGCGATATCGTATTTGCTCCTGTCAAAGATCAGCTTAATTCATGTTGCTGTACTAATGTCTGAAAGTCAGCTAAGCAAGATAAAACTTAAAAGTATTGAATTTGAATGACTTTTATGTAAATCCCAAGTCACTTTTCAAATCTGCTTTTTTAAGATGCAAGTTTGTGACACAGAATCTTAATCTTGTCTGGCAAAAAAAATATACAATTACAGTTTGATGGTTTTTTGGTTTAGCATTGTCAGCACAATCACGTAATGTTATGTCAATACAACTCATCTTCTGAGTTGACGGCATGCTAGTCTTAATCCAAATTTGCACAAATTAGTTTAGACATCCCATTTATCTGGCATTTCTCCTTTGGGACTCTGTTCCTTCATGGTGTTCTTATTTGGGTTTTCTAAATTTAATTTTATTCCCATTTTCTGTGCCCTTGGTCTCTAAGGTCTGCAGCTGATGTTTTGGATGGTTCATTCCAATGCTCACACACTTCTCCCGCACTTCCCCAAATCAAGCATTTAAATCAGTTCACTTTGTGAACCCCCACCCATCTACTCTCCCTTCTGTTTCTCTATCACCCAGTCTTTGAGGCCTATTCTCAATCAAGGCTACCTGTCTTTCTCTCTCCACTTGCCCTTCTTTCTCTTGCCCAGGCACCACCTATCTGCCTTACATGTGAGACCCATTGCCAACATGTGGCATGATTGCACACATGCCATTGTGTTGCACACATTCAATATGTGTATGTATACTTGTGTTTCTATTGCTGTTATTTAGTGTACATTAAAATAAAATCCATATTTGAAAATACACTGTGGGAGATTTTTAGACCCATTTTGGAGAGTTATAGGTATTGCTCTCCTAATTAGCTGCCCATACTGTGAAAGCAGCAAGATCAGTATACCATCTGAAGGCCAATCATTTGAGGCTAGTTTACAAGTTAAGCCTTCCCTACAGATAGGACGTGAAAATAAGTGTTCTCTGCTTTGTCCTGCTACAGGACAATAACCAAAGGTGTGGCTGCCTATTTCAAATGTCCTCCATCCTTCCTCAGTGATGGAGCTCCTGCCCAGATGCTCTCCCCCCCCCCCCCCCCGCTCATTGTCTCTCCTAGGCTGTTTCCCAATCGGCGGCTCCTAGTGCTAATAAATCATTGCTCCTCTGCTACAAGCTGCAAGCAGAATTGCAATTGTGGTTTTTTTGCACCTATTGGGGATATTGTACTACTTATATATGTTCATCCTTATATATGTTCTGTCCAAACCGGTGGGCATTACATAGGTGCTATGTGTGGGGAATGAAGAGGTCCACATGAGCAGCCATTTGAGAAGAACAATTCTGAGCATTTTTTTTTAAAAAAGAATTATTTATTTAATGCTAAAAACTAAAAAAAGGGTTTGCCCATTATCACCCACAAAATTGCAAATAATGAAGTGTTTAGCATTTCTTTTAGGCTAGAAGTGTAGACAGAAAGTGTTTCATCAGAGAGGAGAACCCCACTTTGCTAAGATGACAATGACTGGAAAGGGTTTCTCTCCCCCCCCCTTTATTCTGGAAAATTAGCAGTATAGCTACTGCTATGCCAACAATATATGCCTTTTTAAAACCATTTCCTATCCATTAACCCGAAGAGAAACTGCACTCAGAGATTGTACAGCAGGCTGCTTTCTGCACACACTCATACACCACACCCCTCTCTCTCCTCCATCCAGAAAAGCATGAGGCTTTATGAGAATTGAAGAACACATGCCAGCCAGGCAAAAACACACAAGGAGGTTGAAAAGCAGGACTAGTGAGGGGCGTGGCCTGTGGAGAATTCCAAGGGGCAGACAGAGAGACCAGAAGGGACTTATTTGGCCCCGGGACCTGAGGCTTCTCACCTCTGCTACAATGCACTCTTGGCTGATGCACTCTGGAAAAATGTTTTTTTAATATGTGTGTGTGTGTGTGTGTGTGTGTGTGTGTGTAATTGCAGCAGTTTACACATTTTAAATTTTAGAATTAAATTACATGCCTTTGGTTCTCAAAGAGTTGAACCGTGTCCTGATAAAAATTTATAAAAGAATGATGGATAAGAGACAGACATTTGCTTCCTCAGACAGCTTCCATGTTAGTTAATTAACCAGGAGATGGTCTCAGTCAGTGGCTATTGTTGGATGCTGAATAAATTTATGAGGTGATTAATATGCAGCACACACAACCCCAAAGATTTTGACACACTTTTGAATCTATTGTGATGTTAAAATACAGATCTTGCCATTTCCCCCCCTTTAGGTCCATACGCTGCAAGCATATCATTAGCATAATTACAATCTGTCACATATAAAAGATAGCACGAAGTTAGTGTTCCACAAATAGTTTGCACTGAGACAGCTGCACTTGAATGGCTTAAGAGCTGGGAGGACAATTCCTCCAAGCGTCCCCTTTAAGAGATGCTAAAACAGACCTTGCACAGAGTGTTCTCTGTACATTATGGCCTGCCATTTCCTGAGATTCTATACCGATAGCAAGTCTTTATTTCATTTCCTTTTCTAGTGTCTTAGTATTCCAGGGTTCAGGAGAGTGCAAGTTATATCTAGACTGGCAGACTCTTCTATATATAGCCCATTGTTCTTCAGTTCTCTGGGAGTCTGTACTCCATACGTGGCATCTTCTCTCCACATCTTCCAGCACCTTTTGTTTTGAAGTTGACCTTTTAAAGGGAAAAGATTCCACTTCACTCCTATGCAGTATCTTATGCAATTTTTTTTTTTAAAGAAAGATTGCAAGCTATTGTCACTCTGTAAGCTGCTGGCTGGTCTTACTGCTTTCAGATACTTCAGAAGTCTCCTACTCCACTCACCTCAAAGCTGCCCCTGCAAGATTGTACAACCTCCCAATACATGGGATGGTAGGAAACAGTTGTTGCCTTCTCATCAAAGGGCTTCTAAGTGTTTTGGAAAACGTTGCAGCGTGCACAAGCTTTGGGATGATGTCCAAGGCACAAATGTGATTACCTCTTTGAATACAGAACCTTTTAATGTTAAGCTTAAAGGAGTCCAGTCCAAACACATGAGAGCATAGTTTGGGAGGGAAAGATTCAGGGTGCTTCCAGGTTGTTGCTATTTTCAGGTGAGATTCAGTCACACACTGGCAAATTCAGGTTGTGCAATTATAGTTGATTGGAAGATATTGCACAATAAACCCACTTCCCCCAACAACTGGGCAATTTGCAATAAGGAAAATGAAGTGGAAAGTGTGGGGCACCACTTGCTTTGGCACAGCATCATCTAGCCTCCCAGCAAACAAATCAGGATGATTGCTGAAACAAACGTCATCTGGAAGCATTCTTCATCTTTGCAAATGGAGTGGTGGTGGGGATGATGCAAATAGGAAGAAATTCACTAACACTCCTTTGTTTAACCAGAAAGGGGTAAAGGCTTTGTGCATGCTGCAAGTGAATGCATGCAAGAACCCCTGGAAGGTGGTTGAGAAGCATCTAAAGGTGCCTCAGCCACCTCCTTCTTTCCCTGCCTGCAGGTAAAGAAACTTACTTTGGGGCAGATGAAAGTGAAAGGCAGAGGGGGTACCTGTGGCAAGTGCCCCCTCCCAGTTGTCTTTTCCCACTACAGCTCTTGATATCATTGGCTGGAAACTGCTACTGTGTGCCCCACTTGACACACTTTCCCACTGGATATATTGGGACTTGTAGGCAGGAGAAACAACAACATTCCACTGGGATGCAGAGCGCCTGCAGTTGCCATCATTTCTGTCTTTCCCTTCACCTGACTGCAATTAAGGTGGGGTTTTTTCAACCTTTAGGCAGAGAAATGAGATGTGGTAATACTAGCAATTTGCAGGATCAGGATAAACATAGCTCTGCACACCCTGCTCATAGTAAGCTGCAAGCATTACTATGCTTTCACACAAATATTTCTCGCAAGCATTCAGCCAGTCGTGCTTGCAGTTGCCAGTTCTGAGTGCTGTGTTTTAAGAAGGACACTGACTAACTAGAGTATGTGCAGAGAATGCTGACCAGGATGCTGAAGGGTCTGGAAACCAAGTATAATGAGCAACAGTTGGAAGAAGTGTGTTGAACCTGGAAAAGAAGGCTAAATATAATGGAAACACTGTCACAGAGAAGCTGAAGCACATTACCCCTCCCCCCAAGACAGGGTCAGAACTGATAGGTGAAAATGACATGCAATAAGATTTCAGATAAACATTCAGAGAAATTTCCTAATTAGAAATCTTGCCAGAACCCAGAAGGCATCGAAGCTTCTCCTCCTGTGGTGGTGAGCACCCATAGAAGCACCCCTTGGATTCTGCCTCTTCAGGCAGCTGCCTCACTCAGTATGTCTCATGGGCAGGCCAGCCCAGGTTGCCAGAAATGAACCGGTTTTGAACTGAAATGATTCAACCTGAACCATATTGGTCTGCCCCAGTTGCTATGCAGCGATGATGTTTTGGGACAATACAGAACCTTCCTATAGTAAGTGATAGCTGAGCATTGGTCTACATGTTACCTTTAACCATGAGAAGTCATTTCCCTATTATTGGCCCTGCCTACAATTTTCTCTGATTATGCAGAGACTTTTCATGCCACTGATTACAGCAACATTTAGAACCAGTGGAAGATAATTTCTATAGGCAATCCACATGGCAAGAGATATTAGGGAAATTTTGCCATGTAGAAGTGGCTCACCACAAGAATAAGGAAACATGTAGGGCAAATGTTTGAAATGTCATGATTACTGCACCTTAGAAATATCTTAGTGATAAACAGTAATGACTTCTAACTAGTGCTCCTGTAGCTTGTACAGCATGAAAAAAGGATATCATCACTGAGTTAGCTCCCTCTTAATAGTGGGCCCTCTCTGTGGTAATAACATTTCCAGGAACCTCTAGTTAACCCCCTTTACCACCCTCCCAGAATGCCATTTGCTGAAACATGACATTTTGGCTGCTATCTCTCTAGACCAGCTTTCACTTTTATAGAGATTTTAGCGTTCAGGACTAAGCTGCTGCTCATATCAACCTGCTTTTGCACTTATCACCCACAGACCATCTTGTTTCCAAGAAAATAGAACAAACTACTGCTGATCCCTTTGCAGTATTGGTGCAAGTCTTTCCAGGAACGTGATGAAAGGCAAACCACCTGTGTTGCTTTTGTCCTTTCTGAATGTATTCTTGCTTATCATATTCGCAAATGATGTGACATTTTCTAGTTAAGGTAACTAGAATATAAGATCCAGTTCTTAGAATTCCTTAGCCTTGGTAGCAAGAGATTCCCTGCACTGCAGATTAAATAGTGTGTCCTTTTGATTGTATCTGGTGATTCCATCCTAGCTAATGCTGCTATCAAACATTTACCATTAGCCATCTTCTTGGCACCTTAGTAGATGCTGGCTTTAAAAAGAATTGAAAAAGGCTTGTATCTTTGTCAGGTCTGATTGAAAACCCCAAGATTGTTTGCTTATGGCAGAGTTTCAGATATTTTATAGATACTGTCACACAGGACCACTCATGCCTTCCTAAAGCACAGAATTTAGACCACAGAGTTACTGCTTCTCTTGCCATACTCAAATTACAAAAGTTCACCCATTGGTCTTCCATAATAGAGCTAAGCTTTACAATTTATCTGAAAGTGGCTTTGGACACCATGAAGAGAGGGCCGTGTTTTTCTTATTTATTTATGAACAAATTTAGAAACAGCTCAACATTCAGAAAATAACCAAGCGGTACAATTTTGTGGCCCTAACAATTTCCACCCAGAGAAACTGCCCCTGTGTCTCCCCGCAAGCTACACTGCAGCTTCTCTTCTCTTACTCCAAGTGGTATTTCCTTGCCCAGTCCTCCCCAGCTCACTGCCCAAAGAGAGAGAGGGTAAGTGAGCAGGTAGAGCATTCCAGAAGTAAGTAGTGAGCAGCTGGAAACCTAGGTGACCTCTGCCTCTGACAACATGCATGCTTGCCTCTTCATTTTGGAAGCGTTAGTGGTCAGCTGCCCATAGATAGAGCTCTAGTAGAGCGATGGTGGGTCTCTCATTCCTCCTTGAGGCACTACCACTGAGATGATTCTCTATCCCCATGATGCAAAGAGAGATGATGTGTTATCAGTTATTATGTAAGGAAAAGAAAATTAGTTTGCTCACATTTTAGTACAAACTTACCTAATTCAAATGTCCTGAAACAATACATGGACCAAAACGCAGCTCTCCTTCAAAATTCTCTAGCCAACAAAATGTGTACAAAATGCACGTATTAAGGGAATGTGTGCATATAAATATATACTGGCAAAAATAAGATAGAAAAATGCAACATATTGCAAGAAAAATGTGATAAACTGCAGGGAACTGCTAGGAACAATGTGTATATTGGGCAAAATTTGCATGAAAATGCTGGTGAATTTCCATGAGGACCTTTTTTATTTAAAAAAATGCAAACTGATGTGGAAATGTACTTAACATTGGGGGGAAAGGAAAGTGAGAGAAACTGAAATTGACAGATTAACCCATCCACATCTATCACTCCATCAGAGTGTTGCAATCACTTATTTATCCCATTCAAAGCTAGCACTTTCAAAATTCTGTGACTAGAGAAAATGGCACAATAATGTTTCTTTTACTTGCCAGCTTGACATAAATTTTAGCACAGAATGATAATTTACTTTCCCATATTGTGCATGATGTGTGCACTCTACCAGCATGCAAGTTTGTGAATTCATCTTTAAAAAGACCAGCCCAAGCACAAAATATATTCAGCACCTTTGCCACCAAGACGGGGGAAAACAAACATTATATTCGGAGGATAAAATAACTAAAAATGGTATTTCATGAGTGGCTGCCCAAATAGAATTTTGTAAGCCTGTTTTAACTAGAATTCGTTTTTCCTCCCTTGAAATAATAGCACTGTTAGGGTCAGTTCATATTTTATACTCAAAGTGGTTTGTTCTATTTCTGTTTCTAATATAACATATTAGGGCTTCTTGAGCAGTTAATATGCATCACCATATCTGGTCATTAATTCTTCAAGTCTTCCCTAAACCAGCCTTTTGTGTGTTGAAGAATACTAATACTATTTTGTTAGTTCCCTGCGAATCTCTTCTAATGTACTGCAGGAAAAAATGTGCTACATGACTGATTTTGGCATCTGCGGTATTTAAATTAGCTTTTTTTTTGCCTTACACAGCTAATAATTTTTATGAGATTCCTATACCAAAACAAATGCGTCTCACTGTATGTTCAGTAAATCAAACCCATTATTCCTTGTCAGCCCCTTTTATCAACCTGCATTTCCACATGTTTCCCTTAGCAAAGCCTCTGTGAGGTAAAGAAAGTTACCAATGCAGTTTGGCATGGTATACTGAAAAGAAAGAAATAATGGGTACCTTTCATATTTAGGAAAATATGGGGGAGGGGAATCCAAGTGTTCATAATTAAAAACTAAATTAAATGATATATGTAATCTAAATGGCCTCAGCCCTATGTACCTGAAAGAGCGTCTCCACCTCCATCATCTAGTTTGGACACTGAGGTCCAGCTCTGAGGGCCTTCTGGCAGTTAAATCACTGTGAGAATTGAAACTACAGGGAACCAGTTAGAGGGTTTTCTCAGTAGTGGCGTCTGCCCTGTGGAATGCCCTCCAATCAAATAAACAACTATTGGACTTTTAGAAGGCATCTGAAGGCAGCACTGTTCAGGGAAGTTTTTAATGGTTTATGTTTTACTGTGGTTTTAATATTTTGTTGGGAGCAGCCCAAAGTGACCGGGGCAAACCAGTCAGATAGACAGCATATAAGAAATTATTATTATTATTATTATTATTATTATTATTATTATTATTATTATTAAATATTAATAATTATTAATATTAATAATGTTAATAGACACATATTCTGGTGGCTCATGTATTTTTGAGAATTTATACATGAATTCAGTTGACTGTGTGGGGTCCAGGGATATTGTTAGGGAATGGCCTGAGACCCAGGTCTCTCGTACTGGGTCCCAGATATCCTTTACCTCCTTCTTAAATACTTTATTAAAATCTTGGGTAACAGCAGGGATTCATAATCTGTGGCCCTGCAGATGTTGCTAGATTTCAGCTTCAATTATTTCTGCTCATTGACCATGATGGCTTGGGCTGATGGGTATTGGAGAACCCAGGTTCCCCATCCATGACTTACAGGGTGGTTGGGTTTGCTACAAAATGCAGTGCTGGTGAGACCCCACTTAGTATTTTACCATGCTCTGAGACTTACATCAATTTCTATAAATATAAATCATGATATGCTAGTATGTGCCACAGACCTGTGCCCTGAATCTTTTAGCTTCCTAGTGATGAATCTGGTGGGGTCAAAATATCTGTTGTGCTTTTCTGGGCTGAATAAGGCATGCTAAGCTATAAGGAAAAGTAAGGATATGCAGCAGCTCATGCCTATTGCAGACGGGATTGTGGGATTGAATTCTCATCCCCAAATAGTTAGAAGAATGCATAGTACAGAGAACTTGTGCACTCTGGTGCATTTAATTCAATCTTGAGTCCCAAGGCTGCCATCCTCCTGTAATGCAGTCGGACTTCCTTTTGTGTAAACATGCAGAGAATTGGCTATCCAACTACAGCCTTCTCTACAAGTACTCATGAATAGGATTGAGCTGGGAATTAATCTTTAAATGCATGGAAGTAAGTGGTGCCTCACACTGGAGAGAAAACAGGGCAGACAGAGGTAGCTGAAAGGTATGCTGTCAAACTATGTAAACCTCAGATTATTTCACCTGCAAGCAATGGAATCTCATAAAGTTGTGAGAAGATGTTAAATGGGTCTTACGAACCCTTCTGAGGATGGCAACCTTTGTTATCCTTCAGGTATTATTGCATGTAAGTAGTTAGTTTATAGCATGCTGTTTAGAGCACAGTGTGCAGCTGGCACAGTACAAACCATATTAGTTTCATGTGCATTTTTACTAGGTTGAGGCTCTTATGCACAAAAGAAGCTACCACCCCAGGCAAAATAAAATCCCCTTTATCTGAAGCTTGGCATCCAAAGGTAAATTGACTTCTCTCAGTGCAGTTCCACGCCATTACCCAATTTCATGTGAATTTCATGTAAGCACTATTTCCATTAAAAGTCTAAATATTATCTTAATATTTTTGGCAGTCCTACAAACTACTCTGGCTGTAAATAACATGATGTTGCGGTTTTGTCTCAAAGGATGGGTGTGTGTTGTAAAGGCTAGAAAGGACTGAATATACTAAGGGAAGTGAAATATACTCAGAGTTGAGTGTGTTTTCATGCTCTTTATTCAGCTCATAGTAGCGAGGAATGAAAGTTCCCCCACAATAACTGCTTTATATACATTATTTACACAATGGGCCACACGTGAATGGCTAATTACGGGATTCTCCTGTAGGCCAATCAGGTTGTGGATTCACTTCCACCTGGAGGTGGGTGGCTCCTGCGGACCAATCATACTGCTGCATTGTTCTAGGACCAATCAGAGTGCTGCATTCTGAATCCTATTGTTCTAGGACCAATCAGACTGCTGCATTTTGGATCCTATTCAACTCAGTACATAACAGGAAGAATTCAAGGTAGCGCTATGGAAATCATTCCATCAGCACAAGCTTTCCAGGTGGAATGATCCCTCCCTCTCCTACCCCTGCCTGCTGCTCTAGGGGTTCTCCTGACACCCCACCCCTGAGAGCCCATTTCAGGGACAGAGCAGCAGGGTGACAGGGCAGCAAGGGGGAAGCCCTATTGTGCTAGCAGAAATCTTTGCACAGGCTTCTACCAGCAAAACTAGTTAGGTGAAAGAAAAGTGCTGCATCAAAGGGAGATCCTGATAGCTCTTTCTTCCTCCGTTGATATTTGTTATAAATGTACTGAAAGTTGTGAAGGAAGCAACTAGATACATTAGTCAGCATTTTGTAAAACCCTGTCCTGAATTTATTGCCCCATCTGCAGAAGGTAAATTGGGTGATGGGAACATTTTGGCATCGCCATTTATAGTGGCAGGTATTTTTTTTTCCTTTTTTATTATTTGTATGTGTCTTGCCATAGCAGATGATGTTGTGGGGAGAAAGGTCTTTTTTGCAGTCGAGAGCAGAACTCCTTTGTGATAATGTAACATCATTTCAGGGCATTCAGGGGGTCTGCATGGAGCTGACATGGCCTTGTTACTGTGCTGGCTGTCTCCTACTGATGTCCACTGGTAGAGTGCTGCATCCTTCCACGCTTCAGTGGTGGTCCGTGTTGGAAGCTGATAGTGTGATACCTCTGTATGTAAATAAATACATAGAGCTTGCGTAAGAAGTAGTTTCAAGCAGGGGCATATCTGTCCCCATCTGCATGTTTCCATTGGGAGGAGTATAGAAAGAGGATGATGTCCTTCAGTTTGTTAAACAGATCAGGAGTTTGTTAAACAGATCAGGAGTAGTGCTGCTGTCTCTGCCCATCTGCAGAGCTGCCCACCACCATCTTGTGGGCTGCCTGCTACTGTGGTGGCTACTGCATCTGCCACTGCTACCACCAACTGAACAGCTGCAACCCCAGCCCAACAACCACGGCCTAAAATGCTAGGATTACCACTTCCACATTTCTGTTGCAACAAAGTGGCAGTGACATGCCTAAATGCCAGTCTGGAGTGGCTATGCCTTTATCTGAGGAAGCTCTTTCCTCAGAGCAAGGCGTTGTGATTGGGGTAGGCCTGGAGAATGCCTATCTGAAGCACTGGCGGAGGAAAAGGGGTGGGGGAGAGCCCCCCCCACGGCACGATGTCAGCAGGGTGCCATCGCTGCTGCCCCCGCACACTGAGCACCACACCCCCGCCGGTGGCGCGCCACGCCCCCAGGGCACACGTCACGCCCCTGCAGGCACCGTGCTATGCCCCCGGGACATGCACCCCGCCCCTGGGACCCATGCCAGCTACGCCCCTGCCAACTCTCTGTCACTGATCTGAAGTCACAGTTAACTACTGTGAAACCTTAAATAACATTTGCTGCTGCAGAGTGTTTCCACGGCCACCCTGCTCACAATGTATTGTTCCATAGAAGACCCAAGGAGTGCCTGCACTGTCACTGTTAGTGGCAAAACCCCCAAAACTAAACTAAAGCAGAAGGAGGCTGCTGAGGTCAGTGCAGGAAGAAGACAAGGCTGGTCTACATCGTCTCAGGCAGAACAATGTTTTGCACTAGCCTTGACTGTAAGAGAGTACAGAAATACAGAGCAAACACTTGTTTTGTGCTTAAAGGTCATCTAAAACATGAGATATTCTGAAAGGTAGCAGTTTTGGCTATGCTATGAAAGGAGTTTGATGACAGGAGAAATTCATTGTTACAGAATAAAATTGTCATGCTCTTGTGGCTGTAAAAGTTGCAAATTTTAACCATTGCAAATGGGCACACATTTAATGGTACATAACAACAACAACAACAACAACAACAACAACAACAACAACAACAATCTAGAAATGTAATTTAGGCTGCACTCCTATAGACTGTTATCTGGAAATAGGTTCCATTGAATTTACTAGGTTTTCATATCCTTTTACCCCTGGAATGGCAGTCAAAGAAAGCTGGGTCCACCCCTGTGGAAAAAACAAGGAGATGGATTGTGGAAGATTCACTTGGCTGTTCCATGTTCTTCTAACCTACCAAGGCCACAATCCAGCTTAATTAAACACTTTTAAACCAATATTAAGGAAAGTTAAGCACACACTTAAACCTCTCCCATTGAATCTAATGGAATATAGAAGTGGTTACAGTTGGCCAGATTGTGCCCAAAATGCTCTTTCTTTTTTAAGATGGGAATATATATACTTATAAGTAGGAAATTTCTGTTTTGTAGCTATTAAAGCCACTGGGTTTTAATTGTTTTACTCCTGCTCTTTTGACTAGCAGCAGATGTGTGTTTTTAGGAGTGGAATTGTTCCTTATTCTTTGTAGCTTATGTAAAGGTAGAATGAAGTATTTCACTTGTATTAATCAAAATCAAGGTATTTAAATAATCTCCTTTAGATGCTCCAACACAGATTTAGCTCTTGGCTATTCAGTGTGCAGTGTGGAGACATATTCTGGCCTGGCCATTGGCTTTTGCAGCCAGAGACCTTTGCAACTCTATCCTGCCCCCGTATCCCATAAAGAAGACAGGAGAGTTCATAGTTAGATGATTGCTTGCTTGCTCGTTTATTAATTTTAAATATTTATACCCTACCTTCCCAAAATGGCCATTCTGGCTTACAAATGTAATTAAACATGAAGACTTGTTTCCAATGGTTTTCTTCTATTAGCAGAAAGACTCTTCTGGTCATCAAATGGCTGTTGTGAAACTAGGAAAAGACTAAGGCATCAAAAAAGTGACTGTAAAAAGTGACTGTAAACCAGTGGTTCTTAATGTTTTGTGGGTCACAAATCTGTTGAAAGCTGTTGACACTCTTTGCAGAAAAAGAGCATCAAGTTCGCATACCCCTTGAAACCTATCAGTTTATGGTCAAGAACCCTTTCCCTCTGTTCATGCAAATTGCACAAATTGTTGAAGCTCTTTCTTGATTTTTGTTTTGGATCACTTTATATAGCTCCAGCCTGTATCTTCCTTACTGTAACAGAGCCCCTGATGTTTTGTGATGCTGCAGTGCAATAATTTTCTAGCTACCGCTTGCCCAAGAGTTTACAGAACCACACTAATGTACTGTATTTTATCTTTCAGCTCATGGTTCTTTGGATCCAAGCCAAGCACATTAAAATACAAATTAAAGAACATTAAAAATTTGTGAGGGGGACTACATAACTTGTCCTAGGTCATGAATTTGGATTGTGATAGAATGGCAGAACCTCTTAAGGACAAAATCTCTTTAGGCAATACTCCACCTCTCCGGCTCTAGAACAGATAAATATAATTTTCAAGCCTAGTAGAATGTTGAGAGTACTTACCAAACTCACCTCTACACACTTTATAACAGAGCTCTGCTCAAATGGCCCTAAATATTCTCCACCCTAATTCTGAGTAGAGAATTCTATCCTGGAGGAAATAAAATTCTCTTTCTCTGGAATGGGTCTCATCAGCAGAAGTTTTGTTAACACGGCTTTTTGGGGGGGGTCAGTTGTTTTTTTTTGTCACCTGCCATTGCAGCTGATAGCAGAAGAATCCGCCGCAAGGTCTAACACTGAGTTTTACTGTGGCATGGCAGTGCTGTTGAGTGGTAGCCACCAGGAAAAAATAGGAGAGAATATCCAGACATCAAGTGGATTTCCTACCCCCCACCCCCTGGAATGGGAGATTTTTATTTTTTATTTTAAAAAGAAACATGTCTTAAGAGAAATTTCAACTCCATTCTATAAAAAAGTGAGTCTTTCTCCCCAAAACCAATAAGGTTGTTCCTGTAGTGGGGAGTCACTTAAAGCTTTTCCTCACGGAAATGGTGGTCCACATTTTAATTCTGTCCTTTTGCATGTGACTATTTGACATATATAGGTGACATTTGTCATGGTACATGATTCAACATATAAAATTCAAGACTGAAACAGTCCCTCTCTGTCTCTGTTACACGTCTGAAGTTCTTACAAGGCAAGACCATTTTACAAACAGGCTACATTGTGTTTGATGTGAAAACCTTTGGAAACATAGAATTATCTTGTAATGTTTTCACTGAAACTGTAATCAGCTAAAGGACAGGCACATATTTTATTACAAAAACAAGCAGTAATTCTGCTCAAGAGTTCAGAGAAAAAGAGAGCAACTTGACAGCCCTGAACTACGTAAAAGAAAAAGGATAGACTGAAATGGAATTGTACAAAACAAGGCTGTCGGCTTTTGTGGCAGTCACACGAAAATCCCTACGGTTGTTGCAGTTTTTCGATTTCAAATAAGTTTCAGCATTTGGACTTACTCAGGAGACCAATGTCGCTGTAAATCTAGGCAGATTTCTGTAGTATTTGGGGAATATTGGTTAGAAAGAAAAAGTCAAAGACTTCATCATTCATCATTAAACAATGAACTGAAATGAAATGGCGATTAATCTAATATGATAAATATTAAATTTTAAGTTAACGTGCTAGACACTTTTAACTGTGCAGATTTATTTCCCTTTGCAAAGTTTTTACCACACTGTTCAAAACTTTATAACTGTAATTCTTTTCTAAGAGTAAAAGTTACTAATGGCACATTCCCCAAGGTATATTTTATTCCCAAGGACAATGCTTGGAGATTTTAAATATTAATGCATATTAAACAGAGACTTTTAAAAATTTAAGCAATATCCACTGATTTTGAAGGGCAAGATCCACAATCACAATTAGCTATTGGATTGATGTTTTTTTATAGCAGCAACTTCCACTGCCAAGCACACATGGATCCTATATTAATTGAATTATTAAAATTATTTAAATCTGCCAACTCATGCTAAAGAAACTCAAGGCGGCTTAAAATGGAAACAAAAATCACTGAAGCATAGAATGGCAAAGGAACAAGACAGAAGCAATGAATAACAAATACAAGCCAGCAGCAGAAGCACATGATCTCCAATACAGTGTCACAAATGGTCCCATATACTCCCAGAAATAAAATTGTCTTAACCAGAAGGTAGTAGTTTGCAATTCTCCAGCTAGGAGTTTGAAAGGCTTGCTAAAGGGACCACCAACTTGGTTCAAATGGTAGGGGACCCTTAAGTAGGAGCTTTGAAGCATATCACCCACACCCACACATATATATGAGAGATTCAGTTCCACTAAGGTGATTGTCAGAGCTGCCCTAGGTCCCAGCTCACAAAGGACCAACGCCAGTTCTTGTTATATACAACAGTCTTTATTAAAGTTCAGTTTCGATTTCAAAGCCGCGGCGCGCAGCTCTACGTCTCAACTCTAGACCGCTGAAGCTCCGTCTGAATCTCCTCCCCCTAGACACCAGTTTAAGACTCTAGCCTTGCTCCACCTCTTCCTTTGCTCTTTCCTCCTCTGGGTCCATCTGCCCGCTGGGGTGTTGCCCTTTCTGGACTCTTCTGATGCTGAGTCCCTGGATTCTTCCCCCTGCCTCCGGCGTGCTTTAGGACCTGGCTCCCAATCCGGGCTTCCTGCTGTCCCACGCGCCTGTACATTTGAACTTGGCGCGTGCGCCCAGCCGGCAACCTTCCTTCTGACCGTTTCACTGCTCCTGTCACTGCTTCCCCCCTCGGGGGGGGGTAGCTGGACCTGACTTCCCCTCCGTTCCCTCACTCTCCGATGGAGGCGTGGCCAGCTCTGACTCATTTTCTCTCCCTACTGGAGAAGACGCTGGCTCTGATTCATGGGACTCCTCCCCCCCCACTCCGCTCTGGTGGGGGAACTGGTCCTGATCTCCCGCTGCTGCTTTGGGAGTCCCCGCTGGCCCCTTGTTTCTGGTGTGTCCCCCCTGGGACCCCCCTTGCCCTGGCCACCGGCGCCCCCCTCTGGGAATCTTCTGAATCGCTGGAGAAGCTTATGGAATCTCTCGGGCCACTGTCATACTCCCCTACGCTGCCCTCAGATTCTTCCCCTTCGCTCTCCGTTTCCTCTCTCCCCTGTGTCTCTGCTCCTGAACCCCTGACAGTGATGTTTATTCTTTTTTTGTTATTTTCTACTAGTGCCTGGTCATTCACTCACTTCCACATGCGTGTGTGTGTGTGTGTGTGTGTGTGCGCACACACACACACACACACACACAGGATTGGGAGTGGAAAGCTGGGCAAAAGACTGAAGAAGAGGATCATATTATTGTGTTAACAGGTTTATGCATGATGCAGTACACTTCTCTGACAGAACACAACAGATTGAGGCTGCAATACTCAGTGAAGTTTGTGAAACTTACTTTCAGTAGAGATGCATAGGATTGTACTGTAAGGCTGTGTTTCCTGTACCCGTGGACTGGGAAGTGAGGTCTGTTGAACTTAATGGGAGTTAGTGCAGTGTTAGACCAAACAGTCGCTCTAGCACCATGAGTGGCCTCTCTTCTCCCCGTGCAGTCCCTAAATCTGATTTGGGGAGGATTTATTCTTGTGCAATGGCACAACCTAACTACTCCTACATGGAATTCAACCCTACTTTGTCTAAAAGAGTTCATGGCACTTTAAGACTTCACAAGTTTGCTGAGGCTAGCAAGAAGGCAGTATCATCTCAGATGGAATTTATTCATTCATTTGCTCACTCTCTGGAATCTTATTCTCTTTGGTATATATCACATGGCTATATATCACAAGAATTTTTGAAAGAAAGGATCCTGTGGTGTTGATGTATTTGGGTTCATGTTGGATCTCAAGGGATATGTTTAGCAGTCTGAAAGAAGTGATTGTGTACCATTTGGCATTATGGAAGTTGAAGAAGATTCAGGATTTTTTTCAAAGCAAGTTAGATGGCTGCAGGATATTTGTGATGGGATTTAGAATGAGTCAAAATTGTCCAGATGATAAATTCTATCATCAATATATCTCGGGTGCAACAAAGTATTGTGCTTTCTGTTACTTACCTTCCAGTTTTCCAACATGGTCACAGGCAGGGACGCGGACTTATAAAAAATATTGGGGGGGCCCGGGAAAGCTCATGAATAATAAATAAGCTCATGAATATGCAAATAAAGTGGCGCCGCCTCCTCGTGAGCGAATAGGGGAGAGCGTGCTGCGCCTATTAATCAGCTCCAAAGGAAATTGGGTGGAGCTTTTGCTCGGGAGGGAGGGCAGGAGGCATGCAGCCCGCCCCTCCCTGTGCATTTTGGGCTGGGGGAGGGGCGGCGATGGCGCTCTGCTGGAGGGGCGCCGGAGATTATTGGGGGGGCGGAGCCCCCCCAAACGAATTTTTGAGGGGGCTCGGGCCCCCTCAAGCCCCATGGAGTCGGCGCCTATGGTCACAGGGACCATTTTTGTTATCCTAACTATTTGATTTTTTCCAGACCAAAGTAAGTCTCTTATCACAGTCTTTCCTATTTTAAATTTGCTGTGCTGTAGTTGTTTACCTAATATTCAGATTCATGTAATGTCCATACTCAATTTGTTTAATGAAGCTATACTTAATCTGATTAATTTTATTCAGTTAGCTTTAATTTATTCACATGTTTAATTACCGAAGAAAACGAAGCAAAATAGTAAAATGATTTCAGGGATTTTTTTGTTTTGGTAAGCAAGCAAGAAAAGCAGTGAAGACAGCCAAGGTGACAAGGTCTCTGTGTGTTTTCCCAGACATGTTTGTGTGTGACCCAGATTAAAGACAAACAACAAATTGAATTGGCAAACAACAAATGAATGAATTCATATCAAAACAACAGAACACTGGCTCAAAGGCCCCCAACAAAAAGAGGCAGACAGGTAAAATTAGGCTACAAGCTATTGCATACCCCAGGAGTGGGAAACCTGCCCCCTCCCCAGATCTGGTGGACTCCAATCAGCCACATGCAGCATGGCCAAAGATCAGGGATGATGGGAACCATAGTCAAGGAACATGTTTAGGGCCATGCCTGACATACCAACATACCTTTACAGCAAGAATTGTCAGCATGGTACCAGTGGAGCCCACAGAGGCTTTCCCTGGTACCCATAGGCTTTCCCCCCACATTGAAAGTAGGCGTCAAACAAGCATTCTCTTGTAGCCAGTAATACAGCTGTGTTGTGTCCATGGTTATGGTGCAGGAAATTTTTGCCCAACGTGGGGATCGAACCCACAACCCAGAGATTAAGAATCTTATGTTCTACCAATTTAGGTAACCCGCAGCATTATCCATATCTGTAAAAAATTATAGTCTATTAATAACATCCCACATGTATTTGCATGTGTGTTTGTTGCAGGTGACAATGTTTTTTTCCATCAGTGCTACTGCCTGCTCCTCCCCCGTTTCTGCTGTTATGTTGCATTGCTTACTGATTAAACAATGCATTCATAAGAACAAAGTATAACTAGAATATAGCATGCAACAGTTACATATTTTTCACCTTGAGTGAGAAAATGAAGCCACCAGAATGATGCTAGTCACTTTAACATGGGAGGGGTGGTGGTAAATGGCTTGTGATTACACTGAAGAGCAAAAGTAAATTAAATAGGACTCTAATAGATTACAGCAAGACAGATGTGCATTCTTTTCCTCCCAAAGCAGGTTCATGGATTGTGCACTTGCTTAGTCTGCCTGACATTTAGATTTTGCACAAATTCAGTGGTTTATAAGAAAAGCATCTGTTGTTGGAATTATAATAGCAGCTGGATACGATAGGAATGGGGAGAAAAAGCCTTAATTGTTTTCAGGAAGTGTACAAGAATGCCAATGAATGGACTTTCATTCAGTCCATAGGCTGGGATTCATAATATTATTAAATTTTCCTGTTCCTAAGGGAATCTTCTACATTGAGTATTTCAGATGTGCGGCGTGAGTTTAATAAAAAAAAAAAGTGACTTCAGATGTCATAAATCAAGAGATTAAACGTAAGCTACATTCATGGAAAGAATGCAGTATGTATGCCTACTGCCTTAAATTGGCTGTTCTCAATCTCAGAGTCACTGTTCAAGGCAACCAAGTCACTCTGCTGAGGCTTAAGCTGTTCCATAGGATGGGCACATAGGCTTAAAATTTTTTATTACTGGGCTCAAGTTTTCATTTTTAAATTCTGGCTTGTGTTGGTATCATGCTTGTGGTATATATTTCATGTCACTTATATCCTTGAATATTGCTACACAAAGCAGGCAAGTAAAACACTTTATAATACTGCTATATTTTAACAAGCAAAGCAGGTAAAAGTGAAATTTATAAACAATTGTTCATTATGTTTGTGCCACTTAACCTGTGGACTCTGAAAGGGAAACAGTGATTGATTGAGAACAATCCTTGAAAGTAGGCCTATAATTATAATTTGGAATCAATTATATGAAAAACGTGTGCAGTTTTATAGGCAGCACAATATTAGCCTGTGATAAACATGAGAGAAAATTTGGAAGTTTGAAGTAGTTTCTTGCATTGTTTTCTGCTGTGTCTTGTATTCATTGTGTGCAATACTCACTATTGCAGTTCACTAGTTATGCCACATAATTTTGCCAAAATGATCATTTAGACTAATGGAGTTGTTTTTGGTGGAAGGTGAACTGCAATAGGGTTATGTATTGTGCTGTCATTAGGTTACTCCACCACATTCATTTCAATGCACGGACTCGGACCCTGCAATCATCGTCTGAAGCTCTTCTTTGTGTGTTTCCTCCATGTAAGGTGGATAGGGCAGAAACACGACAACGGGCCTTTTCGGCAGTGGCTCCCCACTTTGGAATGCTCTCCTCGGGGAGGCTTGCTTGGTACCTTTGTTACATATCTTTAGATGCCAGGCAAAAACATTCCTCTTCCTCCAGACCTTTAGTTACTGAATAATCTATGGCTTTTTAAAATTGTGGTGTGGGAGGTATCGTTTTTGTTTGTTGCTATGCTGTGCATTTTTGTGGTTTTATATTGTAAACTGCCCTGTGATCCCTGGTTGAAGGGCAGTATAGAAATTTAATAATAATGCAGCAAAGGAAACTCAAAACAACTGGAGGGGATGTAATAGTTTGCAGACTGAAAGCAGTAACAACAGCAAATACCAATTGTATTTGTTGGATTGATTTGCGTTCCAGACATGGGATGAATAAGCAAACACTGGAAATTTCTGCTCCTGTTTCATTGGAATTCTCAGACATCCTTCATACTGTGCATCTGAAGGAATTACCACTTTGTCATGTTTAGCTTCTAGCACTGAAGCATCCCTCCTCAAATATCTCTGTTGTGTGCATTTTCTGCTCAGGTCCTTAGACCTATTTGACTGGCTATCAATGTCATACTGCTCACTCATTGCTTAGTTTTACTCCACCCTCAATTAGAAACAGTTTCACCCTCACCCTGAACTAGATGTTCCCCAGCTCCTATCAGCTTTTCCCTGGGGGCAGGGGGCAGTTTAAAGCTGCTCCACAAGCTTTTTTTCTTTTGTTTAAGTGAGCACCAGTTTCAGTTCAAGTTGAGCCTGTCCCTTTTGTGCCAATCAGGCTTGATGCAAATGTTCCCCCTTGCCTAACAAATCCCAATCCGTTCCCCCATTCCCCCATTCCCCCCCCCATTTGTAATAAAGTTAGGTCACATTTATTGTTTACTATCACTGAACTGTTTTGGGTGAGCCGCAATGCCCAGAGCAAGAGGCCTGCCAATGCCACACCCTTAAAGCAAGTATTAGACTTTCTCCCCTTTCTTTTTCTGTGCGCCACATTTGAATCCCATCATTCATGAGATCATACGGGAGGTGGGGTTATGCCCACCTCCAAGTGAGAGTGACTGGGGCAAAGATAGCCACTGAGTTGCATGTGTCTTGTCCACATCTAGCTATTTTACAGTCTGTGAATACATTCACCCATTGCGATGTCTTCCCATGCAGTCGCTGTGAACTTTATTTAACGGGACACAACAAGGAAGTCTTCTGACATTTCCAAGAGTGGACCTTTTGGTCGTCTGATAGCAGCATCCTGTAGTCTTCTCATGCAACACCCATTACAAGCTCTGAGCTTTACTTGCAGAATGGATGCCACGAGATTGATTTAGAAAAGAAGGAAAAGATAGCCTTTCCATTTGGTGCATAACTTTTATGTACTCATGAATTTTACACACTTATGCTCAAGTGTATAGAAGTGGCTATTTCTAGGTAAATTATGCAGCACTGAGATTCATTAAACCACTCCCCAATTCCCTGCCACACTAAACAAGGCCCATTAAACGCCTAATGGTGTTTGTGGCCAACAACATTAAAGCTAGAATGAAGGGAGGAACTCCTCTGCTTCTCGAAGGTCACTGTATATGATAAGGATGGCTGGGGTCAGTTAATTTCAACTATCAGTTTATTGTATCGGGGATTTCAAGCGACAATTTACTGTATTATTCACATAGTATACATTCACCATGGCAACAAGAGCAACCAGTGGCCTGGATGCTTGCTTTAAGATAAGCAATGTGGAAAGAAATAGTGTGAATTTTTAACACTTAACACTGCACTAAATATGAAATTAGATTTGGAACACGGTTTTCCACAAGGAATTAAAATGCACACCAGTGACTGTGGGCAAGTAGCATTCAATATTGGCACAAGCATTCTAAGGTGTTTGTGTGTGTGTGTGCGTGCATGCATGCACCCCCCCCTTCTCCATAGGCAACTGTAGAGAATGTATCTGTGCCCATGGTATTACAGACTCCATAGGTTCCTAAAATATATTTTTTCCACATACAGTTCCTCCAGATGGCCTATTTATTGAGCTTTGTCCTGATTTGCTTATGTGGATGTCAGATTGTATTTAGTCTTCACTGAGCATTTGTTCCGATCTGTTTGTGGGGAGGTTATACAACAATTAGCATTCATCTTGTGCTCATTTTTATTTGCTTGCAGGTTATTTATACAACTTCCTATTAATCAGCTGTCCATTCCACACTTGTCAATACATTTCCCCATCACTTCTCTAATGGCAAAAGGACAGTTTCTTTTTTTAAAGTGGATTTGCTGTGCTAGGGAGACAATGCGGTTTAATTGTGCAAACAAAGGTTTCCTGTTTTGCACTTGAATCTCTCATCTCTTGCTTTTCTTTCCACCCTTCCATTTTGTCTGCCTTCCATTCTCTATTTAAATTTAGATTGTAAGTGCCTTGAAGCAGAGATCTTATCTTTTTATGTTTCTCTGCAAAGTGCCATGTTCAATGACAGTGACTAAACAAGGCAACAAACAAACAAACAAACCCCTTGAGCAAATACAAAGTGTGTTCGTGTATTTTCTTTTTTTATAAGTGGCAAAGCCACTGCTACATAACCAATTTAATATTAGAGCTATATGCCAGATATGGGAGTTTAAAAAGTGATTTGCAATGTGGGAAGATACTTGCAGGGGAGCTGCTTGCAACTTCCAAGTAGGGAAAATATGTGCATGCATGTAAACCAAAGAGAACCAGGTACATGTCTACATTCCCCTGATGTTTTGAAAATACAGTGGTACCTCGGGTTAAGTACTTAATTCGTTCCGGAGGTCCATTCTTAACCTGAAACTGTTCTTAACCTGAAGCACCACTTTAGCTAATGGGGCCCCCTGCTGCTGCCGCGCCGCTGCTGCACGATTTCTGTTCTCATCCTAAAGCAAAGTTCTTAACCCGAGGTACTATTTCTGAGTCTGTAACCTGAAGCATCTGTAACCTAAAGTGTATGTAAGCCGAAGTACCAATGTACAGCAAAACGGAATGTTGATGGGAAATGTTGATGCCAGTGGTTGAGCACATGTTACGCATGCAAAGGTCCCAGGTTCAATCCCTAGTATCTCCAGATAGGATTTCTGTTTGAATTATGGGGTGCTACTGCTATGTGGGCCAGTCTTCGGATGCATTGTGGGTGCGGGTTTGATAAACTCGGGAGCACCCACCTTCCACACTCTGATTGTTAGTCTGAGTGGCAGGGAGATATTTGCCTGAATATGCAAAGCTGAAACTTTGGACAGGGAGCAGAGACACACACATGCATGCTTCACCACCAACAATGTTACACTGACACCAATGTTGTGCTTCCCACTGTACACAGTGTTGGAACTTGATTGGCAGAGGTAACAGTTTTAACCATTTTTAATTTTCACTGCTATGGTATCAGATCTCCCATATTTCAGACAAGCTGAAATAGATATATGGGGAAATGCCTTTGGGGAGAAATGTGAAAAAATGAACTTTTAATAATATTAAATCAAATTTACTGAATGATTCCATTTTTCCATTAAAGTCATTTTAATTAGGGTGCATTTATTGAAATCCTGACATAATTCTTGGTATTTAAGGCTCCATTATATTTAGATGTCATATCGTAAAAGCTTAGCTGGCATGTGCATTTATTGATTTCCAAATTTCATTGTATTTAATATTATCTTAGAAGCTAATTAATCTTTGAATCCTTCCTTATGAATAGTGTCTGAACTAATATAACTTTGGATTTGTGACCAGGAATAATAAAAAAAAACCTTGGATTAGGAAAGTATTTCGCTGATTACACCATGTGGTATACTCACGCTGTTCAATTTATTTCATTTCAATGTTTTACATATCAAATCTGTACATCAAACATGATGCTGAAATACGGAGCACATACTTATTTTGCAAATTTCAGCAGTCTGCAACTGTATATGCTAGCCTTCACAGTTTTTTGTTGAATCTGTTAAAATGTACACTCTAACAAACAAGATGGCTGTCATAATATGGTTCAGATGTCTTTGGAAGTAAAATGGTTGCAGCATCATGTCTTCAAGATTCTGATTATTTTGCCACTTTAAAAAATGGTTTCCTGTTTCTGGTTGGATGATAGAATTATTTTAAAATTAGTTCTGTATAGTTCTGTGGTAGGGCACATGCTTTGAATGCAAATTATCTTTGTTTCAGTCTTGTGCATTTCTGAGTAGGGCTGGGAAAGGTTCCTGGCTGAACCCCTTGAGAGCCATGCTAGCCAGTGTAGACTATAAATAAAGTGCCATGGAAGTCTCCCTGGGAAAGGCTATCGCAGAGCTGGAGTGCCACTACCAAAAAGGCCCTTTCTTTGGTAGCCACCACTCCCAATTCACTTGACAGTGGCACCCAGAGCAGAGATGCAAAATTTTAAGGTAGGGTCTTAAGGTAGGCATATGTAGGAAGTAATATTTATAGGTTAAAATGAGCACTTTAAATTGGACCAAAAGAGCCAGCACAGCTGTAAAGCAATGATCCAATATAATCAGAATTTACCCTCCGGGTTAACAATCTTGCAGCCCTATTTTGTACTGTTTCCAGTTTCCAGACCATATAATTCTGTAAATTATCTTCATCCAGATATGGCTGCAGCTCCCCAGAGTCGTCCGCGACTGGACCTAACGGTCAGGGGTCCCTTTACCTTTACCATATCAGCTGGCTGATAAAGCCACAGAAACTACTTGACAATGACAATAACTGGACCCTTTAGGGGAAATGCAACCCCTTAGAGAACAGGTTGGGTACAATTTACCTGAATGGGTAATCTACTTACCAGCAGTATCTCTAACTTGCCTGGAATGAGTATCAGATTGTTCACTTTCATCCAGTCCACCCACAAACTCACTTATGTCTGATGGAAATGGGTGTCATCCAGAAACTGGGACAAACCTAAATAATTCATCCCATTTATTTATCAGATTCAGAGTTTCAAAAAAGAAAAGTCAGTTCGTAAAATATGCTCTCTTTTCCTGGAATTATCATATAAATCCTCACACTTCCAAAACAGAATAGTCACTTCTGAGTCTTGGGTCATAGGCAGTCTTTTTTTTTTTTTTTTTTTTTATAAATATTTATTAAAGTTTTTAAATATAAATGCACAAATAATAAACAATCTTACTTCTATCACAGACATAATTTCATGACTTCTTTGGACTCCCTCGCGTCTCCCGCTCCCATTTACATCGTTAAAAGTTTTTTCCAAACAAATTATCAACTTGTTTACAATCTCATGTCCACACATTCAAATATAATCTAGCACTTCTTCCAAAAAGTTTTATATTTTCTTTAGTCTCACTTATCATCAAATTTCAAATCTAATTTAGTGGTGGCCAATTTTTTATAATCTAGCATCCTTCTTAACATTCAACCAAATTACAATGTTTTTGTAGATACTTCTTGAATTTCTCCCAGTCTTCCTCCATCTTCTCTTCTCCCAGGTCACGGATTCTGCCAGTCATCTCGGCCAGTTGCATATAGTCCATCAGTTGCATCTGCCACTCTTCCAGTGTGGGTAGATCTTGAGTTTTCCATTTTTTTGCGATGAGTATCCTTGCTGCCGTTGTTGCATACATAAAGAATGTTCGGTCCTTCTTTAACACCTTCTGGCCGACAATACCCAGAAGGAAGGCCTCTGGTTTCTTAGTGAAGGTATACTTAAATACCTTTTTCAGCTCATTATATATCATTTCCCAGAATACCTTCACCTTAGGGCATGTCCACCAGAGGTGAAAGAATGTTCCTTCGTTTTCTTTACATTTCCAACATTTATTATCAGACGAATGGTATATGTTGGCAAGTTTAACTGGGGTCATGTACCATCTATATATCATTTTCATTACATTTTCCTTCAGAGCATTACATGCGGTGAAGTTCAGCCCAGTGGTCCACAACCTTTCCCAGTCCTCAAACATGATGTTATGCCCAATGTCCTGTGCCCATTTTATCATAGCCGATTTAACCATTTCGTCTTGTGTATTCCATTTTAACAGCAAGTTATACATTCTAGATAATACCTTAGTCTTTGGTTCTAACAATTCAGTTTCTAACTTCGATTTCTCCACCTGGAACCCTAACTTTTTATCATTTTTAAAAACTTCTTTAATCTGAGCATAATGTAACCAGTCTCGCACCTTATCCTTCATTTTCTCTAAACTCTGCAATTTCCAATTGTCTCCATCTTTTTCTAATATTTCCCAATATTTTGGCCATTTGGCCTCCATATTGGGTCTTTTTAGGGCCTTAGCCTCCAGAGGTGAAAGCCACCTTGGAGTTTTATTTTCCAGTAAGTCTTTGTATTTTGTCCAGACATTAAACACTGCTTTCCTGACAATATGGTTCTTAAAGGCCTTATTGATCTTAACTTTATCATACCATAAGTATGCATGCCAACCAAAAGCATTGTTAAAACCTTCCAAGTCCAACACGTCAGTGTCTTCGAGAAGTAGCCAGTCTTTTAGCCAGCAAAAAGCTGCGGCTTCATAGTACAACTTTAAGTCTGGCAGGGCAAAGCCCCCTCTTTCTTTCGCATCTGTTAATATCTTAAACTTAATTCTGGGCTTTTTGCCCTGCCAGACAAATCTGGATATATCTTTCTGCCACTTCCGGAAGCACTCCGTTTTGTCCACAATCTGTAATGTTTGAAACAAAAACAACATTTTTGGCAATACATTCATCTTGATAGCAGCAATTCGGCCTAACAAAGAAAGCTTCAATTTTGTCCAACTATCCAAGTCTCTCTTAATTTCAGACCAACATTTTTCATAATTATCCTTAAATAGACTCAGGTTTTTTGCTGTTATGTTTACCCCTAGGTATTTTACTTTTTTAACCATAGTTAGTTCTGTTTCTCTCTGAAACCGTTCCGACTCTATATCTGTCAAATTTTTTCCCAACACTTTAGTTTTCTGTTTATTTAATTTAAATCCTGCCACCCGACCAAAATCCTGTATCAGTTGTAATACTCTTTTCGTACTAGATTCTGGCTCCTGCAGAGTCAAAACTAAGTCATCTGCGAAAGCTTTCAATTTATATTGTTTCGCAGTCTTATCCCTTGCATATAAAACAAGGCTTGCGGTGGAATTCGGCCTATATATTTTAAGTTGCCACACTTAGGCAGTCTTATCCCTTGCATATAAAACAAGGCTTGCGGTGGAATTCGGCCTATATATTTTAAGTTGCCACACAGATGCCAGTGTTTCCTAGCTAAGAATAAAACTGTGGTCTGCACTGTATAACCTTGCACTCTGTGGGGAACATTTCCACCAGCTGTACAATCATAGCAGCCCAACTGTTTTGATTAGAGCAATGGTAGTTTTGCAGGTGCAAAAGGAAACAAGCAATTTCCTAAATTCTTTCAGCATTGCAGAGAGGGTCATCAGCCCTTAGAATATCGGGTAGATGTATCAACATTATTTTGTTAATATATAAAGCCTATCCTGCCTTGAAGGGTCTGGAAGGGCTACAGTTCAAAGTCACAAATAAGGCCCTAGTTGCATTTTACATTTATTTAAAGCACACCACTACACACTTCATCCTGGAAACTGTGGTTTGCAAATATATGTGTGTTCATAGCGGAGAACATTATGTTTTCAAAAGAAGTACAAATGTTTGGCATGGTAAGGTCATGTGCAAAGCTTCCATGAGTATCCTTCTGCAACCTAGTGCTCTGAATATCTTAGGCATGGGCAAGAAATTTGATTCAGTTTGCATGTAAAACTGATTCTATCAGACTTGCACTTTCTGAATCAATATGAGCACTGGAGCACAGCCGTCCATTTACACTTTCCTGAATTTTGTGATGCAGCTCTCTGACCAAACAGTGTTTACAAAATGCAGGCATGGGGGAGGGGAGTGTGCATGGAATGAATATGGTATATTAATAAAAATGACCTGCAAAAATGCATCATATTAGGATAAAATACTTGCAAAAAATGTATACATTAGTCAAAACTGCACATAACAACGTATGTATTAGGAGAAATTTGGAAGAAAATGCTGAATTTTTTTCATGAGATTTTTTTTTAAAAAACAACAACAACTGCAGAAATGTACAAAACTGAATTTATGTCCAGAAATTTTGAAAAAGACAGAGAACCAAAACTCACATGTCATTTCACCTCTGGACTCTATACATATTTATTTAGAAATACATCTCATGGAACTCAATGGGCCTTGAAGAGGAACCACATAACTCAGTGGTTGAGCACATGATTTGTTTGCAGAAGTTCCAGGTTCAGTCTGTGGGATATACATTTAAAAACACACAGATCAGGTAACAGGCACTTGGAAAGGGCTGTATCTTGGAAAGTCACAGTGGACAATACTGGGCAAGGTAGCAAATAGCCTGATCTGGTGTCATATAGCTTCCTATGTTATATGCAGTGCCATTCTAGACACATTTCCACAGAAAAAAAGTGTCACTATGTTCAACAGGGCTTACTCATAGCTGAATGTGCCTGGGATTGCAGTCTCATGCGTTCCTTGGGAGTAAGCTCCAGTGGACCTATTTAAGAGTAAACATGTTTGTGCTCCCAGTTAGTTACTACGCATGTTCCGCTATAACAAACTAGCCATCATAAACTCTGCAGGATTTACTTCTGAGTACGCAGGTGTTAGATTGCGCTAAGAAAGTCATAGATGTCTGGCCTAGAAAGTAGGCTGCCCTGGGTTTGTATATTTTCAGAGGGATTTAATTTATTTTGAATATATCACTGATGACTGGAGGCAAGCTGCAATCACCATTCATTCTTTGGTGAAATCATATTCGTTTACTACTAAAATTGATCTCTTAAGCAGTAAATCATAGTGTACTTGGTTTTTTGCAGGATATATATTTTATGAATATGGTGGTGATATTAAAGATCAGCACAAAGATCTAGTGGATAGAATGTACTTGTTATTATTATTTTTTAAAAAAAATATTCTTAGAAGATTGTACATATTCATCAAACTCTGTGCCTATGCCTTGTTACAGCCTGTGGCATTCCATATTTTGTCAGTTCCCATGAATACATACAGAATAAATAAGATGTTAAAGAAAGGCAAGGACTCCTGGGATGTTTAGTGTGATATTTTTCCTTAATTGGCAAATAAATAATGTTGTAAAGTTGATGTATTTGGTTTTCACTGGTTCTGTGAACTGAGTCACAGATTTCTGAGAAGGAGAGCATTCTGTTATGTTTTAGAAACAGAAGAATGCTACCTACTTTAGATGTTTTTAGACATCCTCTCCCTTCAAAAAAGATCCACAACCTAGGACTAGGTTGCAGTGTTTTCCTACTGATTTGGCTGTTCATACGTGACTCGTTCCATAGTGCTTAATAATCACAGAGATTTTTTCACAGGTCTATAGTCAACCAAAATTTTTGAAATTACTCAACTCAGAGCGGCTGTACAATGTACATGGTTACTGCATTAGGCACTGCTACCCCAGTACACTCCAGTGCAGCTGTTGCACTCACGCCTTGCTTGTGGACCTAAGCAGAAGAAGACCTGCTGGATCAAGCTAATGGGCCATCTCGCCCAGCATCCTGTTCTCACGGTGGCCATCCAAGTGCCCTTGGGAAACCCTCACACTGCACCTGAGCGCAAGAGCCCTGTCCCCTTCTGTGGTTTCCATCAACCAGTTTTCAAAAGCATTGCTATCTCCAACCGCAGAGGCAGAGTATAGCCATTATACACTTTCCATGAGCATCTGCTTAGCCACTGTGAGAACAGAATGCTGGATTACATGGGCCTTTGGCCTGATCCAGCACAGCTTATCTTTTGTACTGATCTGCCAATAAATGCTCATTTTCATGCAACCCTTGTCTTGCTAGAAGAATATGAATTAGCTCTCAGTAACAATGCGGTTGATTCTTGCTTCTCACCTTTCCAAGTCCTGTTAAATTTCCCTTGTTTCTATTCTTTTTCAAAACAACCTGTATTTGAAAGCCCTTTTGCTTCCCAGTTCCTATCCTCTCCCTCTGCAAAACATAATTCCCTTAGTGCTCCAATGGCAGCCGAACCTCTGTTGTATTGCTTTCCCTTCCCCACACATTTCTCTGCTTTTCTTCTTCGTTAGCTTCACAAATATCTTGGTGGCAATGCATGTGGAAGGACAGTATTTGAGGGAAGATAAAAAGGTAAAGGGACCCCTGACCATTAGGTCCATTTGTGGACGACTCTGGGGTTGCAGCGCTCATCTCGCTTTATTGGCCAAGGGAGCCGGCGTGCAGCTTCCAGGTCATGTGGCCAGCATGACTAAGCCACTTCTGGCGAACCAGAGCAGCGCATGGAAACACCGTTTACCTTCCCGCTGGAGCGGTACCTATTTATCTACTTGCACTTTGACGTGCTTTCGAACTGCGAGGTTGGCAGGAGGGAAGATATCTGACCATAAAAAGGGCACTAGGGAAACTTGGAATACAATAACCGAAACATCCTTTCCCCCAAAAAGATGAACTATGGAGCATGGCATTAAAAAGGGTGGGAGAAGCTTCTTCTAACCCCTTTCTTGCGCCTTCTAACCTTCGTGTTAGTGTCATATTTTTCTCAGTGGAAGAAAGACTTGGATTATTCATTGTACCAGAAGACTAGATAGCTTTTCTATATTCTACACCACATATCTAGCAGCACGAGCAAAGCAAAGTCAGGCAGGTCAAACCTAAAAATATTTTTGTTCAGCTTTAAGATATTTGGGGTTTGCAGTGGAGAATATGAGCAGACTACAGTTCTAAGTGTAAAATTGTTCTGAGGATCTTGTGGATATTTCTGCACTAAAATGGTGGTGCCTTCCCATCAAAGTAATATAGGAGTAATTGAGAGCAGATCTTACAGGTAAGCTCCAAATTACCTCCTCAGTGATTTCACCCATGCTTATACAATTATGTTATTCGAATGGGGATTTGCTCAAGTGCTGTTGGTGTGTATTATGGGTGCATGTAGGCTTACTCTCTTCCAAAGTAATGAAAATGTCACTGTTAGTAGACACAACTTCATTATGCCATCATTATTATTTCTGCAAACATTACACTAGCAGGGAACTCAGCAATAGAGGAAGGGAGAGGACAGATTAAGAAAAGGGAGAGAGGCAAATACAACAGGCGGTAGAAATGTACAGATAAACAAATCTGCTTTAACTTTTGCATCTAAAATCATTTGCATTTAATCTAATTGGATGCCATGCTTTTAACAAAGTTGGGGATGGATAAGATAAGGATACTATATTATCATGGTCTTCCAGAAATTGGTTTATTTTATTTATTTTTCAAGAAATGAGTATATTATACCCTTCTCCAAAGGCAAGGCTGTGCCATACAGCTTAATAAACAACATAAAACAACATACATACTATCCACACCATGCAAAAGTTAAAAGCTAAAAACAGTTCTATCAATACATTAATAATAAGCATCATCATCAAATTATTCATAAATTATTTCAGTCATCCTCATCCCACCCTCATCTTCAACTAGGTTACCATTCCACCATACGTGGGCAAAAGTGCTCTTCACTTTCCAAAACCCCCAGCACAAATTGAAGATTATCAAAGCACTTACCTAGTGTATATAATTTATGCATATTTTTTTAAAAAAAAACCCTTTCCATTTATTAGATTTTACAGATTATTGACAAATGTAGCTTCATTTTTCATTAAATATAATATTAATGAATTCAGTTTGTTCAGTTTGTATGCTACTGGCTATGTCTGTTAAGAATTTGCCATGTTGCTATGGATAGTATTCAGCTCCTACAGCTTGAGGATGTAGACATCCTGCCTGGAGGTCTGAGACCCACTACTTGTCAACTACGGTAAATCTATGACCAACCTGTGTAATAATAATGGCTAGATTGGATCTGAAGAGTTGGATTTTGGAGGTAGTCCCCTTGAAAGGGGATGTGGTCGCCACTGTCCTTAAAGAGGTCCCACTTGCTACAGGTCCCACGGGCTTATCTTTATTTGCATAATATACTTCTTCTTCTGAGAAAAGAAAAAGTGTTTCCATATTTATTCTGGGTGGTTTGTGGTTGGTTTCATTATTGTCTGGGTAAAAAAAAAAAATTGCTACTCCATTCCAAACATTATTGAATGGAAGCGCAACCATACATTTATTCTCTTGGCTGTAACCTAAGGTTTGTATTGATTGCACGTTGATTGCCTCATGCTAACAACTCTGACATTTAATCTTGTGAATATGTGACTTAGGCTCACATTTACTAATATTGCATTACAGGGATCCATTTTGGTGCTTAGCTTGGCTGTTCATTAAATTTTTGCCAATATTCTGTTATACTTATATTGTTTCTTTTAACTCAAATAAAACAATACGAGTAGAATTAAGTATTGACAACATTGTAATAAGCAGCCAAGGCAAGCACCAAAATGAAACTGTTCTTGAATTTTTCATATTAACTCTGCTTGGAAGGACAAACTGTGAACATTTTATCACTGTGTCTAGAAAGACAAATTAATTGGTACGTTTCATTTACATTTTGTAAGCGACAGGAAAAGGCATTTTCAAACAGTTTTAAAATGCTCTCTTCCTGATAACTTGATTGGCCATTACGGCTTTGATAATTATTGTCCTTCTGAAACGAAACGAAAACCTTTCTACATTTCAGTCAGTAATCATTCAAGTTCGACCTTTTGAAGCTGATTTTTTTGTTTAGGTTTTGATAAAGCAGTTTGGAAATGGGGATTCCTGTATTTGTCAGGTTTGCTTTCACACTGTCTTGTGAAAAATGCATTTCTAATATTCATCCAACTCTCATACTATCCAAAATGTTTTTTCTCCTGATTTACATGATTAACTTATTTAATGAGGCAGAAAGAAGGTCCCATCCATTGTACTTAGTCACGAGCAATGTGGCACTGAATAAACAGTAACAGCACATTAATCTCGCTGACTTTTCATTATTATGCACTAACAGGAATAAATTAGTATCTGATTCCATTGTTCCACAGCATTCACCATGTCTGCTTTAAATAAGCAAGATATGGTGTATTAAGAAATTTGTTCCATTGGTAGATGGCAAGACAAGGGTAGAAATTTACTGAACTTTGCATCTAGAGTACTTTCTTTTAATTGAATCTAATTTCTTGAAAGAATTTTAATGATCTGTCTGCATCACAAACCCCATTTTAGGTTTGGGGACAGATCAATTTGATGTTTCTTTATATAAAAATTAGATTTCAAACATTTAAAATGGTTTTTGTTTACAAAAAAACTGTAAAATTTCAAATATAGGTTTTGTTTTTGTTTTGTTTTTACAAACACACTTCTTAAATGGAAATCTGAATTTAATACCAAAGTTTTTTAGCATCTAGAGTTAAAATGAAACTGAATAATGATGACTATCGAACACTGAATTAAAGGCTGTTTTTGAGGGAAGAAATAATCCGATATTAGTCATACAGCAGACCCACTGAAATAATTTCACTTAATTGATTTCAGTAGTAAAACACTGGGTATGGCTTAGCTGAACAGGCCTTGGCTGAGGTAAACATGCCATACCAAATTTCAGAATCTCTCACAAGAAAAATTTCTTTTCTGTAGACCTTTCTTCAGTTCTTCTCTCATATAAATGATGCACCATTTGCAATCCAGGAGTTTGTAGAGTGCTAATTACTCTCAACTAGATATGATCAGAAAAACAGCTACAGAAGATAGGATATAACAGTGTTATGTTCCAGAAATATTCTGGATATTGCAGAATTACAGTTACTGGTGCTAACTGTGGTTGGTGGGAGGCTGGGGAAGAAGGCCATGATGACTAGTCAATGCATATCAAGAAAATGGAATTAAATCTTAACGTGTTTCTGCTGACATTAATACTTAATGAGTCATTTAGTGTGCCACTTGTCTAATCACAGGGATGATCTATTAAACAAGGTGTGAGAAAAGTGCAGAACGTGTCAGCTTTTGCAATCAAATTATCATGTAATTGTAGTTCTTAAACTCCGTATTTCTGTTCTCACACAAGATGAAAAACAAATATTTCAAGAATCTTACATTTCTTAACCTTTCACCTTTCTCTGATTCAGCTATATATATGGCAATTAAAAATCACTCCCCACAAGCATGCACACACTACAGTGCGATAGAAGTAGCCTAGATGGCTTGGATAAACTCATCCTCTTGCATGTAAACTTCATAGGGCACCCTCAGAAAGCACTTGTAGGTGCTCCAAAATGCTTATGGACTTCTGAGTATTTACTGCTTTAAAAATAGATATTACTAGTATTGCTATATGAAGAGAAGCTATTCATATTTCACCTTCATTCCAGTCACAGCTTTCCACTCAGACAGGGGCTACTGTTTTGGGGAGAAATGTCAAACGTAGCACCTATGTTGTTCCCTCAATTTCATTTTAAATGGCAACTGTTTTGAATAAAAAAAGAAAACCCTGGGCATGGGTGTTTATAATGGTCTGTATTTCCATTCTTAACATGTTAAACTGAAGTGAATTCTAGGTCCTTCTGGATACTTGAACAATTTTGGGCAAACAGTAAATATCTCCACCAAGACACAAATCCTATTTCATTTCCTAGTGCCTTCACTAGACGTTCTGTCAGCAAAAAAACTTTCAGAATGCTGCCATAGTTGATAATATGATCATTCATTCATTTGTAGAGTATGAAAGATGACAGTAACATTCCATATAGAGTGCCGTAGGTATGAAAAATTGCCCGAGGGCAGTAACTGGAGCTTAAGGATGTCTCTTATTAACTTTTAAGACTATTATTGTTAGAAATGACAGGATTTTGAATAACCAGTTTATCTGTCAGAAAAGTTGATTTAAGATGAAACTCTAGCTTTAAGGGCAGCCATAGCTGTACTTCTTAAAGCACTTCAGAATGGCTCAGCTGGTAAACAAAGAATTTATTGATGAACAATGTAAAATAATAATGCTGGTCCCCTCCCCAACCCCCCCAAAACCCTTCAGGTTAATTGATCAACATACAAAAAGTGAAAAATTAACACCTGAAGTAAGCATGTACTTTGCTTATGAAGCATGGAAACCTCGCTGCTTTTTGAATGCTTGGTTTCCTGGGAGTAGTCTGCGGGTTAGACCAGGTGCTTTGCTCCTCTCAGTAACCTACATGTGCTCACTTTATCACGGCTAAAAATTGGCCGCTGTTTCTTTAATGCTAAAAGAATTAAGGCAGCATGAGAATGAAACATATGATCATTTTTGCATGTTTCTTGCCACACACCACCACTAGAGGCCTAAGCTATAATTGTTGTTGTTTAGTCATTTAGTCATGTCCAACTCTTCATGACCCCATGGACCAGAGCACGCCAGGCACTCCTATCTTCCACTGCCTCCCATAGTTTGGTCAAACTCATGCTGGTAGCTTCGAGAACACTGTTGAACCATTTCGTCCTCTGTCGTCCCCTTCTCCTTGTGCCCTCCATCTTTCCCAGCATCAGGATCTTTTCCAGAGAGTCTTCTCTTCTCATGTGGTGGTCAAAGTATTGGAGCCTCAGCTTCAGGATCTGTCCTTCCAGTGAACACTCAGGGCTGATTTCCTTAAGAATGGATAGGTTTGATCTACTTGCAGTCCATGGGACTCTCAAGAGTCTCCTCCAGCACCATAATTCAAAAGCATCAATTCTTTGGTGATCAGCCTTCTTTATGGTCCAGCTCTCACTTCCATACATCACTACTGGGAAAACCATAGCTTTAACTATACGGACCTTTGTTGGCAAGGTGATGTCTCTGCTTTCTAGGATGTTGTCTAGGTTTGTCATTGCTTTAATACAAAGCTATGATGCAATACTCATGTAACAACTCAGGGCTTCTCCAACCTGTGTTTCATGTTGCTATCATCTGTCTTTGTCCTTTGTATCACCTTTGTATCACCCAACAGCCCGTGAAATAAGCATTGTCTCCACTGCAATCTACACAGAGAAATGACAAAAAAAGTTTAGAGAAAGACCAAGGTGAACATTTATAAACATTTTTTTCAAAATGGTGTTTTTATGCAGCTTAAGTTTCAGAAAAAAGAGCATCTTCGGTCTCAGAGGTAGACTGTATATGTATGTATAAATATCTAAGCAACATTCTGGCACATTCTCGCATCGTGTTCCTGAGAATTATGAGATTTGCATATTCTATCAAGAGCAGAGTTATAAAAGTAGCATCTATTTACTGAATAATGAAGTTGGCGAAGCTGGCTGTCACTGCAGAGAGGCCTTATATCAAAAGGAGCCGGGTAAATTGAGAACCACAGAGGAAAGAAGCTCTATATCATTTGCCTTTAGCTGACAGGTGCATTGCACAGACACTCTCCCAAAGGCAGCTCTTGGGGTTGCTTCCTCATTGCTGTCTGCAATACACGCGTTACCCTTACCAATTAGTTCCACATTCCACTCAAGGTGTGTTTGCGACTGTGATCCATCTCACTTACTTTCCCTCTGGAGTTTTCAAGTCATTGATTAAGGGCACAAAGAAAGAAGATATCCCTCTCCCAGAGTTTATAACCACGAGAAGTGCTGCTGTTTCATTCCTTTGATTACTCATGTTCCCTCCGTGGAGCTTCTCAAAGTGACACAAGCTCTCTTTTTCACTAGCTTGGTTCTGCTCAGTGTTTTGTCACTGGTCTTCCTTGGAGGCTATGTTTTGCTTCTGTGTGTTGGGTTTCCAGTCACATTCCTCCTTGATAGTTACTGCCTTCCCCTGCCTCACCACCACAGGCTCACATGTTTTGCTGTGTGAAATTCTGCGTTTTGAGTCTGCATGGTTTGGCCTTTGGTCTGACCAACTTGATAGTTCTTTAAAAGACGTATATTAAACAATATTGGAATAGCTATAATAATCTAATGTACAGAGCCCCCTTTTAACTACTGCATAAGAGAAGAAAGATTTTTAATAAAGAGTCATGGGAGATGCATGGGAGATATATCCATGTGCACGTCTCCTTTATTATTATTTTTTCCCCAGTGAAATGAAGCTGCAGGAATTTTTCAGATGTGATTGTAGCTGCAATAGCAGGGTGAGAGTGCTCGATCCTTAATCGTGTCACCTGTTCCCACATTCCCACAATTAAAATTGTCGTCCCCCCCCCCCATTAGGGACAATATATAGGCTCCAGATCATTTCACCTGCTTGAGAAAGAGGAGCTTGGAAAGGGTTGTTTTGATTGTCTTGTTGGGGAAAGGATTAAGTATCTCCCCTTACCACTTTGCAGCAAATCTGCAACATTTCTCCTCCCCTGAGCAGTTTGTCCCAGGGGAAAAATAGGGTTAGGCATGAGGGCTGCTTAGCCCAATTAGGAAGGTGTGGGCTAGGTCACCCATTTGGGAAGTCTGAGTAGGAATTTAATGGGCAACCCCTGACTGGCCTTTAGGATTCCACTTTTATGCTTGCTTCACACTGTCAGGTGATCTGGAGTGGCTCCCCCCCCATTTAATTTGCATTAAGTCCAGACAGGAAAGAGAATTTAAGAACCCTTAACCAAGTAATGCCTCAGGTGTCTGTCCAGTCACCTTCCAGTGCCTTTGGCTTGGGGAGTCCTTGGAGTACCATTTAGGCTTGGCATGTACACCAAGGTGAATGCTGGGGAGTGGCATCAGGTTTACATACCAAGGAGGGATAATCTTTTTCCAATCCTATCCTGTGTGGCCACAGATCGCAGCCATAAACATGCTCAAGAGATGACAGGGATCAAACCCCTCCTTAATGGATAACTCTTCTGCCTGGATAAATTTGATTTGGCTAATCTGGTTGATTTGTTTGTGCAGGGTTTTCTAATTTGCTATATTTCAAGTTTGTTATATTTCTAATTTGTTATATTTCTCTAATTTGTTATATAACAAGTCTTCTTCAAGAGCGTGAGGGCAATAATCATAACAGTTTCAGGCCCAATCTGTGTGGAACTGCTTTGCCTCGTGGTGAGTGGCCTGATGAAGCTGGAAATGGGGGTGGACAAGCTGGAAAGGGGGTGGGTGGAATTTTACCCATGTATTAGATCCCATTCCCATTCAGTGAAACGTATTACATTCTTTTTTTAGGTTGAGTAGCATTGGATGTGTATAGGGTGTATAGGCACAAGGCAGGATCAACATAGTCAAAGGTGCCCCCTATGAGGGGCCTGAGGGGAAGATTAGCCATAGATCCTCCCAAGCTCAGGGTCCTGGTTGGAATCCTCACCCTGGTTTCCCAGTGAGACCCTGGAAGCTGGGCTTTCACTACAACATGTTTCAGCACTGGCCAATTCCCCATTGTATGGGTTTGGCATGGTCCAATCCCAGAAGATCCCATTCCCAGCAAGGGGCGGGTGGACTGATGAATTGATCCCAGCCCTACTGCCATGCCAACCCTCCCTGCTGTAGTCAATAAAGCCTATGCCTTATTTAATTCCAACATCTGGTGTCCTGTCTCACCATTTGCTGTTCTTCAGGGTTATGAAATGCACCAATCAGGGCAGTTACTCTTAAGATTCTAACTAGCATGCTTCTACATCCCCCCACCCCATCTTTAGCACAGTCTCATCTCATACAGAGTACTTGTCTGGCCTATAGTGACTTATAATATCCCTGTTGTGATTTGAGAAGACATCCTAGAAAACACTGTAATATTTCCTGTAAATATTTATTGTCAATTCAGTATAAAGAGTGTGGGTAAGAGTAATATCTTTGTACTAGATGGCTCTTTGTAATTAATATGGATTGCATTGCTTTTTTGACTAAAGCATAAATACACTACACAGATGAAACACTGTAAAACTTCACTATAGAAACTTGAAAGCACGAAGACTGGAATAAGATTGCTCACATGGGTCTTTTCAATAAGCTTGAGAGTGTGTTTTCCTGCCTGCTTGAGGACATAAAACAAATATCTTGCTCTCTGGACACCTTATTTATACTACTCTCAATTAAGCATGTCACAACTCAGACAGCTTTGCCTTAAATCAGCGAATCAATAGCCACTCTTTCCTACTCCACCCCTTTTAAATTCCAAAGATACAAAGTGAAAACATTTTCTGATGGAAGCCTGTGCACTTGACTGAGCTTGTATGTACTTGAAAATATTTGCATTTTAAAATTCAGTTTGCATTTTAAGATAAACCTACCTAATTTGAACTTTTCAAAATAATATTTGAACCCAAACTCATCCATCCTTCAAAATTAGCACTTTTCTGAATTTTGTGATGCAGTTCTCCAGCCAAATAATGTATACAAAAGTGTGTATAAAAATGTGTCTACTGGTGCAACTAACATACAAAAACATATTATACTAGGGGAGGTTGCTTTTTAAAATGTGTATAAAATTGCATTAAAAATGTGCTTATTAGGATAATTTCTCATTAAAATGTATATTATTATTATTATTATTATTATTATTATTATTATTATTATTAAAATTTATATACTGCCCTTCTTCAAGAGATCCCAAGGCGGTTCAAAGAATAAAATGCAAGATAAAGCACAAGTAAATAATTAAACCCAAACAACAGTTAATGCATTTCCATGAGGATTTTTTTTTTAATTTTTTTACAAAGTATTATGGAAATGTATGGAAATGAAGACTGGGGAAAGGAGATATTGAGGAGAAATTAAATTGTCAGATTTGTCCATTCCTAGCTACAGCCACCAATGGACCTGTGAATATCGGTTCAGGAAAACTCTGGAGTGGACAATCTGGATACATATTTGGGGATTTGGATGAGATTCTTCCTTTGGCTGCTGCATTATGCCACATTTCAATTGCTCTGTGGTTTTTCTTGTTGCTTCTGCCAGAGCATGAAGTGTGTAACTATACAAACTGAATTACATAGGTAAGAACTACCACTACATTTGAAAGTTGTAGTAGACGCAAGGTTGAAGTAATGGGACAAGCTGTAGATCCTGGGGCCAAGTGTGTGGGACAGAAATTTTCCCTGGTCCCCTGCTTTACAGTCCTAATTCTAAAAGCTTTGGATTGTAGCCAACAATGTCAAGCCATTTGTGCAAGGACTTGTGTTTGCACATTGGAACTTCCCCTCTCTTTCCCCCTCCTCCTGCACCTCTCATTCTTTTCCCCAACCCTCTTGTGCAAATGCAAAATGGGCTGCAGTTTCCATGAAATGAAAATGGCATGACATGACAATATATTCAAAATAAAAAGGAAAGCAAGGATGAAAAAACGAAAGGCAAAAGGAAAGAGAAAGGTTGAGTCAAGGTTTTAAGTTGTATGGAAGGTGAATAAGATGAGTATAATCACAGAGATGGAAAAGAAAATGGGTTCTCCCAGCAAAGCTCATTGATCAAGTCTCTAGATTTAGATTCTCTTAAACTCTAATGAATACAGTACATACAGACCACTTAGGAGAGTCAGTATCTGGTTATCATGAGAGGAAAGTCAACTAATGGTGAAGGTAATCTCCAGAAGAAAAGGCATTGGGCATGTCCAATGATCTCATCTGTTGTCATCATGTCCCAGATTCTGGCATTCAACCTGTATATGGGAGGTACCATGTATTGTTCTTATTTGAAGTAAACCCACTAGAAATGGTGGTCTTTAAATAGTTCATGTCTACTAATTTCAGTGGGTCTTTGAGTATGACTTAGCTGAATATCACTTAAGAATAACAGACAGGGGTAGGAAATTAAAAGATCCCTATCCTGTTTCAATACAACCACTGTCAGGAAGGAAAGGATTGTATATCATGTAATAACCTGAATATGTAACAAAATTCAGTAACAACAAAATGTAGGACATTTCAGGAATGTCAAATATTTACTAACTGAGATGTGTTGCTCTCTAATATTAAATACACAGCTTTGAAATGTAAGAACAACCACATTTCAAACCAAATTTGTTTAGGTGGCTCTCATCACAAGAAGCTTAAAGGTAGTTGATTTCAACCTCTACCCAACCCCGAAAGGTAGTACAGGAGTTAAAGGACACTTGTGCGTCAAGTCCCCGAGGCCTCCCCTGTGATGAATAAAGACACTTGGACACAGTATATTAGGTTAATGATTAATGGGCTAACTTTAGGCCACAACTTTATTGGTTACGGAGTATAAGCGGTATTGGCTTAGGCATTGGAATTGAACTGACTATATCTGACTCCTGCCCGCCATGCAGGGAGTTTGGTAAGGGTCAACCACCAATAGGAGGAGCCCTGTCGGTGCACATCGACTCGAGCTCCCCCAGGGTACCCGATGGGGTCATGGCATGGCCCTAGCCCCTACCCGGGCTTTGGACAAGATCCACACCCCCAGATCCCTTTAACGGAATACCCTTAAAAATGGAGGGGCAGGTGATGGCCACACCTCCCCTCCCCCAAACCAAGTTATACCAGAGCCTAACCGCCAAACCTTACAAAAGTTGTGACGATTGCTATGAGGTAGGTGAAAACCAAATGGCCAGTGCCAATTTGCCAAGTGGGAAAATTCCTACCAGGCCTTTCAACAGCGACCAACCGAGGTCCATAGCAAGGCCAAAGTCGAAGACATAAAAAGGGAGGGGGGGGGAGATCCGTGAAGCTGAGCAAGAAAGGACGTTCCCTGGCTGTGCTGCAGTTTAAATTGAGTAAGCCATGCCCCCCAGCTTACGGGAATGGTCAGCCAGGGTCTGTTACACAGCCGGGGCCCTCCCAATGATGGGGGGGGGCTGATCCAGTCCTCTTTGTGAGTGGGAGACCATGTGGCCTGCTTGCAACACCACCCCACCCAGAAGGTCTCAAATATAGTGTGTCTGTTAGCTCTTTCTAGCTGTGTTTAGTTCAACAGATGTTCTGTATAAAATAAAATTGTATATAGGCTGGGAGTATCTGTTAAAAAAAAAAGATTAATAACTTGAAGGCTAGTACAGTACATTTGATTCCCCTCCAGCATAAAATCTGCATAAAATCCAATTAAAATATATTGCTAATCCTGAATGAAATAGGAGTGTTCAGGTAGCATGGGGCTCTGAAAATAATGTAAGTTTAAAAGCATTGTAAACTGTCCTATAGCCTCTGGGCTATGTTAAGGTAAATTTGAAAGAAAGAAAGAAAAAGAAAGAAAGAAAGAAAGAAAGAAAGAAGGAAGGAAGGAAAGTCTTACTATATTCTTATTACATTACATCTGTACATTTTAAATTCATTGTCATTTGTGCAAGTGAATTTACCAAGAGATTATATTCAAAATACAAATGTTTGAATCTTGCATGTTAGTTAATAGAAATTTTAAATGATGGAATATAAAAATCAGGCAGCATTGTAGAACAAACGGCATTTTTCTCCTGATTAGCAATGAAATGAAAAATTAAATCAACAAATTACCCACAATTCCTTTCCTTGCTTCAGCTCCTCCACTCCAGATGATAGCTTTAATTGCTAGTTTGCATCCTTGGTTCTTTGTATAAATTACATCACTGTTTGTATTGCCTTTGCTTTTGCCTTGGCTTCCTAGGATTTCAGTGTATCAAACACCATTTTATGGCTTTTATCACACTGAAATGTACAGTAGACACCTGGAGGCATTTTCTTTTCCCACCATCTTTGAGCTTTGTAGAAATAAGGCCATCTGGCCTGTAGGACTAGAAGCATCAACATGTGCTCATTAAATTTGTCTCAGTCCCTCACATTCAAGCTGTTTCATATTTAGGTACGTCAAGAATTTAAGTCATTTTTTCACTCATGGCTTAGAAGGAATTTAAAACATGTTCCTAACTTAGGATGACGTCCTATGCATATAAATTTGTGTTTATATTTATGTTACTGCTACTAATCACTCAAAAGCTTTTACAAAAGAGCCATGGTGGATCAGATTCTCTCATCCATGGGTGGGAAACCTGTGGTCTTCCAGATGTTGTTGGACTGCAACTTACATCATCCCTGGCCATGCTGTCTGCGATTGATAGGAATTGAAGTCCACCAACATTTGGAGGGCGACAGTTTCCCCATTCCTGTTCTAGTGTTTCAAATAGTAGTAATGCAGGTGCCTTTGAAAAGCTGACAACCAGAGCATGAAGGGAGAAGCATTCAGATTCTTTTATATGCTTATATACTGTCATTTGGTTGACTATGCATATATTGATACATGCAATATATTGTGTTCTTTCAGCCTGCAAGGTCAGCTTTTGGCAGCCCTTTTCACATACACAGTGTGTTAGGGAACTGGGGGCTGAGAAGGGGAAATACAGAGAGAAGCCTCCGACCGTAAGCAGCTGCACCTCATCAGAGGGGGAGGATGACGAAGGGTTGTCAGGAAGCAATGAATCAGGGAGGGGGGAGCAACTTCCAGGGTTTAGCTCTTCACGTAAAAGAGGAAGGAAGAGGGGAGGGCTCCGGAAATGGTTATGCTGGAGAAAACCAAAGGAGGGTCCAGTCTCGGCAACTGCCACCGAATAAGCCGGACATGCTTTTGAGAGCTCCGTAGTGTAAATAAGATAATGGACTCAATAAATCCTGTAAAGCTGGCTGGAGGCCTGGGCTGTGATCTTTTCTAGCACCCACCAATCATCCCTGACACAGTGTGCTTTCAGTTCCTTACTTATCCCAGGAAATTATTGACACTGCAAAAGCTGAGCATAGTGACTATCCTTTAGGGCTGTGGGAGTGGGTGAATATGGCCCTCCATACCTCTTCATTTGGCCCTCAGAGCTCACCCCAGGCCACACCCCTCACAAACTCTGCTTTGCACCCCAAGTGTTTTTAGATGGGTGGAATGTGTCTTCAATAACGTGTAGCTTTTCTGGATGAAGGATAGAAAGGAATGTGTGAGTGTATATAGTAAATAGCCTACTATAAGAAAGGTATCTCCATTGCTCTGCCAATTTTGCCTCTGGCCCCATCTGCTACTCAGAAGGTTGCCAAGAAAGGAACATGACCCTCTGGCACACACAAAAAATTTCCCCATACCTGTGTTAGAAGAGGGCAGTGGGAATCCAATCTAATAAAGATCACTATGCACCAGACCCTTGTGCTGGTAGATATGCCACTTTCCCACTCCTCCAGCATTTATTTTTCTTCTAACTACAGTCATGTCCAGTAAAGCAAGATCCAAATTCTTTTTGGTTTTGATAATATTTGGATTCCGTAATATGGTTTCTACTGGCTGTAAGGAATATCTTGGTCCCAATGTTTGGCATTGGCTTCTTTTCCTTATTAAACAAACTCACTATCTACTGAGGTTTCACAGGGTGGGGGTGAAATATCTTCTCCTTGCATTGTGATTGTCATCCTTTACCACTCTGCTCTTGTACATGCAATTAACATTTGTGCTTATTACCTACATGCGGCTTTTATTTTTATAACCTATTGTGAAAACCATGAGACTCTTTTAAAAAGACTGCAATGGAGGCTCATGGAAGTGGATAATGAGAAAGACATTAGCTATTTATACCAGATATTATCTCATGTAAATGTGACATTATCCTTCTGCTCTTTCTTAATATTACTATATGTTCATTGGCTATGCAAATATAATACACTCATCTTTAATGCTCTTGGGACAGAAGACAGAAATATTAAAATATTGATATTATTTGCATTTAATTTTGGTTGTACTGTAATACATCTTATATTCAACTGGAGCTAACTAAACATAGACTGCCGTCTGACCTTTCATCAGTGTTTAGTGCATAGTGAACTCCAGCACAATCCTTGGAAAGGCCAACAGATTATTTATTCCATTTTAACCATGTTAAGTAATTCAGATGCGATAAATTGCTGTACAGTACATGATAGTGTTTGGTTATTCCCTTCAAATATTATAGATAAAACATGGTTAAGCTTTAATCGAGTATTCACGTGTTAGAATGATTTTTTTATA
Source organism: Podarcis erhardii (assembly GCF_964252035.2). Taxonomy (NCBI): domain Eukaryota; kingdom Metazoa; phylum Chordata; class Lepidosauria; order Squamata; family Lacertidae; genus Podarcis; species Podarcis erhardii. The sequence continues at coordinate 96,981,136 of NC_138497.1, read as the reverse complement.
ACAAAATTCAGGTGCTTCAAAAGAGGAACATTTTTAATACATTCAGAATACACCAGGAATGTTCACACAAAGACATGTTACAATTCATGCTTTGAATTCAAAACAAATTATACAAGGTGCACAATCCTCATTTATTAATATTGATAATCCCAATACTTATAACTAATCAATACTTATAATCCCAATACTTATAACTGTGCCCTTATCTGGACAGGGATAACCTAAATTCTATTGTCTATTCTCTGGTAACCTCTAGATTAGATTACTGCAGTGCATTAGATGTGGGTCTGCTTCTGAAGTTGGTTTGAAAACTTCAGCTGGTACAGAATTCAGTGGCCAAGTTGCTCAGTTGGGGTCCATTCTTAACCTGAAACTGTTCTTAACCTGAAGCACCACTTTAGCTAATGGGGCCTCCTGCTGCTGCTGCGCCGCTGGAGCACGATTTCTCTTCTCATCCTGAAGCAAAGTTCTTAAGCCGAGGTACTATTTCTGGGTTAGCGGAGTCTGTAACCTGAAGCGTATGTAACCCGAGGTACCACTGTATAGGAAAACTGGTGCTATGAACAGTAATCTTTCTAGTTGGGTAATTGGTTTAGCAACCTCCATGCGCATGATGTGTGATGCTAATTATTTCCCCAAAGGGTTAAATGATAACTAATCAGAGGCAGCTACAGTTGCAAAAGGCAACAAAATATATGTGAAAGGAAGAGGAGCAGGTTTGCTCAAGTTTGTTGCAGGTAGAAATACTGTTTGTAATGAAGCGAGAGCAGTAGTTTACTTGCTCAAATTAGCAAATAAGAAAGTTTTGAGAATTTAAATGCTAGATTAAAATTGATTATTTCATTGAGAAGGGGATTGTGAGAAAAACACTGGGGCCTAATTTGAATAGTAGAGTGCCTGGTATCTGGTGGGCAATCTCATCCTTTATTGCTACACTGTAGCTGCAGACCAAATCACCTGTCAGGAGAGTTATGAGATTTAGGTGAGGGTCAGATGCCTTGTCAATCCCAGCAGGCATATAAGAGGACGACCGCTCTGGCCAATATCCTTTAGAGGAGAAATTGTGAATTGCAGAATTTTAAATACCCGCCCTCATTCTTGGCTTCACTCAATTTTCTTCTAGTCATGAGCATGGGGGATTGGGAGGGGCCTCACAAGTGGAGTAGCCTAGGGCCTCTCTTCATCTAAATCCGGCCCTGCACATATTCTTATGAAAAGTGAGAATCTGGGTTCTTATGGTTTCCCCTGTATCATCCAAATACATCTTCTATTTGATGGCTTGGGTATACTGAAAGCAACAGCTATGTGCTTGTGTCTGGACAAAAGTCCAGCATTCTAGGTCTGCTGCAGGAAGCCTCAGTCATGCAGTAGGAAGCCTCAGTCATTTTCAGCTTCCTACAGTGAATATATGAAAAGAACAGATTGATTGACAGGGAATTTCAGGGAATTCCTGCTCCAAACCTACAATGTGTGCCCATGAAAGGATATAGTGTGAAGTGGCCCTAAATTTTCAATGGATAATCACATCTCATGAATAATGTTGAAACACTTCAGCTACTTCAAAGTAGGAAAGCAGAATTCTTCCCTGCCACTCAAAGAAGTACTCTGCAAGTGGTAAAATAGATTTATAGCCATGGTGATCATCTTCGCTTCCTTTACACAGTTTTAACATGACATGCTCTAATCCGCATAGCAGCTGCACTGAGCAGGAAGTGCACTAGGTAGGATTAAAAACCTCGTCAATAAACAGAAGTGCTAACCTGAAATGGAATCTAAGATTGTATGCAGTAGTCGTCTTTTAAGATCCAGGATAGATTCACTTTCTTTAAGGGAACAACCTTGGTTTATATTTTATTCATAGAGACATCCTTACCATATTGCCTTGCATGGTTCCTGCTTTGTGCAGATATGAATACAAGGGCTTTGCATCCACCTGACTCCTGCCATACGTTCTTGAATCAGCAGTCTGCAGTACACTTAACCGTGTTATGGTGGCTATTATTTTCCCAGTGCTTAGTGGGAGGCAACCAACCCTCTGAATCTGAAGTGCTAAATTAAGACCTTGCTTTAGAGCAGAGCAACAGAACTGCTGTAAGAAAATGCCGTCATCTCAAATATTTTGTGTGCAGCAGGTGTCAGACAACATTCTCAATATCTTAATTGTAGTTGAAATGGCAAGATTATGGCAAGCTTGAGATATGACGGCTTTTGTTGTAAACAGGAAGCAAAATGCCCTACACTTCCCCCTTTTCTCATGCAGAGAGAGGGACATAGGAAGCTAGCCTATCTACTGAGACAGACCTTTGAGCCATATAATAGGCTGTGTGGTTCTCCAAGGTTTCAGACAGGGGTCCCTCTCAGCCCTATATGAAGATGCTGGGAATTGATCCTGGACACTTCTGTACAGATCCTGTACTGTTGAGCTATGGCCCTTTTCCATACAGAAGGAGGTAGATGAGCTTTTATTTTGGGTGATACTAAGGAAGTGCAGGAGGGACGTGGGTGGCGCTGTGGTCTAAACCACAGAGCCTAGGGCTTGCCGATCAGAAGGTCGTGGTTCGAATTCCCACGATGGGGTTAGCTCCCGTTACTCAGTCCTAGCTCCTGCCAACCTAGCAGTTTGAAAGCATGTCAAAGTGCAAGTAGATAAATAGGTACTGCTCTGGCGGGAAGGTAAACAACGTTTCAGTGCGCTGCTTTGGTTCTCCAGAAGCAGCTTAGTCATGCTGGCAACATGACCTGGAAGCTGTCTGTGGAAAAACACCGGCTCCCTTGGCCAATAAAGTGAGATGATCGCCACATCCCCAGAGTTGTCCGTGACTGGATCTCATGGTCAGGGCTCCCTTTACCCTTTTAAGGAAGTGCAAGGCCTATGCTTCCTGCTTATCATACACATTGTGATTTTCTTGTGCACGGCATTTGAATTTCTATGAGAGCATTTGTTGTGAACACTGTACATTTCAGTTTAAGATTTGGCTTCTGTTCACCAGTTTTCCATTAATCAGTTACATTTGCTAACAACATGAAGATGAGAATGTGTGAAAATAGGTGCTCCTTGTTAAACAAAGGGCACCAAAGTGAATTAGGTGTAATTCAGAAATGTATCTAATTTTGAGAATCATAGCAAACAGTTTTATCACTTGATAGTCTATAGTTAAGTCAAGGGGGCACTTGTACTGAACTGATTCTACTGGTAGGGGGATGATGCGTTTGTAATACTCTCAGATGATATTCACCCATTTGTAATGTTCAGTTCGCTATGGTTGGTTCAGAAACATAAGCTATCAAATTTGGAATCATTGCATTATGAGTTCCTGCTGCACCCCCTCTATTATGGTATTATAGCTTGAGAATAATGTGGGGAAATTAGTAATAGATTTATTACCTGTTCAAAAAAACAATGAGGAAAACATATACATACTAGAGTGAACTCATCTGATCTATGGCTACCAAACTGAGATGTGGATCAGAATGTGGATCGGATGTGGAGAAGAGTGGAAACTGCACTCTTCCAAATTCTGCAAGGTAGTCAAATAATGCATTTAAAAGCGTTATTTTTTCCTTTTCGTACAGGTTAAAAACTGCTTGGAGTGGCCAGAAAATGGCTGCTGTTGAGCATGGTGAAAATGGGGTGACAAGTATTGGAGGGATGGGACGTCTTGCTATCCTGTCCCTCTCTGGGAAATTGTACAGGGAAAAGAAAGTTGACCCCATTGGTACATTTAGAAAGCTGGCCCAGTTAACAGAAGATCTTTATTTTTAATAATAGCTTGAAGGTACATTGTCGCCTGGAGCTCAGTTTAAAATCAGAAATGTAGATAAGAAACATGACTTCTCAGCTAAAACTGTACCAACTAGTAGCTCTGTGCCTCAGACGATAAATCTACTTAAAGGTGAAAGGAGACCCTTGGCCTTAAGAAAGAGCTTGAGCAATTAAGGAATCCTAAACCCACATAGCTGGGAGTCATTTCCATTGAATTCTGCAGGGCTTGCTTCTGAGCCAACCTGCATAGGTTTGTGCTTTTTAGCTAGATGTTCCAAATCTATGTGTTTATAGCTTTTGAATGAGAGGAACAGAAGAGGCAACTTTTTAATTCAGTCAAGATTGCTTTTTCTCTATCTCACAAAAACTAATCATGAATGCCACCATTGTCTCTCACTTTGTTTCCTGGCTCAATTAAGAATGCTGGTTTCATCTTCACCCAGTACATATCCTTTCTACACACTGAAACAGAGTTATGGAAAGACTAATGATGTTTTTAATTTCTTGACCTTAATTTCTCTATAATAAAGGTCACTTCCACACAGCAGGTTATTGAGGACTCTGTGCTGATCATTCATGCAAGGGTCTCACAGCATCCACATGATGTCATCGTCAACAAAATGCCATCCTATATTCTCCCCCACTCCACCCAATTTAATCAATATTTATTGTGGAAACAGTTAATCCAGTTAATGGTGCTGAACAAAATTTGCATGCAAACTATCAGGTGTAGATATCCAGTGTTCACCCTCACTCATGGAAAGAGGAACATGAAAACTCCATAGGATTGAGATTATACATACCAGGCAATCAGTAAGGATGAAAAATGGTATATGTGCCACTATTTCTGTCTGACAGCTCACATAAGAAATTGTCAATTTCTTCATAGGCTTTAGAGTTCCCCATACTCCTCCTCTCCCCCTCCCTCCCATTTCTTCATTCTCTAATCATTCTTACCATCTGAAAGATGATTAAAGTTTATTAGCTCAGATGTCATAATATGTATCAAAAGAATTGTCTTAAATGAATGTTGCAGACAAATGGAGTGTTAGGAGTGTGGGTGGCATGAAACAGAATCATAAATCAATTCATCTGTCTTATTGCTATTGCCATCTGTCTTTCGCTGTTGCCTGACTCTTTCTACATCTAATATGCAGAAAGAGGAGTTTAGATTTACTGTAACCGATTTGATGAGTTTGATTAATCCAGAACCATTAAACCTTTTTCTGTGCTCTTTTAGCTCACTGTATATCTCAAACCTAGCCAACAGACCACACAGCAGAATAATTAGATGGCAAGAGTTACTAGATCACTTATTATTTTCACATCGTTTATAATTTAAATAATAAGCCTAATCCAAAGAGTATCTTAAAATATATCACTGTGTTAATTTTAAATTTAAATACATGTTTGCCTTTGAGGTGTAAAACAATTAGCCTAAAATATACAGGAGTGGAATTAGGATATTTGTTTAGGTTACCACTTGCCTAATTATCTAAGCCTATGGGCTGAGGCCTTCCTTGGGGAAACCAGTGGAATGCATGCCAGTATAAAACTGTGTTCATTGGAAACGGCTTGCAAGAAGGAGGAAGGATGCTTACGTTACATAGCAAGAGGCTACAAATTAAGCAAATGCTTGCTTCTTTTCTTGTCAGCACAGAAACCTGATACAGTGGACCCTCGAGTTATGTACCGCTCTGGATATGTAACTTTCGGGTTGCGAACGCGGCAAACCTGGAAGTGTGTACTTCCGGGTTTTGCCGCACACACGTGTGCAGAAGTGCTCTGCGCTCTGCACACATGCGCAGAAGCGCTCTATTGCGCTGCATGCATGCGCAGAAGCAGCGCTTCAAGTTACAAACTTTTCAAGTTAAGTACGGATCCCCAGAACAAATTTAATTGGTATCCAGAGGGTCCACTCTGCACATAGTCAGATAATTGACCCAGTATTATTTCGTATAATCTCCATTGACTGGCAGTGGCTCTTGGGGATTTTGGATAGGGGACAATCCAAGTCCTACCTGGAGATGCGGAGAATTGAACCTGGAATCTTCTGCATACCAAGCAGATGTGCCATCATTGAGCTACTGCCATTCGCCGTAGTTCTTACTTATTTATGTCTCCCTCAACCACCTTTGTATCTTTATGAAGGTAACTTCTCATACTGTGTACATATATTTGGGAGAATGTTGATTCTTCATAAGGGGAAGTGGCACTGTGGGTTCCTTAGGACAATTGGATAACGGGGGTGGGGAGAAATATTTCTATATCCATGCTTATTTAATATTTCAGCAGATATATTCTGTCTCTATTTCAAATGGAAACCTGATGGCTCCACTGACATCTACATGTGTCAAGAATAGTGATATCATAAGAGTTTGTTGAGAACATGAACATGAATATGAACAGCTTATAGTGTTCAGATATATTCGGAAACAAGTGGCTTCTTCATTGACTCAGAAAGTACGATGAGACTCTGGATATGTGCCTACAAACTAGAATTCAATCTACCTCTCAAGTGCATGCACAAAAGTATGTTGCCTAGAAAAGCCTAGGATTTTCCAGAGAAGCTTCCAGGCTTTAGGGAAGAAAAATCTATGTAGTCCTGAGCTTGCCTATATCCGAAACATGAAAAACTCCAAAATCCTAATAGATACTGTTTATTAGCTTCCGTTTTCTTGACTTCTTTTCCATATGGCTTCTGCCCCCACTTGGAGTTTTGGAGATACAGTGGATACAACTCTCCAATGACCAGCATTGGGCACAGCCCTTTTTTCTTTTAATACAAATCCCTCTGAGAACAAAGGGATATCATCTAGTCCCATTGCTCCCAGAGTGACTTTTCTATTCTATTCAAAGTGCAGCAAGAAGACCTACACACTAGCTACTCCAGTTTGTGAGCAGTTAGATGATCTCCAAAGGTTTGTAAAAGGGGAACAAATAAAACAGATGGAGACAACACTGGAGCAATTGGATCTCTTCATATTGGGACTTCGAATTCTAAACTAGGCTGAAGTTGCATATTAAAAAATTGTTTATTAGGAAGAATTCATGCTAACATACTAATAGTCATGAGGATTCTTTTTAAAAATCACAACTTGCTGGAAAACGTGGAGAACTGAATTTAAGATTAGAAGAACTAAAAACTGAGAGGATAAAACTGACAGATCCTTCTATCCCTACATGTGACTCTGCTTTGGGAGTTCTGTGGATTCCTCTTCTATCCCTACCCTTTAAAAATGTGTGATTGAAGTAAGTGCTCTTGGAAAATAATAAACTGTGATAAAAAGGTAGCCTAGTAAGTTAAATCAGAAAGATCCCCGATCTCTTCATCGCTAACCTCTCAAGCTTTGGGTGTTTACCCAATCCACTTGGTATCTTATTCAGCAAGTGGGGAATGGCCAAGTGTCATCCCCCCCCCCCACTACATAAATATTTTCAACACAACAACCATAATGTCTTTGTAATATGTGAGCAACAGGGGTGGGGGAAACCAATGAGAACAGATGGAGCTTTGTTTATTGTTTAGCTGCAGAATTCCACTTTCAAAACACTCCTCTGGAATAAAAAGTTCCAATTACACATATACATCTATCACTAATTTGGACTCTAGGCAAAATCCCTGGATTTATGGAGCAACAATTTATTTTAGAAAGTGAATCTTAAGAGAGGAATAAAGATTTATCTTTTCTCACAGATTTTTCTGTTTGTGTAAATGTCACATTTATTTTCTCATGCGTTCTGTTCTAGTCGAATAATAGTTAATAGGAACGCAAAAGGAACTGTTGTCTTAATTTCGGGTGCATTCACACTTGCATGCACTTTTTAAGCCTTTTTAAGGTGCAAAAAAGATCAGAAGCACAAAATGTGCCAGACTTTCAAGCTATTTTAAAAAGTTCCATTGCAGTAATGAATAATGTTAATTGGGAGTGCTGCAAGTAACTCATTTAATCATTAACTCTTGATATTATGAACATTAGGACATGTGTCTCTCTCTGTACCTCTCTATTAATAGACCAATGTCTCTATTATTAATATCCTAATAGTGCAGAAGTAGCAGCAACAGCTGAGTCTGGTGCTTGTGTTTTTTTTATATTTTTATATATAAATATTTATTAGAGTTTTTGAATACAAATGCACAAATAATAAACAATCTTACTTATATCATAACGTGGTTTCATCACTTCTTTGGACTCCCTCACGTCTCCCGCTCCCATTTACATCGTTAAAAGGTTTTTCCAAGCAAATTATCAACTTGTTTACTATCTTATATCCACTCATTTAAATATAATCTAGCAATTCTCCAAAAAATTTATGTTTTCTTTAATCTCACTTATCATCAAATTCAAATCTAATTTAGTGGTGGCCAATTTTTTATAATCTAGCATCCTTCTTAACATTCAACCAAATTACAATGTTTTTGTAAATACGTCTTAAATTTCTTCCAGTCTTCCTCAATCCTCTCTTCTCCCAGGTCTCGGATTCTGCCAGTCATCTCGGCCAGTTGCATATAGTCCATCAGCTGTATCTGCCACTCTTCCAGTGTGGGTAGATCTTGAGTTTTCCAGTTTTTAGCGATGAGTATCCTTGCTGCCGTTGTTGCATACATAAAAAATGTTCGGTCCTTCTTTAGCACCTTCTGGCCGACAATACCCAGAAGGAAGGCCTCTGGTTTCTTAGTGAAGGTATACTTAAATACCTTTTTCAGCTCATTATATATCATTTCCCAGAATGCCTTCACCTTAGGGCATGTCCACCAGAGGTGAAAGAATGTTCCTTCATTTTCTTTACATTTCCAACATTTATTATCAGACGAATGGTATATTTTGGCAAGTTTAACTGGGGTCATGTACCATCTATATATCATTTTCATTACATTTTCCTTCAGAGCATTACATGCGGTGAAGTTCAGCCCAGTGGTCCATAACCTTTCCCAGTCCTCAAACATAATGTTATGCCCAATGTCCTGTGCCCACTTTATCATAGCCGATTTAACCATTTCGTCTTGTGTATTCCATTTTAGCAGCAAGTTATACATTCTAAATAGTACCTTAGTCTTTGGTTCTAACAATTCTGTTTCTAACTTCGATTTCTCCACCTGGAACCCTAACTTTTTGTCTGGTGCTTGTGTTTGTGTGGCGGTTAGACATTGGAATGTGTTGTTGGTGTTTCGGGGGGCAAGGTGTGGCCATCGCCTTCCCCGACAATTTTGGGTATTCCGCTAAAGGAATCCGGCGGTCGTGGATCCTGTCCGATGCCCGTGTGGCGGGGGGCCATGGCACGACCCTCGGTGACATCAGGAAGAGAGCCTATAGTTGGATTAGCATCAACAGGCTTCCCCTACTGGTGGTTAACCCCTCCTCAGACTCACCCCTCTACGAGTGGGTGGAGTCTAATGTTCCATGGTCCAATGCCTAAGCCAATACCTTCTCACATGCTGTAATCAATAAAGTTGTGGCCTTTACCTTACCCATTAACCTTACATTCTGTGTCCACGTGTCTTTATTCCCCAAGCGGGGATCGGGTCCTCGAATCACAAACAGCATTTCTGTGTGCTGCTCTGGTTTCACCAGAAGCAGCTTAGTCATGCTGGCCACATGACCTGGAAGCTGTCTGTGGACAAACGTCGGCTCCCTCAGCCAGTAAAGTGAGATGAGCGCCGCAACCCCAGAGTTGTTCGCGACTGGACTTAACTGCCAGGGGTCCTTTACCTTTACTTTTTAAGAAAGAGTGTGAGAGAGATAGTGAGAATTGTTGCATCTTAAATCAATGCATGGCCAAAACATCTATCCTGAAACAGCCTCCATTTGTGCTCTATGCAAATGAAATGTGCTCTGAAGTGAAATTAATTGTCATTATACAAAGATGAAGAGTCAGATGGGGAAATGGGAGGTGCACATAGACCCCTCCTTCCTTAAACATAAGAAGAGCCTTGCTGAAACAGACTTCTGTTCCATTTGGTTCAGATTCTTTTCCCACAGTGGCCAGCCAGGTGCTTATGGCAAACCCACCAGCAGAACATAGAAGCTCAACAGCACTCCCTGGTCATCTTTCCCAGCAGCAAATATTCAGAGATCTACTGCCTCCAATGGTGGTGGCACTGTACAGTCATTAGTGACAGAGAAGAAATCCATTTTAAATGGATCTATACATGGAATTTGGTAGTTTAGACACAACTGAACTTTCCGCACATTGGACTGCCTCTTGTATCAAGTGCGAACGTACATTCAAGCCATTCCTGTGTTAGCCTTTTTTTTAAAAAAAAAAAAGCCTGACTAATTATAGGCAATATTATATGCAGACCAATCAAAAACAATATGTATTAAAGAGTCAAGCTCCATGTGATAATGTATTTCTGTAACATAATTTTGTAAGTGTTTACGTATGAGTATTTTTACATGGTTATATGCATTATATTGCTCTTTACCATCCACCACTGAAAGCAGCATAGGAGCCAACTCCAGGGGACCCTGGGTGGTTGGGCACCCACAAAACCATAATTGTGGGGGCCGGGCACCCACAAAGTTAATGAGCAAAGCCAAGGAAAGGCAGCCAGACAACCTCTGCGGTGCTGCCTCCAAGAGAGCAGTTCAGCTTCGCCCTCCACAGCCAGCCAGCAAGTCACTCTTTTTTGAGGGGGGAGCTTATCTGTGTTATGGTGGCGGGCACCCACAATCCTGAGGGCGAGATGGTGACCCTGGAAAGCAGTCTAGATGGGAGCACATGTGCAGACAAAGTGGAAGTGGGTCATGAAGTCACTTCCTGTTGCTGAGTGCAGGCATTTGCCAGTGCTTGAGAAGAGATGGGGAGGAGGATAAAAAGGCAGCTCCCTCTCTTCTCCTCCACCTGTTTATGTGTTGGTAACTTAAGAAAACACAGAGTGTATATGCATATAATATCATGTATATGATAATGCATGTAATATGTAATAATTGTTCATAATTTACCATAATTGAACCAGTAAAAATAATAACAACTCCCTTCTTAATAAGGTCCAGAAATCAGTTTGGAATTAAGGAGGGGGAGGGAATCCATGTGGATAAGTTCAACATGAAGATGCATAGAAAATTCCATCCCTAGTAGTCATCATGACCCATAACCACTGATAGCCTAATTAATTTAATCTAATTCCCCTTTAAAATGGCCCAGCCTCTTGCACTGCCTTGGCATTGGTGAGGAGAATACAGTTGAAACAAGTATCTATGAAAATCCTCTGTGTGAAGGTGATTCACTCACATCAGAGCAGGATCAAATCCTATGTTCTTGTTGTTTTAAGGAAATACTGTATATTAAACTGGAATAATGAAATACTTTTAGCAGTCATTGATGCCTTGTCTGAGCAGATCCTTTAGAAATGTTTTTAAATCTGAGCAGTAAGTAAATTATAATGCTGTGAATCCAAATGCAGCTCCTATGCACAGCCCTACTAGGTGTTGTAAACAAAGAATAGCATTACAATACAAATCAGATCAAATGAATTGTTCTTTCCTGTTTAACTGGCAATCAAAGAAGCAACCTCTGTGGATGATCTGAAATGAAAACACTTTCTTCAAAGTAAAGAGTCTGCGAATATACTGTGTACTCACTCAGTAGTCACTAATGTGTGCTATACACACAGATGCACAACATTTAACTCAGACACTTCTTATTTAAGTAGGCTTATGCCATTGACAGAGCTGGCAGCGGTGGAGTACTTGACACTTCTTTTTTTCTTTTTGTAAAGCAAGAATAGCAGCTCCATATTCTCTATAATCTCAGTAGCCTTACTCAAGCTATGTGCAAAGCAAAATCTCCTCCGTAACTTACCTTTTAATTAAAAGGGTTTAAATGAAATGCCACGTGCTTGTACAATTTAAATTATATGAATATAGATAAATAATACACCTTACATCATTTGCACTACCCCAAAATAAAAACATTCGTAGGATCACTCGTCACATTATTGGTGTTCAACCTGTGCACTGCCACTGCTTCAGGAATGTTAGTCGTGTAGTCAGTTAACACAGGATATGCATATGCCTAGCTACTGTTTGTCGCTGTTGCTTTTAGCAGAGCCACTAGGTGATAGCTACCCTGTCAAAGGTTCCCATACCACCAACAAGGAAAGTAACTGTCCTGCAAGTTCATCTATTAGCTACATTAACCAAGAGTGCTAAAAAACACACCAGGGGTTTAATATTGTAAATTGGTCATTGAGAGACTGCAAATGGGTCTTTGGCAACAGTATTTTTCTTATTGGCTCCACCCCCACTTGCAAAAAAGGGGAAATCTGGATTAAGTAGGGACAAAATACAAAGTGATATTTTGAGGACAACAATGTAATGTTGACCCTACAAACAAGCTTGCATGCAAGAGAAGTATTGACACCCTGAAACTCCAGACAAGAAAGGCAATAGTGAAACCTTGACCAGTAAAACTGAGACAATACTATGTGCTTTCAAAGGTCTTGAGTCTGGCTACAGGGGTTGAAAGGAGCAATGGGGGGGGGGGAGAGAAAAATTCGAGGTTTTCTGAGAGGGGGAGGACTTCTCCTTGTGCAGTGGGGTGTTTCCCCTTCCTCTTCACCAGTGCATCTTCTAAATATGTTTTGAAGTCTTCCCCAACCTTCTGGAATAGGTTTGTGGTGGGAGAGGTAGAAGGGAGAAAGTTCCAGTGTGCAAGTGGAAGTTATTCCGCTCATGCCTGAATACCACCCAAATGTTTCATGTTCCACTGGAAGTGTTAACTAATGCAGAAAATATAGGGTGCTTATTTATTTCTGTATTTATTTTATTTATAAACTTCCCTTTATCAAAAGATCCCAGGGTGGTGTACAACATTAATAAACATATTTTACAGAGCATAATAATAAAGCATAATACAAAACATAATAATAAAATAATCATTAAAACATCCCCCGTCACACATTTAACAGGTCAAATATTATTTAATGGCTGAAGGCCTGGGTAAAGAGCATTCCCCAGAGCATCTGAATGGTCAGTGTGTTAATTTTGCATGAATCGAAACTTTAATTGAATTGTTACATACTGTACTTTGAAAATTTCATTGCCATTTGATCACACTGTTTACCATTTTTCTTCACCTGTGTTTGTGGTGTGTGTGTGCATGTTTGTACAGATATATGTTCCATCCAAGAATAACACTTCTTGCATCTGTTAAAGTGAAGTCTAGTCCACGAAAGCTTACACTACAATAAATATGCTGATCTTTTCATTGTTTTGAATGAATACCTATCTAACTGTGGAAGTACTTATGGATACAAAACATAACATATGTATATGTACTTGAGTTCCTTTTGCAGCTGAGAGGAACAGGTGCTGTGCATCTGGAGGTTCTGCTGCACGAATTGCATCTAGGCCAAATGTAGCTACTTACGTTTCAGGCACTGCCAGGCTGCCAAAGGTGATAAATTAAATTCTCCTTAGGGGTCCAGAAATGAATTGACGGATTGGTCTACAGTCATAAGCTGGGTCAATGAGGATATTTGCTGAGTGGCTGAGAGCTTCCACCTCGTTGGTCCATGGACTATGGTAATGTGAAGATTACCCCATATGCTAAATTCATTCTGTGCAAAAGGGTCAGTGTTAATCCTTATGGCAAGCGATTTCCATGCTTGTATAGGAGCTTTTATAGTGAGAACATTTTAAGTAGGCAGATAGAAACACTTATTCTTCTAAAGCGAGTGGTTGGTCATCTTCTTGTTTGTGTTAAACCTGCCCAAACGTTTTTTGAGTGCTCACTTACAAAAAACCTTCACCAACTTGGTGTCCTTAAGATGTTCTGGGCTACAAATCATGTGCGGGCCACGGCTCATGAGACTTATAGTCCAGGATATCTGGATCTTAACAGCTTAGTGAAGATGAATCTACTAGGGCACTTGCTGCTTCCTCTGCCTCTTCCCCTGTGCAGAAGGGCAAGAAAGATACCACTTGGAAGGTGATGGGATGGTATTGATAGACAGTTTCTTTCACCCACATGGAACTAGGCCTGAAACTACAAGTTAGGAAAATGCCAGGGAACTGCGTCTTTCCCTCCGAAGTGCCCCTCAGGATGATTTATCACTCTTCTGTCCCCAGTCACTACTGAGACATATATCCAAAGATATATGCACACACAAACATAGCAGAGTTCAAAGGAGAAGCTGGACTTGAGGTGTAGAATACTAAGCTAATTTATTATGTACAAGATCAAGTGTTACAGAACAAAGAAAACATGGCTCCTCTCTCCTTCTCGTCCGAGAGAGAACGGAAAATGCAAAAGCATAACATAACGGAACAGTGTAACTGAACTTCCGTTCTCATGACTCCAACAGTGTGGAACGTCAACACAGACATGTGATGAAAACAATCACACATCAGCAGTGGGAAGGAATGAAATCCCAACAGTTCAAAGGATCATCAGTGGGGGAAAATGTTCCATATCTCCATGGGATTGCTCTGAAATGAAGTTCTAGTGCAAAAAATGGAGGCCTTCCATTTATCCGGTGCAAAAAAATAAAGAACTTCCATTTATCTAGACCAGTGTACCCAACCCAGTGTTTTTAAGCTATTGTTTTACGTAGAACCCTTTAATTAATTGAATCAGCTACCGTATTTTTCGTCCCATAGGACGCTCTGTCCCATAGGACGCAACTAGTTTTTTGGGGGGGAAATAAAGGAAAAAAAATTTCCCTTTATTTCCCCCCCAAAACCAGGTCAGGGAACAGCGGTATGGCGGTGCTCCGCCTCCCCGCTGTCCCCCGAGCTTGTGGGGCTGGCCGATGTCTGCCTGGCGCGAGAGGCGCTCTGCTTTAGGGCGCCTTGTGCGCTGGGCGGCAGGCTGCTATCCACAGCCTGGGGAGCCCTGTGGGAACTCCCGTGGGCTCCCCAGGCTTGCTGATAGCTTCCTGAAGCCTGGAGAGCGAGAGGGGTCAGTGCGCACTGACCCCTCTCGCTCTCCAAGCTTCAGCGAAAGCCTGTATTCACCCCATAGGATGCACACAGATTTCCCCTTCATTTTTGGAGGGGAAAACCTATAGGGCGAAAAATACGGTAATTAGATGAGGATAGGTGGGTGGCTTGAACACAGTGCTGAGTAAAAAGGAACAAATATACCTAAAGCAAATTGTATTTAGATTTAATATGTAGCATTTTATTCTGATGTTTAATGCCACATATGAATTTGAAAACCTGGACCAGCCTAAAGAAAGACATCTTCTGGGAGATGCCACTGCAAAGTGTTTAATACATGAACATACATATAATTTCCATCACCTAAAGCTATTTTGGCATCATTGTGATGGCCTACTGTACTTTTGCAAATTACTTTGTCTTTCTTGCAGCTTCACCATTCTTCTTGTCAATTGCATGTCACTGATAATGTCACTTTTAGCAGTGATGCTGCAAATGCTTAGAATTTCTGATAATTTCACAAGGCACTGTCCTTTAGATAAAGGAGGAAGGAGAATGTGTGGTTCTTTTTACCTTTGTACAAGTTCCCTAGTGTATGATTTCCTTGAAAATGGTCCTTTTGTGTTAAATACAAGGGCATTTGCCCAGGGAGAGAACTGTGCACTAACATTAGGAAAGCAGAAAATGATTCTGCATCTTGCAATAATAAGGGTGGGGTTGAATTTTTACGTGTGTGTGTTATTTAGTTATTTTAAAGCTTCCTTCAGAAATGTACCTACTGGAATTTTCTAAAGGTTACAGTGGCAATATCTGCCTTATTGTGCTTCCTGCATTGCCTTTCCATTATGCATCCGAAATGATATACTGTATCCTGTTGTATTCTGTTCATACACTACTTTCCATCCAATACTGGCTCCCAAAGTAGCTTACATTTTTTTAAACAACAACAATAAAACTATGGATATATTGTTATGTGTGGAGTAGTTAATGACACAGCCCCACATTATTTCATTGAGGGGTAGGGACAGAAAGATAATGCAATTAGAAGCTGAACGAGCTGAAGATGCCAACCCATAAAATTTCATCACAGTTCTTTGGTTCTGCACATCATCTAAGAATGCTTAACTTTCACTTGTGGTTGGTCTTTCTAGAGGGTTAAATGAATAATACCCCCTGCTTGTGTTTAATAAATTTTCTGCTTGCTTTTTCTAGAAGGTGGTACTTAAGAGATCAAATTATATGTCTTGAATTGTCTATAGTTCCTTGGGTTATTTACCATGATTCACTCAAAATAACCATTTCTAGATTATCAGTTTCCAGGTAAGGCATACTCAAAGTACACCTATTAAAATCAATGTGCTTATTTTAACCATGTCTATTTTGAGTACGATTTAGCTGGATACAACCAAACAGCTTCTATCATGTTTATTATCATATTTATTTCTCTCCAAATGTGTTTAATATTTCATTCATCCATCCTTCATTTATCCTGCATTTTCTCAAAGGATCCCAGGGCAGAATACATAACTCTTCACTCTCTCACAATAACCCAGTAAAATAGGTTAGATTGAAAAATAATGAATGGCCAGAGATCACCCTCTGAACTTCATAGCTGAGTGGAGGATTTGAACTGAAAGCATTTGTGGTCAAAGTCCAACACTCTATCCACTTTACTATAGATTAGTTTCCTGATATGATGCAGATGAAGCTAATTTAGCATAATGGCCTATTACAGCCAACTACTGGTGTTTCATTTTAAATATAAATTATTTGTATACTAAGGACCAGGAACAGTTCTCACTAGCAGACTTTTTCCAGTGTTCATGGTTTTAGGATCCAAGACAATGTCCAATATTATATAAAGTATTAATAAAATATGCACGGATTATATTAGCCTAATAAGGCAACTCTGAAGGCTTTTGTTTCCATATGTTTTAGAGGGCAGCCTATGTGATTTAAATGGACAAAATTGTTAATTTTATATATATATGAAGTTACCTTGTAGCAAGTTATATCATTAGTCTGTCTAACTCAGGAATGTCAATTTGAGAAGACTCTTTGACCAGGTGCCTCTCATTGCTAACCAGCTCATGGTTTGCTTGGCCTGATGGTCTTGGGCCCTGGTTCCCTGCCCTGCTTCACACTGTACAGTGGAGAGATGGTGGGTCTCCCTCTCAGCTCATCTTTTTGGTGGGTGGCAGTGGGAGCTTGTCCCTGTTCTAAAGAGCAAGTCTGCGTTTGAGCCAGGGTGTTGCTGCCCAGACACTGAGAGCAAGGCTTTTGACATTTCCTTGTTCTCTGCAAAAATTCAGCCCTCAGGTGTTTAGATCATTGTTGCAGATCCTTCTGTACTATTAATAAAATTGTGACCAATTCTTTTGCTGAGTCTACATTCTGAGTTGTGCAGACAAAGGCCAGTACCACTTCAGAGAGCATGTCTGTAACCCATTTTAATTGCTCTCCCTTGTAAGAAATACCTCATATACAAAGCGAAGTCATGTTAAAAGAGAATTTCTGTTAAAATTGTAATAATGCATGATGTTATTTTAAACTCCCTTTAGATGAATATGCCATCAAAGGGGGGAAAAAATGACTGGTCTTATGTTCAGCCCAATGCTGAAACCTAGCTAATACTGTATCCCACCCTGTCTCTTAGGAAGTCTTGTTCTGGACTTTCTAATTATCCTCCTCCTCCTTTCCAAATTAATTTCTCTCTTCTGTAAATATGCAATATGTTTAGTTCACTTTTCTTGTATGAGCACAGCTGCATAAACAATGCAGTTGAATGAGTTTTGGAAGTAATCTAAATGTCATGTATAAAAGCATTTCCTGTGTATGGGCAAGTACCCATCCAACCAGCAGAAACACCAAAGCAGCTAAGCATTTTTTAAAATATCAGTTTGAAATGGACCTGATTATCAGCTATGAGACAGAAATAATAGCTTCGCCCAGAAGATACTATATATTAGGTAAATATCCTGATATAGTTACTAAGAGAACCTGTTGAATCAGACCAATAGGTCATTTAATCCAGTATACATATTGGCTTGCTCATACTTCTTCTTTTTAATGTTCTTGAAGAGGACACTTTTATTTTGAAGAAAAAGCCACCAACCCGGATTGGGATCTGTGTTAATTTTCTGCCAAATATTTCTTCTTCCCCAACTAGTTGATCCTGAAGGAGGGGGGGAAAGTCAAAATAAAAGTGGTCAGTTTAAGCAGATTTTTTAAAAAAGGTGTGATTTATGTATTATGTATTTTGACCTCAAGTTACCATATATAAGTGACCTGTCTCACTTTGGGCATTAGACTGGTCAATTGACCAGTCAACTATTGGTCATGGATTTTTAATGTGTTCATTTTGTTAGAACACAAATACGACACTTTCAACATCAACAGGTTTGAGCATATGCTAATTGCAAAAATGCAGGGCAATTAAGAGTCTCCCTTTTCCTTGCATATCTTTACAATGTCTAAATCAGAAAGTTCAGTTCTGTGACTGATGGGGAGCTTCTGGATTGCAAAGTGGACAATGTCTTGGGTGGGGAGATATAAACACTTGGGAAATTACATAGAATAATACATACATTTTTGTCTTCTGTTCTCTTCATTTCTGAACTTTTGAAGATATATTGAACTCTTATATTGAACAACTGCCACTGTTGGAAACAGACATTCCTTTGTTGCACCAAGAATCTTGCCTAGTGACCTAAGATGATGCAGGCTATGCTATAATGAAATTCTTTTTCCAAGTAATGATATACATTGCAATTGTCTGTGACTTTTGTGTGAACGTGGTACATGACTGAATCAAATAATGATCACCCGATACTTGGCTCATCTGGTTGCTGTCTGGCTTTGTATCACTTTTTCTTGTCAAAAGATGATATAGTATTGCTTCTGAAAGTATAAATTATTTATTTTAATGAGAGGCAAATGTCATGTTAATGAAGCTGTGACTTCCGAATCCTCCAGTAATAAATTATTCCTTCCAGCGCTTTCCCAAAGACACACAGTCATGTGTGCTGATTATGCATTTAGGGGAAGGACAGCTATTTCCGAACTCTGTCTTAGATGTTTGCATTCATTCTGGAATGTTTGTCAAAGTATTTAATAAGTTTCGTGATTTTCCAGGCTGGGAGCCTCTTGTGCATAATGTCTGCACTTAAAAACCCCCACACAAAATAGGCAAGGAGATAAAAAATATAACTTAGCCCACAAATGAAGCTGGAACAAAGCTTGAACAAAATGTGGCATAAGCTTGAATCAAATATGTTCTTGAATAGAGGGAAATGGTTCCCCATCCCATAAGGTCCTTCAATTCTGTAAATCAATCCTTTCCCTCCTTCTACACTAGGAGTAGGAAACTGTTCCACTGAAACTAGTTGACACAAATTTCAATTATGTAGATAAGCCGAAGTTCTGGGCCAATGATGCACCTTCATGACATGAAAAGAACATTGCCTTCACTAGCTTGGAAGTCTGTCTGTCTTTCTTGTTTGAATGTTGCCCTTCCAGGGGTTAGGATAAATGCATGTACAGTGGTACCTCGAGTTACATACGCTTCAGGTTACATACGCTTCAGGTTACGGACTCTGCTAACCCAGAAATAGTACCTCAGGTTAAGAATTTCACTCATGGGATGAACCTGCTGGTAAAAGGAGGAAGTAGGATTTGGTTACTTCCCCTCCCAGTGTGGCCCTCTGCCCCACCTCCCACACTTTTGTGAAGGGTTCCTTAACCCTACAGTGAATTGGCAAGTGGAGATACAGCAAAAGTCACTCCTCACCTGCCTGCAGAACTCCTTTGCTAAATCAAGAACTTTCCATTAATCTACAGAGGTGGTCAGGCTCCGACCCATAGTATTTCGTAAGGATGTGACGCAGGAATAGGTTTTATTAATCAGATCCCAATCTCCTCATAGACATTAAAGAAATTCATGGCTAATGCATTTATTAAGAGTGATTAACAACAAAAGCTGTATAGAAGCTCCACACTGAAAAGAAATATAAGTCTGAATACCGGATGTGAGTGCACAGGCACCCTGGGAACACCATGCTCTTTAGTCCCTTCTTGAAAGCTTCCTAAGAGCTTCCATTAGCCACTACTGGGAACAGGTTGATATAACAAATGGACTTTTAGACTGATATGTCAGGACTCTTCTACAAAATCAGCCCTCTCCCACCATATATTGAATCTATGTTTGACCATTTTAAAATTAATATATATAATGTTAATACGTGAGACTTTCTTAAGTCTTGCGGGGGAGCCAGTCTAATTCTTCACTTCTGTGCATGCATATTTAGGACTGAGCTACCTTGGATTTAGGATGGTGCAGGCAGTTCCCCTGCATAGGGCGCCAAGCTATGAGAAGATCCATTTTGGGCACCAATTTTTGGCCTCACTCAGGGTGCCATATTACCAAAGATTACCAAAGTCAGTTAATGCAGTGTAGCCCAGAATTAGACTCTAAATCCATATCTAGAGGATTCGACAGAACTTCTAGATCATGCACTCACCAGGTCATAAGCGGTATATACTGTCCCAACACTTGGACACTATCACCCCTCTTACTATGATGCTCTCCATAGTCATTGGGTTATGTATTCAGAGCATAAAAACCCTGAAAAATAAACACAGTTATTTTAATCTACACAACCTCACTGGGTCAATGCCTGCTGTGGTTTCCTTTGGGCTGCACATATATGCAGCAAAACAGATGCATGACAGGGGTGCCAACTTGAATAAAATATTGGGGGGGCAGGTAAGCCCCACCCCACATAATTTATCACAAGACACAGCACATGCACATCATTTGAATGGCATTGCCCGTCAACTCGGGGGGAACGACTGGCTCCCTCAAATATTTTATTGTGGGGGCCAAAGGGACCTCGGCCCCTAGGAGTTGGTTCCTATGATGCATGATAATTGTACATTCATGCAAATTCCTGCACGGAATAAACTTCATTTGTATTGTATTGGAAATTTGCTGTGTGTGGTGTCTCTCAAATATCCTTCAGAGTTTTCTTATTTTGAAGCTCATTTATATGCTCTCTTGGATTGTTATGAAAAACGAGACAATGCCATTTAACAGCACATATGCTCAGAAGGAGTTATTTGTAGAAAATACTTCTAGCTTTTTAACAACTCCTACTGAAACATTTAAAAATCATTATTTTTGCTCTGGCAAACAGCTTTAATAACAGATGCCAACATAGTTTTTACAGTTTGAATGCTATAATTTTGCAAGCTTTGCCACCGACAGATTAAAATATTTGTGTACAGTTTGGCTACCTGTTTAGTGCTGTAGTGTAAACACATAGTTAGATATGAGGATGTGAATTGAACAGAAGTGCTCTTCAGCAGGCCTGCTACATACAATCTGCCACATTCACATGTTAGCAGCAAATTGATCTCTATGGTTTAAAAAGCTATCTTCTAAGTGCAAGGTAAATGCCTTCTGATATGTCGGATAACCTCTAGGTCCCATTCAGCCCTCTCTCCCCCCTCCAGCCCATTACAATTCCTGTGCCCATGAAGATTGTTATTGAGCAGAGTGTACTCTGCTCTCCCCTTCAGCATTTCCATTACTGAGTTGTGTTAAGCAGGTAAAAGTGGGGAAACAATCACAAGTTAGAGCAAAAACAAGCTGGCAGAATGATGGACATTTGAGAAAAGAAGCCACTGGCATATGATAGGGATGCAGGAGTGGGGGACTATTTAGCTCTCATTTATAGGTGTCTCAAAGTCACACTTTCTGAAACAATATGCAGACCAAAACACAGCTATCCTTCAAAATTAACACCGATCTGAATTTTGTGATGCAGTTGTCCAACCAAATAAGGTTTACAAAAATGCCTACTTTAGGGGGAAGTGTACATAAATATGAACAATTAGTGAAAGTAACATACACAAATGCATTAGGGAAATTGCTTGCAAAAGTATGTATATATGTATGTAGTAATAATAATAATAATAATAATAATAATAATAATAATAATAAATTATTTATACCCCTCCCATCTGGCTGAGTTTCCCCAGCCACTCTGGGTGGCTCCCAATCGAGTGTTAAAAACAATACAGCATTAAATATCAAAAGCTTCCCTAAACAGGGCTGCCTTCAGATGTCTTTTAAAAACAGGATAGCTCCTTATTTCCTTGACATCTGATCGGAGGGCGCCCCACAGAGCGGGTGCCACTACTGAGAAGGCCCTCTGCCTGGTTCCCTGTAACTTCACTTCAAACAGTGAGGGAACCACCAGAAAGCCCTTGGCACTGGACCTCAGTGTCCGGGCAGAATGATAGGGGTGGAGTCGCTCCTTCAGGTAATCAAGACTGCATACGAAAATGTGATTATTAGGAGAAAACACACTAAGATGCTGATGAATTTTCATAATGAATATTTAAAACACACACACACACAAATTGCTGCAGTAATGTGGAGAATTGAATTAAAGATCAGAAAAATGAGAAACTGAATTAACCAAAACTGACAGATCCCTGCATCTCCAGTGCTAAGCATCTCTTTAATCTTGACGCCTAGAGTCTCTTCCCACCCACCTCTCAGAGTTCTAAAGCAGGACTTCCATGACTAGGTTCTTTACAGAAGGGATGGAGAATGTTTGGCCCTCCAGATTTGTTGTACTACAATTCCCATCATTCCCCATCATTGTACATGCTGGCTGGGGAGTTCAATAACATTTGGAGGGCCAAAGGTCAGCCATTCCTACTTCAGATCTTTTAAGTTAAAGCCCTGTGTCTCTTCCCTACTAGGAACTAGATCTTTGTTTCTGAGTATTGCATGCATTTTAATACATCACAGAAAAAAAGAATGGCCAGTCACCCAGAATATTGCTCTTATTAGCCGGTACTGCATACATGCTATGATACGTGTCACCCTGCCACTTATTATATCTAGTGTTAACTAAGATAAATGTTGGCACTCGCTGACCAGAAGCAAGTTAATTCTGGCATCTTGTCCAAAATGTATGTCTGATGGTGCTTGAGCTACAGTACAAGGAAGAAATATCTGTATAGGATATCGGCATATAAGTAGACATTCTAAGAGGTACAAAATACAGTGGTGCCTCGCAAGACGAAATTAATCCGTTCCGCGAGTCTCTTCGTCTAGCGGTTTTTTCGTCTTGCGAAGCAAGCCCATTGATGGCTTAGCGGATTAGCGCTATTAGCGGCTTTTAGCGGCTT
This sequence comes from Podarcis erhardii, assembly GCF_964252035.2. NCBI lineage: Eukaryota > Metazoa > Chordata > Lepidosauria > Squamata > Lacertidae > Podarcis > Podarcis erhardii. The sequence continues at coordinate 96,958,279 of NC_138497.1, read as the reverse complement.
ATCAGTTTATCGGCTTAGAAAGGGGGGGGGGAACCCGCAGGAACTCGCAAGACATTTCCGTCTTGCGAAGCAAGCCCATAGGAAATTCGTTTTGCGAAGCACCTCCAAAACGGAAAACCCTTTCGTCTAGCGGGTTTTCCGTCTTGCGAGGCATTCTTCTTGCGGGGCACCACAGTAAATTCAGACAATAAGAGACTCATCAGACACTGCACTAACAATTGCTTAGCATGTAGCATAATGACGGCAATATTGAACCTTGTGGATTTGTTAGGTGGCTGAGCTGAGCACAACACTTCAGTAGAGCTCTGGTGCATTAGTTTGATGTAGGTGGAAAGGAATTAAGACCTTTTCCAGGGCATCCTAAAGGCAAGGCACCTGTGTTTGCTCCTAATGTCAGGTACAAGCCTTTGTAAGTGGAAGCATTCCAAATATCAGTCACCAAGAGCAAGACAGACTTGCCCATTTCCCACTCCACATGCCTACAGCGCAACCATGCTTATCTGTAGTATCCAGGTGCCTACTCACAAATCAATTTAGATGAATGATCTGCTAAATTTCCTTTGCTTTCTTCTCCATCACTGACATGCTTAGTTATAGCACCCCACAGAGTATAATTGTTGGATAACAGAAGAACTATTAAAATGATATTATATTCGAAACCATTTATGAAATAATTGAGTCAATTGTGAATTAAATTATTGTCAGTTGGATAAAATCAACCGCCCATCTATATTATATCCTTATTAAGAGCACACGAATGGTTGCAGCAATCTTGACTGCTGGTTGGAGTCTGCTAGAGAGACAACATGCATTCCATAAATACACCATAGGTGAACTAGTTTAGGCGTTTGTCCTAGTAAGACCCTAAGCTGGTTCACCCCACAGCTGTCAGTTAGCTCAGATCCTAAAAAGGTACATTATATAGAAGATGTTTTCCATGCTGACATAAATGGATTTTTGGTGGGAGGATAAAACATTTCAACATTGCAAATATCTATTTGTGTCATTCATTCCTTTAGCTAGTTATTAAATCTGACTCAAATTCTAAGGAGTATTCCATAACTTTGCTGTAACTAAGCATTTACATCAATCATTTATATTCTTGAAAGCTAGAAGAAAGTCAAAACCAACTTATATATATGAAATGGATTCTGTTTCAAAGCTGTTCTTTTTGCCAAGAGGGCATCTTAGAGCCTAAAGTTGTCCCAGTTTGTACAAGTGTCCGTTTACATAATCTGAAACACTGTTTTGATTCTGTGTACTTAACCTAAACAGGTCCAACTACATCCCACCATTACAAAGTTTGAAGTCTTAAAAGTTAATAAAATAGGAACTGTCTGTCCAAACTTTCTGAAAGCTGCATGAATTATCTACATGTTGGAGATGATAGACAGCCACATTTCAGACAGATGCATTGCAAAATGTCTAACATGCAGTAGTTCAAAGGATTTCCTTGTGGGGGCAAAATTTGGCTGTTTATACAAGTGATTATAGACATGTTTGTGGCTGGAGCACCTTTGTGTGTGTGCGCACATTAGAGAGGCTGTCGAGGTTACGGGAAATTGCTGGAGAGAAGACTGTAACTACCTTAATATGGCATGTGATTTTTTCAGGCAACAATATACTTCATAAGATGGAGATGTTGCTCTAACAAGCCAGAATAAAATGACCAAGTAGGTGTTTGTATCATTTTGACAGGGATTATTTTGTGGATAACAACAGACAAAAATACAATCCCACAATATCCTAAATAGAGGCGGAGGAAATGGGTGCGGTGGGGGTGGTGCGCCCCAGGTGTCACCACTGAAGGGGGTGACAAAATGCTGGGTGGCACTCACCATGGGGCCTGCAACACACCCGAGCCACACGTCTCTTCTGGGAGTGATGCGGTGGCTTGGGCACCCACAGGCTCCACGCTGACCCAAACAGTCTGCCTGCCACCTGCCCCTCAGTGGAGTTCGTAACCCGAGGTGTTTGTAACCCAAGGTACCGCTGTACTACTAAAGTATGTAATTCTTGTAAATCATCTGAAGTGTCAGTCAGTGAGGAATTTAGGGGTACTCTCCAGATGCATATACAGGTTACAGACGCTTCAGGTTACAGACTCCACTAACCCAGAAATAGTACCTCGGGTTAAGAACTTTGCTTCAGGATGAGAACAGAAATTGTGCAGCGATGCCGCAGCAGCAGCGGGAGGCCCCATTAGCTAAAGTGGTGCTTCAGGTTAAGAACAGTTTCAGGTTAAGAACGTACCTCCAGAATAAATTAAGTTCTTAATCCGAGGTACCACTGTACAGTGGTACTGTACTTGACCACCTTAGCTACAAATTCTGCAAACTTCCTGCTAGCTGTTTACTATTCATATACTGTATATGTAGCAAATTTAGCAAACACAGTCCTTGGCTGTGTGTTTCATTAATCTTGAAAATTAGTGCTATGGATTCACTAAAACAAAAAAAAACCAAAAAAATAAATAAATCCAATTTTAGAATCAGGGAAATGGAAAGTTAAGAGATGTTGATTTTCCCAGCTGGACAATCTTTCTAAGTCTGGGAGGCAAAAAATAAGAATTAGAAACAGAAAATAAGTAATCAGCTTTTAATAAACATGTTCTTTCACTGAGATATATAGGTAAAAGGTAAAGGTAAAGGTACCCCTGCCCGTACGGGCCAGTCGTGTCCGACTCTAGGGTTGCGTGCTCATCTCGCTCTAGAGGCCGTGAGCCGGCGCTGTCCGAAGACACTTCCGGGTCACGTGGCCAGCGTGACGAAGCTGCAGCTGGCAAGCCAGCACCAGCGCAGCACACGGAAATGCCGTTTACCTTCCCGCTATAAAGCGGTCCCTATTTATCTACTTGCACTTAAGAGTGCTTTCGAACTGCTAGGTGGGCAGGAGCTGGGACCGAATGACAGGAGCTCACCCCGCCGGGGGGATTCGAACCGCCGACCATACGATCGGCAAGTCCTAGGCACTGAGGTTTTACCCACAGCGCCTCCCGCGTCCCCGAGATATATAGGTATAGAACACCAAATTGTTTCAGTAACTTTTGTTTCCAAGATACATGTAGATGGATGGTGTCAGACAAGTGTTTAGGAAACTGAGCTCAACTTTTTCCATAGATATGCTTGGGTCTTGGGATACTAGCTTGGGGCTTGACTAAACTCCTCATTATTGCACAGATACCTGTGGATTAGATTATGCCTAACTGCTCAGTATTCAAGTGCTAAATAATGATTACACAGATATCATTGGTTCAATAGGCCAATTCAGCAAGTTTGAAAACTGACCAGATCAGACCTGCTTCACTTTCATAGGCTCTTCAGATGCTGTTGGACTACAACACCCATCATCACTGCCTTTGGCTGTGCTTTCTTGGCCAATGGGAGTTGGAACTCATCAACATCTGGGGGCCACCTGAGTTTCTAAAGCATGAATATGACCTTTAGGAAACATAAAGGACTTTTATTCTCAAAATAGATTTTGCTTTCATTGAACCCTATAGTGCACATTTCAAATTAAATTAACTCATGCACATCAGCAGAGTCTCTGTTGCTCCCCCCCCCACCAAAGTGGAGACATACGTGGACACAGAATCATGGTCTATTTATTTGAAAGAAACTCTGGACTCAGAGAAGGTCAGGTGTTGATATTAATGGATCTCACTTAGTCATGGTCATTCATTTTAATGGGTCTGCTCTGAGTAAAGCTTAGTTGACTACCACCCTGTTTTCTACCTGTATTGTAAACGTTGGACCCCACCACCCCTCTTTCTCTGTGCAAAAACCATTCCACCTTGCAAAACAATATTTCTATCGACATCAGATGAGAAAAAGCGTTGGCACTGTGCATTTCTGTATAAATGGATGGCAGTCGGAAACAAAACCTTTCCCTTTCTCAGAAAGGCTACTGGATTGCCGATGAGTCCCCCTGCTTAGAATGTTTCATTTCAGAGAGGAGATCAAGGGGCTGATTTGTAACTTAGACAGTTTGCACGAGCGCGTGCGTTTGTGCGTGTCCGCAGAAGTCACACGCCGAAGCATAATAACTTAACAGTTGATGCTCAAGGCAAATCTCTCCTCTCCCCACCTTTTCCTTTCGTTCCCCATCAAAGCGCTCGATCCACCCTTGGAGTGAACGCCCTGCCCTGCCTGCTCCCCAAGGTGACGGATTCAACCGCGCGATTGGAGGCGGCATTCTTCAGAAGTCGTGCAAAAACCGGGAAGTGAGAAAGGCGGAGGGGTAGGGGAAAGAGGCGCGCTCTTCATCAGCCAGGTAGACAGCAGCAGCAGCAGCAGCAGCAGCAGCGTCCCCTATGCCCGGGATTCCGAATGGTCCGCTCCAGCTGAGGAGGGAAAGCGAATGTGCCGTCTGAGGGAGCCGCGCTGCGCTCCTTTCCCCCTGCGTTCTCGCTGTGGCGCCGGGCTGCGGGATCCAGCTGCTGCTGCTGCTGCTGCGAGGGAAAGAGAGGGCGAGCGGGGGAAAAGGCGAGCGCGCGCGCGCCCTGAGCTGCTGTTCTCCTCCCTTCTTCCACCTGCCCTTAGGGAAGCACTTCGGACTCTGGGACCACCGGTGCCACAGCCACTCGCCGCTGCCACTGGACCTCCTCCTGCTGCTTCTTTGGGGGGGGGGCACACTGTAGGAATGCCCGACAGTGCCGGTGAGGGGAGCCAACCCGCGTCCCAGGTGGCTGCCGCTTTGGGGCTGCCGCGCGCTCATTAGCCGCGCCCCCCCCCCCGCGCGTCCTGGCTTTGGAGCTGGCCGCTCCGGTCCTCTTTTGGGGGGCGCGCTTTTTCTCTCTCGGTTCCCTCAGTTCGGCTTGGGCTTGAGGGGGTTGGGATTGCGGTAGCCGGAGGAGGACGAGGCAGGCGGCTGCTTCCCGCGCTGCCCGGTGGGGGTTTCTCCGCCGCGTCCCTCCGCCGGCTTTCTTTCTTCTTCTTCTTCTTCTTCATCTTCCGCGTCATCTGCTGCTTCGCTCGCACCGAGGGAAGAGAGCGGGCAGCTTTTGTCATGCCAGCGGGGCCGAGGGAAGCGGCTCTCGGACTGCAGGACCAGTGAGAGGAAGTGCCCGCGTGTCTCTCTCCCCCCCCCCCACTCCTCCCCGACCATGACAGCCATGAAGGAGCAGCAGCAGGCGCCGCCGAACCCGGGCAGCCGGGGGAGCCAGGCTGCCCAGCAAGACCAGGTAGGACTTGGCAGCAACTCCGCCGCCTCAGCCCGGGCGGGGGTGTGGGGGGTGTGGGTGTGCTTTCCTGGGGGGGGGGCGGCTTTCGTCCACCATTTCCTGCCCATTGAGGACTAGCATGGCAGCCCAAGTTGTGGCAAATAATTGGGCGGAGGAAGAAGAAACAGAGATGAGAGTCCGCTTTGGCGCGCGAGCATCAGCGTCCAGGAAGGCGCAATATGGGGCCAGGTGCTGTTGCTTCTGCTGCTGCCGCCTCTTTCCCTGGAAAAGAAGACTTTCCCACTTGGCGGAGACTGTTGCTTATGCGTGCGGAAAGGATCCTTTCAGCCAGGCTGCAAGTGATGGGGGGGCGGGGGATTGGCGGGCAATGGCTGGGGGAAGGAGGTGAGGTGGGTGGGGTGGGAAAGGGAGCCATGGCCCGAGAGGGGAGGAAGGGAACCTGAGTGCATCTCCCTCTTTGGCAGGCAAAGTACTAAAGGGAGCCCTGCTTTTAGATGCATCTAATAACAGTACAGCCCACTGACCTTTATGGGTCAGAGAAGATTTGGTGGGGGAGGGGAGGGGGCAGTCAAAGGGAAACAGAAGGCTTTTGGCTTCGATGGAGAGAAGGGAAAAGATGCAGAGGTCTGAAGACAAGAGTCCAGTGTTGTGCTCCTCTTTGGAAAAGACTATCGGATGAAGTAATAGGTGTGTGCAAGAGAGAGATGATATGGCTGTACAGGTGCAGAGGGGAGGAGAAGGCACAGCACTAGGAAATTCAGGGAGATGAGGAAGAATGCAGACCATCATATTCAGAGCCTTCTGTTGTCATCCTAAGGAATGTTTGCTGTTCTCCCTTGGTTTTTCTGTCTTTGGTTGTGGGCTTCTTTTTCTCCGCAAGTTGCACTAAACAAAGACAGCAAATAGAAAATGTGCAGGCTTTTTATAGATGTGTTGTGTTTACATCAATTAATGGCCCTCAGAAGAGGCTGCCAGCTATCAGGTCACTGGTTAATAGTGGCATTCTAGAGAGGAGAAAAGGCTGGCTGGTGTTACCAGAGATGGTGCTGTGCGCTCAGTATAGACACAAGGAATCTGTGAAATTCTCTCTGCTTGTCAGTTACTCTGTTGCCAGAAGCAGGGATGAAAGGAGTGAAATAAACTGGTGTGTGTAGAGAGAGATTTGGGAGTGAGATGCAAAAACTTGTGCCAGCCCAATACCCACAACAAGAAACAGAAGGAAAATGTTATTGATTCTCTAGAGCTCCGTTTGGGGTTTTCATCATTGCTGCTTGTCCTTTGCTCCCAGTTAACACTTGCAAAAGTATTCACTGGCATGCTACAGAGATACTGTAGTGGTATTTATTTTTTTTTTACTAAACAAAGCAATTACAAAGTACTCAGTTGTCAAAACTGTACTTCAAATCATGACTTCTAACATATATATTTATCTCTCTCCCCCCCCCCCTTTTCTGGGATGCTTCATGTTTATACAGTATTAGTAAATCTTACTGCCTGCAGCACTAAGATGTCTCTACCATTTTTAAGGTGGAAAGGAGCAATTTGGAGCAATTTGTTTCTGAAGTGTAAAGTGTGGTCAAGATGGGAATGTCTGTTTACAGATATATCCTTTCAAGTATTCACATATCTTAGGTTTCATTACAGTAAGCAGCTGTATCTTACAGTGGCTCACGAATCACAGAAACTGTTTCATTAGCTGTCAATTTTCCTGCAAGTTCTCCATGCACCCCCCCACTTCCTTTCATTAACCCATGACACTACCTCGAAGGCATCGCAGAGTTTGAGAAAGTGGGAGGAAGAGGGGAGCTAAGCAGAACATATTGGAGATTGACAAAGGCACATCTGCTCTAAGCCATGTATGGCTAATAATGACAAGTACAATGAATGTTTTTCACAAACACATTTCAACTTGCAATAAGATTTCCCCCCATTGTCTTTGTGAAAACTATTGGACAAGATTTATATCTCTCTGTCTCTCTCTATAACATTTACTACATATTCAGTATGTTTTATAATGTCAATTTTCTCAGTAGAAGATCTTGCACTGACTACCTATTTAGTTTCTTTTCTGAATTATTCACAAAAAGGTAATGCCCAAGTTAGATTTTTAAGTGTGGCCCTCCATCTCAAATTACATGGCATTGTTTTCTGAAACACTAAACTTAATTAGTAAGTTGCAGCTTTGTTGTGAGAAGTCTTTTAATGTTCTGAGTAAAATCGATGCATTAATTAAACTTGTTTGGGAGAGGGTGATTGGGTTATTTCAGTCAGTACTTAATGCTTATGTGGAGGACAGATTGATGTGGCTTTTTGAAATTTTACAGAGTTCTGTATGGAATAAAATATTACTACTTTTGTTCCTTGTAATTAATTTAATTGGGTTTGCAGCCTGTCCTGCTAAAATCTCATCTTACTCACTACTGTCCTTGCATTGCTATGTTGGTCACACTTCCATTTTTCAAGCTAAGCAGCTGTCGCTTTTGCCTAGGCCATGTAGTGACTAATGCCAAGCTGTGGCAGCATTCGGACACAGGTGTTTCAATGCAATGTGAAGGGCTGTAGTTCATAGTACAGCATTTGCAAAAGGTCCAAGCTTCAATCTCTGGTTGGGCTGGAGGAGGGACTCCTGCTTGAATCCCTGGAGAACCACTGCTGGTGAGTGTCAGATAAGATAGAACAATTGTCTGACTTGGTATAAGGCAGCTTCCTATGTATAACATGCATATAACTTTCAGCTTCTGCAGATCAGTAAACACTCACAACTTGATTCCAGTTACTATTTTGCTGGTAAATCCATATACAATGGTACCTCAGGTTACAGACGCTTCAGGTTACAGACTCCGCTAACCCAGAAATAGTACCTCAGGTTAAGAACTTTGCTTCAGGATGAGAACAGAAATCGCATGGCAGCGGTGGCAGTGGGAGGCCCCATTAGCTAAAGTAGTACCTCAGGTTAAGAACAGTTTCAGGTTAAGAACGGGCCTCCGGAACGAATTAAGTTCTTAACCCGAGGTACCACTGTATAAACATAAAAACAGCATTGTTTTCTTCTGTATTAGATAGAAATAGGGAGGAAAAATAGTATTCACACTGAAATAACCTGCCTAGTTGGTGATATTATTCAGAAAGGTGAAATCGCAAGCAGAACGGTTGAGTTCCTCAAAGGAGTATCTCCCAGGGCTTTGTAGGAGCCAACTCCCTTTGCTCTCCCAATAAAATATTTGAGGGAGATGCCACCCCAGTAGATGGGCATTGTCATTAAAATAGTGTGTGCACGCCATGTCATGTGACTGATTATGCAGAGTGGGGTTTACCGGCTCCCCCAATATTTTATTCAAGTTGGTACCCCTGCAGGGTAACCCTGCAGGGCTGGGTTAAATATCAGCTATGATTTAAAGTAATAAATGCAAAATGTAAAGTCCATCACTTTTTATTCCCATAAAAAATATATGCTGATGGAAGTCAGATATTAGACCTGTGCTAGATAACTAACTGAATATATAAAGTCAGTATGTTGTTTCATTAACAAAAAGCTTATTTAGGGCCAAGCTAGACATAGAATCTTAGAATTGTAGAGTTGGAAAGGACCATGATGGTCATCTAGTCCAAACCCTTGCAATGCTGGAATCTTTTGCCCAAGGTGGGATTCAAACCTATAACCCTGTGATCAAGAGTCTCATGCTCTACCAACTGAACTTTTCCAACAGCCAGAGATCCGTGATGAGGATTTTTGCTGCTACTTTGGAGAGCAGAAAATTATGCTGTGAAAGTAGTTGCTTTTCCAACACCATTTCCATCATTTAAATTGTGCTTTCTCACTCACCAAAGCTGCTGAAGCTATCATTAACTATGCAGGGAAAAACATAAGGTATTTTTCCCCCTGTGAAAGTAATGGCAGCACACGTTAGACTAGGAAAATGGTTAGGCAAGAGAGGTTTAAACACCCATTCCCCATTGCTCTCCAAAGTATCCAAATATAACTTCTTGCTCTTGACATATTTGGAAAACAAAAGTATAGACAAGAACAACTAAAACAATTAAATGACTCAAACACCCAAGTGTAAAGTGATTTGAGATTTTACTTGGGAGCAGGGAAGATGACTAGGGTTTAGTTAGAAACTTGTAGTGATTCATATGATTATCAATGGTAGAGAGAATATTTCTTTCTCTCACAGGAGCATGAGAACGTGGAATCACTTAGGTACAAATGATTAGATGTCACAGAAATTATTGGATGTGACAGAAGGAGTTATGTGATTACATCTCCTGAAAAGAAAAATACAGGCAATATTATTGATTGTATCAGTGGAGTGGGCAGTTTGGATCAGGGCAATGGCACTGGGATTGGTTTAATCTTCCTATACACCATTTTCTTGGTTCAATCCCAAATACCACCTGTTTCCCCTTGCAGCTTGATCCACCAAGTTATGTAGATTTATGCAAACAGACAGGTTCTCCCTTCTGCATTTGAATTTCACCCCAGGGCTCAAGAAAATTTCTTGGTTTTATTTAGACATGTGACACAATCCTTCCCCAGGTAGTTCCAGTTTCCATATATTTGGGGTTCACAAAATTACTCCCCTCTCTCATACCATGCCAGGCCATTACAGAAGATGAGGTATGTGCACACTTCCTATCTAGTAAACTCCTTCTGCTCAGACTGATAGTGGGATAAGTGGAGTTGGTGAAGATGAAGGATGTGCACACTCATGCCCCCTTTTCCTGAAATGGCACACACAGATGTGCTCGCAGGCAAGGTAGTTGGCAAAACTGGCATCTGTTTTGTTCTCTAAATATCCCTTCACATGTCAGTGCTATAACCATGTGTGGAATAAGTATTCACATATATTTTCTTCAAAATCCAAGTTTGCTATGACCACGAAGAACAGAGAGGCAAAACTATAGAATCCCAGCAGGGATTTATCCTTTCATCTGTTAAGAATATAAGAAAATGAAAAAAAAAAAATCATGGGGGCGGGGGGGAATCACAAACTGTTGAGGCTCCTGAAATATACTTGCAGGTCACTGTCAAACTCAACTGTTTGTTTTTAGCCATCTGCAGATGTGGCTCAAATGAATGCAAGATTTTCTGAAAAACCATAAGAGCAGGAAAGCATGGCTATTGTCCTCTCTTCTCCCCCACCCTCAAATGAAAGCTGAGGTTCCTTGGATACCACATTCCATGCCAGATTTAAGACTAAAAAGATACAGAGAATGCATGTAGAGGTGTGTGTGAGAGACAGAAATGTTGAAAATTGAAGAAAACGCCAATTTTCTGTCCCCCTAATACACCCACATGCTGGCAATACATCCCAGTTGTCACAATAATATTTCACATACACAAAAAGTCAGCTCATCCCGTTTTACATCACTGAATTCTTTTAAAAAACTATAAAATACCTAAATGCTTCTTTCTGAGCCTAAATTAACCTTCCTCAAATCTGCTTGAAGAATTCATCAAATGGCATTTATCCACCTCTCACTTGTAGCAACTTTCCACAATATATCAAACAATAGCCCCTAATGAGCATAAGAGAAACTACAGCCATTCAATATAATGTACCCATGTGGGGTGCTAGTTGATGAATGCTTCTATTTTGCCACAGATGAGAATACTCACATAATCCCTACAGGTATGAGCACTGTGAGAGACTAGTTTGTTTACAAAAAAGCAGTTAAGCGGTACCATCTTGTAGAGGTTATTGCTGTTTATGCAAACTATCTGAAGATTAAAAATAAACAAGCATTCAGTGCATTGATACGAGTAATCTATTCTAATGGATCCTAACGATAATATCAAATTTGCATACATTTTATACATATTTTAGGCAGATTTCCATAGCATGTGAAATATACCTTGTATGTTCTTTGGGCATAGGAGTCATTCATAACTCAAGGCTTTCATTCTCTTTCTCCCTTTCTCTTTCTCTTTCTCTCTCTCTCCCTCCACACACGCACAGTAATTTGTTGTTTACAAATATCATAATTTTTCATTTCTTTTTTACAATTCTATCCTGTCTTTCTTTCTTCATGGAACCAATAGAGGCATGTGCAAACAACAAATTTATGTCTGTCTTTCTATAGGAGAAATTCAGTGTGGTGCTAAGCACATAGCTCTATCACCACATTTCTGCTTGCCTGATGGAATGATTTGCCCTCTCCTCCCTCCCATATGCTGTTTTAGGGGTTCTCCCAAACTCTCCACCGTGCTTATACTAGCAGAAGTCTTTGCATGGGCTTCCTCTGAGAAGGCTTGTTAGTTGAATCCTGCCTACTGGATGAGGGTTCTCTCCTATGCCCCTATGCTTTGTGGTAGTTTCACTCTAAAATGATACCCAGCTTGTTATTACCTTCATGCGCTCCTAGTCAAGAGCCTCATAGTCAGTCCCATTGCCGATGTGCTTGCTATTTAAGTGAATAATTTACTAGGTTGAAATGCACTGGATAGCCTGGATATGTCATCAGGCTTTATCAAGTCTGCAACTTCCATGGTTCCAGAGGCATAATGCCATCCCATGACACCATAATAATTGCTCTTGCAAGCAGGCCCAAAGGGGCAGGTAGGATAAACCACATGAACAAAAACCTCATGTCAGAGAACTTACTCCTACAAAATAATTGCATGCAATGAACCAAAAACCTTTTAACGGTGTTCAGAACTTTAGATAACGTTTTCTACTTTGTTCAAGAATTCTTTCACAACTGAATCAAAATAAATTATGTAAGAACCCCATTTCTATGGGACTTATGGGATGAATAATTCCAGTGTTCACATAAGTATTCAGTTTGACACCAGTACAACTTCACAACCTGTGACAACCTACCAAGACTGTTTGGATTAGTACAACTAAACTAAGACTTCTCACCAACAGCTACCATTGTGGGATGACATCAACTGGTATTAAGCAAAACTATTGCTCAACACAGAATATGCATAAATAAGTAGAGAACTAGGTGAGGATATCATAGGGGCAGATCTAGAATGTGTAGAATATTCTATATCTAGAATATTCTATATCATATAGTGGCTCCATCCTCTCACTCTCTGCTGTCACAGTTATAACTAAGTTGAAAGGTTTCTGGTTGGCTCTAAGGTTTCTGGTTGTGGTGGCACCCTTGTTGACTTCTCTTTTCTGCCACAAATTTCATAGCAGTAGCAGTCATCCCACTGGTGCCCATTCTCCAGGCAGCTGGAAGCCGGAGCTTTATTTCCCATTAACCTTAATGCTGTGTTTTTACAGCTGTGCATTGAGTTGTGGTTGGATAGGCTTGCGTGATAAAGATTTAAATCCATTCATAAACCATTTCTCAGTCACAATCCAAGGGCATTTCAAAATACATTTACAACAAGTTACACTGGTTTAAATCCAGAGTAACGCTTCTACAAATGGAAGGGAATATGAACCAGCAAACACTCCTGCACATTGAAGCAGAAGGGGATGCAATTTCTGTCAATCTCCCCTTCCCCTACAGACTCTTGCACTGTTCTGGAGGAGCTTCCAATCCTTTAGAACACATTTTCAGGTGGGTATGTGGGCTTTTTGGGGGGCAAAAAATCCCTTTTCCCCTTAAATAAATACAAACATAAAAAGAGCTCTGCTAGATCTAAATTTGAATCTTAACCTTAATTATGATCTTCGCTTTGAACCCACCTCCCATGTTCATCAATATACCAACACTTTATATTGTTTCATTAGTAACCTAAGAGGAAAAATAACTATTACTTAATCTAAGAACAACCACAAGGGCTCCTGGTTAGGTGCTTGGCTATGTGTGTTGATTGTTATGTTAACTCTGTTCTATCTTGTTTCCCCTTTGTTATTGTTTTATTTTAAACCAATTCACAAACCAAGACCATTGACTACTAATAATGAACCATGTGTCATAGATATTGCTGCAAAATTATTGTGCTATTTTTGTGATATACAAATGACATGCAAAAACTTTCTATTTTTTGTACCGTTTATTATCCCTTACCTACCCTTATAATCCTCATTTATAAAACTCAATAAAAAGTTTTTCAAAAAGAAAAAGAGCTCTGGTAGATTTGACCAGAGGCCTATTTATATAAAACAAATAATCTATGCAAACATGCACACAAAAAACACAAAAATATTAATTAATCTTATTTAATAAGACTGTATCTAATAACTTTTTTGTATTATTCACTAGCAATTAATCTTGAGCTGCTTGGTAACACAGAAACTTGACATTTTATAATATGTACTTGATGTTGAGGGTTGTTGTTGTTGCTGCTGCTGCTGCTGTTTGCTTCTTAGCAAGCCTGCATGATTGAATACTGCATGTACCACTTTGCCTTATTCAATACTTTCACTACTGTGTGTAACAATTCAGCTTGGTTAACAATTGCCTTAGGAACTGTTTCTATGTGGTTGGCTTGATTCTATTTTATATTTGCATATGCTTGAAACAAGAAGCAATATTCCAGTACATAAGCAAAACTGCATTTGCATTCCTCCTTCCCACCCGCTGTATTTTCTATCTTACTGGATATTTCACTAGTAATATTACTTAGCTTTATATAAAATATTGGTTGTTTTTTTTTTAAAAAAGGTAGTAATTTGTGATACAGTGGTACCTCGGGTTACATACGCTTCATGTTACATACGCTTCAGGTTACAGACACCGCTAACCCAGAAATATTACCCCGGGTTAAGAACTTTGCTTCAGGATGAGAACAGAAATCATGCTCTGGCGGCGTGGCGGCAGCAGGTTAAGAACAGTTTCAGGTTAAGATCAGACCTTCGGAATGAATTAAGTACTTAACCCGAGGTACCACTGTATAGTCATAGGTTGTGAAAATAAATAATAGACAAAACATTTTTATTTAGAAGGACAAATCCTGATATTGTGGTTACATTGCCTACCAAAGGTGAATTTCCGTTCTAGAAACCTAAATGTTAAAACTTTGTATTTCTTAATTCAAGTCTATGAATTACAGCTTACTAGGACTTTTAAATATGTGAACAAGTTCTTCCATTAATCGTGATACTACAAGAATAGAAGTAGGCCCAGCAGCTTTAAAGGACTGGGATGAAATATTAAAAACATTCATAGATCAAATGAATGTTTTAATAGCTCCTTCTGCCATAAATCATGTATTTCTTGACAAATGACTGTATACTTTCAGACACATTTTAGAGTCTTAAAAGTTTAAAAGTTAATGGGTAACAGCATAAAAAAGCATAGGTTGTCAAAAAGCAATGAGGATTCAAGGTCACCTGGGTCATCTAGTTTAATATCTCCAGAGTCCAGTGGTAGAGCATCTGCTTGGAATGCAGGAGGTTCAAGATTCCACCTGCAGCATCTCCAGGTAGGGCAGGGAGAAGCTCATGTCTGAAATCTTGGGAGAACTGCTTCTGGTCACATTAGTCAGTACTAAGCTGAGCTAGATGGACCTATGGTCTAACTTTGTATAAGACAGCTTCCTATGTTCGTATATAGGTATGAGGGACGCGGGTGGCACTGTGGTAAACCACTGAGCCTCTTGGGCTTGCTGACGGGAAGTCGGCAGTTTGAATCCCTGCAACGGGGTGAGCTCCTGTAGTCCTCTGTAATATTTTGGGACAAAATTCCATAATGGGGATACTGCCATAATACAACATCCTCAAGGGATCTCCCATTTCTATCTTATGGATCCTGCCTAATGCCTACCTGAGACCTACAGGTATAGGGCAGCATATAAATTTAATAAATAACTGGCAACCAATATACATCCAAATCAATGGTTGAGAATTGAGGGTGGAGGAGTGGATGGTGAGGTGAAAGGGTCGTGCCACAGTCCTTGCTCAGCTCTAAAGACGTGGTGTAGGAAAGTTCCTTGTGTAGTCCACTTGCCCAGCCCAAACCCCATGGGTGTCCCTTACTGACTTCTGGATGCTGCAACCTGGAGCAGACCACAGCTAAGCCAGGTACAGGGGGACTCCCTCTGCTGCTGCTATTCAGCAGCCCAGAAATAATATCTGCCAAAGCCCTCCATGCAGTGTAATTGTTAGTTCCATGTTATGGCAAATTATGAACCCCACTAATGTCCTACTATCTACTCACATTGTTCATTCTCTTTAAATAATGATAATCCTTCACATTGAGCTAGGGATGATTCTGAAAATGAATGCAATGTTAATATATTTTGATTCCATTGTGCTTCTTTCTTTGCTTCCCACCACATTCTCATTCACTATTTCTCTCAGTTCCCATGATAAAATATTTAACTAAAGTTAAATTAGTTCTGCTTGCCATCTACTTTATCTGATATTTAATTTACTAAACAAGAGTATTCCAGTGCTAACCAACTGTTACAAGAAAAATAGAAAAGGAAACAGTATGCTATTCATACGTTCATTCAATAGCTATCAAAATCACTATTATGAACATTAAATATTAGAATATATTCTAGAATTTTGGAACATATTTTAAGAATACATCGACACATCATTTCATAATGAATGGCCAAGCATTCTCTCATTAGGAAATTGGCTGAGTAAGTTTTATGTACTAACTTGATAGACATTGTTTGACTGTTCAAAATGAAAATTTGGTATTCATGTTCAGGATACAATTCAACATTTAAATTTTGAATACCATATTGGTGACCAGGGCTTCTTTTCAACGGGAGCACAGTTCTGGCACCTCTCAGATGGGCTCCATTGCCATTATAAGAGAACAAGAAAGGCATTCATGGTGAGTTCCAGCTTTTCCTTTTCTAGAAAAATAGCACTGTTGGTGACCACATACATTTTTAAAGTGGGGAAGAAAATTCAAAATACTTAACAATACTGTACTTACCATCCTTAAGGATTGATACATTGTGAGCAGGGACTTAGTCTGGGGGATGGGAACAGTGAGATGAATACATGGAAGGCAGACTTTGTAAGATATGGCCAATGTGGTATCCATTTAGCCAATGGAAAGCTAGTTTGAGGAAGGGCAGAAAGAGAGCCCAATTGAAGCTCATGCTAACCAGCTCTTGAATGAAATTAGTCACAATTCTATATTTCATGTTTAAATAACAGCTATTTTAATGAGCCTAGAAAATATGCAACATACACTTGAATACTAAGTTATCATGCTTATTAATATTAACACTACAGTGATACCTCGGGTTAATTCGTTCTGGAGGTCCGTTCTTAACCTGAAACTGTTCTTAACCTGAAGCACCACTTTAGCTAATGGGGCCTCCTGCTGCCGCCGTGCCGCCGGAGCATGATTTCTGTTCTCATCCTGAAGCAAAGTTCTTAACCTGAGGTACTATTTCTGGGTTAGCGGAGTCTGTAACTTAAAGCATATGTAACCTGAAGCGTATGTAACCCGAGGTACCACTGTATTTTCACTCAGTTTATATATCTGTACTAAGCAGAAAATGTACTGGAAGAAGCTGCCCTATGAGACCATGATTGGATTGAAACTACAGTCAGAGCCCTGTAGCCACTCAATTATTCACTGTAAACTGTATTCTGTTTTCTAAATTATTAGGCTACAATTCACTCCAATGTGGATACTGTTGCTTTGCAGGAAGGATAAGCATGGGCCTCAGTGGAGCTGCCTTCCTGCCCTCCGCTATCAGATTGTGAGACACACTTTCCATTGTCTACATACATAGAACACTGGGCATTTCTTACATAACAGGGATTTCTTATAATACATCTTGTATACAGTTGTCACTTTGCTCTCTGTTCACAAAGTATTCCTGCTCCAGAACAGCCATAGATATGATAAGAAGAAAAGTGCCCTCCATTGATCAAGGTGCTCCCCCTTCAGTATACTTGAAGGAGAGTCTACACCCCCATCGTTCAGCCCGGACACTGAGGTCCAGCTCCAAGGGCCTTCTGGTGGTTCCTTCACTGTGAGAAGCGAGGGGCAGAGCGCCTTCTTGGTAGTGGCGCCCACCCTGTAGAATGCCCTTCCATCAGATGTCAAGGAAATGAACAACTCTCTGACTTTTAGAAGACATTTGAAGGCAGCTCTGTTTAGGGAAGTTGTTAATGTTTGATGTTTTATTGCTCCTTCTTCTTCTTCTTCTTCTTCTTCTTCTTCTTCTTCTTCTTCTTCTTAATATTCTGTCAGGAGCCACCAGATGGGCAGGTTATAAATAATTTATTATTATTATTATTATTATTATTATTATTATTATTATTATTATTATCTACTACTACTACTACTAATAGTATTTTTCAATTAAAATATAGCCAGCTATTTTCTCCATCATGTGAATCCCTAGGCATATTACTTTTAATTGTTGTAACTGGACAATATATACACAATTTAAATAGTGCCAGAGTTATAAAATATGCAAACAGAGGAATAGTCCAATTTATTGATCAGTTGGTAAAAGATGAATCCCTCCCCCCGCAGTGGAACACTAGTCTTATTTTTTAAAGATTTGTTGAAATTTGTATTATTACTTAAAATACTCGTAAGGCATTGTAAATCACAATGCAATTCCTTTTGAAAAGAAAGTGCACACCAGACAAAACTGAAAAATAATCTTCTCACTGCACGTAATCCATTCATTAGAAGTATATATGTAAGATTTATTTATAGCCACAGTATTATGTATATACAGTGTATATAACATTAAATATTATGTTTAAAATCTAATCAGTTTTAATACAGTAGAGTTTAGCCACAAGCACTTGGCAGGGATGTTTCTCACCTCCCATATAACATGTCAAGTTTCTTATTTAGGAAAAGTGAAAGTTGAACCAGTTTTAAGTGTGTAATTTACTGCAGCTTTTAAGCATTGCTGACTTGAGTTGCCAACACATGGCACATCTTTTTATTTTATTTACCCCCAAGTTCAATAAAAAATGTGTGCTTTCCATGGTAACCTAGTATCTTAACAGCACATGTGCCAAGATAACAAACACCTTGTGAAAAAAACACATGGAAAGCAATATATCATGTCAACATGGGAACATTTTTCAGCATGTTAAAGAAAAAAAATATCCTTCCCTTCAGAGTGTTATTCTCCCAGAGGTTTAGTGGAATTTCTGTTACACTTTCACATTTTGTGGATGCATATAAAATCACACTTTCCCTCAGATTTACAGTGCAACATTTCAAACCCAAGTACTAAAATTGTCAATAATATGGGGAATATCTTAATTTTTTTCTCTTACTGCTTCCATAGTAATTGAAAAGGAGCTATAGGTTCACTATAAAGGTTCACATTTTGACTGTTTGTTCTGTCCTTAGCCAAATCTTCTTCAACAAATATTTACGGGAGTGGCTGAGTAGGAAGGAAAAGCTGTTTCATATTAAATGTAGTGGAGCATTTACATCCAAGGTGCAATTAGTTTAACACTCTATCAGAGCCGGTGCGTTGCGCTCAGGGCACTCAGCCCCAGCGAGTAGGGGAGCTGCACAGCTTTGCTGACGGCCTCCCCTTTCCCTCCTACACGCCCACCAGCTGCATCCCATCAACCATATGGCTGGCGTGCGTGCAGCTTGCCTCCCAAGCCTCCGTGGAAGGAGAGCGATCCCTGCAGAGGCTTAGGATGGAAGCTGCGCCCCACCAACTATATGGCTGACTGGCATGCAGCTTCCTTCCCAAGCGATCCCCACAGAGGCTTGGGAAAAGCTTGACAGCTCTGGGAAATGGGGGGTGGGGCACCGGAGGGATCTTTGCACCACAGCGCCGGATATGCTTAAGACAGCCCTGCATTCTATCCATTGCCCTACAGAGGCTTTCTCTGGGTCCATCCAAGTTAGAAGCTTCATGAATTATTTCTTTGGCTTGTCTAGATCAGGTATAGGCAAACTCAGCCCTCCAGATGTTTTGGGACCACAACTCCCACCATCTCTGACCACTGGTCCTGTTATCTAGGGATGATGTAGTCCCAAAACATCTGGAGGGCCGAGTTTGCCTATGCCTGGTCTAGATCTTCCACACATAGTGGTTCTGAAGCAATTCCACTTTGCACATGTGTCACTCCATTCTGCCCTTCATTGGCTTTCTCCCACAAAACAATTCAGGAGGCAGTCCAAGCCAAATTACCCCAAAGCTGCAAAAAACAACAACACCCAGATCAAGTCCTGCTAATCCTTATCCAGAAACACAGCCTCCCTTTCTGGTAAAGTTCCTTGGATAATCGTTCCTTGATGTACCTGCTGCAATCATCTCTTGATGGCTGCATAACTCTCTCTAATCAGATAATCTAGCCTTTGTTGTAACATAAGGTAGTTGTCAAACTACCGTAGTGTGGAAAATATAATAAAATCCCTCTTGTAGATATTGTGGGAGGTGCCTCACCATTCTTTTCCATTTTCTCATTTGCACAGAAACTATAGCAATGCTTGGAAGGTTTGGGAGCATTGGAGCAAATTATTTGCATATAGAAGGTCCAAAATTCACTTCCTAGAATTTCCAGGTAGTGCTGGGAAAGAATAGCTACCTGAAATGCTGGAAAGTAAGATGGACCAACCGTCTGTATATGTTCGCTTCCCATGTTCCTGTATCTCATTTGATTAAATGGAGCTGTGAACAAGCTTTTTCCCTGTGCATGCCTTTTCTTCACACATCAAGTTGCCACACTGAACTCCTTCGCTCCTCCCTTCACTACACACTGTGGTTAAACCAGGAAGGATTTAATTAAACATAGTTTTCTGTTTTGTCCAAAGATACTTACGCTAAAATAATTTTGTTAGCCTTTAATGTGCCAAAAGACTCTTCATTGTTTAAATTGGAATGTTTCATACTATCCCCCCCATGGAGGGGGCAAGATTTTAATCTCAATGTTGGTAGTTTTAATATATCCTGAGCTCCCAAAAGCAATGATTTAGAACTGTGAGTACATTAGGAATAACATTTTTGGTTTGGTTTTTTAATCCATTTTTTAAGGTAATCTGATGATGTGCTGTCAGACGGAATGATGTGCACATACGATTCTTTTGAATAAAATATTTTTTAACTGAAGCTGTATTAAAATAATATTTATTGTTAAGATTTTGGATTTGGCCCACAGATCTAATCTAAAAAGATGTTGCCTATAAGTTTTGCTGAACTTTTTGATATGAATTATTCAGCAAGTGTTTTTTTTAAAAAACGTTTTAAAAACTAATTATAACTTTGGATGTTCCAGTCTTTTATGAATGCTTATTAGAATGGAAGTTGATTAAACTGTGGTGAAGGAAAATTCATTCAGAAACAGCTGACAATATTATCCTGTTAATGATTGATGAAGCATCTTTGAGAATTGCTTGTCGTATAGAACTTTGGATGTTTATATTCTAATAGTTTTCCATAATGGCTGTAAGCCTGTAGACAGTAGGAAAATGGAAATATCATATAGAAAAGCCTTCAGTGTGTACTTACTGCTGAACATTTCTCCTTCTGTTAAATAGATCATTTGAAATGTGTGTTAAAGATATTTAGCTTTGTCATTAATGAATTAATATTACAGAACTCATTATGTTCTCCATGGCAAAGAAGCAGTTCAAAACAGAAGAGTTCTAGGTTAAGGGGAATAATGCATCATAAATAACACAGTTTGGCAACTGAAAATTTTAACACCCATCTCACAGAATATCAAGATTTTGTGCACTTTGACATCATTCAGAATCCCAGCAAGTGAATTCATGGTTGTTTTTAAGTTATAGCCTTCAGTAGCTGAACTCGTGATATATCCTTAACAGTTTTGAAGTTGGTGGTGTCATTTTCTGATATAGTTTTGTTCATATATAACTATGTGGTGTCTGATGATAGCTCTAGATCTCTACTCTCTGTGTTTCAGTATTTGCTTCCAATAAAATTTATATCCTAATATAGTGGCGCATGTGTGTGCATCACCTGCTAATTTGCCCACAGCTAAGCTCCCTAGCTGGCCAGGTGGGGCTCGCTAGCTCTGGGAGGACTTGTTTGATTTCTCTTCTTGAGTAGGCTTGGAGCAGGTGCCTCATCAAGTCCAGATGCTGCAATCAGCAGGCATAGTATAAAAGGGCAGCAGAGATGAGGTGTTGTGTCTGCTCAACTGCCTGTGTTGAAGGACCTCAGCTTGGATGCTCTGTGAGACTGTGCTTCGGTTTGGACTTTGGGCATGTGGCTTGTCCCTGGCATATTGACTTCCTGTCAGGTAGGCCAGGGGTTCATGACAGTGACCAACATTAAGGCTCCTCTTCTCTCTGCTTGTGGATCTTCATCTTTAAGCTGGACTTGGATAGCACAGTCTTCAAAGAGAGGATACCTTCAAGCAGAGTACTGTTCTCTGACAGTAGGATTGTCTAAATCCTAAAGAAAGGATTATCCTCTGAAGAGTAGGATACACGGTCAGCTAACTATCATTTGACTATCCATTCAAATATGAATATTTAAATATACTGAAGCCTATGTGATACTTTTCTGCAAAATCTTACATTTGAAACTTTACTGACACCGGACAAAATGACATCTGGAAAGCAATGCCTTCAGGCATTACCCAAGAAATCAATCTAATATTTTTCAGGATATCTTAAATTATGATAGCAGGGAATTGTCACTAAATCAATTAAAGGTGGGGATAAACCCTTCCGAGAGCTGGAGGATTTTCACTTCATAAATTTTGAAGTGTGTTTTCTAAACCTCCTTATTCAATCCAGTCAGAGTTGAATGCTTAGAATTAATAGACTGTATCTAGACTGAATGGAAACCAACAGACATACTGGGATATGTACCATGGAAACCAGATGTGCAGTGCTTGCCCCTCCTCACTAACTGCTCCTGATTAAAAGTATGCAGATGTGTCTGTGTAATAATGCTCATAGGATATTGTGTCCAACAGTAGCAATACTCAGAATAGACCCATTGAAATTAATGGATATGACTAACTTAGATCCATTCATTTCAGTGGGCTTACTCTGAGCAAAGCTTAGAGAGCAGACTCATTATAATTAATGGACGTAAGTAACAACAGGGTAGTCCTGCCTCGCAAGCAAGGTGAAGCAACCTGCTTCAGGTGGAACTGTGAGAGGAAAGCAGGAACTGGCGTTTTTCTGCTGCAGCAAGGAGCAGGGCAGGGAAGAGATTTGAACTCTACTCTAGCAAGCAAAATGTATTGAGCCAGCACTGTGAAAACAACAGTAATTATTTATGCCTTGTAATTATTAGCATATTCTTTTTTAAGGTGTTGTAATCTCTTACATTAGGGTCTTGTTTTTTCAATCTGTGGTATGTTGTTCACAGAGCAGCTACAGTGATATATTTGAAAACATTAATAAAGCAATTTTGATGCTCAGTCATGAGGTGCTTTACAATTGCTAATGTTTACTCAAAAAGTGGGGGGGGGCATCCTGTATTGCGGAATTGCAATCCTGTAACTGCAACTGCTAAGATTTATTTAAACCTTTGTTTCACTGTTTGTCGTGGTAAATTCTGTAGGCGATAGTATTGATCCCACCCCGTCTTAGGAATAAGCAAAGCGTGCTGTTTAGAGAATAGTCTTGAGTTTGAAAAGATCCACTTTAAGAAAGATTGATTTTGGGGGTACAATATATTTTATATAAAATGCTGTATTGGTTCATTTAATTAGAGTTCAGCTGAAATTACTAGTGCCATTCAGTTTTGCTGTTGGCCTTTTTAAAGTTGTGTCCATGTTTCATCTCCACCGCCCCTTACCTCTTTTTATGAAAAAGAGATTTGGAACACTGCATTTGACTATACCTTGAAATGCCATAATTTGCTATGAAAGTCTAGTACAGACACCAAAAAGTTCAGAATTGCATGAACCATTTATTTATATATATTTACATGCCACCTTGCTAAATAAAAAATCCTTCAGGGTGGCTTACATGTCAAAACGTAAGTACACAAACTATTACTGAACAAATTAGCCCCTCTTAAAGTCCTAAAAAGCAATTCAGTTCACAAGTTCTATAATCAGTAAAACTTCCCCACAGCTGAATAATATTGACTGGCCTTCTAAAAGCCACCAGAAAATTTCCCCAAAAGTTTGGATATCAATAGGTAAATAAAATAAAAAGCTTTCTCTCTCGAACCTGCCAATTTCATTGACTCAGGTGGCAAGCAAACAAGGAGGGTTTCTTTTGTAGATCTTAGAACGTAGGCAGGAAAATATAGGTGCAGGCGGACCGTCAGGTAACTCAAACCCAAATCATTTAGGTCAGGCTTCCTCAACCTCGGGCCTCCAGATGTTTTGAGACTACAATTCCCATCATCCCTGATCACTGGTCCTGCTAGCTAGGGACCATGGGAGTTGTAGGCCAAAAACATCTGGAGGGCTGAGGAAGCCTGATTTAGGGCTTTAAAGGTTTAAACCAGAAGCATATTAGTAGCTGCTGCCATTGCCTTATTCTTGAACACAAAACTTACAAAATGTGGAAGTTCAAAATGTCGCCACTAATAAATGCTAACATCTGCAATATTTCAGTGTAAACTTCAAGCTATAACTACTGGTACATATTTGTCTTTGAGTGGTTTTATGCACTACCTGCATGGTAAGGGTTGCCAATTGTTCCTTCTAATCAGGTATGGGATAGTCCCAACATTGGTGAATGGGTGACAAATATAATGTCAAATATAAATGAATGAATAGTATTTTTAATAGCCTTAAATCTGATGGTGGCTGAAAACTCTGTACAACACTAGCTTTTATCCCAACTGGCACTCTTTCTGAAACTGTTTTAATTACTGATTAAAATGTTCAAATCAAATTGTTATGTATATACCTAGCAATGTTTCTTAGAATTCCTGATCTCCACCCTCTCAGGGCTTTGTGTATAATTTTATTATTTCCCCACAGAACTGCTTTCTGTTCCTTTCCAACAGCTTATACAGTATTGCTGAACACATTACCTATACCTCTGTTATGCTGTATTTTAGCTGTTATGGTATAGTATAGTTGAGCTCACAGCTATAGTAATTTTGAGTCTTTGGGGAAGAAATGAAGAGAGAGATAAATTGCAATTCTCCTTGAAACATGAGTTGCAGGGTTGACACCTTTTTCTTACTGATTTAATCAAATTGAAATAGCAAGGTAGTGGTATTCAGAAACTCATTCAACCTTCTGTGAAACTTTCAGGATATTTTCCCTCTGAGGGTTGACTGAGGAAGCTTGCAGTAGCTCCTTTAGAGCAGAATCAAGAATGCTGGTTTTAATGTATAAATCCTTAAACAGTTTGAGCTCAGGATACTATATGGATTTCCTTTTCCACATTAACGTGTTAAGATATTCCTTGGAGCTCCTCCTTTGGCTTACAAGCTGTTGGATAAAAACAGAAAATATGTGTTATGGAATATGTGGGAAATTGTGTTATGGGGAGAAAGTGGCATTCAACAGATTACCTCTTTGATGCTTTATTCAGGGGCTATATATAATCCTGAACCTGTTAAATTAATAATCCGTCTTTAAGGAGTTGATTTTGTTTAGGAATGTGTTATGTCATCAGGAGGAGCTGTGAGCTTCTGGTAAGACTCAGGGTGTGAGAAAGTACAGTAATTAGGGTGGTGGGATCCCCTTATAGGCCATCAAGATAAAGTGAGCTATCTCCCTTGGCCACTAGCCAGTTCTTTGAAGTCCCATGTTGGTTTTGCAGTCAATAGCTAGGAGAGTAGAAAACTCTAGTGATGTCATTACAAGATGTTGAAAATAGTATATAAACTCCAGTAGTGTCCCTGTATAGTTTCAGATCCTGTCCACAATGCTTATCGTCTTGCCACAGGGTTCTTTTTGGATTCAGGTAAGCAATAAAGGGAACACCAAGCCAGTTAACTGAGCTTTGTTTCCTTACCTGTTATTTGCCTTACCTGCAAATAAATCTGTTAAAGTAACCAGCTTGGTGCTCCCTTCATCACCTACCTAAATCCAAGAAGCATTGCTTGCTCCTTGGCAAGACAACAATCAAATTCTGAAGAAACTGTGCTTATTTTTTTTAAGTGTACACCTTTACAGAAAATGTCTTTCTGTTTAGGAAACATTTATTTGATCTCTCTAGGCTGTTCTTAACACTTCATGTCTTTTGACACTTCTCTGCATACTAAGATTGGTCTTGTGACAGGAATTCTTTTTGTTAATCAATTGCAGCCATAAGGGGGCTTGATGCAGGTGGGGCTACCTTTGCTACCTATGGCAAATAGATTCATGAGCAAACTGGTGCTTATTCTCAATACAATTGGAAAACCTGGCATCTAGGAGGCTGTGAATATTTGTTTGGCTGATGATATCAAATCACTAGCTCTTAAGTGACAAGACCACCCATATTTGTGGATTGTTCCACAGCAACAGACCTCTAGAGACACAAAGCGTAAGCTCCACCTGGGACTTTTTATGTACGGTATCTTTGCAGATGTGATGAAATGCATCAGAGAAGTATAATAGTGTACTGTAGTCGACAGTGAGCAATTGCATTTGTTCACAAACTTTAGAAATGAAACATTGTTCTAAAATTTAACTTGCAAATTGTTTAAGCTTGGGTTCTGACATCCAGTCAGAATCTGTACATCTGTTAAGATGAAGTTGTTATGAGTACATTTCTCCTTCAAACACTGGATACACTCAAAGGAGAATTTGTACTGATTCAGCCTGTACTACCTGCCAGAGCACCAACTTGAAGACTTGGAGCACAGCTGCTTTTTCTTCTCTGCCCCCAGTCTCCCCCGAGAATAAATGAGGGAGGAATGAAAAGAAAGCTGCAAAATCAAGAAGCTGCATCTGTCAGGCTTTTGTCTGTATTTGTGCTATTTATTGCTTTAGTTTCAGAAAACAATGATGTGCAATCTCTTTGCTGTATGCCGACTGAACACATTATTTTCAAATGTGGTACAGTACTGTCCCCCCACCCACCCAAGGTTCAAACAACAGTGATTGATTTGGCTCACAATAAGGCATAAGCAATAATGAGTTTATTATTAGGAAGCATGAAGATGTTGTATAGCACCCCATTCAGCGTGTTCATGAGGGCTGTGGAAGTCAATTGTTTTGCCAATTGACTACAAAGTTTTAAGTAGGGAAGGAAGGAAGGCAATAATAACCTGGTACAATGTCTTCCAATTTTCTATGATGTATATGTAGTATAGTCTTAACCCAACCTGGTGCTGCCAGATGTTTTGGACTACAACACCCATCAGCCTCAGCTTGTCAGCTGTGGTTGATGAGAATTGCAGTCTAACACATCTTGAAGGCAACAGGTTGAGGAAGGCTGGTTAATAGACATAGTGATACTTTTAACAGACTGTTGGGAGAGAGTGAAGATGCACCCATATTCAATTTCAGATATCCTTTGTGAGCATCTGCTTAGCAAGAGTTTTGCATGGAGATAGTTGTAGGGAGGTATAGTTGTCCAGGTATATTGTGGCCAATTTCATATAACAAATCTGGGGAATTCAAACCACTGTAGTTTTAATATCTACTATGATTGAAAAGAATGCATAAATGTTTAACTTTTTGATGGCCCGACCTAACACATATCATAACATCATTCTCCAAGTCAAACTGCACCCAGAAGGAACCCTATTTCTAACAAGTTATTCTTACAGTCTCAACTCTTACCGAAAACCTTACATGTTCTGTTACATGAAACATTTACTAGCACCTGAATTAGAAGGGAAACAGGGCTGATTTGGGTAATATTCTCACATCCCTGAGCCAGATCAAGCCATTAAAGGCAACTTCAATGTCCTGAAATCCCATTTGATTCCCTTTGTGTATTAAAAACATAACCCTCCTAGCTTCTGGTTGAATCTCATTTAAAATGTGGAACTAATTAAGTGGCAAAATACATTATAGTACAAAATACATTATAGTACATCTTAGCTAATGGCCTGGTTCACATGGCATGGCATGGCAAACCAAACTATGGCTTACTGGGACTGTCTGAATGTGTGAGCCCTGGAGGGGAGTTCTTACTCTGTTTGCTTCTCCTGGTATTTGTATTCCCACACTGCACTGGTTTGGCTTAGCAAATTGTCTGAATCTGGGTACATAGTTAATCTCCCTGCTTGCTAAATGCAAGCTATAGCCAAATTCCTAGCTACATCACATATTTACTGAGGAGATAGATTGATATTTTCAATAGTTCGTCTTACAATGTCATTGAGTTCTGTTAGCAGTATACATGTCTCTTCAGAGGTGAAACTCACTGAGTTGAGTGGTGCTTATTCGCAGGAAACTGAGTTTAGGATTGTAGCCAAGCATGCGAACTATTTAATACATCTTAGATATTTTTTTCTTTATCACTACATTGTTGTGCTGCTATAATTTATTTTTTAAAAACCTTCTTATATTTCTAGATATTCCTGTCCTTGTACTCTTGTTGAGCTCCCCCCCCCCCCAACACTGAATCAGAATATGATGGGGGAAATGGGACTAAGTTAGTGCATGACAGTGCTGGGAATCTGAAATGCTCAGTAAGAGTTGCTTCTGTGATAAAGCTTAATTAAAATGGATGAAGCAAGAGCATGTTGAACTCTGTCAGATATCCTGGCACAGACCTGCTTATTTCTTAGCAGCATGCTAGAAATCAGGCAACAAGTTCCAAAGTTTCTTTGATGTCAGTATCTACCTGTCTCAGGGGCCTGAGAAAAAATCATGGTCTGGAACATAACTTTTCCATAAGCATTGTTGCTAAGCCCTTGAGCGCAGCTGCCTTCTCTGTGTAGATTCTATTTTAAAAATCTTAAATTCAGTCCCCATGGCACTTCCTTCACAAAACCAGATTGTGCATCAAAGGATTGCCCAGAGCTTTCTGATAGAACTATTTGTTGAGACTGATTAACACGGTTGAAAGTGCTGCATATGAATAAAGAGCATGGCATAAATATTGTACCTTCAAAGAGTTCACTACAACCCTTTTGTGTTTCCAGAGCAACGAACAGTGAGATATTGGCACCAGCCATCATTTCATTTCATTGCATTCTGCACTAATTTCATATTTGGATGGGCTGGTTTTGAACCTACTCCAGTTGTTACTGCTGGAAAACTAATGTTGGCTTAATCAGAATAGAAAGAATACCAGTACCATGATAAGTTTCACAGATATATAGTATTTTTAGGTTTAAAAATATTTTTAATTTATCATAGAATCTGATAATAGCTTTCCCCCCATTTGGTTGGGTATTTAATGAATGTCTTGGAAATATACCCATAATCAGCTTAGGGCCCAAATATCTGAAAGATTGCCTCCTTCCCCACAAATGCTCTTGGGTTTTAAGATCAGTGGAAGGGATACTTTTGGTAGTTATGTTGAATGAGTGGTAATAATAAATAAATAACAGTGGTGCCACCACAGAAGAGTCCTTATATATATTAGCCACCCACCGACCCTCTGAAGGTAGGAGGGTACAGAGCAGGTGCCAGATGATCACCAGAAAAAAATGGAGATATGAATATGGGAGAAGTCAACCTCTCAGACACTCTGATTCTATGTCATTCATCTCTGTCTTCAGCCTGAGAATTTCTAAAGTTGATTTTGCATCTTGCATATCTTCAACACTTTTTCAGTGTTCATATGTGTTGATCAAATCACCACATGAAAGGACATGAAAATTCCCTTTTGCTCTTATCATTTGACCTATGCATATGCATGCAGGTGTACTTTGTTAGCCTTTAAAGTGTGTCTGTGTCCAAAATTCTCCAAATAATTTGGAATAATTAGGACAAACAGATTTTTATAAGTTTTTGGGTGCTAGACACCCTAATATCATGGGTCCAGTAGGTGTTCCCTTTTGACACACCAAGCCTTAATTAAATTATAAGCTAGGCTAGTCTCCTGTGTGAGGTGATAGCTAGATCATGTGTATTAAGCTGCCCTCTCTAATCTCCTGGAGTCAGCATGTGTTGAAAGCTAATTGAGCAAGGCTAACCCTCATGAGATGCCAGCCTTTGGGTGGGCCATTTAGAAGAACAAAGGATCAAGGGACTCTGAGATGGCCAAAGAATGGGCCTCATCCCTCCCTCAATAGATCAAGCCACAGAGTTTAGTGAGTTAGGATTAGGAGTTATGTGATGGAGAAGCAGAAAGCAGAAAAGGCAGAACCATGGCTGATGTCCATTTGAATCCAGGGCTGTCCCTATGGAGGAAGCAAGACCTCACTGGAGCATAATGCTGGGAACCCCTCTATCGTAGGCTCAGGTTCTATATACATGGAAATAACCATATATCATAAAGACACCACAGTCTCTGCTGTGCCTCATTTCCAAAAGGAAACATAAACCATGGGTAACTGCACCTGGAACTCCTTGGAATTGGGGGTGGTGTCTTACAATATTCACCACATGTTACAAGTCTTCAAATCACCCAATTTTTCTTTTTTCTTTTTTTAGAAATGCAATTTCTTGCATTTAAATGCAATTTCTTATATTCTTAAGAAGTTTAGGATCCTCAATATGTTTTAGACATAATTTTGCTTTGGCAAGTCACTTGGTGTAGATAACAGTTTCCTCAGGGTGAATAAATTGTTCATATCACCCAGTGACACCCAGATATATATATTTTTCTTTTTTGTGAGCTACAAACATTATTTTTTTTAGTGTGGGTAGGTAATGAACCCCAGTCATATATGCTTACTCAGAAGTACCAGTAGTTGTCCTGTGCGTTACAGCACAGCCCTATACATGTCTACTTTAACGGGACTAAGGTAGGTATGGGACTGCACCTCTTTCATGCAGTTTTCATGCCTTGGAAACATTAATGAATGTGTAAGGACTCTTCTCTTAAATGGTAGGCTTTGTAACCCTGTGATATGAGAGATTCAAAACATTACTGAGTCAGCTGGTGGGGTGTTACAACATCTGGTTAGACTTTTCCTAGATTTTTTTTCCTGCCATAGTAAGGCAGGTGGTAAGGAGGAGAACACTCCAAAAGCAGGATTCTCCTGCCAAAAAACAAGACATTTAGCCATAATATCCTTTCACTCTTTGCAATGGTGAAACAAACAGATTTTATACCAATAACTGCATAGTTTCTAGTTTCCTTAAAAAGTCATAGTCATATACAATGACATTAAATAGATGGCTAAGTTATGGATGGGTCATTTCAGATACGCATCTGAAAGAATAAGGGTTTTTGAACATGTTTTTCTGTTGCTTCATCTGTAGTTAGGGAGAAAATAAATGATTAGAGGAAATTGATTTACATGTTCTAAACACATTGTTTTGTGAAAAGATGATGGAGGGTCTTAGCCTTCCATGCTTCTGGAAAACAGATGAAAGGCAACACATTTAAAAAACAACCCTTGCCAGATCAGTGTGAGATCTTGATCTTGTTAAAACAAATAGGGAATGTGTCATTGAATTCAAAAGAGATGTAATTGATATATATCTTATTTTGAAATCATTAGCAGTCTGAACTAAACGCCTCAAGGGAAATACACTGTTATCTTTCCCCCTAAATATGAAATAATAATTTATTGTAAGTTCACATGTGTTGCACTGTGCTGCACTTTTTCATTACTGCAAATGTCATCCTTAATAAAACAGTCACTGTTCTTATTGTTTGCTTCTAGAGGCAGATGTGTGTTGGATGCATTTTCCCATGCTTTGATCAAATTAGGCTGGTATAAAGTCATTGCACTACTGTACTGAACCTTTTGAAAATTGAACTCTGCTCTGCTAAGATAGAGGTCATTTTGATTATTTTTGTTCACTATCTCAGAAACTAGCTACTTGGTACATTTTCTCAAGAATCATATTTTCAGCTGGCTCTCAGTGACAAAAGTCCATCATTACCTTCTAATCTTACCTGTCACTCAGTGGACACCAGATATGGTCAGTCTCTCACACATACAGTAATAAAGTGTAGTCCAGCTAAAGAAAGAAAAACAATATTGTGATAAGTATACGTGGGGTATAATGCACATGAAAGAATGTACTTTGTGTTCAGTTTCTAATAATGGACTTCAATGAACTGATTTATTATCTTATTAACTGGTTCTACTATTATCTAGATAAGTGCCATCCTAGTTACTGATGATAAAGTAAATGCTTTCTTCCACCTCGCATACTAATTTGCCTTTTGCCAAAATTTAAAAGCCACTTCTCACATCACTTCAGTACCTGGTGATTTTCTAAAGCAGTTTGGCTTGGATCAGGTGTCTGTCAGTACCTTACTGCCTTTGGGGCCCCAAACTTACCACAATGCCTGTAACCCAGCTTTGTTCTGCGATATTGTTGGGAATTAAGAGAGTGGTTAGATGCAGCCACCAAACAATGTTTGGAGCACTGCCACCACAGTCCACTTACAAAGGAGGGGATAACTAGAAGATACCTAGGGTCCCCTCAAACCTGGAGCAGACCCTCCATGCCAATTGCTTTCCTATTATTGAGTGCAGATGCATCATGCTATAAACATATTGTAAGAGAAATGCATCATGAAGTCCTCGCCCAAACTCTGGTTCACAATAACTTCTAACCCATGTTGCTATTTGAGCCTGTGCTGAGATGTTTCACAACCTCATCATTTGCCAACCTGTCGTCTCTGGATGGAGCTGATGGCAGTTGTCATACAAAACATCAGGATAGCACCAGGTTGGGAAAGGCTGCTGTGCATACTTTCCTGGACATACGGTAAGTCCCATTGTACTCAGTGGGACTTACTTCTGAGTAGACATGTAAGCAGTTGGCAAAAAAAAAAAAAAAAATAAACTGGTACTGAGTCACATTTGTCTTGATGTTTACCTTATAATTCTTTGTTATAGCCAAATTATTGTTTGACCTCATCTTGCCTAACCTTCAGAAGTTGCATTAAATCCTCAAATCAGTTTTAGTATAAAAATCTGTTTTCATCATCAGTCCATCATGTGAAAATAACTCTGGTCTGAAAGCTGTTTCAGTGCATCATTGATATTATGTCTGCCACAACTTCAGCAGAGCATTTTTATCTTTTTGTGTTCCATAATTTCTGGTAGTCAATAAACTGCGAAGGTTATTGCAGTAGCTTCGGACACCAGTGCGGTTTTATGGAAACTGCTTTTTGCCTAAATTAAGCTACAATATATGTAGAGGAAGCTAAATATCATACAAATTCTTATGAATATTTAAATAAAGAAGGCTATGGAGATCAATGCTGAAATCAATGCTAGAATGCGAAGAGATGCTTTGAGGTCTTCACAAAAGAAACAGACCTTGAACTAACTAAAAATCAGAATTTGATGTGAAAAAGGAGAAGCAGAGATTTTGTATAGATGTATAATAATTTCCAGTGCATATCAAGTAGCTACCATTTTTGAAGGATTTTCTTTTATGAAATAAGATTTCTCAACTGCACAGTCTGCTTCATCTCTCACTTGATAACATAGCTTCCAAAAATGAGAAAATGTTCTAATCATTCACTGAATATCTGACTGTGAATCCTGCAAGATGTAGTCCCTTTCTTTTTTCCTGGATTATTCAATTTCACTTAGCTGGGAGGCAAGGGACTCTGACTAATTTAGGGATTGTTGTTTTAGGGTAATATAGTTTTAGTTAAGATGTGGGTTCCCCGGTTTTGTAGTTATTTGGATTATACTCTGGTATTTTTAGTGTTAGGACTTAGCATGAATGGTTGAATTCAGTGTTGTTGTTATCTCAATCTTTTTTCTCTGGGACACACTTTTAGAATCAAATTTGCTTGCGCCACACTGAATTTTTTATTGATAAGACTACATAGTCTTCTTTAAAAAAGATAGCTGATGTTGCTTTCAGAAACAGAATATGGGGCCAGGATCTAGCTAAGCCCTTTGTAACTTGAAGACTATTTCAAACTTGGACGTGCTTTCTGGTACTTGGCTGAGTACTTTAAATTGTAGACAACTTTGCAGAGTGCACAATATATTATTTTAGGCTTAATCTGGAAATATTGCGACCTTTATTTTATACTGCTGTTGAGCAACTGCAAGAAATTGAACATTTGAAACTATTTTCTGGTCAGGGAAAAAGGTGGGATAAATAATAATAATTTCCTTTAAAGGTAAAGGGACCCCTGACCATTAGGTCCAGTCGTGACCGACTCTGGGGTTGCGGCGCTCATCTTGCTTTATTGGCCGAGGGAGCCGGCTTACAGCTTCCGGGTCATGTGGCCAGCATGACTAAGCTGCTTCTGGCAAACCAGAGCAGCGCATGGAAACGCCGTTTACCTTCCCACCTGAGCAGTACCTATTTATCTACTTGCACTTTGACGTGGTTTCGAACTGCTAGGTTGGCAGGAGCAGGGACCGAGCAACGGGAGCTCACCCCGTCACGGGGATTCGAACCGTCGACCTTCTGATCGGCAAGTCCTAGGCTCTGTGGTTTAACCCACAGCGCCACCCACGTCAATAATTTCCTTTACAGATGCATAAAAGCCTTCCCTTCCTTATATGGAAGGAAACACCCATGTACACATTTGGTCCCTGTATTTTCACTGGAAGTTTTTGTGCTTCTTTTCTGCAAGTTTTCTCTTCTTGGATTGTTCAAAATGAGGAAGGAGGAGGAGGAGGGCATTTTTTTAAATACTCATTTGTTTGGAATTATTCAACATGAGGGATATGTAGATGTCACCGTTATAATTGTCCCAGTGTAATGAAAACTCATTTTGCTTTCCACAAAATGTCTGTTTCATAGTAGCTGTTTTAGAAGCTACTCTGAGGTGGCAAATTGCTTTACAAATTAAAAGTGTTGTGTAAATGATTAGTGTAGTCATTTTACTTTTACTGTACTTTTAGAAGACATCTGAAGGCAGCCCTGTTTAGGGAAGTTTTTAATGTTTAATGCTGTATTGTGTTTTAAATATTTGGTTGGGAACTGTCCAGAGTGGCTGGGGAAACCCAGCCAGATAGGCGGGGTATAAATTTATTATGATGATGATGATGATGATGATGATGATGTCTTCTTGCAAACTTTAAAAAGAACTGAGTTATTTATAGAACTTGTTTTTATTTATACAAGTCTGCAATGTTTTATTAAAAGGTTACGTTTAAATATCTTATCCTTGACTGCTTTAATCCATTAAAATTGAATATTAAAACAGGAAGTAGACAAGACAAGTGAAGCATGTATACTTTAAATTCATGTTTAGTTCAAAAGGAAAAAAAAAAACTATGTCAAAATTATAATTAGAATATGCCCTTGAAATGGCCTCTTTGAGTGTTCTTTATTGAGAGACGAGAAACTTAGTTTACAATTCCCAACACTAGTTTGGAATTGATCCAGAGGTTTTGCTCCAGTCATGAAGGAGCTTCAGTTCAGAGAAGGACCCCTTTTGTATGTGAAATGACTTTCCTGAATATAAACTCATTCTAGACATGAAGTAAAAGCTTAGAAATCCAAACTACATTTTCAAACTATTCCCAACATATTGTATATTGCAATATTGGAATTAATGACATAGTGTGTAAAATGTACTAAAAAAATATGTTCCCCAAAATAATAGATAGCATTGGTGAAACTGATTCCTGTCCCCTTACAGTTCCCTGTAGGTCCCCAAAATTTGGAGGGTACCTAAGAGCAGATCTAAGGTGATGTGGGAGTTTGGAAGGGAGGAGAGGAAAGTCTACTGAGTGGAAGTCTACTCTTGTGGCAGTGGATGTTACCCATTGTGCTGGTACCTCTCACCACTCCTCATTATCTAGCCGGTCCTTGACATTTGGCTTCTGCCATGTTTCCTAAGACAATATTTTACTAGGATTATTTCAGGAGCTGAGGTTGAAAGAAAGAAGGAAATCATTCCATTAGCTCCTGATATTTTAAAAAGCTTAACTTGATGTATCTAGTACTATACCGTAGGTACTGCTCTGAACCAGTCTGGAAAAAACCATGACTTTCATTGGGCAGGCAAAGTGGGATAACGTTCATGTGACAAATGCACCTATTCCCAGAAGTCTCATCTGAAAGGAAGCTGCCTTTGTTTTTTACGTCCAATGTGTGTGTCATAAAGTTAGCAATTACCTGGAGTTGAGAGCTAAACATAATAATAAAATACCTGTATACTACAGCTTGGTGCAATTCTAATTTACTAAATATATAGGGTTGTATCCAATGAAGTTGTCCCATTTGTACAAGGGATATAGTACCTAAATATTTCTGTTCACTTCACAAGTAATAAAAAATGGGCCTTTCTAAAGATAGTTGTAAACAGCAATAGGTCAGCCCTTTGAACTTTAAAGACAGACTCTTCCCAGGTAGCCCCTGACCAACATAACTAATGCACACTTTCCCAGTCATATTAGGCTTAAGTCTTGCATTTAAGTCTTATTGAAATAAATGCAGACAGTTAATCATGACTAATTAAATTCCATTGATTTCAGTGGAACCTTGGTGAGACATAACACAGTCCTGGTGTTACTGGTTCACCACTCAAGTCTTGAGCAAACATAAAAGGTAAAGGTAAAGGGACCTCTGACCATTAGGTCCAGTCGTGACCGACTCTGGAGTTGCGGCGCTCATCTCGCTCTATAGGCTGACTAAGCATGACTAAGCTGCTTCTGGCGAACCAGAGCAGCACACGGAAATGCCGTTTACCTTCCCGCCAGAGCGGTACCTATTTATCTACTTGCACTTTGACGTGCTTTCAAACTGCTAGGTTGGCAGGAGCTGGGACCGAGCAACGGGAGCTCACCCCGTTGCGGGGATTTGAACTGCTGACCTTCTGATCAGCAAGTCCTAGGCTCTGTGGTTTAACCCACAGCGCCACCCGCGTCCCGTACTATCCTTTTAATACTGATAAATATTCATATTTTATGTACAGTGGTACCTCGGGTTAAGAACTTAATTCATTCTGGAGGTCTGTTCTTAACCCGAAACTGTTCTTAACCTCAAGCACCACTTTAGCCAATGGGGCCTATACTGGGGTACCAGTGGCTAATGCAATAAATATTCATATTTTATATACAGTAGTACCTTGGGTTAAGAACTTAATTCGTTCCGGAGGTCCGTTCTTAACCCGAAACTATTCTTAACCTCAAGCACCACTTTAGCCAATGGGGCCTCCTCTTGCTGCCGCGCTGCTGCTGCACAATTTCTGTTCTCATCCTGAAGCAAAGTTCTTAACCTGAGGTAATATTTCTGGGTTCGCGGAATCTGTAACCTGAAGCATATGTAACCCGAGGTACCACTGTATTACCTATGATTTATGCTTTGGCTAGAGTTTATTTCTTTGCTGCCTTTTGGCAAAAATAAGAAAGGTCCTTAAGGTGACTCACAGAGGACAACATGCAAATACAAAATTTAAGTCAAAAAAATCTATTTTTTAAAGGCAACCTACCAGAGGTACTACCACTCCCCTAACACTCCATAACGCTGAATGTTGCAGAGATTGTTAGTAGGGGTGAAAAGAAGCGTAGTACTACACAGTCTGGGAACTTGTTTATAACAAGTTCTTACAACTAAATATTTGATCCATTTCAATAAAGAAAGAGAATGCAGTCTGATATTTTGCATGTAGAACCAGTGGTTTTGTTTTGCTATATGTTGGGCACTGGTGCAAAATATCAAATCGAACAAAATTCAAAGTCAGTGGCAAAAAACCCCCTTTAATGTGTAGTATCTGCTGCAATCCAGTATCCAGTTATGCACAAATAAGTCCAAGTGACATCAGTGCACTTATGTAACTAGGAGAAATACTGCATTCAGTTTTAGCGTGCCAAAAACTTCCTAACTAAATTGTGATGCAAAATTGCACGTACATAGTGTACTTAGCTGTGCTGTGTAATTTTGTATTTTATATAAGCAACTCTGAGTGAGTGGAAGCATCCTTCTCCCCTAATGAAACAATAAAAAACCCTCAAGTTCAGCGTAACAAATTGTCACTGAGAATCTCACTCTTATCTTGTGTATGAAACTACAATTTAGATATAATTGTGAACCACATAAATGTCATTTTCTTGCATCAGGAAAGACTAAAAAATTCTCCAAGGCCTTTTAATATGCCGGTAGTTAATTCTGGTGGCAGAGTGTTGTTACAAAATTTTGTCAAAAATGAAATTTCAGAGATAATTTAGAGACATCTAAAGACAAGACAATGGACTGAAAGTTGTTTAAATAAAACTAGCAGTATTTATTATGGGGGAAAGGGTGTTATGTTTCCCACTTTGCACCACAATTTTGTCCAGTGGTACAGGATGGTGAGCAGGAACACGGGTTGAGCTGGCTCAGTGTGGTCATTTGGCTGCATCTTCCCATTTTCCCTGGCCATTGATGAAGCCTGACACCCCTTGATGAGAGATTTGGTGTAAACTGGAAGGACCATGCCCTCCTTGTAATCCACAAACTGAAACCTCTGGTTCACTCAGGCTAGTGTGTTCTTGCCCAGTTGTCTTCACTCTTTTAGTGTTCAACCTTCTTTACAGGTTGCTTGCTTTGCTATAGGATGGTTGTTCATTGCTAGTTGAATTGGATTTGTATCTGTGTTCCTGACTAGCTAGTCAGTTCTAGAGTTTTTTGCCTTCCTTATAGGAAACATTAATTTTATCATGCTCAGAAAACTAGTTCTGGACTGCCTCTGGGCATCAAACAGGGCTGCAATCTGGGCTGAACAAAAATGGGCACTTAGCACGCCCTTGCCTTGGAGCATCCTTAAAATGTCTTGGGAACAGTGGTTCACTTTGGGTCCATTAGGGGGGCTTGGGTTGGTCATGGTGGCTGGAAAAAGCTATTTCCTTCTCTGTGCTGGCCTTGTTTCCTGTTCATTTGTTCAGTGGTCAGGTTGGGATGTATTACTGGCATCAGGACATCAGGACAAAGTTATTGGATCCCTTTTCTTGGTATGTGAAATATGGATAAGAACCACAATTTTATAAAAAGTAGCAGTTTGAAAGCACGTCAAAGTGAAAGTAGATAAATAGGTACCAGTCTGGCAGGAAGGTAAACACTGTTTCCGTGCCCTGCTCTGGTTCGCCAGAAGCTGCTTTGCCATGCTGGGCACATGACCCGGAAGCTGTACGCTGGCTCCCTCGGCCAATAAAGCGAGATGAGTGCCGCAACCCCAGAGTCGGTCACGACTGGACCTAATGGTCAGGGGTCCCTTTACCTTTAGTGGTCTGACAAATATTGTGTGCAGTCTCATATTTCCCGTCCACACTACACACCTGCTTCTGGGCATAACACATGATGGCAATATTTTATTATATTACTTTTATTATAGAATTTCCCTTTTTTATAGTCTGTATTGGAATATGAAATATTAAGGGTTCAAATAAACACATTTATTGATTGGCATAAAGAATGGGCTGAAAATTGATGGAACAAAGCATTTTGTCCTATGATTTTTTTTGGGGGGGGGGTGCAAGTTTATCTACAGGGACCAATTTATCGATGGTGGCTGGGGTTCTTTTTACTGCTTGGCATTCATTACTTATGGGCACAATGGAGATGGAGAGAGTGTGTATAATAGGAAGCTCCATGGGCAGAGGCTGGTGAAGATTTTTTTCACTCAGACCTCTGCCTCATCCAACTCCTCCATCCCCACACATGGTGTGCTGGGATGGGGGCCTGGATTGACACCAAAATTAGCAAGCAAATTATTGCAATATCAAATGCACAATTCCTCCCTTTTATTATTGTGTTCAGTAAGTGCAGATACTTTTTGAGTTTTTATGTATCTGGTAGTCTGAATGTTCTGTCCAAGCTCTTGCCCCAACAGGTGATTTTATAACTGTCCAAAGTTCTAGTCTGGTGATTTGCAGAGTAGACTTGTTGTCCAAAAAAAGCTGATAAAATGTTCACACGCTGAAGTTCTTGCTTATTGCATTATTCAGAGAAATTATTCAATAGGGAATTGGTAGCTTATGGTAGTATGAATTGCTCCAAAAAGAAAATAATATAGGGATAAAAGTAAAAAGAAATGTGATAGATGTGGTATTTGGACACAATATTATATTCTTGCTGGCACCTAGAGAGGCGAGAGACTGTGAAATAGTCTAAATGCATTCACTGCCAGTTTGTGACTAATTACCATTTTGGTGTGAAAATGGCTTACTATTCATTATTTTTAGGAATTTCAGAAAGACTTGCTATGTTAAGCATATGCAGTATTAATAGAAATGGGAACTGCAGATGAAGAGAGATGGTCTTTGGCATGAATCTAGGTAACCTGCAAATAGCTTTAGGGAGCAGATGATTAATTAAAAAGATGAAGGTCAGGAGTTCATACAAATATTAGCTGAGTCATTCAGCATTCTTGGCTGTTACTAATATATTTAGAACAATGAAGTACATTAAAAACATTTTATATTGGTGTAATTCCCTTGATTTCATAGAAGGTTAATTTATTACAAAGGATATTTATATATGAAAAATAATTATATAACAGATGTACCTAAAACTGCTTGGTTTAATGTCTTGGCTTCTTCTACCTTCCCCAGTAAGTTACATATTGTATCTGTAAGTACTTTCAGACTATCTGTTATGAAATACGGTATGGAACTATGATAAATAAAACAGCTAGAATTGAAACCACAGCATTTTACCTTTTTGGAAGTACCATAGTTAATTTTTGTGTAAATTTACAAAAGAGTTGTTTTTAGTAGCAAGACTAATGGGTTATATCCAACATTAGTAATACTCGGAGAGTAGACTCATTTAAATCAATGGACTTAAAATAGTTTTTTTTTTTAAATAATTTTTATTCAATTTTTAAAACACATAATTAAAAGACAAACACATCACAAAACACAAACAAACATAAACAAATCAAACATAAATAAATTCATAATCTTCTTTTCTTGTAACTTCTTTCAATCGACTTCCCCATACCTCCCTTTCGCTGCATCCTTATTTTAAAAAGAATTTTTTTTTTAGCAACCCTTTAGTCAATTTATCCATTTAGTTCCCTTCATTAAATTCCCATAAATTTGTTGGTTACAGCTGTAATTCTCTGCTTCTTACCCCTTGACATCTTAAGACTCATCAATTTTACAACAGTTTTTAAGATATATTTTAAATTTCTTCCAGTCTTCTTCCACTGCCTCTTTCCCCTGGTCATGAATTCTGCCGGTCATCTCTGCCAATCCCATGAAGTCAATCACCTTTGTCTGCCATTCTTCCAGAGTAGGTAGTTCTTGCATCTTCCAATACTTTGCCAGAAGAATTCTTGCTGCAGTAGTAGCATACATAAAGAAAATCCTATCCTTCTTTGGCACCAATTGGCCAACCATGCCCAGGAGAAAAGCCTCTGGTTTCTTAGTAAATGTCCATTTAAGGACTTTCTTAATTTCATTATAGATCATCTCCCAGAATGCTTTCACCCTCGGGCAGGTCCACCATAGGTGATAAAAGGTACCTTCATTCTCATTACATTTCCAGCATTTATTACATTTCAGATACAGTGTGTATCTGAAGAAGTGTGCATGCACACGAAAGCTCATACCAAGAACTGACTTAGTTGGTCTTTAAGGTGCTACTGGAAGGAATTTGTTTTGTTTTGACCTTTTTTTTAAAAAAAGAATAATTTTGGGTGACCACCTGTTGTGTAATTGGGAGTGGGTGTGCACCGGTGCAATTTATTCTTTAAGTTGCAGACTAAAGAGGGAAACTTTAGATCCAGCAATTAACAAAAAACTCACCTATCAGAAAGCCACACCTTTCTAGATCTGAAGTTTGCCCCCAAAATCTTTTTCACACCCCTTTAGAATGGCTTTAAGGTTCCTTTTCATAGAAGTGGATGAAATTTACAGCCAGGGCAGCCCCTGTAGAGTCCCAAATATAAATAAATACATCCAGGCATGCTAATGCAGGGCGCTTTTAAATGTATATAAATCATAATTTGAATTTACAGTCTATAACGTATGCATTTTCAGCTAGAATTGACAGAAAATTTACAAGCATAGCTACCCCTTCCACTGGAAGGAAGCCTGCCAAATTCGTTGATACAATCAGAGAGGGCAATGGTGGTTCTGGGGGGTGGAGGGAGACAGGAAACTTCCCAAGAAAGTTTGTGATGGCAGAAATGTAGCTCCTCCCCTAGTAAGGACACTATGTCCCACGTCATTGGTGGGGCCGGATTTCTGCCACCTATGGGGATACAGCTTTTTCCTAAGCCAGAGACATCTCTCAGTTGGCTTGCAAAGAGGAAGTCTGGTAGTCCGGAGTGGAGAAGACCAAGGATCTGCAGGAAATACTGTGATGGGGGAAATGTCAGTTTCCTAGCAAGGACCTTGTTACCCCAAGCATTACTGGTGGTGGTGAACCTATCCTATGCTCTTCCCCTTGTACAGTTTAATTTTTTTAATTCCTCCTGCAACTGATTGGGAGTGGACTGCCCTAGGAAAATAATTCACTAAGATTGAAAACTAGATCAATTAATCAAAATGAAAGATTCCTTCACTTCTCTCCCCCCCCCATTTGTTTATTGAGCTCTCGGTATTTCCTAAATCAGCTTGGTTTCATTACTCTCAAAAATAAACAAAACCGTTGTACATTTTTCATTCTGCTGAGACCACTGATTGTCTTAGAAGCTTTGTGAGTCTCTGAACTAACCTGAAATACCTTGTTAATGGTTTGATCCAAACAAGAAATATGAGAATGTTTCCCAAATCTACCTTTAAATAAATACTCTGTTTTAATCTGACCATTGTCTGGATTTTTGGCTTTCTGTCCTACAGCAGATGTTTCCAAATTCTCTGTGGTTCTCTCCACCAGTTTGGCACTCAGCTATGGTCTTTGTCTTCAGTCATTGAATAAACAATCATTATCCCATATATTCACTAAATCAGTGTTTCCCAACCTTGTGCCTCCAGCTGTTTTTGGACTACAATTCCCATCATCCCTTGCCACTGGTCTTGCTAGTCAGGGATGATGGGAGTTGTAGTTCAAAAACAGCTGGAGGCACAAGGTTGGGAAACACTGCACTAAATGTATTTTTAACCATCATTCAGACATACAATACATTACTTGATACAAAATCAATTCAGATTTATTCCAATTTACCTATACTAGACCATGTCAGAAGCACTTGCAAAACCACACACAGGGGACGATCCAGTCAGTCACTAACCATTAAGCACACATAGTTGTGTGAAAATTTCAACTTACTTCACATTGTTAGTCTAGCAATTGTGTGGGGTGTGAAGTATATCTACTCAAATAGGTTTCTTATGCTGGAAATGCATCCCTCTGCTCTAACAGAAAATCGAGGGGGCCCTTAATCTGCTTCTCATATGGTTATACATTGGCCATCATATATAAATGTGGCATATATAAAGAATAATAATAACTTACAGTAATGCCAGGAAGATGCATATTATTAGCTTTCTAAGGCTGCAATCCTGAGCAAAAAGCACATTCAATACAATAAAATAAAAGGATAAAACCTTTCTACAGACATACAACCTGAAATATGCTCTTAATTGAATTAGGTTACCATTATTCACCCTCCCCAAACTGTACAGCTTGACTAAGTGCTTCCGTTTCAGAACTGGAAGGAGATTAAAATATGTACATTAATTTTGATACAAAAGAGATAAGAAGTAGCAAACACCTCTTTCCTATTTTCCATGAAAACTGCTACATTGCCTAATACAGGCCCAGCCGCTTGCTCCCTGTGTTTCAGGGGGCTGGCACCACATAACATGCTCACATCACACGAGCACACGTGTGTTGCATACATGCCTTGCAGCTTGCGTGCATGACACGGGCATGTCACGTGGTGTGTGCAAGTGATGTGAGCATGTTGTGTGGTATAAATGCAAAGTGTGTGCACATTGCCATGGGATATTGAAGGAACCTATCCTCCTCCTTGAAAATTTTGAGGGAGCAAGGTCCTTCAGCCCCTACCTGGTACCCCTGGCCTAATACAAAAGCGGAATGAATTGCGGACATTTGCTTTTTGCTCTGAGGCAACCCACTAGGTTTGAGGATTTTGGCATAAGATCTTTGTTCAGTGAAATATTCTGACATTAAGTATTCTGACTTGCATATGATAAACCTATTTCTGGACAACAATAATCACTTTTTTGTTTGTAGTAAGTTATTATCATACAATTGGTCATGACTTAAAAATGAGGGAAATTAATAAAATGTGTCTGTCACTGTGGTTTGCTAGTTTGTGAGAAGTGATTTAATTATCAATTTACTTATTGTTATTTTAGAAAGCTTGTGTCTAAAATTACCTCATATATTATTGTGTTACCAAGTGTAAGCAATAGTTGTTTCTGCAGATCAGTGAGATATTTGTAATGGTTTGGCAAGAAAACTTCCTCCCAAATATATGTTGTGTGCACATCTGGTACATGTAAGAGTGTGGGGTGGTCGCATCCTTCTCTGCCATGTGGCCTACAGAAGGTTGTCTAAGGGTGAATGTAGCCCTTAGACCACAAAAGGCCAGCCACCTCGATTGAAAAAGTTTCTTCCAAAAAGTCAATTTTACAAGATGTTTTCCTTCATCATGGACTCAGGAGAAAAGGAAAGAAATATTCTCTTCCTTTGGGTCAATGTGTTTAACCTTTAAATGCACTTGTACTTTACTACTATGGAAGTTTTCATGCCAGCAGATAGGTTTACTGCCAATCTGCCCCAAGAAGCATATTCTTCTAATGGACAAAAGACACTTTTTCTTCAAGTTTGCTCAGTGGAATCCAGCCTTCTTGAGTCTTAATAGTCAGTGTCTGGTGACTGGACATTACTATTCCTGGAGTAAACATTACAGAAAGGAAGCCATGAGCAAAGAAACATTTTTATTAGAAATATAATTATTTTTTAAAACCCAGCGAAATAACACAATAATTTTGAGACAGACTTGTCAACATTTGAGTGTAACACTGATACAGTAAAATGGTCTTTACAAAACTCCTTATGTGTGATTTTTAAATGTGAGAGCTTGTTTGACATATGAGAATAGGCTAAAGGAGGGAGGAACCACTTTGGAGTGATACTTTCATCTAAAAGCATTTGACATCTATATTGACATTGAGTTATACAATTACAACAGTTTTAGGATACCTCAAGTTCAATATTTTTCTTTGCAGATTAGTTAATGTGTTTTACCGTTCAGATTAATGGAGGGTAAAAAATAACCTTATTGGTTTCTGTTAGTGGCATGCTTCTTGGGAGAGATACTGGGTTGTATCCAACAAAGTCATGCTCAGCGTATCCATGGTCATGACTAAAGTTCATTTTGTGTTGTGCAACATATTTTTTGAGAAACCAGAGAATAGGTTTTGATACTGTGCTAGCAGCCACTGCATTGGCAAGTAATTGCCAGAGCAAGGACAGCCCATCTTTCTATGCCTGTC
Organism: Podarcis erhardii; assembly: GCF_964252035.2. NCBI lineage: Eukaryota > Metazoa > Chordata > Lepidosauria > Squamata > Lacertidae > Podarcis > Podarcis erhardii. Next base: position 96,913,973 of record NC_138497.1, on the reverse strand, counting down.
TCCAGCTTTAAGTTTTGTGTGTACAAAGAAAATAAGATTCCATGGGTTTATTGGTATGCATTCTATGCACAATGCATACATACACAAAACAATACAGAAATCATTTAATAAATAAAAGTAAATTAGGCCAAGAATCAAAAGAACAAGAAGACAGTTTATATATATTATTTAAAAATCACATCAAAATACGGTTATTTAAGCATCTCCGTAGCAACTAAAATAGTCAGAGACATTAAAAATGAGTAGTTGAAAACTCTTCTTTATGAAATCGTACTTAAAAATTTGTTCTCCTTGTCCTAACAGTTGGGAGAGTAATGCAGCAACAAGCAATATTAACAGAATTCATAGTTCCAAACTGAACAACTAACAGTAGAATACATACACAAGAAAAACAAATACATTTAATGAACTTCAAAATTTGCAGCAGTGAAGAGATTCACTGAGTTGCAGATGTAAAAACACATAAATTTCAATTAGTCCTTTGCAAAGTTGGGAAAATTATTTTGTTTCAGATTTTTCTTTTCTTCTATATTGGTTACAAATAGTATATAATTTACCGAAATAAAATGGGCCTGATTGAAAGATATTTGTGTTGAATAGCATGATCTTCTGTCCACCCACACTTGAGATTGACGCTTCTCACTATTGATAGAGGACATGACTGCAGGGCTGGATGTAGACACATCAAAGAAGCGATTCAGTTAAACATGTTGTAAACTCATACAGGGAAATCTGGTAAGGAAAGTGCCATCTGGTGTCAGTGTTATATCACATATACAACACTTACAAAACACTTTTTCTTTACCAATCTAGTCCCAGGTCACATTGGCAGTGTGGGGAAGGTTAGCCTATGCAACCCCATTCTTCAGGCACTGCTTTGATGTGTTGCGGGGGTGTCATCTGAACACCCTACAGTTTCACAGTAATGGCCTCAATTTTACAAAGTGAAAGGCAGTGTCTTTGCGTTTTTAAACACATGCAACAAGATCTGTCAATACAGTGTCTTTCATTAGTTCTCTGTCTTGGTAACTTTCATATACTTCTTTGTAGAACAGGCAAGCTCCCCCTTCACCACCTTTCTAAACTCCGTACACCAAATCAAACTTTAAATCCATCCCAGTGATGTCTTTACAATCATCTTTTTCATCACCTGTTTATGTCTGCATTTGTCAATACTGAATAGAGAACTCCAAGGGAGGTTTTAAGGTGGTATTTATAGGTCTGGGAATCTGCAAGGCCATTGCTGTAAGGCAGCTCTATATCAATGCAAGATCTACAAATCAGTACCAGCTTTTAGATAGGTGCTCTTCTCCTTTAAGCATGATAAAAAGGGTTGAGTAATCGCCAGGATGTGGGAATGGTGATAGCACAACACTCAGGGATACTGAAATGTTAGCATTAGTGGTAACTCTGTATCTGTTTTCTGATTCTGGTGATTCAGAATTGTAGCATAAATATTTTTGAAAGCATTAGTCCTACTACATTATTAATTCATGTTGAACCTGAATAAAAGCAATGGGGTACCACATTTTTAGGATTGGGACTTAATTAGCAAAGACAATAATGGCCATACTTTCCATAATGGGTGAATTGTGTGATCAGATTTTTCAGTATATAGTTTGTAATGATATTAATGATGCATTATTATGCTGTGTACCGGTAAGTTCTATAAAGGAACTGGATATACATAAACATGTTCAGAATTGCAGTTTTGGTGCATTTAATATACTGCTTGTAATCATGACCAATAACTAATTTAAACATAAATTTACACATTTTCTATAGCAATGGTTTGTTAATGACATATAAGAGAAAGTATTGTATAGTGTTGGAATATGCAGTATATTAATTTTCAAGCTGGCAGAATTCAGCAGCTAAGTTGCTTATTGGGGCAAGATGAATTGAGCATTTAAACCAATCCTGGTCCAACTGTAGTAGGGTGCCAATTAGTTACTGAGCCCAATTCAAAGTGCTGGTTTTGACCTATAAAGCCTGAAATGACTCAGGATTGTAATACTCAAGGACCGCCTCTCCTTCTATGAACCCTGCAATCATCATGAGGTCTTTCTTTGTGTGCCTCGTCCGTGAGATGTCTAGAGAGTGACAACATGAAAATTGGTCTTTTCTGTGGTGGCTTCCCATTTGTGGAATGCTCTCCACAGGGAGACTCTCCTGGCACCTTTATTACATATATTTAGGCACCAGGTAAAAACTTTCCACTTCAATCAGATCTTTAGCTGATTAAACAATTTATGCCCTTTTAAACGTGTTGGCGGGCAGCAGGTGGTATTTTGTGCTTTTATGTTATAAACCACCCTGTGATCTTCGGAAGAAAGGTGGTATATCAATAATAATAATAATAATAATAATAATAATAATAATAATAATAATAATAGACAATATAATTGCTTGCAGAAAAAAACTGCTTTCAACTACATTAACCTAGAAAATCACAGGAGTAAAGTGATGAAATCTTGGATTATTATACTAGCATACTGTTCTCTCTTGCCATTTTCATGCATGAATTATAGTGGAACCGAAGCATGCATGTGCAGAATGGGTGGGGGAGTAGCAGCATCCAATGGTATTCTTTTTTTGTGTCATATCATGCCCACTAGTGTGAGTGAAATTTAGTGTGACATGCTAGAATGTTTGAATGTCTCCACAGGCTGCTGGCACCAGTGGCATTTAGTTACACTGATGTTGTTTTATTGTGTGTGTGTGTGTGCATGCACACACGCATGCACACACACTTGGGCCCAATAACAAAATTTGGATTTCCACATTTAGTCAGTAGTTTATCTACTATTTAGTAGGGTTAGAAGTGGTGCAGTATACCCCAGGAGACTCTGTCATTGTGCAAGGACCCCTGAAGCAGGGCTGTAGCTAGGGGGTGGTGAGGTGGGCCTCACCTAGAGGGACAGGCGGCGGGGGGGGGGGGGGCAAAATCAGCTTAAAAATACGTCCATAAATATGTCTATAAAAATACTGATTATTGCCTCATGAGAAAAGGTTTTAAATAGAGGGTGAATTGAATGGGTGGAGGTTGGGGGAGAGATGGAAAGAAAAGCTAATTTGTCCATGGCTAGGGGGTGCAATCTGGACCGTTCTGCCAGGGGCGCAAGATCACCTAGCTACGCCTCTGCCCTGAAGTATGAAGAACTTTAAACTTTTACATGCTACTTTCAACCAAGCAGTCCCTGTAGCGCCTATGAGTCTGAAAACCACTAGCAAGCTCCATATCAAACTTTTAGGGCTCCAACAGAATTTGCAACTTTCCCCCGTCCTTAGCAAGTCTGCCTCCTGATAATGCTAGCCCTGTATCATAGCACAGACGATAATTTTAATTGGTTAATTGGTTGTTTGGTCTATAAGAATGTAGCAAAATTTGTGTTAGCTCTTTGTTTTCATAGCATGTTAAAGTGATATAACAATATAAAATCTAGCACAAACTTTCTTATTCTTCTCTTGCTGTCTTTTTAAGATAGGCAGAGAGAATTTATTTTATTGCAGGATTTTATTTAGGTCCCTATTGTCTAGTGTGTGTAGGAGTTGGGGCACACACAAATCCTAGAGGAAACTATATCCTAGGAGTTCTAGAATTTCTTCATTGCTACTACATAATAATGTTGCTTTTTATGAGTAATACAAGAGCAGCATATAAAACATATCATGATATAAATAAATGATGTTCAATTTAAAATGGAATGACCAGATCCTCAGGCAACAAATGTTTATTTGGTTCTGAATAGGACATTTAGCACTGCACATTAAAAGCCATGTGTATTTAAACCATTATGGCCTACACCACTTCAGGTGGAATTATAGTAAATTGCTGTATTTTATTTCCCCAATTATCTGGTGAAATGCTAGTTCATGTTGTCCTGAAGTTTATCTTCAGTACATTAGATCTCTATTCACATTTTGACAGCACTCTTATACCCTTAATTTGTTTATTGTTTTGGTGTGCATGTCTGGGGTTGGTGGGTAGGTGAGATTTATTTGTTATTTAGAATGAATTACACATCTATAAATAATTAAATGAACGCATGAGAAAGGAGCTCTGATAACTGAATATCATACTGTTTGGTGGAAATTATGAAATACTGTTTTTTCTCCCTCCAGGAACTTGGAAGCAACAGCCCACCACAGAGGAACTGGAAGGGAATAGCAATTGCACTGCTGGTGATCCTAGTCGTATGTTCACTCATCACAATGTCTGTAATTCTTTTAACACCAGGTAGGATTTATTTATCATGTACTTACCCTATTATTGAACCAGATGTATTGTATTTGTTTTGTGGGCCCAAGAACACTGAGCTTGCAGGAGTCAAGGCTGTTGATACAATTAGTAATAGACAGGACAAACCACTTGAAATCAGCTTTATTTATTACAGATGTCAGAAGGTCTTGTCTCTAGGCATTGGGCTTGCATCCCAAATCAGTCAACCTGGTCCACTGGTTGGTAGTTATGTTGGGATCAATCTTATATTATGGACCACCCTATGATGCACATAAAATCAAGACAGTGCTTTGAGAAGCCATTAGGTCTCTGTGTGTGGGAGTCTGCAGCCTGTCCACCTCCATCTGGTGTTCTGGACAGAACACCCCTTTGCTGGGGGTACCCCAAAACATGGGTTGTGTAGGGGAGGTAGAGTCATGTCTGTCCCTTCCAGCTAGCCCAGGGATCCAATTCCAATGTCTTCTCTGCCAGGAAGTTCTGGTAGTTGCTATGAAGTAGACAAAACCCCAGACAGGCCCAGTTTATCTGCAGGTAAATTCCTCACTGGCCCTGAATAGCAAGGTCCTTGGAACATCCTCACCAGGGCAACCATGGAATAAAGGGATGGGAGGACAGGAGTTCAAAAGCCAGCTGCACTGCATAGAGCAGGAGCAGCCAATCTTTGTGCTTGAGCAGCACACCTGACTGGAGACACCCAGAGGTGGTCTCCAGTGAGGTGTGCCACCCCAAACCCTACCCTGGGACAGCCCATGATTGGGCAAATTAAATTTGAAAATTTGGTGGACTGTCCCCATGGCTGTTGTGCATTGGCCACATGGACAGAGGGTGCCCCCTCCCTACTGCTGTGGCCTGCCGTGGCCATGCCAGACTGCGACCTCTGCTCCAGGGAAGATAATGTGGCATTTTCTGTCCCTTTACATGATTTTTTCTTTTTGTATATTTTAAACACTGACTTCTTTACATTCAAGCATATGCATAATACTCAAAAAGAAGCTTGGTGAAAGAAGGTATGCACATAGGATAATGATCTTTTCATTTGTCACAATGCTGCAACAATAACAACAAACAACAGTGTGAAGCTTTATGACTGCAACTAAGAGACCAAACAATGGTAAATTACTTGTTTGGTTACACTTAGTCCTGTTGCATCCTGGATACAAGCATCTCTTTAAAAATGAGGAGAAAATCAATGCAGCCTCACAGTATGATTTTGGTGGTGACGTGTTTGGCAGGTGAAGGTTGATTGTTTCTACATTGCTTCCTGGAATCTGGTGACCAACAAACATATAAAGCACACTTCATCTTAGCCTAAGTGTTGGCGTTAGTATTATTGTAAAGTCAAGGAGAATATTCTGAAGCTGTCTCCCCAGCTCACACACACACTCTTCAGATATAGTTATGTAGCAATGAGCAGCTAGAGTTCTGATATCCAAGCAAAAGTTATGGGAGCTTGTTTTTGAACAAAATTTTAGAAGAGCAGAAGGAGCAGGGTTCTACTCTGCCTGCCAGTCTCACTATAAGGCTAATTTGGTCCCAAACCAAACTGAAACTAGACTGGCACCCAAATAATCAGTCTACAGAAATGTCTGCATTTGTTCCACCTCGACGTTGTCAATCACTTCCCTAGAAAGAAAGTATTTGTGACTGAGTGATAGTTGTTACAATGAATTGGATCCAGGACTGGCTTTTTCCGTTGTTGTTGTGCCACTACCTCCTTTAAGGTGATAGGCACCAATCCCTCATGCAAAGAATCATACTCAACTTTCTGGACCCAACCAATCAAAATAGGTTATTTTGCAGCAGTACACAGAACACATACAACTGGGCCAGTTACATAGCTGTCAACTTACAGATTTGAAAATAAGGGACCAGCAGCCTTGAAAATAAGGGACCAGCAGCCAAAATAAGGGACCTGCAGCCTCACCTGTTCTAGGCACTCCAGTCTTCCTGTCCTCCTGCAGTCTGGTCAAACTCATGCTGGGTAGCTTCGAGAACACTGTCCAACCAACTTTGTAACCAGAGGTTCAACTGAATAGAATCTGAATCACATGCACCACAAGGCCTATGCAGCCTCAACTTAAGATGGCTCCCCGGCCTGGCTTTGCACTGCAAAGTTTGCAGCAGCAAGTGCAACAAAACAGCATCCAGCATTCAAAAAACCCCTCAGCTTGCATTAACTAGCCGCACACAAGGCATTCAAGCTCCACCCCCCCAGTCGTTCTTAGACTTCTTATTGGGTGAGCAACACAGTCAAGCAACACAGTTGGAGCCTCCCTCCTCCCTGGCCGGCAGGGAGGGAGGGAGGGAGAGGAGCTGCTTCCTTTGAATTTTAAGGGACATCATTTAAGGGACATTTAAGGGACATCATTCAATAAGGGACAGCAGCGGGACATGGCGCTGGAATAAGGGACTGTCCCTTCAAATAAGGGACACTTGACAGCTATGGCCAGTTATAAACAAGAATCTGCATCTGAGGTATGCAGATAATTGGTCTGGTTTGGCCAAGTAACTATGGGCTTTGGGTTGTGTGGTCAGAAACTTGTTTGATTGATAGAGGACAACCAAGTCTCTTTATAAATATCTCAGTTATAGTGGTTCTAGTCCTACCTACAGAACAAAGTCCAGAGATTTGCACTGGGAGAGTGCTTTTTCATAGCCTGGGGTGCTGCAGGGCACTATTTTAATGTTATTTAATAGTTACATGAAGCTGCTGGAGATATCAGTAAGAGTTTGGGGACAAGGCGCCATCAGTACAGTGATGATATCCAGCTCTATTTCTCCATAACATCTGAATCAGGAGAGGTTGTGCAGGACCTGGACTAAGGCCTGGACACAATGGTGGGATAGATGAGGGAAAATAAACTGAGCTTGAATACCTGCTAGGCAGAGGCACTCCAGCACAACTTCTTATGATGTGTTGTTGATAGAGGACACCTTTATCAATGGCATCTTTACAGCCCAAACCCTGATTTACAGATTTGAAAGAATTTCGGTGATGGGATGAAGAATGGAAGAAACAGCAGCAGAACAATTGCACTGTTAGGCAATAATAAGGAATAATAAAACAGATTGCAGGAGGACACTCCAAGTACTCTAGTTGTATGTTTGATGCTCAGTCTTCATGATTGCTTATGTCAGATTACATGACCATATTCCAGGCCCTGAAATGATGTCTAGCAAATTAGGGATAACTGTAGTGCACACACAGTCCATGTGGGCCCATTGTTTCATGGGCTGTGACAGGAGGGTTATAAACTGTGGAGGAAGGACTGGATCATAGTCATAGTGAAGTGCATGAACACTTTCCTGTTGGGCAACATTAGCTAAATCTCCTGCTTAATTTTCTGCAATCATGATTTTGGATTCTGGTGGAGCTTTTAAACAGCTCAGAATTCTATTCTGGCTTGCAATCTATACTCAGTATCTATATCTTCGAATTTAAAAATCTATCAGCCAGTTAAGGAATTGGGAAGTGTCATACTGTCAATGAATAATTCAATATAATCTTGAATGGAGATGGAAAATGCATAGCCTATTGTGAAATGTGAGAATAAACATTAAGGAGAAAGGAATATGCTCCAGTAAGAGGCAAGAAATATAAAGCATGCATATGAATTCACAAAGGTATCAAAAGAAAAGTTCCCCTGGTTACAAGATTCAGAAAGTTTTTGCAGTGTGAAGGGGAAATACTTTTACTGCATTGTATAAACTGTGCATTGTGAATTTGTGAGATTTCTGAAGCCAGAACAACATTTATTGAAATGTTAGACAAAGGTAGCAACATAGATTTAGTACAAAAAATAAAAGATTGGACAGTGATGTGATGTGAATTTTCTAGCTTACATACAAAAAGATACATCATTTTTCAAGAGAATGGGTGGCTCTCAATACCATCTTCAGTAATGTTATATGGTAAAGTATATTTTCAAAAACATGCAACAAAGCCAGCTTTTCAGAATCTTCAACAAAGCTGCTACATCTGTCTAATGGTTTAAAGGGTTCTCCCCCACTCTCAGTGGTTTCATGAGATTCTTTTAGGGTTTCAAAAAAGTGCCAGTTTTATTTAACATTTAGTGATTTTCAAATAAATTTACAGAATCCTGATTTGAAGATGATTATAGCAAAGATACAGGGAGATCAGAAAATGTTGCCATTGGGGGGGGGGAACACCTCATTAATTACATGTATTGTGAATATTAATGCTTCCTAGGGACCAAAACGATCAGGTGGCAGGTAAGAGCTGTTTGGCAGGGGAACAGATTCCCATGTGAGGTGGTGAACTCTCCTTCCTTGGAGGTTTTTAAGCAGAGGTTGGATGGCCATCTGTCATGGATGCTTTAGCTGAGATTCCTGCATTTCAGGGGATTGGATTAGATGACTCTTGGGTCCCTTACAACTCTTAAGATTCCATGATTCTATGAAATCCCAGTAGACTACTAGCTTCTGCTGTTGACCACTGCTAAATGGAGGAGGGAACCCAGTAGCCTTACTGGAGGGCATCAATGAAGAGGCAGTGGAGGCACATGAGCAGTGTGGTGGCAAATGGCCGCATAGTGCATGGTATCAGCATGGCCACTGCCTCATGACATCCTTTGGAAATTGGGGCCTCCTACCTTTTCCAGCAGCATTCAGTATTGGATTGTTAGTGCATGGTGGAAGGCGTATTAATACTGTTGAAGATGGGATGTAAGGGGCAAAACTGCATGTTTATTGGGGGATTCATAAGCTATATTTGGACTGGAATTAAGGCTTTCAAATGAAGAGTTGTATGCTTCAAAGGAAGTAGGATTAGTGTAAATGCAGATGCAGTGAGGAGTTCAACATTTTTTTATATATTGTAGTATAATTTGGTTGTCTATCTCTATATATTCTTTCTTTGTAAACTTGTCATCTAAAAGTCTAAATATAATGGTAAAGGTAAATGGTATATCATCTCAATTGGGACTTGCCAGTTTCAGCTGTTTTTATCCCCTCTGTATATTCACAGAGAAACTTAGCAAACTTTCTAATCGTTCTTTTACTCCATTGGGCACCAACCTTTTAGGGCTTGTGGGCTGATTTGCAAACCAGAAGAACCACACTAGAATGTTTCTTTCAGCCCTAATTTAGGGGGGGGGGAGCACCCTGTGGGTGCCAGGAAAGACAAGCATGAGCTTGTAGAAAAGGTTGTACTTGTCTGTCTTAAGCTCTTAGAGTGAAATGCTGTGACCTGTGTTTTGAATACCATATATCTCTATATATTCTGCCTTTATGGAGAGAAAAAATAGCTTCAAGGAATAAAATAAAAATAAAAATAAAAATAGCAATTTCTCTTCTACAAGTTACCTAGTAGTCTATGGCTTTAAAATGTCAGGAAAGATGCTCAAGCAAGCAATAATGTCCCCTGGACCACGGCATCACCTGCAGCAGGTGATATGGTTGCAGAACTGGAAGAGGGAACACTGTCTCTCGTTTCCTGCAGGCTTTGACCCTGTAGCTGGCTGCATCCAGCAACCAGAGGGCTTTCCCACATACCTGCCAAACTAGCATTTCAAAAGCACGTCAAAGTGCAAGTAGATAAATAGGAACCGCTCCGGCAGGAAGGTAAACGGCGTTTCCGTGCGCTGCTCTGGTTCGCCTTAAGCGGCTTAGTCATGCTGGCCACATGACCCAGAAGCTGTACACCGGCTCCCTCAGCCAATAAAGCGAGATGAACGCAGCAACCCCAGAGTCGGTCACGACTGGACCTAATGGTCAGGGGTCCCTTTACCTTTACTTGACTGTTGCTGAAATAAAAATCTGTATTTTTCATGAATGGGAAGGATTCAGCTTTCAGTATGGGTCTGGGGTTGTGTGAAGCCTTTGGTAATCTAATCAGGGTTTTCTATATAAAAAAGTGTGATTTGCTGTTTCAATTTTCTTTTCTTTTTCTTTAGATGAACTGTCAAATTCATCAGAAAGCAGATTGTCTTTAGAAGACCTCTTCAGAAAAGAATTTATAGTTCACAATCCAGAAGCCAAATGGATCAATGGTATGTTGCACATACTCTTTTTAGTACTATATAGAAAGATATGGGAATGGGGATATTAGAGGGGAAATCAGTTGCTGTACCAACCAAACTCTTAATTTGATGAGGTCTACACATGAGAATTTTCTTCCTACTGAGGATTGATCTTAAGATCTGGACAACCTATGATTTATCACGTTGTGAAACTTCAGGTACCCAAGTGTCCAAATAATTCCACCATAACTTCATCTGTACAAGAATTATGAAAAAAACTTATTTCATTTTGGTACTGATTGTTGTCAATAAGTTGAGGTATGGCTCAAGAAACTAAACAGCTTGCAGACCATCTTATGTGAGATGAGGAAAAGCTGCGAGTTTGGTTGTGAATAAATCTTCTGGAACAAGTTTGGAACTGGGAAAAGGTCCTGATGCATAAGGAAGATTAGGCACAGGTAGTGCAGAGAAGAGGAGGCTGAAAGAAACATATAATTGTCTAATAAAAAATTATCACAAACTGATATGCTTGCATGATAACTGTATCTGTTGAAGTTGCCCTTTCTTAACAACTATTAAAGGCGTCTTCTTTTGCCTCTGGGTATTGAAATAATGTTAAAAATCAGTACAGCAAAACACACAACTGTAAAATCACATAACTTTAACCTATGCCACTGCTTTCTTCTCTGAATCCATCAATCACAACCTACAGCAGTGATTGATAATTGGATCTGGTGGGTAAACTTTGATAGCCAGTGTGTTGTAAAGTGCAATATACAAATTGACACGAGATGGCAACAGCGAGCTATGGCAAATTCAATTATCTTTTTTCAAAACTTTTTTTAAAAAACCCCAACACATTTTCACAGCATTTTTATGTGTGTAGATTCTACCGAGATGTCCTAATGATGCCAGAAGACTTGAGATTTGTCAGATGAGGTCACTGTTACCATTATATAGCCCTTATCTCACAATATTCATGCATTAGGCCGTATATACAACTATTACTACTACTACTAATTTATTATTTATACCCCACCCATCTGGCTGGGTTCCCCCAGCCACTGTATATACTACTGCTTCCTCCTGTCTTACCCACTTGCTTCTTCTATCCCTAGACTACTATTATATTTTCCTGGTTTCTCACCTTCCTCCTTTCTTTCCTCCTCTCATCTTTTTACTGCATCTATTTTGACTCAGTGGTGAACTGCCAAATTCTATGGGAGATGTAGTATTGAGTGGTTCCAGGTGTTGCTGCTTAAACTGTTCTCCAGGGCCGGCTACCTAGGCTGTTTCTCATTTGATAGACAAAAAGGTTGGCACTTTTACTATGTTGTCTTTCTTAGGATCTTATGAATAACTGTCTGTAGTGCTCATTAAGTTTGTAGGCAGTATTTTTTGTTGATAGTTTAAAAAACAGCAACAGTGTTTAGATGACAGGGAATGCTGTTAATACAGTGGAGACCTTGAAATATGGAGTAGACAGATTTGAGTAGTTAAACTTTGAGGATTTTTGTAATTGATTTTGTAGTTGTTTTCTTGTTGTTTGTTAATGCTCCCCCTGAAAAAATATATTTTCAGAATTTATCTTTGTGACATATTAGGGTTGGGAACTAATACTAGATTATGTATCAACACTATGCCTATGCTCGCTCCACCAATAGATACAGAATGGCCTTTGCTTTTATGTTAGCAATAAAAAGTAGAACTACGTGTTTTGTAGATTGATGTGCAGATTTTGCACATGTTGTATCCATAACAATGGCTGAGATTTATGCAAAATATTGGAAACCTCTTTTTCTAATACTATTGATTTCTGTAAATGAAATTGGGTTGTACCCAATAGTTGCAAAACTGAAAGATAGGAGCCGCAGCTCCTTGGGAAATATTCAAATGAAGCAGGAACTGAGAATGGTTTTCAAGAGGGAATGGGAGCATGGGTTAAAGTTAGGGCCAATATATTGCCAAAGCTGTAGTCTGAGGTACATGTGTTCAGAATTACTTATGCAAGCTAACATTCTTCAGGCAGAAAAAGAAAGGTATGATAAAGAAGCCATTCTGAAACACCAATGTATGTTGTAATTCATTGACACGTCAGGATTTCAATAATGTTGTAAAGTTGTTTTATGTGTGCACAGCAGAACTATAAGGCTGAAATTAATATTGTTATAAGGATGAAAGTCCCTTTGGAGACAGCAAACATTAGTATTAAACTAAGTAAAACTGGTCTAAGTGGACTGGCTTACGTATGAATAATCTGAGCTTCAGTTCTAAAGCAAAGAACTCAAATGCACCACACACACCTTTGAGCATTTTTCCTAAACCAAACTCATACATGCTATAATTCACACACTGTAGTCAGTAGATGGAAGTGCTTTGGAGAATTGTACATGGATATTGGTTTCTCTGCATCAGTGCTGTAGGGATGAGAAGGGTTGTATGTGTGTGATGATATTGTATCTATTAGATATTAGAACAGAAATCTAACATACTAGTATGTGGGCCTTGTATTTGTCTTTTGGATATTATTCTGGTTAGTAAGATTAAATAATAATGTGAGCCTTGTTTCGTAAACAGTTCTTTCTAGGCTATAAATACCATATGCTGGAGTAAACCCTGATTTAGTCAGGCATGTTGGAAATCGTCTTACGGCACTTGTTTATGAGAACTGGATGAAGGGTTGACAAGAAAAGTGCAATAATTGGTATACGACAGAGATAATATTTTGTAAATTCAGATTTTGATGTTCATATTTTTTCTGCACATTTAAATAGTTATGGCAATAACACTTAATTCTTATTCAAAAATAAAGTATAATATCAATTCAGTCACTACCTTGTGGCATATCATCAAGTGATCATGACACTGACATGAAATAAGTTCTCATACTGATAAATTCAGCAAAGTGTTTCTCAGTGAGAGCCTCATATACTAATGAGTGCATTATATTTCACAATTCTATTTAAGACAGCGGCAGCATTCATTCTTTGCAATATCATTTCACTGAGTTTGTAACACTTGTATTTTCACTGTATCTCAGTCACAATTATCGTAGCATGCTAGAACCTCTTACACAAAATGGTATGTTCTTAATTTTTACACAAATTTTATAGCAGATTTTTGAAAGAGCTTCCCTTTCCCACTCCCCACAAGTTGGTTACAGGTGTTGATGCCTAATGCACCAAAAGAGAGCTATAGAAAGCCTGGCTCTGCATGAACAATCCCTTGAGAGCATGTAAATGGGCTCTCTGGATTGTGGCCTATGTCTTTTATGCTATAATTAAATTCTATCAGATCAGCCACTGTTCTCTAATATGATTCTGAAAAGAGGTCTAGATGTCTGTCAGGCTTTTGAAGATGTTAAATGAGAGTGCATCTACTTTTAGTAGTATTGATTTTTAACATTTAATTTTTAAAAAGTGAAAATTTAAAACGCTGCCAGTGAGTGATACAAAATGTGTTAAGATTAAGGGCACATTGAAAGAGAAGTATAGGCTATGCCACAGAAGTAGAAATGGGAGGAAATGGCCTTAATTTGCTTAAACTACACTGCTGCATTGAATTATGAGGTATTAAAATGGTTATCAGATGGTTTGGAATTACAAAAAGGCAAGGCTATTAAAGGAATGCATGAGAATTCAGTTGCAAAAATCTTTGTAAGGTACAGTTAAATTGGCATGGACATGGGGTAGTATTCTTGGGAAAAGTTCTGGATCTTGGGACCCCATAATTCATTCAAGTGTTGGTTCAGTGCATGATCCATCTTAGGGCTCCTCTAATTAATTTGAAAGTATCAGATCTTTGGAAATCACTATATTACAAGAATAGCGACTCTAACTTCTTAATATAAATTTTTACTTTAATAATTGTTTAAGCCATGAAAATTCATCATTGGCTATACTTGTTGAAACACTGTCATATTTATTTTCTACAGGCATATTTTTGGTAAGGTTTCCCCCCTGAAACATACACAAATGCTGCACTATTTGAAAGTCATTTTAACTAGTAATCTCTATACACATTAGTCTCCTATGCCTACAAAGGAAACTGGCCAAACTTCAGGTTCTATTATTATAGTATCTTTAGCCACCCACAGTTCTAGCCTAACCATGTCTACTCAAAAGTAAGCCCAACTTAATTAAATTGGGCTTTCTCTCAAGTAAATTGAGTTAGGATTGTGGCCTGAATGCTTCTTGTACTCAGAAGCTGTTCTTTTGGCCAGGAATATGTACTGTATGTGAAGGTTTTCATAAGATAGTTAATTGATCAGATAAGGCCACAGGCAAACAAATTGGCTATTTAATCAGCATTCATTCCAATACTGACTAATCTCCCTGTAAACAAACCAGGATGAAGGCTCAGTGAACAAGTCACCAGGAAGTTCCCTATGCACAACAAAGCTGATTGGGCAGGGAAGCAGAGGACAAGAGGCATAACAAGAAATGGACCTCATATATTGCAATTATGGGGTAAATTCAGCTTGATTCTCATCTGAGAACACAACAGAGTGCTTTGCTGTAGTTCTAAATACACTGGAAATCAGTGCCATACTCTTCCAGTTGTTCTGTGTAAGCACTGCAGCTTTTCACATAGAATGATCCACCTTCTCCCTTCATACTTTGTTCAGGGGGTCCCTCCTGATCCCCCACCACCATAAACCAAATTTCAGGGGGTTGCACAGGGGGATGAGAGTGGGGACAGCCATGTTGTGCAATTGCAGATTTGCTGACGGAGCTGGATAAACTAACCCCTTTCTAGCCCCAAGAGGAGCGCAAGGAGTTTTCGTGTAACACACCTACTCGCTGCAGCTGACACACTAACGTGGCACGACACACACACTTTTGGAAAGCTCTGCTATAGGAATTAAGTCTGAGTAAACATGCAGAACTATGTTGGCAACTGCTATACCAAACACATACTAGAAAGCAAATCCCATTATGCACACTTCTGAGTAAACATGCACTAGATTTGTTTAAACCTCTCATTAATGTTTTAAGCAGACACTGAAAAGACTAAAGTGAAGGCACCTGCATCTTTTAAATGCGTGATACTTAATACTTAGTGTATGAAAGTTTTATTTTTTTAATAATGAAAGGGACACTTTTGTGGACTTACACTGCTATGTTGATATTTTTGCAGAATGGGAAACTAAAAAAAAAAGAGGGGGGGCTGAATTCAATTATAGCAGCTACCCAGTTTCCTGTTTCTGATTTAATATCATAATTATCATAATTATTTCTTCTAACAGCATATACTATTGCCTACTTTGCAGGTGGCTACTTTGTAGGGATGGGGCTGCAATCTGAAGAGAAAATGCTCAAGTGTTGTAAGCAGAATTCAGTTTAACACAGCCCATCTCAGACAGATCTCCCTTCCTCAGTTCTACTCAGATGTCTGCAAGTTATAAGAGAAAGAAAGAAAGATTAATAACAATAATAATCATGAAGGGGGAACAGGGTATCAGCCTGTAAAGGTCTGACTTGTCCCAGATGATTTTATGATGCGAAACTTGCTGGGAGGCACCCACCCACCGACAACCCTGAGTCTTTTTTCAGGATGATCTCTCTGCCACACACATGCGGTAGCATTTTTCTCAGGTGCAACACTTCTAAGCAACATGTACACAGAGAAATGCATTGAAGGGCTAAACTGTGAAAATTTTCTGCTATGGGCGAAAAACTACTTTGCAAAGGAGGTTGTCCTGCTCCAAGGGTCCTCTTCAGTGGGTGGGCATACCACCCCTGGCAACAATTTCACCAAGTGCAGCCAGTAAGGTGTGTTTCCTCTGCAAGTGGTTATCTCCCACCTTTCTAACAAAGGTAAAGTTGTATTATTCCCACGGTTTCCCTCGACTTGCAAAATGAAGAGAGCCACTGGTGTGTTGTTGGGTTTTTTTGCAAGCATTTATTTTAAGTGCTTGCAAAGCCCTTGAGGTTCTGTGCATATTTGAAGGGAATGCTTGCAAAATATTAATGATTTGGAGGCAATGGGGAGATGCTTTCCCGTCCCTACTTGACTATTAACAGAATTGTCTTGCGTGCAAACAACTGCATTGGAATGTCCTTGGGATGTATAGGAAGAGAGGAAAAGGAAAAGAAATATGTTGTTTTCCCCTTCTTGTCACATTCTACTCACTATTTCCCATCATTATAACTTTTGCTTGTTATAAATATCTTTAGCCCATGGGTGCATCTTGCTGCACAGCAAGTATTCAAAATTTTATTTACCAAAGTCTGCTCTGCGGAAATGAATTTAGTCCCACTAGAGCAGGCATGGCCAAACTCGGCCCACCAGATGTTTTGGGACTACAACTCCCATCATCCCTAGCTAACAGGACCAGTGGTCAGGGATGATGGGAACTGTAGTCCCAAAACATCTGGAGGGCCAAGTTTGGGGATGCCAGCACTAGAATGTATGAGAAGAATGGCTCCACCCCACTCCCGGAATTTCCAGATACTTTGTCTTATTCCTCATGGCTATGGCTATATATATTCAGAATTAAAGCCAGATCTCTTTCAGAATTAAGAAGTCCAGAACCAGCAGGTAAGGCAGCAACAAGAAAGTCAGGGCCAGAAAAAGAATCATAATCACTATCACTTGCTCAGATGTAAGTCTTACTGTGTTTAATGGAGCTTGCATCCAGGCAAATGGGCTTTGATTTAGGGTTAACATTGTAATTTATTGTCCCTTTAACAGCTGTATGGCAGGCAAATGTTCAACAAATCAAAGCTTTTCCAGTGCAGAAATACAATTCTGGAAAAAGCTTCACTATGACTGTACTGTCTCTAATTTTGTGTTGTGCCACACACCCATGGCAACCATTTTGTGACTGGTGCCCACACCATTCTCCCAAAATTCAAAATTAGCCAAGTAGCCTAGAAAACAGACAGGAGTAAGGAAGATTCACAAAGAAGCATGCTAATCTGCATTTGGCTAGTTACGAGCAAGCAGCTCTAAAATAAACTAAGTATAGTCTGAATACAGGTGCATATTTCTAAGAGTCCCAGCATACAGGGTGGAAGGTTTACAGGAAAAGTAAAATGTTTCCTGATAAACATTAAGGACGCAATTGTTGAAAGAACAGTATTGATATATAGATTTGGATGAGAGTTAAGATTCGATAAAGTAAAAGTGGTTTTCTAAAATAAATTAAATTACTTAAATGAAAATAAGGTTGGAAGGATTTGCAGAAATAACGATTTGAACTAGAATACAAAAATGGGAGGTGTGGGGAAGTCAAGGAAGTAAGTAAAGGAAGAAAGTCAGGTAAAGGTTTAATCTGGTTTTATTTTCTTTTTTTCAAGTGAGTGTATTTTCTTTTTTGTTGCTGGTGTATTTTTTTTGTATTTTGTATTTTTCTTTTTTTCCTTTTTTCTTGCTTTCTGTAATTTTTAAACTTTGAATAAATATTATTAAAAAAAGAAAAAGAAAGAAAGCACAGTGAGAAGCATGGAAGAAGTCATGGAGCTAAAAATGATTAATGTGGCATCAGAAGGCTGATCCTGTAGAGCTCTTTGTGACAGTATGTAGAGGATGAGAAAAGCAACAGGAAGGATGATATATTGGCAGGCAAAGAGAGCGAAAGAGAGCTTTTAGAGGATGCAGCAGATCTGTGAGAAATGATTTTGGCTGTGGTGTAGTCAGTAAGCAGACTGCAGCAGGACCTGAGGATGGGAAACCAAAAAGTTGGACTGCAGATAGAAATGTAGGGCAGGCAGCCACAGGGCCAGGTGCACAAGCTTCAGGCCAAGATGGATGGAGAGCTTGAGTGTTCACTTTACAATGGGAATGAGGAAGGATAACAGGATGCATAGAAGACAAAGCCCAGGGATAAGAGATGAAAACACACGGATCTAGTAGGCAGTCAGAGTACATTTATCTAGTCAGCCAAGCAGCCAGAGCATTCATAAATAAGATCATAACCTGCCAATTGCTGTGGCATGAAGGAAAACATAGACATTGGTTGTGAAAATTGAAGAATATATACGTCTAATCCTGGAAAGTTTCCATGAGCCCTTGCAACAAAGCAAAACCATGATCCTCTGTTTAGCGATTAACAACCAGGTCCAAATCTTTTATATCTTGTTTCTGAATATGCCAAAAAACTGACCTCTCTTATCCTATCCTGGTTCTGTGTGAATTTTTAAAGCGAAAAAGCTAAACAAATCACACAGAAATTTTTAAGAAACATATTATGGATCCTACTTATGAGGTTGTCTGAAGGTTGCTTGCTTGTCTCCTTATTTATCAGTGTAAAGCTACTAGGAACACCTTCAGAGCATGGCACCTGCACTGCACTGCACTGTCTGAGAAAGCTTTGAAAAAAATGTTCCAGGAACCAGCTGCATGTCAACTTCCATGATAATTGTTTGATTAAAGGAATGTTGATAGCTGCATTAAATACCTTGGTATTCTTCTCCCCAAAGATTTGATTCAATTTAAAAGATGCAAAGCGCGCAAATGGACTTGGTTTGAGCAGATATGAGCAGTAAAAGTGAACGTTGTGCCTAAATTTCTATACCTGTTCCAGAACCTTAATTTTTTTATTGAACTACTAAAGGAATAAAGTCAATGGTAAAAACAATAGTCACATTACTAATGGGAAGAACAATGCACACACATCATAGTGAAGGCAAATTAGGTATACCTAACCTACTACAGCTGCTGTCGGTTTCCTTCCTTGGGCAGCTGCTGAAGAGTGGGCAAGGAGGCTACTGCCAATGAAGCCCAGCCTCATGTGATGTACCAGCTCTGCTTTGAGGTGCAGGCAGAAGACAGGGCTCTGTCCTTTTGGGGAGAACCCCAAAACAGTACACAAGAGCCAGAGAAGGGGATTATTCCAGTTGGTAAGCTGCAATTCTTGCAGAGACAGAATGAATGTAAGAACTCAATACTGAATTCCACCCCAATACTCTATCAAATACGCTCAATATGAACAATGGAAAAAATCCAAAGGCCTATATAGGTTACATAATTTGTTTAATAATAATGTATCTTTGAATAGAGTTCAATTGGTGGAGAGAAAAACTGTTTCCAGCTATTACAAAAACCCCCCCACTTTCACTAAACTTCTCCTCAGGACTTAACAGCCAGTTGAGATCCTTAACTTTTAATTAAAGTTTCTGTAAGCCTCTGTAGGTACTCTAGAAGGTTCTGTTTCTATTATTTACAGGGACCTCCTAATATGTGTTATGGCTTCTAATATGAGTTTGAAAGCAGTATGGGACGCTGACAATAATACTGGTACAGCAGAAGATCAAACTTGACAAGCACTGTGGCA
Organism: Podarcis erhardii; assembly: GCF_964252035.2. NCBI lineage: Eukaryota > Metazoa > Chordata > Lepidosauria > Squamata > Lacertidae > Podarcis > Podarcis erhardii. Next base: position 96,894,469 of record NC_138497.1, on the reverse strand, counting down.
AAAGCATCCAATTAGAGTTAGAGATTATATATTTCAGAACTAACTTGTAACAAATTGCTTCATTTGTCTGTTTAACAATAACAGGCACTAGAAAAACTCAGCTTTAGTTTGCCCATTGAACTATACTACTCCAAACCAAATTTTAAAACCCTAAGGCTGAATTTCACTACACCTAGAATTTGCCTTGGTTGTGGTGAATGTCAGACATAAGTTCTGAAACCAGACAGAATTTCTTTTGTTAACGCTTGTCTATCCATAAAGGAAAATATAATACAAAGTCAAACACTCTTTAAACAAAAACTCGAGTCTCTGAGGGTCTTAAACAAAATAGTCAATAATTTCTTCTATAAATTTCTCATTGGGATAGGTGTTAATTTTTTCTTTATGGACACGCAACAATACAAGCCAAGCAATTAAATTAAGTAGGTAAATAAATATGGGGAAAGTGACAGTTTACTTAGAGAAGGATCTGAAATATTTTCCTTGAAGCTTGAATTTATTTTATTTTATTCAAGATTATTTTATTCAATATTTTAATGTGTTGTAAACCACTTTGATATTTTTTCTTTAAAATATAAGGCGGTATAGAAATGAAATGAAAAATAATAATCGATCTTCACTCATCATCACCCTGTCCAAAGTGCTAAAATCATTCAGTTGTGTATATTGTAACTGGGAGGGAATGAGCTGTGAGGACATTTTATTAACAGGGAGCTTTTGGTGTAGTCCAAGAGTACAGTAAGACCCATGCTGGATATGCCAGATTATTACGGGTGAATTTCTTTGGTATGTCTTTTTACCCACAACTCTTACAAAGTAAGGGATTGATCCCCAAAGTTTTCAAATTTATAAGGTTCCTGAGTGGAATTGGCATTGGCTCAAAAGTCATTTTCTTCAGTGCAGTGTATCTGAGATGTATGTAGTTTCAGCAAACTCCATAGGCTGGTTTTCATTACTGAAATGAGTCCTCGTGTGGTAATAAGATAATCCAAGTATGGAATGTAGATGGACTGCTGGTGGAACTCTTCTGGGATTGGTTAGGGTGAATGACAATGCTTCCATGCAAATGTGTGCATGGTTGCTTTAGCATTCCTTTGATCTCCATCTGACATGGGGAAACCGTATCCTATTATAACAGCTGCACTCTTCCATTCACAAATCTGGCCAATCATTGTACCAGTATGAGGAAATAGCAGATGTACAGAATGAGGGCATAACAAGCATAGTTTGCTGCTTGTCTGTCCAACTGGCAACAACATTATTCTTTTCAGGTGAGTGGCAATCTTCTAGATTAAATAATGTTCACTTTTTCAAATGAGGAGGGTGGTATTATTCCATCTGAAATGGATTCAGAGAGCAGTTGGCTGACATAGACTCTAGTTTGTATTGGCAGTCCTGATTTTTGCAACAAATGTCCTTGATGTCTTTCACAAGGCCACAGGCTTTGATCCTCTGTTAATGTAATTTTGAATAACCCCCATATTACGTCATAAATTTCTGTTTAAAAACATCTTCAGCTATAGACATATATGGAAAAGATGGGGAAATCACTGAATTGGTTGGGGAAGTTTTTATAGTTGTGTGGTGACCACTTCAGTCCTTACTGCACCATTCTCTTACCATTGCTGATACATAACAGAAGGGAGTGGATGGCACTGTGGTCTAAACCGCTGAGCCTCTTGGGCTTGCCAATTGGAAGGCTGGCAGTTCGAGTCCATGTGATGGGGTGAGCTCCCGTTGCTTTGTCCCAGCTGCTGCCAACCTAGCATTTCAAAAGCATAACAGCACAAGTAGATAAATAGGTACTGCTGCAGCAGGAAGGTAAACAGCATTTCCATGCACTCTGGTACTTGTCACAGTGTCCCATTGTGCCAGAAGCGGTTTAGTCATGCTAGCCACATGACCTGGAAAGTTGTCAGCAGACAAACACTGGCTCCCTTGGCCTGACGTGAGATGAGTGCCGCACCCCATAGTCAAGTCCGACTGGACTCACCCATCCAGGGGTCCTTTACCTTTACCGTCATAATGGTACTTAAACTATAGTACAGAAGCTGCTATCACAATCTTAGGGGGCAGGAAGCGGGAGAATTGCGGATATTAAAAGCATATGTCTGGATGGATGGATGAATCCCTAGAGTTTGAGGATATATTTCTGCAAATTACAAATGTGCTTGTCTCATAGCCAGTTCTGCCTGATATTTGATAGAGAGCTTCTATCACTGCCTTGCAATAATTTTTTTCTGGACACTCCGCTTAGACAAATTGCCTGCAGGAAATGCTGCTTAGGCATTACACCCCACACTTGGGTCTTGGGTACACAGATGCAATTTAACCCTTGGTTAGGAATATGTGCTACAAGAACAAAATAAGTACTATGAGGTTTGGTTGATTATGTTTTTGATCGTCTGACTCAATTACATTTTTAATTTACTGCTGCAAAAGTTGGACGTGGTGCACATACCGAGTAACATTAAATTGAACCACTGGCAACTGGTATGTTTTTGTTTATCTCAGTCTGACAAAGTTTCCAGGCAATTCGAGGGATATATTTGCCAACTAGTAATGACTATAGCAGCCATGTCTCTCTTTGCCAAATAAGTAAATGTAGATTGATTTACATCCATTAATGGGGCTACACAAACTCATATTCTCTCTAGTGGGATAATTAAATTCTGGGAACTTTGTTACAATAAAATTGCTAAACATTGAAATCAAGAAAAAAAAATCAGGTTTTGGACTGAGTTGGACTATTGGTGTTTCACACTGATTGGGCTTTTATTTCTATCCAAAGTGTTTGGTCTCAGTGTTTTGTTCTTGATGGCTCGTTATGAGAAAACTTTCAATTTCTAACGTTTTTCAGTTGCGTGTCGAGGTCCCCAGGTCCACCCCAATAACTCACACATCACACAGAAAATTTTGTTTAAGATTTTTGGCATAATTTTGGCCACAACTTTATTAAAATACAAATTTGTGAGTGGTTGCGTAGACATTGGTTGCGACTATCTGCCCCCACCATGGGGGACAGACTGACATTCCGCACGATGCGAAAGTCAGAATGGGGGAATACACTTGGGGGTTACGCGGAGCAGGGAACCTGCCCTCACCCAAATGCAACCAGGAGCTCATTGCTATGGCCCGAGCCCCCTTGACAGAGTGGACAAGCAATAGTTAGCTCCCAATTCCTTTAACGGAATCCCTTGCAGCAGCAGCATTAGAGGGGCAGGCACAGCCAATCCATGCCCCTCAACCAACCAAACCATAAACCAATGCCTAACCCCGAACCTTACAAGTTGTGACGATTTGCTATGCAGTAGGCAAAAACCAAATGGCCCCAGCCAATCAGCCAGATGGACAAAATTCCTACCAGGCTCCCGCTCCAAAGCAGACGACCCCATGACAGGCATAGCAAGGTCAAAGCGAACAACCCTATTCTAGGGAGGGAGGGACGTGCAATCCAATGCACGGGCGAAAAGAGGAAGCCCTAGCCTCTTGCAAAGAGTTTTACTATTTCTGGCTGTCAATCAATAAATGGCAACATTAACTTCTTCCCAACAACAAGGGAAGCCCCAATCGCATCAGTGGCCAACGATCAATTAGCCCGCCCCACAACTTTGGAATGTCCTGGCGGCCCCCACCGCAACACGTGCTCTCCATGAAGGAGAACACGCTTTTTAAAACTGGGCTGCTCTCCCAACCTCAGAACTCTCTCTTGCAGTTGCATAATGCTAATGTATACTATAATGTATGGAATTTTAATTGTCTATGGACTAAAGATTGTATTATTTTATTATTAATATATACCATTTGGGGATATTTAATTAAAGGAGTTCATAAATTCTATAAAACGAAAAGTGATTCCCAAAATTTTAGTTATTGTTGACTGATCCTTATGGACATCACCCTTTAAACCAATGTAGAACTGAGTGCTCAGAAAAATACAGAATCCATTTACAAAAATCACAATTACAAAATGGAAGTCCTGGCAGTCTCATCTTTCCTTGGTTTGTTCTCCATTAATTCCCCCCACAATACTATTTGATATAAAAAGTCTCAAACTGACTTAACAAAATAAAATTGAAATGGATAAAACCAATTAAAGAAAACCAATTAAGAAAACTGTACAATACAAAATATCTAAAATACTAATCAAACAACACAATAAAAAGGACAAGTTCTACCTCACCCCACTGAAATAACTACCACAGTAGAAGCTAACCTAACCATCAATGGCCTGAGTACTGTAGATATAAGTGTCTTAGCCTGCTGCCTAAGAACTAGCAGTGATGGAACAGCATAATACAATTGTGGGGGGGGCACAATGAAAAATTATACTTGAAATTATATAAAAGTTAAAATATTTTTAAAATTCTCACCACAGGATTTTTTTTTTTTTTACCAGTGCAATAGGGTGGGCTTATTTCCTACCTTACAGAGGAATCTTCTCTTATTTCTAGAGATCGTGTCCTCCCTCATGGAGAGCACGTGTTGTGGTGAGATCACCTAAACTGCTTCCCTGTTCTGGGGCGGGACCGTTTGGATAGCCACAACACCCCATTAGTTGCCCCTCGGTTGCTGCGACAGAAATTTGGCCTGTTGGGTCGTCTATTGGCCACCGAGGGGCGATTTAAGCTTCATGTCGCTGGGAGTTTTCTCTTTCTTGCAACGTGCATCACCTGCCCTCCCACCCTATATTTAGGGCTGTTCTTTGGCCTTGTTATGCCTGTCTAGGGGGTCGTCTGTTTTGGAGCAGGGGCCCAGTAGAAATTTTGCCATTTGGCTGATTGGCTGTCGCCATTTGGTTTTTGCCTACCGTGTAGCAAATTGCCACAACTTTGTAAGGTTGGTGGTTAGGCATTGGTTCAATGTTTTGCGGAGGGGAAGTGGTTGGCTGTGCCTGCCCCTCCATTGCTGCTGCTAGGGAATTCCGTTAAAGGAATCCAGGGGCTCGTCTTGCTTTTGTCTGATCCGCTTTCATGGGTTAGGGCCACGCCAGAGTCCATGGGAACTTATGGGGTGAACTGGAGCCTGTATGCTTTACTGACCTCTAGTGGAGTCCAGTTGTCAGTCCTGCCCTGCCACCGTGCAGGGTCAGGTAGTTGGGAACCAATGCCTAGGCAACCACTCACATGCTATAATTCAATAAAGTTGTGGCCAAATTATTGCCAAAAACCTTAAACTAAAATTCTATGTCTATTGTGCATTTATTTTGGGGGTGGTTTGGGGGGTCTTCACACACAACTGTCATTCATCTAGCTGAATATTTTATCGTAAGTCTCCCAGATCACTGTGATGAGGACAGGCCTTCCTGCTCAAGCTCTTGACTCACAGCCAAGCTCCTCTGTTGCAACTGCCTCACCCTGGGCAATGAAGTGGGGGGATTGATGTTGGGGCGGGGAGAGGAAAGCCATGCCTTGCCTCAGAGGCAATGGCTGTGCATCAAGAGGCAGGAGCAGACCAAGCCTGCAAGAAGTAGCACTTAGCTTCATGCCAAGAATCCTTAGTGAGGCAGGCATGCGTGTGAGTAGCTGGATTTTCCCAGTCCGCTTTTAAAAGTGCAATGTGTAGGTGAGGCCTAACGTAAGAAAAACTTCATGCTGTTGTGCAGTCTCACCTTGCAGCTGCTGATCCTGGAATCCTCAGTCCAGGAGCTTATCCCTGAACTGTGCTTAGAGGGCATCTTGAAGCTCTTCTAATCAAAGTTGGTTTGACCCTTGGAATGTTTCTGGTGCCTAAGTGTGTCTGGACTTATTCCTGCTCCTACCTTGTTGAGTTTGCACCTATGTAGTTGTTAAAAGTTTTATTGAGTAGCCTGCCATTTCACTGATACAGTGGTACCTTGGGTTACATACGCTTTAGGTTACATACGCTTCAGGTTACAAACTCCGCTAACCCAGAAATAGTACCTCGGGTTAAGAATTTTGCTTCAGGATGAGAGCAGAAATCGTGCTCTGGTAGTGCAGCGGCAGCAGGAGGCCCCATTAGCTAAAGTTCTGCTTCAGGTTAAGAACAGTTTCAGGTTAAGGACAGACCTTCAGAACGAATTAAGTACTTAACACGAGGTACCACTGTAGTTCAGTACTGCTTTTAATGGTTTTTAAAAAATGTTTTTATATTGCTATGTACCAGCAATTCTGTGTACCACCATGAAAGGGTGGTATGGAAATACAATTTATGAATAGATAAATAAAAAACAGCATGTGTGAAGTTTCAAAAAATACAAAATGGGCAGCTATGGCAGAAATACACCTGGGAACACTTGTTATAACAAATATATCTTTTGTCTTTTTTGGTGATGCATAGGAGGCCAAGTTACTGTGGAAGGATGAAATACACATTTTCTATAATAAATCTGCTCCTCTATACACCCCCCCCACTCAGCATGGGAGTCTATTTTGAGTGCTGTACTTTCATATATTTTCAATGGGGCATTCCCTAACTTGGGGGAAAGGATGATGACTATGAAAAATACCCCTTAAATCCCTGTTCAGGTGACTATGTTATTCACATGTGTATCCCCACAGTATATAATATTTCACTGAAATGGTTTCAACACTCTGGTGTGGGTGTAGGTGGGTGTGAAATGGCCCTCACTACTATTGCACCAGAATTATTTTTTATGAGTTGTGGCACGAAACTCTGAGTACAGCCCCTCTCCCACAGATTAGAGCCTTGTGTTCTGGTTCTTCTGTGGTAAATTCACCCTTGATTTTAGAATTAGGAATTATCTGTGTATTAAAAGGTGTGTGGGAGAGAGTCAACTAGGAATAAATGAGTGTGACTCAACCTAAATTAAGGACTTTAAAAGTCCTGTTCATTAAAAGGACTGTAATCAATAGGATTTAAAATGCTGTATTATGGCCAGACTTTCCCCAACATTTTCTTAAATTAACACCCTAATCCTAACTTAATTTACTTAGAAATAAGTAGCATTGATTTAGATGGCATTTACTTCAAAGCAAACATGCTTAGGATGCCTGACCCTCAAGCATTTTAAATAAAACACTTTGTCGGGATTTCTGTTAGAGTTTCAAGGTCAAAAAAGTTAAACATAAAAAGTATTAGAGTTGGGTTTTGTGTGTTGTACTTGCATCTTAGAAATATGGGGCACTTTAACATAAGGAATGACAGAAAACCTTACTTCCAAGAAATTCTGGCTGCTCTTGGCTGTTCAACAGATTTAATGCCCAGTTGCGCTCTCTCTCCCTCCCCCCCCCCCCGAATTTTGGGCAACATACAAGATAATTGAAGCTCCACGGAAACATTTTGGCAGAGTTCAGAGACAAGAGTAACAACACACTTTAGTGAGAAACACAATAAAATACTGTGGGTTAAGAACTATGTGACTCTGGCAGTAAGATTTGAGATGAAATTCAGTGCACACAAATGGAAAATGTGATGCTTTGAGAAGAATAATATAAATGAAGACAAAAACTGGTCCTAAATTAGGTGAGTGATACATAAAGGTAAAATGTCCTGGTACCAGTGTATGCAGATGTATTGCAGGCACCACCTTATTATATTTAGACTAATTAAAACTGCAGTTAATTAATTATAGGAGTTTTATTTGATGATTAACTGTTTACATTTGATTTGCACAATTTTGCATGATGTTGGTCGAGTATGAGCCCAAGTTTCCAGGTTAACACTTTAAATTAAATCAGTAGTGACTTTAGGTCCATTTTGTTTAGGGTGGCTACTTATCACAAACAAACAAAATACAGAGGAAATGCATCCAAAAAAGAGAACATAGGATGACCCAGAGTTGCATAAAATTTGTACACATTGATTTATATGTATATTTGGAAGTTTAGAAATAACTGTAGAATACTGTAGCTGGGTGACCTGTGTATCTGCTGAGTTTGCTGTCCAGGTGTTAACTGTTGATACACTACTTATACCACCATCATTCCCTGCTCTCCCTTTGAGTTATTTATCTTTAAGCCAGCCTTGGACGAGACAGCTCTTCAAATAGAAGGCTGCTCTCTGACAGCCTTTCAAACAGAGGACTGACGTCTGTAAAACAGAATACATGTCCACCCTGGGTTTGATGGCTTTGGTTTCCCTACTAATTCAGTCTCTCTGCCACCACAAAGCCCAGTCATTTAAATGGCCATTGCCAGATTAGAATGTCATTGGAAATTAACTATAAGTATCAAACACTATGGCTTGATTCAGCCTCTTATATTTTCTTTTCTTTTTTGGCACTAGCATGGGACTTTGAAGAAACAAATAATGCCCATTTATATTTTTAAAGCTTTATTTTAAAGAAATATACATGTATTTTCCTTAAGAGATCTGGCTGTTGTAAAGAGATTTGGATGCAGTAAAGGCTATGCGAAATTTAGGCAGGTAGCAGAAGCAAAATATATCTGATTCTACAGCATCACACTCCCTTGCCTGGGAGTAAGCTCCATTGAACTGCATGGGACATTTGCGGGGGGAGGGGGGAGAGTGCCAATACTGTGTACCTTTGAGTACCCCCATAAAAAAGCACTTATTGGGGTTATATTCTTGCTTTGTTTTTAAAATGAGAATGGTGGGTAAGTGATGTTTTTTTTTTAAAAAATCTGCTGCCATTACCTGGTTCCCATTTATAATAATGTTGTGAGGCTTGGGAATTAATGGGCTTAGGAATAGTCCTTAGTATAACAAAGGAAACAATGGGTTGCCCCCTTTCTCACCTGGCTATGTAGTGATAAAACCAAAGGGTGTGTGTGAAAGCTGGGCTAGAAGCAGGCAAAGGCCAGATAGTGAGAGCCATGCTTGTTTTCTGCTTGAATCCAAAGCTGTGACTATGGGAGAAGCAAGATTTTCTGGGATGTTAGTGCTGCTGTGAGCCTATCCATTGTAGGCTCAGGCTTTTTCTATATGTGGATACGTATAGGGGGACGTGGGTGGCGCTGTGGGTTAAACCACAGAGCCTAGGACTTGCCGATCAGAAGGTCGGCAGTTCGAATCCCCACGACAGGGTGAGCTCCCATTGCTCGGTCCCTGCTCCTGCCAACCTAGCAGTTCAAAAGCACCTCAAAGTGCGGGAAGGTAAACGGCGTTTCCGTGCACTGCTCTGGTTCGCCAGAAGCGGTTTAGTCATGCTGGCCACATGACCCAGAAGCTGTACACCGGCTCCATCGGCCAATAAAGCGAGATGAGCGCCGCAACCCCAGAGTCGGCCACGACTGGGTCCCTTTACCTTATATGTGTAGGACTATATAGGCTGGCATTACAATTGTGCCTGTTTTTTCCTCCCTCCTCTCTATCATTTATAAATCTTCCCTGGGAATAAGTCCACTAAACTCAGTTAGACTTACTTGTACTTTGGATACTCATATAGCGTGTAGTTTAAAACACGGAATTACAGTGTTTAAATTAGCTTTCTTCTAGCTCAAATTTTCAGGGATTATCTACGCCACTGCATTCTTGTCTTTATTCTATTTTCCTTTGGCTGACAGGTAAATCTGCAGTGGCGTAGCGTGGGTTGTCAGCACCCGGGGCAAGGCAAGTAATTTGCGCCCCCTAACCCGTGGATTTGCGCCCCCTAACCCTAACCCCCAGGTGTTGCGGCCGGTGCGGCTGGCCCCCCCTGCACCCCCCACGCTACGCCACTGCCACAAAGTAGTGCGAGGCTTAATCACATGGCGGGGAAGAAGGCAGCAACTGGGTCCCGGGGGCGTCTCTGATGTGACTTTACGGGCACCATTTGCAAGCGGGGAGCGGCACCCCATCCGCGCGAGCGCGCCCCCAGACGCAGGAGCCGCGCAGGCAGGGCTGGGGGCTGAGGCGCCAATGGAGGGGAGATGAAGGGCCTGCGAAGCCCTCGAGCACCAGAGAGCTGCTCCTGGTTTCGCGGGGGGGGGGGGCTCGGCCGGGGGCGGCAGCCCTTTTGTCCGCAGGATGGCAGCGGCGCCACCGGCCAGCCCCATTACCGGCCCGGCCAGCCTCCCGGGGCGCCAGGGCTCCGCCGCAACTAACACCTTCCCTCCAAAACTGGGCTGGTCGGATGTAGTTCTCTCCTGCGCTCAGCTCTGCGCTCGGCGGCCGCTGCATTTTCCCTCCCCCAGATAGTCCCTCCCTCGCTCTCTCTCTGCTCCGCAATGCATGCCTGGCACCCTCCCCCTCCACAGTGGGCGGCGACCCGGCAGCTCGGATCAGATTCGCACAGCCAGCACTGTGAGAGAGAGAGTGAGCCAGGACCAGGTAGGGGCAGAGAGCTCCGAGTGCGCCCCCAAAAATGTTGCGCCCGGTGCGGCTGGCACCCCTTGCACCCCCCACGCTACGCCACTGAATAGCTGTTCCATTAAACTTATCCATTTCATGGCTAACTTGAGATCAGGCTTTTCTTGACAGCAACTAAGATTTTTTTCCTAAAAGTATATTGACAAGTTACACCCCCACTGCTGTTCCTTGTTGTCAGAGCCACCCTGGGTCCCAGCTCACAAGAGACCAAAGTCCAGTCCAAGCTATATACAAAAGGTTTTATTGAAGATCATTGTCGTCATTACATCCAAACTCCGTGGCTCCGCATCTGTTACCCTTAGATGTTAGAAGTCCCCTCTGAGTCCGTCCCTCCCCTGCACCAATTTAAGAGGCTTGTGCTGCTCCACCTTTTCCTCTCTTTCCTTTTCCGCAGGGTCTTCCTGCCCCCCTGTGTTCCCTCCTTCCGGGACTCCCCAGAGGCTGAGTCTTCTCCTGCCTGCTCCCCCCTCCTTCGTGCTTTGGCACCAGGCTCCTCCCCAGAGCTCTCCCCACTTCCGCGCGCCTCCACATTTGAACTTGGCGCGCGTACGTTGCTCCTGACCTTCCTTTCAACAGCCACACTGCTCCCGGTACTGCTTTCCGCCCCTTCCGGCAGGACGTCTTGCCCCGATCTCCTTTCCCCCTCTGCTCCTTGTTCTGTTCCTCCCGACACACTGGTAACTCCACCCTCTTCACTCCGTTCCGGTGGAGAAGCTGGTCCCGATCTCCAACTCCCACTGGCGGTTCCCCCTACCTTCCCCTGCTCCTGACTGCTTCCCCCTTGGGCTCCCCTTGGCTTGACCAGGGGGGCTCCCTTTTGGGAATCCTCCGATTCACTGGACGGACTCATGGACCATCTCGGGTCATTGTCGTCCTCTTCCTCGTCAGCCTGGAATCCTTCTCCCTCACTCTCGGTCTCCTCCCTCCTCTGCGCCTCTCTCCCTGAACCCCTGACATCCATCCCCCCCTCGAAGCCCCCCCTTCCCCCCTCCCCCCCATCGGGTGCGGGTTGTGGGAACTGCAGCTCCTCGGAGGTAGATGCAGGATACAGTTCAGCTACGTCCATGTCCTCTGCTGGCAGCTCGGTGTACGTGTGTTCGAATTCGGGTTCTTCACCCAAAATGTTCGCAGTTCCCTCTTCCATTGCTACTTCGTCTGGTGCTGCCGGCCAAGGCCCCTTCAGCCATTTCTTGCGCCAGGCTTCCTCTGGTTGCTCATCCCACCAATAAGAGGGCTCTGTGTCCACCCCCGAACACGATCCCCTGGGCGAGTTTGAGTCCGGCGTTCTTTCCTCGGCTGAAGAAAAGCCGTGGAAAGTGCTGCCTGAACATGTGGGGGTAAAGAGCCAGTCATCGAAGTACTCGGCTGGCATGGGTCTATGTGGGAAAAGGGCATGGAACTCGTCCTTTAAAAGAGGTTCGTCTAAAGCGTAGTCCGGCACCCACCCACTGGCACTGACTGGTGCACCCTCTCTGACTAGAAAGTATTCTATTCCCTCTTCCCCCCATCTCGAGTCCAGGATCTCTGTGACCTCGTTGAGTGGTTCGACCCTAGGCGATCCCTCCCTCCTAGGTGACTCTGTGCGTGGCTGCGGTACTGTTTCAGACTCCTGAAACCTGTGCGGGGCCTTGTAGGGAGTGAGCACCGACCTATGAAAAACCGGGTGGACTCTGGAACCTTCGGGGAGGGCCAGTCGAAAAGCCACGGGGTTGATCTTAGCCTCCACCTGGTATGGTCCTAGCTGCCTGTGCCCTAGCTTCTTCTTGGCCAACGACTTGGCTGGCATCGCCTGGGCCGCTAACCACACCCAGTCCCCCACCTGGATGTCCTCTCCCACTCTTCTGCCTTTGTCTGCCTGCACCTTATATGCTTGTTTGGCTAGCTCCAAATGTCTCCGCAGCTCCTCGTGCACCTCTTGTAGTTCTGCAGCAAACTGGTCGGCCTCTTGCGGCTCTCCCTCTCTTGGTGCTACGAACCCTGGGAAGGTCCTGGGATGACGTCCATTGTTCGCGAAGAACGGCGTCACCCCCGTCGACGCGTGCTTCGTGTTGTTGTAGGCAAACTCCGCCATCGGTAGGTAGTCCACCCAAGCTGCGGGTCGCTGATTTGCGTAACATCTCAGGTACTGCTGCATGATCGCGTTGACCCTCTCGGCTTGGCCGTTGGTTTGTGGATGTCTTGCCGACGCTAGGTTGATCTTGACGTGCAGGATACCTAGGAGCTTCTGCCAAAAATTGGAAATAAACTGGCGCCCCCTGTTGGACAGGATGGCCCGCGGCAGCCCATGCGCCCGGAACACGTGGTCGATGAAGAGTTTGGCGGTCTGTTCCGCCGTCGCCACCTTCGCGCAGGGAATGAAGTGCGCCATCTTGGTGAACAAGTCCACCACCACCAGTACCACCGTCTTGCCTCTGGAACTGGGCAGGTCAGTGACGAAGTCCAGCGCCACCCTCTCCCACGGTTGCTGTGGTGTTTCCAGTGGTTCCAGTAAGCCCGCCGGCTTCTGGTGTACTGGCTTGGACCTCTGACAAGTGTCACATCTGGCGACGTACTCCGCTACTTCTCCTCGCATCTGGGGCCACCAAAAGTCCCTGGCCACCAGTTCCATTGTCTTCTCCCTGCCGAAATGGCCCGCACTGGGAGCGTCATGCAACTGCTGCAGAACCTTTGCTCGGAGCTCGTCGCTCGGCACGTAGAGGGCACCCTTGTGAGTTAACAGTCCGTCGCGTAACTGGAACTCATCGTCTCTCAGCGAACCCCTACGCAGCTCCTCTATTTTGGATTGTGCAAACTGATCTACCTGCAACGCGCGTCGTACCGCGTCCAGGTCGACAGCGATGGCAGCGCACGCCCACGCCTGCGGTGCAAAAATGTGCCTGGCTGCTATTGGCGCCGCTTCCTCAAGATATTGCGGTTTCCTGGAGAGCGCATCGGCTATGACGTTGGAGTCCCCTGGGACGTACTCTATCCTGAAGTCGAAATCCGCGAAGAACTCTGCCCAGCGCATGTGTCTTTGGCTCTGGAGTTTCGCCGTGCGCCAATACTCTAAGTTCTTGTGATCCGTGCGGACCTGCACTGTGTGCTTGGCTCCAATGAGGAAATGTCGCCACGCTTTGAACGCTGCGTGAATGGCTAACAGCTCCCTGTCCCATATGGTGTAGTTTTGCTCCGCTTTGCTGAGCTTTCTGGAGTAAAAGGCACCGGGTCTCCAGTTTCCATGTGGATCTTCTTGCAGGAGTACGGCTCCAACCGCTCTGTCTGACGCGTCGGTCTCTACTCGTATGGGCTTGCCTGGATTCACGTGCAGCAGCTGCTCCTCGGAGGCGAAAAGGCTTTTAAGCTTCTGAAAAGAGCGCTCCGCCTGTTCCGTCTACACGAACCTCTTTTTCTTGGAACTGAGAGTGTCCGTGATCGCTGCCGTCTCCTTTGCAAAACCTCTGATGAATTTGCGGTAGAAGTTGGCGAAGCCGATGAATCTTTGGACTTCCTTCCGATTGCGAGGGCTCTTCCAGTCCAACACCGCGCGGACCTTGGCGCTGTCCATGGCCAGCCCCTTGTCGGACAGCTTGTAGCCTAGGAAATCCACGTCCGTCACATCAAACTGGCACTTCTCTAACTTGGCGTAGAGCTTGTTCTCCCGTAGTCTCTGCAGGACTTCCTTTACGTCCTTCTCATGGGCCTCCTCCGTTTCCGAAAAGATCAGGATGTCGTCGAGGAAACACACGCATTTCTTGTAGAGAAGTCCCGCTAGCACGTGATGCATAAATGCTTGGAAGACGTGAGATCCATTTTGGAGACCAAATGGCATAACTCTGTATTCGTACGTGCCCAGAGGCGTGAACATGGCCGTCTTCCACTCATCGCCCTCCCGGATGCGTATGAGGTTATACGCTCCACGCAGATCCAATTTGGTGAAGATCTTCCCCTTCCTTACGGTTGCCAGGAGATCATCTATCTTGGGCATGGGGAAGGCCTTGGGTTTGGTCTTACTGTTTATGAATCGATAGTCCACAATGAGTCTTTTTTGGGGCGTGTCCTTTTTCTTTACAAAGAAAACAGGACTGCCCCCCACCGCTTTCGATTCTCGGATGAATCCGCGCTTCAAATTGTGCTCTATGAACTCCCTGAGTTCTTGCATCTCGTCCTCAGACATGGAATACAGCTTTGCAGTCGGCAACTGCGCCCCTGGCACCAGGTCGATGGCACAATCATAAGGCCTGTGGGGCGGCAACTGGTCAGCTTCCTTCTCGCAGAAAACCTCCAGGAACCCCTCGTACTTGCGGGGTACTGCCTGCACCATGCCAAGTTGCAACTGCTGCTCAGCTCCCTCCTCCTGGCTGGACTGGATGCAATGTTGAGCACAGTACGATGAGCAAAAGGTGATCTGCCGTTGGTACCACGCTACAGCAGGACTGTGTCTCTCCAGCCAACTCATGCCTAATACTATAGGCGTGTCTGAAAGGCGGGTGACATTGAAGCTGATGACTTCTCGATGATTTCCAATCCTCATCACCATGGGAGGCGTCTGTTGCACAACTTGTCCTCCTAGCAATTTCCTGCCATCCACCGTGACTACGTTCAGAGGTGTTGTCGCTGGCAGAAGCGCTATGCGATGCTGCTTGACAAAGTGCGTCCCCACAAAATCTGCGTTGCTCCCAGAATCAATCGTGATGGGGACTTCCAGGGTGGTTCCATTCGGCAACTGAAGTGTTGCAGTGAGCTGCACCGCTGGCTTGGGTGGTAAAGGGTCTGTGCGTTGCAAAAGCGCTGGGGACTGCTCTACAGATTCGCCTGGCTGAGCCCCAGCAGCTCTGCTTCCAGCCAGGCACTGTCGTTTCCCTGAGGTTGCTCTGCTTGCATCATTTCTGCTGCAACAGTTGCTAAAGCTGCAGTGTGTTTCTGCAGCCTCTGGGGACACTCTTTCGCCATGTGCTGTGCACTGTCGCAAATGTAACACTTCCTGGTCCCTCTAGGAGGCTTTGCCTTCACTGCACCGGAAGCTGGGGCTCTGGCTGTTGCTTGAGCCTTAGCACCACCAAGTTCCATGGGCTCCTCCCCCTGCCTTCCCAGTGGCGAAGGATGTGACTGACTGAACTCCCTGGGGATGAAAGAAGACGTCCTCGCTGGTGGACGCACCTGACGTTCTTCCTCAGTGTGCCAAGGACGTCCCTCGTGCCGTATCCCAATCGCCAAAGCCCTCTGCACAAGCTCCTCCAGGGTCTGGGGTCTGTCTCCCCTGGCAAGTTCATCCTTAATGGGACCGCTGAGCCCCTCCCAGAACAAATCCCTCACAGGTGCACAATCCTTCTCCCAGCTTAGCGCAGTCAGTAAAGCAAAAAATCTAGAATGGTACTGACGCACAGTGGCTTTGCCTTGCCGCAATCCAAAAATTTCCCTGCGTGCAAGATCCACATCTACAGTTGACTGGAAGCAGGCATCCATCGCTTTAATGAATTCATCTGCATCGCGGTGGGCAGGGCCATCTTCACGCCACAAATTGCGCAACCAGTCTCTGGCCGGCCCATGCAAGTGAGAAACAATAAACCCCACTTTCTCCTCATCATCTTTAAAGTCATGACGAAGCAAGTGCAATGCATACAAAACGTCTGCTCTGAAACTGGGGTAGTGCTTCAGGTTCCCATCGAAGTGGGTGACTAGGCTGCCCCCCCTCCGTCCAAGTCCAATCCCCTCTGATCTGGACCCTGGGAACCCTTCCCTGCTTGCACGTTCCCACCTTGTTTGCAGGTCCTGGCAGCGCTTCTCCATTTCGTCATGCTTCTTCTGAGACGCAAGGACTGCAGCAGTGAGTTCGGAAACTGTAGTTCGCAGCGCTGTCAACTGCTCCTCCGCACTCATGGCTGTCACCGTTCGTGAGCTTTGCAAAAAAAAAAATTTTGCGTTCTTTGGAGGGGACTTTCTGTCAGAGCCACCCTGGGTCCCAGCTCACAAGAGACCAAAGTCCAGTCCAAGCTATATACAAAAGGTTTTATTGAAGATCATTGTCGTCATTACATCCAAACTCCGTGGCTCCGCATCTGTTACCCTTAGATGTTAGAAGTCCCCTCTGAGTCCGTCCCTCCCCTGCACCAATTTAAGAGGCTTGTGCTGCTCCACCTTTTCCTCTCTTTCCTTTTCCGCAGGGTCTTCCTGCCCCCCTGTGTTCCCTCCTTCCGGGACTCCCCAGAGGCTGAGTCTTCTCCTGCCTGCTCCCCCCTCCTTCGTGCTTTGGCACCAGGCTCCTCCCCAGAGCTCTCCCCACTTCCGCGCGCCTCCACATTTGAACTTGGCGCGCGTACGTTGCTCCTGACCTTCCTTTCAACAGCCACACTGCTCCCGGTACTGCTTTCCGCCCCTTCCGGCAGGACGTCTTGCCCCGATCTCCTTTCCCCCTCTGCTCCTTGTTCTGTTCCTCCCGACACACTGGTAACTCCACCCTCTTCACTCCGTTCCGGTGGAGAAGCCGGTCCCGATCTCCAACTCCCACTGGCGGTTCCCCCTACCTTCCCCTGCTCCTGACTGCTTCCCCCTTGGGCTCCCCTTGGCTTGACCAGGGGGGCTCCCTTTTGGGAATCCTCCGATTCACTGGACGGACTCATGGACCATCTCGGGTCATTGTCGTCCTCTTCCTCGTCAGCCTGGAATCCTTCTCCCTCACTCTCGGTCTCCTCCCTCCTCTGCGCCTCTCTCCCTGAACCCCTGACACTTGTTATTTTTTCAGATGATACCATACCTAGGTCTGAGGCGGTGGTGGGTGGGGGTGGGAATAGTTTATGCTTACTGCCCAGACTCTTCCATTTTTATTCTACTTGATTATTGAAAACTACATGGATGAAAGAAAGAAGGAAGGGCTTGGTGTGGATAGGGAACAAGAACAATAAAATAGTATTTGTGGTCAATTTCCACAGGGGTAGCTGCAATAGCCAACCATACAGAAAATTTTCCTCATGTAATGTCCATATTTATTCAGTCCAGTAGGCATGCATTATAGTAGATCTTGTTATGTTTAACAATATCAAAGATAAATCGCTGTGTGTTCATGCATGTGCACAGACACACTACTTTTAACCACCATGTTGTTAAGGTGTCTTCTTGCATAGTTGCAGGGAGTGGCAGCTGGTAACATGTTGACTTGGTAGGGCTGCAGTTTTCAGACTCGCTGTTTTCATCGCAATAAGATTTGTAAAGTCCTTAAGTAGGAAACTGTGACATTCTC
The DNA here is from genome assembly GCF_964252035.2 of Podarcis erhardii. Taxonomy (NCBI): domain Eukaryota; kingdom Metazoa; phylum Chordata; class Lepidosauria; order Squamata; family Lacertidae; genus Podarcis; species Podarcis erhardii. The sequence continues at coordinate 96,877,023 of NC_138497.1, read as the reverse complement.
CTCTCTCCAAAAATTTCAATTATTTCTGCACATGCGTCTATGTAAGAGGGCCCCAGTATGATTTTCAAACATGATTGACTCCATACATCCATGCCTCTTATTTAGAATTAAGCCATATGACATGAAATAAGTTTTTGAATTCATGATTTCTTACAGCAACACATTCATTGGCACAAACGCACAGACAATTTTTTTAAAATGTGAGAAAAACATCCTTCCTCTTGTATGCAATTTTTATCCTCTCACAATACAACAGATTTCTCAAACACAATATCTCCAACAAAACACTGCTATTAAAAAAATAGTCAAATCCTATTCATCCACCAGCATTAAAGTCTTCTACATAAAAAGGTAGTCATAGCAACATTATTATTTTTTTATATATAAGAAAGATAAGACATGGCAAGCAGGTGAAATCCCCCCCCCCCCCGCAGAATATTCAAAAATCATTGGTAATGCCCAGGTTGACATAAGTTCTCTATTTTTGCCACCAATATTCTGTGTAAAGGCAATAAAAATGCTTGGCTTGGAATAAATTATGCAGAATAGATATGCTTGTATTCAGAGCATAATTTGCACAATCTTTTTCTCCAATATTCATATTTTGGGAAGAGCTGTGGAAGAAAAAAATAGCCTTTTATAATTTTTGACCCCATGTTTTTGGATTTCCATTCACAGTTGTTGTTCTAGATACTTTCATAGAATACCTGGGCACAATTTTTATTATATTTCCAGTGATGGATAAATACTTTCCTACATTGGGTTCCTACTTGTTTCATAAACTATGCCTATCACATAAACATTCCTATTCTATTCATAAACTATTCCTATTACAAACTATTTATTTGTAAATTTTATGGCACAAACTAGATTAATCCATCAATTTCTAAACAACATTTGCCACATATGGAGCATCTGCAGCTGGTTCAGGGAGGCCGTCATCTTCCTGCGCAGCCAGGGGAGGTAATGGTCACCTGGTGCCACCCACCTCAGTCATGTTCCTCTTCATTTGGGGGGCAGGCCTTGCCCACAAGGCCAACTGGGGCAGGGACATGGGGGCTTCTCCCTGCCTGCCCCTGGTGTATTTAAGAGGGCAGGTGCAGGCCACCCTCTTTGCTGATCATCACTACCTCAAGCTATTTGCTCCATAAATATGGTTTGTTTTAGTAACTTGGTGGTTGTGGATATGGGTTTTTGGGTGCATAGTCCTGTTGTGCAGCAGTAAGTTTAACTAGAAGTTTTTTTGGCACACTCCAGTGCAGTTTTTGACAGAAGATCCCTAAAGCCAATAGTGACAGGATTTTGATTTTAATTTCTGTATCTTTCTTGATAGCTTTATTTTCAATTGCTCACATAAAAAACATTGTGAGCCATTGTGTACTGCAGATTGTTGTATTAAAAATGTTGTGTAAATTGTGTCTCTTGCATTTGTAGTTACAAAACAACATTTTTAGAGTCTTGATGGCTTGTATTTCAGATCATACTGTATTTGTACAGACATGATCTAATGCCACAAGGCCATAGTTAAGCTTCTTGTGGCTTTTTTATTCTTATCTAGAGCAGCTTGAAGAGTGCTGCCTTAATAGATTAATTTTATTGGCTCAACTGTACATCTGAGGCTTTTTTTCTATTCTTTTCCCCAAGGTACTGTTTTATCTGTTGGGGTAGTGATGGAGTTTAAATCAAAAATAAACAAGAAATGTGCCAAAGCTAAAGAAAATCAATAGGAGCTACAGGAGTTTCAAATCCTAGCATGTTCTTCAAAGTTTTTTGAACAAACTTTCTAAGCTGTTGAAAACCATTTATGCACAGTGAAGTATCCAAATGAACTCAGGCTGCAAACAGTACCCAAGAGAGGAAGGTTCCATATAAACTTATACACGTAATCTTTGATAGTCAGCACTCCAAGGTGTCAACATTTCAGTGATTCTAGTGCTCTACAGAAAATACCAGGACAATGAGTCTGAGTAGCTAGGTAGAAAAGTTTTTAATGTTTGATATTTTATTATGTTTTTTTATGTGCTGGAAGCCACCCAGAGTAGCTGGGGAAACCCAGCCAGATGGGTGGGGTATAAATATTAGTATTATTATTGTTTCCAATTTTAGTGTATATTATTTGCAACATTTTCCACAAGGTTCTGACCAGCAAGAGCGATATTATTATTAATTGAACTATATTAATCTTCAGTTAATATGAAATTTAGATACATTTTCTGAATGCTACTTTCAGAAAGCTACTTTCACATGTCTTTTATTGGGTTTTCTATAGCCTGTCCTGTTTACCCCACCCACCTGAGAAGCACAATAAATGATGTGCACAGTAAATTTAAAATGTTGTGCCAAATGTAAATTAACATACACTTGTCTGATCTGATTCCACTTTTCTCCTATCCTTCGTGGATCTAGTGTAGTCTTTTGATATTTCTCTTGCTGTCTACTTAATTTGCTGGCCAGGGAGAAGCAAGGTGTGAAATGTTATGAGGATTTAATCAAACTCAAGGCTCTCTGACTGTCTGAAACACTCATAGAATAATTCAAGTTGCTGTAAAATTTGGGGAGTTATTCTGTAAACACACACTGGGTGGCTTATGCAGGCCTGACATAATGTCTGCTTTTTTCATCCTTATGGTTGGGCCCTCCCATCAGCTTGGTAGCAGCAGGTGAGTAGCAAATAAATCGTGCGCAGGTGCAAGCTCTGCCAGTTTTACTTGGCCCACCATTTTAATATGTTGCGGCCACAGATGCATTTTAGAGGAACTAAAATAGTAGACACCATCTATGGCCACCCAGGCTGAGTACTGGACCTGTACATTGTGATAGGGAAAATCTATTCTAAGCACCTTTTACTTAAATTACTTACCTGGATGAATCTAAACTGACCAGGGAAAGAACAAAGGCTGCCGTATCTTAAACCATTGTTGAAAAATATAGACTTCAAAACCAATCCAAGATTTATTCAGCTTTCGTAGATTTTTGTGGCACCTTTCGGTCGATCATGTGATATTGTGGAAGAAGCTTGCAGAGTTATGAATCGATCAACGCTTGGTGACCTTAATACATAATTTATATATTCCTTTAACATCTGTGAAATCAAACTCAATGCCAAAGGTCACCTCTCTTCCGACATCCCTAATACGAAAGGTGTAAAACAAGGGTGTATTCTTGCCCCTTTTCAATATATTTTTATCAGATCTTCCAGCGCACGTTCAAACAATAGAATCACACACCCCAAAAATCAATCAAATCCCGGTGCCAATTTTAATGTATGTGGATGATGCAGCCTTATTATCACTGACGTGGATAGGTCTGAAATGTCTTTTACTCTCCCTGGTTTCCTATTGTGAAACCAATAAACTTTCAATAAATTATGAGAAGATTCTGGTCTTCTCTAATTCTCAGAAATTAGAGAAATGGAAAATAAGAGGACAAGAAATCCAGCAAGTAAAGATGCACAGATATCTCGGAATTTCATTCCAGAGCAATTCATGTTGGTCAAACCACCACACAAGTGCTATAAAAAAGGCTAAGTAAACCTCCTCAGCAGTAGCTCACTTTTATTTTCAGAAAGGTAACCATTTTATACCAGCTGCTATTCAGATTTTTGGATACAAGCATATAGTGATTTAGATAAGATACACTCTAGTTTCTTGAGACATATCCTGGGGCTCCCAAGTTCAATCAAGTATGAGATAATGTGTGCAGAACTAGGTATACACACGGTGGAAAATTGGGTGTGGGCTAGCTCTATAAAATCCTGGTTGCATTGCCATTTTTGTTCGTGTCTGCTTTCTGACTTAAGGACTCTTATAAATACAGATGGTTCCAACTCTTACATAGCAAAATTAGATCTATTGGTATTGACTTGGAATTGTTGTGTAATTCAAGTCAGCAATATATTTATCGCAATATTCAAACTAGATTAAGGGACATTGAAAAACAAAACATCAAGTCAGCTGTAAACAAAATTTGTGCCCCTAAGTTCTATGGTTTAAATACAACAGATAACAGGGTAACTTATATTTCAGAATTAATAATTCCAGTCCAATGCAGGGCCTTTATGTTAGCCTGACTGAACGTTGTCCCCTCAGCTTTTGTCAAGGGCAGATATTTAAACATCCGCAGAAACAATAGACATTGTGGATGTTCTTTGAATATGCCCGACACTGTAGAACATATTCTTTCCTACTGTCCATTGTACAACCAGCTACACAAACACATGCTATCTCCTTTTCTGGGTAATCTAACATCAAGGCACAATGAAAATATCATATTCTAATCTGTCTGACATTAACCCGGAAGTAACTGCAAAGGTTAGATGAAGGAAGGAAGGTTTGTTCATTTTGAATTGGCAGCCAGTTAGGTGGTGAGCCCATTTGAGGCCATGTTGGTCCCTGATTCTGGGCGTGGTTATATGTTTTCAATTTTTTGTTTGGGTAAGAAACTTGGGAGTTCCTGTACACAATATGCTCTTATTAAAATATATTCTGGGAAGGAAAAGTAGAAATATGATACAAATATCATAGTAAAAACTTACATAACCACTAACTGAAATTACTAGAGTAAATATCCCTAAGAGAAAACGTTTGCAGTAGCAGTTTCAGTAATGGACAAAATGTTTTTTATTAACCTCAGTGTTAATTCTTCCACCCTACATGTATCAAGCCTGTCAATTTGTCCAGTTTAGCTATGCAGTTAATATTTTAGGGAGAGATTTTCAAACATTGTCTGCCATTAGAAACCTGGACAAACCTCAGTTGTATAAAAACCCTCCAAAATAGTATTTTTATTTGCTCATTATACAGTCTCGTTTAGGCAAATGAATGTAGCAGCTTTCAGGAAATGTTCAGTACAGGTTGCTACCATATTTTGTTGAATGGTATACATGTTCCTAGAGTACTGTTCAATATTATGAAAATGATTCTTTAAAAACAGTTCTTTAAGACCGTATTGTGCACCTAGTGGAAAGTGGCTATAATATTTTACATCTTACCACATGGCCCAATGAGCCCTCAGGGCGGCTTACAAAATCATAATCCGTAACAAAAGCAATTAAAAACAGTAACATTTAGAGTAAAATAACTCCACAATTACATCAATAATTAAAATCCACTTAAAACTACAAACAGTAACACGGCTGGATAAAATAAGTACTGTATCAGAAACAGCAACCCTCTAAGTGCTTGAAGGGATGTTTTTTTTTATGGATTTCACCAGTTTTTGCAACATCTGTCCATACAAGCTTCCCTAAGGGAGAAACCCTTGACAGAACACAATTCCTGAGAAAGCTCTATTCCTTAACCCTGCTAGTTAGATCTCAGGAAATTTGGACCTTGGTCTCTTCTGAAGACTCAGTGTAGTGGAAGTAATTTCCTCAGGTAACCTGACACCACTCACGACAGGACACACATTTCACCAGCTATAACTTCTTTATTGATTTTAAGGCTTCTATATTATAAGCTTTTGTTACTAAGCACTATGTATAAAAATATCAAAAACGGCAACAACCCCCACCACACAGTGGCGTAGCGTGGGGGGTGCACGGGGGGCTGGCTGCACTGGGCGCAACATCTGGGGGGGCGTGCTCGCACTAACTAATCTAGTGGAAGAGACTCGAGTGCTAAAATCCATGGGTTAGGGGGCGCAAATTACTTGCCTTGCCCCGGGAGCTGACAACCCGCCCTACGCCTCTGCCACCACAAAACAACACTCCAACCCAAGAGTTTGTTCAACAGCCTGGCTTCTGTAGCTGGAATCAGAGCCCTGCCTTCCCAGACAAGGTGGGGAAAGGCCTGCAAGGCATGGAGCAGGGCTTCCAAGAATCACAGCAAAGACTTTCTCTCTCCCCCCCCCCCAGTGTTTTGCTATGTTCTCTTTATTGTGCATAGTTCTTTTTGTAGAAGGGGCAGGGGGAGTGAATAGGGCTTTAATGCATAGCAAGCTTACTTCCCTTACAGCTAGGATTGTCAAGAGCTGGACTTTAATGTTGTGCCCCAAGGCAGTATGCACATATTATTGCACATATATTATTGCAAATATTGCACACTTGATACACTCCCTCCACCCCCCACATCATAGTGCAATCCTATGCACACCTTATTGGAGGTTTGTCCCATTAAATTACATAAGACTTAGGCCCCTTTAGTCCAGCATTCTGTTCTGGCAGGTAACAGACAGATGAAACACTCCTCCTCACCCTTGGCAGGGTTGGCTGGCCCACAGCTGATTATGAGCTGTCTGTATTCCACATAATGTTTGCCCACTGCCGGTTCGTTGTGTTAAAATAAATAAATGTGGCCCATTCACTCTGCGTTGTATCTTACCTCATTTTATTTTTTTTTAGAGTGTGGTTAACTTTACTACCATGTTTTCATATGTTAATTTTTTTGTATGTTAATTTGTCTTTCCTATTAAAATTGAAAATATTTTTTGATAAATGCCGTTTAAACAAACATAAAAAATTCTCTTTTTAAAGTAGTGTATTTTAAGAGGCTCTGCAGTATTATTTTCCCCTCCTGCAATTGCTCAAAATAACCAGATATATAGCTTCTCATGTGGAGTGATCACATGTGGTCTGAAAAATGTGGTATGATGGATTGCTCTCCCTGTATGGTGCCCTTGATACTAGCTGCTACAATGAAGAAGATCTATGATGTGTTTCTTTGTCTTATTCTCTCTTTTGGGTCTGAATAGAAGGAAAACTCTAGATTACTAAAATAAAATGAAACATGAAAAGAGACATTATCCTGTGAGGAAGAAAAGATCGTTAGCCGATCATTTTGGAACTTTTATCCATTTCTTAGTGAAATATAAATGATACCACGTGGAACAGAGGAAGGAGGAGGCATGCAGCTATAATACTAAAGCACTTCAACAAATCCTTGTAAGCTTCACATCATTTAGGGCAATGCTGTGATTCATGAACCAACATTACTGCAAAATATACTTTTATATTGATATATTATAAGTGCCCCATGTCTAGTGCTGTGGTACTTCGTTTTCCTAGAAAATATCAATTATCTTATAATGTATTTTTATACAAAAAATGGCTGCAGTAAAAAAATAGAATTCCATAAATATGGAATAACATTAAAATTTGAAATTATATAAAATATTAAGGAGAGAAATCAATATAAATTTAGTGGATTTATCTAAAGTACCCCATCCTTCTAATACATACATATTACACAAGGCAACTAACAATAATTGAAAACATAGGAAGATGTCTTAAACTAACTCAGACCCTTGGTCCAAACAAGCATTCCTAGTCCTACCTCAAGGTACTGTGGATTAAATCTGGGACCTGCATGCAAAGTAGATATACTGTAATCAATCAGTCAATCAATTTATTGTGTATAGCCAAAGGCCTTTACAATGTACAACAGGCGGCAAGAGCAAAGTTCCCCTCTGAAATCACACAACATAACCTATAACAAAATTACAGCATAACAAAATTACAGCATATAGTTTTAAAATTATAGTATTAACATATCCAGAACGGAGCTTCTGCAAGAGCAGATTTGGTTATCAGGTATGTAGTTTGTGGATCTTTATCAGCTAAGAGTTCGGCCATCACTTCCTGGGGGGATTGTCTTGAGGAACAGTTAAGAATAGGTGATAAAAATGATTCTCTTTGTTGTCCAAACAAAGTAGATACAACAACAAAGACATTACAAAGGCAGGCATAATGTGCATAATAAATATTCCTAAAGAAGTAAAAGGAAAAACAACCTCTCCTCAACCTGGTTAAAAGCCTTCTGAAATCCAGAAAATCTCTCCCAATCAGATAAGAATTAACACAAGGAAAGCAGTAAAACTTTTGTTTTGTTTTGTTAACAGTGTAAAAAGGCGCTGATTTCCATTCCAACCTATGCTCATCACATGCAGCACAGTTTCTCTTCCATTTCAGCTTGGCTTCTGACAAAAACTAAGTTAGTATGCTGTGGTGAAATTTTACATAATTAACAATATTATGTTTGTGTGATTCCACACCATTCATTTCAATGCAGAGGAAGTGCAGTTCAAATGTGGGTGGGGAGACAGGAACATCATCAATTACATATCATTTGTGGACTAAAAACAACAGTGAATACCAATAATATTTGCTAGATTGATTCCTGTACCAGACATGGGATGAATAAGTGCACATCAACAATTTCTGCTCCTATTTCTATCTGACATACATACATTCATATTGGCAAACTTCCTATAATCCATTCCATGCTGGAATTTTCATCTGCCACATATAAATTTCTTTCTGCAGCATGGTAGCTTTCACCTGGTTTCTCCTCTAAAAATTAGTTACTCTGCCATAACCAGTCTCAATCAGTCTCCTTAACATCAACAACGTATATTCAACAAGCCTTAAAGAGACAGTGTGGAAACACCATGCAAAGCCGTAAATGGCATTTGACAGTGTGTGCACTGAATTTCACCTTGCCTTGCCAATTTTATAGAGCACAGTATTAGGTTTTAAATCTCATAGATGTAAAAAAACAACTACTTGGAAACAAGCTCCATTAAAAACAACGGGGCTTTGGTGAAACTATGTGCCAATTACAAAAAAAAAAAAAGGCTTTTAAAAGAGGTGAGGTGCACTTTGCTGTAACGGAGGAAAATAAATGTCACTGTTCAGCAAGATCTCTTTTCAGACAATTATATGAATACATGGAGAGGGAGAGTAGGATCACATATGCACAGCCTCCTATTATTTATAAGGCCTGGAAGAGCCTCTTGTGGACAGCTGCGCATGTCACTGGTTCTTTGCATGTGATGAGGAATCCTGGTTTTTCAGGATTCCTGAATGTGTGGAAAGGGTTATAGAATGGAATCATAGAATCATAGAATCATAGAGTTGGAAGAGACCACAAGGGCCATCGAGTCCAACCCCCTGCCAAGCAGGAAACACCATCAGAGCACTCCTGACATATGGTTGTCAAGCCTCTCCTTAAAGACCTCCAAAGAAGGAGACTCCATGCAGGTGTATGTTGTCCATGCAGGTGTATGTGTGAAGGTTCTTTGAGACTTGTTTGAAAACTTGACAATGCAAGTTATTTCTACAATAAAAATCTGTGCAAATACAATATTTAAGCCAAGAAGGAAAATCTCTGTTTTAAAGGGTTTGTTGGAATAGAAAGGTATTTAATAGGTACCCAAAAGACTATCCGATATTTGATGGGCGAGTGCTGCCACTTTACTTTTGTAATGAGGTCAATCCTGTTCCCCTCCCATAAATTAATACAATATCTGCACAGTGCTAAAACTTGAGTGCATGGTTTTATTATATCAGCTGGTAAATTTCTATACACTGAAAAGCATTCACCCTTTAAAATCAGCTCTACTGAAAAGAATATTTTGAAGTGAAAAAGATTGTGTTCTGCTTTTCCCTAATAGTATGCTGCTGACATTCTGGCTGTGAGAGGCACCATGGAGGAAGAAATTTTCTAAACGGGAGGTGCTTTGTAATTTTAGAAGTGATCTCTGTCCTAGTAGGAAAGTAAAGTACCGTACATACTACCAACATAGCTAGGCACTGAATTTTCTGTTCCTTTTAGTTCCTTTTAGTTAGTTCCTCTTAGTTCCTGTTCCTTTTAGATCACTCAGATTAATCCCTACTTTTCCTGCTAACTTGCCCCTGTTGGCTCCTTTTACACAAGCCAGCAGAAACGACACTTATGTGCATTGATTTATTTTTCATCCAGGAACCACATGGGTTGTTCCTTACAGAAAAGAGACGAGAAGGATGGCCCAAGAGTTTATGCAGATTTCTTCCATACTACCTCGGGTTATAGACTCCGCTAACCCGGAAGTAGTACCTTGGGTTAAGAATTTTACCTCAGGATGCAAACAGAAATCTCGCCGCGGCAGCACAGCAGCAGCAGGAGGCCCCATTAGCTAAAGTGGTACCTCAGGTTAAAAACGGACCTCAGGAATGAATTAAGTTCGTAACCAGAGGTACTACTGTAATTCCAACTGTTATGTCTCAAGCACTGGAGTTTAGTTGGAATCTTGGCCTTGGCCTGAGGAGACTTTGATCCAAATCCTTCCTCAAAGCTATATATGAATTCTTCTGAGTAGCTGTTTCTAAGCTGAATCCCCCTCACAGGGTTGTTTTGAACATATAAGCGTCTAAACCCCATGCATCTTTGGAGGAAGGAGGAAATTTAGGGCTTTTTTTTCTTTAAAAAAATATTTAGAGGTACAGTGGTACCTCGGGTTACATACGCTTCAGGTTTCAGACTCCGCTAACCCAGAAATAGTACCTCGGGTTAAGAACTTTGCTTCAGGATTAGAACAGAAATCGTGCTCCGGCGGTGCGGCAGTGGCGGGAGGCCCCATTAGCTAAAGCGGTACCTCAAGTTAAGAACAGTTTTAGGTTAAGAACAGTCTTCCAGAATTAATTAAGTTATTAACACGAGGGACCACTGTACTCTCATTTTCCTACTTATACTGAAATATTGCCCCTCAATGAGGCCAAACTTAGATTAACAAATTGTACTTTAGAGGCATGCGTACCCCTGCGTACCCCCCCACCCCCCCAAAAAAAGCACTGGAGAAAATACAAATGTTACAGTGATTCTGACAATAACAACTACGGTACATGCAGGTTGCCCACATTTTGATGCCTGCATTATATTCCTCTTCCTATAAGTATAAAACTTGTAGCTTATTTAGAAAAGGGGCAATCTAGATGTTGCTTTAAATGGCACTTGCACATTACCAAAATGTCCTACCTTTTAAAAGGCATTTCTTTTGCACACTTCAAATGGAAAAATGCTGCATTCAAGTCTTGCTGGATATTACTTTACTGTTTACGAGATTTCATTTAGCATAGAATTTAGCATAGAATCATTGAAAATAAGAAGTGAAGCATAAATAAAGTGGTAATCGTGTTTCTTTATTAACTTGTATACTATTTTGTAATTTATGCCGAACTTAAAAGCAATAAAATACTTCAATATCTAGGGTTATTAGCACTGGCTGTTGAGATCATTCACCCACAGAGGTTACAGCTGAATCATTTTCCTTCCATCATCATTTCTCAAACAAGGCTATGTCTCATCATTACAAGGAGACTGCAAAAAACTCAGATGAAGGTGAAGCTAGAATGGCAACTTTTAAAAGCAGGATTTTTCAAGCTTTGGGCCCTTCCCCAGAAGATAACAACTTCTGTGTAATGAAATGAAAGAGTGGTATTGAGACACCATTGGACTTGCTAGAAGCAAATACAGAGGAACAATTCTCTTTATACAAAGGCATAAAATGTACAAGATCTCAATGACTAGATCACCAAAATACAAATGCTCTTTATAAAGTGAAGGAAATTAGGAGTTACGGTACTTATTAGCAAAAGAGAAAGATTAATCATGATTTTATTTTATTTTTTAAGTTAAAAAATAACCCTTGGAATTATGTGAGAAGTTTTATTATAAAGCCTAACTGCCCTTTAATATGGCCAAGAAAAAATGAATACATGCTATATTAGGAGGCTCTGAAGATTTCTTCCATCCCACAGGCCAGAGACTTCCATCCCCATGCCTAAGATAAGAATGCATATTGCTTTATGCTTTTTTAAAAAATGGAGCTGTACAATATAGATGATGAAATATAGAGATTTTCTATACATAAAAGGTGAAGGAATCTTAATTTTAAAAACCAATGCTGAGTCACCCTTATGAAGAGTTTTAAGGTGAGGCACTAAAATTGCTAAAAGAAATATAGTTATTGGTTAGATGCAGCATTCATTTCTTATGTCTTCATTGGAGTAAATTGCATCACTTGTTCAGTGCTTGCAACTGCACAAGGGCTCCTTGCCTACTAGATTTGGCTGCACAGAGCAGCTACTTATGTAAATTACTGGTTAACATCCCCTCAGCTATAGCTGTTGCATCATAGTAGGCAGCTGGCTCCATGCTCTAAAGCACTGTATTCTAGGAAGAGAGTGAGGAAGTGGAGACCATCACAGGGAAGCTACTAGGCAGCTAGCCAAGTATTCTCTGTCAATTTCAATTTGATCAGGAAATGATAAGGCATATTTGGATGCTTTCCTAGCAGCTACTTAACTCCTCCTCCTCCTCTTCAGTGTTCCCACAACCTCACCCTAGCTAACATGGAGCCAGCCATCCTGTAAATTAAAGAGGACTGTGGCAGCAGTAGCTTGCAGGTTTTAAATGTTTCTAAAAATGTGGATGCTGTACACATTATGTATGGACATTTTAAGTGGACCTCCTTGGCTGAGGTTTGTACCTTCTGTAACTAAAAGTAAAGTAATGGAGGAAAAATTCTATTGAAATTATTGATGTCCTCAGTGCAATAATTATAGCAAACTGTGAAGTGGGAAGCAATGAAAACTGAGAGCCAGTGAAAAAAAAGAAACTGAATAAGTCAGGGAATGCTGCCAATAATTTGACGAATGAAGATTCATGAGGGCAGGAGGCCAGATACTTAAAAGCACTCTTTTTTTTTCTTTTTCTTTTTCTTTGAATTGGCAGCACCAAAATCTCAGCCAAAATCTGTGACCTTCCATGCATCCTATGTTCTGGCAAGGTCTGGAACACTGTGGAGTCTAATTATTAGGTTATTAGATTCTTCTAAATGATCGTCTTGATTAGATCCTCAGCTGCAGTAATCCACATTTCACTAGCTCATAATCTGTGTTGTAATTCATATTGTAAAAGCTATGGTGGCCTCTGCTACTTTCCGGAAAGGAAAAAAGAGGGGGAAACAGAAATTGCAAGTACAAGTAAATCTGATTTAAAGATGATTGTAGTAATTGGAATTTTGGAACTTTGGGGCTGGATTCATAAAAAAATATATTCCTCTATGAAGATTCTGTGAAGTTTATCATAATTTTCTCTCTGGAGTTGTGCTCTTGTTCTTTTTTTTATTAGATGTGCTTCCCTACCAATGAAAATTGCCTTTGGGTTACATGCAGAATTCTAAATCATATTCCACTGGTAGCATTCGGTCACTGAAAATGTGAAAAAATAATGAACTGGTTTTTTATGGAAGCCAGTGATGCACTGACCACATATGAGTTTAGGAAGTTTAGACCTCCTAAACTTGCTTGTGCTGATGGAACAATCTCCTTAGTGCTACATTGAAATCCACCCATAATTTCTATTTTGCCCTTCCTTCCAAAGGAACCCAGGGCAGCCAACAACAAATCAGTAAATACAAATAACATAAAAACAAAAGCATATTTAAAAGATTTTAAAATTAAAACATTTAAAAACATTTAGAAACAATGATTGTTTTGAACTATTTTTTATTCAGAGTAGACTCATTGAAATTTATGGTTATGATGAACTTGTGTCCATTAATTTCAGTGGGTCTACTCTTCATAAAAGGTAGTTGAATACAACCCATTATGAACATTTTAAAACAGTAGCATGCGCTCACAGTTGATCATATTGAAGTTGTCAGGAGCAGTAAAGTTCAGCCATCAAATGCCTGGGTGAACATGATTATTTAAAAATCCCTCTTGAATGTTAATAATGAGGGAGGGAGACATACCTCAGACATTTCTTAGATAAGGAGCTGCCACCAAGAAGGCCCAGTCATGCCTACTGGACAGCACCCAGTGGCCATCCCATTATATCTGAATCAGGTGAGGCCGTAGATGTGCTAGAACACTGCCTGGAGGTAGTGAGAAGCTGGATGAGGACAGATAAACTACAGCTGAATTCCAATGAGATTGTAGTACTGTTGATAGTCCTCCTAGAACTCTGCCACTTCAAAACTCCATTGGCAAATTACATAAACTAATTCCGTATTAAATCTAGGGATGAATGGATCAGTTCTAGTCAGTATCACTTTAAACATTGATCTTTTCTTGGTCTGTTATGCCCTGTTTCCCAGTGATTTTTTTTGTTTTGTTTTTAACTTCAGCAAAATTGGGAGGACAGAAACAATCACAGTTCTGCATAGTAGTCTGAAAGCAGGACTGCCTTTAGAAATCTTTGAAAATATTTTCCATGCCGGTAGCTGCTACTGCAAGCATGTTAGAAACTGGGATGCCCTTGTTCAAAAAGTGACAGCAGGTATCTCTGGGAAGGATGGTATATGATGACATGCCATCCTCCAAGAGATCATGGGTATGTAAAATAGATGGCTGCTCCCCATATTCCAAATTGGTGTATTAAAAAAGTTTTTGTGTTGTTGTTTTTTTAAAAAACCTACAGAAGTAGAGCTGAGAATTTCCTATTCTTTCAGTAGTAAATATTCAATAATACTCAATTAAACATTCACTTTTGGCTTTTTTTTTGTATCTCTTAAGTTGTACATGGTTTTGATAAAATTTTGTATGGAGCTTGACCTCTACTTTGTTCTGAAATTCTTTTCTGTTGGATTTGATTTCTGTTTCTGTACATTGCTTTGAGATTCCTTTGATTATAAAGTGATAAATAAATTTTATTACAAAATAAAACAAATGTATCTCTATCTCTAATGCATTATCCTACTTACTGATAAGAATTCATCTTTTCTAACATCTCTGCTCTTGGGGTTTATTTTGTTTTTCTTATTTGTTCTTACTTCTCTAGATCTTGCTTTAACCAAGAATGGAAAATCGAGTGTGACAGAAAGTCACAAACTCCTGCTGAAAGTGAATGTTTGGCATTTGGGGAAACTGAAAGTTTAATTGTTTCTCTTCCTCTCCTAGCGGCTCACACCTTTCAAATGTCACTCCTCACTTCCAATTCACTGGGTTGTATGTTTAGTTTTTATTTTACTCCTCTTGCCACTACCACCTTTCTCTTTTATTCATTTGCTAGAAATGGCACTGTTTAGTTTAAACTACAAGACAATATATATTTGCAAGCCTTGTGAGAAACAGCTAGCATATAGGATGAACAAATTGGAATATTGCTGTTTCAAGCATTTTTTTTCAGAGTCACAAAACAATTTGACAATTTAATCTTCGAGTTTATTATTTTTGTAATTTGTCCCTTTAGAGCAGCAGCAGCCAATGTGCTGGACTCCAGGTGTTTTGGACTACAACTCCCATAATCCCTGACCATTGGCCATGCTGGTTGAAGCTGTAGTCTACAACATCTGGATAGCACCTTTTTGACTACCACTACGCCTGCTTTTTCCCCAGGGGGTACTCAAGGGCACGCAGTACTGTCACCTGTTTTTTGTTGCTGATAAAATGTGCCACTTACTGTAACAACTTCATGGTGAGTACCAGCACCTGTTTTTCTAGAAAAAAGCACTGGAGATAACCACTCATTTACAGCAAGGCAATACAGTGGTACCTCGGCTTAAGAACTTAATTCGTTCTGGAGGTCTGTTCTTAACCTGAAACTGTTCTTAACCTGAGGTACCACTTTAGCTAATGGGGCCTCCCGCTGCTGCTGCCGCGCTGCCACCACACAATTTCTGTTCTCATCCTGAAGCAAAGTTCTTAACCCAAGGTACTATTTCTGGTTTAGCGGAGTCTGTAACCTGAAGCATCTGTAACCTGAAGCGTCTGTAACCCGAGGTACCACTGTACAAATATGTCTACTAACTAAAGCTTTTGAACTGCAAGGAAAAGAAATGACATTTGCCCCAACACCAATATCAAGACATGAGTCCATGTAGGGTAAATATGAACCCTATATACATATGTTATTAATACAGCTTATCTGCAAGGTGGACTGTGGCCCACCAGTAGACCATTGCAAATCTTTAAAGCTCTTGTAAACAGAAGTCACACCCTTGAAAATGACCTGGGCTTTGCAAACATAAGGGTTTGTACAACTTTTTATCCATTTAGGTGTTTTCTTCAGTGTAGTCAGAATGATTTTTGCCAAGCGCAAAAATGGGATCACTGTGTCATACTATTATTTATACATTTGGAAATTGGAACACTTACCTATACAGAGTACTACAAAACTGAGAATGTATGCTATATATGTTCTAAAGATGTGTCAAGAAACTGTTCCTAGAAGGGTTCATACCCACACTTTATGTGCTCAAACACAATTTTGCCATTTGTACTCTTTGACTATTCTGCTTAATGGCAACTATAATCACTTGATTATAGCCCTGCATCATGAAAGAAGGTAGATATCACTTTCTAGAATTTATGTACATTCATTCCTTTTATCTTTTTGCTTTATAGAAATGAAGACAGGAATCAAATTGGTACATTACAGTGGCAACATTGCTCTTATTCTCACAGCTATGCTCGTTTTTCTTGTACCCGTGGATAAAGTTCTATCTATATATCTACTATGTGTGTCATGAAAAAAGAGAATCCATTCCAGGCCCTTCTGAGAAAAATTACTGTGCTATATATAATGAACAACATTATGCAAATGCCTCTCTCTATAAACCAGGCACTAAACTAGCTTGACTAAATACTGTAGTTTGTTATAAGGTTCCAGATTATATACCCCCAAAATACCAGAGATCAGCTAGATATTGTAATTTTGTCTGTATTTTGTATTGTTGTCTGTGGTAACTACTGAGTATGCTTAGGGGGGTTGAGACATATTTAATTTCCAAGCCATCTGTTTTTCTTCTTTTGGTAAGCTGTTGTATCCTATACAACTACATTATAGCTGTAATGCTGTAATTAATAGATTCCACCAGTGGGAATGGAAACATTTTTTGCCAATTTCTCTCCCCACTCAACCCCTGCAGCTGCCCACATACAATTTGCCCTGGAGGTTCCTGCAATCCTCCAGAATATGTTTTGAGGCAAATTGGGGAGCTGCAGGGAAGATGATGGATTTTCAACAAAAATCTTCTCTCCCTGTTTTGCTTTTGGGTGCTTTTTGTAAGTAGAGTGAGCTCAGTTGGATTCCACCCAGTGTGTTTAAGAAATTTACTGAGCAGTTTAGAATGAGACAAGTGTATTAACTTTGTTCAGATGGCCTTGTGTAATGAGGAGACTCACCAGCCATGTCATTCATGGCATATTAAGAAGACTGGAATGGAGTCTTTAAAGACAAACCTTGTCAAGGGCATGTTATATGGTACAGTTCAAAAATTATTCATATTGAAACTAACACAGTTAAATTCAGTGCAAGGCTAGAAAAGGCCATGTTGAAACACTTCAGATTTGATATGGAGATCCCTTCAGCATTAGTTTCATGTTGTAACTCCATAGTTTCAGTGAGGCTACAGTCAAAACTCTATTTTCAATCATTTATCAACTCCCCCCCCCAAAAAAACTATAAGAAGTGTGGGAGAAACTTTTTATGTACTCTAGATCTTGTTCTTGTATACAAAATGCAGTAATTAGCTGTGCATGTGTAAATGTTGGTTGTACTGGGAATCCTACTAAATACGGATGCAGAGGTAATCATTCATATGTGGCATGAAGTGTTGGCTTGAGAGTACTGCTGTGGAGCACAATATCATCAAAGGAGCAAAGCTAGTGTCGTATGCTCCCACTGGCTAGTTTATGCATTTGGCAGTCCCCACTTGAAAAGGGTACATGCCTGAATAAGGCTTCTGTTAACTGCATACTCAACTTATGTGAACTATGGGAGCTGGCTACTAGACCAATCATCCTTTTGTTTGTGGAGTATATTTTCTATTACACTCAATTCTCTTTACTGTTGCTTGCAAGTGTTTTATATAGTCCCATCACTCCAGCATCTAAGAGCTTCTCTTGTTTCTTGGTGTGTTGATTTTGTGCAGTGAATGGTTTGATTTCCATATAGTTCCTCACCATGGCAAATGCTATGAATGAAAAATTTGCAGTAGGCAATACAATAAGGTGCATGCAGGCACACAGTACCATCACGGTTCTTTTGAAGTTAGGGAACAGCAGCTTATTGGAGGAGCCAGACTGTTTGATCAGCTAGATCCACCCATGAAGAACAAAAACATTGCCTTAACTGTAGCTGACTTCCAAGGAAGGAAGTCTATTTATTTGGAGCAGATTGTCATTTGTGGGGTAAACTCAAAGGAGTGTCTGGGGTAAACTCTTAGTAGTACTGCTTCCTTTCTCCCCTATCGCCCTTAAGGACATGATTCATATAAATCCACACAACACAGAAAATTTAAAACAGAGGAATGCTTAAGTTTTAATTTTTTAAGCAGTACTGTTTGTTTTGTAAAACCTCAGTAATACAATTCTACAACTATGAATTGGATTGAGGATTTAAAAAAAAAAAACACAGCAAATTTCTATTTGAAATTTTCTGTCTGCTGTGTTATTTCAATAATATGTTGTATCTGTTTAGAGTAGCGTGACATGATCAATGTTTGTGCAACTTACTGAATAAATAGTGTGTAGATAGCATCATATCAGCTGAATAGCAGAAGAACATTCAGGTTTCATAGGTCTGGAGTGGGACACGCCATTAAAACACTAGTTTACTTTGTGAGTATTTCAACTAAAGGTTAACAAAATATGTTACCCACAGTGGTATGTTTATCGTGGAACATCATCATACCTTTCGTGATCAATATAAATCTATAAAGATTGGGATCTATAGCATAGTAAATCTTTAGCATTGGCAATTATTGCTACTAGTATAGTAGTTACAAGAATTCATGATGTATTAATGGAGATAGTGTGAAAATACATTATAATTGGAGATATCACAGAGTGCAAACATTTGATTTAATTGGGTCAAACTAACAGGGGGCTCTTTATCCTGTTCCCAAGACAGTTGTACTATCTGCATTCAGCTCTGGTTTACAAGCAAATTACAGTGTGTTACAGAATATTGTAAGTTAATTGGTCTCTTCAAAGGTTGTGTGCTGAAACTGTGCTACACCTGGTACTCTGTATCAGGTTTGACTGGAGTTTAAAACAGGCAGCTGTATTAATTTTGCTTCCTAAAATTTCCTCAGTACCTCAAGATTTATTATAATCAAACTATATTACAATCCAGTACAATTTGAATGCTTCATTATACCCCACTGAAATCAACGTGACTTCATTTGTTATGAAGGACACTACATTGTTTTAAAAACATATTCAGAGTCCTAGGAATCTAAGGTAAAATGAGGTGTGTTAATCTCCAGAAAAACACAGATTCATGATGTCTTAATATTTTAACATTAATGCATATGGGGAATAAGTTGGAAAGGTGCATCTTGAAGATGGATTTGTTTACTTTTATATAAAAATATAAATATTTAGATTTATACAGTAGTTGTCCAATCCCAAGGCCTGAGGGTACACAATGAAACATTATAATATCAACAACATTAGCATTGCTAAACATGTCTATTATGTCTGGGCTTGCCATTTGTAGTTGGATTTGGGAATACTAAGTGGCAGATTTTTCAAAAATACAAATCATCTTCAGCATCCATTGCCTTCCATGGAAGGGACACAATTAAAACAAAGCCCTTTATTAGGCACTCAAGATAGAAGTAGAAGAAGAAGAAGAAGAAGAAGAAGAAGAAGAAGAAGAAGAAGAGCGAAATATAAAGTTAAAATAGGTGGCGTACAGTATTCCATGCGGGGAAAAAATCTTTAGTTTTCATATGTTGATTAATAAAAGGATGTTAATAAAATGTGGTATGGTTTTATAAGTATAGAACAAATTGCTTACTTTTGTTTTCACCAGTGACATTTTAACATACTCTTGTGTTTACATTTCTTTTAACAGGGATTAACTTCCCTCACTGTAGTTTTGCAGGCAATTAGGGTATTTCACTATGAAAATATTATGTGTCATAGAAGGGTAGGGATTTATGATAAATGGGGCAGGAGGAAACAACTCCAGAAGCAGCATGACATGAAGGTCAAGCACTTTTCAAGCAAGCAGCACTAGCAGAGATACAAAGAGCACTGTACATTACCACAGCATCCCTCCATCAAGGCAATGTAATTGGAGAGCCTTCTTAAATCAGCCCTTCTGATTCGAAGCTAGACTTGTCAGTCACAAAAGAGCTCTCCCTCCCCATCCTCATCAGGCTCCTGTTTTGCTATGAGCTGCTTTAGAGAGATCCTGAATCTTGATTAATTGATACAGTTCAGCTTGGTATTCAGATGAATCTGATCCACAGCTCTAGAACATATGATTCCAGCTTCTCCCTATTGAAGAGGGAAATCGTAGAGTTACCGTACTTATTCCATCGTAGTGCATCAACTTCAGAGCAACAGTGAAAATCACTTTTTATGATATTTAGTAAAGAAGTTTAGAAAAGAATAAGAATAAGAAATGTAAGAGCAATTTGATTTCCTTTTATTCTTCTGACTCTACTGCCAGGTGTTAGGGAACAAGCTGGAAATCTTTTTGCACAATGCGTCATTAAAAAAAAAGTTGTCCTAAGGCACTTCTTGCTATCAGATGATAAAGGAATTCAGAATTCCTCTTGCAACTGGGAAAGATGTATAGTATATCAGGAATGGAAGCTATACAGTGCTACTCAAAATAGCTCTTGACAGACCTTAATATCCTTCTGATGATTTAATGGCATAGTTCAGTTGTGGAAATATTTCATCATGGTGGAGTTCAATTCTTGCCTTTTATTGCTCTCCCTGAGTGATGATGGCCAACTTCCTGCTGCTGCTAGTCAAAATATGTATTGGTTTCTAAGGGAGCTATGTGAGTGTGCAGGGGGTGATATTCAGAATTATAGGAATCAACTCTACTTAAATAAGTTTAGACTTGAAGGTAGTTCAGTAGAGAGCTAGAGATGGGAACAGGAAGAGAGGGATGCCCTATCATTCAAGTAAAACAGTTTATGGATATATTATATCCATCCTGAAAATGTGTCTAGGTTGTGATCCAGAAAGGCAAAAGTGCTCATGCATGTTTGGGCAACAGTGGTAATTGGTGGAGTGTGGGTGGGGAAGAGCCATTGCCAGCCAAGAACTAACTGCATAAAGAGACAGTGCTTCTCCTGTGTGGGAGATGCTGCTCTCCACTGTTGGGAAGGACATGTTTTTGAGCAGTGTGATGCATGAGAGGAAGAGGGGAAAGTCCCCTTACAAAGGTTAAGTCCTTCTTTGTGACTTCTGTTGATAGAACTCATTAGTTGAATCCTGTTCAGAAAGTTTTATCCTCAGTCGACACTGGCTTTTTGCTTCCTGACTAGTCCCAAAGAAAATAACAAACACAGTGTAAAGGCAGGGTAATGGGGGGCGGGAGAGGTCTCACGGAAGCTAAACAAGTCTGACTCTCACAGCGACCCCTTGATTGGAGCATCTTGGAAAAGAATAGTGTAGAATAGCTTCCTGGCTGCACAAAGTGGGGACTGAAAGTTATATGAAAGAAACTTCCTATCAGGCATTAACTCTTACACAAAAGGCAGTCTTGTTAAGGACAGGCCTAGTTAGAAGGGACATTAAATGACAATGAATACAGGTAATAAGCTGTCATCAGACATCACAATATAATTTTTCCACTAGAGAGCTGTCATCTTTCTAAAGTGTTCTGAAAGAATAAAGGTGGAATTGTTTGCCAAGCAATGTAAATCCAACCACCTGCGGAACGTGTGTGCTGGATGATGCTCAAAGTAACATTTCCTGGAATTAATTAGTATCTAAATAGGAGCATCAAAGTGAATATTTCCATTGGTCTCTGAGTAACAGAAGTCTTTGCAGTATTCACATTTTTCTATGAATGTTCTGGAGGTAGACTGTTGGTTTTTTTTTACCGAAAGCATTCCAGCCCTGCAAATACATCAAAATATGCAGCAAAGAAATCATCTTTAATTGTGGGTCACTGACATGAGATTTCATGCACATGCCTGGCCAAGTCGCATCACACATTCAGCATAACCCTGGAGTGATGGATCTCCTTTAGCAGTAATCAAGAATGTAGTATCTTCCTCAAGTGCACCTTTCTCGCATAGAGCTGTAAACACACCTCTGGATATGATTATTGGCACCCCTAAACAAAATCAAAGTGACAACTATTGGGAGGGGTTTTTTTGTTTTGTTTTGCACCTTTATTTGCAATAATTAATCTATGTCCTCTGGAAGAGTCCTAGCTTTTGCGCCAGTGCCAAGCTTGAAAGAACTGGGCTTTCCAGAACAATAACCTTAGCATGCCAGGAGTCAGTAGATGCCTTCTGCTCCGCTCTCTGGCTTACAAATACAGTATCTACAAACAGAGCATTCAGGTCCATATCCTGAAGCTCAGTTGTTTGCTTAGCCCTGCACAGTCTTGCAAAGTGATGTTTTCCTCAGCAGAAAAACAAACAGCTCCATGCGCCTGGCAATTCCTGGGTCTGCTCTTTCCGTTTGTGCTGGAGTTTGCAGGAAACTTCCTTACTTTTTGTATTCCTATAACTTTCTTTTTCTCTTGAGCACTGCATGTGTTTTCCTCTCTGCAGCTCCAAGAGCTTGCAACTGCTATGCCTCTTCTTCTTCAGCTCCATAAATGACAACAGCCTGTCAGCCTGCCAGCCCTCATCTGGTCTGATCTAATACCATAAATAATACAATATCTAATGAGTGAGTCACCCATGCCTCCAAATCACAAGTTTGTAAAGCAGCTTTAATTATGTAACATGGGGATCAATTATTTTCCTCTTCTGTTCCAGCTCTGGTTAAGTACTTGTCACGTTCTTTTTTGGAGCACAGTAACAATTGTGGTATTCTGCTTGCCCGCCTCTCAGTAAAAGGTTGGGAACTCTTGAAAACCTCCCCGGCTTCTTCTCCAACCACATGCAGAAACAGAAATAGTATGGAATCTTTCATCTTTTGCATCTATACCACAAGCAATGCTATAAACGTCAATGCCTTGCTTCTGCTTCCTCCTCTTGCTGGCCATGCTGCCTGGAAGCAGCAACTTAAAGGCACTCTTACTGCCATAACCACGCTGCTCAGATACCAGTGTGGAATAGGCCCAACTCTTGACCCCATGTGGTATTCTTACATGGGTGCTTTGTGCATCTACTCAGATGATTTCACACCTCCCTGTTAACTATTCACCCCAGCAGACTTCTGCAGAACTGTTGCTTTATTAGACAGTTAACAAACAGGAATGGATCTGAGCGTTGTTCCTCCCACCCCTGCAAAACTCAGCTGGTGAAATAAAAGCACAAACACAAATCCCATTCAGTGAGTCATAAGAGAGGTGATCGTTATAGCCAATATCCTTTAAAACATCTACACACCACATACCATTGATAACTTTATTATCAAATACAACAAAGATATTATGTCTGTCACATAGGATGTTTTAAGAAAGACTTATGGATGTGCCAAGCAGTGTCCATAATGTATAAGTGTTGCATACAATCTGAATTACCTGAGCAGATGGACTGTTGCTATATTAGAGATAGCAGTGACCAGAAATGTGTGGCATGGAGATTGTCCTTGTGCTTTGGGCAATCCGTACAATAAACCTAATTCCAAATATTATTTCCTGTGGCATCCTGGATGGCAACATAGCATTAGAATAGCTCATTGTACAGCAGGCTATAGTTAGAAAAAAAATAGGTATACTAAGGCACTTCATGGTCACAGATAAGCCAGTGTTGGAATTTCTGCTGATTTCTAAGATGCTCTCCAGATAACATCTGAACTTGGGAAAAGTAATGCTGTTGTGATCCTGGTTGGCACTGCTTACTGATGCATTCACTAACAAATGCAGCCACACTCATATGACAGGTTCACATAATGGTACCGTGAGTCTTCCCCCCCCCCCTTTGTCCAGAATACATGATTATTCTTGGCAAAATAATTCGTGTCACATCACTACACATTTTCCCATGCTGTGAAACAACCTTTTAAGTCTTTAGAAAAAGAAAGAGGTTGTCAAATAAGGCATAAAAATCACAAGTCATAATCATTTTTTTGTGAATGGCAGAGCACATCACTTGAGCTACATTCTCACCTATTTAGTTTTTGGGATAGATTATGTGTGTACCATTTGACAAGACCAAATGTGCATGAGCTGTGAATGAGCAAGCATAGTGTTTTCTATGAAGGCACTAAATATAAATTGGAAACTTCGGATTCCAGAAGTGTACTTTTGGGTGTCTCTGTTTTGCTGTCTTCAGTAATGAAATTTAAAATCTTGCCTTTTAAAAGATTTGGTGGTTTTTTGGTGTGTTTCAGAAAGAAAGGAGTGTTGAGCCTTCAAGCTGATGTTTGTTGGTTGTTGCTGTCTGTACAGGAACCCTAAAATTAGTGGGGGGTTTTAAAAGCTATAATAAGTATTACCTATTTTTCAGGGACATTTTTACATCTGCTTATATAATAGGCAAATGACAGAGTTAAAAGCTTTTTTGAACATGTTCATCAAAGGTATTAAAACTTTATTTTTCCCCACATAAATTATATAAATAATAATGCTAAATTCAGTTTATTTCTGAGTCTTTTTGATCAGAATGGCCCTGGCCACTTTCAAAGAGACAGTCATAAGGCCTCTCCTTATCAAAGCGTCTTTTGACCATGAAAACTATTCCAACTATGAGCCAATTGCAAAGATACTCTTTGGGGGCAAGTTGTCTGAGTGAATGGTTGCTAAAAACACTTTTGGATGACATGGATGATCTAGATCCATTTCAGCCAAGTGTCCAGCTCAGTTTTGGCACTGAAATAGCATTAGTCACACTGATGGATGTTGGGAGAAAGGCAAGACAAATGTGCTTCTTTTAATTCTCTTAGTTTTCTTGGATGCTTTTGATACATATCTTTAGTCATTGTATCCTTATGGACTTGTTACCTGAGGTTGGAACTGGGGGCACTGTGCTTCATTGGTTCCTTTGGTTCCTTTCATTCCTAGATAGTCGGTTCCAGAAGCAATGCTGGGGGACTACTGCTCTGTCCCAAGACAGCTATGCTATAGGCTTCTTCAGAGCTATATTCTGTCTCCCATGCTGTTCAACTTCTACTTGCCACTGCTGAATGGGGTCATCTGGGGATTTGGGGTGTGGTGTCATCAGTTTGCTGATGACACTCAACTCTATTTCTCCTTTTCATCAAATTCAGGTGATGCTGTCGAAGTGCTGAACCGATGTCTGAGATCAGTAATGGATTGGATGAGGGCCAGTAAGCTGAAGCTCAATCTCGATAAGACGGAGATGCTATTGGTAGGTGGTTTGTATGTTTTGGGAGATGCTGTGTAGCCTGTTCTGCATGGGGTTGTATTGCCCCTTAAGGACCAGGTTCATAGGTTGGGGGTGGTTTTAGACCTGACTGTAACTAGTGGTTTGGTGACACAGATGGTCTAGCCACAGTGATTCTCACTCTGGTAATATCCCTTCAGGACTACTGTAAAGTGCTTTCCATAGGGATGCCCTTGAAGAACTGTATAAAATTAGAAACTATAGTTAATACGAAACGTGACAGCTAGGGTTACTAACTAGGCCTGGGCATATGGAAAGCATTTCCAAGTCTTGAAGCAGCTTCATTGGCTCCCAGTCAATTTATAGGCTCAGTTTAAAGTGTTGGTTTTAACTTTAAGAATTTAGGACTAAAAGTACCTCAAGGATTATCTCTTTCTGCACAAACCTGCCCAGGTATTAAGATCTTTGAGGCATTTTTCAATACTTTGAGCTATTTATAGCAAGGTGGGCTGTGACCTAGGATAGGTACTTTTGTAGTGCTTTCAGATAATTTTACAACAAACTGTCATAGTTATATGTTTATATAACTGTCTTTTCCAGTGCAGTCCTATTCTCTTCAGCCATACAGATGTAACTCAGGAGATAAGCTAGCCCACAATATTCCCTACTGAAAATGTATTGTTTTTGTTTTGTATATTATGGACTTCTATACCTGAGAGAACAAAAAGATTGGAAAGATTGATTCCTTTTCATTTTGTTGCATATTGTTTTTGATTTTGGATAGAAGCCTTCTGAGCAGTGGTACCTAGGAGGCTAGACATACAGTAGCCCTGTGCATCCTGATGTTTATCATTAACAGTGAACACAATTTTAGAGGTGGTGACCCTCATTTGTCATACTGTCACCAAACTGTCATTTCTTCACAAGTTCCCCTATAAGCCTGAGCTGCGCAAAATGAGCAGGACCTCAGGTAGAAAAGCACAGCATCCATAAAGAAACCCTCAATTTTCTAGTTGAGAAAACAAATCATTGCTGATTTTCTGAGAACTGTCTTTTTGAATCAGGCCAAGTGGCCTGATGCAGCCCAGTATTCTGTCTTTAGCAGCAGCCAGGCAATTGCCTCTTTGAAATTCACAGGTAGGGCCTGATGATAATGATCTTCTTAGCATGGGTAGCCAACACAGTGCCCATCAGAAGTTGCTGAACTACAATTCCCATGAGCCCCAGCCAATATGACCTATAGGAAGGAATAATGGGGGTTTCATTTTCTTCATTTATTAAATTTGTTATCCTCTTTTCATTATAAAGCAATCCTAACATTTTAATCTAGCAACATCTGGAGGGTACAATATTGGCTACCCCTGCCCCTAGTTTGTGTTGAGGAGCCCAAAATCAGGTTCTGGTACTACTGCATCTGAACGTTATCGTTGGTAACATTAATCAATCAAATCATTTTAAAATCAGTCTTGGGTAGTGACCATTACTACATCTTACAGACAGTGTATTCCTTCATTAATTTATATGCAGTCCAGTAAACAAATGTTTCATTTTACCTGTCTGAAGGCTGTACATTTTCTTGGCAAGTCACATCTCTTCCTTATGTTCTTATGGTAATACTTAGTCTTAAAATTGTGATGCTAAAGGTTTATCCACATCATATAAGCCAATGAAGCTGTGGCAGGGAAACTGTGGCAAATTCTTTGGTGTGGGGCTTCGGCAACCATGCAACCTGTGGAGATGTGTGGCTAAGTCAGGCTTCAGCAATCATTGCACTGTGCTAACTGAGCTTAAACCAACCTCCTGTCAATTTAATCAATGCTTGCACACATGCAAACACACTGTGTGCTATGATGCAATGATACACTATATATACATATTCATTACAGTACATTGAAGATTGGTGCATGTTGTTAAAATCTTTATTATGCTGTACTGTCTTTGTAAATTACATCTGGTTTATATTTATAAGGTCAGCTTTTCATTCTCCCCACAGCTGTCTATAATGCTTTGCATTATGATTCATACTCTGTAAAACCATCACAAATCAGCTCATATTTAGATGAAACTTCTCACGTAAGCTTTTCAAGTCAGTGCATGGGCATAGAATGCCCATGCTTTTAAACATGATTCTTGCCAGTCACGCTATGCTGCTCACTGTTAGACAGGTCTCTTTTCCCATCTAACTAAAGGGCTATTTATTTTTAAATGTTATTTCAAAATAGGTTTGCATTTGAATCAGAAAGAATCCAAATATTTGTAGGGCCTAAGCCAATATTAGTCACCCTTCATGTTTATTGTTTCAGTTGCACTGTTCCTCAGCATAATTTATCTATAATTCAACAAATGGGAAGATCTCTGGCTTTATGTTTAGAATCAAAGGGGTGGTCAGCTTTAGCTGGCCAGTTAGTGGACATCATAACCCAGATTCAACTAACTAACCCATTGCACTAGCAGAAGCCAGTGCAAGGGTTTTCGCTAGTGCAACAGGGCTCTCCCCCTTTCCGTGCACCGCTCTGAAATCTGCTCTGGAGAGTCAGAGGGAAAGATCAGAAGAATGCAATGCTGAAATCCTCTTCTTATTGGCTCATAATTATAGACCAATAAGAGGATGAAATTTCATCCAAGGTTTACGTTTGGGTGTAAAAGCTTGGCTGGTGTAAATACTGGTCAGGGAAAGTACCTGCTGGAGCTCTTCAGTTAGAGTGGAATAGCAAGAGACTTAGGAATAGGCTAAGGAGAGGATCAGGGAAGCCTTTTGGAAACCAGGAACAGAGGAAGAGGCTGGCATCTGAAGGATAGCTGGAGTTCCAGCCTAGGAGCCAATGTTACTTAGATGTCCACATGTTTCCTGTGTTTTGGCTTAAAGCATGCTTGGATGGGGCTCGGAGAGAGCTAGCTACTTGATGCAAATGAGTTGCCACCAAGGGTGTTTATCCCATTGCCAGAAATCATCACTGGGTTGCAGCAGCAGAGGCAGAAGGCTGTACAGTACCAGTATTACAAGTATTATGCCTATGAAAAAGGAGACAGCCTCTTTGAAACAAAAAGGAAAGGAAAGTATCCGTAAGTGTTTAAATACTTGCCAAGTATCATTTCTGGCTACCCTTGCCCACTTCCCTTACTTCCCCCTCTTATTGAAGAAAAAATGCCCATAGTTGCTCTGTAGATTTTTTTTTTAATCCATCATTTTGTCAAGTGGCCATAAAATGCTTCGTTGAATTATTCTGTCTAGGAAGTGTTCTTTATCACACAAAATGTCATTCATTGGATTGACACTTTAATAGACATTAATAGTGATTGTTCATGATTACTATACTTACTCTCAGCACTTGCTTAGTACTTATGTATATGCACAGCTTTATTTTAGTATCTCCAAAACTTCAAGGATTTTTATCTGTTCACACTCACTGCAATGAGGTTTTCTGCTTTATACCGAGGTGACTGTGACACCAGGGTCTCTGTATGACTCTTCAGCAGACATCTTCATTGTTTGCAAACATCATACTTTCGACAATGAAAAAGAATTGACTTTTTGTGTCATTCCATTTTTCTCCTCTAAAACTTTCTATTCAAACATAAGGGGAAATGACAACTACAAAGTAGTTTCTTGAAATACTATAAAAGTTTCTTGAAATAAGCAATGGACCTACCCTTTCCTATTCATCTGATTCTAATGTGCAAACATATCAGCTGCATATCTTTTCAGAGTACAAAATGGCAGGTCACCACACAAAGGAGCTTATGATCTATAATTTGACAGAGAGAAAGTAACGTAGGAAGGCAGTGGAGGCTGAATTGAACAGGGAAGCAATTAGCAAATGTTCCAGTTGCAATTGCTTAGGCTTGGTTGCAGGCCATCAGGTACAAGGACCAGAACAACTAGACTTCACAGAATACATGGGTTTTGAATGAAGAGAGACAGAAAAATACACAGCATGTGGCCAGAACATGTGGCAACAATTAATATACATTAACAGAGGTTTTGTGTATTATGTTTCTGCTCAAGAAAATGTTACATCATTGTACTTTTTCTGTAAATTTCTTCCTTCTGCACTGTTTCATTTCCATGGTATGTAAAAAAGGTAAAGGTAAAGGTACCCCTGCCCGTACGGGCCAGTTGTGTCCGACTCTAGGGTTGTGCGCCCATCTCACTTAAGAGGCCGGGGGCCAGCGCTGTCCAGAGACACTTCTGGGTCACGTGGCCAGCGTGACGAAGCTGCTCTGGCGAGCCAGCACCAGTGCAGCACACGGAAACGCCGTTTACCTTCCCGCAATACCTATAAAGCGATACCTATTTATCTACTTGCACTTAAGACTGCTTTCGAACTGCTAGGTGGGCAGGAGCTGGGACCGAAAGATGGGAGCTTACCCCGCCGCGGGGATTCGAACCGCCGACCATGCAATCAGCAAGCCCTAGGCACTGAGGTTTTACCAGCAGCGCAAGGATTTTAAAAAGCACTAAACCACTATTTATGAAATATGCTAAGGTGGCTTTGTTTAGGTTGAATGATAAAACCACAGTAAAAGTTTTCTCATGCTTCAGTGTTTTTATTTTAATTTTAAAAAAAGATGGATAGAAAGATGGATTGAAAATCAGTGTGGCATAATGGTTAAAGTGTTGGGAAGCCAGGTTTCAAAATCCCACTTGGCCATGAAGCTCACTGACTGGCCTTGGACTAGTTTCTGCCTCCCAGCCTAACCTACTTCTCAAGGTTGTTATAGGTATTAAATGAGGAGGATGGGAACCATGTATGCCACCTTGAACTCCTTGGAGAATCATAGAATCGTAGAGCTGGAAGGGAACTCAAGGCTCATCTAGTCCAATACCTTGAAATGCAGGAATCTACGGCCCCCATCTAATTTGAAACCATACTGGACCCTGCTTTGCAAATGTACTAGCAGTTTTATTGCTGCACCACTGGGAGAAAAAGGTGGGTTATAAATACAGTCAAACAAACAAACAAACAAATAAAAGCAATTAAATTGGATGTTCTTGTAAATGTTTTGGTTACGTAACCATTTTCTCATGCAAGTGCAATCGGAATTCATTCTTGATTAACAGCCATTTAACCAAATAAGGGTTCAAGGGTTAAGACCATATGGCCAATGTTGCTGCTTTTTTTACACAGTACAATTGAACTTGTTTTACACAAAGGAGTAGGATGTGGCTATACTGATTTGATGAAACCACCTCCATTAGCAAGGTCAGAAAGACTAGAAGCACTGAGCATTCCAATTATCTCTGGACAAATCAACAAAATTAGATGCTACTAATGAATTCATTACTTCAACCTAAGCACATTTTAACGTATTGGATGGTCAGTGATGCCTTTTCTTCGTTGAATAGGTCCATTAACTAAGAAGCTATTGCGTGAAATGTTTTGCCTTTGCTGATCCTTAATGTGTTTTTCTATTAACAGATACAGAAGTGGTGTATAAAAGCAGACATGGGCATGTTGTTAAACTGAATGTAGAAACAAATACAAGTACGTTATTGCTGGAAAATGCAACTTTTGTAAGTATTAACTCTTTTTACGATTACTATGGCAACAACAAGTTCTGTTATACAGTCACAGACCTAGTAAAATTACTATACTATGTTTGGCAAAGAACCACATATCTTAAATGCATACCAATACAGCTTCTTTTTTTCTCCCCCTCCCCGCCTTCATTTCATTTTTTTTTTAATATAATTTTTATTGGTTTTCCAACACAAATTAAAGACAAAACAACACATAAACAAACAAGAACATACAAACATGTATAATTTCAAAAAAAATTCTCCTAAACCTTATTTCCTCGACCTCCTCCACCTCTCCCTTCTGTATTATAATTTCTTTACTATCCATTCAGCAAGTTCTTATAACTTATTTCACAACCTTAACTTAATAATTTTGTTAAACCATACTATTTAATTTCCTTTTTCTTCTTTCTTTCATTCCCCAATTTATCGTTAATACCTTATAACTATTTAATTTAACAAACACCCAATTCTAACTTAATCTTAAACCTTTTTCCTAAAGTCGGCCCAAATTTCTCTTCCACGATTTTCCACATTCCATAAAATTTACAAAAAAGAAATAAACATATAAACAAGATCTAACAGATTATATCACCTTTCGGATTCCCAAATCTCACCCTCCCTTTCCTGGTTTTGATCCCCAAAACAGTATCTATAAATACATCCGTTTCTCAGCCTGGGTCCCAAACACCAGAGGCTTTTAAATGTCTTTCAGTTTCTCTCTGCCAGTCTTTTTGGTAGTCCTTTATTTGGTAGTCCATTATTTTCAACGCCAACTCTCGAAGAAGCTCTATCCCAATAAAGTCCATTTTTCTTCCGAGCAGGCCTCTGTATTTAGAAATGGGGCTCAAATTTTGTTTCTTAAATCTTTTAGATCTATATGTCCCAAAAGCTCCCATTTCCATCTCAATCAAATTTATGCTTCCAGGCCTCTGGCTCAGCTTCAACTTCTGCAACCTTGTAGCTTCCTCTTTAATTTCCAGCATATCTTGATATGTCTCTTGGGATTTTTCGAACTTTGTTTCCTCAGCTGCAGCTGTTTCTGTTTCAACTCCAAGGGTTATTTGTTCAAAGTCAAAAACTTCTGTCAAGTCTTTTCCTGTTCCCACAGAGTTATTTACTATGTCATTCATTTCTGTTACTTTTGTTGTTAAGATGTTGCACTGCTCCTGGAACTTTCCCAGGAGATAAAATGTTCTGGACAGTTCTGCTAGTAATTTTCCACTGGCAGCCATTTCTTACAATGTTCCAAAACTCCCCTCTAGGGGGAATCTATTTAGTTGATGCCCTTAAAATTTCAATCCAGTAAACCAAAATATAACTTGTTTTTCTTTACTCTCAGCTGTTTAAATCCAAATCTGAAAAAAGTCCAACCAGCAGAATCACCAAAAACAACGTTTCCTTTTAATTCCCAACTTTGACAGCTAGCTTGACAGCTGTCAAAGTCCGTATCTTTCCAACAGGCTCTTTCACAGATCGCACCCGGATCCCGGGGGGTTACACTTTAATTTAAACCAGTTCTAATCCTCCAGCAAACTCAATTGTACTGTCCAATCGCGAAGATAGTAATTTTCTTCCAAAAAAGGAACAACTTTTTCTCCCGGCTTTAGTTGGCTAATCCTTGCTTTAGCTTATCTACAGAACGGGGGGGGGGGGGGCGGACTTCCTTTTTACGCTTCCCCCCGGTCTTACCGAATTTAAAGAAAATTTACCTTTTGAGTCCAATTTCCGTATTCCTCACGGGTTGTTATTTTTAGTCCAAATATCAAAGGAAAAAGTCAGCGCTCTTCGGTCATGGCTCGCGGCTTCACTCCACTGAAGTAGCGGTCTACTCACAGCACCACGCCACCCTCCATACCCTCTCCAAAGCCTTTAAAAAGGCTCTTCGTGGGTCGGGGGCGCTTAAGGTGCCCGCCGAGTCACCAAGTCCGCAGGCTTCAGCGCCTGCGGTTTCTGAGGGTCTCCGCGTCGCCGCGGCGGCAAGACCCGTCTTCAGTAGAGCCGATTCCCTCCGGAGCTCGGAGGGAATCCGCCATTACCCGTTCGCGCTAACCCGGAAGCCCTCCTCCCCGCCTTCATTTCAAACTCCTGAAGCTTAATTGTACAGATGGTTAGCAATGTGACATGGCGGAACTGCTCACCATACTTGTGGAACATCTTCACCTTCTTTCCAGGCAATTCTAGATATGTAGAGCAGAGCAGATTATGGACATGTAGACACTGGTTTTCCATGATTATAGCATTAATTGATTATTTCTGTCCTTTCTCTGAATAAAACTGCTAGGTTTTCTGCTTATATTGCACTTGAAGATAGTGATGTGATTTTTATAAGCTTTGGCTGCTTTATAAGCTATGCTATTCCGAGGGTGGTGGGGGAGATGGAATGGCCTAGCCACTATCAAACATGACCTGATAACTGGTTATATTATTGCAGTCTGCTTAATGTGGGTCTTCCTTACTTGGATCTGTCTTCCATTTGTCTGCAAACAAGATGTGAAAAACGTTATTACCAAGGATGCTAGCTCTTCTTTTAGTGTGGAACACATGCCACCTGTAAAGAACTATGCTGACTACCAGTTAGTTTCCTCAGATAATTCAAAGTGCTGGATTTGGGTTGTGGCTACCTGAAGGAGCACCTGCTCCCACAGAAGCCTGGCCTTTGGTAGTCCTAAGCAGAAGTCATCACTCTGTAGTTAGGTTGGTGATGATACAACACAGGGCCTTCTAGTTCTTGTTGCTTCTGAAACTCTCTCCATTGACCGTGTCATTCAGGCTTTGATGAATTTTAGAAGACAACTGAAAATAATTATCTTTCTCTTAACTTTTAATGAATTTGATTGGTGCTGCTGATAAAATGAATGTGCTGGTTGTGTTATCTGTTCAGTTTTGTTATGGATTTTTATTCCTAATTTTTAAAACAACGTTTAGGATATTAAAACATATATTTATAATGTCTAAAGAATCCTTGTGATTAAGTGGTGCAATACAAATATTTTAAATAAATAATTTTGTTTTCAAGTAGGTTATTAGTGGATACAACAAAGTCTTAGCATCATAGAATTGTGGAGTTGGAAGGGACCACAAGGATCATTTAGTCCAACCCTTTGCATTGTCATATAAAACATATTTACAGTAGTTCAGGACGTGCACCCAACAGGGGTGGGTGGAATCTGTCACTTTGGGTTTCTCTCTTCTTCTAATTTTTCCTGTCTTAAGTACAGGTCTCCACATTGCCACATCAGTTTGTGATTATTATTTTTAGTTCTCAAGAAAATTCACCAGCTCTTAGTGTGAATTTATCCTAATATACCTATGTTTATATGCAGCTTTCCCTAATGCACACATGTGCATTTTTATGTCCCAGGTAAATCTCCTTCCACTATTTGAATGGTGATGACAAGCCATTCAAAAACCCCAGAAAACCATTTCCAGTTGTGCCCTATAAATACTAAAGAAAAAAGATATCACAATAGATTTCCCACAATATAAAAACAACAGTGTCCCATTTCCCAGTTTGTGTTCCTATTTGTTCTCCTCATTTGACAAGATTTCCATTTTCTGAAGGAAGCCTTCTTGCCTGTAATAGCTTCCTTGATTATGATTATTAACTATACAGACACTCTCATTGATGTATTTCCTGATTTGCATTATACATTCTAGCTGAGCTGGTGTTAATGTGCTTTTGAATAATGCCAAATATTCCGGAGATATTTGACTTTCCTCATTTTGACTTTCATCTTCCTTTTTACCAGTCCCCTCATTTTTGGGGACATTTAAAGTAAAATGTAATGGTTGGACTTCCTTACGTGTAAGTTGAATTTGATAGCACTGTGGTCACTTTTCCTAGTCAGTTCAACAACACGTATCTCACACCAGGTTCTGGGCACCACATATGATTAAGTTCAGTGTCTCCTCCCTTTGTCAGTTCCATAGCCAGCTATTCTGGGACACAGTCATTTAGAGTATCTAGAA
Source organism: Podarcis erhardii (assembly GCF_964252035.2). Taxonomy (NCBI): domain Eukaryota; kingdom Metazoa; phylum Chordata; class Lepidosauria; order Squamata; family Lacertidae; genus Podarcis; species Podarcis erhardii. Next base: position 96,842,603 of record NC_138497.1, on the reverse strand, counting down.
ATCTTACTTCTTTATCATAACTAGAAATTTTACTTCTTTATCTAGAAATTTTACTTCTTTATCATATCATAATTTTATCATAACTTTATCATTTTCCCTGTTTAAAAGATCAAGAGGCTGTTTAGACAGCAGAAATATTACTAAGTTCAGGAAGATGCCTCCCCCCCCCCACTATAAATGTAGTTTTCTTCATCATTGTAACAAATTCCTTCTCCTAGATGTATAGCCCTGAGCAAAGATGTAGAGGCTGGCTGCTGGGACTAAAATGAATATAGTATGAGGAGCAAAAGTGAAATTTCTGTAATATCCATGACAATAATCCAGTGTTGTAGATTGAGGTTAAAGGTAGGTCTTGGTTGAAGGCTACTACACAAATGAATGTATTTTAGAAGTGAGCCTTTGTTTCTTAAACAGTTGATGTGGTGCAGTTTCTCTCCCCCCCCCCCATTTCTTATGTTCAGTTGAAAGGGGGGGGGAGGACACTAACTGTACTTTAAAAGCAATTAAAATTGATGCAGTAGTAGTGCATAGCAAATGAGACTGTTGAGCAAAGATTAAAGGACCAGCCACACAACAGCAGCAACACAGGGTATGTATTTAGTCAGGAAGCACAATTACCGGTAAACAAGAAAGGCTGGAGCTAAGTTGTTCTTGCAGGCTGATTTGAAAACTAATTCAGTATCTCAGATATTGTAGAAATTTACCACTTAACTTGTGTGAAAATTAAAACAATGTGTCCTTAATTATACTGTTTTTTGGTACATGAGTGTGTGCTTTATTTGCTTGGAAAAGAACGGATACCTTTGGCAAACACAAATGTCAAGAGACATGTTAAAGTTGTTTACTGAAGCGGGGCATGGAAGTTACATTCTTTCTGTTCCCCTCATTTGATTGCATGGTCCTCTAGTCTCAGGGCCACAGTGACTGATAGATCGTTTCAGAGTACAGAACTACTTTTACTTTCAGCAAAAACTAATGTTTGTGTTCCTAGAATACGTGAAACAATAAAGGTTGAGAATGGAGGGGGTGGGAGTCTTTCTTTGTAGTGTTTTATCTTTCTGTCTCCATTTGACTATCACCCCTGTCATCGGTGGTACTGGCAATACTTGTGGTCACGGTTGTCAAGTGCATTCTTGGGCGCAGAGAAGAGGCTGGTGCTGCTTGTCCAAGGAGCATCGCACCCTCATGTATCACTGTCAAGTAGAGAATTAAAACTCAGGTCACGAAAGGCACTTTTTCGAGAAAAGGCAAGAAATTCAATCTGCAACTCGTTTTACACAGTTTTGCCCAATCCTGCTGTCAGTAGAATGAGAATCCTCTTATCTGAAAAGAACAAACTTTTACCTTTTTTAAATGACAACTAATTAAATCTATGATTCCCTTTTCATATTTTTTAATGTAAATAAAATTTTGGGGATACTTCAGATAAGTTGGGAAAGAGTTGTGTTAACAAAACAACAGAATATATACATTAGTTAAGGGGGTAATCACATGTTGTTGTCTTTACATGTTGTTTGATAATCTCCAAAATAATCCCAGATATACGTGATGGAATTACATAACTTTAAAGTTGGTTGATGCAGACAATCATGCACCACAGAAAGCAAAATCAGACGTAATAGATGATTTCCTTTGTTTTTATTTGACCTGCTAGCATATATATATATATATATATATATATATATATATATATATATTGGGGGGTGTTAGATATATTTTTTAGATAGAAAGACCTGTGTTTGTACTGTAAGAAATGAAGCATTTTGTTGTTTTTATTTGTTTTGTTATTTAAACTGCTCTGTAGTTAATATCCTTAAAACTACTTCTGGACCTTGTTCTTGAATTTGCTTCCAATCCACTATATGTTTCAGTTGCCAAATTATTTAATCAGGGATTTGAAAGAGAGCCTAAAACTGAATTAGGCATACATGGAGAGCTCCCTTCAGGGTTCTATAAATTGTTCACCTTGTGAATTTTGAAAATATTCCAAATATTTATTTGCTGAGATGACTTCGGGCAAATATTTTTATATGTGGGGTGGCATTATCTATTTACTATATATTATATAACAGTAAAATGTACTGTTATATCAGGAAAATCCAGCTGCTTGACACTTGAACTATAAATATATGCACAAAATGATCCAAAAACTAGAAAAGTGCTTATTTTCAAGTGACCATGTGGTCCAGGCTTAGTATGAAAAGCTGGTAGATCTCATGAGGCTCCTAGGGCCTCCTGCCCCAGACCTCTCTCCAATATGTGCTCTGACAAACATTAAATGCTTTTACTCCATGAAGGAGTTCTATCAAATCATATAAATCCCAGAACTTCTCTTTGCTTCTGTTTTCTTCGAGATTGCCTCCAGCCTGAATTTAAGTATTTGGGAGATCTTTGGTTTAAGCTGGTGTTGATACAGCATTCAATTTGAATACTTGTCTTTTCCAAGTCTCAGAAATGAGCTGTGGGTAGTCCCACAGAGCAGTAGAGTAGTAACTTCACTAAGGTGTGCATGGGGGTCCATATGTAAAGTTTTCATTAGGGATGGTTCTCCTGCTCCAAGTGATGCCCAGGTAGAGCAGCTATGAGTCAGAGATCACAGTTTTACAGCAGTCTAAAGTCCAAACAGAGCAAAAAAACCACACAAAAAACCCAGGAAGCCAGGCCAAGAAGCAGTCCAAAGTCTAAACACAGTGGCAACATAGGAAGAAAGATCTAGAAACTGTCTTAGGGTAGTAGTTTTTCCCCTTGTGCAGCAAGCAGCTAGGTGGCAGGCAAAGACAAGTGAGGGAGCTAGTTCAAAGATGTTGTACTTGTCCTCTGTGCTTGGAAAAGGAGACTTTTAAACCTGAGTTTTCAGAGCCCCACTCAGAACACAGCTGCACATTCCTTACAGATTTGCTTTGCTCATGAGGAGTAGCTTACTCACAAGTATTCTTTTATTTCCTTATATGTCAAGTCCAGCATCTTGAATTAGCTCTGGAAACAGCTACACTAGAAACACAATGGTACTAAAGATGCTGACAGAATTTATTTATGGGGGGGGGGATGGGGAATGTAATATGAGAATGCCAACTCCAGGATATTAACAGCCAGGCTGCAACATTCTGCCCAAACTGAAGTTTCTTGACGATCAATGGACTATCTAGAAGTCACTCAAGTATGAATGACTTTGTCTAGAACTTAGTCTTCCATTCCTATGATTTTATTAACTTTGTTTTATTTGAATTCCTTGTCTTAATTTGTGATTTTTTGGGGGGTCAAATATGATAATGTATTTTAATGTTATCTTGAGGCTTCTTTGGAACTAACAAATCTATGTGACAGTTTCCAGGGCAGGAACAATCATTTGTAAGAATTAGTAATGGTTTGGTTTTTTTGTTAGGAACAACATATATTTGCTTAAATAGACTTGAAAGAGAAGTTGCTGAATTACAATTTATTACTAATCTGAAAACTATGGAGAGACCTGGTCTGAATAGAGATATTGGATTTTTGTCTCATTACATATGCTAATGCTATTTTTGGTCATCTGCATACTATCCCTTGCTTTTTCCTGTAGGACTAATTGCACTCGTTAGCAGTCGTCAACAGGTTTACCATACCCATTGAGTCAATCACCCAACTCCTACTACCCTTCTGAGAAAAAACCCACCCCACCCTCCCACTATATATATAAGGGTCTGGTGACTTCTGTTTCAGTGTATCTGAAGAAGTGTGCATGCACAGAGAAGCTTATACCCTGAACAAACTTAGTTGGTCTCTAAGGTGCTACTGGACAATTTTTTATTTTTATTCTTTTTCCGACTGCATCAGACCAACACGGCTACCTACCTGAATATATTTGCTTGTTTAACTTACCATTATGATTTTTGACAGTTTACTTGCAGCAGTTCACAAAATGTTGTTTAAACACGTTAGTAATTCATTGGTAATTCCAACAAATGCTCTTTTTTGTGCTAATTAACTCACAGCTGTGTATTCCAAATTTCCCATTCCTATGGGACAAAGCTCCTGTCAACCTAGCAGTTCAAAAGCACGTTAAAGTGCAAGTAGATAAATAGGTACCGCTCTGGTGGGAAGGTAAACGACGTTTCCGTTCGCTGCTCTGGTTCGCCAGAAGTGGCTTAGTTATGCTGGCCACATGATCCGGAAGCTGTACGCTGGCTCCCTCAGCCAATAAAGCAAGATGAGCGCTGCAGCCCCAAAGTCATCCATGACTGGACTTAACGGTCAGGGGTCCCTTTACCTTTACCTATGGGACAAAGAGGGGCATAAGCTCATGCGCAAGACATTTCCCCACTATACTTTCCATTTTAGTTGTAATAAATAATTCAGCTACAGATAAATACTCTTTCCATCTTCCCTGCACGATTGATGTGCCTTGTGCTTGAACTCTTTGTTCTTCAGATGGGAACTATCTTCATATCCACGTAAAAAGAAATCCCTTCAATGGTTCCTTTGCTTCAAGTATGCTCTGGTCCTTCCTCTACATCAGCTCCATTAAATTCTTTCTGACACCACCATTACCTCTTGATTAAATTATAGCCTTGAATTCAATTGGGTGTCATGTATTCTTATCTAGACATAAAGTGTTATTAGTTTGATAACGTTCCCTTCTCCTTTTCCATTTTTGCCACACCACTGAGGATTTTAAATCTTCTGTAAAGCATTTTCTTAAATAAAAAGTAGGTGTTGTGTAAAATGTTTGGACCAGGGGAAAAAAAATCTCACTGCATGATATATGTATCTACATTTTTATCAAGAAATCATGCTGCCTTGTTGCTTCTTGCATCAATTGCTTTTAAACTCTCTTGGTGTTTTTAATACTGTACTTTAATGTACTTTAATACTTGTTTTGTTTAATACTTGTTTTATTTTAAAAACATCCCTTTCTCTGGGGTCTTTAAAAATGTAATATATATATATATATATATACACACACAATGTAATTGAAATGTCTAAGACAAAGTGTTCTTCACGTAACAAACTTACCAACACTGTGTTCCTTTCTTAGGTAACTTTCAAAGCATCAAGATATTCAGTCTCCCCAGATTTAAAATATGTTCTCCTTGCATATGACATCAAACAGGTAAGCTAGCAGTTGGCCAAAAATAAAATTAGAATACATGCTAGTTAGAAGTCTGAGCATAGTAATATGCAGAAAATTATACTTAAAACGCCCTCATTTATGAAACAATATTTATTTAACTCTTTTAATACTGATGACATTCTGTGTTAATAGGATGGATTCAAAGTGTTGGTCCCATTTGCTTTTTGGATTAAGCTTGTTTTGGTTAGAATTTCTTACTACTGACATTTCTGTAAGGTTGTCTTAATGGATTAAAAATTCTTTATTACATTAGGATAACTTTTTTTTTTTTACAGTAATGTAATTCTGTGGGTTAAACCATATGCATTTCAAAGATCCATAATCAAGATCTATTGCTTTTAAAAAATTAAGGGCAATAGGGGGCAATGTCTGGGATGGGAGGGAAATTGGATCGGGATGAAAACTCTAGGGAGGGCAAGAATGTGTGCATATGCAAGATTCACTTTTCCAAGGGATCTAAACAACTTGGCACCAAATAGCTTATAGACATGGTCAGGTTTTTAAAATCAACAGAGGGGGCCCTCTCCACAGAGGTACATCTGGCACCTTCATTATCTAGATGCCCTTTGACAACTGAGTTATATATTTTTAGGATTCATCCTACTGAAAATTGTTGGAAATTGGTTTTAATATTCTGTTTTTAAACTGATGTGCCCCCCACCCTTGTGGCCTTATGGTTATGGGAGGATAATAAATCAAATAAGTAAATAACACCATCATTAGCTAGGTAAAATAATTAATATGAGCCTTGAAAAATGCATAGAAACATTAGGAAATGGCATGGTAGAACTGTGCTACTTACCTGACATCTCTCTGGTCTTAGGCTGAGGCTGAAGTGACAAAGAAAGAAAAGAATTAAAATATGAAAATTATGAGTATGCTAAGGTGGAATTAAAGTGTCGTTAAGTTAGAGGTCTGTGAGCTGAGCTTTTATTCTTATACATACAATATAGGTAGCAGACTCTTGGATAATGGCCACTCTATTGAAGATATTTCAACTTGCTTAGATTAATTGCAATTCTTTTGGCCACTTTGGAATGCTACAAGAGATTGCATGTTTGAATACGCTGTCATGTTTAAAAAAACAAAAGCAAAAACCGAAAACAACTTGCTACCAAATTCTTTGTCAGGTTTTAGCATGTATATGTGTGTTCTTTGAAAAATAGGATGGAACTTAGAACATATACTCTATAGCATAATAATAAATCTGGGCGGCTTCCAAGTGTATACAGCTCATATTGGCCAAACAAATTTCCTAGAGTGACATGAATGAAATGGTTGTTTCCATTTCATTCCCAGTTTTGCTTATTTCTCCATTTACAGCGTTACAGTGGATTGCATGTTAACAAATTACAATGTGTGTCATCAGCATCACCATTGCTGCTAGCAGGTCAAATTTGCCTTATCATGTTCTGTTGTACCTTTTTTCCAAGAACATCAGAGTGAGTTACAAATCACAGAGTTAGTTTCCTGTCCATAATTGTCATTAAGTTAGTCACACTAGTCTTCAAAGGGTAAGAGATGTCATTTGAATACGAAGAATCTTTAGAAAAGGTGAACTTGTTAGAAAATAATATTCCACCTTTCTTTCTTATTTCCTCCTAGTGACAGTTTAGAAATAAAGATTTCTAAATAAAATCTTGTAGTTCCTTGGGTAATACACATTACATAAAAGAGCCGACAATTTTCACATCAAAACTATTGCATGAAGATGACTGAAAAGTTTAAACAAATTGAATAAAAAAATGAGGACACACGTTCCACCCAACATTTGCCCTGAAATTGTAATTAGAGCCATAGCTATTTTGATGTTTGGATTAAAAATAAATGCAGAGTTAAATTAAATAGTTGAATATTTATTTTTATGTTGTCAGCATTTTCTTTAATCTATTTTCTGCTTGGAAAGTCAAACTTTAATTAAATTTGAAGTTTTTTCAGCACAATTAAGAATATCCTTTATTCATAACGGGATGTAAATTTGCATGAAAATAAGCTTTCTTTGAATACAAAAGTAATAATTGAATGAATCATTTAAATCATGCTGGATACGATAGAATAAGGAAAGTTGTTAGATGCATGCTTTTGCAGTTGTTGTGATGTTGCTCTATAAACTTGGGCTATTAAAATATGTGTATGTTAATTCTTAGCGGGAAAAGTTCACTTCAGCTTTTGTATCCAGAACTGAAGTCATTCCCCCACCCCCACCCCCCAATACAGATGTTTAGCTACATTTTGCATTTTTAGGAGCATTATGTGACCCAGAAAAGCAAACAGGACACCAGGTGTTGCTATGAACAAACTGACCAAATCTTGTATTGACTGGAGCAGGCAGGGTAATGACTGGCATGGCAGTAGGATCAGGATCAGGTCTTGATTCCATCCACCCAATGCTGATGGAATAGAATCAGCTGGGGTTGAACCATACTAGACTTGTTCCTTGGGAGCTGGCCAGTGTTGAACCTTGTTATGGTGCAAGTCAAGCTGGCAAGGTCTCGCTGGGTGACCAGGGTGAGCATTCCAGCCAGGCAGAGACCTCACCCTGAGCTTGGGTGTACTATGGCCACCCTCCCTCCTTTATTATGTTCATCCTGCCCAATACCATTTCCACCCCTGTACAAAACAGTGCTCTTCCTTCTAACAGAAGAAAGCCATAATTGCAGATCCAATGACAGTGACACAACTCCTGCTGCCCCCAGGGAACAAAGACCTAGTCTAAGACAGATACAAAAAACTGCACAGGACAATGTTCTGGGATTTTAAAATTGGCCGCAACTTTATTGATTCTAGATGTAGGTAGGCTCTGTTTTCAGCGCGCTGTTGGCAGGGGTCTGACACTTGAGCATTCAAACCTGGAATGGAAGGACCATCTCAAGGCAAGGGTCTACCTAGGTAGTCCTCTGAGGCTGCTGCTGGAAGCTCTATGGCCCTGAAAAAGGCTAATGCGGCCTAAAAATGTAGGCACAGTAATCCTAATTGGTATTATAAGTAAGATCGGCAGTGAAAAGGTGAGATAAAGGATTCAGATTACTGGAGCCCAGTTTATGGATTCTTTAAAAATCATCCCTCATATGTGTGTATGACATTCTGCTTTACTAGTCATGGAAGACTTTGATTCTGGTTATAAAAGTTTTCACACATGAGCTACTGATGAATTAAACTGTTCAAGTGACTTTGAGCACGACAGACATCATCCCACAGTCCTTTCCTTTTCAAGGATTTGATATCAAATATTCAGGTACCTAGGAAATATCTCCAATTAGGTAGGGCAGATATATTATTGTGTTTCCATTCTTCAGATTAAGTGTGGTAAGGCTTCAGGAGTTTTTATCATGTGGTCTGTACACGGATTGGCAAATGAGGCCTCTGAAGCAAGTTGGAAATGGTAGATCTTTGGTTATTAATCCTTTGTTCACTTTATCTCTTCCCACTGTCAAACAATGAAATATATATATATATTTTTAGTGACTCATTTCACACATAAAGCTAAGCCAAACTTTGTCTTACAGTTAGCAAGCTAGCATGCTGGTGCACCTTTAGAACAGACTTTGGTTAATGTTCACGGTCTCTTCCACAACTGCAGAATGAAAATAAAATGATGATAAAATACCAGCTGATACTTCACTACAATTTTCAATGTCTGTCACCACTTGGGAGTTGTGGCATGATACTTTTGTGGTTGTTCATGGATTAAAGAAGGAATAGGCAGGAGAAGTGGAGTTCCAATAGCGAGGAGGCTACCTCCTCAGGAGATGTTCTGTACTTCAGTTTTCTACTTTAATATGGCTGCTAGCCTTCCTTTCATACACACCTCAGTAATTTCTGTTTTAATTGCTCAGGTTCTTATAATTACAATTTGAGAAAACAGTTTTCAGGCTGTAACCCAAGCTGTTATTTGTCACTGCTCAATGACCCACCCTTGCATCGTGGTGTTCCCCTTCTGTTGTTAGATGTATTGGTTTTTATGTTTCTGTGCTTTTATGTTTGTACATATTTTATGGGCTAATAGCCGTAAATAAATTATTATTATTATAAGCTGTAACTTAGTTTTAGCTTTTTTTCCAACCCTCCCCCTCCTGAAAGCTACTTGTCATTTGTCAAAGATATTTTTTTACAAAATACATCTATTCACAGAACAAGCATTTGCTTTCAATCATATTGACAGGCTTACTAAACTGCAGAATGCTCTCTGAAGAATCTTTGAGAAAAATCCCAAAACCCAGTAATAAATTTCCAATTACATTGCTCAAGTTCAACCATTTTGGTTGAACTTACTTAAATAGTAGAATAATTTGTTTATAGAAACTATTTATAGCATGCTGATTTTTCCATCCACATAATTCTGTACTGTAATAGGCTCATCAGTTTTGGCAGGTGGTGATGGCGGTGATGATTAGAAGACTTCTGAGTCTTTTTATTCCTTCCTCTTCACCTCACCCACTATAGTTGGTATGTGAGCAAGTGGCAATGCTAGACCTAAAGCCCCACTTTGCTTCAATATTGGTAACACTGTGGTTTCAGTGGAGGACTGTCAGACTTTGAGTAGCTAGCCTGAAATCCAAATTAGTCCAAGTCCTGTGCAGAAAAGATAGATAGATAGTGCAGACACTATGAAGTATGACACTTGCTTAGTCTTCACTAAAAAAGAAAAGAAAGTTTCTTGGAGGGCCAGGGATACATACTAAGGCTTTGCAGAGACAGGTGAACACTTATTTATGGGAGGCATCCAAGTGCAATGGATAGCAAGCCAGCAGCTCTCTCTTCAGATAAGCTGCTATGCTGGTATAAAATGTAAGGTACTTAGGTACAAGGTGGCCAATCTACAGCTCAAAATATCTAACAATTTTCAGACTTTAAAATGGGAGTGGGGAAGGAATGGGAGAGTATTTTCTTACCCCATCCTAGCAGAACTGGATTCTATTGCGTAGTTGAGGGGTAGGGCTGGGCATATCCTCTGCAGACATTCTAGCAGCAAAACATTTATCAAGAAATGTTTTGCACAGCAACAGTGTGACTAAAGCCAGCAGCAATATTGCAAATGCCCAGGTAAATTAGTTAGACTGGCCTTGTTTGTGAAGGGAAATTTTCCTTCATTCTTGCTACACATCTACTGCTGCCTCTGAGAAGTGGCCAGCTCCTTGCTGTTCTTAACTGGCCATAATAATGGCAAGACAGGCAGAAATCTGAGTCACTCCTTTATCACAAAAGGCAAGTTCAAAAAAGCCATCCATACACTGTCTGTCTTAAGACTAGGTATGCCAGAAGAGGCCAACCTCAGAGCCCTATAACTTGTCTGGTATTAAGATTCTCAGCTGAGATCCTTCTGTATTTTCCCACACCAGAGGTTGACAGAAGGTAGATCAGCATCTAATGGCAGATCTGCTGGCTATTGACAATAGTTCAGCAAGGGTTTCTGAATCCCATTTTTAACAGCAAGAAAAAATGAAGAAAATAAGGGAACAAGGGAGGCGTTCATGGTGAGTTCTGGCACCTTTTTCTAGAAAAATAGCATTGCCTATAAGTATTCTAGCTAAGACTCTGAGACAATTGCCAAAGATAAGTACACTATTTGCACATCACGGTAAATGGCCCAGGCTTAGATCAGTTAACTGGAGAGATGGGATTGCCTCATTTGCTATGGTACTATGACATTTTGTAAACTGCTTGGGAAGGCTGTATACCAGAAAGTGATTTATAAATGCTTAGAACTAACCAACTGGGTCTGCCATTAGAGGGACAATTGTTTCCTGTTCCTTTGCCATATTCAACATGTGGCCTAGTTGTTACTATTTAGTCAAACTATCCATATTAGCATAAGTGAGCTATTTCTTGCTTGACTTTCCAATGAAGGAGAAGTGGAGACTGGTGTCATATTTTTTGAAGTTATATAGTGGCCACACTTACCAAGATACAGAAATGTGAAGTACGCAATTACAATGGCTGACTTCCTAAAACTACTAATTGATTCATGGTTTCTCCAGTGTTGTTTTCCTCTTGGTTCTGTAAGCTAAAGCACAAATGCTTACAGATGCTGTATGTCTGTCCCCTGGGGAAATAATAAGTTGAACAATGATTTTGATATTGGACATTCCATCTCCATGGATACCACAGAGATTATCTGTAGCTCTGTCCTTGTTTTGAAACCCATGTCCTTTGACATAACCTGTTTCTTTCAGTTGTGCAGACGGTTTTGTCAATATCAGGTTTCCAGGGATGATAGAATAATTCAGGGAAGAATGACATTATTAGTGTAATCAGTACTGTAAATCAATTAAATAATAATTTATCAGCCACTAGCCAGTTCGCTAAATATGTATACTACCAAAACTTTATGATAAGTGCCTTTTTTAAATGCTGATGGAATGCCATCCTATAAATGTCTACAATAATTAAGTCCCATTAAGTTCAGTGACATTTACTTCCGGGTAAGTGGCTGTAAGATGCAGAGTAAAGCTGCAAGTTATTGCTAGAACTAAGTCCATCTTGAATGTTTCAAATTTGCTATTATATTAGCACAAGAGAATAGTTACACTTAAGAATCAAAATTCGAACCCCTGCAATAGTGAATATAGAATGCAGTAGAACCTCTTGCTGTTTGGCTAACTAAGCAAAAAAATAACAAAACGGTGTATGTTAGGCCTGATATTCAAATAACACATTCAGTGTCAAAATTGTACTAATAATTCTACTGGATAAACACTTTTGTTGTGTTTCATAGGTGGGTAGTACTGAAAATTTGGGTATTGAAATGTATTTCAAATACTGTACAAACTAAATGGTATTTCTTAACACTCAGAAAATATATTGGTATTTTCTGTGGGAATTACCTTTTAGCCCTGCTGTGTTTTGCATTTGTATACTTTCTCAATGTTTTAGATACAGTGGAGTTAGCTTCTATAGCTGTTCTATAGGGTTTTAGTAGTCTTTGACTGATGGATCATACTGAGTTAAGTTTGGTGAGCTTGGCTCATGCATACATACCACACTCTGGGAGGTCAGATGAACAAAGTCTGCTGATGAATAAATCAATAATTTACACAAGATATCTACATTGTCATATGAGACTCTGAAAAATGATTTTACACAGTGTGTTTGAAAGCCATTACATGATATAATTAGAACTGTACATCCATTGGGAATCTGAAGTCACTCCTTAATCCTCTTGATTTTCAAGAGCACCATGTTGAGAGTCAGGGGAGCTGCTTTTGGTAGGACTCAGTGACACCACTGTGCGCGCTAAAGTGTTCTACAAAATCCTTTTCATCAGAGCTCATTTTAACGACCCCCACAAACTCTTTCCCTTTATCTACAGGCACAAAGCCAGGCAATCCTGGAAAATTGCCCTCACTAACAACAGCATACCTTTCCATTTTAATGTACGAAACATTTTTAGCAAATCCTTTTTTTTTAGAAAATGCATTTTTAAATTAAATATGTCAATAAATACTGTGTTGTGGTTGAAAATCTGCAGTAGCTTGCGGCAGAGAATGTGGTGTGTACTATGTCTCGTGCATTAAATATTTAAACAATATGCCATTAGTATTGATGAATTTAGCTGCAAGTGAGCACTTAATCTTAAAAAAAAATTGAATCACAATATTCTGAATTTTAATCTTATTGACAGCCTATACAGAAGCACCATGGGGTACTAAATAGCAGAGGTGTACCTAGAGGCCCTGGCACCCCCAGCAAAGAGCCCCTTCTCCACAAAAAATCACAATTCCACAATAGCAGTGGTGCGTCGGCACTCACATATATGTCATATATTCAGTAGTCTATAGTCTGATAGGTGAATTTTGCACACACCCACACCCTGGGCGTGCACAGGTTTCACTGACCCATACGTATGCCTCTGCTAAACAAACTTGATAATTTTTGCATTTAAAGAAGAAAAACCACTGTATAGCTTTGCTTACATTCCTTTTTATGCATACTTTGGTTAGTAGCATTCTTTAATTTGATACAACAGTCTAAAATAACTTTTGTATTTTGTATTTATTTAATGTTCTTATTGCATTAAGAGATAATAGTAATATATATCATTTTGTAAATTATCCATACTCTAGTGGTCTCCAGATTAGACAACCGTGGGATGTGTGAAACTACCTTTGAAGACTGTTGAGAAACAGCAGTTAGTGCCTATACTATGCTAGCTGTACTTTACCAGTCTGTTCTGGACTATTAAGTGAATGACCAGAGTACTTGAAGTACCACCTGCCTTCATCTTTACCTAGCCATATAACTTCACTGGAGGGCTTTCTAATGACACCACTGTCATCCATGGTGAGCTGAATGACTGCCAAATAAAAGGTTTTTGTGTGCGTGATGGCACCCCAGTCATGTAACACTCTAACCATAGGGGTTATTTTGCTTCAAGTACAAATATGGTTGAGCAGTGATGGTGTAGGTTGGCAGCATGTATCAACGTCTAGATTCTAAAACATTAGTTCCTCAAGCCTGCTGCAAAATTTTGTACATACCCTTCTTTTTCTGTTGGAATTCCCACAGCTAAACTGTTTGTGACATAAATTCCACTGGCTTCGTATAACAACCCCACTCATTACTTAGAAAGGACCATGTTTACAACAGGATTTGGGGGTATAATAACTACTTGGAGATTTTTGAAATGTTAAGTGGCATATAAATGCTTTTAAATAAAGCAATAAAATAAGTGCTAAAAGAATTAAAATTAACAGGGCTTGTATAAGTGGAGATTTTATATCTTGCATCAAACATAATAAGCACTCATACAAGGATGGAAAATAGTGTTCTTTGCTCATTATAATTTAGTCATAGTAAATCCCCCTGACCATCAAAGGTGAACACAATCAAACAAACTGTTGGCAATATTCTCCCTTAATGAGTAAACTCAGCAGGAGCAGCAACAGCATCAACAGTTGTTAGTAGACTGAAATTATAATTCTCAAAAAAGGTCAGAAATAAAGTTTGCAGGCAAGATAGACTGGGTACCAGCTACATTAATTATTGTAAGTGTCTAACTGAAGTATAATAACACGTTTTGAGGGTTTAAAGTAGATATTTCATCTCTGAAGAACAGGCATTTTACCTTAACTATAACTGCACTTTTCAGTCATATCTGAGCTCTTGTAACAGACACAGTGTTCTTTTCGACTTCTGGCACACTGTCTGTGAGGAGAACCTGAGCTTACAGGGTTAAACAGCTCAGAGTGTACGCCCTGCCTACTATTGGGAGGGGGGAGATTCTGCGTCATATCCGAGAGTCTAAACCTCTTTGTTCTTTCTACTTTCGCTTTTGAGGAGAGTGGACGTGTTTTCACGATGCTGTTCGACAATGGATAGTCTGCTGTAAATAAAAACTGCTTCTAGCTGCTAATATCCTGAGTGGACTTTATTTAAGCACACTGAAGAAAGCACTGAAGTTTGCAGCTTTCTCTTACCGCTGCTTAACTCTGCGTTTGCTCAAAGCATCGGAATGTGGCCCTTTGAAGTGCGGAGGCCTGGCCGGTAGCTGCGCAGCCGAAGCGGGCTGGACGCCAGGACTTATCTGAGCAATAAATCTTCTTCACTGTCATCAATATGACATGGATTAATTTGTAAGTGTATAATTTGATATACACTTTAACCTAAGCTAATAGAAGGAAGGATATTGTCTAATGATTTTCAAGCAAAGGTACATTGGCTCCCTTCAAGCCCAAATTGGAAATCTATGGAAGAGTGCATATCCTGGCTAAAATTCAAGTCAGAGAAGTAAATTTTATGGATAATAGTTACTTTATTTGTTCAAGTTATGTAGGAGATGCTACTCATGGTATTGTAACATGATTGTTTCCCAAGGCTGTGTCTGCCCTTTCCTTTCTCTCTCTGATACACTACATTGAGGGATGATAGATTATAAGGAAGTAGGTGCCCTTTTAAAGCAGTAATGATGATATAATGGATTACACAGGGCAGAGCGTAGCAGAGAAACCACAGTAGATCTTTATTGGATTGATCAGTCATTTCAAGTGTCATTTATATTTCAAGTGTCACTTATATGTTTTCAATACACATCCACAACATCTCATGGACAGGTGCAGATCACATTGTTTATGAAATGAACATCTGGCCTGCAAACACCTATTCTGGATGGGAGATTTCAATGCCAGAGTTAGGGACAATCATCACACATGGGACAACTGCACAGGGCACTTTGGTATTGGCAGCGTGAATGAGAATGGACAAAGTCTGCTTGAGTTGTGCTCATTTCACAGCCTTTGCATCACAAACACATTCTTCTTTGCCAAGGCAAAATGGCAAGTGTCCTGGAGATATCCAAGGTTAGGCCACTGGCACCAGCTGGACTTGATTGTTACGAGGCAATTGGCATTGAACTGTGTTCATGTCACATATGCTATCACAGTGCTGATTGTGACATGGGTCCCTCCCTGGTGGTGAGCAAGATCCTTCTCCAGCCAAAGACGGCCTATAGCACAAAGCAGAAAGTGTGGCCTCAAATCAACACTTCCAGAGCAGTCATACTTGAACTTTGTGAATGCTCCTCTGATTCCATCAAACCAGCACTACTGAAGTGCCCTAGAGACAGTGTCAAAATCAGCTGGAAGTATATCAAAGAGGCAACCTATAATACAGCTATGCCCTTTTTCAGCAAAAGAGAGCAGCAGATCCCTGACTGGCATTAAAGACATTGAACCTGTTGTCACTGCATAGTGCTAGGCTCCTTTGAACTACAAATGTGTGTCCTGTGAGAAGACACTTGCTGCACTGAGAAAGGCAATGAGCAACGCTCAGCAGATTACCAGACAATTTGCCAGCGACTACTGGCTTAAGCTGTGTCAGAGTATTCAACTTACTGCTGACTGCAGGGTAGAATTCAACATTGCGGTATTACAACAATTTCATCTGCACAAGCATATTAGCTTGCTAGTTGAAGCCATCTCCCTGACACCTCCCGAGCCAATTTTGGAAGGTGGGGAAGAAAGATTGGAAAGGCCAAAGGGCAAAGGCTTCTACTGCTGTGGTTCATTAGGTGAATCTCACTCATAGGATCTGGACAACAGACCTATAAATACAAAAATGCTTGGAAAATTAGGTGGTTTTTTTAAATAGGAATTCATTAAACATTCATTTTCCCAAAGGAACTAGTTGCAGTTCAAGTTTCCCTAAAAGAAACTAGCTCAGTACATGTTCATCCAGATGAACATTTTAGTTCACAAAAAAGATCATCCATAGCGAAAAGGGAAAAAACCACACCAAAATTAAATATAGCATTGAGAATGTTACAAGCTGCTGTGCTGAAGTGTAGGGGCAAAAGTAAATTAGGGGCCACACACAAGTAATAAAATTTCTGACAGAAAGAATGCCAAGAGAACTGGAAAAGAACTTACCCAATTTAATATGTGCCAGCCACACAGCTGTTAGACACAGGGCATAATTCATTTTGTTCCTTTATCTGTACTTCTTACTGCAATCTGCTCCTGTTGGAAGAGTGCAAATATCTTCAGCAGGAAAGATACATGAAATGCTTCAGATTTCTTCCCTTAAATTGCTTAGCAACAGTGATTAAGGGACTAATCAGTCTTACTAACAGCAGTACCTATATATCTGCCTCATTATGTTGTTTGTCTGGCACCTAAATATATGTAATGAAGGCACCAGGCAAGCCTCTCTAGGGAAAGCATCCCACGAACAGAAATGACTTCTTAAGGAGTGGTCTTACCACTGCCTCCTTCAGGCAGTGACCACCCTATCTTGCAGGGAGCCATCAATCACCTCCCTGACCCAAACACATCCAGTACACCAGCACTAGACAGTGGTCTGGACACCCTTGAGATCATCTGCTGTAACAGTGGAGTCAGTCTTCCAGTGAATGCAAGCAATTTTACCTTCAAAGTGCTTTGCAAACGAGCAATAGCGAGCTACCATCACTTCTGCAACTTCCTTCAGGCCAGATGTGAAAATAAACTTGAAATTATTGAAGCTCTACCCCAAAATGAACCTAATTCATCTTTAGTTGGTCAGGGTGTAGTTCAGATATTGTTGTTTATCTTTAACTGAACTAGTTCGTTCTAAGAACTGAGACTCAGGGAAATAATCTTCATTAAATATCCTACACCCACCCCACCCACCTCCTTTAGTAGTTGGGTTGTAGCCTGGACTAGGCCCTATTTGATTGCTGGCTCCTAAAGTGGACCTCCCCTATGCTGTGTCTGATGTACACACCAAGTTTTAGGGAGGCAGTTTCAGTATTGCATTTCATTGAATGTGTATAGTTGTCTCATCTGTAGTTGACTGTGGAATCCCATATGGGTGGCCAAATCATGGGTTGTCTGTTATTTCCCCCGACATTTTCACAAATCAAGATCCATTGTGGCTTTCACAATGATACCCTCAGCCTCAAAGAAAAAGCTTGGAAGTCTTAAGTACAGAGCTTTACTGTAGCATAAAATAGAAGAGTGATTAAATCCTAGCACTTTTTCCCTCTCCTCTTTTGCTTCACAGACAACAGAATAATAGTTTTACCATGTTTTGGGTACTGTGAAAAACAGGGATTGTTCTGAAGTTTTTCAAACTCTGCCAAAACAATTTATTGAAAGAAGAAACATCCAAGAGCACTTCCACACTTATATTCATTGTTTATTTCAACCACACACTGTGTAACAGATCACTAGCATAACATGCTGAGATATCCCATGGAGAGGAGTTAATGGAGCTTGATGCAAACAACAATAAAGTTCAGATCTTAAGTGCTTCAACACCTTAAAATGTTCAGGCTATTCATATTTTCTAACATTAAGAGCTCTGTGTTGTAAAGCAAACACTGTGAAATTATTTTGGTACAGGAGGTTTCTCTTATCTTTATTATACAGTGGTACCTTGGGTTATAAACACTTTGGGTTACAGATGCCACTAACCCGGAAGTAGTACCTTGGGTTAAGAACTTTACCTCAGAATGATAACAGAAATCGCGTGGTGGTGGCGCGGTGGCAGCAGGAGGCCCCATTAGCTAAAGTGGTACCTTAGGTTAAGAACGGTTTCAGGTTAAGAACAGACATCCGGAACATATTAAGTGTGTAACCAGAGGTACCACTATATGGACTGCTCAGGATTGCCTATTGAATTTGTTTCATGCAATGAAAATCTGATTTCTGTTGTATTCTTCTCAAAGATGACTGACGGACCTGTGACTTGTATCAGATTGTCTTGCAACTAAACCTAGCCATTTCCTTGAGGTTCTAGGACATTTGCAAGACAGTCTAAATTAGGAGACCGTCTCCATATATCAGTCACAGATTGTACAAATTTATAAGCCTTTCCAATTCATGGCTGCTAAATGTTAAGCAGGAGAAGACCTCATGTGAGCTCCGCTGGTCATAGGAAGCTAACCTTTCATGAGTAATTACTGTGTGTCTGTGGCCTCCATCCTTGACTGTCAAAGCCTAGACTAATGTGTTATCTATTGTCTGTGCAAGTTTGTTTAACAAATCTATGGCCGCAGAAGGCATATGGTTCCCTGCAGTTTTGGAGTGTCCCTGTAAGGCAGGCAGAGCCGGTCCACCCATGAGGCGGTCTGAAGCCCCTGCCTCAGGCAGCAGAAGTGCAAGAAGTGGCACCCACCTCACTGCTTTGTCCACCACAAGGGAGGCATTCTGGCATGTGGCATTTCTTTGAGGAGCACAATGCTTTGAGGAGTGCCCTGGCACCCACTGAGTTTAGCATAAGCAGGGTATGGTGGTGGTGGTTTTGGTGGTGGGATTTAGCACGGCAAGTGGGGCACAAGATAGTAATTTTCATTTCGCTTCGGATGGTGAAATTGGATGGGCTGCTCCTGAGGGCAGAGATGGAGAACCTCAGAACCAGGAGATGAAGACATCTTCCAGGTCTCTCTGTCTGGCCTTTGGACCACACCCCTCAACACCCCTGCTCTACACCCTCCTTGGCTATCTATCTATCATCTATCTATCATCTATCTATCATCTCTCTCTCTCTCTCTCTCTCTCTCTCTCTCTCTCTCTCTCATCTATCATCTATCTATCATCTATCTAATCTATCGATTGTCTTGTGATTAGAATATAAACTAATGGATAAGGTAAGAATCACATCATTGGTTTATCCAATTTTATCTCTGGTCTTCCACAACTGGTATGTGGTCCAGGTGATTGCCCATGAATGAATAATACCCTCAGGCCAACAAAGGTCCTGAGGGCCTATTATATGGAGAGAATGGGTAAGAGGCCCTCAGCAGGATGGAGGTTGTTTTTGTTCTCCTACTCATTATTTATTCTTAGCATTTGTATGTCTAACACAATGTTCTCTGAGGAGCTAGGAGTTTACAAATGCCACTTTCTGTATCCTATATGAAGTCAAGTGGAACGATGAATAGGGAAAGGATACAAGATCCTTCCTTTCCTGCCAAAAAACCAACACTAGAGATTTTGTCCAATGTCCTGCGTGGCAGGAAGCTGGCCGTGTTTTCAGCCAGAGATCACGAGTGCTTGCAAGTTGATCTTGGATTACAAAGGAGTATACCAAGTTTGCAGCTAAGAATTAAAGTAAATTCCAGAATTAAAATACCTAGACTATTAGAACATAGAAACATATAAGGCTGCCTTGTACTGAATCTAGCCAATGGTCCATATAGCTGAATGTTGCCCACACTGAGTGGCAGTGGCTCTCTGGATTTTTAGATATCTGCTAGCATAGCCAAATGATTTGAGTACCATAGTAGGAAAATACCTTGGAAACTATTTCGTGTTGCTGTGAAATAACTTGTGCTAGCACACAGCTTGGGACTTTGTTCAAGAGACCCTGTAGAAAATATTGAGCAATGTTTTGCACAAATGTAAACACACCTCTAAATTTAATTCTGTGTTTTTAACACAAGGCTGTCAAAAAATGCCTTTCTTCTCATGGAAAGGAATATATGGACACCACCTCACATAGATTTTTATTTTCTGAGTTGGATTTGAAGGTGAGCTGAAAAAGCTGCTTTCCCCCAGGAGTTAATGACAGGTTACCAAGATCTGTTCTCTTCTTATATTGTCCCTAGGGAACGCTTTGCACCTATAACAATTAGAGCGAAGTATTGTGAAATTGCTGAATTGTACAACTTTTCTCTGTGGTTTCTCTTAAGTTACAGGTGTGCTTTTCTTCACCTGAATGGTTGTTATGTGTATTAAGACTAGTTTTCCAATAAGTTGGATATGAAACGTCTCTTCCTTCACTTTCTCCTTCTCCTGTTTACACAGTAGAGAGCAATAATTGTTTTATTGTTTCACAAAGGAAAATATTTCTATATTGATTCATACCTGACCGATCGATAGAAAAATAAAAATAAAGTTTCCTTCTTCATACCGGGTGGTTTCAAAGGAAGTTATTGACAATATAATAACCATCTCAAAGAAAGCATTACATTGAAAATGTTCAGGTAGTCTTAAATGCTTTTGAATAACAAACAACAATAATCACATTCACACAAGTTTTTCTCCTGTTAGTGAGCATTAATTTTAACCTCAAGGTGCTGGGGACTGAACTTAGGGACTTCTGCATGCAAAGCAGAGCCATAACCCTTCAATTTGAGACAGTTATTATTTGAGAGATGGATATAGGTGGGAAAATTGCCTTTTATGAAGTAAAAAAGGTGCTAGGTAATCAGGAAAAATTGAATGCCTAGATACAATAGGCAGAAGTTTAAATGCAAGTGACTTGAGGTTTGGACTATCACTGTAACAAGGAAATAATTACTAGATACAGCCTGAGGGGGTTACTATTCCTGGGAGGTGCCAGGAAGTACCAGTAGTTAAGGGCAAGGTCTACTCTTTCTCATCCAAGGAGAAGGAGGCTGCAGCCAGTAACAGCTTTGTAAAACCTTTATTCAGAGCTTAGAATGTTCAGCCAAAAGGCCTAAATGCTGCCTAGAAGCCATCGCTGCAGAAAGGAGGAAAATGGAACGAAGGGTTTGTGGGACCCTAAGTATGTATTAAAATGTTAAACTGAAGTAGCATTGTGTTCCCCTCCCCCTAATAAAATCAGGCCAGACCTACATGTCACACATATCCAACAAACATGAGTTCCACAAGGATTGATGCTATCAGTACAAATGGATCCTTTCAGTACAAAAATAAATCTTCTCAACAATTCCTCAACAGTTGAATTATTATTTTAAAAAACAGGATTTTCTTTAATATTTAATATTTAATATTTAATATAATTATTATGAAAAATTAAGGAAAATTGGGCAAAGATAGGTACTGGAACAGCAGGATCATATAAGTGGTAATATTACGCTTTTCTTTCTGTTCTGTGTTCACAATAAAAAAAGTCTTTGTGATTGGGGAAAAGGAGCATTCTTTAACAGGAACCTTTTATGTTGTTGGGATATGAGTACATAATGCAGATACAGAAGGATTTAGCTACAAAGGGATATGTTGTATTCACCTTTTAGTGGGATCAAAACCAGTTCTTGAGTGTGACATATAAGATGGGGAAAATAATAAACGAAACTATCTGAATAAGTTATAAGAAGGGAGCAGAGAGAGCTGGATCATCATTATTAGCCTTGTCGAGTAGTATAATGGCCTATCGACTACCCACTGTTTATTTGCAGACTGAAAAGAACCCAAACTAAAAACAGGACTTGGAATGGAATATGAAACTATATTTCTAAAAGTATATAACAGCAGGATAAAAAGATAGGATGAGTGGTAGGTATTTTTATTGATTGGAATCCTGCTTTCCTGTTGATATACCCTGGAAAACATATTAAGAAAGGAAGAGCTTGATAGGGATGCTATTGCTACCATAAAAAATTACCTTGGGTTGTTTTGCAGAAGTACGTAGTAGAATCTAAGCAAGCTGCTGTGAATAAAAGTAACAGAGAATCCAGTGCATGGTTTCCTCTGTATATAAAGTGTGATTTTGTGCTTGCCTGGTGAAATAAGGATGAGAGGGTTTTGCTTCTAGCATGCTGTGAGAATTTCTATCCCAGAGAGAAATACAGGGAAACATATAATTTTATTTAAGGATTTCAAATGCTCACATTAGAGTGTCTTTTTGAGGTGATCTAAGTGAAATGGAAAAATTGCCTGAACTCCCCTTGTATCATGCAAAATCCAGGGAAGAGATATCTGAAAAGAGTAATGGATCACATGTTGTCTTGGACACTCGCTTGGAGGCATACTGTTCTATAGCTGTTTCTTTTCATAGCAATGATTATGGTATCTGACTTAAATAGGGCTTCTGCCGTTATATTTTTCTCCCATTATATGCCAGAATAGTTCCAATCAACACAAATAATGGCACTTCATTTTAATTCATAAAATAACGTGGCTAGAAAGTGGTGTTTGGTAAACATTGGAATACAAATGTGGTAAATTTGTATTTGTATTAAGTGCATTTTTTCCTTTTATTGGGATTGTTTGCGCAAGCCTCCGTGATCTTGCTTGGGATTGAATCAATACATCCAGATCCATCCCCGACTCAGCACAAAAATTGTTCTGTCCTGCTCTACAAACCCAAATCTTTGGTATTCCTAATCACTTGCACTGGCCAATGCTGCCAATTCTTGTACTCCAATCCTGCCAATTCTTATGCTCCAGTACAGTAGCTCAACTTTCCTTGCTTTTTCAGCACTGCCGTATGGGGTCTGTGGATGCCAGCCTGGCAAGAGTATTTCTCCCTTGTCTGCCTGCCTCTGTATGCCAGTGCCCGCTTGCCTGCCTGCCTGCCTGCCTGGGACTGGTTTCTCTGAAGTAGTAGGGCTGGGTGACAGGCCAGAGTTTTTTACATGCTACTTTTCCCCTACAAGGCCTACTGACACAAACAGAAGACAGACTACTAACACACAGAAAACATAGCACAGATTATATCCCTCCCACCTAAGTACAGTGATTGGAAAGTGTTGACTGAGCTTCTACCCCTGGATTGGAAGCTTTCAATGAGTGAAGTCCAGTTCCCCTACTACCTCTCTCCCCACCCTGACATTCCCCTTAAATGGTGTTGTGATTAATAATTGCAACACTTTGGAGACTGTGGGTGATATTCAACTAAGTTTTACTCTAGAACAGTTGAAATTATTGGACCAAAGTCAATCACATTCATTAATTTCAATGATTCCACTCTGAATTAAATTTAGCCACCCAGTTCAGGAGTCATTCAGATTGAATAATAAATATTAGGACTGTGCAACCAGAGTCAAATGATATTAATTATGCAATGGTGGCTGTGGAAAAATATTAATGTTGTACACTTGTATTGCTGCAGATATTGATGTCTTCTGAGGCAAAGGAGTAGGGTTGAATAGTTGGATCTTACCCATGATGGGTACAAGTCTCTGTGGAAAAAATGGCATATACTCAATACATGTTTTGGAGTTTTATTATACATTAGCTTCAGATGCCATGCTTCATAATTTTCTAGATGTGCACGTTATTTCTAATTTAAATCTAACGGCCTTAGTTGATGTTATCATCTTGAGCATAATGTCCGTTCGATGCAATGAAAAATGTAGTTCATCCAAGTTTAAATTATTTTGAGAGTCAGCTACACATAATGCACAGAGGCAGAATTCCTTATCTGAAAGGAACACTTACTTTGAAGTTGACATTTCTTTTATGTAGCAGTGATTGCAACTGTAGATATGGAGTAAATGGCATATTATGCAAAGTGAAAGTTTAATTAGAACGAGAAACTTCAATTGAATATTTCTGTTTGATTAATAATCTACCAGCAGATAAAATATCATTTACTCATTTGAAATTTGATGTAAGCAGTATGGCTGATACCAGGAGAAAAAAACTTTTGACCTCCCACCAATCTTTGACGTGTGTGCGTGTGATATTTGAAGTTTAATGTGTTTAGGAGAGGGATCAGCATTTGCTCTATGGAATCCATCATGAGCAGAGAAGAATTCAAAATTGTAAAGTTAACAATAACAAAGCGTTAAGATTACAAACCATGATGTCTTGGGCAGCCCTTAGTTTAGTAAAAGATTGTTAAATATGATGGTTTAATTGTTGAAATGGAAAATAGCTCTGTATGTGTATTGCTAAAAGGGTTTAGAATATTCCATTGAGCTAAAATAGGAGCTGTCTAAGTGCCACCAGGTTGATAATTAACTTTAAGTATCTCTGCTGGCCCTCTGTGTGTCTAACTTAGATCACATGTTATTCTGTTGCAAATCTCCATTTTCTGTGAGCCTTTTTTTTCAAGCCACAGAAGACAAAGGTGTGGAGAGAAAACAGCCTTCAGGATAAAGGAGTCTCTGGGAGAGACAGAACTCTATCAGCTCAGATTATAAACAGTACTGTATTTCATATTTGGAAGAAGAAGAACCTGTACTTGGACAAGCACATGATCTTATGCAACTATCTGGATATAGCATAATTATTTTATGTTCTGTTTTGAAGAAAGTTCTGTTAGTAAAGCTTTGAAGCCCTATTTTGGGACTGGACAATTTTTATTCTAAGAGTAGTCAGTTTTTATTAATCCTGTTGCTTTAAGCTGAGCAATATTAATATCTGCAATAAAGATTGACATTGTTGTAAAGGCTGTTGTAAAGGTAAATTGTATCAATATGTACCTATACTTATGTACCTATACTTGTGCCAAGACAATCATTCCTTCAGGGTAAGCATTTTGGCTCCCAGAAAGAATGATTCCCTCTCTCCTCACCCCTCCATGTGCTATTCTGGAGACTCCCCCCCCCCCCGAGCCAATTTTGGGGTGTGTGTCAGGAGGAGAGGAAGGTCAAACCCCATTGCACAAGTGTAAGTGCTTGTGTAGAGTTTCTGCTAATGTGACTCGTTAGTTAAATGCTGCCAATGTGTATCAGAACCTTAGAATATTTATATTTTTTTAAAAAAATCATACCTATATTGCATCAAATCTATGCTGTTCTTAATGGCAGTAAAAGTGAAAATCATTCTGCTACAAATCAAAGTATGTGACTGTATTTGTAGAGAATAGAATGCTTTGCATAAAAATTTTGCTGAATGTGCAGAAAAATGAGGTGTTTAACTCTTCAATAGAGAATTAGATGTACATTTTGGTAGATCATGGGAAATTAGCATTCCATATACTTAGTAAATGGTAGATTTTTACATCATGCTGAAATTGAATATGAACATATTCAGTATTCAGCTTTAATCTCAATAGTGAAGGTTTCTAGAAGTGAAGTACCAGTAAATGTTATCAAAGTGAAGAAGTGTACTAACTACAACACCACTGAGTATTTCTACTCAAATTATTATATCATGTCTTTTGTTGCTCTTGTGTGTGTGTGTGTGTTTAAGAAATGTCTTTTGCAACTAATGTTGCCTGAAACCTGATGATGATTCAGCCTCAGCCTTTAATCAGTGTTCAAACATACACCCAACTTTTTAAGCTACAAAATTATCCAAATAGTGCTTTGATTTGCTTAATTTCCTTCTTTGGGCTTCAGAAAGCTGCTGCTGGCAGAACAGATTGTGGGCACTGTAGAGGTGTGAAAATATCTTGTCTCAGCATCTCTGCATCTGTGAAGATTTGATTTACCTCTTAAGTGCTTATCTTTTGGTTCTGCTACTAATTCCCAAGCGTTTCCCCAAAAATGACGCTGCAGCAAACTTTTCGAATTGCTTCCTTCCTTCCCTGAGCTTCATACAAAGGCTGTGAGTCCCAGCCTCCAAGCTGCATCTGTAAACCCAGACACCACACCAACAGACTGTCTGGGGAGCCCTGGAGCACGAGTTATTGATATTGTTCTTTCTGGATGATTATTATTTGTTTTCAGTCTGTACATTTATTTGTTGATTAATGGTGGAGTTGATTTAGCTTGTTGATTGATTGATTGATTGATTGATGAGTGTCATAGGCTTCATCTGGTGACTTCCACCAGTTAAAACACCTCAGGATCCTTCCTTTTAAAACTGATCGAAATGCAGAATAGAAACATCTGAAACAAAATTATTTTTCAATTTTATTAATGTAATTGAGCTTTCTTTACCTTTGATATAATCATACCTTTTTAGCTTAATCATATCCAGAGATCTACAAATACTTGCTGAGTTTGGCAGCCAGACAAAAAATTGTGATCTCCAGGACTAGAAATCTTTCCCAGTGGGAAGGTCTTGTTCCTGATGTCATACAATGCAAGGACAAGTACTGCTCCCAGCAGTTTCAAGTTTGGAGTGTGTGTGTTTGTGTGTTCAAGTGTGAGAGGGGACCTAGTGCAATTGTAAAGCCAGACAATATGTTAGTAGAAGTTAGCAAAGCCAAGGTAACAGGCCTACACTGGTCCAGAACTGGTCAACTAGAGGCTTGCTGTGTCTGTTGCCTTGGCTCTGTAATAGCTTCACAGAACAACCAACCTACACAAACATCTGCTTCCAGACTCACCATTGCCTTTTCAAATGGTTGTCAGATCTTTTCTTCTTAATACACTATAGGATCCCCATTTTTAATTTTTTTTTGGGAGGGGGGCAGTATGTGGCAGGTGTAAGTATAGGTTAGTAGTTGTTATTTTTCTAATTTCTTAAAGTCTTTGACCCTGCTGGCTGCATATTGGCTCTGGAAAGGAAGATGGCAGTGGCTAGTGCTGCCATACCTCTGGCAGAGCCAGTGCCTTTAACAAGTAAATAAAAGGGGGAGGTGAGAAAAGAAATTCCCCATACCATTTGATTCCTTCCTTTTCAGCCAAAGTGACAAGGATTCAGCTCAGAGACAAATTGGAATCCAGTGCTTTAAGACATCTTAGACAAACCAAGTGAAGGGATATATTTCGTAAGCCCAGCTGCAGACACCTGAAAATTCTAAAAATCAAATTGCCCATATATTTGGAATGTTATTTTCTTTTGTTTTTATGACAATCTCAGTGACTTGGGTCCTGAGAACAATGACCAGATGGAAGATACTGGAAGATGGCTTTTTTGTCCACAGTTCCCTCTGCAAAATGTTGTTTATGAAATTCCCACCTCTTCATCAGTTTCCAGATCACATATACCCCATCCTATGATGTTCAGGTCCTCCAAATCATCTAGGGTAGCAATGGCCAGTGTGGTGCCTTCCAAATATTGTTGGAATACAGCTCCCATCAGCCGCAGTCAACCTGGTCAGTGTTCAGGGATAGTGGGAGTTGTTGTCCAACGTTGGGCACCACACAGGGCACCAATTCTCTGAATAGACTTTTCCATTTGCTGGGGGAAAGGCAAAGTCTGCTCAGAGCTGCCTTCTGCTTTTATAGCATTTAGATTCCAAGGCAAAAATTCCTTCACAGTGTTATAATTTATTTTAGGATGAAATGATGTCTTTGCCTTGTCTCCCAGAAATAAAACTGGAGAAAATCAAATTCGTAGAAAAAGGACATGAAATTACAATTAACAGATGAAGCCAGATACTCAGCCACAGAGAAGTCACAAAATGGAAGGAAAGAAACAAAGTGGATATAAATATCAGAAAAGGAAGAAAACAAAGGGAGTCACTCAGACAATACTGACAGATTCTGAAAATTACAAATCACCTACTTTAACCTCGCCATGGGATTTTTCACTGAAGCTGATAATAAAGCAATCAGTCTGCAGGCACCTTGAGGATAACAATATAATAACATGCCCTTATGAGATGTGTGTTAGAAGAAGCTGCCTTTTTTGCTACGTGTTTTTGGCTGACAAGTGAAAACTAAGGGACATTTAGATTTCAATGAGAGATTTTGCATCTCTTTGAATCTTGAATCTCTTTGAAAACTTGTGTGTGCCCACAACCTCATACAGAAATACAAGCAGAATAATTATTAGTTATCTACCATCAGTTTTTATCAAACATTACCTCATGGTTTTCAGCTCATTTATTATCTTCAAATATCAAATGTGTTCTCTAATCATTTGTTAAACATATTTGCATGTTGCTTCTTTAGCAACGCTCTCATTTTTTTTAAATTACAAAAGAAGCAATAACAAAGCATATGTGAAATTAAGGCAAGAAGTTAAAACACCAGTTGTCCAGTTAAAAACATGGGTGCATAATACAGCTTAAATTCTAAAGAAGGTGATATCTGTTCACTGGAAGATGTGTAAATGGATGTGGTCGATGTTCTTACACGGCCTAATAGAATCCGGAGGTACTGAGTTGGCTTCTGAGTTGGTTATAGGGCTTAGTTCCTTAGGTTTAGGAAACTGTCTAATCATTCCACACTCTCTTATGATTATTGTTAACATCCATATTATCAATTTACATTTTGGGTGGTTTTTTATGAAGTATCAACAAGCTTGGTTCTAAATCAGTCATTCTATTTATCTTCCATAGTTATAAAGATGCAATGTTATATGGCATTTTGAAAACAATAAAAGGCAACTAAATGCCTAGTTGACAGGTGTAATAACCAAAATGGGTTTCAGCACTTATTCTTTAACAGCCATGTATTTACTGCCTATGCAAAGTAATGATTTTAAATTGTTGAGGAGATCATAATTTCAGTCATTTTTCTAACTGAGGTGGAAAGATATTGAGCAGCCTTCTGGATAGTATATGGAAATAAATGCACTGATCCATTTGTATTGTGATTTTCACAATAAGTAGCACATAAAGAGAATGGTACCTCATAGAAGTGCATTTTTGTGTACATAGGATATTAAAACTACAGTAATATTAATATGTAATCACCTTAAATTTACAGAAAGTAGAAAGACATCTGAGTAGCAAACTATATATTTTTAAAGCAATTGTCACAATTTTAATCCATGACAAAGCCAACCTAGAATAATGAAAGTCTTCAGAGATTTTGGTACAGTAGTATATGCTGCCTATTAGAAATATTTAACTGAGCAGTTTGAAACATGGCATAATATAGGATTCCATGGCAAGATCGCCTTTTCCAAGCACAAACTGCTTCCTAGAGTGGCTGAGATTGATGGAGCAAGGAAATGATTTACTAGTATCTAGGTTTCCTGCTGATCTTGTCATTTCGCCTGCTTCCAGTAATATATTTTTCATATTATTTTAGAGAAATATCAGTGGAAACATAAGGGCAGTTCCAGGCAACTTAGAAATACAGAATTCCCCTCTCCCTTAACCCTGTTCCTATGCTAACCCAATCACAGTGATGTCTCCTCTTTATCGTGTCCCTGTGTAATGAAAGGGGGCAGAGAGATAGTATTATTCTGATAACATTTTTTGAAGGGAAATGTGTGCCGGAAACTACTTCTTTATTGTAATTTTAAAGTTTTATTGTGTACTTTGTGAATAGATAAGGGAATAATCTAGCAAAAGTCACCTGAAACTAAGTTCCATTGAAATCAACACAGTCACAAATAAAGCTACAATCCCACATTCACTAACTTGCGAGATGCTTCCTTTGTTGATACCATTTGATCACAGTATTCTTATGGAGTGGCTGAGGGATATGGGGGTTGGGGTCACTTTACCTTAGTGCTTCTGCTCCTACCTCCAGGGCAATTTCCAGAAAGTAGTTCTGAGGTGGGAGAACTGTTTGCCATGTGAGCTTTCCTGTGACATCCTGCAAGGTTCCATTTTGTCTCCCACGTTATTTAACGCCTACATGAAGCCACTGGGAGTAGGCAACTGGAAATTTGGAGCATCACCAATATGTGGATGACACCCAGCTTTATCTCTCCATTCCATCTGAATCAGGAGAGGCAGCTGAGGTACTAGATGGAGGTAGTAATAGGCTGGATATGAACCAAAAAACTGAAGCTCAGTCCCAAAAAGACAGTGGTGTTATATGTTCCAAGTCCTTGAGTCCTGGAGGTGAGAAGATGGTTACAGGTGAGGTTCTACTTGTTTGTAGCTTGTTTCTTGAGGCTCAGGTGGTCTCAGGGCTAGGAGTGCCTATTTCTGACTCCATTTGTTCCACCAACTTTTTGGACGGATGACTTGGCCATGATAATTCACATTCTGGTAACTTCCAATCTGGATTATTGCAATGCGCTTGATTGTGGGGTTGCTCGCAAAGATGACTTAGAAGCTTCAGCTGGTTCAAAATGCATCAGCCAAATGACTGGATGGGGTTTCCTTTAGAACTCATATGATACTTGTTTTAAAACAGCTGCATTGGTTGCCAGGTCTTTTCCAGGCCCAATTAAAGATGGTCATGTTAGTGTTGAAAGTCCTAAATGACTTAGCCCCAAATATCTGCAAAATTGTCTCCTTCCTTACAGACCATCTTGGGTGTTAAGATCAGCAAAGGGGGTGGGGCTTGGTAATTCCATGTCCCTCAAAAGGTTTTTTGGGAAGAGAGTTGCCTGAGAGAGAGCATTCTCTGTAGTAGTTCCTAGGAATTCCCTCACTACAGACATGCATCTGGCACCTTCATTATATAGCTTTTGTTATATGCTGAATACATGCCTCTTTCCGCAAGCCTTAGACACCCTGAGATATGTGTTTTTGTGGTCCACCTTATATTTGTGACTGTGATTTGTTTTAACTGCTTTTAATGCTGAATTTTAGATAGCAGTTAACTGTCCTGGAATGTGCTGATGAAGGGTAGGAAATAATTTCAATCATCATCGTCATATTAATTTCATCATGTTGCTAATTCAACCCTAGATTGGATAATCTCTCATCTGTTTACATAATAGTATTGGTTATGATTCAGTTGAAGCAATTTCTGAAATACAGGTTCAAAGTATCAATTTAAAATAATGTATATCCCCATTCTTACAGCAGCATATTTAAGAACAAACTGTGAACCAGTTTTGTAGGAAATTTAATTGCACGTGGTTCTACATGATACCATCAAATAGTGTTTTTAATAATGTATAATGAATTAGCCTGAACTTACTGAAAAGCATGAGAAGTTTCATTTGATTTGATGAGTAATTTATTTTTATTAAGACTAGAACAAGAAAACAACTGTGAATTAAAGTAATAGTACTTTACCAATTATACAACTCCCACCAATTAAATTGAATTTTGTAAGGGGCTGATAACATGCATCTCCTCATTACATATATAATTACTTTGGTTTAATCATTTAATTATTCATATTGAAATAATGGATGTGAATTGACTGTCAAATCAGTGCAACCTTCATGAATTTTTGTAATGTGTCCCAATCCCCCAAAGCACTGCATTTGCTCAGAGCTCTACATACCCTGTAACAGGAGTCTGTCTTTATTTATTTGGAGAGAGGGGTCATAAAAGGAATTGGGAAGTCACATATTTCCAGTTCTTTCCTTATTGAGCTACTTAGGAATAGAGGGCTCAGATTTGATGTGGCTACCAACATATATAGCAGGATGGAAAAGGAAATACTCAGGAGAGTTGCAAAGGCTAAGGGGTGCTTTCTTTGTCTTAAAATATCCCTGTATAATGCAAACACACATCTCAATCCTAATACTTTCAGTTTTTTACAATATGTAAAATAAGGTATAAGATCTCTCTGCCCTGGCCCCCAAGGTTGAGCTATAAGGAGTTTCAGATGTAAGTCCTTACTCCCTCAATAGATTGCAGATTCTTTAAGCAGAGGCTGGATGGCCATCTGTCATGGATGCTTTAGCTGCATTGCAGAGGGTTGGACAAGATTATCCTTGAGGTCGCTTCCAACTCCCATGTCTGCAATTCTATGATTCTGTGAGGTCCAAATCAATTGAAGCACATCAAAGCTAGGAAGATCTTGTTTCTCAAACAAAATCCCTACCAGGAAACCTTTTATAGCCCCCCCTTCTCCCTAGCCTAGGTGGCTCAGGCTAGCCTAGAGTCAGAGAATACTTCACTGCCATGAAGTTACTCCAAAGTGTAGTTCTTATATGGCAGTGCACGGGGCAACTGCATACAGAATGGGTGATGTTCAGTTCTAGCCTGGCCCTCCTGGCATTCT
This sequence comes from Podarcis erhardii, assembly GCF_964252035.2. Classification (NCBI taxonomy): domain Eukaryota; kingdom Metazoa; phylum Chordata; class Lepidosauria; order Squamata; family Lacertidae; genus Podarcis; species Podarcis erhardii. The sequence continues at coordinate 96,810,708 of NC_138497.1, read as the reverse complement.
CACACGAGTTCTACAGTTCAGTCCTTTAGGTTCATTTTCTAGGGTCCATCTGTCATGTCATTGTACAAATGAACAGATCCACTCCTTGCTTGATCATGGTATTGATCACGCAAGAATACATGAGATGAAAAGGGCTCAGACTATTTCTTATGAGATACTCACTTCACAAGAAAGTCTTTTTTTCTGTGCTGGATAAGGGTCAACAAACTCAAACTCACTTCACCATACAGACCCTTTGCCATGTTTAAATTGAATTTGAGTTTATTAATATAAGACTTTTTCAACATGGAGGAAAACATGCTACGGGAAGTCTACCTATCTAGCTAATTTGACCTAGTTCTCAATGTAAACTGCCCTCTGATATCCTAGATGAGATTGTTTATATTCTCCTAGTTCTTCCTCTGTAGGTCCTTTATCTAGTGTTTTTGTTAGACTTGAGATTTAGGCTGAAGTCACTCTTTGCTCCTAAAATCTAAATCTGTCAGCAACATTACATTGTTTTACAGTCCTCCTTGCTAAACCTGTTTGCACAGAATGAGGTTGACAGAGCCAGAATGTTTCATTCCCACATTTTGACAGATGAAATAAATATTGAAAATATCAATAAAATCATCCTGATGTTCTTTCTGGTTCTGATTCTATTGGCAATATTGCAAAATCCAAGGATCAAATGGATTATATATTATTATTTGTGTTGAAAGTACTTATAGACAGAAATATTGAATGAAAAGTGCACCAAATGACCATGTTTGTTGAAAGTCTGCTACCATGTTGGCATAGGAAGTACTAAAGAAGTTAGTATAATTTAGTTAAAACAGTATAGTTTATGATAATTCTAATAAGAATGATGATGGGATCTGGTGCGTTCAGAGCTTGTGCAATATTGGCTATAGAACGTTAATGACAGCTCTCCTACACATTTGATTATTTAAGTGGTTGAATAAAATGTGGCACACACACAAAGCTTCATTGGTTATCTCACTTTTGTTTGCCATTGTACTGAACTGTTACTAGGAAGGCTGAAACTGCTAATAGCAAATTCAATAAATGTATCTCATACTATTTCATCAAAGCAAACGAGAAACTAAATTATTAAATTATTTCTATTAACCAGGCCCTACTACCTGAACTTCATATAAATGAAACTCACTGTCTCACCTTGCAAAGGATTGTGGGTCAATAAACAAAAAATAAATGCAAAGCAATATCTATTTAAGTTATATTCTGCATCCAGCAGAATAACTTCATTATGTAGCTATAAACAATGGGTTTATTCAGCCCATCCGTTAAAAACTTGCAGTTAATATTACTAAGGATTTTCCATACAAATTTAGTGAACTACTTCTAATGTTGAAGCTGGTTTTTACACACACTGATTTTTCCCCCAGATAAATGATTGCAAATTATTTTTCAAGGGTAATCAACGAAATAGATTTGCTTTATCCTTGAGTGCTTATCAACTCAGTTGGCAGAGTAACCTTGGAATTCCTCTTGGCATTAAACATTATGAAATTGTTATTGGTTATTTAATAAATACAGGTAGTTTAAAACATTCCTGGATACTGCATTGCAAAGTGATAAGTGAAGTGGCCACCAGTGGATTTTGTATGTATTGATAAACATCCTGTGACAATGGAACGCGGCTTCATAAAATAGCTGCTTTAATGTGCTTGGAACCAATCTCACTTGATGGAAACAAGAAACCAGCCTGTTGACAGATGGGAAATTCAGATTCTATAAATACATCAACAAAATTATCAAATGTTGAAAGACAAAGGAACAGGAGCAAAACAAAGTTAATTCCCTTGAGCCCCGTATTAATATAGGCTGCACCATCTGCACTATCAATTTGTGCTGAAATACCTATGACCTACACATTTGATATAATGTATTCAGGACCAGCTAACATGAAGGCACAACAAAACATAGACAGTTGTTCTATTCTCTAGAAACTCATGCTCTGAGAGTTTAAATCACCTTTGTCTCTGGCTTGACAAGGCAATAAATAAAGGAAATGAAAAGAGTTGGTGCCTTCACAGATGTTTCAAAAAATATAAGTGGTTCACAGTCTCTAAACATCTTGCATCATACAAACTGTATAAGGTGTAGGTCAGCGATAGCCAACTGGTGTCCATGGACCAGATGCAACTCCAAAGAAATTATTCTGGATGCTTTTTTTTTTTTAAAAAAAAAATATTTATTAAGAGTTTAAAGATTACAAAAAGAAAATAAAAGAATTAAACAGATCAATATAATACAATACAAAAACAGAAACAAAAACACTGCATAAATCATTGAATTAACAAAACAAAACAAGAACAATTAAAAACACTTCCAATATCTTCAAGCTTATCTTTCATTCACTTGTTTCATTGACTTCCTCAATGGATGCTGATAGCCATACCAGAATTGTAAAGAGTTACACTCAAAAGTAACAGTTACTTTCTTGGATTTTGTATGTAATATGCAAACATACATATTGATATCTAATTCTATGACTGAGTGTATATGCTCCATAAATATGAAGACCTTGCTGTGAGATGGTGCCATTTTCATTATGGAGTTAGATGCTCTTGGTCCCTAGACAAATGACTGGAGTAGCCTCTGAGATACAGTAGTTTTGACATTTTGAGTGCATACTATGCAGAATTAGTGCACTAGAGCGGAACTGAGCTAAATCAAGAGTCTTCATTCCACCAGAGTTTTCATAGAGAGTCTTTGAGCCAGATATGGAAAAACTGCCCCACCTCCATATTGTTGGATTAAATGTGTGTTTATCCTTGAACATTGGCTAGCAACATCTGGAGGGCCACATACACTAGTATAAATATTTATGCCTCTGGTATAAATTATTCATTCTAGCACACAAAAACTCCGGAATAACACACAGAATCTGAAATACCTTATGTTGCTCACTTTGGGCATATGTTGTTGTTGTTTAGTCGTTTAGTCGTGTCCGACTCTTCGTGACCCTATGGACCAGAGCACGCCAGGCACTCCTGTCTTCCACTGTCTCCCGCAGTTTGGTCAAACTCATGCTGGTAGCTTCGAGAACACTATCCAACCATCTTGTCCTCTGTCGTCCCCTTCTCCTTGTGCCCTCCATCTTTCTCAACATCAGGGACTTTTCCATGAGGTAGCCAAAGTATTGGAGTCTCAGCTTCATGATCTGTCCTTCCAGTGAGCACTCAGGGCTGATTTCCTTAAGAATGGATAGGTTTGATCTTCTTGCAGTCCATGGGACTCTCAAGAGTCTCCTCCAGCACCATAATTCAAAAGCATCAATTCTTCGGCGATCAGCCTTCTTTATGGTCCAGCTCTCACTTCCATACATCACTACTGGGAAAACCATAGCTTTTACTATACGGACCTTTGTTGGCAAGGTGATGTTTCTACTTTTTAAGATGCTTTTTTGGGGGCATATACAAAATAGCATAACTGGCCTCTTTGTGCATGTTCCTGTTTGGAAGTGGTGCTACTCTGTGAGGCCACCTTGCAAGTTCTAAGTCTCCACAAAGCCTACACAGAGCTGACCTTTTCAACTACTGTTACCCATCTTATTTCATTACAGTGGTACCTCAGGTTACATACGCTTCAGGTTACAGACTCCGCTAACCCAGAAATAGTGCTTCAGGTTAAGAACTTTGCTTCAGGATGAGAACAGTAATCGTGCTCCGGTGGCGTGGTGGCAGTAGGAGGCCCCATTAGCTAAAGTTGTGCTTCAGGTTAAGAACAGTTTCAGGTTAAGAACGGACCTCCAGAACGAATTAAGTACTTAACCCGAGCTACCACTGTATTGCTACTTTGGGATTCTTTAAGCTTGGCAGGGCTGGTTCAACACACCTGATTCCAGCAGGAGTAGCCACTGGGGGAGGTGCAACACCATGGACAAAGCCTCCTGGCAGTGGAGTGACTGCCGAGTACTGGGATGTTAATGGGGAGGAGCAGGCAGGCACACCAGCAGGATACATTCAGCCTTCAGGATGTTATGTGCTCAGTGTTATGAACCAAGAAGGGTAAGGGTCAAGCTCACAAGTGGCAGGCTGCATCTCTCCCAGAACCTTGTCCACATCCTCAGATTGGGTAACTGAAATCTATACAGTTAATTCTTTATTTAACAGGAACTATGGCAGCTTCCTGATGTACTAATTTCTTCTTGGGTGGGTGGGAAAGAATCAAATTATCATGAACCCTGTTGTGGGATGTCCTGCACAACGAAAAAGAGGAAGCAAAATTAAAGACTTCAACAGAGGTTACACTGCTGAACAAAGTTGCTTCAGGCATGGCATTTGAATGTGATTCAGTGGCTCCCTTCCTCCCAATTTCTTTGTAAAAAAATAAGTAATCCTGTCCTGGTGAGCTAGGCCCTTTCTTTCAGATATAGGAAGGCCATGATTGCCTCTTAATGATGGCTGGTTTTATTCTGTTTGCTAGTATAAAAGACTATTCCCAAAACCTGGGGTGGAGGGGGAGCTGCTATACACTTTTATTTCTGCATTTCTAAACACTGCATACCTGAATGTACAAAAGAGACCTGTTGAAAAAGGAACTGTTGAATAGGGGAATCCCAAGAGAATAACAGTTAGCTCCATTTCTGTGCTGTAGATAAACCGAAAATGTTTTTGAAGATTTTCGAAAAAGGACTGAATACTTTGAAATGCAATGCAGAGCCAAGTCCTTTTAAATCAGATCTGCCAGTATAAGAAATGTTTTAAACTATATGCACCAAAGGTAGAGAAAATATGCTATATTAGACAAAGGAGGATGTTTGATTTGTTGGCTATAAGTTGTACTATCTCTAAAATGTCTAAAATGTCTATTGATTTTCTTTAAAAAATATGCTTTCAGTTAAAAGGGGTTATAAATCTGCCAAGCCCGATACCTTCCTTTAAACATGTTTATTTTGTGTAGTACACCCCCCCATTGTGTGTCATTCACTGGATATAGCTACACATAGACATTAACTATAACACACATTTCCTTATTTCAAATTGACTCATACCGAGAAACTTCCCATCAGCTGCAAAGTTCTTTGTTCATTCTGAAATGAATATGAAATACTTTTTGACTGCCCTTAGATACCATTCTAGCTTATATTCCAGTAAGTCCTTTTTCATTAAATGGGTCCCTACACTCCAGCATGCTTATTGGGAGATTTGGCATGGCTATGTGGTCATGCAGAGTTCTTAGTTCTTTTGGCTCAGATAACAATTAAGGCTGCCTAAAATAACATCTTTGGATTATGGTAAGCTCTGATTCAAAAATATCAGAAATAGATGCTGAGCACCAGCCCTCTGCCACTTGGCAAACTCTCTCTGGGATGGGGCTTTAGTCTTCTTCACTCAGTGACCAGCTTACTCCCAGGCAGCAAGATCTGTCATAGCTTAGCACTGACTTCTTTTTCAATATCCTTTCTCCAAGTTGGATATTTAACATAATGTCTTTCTACAGTGCCTTTGTGACTAATGTTGACACACAAAACAATAAGAGCAATAAAATGACCCAAGGGTCAATAATCATGTCTTAAATTGAAATGACTCAGGCTTGAAACATGGGTGTACCAAAATACACACGTCTTATAGACCATCCTAGCATCCTCTCTACATATTTCTTCTCCTGTTTTACTAATGAAGTGCAGAATACAACAAGTAAGCCATTCTTGACTGTTGATATATTATTCAGCTACATTTATGTGGTCAATTGCTTTCAGGGCTAATAAGTAGAACACTGAACTTCAGTGCTTAGTTTCAGCAAGAACTGTTAACAGATGCATGTTAAGAACACCTAAAAATGTAAGAAGAGCTTGCTGGATTAGGCCAATGGCTCATCTAGTGCAGCATCATGTTCTTACAGTAGCCAACCAGAGGTTTGTGTGAAACATACAAGCAGAGAAAGAGCGTAGCCTTTGATAACTTTATCCTCTTTTAAAGCCATCCAAGGTGGTGGCCACCACCGCCTCTTGTGGGAGCAAGTTCCATGCATAAGGAGGTTGTTGCGGTTGTTGTTTTTTGGTCAGTCCTGAATTTTCCAGCATTCAGCTTCATTGAATGTTAAAGGATTCTAGGGTTATGGAGAGGGGTCAAAACTTTTCCCTATCCACTTTCTTCATACCATGTATAATTTTCTAAACTTCTATCATGTCACTTCTTACTCACCTTTTCTCTAAACTAAAAAGTCTCAAATGCTGGAACCTTTTATTGTAAGGGAGTTGCTCCATCCACTTCAGCAATTTGGTTGCCCTTTTCTGAACATTTTCTAACTCCACAAAATCCTTTTTTCAGGTGAGGTGACCAGAACTGTGCATGCTATCCCAGAAGGCATGTATTTTAACAACTAAAACAATCCATATCATTTTAATATTATTATTTAATTTTAGTATAGAAACATTTAATTTAATCCATATTATTGGTTGTGAGACAAGAAGCTCTGGTCTGGAAGCTCCTTAGTATTTCCCAAGAAGCTTGAGTAATTATATTTAAATTAATCTGGAACCACAAAGAGAGTAAGATATTGGAAATTATCCCTGGTTCATCTCTAGAAGGGTCATTTTAGAGCTTATTACCAGGAATTAGTCAATAAATATGATCTTAATAATATTTTATAACTTATAATTTAATCTCTCCGCTATTATGTAAACTGTCATGAAAATAATCTTCATAATGGATAAACCAGAGTCCTGGTTAATGATACCAGCACTATTATAATTTATTCTAAATATACGAGCAATATGCCTGATGTTGATCCTTCTTTGAGCTGGCATGATGGTAATTAGCAAAATCATATTCCCACTTATTCCAGATTAACATAAATGATACATCCGTCTTCTGATTTTACAACCAACCATATGCTTTAATGCCAACGTTTTCATACTTGTTATTATGCAATGCAGGTTAGGCAATCATTAAAACAGCTTTTCCTTACATTAGGCAATTGGGGTTGTTAAAGTATGGCAAAATAGTGTGGAGGAGTTCCTCTCAAAATACCATTGTTATTCAAACTCCTCTGTTAGTGAACAATCCATCCTTCCTCCTCATTAAACCAGGCTTAGGGTGGAGTGTCCTTCCACCCAGTTCTCCTGCCTAAGCGGGCCCTCTGCAGGCTGCTGGTGCAACACTCCCCCTTCCAGCTGTCAAATGGGTGGGTGGACAGGAGTGCTGTTGGCAGAATGCCCACCAGTGATAGCAGATGGCCCTGAAGTGGAGCAATTAAAAGTCTGGTAGAGAGATGGGCAGAGCCAATTTGAAATCCATTAGCTCCCGAGCTGGTCACAGTGCTGTCATGTGACGGCATCAAACCCAATGGTCCTGCTACCCCACTTTCTATGTGGTCCTGCCACTCCACAGAGCACCGCTGTTGGGAATGGGAAATGATGGTGCTCATAATCTGTACTATGTTTCATTGCCAGGTGTAAGATACCTGAAGACTGTCAATCAAAGGAAGAGGAATAGAGCAAGTTCTTTTCTGGTTCCGCTTCATGCAGTAGTGGATGGCATAGTGAGCTCTGGGTGATTCTACCACTACAGCTTACTTGAAAGGGGAAGGCAGGCAACGGGGAGGTTGGTGGGTGCAAATGGACTGGCTGGCTGCTACTGGCTTTCTGACTTTATTCTCTATAGATACAGGATGATGCTCCATGTGCTGCAGGCAGCCTTCTTTCTTGGGATACTGCAGCTTTTTCCTGTGATGTGTGTGCTTCGGTTATCACATCCACATAGCTCCTTCTGCTCCCTCCTACCCTGTAACTCATCCCCTTGAAGTTCTGACCCTTCTCATGCGAGTTGTCACTCGACTTTCCCCCTTCCCTACTATACTTTTTCCTTCCTGTGACTCTGGCATCCTCATGCTAGCTCACAACTTGAACTTGTACAGTATCTTCATTTTCTTGTTGCAATCAAACAACTCTGTTTTCTTTATCTATTGAATTTCTAGAGGGAATGCTTGTTGTTTTGCTGCTGCTTTTGTTCCTTATTTTCACTCTATGGGGATTTCTTCCTCTCCCTGCAATTTGTACTCCATCACATTTTGTGGTAGGGAGGAAAGGGAAGTGATGGTCTAGAATTAGAACATTTTCTCATTACAGTCACTTTAATTAGTGCTACACTGAATGATTAACAAAAGTTGAACTTCTTAAATATGGTCTCAATATTTATCATCATCATCATCATCATCATCAGGTTGTTTCACTGAAAAATTTAGACTGAACAAAATCTCCTCCATCTCTGCTAGAAAGTAATTTGTGAACAACACCTGTGAATGGGCGGTGCTTCTTATATCACTTGACATTAAACTTATTTCCATATTTTATGGTTTGGTTTTATTTTTCTTGCAGAGACTCCAAAAGAGGCATTTTTTTACAAGATAATGTAGTAAAAGAATTTCCATTGACAGTGATATATGACGCTTTCAAATGTGGTAATGGGAAACATTTTTTGAGTAATTCACTCATCTCAAATGGTTAGGTACTAAAAGAGAAATGATTGAAATATGCATTCAAATACAGGACTAGGGATCTCAATGCTGGTAGAAATAGTAGCAAGCATAGTTGGGTTTCTCTAAAATAGTATTCATCTGCAGTGTGTATCACATTTGAACTTTTGATTAGCTGCATTGAGTTTAATTGATTGTGAATTAATTAACACTCCAAAGAAGATGACTTTTTTCATGAGATAATTAATCTTAGTGAAAAATGATAAGTAGTGCAGCATAAGCCTAAGCAGATTTTCTAGATGTGCTTTTTTGTTTAGTCTTGGTTGACAGCCTTTTTTCTTGTTAGATGAATTAGATGTCTAGAAATCTCCCTCTCTTATATTTATTTTGGCTTGGCAGCATATCGTTGTTATGGTAGCAATATTTCACAGCCAAAAGTGTTAATACTATCCATAAATTCCATCCAATGATATGCAATAGTTGCCATCAATCATGACAAGTAATTGATGTTGATTGAATAAAATAAATGTGATGCTTTAGGAGGTTATGACCTTGTCATTTAACTTCATTGTATCTGTTTGGAATCACCTCTCTTACTTCTTTTCTTTTCTTTTCTTTATTTTTCTTTTCGAACTGGTGCTGTGCTTTAAGACACCCAATAATGCTTCTGTAGGAACCCACATAACTTTATAAATTCCTGGAAGTGAAGGTAAAAAAACTTCTAGTTTGCACTTTTTAGGCCATCAAATTGAATCAGTAGACAAAATGGCAGAGAAAAGCAAAATAGTCTGTTTCTTGCAGTGTTTTCTGTTTCTTATCCCTGATTTTCTAATTCAAAGCATATTGATTCTTTTTGCTAGGCTGGGTAACTATTGGCTGGGTGCTATTCATAAGAAGGAATTATTGAATAGCAAACAATATCAGAAGTGCCACACTCCAACTGATCTGCTACTAATTCGTACTGATGCCATCTTGTTTTACTCAATGAGATGAATATATTACTGGTATATATAGAATATATAGAACTGGTCCCTTAATAATTTGATCTTCTAATTTCATTCTTATGTTGAAACTTCTAACAGTTTCTAAGAGGATTATTTGTGTGATCTTTGTATTGCAATTCTGAGTGCTGCTTATTAGTAAATGAAATAGTTCTCAAAACAAACAGTACTTCAGGGAGAGTACAACCACTTCCAAACCAGGCAGCTGACCAATTATCTGGATTCAGGAATTGAAATTAAATATAAAGCAAGCAGTGTTATATCTAATATGCTATGTAAGGTCATAAGGACATACATGATTTTCCATTATCCATTTTATCATCACAACAATCTTGTGAGGTAGCTCAGACTGAGAGACATTGACTTCCTCAAGATCACTCCATGAGCTTAGCGATATTTGCTCTGAGTGATATTTGAAGCTCAGTTTCCCTGGATTTAGTTGAACACTCTAGCCCAGAGCTTTCCAAACTTTTCTTTTTTGCCCTTTTTAAAAATATATTTTACATAACAAATTTAAATTCAAACAAATCATTCACCTCTTCATTTAGGATTCCCTGAATCCTTTGACTTCCTGCCGCCCTTCCATGGTTACCATTATCAATCTTTTTTTCCAACTGCTTATCATATTTTCTCTAATTTGTTAAAAGAATAGCAATCCATTTTTCCATTTTTTTTCATACATTATAAGCATTACTCAAATACTGCCAGGGTTTTTAGTTGTTTACAGTGTTCTCTTAATTTCCAGAGTTTTCCAAACTTTTCATGTTGGTGACACACTTTTCAGACATGCATCATTTCATAACACAGTAATTCAGTTTTACTAGCAAACCAGAGGTTAAATTGATCCTTTTCCAGCCTTGGGACGAGCTAACACTAATGTGTTGTGACACACAGTTTGGAAAGTTCTGATCTAGCCACTACACCATGGTAGCTCTCTATTTGAAAAAAGGTCCTCAAAACTCTTTTAGTTCATGCATTCTGTTCTAGGTGGATTGAGACAATATATTATGTAATGGGCTAATGTAGCTAATCACCTCCCCAGTTAGATAAAATAACTTACATTTTATTTTTTTCAGTATAGAAATATGAATGAGACCCTACCTGCAGTATGGTTGAGCCCAGTGGGTTGAATCCAGACTTTGTTCTCCACAAATGGAAGGGCTTTCATCCATGAAAGGCTTTTGATCTGTCTGATAAACCCTATTAGCAGAATGGAGAGGGAGCCTATTTTTGTTGAGCGCCTTCCCTGTAGCTCCCTATATTATTGAATGTCTTCTCCAGAAGATCCTTCTGAAATAGTGTGATGCTGAGGCTACAGGAGAAAGGGGAAATTGGTGAAACTTCCTCCCCTCTTTCTGTTAAGGGGAGCATCCTGAGTGGAATTCAATTCAGTGAATGTAACACAATGAACTTTTCTGTATGCTGCTTTATGTCTATTGTCCAATACAAGAAACTCTGAGTTCTCTGAAAGCTTCCAGTTGGTACAGAAACAAGCAGCTTGAAGACTGGTGAATAAGCCTAATAACAAGACATGCATGGAGCAGTATGTTTGTGACTGTACTCCATGTGAAATTAGGAAATACTAAGGAGCTTCCAGACCAGAGCTTACAGTGGCATTTAAATGCAAGCATCCTATTGAGCACTGCCTATAATTCTAATTGATTGGAAACATGTAAATTATTAGAATCAGGCAAAATAAAGAATGCCAGCTTCAGTTTAGGGCCCATGCATTCTCTCTGGCAAGGTATATGGCATTAAATCTGTTGGTTATCAATTTTAAGTCTTAGAACTTCATACATTATTTCTGTGCTGATGAGGGCACAATATGATTTCAGCATTGAAGAGTCATGGCATTGGAAACCAATATCTATATGAGAATTCTCAGGTTCACCAAAGGAGTGCTTGTGTGTCATGGTTCTTTCTCTAGAACCCAACATTTGGAGATTCATGGGACTATTTGCCCCAATGAGTCTACCAAGCCAAGGACTGCATCTTATATTGATAATGGTGCTTCAACATAAAATGAATTTAAACTTTATTGATGGTCTTACTAATTTATTTAGTAGATGCACTGTGAACTGGAGTGGAGATTTTCTTCTTACTATCTATCAATTCTACATTGCCATAGGCAACTGACATGCTGCTACTAATTTCAATTTATTAACTGCATCAGATGTTTTAGTAACAGGAAAGCTACAGTTCTCCCTTAGACAGAACAAGTAAAAAAATAAGTCATTTTTATTGCTGCTTGAAAATTTTCTGGGCAAATTAAGTACGGATTCTACTTTCTTTATACTGCAATCTTAGCAGTGTCAGATATCTATAAGTTAAAGCTGAGTAAGTATAGAATATTGCTTTGTTGTAGGAATGGAATGGGCCAATAAAATCTTGAGATGTGGGTAGGTATTTTGTCCTTGGTGTAGGAGTTTAGTTTTCTAAGCCAACACCAAAGGGTTTCATTGTCTCTTTCATGTTAGACTCAAAATATATCATTCAGACATCATTTAGTATATCATTAAGAAGTTACTCTTCTTTGTATCAGTATAAAAATGGAACAGCATCATATCCTATCAGCACTTATATATGTAGATTTTCAGGTGCAATTCTTTCATCACAGTTATGTGGAAAAATTGATAGTGGAAACTTGAATCATGGGGGGATGATAATGCTTCCTTTGTGATCACGTGTTTATGTTTGATTCTGTATTCTGTATAATGATTTCAGATCAGAGGCAGAATTTGCAATCCCATCTAGTCAGGATTAATTGGTACCTTGGCATCTCCTACAGCTCCATCAATGACATTTGCTGAAACAGGAATGTTTTGGACCTGTGCTGAGTTTTATAAAACTGGAGTGCTAGTTTGGGATCCTCTGGGGTCAGGGTATTTATGAAAATGTAAATTGCTGAGTTTGGGAGCTGTTTCAGATACGCCAGAAGAGTTTGTGGCTAATTTACAATTTCAGCTTTGCCCACCTAACTCAACCCTCTTCCCTATCCTTCATCCTTTTTGTACTGGATTATTCCATTCCCCTCACCCCCTCTTCCTAGAATAGTAAAAACAAAAATGCCATGCATTTACATAACTATATAAACTATAGTTAATTTAAACTTTATTGTGTTTCTCTAAGATGTAGATTATCACTGTTTTATTCCCATACAGCAGGTGTGGGGAACCTCGGACCCAGAGGTCAGATGCAGCCCTCCAAGCTAAGCTGTAGCCCACAGCACTCTGCCCAGGCCACACCCCGTCCCCAGCCACACCCCTCACTGGTCCTGCTTTGCTCCCTTCTTTTAGTGTTTTTGCCTGGCTGCAATGTGACCTCGAACTCCGATGATGCCCCTTCCTTGCCTGGGTAGAGGATAGAAAGGGGTATGTTGGCCTTGTGTAGAAAGCAGCTTGCTGTACAAAGATAACATTTACATCAATCATTCCACCCATTTTTCCTCTGGCCACTGGCATGTGGTTCCTGGATTGCTGCCCGGAAAGAAATACTGCCCTCAGGCTGAAATATGTCCAACACCCCTGTACAAGACACCACCTGATATCTATCTCCCTCCAAGAACCTTGAAATTATTCTGAGGGTTGCTGAGCATAATCGCAAATCTTTTATTTAAGGACTTGCCTGCCAATCAATCAATCTTTCTCTTTTTCTATAATAAATTTGTATATTCTTTTATTCTAAGGTTGTCTGTTGAGGGATTGCTAATTCATTTTAGTATGGTATTAGGGAAATGTAATTTGCCCCATTGTGTCCAATGAGATTTACTCCAGGGTTTACAGGATTGTCTCTGTAGACTGTTATGGTTGTCTTCACCCTTGGTACTGCTGGGTGACTGGACAACACGGATGGGCCTGCTACCGGAATGGAATAAGCAAGCGTCAGCTGCATGTCACAAGTCAATGGAGATCAAATAACAGGGAAATTGGATCAGAGGCTAAGCAACAGATATAGAGGATGTGATCAGGGCACTTGAGTTGCCTGGGTAAAGATTAAAGGTGCTTGTAATCGAGTGAAATCAAAGGGTTGAGAAATCGAGAGTGGGTGTCTACTGCAAATGTTGAAGTGCCTTAAGATATAGATTTGGTAATCTCTGTTTAACTGACTGAAAATAAAAAATATCAACACTATATATATGTATATGTGTGTGTGTGTGTGTGTGTGTGTGTGTGTGTGTATTAAACAAAACTGAAGGGAAGTGTTATAATTCTTTCATTCCTTTTTGCATCAGCAGCTAATAGCTTCTTACTTCTATAACACATTTGTCTGTCCATTTTACACTTACTACTGAACCTCTAATTAGATAAACACTCTTTGTATTTAGTGAAATTATTTGCAAATACAACAGAAAGGTTTTATGCCTTCTTTGTGTGTATCAGTGAAGTACAGAATCATAGAATCTTAGAATTGTAGATCTGGAAGGGACCCCAATGTTCATCTAGTCCAACCCCCTGCAATGCATATTCAGTATGACATCATGAAAAGGAGGCACCTAGACTTTGTTTAACTATTGTAGTAATGCTTTGAAATAAACAACTGTTCACACAGGGCTGAAGTGTAATTCTAGGATATCTATAAAATCTGCATTTTTTTAGTTTATAAGTGGTACTTTCAGCAAAAGCCTCATAAATATTTAAAAGATTTTTCACTAAACATAAATGCAGATTAATTAAATGGAATATAGAATACTTTACTGCATGTATATAAAATAAAATTGATTCTAAAGCACATTTGACAACTAATACTTTTTAAAATATAAGTTGTTGGCAATATAATAGCAGCCTTTTAGAAATACTAAATATAAACATGCAAATGTATGTTATTGTAAATACAGTAAGTTTCTTATTTCCATATTTAAACCTAGAAAAATCACCATATTAAAATATGCATGTAATCTTCCTTTGACTTTAATATTTATATTACTGATGATACTGTACTAATTACCTGTTAAATCATACCTGCAGTCATCCTTGCAAGTATGGCTGCTTTTCTATGATAGCTGGAGATGTTTTTCCATATGACTTGAGAGTTCATTTGAAAGCCGCAATCATGTGAGCATGATCAAGTGAGTACACTTGGTCTTTGTCATTGAACCTTTAACTTCCTCCCATGGGAATGCTATTTTGCATTCCATTGACCCAAATGATTGTCCCACTAACATGTTGTCTCATTCGACACTGTGCTCTCCTCACCATGTGGGGACGAACCAGTTTCCACGCAGACTGGGGTTCTTATAATGAACACTTACTCAAACGTTCCTAATTAATTTCAAATTCAGTGGCTTTATGTTGGTATCACACCACTTTAAAGAAGACGATGACTTTAAAGCCTGCTGCAGAATGTCATTGGAACTCCAGTTCATTGGCATAATTGCATACATGGATAGCTGGCACTGGTGCATACTTGCGGTTTCCGACCCCTATGGTTGTAATTTCATGGGCAGTCATTTAATTTTATCCTGATTCTAATTTTTAAGCTGTATTTTAATCAATTGTTTGTGTTTTAATGTATTTGACATTTGATGTTAGCTGCCCTGAGCCCAGTCTTGGCTGGGAAGGGCGGGGTATAAATAAAAATTTACTTACTTTAGTTGTTGGACTGCCAGTTAGAGTGTTGGACCTGGGTTCAAATTCCTAAAGAAAAAAGATTTAAGATCGCAGAAAGTCAGGAAGTCAGTAAATTTCTACGTAGATATGAGAAAGACCTTGGGAAGATGGAGGACAGAGGCGGGGGGAGGGGTGGAGGGAGGGAGGAGACAGGTGTCGCAGGATCGGGAGGAGGGGAGGCTGGGAGGGGCTTGGAAGGAGAGGATGAAGAGGAGGGGGAGGGGAGTGAGACAGGGGAGGAAGAAGGTGGTGAAGAAGAGGAAGAAACAGAAAGCGAAACCACCCGAATTTAATTTGGTAAAACTCAAATAGGAAAATCACTGATTTTAGTACTAGACAAGAGTAATAATGAATCTTAAAATTCTAACATGGAATGTAAACGGTTTGAATGACAAAACTAAAAGGAATAAAATTGCAAATGCTATGAAAAAGAAAAGATTGGATGTAATCTGTATGCAAGAGACTCATGTAGCCAAAAAGCACAAACATGTCTTGTCAAACAAGAACCTAGGAACAGAATTTATAAGCTCTTCGTCAGAGAAAAAAAAAGGAGTAGTAACATATGTTGATGAAAGATGGGAACCTAAACTGATCTATAAAGATGAAGAAGGAAGGATTTTGGGAGTACAAATTAACTTCCAGGGGGAAAAAATCAATATTGTAAATATATATGCCCCAAATTCAAATAGATTAGAATTTTTCAAGAAACTGGAACAAGTCCTAATAAAATTAGAAAATAATAGGTTGTTGTTATTGGGTGACTTTAATGCTGTATCTACACCAGAGATGGATAGACAAACAGAAAAGAAAAAACGAAACCAAGGAAAACTTCCAAAATCATTCCAAGATTTGGAAGAGAATATGGATCTTATAGACATTTGGAGACATAAGCACCCAACAGAAAAGCAGTTCACTTTTTTTTCAGAGGTACATAAAAGTTGGGGTAGAATAGACCAAATATGGTCCTCGAGGGAACTCACATTAAGAGCTACTAAATGTGAAATTCAACCGAGAACCCTCTCCGATCACAATCCAATAACACTGGAAATAAAAGGTCCAACACAAGGAGGTTTCAGGTGGAGGTTAAATGAATATTTATTAGACAATGATGAAGTTATTGAAAAAGCCAAAGCCACCCTAAAAGAATATTTTGATTTGAATCTTAATGTAGGAATAAATTCAGAAGTAGTATGGGATGCCAGTAAGGCGGTCCTAAGAGGTTTCTTCATCCAACAAAACAGTTACAAGAAGAAAATAAGACAGCAAAAGAAGGAAGAAATTCTCAAACAGCTTAGAGAATCAGAGAAAAAACTAACAGACAACCCGAAAGACGAACAAAGCATACAAACAATAAAAATATTACAAACACAATATTCGATGCTAATGAACCAAGAAATTGAATGGAAAGTTAAGTTAATGAGGCAGAGATATTTTGAATCGGCAAACAAAACTGGGAAACTACTAGCCTGGCAACTGAGGAAAAGACAAAAACAGAATGTGATAAACAAAATAAAAGTAGGGGAAGAATTGATAGAGGACCCAAAGAAGATACAGGAAAATTTTCTTAAATTTTATGAGAAGTTATATAAAAAAGGAGAAGAAGATTTAATTCAGATAGAGGAGTATCTCAAAAACTGTGAAGGAAAGACTGTAACAGAAGAAGAGAGATCTCAACTAAACAGACCCATAAGAATAGAAGAAATTCAGGTGGCGATTAAAAAAATGAAGTTAGGGAAAGCTCCGGGACCGGATGGTTTATCGGCAAAATACTATAAAGTTTTGGAAAGTCAACTGACACCAGCGCTTTGTAAGACATTGAATAATATCCTGAAAGGAGGTAAAATACCTGAGTCTTGGAGGGAGGCATTTATAACGCTAATTCCAAAACCGGACACAGACAAATTGAACATTAAAAATTACAGGCCAATATCTCTATTAAATAACGACTATAAAATATATGCAGACATCATGGCAAGCAGACTAAAAAAGTGCCTAGCAAATTTAATCCATAAAGACCAGGCGGGTTTCCTCCCGAACAGGTTTTTGAAAGACAATGTAAGACACGTTATAAACATAATTGAATATTTGGAGATTAACAACGAGATACCGGCGGCACTGATTTTCATAGACGCCGAAAAGGCGTTTGATAATGTCTCTTGGGCGTTTTTAATAAAATCTATGGAAAAGGCTGGGATAGAGGGAGAATTCCTAAAAGGAATACAGGCAATATATTCAACACAATTGGCAAAATTGGTAATAAATAATAATCTTACAAATACATTTAAAATAGAGAAGGGAACAAGGCAGGGGTGCCCTCTCTCCCCGCTCTTATTCATCATGGTGCTTGAAGTCCTGGCGAACAAATTAAGATCGATACCAGAAATACAAGGAATTAAAATAGGGCTGAAGGAATACAAGCTAAAAGCCTATGCGGACGATCTGATGTTATCTCTGGAAGAGCCGCAAAGAAGTATTGGTAAAGCGCTGGAGGTTTTAGAAGATTACGGCAAATCATCAGGCTTTATATTGAATAAAATAAAGACAAAGATGCTAATAAAGAATTTAGGAAAGGTGGAAAAAGAAAAATTAGAGAGAAAATATGGCATATTGGTAGCAAAAAAAATAAAATATTTAGGAATATGGCTTACATCAAAAAATATAAATTTAATTGAAGACAATTATTCGACAACATGGAAAGAAATCAAAAAAGATATGGATGTCTGGAATAGAGTCAATCTCTCATGGATGGGTAGGATGGAGGCAATAAAGATGAATGTCCTTCCAAAAATGCTGTTTTTATTCCAAAACATTCCTGTAATTAGAGGGTCTAAATTATTCAAAGACTGGCAGAAAACCCTTTCAAGATTCATATGGCAGGGAAGGAGGCCAAGGATCAGATTTAAATTACTCACGGACCGAAAGGAGAGAGGAGGACTCGCAGTCCCTAACCTAAAATTGTATTATGAAGCCGCCTGCCTATGTTGGGTTAAGGACTGGATAACATTGGAAGATTCTGACCTATTGGACTTGGAAGGGGCAGACAATAGGTTTGGCTGGCATGCCTACCTATGGTCAAACAAGGAAAAAGCCCACAAGGGGTTCTCAAATCATATTATCAGGGGCCCACTATATGAAGCCTGGGAAAAAAACAAAAAGTTGTTGGAATGGAGAACACCTTGGTGGTTGTCCCCAACAAACATCCTAATAATTAAAAAAATTAACATGGAAGAGCCAAAATTAACATATGAAGATTTACTGGTAAGATCAGAAGACAGTTGGAAACTAAGACCATATGAGGAGCTGAAGGGGAAGTTGACAAGCTGGCTACAATATCATCAAATCAACGCAATATGGACAGAAGACAAAAAAATTGGAATGAATGACAAGAAATCGAAATTTCAGACAGAAATAATAGAAAGTAAATCTAAGTTACTATCCAAAATGTACAATATATTACTAGATTGGGATACAAAAGACGAAGAAATTAAAGAAGTTATGGTGAAGTGGGCGATAGATCTGGGGCATAACATAGAATTGGAAAAATGGTCAAAGCTGTGGAATGAGGGAATAAAATTTACGGCGAGTGTTGCAATTAGAGAAAATTTAGAGAAGATGATATATAGATGGTACATAACACCAGAGAAACTAAATAGGATGTACAAGACTGGTAATAAGGCCTGCTGGAAATGCAAAATAAAAGAAGGTAATTTTATACACATGTGGTGGACATGTGAGGAAATTAAAAAATTTTGGAACATGATATATAATGAGTTAAAAAAAATATTTAGATACACGTTCCCTAAAAAACCAGAGGCCTTTTTATTAGGTATGATTGGGGAGGAAATTAGGAAAGAAGATAAAACTTTATTCCAATATTCAACAGCAGCGGCCAGAATGTTAATCGCTCAAAACTGGAAAAGTACCCATATACCAACCGTAAGGGAGTGGCAAACAAAACTATACGATTTTGTTGAATTGGCAAGAATGACGCAGAGAATCAGAGACCAAAAGAATACAAAGTTGAATAATGATTGGTCTAAATTCATGGCATACATAGAAATTAACTTTAAAAACCTACCAACTATAGCAGGTCTAATATAAAACTTCCGATGTGTAAACTAACAATCAATATCAGCGGTAAAAATGATATTTAAAAAAAAAAAAAATTAGAAATCCGAAATCAATAGGGAAGGAAGTCAGATAGTGTGTGATCTGTATTGGCCTAATGTTTATTTTTTATTTCTATCTTTTTTATTTTTTCTCCTTTTTGACCTGTCCCCTTTTTTTCTTTTTTGTGATGGTGCCCTTACATTTTTTTTTTATTTAATGTTCTGTGTTTTACTTTTTTGTGAGTATGTGAAGAACGAAACTTAATAAAGAGAATTAAAAAAAAAAAAAAAAAAAAAAAATTCCTACTGAGGCATGAAGCCCACTGGGTGACCTTGGACCAGTCAGTGTGTCACCACCTTGAGCTCCTGTGTTGATGTTTGCATGCCCAGAATAGGGTGTCAGAGCAGTAAATGACAGAGGCTTTGATGGGTTGAACAATGCCACAACTTTTATTTTGGTTACAACAACCATGGCAGAGTGCAAGATCTATTCAATGTGCAGCCCCCTTACTGTCCAATGTCCACGGCCCCTAGCTCATGGGCTGAAGTATATAGGCCCACATCAGCATAGTCTAGTCCCAAGCAGCTTGGGAGTGCTGCAACCCAGCACAAGGCAACATCCCACTATCCCTTAAGGCAGTGTTTCCCAAACTTGGGTCTCCAGCTGTTTGGGAACTACAACTCCTACCATCCCTAGCTAGCAGGACCAGTGGTGAGGGATTATGGGACCTGTAGTCCAAAAACAGCTAGAGACCCAAGTTTGAGAAACACTGCCTTTAAGAAGATCTTCCACTGGGGAGCGGGGAGCTGATCCCTTGCTTTATTCAACAACAGAACTTGGCCAATGCCTCTACTGCTAAGGGAAATTGTGAAATAAAAATATATATCAATATCATATAGCACTGTTACTATAAGGAATGAAAAAAGCCCACAGGTAAAAGTAACCAGTGTCTGTCTAATACCATAGCACAGTGTATCTTGAGGAACAGACAAAACAGCAAAATGAACCAGATAAACAAAAACAAAGCACAACCTCTGTAACTAGGGTAGGAGACTGGGGAAGTCTTTATCACACTGGGCTGGGCCTATTTTACTAGACCATGAGCCAACCAGAGAAAAGCTAATCCACTCCCAGGCCTGCCTCCCCTCCCCTGGGAAGCCAAGCTGAAGCCAATTACCCACCTGAAGTTGGGCTTGTCCACATTCCAACCCAGCTGTTTCTCGTTGCTGCAGTGGCTGTAAAGCCATGCTTGTTTGAAGTCAAACAGCAGTGTTTCCCACCTTCACCGTGCTTGGGTGCAATTTGGGAATTTCCAGGTAAGGTGGGAAATTGGGCGATACAACTGTATTTAGAGTTTCATTCCAGAAATTTGAGTGTCTGCTTTTTTGTAGTTGTTCTGAGCTGTCCATGTATTGCATATATTAGATCAGCCTCTATTTTAATTGAATGCTAATACAGTTCTGTGCTTTATTAAATACTGCTTACCGGTACATATCAACATTCTTGGGAAAAATATTTGAAGTACTTAATTTATAATGTGCCTGTAGGTTTGAAAACATCTCATATAGGAATTATTTTTAGTTTGTTGGTCTACAGAAATAGTTTTGATGGAGTATTGTCCTTATTAATTTGTAGCTGTAGTTCCCTGCTTCAGCTGAAATTTAGATTAAGCTTTGGAAAACCTTATAATAATTAGTAAGAATTCAGTGTAACAAATGGGTTTTTCCCCCTAGCCAAATATGTTTGTATAAAATAATTATTCTGAATCAAAAGTACAAGAAGCAGGTTTCCAAGGGCAGTTATTTATCTTTACTGCAGTTTTGCAGGCATGATTCATAGTGGTTTTAGAACTAAAAAATGTTTTAAAAGGTAGAATTATGGATGTTAAGATCCCAAGGGTGTTTGTGTTTATTTGTTTGAACTGCACAAACAAGAAAAAAAATCTAGGCTACAATTCAGCACAAAAATCATGTGGTCTCCGGTGACACTTTATCCTGACCGTATTCACACACATGCAAGTACCTCTCTGGACTTTTCCTTCCGTAATTGTTTAATGCTTCATAACTCACACAGCTGAATGTATGATTCCACTGGGAAGTATTGTGCTCATGATAATGTTTGAAAGTTCAATCTTTAGTATTTGATCTGTGGTGCATATTCAAAGATGCATGTCACTGAATGGTGTTATACTCATTAAGTGACAATAAACATGTACTTGTGAACTGGAACAAAGAGCACTAACAGCTAAAGATAGCACAGCTTAGCACAGACCAAGCCCACTTATGCAAGCCTGCCATGTCAATTTAGACAATGGGATATATAACATCATGAATAAAAGTTTTCTTCTCCCCAAGTTTTCCAAATGTATCCCATGACGGTGCTCATGTCTACTTTTTCTTTGTTTTACAGGTTTTTCATTACTCATATACGGCTTCATATGTGATATATAACATACGTACGAGGTAAGATGGTGTTATATAGATGCTGTTCTGTGCCATGTAATGGTGCAAATGTGTTCAAGTAAAATGTTTACCTTTTTTCAAGGGAAGTTTGGGAGTTAAACCCTCCGGAGGTAGAGGATTCAGTTTTACAGTATGCAGCATGGGGTGTACAAGGCCAGCAACTGGTAAGACAAATAATTTTCATATTTATCTGTGGTTGTGCTTTAAAGGGGCTGTTAAGTGGGGGGATAAAATATAAAGGAATGATGGTTATTATTATGGATTTCTAAGCATTTAGTCCTTTTATATGTTCTAATCCACTTGAGGTTTCCTTTCAAATAAGGATCTACTGCACAAACATTTGAGAATAAGGAGACAAAACACTAGATTTCAGATTAAATAAACAACTTTATTCATTAATTAATTAACCTGCAGTAGGCTGTGATATATATACCTATCTACCAGCATCCCCATGAACTTGTGATGTAGTTGGCTGAATGGCACCTCTGCCCACAGAGCAAGCCACGTATCCTTCACACCTCACACATCCAGTGACCATCCCTTTGGGCTTATTATTTTTTCTTGTTGAAGTAGACAAACCCCTGTCCTTATTTTGAGCTCAGTAGCTCTGAGAGACAAGTCTAGGGATTCCACATTTACTGTCTAAGTGACATCTCTTGAGTGCTCCCAGGGAGGAAAAGAGAGTATAATTGCAAAGAAGTATAAATCTCGGAAAATTAGAATATCGTGGAAAAGTTCGTTTATTTCAGTAATTCAACTTAAAAGGTGAAACTAATATATGAGATAGACTCATGACATGCAAAGCGAGATATGCCAAGCCTTTATTTGTTATAATTGTGATGATCATGGCGTACAGCTGATGAAAACCCCAAATTAACAATCTCAGAAAATTAGAATATTAAATGAAATCAGCAAAACAAGGATTGCAAATAGACCAATATTGGACCTCTGAGAAGTAGAAGCATGCAAATGTACTCAGTACTTGGTTTGGGCCCCTTTTGCATCAATTACTGCCTTAATGCGGCGTGGCATGGATGCTATCAGCCTGTGGCACTGCTGAGATGTTATGGAAGACCAGGATGCTTCAATAGCAGCCTTCAGCTCTTCTGCATTGCTCGTTCTCATGTCTCTCATCTGTCTCTTGTTAATGCCCCATAGATTCTCTATGGGGTTCAGGTCAGGCACGTTTGCTGGCCAATCAAGCACAGTAATCCCATGGGCATTGAACCAGGTTTTGGTACTTTTGGCAGTGTGGGTAGGTGCCAAAGTCCTGCTGGAAAATGAAGTCAGCAACCCCATAAAGCTCGTCTGCAGAAGGAAGCATGAAGTGCTCCAAAGTCTCCTGGTAGACGGCTGCGTTGACCTGTGTTGACCCTGAACTCAATGAAGCACAGTGGACCAACACCAGCTGATGACATGGCTTCCCAAATCAACACAGACTGTGGAAACTTCACACTGGACTTCAAGCATCTGGCATTGTGTGCCTCCCCATTTTTCCTCCAGACTCTGGGTCCTTGGTTTCCAAATGAGATGCAAAAGCTGCTCTCATCAGAAAAGAGATTTGGTGAACCATGTCATCAGCTGGCCCAATCCCAGCTTTCTTGCCATCCAACAACATTTTTACAAGTTCTTTTGCAGGGCTTGTTGTGAAATTAAGTCCAAATGTTGAAAAGAAAGGAATGCCCATCAATGGAGGTGGGTAGGTCAAATATTTTATTGAGGTGGGCCAAAGGGACCTGGGCCCTTAGGAGTTGGTGAAAACACAAACATATTCAAAAATGAGTATGTTTTATTGTTGCCTTGGGTTGTGATCTTGGAGCTGGGCACACACATGCAGCTTCTGATAAGAGACAGAAATTTTCTAATAGTCTATACAGTCAAGCACTTGGTAAGGATATACTGCTTCATGTATCGTTAATCAAGATTGCATGAATGGTGAAAAATGCCTCTGGTTAGGATGTATCACATTAAACAAATAGGGGCAGGAAACAGTGCTGAAGGGAGAAGTAATTGCATCCATCTGGAACATGATTGGTAATGTTTAAATAATTAACTATGCTAATTTATCAATACATCAGAGCATAACGACAAAATTAAATATGTCGGAAATATGAGGAGAGCAGCTAACTGAAGCATGCACTCTTGACAGAAAGGCAGGTAAAAGTACAGAAGACATAAAGGTTTCCCTATATATGCTGCAAGATGTTACCAGGAAGAGTGGGCTTATTTCTTCACACTTGGCTGTATAACACAGGCAGCTAACAATATAATGGAACATAACCAAGAACACCCCTTGTGACTGTTGCTTCATCAAATTGCACATCCCTGAAACATTTGAAAAAGACTGTGTGTGTGTGGAAGCAAAGAATGATTTTGTCTAATTGTTACGTATGGAAGGGTAGGGAAATATTTGAACAGATAAACAAGATGGCTAGGAATTAAGATTCCTGGGGGGGGGGGGAGAAGGCTAATGTCATGTATTTTGGCTAAACATAGACTTGGAATCATAACCTTATGCAATTGTCTAAGAGGTGCACAGTTGTGTTGGTGTAAATTATGAGCTTGTGATACTGTAGTATGACCCATTTTAAAACTGCAGTATGACCCATTTTAAAAATTGTTTGGGTGAATATAAAACCTTAGCAAAATGTGTATCTAAACTAGTTAAGCAGGATTCACCTAACCAGTCCCATCAGCGGAAGTGCTACATGAGGATATCCATTTGCGCAACGGAGCTTCCTCCTCCCTCTGTGCACTCCAAAATGAGTTCTGGTCACTGAATCCTGAGCCAAAACTGAAACCAGCTGTTAAGGGTACTCTGGTAAAGGGGTCCAAGAAAAAGACCCAGACAGGGGTTAACAGGCTTTAAAATGTTGGCCGAGATGACTGGCAGAATCCGAGACCTGGGAGAAGAGAGGGTTGAAGAAGACTGGAAGAAATTTAAGATTTATCTACAAAAATATTGTAATTTGGTTGAATGTTAAGAAGGATGCTAGATCATAAACAATTGTCCACCACTGAATTAGATTTGAATTTGACGATAAGTGAGATTAAGGAAAATATAATTTTTTTGGAGAACTGCTAGATTTTATTTAAATGAGCGGATATAAGGTTTTAAACAAGATGAAAATTTGCTTGAAAAATTTTATAACGATGTAAGTGGGAGCGGGAGACGTGAGGGAGTCCAAAGAAGTGATGAAACTATGTTATGATATAAGTAATGTTGTTTATTATTTATGTATTGTATTCAAAAACTTTAATAAATATTTATATATATATATAAAAAATAACAGGCTTTAAAATGTCACAAGTGGTGGTGTAGCAGGTCTGCCTTTATTTGATCTGAACACAGGAGGATCCCTTAACCCAGAATCAACCCTAAAGGAGCAATCAACCAGCAATTGGGCTAGGACTTACACCTGTGGTCAATAAAGTTGTGGCCATATTTATCTCAAGCTCTTTTCCTATCTTTACTGGTATTCTCACACCGCCTGCCCCCCGTGAACCCGGGCTCACTGCGCCTGGTCTTGCAATCCAGACAACCAGCTTTTATATGTATATGGTGGTAAGTTACCACTTGGCAAATGGTAATGCCACATTAAGCTATGGTTTCTCCATGTTACCTGCTCTTTTGGTCTTTGGTTTTGTTTGCTAGCAAAGGGGAGTGGGGACAACTTAGAAGATGTGTTGCAGAAAGTATTGTCACTTTTTAGGGAACACTAATAGCTCAGTTGTCCCCAAAGCAAGTTTTCAAGGAAACAGTTAGCTTCTTCCCATCTTCACTCCACAGCGCTGAGGCAGTTGCTGAGTTACAGGGAAGACAATAGCAAGACAGGTATATGCTATTTGCCTTCTGTATATTGTCTCTGTTGGGAAAGATGGAGGGCACAAGGAGAAGGGGATGACAGAGGATGAGATGGTTGGACAGTGTTCTCGAAGCTACCAGCATGAGTCTGACCAAACTGCGGGAGGCAGTGGAAGACAGGAGTGCCTGGCGTGCTCTGGTCCATGGGGTCACGAAGAGTTGGACACGACTAAAAGACTAAACAACAAATATTGTCTCAGGAATGGAATCTTTTCCATCCTTCCAATCTTCCTTTATCCTAAAAAGAAAGCCTATATTTCTTCTGGTGTGAGTTCTGGCCTATTCTAAGAGCATTCGTGGTCTCTCAAACATTTAGGCTTTTCATTGGTGTTGCATATTTATTTTCTAAACTCTGATTTTGTGAAAAGAATTAATTCTGCCCTTGTTTATTTTTTTAAAAAGTTTGCTTTTCTGTTAAATCAGATTAACACATGCTATATTACAGTCAAACATAGGATAATAAGAAAGGAATAGCATAAATATAAGACATATATAGTTGAATAGATACAAATACCAGCTTTTCAGGCAGAGGTGGTAATTTAAATTGGGAAAACAACACTGGAGGAAAGGTTTCACTTTTTTAAAAAAAATCCCAATGCAATTGCTCCATTCCAGTTTGGAAAATTGGATTAGAAGAAACACCCAGAAGCAATATGAATATTTGTCTCTCAGAGAGATAAACCACAAGCCTGAGATTTAATGTAATGCTAAGCCAAATGATGGCTTAGGTCCAGTAGTACAGGAGCCGTTCAAAAGGAGGAGCAAAACAGCCGTGAATTTTCCTGTTAGTAACCACATTCTCATGTGCCTATGTTTAGCCATTTGGCTTAATGTTAGCTGAAAACCAGGTCTACTTCTGTTCACTTTTTAAATCTTTGGAAATTCTCCAACCAACCTGTGTAAAAGGTTTAATGTCCCTGATTCTTGCATTTGCTTGCATCCTTAGGAATCATGGTGGAATAGCATGCTGGATAAATCATTTCATTGTAGAAGCTTAATTCCTATTAGTTATATAACATATTCCAACTTTCAAAATATAGTTATCACACAATGCAACACATCTGTTGTGGGGTTTTTTGGGAAGATACTGAGTTACAAGTTTATATCACCATAATTAGTATTTAGTACCCTTGGAATTTTTAGAATACTCTGTTGGGATTTTTAAAATTTATTTGCAATGTAAAGAGGGGGAAATATGACAAAGTTCATGAGCCAAGTGGGAAATTAATTAATGATAATGAAGCCTCTTTATAAATAAATATTTTAAAGGTGCTATTTTTATTTGTGGTGTTTTTTTCAAAGCCTTTTGCTAAGCTGCTAGATGAAACAGCATTAAATCATGAATAGAACTATCAAAAGATTTCCTGAATACTTATTTTTCATTCTTGTCCTAATGAGACAAATAGTAATAGCAGTGACAGAAAGATAAAATGCTTATTGAATATATTATGAAAACCATGTGTTGATAACTGAGTTGTAATTAGGAATCAACCCCAGGAATTTTTTTTCAATGGATGTGGGTAAAGAGTTTCCAGCCACGCTCCCTAATTGCATTTGTGTGCACTTGTCTTTATATGTGACTTATTGGGGCATCTGAGGGATTATTTGTGAGAAAAATGCATGGTTAGATGACGAAGGCTCATCTAATAAGAACCCTTAAGGAGTCTGCAACTGTTCCTTTCAGATACATCAAAGCCAGTTTGGTGTGAATTCATCATTTACTTACTTAATTACCAGAGCTTCACATTTTAATATAAGCATTGACTTTCACAAGAAAATAACACAAAGCAAGCAGATCCTTGTTGTAGCAGCAGAAATTCTGCAATTCCAGCAATACCTACTTTGGGAGGCTAAATCTGTATAGCTGCCATTGCAGAGGGAAATCAGCTTTGAATGTGGACTTTGTTGCATTCTTTAGAGACCTGATTTCATTTCTGCAATGATTCTTGCCCCTTCACTGCCTCAATTCTTTCAAACTATGTCATTAAATACTTCCTAAATTTTGCAGGATGGGTCACTGAATTCTAAACTAGGTGGGTTTTCCCCCCTGGGCACCAGATGTATGTTCAAACCACAATTAAATGCAAAAAGTTGCATCTGCATGACTAACTCAGACCATCCCCCATAAACAGTATTTTTATTTTTATTTGCTTCAAACTGCATGCCATACATTGTCTCCTTTATAATGATGGCTGTGTTTTGGCTATAACAACAGTGGCCTGTCTCATATCCAATTCCAAAGATTTGGAGTATATTTATTTGCACAAGCAATTCTGAGACCACCTGGGACCTGCTTTATGTTAGTTCTTGCCACAACTCATCTTATTCAAAAGTATGTCTGTATGTTGAGGCTGGGGAGAGACATTTCTAGCTGTGTTCTGATGAATATGTGTCATTCCATGTCCCAGATATGCGTAACCAATGAAACACCAATTGAGATGTAATAGTCCTCTAGGTAATGTGCAGTTGTAAAAATTATAATGCTAAAGCACAACTGTCAGATAGATAATGGCATTGCTGCAACTCAAGCAGAGCAGAGATAATACAGAGCCCTTTCCCGTTTTCTTAAGATTCTATATGCCACACTTATCCTAGCCACATTTAGGGGTTTTGCCCAATGAGCTGTGATAGACTAATGAGATTCTGAGAAAGAAACAAAGTACCTTTAATGAACCTATCTGAATACACCTCTCCCACTCCCATATATTTTATGTTTTTGTCTTAATTAAGGACTCCCACTGTGACAAGCTGTAATTGTATCATTCACATTTCTTAGAAGAAGAAGTACCACTGGTGAATGGGTGAAATAATTGCTGGTATTTATTATGATTGTGCATTGTTATTTGATAATGGTGTCACTGTCAATGTTACATGTAGGTTTTGAACACAAAGCCTACAAGACATGGACAAGTTTTTTGCTATCTCTGTATTTCTGAAGCAAGGGGAAGATTTGTTGATCACACTCCTTCTTAAGGTTAACCTTTTAGATCACTTGAATTTGATGACATGTTTCAGAAGTTTAAAAGTCCTTCAGGATATTTTTATTTATTCATTTATATTTTATTATTATTTGTATCATTTATACCCTACCCTACATCCAGAGATTTTGTGACCGGTGAAAAGAATATCATTCTAAAAATGTACACTCCCTAATAATTAAGAGCAGAATAAAATGCACCTAACAATTCATCACAGAAACTGTAAAAGAACACTGTCATTCCAGCTGGGCATTATTAACTTTCAAAGGTATGACTGAAGAGCCACATTTTAAGGTACATCTGAGTGAAAACAGATACTTGCTAAATTTCAAAGGGGAGAGCATTCCACAATTAAAGTATCACATTTTTTCCTAGTAGCACCTTAAAGACCAACTAAGTTAGTTCTTGGTATGAGCTTTCGTGTGCATGCACACTTATAACTTAGTTGGTCTTTAAGGTGCTACTGGAAGGAATTTTTTTATTTTGTTTTGACTATGGCAGACCAACACGGCTACCTATCTGTAACTGGAACATTTTTTCCTGTTTATGGTGCTTTTTTATTATTATGAGGAATACTTTGATTATAAATAAGGATATGATGGGTTGCCCCAAATATATTAAGGATGAATGTCAAGCATTCACTTCAGTCTTAAGATAAAGGTTGTAATTCTGGGGGTATAGGATATAACAAATCCAGATTCAGATTATAAACATTCAGATTCAAATCCAGATTCAGAATCTCATCTGATTCAGAACATAGCTTCTTTGGAATTTCAGCTTTAATTGTATTGATGTATGTTTCCAGCCCGGAACAGAAAAGCTTGAAAGTGCATGTCAAGTGATGGCTGAAAGCTTAGTAATGAAAATTGTGATCTACACAGCCAGCCTTCCTTTGTCTCTTTATCTTTTACTCTCCCTTGTCTAGCGTGGCATATGTATTCAATTAGTGATGCAAGGAGTGAATGTCTGGACTGTGGATGCAGTGGTTGATCAGCAGAGCCTAAGTGGTCACATCAGCAGGTTTGGATTGCTGGCTTAGGCTGTTATTCTATACACATTTCATTAGAATTCTTTTTCATTGAACTCAGGGGAGTAGCATCTGAGGGGAGTAGCATCTGAGTTTGCATGTCTAGAATTATCTGCACATATTAAGTACAGGTGGTGGCCATTTTGTGTGGGGGTTCTGTTCCCGACCCAGATGTGCATCAGCGGAGTGTACATAAGTGTGACCCGCCCCATTATACCCCACCCTGCTCCCTTCTGGGTCCAAAAGGACCTGGACGTAAGCAATCATGCTTCAATTGGACACACCTAAAATGGTTACCACCTGTATAAAACGTTTGGTCCCTTCTTATTCTGTTACATTGGGTTTATAATTTGATACCCACTTACCT
The DNA here is from genome assembly GCF_964252035.2 of Podarcis erhardii. Taxonomy (NCBI): domain Eukaryota; kingdom Metazoa; phylum Chordata; class Lepidosauria; order Squamata; family Lacertidae; genus Podarcis; species Podarcis erhardii. The sequence goes on along the minus strand of NC_138497.1, from coordinate 96,780,865 downwards.
TGGATTAAGCTTCATGGGACTCAATATGACTTCAGCATACTTCTGAATATATACTTCTGAGTATATGTGTATTATGGATTGCATGGTAAAGAAACATGTTAATAATTATTCCAAACTTCAAAGAAATTCATGTTTTATCTCAATGTTGAGCATTGCATATTGATGACCAGGACAACATGATTCTTGTCCATTTACTTGTGATGGATTAATTTCATCCACTCTTTTTGAGGTTGGCTCAATTATATACACAGGAACAGGAAAAAGAACAAATGGATATGCAACTAGCTCATATGGGAAAACATCTTGAAGGCTTTAAATCATTCAGCTAATTAGCTGGCAATATCACATCAAGGAGAGATGTCATATAGGCTAGACTTTTAATGTAATGGGAGCTGAAGAATTGGATGTTTAGTTATTCGTGTCATGGATGATAGAGAAGCTGATTACCTGAATATAAGCAGGATATCCTGACAACATTAATTCCTGGAAATCAACATGGAGTATATTTCACTTTGTAACCATCCAGTAATTTCAATAATAAAATGATCTTCATCATGTTGCAGTAGATTTCACCATTTAGATTTGCCATGCTCCGTTGGCCTTGTTCACTTCCTTTTGATGTTCCTATTTGTTCTCCATTTTTAGGAAAATGGAAGAGTGCAAACTAAACAATGAGATCCTTTATTACATGTCTTTCAGTATTTACACTCTTGGGGTGACAATATTTTTACTGACCCTTTTATATTTTTTGCGCAGTCCACATTCTGTATAAAACTAGATTTTAGTCTGATGGAACCAAAGATTATGCCGCTTTATTTTGACTTGATAAATACCCATTTTGTGAACATTTTACCTTCCTGTGAAATGTGATCTTTTGGGTTGATTTTTCACCACTGTTTGACACACAACTTCTTTTCAGCACTTTGCTGCATTTTTCTGTGGGCCCAGTACTAGTCCTGTCTTACAATATTATATAATACACAAAAGTTAAAAAATATAAGAAATAAAACAATAAAATAAACAAGCAGGACTGACAAGAATACAAGACTAATATTCTCAGTAATATACTATGGTTAGAATATTCCTATATGTTTATTGCAAATCACACAAAAAAGTTTCAGTGAGGTGTGAATTCTTGTGTACTCACTACATCAAGACATCAGACATTTGTTATTATCTGTTCGTCTAGAACATTAAGTTTTAAGGAGGTTATCAAACCTGGTGTGCAGAGGGTAAATTGTCACAAAACCTACTGATCCTTGAAACGTACAATGAATAATTCCATTATCTTTGATGGTGCATTGTACTTATCCAATTGCAATCCTCTTTTCCCATCAATCAGCTGATAAAATGACACTGACCTTTAAAGCCCTAAATGGCTTGGGTCCAAAGTACCTCAGCAAGAGTCTGAATAGTTTTTACTGCATTTGTGACTTTTGTATTGAAAGCCATTTGGTGGGAGTAATCTAATGGATGGAACAGTGTGATAAAAAATCTTTCTCCTTTGCCATCAACCTAGCTAAATTCACACTTACACTCAGCCTAGGAATCCCAAGGGCCTCTTCTGTGCTTTTGATGCTGTGCAAAAGCCTATGCCTATCCCTCCCTCACTTTCTGCATACCCTCCAACATTTTTCTGATGAAAATAGGGACGTCCTATTGCATAATGATAATTTTACTATTTATACCCCACACATCTTATTAGTTGCCCCTGCACTCTAGGCGGCTTCCTATATTAAAAAACATAATAAAACATTAAACATAAAAAACATCCTTATACAGTGGTACCTCGGGTTACATACGCTCCAGGTTACAGATGCTTCAGGTTACAGACTCCGCTAACCCAGAAATATTACCTCGGGTTAAGAACTTTGCTTCAGGATGAGAACAGAAATCGTGCAGTGGCAGCGCAGCGGCAGCAGGAGGTCCCATTAGCTAAAGTGGTGCTTCAGGTTAAGAACAGTTTCAGGTTAAGAATGGACCTCCAGAACGAATTAAGTTCTTAACCTGAGGTACCACTGTACAGGGCTTCCTTCAGACAGCTCGGGTGCTGGATAACTCCATACCCTCCAATATTTCTTCAATGAAAATAGGGGTATCCTAAGGAAAAGTGGGACATTCCAGGATCAATTCAGAAACCGGGGTGGCTTCTCTAAATCAGGGATGTCCCTGGAAAATAGGGGCACTTGGAGAGTCTGCCTCTGCTCAACATTTTGCCGCCTTCAGTGCCTAAATACAACCCATCTGTATTGACCTCCTGAAAAGTATTATGACTTTCAGCCATTTTTGTGCTTAATTTTGGGTTCAGTCTTGCTCAGTTTGACTGTGTACTGATGTTCCCCTACTGGGAACAGGCACACAAAGCCAAGTGCAGAGTGTGACTGATTGAAAGCCCCTTTGCAAACGGCTCTGCATTACTCTTTGCAGAAGCTGCCTGCCTTTCCTTATCCCCCCGCCCCCCACTACCTGATGTCCCATCTTATGATAGCCTTAGACTACCCCAGATTGCTTCAGGTTGGCCGACCCTGAGCTCTATCAACTCATGCTGGCCATAGGTGGGATCTACCCAGATTAGCCCAACTCAGTTTCGGATTCGGCTAGATCCCAGTGCACAGGCCTATAACCAAAATGCTCTGGGTAGAGCATGTAAAAATGTAACATGAAATGTAACATATAATGCAAAACCATGGAAACACAGTTACAATACAAAATTCGCCACAGCAAAGATGAACTTCAAGAAGCCTGGGGTTGGGCAATATTTAAAAGCATATAAAAAGCCACAAAAAGGTCTGCTAAGTAATAATAAAAAATAAAAAAATTCTGAGAGAATTTAAAAAGACCTTGTGCAAGAAAGCACAATGCCTGGCACAGATGTAAGTACACCTCTACATTTCAATAGTCTTTCTTCTTACACAGTGGTCTTGAACAGAGGCAGAAAAAGTTCTTTTGCATGCAGAAGAGGCCTTCAGCTTACAGAAGGGCACCTGCTCATTCAACCCGTTGATTCTTGTGAGTGTGTCTAACATAAACACCATCCCTGAGCGATCTCACCTCATGGCATAAAGCTTATGCAGTACTTTTAGAGAGGAAAAGGCTTGAAGTACATTGTGGCAGAGAATTTCCTTTGTCCTTTATCTGCAAGGGGTGTGTTTGTCAAGAACTTGTGAGGTAACCTGATTGCATAATAATAAGCTTACTGTTCCTAGATGAGTACTGATTGCTTGAGTTTAAGAAGACAATGGAGCCAAAATAGTTTAGAGATATCATGCTATGGTATTCTAGCTCAAACTGCCTTATAATAATATAGTCTTTTAACTTGCCTTTTTATATTGTCTTTGGAGAGAGAGAGTGTGTGTGCATGCACATGCTTGGAAATAGTGATGCTATTCTCTTCATTTGATTAATGTTTGCAGTGGACACTAAGAATTCTTCTCCTTAAAGCAGTGGTTTTCAGCTGGCGACCCACAGCTCACTGGGGAGACTTGAAGAATGTTCAGAGGTGCCACAGCCAACCTTTCTTTCCTCCTTTTCCTCCTTGCCACTGCCTTCCCCTTCCCCTTCCCCTTCCTTGTTCCTGCCTACTCTCGCCAATCCACACCGCCTTCTCCCAGATATGTCCTAGATTCTTAGTCCTTCCCCCTGTACAATTCTGGTGCGCTACGTAGAAGCTCCTTTCTGTATCGCTCCCTCTTCCTCCCCCCCCCCGTCTCTCTCTCCATGTGTGTGCCCTTACCTCTCACACCCTCTTCTTTAAAAAGCAAACAAACTCTGCCACCCCACATTAAAGATAAAATGTACATGCCTCTGCAGAAACAGTGGCTTCTCTCTCTATTCCCCCTCCTAGTTCTCCTTCTCCGCTGCATCAAAGGCGGCCGGCGGGGGGGAGATCCAGACCAAACACAAAGGTGAGGTCAGGCAGGGGACCTTTGCCCCAAAACAAAAATATGCAAAACCACTAAATGGCAAAACAACACAAGTTTTTACCTGGTACAGGGGAATCCTCACTTGTGCACAATCAGCACGCACACTCCCACTTACACACACCTTGAAAATGGCAATAGAAAGGGGTGGGGCAGGGACAGAGTAGAGAGGATCCCCACTTACTCTCATCCTGGCGATGTGAACAGAATGAAATCCTTGCATAAGTGGGGATTCCCAGGGGAGCCACAGAAAGAACGTGGCTGGTCAAGGGAGCCCTGGACTTGAAGAAAAAGGTTGAAAACCACTGCCTTGAAGTATCAGAAGCTCTTGCCAAACCACTGAAATCAGCAATTCCATTAATGTCTGTTCCGATAACGGCATGTGAACCAGTAACTGGGTCCCGAAACCTTTGTTTTTATCATCATAGAGATGACAATTACTTTAGCTGGATGATTAACATTTCATTTTATTATGAAACTATAAATATACAGTATCAGGGAGGCTTCCTTACAGAGGTACCATGTTAATGTGACTGCGTCCTTAATTCTTCACAGTATCATAAAAATGTGATTATGATAAACTCTTAAGCCCCCTCTAATCCTAATGTCCAAATATATATTTATTAAATAACAAAATGGTACATGAATGGGTCTGCCAAAGGATAAGAGCTCTGTGATGTAACATGGAAATATGCATGTGTGTGCATGTATTTGTGTCCCAGCTTGTAAATATTTCAAATTTACTAATCACTAAATAAATTGCAATCAAAGGTATTAGTCTTCACACAGGGACAGTTAGGAGAAAAGCTTTTTCTTTTTTTCTAAAAGGATTTTCATGCAAGGTAATATAGCCTGGTTCCACCTCTTGCCTTTTTCAATTTATTTCTTATCTTCATGCCAAAAATCAGGGAAAGCTTTTTAGGCACAAAACCACCAATAAATTTATGAGAACACACTTGAATCTATATATGATACCATGTAAGCAATTTCTCTTTCAACTATTTTCAAGAGAACTGCAGTTTCAGAATTATGCTATATATCATCATAATATATAGGACTGCACTGAACATTCAGTACTTGCAATATAGTATTGATACAGTGAAAGAAATTACAGAAAAAGAAATATATACCTCACATTGTTTTGATGCTTTACCCTACAGGGCTGTTGTAAGAATTACAACTTGATAATGTTTGTGAAACACTTTAAAAACCATGAAAGTGGTTAAAGGGCCATAGCTTTACTAATAGTGAGGTTAAAGGGCCATAGCTTTATTAATAACATAGCAAACAACAACTTTGAAGTGCTGGCAATGCAAATTACACTCAGACTAATTTGGGTAAGGAAAACACGAGAAATTCTTCTAAATATCATATACAATTATAGCGGTGAGCTGACAGTCAGATATCTAAGCTTTGGAATATGCACAAAATTTATATTGGATTGAGCACAGTGACCTGAATAATACAACTTCCTATACCTATTAGTGACATTTTTTGCGTAGTAATCTCATGATCATGAATTATATCATATCAATTAGACCAGTGTTTCCCAAACTTGGGTCTCCAGCTGTTTTTGGACTACAACTCCCATCATTCCTAGCTAGCAAGAGCAGTGGTCAAGAATGATGGGAATTGTAGTCCCAAAACAGAGGGAGACTTTAAAAAAAAATATTTTCCTACTTAGTCTTTGGCTTTAGTTTGTTGGTCAGGTAGCATATTTTTCCTTGTGTTGTGCAGGTTGGCAGTGCAATTCAAGCCAGCTAACATAAATCGCTGAGCAGCCGAAAGGGAGCAAATTCAGCTGGCATGGTCCAAGGGTCAGCCATTCTTAGCCTGCTCCCAAAGAGGAGCCAAGTGAGTACACACTCCACTCTTCCACCACCAGTCATGATTGTGTTTAGGAAGGAGAGACCTTAACCCCACAATCCAGGGTTCAGTCAGACTTTGGCTTAGTTGTTGCAGCATGCTGTCTATGCTAAAAGGACCATGGAGGAGCAAAGTGGGTGCAATATTTTCTCCAGTAGACAGCATGTTTATGTGGATCTGATAAGTCATAGCTTGGCTTACAATGATATGTGAAACAAATTATAGTGTCAGCCTTAAAGTATTTTTTAATGAGAAATTACACCCAGTGTTGCGATGAGGATTAACATGGTAGGCGCCTGCATATGTTTGTGTCTCTGTGTTATATGTGTGTTGTGTAAGCATAGCTAATAGAACTTTGAAGTGTAAGTTTATGCATGCTTTGCATCTTTTCCAAGATGATACAGGAGTAGAGAAACAGAAAACAATTCTTTTCTTGAGTAGCTTGGTATCTGAGATTAGTATTAAAAATAAATAATGAATATTATCTTCATGAGCCCTATAAATAACATACAGTACTACTTTTGGGTGCAATTCAACAGTGCCCACCAGTGGAATGGACACAATTGATGGAATGGATTTATCATCTTTGGAAGATCTTCCAGGGCAGATTTTGGGGGTACAGTGGGGAAGAAGGGGAAGGTGAAGTCCCACGGCACAGGTGGAAGTCTGCTTACACAACATTCAGTCTTAAACCTGTGAATCTTATACCTTGGGGCTACAATCTAATATACGTAGTACTATTTTTAGAAGGCTAGAGAAACAAGCAACACTTCCATTTCATGCCTGTAGGTTATGTAGCCTTTCATTATTTTAATTTAATTATTACATGAGTTTCACATCTTTCCTAAAACTGGATGCTGTCACTTCTTTTATTTAATATTTGTAGAGCTACTGATTTAACAGTCCTCTCATTTATTTAACAGTGCCTCTCATGGATTTATTCAAAAAGTTGAAATCATTTAAAGTCCTTCTAAATACATTCCTCTTGTTTAGAAATTGGGTCATTCTGTACTTTGGGATTTGGATACGCTGAGTGCTGTATAGACCTGATTGGCCAGAGAACAATAGATTGATAGAAATGTTCAAATAAAAGTAAAAAATGTGTGTGTGAGATAGGAAAGAGTGTATTGCTTTGAGCTTTAGGGGGCATGTTTCTTTAAACCAAAATTGCTTGACATTCTCTGTGGGAGTGCTGTGCCCCAGAAGCCCTGAGTGTTTGAGCTGAAGGAGCAAAGGTCATACTGTTATGTGTAAAGATGAGAAGGTTTTGTGTTCTCCTAAACTGATTATAGTGATAGATACCTGTGTATTTTTAAAGTATCAGAAGTGCATTGTTTTTTACACTATCGCTAGTATGTTCTTTTCTGTTATGCAATTACATTATAAAAAGTAATTAAGTTCTGTGGAAACACAGCTGTTTGTGGTTGCTGTTTAGAAGCACATAGGAAAGGACAACTTTAATGAGTAACTTTGAGTCCAAAAGAGAGTAAAATAGTAAGAGACTGTAAAAGATGCCTTATACAGTGTTACCTCAGGTTACATACGCTTCAGATTACATACGCTTCAGGTTACAGACTCCGCTAACCCAGAAATAGTGCTTCAGGTTAAGAACTTTGCTTCAGGATGAGAACAGAAATCGTGCTCTGGTGGCGCAGTGGCAGCAGGAGGCCCCATTAGCGAAAGTGGTGCTTCAGGTTAAGTACAGTTTCAGGTTAAGAACGGACCTCCGGAACGAATTAAGTACTTAACCCGAGGTACCACTGTATCAAGTATAAGCTGACCCGAATATAAGCTAAGGCACCTAATGTTAGCAGAAAAATCTGGGAAAACTTACTGACTCGAGTATATGCCGGTTCACCACACCACAAACCTGGTGGTGGCAGCAAAGGCAGTGGAGGAGGAAGGAGCAGCCCAAAGGGGCTCCTTTTGGGCTGCTCGTCCCTCCGCTGCAGCCTCTGCTGCTCGCAAGAGCAGGCATAGGAGCCGCGGTTGGGAGAGGCACAGTGCAGCGCAGCACCTCTCCCAACCATGGCTCCTGTGCCTGCTCTTGCGAGAGGCGGGAGGCGGTGGCAGGACCAGTGGTGAGAAAGGGCTCCTTTCGGGCTGCTTGTCCCTCCGCCACCGCTGCCACCGGCCTCACTCGAGTATAAGCCATGGGGGGGCTTTTTCAGCATTAAAAATGTGCTGAAAAATTTGGCTTATACTCGAGTATATACAGTAAATGAATAAGGGAAGGAATAAATGTTTTTAAAAACCTAGTAAAAAATAGCCACTTATTAGAGGACCACCATTTTTGGTCTAATGCTGTAACACTTCATGGCCTGTCCATAAGGGATCCAGTATACAACCCTTTGTGTATACTGTGTACACAGTGTCAAATGCCTGTGTGGAACTATAGTTTTTTATTCTGAAATGAGAATTCACAGTTTTGGTTTGGAGTGCTAGTATCCATATATATATATATGCTTATTTCATTTATGATTCTGTTCACACGAGGCATCCCAAAGCGAATTACAATATAATGAAAACATATAAACAGTTACAATATTTCCATAAATACTTTTTTTTTAAAGTATACAGAGAGAGAGCAAAACAACAAAACACATGCATCAAATCAATTTATATGCATATGGTGGCTGGTGGACCCTGGAATTAGAATGGCAACTGAAAAGTCATATATGTGGGACCAGTTCTTTTTTCTGGCGGTATGTGCTGGTACACAGTACTGGCACCTTTTTTTCTAGAAAAAAGCACAGGTAGATTAATAAATATAATGATGAATGGATATGTTTACCAGATATCTGGAGAGGAGGAACTGATCTTAGGTGGCAAGGGCAGAGAGGGAAAGCCGAGCACATCATGGGGCGAGGTTAGGAAATGACTGCACATTCTCCCTTCCCTTCCTGTTTCTTGTGGGGCTACACATTTCGCTGCTGGGTCACTCCGCTGTGACGTGGTTGGAGCTGGGGCCCAGCTGCAAGGGAGGGAGAGGCAGAGGGAGCTGCTCTGGTGAGGTGGGTTCTGAGGGGATTTGCTGGGCCCAGCTCACAGAGGGGCGGGATATTCAGCAACTAAACTGTAAAGTGCATTAGGTCTACTGTGCACTAACAACTCTCAGCTCCACTAACAGATTGAATATTTATGGTCCAACAATGACAGCAGGACAGCTGACACAGCTGGGTGGCCGTAACACAGGTTGTAGGACTTCCAGAAAACTAGAATATAGAGACGATGAAATAGCAAAATAAGCTTTAGCTTGTGGATATCAGCTATGTCCTTCAGTTTCAGTCCTATTTCAGCATACAGCCTACTATCTTGGTCCCTCTCAGGAACAGCATGAAGCAAAACAACATTTGCTATGTAGATGAATGAGAATATTTTGGAGTTGTGAGAGGGTCAACAGGGTGAATGTGAATGTGCGTTATTCAGCTTCTATCCATTTCCACATTCTGGTAATGTCTGGAATCTACATCACAATAAAAAGCAGTAAATGGAAGGAAATGGCTGGTGGAAAACTAGAAAGAGTTATCCTTTACAGTACATAATATTATTAAACTGCATATTTTTCCCCTGTCACTGAACTTGAAAATATTCATTAGCTTCTGCATTAAACCTTTCCCCCTCTTACTTAATTTAGATTTACATTTTTGAAAATAACATCTACTACCAGCCTGATGTAAAGAGTAGCTCATTGCGACTAACATCGTCTGGAAAAGAAGGAATTGTATTTAATGGAATTGCAGACTGGTTATATGAAGGTAAATTGCACAGATGCAACTTTATTAGAAATGCAGAGGACATACATGCATTCAATTTTTCTGAGAACAGTCTGTTCATTATAGGACAATGCTGTTGATTTTTTTTTTAATGTTTTCTTGCAAAATTGTCTGCATTATAACAAAGGGATGCCTATATATAAGCTTTTGTTTGTGATCATTTAAATTGTCAAAATCCTTATTTTCTTGTTTCAAGAAGAAAACTATTGTATGGGGAAGGGAACAGAACAAGAACATACATTATTTTGCATAACAGCCCTGAAAATTACTCCACCTATTTTTCATTGGCGTATTTGCAGAAATTGTATATGATTATGCTCAACTTATAAACATGACTATTAGTTTTGCATTGCATCACAAATATTATACTTCGGTTGCATATAACTATTCTGATACAAATAAATATAGGGATGCAGAATAATAAGGGACCCAACAGTGCCCTGGAAGTAATCTGTGGTTATAAAGACAAGTATTAGAAATTGTGGTTCATGCAAGGCAGCTAAAAAGCTGTTGGCATTTTACATTTCTTCCTGCAGCATCTCAATTTATATTTTTCACAAGACTATGGAAGGAGATACAGCCACTTATAGAGAGAGAGAGAGAGAGAGAGAGAGAGAGAGAGTGTCAATGAAATTCTCAGGTGTCTATTTCTTTCATTCATTAAATCATCCCACCAGTGGTCTTCACTCTGCAGCCTCTCCAGCTTTCCACAGATGAAGACTAGGTAAAGATATCATGAGGTTACTCCTCCAATTGAGTGTTTTCAGATCAGGAAGTGTGAGCAGCTAAGGAGACTGCAGAAAGGTTTACTGGAGAGGAAACAGACACACCACCTTGGGTCAGCTCGAAAGAATAAAGTAAGCTGAAACCCCACAATCACAGAAATTCTAAGTATTCTGAGAATGAGATCTACAAAAAAGGAAAAGAAAAGCCTTTTTGCAGTAAAAAAAAAATTTATTTTTTTTAAAACAGTACTAATCTAGTTGAATATACAAAATCACAGCCTCCTGGCTGTGCTATGGCCTAACTGGTACAAAATAATGTAGCATTGTCTGTTTGCTCTGTTTGATTTATTTTTAACAGTAGGAAGTTTGCCAACAGCAGCAAAATGTGTATATAAAGCAATCTTCAGTCAGACTTTAGACGACAGTGGAGAAAATGGTGAAACTGTTGTGGGCAGCCAGTGGATTAGGATTCTTCCCTCAGATTGGGATCTGAATTATATATGACAATTGTTAATTTCATGGGTTTTAAAAACATTTTCCCTCCCCTCCCCCAGAGGAGCTCCTTCATTCTCACATAACTCACTGGTGGTCACCTGATGGAGAGAGGCTGGCATTTCTTATGATAAACGACTCATTGGTACCAAACATGGTTATTCCCCGGTTTACTGGATTCCTGTATCCCAGAGGAAAACAGTACCCTTATCCAAAGGTAAGGAAACTTTACATACAATCTTCATTACTTGCATAAGGCATAGTGTTCAGTGTTACCAAAACAGTTATTTCAAAAAGGAAAGGAAGCCAATTTTTGTTGTCATGGTTTTAACAGAAATTACTGTACACACTGTTTTCTCAAAAAGCTACAAAAGCTTTGTTCTTTTCTGGATTAAAGAATAAAACAAAAGCTCTTTTGTTTAGTATAGGACAAAATAACTTAATATATTAATATAACTACATATTATGCACATCTGGAGGGTTTGGGTATTTTTTACAAGCATTTGGATCAGCAAGATTTCAAGGATATTTTTTTGCTGTGAATATTTGAATTCACCTATCAATATTAGTAAATCATAAATAAAAACTAATATAAACATAACAAGTTAATAATATTATCATGCAATAGGATCTGTTTGACAGTTACAATTATTTCATTTAACTAAATTAAATTGTTAAATGATATGACAGTGCCTACAACTGAATGGCAACACTATTTTTACTTAATAAATCAGTTGATACCCTGTTTCTTTTCAGTAGCAGGAAAATTAATCTCTAGAATCGCTTTGTTAGTTTTCTTTAGCAATGTCTTATTCTATAGTGCCAAAAGGAAAACAAAATTAAAGACAAGCTGTACAATAAAATTAAGCTTTGGGAAGAGGAAATGAAAGTCTAGTTCCATTTATCACAGGCAATGCAGAATTATGGTAATAAAACCTTTACCTTTATTTAATACTTCTGTTAGCTTTCAATTCACCATAATTAATTATGAAGCTAGTGATCTGGTAATATTGACAAAGGACTTTGTTATTGCAGTACAGTATTCCACTTCATTACTACTGGAATATTTATGACTGCTGCTGAGCCAAAATAGAGTTTCCATGGCACTTTTTACAAATGCTTTCATCCCATACAAAAAGCACCAATCCTTTTCAGCAACTTTGACATACCCCTGTGAAAAGTGTTTACAAGGTGATGGGTGTCAGGGAAGACAGAACACATCCCTCTTGTGGCAACATTCCCTCATCCTAATCTCATATGTAGTTGATTCAGTGCAACATTATTGGGATGGCATTGCACATTCAAATGGACATTTCAGTGAAAGGAATGAAATGCATGTGGATGGCATCTACATTCAGGTTCTGTCCAAATTCTGCCATGCAGCTGGCCATCTATGACTTGAATTATTTCAGTGAAAACACATATGCAATGAGAAAAGAATGCCAGACTGCTTGCTTTCTGCAGCAGTGATGACACATCCACCCCCCCTCAGAATAAGGACAATCTGAGAGATTCATTTACCCTCAGTGTTGTCGTGAAGTGGTCCTGATTGGCTCTCTGATGCCTTGTTAATGTAGTCACTATATAATTCCTGATTAGCTAGAATCAGTCAGTGACGAAGAAGATTAAAAAAACACACCAAAGTAACACCATGACAGCAGCATATTTGGGCTGCAAGCAAGTGATAACTAAGGTTAGGTGTTTTTCTTTCTTTTTACACAGCTTAACTTGAAAGCCTGATCTCACTTTTACAATGTTTTGTGTATGCAGTACACATCTTCCCCCCAAACTACAAAGACAGGAGTCAGAATAGTCCATCCAGAAAGCAAATGTTTTCAATAATAGTTGTTCTTTCCCCCAATTTTAGATTAAAATCCATGTTTTTAAATCATTTTACTCTGGATATGTAATGCATTCCACCAGGCCTACAGGAATATATGTTTTCTTGTATGTAGTCATTCATGGCCTCATAGCAGGGAGCATAGGGTTGGGCATTCTCAACATTTGGTTAAGACACATGAATTCAACTAATGTATGTATCCAATGACAATTGGTTAGCTATGCTATCCATCTTTTAACATTTTCACATACAGCTGTGGTTCTTCTCTGTGTCTCTGCAAATACATATCACACTTATTCATCCATTCTTTTCAAAGGCAGGTGAAATGAATCCAACAGTCAAGTTATACGTAGTCAATCTGTATGGACCAACACATACATTGGAACTCATGCCACCAGATGGCTTTAAATCAAGGTAAGCAGCTATATTATCTGAAAATTAACAATCTGTGACTCTCTACATGCACAAATAAATTGAAGTTAATCTCGGTTTAAGATAACAGTCCTGCAGCAGTTTTCTGGAAGTAACATGTAGCTGGAAAAAACAGCAGGACTATCAGCTTGGGTTTAAATAGACTGTATCTTTATTATAAGGCTTGTAATGGCCAATGCATAACAATGCAATGGAACTAAAGTACGATCCTTTCTGCATAATAACTTGGTCCAGATTTAGTGGTTGTCATAAACAGCATATGGGTGTGAGATGCATGGGGCCCATAGGATCTAAGGGCACACCCAGCTCACAAATACCCTTAAATTTCGAACTGAACGAATTTAAAGTTACTGGTGTTAATTAGATTATTATTCTGATATAGCTTTGTCATGTTAGTTAATATTAAATATAAATATGGATCTATGATTTCTACATAGTACATAGTGAAGACACAGACATCATATTTAATTAAACGTCTTCTCTTCATAATCATATTTCACCTCCGATCAGAAGGTATGTAGTTGGATACAGGTGTATCATCAAACTCAATTTGGAGCCTCCCCTGCAAAAAAAGAGGATTTTGTTCAAGGGACCATTACAGAGTATGGCCACCTCTGTTCAGGTTCTCTTGACATCATAGCCAACCAGTATCAGGAGACTGCAGCTACTAAGTTACAGCTTGCCAGTTTCTGTTCCATCTCTTTTCTTACTTGGAAACACAAATAATTCTTCACATATTTAATGCCCAAAATTGACACTCTCTTTAAACTGGTAATCCCACTCATAGGCTTGTATTCCAATAAAGTTTTTATAGAATTCCTAGAATATTGATGCTTCCCTTCTCTTTTAAGCACAAAGTTCTTTATGGAAACTGACCAACCCCAGAACTAGAACCTGTAGCCATTACTTTAGTAAAGCCCACCCAGGATTCTTTGAGGGAAGCCAAGCCTGTGAAAGTGGTAGAAATGTGCACATATAGTGTAGATGTGACCTGATTGTACCATATCAAGACTCAGTCATACCTGGAAATGCTTCTAACTCATCCTTCTGGCTCTGACTATTAAACATGACTTTCTCTAATCATTTCAACCAAGTGTAGGCACATAAGTAATATCCCACCAGCTGGAAGATTGCAAGAATGCTGCAGATCAAAGTGACAACAGTCTTGTTTTTAAAACTGTGGTTCATACATTCTTATTAAAAGCTCCATGCATTTGATATATTCTCTTTGAGTTGGAGCTTGTTTAAAAATCCATTCTGCTGTTACTTTACAGAAGCCTTGAGGACCATGTACATTTCTAGGAAAATCCATTTTATCTATGAAATCATGCTCTGGTTACTGAATATTGCTGCTCTAAAGCAGTATAAACCATTCATATATATGGTGTGTGTGTGTGTGTGTGTGTGTGTGTGTGTGTGTGTGTGTGAGAGAGAGAGAGAGAGAGAGAGAGAGAGAGAGAGAGAGAGAGATTGTCCAATTTCTATCTCTTCTTCCACCACTCCACAGAAATTGTGTGTTATTGTATATACATTGAAAACAGTCCTTACTCTAATGACTGTGTATGTTAAGATTTCTTTCTTGGTCTTGCTCTGTGCTGCTGGGGTTTGGATGACCCAGGCTGGATTCTGACAGTTTTTTATTCTAATAAATGTATTAGAATGCATTTTAATACAAACAATTTGAATCATCAAATTAAAAGGGGAAAAGCACTAAAACATACTTTCCCAAAGAGATGGTATGTGATGCATAGAAAGATGACTTGTTAAAGTTCCTTGCTAATCAAATAGGAGCTAAGCATCAGATGGAATGGGTAGTAAAACATTCCCAAATGCTACAGATGTCAGGGCATATTCAACTATGAATTCATTCATTCAACTATGTTGTTCTGAACTGTATCTCTCAGTCTTTGCATGCACATCTGTAGAAATCTCTCTCTCTCTCTCTCTCTCTCTCTCTCTCTCTCTCTCTCTGTGTGTGTGTGTGTGTGTGTGTGTGTGTTTATACCTATATCTATACATAGTGTGATTCATCATTCCTACAGTTTGGAAATATAGGTATATATATTTCAGTAAAAACAATAACGAACATTTAATCAAATCTACATTAATGTCATGTTATCCATATGCTATAATCCTCTTGCTAAAATGTGCTTAGAGTTGCATTCTTGAAGCCACTGTCTTTTGAGTAGCATTGTATAAGATAATGGAGTTTTGCTTCATTCAGTACAGTACTTGAAAATTGCATCCCAGATTCCTAGAGTACCGTAGCTTAAATTAGGGGTGTGCTGATTCTGAGGCTTTTATGTGGAAGAGAAAGGTGAAAAGTCATCACCCCTGAACATTGGGAATTTCCTGTAAAAATGAGAGAAAATGTGAAGATATTCCCTGAAATTTTGGGGTGTGTGGATTGGGAGTGATACTTATTATGGTTACAATGATGCGTATCCTTCATTTAGCTTAACCCCGCCCCCAGTATTAGCACTGAGTGTCGCAACCTCCTCAACAGCCCACATTTCCCATAGAAGGTCTGGTGGGTAAGAAGTCAGCTAGTAGAGTATGATAGGTGATAGCTTTTTGTCAGTAGCCACAAATAATGTACTGAACTGCCTAGACATGACAGATTGTACTAGGTGGTCTTGGTAACAGTTTCATCATGGCAATCTAACAAGGATTTAGAAGGAGAGAGCATTTTTCTGTACCACTGATAAAACCGATTTAGCTACAAATGTTTGCAGGCAGGCAATCTATTTGGCAATACAGTGCTTGGGATTATTATTATTCTTTTCTTTTTTTCCATGGAAGCAAGTATCTGTGCTGCTTTGTCAGCTACCCTTTTTGCACAGAGTGTTTGCAGAATGTCCTTGGCATTTTACATTATTTCTGACTACTTCATATCACTGAAAACACTACTGTTTGTTACAAAACCTAAAGCAAAACTGTAAAACATAAGGCAACCTAAGTTGTTAAGAGCAACATGACAGCTGGTAACCAGTAAACCAATTGTTATGTCAATTTTGTAAAATACAGTACAGTGGTACCTCGGGTTACATATGCTTCAGGTTACATACACTTCAGGTTACAGACTCCGCTAGCCTAGAAATAGTACCTCTGGTTAAGAACTTTGCTTCAGGATGAGAACAGAAATCGTGCTCCGGTGGTGCGGCGGCAGCGGGAGGCCCCAATAGCTAAAATGGTGCTTCAGGTTAAGAACAGTTTCCAGTTAGGAACAGACCTCCGGAACAAATTAAGTACATAACCTGAGGTACCACTGTACAGTCACTGTGCAATAATTTCGCTATGTATGTTTTGCATGTTGAATCTGAATGTGCTCTTGGAATGTGGTTTGTTACCAGTATAATGCTGAGTGAAATAATGGATCAGTGTCCTTTATCGCAGTGCGCAGGATATAATTTCACAGTTTATGTGGGGACAATATAACCACTGTATTTTTAAATGTGTATCTACCATAGAGAATATTACATAATGATGGTGAAGTGGGTCAGCAATACTAAAACTGTCGTGCGGTGGTTAAACAGACCTCAGAACCTGTCCATCCTTACAGTGTGCGAGACGACAACTGGTGCCTGTAGCATGGTATGCAATTTATTTTTGTTATCGTTTTCATAGGATAGATTTACAGTTATTGTCCCTGTATGCAGAGCACATGCTTTTGGTCCTTATTTTTTAATTTGTTTGCTTGTTTTACTGCCAGTGACAGAGGCCAATTTATTTCCATGAGTTAGAATTCACCTTGTGGTTGAAATAATGTGGAACACATTGTTCTGAATGGAAAAACACACAAACACCTGCCCTGCTGCCATGCTTTTACTTCCTCTCAAAAGTTGGGCATGATAATCTAGTAGGGAGGGCTGCTGGGTGTGTGGAGAGGAAGCATGAGTTCCACACAGATTTCTACCTGCCAAAACTCAATACACCGAGGAAACATTTGGATTCTCAGTGGGGTCTTTGGAAGCACTTAGCAAACAGCAGCAGCAATAATTGGCCCTTTAGCCAAAGATAAATCTGTGTTCCAGCAGTGTTAGTAACCACAAGAGTACTCTTCATTATCAGAGTTATTGACATAAGTGTGATTTATGTCTAAGCAAAATGTTTGAGTTCAACTCTCAGAGTAAGGCTGAGAATCATAAAAAATAGCAGGAGATTTAGAACTTCAGCCTTACTACTGTTTACATGCATTTTAGAAATGTTTCCTAATAACACACTTTTTGTAAATATTATTCAAGCACACACATTTGCTCACTTTTTTCACTGAACAGTTAGCTAATCTAAATATTTCATTTTGATGTATAATTGTTAACCAAAAGAACCATAAAATAAATATTCAGTTATGGGCTGAAATAATTAATAAAATCAAACATTATTTGATATTGTGTGACAGAGCTATGTTACAAAGACACTGTATATAGGTGTATTGTTCGTTGTTTGTATGTTTCCGATATACTAACATTGAAATGCTAGCTATCAAAATACACGTTCACTCCCA
Source organism: Podarcis erhardii (assembly GCF_964252035.2). NCBI lineage: Eukaryota > Metazoa > Chordata > Lepidosauria > Squamata > Lacertidae > Podarcis > Podarcis erhardii. The sequence goes on along the minus strand of NC_138497.1, from coordinate 96,763,310 downwards.
AACAAATGACATAGGTTTTAAAAGCCTTCCTACTCAAATTAGTGGTGGCCAATCCAAAGCTTTCCAGGAGTTAGATCAGAGCTGAGTACAGAGTACATGCTATTTAATTTACCTATTCAGTTGTTTATAAGGTATAACAGGCAATTAGAGGAACAGATAAAACAGTTACGGTTATAAAAGCAAGTAAAACCATTATTGCCAGAACAGTACAAAATTAGCAAAAGAAGGTCCCATAAATCAAAACCCCTTAACTGTCAAAAGCCAGGAAAAAGTGATGTTTCTTCATCGTACAGCCAAAGCTATACAAAGAAGATGCTAGATGCAACTCTATGAAAAGGGAGTTCTGCAATTTGGGGGTTCCACAGTGAAAGCCCTCTTCCAGGCCACTATTCCCTGCACACAGGGGTAGGGGTGTGTGTGTGTGTGTGTGTGTGTGTGTGTGTGTGTGTGTGAGAGAGAGAGAGAGAGAGAGAGAGAGAGAGAGAGAGAGAGAGAGACAACAAAGAAAGCCCTCCTGCCAGTCTTAGCACCTGAGAGGGTCAGTAGCTAATTTAATCTTCTTTAGGATACCACTTCATTTATTTATTTTAAAATATTTGTATCCTGTCTTTTTTCCGAAGAGCTCAAAGCACCTTCCAAAAGAAAATAAAAACATAAATTAGCCAGAAACATGTTAAATTTTTAATTATACTTTACAACCTAACATTAAAACAGCAGCAGGATATAATAACATAATGCATCAATTTAAAAAAAAAATTCAAATATTTACAGTTAATACCAATTCCAGCAGTTTACAGCCAAAACCCCTTCTAAAAAAGGGGGTGTTTTTGAAAGGTCACTGCTGAGGAGACAACATGGGTTTCCCTTGGAATCCGGTTTGAAAGCCTAGGTGCAGCTACCAAAAAAGAGTCCTCCCTCACTCTCAAATAAGCATATTTCTGGGGATGTTGAGACACATAGGAGAGCTTCCAAAGATTAGCCCAATTGACAAGCAGACTCCAGCAGGGGAAAGTGGTTCTTCAACATCCTAAACAAAGGTCAGCAGCAGCACTTTGATGCCTGGAAATAAATCAAAAGGCAGTGTTTCAACAAAGAAATTGCATGCGCGCTCTCTCTAAAAAAGGCCATCTTAATTGCCTGTGTTATAGGAACTATGTGGTTCAAAGTGCAACCTGCTGCTATTCCTGTTTGTGTGGCATTTTAAATAGGTAACAGAGGAAAATGCAAAATGCAATGATTTTCAATTAGCAAGATTTAGTATATGTATTTTATAACTTTATGTATATTTCTTTTTAGAAATATGAGTTTACATCTGAAGTGTGGCTTTCTAAACAGGTACTTACACATTTTCCATTCAAAGCAATTAATAACGTATCATTAATACTTTGGCTGTTAATAAAATGTTGGTAAATGTCTGCATTTTAAACTAGACTATGTCGATCCATTAATCTGAAAAAGAATTAAAGGTTAATTTAAGAGAAGCAAACAAAATGGTTTTTAAGCATTGGATTAACTGCAGAAGTATTACAAATTCTGGAAGTACACTGAACTCGCAAGGGTATTGGGATGGCATTTCAAGCAGATATTCTGGAACAGGTGCATAGGAGCAGTGTCAGGTGTATACAGCTGTCTGATCTTAATTAATAAAATTTAATGTACCAGGCAAGAATCACATGGCTTTTCACATGCATAGTGATGTGATTCCATCTTAGGAGTATTCCTCCCTATTTCTCATCTTAGGGAGTTAGCAAGATGAATGGTAGGTGGGGGCCCATAAGTTATCTTGGACTTAAACCATTTAGGACTTTAAAGGGAGCCACCAAAACTATCAGTTGTGCCTGGAGGTAAATTGGTAACCTGTGCAGCTACTACAGGATTGGTGTAATATGATCCCTTGGGCAAGCATAGTGCTTAACAGAAAATTTCAGAATTCTGATTCTATTTCATTTTTATAGAATGAGGAGCCAGTTTTTTCTAAAGATGGCAATAAATTCTTTATGACAGTTCCTGTTAAGCAAGGTGGTCGTGGTGAATTCCATCATATTGCCATGTTTAATGTTCAGGTAAGTTTATTTCACAATTTCAAGTTTATAATTGCACAAGTCTGTAATTAATTATACCATTGCTTAAATGTCTTATGAATGCCTTGAGTTGCACGCTACTCCAAATATATTCTGATTTTAGTCACTGATTTGTAGGTATTAACAAAAGTCGTAATCACAGAACACAAATGATGCATAGCTCTGTCCTCTGAAATGATGAAAAGCATGTTCCCAGCAGGTTGATGTGGTGATTTGATTTGGCAAGAAAGCTGGTGAATGACTAAAGATTCCTTTGCTGTTTCATGAAAGAGCACTTGCAAAGAAGCCAGTGAATGGAGCATTTGGAACCATTTTGAGTATCTCAGGACATTGTACTCAGTGCTTTTTTTTTGTTTGGTTTTGTCTGAAAAAAAGGTGCTGGTACTTTCATTGAAGTTGTTACAGTAAGTGCCACACTTTTAACATGTGGGGGGGGGGGAGGTGGCAGTAGTAAGGTGCAGCCTTGAGTAGCCCCAGAAAAAAGCACTGGTTGTACTTACTTGGAAGAAACAGAGACCTGGTCTACACATTCAGCAGAATGAGACGGTAGGGTGCAGTGTGTGGTAGTATGGCGAAATGATATATTACTAGTTGGAGATCACATTTTTTTATTGCTTCCTTACATTAAAAATGTAGCACAAATAGGAAAACCAGCCAAAAAAAAAAAAAAAAAAAAAGGGCAGAGAGCTGAGCTAGAAGCGTTGTGAGGCATTCATCCTAACATTAAGAAGAATGTTTGATCAGTGCAAGCATTTCTGTTTGCTTGCCAAAATAATCTCCCCTGTCCTCCCCACATGCACTGTTCTAGGAGTCCACTCTACCCTCCAGAGCAGACTTGGAGAGGGGAGGCCATGGGGCCATATGTGGAGGGTTGTTTTGTTTTGTTTTTGCTTTGTATGAGGTCACTATCAAAAGTGCTATTGCCCACCAGTAGTTTAAAGAACCCACTTCATTCTGCTGCAAGTCTAGACTCAGCCAAGGTCTGTTGGGGAATGTGCCGACTTGACTTTGAAATGTATGTGCTGGATTTGTATTTTCAGTGTGTTTCCCCACCGCCTGATATGTTGCTCCTATATACCATGCTATTGATCTTGAGATTGTAGATTTTAAAGTGCACATTTATTGTACTTTATACATTTGTACTGACAGAAATATATGACAACTGTCTGTGGCATTTCATTTAATGTTTCTGTAGTAATTAGAGGAACATTCTGTGAAATGTCATGGGATTTTAAAAGCCATGGGAAGCCACAGCGGCAATACTGAAGTTTTGCGTGATTATCGTGATCTGTCAGTGAATGCTTCTAATGCTTTCCCCTGTGTGTTATACTTTGGATAATGCTGGAACACCTTATTTTCTTTTTATTAAGTTGATTACATTTTTAATAACAATTAAGAGATATTCTAGCATTCTTTCCATAGGCAGGGTGAATCTCAGTTGCTCAGATCCTATTAACATTTACTGAAATGTTAGTCCTTCTGAATGGAATCTCATAAAAATGTATATGTATAATGCTTGGAACCAGAGATGTCTTTATAACACAGAGTTGGTTGGCCAGCAGGCCTGGTGCCTGAAGCCAGCTACCCATAGAACACCTCATTGGGGATCCTGCCATCTTCCATTCTGTGGACATGACCAAGCCAGCATAGATGTTGCTGAAACAAGAGTGTGAACATGCTAGGAATGTCGTCTTGGGAGCGCACGTCTTTGTTTGAGACTCTGTTCTGCCATAATCCACCTGATAGCTCATTTGGTAAAGCATGGGAATAAGAATAAGCTGCCCATCTGTTTGAGTTGCCCCAGCCACTCTGGGTAGCTCTCAATAAAATATTAAAAACAATAAAACATCAAACATTAAAAACTTCCCTATACAGGGCTGCCTTCAGTTGGCTTCTGAAAGACAAATGGTTGTTTATTTCCTTGACATCTGATGAGAGGGCGTTCCACAGGGTGGGTGCCACTACCAGTAAGACCTTCTGTCTGGTTCCCTGTAATTTCACTTCTCACAGTAAGGGAACTCCCAGAAGGCCCTTGGAGCTGGATCTCAGTGTCCAGGCTGAACAATGCAGATGGAGATGCTGAGGCCATTTAGAGCTTTAAAGCAGCAACACTTTGCATCATGCTCGGGAACATACTGAGAGCAAACAAAGATCCTTTAGGCCCGATGTTATATAGTCCTGGTGGCCATTTCCAGTCACCAGTCTAGCTGCCACATTCTGGATCCAAGTCTCCTTCTTAGCCTCAGGGTCATGGGTTTGAGCCCCACATTAGGCAAAAGATTCCTACATTGCAGGGGATTGGACTAGATGACTTTTGCGGCCCCTTCCAACTCTCCCATTCCATGATTCTGTGGCAGCCCCACCAAATTCTCTCAGTTTCTCCATTCCATGTAACCCTCTCATGGCCCAATCACTTGACATTCCAGGGAGAACTTCAAGAGCAGCAACAGTTTTGAGGGATGCTTGGGTTGTAGTGATGGAAAACCTCTTTGCATTGCACTAATCATCTATGTCTGGGACTGAGAGAGAGAGGTGGGGTCAAATTGCTATCATATTTAGACCACTGTTTACCTTTGCTGCACTAAACACTAAGGAAGAAGTAAGAAAACTTTTTTTCCTGGGTTGATATTACATCTGGGGTTACATGATCCTTTTCAAAAGCCACTGACAAAGGAGGTAATTATAATTCCCTTTCAGTAACTACAACACTTTCAAATGGTTTCCCACCCTAACCAATTCACTGTTGCTGCAATAAGAAATAAGGCTGCTTTAAATAGGACGAGGAACCAGTGTTAGCTCATGCCTTCCACGTGGGGCTTAAAAGGAGTATTGTATGATAGAATTCCATGTACATAGGTGCCTTATATCTTGGATAGGAAGAGACCAGCAAAGTTTTGGCCCAGGCCTCAGAGAAGCTTTGTGTAGTCCTGATTAAAATTAGCATCATATATTGATTTTATTTGAGATGCATAGGAATTAAAATGTATATGGAATTTAAAATATCTGTATACAATAGAATTCTATTTTCATTAGACTTTTATCACATAGAACTAGGTACAAAAAGAAACATATTCCCAAACCACAAAGTGAGTAGACTTACTTAAGGTTAATTTACAGATCACATTTTCTCTGCTATTTCTCCACTGCTGTCCTCTCACGTTTGCAGTAGTCTCACATGAGTAATGTGAACACCCTGCTGTGTGAACAAGTAGCTCACATGGTGCGGTTGCCTAATTTTCGTGATCAGGATACCACTACAGTATACTTCTCTGGTGCTGGAAATTGCTCTAGTTCTTCTGCATAGGTAGATCACTTTCATGAAAAATAAAAAGAAATGACTGACAAAGTGTAACGTTGGTTCCACTGAATCCCACAGGAATAAGCTATTTTAAGGGTGCATAGCATTGTGGCTTGTAGCCAGAGTGTCACTGAGGATTGAAGGAAATTAATAGTGAGTCATTTCAGAAAGACACAAGGCTTGAGTGTATGTGTCAGTTTTGCAGTTTCCAGTAAATGCATGGTTGTGCATAAAAATAAGTTGCTATTATATCAACACAAGATTATGCCCTTGAATTATTATTTTTTTCAGCTTGGGTTTTCTGACCATGGTTGGCTTAAGTGTCCCTTTATCCTTTAAGTGACACATTTGGCCCACTTCTCAAACGTGACCAAATGGAATGTATTCTTGTCTCTGAACATACCTCTTTCCCAAATCTCTTCAAGAGTCAAAAGGGACAGACCCAAAGATATTACCAGCTCTAAGTCCACTTTCTTCCACATTTAGTTTGAAGGGGAAGGGTAGGACAGGACAGATTTTGAAACCAATTAATATTCTCCATAGTTGCTTTGGCAGAGAAGGCTTTCCTTCACACCCAGGGGAACATGGGAGACAGGGATTTTCCCCTCCTTGTGTACATCAATTGTCATTGAGTGCCATTTTGAGTGTACATCTGATTGTCTTTAAGACACCACAAGCATTTCTCTTCTTTTTACTTTTCTATAAGAACATAGGAAATGTCTTGCTGCATTAGAGTAAGACCTGCAAGCTTAGCATTCTTTGAAAGAATGTCAGCTACTGGCAGATCATAGGTAGCCCCACATAAATTGGTCAGTTCTTTTCTTGCCATTTACCATATCCAGACTTTTGTAGATTAAAACCTTGACAAAATGAATTAGCACTCCACATGTACACACACACACTTGAACTTCATATTAGCAGCCTTCAAAAATGCAGCCTGGCTTGTATCCAGGGATGTTTTTCAGAAGCAGATAGAGCAGAAACTTGCTCACAGTAGCCCCTCCCATTTCCCTCCCCCAATTTCCACATCTTGCAGCAGTTCCTCAATACCCCATCAAATGCTATTCTCAAAAGTCCTACCAGAGTAGCATTTTTGCATGCAAGCCAAGAAAGCCCTCATTTCACAAGCTGACTTTTGATCATCTATCTCTGGCTCAAACTACATATTTAGGCATGGAATGCAATGCCTTTCATGCACAGGATCATGATCACCGTCTTCCTAATGTGCATTTTGTGTACATTAAAGTTGTACATTTGAAAATGCCATTATAATCATATTTAAAGGTAATTCAGGAGGCAACAGAAAATCATTTGGGGAGAAGAGGAGTGGGGACATTGACATGCCTATTATTATTTTTGTTTGTTTTCTTGCAGACCAAGAGTGAACAATTTAGTATAAGACATCTGACATCAGGAAACTGGGAAGTTATCAAAATCTTGGCATATGACGAATATACGCAAAAGATGTGAGCATTATTTTTCTTTGTCTGTTCAGGTAAAATATATGTGTTATCAAGATAAAAATCTGTTTTGTTGGAAACCACATTAACTATTTCTTTAATTTTCAAGCACTACCATAAGATATAGCCCTAAATATAAATGGAAACTTAAATTGCAATCCATCCCGCTTTACACTAGGCTGGGGGGGGGTATTGGATTGGGCAAAGGACCCCTCTTTCCAGCCCTGTCAGCCTCCATTAAGCCATGCCAATCCCCAGACAGGGATTGCAGTCCTAATTCATTTCATCTGTCAATGTACTGAAGAATCTTTCTCAGATAAACAGCAGAGATAGACTGTGACATCTTCTGGCTGACTACATTGGCAGAAATAACAGAAATTAAAATAAAAAATGGGTTTTTCTAGGCTCTAATAAATAAGGAGCATAACTTGAATACAACTTGTAAAGCTAATATATTGGATTACATTCTCAAATCTCCTACAGATTAATTGTGTTCCTTAGAATACTTAGGGATAAATGTCGGATATCGTCAGTAAGGATGAATGTGCTGGGGGCGTTTTGCTTATAAAAGGACTTGTCTGCCACCCTTGCAGTATTATCAAGGGAAAGAAGCATTTTCGAAGGTTGAGTAAGAAATGTTTCTATGATTGTAATTCTTCTATACGGTAGGCAGAGCAATCCAAACTGCAGGAAGCCAGCATAATTTACATGCCTATTTCAAACTCTGTTCAGGAGCAGGGCTGCTGCCAGCTGAGCCTTCCCAAGCCTGGCTGAAGGAAAACAACCCTTTGGAGTTTGAATTATACCACCCTTTTTTTTGCTAGTGTAGCTTCCACCAGGTGGGTAGGTCAAATGAGTCCGAAATAGAGGTGGCCCTGTTTCACCACCACTATGCTACTAGAACACCCTTTCTTCAGCAGAGCCAGGATCTAGTTCTTACAAAGGCATATATCTGGTTGAGCTGGGATGAGGCACTTTAGCCAGCATATCCCTGGCTGAGTTCAGGCATCCTATGCCTGTTCTACTCATCCTGGTGGATCTTTGGTTTGGACTGCTCCCTAGGTTTGTGAGATTCCCCTTGTTAATTTTCTAAGAATTTTTATTATGCTGAGGTTTCCACATCATAACGTGGCCCTTTATCAGTACCTGATGTGAGAATGAATTAATCTGCCCGGTTAAGAGAACACATTATTTATACATTATACTACACAGAGAGAGAGACAGACAATTTTAAGCTAGGTCACATTCCATATAAAGCAGTTCAGTGCTATTGGCAATAATGTTGCAATCTATCTCTTAATTGTACCAATAGATTTTGAGATAGTTTCTCAAAATAGGAAAAAAATTCATTTACAAAATATCCTCTACTGCATATATCTGCTGCAGTTATGATACTCATTTTGTTTATCTTTATAACAAATTACTATTATCTCAGCTAAAGGTATTTAATTTTCTTTTTCATTGCCAGTTATTTTTTAAGTACTGAGAGTTCACCAAGAGGAAGACAGCTACATAGGTAAGCAGAACAACAGCAGCATATTTTCCAACTGATTGACAGGACCTGTGCCTCTTTGTTTATAAAACCTGTTATCCTTAATGTCTGAAGAAATAGCTCCATGCATTCTTATTCATGTGCCATCAGTTACCTGAGAAACAGACAATAGGATTCTGTGGTCTTACAAAGGATGTTATTTTATATATGTGATTTATGTTGTGATAAAACGAGTGCCACTTTCAGTCTCTCTTCTGATCCTGATACCAAGTCTAGTTAATGTTTTGTATACATTGAAACATTTCAGGAAAATAGAAATGGGACTGGGGGAATGAAGTAATTTACAAAAAGTTTGTCCCCTTTAAGCTAGTTTCCTGTGATACTGGTCCTCATAGTCAGTTGTATCCAATGCTAATATTAAAGTAAACCCATTGAAATTAATAGACATGACAAACTTAGGTTCATTAATTTTAATGGGTCTACTCTGATTACACCATCATTGCATACAACCTAGTGTATGCTTATGTTGCATGCTATCGTAATGTCTTCTTTGTATATATTTGTTAAATGTTGACATGTGATTTGTCGAGATATGCATATATATTTGCATTTCAGTGTGTCAACGATTGAATTGTTGAATCGCCAATGCCTTTCATGCAACTTCATGAAAGATCAGTGCACGTATTTCAATGCAAAGTTTAGCCCAACTATCAAGTATTTCATTCTGCAATGTAAAGGTAAGCCAGCCTCCTCAGTTTGATGTTAGTTGTATTTCAGTTTATTTTAAACACCAACACTTTGCCTTTTTATTATCGATTTGTCATCTTGCCATAAGCTTCATGCCATCAATCCATAGAAGTTTATGGAATAGAGGTGGGAAGGAGCTGGCAGCAGATGTAGTAGTCACAACTGCACAGCACAATACTACACTGTTCATTTAAAGAACTCAGACCTTGCAGAAAAGAAATAAAAATACGTGGCATCGGCTAAGAGCATAACTGAGAAGAGAACATGAGGGAAGGTGGAAGCTATAAAAAGGCAGCAGAGCAATCGTATGCATTTTTTCTCAGAAGTGGGTCCCACAATAGTCAATGGAAGTTTATCCCAAGATTGCAGCCATATGCAATTATACAACCAATAGCAATTGGAGTATGATAATATCTGGAGGCCATAGGTTCCCCCTTCCTGTAAAAGAGTATGGACACTCTGCAAGCTCTGTTCCAGACTCATCCAAAATAGTGATGGATAAGCTCCTTGTGGCTCAGCTCAGAGCTGGTTTATGTAACTAGCATTCTTGGACAATGCTTTAACATTTTTTATTTCCAATCCCACCCCCAACCCTGCTAAAGCTCAATGACAAGGAGATGGAAAATATGTCTAGAATTATATATAAGTGCATATGTATATGTACTGGTAGAGGAAAGACAACAGTCTGTATATGACATTAAGCCTAAGCCATGGTTACAGGGAGCCACATTTGCTTTCTGATAGCATAGAAGATTTCCCAGTTCTCAACCTGATGCCAAATTTTGTATTTGATAGAAATAAATATTGGGATTCGTTATTACTAGACTCCACTAAGTCCCTAAAAGATCTAAAATGACATAAGCTCTCTATAGCCCAGTTAATACATAAAGCTAAGGCAAACCAAATGTGCAGGTTCTCAAGACTGATGCCCCCTCAGTCCTAATGCTCTACTCAGGCCTAAACCATGGTTTGGCTTAGCGATATGTCCGAACACAGGCTCATGGTTTGTGTCACTCCAAGGAAACCACAAAGTGTAATCAAGGTTTGTTCTTGGTTTACTGCTTACAGTTTGTCTGGAAGATAAAAAGCGCAAGCCTGGGTTCTGATGGACCCAGCAGAGGAGGAGCAGGACTGTGGGAGCAGCAAAGCAGTCTAACCTTTGCTGCTGCCATTTACATGTTTGCTCATTTGCACTAAACCATGGTTTCGCTTAGTGTTATGTGAGAACTGGTCCTATAGCCTCAAATTGCCTTCATTATCAGGAATCTCAGGAAAGAGCATAGGAACTTTCTGCTGATGAAGAGGGGGGTGGGTGGGTGGTTTTCCTATTTTCATTTTAGCAGTCCACAGTTGGAAAGAAACAGATTCAGAAGCCATCTTGACTGTTGGAAAGTAGAAATCGCAGCAGCAAGAACATAAATTGAGGTCAGGCTGTCCTTGACTGTGATACTGTTGTCTGGCCCTTGAATCTTGAACTGAGCATGGGACACATTACTTTTGAGTTCTTTCCCTAAATCTCTAACAGCCTCCAAATGACTTTGAAAAGTGCTGAATACTCACTGTTCTCTTTTGAATTTAATAGTAGCTGCAGGTGTTCCATACTTTTTATAATCAGACTATTAATCGCTCTATGTGTCAGTTTCTCAACTGTAAAATTGAGATGATAATAATAATAGTGCCTCAAACTTGTGTTATTCGCCATGAGACTATCCTAGTAATGCACTGGCATTAACGAGACTACTCATGGGTTTAGTGTTGAAGAACATGCATTAATTGTTTGGAGGACTGAGTGCAGAGCAGCTAAATCGCATCATGAGATGCTTGCTTTCTACTGAAGTGCTGATGCCTCTATATTTTATAATTTTATGTTTAATAATTGTATGTGTATGTTGTCTGATGTTATAGGACCTGGTGTTCCAGTTGTCAGTGTGCATAGTACAAGCAATCCTGAAAGTAAGTCTACTCTACTAGTTCATTGTGGATTTTCTCTCTTACTTTTAGACCTTCACAGAATTAATTTATGAAAACCCATCTTAATTACAGCCTAGCAATAAACATCCCTGTAAGTGATAAGAGTAGAGGAAAATTAATCAAGTGACTATAACATACCAGGGGTTTTGCAGACTGATGTTATACTAGATGTATATCTTTTAACTCCTGTTAATGCTTGCGTTAATTAGGTGGCACAATGGCACGATCCCTTTCACTAACTATGCAAATTGAGTTCCTGTTACAGGGACTCTGTTATATGCTTTGAAATACTTTAAAGCTGTAATCCAATTAGTTTGGATTAAGGTGCTGTTTTAGGAGTGCTACTTGTCTAATTCAACCTATGTTTAATAAACCAAATTTTGCTTTTCTTAATCTTCTGCAGTATTACAAAACTCTTTAAAAATGTGCAGTGTGTTTCTCCAAAACTGTAAGATATATCCAATAAAAAACCCACCCACACAAATTCCTCAATATTCTTTCTACTCTAATAACTAATTTCCACAGATGATATAAAAGTACAAGCCCAGTAGGGTTGGGACTGTGTGAAGTGACAGATTACCTGCCACATCCAAAACCCTGTTGGCTCATCCTGGCCAAAGCAGGAAGTATGGACAAGCTTCCCCAGCTGGATTTTCTTTTTATTTCTTTATCCCATTTGGTTCCAATGTGGGGCCAGGCTAGTGTAGCTGTGGGACCCTATACTGGAACCTCTGCTCTACACTTTTCTATCAGTGAACAGGCACCTGCTCTCCTCCTTAACTTCTTTCAGCCAGCAAAGCTGGGGATTTGCAGTGTTCTCCTTACCTTTTTATTTGAAATCTCAAAAATAAATATCAACATTTCATTAATTTTAGCACTACTGTACTGCTTGCATTTAGTTTGAACATTCTTGGCATTAAATATAATTTAATTTCAAATGTATGGCTGGAAAGACTTCAGTCCACTCCATGCAGCTGTGCATCATTTGGATAATGTAACTAATGCACTTTAATTGATGAAGACTTGGATCCAAATGATCCCTTGTTCAAGTCTTTTTGATATTTCTCTTTAAAGTACAATATTTTTGTCTATGTTAACTGGACTAGGCAATTGTCAGCATAATGCTTGTACTTGTACAAAGAAGCAATGACTGGCTCTGATCCTTTTTAGAGTCTCCATCTGCAAAGGTTCAAAGGAAAGATTTCGTTTGTTCAGAGCATTTTTTAGCAGAAAATTGGATAATGTCTAGAGATCATTGTTTGCCATTTACGATAAAACCAATGACGTATCTAATGCCTGAATGCAAAATTAGATAATCTCTTCTATTAATAAAGCAGAAAATACACGATTGAAGTTTACTTCAATTACTGTATCTGAAACAATGATTACAATATTTTGGTTGACTGCCCAGAAATTACTTCCTAGCTAGATTATCCCTTGTTGCCCTAAATGAGGAGAGATATAAAAAATGAAAAACGAAGATTGAAGCTGAGAGAAAACCAATCAAATATTTATCCAGATACATCTGGATTAAAAAAATATTAATTCAAACCATGTTGTAATGTTAAGGTTCTGTGGCATTCTGAATTGAGCACTGGAAAAATGCATTACTAGAGTTTAACTTCTCTTTTCATTCTGGGACGCTGGGCAAGCTATTCCCTGATGTATAGCTTTTTCTGCACTGGTTCATTTAATTAAGAGGACTTTGTTGTATGCCAAATCATACCATTGGTCCACCTGGCTCAGTTTTGCTCACACTGACTGGCACCAGTTCTGCAAGATTTCAGGAGTCTCTCCCAACCCTACCTGGAGATGTCAGGGATTGAATTTTGGACCTTCTCTATGCCCTGTTACTGCCCTGAAAATCACCTGCCCTGTCCTGGATTCAACGGATACTTTGTTCCCCCTTAGCCTAATTTGGGATTGAGGTGAGGAGGCTGCAGGGCAGTTCCAAACACACCTCAGCCAGGTCTGGCCTACAGTAGTTTAGTGTCCATCCATACCCCAGGGAATCGAAAGGTGGAAATAGGAAAATATTCAAGGCAATCATTTGTGGCCTTACTCAGCTGAACATCCCTTCTCTCTATACTCTATAGATAATATTATTCCTGATCCATCCAAGAACAGGCTCAGTTAGGTAACCATCAGTATTTAACAATGGATCAAATTCAATTGTGTTACAAATTGAGCTAAAGAGTGTTCATAGTATCCATTATATAAATACGTTTTTAGAACATGCATTTGGTTTGGGTTTAGCCTCCTTAAAAATACGGATTGTTATTTTTATGCTATACCAATTGATACATATGCCTTTCTTTTTCTTGTCATTTGCTCTTGCAGAATTTTATATACTAGAAAATAATTCTGTATTAAATGAAGCAGTCTTAAAGAAAAGAACATTCAGGACGGAAACTAAAATGCTTCACATTGATGACTATGGTAAATATATCTGAATGCTGTTGAGAACCAAACAGAACATTTTCAAATAATATATTTTTTCATCTTTGAAACTACCAGCCTTTAATGTTTTACTCTTTTCTTAAAAGAACTTCCTTTACAGTTGTCATTTCCAAAGGATTTCACAGAACGGAGTGCATATCCTGTCCTCTTAATAGTGTGAGTATAAATCATTAAAATTAGTTAAATTGATTTATGAAATGGTTTGTTTGCATGCTATTCTAGGTCACATGAAATTGTCATTGTATGAAGAGCTTCACTAAACATCCTGTAAATTATTTATATATCAATAGATATGACCATCGTTCCATTAGGGCAAATATTTAATCTTGCTGGATGGAACTATCCCCCCTCTTCCCATGTGCTGTTTCAGGGACTCTCCCAACACCACAGAGCCAAATTTGAAGGAACTGCAAGCAGAAGTCCTTGAGCAGGCTTCTGGTGACAGCATTCATTAGTTTAATCCTGCCCAAAGATATAGATACAGCTGTCCATAAGAGGAGCTATCTGCTTGGTTCACATTATGCACTCATGCGCACACCACCTTTGGAAGGGATCAGATGTTAAACAAAATAACCACTTGATTATCCCAAGAATATCTTCCCTGGGGTGGATGGTAGATTTTTCACAGAAACTGTTCAAATGTTGAGAGAAAACCAAAGGGATCTACACAAGTCGCTACTACTTTTCCCATAGTGACTAGGCTCAGGATATTGCAGTTTCTCTATTTCTGAACATGGAAAACATTCCTGTATGCTTTGACCATTGCAGGGATTGCACAGGGTTTTTTTGTTCATGATAATAATAGCCAGAGCCGTAGCTACGAGGGTTGGGGGGCTATCTGGGTTTTCGAGGCACCATTGAGGCTCGGTCTGTGTTTGTGGTCAATTCTTTAAAAATGTAAAAATTAAACAAGGCAAAATTAAACCATTATCAATCAAAAGAATAGCACAGAACAGTTGTGATAGATAGAATCCTAATTTCCTTTGAACCCTGCTCTTGCTGGTGGTGCAGATTTCCCTTTCCCCCTCCACTTTTCTGTTTCCTCCAAAATGTTGCTCTGGAGCACTGGAAAACCAGAGCTGTGTTGGAAGTGGTATTGGGAGTTGCAGGCAGGGAGGCAGACCAACAATTATCACCTGTCCTACCTCTGACTCGCTTGGATCAGAGTCCTTACCAATGGGGAAAGGAAAGGGGAGAATTCTGTTGTAGTTAATAATCACCTGGTTTGTATGAGCTGCTTTTCACACGTGGCCATCAGTGTGAAGCCGAGGGCCCACCACACAATTACCTTTTTAACACAGATGTGCTATTTGAAGGCTGATATCTTACAGAAAGTAGTGGGAGTGTTATGGAAGGCCTCCAACTTAAGAGATCTACATAGTTCAGATGGGGAATTAGAATGGCTTCTCAGACTGCATCCATCATCAGTTAATCATTTGTATTTGCATCAAGGATTCCTAACTTACTGTTTGGTTAGATAGTGGCCTGGTTTCATAATTTAGGGGCATTTAGGGGCAAGTGCTGTAGCTCAGTGGTAGAGCACAGGCTTTGCACACAGAAGGTTGCACTTCGATTCCTGGCATTTCCAGGAAGGGCTGGGAAATACCACCCACCCGAAACCTTGAAGAGTCACTGCCAGTCAGTGTCAACAATATTAGGATAGGTGGACCAATGGTTTGGTTCAGTATGAGGTTGCTTCTGATCTTCAAGGCTAGAGAAGGCCCTTTTTGGCAATGTTAAATCATGGTTTAATGTTATATCTGGACTGGACCACTTTTCACTTATTATGATATTTTACTTTTACCCTACTAGATAGATATGGCTCATGTAGTTATATCTTGGCCTGTACACCTCCTTGCATAACCCCCATTTGTAACAGCTCGCTGATGACTTGTCATCCTCTTGCTCCAGTGTTGGGAAATGGCAAACAGAGCTGTGTTATACAGTCTTTAGCCCACCTGCCAAATTAGCATTGCTCAGATTGCTAAGTATAGCACATTTGAAATTGAGAACATCGTCATCTAGATTCCTCGGCGTGTCTTTTTCTCATAAAGCTCTCACAGTGCAAAGGAAATTCTAGTTAATGAATCAGGAAGTTGCACATCTAAACTATACATAATGTTACAGAATGTTTTCAGATTCCCCCCCCCCCACCTCCCAGTGTAGCAATATGAAAAGAAATAGCAATTAGCAAGGAATCTCATTAGCATGAATGGGAAGTGCACAGAAGAACCTTCAGCATCTGCTAACCTTTGATTATTGATAAGACTGAATTTATCATATCCCCCACCCCTTTAGAACACCTAAAACTGAAAAGAGCTGTCGCACTTGTGGGTTGTGCTGCTTTCAGGCAGTTTGCCTCATATACTTTTCTCCCAATATTCTGTTTTTGCTGTCCATTTAGTTTTCCTTTTTTCTTACAATATTTAAATTATTGCTAGTACAACTGGGTTGCTACTTAGTATATGTGGGTACTATTTGCTAGTATGCTAGTTATGAACTCTTTTAAAAAGCTGAAGAGTTTCTACAGTTGCACATGTCTGCAACATTAGAACACCGTTGAGCAAGTTAAGTTACGTCATAAAGTATATATTAATGTATGGTTACATAAATCGTTTGTATAAGATGAAGCATCCATAATGATCAGTAAGGCAACAAAACAATACTCTAGCTTTGGGTTGTCATGTGTCCTACTTTAACAGAAGATAGTCCTCTACTTGAAGGACTGTATAGTCCAAGTATAATTTTAAAACAAAGAATACAGTGGTGCCCCACAAGACGAAATTAATTCGTTCCACAATTTTTGTCGTCTAGCGAATTTTTCGTCTTGCGAAGCACGAAATCCCATAGGAATGCATTGAAAATCAATTAATGCGTTCCTATGGTCAAAAAAAGTCCAAACAAAGCCAAATTTGGTACAACAACAGTTTATTAACTGCTCTTTAAAGTCACACATACTGTAAAGAGCAGTTCAAAAATTGAAGGGAAAATAAATTAACTTTATAAACATGACAGAAAAACATTTAAAAATCAACAAAGTGTACAGTACATTTTCTAAGACTCTGGGGGACCACTCGAAGAAGGCTCCTCTTCCACTCTTTGCTTCTTGGTCAAGAACCTGTCCATAGTCTGCTGCTTTATCCGCCTTTTCAGCAGCTCCCTGAAAGACGACATGACCCTCGTATCATAAAAGTTCCCAGCGTCATGTGCCACGTGCTTCTCATGGTGGTGTAGATCTGCAAAAGTCTGCACCTCCTTCCACTTCTGGCAAA
Organism: Podarcis erhardii; assembly: GCF_964252035.2. Taxonomy (NCBI): domain Eukaryota; kingdom Metazoa; phylum Chordata; class Lepidosauria; order Squamata; family Lacertidae; genus Podarcis; species Podarcis erhardii. Next base: position 96,746,529 of record NC_138497.1, on the reverse strand, counting down.
TGTCCCTCAGTCTTTCGGAGGACAGCCGTTCCTCAGTTGCTTCCTCCTCTTCCAGTGAGGCCTGCTCCTGCGCAGCCTCTGCCTGCAGAACGTAGCCCTCCGTCGTCACAACCTCCAGGAACTCCGCTGCAAAGTCTTCAGCCGCAGGAACATCAGAACTGGCAGCCTCTCCATGCCTGACCACACTGTGGATGCCAGACCTTGTCTTGAACCGGTCAAACCAACCTCTGCTAGCCTTGAAGACTTCTGGCTCGGCTGAGGTTCCTGGCTGTTCCCGGATGAGGTCAGCGTGCAAGGCCTTGGCCTTCTCACAAATGACGGCCTCAGACACTGTGTCCCCTGCACGCTGCTTCTCTTCTATCCAGATGAGCAGCAACTTCTCAACCTCCTCCAGGACAGCTGGGCGGTTCTTCACGATCCTGGTGACTCCCTTGGCTGCATCAGTCGCCAGGATCTTCTCCCTCATCTTCAGGATGGTCCCGATGGTCGATGGGTTCCTGCCGTACTCCCTGGCGATGTCCGTCACACGCATTCCGCCGTCGTGCTTCCAGATGATCTCCTTCTTCATTTCCAGCGTCACCTTCTCCTTCTTCCTCTCGCCGGCCACCGCAGCAGCAGTCTTCTTGGGTCCCATGGCAGCACAGCTCCTACCTTCGTAAACTCAGAAACAGAAAAAAAAATCAGTGATGTGCTTCAAACCCAAAAAATACAAAAGCAGCCAGCCACCCACCACACAGAAATTAAAACCCAGAACCAAGGCCTTGAATCCCAAGCACCCCAACCCCAAATCCAAAATCCAAAAACCCCCAAAAAAGTTTTAAAAGTTTAGCTTACCAAATGGATGAAAGAGAAGTTCTGGAAAAGCTTCAACAATCAACCACCGACGTCCTCAGAAACCTCAAATGGCTGCAAAATAAGTTTAGGAAAAGCTTCAAAAATCACCAATGTCTTCAAAAACCTCAACTGCTCCCACAGACACGCACCAACCCACCCACAACACAGAAATTGCAAACCCCTCCCCAACTGCTCCCCCAGCCCCTCCCCAACTGCTGCAAACCCCTCCCCAACTGCTTCCCCACCCAGACAAAAAAAAAATTTCAAAAAATAACAACATGGCCAGCACTCAGAAATTCAAACTCAGAAAATTTTTCAAAAAAAATCAACCTGGCCCAGTGGTCACAGAAAATCATAAAAATTCCCAAAAAAGGCCCACAAGCCCCCAGATTATCGCAAACCCCTTCCCAACACCAAGTCCTTGAATCCCAAACACCCCAACCCAAAATCCAAAACCCCCCAAAAAAGTTTTAAAAGTTTAACTTACCAAATGGATGAAAGAGAAGTTCTGGAAAAGTTCTGGGAAAGTTTTGGAAAATCTTCAAAAGTGAGCAAAGTCTGAGAAAAGGCTACCAAACCACGTGCTAACAGTTGCTCCTCGAAGTCAAGTCGCAACTGCAGCTGCTCAAGCTAAGCACCCTTGGTTTTAACGGTTTTTACACAAAGGAAACAAAGTCGCGAGACGTTTTCGTTTTGCGAAGCAAGCCCATAGGGGAATTCGTCTTGCGAGGCAAATCGCGGGCGAAAAAACCTTTCGTCTAGCGAGTTTTTTGTCTTGCGAGGCATTCGTCTTGCGGGGCACTACTGTAATAAGAAGGGAGGGTTGGGGCATTGAAGTTGTCCATCAACAATTAGTACTTGGGCAGAAGGCTGGTGAGATGTATTGTATTTCTATTTAAAGTATTGCAATTGTTACTAAATTTGCATCTAAATATGCACATTTTAAGAAATCGGTGTTCTCTTTAGTCTTTTCTTCTGTTGATGTCTAAGTGGCTGCTATTTTCTGTTCTACTCATTTTATTTGTTTCTTGGATTGCTAGTTGCCTTTTGACCTATGGGGTCTTCAATTGTAAACCAAAGAACTACAGTTTGAAACCTCTTCAATCCAGGATGATATTTTAAGACATGCACTGATTTCCAGCAGTGTCGGAAAACCTCTGTTAGTCAGTTCACATGTGACCGTGATATGTAGAATGGGATATAGGAGTGAACTTTGGTTTCACTCAAACATATCCCGTTTTCCACTGTGTGTATAATCTTTAATGAGACCAGGCCTTTGTTTGTAATGGCCTAAACAACTAGACCCAACTTGTGCTACTCTAAGGGGTGGGGTAGGATGAGTTGTGAGGCTATAGGGTGAGGAGAGGTTTGAGCTAGCTGTGAGGGGGTAGCCAAGGAGGAGAGGAGTTAGCAAAGGGGTTGGTGAGTGGAGCAAGCAGGGGTGACAGACTCTGGTGTAACTGTATATGGCGATGTACCAGGTTGTTGTTTTAAAGAACGATCAGAACATAGAAGCAAGAAGAGAGATCTGGAAAATAATAGTTGAGACAACTGAATTAACAGAAGGGTACTGGGAAAGTGTTAATTCTGAGAGTGCAAGCTTCACAGTTCACGCATCTGACTTAATCTTAAAACATGGGAATAGTTATATTTCTGAGGCAGGGGGTTGCTTACATGGTACCCTCAAAATGTTGCTGGACTACAACTTTCCACATCTCTGACCATTGGCCAGTCTCACTGGGGCAGATAGGAGTTGTAGTTTAACAAGTTGTGGGAGCCACCATATTGGCCTCCCTGTTCAAATGCAATTATGTTGTGCTCACTGCCAAGGAAAGAAGAAGTGGGGCGAAAGGAACACATTGACACTTCTATGTTGTTCTAACAGTAAACCATTTTTCTTTTCTTTCTGCTGAACCCCTTACCTTTTCAGTTATACATTTTCACTGCTGGTGTTAGAGAAGTTATTTTTAGAAATCTCTTCACAATATAATGAAAAGTCAATACTAAAAGTCTGTCAGGAGAGACCTTCTGGGGCTGATTTAATTTGTCTTGGATCTTTCAGAAGAGCAGGAGGTGGTAATCCTCAATCCAATTTGCTAGAACCTCTACCCTGAAAATGCCGAATTAGTATCCTCTTATAATTAAAGATAAGCCCAAATTGTACCTGAGAATACAGAACTTACTTCTGCGGTTCGCATGTTGCTTCTATCCAGAATGAATAAAGCATTAAGTCCATTGAACTGTGTGCAGACTTCAGATATCTGGTTTGGGGTGGGGGAAATATAGATTGGCATTTAAAAACACGAGAAAAAAAAACCTCTCATGTCCAAGCAGTGACCTTTTCCTCCTTCTCAACACCAGAAGTACCTGCTCTAAAAAAAATATACAGTTGATCCTATGTTTATGTAACCCTCTGGTTACGTAAACTTTGGGATGCGTGCACGGCAAACCCGGGAGTATTTTACTGGGTTTCACCACATGTGCATGCGCAGAAGCAGTAAAGGGTCTGTGCATGCACAGAAGCGGTCCTCAGGTTGTGAAAACCTCGGGATCCATCTGCAGCCAGAGGGACCACTGTACAGTGGTCCCTCGGGTTACAGACACCACTAACCTAAAAGTAGTACCTTGGGTTAAGAACTTTACCTCAGGATGAGAACATAAATCGCACGCCGGCGGTGTGGCAGCAGTGGGGGCCCCATTAGCTAAAGTGGTACCTCAGGTTAAAAACGGTTGCAGGTTAAGAACGGACCTCCAAAACGAATTAAGTTCGTAACCCGAGGTACCACTGTACTGCTATTTCAGATACTGAATCATGTTGTTTCTTTTGGGAAATATCAGGGGAATATAAGTTAATTCTGAAGTCCCTCGTGTAGGAAACAGCAGAAGAAAAATGGGTGACTGTCTGAATTCAAAAGTGTGGGGGCCTGACTCACTCTCGGAGCTCCCAGCAGAGTTTAAAACAGAAATAAGCGCAGCATTTGCAAAGTGTGGGGAATATGTGTGGTTAAACCTTTATATGCCCCAGTATTAAGCACTTACAATTGTACTCTCCCACCTTGGAGTGAATAGACCACAACCTTAAGTTTAAATGCTTCACTTGTATTAATGAGAACTCTGTGCCCCAGCAGAAACAGCATGGATAAAGTATTCTTAAGTTACAAAATATAAAAAAGTATATTTGGATATGGAGTCATTGCTTGGGAGCTCCAGCTTCATGTATCTGGTGAATTGCATGCAAGAGAAGAACCAGCCCAAAGGAGAGAGGTCATGACCAACCTGAGTCTTTTCTAGCAGTTAAGAACTCTGGGATCCCTAACCCCTTTCTTACAGTCAATTATGTATAGATATGTTTGGCTGCATAAATTTCCCACAGTTTCAAGTAGCAGTGATATAGATGCCTTTTATGGTGTCAATTATCAAAGCTCTACATTGTGAAAGTGGTAGTTCTGCAATTAACATAAGGTCCTATCACACCAGGTCTCTGTGTGCAATCTCTTTTTGTATGATGGTGCACATATGGTAAACAGTTAATTTCCTTTCAGATGATATTGCAGAATGCTTTATTCCTGATTACAAATCAGCGTAGTTCACACCTTCTTGGATATTGAAGGGCTGGAAGCTTCAGACAGTTGTATCACTCTTCGAAGGTTTAATTTCTTTCAGGAGTCCCCCTTTACAATAACACACCTAACTGAAAGCATTTTCAGAACTCTGCCAACGTTCCTGGTCTTGTTTGTTTTTCTACACTGTTTGCAGTTTGATACAGTGCCGCAGCTACTGTAGCTTCAATTAATTTAAAGCTCCACGTCTAAATGTGGGCATGATATGAAGGGCTTGGGGCCATTAGATATAAGAGGACAATATTAAGAATCTGTAGCCCTCTTCATGCGTTGCTCACATATAAAGGTGAGCCCTGCTTGGGCCTATTCTATCATTCTGTTATAACAGAGGCCAGATGGATGCTTATGGGAAACCCACAAGCAGGATATGAAGTCAAAAGTGTTCTCCTGCTTGTGATCCCAAGTAATTGGTATTCAGAGACATAATGAAAGCATCTTGATTGTATATTTAGCTACACTGAATATAGCTTCTGCAGCAGGGAGCTTTATCTACATATAGAGGCATTCCATGTGATTTAGAAACCTGAGTAATCCTGGGTAAGGCATGAAGAGGACTTCCTCCTTTTAGAATGAACACAGTATTGGCAATTATCCTTTTATCAGTCTCAAAGAAAAGTCACTTCTATAGCAACTAGTTATTGAAGAAGGCATTTTTTTTGGGGGGGGGGGTACCCAAGTGCTCATAAGAATGAGAAGACAGAAGATAGCCAGATAGTGTTATGTGAGCATGGCTGAATCTACCCCCTCCATACACTTAGTAATACCTGAGCATCAGTTCAGCCAATATTATCACCTTCTATTTCTCTTCAGGCAGCAATAGCTACAACATGGATTGCTTGAATATGCCTCATTGGTTGGAAATAAGTCATGAAGTCTTTCTGAAAGGAGGGTGAGGAAGGGCCTGGCTTGAGGCCTGTGTATTGCAAACCTACAGTGCCAAAAGACATTGTCATATGAGTTTCTGACAATCAGAATGGTGCCTGTGAACGGCTCTTAACTACTTACATGGAAGACATATATGGAAGGCCCATATATTCGTAACCTAAAACAAAGTTGAGTTGTATTTAGAATCATACTATGTTATGTGTATGCACTGCTTTTAAGGCTTTTATGCCAGTATAATAATAGAATCAGCACAGATTCAGGTGAGAGAGGTCATAGCAAGGAGCTATGTTGGGATTCCTGTACCAGTCAACTTGGGCTCTAAGATCTGCAGAGGCAGCATTTTGTGCCCTGTGGATGAAGACTGCTCATTGTATGGGGACACAGCATAGAGCCTTCTCTATGGTGGCACCCTGACTATGGAATTCCCTAGGAGGGAATCCATGTTGCACTAATAAAATAATTCAATCAGTGCAAGCATTTCTGCTTGCTAGACAGAACTACCTGCCCTCCCTCACATGCTGTTTGGGGCTTCTCACAATCCTTCAGAGCAAATTTGGGGGAAGGAGAAGAGGGAAGACCTGTTGTGTTAGCAGGAGTCCTTGCACTGCCTTCAGCTAGTGTAGTGGGATACTTGAATCTGACCCTCTACCTTTAGGGGTATGTTAGTCTACATCAATAGACTTCCAGTACCAAGTCAAAACATTGTGTTTTTATATTTATATATTATGTTGTAAGCCACCCAGAACAACAACAACAACAACAACAACTATTATTATTACTGGTACTGCTACTATATGTTTACAAGCAGGCTTTCAGTGGTTAAAGGTAAAGGTAAAGGTACCCCTGACCGTTAGGTCCAGTCACAGATGACTCTGGGGTTGCACGCTCATCTGGCTCTATAGGCCAAGGGAGCCGGCGTTTCTCCGCAGACAGCTTCCGGGTCATGTGGCCAGCATGACTAAGCTGCTTCTGGCAAACCAGAGCAGCGCACAGAAACACCGTTTACCTTCCTAACCGGAGTGGTACCTATTTATCTACTTGCACTTTTGACGTGCTTTCGAACTGCTAGGTGGGCAGGAGCTGGAACCAAGCACTGGGAGCTCACCCTGTTGCGGGGATTCGAACTGCCGACCTTCTGATCAGCAAGCCCTAGGCTCTGTAGTTTAAACCACAGTGCCACCCATTGTCCCACTTTCAGTGGTACTGATTAGTATCTCCAAGGTTTCATGATTTGAGCAGTATTCTGCCTTTTGCAGTTTTTTTTTTTTAATCTACTACTTTATGCTACCTTTTGTCCTTTTTGCTTTATTTATAGTTTATATTTTTATCTGCAGTTGTTGTTGTTGTTTGTAAACTGCCCAGGGATTCATTTGCATGAGAGGTGGTTTAGGAACAATGAATAAATAAAGGAGAAATGATCCCTATATTATTAGTATTAATGTTGTGAAGTCTCATCCTTTACAACAACTGACTTTCCCAGAAAGGCTTTAGGTTCGTTTTGTCAAGCAAAGTTCAGATATGTCTTGGCTGATTCCCTCAGCTACTAAAGCCTTTCTTTTTGTTGCAGCTGTTTGATGCGGTTGCTTTGAAGGATGCAGTTTCCATTTGCGTTGGTCCAATAACTCCCTTGGGCCCCTTTTAAAGGGTGTAGCATCAGATGTGTATATTCAGTAAAAACCCAACCCCCACCTTGAGCCATTCCTCCTTTTCAAAGTATAATTTAGTCTACTCTCAGTACACTGATTCTGTGGACTATTTCAACATAAATGGTTTGGATATTTCAAGGAAAGTTGTAAAATGTGTATATATTGTATTTCCACTATAGCAGAAGTGTTAGCCTCTACATTTACACATGTTACAATTGTCTGTACTTACCCCCCCCTCTCATTTTGATGCATACACTAAAATTGCTAAGTAGATTGTAAATTCTAATTCTTCAATTTGGTCCTCCCATTCTAATATGCTTCATGTTCAACTTCCTTTAACTACATTATATATACTGTACTCTATAGATTAGAGAGATGTACCATAATTGCCTGAAAGACTGATTATTATCTCTCTTCTATATAATTAGGATCAAAGTTTAACTCTCAGATCTTTGATTTTCCTCATTAATGTCCACCTTATTCATTTAGAGATTTGGAAGATACACTCCCTGGCTGCATAGGAAATAATTAAGTGGAGTGAAGGCAGCAGCATTTAATCTGTATAATAAAAGTGAGAGGTGATCATCATTCTTTTCTCTCTCTGACACAATTAACCTCTTTCCTTGAAATGTGTAGATAATGCATCTTAAATGGTAGCATCCATTGTTTAATACTGTTTGAAAATTTGGGTATAGTAGAAGTGAATCAGCACATGTCTCCAGTAATCTTAACAATTAAATCATCAGGATAAGCTACTGTTTCTCTGCAGTAGCTAGAATCCAATTGGTGCCCGTCTCATTCACAGTGGAGGCATCTACTTACGGAAGAGAAGGGGGGCAGTTTTTGCCAAGCCCACTTTCCCTCTGCAGCCAATGATCTAAAAAGTTCCCCAACTTTCTAGATATGAGTTTAAGCTGGGGTGAAGGGGTGGAGTAGGTAATGTCAATTATTTATCCCCTCCCCTTTCCAGCTCCCTTCCATGAGTACAAGGGCACCCACTGGATTGCACTCTTTTCCGCCTCCCTTATGCCAGGGTTGGGGAACCAGTGGCCTTTTAGGTATTGTTGAATTCCTATTCCTATCAACTCCAGCCAGCATGGCCAGTGATCAGAGATTATTTTAGAATGTCATATTCACTGTGGGTTTTGAAATTTTGAACTGCTTTGGGTAGCCTATGCCCCAAAAGGCAATATATTGTTAATTTTATAATTATGTACCCCAAACCTGTACCCCAAAATCTGGAGGGTCACGGGTTCTCCATCCCTGCTTTATGCAAATGGAAAATAATTCAGATCTGGCATAATTTCAGTCATTGGCTACCAAGCTTCCTATAAAAGATTACTCATTATCATATTGGAATTTTAAAACATGATAAAGTGAATTTTAGCTGCATAGAACAGCAGGATAGAATAACGCAGACTATGCTATATTAAATATGAACAGCAGAAAGTTCATAGGAAAGCAGAACTATCCAGCTGCAAATTTTACTTTAAATATAGCACTCTTATACTTATTGATTTCCTCTGGTCTGTTTGCCGCAAGGATATTCTTAGCTTTGATCAATATGTGATGCATATGATAATGGAAGAACACACGGCTCAGTATAAAGTTACAATACATGTGGTATTTTCTATTGCACAAAACTGTATAGTCTGCAATCTAGAAATATAGGTGCATAAAAGAGAACCCACTGTGTACAGTTAGTGCTGTCCTTGGAGGTTTTCTCTAGGAACAGAGTGAAGGAATTATTACGTTTTGGATTAACAACATGGCAGGATAGGAGAATCATCCATTTTCATAACTTATTTTAATACATGCAGATTTACATTTTATAATGCCATGCTATTTTTTTTAAGGCAGAGCTATAACTATGTACTTGATTAAAAGATAAGAAGAAAAACTTCTGGGGATGTATATTTAAAACAAGCCGGACAACCATAATGATGTAACTTACTGCATTTGTAAATGTTGCTTGGAATGGGTTTACAGGCATGTGTCAAGATTTATATTAATGTCCAGTATTGGAGATATCCTTAGGAGCCACATATGGTCATAAGGGCTGCATGCAATGGGAGGAATGGTAGACTAATCATTACAGGAAAAGCAGGGGTGACTAGGTAGTATTTTCCTTCTCTTCCAGCTCATTTGGTCAAACATTCCTTGGGGCTGTGGTGGCATCTCTCTTAGTCTGAAGATGGTTATCTTAGAAGGTAGCTCCATAAACAGGAAGGGCATGGCCATCTAGGACTTGATCTTGGGTGAGGGAGCTGACTTGCTATGCATTACACAGATAAGGCTAGATGAAGTGGGCAGGGTGAATTTATCTCAGATCTCTCCTCCAGGATTCTCTCTATAGCACCCATCCAAGTGCTAGGGAGCTGGGTAGGGAAGCAGAGCTGCTGCGGTGTTGAAGTTCCATCAGCATAACCAGGATTCCAATTAAACCATCTTCCTGTTTATACTTGAGGATCGGGAATTCTGCTGGGATATTGGCAGAGCTGGCTCTGCCATGAGGCAGACTAAGGCAGCAGAAGCCCCCAAGTTGGATGCCCCGCAGGTGCCGCCCCTGTCCCACCAGTGCAGAAGTGCTGCCAGTATCAGCCAAAATCATGTGAGCTCTTGCCCAAAATTGTGGAAGTAGCAGGCAGGTAGAGAATCGGTACCAGTGGCAATAAATATGCCAGTGGCAACAAGTATGCCAGTCGCAACAGGAGTAGCAGGGCAGGGGAAAGCAGCACTTCCTGTTTTGCCTCAAGTGGCAAAACAGGATGCGCTGCCCCTGGGTTCAGGTCTCCGTGCTGCCCAACAGTCTCCTTGCCTGAGCTAGCTAGAGTAGTATTGAGCACAGTAGTAGTCTCTCTGATTAGTGGTTAAACGACTCAATGCCCATGTTGATGCGAACCTTTCAGTAGACATTCAGAACTTCATGGACTACTTGGCATCTGTGTGAATTTACCAACTGATATCGGGGCCCATTGATATTGTAGGACAGATTCTTGACTTGGCTTTTTGGTTCTGTATGGGGTGGTTGGTGAGCTAGGTATGGACTTGTATTTAGGGTCATAGATTTATTGTCATGTATAGATTCCTACCTTGTGGGGTTTAGGCTTAAATAAGCTCCTAAGCTCAGAGTGGTACATGATGGTCCAAAGATGGATCTAAATCATTTCCTAACTGTTTTGAGTGAGTTTTCTGCTATATCAACCAGTGATTCTGTCAAAGTCTCAGCCTGTCTCTGGGATAGGAAAATGACCTAGGTGGGTGACAGAATTTCACCCAAACTGATGGGTTCAGGCAGCTGATAATGGAGCCAGCTGCCTCCTTTGTTTTTTGGGGAACTCAGGATGATAATGTGGCAGAGACAATTATTTGAGCAACAGTGGGAGGAAAACTTAAGACAACATGACTGGACATGGACTAGAGCCCATGTTGAGTCCTCTGCTGTGGTGATGAAAAAAACCCCACACTTTGCCTCTACCGAGAGGCACCTAGCTGAACTACGAGTTTTAAAGAGTCTGTTGCATCAAGAATTGAGGAAAAGGATGTGATTTCCCATTCTGACAGTATTGCTAGACATTTTGCAGATAAAGTTGCTCACATCTACTGTGACTTATATGCCGTGTTTGTACCAGATCCTAATTATGTATCTCTGTCTCCTGCATGTCTTGATTCATTTCATTTGTACAGTCTGAGGAGATGGGCAAGATTAAGTGATCCCTGCCCTTCCTGGCACATTAAGGAAGCTAGGTTTGGTTGAGTGGGCACAGAGAGTGGAGACTGTCTATTTGTCTATTTAGCCTTAAGGTGGCTGTCATGAAACTTTTATAGGAAAATCTCTCTCTGGGTGGGTTGGCTAAGTTTCCAGCCAGCCTCTGCTCTACTCTTCTTGGGGAAGGTGCTTGAAGGTGTGGTGTCATCTCAGATCCAAGGGTGGTTGGATGAAACAGATTTAAATGGGGCTATACAATCTGTCTTCAGGCCTAGGTTTGGGGTTTCAGGCAGCTTTGGTCCTCTTGGTAGATTATTTGTTCTGGGAATTAGGCAGGTAGAGTTTGGTGAACCTCAGTCCTACCTATGACAGAAACATGGCAGGCTGTGACAGGAGAGGGGCTACACCCAAACTCTGGAGCACCCTGCTTCATGAAATTTCAAGGGTTTACTCCCTTGACAGCTGTCAGGCAAATAATGCTTTAAGCAAAGGTTTTCAGTTATCTCTGTTCTGCCTCCCTCAATTGGTTTTTTTTTTAAAAAAAATACAACTGCTTTATTGTTAAACTAAGATTTTTAAATGTTTTAAGCTGCCTTGACAGATGCATTTGTGTTAGAAGGCCAGGTTAAAATTCTTATATGAATAAATTAAACAATCCTTGAATTTTTAAATAGTGACATAGTAGATAGTAGCTACACATTTTATTGTCAATCTCTTTTGCATAGCTGTTTCAGGTTCATTTGCATAAGAGAGTTTATTAAGAGAAAGGAAGAGAAATTGAATTGAAATTGCAAGTCTTAGAAGACTGTGTTTTGCTTATTTTGTTTTGTTGCTTCATTCACTGAAATTAATTAGCCTTTTGTATATAGTGATACAGTGTCCAATAGACAAAAGAGGCTGAGAAACTTCATTGCATTCTTGATTGGTACCAAAAGTGAAGATGCAGAGTTCAGAACTGTCAGATCTGATACTAATTGTAGTAATGGAGTTCATATTTCCCTCAGAGCTCCAAGCAGAAATTATGGTTTAGTCTTCAGATTTCAAATACCAAGTGAAGGACTGCCATTTTCTCCCTCTTGAATATATATTGTGTGAGGGACTGCACTGCTGGAAGCCTGCAAATTACCTGCTGAGGTCCATCATTTTGCTGTGTAATTGGTATCTCCTGTATATTTAAAAGGCACATCAGCTTTGGCAGATGTTCTGAATCATAATACATCCTGCTAACACTGCAAGTTCATAAGATATATATCATTAGTATCTGCAGGCACAGACTTGGTGGGTGTCAACTTTGTAGACCAATGAAGAGTTATAGGACTGCACTGTTGGAGGATACTGCTAATGCAGAAATAAAAACATGGACTTCATAAGGATTAGGGACAAGAGGAAAACTAGTCCCTGCCTAAAATCAATGTAGTACTGCTTGGGTAGAAGTGGCCAATAAAAAATTGGAAGCAAGGGTATCTTCTGCAAATTTCCCTTCTGTGGTTGAACTGTGAAATCTGCAGAAATCTGCATTATCAGTTGAGTGGGAGCTATTTTTTGCTGCTATTTCATTTACTAGAACAGAATGCACTTTTCTTTTTGTGGGGATTCAGATAAGATCTGGTTTCTGCATGTGTGTATTTCACTTCTTATTCCTTTATTACTCAGCGCTTGATGAATGGCTGCGAAATATGTGAGCAGCCTCCATGGGGGAAAATGTAGCATTTGATATAACAACGGGTGAAAATATAAGTTCTGTCTGGGTTTTTTAATGCTGAAATCATTGATTGACGAATATGCACAGGACATGGATCAAAAATTTGCAAGGTTTGGAAAGTACCGTAAATGCCTGTAGTATCTTTAATCATGACCTCATTGGAGGCAATGGGCTGTTTGTTTGTTTTCCTAAGATTGTGAGGCCAGGAACCGTGTATGATAGCCTTTTCAGCTAAACAGTGGGGAATCAATTCTAATAGATAGATGATAAATAGATAAAATAGATAGATAGATAGATAGATAGATAGATAGATAGATAGATAGATATAGTGTTCAGTATTTATATCTCTTTTAGTTCTTTGGAGGCATGTTAAATCTTCCTCAAAAAAAGCGAAGTGTCACATCTTTAGATGCAAAGAACCCAAAAAAATTAAACAAAGAGGTAATAAGAACCCAAGATGTTATGTAATGGGTGAGAGATAAAGCTCCTGTAATTCACATAAACGACAGTTTTGTGAACAGTTGCGATCTGGAATTATGTTCATAAATGGAAACTTCTTTATTCTTTGGAAGTTGTTTAAAAGATTATGACCTAGTAGGACTTACCGTCATTGACCATGACATCATGGAATGCAATATGCTTGTCTTGCTGTAAATTGGCAAAGCAACACTGTCAGATGATCTCCTCCATGTTCCCAGAAAGAACAATGATTGAAGGGAATAGTTGTAATTTTTAGTATGTTCCTCTATGTCTCTTAAATTTAGACTCACACAGTGATTAATTTTACTCTACTCTTCAAGAACCCTGAACAGTGAGCTCATAGATACTGTCCAATCTAATTTCCACACAAGGTACAAGCAAATATACATTTATTTTAATTCTACTGGCATATATAGTTTTCACTGAGATATACCACTTCTTGATAGATTGCTTGGTTTTATGACATGTGTGGCTGGGGGAAAATAACAAACCTTTCTCAAAACTGACATTTAATTGTCATTGAAAAAAAAATATGAATAGCAGCAGTGTTGAATGTAAATAGCCAGTAGAAGTGTTTTACCCCATCCTAGAATATTTGTATTTATAGTCACAAAATAAGTTACAGTCGTTTCTGTATCTTACTAACTTGGAAGGAGTTTTTCTCAACAGCATTTCCTAAATTTCCTAGAGGTTATTATAAAATCCAATCGGGCATTTGCCTGTCTGGAGAAGACTATAAATTTAATAAAGAAAAATAAATTATAGTGCAGGAATTTGGCCTTTCCGTCAGTTTCAAACCTGTGTGGTTATGAATCCTCCAAATAGCTGTTGTACTTATGCTTAGTAAACTCATCAAAACTATGGAGATTATGTAAGTGGACAGAAGCAAGTGCTATGAGTTACTCACACATCGTCTTTCTTTGCTTATCGATTTCCTGTGCTAAAACCTGTACATCTTTTATGGGGGAATCACATATTATCTATCCTGGGTAAGATGCACACAAATCGTGAGTGCGTAAGTGAACAAGGGAGGAAGGTACATCTACTATTCACACATAGTATTTTGCTGATTTTATTTCATATGCACAGCAAATCTGAAAATATGCAACTGGAAATAGGATGGTTATTTTTTCTAAAAAAAGAAAGATAGTTCACAGGTGGCTGGTTGTGCAAGTTTAAGTTGATTGTTAGATGTCACCAAATGTACTTTTCCTCCTGCACCACCAGCTACCTGCAAAAGTAGTGTTGATTGGAAAATGAAAATAGAACTGGCTAAAATGCAGGTAGGCTGCCTTCCCCTTCCCTGAAAACACTGCAGCAAATGAAACAGTTGGGCTCTAATTGTATCTAAAATGTTTTTGTCCAGGTGGTTTTGTCCAGGTTAAGATTTATTCATGCCTTTTTCCTGGCCACTGTTACCCTCCCACCCCATCATATTCTGCATTCAGTCTCTTCATTTAAAAGTGTCAGGTTAAGTATCTCTCATGAAACCTTGGGGAGATGTTTTCAAAATGAACAAGCAGTCTGACATGGTACAAAGCATCTTCGTGTGTGCCTTCCTTCCTGGCTATGAGACGAGTAAACAACGTGTTAATCTTAACAGCTTATTTCTGTACAGTTCAAGAAGTTATTTGTGTTTACTGTTCTCCATAAGTGATAACAGCAGTGGTTAATGTGCTGTTATAGATTAAACTGACAATAATTCAACCGGGTTGCGTAACTCCTAGTGAACTCTGCCATCCAGGTTAAATAAAATATTGAAGAACTGCAAAGTGCATCACATTGTCAATAGCCTTCGTTTCTGTCTGGTATGTTGGTATTTACAGCGATGAAGCTCCAGGCAGCCAGTTGGTTACAGATAAGTTTCACATTGACTGGGATTCTGTGCTTGTCAACTCTGATAATGTCATCGTAGCTCAGTTTGATGGAAGAGGGAGTGGATTTCAAGGTCTAAAGATTCTGCAGGAAGTCCACCGTTCCTTAGGATCAGTGGAAGTGAAGGACCAGATAGCAGCTGTAGAGTACGTATGTGCAAAATATTATTCTATTTCCTATATTCTTTTCTATTTGGGTTGATCCAGTGTTTATTTTGGAAATGTATATTTGCTGTAATGGATCAATATAAAAATGTTTAATGTTTGATAGCAAGAAAATTAAATAAAATTCACTGAACCATTGTTTTGGGATTTCCTGATAAAGGAAACTTCAAGGTCTACTCTAACTGGGCTTTTTAACTGACTAATTAAACATCACATAATGGAGAGAATGGGTTCCATATCTTATGCATAAAAGGTTAAAATGTATCAGACAATTGCAATGTATCCCAGTTATGAAGAGTACAATTCTGCTTATCCCACTTCTGGGCTAAGGATCCTGTTTCAGCATAATAAATCAAATTGATTTATCAGATCCCACACTCATTTGACAAAGCTATTTAGGCTGTAATACTATACACATTTTCCTGGAAGCAAGTCACATTGAACAAAATGAACTTAATTTTGAGTAGACATGCACAGGATTGTACTCTTAACTTATCTTAAAATGTATACATCCCTAATCAGTGTAATAGCTTAATGAATAATCCTGTTTAAGATATACAAAAGTCTGAATGAATGGGAAAATTGTGTTATTTACTAATAATAGCTAAAAATGCATCAAATTGTATTACAACAGTAATCTTATGAAGGCCCACCAAGTCTTAGAGGCTATCATATCATGCCATTTTGGGTAAGCCACACCCACCTTCCTAGGGCCTGACACCATATATACCAGAAATGTCAGGAGTATGGTTGCTTGAATGGAAGTTTTGGTTGCTTGAATGCTTTTTTCTTTCCTGGGATCCCACATTTAGGGACAACAAGAATTGTGGCCTAAGCTCACAAAATGTCTTTAATATTTTATCCTGCTGTGAACACTGCAGCTTTTATTTTTATGTTGAAGATTGTTACAACTGCAGTATGTATTATTAATGGGATCAAGAAAAAATGTGGAAGACTTAAAACAAAGCGTAATTTATTTAATATCCTCTTTTGAATTATCTGCAGCACAGTAGTCATAAATATGAACATTCTTCTTCAGGAAATAACTTTAATGAAAAACAACTTTTTTGTAATACGATATAAACTTCCTGTTACAGATACTTGATAAAACAACCATTCGTTGACTCCAAGAGACTGAGCATATTTGGAAAGGTAACATTCTGGAATGAATATGATGTAGCAACTTGATCCTAATAGCATTTCGTCGGTTTCTGATTCTTTTATGTTTTTATTTTGTTTTTATTACAAACAATTACTAATATCCCCCCTCTAGGAGTGGTGGTAATACAACTCCAGGTATTCTTTGATTATTTATTTCTTCTTATCTAGATTAAATTAACTTTGGTTTCAGGCCTGGAACTCTCACAGATACTGCTTTGATAAGCCTGATGAAAAACCTATGCCAGGAGTGCTATGTAGGGGGCAGGACTTGGGTAACCTTCTCCATAGACACTCTGCAGTTGGGACTGGTGGGTCTTGGAGTAGGGGCATTTCCAAGAGGTGATGTAGTGAAACTTTTGCTTGGCTTTTATATTAGGGGCCCTGCAGGGTTCCATTATTTCTCCCACTCCTTTTGGCATCTATATGAAGCAGCTGTGGAGGCAGCATCAGTATGGTTATGTTGAGAGATGCAGGGGCATTGGTCTCGGGCAGGTGTGCCTGGATAGTGATAACTACAGTTACCCATGCTGTGAAACCTCCAGGTAAGGCTGCTTCCATGGGCTACTTTTGAGGATGATTTGGAAAATTCAGCAAGTTCAAAATACAGCTGCAAAGCTTTTGACCAATAGGTTGAACCATATCAGAAGGATTCTTAAACTTCTGCATTAATTACAAATGTTTGTGAGCACACGTCAAATTGCTGGTGCTTAACTTTGGAATGGGTAACCTGTTGCCCTACATAGGCTGCTGGGCAACCACTCCCATTAGCCATGCTGACTCAGGCTCATGGGAATTGGAGTCCAACAACATTTGGAGAGGCCCGGGTTAAAACATTCTTGTTTTAAAGTCCTGCATACTTTGAGATCAGTGTAACTGAAGGAATGTACATCTGCCAGTCCATGTTCAGACGTCAGCACCAGCAGCCCTACTCTCCAAATGGCCCCACCATCATGTCAGATAGGTAGTGACTGGGACAGGGCTTCTTAGGCTTTCTTTAATACGGGTACCTTTTTATTTGACTTGTTACTGTTTTCATTGTGACATTCTGAGTGCTATATAGAGTGGACATTTTAAAAATAAAATATGCCAATTAGGGCTGGACAATAATCTGGTTTTTAACATCATTCTACATGCTGATATATCACAATGTCATGTATTTCAGCTGTTTCTTCCTCCCGACCTTATGGGAGGAAGAAGCAGCCGAGATACATTGCCCAGCCGTGCAACGGTAAGGGAGCCGCGAGAGACACCAGGGCTCCCTCAAAGGTGCCTGTTTTCACCCCAGTTGGTGGGCTGCATCTTTCCTCCTGGAGCAAGTGACCACCCGAAGAGGAAAGACACAGCCGACCTGCTCAGGCAACTTGGGCCGATTGCAATGTGAACACCATACTATTTCAGACAATAAATTGGATTACTGCACAAGTCTAATGCCAATTTTAGGTGAAGCTAGGAATGCACCCTTGAGTGCTAACTTCAAACCACGAAGAGTTAAGTGCTACTGTCATCTGAAAAGGAAAAAAACAAATGTTGAGAACTCAATATAGCCAATCACTTTAAAGTCCACTTAGGTTAAACACATGGTCAGTCTGCCTATGGAAATCAATGAGACTTGAAAGTATGACGTTTGACTTCATTTTGACTTCATTGTGCCTTTAATAGATAACATTTTCCAATATTTTTGAATGAAGCAGTTTCATTTTTATATTTATGTTTTCTGGAGGTGCTTGGTTACAGAAGTCATGGTAGAAGTAAAGACTAACTTCCTGCATTTGCAGTCGTTAACGGTCATCAACAGGTTTACCATACCCATTGAGTCAAACACACATCTCCTACTTCCCTTCTGAGAAAACCCCACCCCACCCTCCCACTATATATATAAGGGTCTGGTGACTTCTGTTTCAGTGTATCTGAAGAAGTGTGCATGCACAGAGAAGCTTATACCCAGAACAAACTTAGTTGGTCTCTAAGGTGCTACTGCACAATTTTAATTTTTTTTATTTATTTCGATTGCATCAGACCAACATGGTTACCTACCTGAATCTAGAATCCTGAATTTGAAGTTATCCTGCACATCTTTCTAAAAAAAACCTTCCTTCCAAAAATGCAAATGTGGCTTGCTATTACTTTCATCCTTCCCTTTTTAATACATATTTTACATGCAAACCCATTCACAGCCTATTGTGCTATGAGTAACATCCTTTTTTGTGCCATCTGTTCAAGATATCCTTTGTTAGTCTGTCAGCTGTTGGATGCTATTGCCTCTGGCGTTAAATAGAAGAGCCAGACAAATACTTTCACCTTTAGCAAAAAGTTAAATAGATTCTCAACCATCTCTCTTGCTCTGTCTCAAACCGTGTTTAGAACTTAACCACAAAAAGAGTTGTAGTTTTCAGATATCGATGTTTGCTTCTTTTGGATGCAAGAGATGAAGCAACTCTTTTAAGACATCTATTCTTTGTGCCCTTTCCTAGTTGTAAATCTCATTGTGAATGCTGTAAAAATTTGTGACCGCATACACACATACAGTGTACTACAGACTGCACACATTCAGCATCAAATAAAGTATCCATCAGTATCAAATAAAATATCTGTCATTACTTTAGCAGTCCAAGTTATATATCTTCCCCTTTATTGCTGACATTTTAGATATATCTTTAATTATGTGGCTATTAACACACAACCTTCATGTCCAAAAGCAAGGTTCCTGCTCTACCACTTCAATTAATGCTTCCCCCCCCCCTTGTATAACAGAAATAGCCCCCCGCTTTTACCATCTCTGGTTGGGCTATTTTATAAGCCCATGGCACTTTCATTGGTATGCAGCACTCAGCCAAGCTCCAAGAGGAGCAGTGCTTTTTTTCTAGAGTAAAAGGTGCCAGAACACACCTCCCTCAGAAGACCCACCCAGAGCCCAAGGAGGATATATTTGGGCTAGGGATCTCCTCGTGAACCAGAGGCAGCTTCTGTCAGGCTGCCCATGCCTCCACAGAACAGTTTGCCAAAGCTCTCCCCCCCCCCCCGCCTCTGGCACATGTGAGCCAGAAGCACAATATGGAATTTGTTGAACTGCTCCGCTGAGATGCAACCAGCCGCACGCCCTTGAGTGGAGCAGTTTAAAGAAGCTGCCTGCCCACACAGTCCATTTGCGGTATGAGGGCCAGAGTGTGAAGGCTGCTTCACCCAGCCAGTACATCACTGGTGAAAACACTGCCACTCCTGAGTCCCCCGGCGCCCTGGTGGCAGAGGGGCTTAGGAGCAGCAGCAGTTTCACTCGTGATACACTGCCGTGTGAAGCCACCATCACGCTCTGGCCCTCATACCAGTCCTGGGTGATGTATCAATACATCGTCCAGGCCTATTGCTGAGGCTGCTTAACTGAGGAGCTTAATGAGGTTCCCCCACGCGTCTCTGGCTCACGTGAGCTGGAGCAGGGCTTCCCCACACATCAGCTGGGAGGCTGAAGAGCCTCAGCCAAGCCCCGCTGTGCCTCTGCCTCTCCAGAGCCCATAGAGGATATCCCATTTGGGCTCTGGGGAGGGTTTCCTCATGAGCCAGAGGTGCAGTGGGGTTTTGCTGACACTGGTCAGGTCTCTCCCAGGGCCGGGGTGAGAGGTGTTGGAATGCTGTTCTGGCTGGAAAAAAAGACCTGGATATGTGTACATTGAGATAAAATAAATATTTAAATTCCTAAGTGTATTTTATTCATTAAAATGCATTATTAATGTATTTAATGTCAACAGCTATATCACAAAATTTGGAAAAGTGCAAAATCCAAAACATAATTATGTTCTGATTTCCACGTTCGTCTGCGAGTGGCAGATCAGATCAATGAAGTAATGGAATGAAGGAATTTTCCCCCAATCTTTTTATTTGTATTTTATAGTTATAATTTATTTTACAAATCTTGAACTGTGTGCTTTGCATAAACTTTGTTTATCTTGGGTTATATAAAATTTTATTGTAGTTTTCAGGGATATATATTTTTTAAATAAATGATGTTATTCTGAGGTAGACATACACAGAGCACAGTGAAAGTCCATATTGTCAAGGACTCAAAAAATCCTCTGCACATAATAATAATGATTAATAAATTATTATCTGGGTCTAAAAGGGATGGATTTCTTCCCACAGAGTAGGGAATGACACAGGTTTTTTGGAGAAACCTGCTGTTGGTTATATAAATCTTAAATTAGGATTGCTAGACCTTGAACTCTCTCTCTTAGAAGTGTGGAATCAATTGGCAAGCATTTATATGGAAACAAAACAAGCAGGCTTTGTTTTTTTAAAACAAACAAACAGCTATTTCAACAGTTCATCTTCATCCAACAAAGAACAATTTATAAATTTTGAGTGAGGCAGGTGTTGGCCATCATAAGCTGCTTTGTGGGCATAATGTTCATTGTGGTGCACATCTGACACTGGAGATAATTTGTGAAGAGCAAACCAGTTTGTATGTTAAAAAATATCATTTGCTACAGCATTCCTGCAACTGTCCGAGTTTTGATAAATTGTTTGATTCCCTCTTGCATCATAAACCCCTTGCACAAAAGCATGTGTTGGAGAGAGATATTTCTCCTTATATGCTATTTTTCTAGATACACTCCTCCCTCCTAAAAAAACAAATAAATCAGATAAACATTTAAACATGAACTTCCTGTGTATTAAGATGGCACAGTCTGAGAATCAACGTAAGGTGTTATATAGGTTGCCATAGCCACATTCAGTGTGTAGCCAAAAGCCAAAGAATTTCTACACACACACACCAAATAGTTCCCCATCACCACTTTGGAAGGCCCATTCCCCTGAAAAAATGTGGGGAGGGGATTATATTTGCTTACCTTTCGCAGGGGAGTGGGGCTCTAAGAACTTTCACATGACATACCCTTTTCTTAATTCTTACCTTAATCTGGGGGGACTGATTTTTCTCTTCTACTATTGCTTGAATGCCCATCATGATATAGCCTCATTCCATAAAGCGTTTGCAGAGGGTGGGGTGGCTCTGATCTGCAGAAGAAAACAACAACAAGGTTCAGCTACCTCATAACCCCCGTGCCTGTTGAGAAGTCTTAGAAATCCCTTGTAAATATCTCATAAATATTTAGAGTGTATTTTGACCCTGCCCAGCCCATGAAATGCCAAGGAAAGCTGGGGCAAGTGCTGTGTCCCATCATTAACATCCACCCCACACCATTTCCACCAATGAATAAATACATCAAATATTTAAGTACATCACACATCTCCTGTAACATTTGATTCTGGACTCCAAATATTTATTCATAAGTAAATAAGAAAAAAACATGACTTAACCTTTGAATAATAGGGCTTATTCCCTGCCAGTCACAGTCAACAATACTGGTTGTATAAGGCATCTTCCTATGCTTCCCAAGCCACCATACTACTGAGAAGTAGGAAGCTAAAATGCCATTTTTACCACTACATATAAACTTTAAATAATTTCAGGGCACTCTGTTGTAGTGAATATTGGCTCAAAACACCTTTTTAAGACCAAAAAATGGCTTAAAACAGGTTTGATTCTCTCTTTAATTGTCAATTTATAATTCACAGAAGATCAGAAGGCCATAGAAATAGATGTAAATGCTACGGTACTGCATAACAAAAAAGCCAGTTTCATTAAGGCAACAATGGGCACATTTTAACTCACATTAGGTTGTTTTGTAGGGCTATGGAGGATACATTGCATCAATGATTCTCAAGTCCAATGAAAGGCTTTTCAAGTGTGGAGCAGTGATTGCACCAATTACAGACATGAGATTGTATGGTGAGTATTTTGTATTATTCAGTTTATCTACTAGGCAGGTACCCAATTTCCCCCCTCTGACAG
Source organism: Podarcis erhardii (assembly GCF_964252035.2). Lineage (NCBI taxonomy): Eukaryota > Metazoa > Chordata > Lepidosauria > Squamata > Lacertidae > Podarcis > Podarcis erhardii. The sequence continues at coordinate 96,724,611 of NC_138497.1, read as the reverse complement.
ATTAAAAAATAACAGACGTGGCAAATCTTTTACACTGGAAGGGACCCTACCCATTCTGCACCCATGAAGCCTTGGGTTTAGTTACGTGTGATTAGGTCCCTAAATGTTAACTCATTTAATCTGGAAACAATTTAACAGAAACAAATAAAAAAGAATCCTGTTTCCCGTGCAGCATCAGCTTTTTCAGAAAGATACCTTGGCCTTCCATCTAAAGAAGAAAATGCTTATCAGGTAAGCAAGTTGTACTTTAGATATTTATGGTGTTGCAGGGGCACTTGAAATGCAAATCACTCGTAGAGGTGTACAAGTGTGTGTGTTTCTTTCCTAAAGGCATCCAGCGTGCTACACAATATTCACGGCTTTAAAGAAGAAAAGTTGTTAATTGTCCACGGGACAGCTGATAGTAAGTAGACCCACAAATAGTTCCATTTACAGTTGTAGCTAGTGGCGCAGCTAAGTTCAGTGAAAGAGAGGTGTGTGTGTGTGTGTGTGTTCTTTTGATAATACTGAGCTTTGTCTGCCCCCAGAGAGCCTGTTGTCAGAGTCAATTGACAGTTTTACATCTGAACAGATGACATTTCTCGTAACTGAATATTTGTAACTCTTAGCAGCTGTAGGTACCAATTTGTTTAAATCATATAAAACACCCATGTCATTGGTAGATGGCAACATATATTAATAAATGGCAGCCTCAATATTTAATCAGCTTTCAAATTATTATTGATTCCACCATTGGCAAAATATAAATGGGGTGGGGGGACTTATAGCGTACAATAGATTGTAGTGGATTAATTTCTACAGTGCATTTACAGTGTACTGCTCTTCACTGCTAAGCAATGCGTGATTTCTTATGTTTATATGTTCAGACACAGGCTTAACTAGTATGGGAATAATATTTCCAGAGGAGTGGGTTTTCCAACACTTTCATGATGTTGGAACACCTTGTTCCACTTCAATGGATGTCTCATTGGACAGCTAAAAAGGCTAATCATTCAGACAGTCCAGCTGAAGACCCAGAATCACTACCTGCAATGTGAAGGCAAAACTAAAATTGAATGGAGGCAGGAAGAAATATATTTTCCTGGAAAAATCAGCTAATTCTAAGAGGTTTAGTTTCACTTAGGAATGGTGAATCAGAATCTAATTTGCCCTTCTTAAACCAACACACAAATAAAAACAAAGCTATCCTTAAATATCCATACTACTGTGAATTTTGTGATGCAGTTCACCAGTCAATGTGTCTAATAATGCATATATTACCCAAACATATTAATATGTATATCCTATATATAATACATATAAGACCCATGCAATACTATATTTCTGCACCATATTTTATAAGTATTTGTATACAGAATGAATACAACTGAATAAAAATACTTAAATGCAATATAATATTGTGTATATAATATTATACATATAGTTTGAAAAATTAGACAAACCAGTAAAAAAAATAATCACTTTTTAGATCAAAGTGTGAAATAGGAAAAACCAAGCCTGGCATTGAGATGTTTCAGAGAATTCTATCCCTAGCTACTATGCTATAGCTGTTCTGTTATGAAGAAAGAAGATATTTCTGGAAGTGCTAGGAAAGAATATTCAGCAGAATTACCCACTTTATTTGTGTGTAGGGCACTCACACACAACAGCAACAGAGAAGATGCACTTGTGGCCTCACTGATAGATCCCCGTCATTACAGTGTCCCTGACCTTCACATGTTAAGTGCAGAAATATAATAAGGTCCTTTGTATGAGCATATTAGATTGAAGCCTGAACAGGATTGCAGCTAATTTGTAAGATCTGATTGACATTAATAATGCTTTTTTGCTAACACATGTTATTGTCCCACAGCTAAAGTTCATTTCCAGCATTCAGCAGAATTAATTAAACATCTAATAAAAGCTGGAGTGAATTATACTATGCAGGTATGTAATGGTCAGATATCAATAGTGCATCCTTCAGTATGTTTTAATTATGAATTTTTGTTATTCTTTACCTTGCAAGTACACAATATATAAGAAAATAGCACCATGTTTGTGTAGACTATGTATAGTTGAATAACTTCAAAAAATGAATCTATGCAAAAAATAAAATGAAAAATAGAGAATTGGATCCAGACTGATTTCTGCACAGAGGACTCTCCACTGCAGGAAGACAGCTTTAGTGGTATTAGAGCCTAAACATCACTGCTTCTTGAGCATCTTGGCCTCTTTGATGCTCTTTTAAGTATTTAGAAGCACAATACTATTTTTATAGTGACATTGAAAGATAAGCTCTGACCGCTTATTGATCAAAGCTAATGATTTAATCATACTTCTATGTGCTGTTCGTAAGTGCATTATTCCTATCTGTTATAAGGTTAAGTTGGAAATTAAAACTCTGCTTTTGCTGGTTAGAAAGGATGAAATGCTCGGAAGTAGCCACGCCATTTTAATTTTTTTTTTTAAGGTTGTGAAACACTACTGAAATGTAGACTACATGTAGGAGATAGAGAACAGAAATATTTTGGAACAATATATTTGGAGACACCAGTTAACATGTGTGACTGTTGTTTAAGTAAAATATGTTCGTTAAACATTTTAATTATGAAATGAGGTTTGGCAACTGTACGGTAATAGTAGTTTTCATTTCCTATCAGCTGTCAGTTAAGTAAAACCACAAAGGTAGTCCAGCATCATTATCAATACCTATGTTTATGTCCAAATATTACCAGTAGCAGCAATATACAATCCCACCCACTATCTGGGCTCCATGTCATTAATATTGCTAGTACAGTAGTACCTTGTTGTGAGTCCGCCCTGTTTAGCATCCATTTCGTGGAATGTCTGCAGCAAACCCGGAAGTTACTTCTGGGTTACTTCCAGGTTTGCCGCTCACGCATGCGCAGAAGGGCTAAATCGCGCTTTGTGCATGCGCAGAAGTGCAAAACCGCATGCACGCAAAACCGCACTTTGTTGAGCATCCGGGGCTCCAGAATGGATCCCGGACTCAAAACAAGGTACAGTGGTACCTTGGGTTAAGAACTTAATTCGTTCCGGAAGTCTGTTCTTAACCTGAAACTGTTCTTAACCTGAAGCACCACTTTAGCTAATGGGGCCTCCTGCTGCCGCCGCACGATTTCTGTTCTCATCCTGAAGCAAAGTTCTTAACCCAAGGTACTATTTCTGGGTTAGCGGAGTCTGTAACCTGAAGCATTTGTAACCCGAGGTACCACTGTACAATGAACTTTCTGGATTAGTTTTGAAGTCATACTAGATTCACATTTTTACCAGGTTGTATATCAGGCTGATACAATAATTTATAGAAATTAAATATCTATTCCCCCTAAACCATTTTGAAAATCCAAATCAGAAAGGCCATTTTAAATAAATATATGTAAATACTTTTATTGCTAAAGCTTTCAGTGTAGGTGATGAAATGCTTATTTAAAATATCAGGAAAATGAATTTTGGTTTGAATTTTATGAGCTTTCAATGACGCCATAACATTGCCTAATGCCTAATTCTGTGTTGATGCAAAAGCATTTAAAACAAATCAGAGACCCCTATCATTTGGTTTTAAAAGCCTATTTATTTTTACATTTCCTCACCCAGATCTACCCAGATGAAGGTCATTACATCACATCAGAGAAGAGTAAATATCACCTTTATAGCACAATTCTCAGCTTCTTTAGTGCTTGTTTAAAGGAGGAAGTGCCAATTTTATCACAGGAACCAGAGGAAGATGAATAAGGAAGCTATTTGTACAGAACTGAGGAGATTTTCAGTGAGGCTCACTGAAACCATAAATAAAAGTGACTGTGAGAGAACAGATTCTACAGAAGCCCAAGGGCAGCTAAAGGATATACCAGTGGAGCAGCACATTTGGTCACAATGAGCTAACAAACTGGGATTTGAATACAAAAGTCCAAATGTATTACCAAGGGACAAAACATATACCTTTGTGGAAGGCCAATGGTCAGATGCAGTTTCCTGGAAGAAATTAATTTTGCATAAGAGTAGGGTTAGTGCATGTTGATTCTGTTAAGATTCACTGTTTGTTCTGTACGTAGTTGCTCTGTTTTTATTTAAAATGCACATGATTTCTCAATTTCAGCATAATGCACACCTGACATAAATATTGATATTTGCACAGGAGAGCTGCAGCCTAACCAACTATTGCAACTTTTCAATTACTGCAATTTCTTCACTGTCAAGCTTCAAAATATTGAGAAAAGATCATTTTGTTTCAATTTACATTGGGAAACAATATCAGATTAAGTCCGATAAATACACATATTAGTTTGTTTCCCTTCCCTGTAAAAGTTTTTCAAGCATTCACTATTTTACTGTACCAACTATAATTCAATAAGCAGAAATTTGGTAGTATACGCTTGGACTTTATGTATATACACAAAACTCCTTCCACAGAAAATGTCTGTGTGCTTGAACAATTTTTTCAAGCCATGATTACAGCTATGTTTAAACCAGTATCAACAACTAAAATAGTTTCCCTGGTTAAAAGTTGTATCTTTTCATTTACTAAGAAATATCTGGGTTGTGTTTTTTCGTATTGTTTACAGTAGTCAATAGTTTGCTGGTTACACTCTAATTTTAGAATATGCTACTTTGTCACATGTAAATTAGATACATGAATATTAAATTATAGTTTCAGATAAAGAGATTTTATTAACAATGTAAGCCATTTGAGTACTACTTTGATGAATCATTTGTGAAGCTGGTTCTTGCAGATGGGCTGAGATTCCATTCTGAACTTCAACACCAACTTGTGGTAGAGCATCACAGAACAGTCTGTCAGTTTTTATTTGGTGTGTCACAGCTGCCTAGGCTGTTACATGAAGATTTAAATTCAGCCTGGGAAATGATTTGTTTTATTTCTAAAGGAGCCTTCTGATGAATGATTTTTTAAATTTTTATTTTATTCAGGTGAAGTCCCTGAAATGCTTCAAATGTATTGTCAAGGTGAATTACAGCCCTACAAATCACACTATGAAATAAACAACCCACTCAACTTTGGCCATCAGAATATTAACTTCTACGGTTGAAGTTCTGTATTCTCTTAATTTCAGATATACATTCTAAGACGCTGTTTCATCCAAAGAAATTTGCCAATTTGCACAAGGACTTTTGCTTGCACAGCTAAACTCTCATCTGCCCCTCATGTGAACACTGAAAAGTTGGCAAGGAAAACCCAGCAGAGACTGAGGGACACATGGCGAGGGAGAGGGAGGGAAAGTTCCATTGTGCAGGCAGAGGCAACTTGTGCTAACGAGGCAAGTTGGTTGGGTCCAACCCAAATAATTTTTTGTTGTCCCTAGGAGTTTTGATCCTGAGTATTTCACTTTTGTTTTTAAAAGCACTATGCATTGGGGGTTGTGTTCGTTGTGGAAGCAGGTTACAAGTACTATAGCATTGTTTCAACACTCACGATGCTCTATCTATATCTTGCTGTGCATCAAAAGAAAGCCCACCTTTTAAGTTGTAAAGAAACAAAATTGTAGAGTTTCTTGAGACAGCAGAGTTGCCTGAAATAATTTTAGCGCTTTCTCCTCCTGGGGCAAAAATGGCCAATGTGGTATCCATTTCTCCACTCCCAATAAGGTGGTAAAAATGGGCCAGGCTGGCTCATCTTTATTAGATGAACATCTCTTTGACATGCAATATTGTTGTACCTAACACCCTGCATATGAAACCCTCAAAGTGTTAGAAGTTACAACTTCTTGTGGTATATTACTCTAATGTGCTCTTCAAGCTGGTCACAGAGCTGTCTCTTCAGGTCCATATTCTGCTGTTCATGGCATCAAAGAATGGCAAGAACATTCAACCAACGACAAGAGAAATGTGGTAGATGAATACATGGAAACTAGTCCTATAGCCCTATCCTTTAATTCACTGGGATGATGAGCAAACACAAATTTATCTCCTTTTTTTGTTCACACAATACATTTACAAGACTGCACTTAAATGCATTAGCTGAATGGCCTTGGTAGTTTTTACCACAATGTTGTGCATTTTGTTTCCTTAAAAAAATAAATAAATCCTACTTTCCTTCTTAGAAAAGGAGCTGCTCAAGGCAGCTAACAAATAGCAATAATCCTGATGATTAAAATACACATCATCAAACCAAAAACAGCAGAAAAAGCACAAAGAGCAGCACTCAGATTCAATTCCTTAAGTGTGCCTAGTAATCCACTTTATGTGGGGAAATACTTACTTGAAAATATCCCACTTTAAAATTTTATTTGTGTCAAAACATTTTACTACCTGACATAATGGGTCATATTTTAGAAATCTGATCTATAGACACAATATTTTAAATAGCTACAATTACTAGATAAGGGATAGTTTGCAAATCAGGCTTTCTTCATTAGTATTGTCTCCTGTTTTGAGTACCTTGCAGCATTCACATTAGTTTTGAAGTGTGTGCCTTAGCAAACATTTTTTGTACCTTAGTCCTGTGCAACTTTTGAACTACCAAATATGCCAGGGCCCATCATATGAGTTTGGTTTCTAGGCTCATATGATGTACAAGAGTGCGATAATTTTCCCAGGATGCTCCCTAACTCATTTACAGCTTAGATCTGGGAGGTTTCATTGTAGCTCCATGCCCTCAAATCATGAGTTTTACTAGCAATGGAGCAAATACTCCATTAATGCCTTAGGAAGAATAGGCAACAACAAAATAGAAGTGGGGAAAAAATGAATATAGGATGGAAGATGGTTTTTGAAAAGGTGTTACAACAAAAAACAATTGCTGGTTTGTATTGGCATCCTAGTTCCATTGCTCAAAACTAAACAGGCCTGAAGAACGTTTAACATGCTAAGCTGAGTGCACCATGCCAGCTATGTGGAGCAGCCTATTGGGAGGGCGATTCTAGTTTTTACTGCCTCCAAAAAAAGGGGGGGGGGACAGTCCTTATCAAGTACCTGGCAGATCACTATAGATGGCTGGAGAGCTACATTGGGTTTTTTCTCTTGTATATGGTTTTTTGCTAGGGCACCACTCAATAGGAACAGCCATTGATGCCTTCCAAATAGTTTGTTACACAAATAGCTTTAGGTTTGAGAGTTTGATATCGGAGCCAGAGGCAGCCGCTAAGATGAAAAGGGAAAAAAAGCAGGAAGCACAAGATAATTACATACACATTCATCTGGACCTCGACCATAATTTGAAGGTGCAAACAATATAGATACTATCAAGTAAGCACTGCTGCCATGTATCTATAACACCATTAGGCTTTTCCTATTGATCCAGAGCCTAGTGCAAACCACTGATGAATTCAATTCAGAATGCAAAAGGTTAGGCTATAATATTTGCAAAGGCATGTTATCAATCTTGTCACTGAGGCTACCAGTGGTGGTGAACCTGTCTTATCATGAAGCATGTTCTCTTAGTGAGCTAATTATCCCCACTGTTGACATATTTGCTTATTTATACAATAATTTATCTGCACACCACTGTAACATCTGGATATATTTGCATAAATTAAAACAATATATTAATCATTCTGCAAAGAAGGGGGATGAAGCTATATCCAATTTCTTCTTTTTTCTTCTGGGCTGCTCCAATTGTAGGAAGCTGCCTTATACAAAGTAAAAATATTGGCCAGTCTGGCTAAGCACTGTGCACCCTAGGGCTGTGTATAGCTCCATACCATGGCTGCAATGCACCCCAAAACCAGCCCTGGGCTAACCTGTAGACCACGAGTCCTGTTACGGATCCAGTCCCAAAATCTATTTAGGGTCTAAATAAATACAGCTGGGAGGGTGAAAAGGAAGGGAGGAGGAGGAGGAAGGAAATGTTGCTCTTAATTTCCCCCTTTCCCAACTGAGAGCAGTGGGGTAAATTCTGTGGGTCCTCCTTTGCAGGTGGCTTCCCTAGCAGGATCGGTGCCTCTGCAGAAGAGCTGCTCACCAGACACCTCAATTCTGCTTGGCACATATTGCTCCTTTGCAAGCAATTTCTCTTCAGGAAAGCCATTTGTAATGGAGCACTCTGCACCATGCTGGGAAAGAAAGTCAAGTGGTGGGCTCCTACTTTTTCTGGGTGATCAGGGTATTTTCAGAGGGTTTTTCCCCCCTCACCCAGTGCCTGTCTTTCCTTCCTGTCTGATGCCCCAGTCACTGACAGCCATGGATCATTCTGGGCCAGCCATCCAACCCGACTTGTAGCGAGCCATGGCTGCCTGTACCTGACTTGTCCTGCACCTGACTCCCTCAAAAGGTGCTTGATTTGGCTTGGGTCTCAGCTGAATCCAGGGCACAGCCCTAGTTTATACTGACTGAAAGCAGCTCTTTAGTACCTCAGACCAAGTTCTTTCTCAGTCTTACCTATAATTGCTAGGGATTGAACCTTGGGGCTTCTGTATGTCAAGCACATCCCCTGAAACTGAGCTTCTGCCCATAAAAAGTAACCTTAGCTTTTCATATCGTTTCAAGGCACTGTGACAGGTAAGTGATGTTTGTGAACTCAAAAGCAACTGGCCAAGGAGCGGAAAGTGTATAGATCACAAACTTATTTTAGCACAACCTCTCTACAATAATTACAACTTTGATAGATCCTTCTCCTCCTGCATATAAATTTAGTTTTTGAAGATAATGCCTAAATTTGATTGTGCTTTAACTATTTTGGAGTTTAGCCACTATCTTTAAACCACCGCAAGTAATGCAATATTGTAAATATTGCTATTTCTGACTCCTTGTATTGACTAGTCTATACACAATATGAAGGGTCTTTTCAAAGACTACAATTCCAAAACCAAATGCTGACTTGTCCAGTCCTAAATCTTGCCATACTGGCAATTAAGGTACAATTCACAAATTAACATTCATTGCTGCAATCACTGCAGCTCCAAATCTACACTCCAAATCATCTACACTACACTCCAAATCATGATTTCATCACAGCTTCTATGCCACCTTAAACAACTTTTACTCAGAGCAGTGCCATTGAAATTAATTAACATGACTAAATTGGGCTCATTAAGTGTACTCTCAGTAATGAGTAAGGGACTACAACCACTATCATTTCAAGAGAAGCATTTCCAAAGTTTAGATGAGTCACTAAGTGATAAAATGACACATGGGTACATGGGTGTGTGAATTTACATATATTTTGATAAATAATATATCCATACTTATGTATACTAATACATTGTAGCCTGTGTAAAATCAAGCTATTCAGGGATATACCTAAAATGTGGTGTGTTAGAAAGAGTTAAATTTAAATAGGTGGGATTTGACTAATGAGTGTATGTCCCATGAAAGGACTTCTACTTGCACAACAGGCTTCTCCCCTCTTTCCCTCCATGCCCCATGAAATTGGCTCTGGGGAGATCAGAAGAAGCCCAGGAATTCTGTCTGGGAGGAGGAGAGGGCGGAATCATTGCATCTGACAAGCCACTCAGCCTAGGACTTGCAGATCAGAAGGTCGGTGGTTTGAATCCCCACAACGGGGTGAGCTCCCGTTGCTCAGTCCCTGCTCCTGCCAACCTAGCAGTTCGAAAGCACGTCAAAGTGCAAGTAGATAAAGTGCAAGTAGATAAGTATGGCTCCAGCGGGAAGGTAAACGGCATTTCCGTGCACTGCTCTGGTTTCGCCAGAAGCAGCTTAGTCATGCTGGCCACATGACCCAGAAAAACTGTCTGCAGACAAACGCCGGTGCCCTCGGCCAGTAAAGCGAGATGAGTGCCGCAACCCCAGAGTCGTCTGTGACTGGACTTAACTGTCAGGGGTTCTTTACCTTTACCTTTTTAATGGAATCGCCAGGAAAGCATGAGACTAAATTCCTCTCAGGATTTTACTCTTTTCACCATCAATATTGGCAAGGTTGTGCCTTAGCAAGAATTCAGGAAGGACAATCAATAGAACTGGACCCATAGCAGAGAAACCCTGCTCTGTTCCATTATGCATGTGTCATTTGAGGATGATGGCACCCAGTTTGTCTAATCAAAATTGTGCTGAATTTTTAATGTTAATGCATGCTTTAGATCCAGGTGTCACATTTGAAATTCAGAATTATTAGCATTATAGGTATCTCTTGGTTCTGGATCCTTAGTTTATAATATAATATGCAGTTTACAGATATTGAAAACTTAGTTGTCCTTGGGTAGAATAATCTCATGGCCCTCTTGTGCCCAAAGCTTTTGCAGCTACTTAGGGAATTAAGGGGCCTGGCAAGTAGCTTCAGCATGCAGATACACACAGCTTCAATACTAAGGGAGGAGAGCTGATTTAGCTGAACACCCATGGGCATCATTAAAGGTGAAGTCCAGAGGCTTGCCTTCAGGGCTGGCATGGCTAGGGAGCACCTTTGGTGCCAACCTGTAACACCTGCCTGGCATTGTGGCACCCCAGGAGTGGGTGCAGCAGGATGGAATCCCTAGCTGTAAGGTAGGCTAGAAGAAAAGCTGCCCTTCACTGTTGGCAGAGCTGGCTCATGCACCATAGACCTTTGTTCCCCTATACAGATCTATTTGAGGTTAAATAAATAAATGTGACCCCATGCACCTAATCTTTCTGTCTTGCCTCTTTATTTTCTTGTGTGGTTGCAAAACAAGTTATTCTGTTGGAACAAAATTGCAGCTGTCCATCAATATAATAAATAAAAATCCTAATGGATTTTTTTCCTGCAGTAGATGACTGCAGAAATTGGCAGAAGAGCACACAGCTCGGAAACTGAAGAAGCATCTAGCAGTCATATATCAGCTTTGTGCGATGCACTTAGAATGCGGCTCCTGCTCCATCCTTGTCCCAATTAACCGGCCACCTTAACAAAATGAAGTTTGTTTGCACATTATCATGCATGACCACCCAATGTAGCTGCAGCTGAAATAGTTCAGCAGAAAAAAATTAGGCAATGCCTAATTGTAGCATTAAATTGATTAACTTGTCATTGAACATAGTTTTAAAATGCATCAAAATGTTTCCAAATAAAATATGCAGCCGGACATTCCCATTTGCCAAGTGGGGAGTAAAAGCTGCAAGCTATTTGTGACATTTAACAGTCGCATTAACATCCCTAATTGTAAATGACAGGGCAATTAAGCTTGAAAAATATCCTAACAAAGTGCCTTGGGCAATTACGATTCTTCCATCTGATATCTGAAAGACTACATTCCATTCAACATGGAAGCAAAGGTTTCCAATATGGTTTCCAATGGATGTCTGACTGGATTGATGGTTCATCTTCCGTGCCCTTTCTAAGCAGTTGTGTCTAAAAAGCACTTTATCTAGTTATTTCATATTGCTGTTTGAAGATAGTGGGGAAACTCATGTAGGTTTGCCACATATATATGTCACATATATATAATGCAAAGGCACACCACTTGTGAGAAACCTACCCTGCCCAGAAACCTCAGTTTGTATGTGTGAACTTTTCAGTAGTAGTGTAGTTCCACTATACCAGGCATACCCAAACTCGGCCCTCCAGATGTTTTGGGACTACAACTCCCATCATCCCTAGCTAACAGGACCAGTGGTCAGGGGTGATGGGAATTGTAGTCTCAACGCTTCTGGAGGGCTGACAGTGCAGACACAGCAGAAGAGTCCATTTGCTGCTGCCACTGGCCCATTAGTCCAGTCCCAACCACCTTGTCCCTTGTACCTTTCAATAAGCAACAGCAACTCTGCTGATCTGAGGCCAAGCATTGCAACACCCCCGCTGACCACTGCTGTGCTCAGCTTATCCTTTAAGAAAGATGCTCATAGACGGGCAGCTTTGTCTACAAAATGTGTTCACGGGAAGCACTGTTAGCAAACTTGCGGGCCATGCCTGTAAACATCCAGCAGGGCTGTACCTAGCAGTGGATGTGGTGCTCTGGCAGCTAGCAAACCGACCAATGGAAAGAAGAGAGATTTGCAAATCACCCAATTTCTTCTGAAAAAATGAGAAACAGGTTAGATCAAGGGTAGGCAACCTGAAGCCCTCCAGATATTGAGAGTCCACATCTCATTCCTAGCCATTGGCCCTCCTGAGTGGAGATGGAGGGAGCTGGGGTCCCAAGAACATCTGGAGGGCCACTGGTTCCCAACCCCAGGGATAGATGATTCTAAGATGAGTCAAAATTGCAGTAAGTTGTAACACACCCTGGAACAAATAACCTTAACCTTGCTGACATAAAGCCTTTGTAAAGATGCCAAGGGCAAAGAATGGGTAGAGCGAGGGATGAACAGAATTATGCTTCATTCTAACCCCCTCCTTCTTTTGATACTGCATGTAGAACTAGGTGGAACTTACACCACCCAAAATGCAGGTGTAATTCACCTCACAGGAATCAATGGAAGCAGAGAAAGCAAACATTTGCACTGCCCTCACACACAGACCTAACACTGGCCAGAAGCAGTTAGGAATAAGCTTAATTTATCCCCCCCCCCCGTCTGACATATCTGCTCACTCAGGATTCCTCTGTTCAGTTGGATTGCTTCTTTTCAGTTGGAAAGGAGAGCCACATACACTGAACTTAACCACCAAAAGGTTATCGGGGCATCTGTTTGTGCATTATGGTTGGTTTCTAAAGGCTTCCAAAATTATTTATTTATTATTATTATTATTATTATTGGAAGTTATAGCAAGAGACAACTAATTTACTTGATGGCCGAAATGTCATCTACATTGTGTTTAAGGACAGGGGTTATACCAGCTAATTTTCTTGGTGCATTTACGTGAATGAAACAACATTTGCAATAGAAAATCATTTTAAAATGCTTACACCATGAAATTACAAAGAACTGCAGGAGTCTGTAAGTAATGAAAACTTCGGTAACAGAATTAAGTATAGTGACTGTAAAATAACAGCAGAAAAATAGTTTGTCAAATAGTGCAGGAGGGATTAAATCAGAGGGTTAGAACAACGATACGACACGATACGATACGATACGATACGCTACGATACGATATCTTTATTGTCATTGTCCCTTGCGGAACAATGAAATTGAAAAACTACATAAAACTACCACAAAACTACATAAAACTACATAAAACATTCAACCCCCCCCAAAAAACTCTAAAACCCCATTTTAAAATACACTATGCTACAGCTATAAATAATTCGTCCTAACAAACCCTGACTCCCCTCCCGGGAGCTCTCAGCCGCAGCGTTTGCACGTGCCGCCATCTTGGACCATCTTGGAACAAGTCGCTTAGCTTGGCTGTAATTGTTATCGAAAGAACCCATACCAAGAAAGGTGAGTTGTTTTGGCCCTAGAGAGGAATTTCTGTTCAGAAAACTATTCACAGCTACTTCTTTCTGTTGGTTACACACACACACACACACACACACACACACACACACACACACACGAACTGCTGGATGCAAAGACCCAGGTTTGGTGCAAGTACTCCTTGGTGAAAGAACCCCGGAAGAGATTTAAAATCACAAAATAGGCAGCAAAATAAAGCATAGCAATATGGGTCATTTCAAGTTCCTTCCAAAGTTTCTCTGCTCCCTAGCATAGAAAAAGACCAAACATTTGGTAATTTACTTACAAACTCTTTAGAGGTCAGATTTGTTTGTTTTTCCATACAGCATTCGGGGGGAAATACACAAGCAGTAAAACTTTGCTTTACAAAGTGGTTAAAGTTCCTAAATTATTAATATAAGAACTCAATAATGATTGATGAAAGCTGAGCTGGAGCAATCACCTCAAACCTTTTCACATGCTGAAGTTCTCAGGTAGACTGAGGGAGGTCTAATTACCTAGTTCCTCCCAAGATGAGATGGACATAGCTAATCCTGGCAGGACATCTTATTCTATGTATTAACACCTTCATGAATTATATGAGGTTGGTTATCCCACACTTTATTCTGGGTTTTGTATGTTTGATAAATTCATACTCTAGAACCAAACTATTTTTTTAAAAAATATATATATATTTATTTGGTTCCTGTTGGTGCACTCTTATGAAGACTTTCATATGAAGTTATTTCCTTCATTTTTCCTTGCTAATACATAAGCTTTAACTTTAGTTTTTTCCATCCGGAATATAAATGGCAATGAGAAATATATTTTCTTGATCAAATACAGTACCTTTCTTTCCACAGTCTAAAGAAAGTTCCCCACACTGTGTGAAAAGCAATTAGCTCATCTCTGAATATTAGCGAGTAATCCTCACTAGAAATTGAGAACAATTCTTTATCTAATCTGTCCCAGTAGAATACAAGAGCAACACTGATTAAAGATGTGAATGCAATGTGTCAATTATTTCAAAAATCCCTCTGCATCATGTTAGCACCCACAGAAGGGAAATGGTCCCAAAGGAAGTGAGGAGGGACACACAATGACATTCTTACCCTTACAGGGAAAAATATGCTCAGAAAAGCCTTAGCTGTTCAGTTTTACAACTAGACATATATCACTGCATTCACTTAGCTTCTGTTGCCTTGTTGCTGCTTACTGAAAATAATGCCCTTCTAATGTTCATAGAGACCATAAAATAAACATTTATGAAGGTGAGGTTAATAGCGTATGGCAAAGGGTTCTATGCCAAACCCTCCAGGAATGGTTCCCATTCTAATGGTGATTGTTTTAGAAAAACCCTCGTGACTTTCTCCACCTCATCTACTTTCTATCTGGGTCTTTTGTATTCAAATCCATATGGCTGAAAACCTTTCCTGCATCATTTTTTATTTTCATTTCTTACATAGTAGATTTAGTTTGGCTTCCTCATAGGTTTGCTTGTTTCTGCAATGCTGTCTCATCTCACAGAACAGGAGAGGTTCATCCCACCTGCCTATAAGGACCAAGTGTTTGCAAAGCACAGATCTGTGCATCTCACAGCTAACTGCTACTTGCTTCATTTATATCCCATCTATCCTTCAAAGAAGCCCAGGGTGGCAAATATGTCAATACTAAGAGAATATAATTATACAGTAGTACCTTGGGTTAAGAACTTAATTCAGTCTGGAGGTCTGTTCTTAACCTGAAACTGTTCTTAATCTGAGGTTCCACTTTAGCTAATGGGTCCTCCAGCTGCTGCACGATTTCTGTTCTCATCCTGAAGCAAAGTTCTTAACCCAAGGTACTATTTCTGGGTTAGCGGAGTCTGTAACCTGAAGTGTCTGTAACCCGAGGTACCACTGTATCTTCTAAAAAACCAACTTCCACAAGCAGCAACAAAAACACACACATAAAGGCAATCACCTGCTCTCAGGCTAACAAATTCAGAGTTGCCAGGGATAGGACTTTTAGCCATCCAAAGAGGGATGCGTTTTCAATTTCGCATAAGAATTAATAATGAGGGAGAGAGACACACTTCACTAGGGAGGGCATTCCAGAAATAAAGAACCACCACTGAGAAGACCCCGGCACATATCACCACCTCCTGGGCAACCCCAAGTGGCAGCCCCAACAGCAGGGCCTCCCCTGGGTCTCACTCCTTCCAGCAACCGTACTGCAGCATTCTGTACTAGCTACAGCTTCCGGATCAAGTGTGAGTGGTGTCCCACATTGCACTCATCCAATGCATGGCCTGCTGTGGCCAAGCTTTCCCAGTCCATGACTAGTAATAGCTGTCATACCAGTGACCCCCAACCTGCTCTTTTAGTGGGGAAGGGCAACCAGGATCAATTTCTCAGACATGGGAATCACTCACCCACAGTGCCCCCATCTTGCCAGGATTCAAGCTCAGCTTGCTTTCCTCATCCACCTCACAGCTGCATTAGCTAGTTAACACAGCTGCAGATCTTTAAAAGAGGTTACAGGTGGGAGAAGTGCATTTGA
Organism: Podarcis erhardii; assembly: GCF_964252035.2. Taxonomy (NCBI): domain Eukaryota; kingdom Metazoa; phylum Chordata; class Lepidosauria; order Squamata; family Lacertidae; genus Podarcis; species Podarcis erhardii. The sequence continues at coordinate 96,708,891 of NC_138497.1, read as the reverse complement.
CTAACAACATAAGCCTATTCACAGGTGAAATCTATTGACTTCAGTGGGGAAGGGATGTCTCCCAGGTAAGTGGGGATAGGCCTGCAGCTAAATTCACTCCTAACTTCCCAAGAGTTGTGAGTCATATTGAATTCAATACTTCTAAAGAGACATGATTTGGATTGTGCTGTAACACCATCACATGCAATGAATTCTTTTTATTATTGCATGCCACATATCTGACTTTCACAACAAAAGACTTTAAACCATACGCACAATTAAATGTGTGCAACGTGATTTCTTGCCAAATTATTATATACAAATAAAATCAAATTTATGCATTCTTTGATTCGTGGGTTCCTGTTTTCTTTTATTGTTTTATACAACTGGAATACTCTTTTTTGTGTTTAATTTTATTTTTCAGTAAACCCATATTTGGTTTGTTGTCTGATAACTGAAGACATGCCCTTTTGCAGAAGAATAACCTGGAGCCACATTTAAGGAAAGGGAACTGTGTGCATTGGGGTCAGATTGCTACTCCCACTCTCATTTAAAACGACCAAATTTTGGCTTAATTTTAACTACAAAGCCATCAATGTTCTTAGGTTAAAGGCTGCATACAATGATGGCACACACAGCTCAAAGTGTGTTGAATTACAAATAACATCTTTGTTGACTGGGAATTCTTACCTATTGGGACTGACATACCTAATAATGAGATGGTTGAGCTGTATCCCAGCTACGCAATGCCATTATGATTCTACATGTCGGCTGGTGTTTTTCCTCACCTCCACCCCTGGTTAGTTACTAGAATAGTGGTGGGAGTGCTAATGTACAGCTAGCTCCAGCAAGTGCCTTACTTAAACATTTGGTCTAAAATTTGCTTCTTGGAATACTAACTGCTTCATGCATAGCCACGGCCGTTGTTAGGCATTGAAAGTAGAATGTGTGCATGCACACCCACACCCCTTAGACTCTACAGCAAGTTTCTCTTGCAAAGTGGCGTAAGACGTAAGATTTGAGGCTGCAACTGGGCACCTGGCAGAATCTGCCATCTCTAACCTACAATGGTGAAGTTGTGGACTTGACTTTCAAGCAGAAACCAAGGAGAGGTGGTGATATTGGTGGGTGGTGAATATTTTTGTGGGGGAACAGTTAGGGCTGTTCCAGACCCTGAGATCTCCCTCCGCCACCACATTTTTTGCCACAGAAGTTTTTCTTATTAAGTGTATATTGGTATGGTTTGACGGATATCAACAAAGTCCGCACACCCACACCCACTTTTTAAATAGCACCTGATAATACATGATAGAGATAAAATGAATTGAGATTAAAATAACAGAGTCTGGACCTGGAGAGCTGCACAGGAAAACTCAGGCACTATCTATCTTTGAATAGACAAAAGAATCAGCTGCGATTGAAGGTTATGACTTTGCTTTTCATCTTAGAGTGACTCGGGCTCTTTTTGGCTAAAGTGCTTTCCCCTCTCTTAGAAGCCATTAATATTCCTGACAAAGTTGTCAAATCCTTCAGTGCGCGTGTTTGACATTTCTCATGCCAGTCCAAGCTCACCAAGTGCTTTTTTTCACTTCTGTCATTTCTGGGCACTATCAATGCTGTGTCAAGGTGTTGTCACAATGGCTTTTACACAACGGTGACCGTATATGATACTATGCTTTCTTTACAGACACCTGTTTTAAACTGGTGAAATTATCAAGAATTTTAAAGTTTGATTCTATAGCTTTATAAACTGCTGAGATGTTTCCTTGCAATTGAGTGGTGGATAAACAATTTCAAGAAATTTCTTCTTAATCTCAAAATTGTATAGTCAGGGAAATGGGCCTTGAACATCCAGCTGTTTTTAGCCTTAGAGCCAGTGTACAGTTTAAAATGATTTCTTTGTTTAAATATATATATATCAGAGAAGGAAACAGTTGTTACCCATTTAGAAACTGTGAAGGATAGTTATTCTAACTCCTCTCTGCTGTTGGACAATATAAATGAAGTGTTCTAATGGGTAACTCGTCAAGGTTAATGCAGATGATGTGGCAATGCCTCTTGTTTTTCTTGAATTGATGGGATTTAAGTGCCGATGGGAACTTTTTTTTATTAAACTGTGTGGCTGGTGTGAGTCATGGCCGGAAAGGAATAAATCTCCATCCCTGTGTGCTGTCATCCTGATATCTGTCTGTCTTCAGACTAAGTGAAATTTCATCCCTGATACCACTCCATGTAGTAAAAATGCATGCCAAACACACGCGTGGTCATGATCTCATATAACTGCTTCATTGTGTGTTGAAGCCTCGTGCTCTCAAAATATGTGCAGCACATGTACACACACACACACTTTCCATGGGGACAGGAACCCTACTGACAAGGCTCGCACCCACAACATACACTTGAAGTACATTTAAAGCACACACGTTCCTCCACTGAATCCTGGGAACTGTAGCTTCTTAAGGGTGCTGGGAATCATAACTACCATATATTATCAGGCATAATGTGCAGTTTAAACTACTTCTGAGTATTGAGGCGAATGCTGCTAAACTTATTAATATGTTGTCTGGTATTGGACACCGAAGGGCCCCAAAAGCATTTCTTAAAACTGGGCAACAGGCAACAAAATGACAAATGAGGTTCAGTGTGAAAGTGTAAAATCATCACTTGTAAAAGTGGTTCAGGGTAGAAGTACTGAAACATGATTCACAGTGGCGCAAAATAAATAAATAAATCCTAAATTCACACATAAACAGATGGGATCTGAACATGCAGTCAGCAACCAAGAAAGAAATCATAGGGTGGTGATGGATACAGGTAAGTGAAAAGCATTAACTCAGTGTGTGGTGGCAATGGAAAAGATAAATTGCATGCTAGAGATTGAAAACAAGAAAACCAGTATCATAATTCTTTGGAATACCACCTAGCGTTCTGGTCAACCCATCTCAGAAGGATGTTGTGGTGCTTGACATACAGTCCCAGGATTCATCTGAGAGCATTTTAAAATGCTACTTTTAAATGTGCCTTGGAAATGCACCCTTTTTAATGAAGACCTCCTAACATGTTTTTTTTAAATTGATGTGTGCTAACTGTTTTATTTTGGTGATAAGTATTTATATTTTGGTTTTAACATCTTATGTAAGCTGCTTAGGTATCATGTATATCAAGTCACATAAAATAGTATTAATAAATAAATAGCTAACCCCAGGGTAGTGGTGGAAAACACACAGTGGAGCAGCTTTGGATCTACGAGACAAAAGGCCTACACCTCATGGCAACCTGAAGCCATATGAAGAAGGGCCATAGCTCAGTGGCAGAGCACATGTAAAAGGTTCCAGGTTCCATCACGGTGCCTCTGGGAAAGGCTCTTGTCTGACATTGTGAAGGACCAATGGTCTGACTTGGGACAAGGCAGCTTCCTATTGTTGCTGACCATCCAAATCCCTGCCAAGCCACACAGAGGCTGTCATAGTTTTAATAAATGTGATTTATTCACATATTTACACCTAAGTTTAGATGAAGGGAGTTCAGATCTTACAGCATGGTTATCTCAAGAGCGGATTGTTGCCCCCAGCAGTGCAGAACTGGAGTCCAAAGCATCTCTCCCAGTCTGCCTTCAGCTAGCCTGCCCAAGATGGATCTCTGTCTTTTTTCTCGTATTCCAAGCCTTGCGCCAAAGGCCCCAACTTCTTCCAGTGACATCACACCCAGTTACTCTGGCAACCTTCCAACCCCTCAGTCTCTGTTCACACCTCAGGGCAGGTGGGAAGCACTGTTCTCTTGCACTGCCAATAGCCCTAATGGCCTTGTATTGTTTCTTAATCACCCTAGCTTGGCCAGGTTGGTTTTGCATAGGCTAGCTCAGGAATTCCTCTGCAGCTGGTATTTCCCCCTTCATATCCCAAATAACCAAAATCCTACCATCTATCAATTTCTAGGGGTTAGGGGAGTTCCCCCCTAACCCCATGTTTATATATTTCTAACCTTACCCCCCACTGGAACCAATGGGGAAGGTGTTTTTTTTTTAAAAAGATAACCATGCGTAAGAAGATGGTTAAGTCCACAACATAGGAGTGTGTGTGCATGCGCGCGCGCACACACACGCACACACACACACACACACTGTCCCGTACATCCTATTTGACTACCTAATCCATTTGCAAGAACTCTGGCAAACGTCTGCTTTCATACACCACACAGGCTTTTAACAACTGGATTTAATATCATTACTTAATCAAACAAGCAACTCACGAAACCAGCTCTCTCCTTCCATCCTCCCCCAGTTCATTTAGCTGTTGCTGAAACTTAACCTACTGGACTGAGAAAATGAATGCATGACCCGAAACCCCAGTAAATCTACTCTCAGTGGCTTCAGTGAGACCACTTTGCATGAGGGATTGTAGGAATATGTCACTTTCCACCAATGCCCGTCAAAGCATCATTCCCTTGTACCATACTTGCTTGCTTCTCCCCATTTTTTTAAGTGCAAGAGCTCACTTACTTAAGGGATTAGTATGCCTTTGAAGGACTTTCTTTCACACAGAGGGATCAGGGGAAGATGAAACAGGTAGACTTTTAAAAGACGCTGCTCATCCTTAAGCTTCTGTCAGTTTCAGCTCCATTATCTCTTTGGTAAACATCTCCTGCTGATGTCTTTTTCCACTGACAGCTGTTTCCCCCTGTCTCGAACACAAAATATTATACAACCTCTGTAATATTTCAAGGCTGTATTTTTCCGCCCCAGCTTCTAAAAAAAATAAAAACCTGTGGGCATACCCTAGTCAAAGGTGAGCAGTTTCAAGTCTCTCTCATTTAGTGGGGAACTTATTTCTTTTAGCAAAATTTATATTCTACTTAATAATTTAAATAAACTTCTAAGTGGTTTATACATAAAATATAAAACATTCATTTAAAAAAATACCAATAAAGTCAACAGACAAGTAGATGTAACAGAAGTATCAACTTTTTGAAAGCATATACTTAATCCACCCATTAACATCAGCAGGGCTTAAACTATCTCTCTCGTTCAGGTATCAATGGCAGACAGAGACACAGGTTTCCTCCTCTACTTCCATGTGCCATACCAGTATGACTTAGCTGGAAGTGGGGCATTTTTGGAGGGGGAGACTTTACAAATAACAGAAAAGATGTTTGTTGGATCAATGCCAATAAGAAGCAATTTTATATATCTGGGGCGCGTTGGTGATATGTCAGCCCAGCGACAATTACAACACCGCTGTATGTCATTACTCCAATCCAGCTGTAGTTGTGCTAGATAACAGCTAGATAACATGCAATCAGTACTAACCTGGGGGGAGGGGGGTTGCACGTATTTATCTGCATTAAAAGATGCATCTTGGCAGGCCTGTGTGGCCGTAATGAATTTCCTAATGCATCAAGGAGAGATATTAAATGTGTTTGGTATGGAAAGAGGTGGCAGCAGAAAAAGGAAAGGAAAGATGGTGCCCCAAAGCAGTAGCAAACAAGAGCACAGAGGTAGAGTGGGCATTAATGCAACATTTTCTTCTCTATAGGCGTATTGGCAAGATGGGAAGTAAAGGATAAAGCCAAGAGAGAGAAGGATGGAGAGATGAGGGAATAAATTATTTAGCATTATAAACTTGTACTTTTTAATTGTAAGCAAGGATGTATTGGGGGCAGGAAATGATGAAAGTAATGTCAATCGGAATGTCAACATTTTTAAAAATAATGTATGGTAAGTGTGCATTAAACTCAAATGAGGGGGAGAATTCCACTCTTCAAGACCCTCGTTTTCAGATTTACATTGATAGACAGCTACCGTGTTTGCTTCCTGAAGTGTACATTTGCATGCACATATAGGGCAACTTCAAAGCTAGAAGAATTTCAGGATAAAACAAATAGCACTAAATGTGGAGAATTGTAGGCAAATGGTGGTAGTATTTGAACAGCTTCCTTGCATTTACAGAACCAAATTAGATCGACCAAAATAGCTAAGCATAGCAAATGTACTGTTCCTGGGGAAGTTGAGAATATTTGCCTGCTTTCAAATTGCATCATTTTATTTTTATAGAACTCCCCAGAAAGCTTAACCACATAATGTCGAAATGACTGGGGGTTTTTCTTGGTAAGGAAATTGTATACAAAGGCTTTCTCTCGCCTTAGCCTCTCCTATCCAAATATGTGGATGCTTGAGTTCACTTATCTTTTCCATTATGGCTTCCAATGTATCCGGCCATTCCCCCTCTTGCCTCACAATAGAAAGTGTTTTAAGTTGTAAGACTCCAATTGAGAAGATGGATAGCAGTCAGCTGGAGTTAAACGTTTTAACTGCGAACAGGCATGCAGCTCAACTTCAAATGACAAACCAGCTCAAAATCAGATAGTCTGTGTGCAAAACGTTTCAATAAGCTCTTGTAAATGGCCATCAAAATGGCTTTGATTTGGATACTAAAAATGAAATCCTATATGAATCTAGTCCGCAGTAAGCCCTGTTGAGTTCAATGGGACTTAGTCCCAGGTAAGTGTGTATAGGATTGTATTTTTAGGATAGGGGTTAACTTAAGGAAGACCATGGAAGGAAAGTTTGCTGTCCCCTTCTCCCCACAGCGGATACCTGCACTACCAAGAAGCTTCTCCAGGAGTGAGGAGGTCATGGGACCCTTCTGAATAATGTGGGGTGAAACACAGGTGGTGCTGAGAGTGGTAGCAATTGCATCAAGAACCTAAGAGCCCTGATGTGGATGAGGCCAGAGAACCTTTTAATCCAGCATCCTTTTCTCACAATGGGCATCCAATTGTGTATGGGAAACCTGCAAGCCAGGATCTGAGTGTAACCACACCTGGTATTAAGGCATACTGGCTTCAACAGTAGAAGAAAGGCAAAGCCATCCATATACCAGCCCTAGTTGGTAGCCATGAAGTTGCTTCTTCAGCTAATGTACTGCACAATCCTATGCCTTGCTATTTGAGTGTAAGCAGTGCTTGGTTTCTAGAAAAATAGGTTGTTACAGTAAGTGCCACACATTTTAACACCAACAAAAAAAATAGGCGCTGGTACTGCGTACCCTTGAGTACCCCCTGTAAAATGCACTAGCTGTAAGTCCTATTGAGGTCAATGAGATTTACTTCCAAGTAACAGTGTATTGGATTGTAGCATTAGGTGTCAACCAGACCACTCAGCAAAAGCAATATTTCCAGCCTTCTGTAAAACGGAAATACCGTAATCATGTTTTCATCGTTCAGTGTGAGGATGATTAAGTGATAGTTGCAAGGTACCTACACGTTGAAAGATATGTAATAACAACAAGAAATGCAATGGGGTGGTGGAAGAGATCAACTTTTCTTCCTCCTGATTTGTCAGAATAAATTTGCTCCAAAAGTCAGTTGGAGGTGTATTCAATCCTTCCTTGGTAGATCTGCTGGATTCCATCTGGTTTTTTTCTAAATGCCCCTCCAAGTGTTGCAAGTCTTTGCATCTTGCAGAGTTTGAGGAGCCCAGAAGAAGGTGGGTCCATCGAACCACCAACCTCTACACACTTCTAGAGAAACAACAAAGCAGCAAAATGGCAGCAAGCCAAGCCAGCATTCAAGCCTTGTCTTGCATAAGGAACATTAGAAATAAAAATATATTCCGGGCAAGAGTCAAATGGATCTGCAGAAATGTTCCTTTCTCCAAGAGATGGCAATCAGTCAGGTGGTGAGAGATACACCAAATGTTCCGCACTGAAATTCTAGTTTCAGTGGCAGCTGTCCTTGACATAACAGATCAATGATTGCTACAAATCATATGTAGGGAATATTCCTTCCCTATGAGGAATAAAATAGGCCAGAACTTACAAACCTAGATATGCAGAATAGAGTATAGAAGAGCATGACAACGAACCTCGGACATTTGTGCATATAACATGTTGTTTAATCTGCCATTCATATGCCCACACAAAATTTACTTTTTTTTTAGACCAGAGAAAATGCACAGGTGAGATATATGGTATGTACATAAGTAGCCAGTAGCAGAACTTGTGCTGTGGAGCTGTGGAGATGTCGAGCTCCAAGCTTGCTGTCAATTATCTTCAAGAGGCCAAAGCAGAAGAGAAATTACTAAGCATTCTTTTGCAGAATTGCCAGCGCTGCTTTGCTATTCCCCCCACCCCAGAGTGCCACAGAAGAAATAGAAGCTAAGTCGTTTATATGCAGCAGTGCTGATGACAACTAAATTTAATTAATCTGAAACTTTAATTAAGTTTATATGAAACAGTAAAAATGGAGGTAATGAAATATTGTTTGGTCCCTTGATTTGTTTGATTTCATTTTATTGATTTGCATGCAGTGATTTATAGGGAATCAGCAGTTCTGGCAAGAAGCTGTACAATAAATCAAAGCTGGATGAGGCAAACGGGAAGTTAATATAACATTAAATAATTGGAAATGTTTCTCATTCTATAAAAAATAGGGCACAAGGATACTGAAGCATGTGACAAAGTGGGTCTTCCATCATGCTGCTACCAGTATGTTACTACATTATCGGAGCAAAAATGTTGATGTTTTCAACACATTACAGAGCAGCGCAAATGTGTTCTGGTGTGATATGTAGCAGGAGGAAAGCACCTTTGCCAAGCAGAAGCCTGTGGTTCAAAACAGTGAAATGTGACTCATGATACTAATCCTTCTACCCTAGACCTAAGCAACAACAAATTGGGTATTATGTAAGATTATCACCCAGACTTTCAGCACATTTAATTGTATATGTCCATTTCTGGTGTCAGATGAGAAGAAGCCCCTTGGAATAATAATTGGGGAAATGGCATCCGCTCTGGATAGTTCTCTTATTTTGGATTGACTTGTTTGTCTGGGTCAAAAAACAGTTTAAAAATAATCAGCCACAATGAATGTGGCAAATGTATGGGATAAATATTTTAAATTAGAGGTGTGAATGTCCTATTTTGGCAAGAGGGCCATGGTAAGGTGTTGGAGACGAAGGGGGATTGCAGTCTGTTTAATTGGAGGGTGAGCCTGCAGTGTTCTAACAGGCAAGATGCTGCTATTGAAAATACCTGCTCGGTGATTCGTTCTCCCCCTTTACTTGTAACACCTGGTAATTTAGCTGTGTGATGTGATACCATCACTATACTGTGAGTTTCTCCACCCCTTTGAAGGAAACTCAAAATGTGATTAAAAAAATCCTTCCAGTAGCACCTTAAAGACCAACTGAGTTAGTTATAGGTATGAGCTTTCGTGTGCATGCACACTTCTTCAGATACATCATTCTTCAGATATATCTGAAGAAGTGTGCATGCACACGAAAGCTCATACCTATAACTAACTCAGTTGGTCTTTAAGGTGCTACTGGAAGGATTTTTTTTATTTTGTTTTGACCATGGCAGACCAACACGGCTACCTATCTGTAACTCAAAATGTGATGGCATTTGATTGCATAGTGATTTCTTCCCGACATTACAAAGGGGCGCCATTTATAGTGTCATCCCCGAACCTGTTTCTCAACTGGCTTTTGTTTCTGCATGCATTTTTCAAGGTGACATTTAGGGTAATTCCCATGTTCGCAGAGGAAGAAGCTACAGCACGATTCCTCAGTGCGTGACCATGGATTTCCACTCCTATTCAGTTCCTACAACAGGCAGAAGTCAAGTTGTAGAGTTCCCAAGCCACAAAAAGTAGCATTGGAATGGTCCTTAAATGTGTCAGATTGTTGGAAAACTGCTCCACAGACTGCTTCTGAACCGAACCTAGCTGTGATGCCTCCGAAGCCATAACACTGAATCATACTCATCAAAGTGCTTAGGGCTACAGATGCAAACGCCAAGCATTCACCTTATATCAAAGGCATTCAGCTGGCAGGTGAATCAATATCCTTTCTAGAGGCAGCGGTGCAGATGAATCAACAGTTTCCCTTCATCTTTGCCATGTGAAAATATTGCCGGTTATCGCTTTCAGTGCACTCCCTATGTAATTATTGACCTTCACCCCTATTTTATTGGCCCAACCCTTCTTCTAAAAATAGCTGAAGTGACCACTAACTCAACTTTAATGTGTTTTGACAGGTTTGTTGACTGAAATTAATCAATGATCACAAACTACCCATTAGTAAGCTTCTTTGATTTGGTGGTTTGTTTGGAAGTAAAAACCAGCATCAACACTGACTTCAGGGCTAGAATAACAGGTTGAAATTGAAAAAGACATCCTGGGTCAGATAAACATGCATGAAGGTACAGCTGTAGCTAGAGATACACAGCAAACCGGTTTTGATTTCAGGGAGAACACCTTCATCCACCTGAACATGAAATGTGAAGCTGTATTGACTTGGTTAACGATCCTGGTTTCTGTCTGTATATTTCCTCAGTGTTTCCTATGGCATATAAGTATCTCGTTACCTGGAAAGTTGATATTGCCTATTAGCCATGATGATCACTGCAGATGGTGACAGCAGTCATGAAATTAAAAGACGCCTGCTCCTTGGGAGAAAAGCAATGACAAACCTAGACAGCATCTTAAAAAGCAGAGACATCACCTTGCCAACAAAGGTCCGTATAGTTAAAGCCATGGTTTTCCATAGTTTTCCCCAGGTTTTCCTGTAGTGATGTATGGAAGTGAGAGCTGGACCATAAAGAAGGCTGATCGCCGAAGAATTCATTCTTTTGAATTATGGTGCTGGAGGAGACTCTTGAGAGTCCCATAGACTGCAAGAAGATCAAACCTATCCATTTTTAAGGAAATCAGCCCTGAGTGCTCACTGGAAGGACAGATCCTGAAGCTAAGGCTCCAATACTTTGTCCACCTCATGAGAAGAGAAGACTCTCTGGCAAAGACCCTGATGCTGGGAAAGATAGAGGGCACAAGGAGAAGGGGATGACAGAGGATGAGATGGTTGGACAGTGTTCTCGAAGCTACCAGCATGAGTTTGACCAAACTGCGGGAGGCAGTGGAAGACAGGAGTACCTGGCGTGCTCTGGTCCATGGGGTCACGAAGAGTCAGACATGACTAAACAACTAAACAACAACAACAAATTAGCCATGATGACTATGGTTGAAGGCAGTAACCCTTCTTGATAGCAGTTGCTGGAAGCCACAGTGAATGGGTGAATGCTTTGTGTTCAGGTCCTGCTTGCAGGTCCTCACAGACATATTGTTGACCAAAGTGAGGATAGGATGCTGGAATAGTTGGACCATTGGCCTGATCCAGCAGGTACTTCTTATATTATATTCTTATGATTGACAGTAGCTTCCCAGCACAGGTCTTTATCATCACCTGACACTATACCTCTTTTAATTTTATTTTCCTAATTTTTTGGGGCTGGAGATATCACGGATGGAACCTGGGACCTTCTGCCTGCCATGCATAGGCTCTATCTGTGAGATATGGCCCTTCGTTATAGTCTTCCCAAGAGAAGCTACATTGGAAGTTTAATTAAATACTAGCATTACAGTGTCACTGATTCCTACTAATCATCCATATGTGCATGTTATAACTGAGTTAGGAATTATAAGCCATGAATATTCCACTGAGAATTAAAGGGGAATGCAGAACAGGGAACAAAATAGGGCGTTTCCCCTTTTTCTTCCAGCCCTCTGCCTGCATGTAATATGTCAGATACTGCAGTCAGAAACATGCATACAGGCTTCTGATGAAACCCCAGAGGATTTGCAAGTTCAGTAGCAGCAAATGCTGTTGTTTTCTTCACCATCTCGCTCATTTAAGATACTCCCTCAAGCAGTTAATAGTGTGTGTTTGTTTTGATGATTAACGTTTATGCCATTTAAATTATTTGGTTGGCAGGTAAAAGCTGCTGTCTTTGTGCACTCAAGAGTGCAAAGGCAATAGTACAAATCAAATGAGATGTGGAAAAAGTTTATCTTTTGTTTTGCGAAAATGTTCATTAGCAATGGCTGGATTCCTTTTGCACTTTAATAGAATTTCCTACTCTGTTTTCAAAATGAAACGTAAAACTTTCTTTGCCATTGAAGAAAATAGCACCTGAACCTAGCATACCCTGCATTTAAAATGTACCTCCCGTAACACAGATATTATCATAACATAAACAATGCAAAATATGGAAATGATGGGGTGAGGCCTAAACGGCCTCAGTCCTGTATACCTGAAGGAGTGTCTCCACCCCCATCGTTCAGCCCGGACACTGAGGTCCTGCACTGAGGGCCTTCTAGCGGTTCCCTCATTGCAAGAAGTGAGGTTACAGGGAACCAGACAGAGGGCCTTCTCGGCAGTGGCGCCCGCCCTGTGGAACACCCTCCCTTCAGATGTGAAGGAAATAAGCAGCTATCTTCTCTTTAAAAGACATCTGAAGGCAACCCTGTTTAGGGAAGTTTTTAATATTTAATGCTGTATCATTTTTAACACTTGATTGGAAGCCGCCCAGAGTGGCTGGGGAAACTCAGCCAGATGGGCGGGGTATAAATAATATCTTCTTCTTCTTCTTCTTCTTCTTCTTCTTCTTCTTCTTCTTCTTCTTCTTCTTCTTCACGACCAGGGACCAAACGTGGCCCTCCAGATCTCTCTGTCCAATCCTTGGGCACATCCCTCACCAGGACCTTGCTTCACACTGGCCGTACATGTTTTGGCTTAGCTGGAATGTGTCCTTGAACGCTGATGATGACGTCTGCCAGGCTGGAGATTAGAGAGGGATATTTGTGTGCAGGCACTAGTCTCCTGTACAAGATTAAAATCTTATATTCCCTGCCCCATCCACTTTTGGCTCCATCCACCACTTCCACATGGCACATTGCCCAGTAGGGAATGGAGCCCTGAGGCTGAAAATGAAAGCTGCACAAAATGCTCTAGTTTTGATATTTGCTTCAAAAGTAGCACATTCAACATGACTTACCGAAAGGCTGACATTCTTTCAGTGCCGCCTGGCGCCTTTTTGTTCTTCTGATGGTTGCTTGATTCTTCCTGGCACCATTTTCCTTCTTTGCTTCCACTGTCAGCAGCTTTGCCAAGCTATGTTGCTAGCTAATCTGGATTTTGCTGTGCCAAAATTTGAGTGCGGCGACAGACCTGGATTTTCTTTAAATAACATGTCAGAGGTGGTGTCATCACACAACCTGCAAAACAAGATGGATTTAACCATTATTAGTTGATCTTAGCCAAAAGGACAAGCAGCGATTGGTTTAACTATTATTAGTTAATTAACTTATATCTTACTTGCCAGTCAAAGAAAGGCCTCTGTAGACATTAAAAAATAAAGTAGCATACAGGGTGTCAAAATAATAAGCCAAGTAATAAGATTTGAAACAACCAGTCGGATAAAACAACAGGAAGAAGCATCATTAAAAGCAGACACTTCCATTAAAATAGATAATTGAAGCCTTGGGGGGGGGGGGGGAGGATCCTTTTAAATTTTTAATTATATCAGTATTTGCAGGTCACTTTCTATGGCATTAGCTCTCGCCCTTCCAATGTGACTCACAATGTATTTAAAAATATAAAATTGATCCAACATTTTAAAGCCAGAATCTTAATAATCCTGGAAGTGCTACTGCCTAACACCAGGAATATATATTTTGCACTTGGTGTGATGATAGAATAGCTGGGGACAGAAACAATTTCTGAAAATTTCTGAAACCTTCCCTCCCATAGCTATACCAGTGGAGGACACATGGGGCACTGCCTCACCAAGTTCAGTCCAAGGGGTTTTTTGTGTAGCCCCCCCCCCCAATATAGATAGATGATAGATGATAGATAGATAGATAGATAGATAGATAGATAGATAGATAGATAGATGATAGATAGATAGATATAGATATAGATATAGATATAGATATAGATATAGATATAGATATAGATATAGATATATAGATATATTAGGCTGTCATTAGACTGAGATAATGAAAGCTGTTTGTGTTTCTTTCTAAGCCTTTCAGACAAGGGTTCTTCTTTAGCCCAGCTCTTGAAAAATGTAAAAATAAAGTAATTTTAAGTTTATTTTTCTAAATCCCAGAGGATGAGAGATCTTATAGAACCCCGGGCACAATACCTTAACAGCTGTGCAATCATGGGAAGATTTCAGTGAGAAATTTCAGAGAAAAGCTTCTACTTTTTTCTAAGCCAATGAATACACATGTCAACGGGCAATTTGTGTATGGCGGTGGGGGTAGGGGTGGGGATGAAGGCTATGGACACACATAAATTTGCAAATAAACATCAATAGAAACAATCTGACATAGCCAGTTCTGCAAGAACTTTTTGAGTAGAACATTGGATGTCAGGGCATATGCAGACCTGCTTTTAGGAAAGAGGTTGTGAAAGGTATCCTTACAGAGCATCTTTGGATTCCTGATTTGGGTGGTTCAAAGTGCTGGGATGATGCCTTACAGGGTCATGGGAATCCAAGACCAATAAAAGCCAGCCTCTGACTGGAGATGAATTGTAATTTGGTCCAATGGGGAGAAAATATTCATATCTGATGTAAAGGGTAGTGACAGCCAACCAGAAATGTACTTAGTCTTTAACTTTCATTACAGAAGAACTTTCACTTTCAGACCAGTTCAGTTATTGTGAGGGGTGGGGGGTGGGAATTGATTAAACTCAGAATATGCACTGGAGGTAAAAAACCCCAGGGTACTGCTTATTCAGGATGAGTGCCAGATCCAAGATGCTGCAGATGGTACTGTTGTTCTGCATAAAAATATGTGGGGTGGGTTTGTCACAGTAGACCTCTATGTCTCAGGTCCAATCCTTCATTCAAGATTAAATCTTGATGACTGAGAGAATTTGTATTTTATTGGAATTTTTCACAACTTACATTGGCCACCTTCAAAGTAATTAACAAGTTATGCTAATCACCTGGTACAGTTAATTTGGAACAGCCTATCCATAGCTATTAAGTGTCTTTCCTTCCTCCCAGTCCTAATGTCCCCCTTCCCCAATCTGGCAAATATTGATCTTCTGGACTTGCCTTCCTTCTCCTGTGCCAATACACTTTCATTCAATTGTCAGCTATGTGCTCAGTGCAACATCATCAAATTAAATGTCCATGAAGGCAAATGGAGGGCAAATGAAAACAGTGATAGAAGGGTAGAATGGTAGAGTTGGAAGGACCACAAGGGTCATCTAGTCCAACCCCCTGCAATGCAGGAATCTTTTGCCCAGTATGGGGCTTGAACCCATGATCCCAAGAAGAAGAGTCTTGTGTCCTACCAGCTAATTGCAAAGAACAGGAAGACTGGAAATAGCAACTCATAGAATGGAATTAAAGCAGTTATTGGTTTTAAGTTCAGCAGACACTTTCCAACACAAGAAAAAACGGGTTGGGAAACAGTTGGTTTTTTTTCCTTTTTCTCAGCCCTATTTTAAACACAGTGACCCCATGATTGCTATTGCTGCTATTGCAGTTTAGTTGTATTACTTAGAGAACCGGTGTAATAGTCTATGACGGACCGGAACTATAAAACCTGAAACTTCCCTATCTGGATTGTCCCAAGACACCTTTCCTGCTGTAATTCAATCAGATAAAGGGAAAAGATAGAAACAAAAACATTGCTTTTTCACACCTCATTTACTTCACGGTTACAGTAGGAGAGCTCATTGACATAAAATGTAAGATGCCCTGTTATCTTCCTCCCTTGCTGGTGTTCTCCCAATGGAACAGAAAACAATGTTCATTAAAAGAGTAGACTGATTCACCAAGATAATTTTAAATTATTGCTCTCAGCACTTCTTTTATGCTCATAGCCCATCCCCTGTGGGTTGAGAAGATGCTCGCAGGTGGGAGGGGTATACCTCACTCTGGTTTCTGAATGCAAATGATTGATTCTGTTGCTGAAAGAGATGGCATGAACTACTGATGTGCTAATGAAAAATGAAAATCTGCATGGATATGAGAGGCACAAGGAGTATTTGTTTCCTGGGAGCAATGTGTAACCAAGGATGACCTATGGCACTTTGCCTTAGTGAAGTCTGAGCAGAAGAGCTGGTACAAACTCAGATTGCCAGAAAGTGGTATGTAGGGTTCCAACTTTAAATATGGGATTCTGTAAATACTGATCTGAGCAGACAAGGGTATACAGCAACTAACCGTTCTGGTTCCTTTGCTTTGTGGTAGATGAAAGAAAATCATTAATGAATTGAACAGTTGTACCTACAGGCAACCTTGTTGTTATCTTAAGGGTGAGGGAAGTGAGCATAATGGTAAACCTCTGCTTTTGTAGTGAAGACACATCAGACTTTTAAATAACATCTTCAAAGGCAGGGAAGACAAATCTTGGAGGTATATTTGCAACTTCACTCAAGCCGTCCAGCGCTTTCCTGATCCTGATTTTAGACTGGTTGGCATTCAGACTCTGACAGCACATGCTTTCTTCGGTGCTCTTTGTGCTTACTCATCAAAGTCAATTTCCTGACTGTGTTTGAATGAAGAATTTATTTGTTTGACCTTGTATTCTTTGGGATCACAGTGTAATCCCCGCTCAACACACTGTTCTGGCTTTGAGCTTCAACTACTGCCAATTGTAAATCATTTACTACTGAGAAAGTTCAGCTTAAATCTGCTTTGATCCGAAGTATTAAAGTCTCTCTAGATTATCATGTTACTGTGCAATAAATTTCCAATTGCTATAAGGAACCTACACATCTTGTCCCAAGGATTCATGCTGTTAACCTATGTTTTCCATTACACAGGATGCAGCATGGGTCCTTGTCTGCATAGAGGCAGGCAGAATCACTTATACCCTGACCAAATACATGTAGGCTGGGCAGGCCTTGCTCCTCAAAGGCAATGAGCAGCACCAGCAGCACCAACCTCTCCCTTTCTGTGTGTGCGAGAGTAATTCTGCTCCTTGGTCACAAGCGGAGAGCCAAGGTTTTGGCTTCAGCATGGCCATTACAAACTTCCTGGCCCAGCTTCTGTAGAAGAGCTGTTTGTTATTGCTATGAACAGAAGTTAAGCACTGATTGACAAGGCTGAGCAGGAATTTTACTCATATGTACAACGGAGACTTGGAGTTGTGGAGGTTTTGCTTTCCTAGTAGCAATACTGCAATTAGGAACTAATGAAGATATAATTTGTCACAACTTCTATTGCAATCAGGGGAAGCTTTGGTCTGTGTCTATGGGGGTGGGGTGGGGGTGGGCACTCTGCTTCCTGTCAGGGGTATCAGGCTGTTGCATTTGTGGTCTCAACCCCAGTTTGAGAGCTGGTATGGCCACCATATTTCCAGGAAAAGAACAGATTTTATTCCTGTCCTTGTCTCCAAGCCCCACAGCCTTGGTGAGTGAGTCTCCCAGTGCCTCTGTCCTTATCCTCAAGGTGCTCACCAGTTCAGTCTCAGGACCAACATATAGCTTTAAAAGAAAAAAAATATTATTCTTATGTGGCAAAAAAAAAAAAAAATGGCAAGCAGAAACCTCTCACGTTGTACCAAGGGTGGAATGATGAGTGCTGGACTGATTGACTATGTCTAGAGGAGGTGGAGCCTGGCCATAAATAGCTCACTCAACAAAGCTTCTACCATGACACCATATGGCCTTACAGCCAGCCCTGTCCCATCTCTTGGCATGAGGCCAACGGTAGAATTGGTCCTCTCCCACTCTGTTTAAAGAGAGAGAGAGAAAGCAGAAGGGCTGTCCATCTATGAGAAGACTGCTCCTTCTTTCACTGCTACTGCAATGTAATGTTTTTAATGCCACCTGGATGAGTGGGGTTTTTTGAGGTGGGATGGGCAGAATGAGGCATCAGAAAAGGGCTTGTTTACGCACACAGCCTGAAAGACCAGAGGCTTGCTTCCAAATGAATGATTTAACAGCTATATCTAGATTGCATATTAACTTTTGCGTGCGTGTGTGATTTTAATAGACACGCACATGCCCCCTGGAAACAGCCAGGCTAAATTGTCAAGCAGCCAGTCACTTTCAATCAGCTTGATGGCATCTCACAGCCTCTTGCTCCAGGGAAAGACCTTGTGCAAAACAAGGCACATCTAGTGGGATGCAAAGTGTGCCGAAGAGACTAACCAGAAGACAGAATCATGATTGAGCTGCACTTGAGATGGGTTGGGAGGCAATGGATGTGTATGTCCGACATCTCAATTTTTATTAGTTAAGGCAGGCATCTGTTTTGAAAACAGGAATTTTTGTTTTGTGATGTACTAAAATCTCAGATTAGCCTGTGGTGTTTTGCAGAGGGCAGGATGATTCTTACCGATGCTGAGGATGATTAGTTGGGCACATAACTGGCAAACTCTAACAACAGAGGGAGGAGATGATATAAATATACATATTAGGATCTCTGGAGATGGTATATCTGCAAGCATTCTGATGAGGCAACAGGCGGACTGAGTATTCCTTCTGATGCCAAAATTAGTTTACTGATGTACCTCTCACATTTGTGCCTGCAAAGCATTATGCTGCTGCCTCCAAGGCATGTCACTGGTAGCAACCTCCCGAAAGAAGCAAATTGCACATGATTTTTGAAAAGCGGGAAAGAGGGCAGGTTGATTGTCCCACT
Organism: Podarcis erhardii; assembly: GCF_964252035.2. Lineage (NCBI taxonomy): Eukaryota > Metazoa > Chordata > Lepidosauria > Squamata > Lacertidae > Podarcis > Podarcis erhardii. Next base: position 96,690,463 of record NC_138497.1, on the reverse strand, counting down.
GGCATGGTAAAGTAATTAGACCCTAGGTCTGGAATGCTACTGTTTTACTGCAGCAGCAAAGAGAATGCCAACTGTCTTTATCTGTATAGCATAAGAAAACACTATATTTGATTTAGTAAACAGGTTGATCCAGTGATCTCTGGATTTGGCTCCCATAGGTGCAGCACCCTCTCCTGACCACAAGGGCAACCTCATTCATGTTGATGGATGAAGGGGCTATTTGATTGCAGAGAAAGGCATGAATGGAGCTTCTGCTTCCATAGAAATGAATGGGAAAATGACACATCCTTTGATAACCACTCCCTGCCACTAATTGTGTGAGCATGGGTTTTTGGATTATGGCAACTTTCTTTTTTATCCCTAGAGTTTGAAACTCATTCAGAAGCAACTTTTGATTAATTTCATTGATTAAACTGGAGCTAATTCAAATGTAACTCTCCTTCTAAGTAACAAATATTGTAACAAAGTATTTATACTACAATCTGTACCCATTAGGGAAATCATGAATGAAAAGCTAATAAAATTTATATTTATTCACATTTTATGAAAAGCAAGAGCAACTGAAATAATGCAATGCCCCAAAGTAGTGTTTGACTGTTTCTATTTGCAATTTTGATCTTACCCTCTTGGGATTTTTATTATTGTTATTGTAAGTCGTGTTTCATTAATGACATTTCAGGTTTCGCTAAGTCTATAGGGGAGAACTTAGCAATACAGTGGCTAGCAGATATAAGAAGTAAAGTAAATGGATAAAAAGGATAAATGAAGATCCCATGTTGTACAATATCTACTGAAAAATGCCCGATCTTTATGAGCACTTTCCAGCTGTATGCAATGTAACATTCACCGTATCAAATTAACTAAGAGCATGATCCTAGTGTATTCATTGTGCGTTACATAAAGTGCTATATAAACAGTTTATTTCAATGTTATTTAAAACTTGATTGCACATTGTGCTTTAATTAGTGCTGCTGCTTGAGTCCATCATGGAATGCCATAATATGTGAATAGTTAAACTGGGATAGTCCGATTACTGCAAATTAGAAGAGGCTACTGATTTCGTTCATTGCCCTACTGTGGTCGCAAATGCCATTCCTAATATAGCTATGGGATCTTGGGAACTGATTAACGCAAAGCACCAATATATTGCAGATGTGTGCCTGGAGGCTTGTTTCGCTACATCATAGTAATGAAGGAACCTTCTCTTAAGCATTGCAACTAGTGAATCAGCAAACTTGGGTTCAATGGGATTTATTTATGGGTGATCTACAAGTTAAGAAACAAAACCTGGCACAGGCAGTGTTTTCCTTTTCTGATAAAAACTGAGGTGCTGGTACATATCTTCATAAAAATGCCATGGGTGCTGGGGGGGGGGGGGGAAGGCTGCCCAGGACAGCAAAAAAGAGGTGACAGTACTCCATAATGGCAAACGCCATCACACACAAAAACCACTGGGTATAGGTTTTCTGGGATTGTACTTCTGCAGAAGACACAGATGAGTTTTCATAACTGAATAATGTCCATATACAATATGTGCAGAACAGTCCATATAAACATAATGCATTGCAGGAATATACATTGTTGGACTAGATGATTCTCAGAGCACCTTCCAAATCTACAATTCTATGATAGCACATCACGTACATTGTCCTGAGTACAGCTTTCCCTTTATATACCAATTATTTGGAAGAGTTCTATGTGGCTAGAGAAACAATTCAGTGATGTGGTCCTTTAGCTGTATTCTGAAGTAGTGGCACATGGTCTATGGCTCTTCCTCAAAACTTGGACCTTCTGTGCTGTACCACTGAGCTATGGCCCATTCCCTAAGCCTGGCATGCATTATCGAAGTAATATTTGATTTCCAACAACAGTAGTAAGATTTAAAAATGTGCCTTGAGACCACAGAATTGCAGCAACTGCCATTTATAATGTATTAAGCAGACAAAATGGCAAACAGCTGTTGCCTTAATTTCCCATGTACTGCAATACAGAGTAGTCCGCCCACACGTCCATCATATTTTTGTATAAACCTGCTTTCATTCTACTAAAAAGACACAAAACTCAATAGAGTAATGTACAAATATTATAAATGCCAACATGTAAATAAGAATCCATGTTCTGACCAAGGAAGAAATGTACACATATCCTTAGTCCTGAATGAAAAACAAAATGGAGCCTCTGACTAACATATATTTTATACCACTTCAACTTTTCTGGCTTCTCTCAAAGAATCCTTGAAATAGTAGTAAGGTGCAGACAATTCTCAGAGATTCCTAACCACCAGCAGTGCTTGCAGAACTACATTTTCCAGGGTTATCTGAGAATTGTAGGTCATAAATTAATAACTGATTCTTAAACTAGTTTAGACCAAACTAAATAATTCAATTTAGCTCATTCCACTTTCATGGTATCAGCCTGTAGCTACCAATGTGAAAAGGTTCTTTGCAAATGCTTTACGGCACTCTCTGCACTAACAATTTTGCAAATTCACAGAACATCCTTTTTCACTACTTAACAGAAATGGCAATATCCAGGGAATGTGCTTGGAAGGACTGGAAGATAGCATCATTCAGATGTGCTAATATTTTGAGGATGAGTGTAGTCATTGAAATAGGTTTGGGGGTTGAGTGCTGTCTAAAAAAACCAAACCCTGTTTATGCACTAAGATAACTTCAGAAATGAAAAGTTTGCAATTAATCTTTCTTTTGTTTACATTGCCGTTTGCTTTCAGAGCTATAGGAACAATTAATGCACTATAACTTTTAACATTAGTGGATATCTGTATAATTATGGTAAAAATGGATACCAGTCTAGTCGCTGAAATCTGACCTACTTGCTCTAGGTGTGACGTTGGCTCTTGATATTTATAACTCCAATATGAGATGCAGAATTTAATGGTGTTATGCCAAGTTCTACCCACTTAGGACCTGGTCCTTTGAGTACACTGTCATCTAAATCAATCACCATTATTGGACTCATTTACGATGAGCTTGCCCTCAATCTATACTCTTTCGGCAGCAATGTCACACAGAGCAGGCAGAAGACAGAGGGGACCGTTGACATTTTAAAGGGACTGTGCTGTGATGTCCCATCAGATTTCTTCATACACCTGAATCTCATTTTCCATGCACCAGAAGCTCTTTCAATTACAGGCTTAGCAGATGATGTACTGCATTATAATGATGGTCTTCTGGAGTTTAGGGATGTGGGGCAGGAGGGGCTTGGTAACTACAGTGATTTCTTAAAAGGGGGAATCTATGCTGTCAAATAAAGAAGGGAGAAATGTTATGATTTCAACATTGAAAAGGGGTCCTGAATGAGCATAGTAATGTTCACAGTTCATGCATATGGAACAGAACAGAACAGAACAAAACAAAATCTAGCCTGTACAGTGACTCTGAAAGTAAAGATTTGGCCCACTTTGTTACACGTAGTAAATCACAAACTCCAGAAACCTCACAAATAGCCATATGGAAAGCTTGCTCATCATGGTGCCACAGGCCTCTGTACAGCTACAGAGCTGTTCGAATTTTGACAAAACTGGAAGACCTACAGGAAGGCCAAGAACACAGCCATTAAAATATTGTTACCTCTTCTGCTGCACTTAGTACTTGTGCTGGTCAATTCTCCCTGCCAGCCATCTCCATAAATTCATGAGAAAAAGAAATTGCTTGAAATAACATTGAAAGGGAAGAGAAAATTTTGGTGAAAACCTCATGGGTGGGAAAGGGATGCAGAGTTTTTGTTGTGCTTACCGTACTTTTGAGGCAACCAAGGGCTGTTTGTGATGTCATTGCTTTCATGCTGAAAATTATCTCATCAATGGTCCACTCTGCCACCTTACCGCATACCTGCACGTCAATCAAAGCCCAGGGCAACACATTGTGACATAAATTATTCCATGGGGCTTTACACAGATATGCACAGCTGGGGAGGCTGCAGAGTGCTGGAGAAGCGTTTACAGCAAAGAAAAACACATGCACCATCCTTGGCAACCTCACAACAATTGCCTAAGCTCATAAACCTGCACCCACCAAAATTATACATAAAAAAGCAAAATGGAAGCCTCTCTTGCAGAGGAATAAATGATCCATGATCAAACCACCTGTCTAAGCAGCCTTATGTATTTTCTGTTTCCGTCATTCAGTTGTCTTGATTTTTTCTCCCTTGAAAATATTTTCATTTTGCTGTTGTATCTCTTCGATATGAAAAGAGAGATAGTCAATATGGTGCCTTTCTGATGTTGTTGCACTACAGCTTTCATCATTCCTAACCATTGACCATGCTGGCCGAGGCTGATGAAACTAACAACACCTGGCCAGCACCACCTTCGTTATCCTTGATCTAACCTCCCCACCTGTTCCACAAGTGTGCTTTTCAGGAAAGAGGGTGAATTTCCAGATGCCTTTCTCTTATGGCAGAGAGTAATACAAAAATGATCATGGATGGAGCATAGTCAGCACATATGCGTCATCAATAGAGTCTTTTCAGAACTCTTGGAAGCAGTCAAGCTTTTTTCTGAATACTAGCTAAAGGAAGCTTGTAAATACTGAGCCAATTCCAAATCTAGCCAAGAGGAATTTTCCCATTGATGCCTGGCCCTGGAGTTGCCCATGTATTATGTATCCATTGTATATCAATTCCACGTGAGATCAGGCAAGCCCTATCAGTGTAAAATTTTAAACAGGCTTTGAAAACCTCTCTTTTCTCCATTGCTCTTGTGGTTTGACTTTAGCAGAGCAACAGAACAATGGTGTTCCTATTTTCATTTTGCCTATGGTGTGCCCAGTAGAATGCTAAGCTGATGACTGTCTGTATGCTAGCTATTTTCAAGATTATTAAAAGTAAGAGTGAAGAAAGAATTCATTGAGTCCACTTTTTGCAATGGACTGACCCCATTCAATGCGACCAATCTTGCTTGCAGATCAGAATGTAACCTTCAGTCAGATTATATGCTATTCTGGTGTTTTGGTGCACAAAATATGTACAGTATTTTTCTGTGTATAAGACAACCCCATGTATAAGACGGCCCCGAATTTTTGAGCCCAAAATTAAGAATAATTAATTGCAACATTCTGTGTATAAGATGACCCGAATTTTAAACTTTTAAAAATTGGGAAAAATTATAGTCTTATACACGGAAATATACAGTATTCTATACGAGAAATGTGTGCAGATTGCGTAATTTACTTTTGTTTTTAATGCAAAAAGTATATACAAAGGGAATACAATTTAAATGTGCACCTCTCCTGTGTTCTAAAAAAAAAAAAAATCTACACAAAGTGAGACAAGGTGGACTTAGAAGTCATAGAATCATAGAGTTGGAAGAAACACAGAGGGTCATTTAGTCCAAACCACTGAAGTGCAGGAATCCCACCCATGGTGGGCTTGAACCACCTAACTTCTGATTAACAGCCAGATGTTCTGACCCATTGTGCCACCTGACTGTGACTGACTGCCAGTGAAATACAAATGGGGCAGAAGTAGGCTGCTCAATCCACCCTTATTAGGATATTGCTAAAAAGTTTAAAATGGTGTTTTGCATGGGGGGGGGGCAGTTTGATGAGGCATTTGTGTGTCACTTTGTGAGGTGTCCCCTCCTAAAAAGTGAGACATAAATGCATCAAACCAATTACAAAATATTTGGGGACACTCTCAAAGTATGCTTTGGGGGGGTGGGGGTGGAATCTGTGGCGCACATCTCAAACCAGTTGGGGGTGTGGAACAAGATACTTCGCTTTTGTGAAGAATTCTTCTCTACCAGAATGCAAGGCAGTAACCAAATATGAGATCTATAGAGTCCCTTTGCATATATGAATTTATCTTAACTTTTCTGCTCTCTAAACAGCAGCTCCTATTGCATAGGAGAATTTTCCAAAATTTGTGGGCAGTTTTTCAGTCAGCACAGGAACTTGCTTTTTTTTAGGAGGAAAGAAGGTTCTCCTCTGCTTAGGGCAAAGCCCTTTGGACGCTGGCCATAATCTATGAGCTTTCACTAGCCTCGCATGCAGGGAGATAAACCCTTCTAGTGTATGTATATATCTATCACCGTAACTTTATTTATGTCCATGCCAGTCGAGTCCTACCATATTCAAGTGACCCGGCTATAAATACGAGTCAAAGCTGCCACTGTATATTTATATGTAATTAAATTAGGCAAGCTTCTAGCCTGGCAACCTTGACAACATTCTTTCAAGCTGGCCCTTTTTAAGCTTCCAGTTACGTGAGGAATCCTTGCAAAAGGTTGCAGTGATATAAATCAAAATGGTCAGCAGGCCAAGCATGAAGGTGCTCAGAGACCATCTCACTGTGATTTCTGCAACAAGACCTTCTCTCTCTGGCTCATTTGTCATTTCCCTCTGGTCTGGGAGGGCAAGGCCCTGTCTGCCTTCAACTACAGTATAGCGGCTGCTCTTGCCGCTTCAAGTCCCCAGAAGGCACCACTCCATTTGGTGCATCTTAAGGGAACAATCGGTGGTGGTGAAGTTTGAGAGATTAATACACCATTCCTTTTTTGCCACTGAGATAGGCTTTTAATTGGTTTAAACTGACACTTTTTGGGGTTGGTCTTTAAGGTGCTACTGGAAGGAATTTTTTTATTTTGTTTTGACTATGGCAGACCAACACGGCTACCTATCTGTAACTTTTTGGGGTGTTTTCTTGTTTCCTCCTACCGATTATCTACATAATTTGAGTCAGATAATGGAGGGCCTGTTAGCTAAATTTGGAGATTTTTGGTGATACAGTTGTACCTCGGGTTAAGAACTTAATTCGTTCCGGAGGTCTGTTCTTAACCTGAAACTGTTCTTAACCTGAAGCACCACTTTAGCTAATGGGGCCTCCCGCTGCTGCCACGCCACTGGAGCACAATTTCCATTCTCATCCTGAAGCAAAGTTCTTAACCTAAAGCACTATTTCTGGGTTAGCAGAGTGTAACTTGAAGCGTATGTAACCTGAGGTACCACTGTAATCAGGTTTTACCAGGTGCACAGGGAAATTTTAATTCTGAAGGGAGGAATTCCACATTGTGCTTTTCCAATAGTTCCATCAGTGCAAATGTTTCAGCTTGCCCAATGGAACCATATAATTTCCCCCCCATGTTGTAATCCGCCTTGAGCCTTGCTGCTGGGCGGGGGGGGGGGGGTGCTGCCCCACCTAGCCTCTTTATGTGTAAAGAAGGGAAAAGTTGGAGAATTTACAGCCTTATATAGTCATGCAAAGGCCATAGCTGTCGACATTTTCCCCCTTTTTAAAGGGAAATTCCCTTATTCCGAATAGGATTCCTCGCAAGAAAAGGGAAAAGTTGACAGCTATGTGCAAAGGTCTCCAGCCCCTCCATGCATACTATTTACCCCCTGAAAATAGCGCCAGTATTCAGCCCACTTTGATCCCAATATCACTGAAAATACCTCCACCAAATACTTCAGCCCAACACAAGAAAGGATGCATCTAGGAAATAGTCTGAACATTTCTTGTCACAAGTGGTCCAGGTGTCTTATATATTCACAAGGTATCTGGCAGCAAGCCTGTCTTTACTTTGAAACATACAAAATGACAAGCAGAGCAGATATAAAATAGCTAGCTGACCTCCACTTTGAATGAAGAACAGTATACACCTACACCTATTTTCAATGCAAACTAAAGCAACAACGAAAACATATACCTAGACAACGTGTCATCAGGGGATGAGCAGGCAGGTTCAGGAAAGATGAAAGAAGTACCTTTTTTTAGATGATGCTCAAACATATTCAATATGCTTCTTCACCAACTCACATGGTGTACTTCTCTTTCATTTTGAGATTTAGCACTCCAGCGATCTTATTAGGATGGGGAAACAGAACCAGTGTGCGAGAACAGCTTCTCACACTTATCCTGGATCTTCACGAAGCTAATGCTCACTGGGAGGGTGTGCTAACATTTGAAGGGGAGGCCCATAGTACCTGTGAAAATAAGGCCACCACGTTCTTTTCACATTAACTGCATCACCTTTGCAGCAGGCTTTCAGGTGCATGGAAATATATGGATAACCAAAGTTTGATGCTACTGTGCAAATTTACTCCTATGTTGTTTCACTTCCCTCAGTGAGTTTTACTTACACGATCTGGGATGAATGAAGCTGAGCTTTCAACGTGGGTGGCAAACTTCCATGAACGTACAAATCTCACCTGCAATGTGCAGCTAGCAGTCAAAAATTAATATTTTTGTACTAAGCTTAGAACACTCTAATAAACTCCCTGGAATCCTTTCAACCCATCCCTAAAGACTACTTATTTCTAGAGTGAAACTGTACACATTTCCCACAAGTTCTCTACAATAAGTAACTACTTGTTTATGTAGAATGCAGGGTTTTACCACTACCTCATATCAACATTATGGTTCTCTTTATCTGTTTTTTTCCAAGTAGAAAGTGAACAGACGTCTTTCACACTACAGTGGTACCTCGGTTTATGAACTTAATCTGTTCTGGAAGTCCGTTCTTAAACTGAATCTGTTCTTAAACTGAGGCGCGCTTTCCCTAATGAGGCCTCACACAGCTGGTGCCCTTCCACTGTTCGGTTTCCATTTGTAGACCGAGGTAAAGTTCACAAACCAGGACAGTACTTCCAGTTTTGTGGAGTTCATAAACCAAATCGTTCGTAAACAGGACTGTTCTTAAACCAAGGTACCACTGTATAGCTTTTTTACCAGGTATTCTTCATGTGTAGAATCTACATGCTTCTTCAGGTGGGGTCTGTGCATTGGCACAGAATTTTGCACAAGGAAAGCTGCTCAGGTGTGGAAGGTTCCTATGCAAACATCTCTGCACTGAGATGTTATCTGAGAATTTTCTCAGTGTTACTTGATTCTCATTTTGGGTTCAATATGTAGGCAAGCTAGAGGAAAAGAGGTCCATAGTTCATGTGTAGTGTTGCATGTTTTGTATGCAAGGTGTATCAGGTTCATACTCTCCGTGCAATGTTGGCAATTGCCCCTGTCTGAAACTCCTGGAAAGTCCCTGCTAGTCAATGTAAACAGCAGGAACACAGTGACAGAGAAAACCGCCTTATATTGAGGCAGACAACTGGGCAATCTAGCTCAGTATTGTCTATATTGACCAGCAGTGGCTCTGCAGAATTTCAGACAGGGGACACTCATAGCCCTACTTGGCGATAGGGATTGTCTGCATGCAAAGCAGATGCTCAGTCTCTGAGCTATCACCCTTCCATGATAACCGAACTAGGCAGTTTAATGGTCTGATTTGGTTTAAGGCAGCTTCCTACTGACCTCATAAAAATATATGAATTTGCTTTATACCAAGTCAATCACTGGTCCATCCAGCTCAATGCCAGTAACAGCTCTCCAGAATTTGGGATAGGGGTCTTTCTCTGAATTACTTAGAGGTGCTGGGAACTTTTGCATGCAAGTAATTTGTGGCATTCAACTTTGTACTCAAAGTAAAACCACTGAAATTACAGGGCCTAACCTAGTCATGTCATTAACTCCAGTGGGTCTACTCTGAGTACACCCCATTTTCTCTATCAGTAACTCTGAGCGTTAGTCCTTGCCCCAGTTCCTTGCCTTCTCTTCTGTATCTAAATTTTTTTGTTTCATACTGTGCCAGTGGTGTGCATTTGGAAATGTCTCTTTATTCTAAATCTTATTCTTGTGGTGTAAAGGAAAAGAGAGATGCTGGAATTACAGTGGTGCTTTTAAATAGCTCCTCATTTTACAGGCATCTTTGCATGCTTAACATGGTCGAAGAAGATCCATTGATTTTCACCAAGTCCATTCACAGTGCATAAGGGTAAGCACAGGCACAAGGATTAAGATCTAATCTCTCAGAATCTGAACATCCAGGTACAGTACTCCTGAAGGAGAGTGCCTTTTGCTTTTGACCTCTGAGAGTTTTGCAGCAGCTGTTACCATTGCTAAGTAGAATCTTTATTCCCATCCTCTTATCTCCCTTGTGCTTAGGCTACTTCAGACCTACAATCCGTAGCAAAGTTTGCATGTACTGAGGATACTAAGGAACAACTCACGCAGGCCTTTTAGTCTGCCAGAAACTCAGTTAGTGTGCTTGTGGGGCACGAGGTGAAAATTGCTACCTGAGAATTTCAAGCTAAGCACAGATTGGAAGCAGTGTGTGCTTCTGGTGAGGATCCTTTCAAGACCCATTTCTCCATAAACTGAATAACTGAAAGAGGTCTTGGTGGGGTCAGCTGGGTTCATACCACCCAATCACCTAGACATTTGCTGATAAGTCAGTTCCATTATAGCAGCAGGAACCAGTGATCCTCCCATTAGCTCCAACTTGCATGGCTAATGGCCAAGAGCGATGGGAGCTGTGGCCTATCAATATCCAAAAGACTACAGGTTCTCCATCACTGATGTACAGGATTATAACCCTAGGCTGAAAACACCAACAAACTTACATGAAGGTAAATTCCAGTGAGCACAGTCGGACTTGCTTCCAAGTAAACATACACAGGACTCCCTTGTTTGGCTGCACTTACCCAGAAGTCAATCCCATTGAAGTCAATGGGACTTTCTTATGAGTAGACAAGTACAAGGTGGTGAATTTCATATTTTATATGTGTATCCCTATTTTTAATTGGGACTGAAAAATGCATTGCCATCTCAAAGCTATTGTAATGAAATGATTAAGAAACTGAGCCAGAAAAATCTCTGGTTCAAATCTTCCTTCTTGTTTCGAAGTCTTAGGAAAAAAGCAAGTAGCTGCTTTCTACTGGTTCAGACCACTGGCCGATCTTGATCAGTATTGTCTACTGGCAGTAGCTCTCTAGGGTTTCAGATAGGAGGGTCATCCCCAGTCCTCTCTGGAGATGCTGGGGATCAAACCTGGGGCCTTCTGCACGCAAAGCAGAAGTTCTGCCACTGAGCTACAGCCCTTCACCACTGAGCCTATGACTCAGCAGACTCTAAGGCAAGCTCCTGCCTTTCAACTGCAGCCTCCCATCTGCAAAACATGGACAAATGTGGTGACCTACTTACAAGCCTGTTGCGCAGACTACTCAAGATAATGTATCTGAAGTATACTCAAAAGTGCTACGTAAACATGAAGTTTGGTGTGTGGTTTTTTTTTTTTTTTTTTTTGCTTTTTTTAATTACTATTCTGGCTGGTGCCTAAAATGTGAAGTCTGTCTCTTTCATGATTACAATATGACAATCCTCCTTTTGTATGGCATTCACTTTGGCACCTCTCATTGCCAATAACTCGACTAGGTACACTGCACAAGGTCTGAGCAATGAACACAGGAGAAAAGGGAAGCATAAAATGTTCTGCTTCTAAATAATCCGGGGAAACTGACGGTGCACTCTAATTGCAGAGACTGGGGCGGGGTTGGAGAGGAAAGTAACACACACACCCCAAATCACCCTTCCAGAAGTCTTAAGCTTCTGGAATGAATTCAGAAACTTCAGTATTAAAATAACTAAATGTCTATTTTATAAGGCATATGTAGCCTCCCTGGGTGGGCATCCACTCAGCTCCATCTCAATTTCCCATAACACTTTCACAGCTGGTACTTCCTAAGACATGCCAGCCTGCCCATTTAGAAAATTGAAGCGAGATGTGCAAACTCTGTGAGCCTTTTATATCAACATTAGCTTCATGTGGGCACATTTTTATGGACCTTTTTAGCCAGCCACAGAAAAAAGGGCTTTTCCTGCATTTCTCTTATAGACATTGGTGACAAATAAAAATGCAGCCAGAGAATCATTCTTGCCATTTCTGAATCACAGCTAAGTGGAGATGAGAGAGCCTTGCTGAAGAATTGGATGAGATCAGCTCTGTTTGCAAACGTGGTGTATGTACCGGTATATGCACATGATCAGGAAGAATTATTGCATAAAGAAGAGCAGCAGCTTTGCACTTCTTAATTAAGAACAAAATGGTATACCACTTAGTTGTAAATAAAACCTCTAAGTGGTGTTAAAGGGGAATTATTTTATACTGGGGCCCAGACCTGTGGAATCCAAGCTCAACACACACAGAGAAATACAATAACAGTGTAATGCACCCCCAAGATCTACTGGGATGAGGGAGTTTAATGTAGCAGATTTGGGGCTTTCCAGGCTGAGCTGGATTCAGCTGGAAATGCATCAGCATTAAGTGGGGTTCAGCCAGCAGAACTTATACCAACCTAAGTTCCCAAAAGGGGCATTCTGAGTGTGTGGCAGGGATGGGACAGGGCAAGGAGAGACTTACACCTATTTCAAACCCTTTTCTGTTGGGTCACATGACCTAGCAACTCAGCAGAACTTAGCCGGCAAATAAAGGTGGTTAAGTCAAATTCCTCCTGAATTAAGCTTGGCACGAGGGTAATTTATGCCTGTGCAAATTTTGCTGGCACAGACTTTCTATGGTTAGAATTGCTCTTTAAGAGCCCTGAACATAACAGGAGTTACTTCTGACTAAACTTGCATAGGATTGGGTTCAAAACACAACATAAAACAGGAAGCAGAACATCAATTACTGTCAATACCAGCCTAGGGGACTCAAAAGGGTTTCACTTTGTACATAAAATTCTGAAGTAATGGCTTGGCATGTCTCCTGTGAAGAAAGTCCTAGTTCTACAGTGGCAACACAGAGAAAATTCAGCACCTTCTTGGCCTGCCTCAGTGACACAGGTGGCTTCTTCCAATATGTGATGCCATTGGAGACAGTGAGTGGATGAAGGGGCCAGTCACCTGGGCCTTCCCCAGAAAATCTGTAATCCTTGCCAAGTGCTTATCAGGTGGGAAAGATTCGGGCAACTAGCTGTTAACTGACATCTCTCTAAGACTAAAGATCTGCTGCCTGTCCAACTAGGTCATGCTGACCTAGATTTACAAATTGTTGTCCTGGTGAGGCATCTTGCTGGATTCTCTGCCTCAGGTTCTGACATAATTTGGCTGACCTTGGGAACGGTGCATGAGGTACAGGGAATTTTGGGAGGAGGACATGTCCAATCTGCTCTTCCATCTCAGAGAGCAAAATGTCCTGGGCTGGCCTTGAACTTGAATGAGCACAGAGCGACAGTATTATTTGCGACAGTATTCAGAACCATACTGTCTTTTGTTTAATTAGCATAAGTTAAGTAATTTAGAAAATACAAAGCTTGCTATCCTTTCATAGTTCTTTGAGAATGAAAACTTCCCCCTCCCACATTGTTTAACACAGAGCCCAAATTGGGTTAGCTTAAACTGTTGTCTTTCCCCATGACAGGCTGTGATAAGACTGTATTGGTATGCATACTGACCCTTCGCATATTCATTAAACATCTGTGAGATTTGTGCCTCCAGAGATCTCTTTGTTTCTAGACCAAAAGAAAATGGATACTTAAAATATATGCAAATTCTTTATGGACTCAAAATACCAAATGAATTCCCAACTATCTTGTAATGCATTAGAAATCCATAATCATCTTATTACACAGTTGTGTCTCATGGGAAGAAATGTAGACCACAATTAATGAAGCTTTGTCATTCTCCGTGTAAATAAAAACTAGGATTTCATACAACCTCCTTATGAATTAGCTATTTCAGAACATGCTCTCTTTTTCCCAATGGGTGTCATCTTTTGGAATCAAAATCTGTTATAAACCCTCTGAAATATTCAGGAGCTAATAGTGGCTAATGAAGTGCTGGAACACATTCCAAAATAATGGCAGAAATGTCCCAGCCCTTTGTAAATGCTCGGATGAGTCCTGTGATGTCGTTCATTAATCATGTGTTGAAATTCTGCACTTAGTCTTTCTTCCTGTTGTACAAGTTAACATCACCCATTCAACAAGTATCATTTGTTAAACTAAAACCGAAGAACAGTTAATTATGCAAATTTCTGTGTCACTGCTGTTTACAGCATTACCAAGGGGAAGGGGAATGAAACAGAAAGATCAGCAAATGGAGGGGGGGGGGAAGAATATTTCCAAGGACTGGTAAAAATATGATGTTACTTGAGGTTTAGCAACATATGGCATTGTGGAACTACATCTCTGAATTTCTTATTATGAGACAGACAAGAAACAGTCCTCGGCTTCTGAAATTTAGGAGCCTCCCACATCCCTATGAGATTGCAGGTGCCCACTCTCTACATTTAACAAATTAGGATATTGGCAGATCATATGTCTAAATTAATAAAGTCATGGCTCATCTTTCAATCTACAATGATACTTTGAGTTACAAACGCCTCAGGTTACAAACACTTCAGGTTACAAACTCCGCTAACCTGGAAGAGTTACCTTGAGTTTAGAACTTTGCCCCAGGATGAGAATGGAAATCGTGTGCCGGTGGTGCAGCAGAAGCAAAAGGCCCCATTAGCGAAAGCATGCCTCTAGTTAAGAACAGTTTCAGGTTAAGAACGGACCTCTGGAACGAATTAAGTTTGTAACTAGAAGTACCACTGTATTTACTGTTATGTGTCTTCATACTTACATTCCAGGGTCCTATGCAATATTTTTCTTAACAGCATTGGACTTTCCTTTCGCTTCCAGGTATATCCGCAACTGAGTGACCTTTCAGCTCTGAATCTACTTGTACTTGTCCTTTGCTCTTCCTCAGTAGCATGTTGGACACCTTCCAACCTGAGGGGCTCATCTTCCAGAGTCATAACTTTTATATGCCTGTTGTCTTTGTCCATGGAATTTCCTTCAAACCTATCCATCCTGAAGGAAATCAGCCCTGAGTGCTCACTGGAAGGACAGATCCTGAAGCTGAGGCTCCAATACTTTGGCCACCTCATGAGAAGAGAAGACTCCCTGGAAAAGACCCTGATGTTGGGAAAGATGGAGGGCACAAGGAGAAGGGGACGACAGAGGACGAGATGGTTGGGCTGTGTTCTCGAACCTACCAGCATGAGTTTGACCAAACTGCGGGAGGCAGTGGTAGACAGGAGTGCCTGGTGTGCTCTGGTCCATGGGGTCACAAAGAGTCGGACACTACTAAACGACTAAACAACAAAGTCTTCATACTGGGATGTATGGGGCAAGATAACTGGAGATGAACTTAAATAACTGTAGATGAAATTGCAAAAATGATGCATGGAACAGGCCAATGGCCATTGGCCCAACTAGTCCAATACTCAATTCTCCACAGTGGCCACCCAGATGCTTGTGGAAATCCACAAGCAGGACCCAAGCACAAGAGCCCTCTATCTTTCTGCAGTTTCCAGTAACGGGTATTCAGAAACACTACCTTCCCAAATGTGGATGCAGAACACAGCCATCCTGGGTTTTTGTTGTTGTTTAAGTCGTATCCGACTCTTCGTGACCCCATGGACCAGAGCACGCCAGGCACTCCTGCCTTCCACTGGCTCCCGCAGTTTGGTCAAACTCATGTTTGTAGCTTCGAGAACACGGCCCAACCATCTCGTCCTCTGTCATCCCCTTCTCCTTGTGTCCTCCATCTTTCCCAACATCAGGGTCTTTTCCAGGGAGTCTTCTCTTCTCATGAGGTGACCAAAGTATTGGAGCCTCAGCTTCATGATCTGTCCTTCCAGTGAGCACTCAGGGCTGATTTCCTTAAGAATGGGTAGGTTTGATCTTCTAGCAGTCCATGGGACTCTCAAGAGTCTCCTCCAGTACCATAATTCAAAAGCATCAGTTCTTCGGTGATCAGCCTTCTTTATGGTCCAGCTCTCACTTCCATACATCACTACTGGAAAAACCATAGCTTTTACTATATGGACCTTTGTTGGTAAGGTGATGTCTCTGCTATCAATAGCCACTGAATTTGTCTCACTCTCTTTCATCTTCAAAACTGCCACATACATGCAGTATGATTGTTCGTGAATGTGGTTATCAGTCCAATCACGGGGTGGTGTGGGATTACATCTCTGTTTATTTATTATGAGGCAGACATATGCACGTGCTAAGAGAATAGTCAACTACATAACTCTTTGGAACGTAAACAAATTTATTTGGGCAACAAACAAGATATTTTGCTCCATATAGAGTTGTTTTTTCATCCCCTCATCTGTCTTGAGGCAAGGCCTACATCTCTAAAAACCTTATTGGAAATGAAGATTAACTCTGATGACAGATGTACTATGTATTTATCTCAGCTAATTAGCTATGGAGTATACTTGTTAAAGAAAAGCTGGATGTTCTTTTGCACTGGAAAATGATGAAGTGATGATGTTTCACAGCTTTCTTAGAAATTGCTGCTTTCTTTATTAGTTAGTCATGCATGAAAAGGGAAATATCGCTAATTAATTCCCAAAATGCCAAAATTATGAAAAGACAAATCTCAACATTCAGCGTACCCCCAAACATTTTGGTTTTCCAACAGATCTCTTATGTTGGCAATGCTAATGCACATTTCTTTGGTCCAGTGTTATAACAAGTGTTCAGAGAATTCACATATGTTTTCTCAGTAATCCACAAGACCAGTCCTACTGTTAGGAAGAGGTAGAAGGCTATATCAGGAAATTTATTTTAGGTGTCATGAAAGGACAGCAAACTGTTTTTAAATTTATTATTGTTCTCTTTTTACAAGCCAGTCCTTGTGGGATTTTCTGCATCAAGTACCAAAATAATTTGGCATGCTTTGGGTACAGCACAACTTAACTTGTGTGTGGTAGTGAGTTGTTGTTGTTGTTTTTTAAAAAACACATTTCCCACGAAAACTCAGGAAGCAAAATGCCTTGGTCTGGGCCTTTGTTTCTCATTTTAGGTGGAGATCTATGCAATATTATCTCTGCCATTTGTGTCCCAAAAGAAAATCCATATAGCATACACAGGAGCCTGAGTGTAATTCCCAGCAAAATGTCACTGTCTCTTTACTGTGCTTCCTAAAATAATAGCAAAATGAGGTCCTGAAAATACACACCAATGGCATTTGGATCATATTTATCAACCTGTGCATGTGGCCGCTTTTGACATTTTAGGGTTATGTGTGTGGAGAAAAGGAGGGCAGAATAGTTCTGTGAACTATGATAGCTGCCAAGTTAATCCCTGGTTGCCTAATAAAAGGCAGTGGCTCAGCATCAGCACTGCACTAGGGAGAAGGGAATACACTAGTACTGAACGTCAATGACACATTAACAGCCTTCGGTTCCTTCCAGTGTTTTCCTGCTCATTGTGAAAATGAATGTTTATGAGTGGGATCAGGGATGCTCTGAAACCTTCCCCTCTGTCGAAGAAGGGTTTTTTCCTATAGAAATTTTGATGACACCCATTTCCTACTTTTTACTGCCTGTCTGTAGTATGACCAGAAGGTGACAGCAGTGGTTGGCATGTGGAGGAACCCTACTTAGATCCCATTTTTCATCTTTGATGGCAGGCGATGTAGAGCAGCAAACTGAAGTGGGGCAAAGAACAGTGGCAAAGGGGCACACCTTTTCAACTTCTAGAGAAAATGTGCAATGTCTAGAGCCATCAAAATGAACCTTGAAATTTAGCAGCTAGATTGGTGACTGGGCATGGCCACATAACACCGGTCCTGAAAGACCTACATTGGCTCCCAGTACATTTCTGAGCACAATTCAAAGTGTTGGTGCTGGCCTTTAAAATCCTAAATGGCCTTGGTCCAGTATACCCGAAGGAACGTCTCCACCCCCATCGTTCAGCCTGGACACTGAGGTCCAGCACTGAGGGCCTTCTGGTGGTTCCCTCACTGGAAGAATTGAAGCTACAGGGAACCAGGCAGAGGGCCTTCTCGGTGGTGGCGCCCACCCTGTGGAATGCCCTCCCTTCAGATGTCAAGGAAATAACAACTATCTGACTTTTAGAAGACATATGTAGTCAGCCCCATTTAGGGAAGTTTTTAATGTTTTATCATGTTTTTAATATTCTGCTGGGAGCTGTCCAGAGCGGCTGGGGAACCCAGCCAGATGGGTGAGGTATAAATTGTTGTTGTTGTTATTATTATTATTATTATTAATTTTATCAGATTTTCTCATCCAAATTTCTGAGCAAGAAATACAAAAATCAAATTTGCATTTTGAATGTGACATTGTTAAGGATTTGTCCATGATGGACTTATCTCTCTCCACTACTGACCTTCCTGTTTAGTGCACTGCCCCAGAGTGTGTTTGGAATATACATACAAGGCAGGTTTTGGGCCTGCTGCAAACCTCTAGAAAGCACCACCTATGTGTGTGCACCCAAGTAGTTAATTATTGTTTGAGAAATGACATTCAGAATTCATGTCCAACACTATTCTTAGTGCATAAAGGATGAATCTTCCCAAATCTTTCTTAATATGCTCCACTGTGTTTGCTCTTTACACCATGTCAGCATTGTGATTCATTAACATCGTCTGTGATAAAAGGGCATCTTTATTCTCTATAGAGCAGGTCTCCAAGGGCCAGTGTCTTTTAAATGCAATTGCTGTTCACGACAATGAAAAGTTGCTGGGACATGTTGCCACAAATGGAAGCTTCCTATGAAACCTGGAACGAGTCCCCATTGTAACAATTATACTTTACTCTATGACCAGCTGGCATATTTTCTTAATCTTCTTAAAATGGATAGCTGGCTTTGGTTTCCTGGCGAGGGATGGTTACTGTTGAGGAACTTCATTTTTTAAAAATCCTCTTTGGTCTTTTGCTTCAAGGTGCTTGCTGCGGCAAATATATTTTTATCACTGTGAAATACGGATTATCATCTTTAACAGGTTACATTGCACCAGAGGTAACTACAAGTACATTCTATCCAGCCACACAATAAGAGAATGTAGCTTGCATTCATAATAATATCATGCTTGAATGCCATTGTTTACTCTAGGACAAGCGAGGGAAATATTTTTCAGGAAAAAGAAATTCACCAGAAAAATGCAAACAAGATCAATAAATACACAACTGAACTGAAAGCCCTGCCTTAAAGCTATTCGAAGCTCAAACTTCAAAATCCAGCTGCATCCTCAAAATTGCATGTATGCCATTGTTAACTGCATGGACACCATTTGCAGATTTTTCAAGGAACAGAAGTCTGCCTCTCTGCTGACACAGTTCCCTCTCTGCATTGATCTTCATGCAGCAGGTCTCCTTGCAAATGAAAGAGCTGCAATCTGCATACTGCAATCAACGTTCTTTCCGCACTCAGATGTTCCCTGCTGAACAGGGAGATCCATCACCTTTGGAAAATGGCTATGCCCCCATGACAATCATCAAGTGATACATGGCCTGTCATTTTAGTAGGTGAGCTGGCATCCTGGGGGGGGGGTGGAGTTTTCACTGAAAACCATTATTGTATCCTAAAGGGTTAACTTCAAAGTATGCCACTCAAATTCAGCCTACTGGAATGACCTCCATTTTAAAATGGCAGGCTGCAATTTGGGTTTCCTGATTCAAAGAATGTATTTGTATCTCTCAGTTGTCAAATTTTATTCAGTCTTAGTCCCTGGTTTCTAAAAATACGAACTACACACGCTTATGGCAGATAAAGCACAAGATGTCAACAAGCCCTGCTCTCTTCAACCATACCAGCTCCAAATAATGGATTTAAGGAAACTCTTACTCAATTGTCTGACTTCTATAGTCATCTGTAAAACAGACAAAAATATACAAACACATACCATGTTCCTGCACACACCCCAACACATTCATGCTTAAGCTATTACACTTCCTCTGTATCAAGTTCATTATGAGATACCACACAAGGGGAGTAGAAGATAAACCACAGGATGAAAGATGGGAAGAGTTCCAACCTTTGGCGTTTATTCGTATTAGGTTTACATATACTGAATTTATCACTTCCTTCAGCAAAAAGTCCTGATTTCAACAAGAAAAAAAGAAATAATAAAGATACATAAACATATTAAATGTATGGTCAGAATAAAATAATTCCCAATCATTGGTGGTGTTCAAATCCTAGAGCGATATTAACTAATACGTGTGCAAAGTACACTTTCCATACAGGTTGACCACTGGGCTTCTAATAAATTATTCTGCTGGACTGCCATCTTTCTTTCTTCCAGCATTTATCTTCTTCCAACTTCATTCAGAAGTTCATCTGAGTCTCCCAGTCATATTTCCTTTCCCAGTTTCTGTAGCCCCCCCCCCCCCTGCACAAGAGGGAAGCCATCCATCATTAGCCTACTTAACATATCTAACTACTTTGAATGGTGGGTCTGTAGCATTTACACACTCCATTTATGTCAGAACAAATCATGAAAACTGAGGTGGGAACACTGCGTTGCATGTCAGCAACCTAGAACACACTGGAGAATTGGCTCTGCAGATGCTTATTTATGGCAGTGACATACTATTTTCCCATTTATTCTTTTCTGCCAAGGCTAGACGTGATTTTGTTTTCAACTCTACCATTATTTTTGATAGAAATATTTAAAAGAGGTATGCAAAAATAAGCAGTTCATTCCTAGCCTAGTTAAAACCTTGTGAACTGGCTGCCTGTAACTCATTTCTTTCTCACTTTTGATTTCCTGAAGTTGCTCTATACCCTCTTCTTCAAATAAAGTTATAAATTGCTAGGAAAATTGTTCATTTTTTAGTTCTGTCCTCGGTGGCACGTACAAGTTTTTCTTTTTCCTAAGGCAGTAACAATAAATAAATGTTTGTCACATTTCTTGCAATTCCATCTTTGACTGAAACTTATATATTGCATTATAAATACTGTCTTACATTTGGTCCCAAGTGCATCTCTCCTGTGGAAATGAAACAGATAGTGCAGTCATTATTCAACTTAATTTGCAATGTTTATTATCCTCAGTGGAAATGAATGTGTTAGTTACAACTACAGTAAATGACCTCTGGGTTCCTGAAGTATGTGAAGGAAACATTTTAAGCAGTAAATAAGATTCCCCGCCACCTCACCATCTACCCTTCTTTTTAAAACCACTGCAGTCCAATATTTATATACACATGCTTTCTGATGTGGTGCTATTTTCAGGTCCCAGGTCATTTGCCATGACTTTCTAATGATGTAGCCCCTTTGGGATATGGTTGGCTTCTTGAGTTAGGCTCAGACTCTAGATACACAGAGAAGATTAAGACTTTCCTCTGTGACTAAGCAATTGTGCCTCTAGTCCAGAACTACTAGTTGTTTCCAAATTCCTGGTTTCCAAACAGTTATCAAGTTACACAGATTGTCCGTCGCTGACTGTGCATTGCTCCATAGCTGAGTGCATGTCCTAGGCTAAATCCCTCGTATGTCTATAGTTAAAATATGATCACAGGCAGAAGACCTGGGAAAGAACCTGAATAGGCAATGTCAATGAGAGCCTTTAGTGCTGAACTAGCTGGACTGGTGGCCTTAGTATATGACGCTTTCATAAATTGTTAATCCAGCCAGAGCCACTTATGTGGCATGCAATCTTCTTGCCATTTGTGATCACTTGACTGGAGTTTCTTTGAATGGTAGGTTTTATATATAATGGGCTCTGTCCCTGGGCCCATGACAGTAACCCAAAAATTTTGTGACATACTATGCCTACTACATACGAGTAGTAATAATGATGATGAATAATTAAGAGGAAGTTGCCCTGTATGAACGCTGGAACTTCTCATAGAATCTGAGAGTCAGAAGGGACCCAAGGTTCATCTAGTCTAAGCTGCAAGTTCTCATTACTTGCAACCAACTTTTCTTCCTCTTGGGATGAAAAAAGAACTTTAAAATGTAGCACTCAGAACATGAAGTCACTGGATCACAATGCAACACATGACATTGAGGGTTACAACATGACAATCATTGCCTTGGCTTGGCGCTGGTTTGGATTATTTGTTTGATGTCACGGAAATCTGTTCAATATGTTAACCACACATGCTCAATAGCTTACTCTGATCATTTTGTAATACCTGTCATTAGATCACCGATCACTGTACTGATTGCTAGTCTTTTAAAAGAGAAGAACTAAATTGTCAGTGTCTTTTTGTCAGGTATGTTTTCCACTCCTTGTATTTAATTTAGTTCTCCAAAGATAAACTCAATCTGGTGTCAATCTAAATAAATCCCTTTGATTTATCTGTAGGATGTCATCACTGTTTCAAACTACAAAATAACACAATTTTCCTTAATTATCTTTGTTCTTGTTCTGTTTGAAGACAAAGATTTAATCAGACAACTATATACAGTAAGCGGTTCTCTTATCGCTTCTAAATTATATTTCCACACAAAGGGAAGCACATAATTAACCTTACTATGGGTCACTTAATATCAGGCCTTGAGCAGCCTTTCTGAAACTGGTGTGGGTGGTGACTGCTGTCAGGTATCCGTCTGATTCAATCAGCAGAAATCAGTCAGCAGTGCAATGCAAGAACATGAGTTGTGGTAGTGAGTGATCAAAGCAAGCCAAATGTCAGCTATAGGATAGTTTGGCCTTTGGATGTGTTAAAACCTTCCTGCTGTTTGATTCACTGTTGCCTTTTGTTTGTCTGCAATTCCTATTAGCCATTGGCCGAACTGCAGTTATGACAGTGTGGCAAAGTGCTGTACGGTGGTACCTCGGGTTAAGAACTTAATTCGTTCTGGAGGTCCGTTCTTAACCTGAAACTGTTCTTAACCTGAGGTACCACTTTAGCTAATGGGGCCTCCCACTGCTGCTGCGCAGCTGCGGCGCGATTTCTGCTCTCATCCTGAAGCAAAGTTATTATCCTGAGGTACTATTTCTGGGTTAGCAGAGTCTGTAACCTGAGGTACCACTGTATTAGAATGCTAACGGACAGTTTGGCTTGCGTAAGAGGGAGGTCTGTTGGGGGAAAAGACAGAACCCCAGGGTATGAATGGCAGTAACCAGCAATAAAGTTTAGGAGGTATGAGAAGCTAGAGGCACTGGTTTGAGATGGGCATGTAATAACTGCACACGGAAATGTGTTTATTAGAAGAAACTCACACTAAACTACTGTACTGGAGAATTTCCATGAGAATTTCCTTCAGTGCAAATTGCATTACAGAAATGTAGAGAACTGAATTCAAGACTGGAAAAATGAGAAACTGAGAGAACAGAACCATCCCTGCCTCTATCATGTCCTCCCATGCGAGGGGCACAGCAAGGAGGAGGCAAGGCATCAAAAGGAGGGGAGGTTCCTATTAGACACTGAAGTGCAAAGTAAGGAACCTGAATAGAACCTGAGGGAATATAAAGTGTGGAGGAGTCAAAAGCAGAGGAAAGAAAGTGTCAATGTGGAACTCCCTCTTGTGGAATGCTGTATATAGGTCTAAGACAGAAGAAGACTTGTGTTTTCTTGAAAGGAACTGAGTAGAAACACAAGGTTGTTTGGACAGCAGGGAAACTGGGTTGTAGGGAAACCCAAGAGAGGACATGATGGGGGGGGGTGGCAGAATCATACACATTAGTGGTAACAAGCCAGTTTTTGCCTGAATATCTCTAGTTTTCTATATTTTGCAGTCAAGTGTTTTGGGTTGGATGCAGGGACTCATGGTGAAGGCTGAGTATGCCCTACTCCTCCCTATTTTCTTTCAGTTTTTCTGTTAGCTTACTTATGTCCACTTTAGATGATGAGCCCCTTATACAGTGGTGCCTCAGTTTTCAAATGTAATCCATTCCGGAAAATCGTTTGACTTCTGAAACGTTCGAAATCTGAGGCACAAAGGGTGGTCTGCCAATTCAATAGAGAAAACTATGAAAAACAACAGATACACAAAGCAGAAGCCTTTTGACTTCTAAGGCCCATTCAGAAATGGAAGCATTCACTTCCAGATTTTCGGCGTTCAAAAACCAAAACAATCAGCAATGGAGATGTCCAAAAACTGAGGTACCACTGTAGTAGCAATCTGTCAAACCTGTTCTTTCTGAAGCTCCATGTGCATAGATGGCGCTCTAGAATAATAATAATAATAATAATAATAATAATAATAATAATAATAATAATAATGGAGTAACTGTATGAATCTGTCTTAGAATCATAGAATCATAGAGTTGGAAGAGACCACAAGGGCCATCGAGTCCAACCCCCTGCCAAGCAGGAAACACCATCAGAGCACTCCTGACATATGGTTGTCAAGCCTCTACTTAAAGACCTCCAAAGAAGGAGACTCCACCACACTCCTTGGCAGCAAATTCCACTGTCAAACAGCTCTTACTGTCAGGAAGTTCTTCCTAATGTTTAGGTGGAATCTTCTTTCTTGTAGTTTGGATCCATTGCTCCGTGTCCGCTTCTCTGGAGCAGCAGAAAACAACCTTTCTCCCTCCTCTATGTGACATCCTTTTATATATTTGAACATGGCTATCATATCACCCCTTAACCTCCTCTTCTCCAGGCTAAACATGCCCAGCTCCCTTAGCCGTTCCTCATAAGGCATCGTTTCCAGGCCTTTGACCATTTTGGTTGCCCTCCTCTGGACACGTTCCAGTTTGTCAGTGTCCTTCTTGAACTGTGGTGCCCAGAACTGGACACAGTACTCCAGGTGAGGTCTGACCAGAGCAGAATACAGTGGCACTATTACTTCCCTTGATCTAGATGCTATACTCCTATTGATGCAGCCCAGAATTGCATTGGCTTTTTTAGCTGCCGCGTCACACTGTTGGCTCATGTTAAGTTTGTGGTCAACCAAGACTCCTAGATCCTTTTCACATGTACTGCTCTCAAGCCAGTTGTCACCCATCTTGTATTTGTGCCTCTCATTTTTTTTGCCCAAGTGCAATACTTTACATTTCTCCTTGTTAAAATTCATATTGTTTGTTTTGGCCCAGTTCTCTAATCTGTCAAGGTCGTTTTGAAGTGTGATCCTGTCCTCTGGGGTGTTAGCCACCCCTCCCAGTTTGGTGTCATCTGCAAATTTGATCAGGATGCCCTTGAGTCCATCATCCAAGTCGTTGATAAAGATGTTGAATAAGACCTGGCCCAAGACAGAACCCTGTGGCACCCCACTAGTCACTCTTCTCCAGGATGAAGAGGAACCATTGATGAGCACCCTTTGGGTTCGGTCAGTCAGCCAGTTACAAATCCACTGAGTGGTAGCATAGTCAAGACCGCATTTTACCAGCTTCTTTACAAGAATATCATGGGGCACCTTGTCAAATGCCTGGCTGAAATCAAGGTAGGCTACATCCACTGCGTTCCCTTCATCTACCAGGCTTGTAATTCTGTCAAAAAACGAGATCAGGTTAGTCTGACATGACTTATTTTTCAGAAATCCATGCTGACTATTGGTGATCACAGCATTCCTTTCTAGGTGCTCACAGACTGTTTGCTTAATGATCTGCTCCAGAATTTTCCCTGGTATTGATGTCAGATTGACTGGGCGGTAATTATTTGGGTCCTCTCTTTTCCCCTTTTTGAAAATAGGGACAACATTTGCCCTCCTCCAGTCTGCCGGGACTTCACCTGTTCTCCAGGAATTCTCAAAGATGACTGCCAGTGGTTCTGAGATCACATCTGCCAGTTCTTTTAATACTCTTGGATGCAGTTCATCTGGCCCTGGAGACTTGAATACATCTAAATTAGCCAAGTATTCTTGTACTATCTCCTTAGTTATTCTGGGCTGTGTTTCCTCTGCTGAATCATTTGCTCCAAATTCTTCAGGTTGGGCATTGTTTTCTTTATCGGAGAAGACTGAGGCAAAGAAGGCATTGAGGAGTTCAGCCCTTTCTGTGTCCCCTGTTTGCATTTCACCATCTTCTCCTCTGAGTGACCCCACTGTTTCTTTGTTCTTCCTTTTGCTACGGACATACCCATAAAAGCCTTTTTTGTTGCTTTTAACCTCTCTAGCAAGCCTGAGTTCATTCTGTGCTTTAGCTTTTCTGACTTTGTGTCTACACGTGCTGGCTATTTGTTTGAATTCGTCTTTGGTGGTTTCCCCCCTTTTCCATTTTTTGTACACATCCTTTTTAAATCTTAACTCAGTTAAAAGTTCTTTAGATAGCCACCCTGGCTTCTTTAGGCACCTTCCATGTTTCCGTCTCACTGGTATTGCCTGAAGTTGTGCTTTTACTATCTCCCTCTTAACAAACTCCCAGCCATCATGAACTCCCTTTCCTTTTAGTATTACTGTCCATGGGATCTCACCCAGCACTTCCCTAAATTTTATGAAGTCGGCTTTCTTAAAGTCAAGAAACTGAGTCCTAGTATGCTTGGCTGCTCCTTTCCACTGTATAGTAAACTTCAGAAGAGCATGATCTTTCCACTTCTATCCCACTAACCAGGTCATCAACATTGGTTAGGACCAGATCTAAAATGGCTGTTCCTCTTGTTGCTTCTCCCACTTTCTGGACAATGAAGTTGTCTGCAAGGCCAGTGAGGAATCTGTTTGACCTTATGCTCTTGGCTGAGTTTGACATCCAACAAATATCCAGGTAATTGAAGTCCCCCATTACTACTATCTCCCTTCCTTTTGCATGCTTGGCCATCTGTTCCAGGAAGGCATCATCTATGTCCTCCGTTTGGCTTGATATACTTCATAACTCCCAGTGTTATTACACAACAGAAAATCCATGCTGCAGAAGGTATGGTTTCTCAGATCACATATCTTAATGTCAAGGGCTTTAGATTCATTGAGTTGGTAATGAGAAACCACAAGAATAAAAGCCAATATTGATCCAGGTGCAAATGTTTTGCTATGGCAAGGACAAAACATCATGCATATAAAATCTCTTCACCATTTCACATTGTTGTCAAAACAATTACAATCCCAAATATTACACACATTCAAGGATGAATACTGGGAATTGCTATGGGTGTGCTTCCTTTTGAAAGAAAGGAGAAAGAGCAATAAAGAGAAAAGCATTTTTAAAAACTTACTCTTTAATAAATCATAGAAAGAATAGTAATTATTTTGCTCTCCTGGATG
The DNA here is from genome assembly GCF_964252035.2 of Podarcis erhardii. Taxonomy (NCBI): domain Eukaryota; kingdom Metazoa; phylum Chordata; class Lepidosauria; order Squamata; family Lacertidae; genus Podarcis; species Podarcis erhardii. The sequence continues at coordinate 96,663,776 of NC_138497.1, read as the reverse complement.
GTTGTGTGCACTCTGATTTTTAAAAAATTATTGTTATGAAAGTTTGAAGCTTTTACAAAATTGCGGCTGCAATCCGTTACCCACTTACCTGGGAATAAATCCCACTGAACTCTGTAGCATGTGCTTTTGAGCAGATAACGAATCTGGTGTTAGTACACCCAGCTTCTCTCACTTAAGAGCCCTCCTCCTCCTGCTTAGATGTTGTTGTTGTTGTTGTTGATGATGATGATGGTGATTCTCCTACCCTTCCTCTAAGGAGCTCAGGGCAGTGTAGGTTCCTGGTCTCCTAGTTCCAGAACAACCCTGCGAAGTATGTGAGGCTAAAACAGAGGCTGACATAGGGTTAACCGGTGTGCTTGCTGTGTCAGTGATCTGATCTCCTTAGTTAAAGTCCAACTACTACACCAAGAGGGACGCGGGTGGCGCTGTGGGTTAAACCACAGAGCCTAGGACTTGCCGATCAGAAGGTCGGCGGTTCGAATCCCCGTGACGGGGTGAGCTCCCATTGCTCAGTCCCTGCTCCTGCCAACCTAGCAGTTCAAAAGCACGTTAAAGTGCAAGTAGATAAATATGTACCGCTCCGGCAGGAAGGTAAACGGTGTTTCCGTGCGCTGCTCTGGTTCGCCAGAAGTGGCTTAGTCATGCTGGCCACATGACCTGGAAGCTGTATGACGGCTCCACGACTGGACCTAATGCTCAGGGATACCTTTACCTTTACCTTTTTACTACACAAAGAGATGTCTAAAAACTTCCCAAAGGAACTGGGAAATAATGAAGAAGTGTGCTGTTCAGCTCATCCCCAGCCCCCCACACTTTAAATATGGTGGTAGAAAATGCTTCTCCTTCCTTCATTCTAGTTAGCAACAGTTCCAGAAGAGGGATTATTGACTCACCACCCATTCCCATTACCTTTCTTTGTGACAAGGAAGAACATGATTCTCTTCCACTTAAGTAATTAATTCCTCTTAAAAAAACACAACTTCCCTCTGCTCTCCCTTTACCGTTATATTTTAGTTTCTAGCTTTTAGGGTAAGCAAAAAACATTCCCCTGAGAGTAACATTTATGACAGTTTGACAGCTGTTGCCTAAAACAATTCTTGTTTCCCCCCATAATTATAAATCAAGGACAAAACTGATTGCTATTCCTTTTCTTGGCTTCCATTTTGATGCTTCTATATATATTTAAAGGAAATAGAAGGACAAGGCACACACTCTGTGTGTTTTCTGGTCTGCAATCTTGAAAAAATAAACTCTAATAACTTGGCCAAAAAAAAAAAAAAAAAAAAGGTTGTGTGATTAACTAGTAGTATTTGAAAATCCTCTCTGCCTTGACAAATGTTAAAAGGTAAGTTGTACACCACAACTGTTTGTTTTTTTTTACCTATTCCGGGCCTTAATTAATCATTTTTTGTTTGTCTTAACATTGCTGTGATATACTGTGAAATAAAATTGTGTGATCTGCATACATGAGCCTTTTAAGTTTCTAAGCTACTAATATTTTTATATTAGCATGCCCTTGTAAAAAGGAGTGGTCCCGCCCTTGAATAAAGAAGCTTTATCACTAGGGCTTTGTTGCTCTAAATGTAAATGATGGATACAATCCAATGGCTTCATGTACTACTGCCACTGAGTCTCAGACTTACAGGGTGACCTTGAGACAGTCTCTCAGCATTTCCATGGTTCATTTTCTCCCATCTGCTTTATACCTGTTTCACAGGACTGTTGTGAGGCTCAATTACTGCCGGAAGCCCTATTATTTATGTTTGTAAAGGACTTTGAAGCCCTCAGATGAAAAGTAACTTCACACAAACATTATTATTATCATTATCCTAAAACATTTAATACAAATTGATGGTAACACATCATTCACTGAGTGAATGGCATGCAGTTAATTTCTGTGTTCCTGGGGAGATTAAACTCCTGAAATTCGGCTGCACTCATTTATTATTGGGTTGCATGTGCTGGTGAAGGGGGGGGGGTAGAATCCCTAATGTGAAATGTGACCTTTGTATTGCAGGTGAAACAAAAAAAGTCTCTTTAACAAAATCAGATTTCTCTCTACGGATGCACGCAAATGAGCATTACAGGTGACCTTTGTCTTAATGAGTATATAGTATAATTTTTTCTTTGAGCCTGTGCTCAGCTGGAAACACCTGATTCGGACAAATTAAGGTTATAAGATGGCTGCAGTTTCAGTTGTTGTTGGGTTTTAGCCAGGCCCATTCCTGTAAATGATTTCTTATAGGCTAGGACAGGCTTTGGGACAAATTCTTTCTGGGCAGCAATTCTTGAGCTGCATCTTATATCTTTGGGCATGTAAAAGTGCACATTCCTTCCAACCCAAGGATAATTTTAAACTGTAGAATTCACAGCAACACACTCAACTTATTCTTTTTCTCTTGGCTTCTTCTTTTCTGTCACAGATTCATGGAGTTGTAGAGGACCATGAGGGTCATCTAGTTCAACCCCCTGCAATGCAGGTATCTCAACTAAATCATACATGATAGATGGCCAGCCAACCTCTGCTTAAAAACCTCCAAGGAAGGAGAGTCCACCATCTCTCGTGGGACTCTGTTCCACTGTTGAACAGCTCTTACTGTCAGAAAGCTCTTTCTGAGGTTTAGTCAGAATCTCCTTTTTTGTGACCTGAATCCATTGATTCAGGTTCTAGCCTCCAGAATAGGAGAAAACAAATCTGATCCACCCAGAGTGTTGGGCCATCAAGATAAAAACTGAAGTGCTTCCAAGAGGCATATCCTTAAATACTGTACTGATCATAAGAAGGCTGAAGAATTGGGGTGGGGAAGAATTGGGGTGGGGAAGTGAAGGGAGAAAATAAAAGCTGCTAAGAAGAACAATCCACAATGGTGAACGGCAGAGAGTGATAGCTGTGACGATCACAGAAGTGTCTACTAACTGAAAGGAACACTTGTAATAGAAGGAAAAAAATGTTTGCATGACCGTGTGGCAAGGAGAAACAGTATCAGCAGTTCAGAGAGGCAACAAAAAGAACTGCAGTCACAGCTGGTGCTCATACCTGTGGCAATATGCAGACAGGCCTCGGTGAGCTATGCAGACCACCATTTTAGGTCTAGTGTAACTGCACCATTAATACAATGTGGAGAAGAGTGAGGCCTCTGATTGCAACTTTGAGCTGCCAGTCACAAAGAAACACTCCCTCCACCCTCTCCCCACTCTGATGTTTGCACTCCCTATGGCAGACACAGATACCAACTCAGTCCCCATATCTACTTTTGCAACAGAACAAAACAATGTCATGCACAACAACACGAGGAGTTCATTCACTTGCTCAACCTTCCAATGGCCACAGTGCCATTATCTGCCAACAATACTCTTCAGCACAGGAATAATTGGTCAGTCTCTATGCAAAAGAATAAATGGGCATGAATCTGCCACCAGAAACGGCAATATAGTAAAGCAGGGGAGTGGCATTTCAGCCTCCCAGGACACTGTATAACTGGCCTTAAACTGGTTGTACTGGAACAGAGATTAATTTAGCTACCCATCTGAAAATTAATACTCGTCTCCACACACTATTTTTTATACAATTACTTTTTTTTTTTACTCCTCCACTACACAGAGTGGGCAAAATATCTTAAATGATGCAAATACTTATTATGTTGCTATATTCATTAAGGTGGCTATGGAATTCTAGGGTTAATATTTAAATTTAAATATAATGTAATGTAAGTGAAAGATAACATTTTTAATTATCATTTAAGAAAGCTGAAAAGGACCTCAGCTGTTTTTGTTTTTAAGACTCACACTTTAAGATATGATGTTGACAAAGGCATGCTAATTAGATATAAGGACCTGTTAAAACAAGATTTTGAGTCACATACCAGAGACTGACAGATTGATAAGACGAAGATGGACAATTAGAATTTTGAAATTGGAACCAATAAACAAGAAAGCAGAACATAAATAAAAGACATTACCTCTAGAAACCAGAACATGGGGAGTCCCTGGAAATCAATCGAATTGAATTGAATTTGGAATATATAATTGGCGATGATGTATATAATTTGATATGATTTGATTTGATTTGTTAATAATTGGAAGATTTTTATTGGAAAATGAATGGAAATTATTTTTATATATAGAAAAATAAAGGCCTACTTTCCACTGATGAAATAATAAAGCCAAAAGTCCTGACAACATTACACTTTTGGGTTATCAAAGGACAAGATGCCCCAAACAGTCTAATGTTGAAAAGTTCTTTTTGGCTCCCAGTATAGGGTTTGCTGACAACTTGCAATAATTTTCCCAAAAGTTCTGGCAGCCTATAAATATATTTTGTCATTTTACAGCCTAATGTGAACAGATGGAAATATATTTTTGAAAGGAAATGGGTTGACCCCAGCCTCCTGCTCATTAAACAGTAAATCCATGAACTCAACTGTCAGAGAAAGTTTTGCATATTCTCTGACTTCATCCACACAGCTTGAAGATCCTGGGAGGGCAGAAAGATAAGCACTAAAGGTAACTAACTAGGTGGCCCATTATCAGAAGAGAAAAATTGAAAGCTGAATACGTACACTAATTCTGAAAAGATTAGTCTTTGAAGGAAATGCTGCTAATATCACTCTTCAAATCTCTGAATGAAGATAAGCATGAGGTCAATGTTTTCTTTGACCGAGATGGTTGATTATTTTCTTCCTAACAGTGAAGTTTTGTTTTTTTATCTCTAACAAATTAAAACTCCTATAATTTCTTTCTTCTTCTTTTTTTTTGATAAGGAAATGTCATGGCGTTAGCACCCAAAGATATCTGAAATGTATTCTGAGGCAGCTTTCCATTTTGTTTAGGTTAAAAATCGATGCAACTTTCAAAAATTAGCAGACTGGCAACTTGAATCAGTGCAACTCAGTGCCTATAGTCTTGGACATGGAAGGCACCTTAAGTTCTCCTGTCAGCTTTTAAGTTTCCTCAGTGACTCAGGGCAAGACTCTGGCTCTCAGTCTAATCTATAACACAGTGTTATTTGTGAGGCTACTTATGTTGTTGACTGTTAGGTGACTAACACAGAGCAGTCCCTAAGTGAATGTCTGTAAAGTCTAAACATGGCAAAGAAAGGATTTCATTGCTAGCACTACAAGGGGTGTGTGTTTAAAAATGGCAAGACTCTGTCCCATGTTGCCACCCTCTGAGCCTCTCTTGGAAGGTACACACAGAGAAGAGACTCTGGTGATGCCTGTAAGATCCAGTTATTTTCTTGTTGGTATTGGTATTGTGATCCTGAGCAATATTAAGAATCTACAGCAGGGATAGCTAATGGGATAGCAGGAGCAGACTGAGAGAAGCGTAACTGGTTCGGTCACACCAGGCACATAGCCTTAGGGGTGCCAGGGCTGGGGGACACCACAGAGGTTGCTGCTGAAATTTTAGGCCCCAAGGTCCACCACTTGTGCTGGTCTCTGGATTTTAAACTACAACTCCCATCAGCCTCAGCCAGCTTGGCCAATGCCTGAGTAATGGAAGCTGCCATCCAAAACATCTGCATTGACTGATCAGTACTGACAGCAGAGGTAGATTTAGGGCACTGCAACCAGTTCCCTTATAAGTGCTGGGCTTTGGGGAAAGAGGTGTGTGTGCTCTGATAGGGTCCCACAGTCCTCTGCCTCCTTCCCAAAGCTTAGTTAGCACATGCCCAGCTATGGGATGGCGGCAGGAGGGATCTAGTACTTGTGCCTCCTTCCCAAAGCACAGCACCTCACTTATACAACTTTGGGAAGGTGGTGCAAGAGCGGGGGGGGGGGCATCAAATTTTGGTCTTGCACAGGGCATAGTCCCTGCTGAGAGGGAGCTTCGTAGAACAATTGGGAGCGCATGGTAAGCTCCCAGTTGTTCCTTTACATCCACATCTTTACCCACCCACATCTGAGGACATAAAAATGACATCAGATGTGGAGTAGGTTGGCATGTTTCTGAGGAAAACAACCTCAGAGGCACAATTAGGACCTCTACCGAGGTCTAATTAGCACCATAGGCTGGAGGTTTCCCACTGCTGCACTAAACCATAGTTTAGTATGATGACAATGAGCCACACTGAGCTTTCAGTTTGTGTACTGACTCCCCACCTCTCCTCCTCTGGAGTGGTCACAGGAAGCAATTCAGAAGCTTTCTTTTTCAATTTCAATTTATCCACATTTTAAACCATGACTAATGCCAGCTATGGTTTATTAATACAAGCCAACTTGTTCAAACCATAGTTAATATTAACCACAGTTTGTAGGGTTTGCATAACACGAGAAGGTGCAGTTAATCTAAACCAGAAATGAAAGCTTTCAAGTGCCTTCTCTTCACAGTCATCCTGGAGATAGGGTAAGCAGGGGGGAGCATGAAAACCTACGGTCCACTGTGGCTTATCAGATAAGTCCAATACTTTTATTTCTGTCTTCTCACCAGGCCCTTGCTGACATCTCACATGCCTGCAGGCCCCGGAGCAAAACATTGTGAGTGCCCCACCCCTTCATAGAGAATGTTGTGGGGGCTGGAGCACCTAGCCCCCCTCCCCATCCCACACCTATGCTTCCCACTAATGTAATTACTCCAGCCTTCATATACAGAAAGTGGTGAGAAGCAGCAGCACAACATACTCCATTTTGGAATTCACAAGATTCAGGAAGAGGCTATTCATCTCTTCAACTTTGCTATTAGCTCACTGTTCATATTGAAAGGCACACATTCCTTCAGAATTTAAGACACTTGAACAGGCTGGAATGATCAAATACACCCTGGTGGCTTTTTCTATTGCACATTCATTGCAAAAGGGAGTGCTATTTTTTTTTACACACCTAAAAGGTGTCAGCATTGCCCCTGAGCCAGTGCCACCAACTGGACTCATACACTTCAGCCCCGACTGGACCAGGCGAGCTGGGTAGCACTTCCAGAGACCACCTTCTGCACAGGAACAGGTCAAAGTGCTGTGGACTCACAGCTTAGAGTTGTGAGCACCGGATTCACTTTCACAAGAAGACAGTCGTCGCACAGCAGAGTATAGCAGAGTCTAGCAGAGTATAAACGACTCGGAGAGCAGCTCTGTAGAATATCTTCTTTATTCTGTCTACAGCTATAATACACAACTATTTACAGAGCTAAATGAGGTCTAAACATAAATGAATGCTGAACTGCACTGAGTGTCTGCAGCTGCTCTTAGCAGCAACCTTATCTATACACACGATCTATAACACTCAGTCTCTCTCTCTCCGACACACTCACTGACTGACTGACTGACTGATGTGGTGCTGGAGCTGAATAAGTAGAGAGCAGAACACGCCCCCTCCTCTCTGGAGAATCAGCAGACTCATCAGGAGATTCTTGGATATGGGAGGGGTGAAATCTCCTCAAAAGGTTATTATCCTTTCAGATGCCAAGTCCTGTGAAGTCCTCCCACGACAAATGTTCTGTTATTAATCAAGTTTGGCAATGCTGCAATATGTCTCTCCTAATAATTTCAATGGACTGGACTTTCAGTCATTTATGTAATGTTTAAGTATCCAACAGTGCAATCCTATGCATGCCTAATCAACTGCGATTGATTTCAGTGGGACTTAGAACTGCAGCCTATATTTTATACGCTTTATTTACTGGAAGCAAACATGGTGGAAACTAGTAAGGACCATTAAAATTAATGGGTGGTATTTAACAACATTTTACCCATAGCTGCTAAAATTAATAAACACATTCTTTATTTTTATTAATTATAATAATATCTATATCACACCTTTCCAACAGAGTGTTGCTTAAGGTGGCTAAAGAATTAAAGGAAAATGTACCAAACTGGAAACTAAAACAGATTAAAATACTCTGTGAAAAGCACACACCAAGGAGATAAGCAGCACACATGAAACAAAGAAGAGCACAAGGCACAGGTACAAGCAGCAGAAAGATTTGCAAAGTTCACCTGCTTTTACAAAAAGAAAAGAATTGGTGTTGGGTGAATCAATACCTTGGCTTTTTCCGAAACAGACAGACCCAGATTAGTAAAAGAGCTAGCATAACTAAGAACCATTTTCAATAGGTCTACTCTGAGTTGAAGTACCACCCAATGGGTCCTACACAGAGTAGAGCCATTGAAATTGACATCAATATGCCTTGCCTATTCATTTTAATGGGTCTACTCTGAGTTGAAGACATGGCCTATTTCCAGAATCTCAGTCATATTCCAATCATATGCATGCTTATTCTGAAGTAAGTTCCAATGTATGTGCTTGTATCCACATTCACTCCTTATGTCCAGGGTTGCAGCCTAAAGTATTAGCTCTTTGTAATTAGCTATTCCTTAACATTTCTAACCAGCTTTCCAATCAAGAGGATTCCTAGTGGCTTTCAGACAAACTGAAAACTGTAAAGCTAAAATACATACAAATAAAAATGAAATGTTGTACTCAGTGATTGAATTCAAATCCAACAACATTAAAATAAATTATAATGAAAGAATACAGATATTAGGGTTGCCATATTTCAAAAAGTGAAAATCTGGACACAAAAGTTGTTGAGCATTTTTTGGCAAAGTTGTTGATGGCCAAATCCCAGCAATGTCTGGGAAATTCCAGATGTATGGCAACCCTATCATAGATTACTTTCAGTAACAAAATCTATTTCACATTATTTTGTCACCGAGGCCAGAGTGGGTGGCCCTGATTATAAATTTTCCATGCTTTGTCCATATTTTTCCCCCAACTAATTTAAAAACAGTTAAGTCATGAAATATTGAATGGTTGCATCATCTTAGCATTGAAAACACCATGGGAGAGATATATGAAGAAAAGTGACAAGATAGCAAGAAGCTCATTTTAATGGAAGGGTACTCTCCATTGTACGTTGTATATTTTATTTGACAAATCCTTTTGGATTTGTGAAGTCAACAGTTATAGTAGTTGTTATGGCCTAAGGATGCAGACCAGGTCAGTGGAGGGGTTCAGTTCATCTACCATTTGCTATATACACCTAGCAAAAAGGTACTGATTATTGTTAGGAGTTCAGCCTACACTCGAGTAGGACCCAGTAGGACACAGGAACACAAACATCCTGTAACCATCACTTCCCACTCTGTGGAGTCAAAACATATACTGTCATGTGAAAGACAAAAATCCCATGACTGCAATCATGGAGCAGGAATTCTAACAATTATGTGGGTCCAGGAGGCAATCCCCGCTTCAAGAGGGAGGGGGCAGTTTCAGGTGCCTTGAAGGAAGTGCTGGAGCAACTGCTCCTTTAGAGCGCCTCTCTGGATCCAGACGATCGCAACAATTACTATCCCGTCACAAATACCCCCTTCCTAGACAACAACACTTGAGAGGGTGGTGGCTAGCTAACTCCAAGCTCTTGTAGATTAAATGGATTATTTGCTGAGGGCACAGAAATAACTTCAGTCAGCCTGATGGAGTGTGACCTTCTGGATTTTCCTTGACTTCAAAGCATGCTATTATGTCTGGGAACAAGACACCAGGAGCACTGCAGAATGGAGTTCGCTCAGCATTGCTGGCAGATGTCGTGAAAGTACACATAAGAACATAAGAAGAGCCTGCTGGATCAGGCCAATGGCCCATCCAGTCCAGCTTCAAGTTCTCACAGTGACCAACCAGATGCCTGTGGGAAACCAGCAAGCAGGATTCCAGTACAAGAGCACTCTTCCCTCCTTTGGTTTCCAGCAACTAGTAGTTGGAGGCAGTGCTGCCTTCAATAGCGGAGGCACAGCAAACCCATCATGGCTGGTAGCCATCAATAGCCCTCCCCTTTCGAGAATTTGTTCAATCCTCTTTTAAAGCCATTTAGTTTGGTGGCCATCGCTACCTCCTGGGGGAACAAGTTCTATTGTTTAACTATGTGCTGGGTAAGGAATACCGTATTTTTTGCTCTATAAGACTCACTTTTCCCCTCCTAAAATGTAAGGGGAAATGTGTGTGCGTCTTATGGAGCGAATGCAGGCTGTGCAGCTATCCCAGAAGCCAGAACAGCAAGAGGGATCGTTGTCTTCGCTGCACAGCAATCCCTCTTGTTGTTCTGGCTTCTGAGATTCAGAATATTTTTTTTCTTGTTTTCCTCCTCCAAAAACTAGGTGCGTCTTATGGTCTGGTGCGTCTTATAGAGCGAAAAATATGGCACTTTATTTTGTCTCTCATAAACCTTCGAATATTTAGTTTCATTGGGTGTCCACAAGTTCTAGTGTTATGAGACAGTGAGAAATTATGCTATGCATAATTTCATAAATTTCCATCATGTCACCTCTTACCTTTTCTCTAAAATTTAAAGTTCTTCATAGGGGACTCGCTCTATCATAGCCATAATCTTGGTTGCCTTTTTCTGAACCGTTTCCAACTCTACAATAACCTTTTAAAGGTGAAAATATGTTGCAATGTGAGTTCTTTCGACAATTGGCCATGTGTCAGAAGAGTTGCTTTAGATTTCATTATGTGGGATTCATGCGCACCCACAGTAATTTTTCTGGGGTGGTAGCAGAATTTATACAGGTAGGGCAAATTAAACCATTAATTTCTCTCACAAAAAAATTGAGAAGAATGTCTGTACATTTTCTCTCAGGTTCTACAAATGTTAGAAACTTCTTACACATTTTAAAATGAAAGCTGGGACTGGGGAGGCTATGGTTCTGATGAAAGAGCAACATCCCACCTCCACCCCATCCTCTGAAGATGGCCATGGCGGGCTTCATGTTTGTATGCATAATATGGCCACACTGAGCAATGACTTTCCCCCATTAGGTTAGGAAAATGGTAGCTTCAGGTCATTTGCCAGTGAAGATGAGATGGGTACACCGGGCATGAAAACTGCCTAACAATCAGGAGCATGAAAAACGCTAAATAATATATATGGATAGAAATCTGGCAGCCCCAGCTTTCCCTTTGCCAAGAACACTGCAAGGTCTTACTTGAAATGCAGTACCTGCAATTCAAACATATAAAATTGATAAGGGTTGTAAAAAGATTCAACAAATTCTTGCCAAGAGTGCCAATAAATATTGGATGTATCATGAAGCATCCATCCCATTGCTAAAGTTTACTCATTAGATTCTGAAGTTTGTCCCTCTCTATTTTTTTTTTTAAGTTGATCCAGCCATATTGTGTATTTGCAATTGGCTTCAAGGTTAATGTGAATGAAGATAACTGAATTGCTAAATACTGCCTGGAGTGCACTTACTGGGGATGGAGGCATTGAAAGAGTGTTAGTGGAAGAACAGGAAAATCTTTCCAGATACATGGGAAAACCCCTTCCATCTGCCACTGTCATATGAAGTTGGTGATGGTATATTATGCATTCAAAATTTGAAGTTCTTAAATTGTTTCCCCAATTCCTGTTCTGAGGCCTTCTGTTGATCGACCTGACATTGTGAGGATTGTTGCCCAAGATATGTTATGGAAATTAGACACACAGAGGTTCTTGTGTTGTTGTGCCGCATTTCACAGCATTGTTGTTTTTCTCCCAGTTGGAATCCCACTGTGGATTGCTGTTAGAAATACAAAATCCATCCATACAAGAACATTCATCCTCAGAAGAAAAAGAAAACACCAGCCAATCTGTTCACCCACTATTCAGAAAGCCATTTGGATGCACAAGCAAAATAGTTGTCTCTGGAATTTGAGAAGAATATGATGATTTAGTTGTCATACAGCTGGTAATGAAATCTACTTCCTTCTGGCTCTCCAGGGGTGGCAACAATTGCTTGAATATTGATGTGTGCCTTTTGACTATTAACTAAACAAATTTACTTGTCTGACATCTAAGTACCAGTAAATACAAATATTGTGTTTTTAATGGGCTTTGATAATGGGGCAGTATTATCTGACACTATGTCTGGATTAAAATACGCACCAAACTGTCTTAGTTGCTATTGTGTCTCTTGAAGGTTATCTTTGCATGTCTACGTTGAATATTGATGTATACAATGTCCAAAAATTCAATGAGAGAGAACATTACATGGTGGAAGCAATACAAGAACCCCTGTGGAAGAAGATCTGAAAGATAACATTTTGGTAATTAGCTCTTAAGAGGAACAATGGAATGCTGGCAGCTCTCCTAGAAGCTAAAATCAAGATTTCATGGTATTTACAGCTAATTAATTGTACAACAAATGCTATTCAGAGAGATTTGTGGGTGTCTCTTGAATAAACGACTGTGTTTGGAGAGAAAGTCAGAATATTTCATGGTAAATTAATTTGGGCATTTACAATGCTATTTATCATCACTGCAGCAACTATTGCACTTAATGATAAGTGGGCTTGTGCATTATCCCGACCTTATCAAGTTGTTTGTACTCATTTCATAGTGATTTACTTTTATGGACTCCATTTTGGCTTCATTGACTAATTGCTTATGTCTCTCTTATTGGAAACTGATGACTCCCTTGTTCCAACTTTTTTGCTTGCTTCTGTGTTTTGAAATTCATGCTGGTCAGTTGCACCCACTGAATTGACCTTCAGGTCACTTGAGATATGCAGGGAATATCATCCTTAGGTTACAGTAACTTCCATTATAGAGCTTCAGTATGCTGATGACCATGTAGTGTGTGTACACTCAGAGGATGACCTCCAAACCATCCTAAATATCTTTGCAGAAGCTTATGAAAAGCTTGGCCTATCACTCAGCATCCAAAAAACCTGCACCAACAAGTACAAAATAATCCCTTTGCAGCACCACACATCCAACTCAATGGTGTAACGTTGGAAAATGTTGATCACTTCTCCTACCTAGGCAGTTATCTTTCCACAAGGACCAACATTGATGCCGAAATCCAGCATCGCCTGAGCTCTGCAGGTGCAGCTTTCTTCCGATTGAAGTGCAGTGTGTTTGTGGACTGGGACATTTGCAGGGAAACCAAAATGCTTGTTTACAAAGCTATTGTACTACCAACCTTACAATATGCTATGGACCACTTATAAACACTATCTCCAACTCCTTGAAAGATTCCAGCAATGGTGTCTCCGAAATATTTCTACACATCACTTGGGAAGACAGGTGAACTAATATCAGTGTACTGGAAGAAGCAAAGATCACCAGTGTTGAAGCAATGATTCTTCAACATCAACTTCATTGGACTGGTCATGTTGTGCGGATGCCTGATGATTGTCTTCCATAGCAACTACTCTATTCCGAACTTAAAAATGGAAAGCGTAATGCTGGTGGTCAACAAAAGAGATTTAAAGACTGTCTCAAGGCAAATCTAAAAAAAATGTAGCATAAACACACAACTGGGAAACACTGGCCTGCGAGTGCTCCAGTTGGAGAACAGCCTTTACCAAAGGTGTTGTGGGCTTTGAAGACACTCGAACTCAGGTCGCAAGGGAGAAACATGCTAGGAGGAAGGCAAATCCACACCATGATCAACTCCTGCCCGGAAGGACATGTGGATCCAGAATTGGCCTCCACAGTCACTTACGGACTCATTGTTAAAACCGTGTTTATGGAAGACAATCTTACTCGGCCACAAGTGATTGCCAAAGAAGAAGAAGATGATCATCCTTAGGCCTCATTTAACTGTGGCCCCAGTTAATGAAAGAGAAATCACCTATGTGGCATTGCACATTGTTGAAACCAGCATGAAGTGTTAGCAACCTAAAGCATGGCCACCACCACATGTAATTGCCCAGGAGCAAGTTGAAATGAGATGTTGGCTGCATGCAATGCCACATGGCTGTTTGTTTATTGTCTGCCTGGTGTTGAATTTTTAAACTTCAGTGTCCCCATTGCAGGAAAAAAGGTCACATTCTGTGGCAAAGGAAAGGTCTTGTGCGTTATACAATGCCAGAAGTTAAAGAATGCTTTCTTATAAACATCTGGCCCAAGGTTTCAGGTTTGGAGGCTGGGGGAGAGCTCCCATGTGTGTTTTTATAAGATATAATATTTCCGTACTGCTTATATTAAAAGAAATCTCACAAGCAGTTTACCAAAGTAAAAACAAATATTGAAACAAGTTAAAGCACAGGAACCACACAACAGATAATCATGCAGAAGGGTACAGTGTCGCTGGACAAGGAAAGTCTGAGCAAACAGGGTTTTTATAAAATGATGAAAGCACCTAACAATCTGTGCCTCCTGAATAACAGGGAAGGGCATCCTAGAGTATTGGTGCAAGCACAGAAAAGGCCTCCCTTTCTTTACTGCCAGCAGACGACACTCAACGAGTCACAGCACTATCTGTAAGCTTCCTCTGACAATCTTAATGATCTACTGGGAAGACAGTGCATTAAGTAAACTGGCCCTGAGTTGCTCATGGCTTTATAGGTTAATAGCAAGACCTTGAAGATGGCTCAGTAGCTAATAAACAGCCAGTACAGTTCTTTCAACACAGGCATAATGCTTGCCTCCAACCAAGGTGCTGGCTGTTGAATTCTTCACCAGCGGCATCTTCCAGGCCAGTCTTAATAAAGGGCACTACAGTAATCCAATCAGGTGGTTACCAGTGTTAAAATCACAGTGGCTAAGCTACCCCTATCCAGGGATAAAAGACATGCACTTTGCTTTAGAATGAGTTTTTCTAAATTTGTATACACTCTTACTTATAACAGAGACCCGATTTGCACTATACATATAAAGCAGTGACATGCCAATTTAAACAGAGCCCCTCGCAGAGCTACAATGCACAGAGTGATTGTTAAATCACTCTGAGAACTGTAGGTCTGTGAAGAGAATAGGGAGTTTCCTAACAACTCTCAGCACCCTTAACTAACTATAGTTCCCAGGATTCTTTGGGAGAAGCCAAACTGTTTAAAGTGGTATAAGAGTGTTTTAAATGTATGTTGTCACCACAGGCATCTGCTATGAAAGTGTCTTGTTCTATGTGGAGGGCAGAAATATGAAACTTGAGCTTTAAAATACAAGGCCCCCGAAGTCTGTTTTTAAAGGAAACTTTGCACACTGAATCATAAACTCCTCTGGTTCTGTAAACTCAAACAGGAAGTCTCATTAGGATGAGATTAGACATCGCTTTTTCACCTCCTCAGCACAATTGGAGAATGCATTGCTCCTCTGGCACCATTTAGGGCAGCAGGAACATTCTTAATGATGCTAAAGCTGAGTATCCTACTATTTTATTCTTTAAATAAATCTGGCAATGGATGCACAGAGAATTGCTTCCGGTATTACACTTTTTGTTGTTAGGGGCAGGCGCTTCTTTTCTAGCTGCTAAAGACCCCAAAGTGATGCTCCAAAGCATCTAGCTGATGGCTAGATTTGTCAGGTAAGACAAATGCCAGCTACTGGCATTGGGTGTCCCCAGAAGGAGCTGTCCTCAACCCTGCTGACACTTGCTTTTCTTTGAATGAATGGTACAGGGATCCCAAAGAAAGGGAAACGGACTACACGACTCACAGAGCACTTCATCTCTCTCAGTACTGTCCTCGGTTTGCACATTTTCCTGTGTCAGTTGTCTTTGCCTCCAGTAGTAGGACTAAAATAGTATGTGCGTATTCATACAGGTACATGGATTACACACAATTTCCTGACTAATCAAGGGTTTTCAAGATTATGGGGACATGGAATCATGACACTACAGTGGTACCTCAGGTTACATATGCTTCAGGTTACAGACGCTTCAGGTTACAGACTCTGCTAACCCAGAAATATTACCTCGGGTGAAGAACTTTGCTTCAGGATGAGAATAGAAATCGTGCTCCCGTGGCGCAGCGGCAGCAGGAGGCCCCATTAGCTAAAGTGGTGCTTCAGGTTAAGAACAGTTTCAGGTTAAGAACGGCCCTCCGGACCGAATTAAGTACGTAACCAGAGGTACCACTGTACCAGCATGTGATGGCTAAAAACAGGTATGAACTTACAAGCAGAAGTAAAGGAAGGCTGAAAGAGCCAGGGCAGCCAGGAAACAACAGCAGGAAGGAAGAGGAGGGGGAGGAGGAAGATGATGATGAAGGAAAAGGCAGTGGAGAGAGAAGGGAGGTAAAAGGTGGGCAGAATGGAGGAGGAGCAGGCAATGACCACAATCAGTTGAGGTGGTGTACTGTGTTGCATAGGCTTTCCGCTCATGTAGCCATCAAAATGTGGATCACCAAAAACTTGATCATATCCCATTTTGCTGCCTGCTTGCTTTTGGGGAGAGATTCCAGGTTCCTTCCCCACAAGTGAAAGGAGAGAGCGCTTGGTATGAATGTTTTCTACTGAGGGCATTTCTGTATTGCTGTTTTCTTTGTTTGGCAATATTTGTTTAGGTTCTTCCAGGTCATATGGTACAGACATAACGAGCGGATTGTTGGTTAGGGATGTGAGATTGACTTAAAGGGGGGGTTGCGGAGTGTTGATAATGTGATTGGAGAGTGTGCTGGAAGAGTATCTTGCCATATACTGTTTACGTGCGTTGATTATGGAAGGGTGTGTTTCAGTTGTGCTAATTGTTATAATTATTTTCTTTTGTCTAGTAGCAAAAAAAGCCGGTAATTATGTTCTAAATTATGGAGTTGTGATTGGTATGTTTTGTGGCTGATTTTCACATTCAGTGTTTTATTCTGATGTTTAAGAAGATGCCGTTTTCTGTTTATTGCGATATTCTAAATTGTTTGCCTTTGTGTGTGTGTTATCTGATCATTTGTTACTATGTTTTAAAATACATTGTAAAGCACATTTTATTTTTTAAAGTTAGTAGTATATAAACTGTCTAACTAAATAGTAAGGGACAGTGCTGTTTGCCACTGTGGGAGGACTGTTGCATTTATGAGAAAGGAACCCACAGATGTGTATAATGTCTGTCTTAGTTGATCAATGCTCACCACAAAGAGGGTTCATGGTACTGCAACATTTCTATGTCTGTAATTGCTAGAGCTGAGTCAAAATTCCTCAGAAGACATTTTTCTGAGGGTTGTATCCAAAGCAGCAGCACCAGCAGAGTTCTGCTGTCACAGTGATATTTGTGTTTTCTTTCCTCCCACTGTGCCCCACCCCAAATCTTCTCTGGAGGGTTCCCTAGTGCTGCAGAGTTGGTCTTCAGACTGAATAGGGGGCTGCAGGAGTGAAGAGAGAAAGGTTCTGTTCTACCAGTGTGCTAGTATTATTTAGTTACATTTGTATACTGCACTATACCCACAGATCTCAGGGCGGTTCACAACATACAACCACAGTGTACGTCCCTTGTTCTAGCAAAACAGGCACACTAGATACCATGTGGAGGTTTTCCTTTTCCTCACCCCCTATAAAAGAAGACTACATTGTAGAATTTTCCCTACAATGGGGGGGGGGGAGCACCATCTCCCCTCCAGGCACACAATGCCCAGAATGATGCTTTGTGGAGGTTGCAAAATGGATTCAAAAGTTGTTATTGCTATCTTCTGCAGACGTGCTGGGAGGAGAGGGTGGAATGGCAGGAGAAAGAAGCTGTGTAAGGGTCAGCCCCACTCCAGAGAAACTGTTGGAGAAATTTAATCTTTAAATTTCCTGGATAAATTTAATCTTTAAAATTTAATTTTAAAAAATGCAATTAAAAAAAATCTATCTAAAGCTATCAGTTCCAACAAGCTAGTTCCTAGCAGAGGTGCTAAATGTCCTTCCATAAAATAATTTCTGTCATAGCAGCTTTTTCTGGTTTGTATCTTCCCTTATTTCTCTGCCTGCCAGACTATTTGACAGTGTTTTCCTTTGTTAAACATGCCTGAATGCTCACCTCTGAAAGTAAAGTCTCTATATTATGTGGCAGGGGGTGGCAATTTTTCCTGAAGCCCCTTCCCACTGGCATTTGTCATCCCAGAAATTTGGTTTCCCTTTTTAATAACCACAAAATGTGCTGTGCTTTTTTATATTTTAAGACAGGTCTTGGTGCCAATTGCTGCAGGACTGAGTCACAATTTTTTTCCTTTTCTGTGAATTGGCTTTGGCGGGCAGGTTTCCCCCTCTCATTTACTCTTTACTGCACTGCGGGGAAGTGTGGTGAGGAAAGGGTCAGATGGTTGGTGTGCATAAATAGGTTGATTTGGTAATATTTTGGCAGGTAGGTATGGGGGAAGGAAGGGTTGTAAGATGAGAGGGTTAACACTCTTTTGGCACTCTTAGGCTAGCCCCTCTGGCTTGTGCAACCTGCGGGGCTAGATACAGAATACTTTTGGGGCTACCCAGTGCCACCTACCCAGAGTTATGTGGCCCTGGCCTGGAGTCAGGAAGACATCCTAGTCACCTTAACAGAGAGGCTCAAGTTAGGGGGTTATGAGCAAGTCATGCCCTAGCCCTGAGCAAATGGGGCTCACCTAAGTTTGGTTGAGTGATGGTTGCTCCTGCAATACTGTTGTGCCCTCTGCGGAGATCTGGATTGAATAAAACATTGCCTCAGTTCAACCCTTCATACTTGTATCTTGCCTCTTTTTTTACCTACTAATATGTTGTCAGTGCAAACATTATGGCATTGTTGTTCAAGCAGTGCTCACTTGGCTCAGTTACAAATTGTCATATTACTTCTTTCTCCCTCCTCCTCAATATGTGACATAGGTAAAGGTAAAGGGACCCCTGACCATTAGGTCCAGTCGTGACCGACTCTGGGGTTGCAGCGCTCATCTCGCTTTATTGGCTGAGGGAGCCGGCATACAGGTTCCAGGTCATGTAGCCAGCATGACTAAGCCGCTTCTGGCGAACTAGAGCAGCGCATGGAAACGCCATTTACCTTTCCGCCGGAGCGGTACCTATTTATCTACTTGTACTTTGACCTGCTTTCAAACTGCTAGGTTGGCAGGAGCAGGGACCGAGCAACAGGAGCTCACCCCATCGCGGGGATTCAAACTGCCGGCCTTCTGATCGGCAAGTCCTAGGCTCTGTGGTTTAACCCACAGCGCCACCAGCATCCCTAATATGTGACATACTTTCATGCATTAAGTTTCTGTTGGGAAAGAGAACAACGTAGTTAACCAGTTCTAATTGCTGTACATCTGTGGATCCCTCTTCTTACTACTGTTTTAACCAATCCCCTGTGCAATGAGATGCAAAATACATGCACAATATCACCACATCAGTATCTTGAAGGTGGTAACAAAAAGGGCATGTGCAAATTCAGCAAGCCCTGCATGCATTCCGCATATTTGCAGAAGAGTGTTCTGGGCGTGAATATGTTCACACAAAAAATGGGGAATGTTCTACATAAATGGTGATAGATTGATAGACTGGCTGCTGGCTGGACTTGAGGCTGAGGCATAAATAATAGAAGACAAGATTCTGCAGATCTAAGCTGAACCCCTTTAATAAGACATGCCCATAAGTTATACACTTGCAGACATCCATATGCTCATTAAAGACAGACTCTGATTATTCTTTTTGCAAATACACATAGTTGATGAAGGTGTTTTGTAAGGGTGCCAGGAGGGCTGTTTTGAAAATGAACACTGAAAGTTGGGGGAAAAGGATTGTTTTACTGTACCTTTTACTGAAGGATCATTCAATGCAACATCAGTGGAAATGCACATTTCATTTTGATATATGTGTCTTTAAAAAACTCTGTCCAACATCCAAGAAGAATCACTTGCCTTAAGTAATGCCCATTCAGGAACATAATGTTCATTTGAGTGTAAAGGATAATGGAGAAAACAATCAAATCCATTTGTTTCATATATAGGGAATTTTTGGATTCATAGAACTACAGATATTCAGTGCTGTGAATTTAACACTTATTCATTTTAGCAACCAAAATTTACAAGGTATCATACTACTATCATGCTACTGTTGAAAGTGAAAATTTAAGCATATAAAATAAAGTTGAGGACTTTGGGGGCAATCCTATGAACTCTAAGACTGTCAAACAAATATTTGCGACAGACTTCAACTATTGATAGTTAATGTACAGTGCTGTGGCAGTATAACAAGACTTACCTGAAAGGAAGGGAATAAGGGGTGGGATACTAACTGGTATAATCTTAACTACTGTGAGATAGAGGGATTTGATCCAGACCTTGCCTTTTGTGAATGGAAAGGGCCTTCTCTCACTTCCATCAATGAGATTGGTCCACTGGATCAAAAACCTTCTATGGCAGGAGGTGACTTTTCATTTTTGTTATTAGAGCCTTGCCCACATGTACAGGATAGATCAAAATGGAGCCAAAACTCCAGAGAGAAAGTGAGAGATGCAGGAAATGGAGCCCCACCCACCACAAGCTCGTTGCACAATTTTGTGACCTGATTCTTTGAGTTAGGAATAGCAGAGTGAGCCAAATGATGTACAATGGCAACAACTTCTTCCTGTATTGGACGTGGTATAGAAACTAATGGACTTCCCAGGTCATAGGTCACACAGTATTAGGCACTACATTACATCTCCAGTTGCTAACAAATCTAGCTGAGGTTATAAGTAGTAAATTATCAGCGGCAAAACGTTTGTAGAGGAAGATGTTTGCAAATGTGTAACAGTATGTCTTCCATACTGTGCAATGGGCTGTGCTGTGGATCTGTCCTGCAAGATATATTGGAAACTCCAAATTTTACACTTAAGTGATTAATAGCTTCATAGCTGCGTTGTCTCCCTAACTGCAGAAGCAAGCTTATGAAGCACACACTATTCTGCACTTTCTACATTTCAGAGTGTGATTATTTCATACATTATTTATGCAAGATTCATGCTGAGTCTTGTAAGGGTCTAATACTTGGCTCTGGGGTTAATGGGATTTCTCCGCCCTTTCCAGATTACACTTGTTAGCTGGATGTATAGCCATCTGAGCTAAATGCACAAATATACTTTACATGTATAGAGCACATAGACTTGAGCAAAGATTATCTGTGAAAGACTAAAGTATATAGTCTGGACCAAGGGCATGTGCAAGAGCAGAAGGTAGATTGGGATCTACAGGTAGATTGATGAGAGAAGATCTGCAAGCGTTTCCGTTCAGTTGCAGTTCACCCTCCACCAAAAGCTATGTTATTCATCTCACTTTCCAGTATGGAGAAATTGCATATTTTTTATTATCATTTATATAAGTTACATATATTATGTTGTCATTATGTTATGTTATTTCACTCCACTCATTTCAATGCAAAGGTAATATATTGAAAATGCGGGGGTGGGGGAGCAAAATCTGTTATGTATCATTTGCAGACTGAAAGTAACAACAGTTAATACGGATAGTATTTGATAGACTGATTTCTATTCCAGACATGGTGTGAATAAGTAACACCAGCAATTTCTGCTCCCATTTTCATTTTCATCGGAAGTCTCTGACGTCCCTAGTTCTGGTACTGATTGCCAATTTCTAGGCTGAGTGTATACTCTGGTGTACCTTATTCCTTATTCCTTAGCATCTTTTCAGCTGCCTGAGCCATAATTTTGCACGATTTCAGTTGGTTGTCTTGGGGTTCTAAGTAAAAAAGCAAAGTAGATCTTACAAGCCTGAAGTCTCTCCACCAAGTGTCTAGACTACTAGATTGTAATGTAAGAACTTGTAGAACAAAACTATGTTGCTAGATAACAAGCAGTCTGAGACATACGTGCTCTTACTAAACAAATTCCTTCCAGTAGCACCTTAAAGACCAACTAAGTCAGTTCTTGGTATGAGCTTTCGTGTGCATGCACACTTCTTCAGATACACTCTTACTAGTGAGAGAAATCTGTCATTCTGATGCCATTTGACTTGTGTGGGAAAGTCAATGTGAAGTAATGAATAGAGTATTGGGCTATTGAGATCTGGCTTCTGAATAACCATGAAGGTCCATGTGGGAGAAAGGAATCCTTATGTGACCCTGGGTCCAGTAGTTTAAGGAGCCATCAGCCCCTTCAGAGAGGCTTACAATTGCATGCAAGATACTGATGTGATTAAACACCTATCTGGTGGGTGCCCAAAAAGAGTTACAACAAACTGGGATTGATGCAAATCCTCAACAACCTATTGATAGATTAGTCTTCTTCCTTTTGTTACCCTAAGCTGCCCACAGTAAAATCATATAAAATCTGAATAACTTGAAAATCTATGGGTAGGGTTGACTCACAATATTTTGCTGAACCTTGGCTTGTTCATAACAAATTTAATTTGTTAGTCTTTAAGGTGCCACAAGAGCTTTGTTATTCTTTTCCTTAGGCCGTTTGCTCTTTTGAAGCTACGATGCTGGTTCTCTCTCTCTCTCTCTCTCTCTCTCACACACACACACACACACCACACAGTTTTGTGTGCTTAAGATATTAACTTTATCCAGCAAGACGTGACAAGATAACAAAGGAAGATGCAGCAGTATAAAAATTGTTATTAGCTTTTGCCTTCTAGAAGAATCCCAAAAAGAAGAAATATTGCTTTATAGAATTTACATATCTGCAATGCTCTCAGTCACGGAGACAGCTCCGCAATTACTTTTTCTACTCAATTTAAGCTCTGACATTTGATGCAATGTCTCACAAAGGGATGCAGTAAAATTGGCTTGGCTGAGGAGTAAGAAGGTGGACAAGCAGAATTTAAAACCCAATCAAGCATTGTGTACTTGATATTTTTTGACACAGCTGAATCCTTTTGAGGCCAGAGTGTCGTAACCTAATTATCACTCAGACACTGCCCATGCCCCCTCACTTGTGCTTATTTCATGAATAGCACCTCTGACTCCACTGGCTGTTTGTCAAGTAATGAAGAAAAATAGGGCTGTCCTGTAAGACTGAAAGAGCAGCTCCATCAGGCTTGGTGCGAGACTAGGCTACGTCTCATGCTTTCTAAGTTTCAATCCATTTCAGCACATTTGCTACTAAAACATTCATGATGATGATAATGCAATTTAAATTGTTATACAACTAACCTATGGCAATCTCTTCATGACTTAGTCATGTTTCGAAGCATAAGATCTTGTAAAAACAGCCTTCAAGATTTAACAAATCAACACATACATAGGAAACAAATGAAAAACTGAATGAGCAACTGAGGCAGGGCAAAACAGCCAGTGTTGCTGTATCTGCAGAGAGAAAAACACGACTAGAGGTATCAGGCCCAGCTGTATACTATATAGCTTGCCAATTTTCCATGAATGTCTAATACAAAACACAGTGCTAGAAAGCAACCATAACATTTTATTTTCTGTGCACTACGGTGTTGTATTATTGTCATTCCACAATTTTAGTGGCCACGTTTGTGAACTTTTATTTTCCTTTTGCGGTTAGTAGATATAAAGCTGATCTAAATAATGCCGAATGAACTGTGAAATAATGGCAAAGAACTGCAAAAGCTTCAGATGTGTATGATGTGCTTAGCATGCTACGAGAGTCTTAAGTTTTGGAGAACTACTGCCTCAAAGTGAAAAGATTTTGCTGAAAAGTTAGAAGGATAGAAGGATAGATAGAAGGATACTCTATGGGAGTAAATGGACTTTCCAGGCTATGATCTTTTCCAAGCAATATTCCAGCAGCTCTGCTGTACAGTAGCACCCATCCATGGATATCACAAGCAAGGTTATCACCAGCATTTTAGAAGGTTTTTATACAATTGTACTTAAACTGGGTATCTGACAAGAGCAAGTGACACCAGAAGAATGTAGGGTTGCCATGTTTCAAAAAGTGAAAACCAGACACAAATGTTGTTGAGCTTATTTTTGGGGATGGGGGGCAGAGCTATTGAGCTTTCTTCTTTTTCAACCAAAGTTGTTGAGCCGTTTTAAAGAAAATTTGGCAAAAACAACACTGCCAACATGGCTCGCCATACGAACAGACATTTCCCCAGACATTTATGCCAATTTCCTTCCAGACACTGGTTCCAACTACAGTATTCCAGGTATGTCCAGGAAATTCTGGACTTATGGCAACCCCAGAAGACTGCATATACTACGTACATTGTTGGCGTTACTCTTCCATAGCTATAAGCCACCAAGATTATAATTTATAGACAGAGGCAGGACCTTCACTGGAGGATTGAGGGGGCCCACGAGTACCACCACCTGACATCCTGATGTCACCCCTCTGAACATTGAGGGGCCTGGGCCCCTTCAAAAGAAAGATTGGGGGCCCCAGTGCCCCTGCCCCCAGGAGCTGGCACCCTTGTAGCAAGATGTTAAGACAAATACATTACATTGAAGGCATTTTCAAAGCACAGCAAATGATAAAGACAATGCACACTTATAATGGGATTAAGCAGCCACATTATGCAATAGTATAGAATTAGAAATCAGTGGTGAAGAGTGAATGAAGACTAACTTTGCCTGCAGAATTAGCCACATGTGCTGCATTAAGGTGCAGTGGTACCAGGAATAGCCAGCATGGCGGGATGGTGCTGTGGTGCTGCAACCCAGGTAGTTGTGTCACTACTGCAATGAAGACGGACAACCACGTGGTCAGGGTTGTGCAAGCAGCCCTGAGTCAACACCAGATTGGCTCTGCTAGTGCACCCATGCAGCCCTGACCTTGCTGTTTCTATGCTCCCACCTCATCCAGGTAAGCACTGCTGTTGGGAGGCCGATAGCATACAGGTAAGGTGGTGCTGTGATCTAAACCACTGAGCCTCTTGTGCTTGCCGATCAGAAGGTTGGCGGTTTGAATCTGCATTACAGCGTGAGCTCCTGTTGCTCTGTCCCAGCTTCTGCCAACCGAGCAGTTAGAAAGCACACTAGTGCAAGTAGATAACTAGGTCCTGCTGCAGTGGGAAGGGAAACAGTGTTTCCATGCACTCTGGCACTTGCCATGGTTCTCCATGCACCAGAAGCAGTTTAGTCATGCTGGCCACATGACCTGGAAAGCTGTCTGTGGACAAATGCCGGCTCCCTTGGCCTGAAGCAAGATGAGCGCCACACCCCATAGTCACATTTCACTGGACTTAACCGTTCAGGGGTCCTTTACCTTTTTACTTCACCTAGCATGCACTAACCCACTGTGCCACCCACTCCTGCATCGTGCCAGACAATAATAGCAATCAAACAAGTGAGTAGGGAGGGGGAAGACTTAAATATTAG
Source organism: Podarcis erhardii (assembly GCF_964252035.2). NCBI lineage: Eukaryota > Metazoa > Chordata > Lepidosauria > Squamata > Lacertidae > Podarcis > Podarcis erhardii. The sequence continues at coordinate 96,638,927 of NC_138497.1, read as the reverse complement.
TATTTGATTCACTTGGGTGCTAGAGAGGGATGCTAATATAAAAACAGAGATTGTAGTACACCTGTGCATCTCTCCCCACCACCAAAAATGATTCAGCCCAATAGCCTGTTTGGCAGAATCTGTGCATTATGCTGAAGCCAGACACTCTTGTGGGAATTTCCGAGACAAAACAAAGTAATGACATTAACTCTTGGGGTTATTTGTAAACATTGCTGCTGCATGCTTTTCTCCTTGTCCTGTTTGAAAACCAAAGTACCAGGATCTTTAAAACATACAATTTTCCTTGAGTTGCCATAGGGAAATAAAATGACTCCCTGTGATCTAAAGCTAATCTAATGAATCTAGCAAGCTTTGGTACAGTCTGGCAGGGGACAGTTATTTTCACTCCGCTTGATCATCAGTTTTATTCCTTTATTCTCAACAGATGCACTTTCACTTGTTTAGTAGTAGTACTTTTTCCTCCACAATCTAAGCGACGGAAAGAGGGGGTATGTAATCTGACTTTCACTACTAGTATAATTAAGTCACAAAAAAAGCATATTTAAGGCGGCATTAAAAGATCCAATTTAAGCTTGCAAAAGAAAAGGGAAATCAATGGGGATATAATGCTGAAAATCTATCCTTAATGCAGCATGCTTCGTCTTCAATACGTCCTGCTGGGCTGAGCTTGAGCAGAGCATTGAAAGGAAATAGTAATGCCAACTGCATATTCATGTTCATCTCCAGCAGCATAATGGGTGCATCCAATTCGTCATGATGCCACAGTGAAGATGGCACAGCAGTAGCATGGATTTATGTCACCTTTACTGCCTTTGGAAGTTGGTGCTTCTTGCTGGGTGGTATTTGTCAAATGAAGCTGGGCCTTGAATCACTCCCTGTGGCAAACTTGCAACATGAAAGAACGAAAATATTGCTTACAGAATGTGAGTGGGCTGGGAATATACTTCTAGATACTTTGATTCAAGACCCTGATTTACATCGTACTCCATCATCGCCTGCTATTCTACCAATGCTCTATGTGATCCCGCAGAATGTATTACTTAAAGCAGCAGTGGGAAGCCTCAAGCCTGTCAGACAAATTAGGCCCAGTCAGGGTCCTAATTAGGCTCATGGTGCCATTTTCCCCAAACTGTACCCAGCCAATGTCAGGTGGGAGCCTTTAAGTGTGGTCTAGATTGTCCCTTGGAAAGTGGGGCTTGAATCTGGCAGCAAATAAAAGCCCCACTGAGACTGCTTCCACTTGGGAGCTCCTGAGGGGTGAGGTCTGGGGGTGAAGTCAAACCATTGCGTTAGCAGCACCAAAGTGACCTCCCCAGGGCACAAGCCTGGGCAGTGTGTATGAAGATCATGGGCTGCCTAGACAACAAGACCCCTCTCTCAGCCTCACTGATGTGGTCCGAAGGAAAGCAGAGCAATACACTTGGTTCCAGCTTGGCAGCAGGAGTTGCTAGAAGGAGGTACACATCATCCAGCCATCTTAGGGACCCCACTCTGGATTTGTGCAGGGTTAACTCCTTAGCCTTTTCTTTTCCCAAAAGGCAACTGAGGTTTAGGATGAGAGTTTTCCTTCTCCTAGATGAGCTACATTTCCCAGGTTGATGAGCCCCATCTGTTCCTCACTTCCACCTATAGAAGAAACAGAAACCGCCTTCTTGACCCTTGGACCCACTATTGGTCTCATCTGCTCAATCTGCCAGAGCCTGTCTTCACATGCAGGGAAAGTCCCTAGCTTACTGAAAGTTTAAGACTCATCATCTACCCTCAACTAGTTTAGCCAACCTGGGGTGTGGCCGCTGTTGCATGCTGACAGCTTCTAAGAGCCACAGGTGAGAACTGAGTGCAGGGTGGGGACCAAAGGCGGACAAACTACCCGAGAAGGAGCATGAAGTGCCCCCTCAGAGGTAAAGGTAAAGGGACCCCTGACCATTAGGTCCAGCCGTGGCTGACTCTGGGGTTGTGGAGCTCATTTCGCTTTATTGGCCGAGGGAGCCGGTGTACAGCTTCCGGGTCATGTGGCCAGCATGACTAAGCCGCTTCTGGTGAACCAGAGCAGCGCACGGAAACACCGTTTACCTTCCCGCCGGAGCAGTTCCTATTTATCTACTTGCATTTTGATGTGCTTTCGAACTGCTAGGTTAGTAGGAGCAGGGACCGAGCAGCAGGAGCTCACCCCGTCACAGGGATTCAAACCGCCGACCTTCTGATTGGCAAGTCCTAGGCTCTGTGGTTTAACCCACAGCACACCCCATAAACCCCAACCATTCCCTGTCAAAAGTGGGGGGTTGCAATAATTCAACTGGAGATGACAGCAATCACAGCTGGGATTGGCTGCACTCCTGAGTTTCCCATCAAGAGTCCCTGAGTGCAGCCAATCCCTGCTAAAAATAGGGATCCACTTGGGTGTCACTATATATTTTTAAAAATTAAAATAAAATTAAAGCCTTGCTATTCATTGGCAGTGGAAGAAGTTTTGTGTCTAAGTATTGTTGGCCTATAGTAGCATCGTATATTTGAAGTGATAATTTGTGGAATGTCTGTCTTCGGGCTGACAGTAGCAGATTCAGACCATTTTGTAGTTGCAGTTGTGATTAAATTTGCCATTAACTACAAGCTATATAAATTCATTAGTATCCATTAATGATCAGAGCCTCTGGCAATATCTGTGTAACTCATTCTCCTGAGACTGAGCACTTTGCCTTCATTACCGCTCTGTTGATATTTTCATACAATATGCTTTTGTCTTATTTATTTATTTATGCTATCTTCTTGATTAATCATGTGCCTTTTATTCTTCCAGAGGGGTAGCTGTGTTGTTCTGTTGCAAAAGAACAAGGAGTCTTATAACTCTTTAAAGACTAACACAATATAAGCAATGCTAAATCCAGGCTTGTTAGACCTCATACAGGAACATTAAAAAGAGGCAATTGCCGACATCATTTCTAACTCCTTGTGATAACAAAAGACTTCACAGTGTGATACTACAACCAGAGGTGGATTTTTGGTATGGTGGGTCCATGAGCTTTATTCAGGCCGCATCTGCACTATACGTTTAAAGCAGTATCATACCACTTTACACAGTTATGTCTTCCCCCAAGAAACTCTGTACACCCCAAAGAAGTGTACTTTGATAAGGGTGCTGAGAGTTGTTAGGAGACTCACAGAGTGGTTTAATGATCGGTGTTATGTACTGAGTTGAATAGGATCCAAACTGCAGCAGTCTGTTTGGTCCAAGAACAATCGGATTCAGAATGCAGCAGTCTGATTGGTCCTAGAACAATGCAGCAGTATGATTGGTTGGCAGGAACCACCTAATCATGCTCCAGATAGAAGTGAATCCACAACCTGATTGGCTTACAGTAGAATTCCAGAATTAGCCAATCATGTGCAGCCCACTGTGTAAAGAATGTATATAAAGCAGATACTTTGAGGGGACATTCATTCATTCCTCCTCACCACTATGAGCTGAATAAAGAGCATGAAATCACTTTGCGACTCTGAGTATATTTCATGATCAATGCCCCCTCCCAGGAAACTTAACAGCATGATGCTGTTGAAACTAATTATGCTATAGTCACATTTATACTGCTTCCAAAGAGATTGGGCATATGTGTTTCATCCACTTTACTTCCACAACAACCCTGTGTAACAGGTGCATAAATTAGTTTAGCAAGACTGGCTATCTGGATAAGTTTGTGGCTTTAAACGCTGATCCCCTCAGTCAAAGCCACACATTCTAGTCAGTGTATCACATCACAATGGCTCTTTGAAACATCTGATATCTTACACGCCTGCTAAATATTTGGTGGGCTGCTAATGGTAACACAATACCAATTAATTCATTCACAATATTTGTATCCTTCCTAAAATACAAGGGATGTCTCTCTCTACTGTAACATTCTTGCAAATTGAAAAGGAAAGGGAAATTCACCCTCCTCTCCATATCCTCTCTTTTCTTTCTTCATGTGATGCTTTCTTGTGGGAAGTACCTTCTTCAACTCTGACAGCCTCTCAAGTAGAGAGGTGTGTTTCAGGAGAACTGAACACGCCCAATACATATGGGGTGCTAATGGTTCAATTAGACCAGGCATACAATTCCCATCATCCCTGACCACTGTTCCTGTCAGCTAGGGATGATGGGAGTTGTAGTCCCAAAACAGCTGGAGGGCCAAGTTTGGCCACGCCTGAATTAGACACTGTAAACCAGCTAGAGCAGCTGTGGCATACCTGTGGACCTCCAAATGCTATTAGACTCCAACTCCCATCATTTCTAGCCAGCATGGCCAATGGCCAGAGATTATGGGAGCTGAAGTCTAACAACATCTGGAGGGGCACAGGTTCCCTATCTCTGAGATTGTAGTTCGGAGATAACTATATTGATGCAAATGGGCAAAGGAAGCCGAGCTCATTCCACTTCAAAATTATATATGAAAATCAGTATCCTATCCAACTCAAGAAAGATGTCCAGTGTTTCAACAGTATTTCGAAGCAAAAATGTTCTGCTTCCCTTGCCAAGAATAATGGTCAAAGTGATGGATGTGGCAGCTTGCTATAAAAGGTCTCTTCTAGTTATTATCCTTTGTCATGTGAATTATCTGCAAAAAAGAATTTGACTATAATTTTATGTTGTTAAATCCAATTTATCACTATCATTTAAGATTATATGGTAATTTATCATCAAATACTATCAATTGCAACTTGACACGTCATTTGAATTCCCTCTCCAGTCTTTGCCTAAGGATCCTTTGAATATGTCTGCCTTTAAAACAGAAGCAGGAAGGTATGATTGCTCTGTTTTGAAGTAAGAAAAAGGCTTGAAAATGAATGATGATTGTCTATATCTTAAATCCAACAAAAGGAGGGCAGCTCTCAGTGAATTCAATGTAGGCTTACTTTCAGCTTTGCAGCCACAGCTAAACTATCAGCACATTCACTTTGACTGATGGCAAGCTGAAGGAAACATGGATCAACCCATGGTTTCCCAGAGGAACAGGCGTCTTCCTGACAGATGAGCTTTCAGGTAGAGAATGACATTCCTCAAGACTCACCCCTCTGATGTCAGAGCATGAGGATAGACTACTAGTCTTCCTTGCTGTGGTACAATGGCTATAATCCTTGTCAAGCATTCACTACATATGATTAACAATCACTCCCTGCCATGCCTACATACCTTCTTATGAAGTCCCTAGCAAGTCCTGCCCTTTGCTGTCAACGTTATCCTTGGGTGAAACAATGTTCTTGGATGGAACAATGTTCTCCTGAAAGTCCAGAGTTTCCACCCACAGGAAGAGTCTACCCCTGGTGCTACAAGGCAGGCTTCTATGATCAGTTAATACAATTTTCTGGATGTGAGGGGGAACCTCATCCCCATGGTTTTTCCTTGGTTCATATGATGGGAAAGATGCGGCCACAGAAAGAGCATTTGCTTGAATGTAGAAATCAGATTGCCCACTGAAAGAATCCTAAACTTAAGTTTCAAGTGTTTAAGACTGCACACCTGAAATGGTGGTAGCAACAATGATTTCTTTGATGTGACAATATAATACCAGCAGAAAGCATGATTAGATTTTCAAAGATTAGAAGCTGCAGGGAGATTGGAATTTAATAGCAATATAGTTTGGGAAGCCTCGAGGAATCTCTGTCCTTCATGTTGAAATTCTAATTTGAAATTAGCAAGCTGTTTCATCTGCCAGATGAGAGTAATTGAACTTTGGCGCACTAGACATGGAGAACAGAGAAAAACCTGCCATTTGTTTCCCACGTCACCCATTTTATTACCTTGAAGATCAGAGGCACCAAAAGTTAACACTATTTCATAAATGTATGTGTAAAATGTATTTCCTTCAATATTTTCCTTTCCATCTGCCTTCAGAACAAGTTCTGACCATGAGGAAAGGCTGGAGTGGGAAAATGTGGCAGGCCACCTACTTCCTGTGGAATAACATGAGCAACCTGAGGACATATCTAAGGTTACGTAGGATAACTAGCAGAGAGGAATATGTGAACCTCAGTCCTTGAAGTGAAATAATATCATCTTAGCTTTTCGAAAATACTTCCAGAGAAATTTATATTTGCTACACTGTGCAGTGATGTAATATTAAAATTGGTTTGATCTCTATACAGAAGATAGCTATTTAATGCTAACCCCTGAATCATGATGAAATGTGTATTTGGTTTGAAACTACCTATATAAAGCCAATTGCACTGTTGGTGCATCATGGGCAGAAGTTATTTAATCAACAGCTAATTCTTGATGAAACTCATTGACGATTGTGAACTACATGATCAGTCCACCAATCAAGCAACTTCTTTCTTGTTGGACATTTTCTTCATTTGGCTTAATCCTTGTGATGGTTTACCATATTTACTCGAGTAAATGGTACTGTATTTACCATCCCTCGGTGCTGGCTCTACAAGCCACATTTTTAACACTGGTGGACCAGGTTATAAGAAAGACATACTTCCCCTCAGTTGTTCAGCAGGGGCATTAAGCTCAACAAATAGAACCCAGTTAGTTCATCACAGCCTGATGATGACAAGGAGAGGCAGGCTTGTTCTCTGGTGCCACTGGTGTTGTGGAATGTATTCCCTAATGAAATATGGGAGGCCCCATCTGTACTGGTATTCTGCTGACTTTTGAAGCTGTTTACACATGCATGCCTGTGATATCGTAACCCAAGCTTCCCGTTTTGCTTTAATAAAACAATATTATTACACATTTTAATAATGGTTGTTCATATTTCAATAGGATTGTGTATTTTAATTATGGACTGGTTTTTAATGAGTCTGTGTTTTAAGCATTTTGTGGAATTGTTGGGCATTAAGTGGTATATTAATTAATTAATTGCAATTATAATAGCAACACCTGAATTAAATTAGAAAAATCAGCAAAAATCAGTCACACTTCTTCCACTTCTCTCTGCTTATTAGTTACATTTAAAAATACAAATTATGGACAGCATATAAGAATTAGGAGACTGATACACAACAAAACAAAGTGATTTAAAACCTACTAATTACAGTTATTATTATTTTCCTGCCAAAGACTCCTGCCTACACTTGACAGTATTTTCTTGGCTTGCATAAATGTTTAAAAGACTGAAGATTATTCTGCATATTGATTTTCCTTCATACTCCACAGATAAATCAATAGGATGTGAAGATGAGGCTCCATTAAAATGATTTCTGGTGACATCAGTTTTCTCTGAAAGTTTCCATCAAAATGACCCTTGAATTTCTCTATAAGAGGTCATTTAAACAATAACTACAGTAAAATATTATGGTTCTTTCAGTTTTAGATGGTGATTTGTTGTGGGTTTCTTTGGTGGGGGAGGGGGGATGTTGTTCATACATAATGCCCAAGAAGCATTTGTTCTCTTGAGAACACAAAGCAGTATGCTTTATTAGGAAATATTTAATAACCAAATTGCCATGATTTTTTCCAGGTGCATTATTATTTTAGCACACTACATGGATGAGTCTACTGTTAATGATGGTTACTCAGTGGTTGCTTTTTGCCAGAAGAGTGATTCCCCTGCCAAAATGAACTGAGGTTTCATAGTTCACCCAGTTTTGGTGATGTTACAGTGACAGGTGGTGGATTTCATTACTTCCTCCCTTTCCTTTTTTCTGTCCCTGGAATCATAGTCTGTGGGTAGAAAGGTTGCCATAATTCTTGCTCCAAGCACCACAGCTTTAGTTTTAAATTCAGGTGCCACCTCCTCAACTTTCACAGGTGGTAGCTTTTAAAATGTATAAGGAAGGAAGGAGGGGAAGTCATTGCTGCTATGATAAGCACCCTCGGAAAACAGAACACTCAAATAAAGTAGTGCAGGCCTCACCAGTTTCCCCCACCAAACCATGGGGAATCTAATTGCCCCTTGACCCATTGACCCTAGCCATTATATAATCTTCTTAATTTATTATTTTTCTGACTTGTTTTTCTTGTTTGACTTCTTTAAGAAATGTTATTTTGCAAGTTAAGGGTGGTGAATCTGTGGTTCTCTAGATGTTTGGGGTACTGGTTTACATGTCTGTTTGATATCCAGTGGCTTGTGTGCCTGAACGAGCCATCCCAGATGAAACACCACAGAGAAAGTGCTTGTATTCCTTCACCTCATACCCCAGTGCTTTTAACAGCACCAGCTCTCACATTCAGCTGCCAGTCTAGTGCTGAGGAAATCAAGTAGCACATTGAATGTGCCCAACTGAACCTACCTTGTGTTGTTAAGTCTAACTCAGAGAAAGGGCCTTGAAAAACCATTGCACAGACTTCATATCTTGCCACCCCAAACAGCTCGTGGCAAAGAATGCTTTCAGAGACAGTGGTAAGACTAACACAACTGACAGCCTGTCAGATGCAATGACACATTGGCACAGACCACAAAAGCCAAGGAAGAGTTGCATTCGGAATGTGTTTCCTGAATTCTCAAAAAGTAAATATTTGTTTAGGAAAAGAAATATCTATGAGGAAGCCTTTATAGGAGCTGCCTAGAAACAGAGTGAGTGAAATAGGGACTACTTAACGAAGCAGTTGATTGTCTGTCCTCAGCTCCACTACACAGGGTCTGGAAGAAGAAATGAAGAGCTCTACTCACCTAAGTACAAAATGGGTGCTTTTTAAGGTAAGCCAGGAAGCGCTGATTATACAATTGCGGAAGGAGAATGAGCCCAAGATCAATTAATTAGCTATGTAATAACTTGGATGGATTAGCGCATGATGGTTTGCAGAAAAGTCCATTGGCCTCAGTTTATCGTTTTATCTGCTTCTGCTCATGCTGCAAATGATTTTGCCATCTGTTTTCCTCTCTGTTGTCTTGCAGTCTACAAGATGAGCCCTTTGGCATTTTATTTTGGGTGGGGAGAAGAAAGTATCAACTCGATTTCTGCTTGTGTGTTGACGTTTGCTGCTAGTCATTGGCAGGAGTCCTTACTGGTTTATGCAACCACAGGGTGTTCAGACAAATGACTTCTGCTTAGCTTTCATTGTCCAAGAAAAATATTGCATACAATTTCCTATAAAATATAACTGGAGTTAACTGCAAAGTCTGGAATGGCTGCCTTGCTTCTCCTGTTTAGAAGTGTGATTCTTATACTGATTGAAGATATGCTTTCATTCTTTTCATTCTTATGACATATGGATTTAAATGACCAGGAAAATCTTGTTTTTATGTCCCCTTTTTAAAAAAAATATAAGGAAGCATAATTTAAATACAACCATCTTGAGTTGTCCTTATTAGTGTTAAAAGCTGCAAAGTTAGTATTGAACTCTAATGGATTTTAGAACCTAATTTTGTGTAGCCATGGGTGTATAGAGCCGTGGACTGAGAATGAAAGAGGCATGAGTAGTGTGTCATATACGGATCAAGGATATTTAGTGCCCACTTTCTGTTCCAGACCCTCATAATCCCTGTGATGAACCCCTATATTCTTATTGAATGCAATAGAAGCATCTGGACTACAATGGAATTTTGCACCCCCTACAGTGAATTCTGACTAAACAGTTATGAGCTATTTTGTTTCTGTATATCTGTTAAACAAGATGAAAATTGAGAGGATAACAGGCATAATTACTGATCACTGTGCACTGTGCACATTCACCAGGCATCACAAAGAATGTGCAAATAATCATTCCACGAAGAGGGAATTGTGCACATTTACCAGTCAAGATACACAATCCCCAACAGCCCTTGGGAAATGTGTATATCTCAGCTGAATTTTGTACAATATCCAGCTGAAACAAACATCATAATTATTACAAATTTATGAATATTATCCTAAATGACATGCACAAGAGGCAAATTAAATTAATATGTTTACACATTTCTACTCTGTGCTTTTTAGCTGTCTTGTAATTCCCATTCAGTGTTTGGGGATTTTCAAGGGCATACAATATTGATTTCTATTAAAATATTGTTGACCTATTTTCCTATTTAGATAATGAAGAACCACCATATGCTACACCATCTGAATATTTAACATTCAATAAAATGAATGATTGACAAAATTGGCCTTGCAGCGAGCACTGATTCTGACAAGCCATAGTGTTGGTTTGACTATATGTTCCATTACTTTCTGTTATTAACAGGTTGTTTCCCTTCCCCTTTTCAAATGATCTCTAATATTTATTATTATTATTAATAACTCCTCCTGTCAACATAAAACTCATAAAACTCATACTTTCAGCAGTGTTGAGCAATAATGTATTATTGTTGACTGTTGAGTAAATATATATACATACATATATACACACACAAACACACATACATATATATTCTCTCTCTCTCTCTCTCTCTCTTAACATAGGATGTTATATTTCATGTATTAAAAGGAACCATTAGGCATTGAATTATTCCAGCAAGAAGACAGAAAGAGCTGTCATATCTTCCAGGAACTGGTGAGATCAGGGATCTGACTACAGGGCCAGAGAGCATCAGTGTAGAAAATAAACCCATTTTTTAAAGCATTTGGTTATTAATTGTTTTAAGGTTCTAATAATGACACACATACCCTCCCCGGAACAATTTCAGCTAGACTTTGATACAGAGCTTGAAGCTTTGATACAGAACTCAGACTTTGATACAGAGCTCTGGCAGCACATCCAGTGAGCATGATATTTCAACTGAGGGCATACAATTCCCATTAGAAATGTTGCAGTGAAAAATATACAAAATGGTCCATGATAAAATGCTTTGGTTTGTCTTAATATTTCAGTTGAGCAAGGTAGACAGGCAAAGTCAGCAAGAGAACCCGCTCCAACTGGACTGCTCCCCCCTCTGGCCAATTTTACGTTTTTATCATTTGTTTTAGTACTTTACAACTGCAAACCTCTTTGGCAAAAAGGCAGTATATAAATGTGATCAGTCAAACAATGGGAGACTTTATGGCAACCTGACATTCCAAACAGACAATTCCTATGTATCTGTTGATAGGCTTCATTTGGCTAATATTCTGCACTGCATGATTTTTTAGCAGCCAACTTGGTGGCAATTGCTGGACTGGAAGGAGTTGGGCATGTGTAAGTGGGTCTTCTCAGTGGCAGCACCCTAACTGTGGCACTCATGCCCAACTGCACATTGCCAATAAAGAGGATGAACTAGGACAATGATTTGCATATGTATCACCGCCATGCTTTAGAGGGTTTACAGAAAACAGAGTGGCCGTTGCTCCCCTTCTGAGTTTTCCGCTCTATTGTTGCATTAGAAATAATGAGACATCTTAAGTCTTCATCTGTGCTGGGTGTCAGATGAAGCCAAAGAATATTCCTTTTAATCGGGAATCCTGCAGCTTTTTTTTTTATTTCCTTTATTCCAGAGCATGGTGATTTATTTAGAGACTATGGTAAGAGATAACATAGCTTCAAAGTGATTCTTTCTCCCCCCCCCCCAATCATCCAGTCAAGACGTTGCGTGTTTTCTGTGGCGATATGAATCTTCAGTATTGGATCCATCAGCAACACCCACAGGGAAGAAGAGGTATTCGCGGAGGGTAGCAGAATATCTTACTGTATAGTGTGAAAAGTGGCTAGAGACATTCCAGGTATTTACAGGTTGCCTCGGGCAGTAAAACCCTGGAGCCAGCCTCATCTCTCTGTTCTTACATAGCCAGGCTAGATATCTCAAGCTACAAAGATCACATATGGCGTGCAGAAGAACACAAAGCAAATAGCAACTATCCATCCTGCTTATAGCGAATAAAGGATTTTAGACTGTCAGTTGTCAGAAGGCTCTGATAAACTGTCAGATTCTGCATTGTCAGCACAACTGCTCTTAAGAATCACTGAAATTACTGAAAATTGCCTGCCTATGCCATGCAGGAAACCAAATCCTTACCTCGTCAAGCAAAGTAGGGTTTACCCACCCCATCCCAAAACAAGTTATTAATTAGGTATTCTCTGCCACCTCACTATCATCTACTTGTTGCAGTGCCCAAGGGCAAATTTTCCCCCAACAGAGCTCCACTTAACAATTTGTTTGTAGTAAAATGTGCATGCAAGGGAAGCATGTTGCATTGCGTGAGAAGCGTATTCTGTTCAGCGCATTGTGCAGACAGGATAGAAAGACCGAAAAATCAATGGCTGCAGTCGTGCTTTCATGCATCAAGTTATAATGTCTAAGCCAGGGGTCAGCAAACTTTTTCAGCAGGGGGCCGGTCCACTGTCCATCAGACCTTGTGGGGGGCCGGACTATATTGGGGGGGGGGGAATGAACGAAATTCCTATGCCCCACAAATAACCCAGAGATGCATTTTAAATAAAAGCACACATTCTACTCATGTAAAAACACCAGGCAGGCCCCACAAATAACCCAGAGATGCATTTAAAATAAAAGGACACATTCTATTAATGTAAAAGCACGCTGATTCCCGGACCATCCGCTGGCCAGATTTAGAAGGCATATGGGCCGGATCTGGCCCCCGGGCCTTAGTTTGCCTACCCATGGTCTATGTGGCATTCTGTAAACTAGACCTCAAAGAGACAGATAAAACTTGCATTAGCAACAAAACAAAACAAAACAAAACAAAACAAAACAAAAAACAAAACAAAACAAAACAAAACAAAACAAAACAAAACAAAACAAAACAAAACCTCTCTCTCTCTCACTCTCTCTCTCTCTCTCTCTCTCTCTCTCACACACACACACACACACACACACACACACAAACTTACACACCTGCTAGCTGGGATGAGATGTTTTCCAATTTTCTTTCTGCAATGTTTCTATAAGGTTGTCTTGGCTTAATGTCTCTAAGTCAAATGCTACCAACACACATGAAGATGACTCAGAAACTTCAATTAGTCCTAAATGCAGCAGCCAGATTACTGCCTGGAGTTCCCTTCAGATCTCATATAATAACCCCCATTTTAAAACAGCTGCACTGGTGTCCAGGTCCAGGTCCAGGTGCTCAAAACTTGAAATCTGGAAGCCCCTGAATTGTGAGCGTCCCTCATTATGCAGCAAATGATTAAGATGCTCCTCCTTATGCTGGCTCTTGACACTTAGATGTATATTTTTTAGGACCCACCTTATTTAGGGAATTTGCTTTAAACTGTTTTTGTTATTATGTTTTAATTGTTGTAGCCGACCCCGGAACCTTAGGTTGAAGGGTGGGTCATTAATTGTAATAATAATACTAATAATAATACTTACAAAACTTCATGAATTCTTTAGAATTAAAAAAAAAATGTATTAGAAGTGTCTGCTTGTGACGTAGTTTCCTTCACAGGCCCCTTCCATTGTGCAGTACTATTTCATAATAAACGAATGGAACAGTGCAGTTGTAGTAGCACACTCACTGCAGATCCATAGAATGTAAGCACTTCTGCTCTCCAGGAGTACACTACAAACCTCTTGGCCTCATTACTTATCTCAATGGATCAGCTCCATTCTGCTCCACCCAAGCTGGTTTTAGTTTGCTGGGCCTACAATCCATGGCAAATGAAGATACTCCCCATGGTCCTTCCATACCAAATGGTAACAAATCAAACAGAGCCCTCTGCCATCTAAGCTGCACCAGCCTTTTGGCAGAAAAGTATCATTTTGTTCCGACAGCAGACTTGCTCAGACAGCTTGATAGAAGAGCTCATATTCAGAGGCAGCACTAACAGTCACTTCAGCTGAACCGGAGAATTGATGGGGAATGGAGTGGCATGCGGCAGAAACAAAGCTGCATACAAACCAGGCACTTAAAGCATGTTCCAAGCACTTGAGAGCTCCCAAATGATCGCGGGAACTATAGTTTAAGGATGCTGTGAATTGGAGCTCTGAAAGGGTAAACTACAATTTCCAGGATTCATTGATGAAAGCAATTTGCTTTAAGTGCATGGTGTGTACAGAGCCCAGGACACAATACTGCAGCAAAAATACTGTAGCAAATATATTTGGACAGCAGCCCTACTATACAGTGGTACCTCGGGTTAAGTACTTAATTCGTTCCGGAGGTCCGTTCTTAACCTGAAACTGTTCTTAACCTGAAGCACCACTTTAGCTAATGGGGCCTCCTGCTGCTGCCGCGCCGCCGGAGCACAATTTCTATTCTATCCTGAAGCAAAGTTCTTAACCCGAGGTACTATTTCTGGGTTAGCAGAGTCTGTAACCTGAAGGGTATGTAACCCGAGGTACCACTGTACCAAATAATATTTATGAATAGTTGCTTCAATTTCAAACAGCTGATTATCTGGACCATGTTCATTCCTTTTCATTTATTCACATGACTAGATCTTTTTGTGTTCAAAATTGTTCTGGGAACAAAGTACAAATTCCACAATTGCACAGGAAATCATTCCCTTTAGCGACACATTTGCTTTGGTGCTCTTTATTTATTCATTGTCCCTTTAATGAATAATCATTTATTCAGGTAGAAGAAACGGTATTAAAGGCTACTGATTGACCATCCACAACATCAAATTTGTGCTATATGATTAAGTTCTGAAAGTAAACACTGTAATGCATTCATGATTGCTGCATTTAATAGCTTCGATGAAATCTACATAATACAGAAGCTCAAACGTTGTCCTCAGTACTTCTCTAAGCTGGATGGGATAGGGCAGCTTGCTCAGTTTTCCCAAAATGTGACTTAACTATTATGGCTATGACAGCTAGTGAGCTGTTGTTGTTGTTAGAACCTCCAAAAAGAAAAAAAAAATTGCCTGACATTCCCAGGCTTAATGCATTTTAAAAAATCCTTATAAGATAATTTTGTTCATGAGTTCTGCGGGCCCCTTCGCAACATGTCTCTTTTCTGCTGGTGGTTCTTCCTCTCCCTCCCCAATTGTTAACTTCTCTGCTTCCTCCCCCTCTTGAACTTTGCCTCTCACAATCTCATGGGCTCTTCATTTCTCTTCACTTGTTACATTCTTCCATGCATGAGGCCAGAATTTTGATGGTCAGGGGAGCTGAGCAGCAGTGTGGATATGATTTAAATCAAAATCAAATCAAATTGATTTAAATCACTAGTCAGTAAGACTTGATTTAAATCTCTTTTTTTTTAACAGAAAGACATTCCTGCTGGTATAATCTTAATATTTTCAACCAGATGAAGGTTTCATTTTTGGAATAATAAATTTTCAGAGTAGTTTTTACAGTCATATCAAAGATTACTGATAGACAGATAATTATGAAATTATTGTGAGGTTTAATAAGTTAACTGTTTATATTTGGACGACTTTTTTGCTGTACTTCATTGGAAAGAGAAAAATAATCATTTCCTCAATAACAATTTAAACAATTTATTTAACTAAAACAATAATATTATAGCATATGTATCCATGTTTGTTAACTGATGTGGTTAAACATTTTTTAAAAACAAACCCTCAGCACACATGAAAATCTTAAAACAAATCCTTATTTCCTAATGCCCTTTGGACTATAATGTACCGTATTTTTCGCTCTATAAGACACACCAGACCACAAGATGCACCTAGTTTTTGAGGAGGAAAATAAGAGAAAAAAATATTCTGAATCTCAGAAGCCAGAACAGCAAGAGGGATCACTGTGCAGTGAAAGCAGCGATCCCTCTTGCTGTTCTGGCTTCTGGGATAGCTGCGCAGCCTGCATTCGCTCCATAAGACGCACACACATTTCCTCTTACTTTTTAGGATGGAAAAAGTGAGTCTTATAGAGCAAAAAATACGGTAACTTAAGTAGAAAACTATCTTTAGAAAGATTTTTTCCTCCAAAAGCATTTTATTTTAAAAATCCAATTTAAATTAAAAAACCGATTTAAATAAAAAAAATCCGATTTAAATTTTTAAAATCTGATTTATTTTTTTAAATTATCCACCCCGCTGAGCAGTCACTACAGCCTGAACAGATATCAAATATTAAATAGATCCCTCCCCTTTTGGGTGCTCAATTTCTTCATAACTTGGGGTTGCACCCAAATTAAAGAATCCTCCTTTTCTAGTTCATTGATGGACTTGTTTCGGCTACAAAGCTATCAGAGGGGAAGTGGGATTGCAGCTACTCTCCCCTTCCACAGCCTCCACTTGTCCTTTGTTTCTGTATGCATAGAACTTACGCAGGCAATGTAAGCACATAATCTCCAAGTACACAAAATTGCTAACTCTGGGAATGTAAGGGATAAGTAAGAAGGCATGCGCCACTTCTCCCTACCTAACATTATACAGTCTCAGGCCTAGAGAAAAGGGATTCCATGCTACCTGTCTAGCATTTGTGCAAAAAACCCCACCAAAGTTAAGTCCATGTTCCTATGTGATTACTTTCACACGAGTCATAAACATTTCTACTCCTTTCCCTTTTTTAATTTATCCCTTAATGGTGAAGCTTTTATTGAAATCTTTTTCTTGTGTGTGTCTGAAGCTCCAAGCCTTTGGACTTTATTGTGTCCCCTGTGTGGCTCCATGTCAGTATTACACTGTGAAAACATTCCCATTGATCCAATCCTTTGATTATCTGAGTGTTTCAGATGTCACATAGACTGTACAGATAAATGAATCTGTACTGTAAATGGCACAGACTTTATGTTAGCGCTGAATGATTTGAAGGCTGGCTTGATGAGTAAGATTTGTCTTTCTCCAGATCCAGAGACTGACTGTCTTAAAGTACTCAAAAAATCATAAAAAAGATCTATTCTTGTTGATGTGCAGTATTTGGATTAGAAGCTACAATTATGATATAATGGGGAAAAACTGATTTTAATAAACGAAATACAGAATATTTGTCACTTAAGTGAAATGTTGAAGCTGCAAAGAGATAGAGGGAAGTCAACTAAAAAGCAGGGATTCAAAGTAGTTTTCCATGCTTTAGGGTATGCCGCTAAAGGAATCCAGGGGTCTGGGTCCTGTCCGAAGCCTACGGAGGGGCTAGGGCCATACCATGACCAGGGGAACCCTGAGGTGCTCGAGTTGGTTCATGGCAGCCGGGCTGCCTCTTCAGGAGTTTACCCTTGCCTGACTTCCAGCAAAGCAGGCAGGAAGTCAGATATAGTCTTGCTTGCCAGTGCCTAAGCCAATAGCGCTCACATTCTGTAATCAATAAAGTTGTGGCCTAAATTCGCCCACCAACATTAACTTTAATCTCTGTGTCCTTGTGTCTTTATTTCTCAGGAGTGGGCTTGGGGGGCCTCGAAGCTCAACCTGGCGTATAGAATATTCAAATTACTGTTTGTATCCTTTGAACAATTTTGTATACTTGACTAATTCTGTTTCATTTTTTATTATCTATTCCTTTTAGTTTTTTTCTTTTTATATTTTCAGTTTTTTATATTTTGTATTTTCCAATATTTAGATGTAATGTTTTCATGCTTTTTCTGTAATTTTTAAAAATGCAATGAAGATTAAAAAAAAATAGAAGCTACAATTATGCTGCTATTAAATGCCCAGCCAGGTGGTTCTCAGAACTATTTCTTTCTAAATGATTATTCATTAAAGGTCTCTCCCCCCCCCAAACCCTCTCATATGAGCATTGCAAATACAGTTGCAGGTTTCGCTAATCTTGTACCATGCATTTTGCCACCCATTCATTGCTATTTTTCATCTAAAATGGGACAGGTTATGGATTGCGTTTCTGGGTCATGGAAATTTTTAATGGCTCGCGATAAACAGGCATGAACAAGTTTGAATTTTAGGGAAATACTTCAGCTACAGGCATTGAGGTGCATGTTAATTGGTTTCATTGCCAAGAAAAATTGCACTGCCAATCATTATTACTAACTAATGGAGGTTGGCATGACACTGTACTAAAATAAATGATTATTCTTGCTAACTACCAAATATTCTGTTTTGTGGTGCATTGTGTAACAAGAGAGGCAAAGTGTAAAGGTACAGGGCGCAGAGTGACAGAGGAATTTAACAAACAGTCAAAAAAAGATAAAGATGACAAATAATTAAAAGTGAGTGGATAATTGGAAATCACGACTGCAGAGCATCAGGCTTTTGTCAGCTGCCCCTTTTTTTCTTTCATAACACTTAGCCCTCATAAATCTTTTCTTATTAATCATTACCACTTCTTTTTAAGCAGTGGGCACAGAACTTGACTCTATTTTTTTGGGGGGGGGGATCTTAAATATCTTTCTTTTTTTTTTAACCCAACAACTCTCATTCCCCAGTATATTAAAGCCCATTTATTTCAACACAAATGCCTAGTTCAATCCTTTTTCCCAAGGGGAAAACATGTCGCTTCTGTTAATATGTAAAATAATATGTTGCTTCATGTGAAACATCAAGCAGCATACCCTTTCCACCAGGGAAGCTCTGTCCAAAATATATTGCTCTGCATTAGGTCATTAAAGGTAAAGGTAAAGGTACCCCTGCCCATACGGGCCAGTCGTGTCCGACTCTAGGGTTGTGCGCCCATCTCACTTAAGAGGCCGGGGGCCAGCGCTGTCCGGAGACACTTCTGGCGAGCTAGCACCAGCGCAGCACACGGAAACGTCGTTTACCTTCCCGCTTTCGAACTGCTAGGTGGGCAGGAGCTGGGACCGAAAGACGGGAGCTCACCCCGCCGCAGGGATTCGAACCGCCAATCATGCGATCGGCAAGTCCTAGGCACTGAGGTTTTACCCACAGTGCCACCCGCGTCCCCTTATTAGGTCATTAGATATTGCCATTTTCAATTTGAACAGAGCCATTTAATAGTTTAAAGGTAAAGGGACCCCTGACCATTAGGTCCAGTCGTGACCGACTCTGGGGTTGTGGCGCTCATCTCGCTTTATTGGCTGAGGGAGCCGGCGTACAGCTTCCGGGTCATGTGGCCAGCATGACTAAGTCGCTTCTGGCAAACCAGAGCAGCGCACGGAAACGCCGTTTACCTTTCCGCCGGAGCGGTACCTATTTATCTACCTGCACTTTGACATGCTTTCGAACTGCTAGGTTGGCAGGAGCAGAGACCCAGCAACGGGAGCTCACCCCATCGCGGGGATTCGAACTGCTGACCTTCTGATCAGCAAGTCCTAGGCTCTGTGGTTTAACCCACAGCGCCACCTGTGTCCCATTTAATAGTTTACAGTACTGATAAAATATGGGTCAGGTGTTACTCTCCATTCAAAAATACAATTCACTCTATAGAGCTACACCCAAGCAACTGAATTTATAGTAGAAATTTTGAATTACTAAATAAAATGTCAGGCTTGGTCTCTCTAATGTTCTATAAGTGATTGTTTTATCCAACATTGTCTATCAACAGTGTTTAGCCATCAGTTCCAAGTATAGCTGGTGTCTTTCCCCATCTGTTTATGGCAGCATGGTTGTTGGATACTACCCAGCTGTGATGTGCCTTGCAGTGCTGAACTAAGAAGTAGCATTGCCATGAGCAAAATAGCTGTTCCACTGGAGAAATATCACTGGGTTTAGTAAGCATATGTCACAGCTGTGAGCGGGTTTCTCAAAAAAGGAAAAGGAAAAAGAAGAAGGGGTGAATTTCCTCAGATGGCATCACTCCTTGTCAGTTAAAACAAGACCTCCCTTGTCCACCAGAAGTACTCTGGCTCACTCTCACTTGGAATAAGAAATCTTCCTGCAGCGACATCCACCATGGAAACAGCAAATGTATTCCAATTCACCCCTCCCATATGATACATGTCAAACATGAAGTGCTGAATTTCAAGTAAAAACAAAGCAAAATCTGTGTTTTGGATGGAGATGGTATATGAGATACACACCCCAAAATAAGATAATTCCGGTCACAAAAATTAAGGACAGGTAATCCTGAATCTTGTGACTTAAGACAATTTCAAGCAATAGACTTCATTTCCAAACAAACAGGGAACAGAAACAGCAGGGAAGAGGTTGTCCTCCTTTCAGTGGCGTAGCGTGGGTTATCAGCACCCGGGGCAAGGCAAGTAATTTGCGCCCCCTAACCCATGGATTTGCGCCCCCTAACCCGTGGATTTCCCTAACCCCCAGATGTTGCGCCCGGTGCGGCCGGCCCCCCCTGCACCCCCCACGCTACGCCACTGCCTCCTTTAATGATTAAATTAAGAGGTGGGGTGGTTTGTAGATAAAACAATGAAAAACCATTCCAAATATAAAAAGCAATGCAAACATTTAAGTTAAAAATCAGTTCCAGTACAGATGCAGACAGGTATAAAGGTTTTTAGGCTGGTTAACACTAGGTGTTGACAACAACTCTGTTTATTGCTGCTCAGCAGGCACCCAAGAGAGCTGCACAGCAGTAGGGAACCACCAACAAGGATGAGAGGCCTTATTTGATGGAGAAAGCAATACACAGTGGAATACAAACATGATTAGCATGCTCTCCTTGTGGTCTAGTCTTCTGATTTATGCCAGCCCTTCTCATGGAAAGAACTACTGCTTGGGCTGGTTCATTAATGACAGCTGTAAGAATCATACTGCCTTATGCTGCAAAGCTAAGTAAACTGTTAGACTTATGTGAATTCTAAGTTAGGTGTGGGGAAACTGTGACCTTCTAGATGTTGCTAAACTACAACCCCATCTTTTCTGGTCATTGGCCATGCTTGCTAGGGCTGATAGAATATGCAGTTCAGCAACACCTGGTGGGCCAAATGTTCCCCATTCTTGTTCTAAGACAATAAACTCTTAAGAAGCAACTATGCAAAGCAGCCATATTTATATTCTTAATCACGAGACCAGTAAGCATGTTCAGAATAACTTCATATATGAGGAGTGTGTAAGGGAACGTTTTTCTTTCTCATTTGATTTTGATCTTCCATTTCTTTCTAGAGTGATTATTGATTTTAGGATGTGCACTTGGTCTTTTTCATTCTGTGCTGCAAAGAATACACAGTTTGGGTCCTAGCATTATCTGTTTCCCGAGACGGTTCACATCAGGCCGCCATAGCTTAATGCTTGCAGTCTTAATAAGGTGGACTTTTAAATTAAGGGCATTAGGTTGAACATGAATCTCCCATGGGCAAGTTGTTATTAGAAGAAACGGGATAATATCAGATATCCTTTGTACCGCTCACTTCCTACGAACTAAGCAATTATGAAAATATTGAATCAATATTCTATTACTTAACAGTATTATCATGAACTATATTTATATTCTTAATCATAGTTCCTTCAAAAGTGTGGTGATAAGCACTGCAAATGACTTCAGAACAACTTCATATATCTGAATGGCTTGGAAGGCTTCCAGAACACTGCAATCAGCCACAGCTGCTTGAAGAACTCCCAGTTTATCAGTCTTGCTTATCTGAAGCTCCCTAGGCCAGAATACTAAATTTATTTTTATTTCCTTAGGAAGATTTATACAACACTTAGTTTAATAAAACCCTCTAAGCAGTTTGCACAAACTATTTGTTATTAGGGGCTGCCAACCCTGCTGGCTTCGCTCACCAACTCCCCCCAGCCACCAACCCCTTGGACAACCCCCTCCCCCGCACCAGTCCGACCCACCATCCCTTGACACCTCACCCGTCCCATTTCTGTTTGGGTAATTTTACGTGTAAGCACAACTATTTGGGAGTAAGTTTATTAAGACCAATGAGATTTGCTTTCTAATGAGGCTAGTAAAAAAAGGGGTGTAAGGACCTCTTCATATTGCATTTTAAGGTGTAGATTTTAAAAAACAACTTAGGTGTGCCTCTAAAATGTAAAGAATAATTGTGGGAAAACAAGTGCATATACCTGTATTATACTGGTACCAAGAGAAGCCAGGTTGGCTGCAACAACTGCCTCAAGCACACTACAAATGCTACACTGTGGCAAACACTTGGGTAAGTTTTTCCAGGCAGTTGTAGTGCAATAATTTATTTGATATTTGCATTGTGTTTATGTTACTATTTATGTTGTTTCAGTAAGATGTATCATATCATACATTTTTCTGTTAAAGAGGCCTGCCAAGCAAAATGTAAGCCATGATGATATATAAAGTTTCTCATCTCCAGGGTTGGGTTTTCTCCAAGATAAATAAATACTAGAGGAAGTTCAATAAATACTCAGTAAGTGCAGCATGACATAAGGATAGGCTGACTTCCCTTGAGACTTGGTATCTGCTGATGTACTTTCCAAACAATCGTTTGAAATTGCTATCATGCAAGTGGCCACATTTTGCACTACAGTGGTACCTTGGGTTAGATACGCTTCAGATTACATATGCTTCAGGTTACAGACTCTGCTAACCCAGAAATAGTACCTCGGGTTAAGAACTTTGCTTCAGGATGAGAACAGAAATCGTGTGGCGGCGGCGCAGCAGCAGCAGGAGGCCCCATTAGGTAAAGTGGTGCTTCAGGTTAAGAACGGACCTCTGGAACGAATTAAGTACGTAACCAGAGGTACTACTGTACTTGTTTTCTGGACACTAGTGGCATTTAGCTGACACGGGTGCTTTTCAGATTTGATTGCATGTTCCAGTTAACCCTTCCCTCTCAGTTGTATTATTTCTTCATTATTTCTCTCACACACATGCAGGCTTTCTGTGAATGGCTCCTGAAAAATATATGAAAGGATTTCCTCCCACTGTGTGACTCCCATGCCTGCTCAGATTGACTCAAGAGGGTGTCAGGAGAACCTCCAGAAGTCAGAAAGGGGAGATAATTCCATCAGGCACAGGAATTATCGCTCCATTTGTGCACATGGAACATACATTTACGCCCCCTAAAATACACGTCTGTGTTTTATGCACATCTTTTCACCAGAAAATCCACCACAAAAATCATAGAAGTGTGTAATCAGGTTGATAGTTGTGTTCCAATCCACATATACTCTAGGACTTGTGAATTATATTAGTTCACTTGAAAATATAAGCTGCATGAATTTCTCCTGCCTCCCTACCTCTGCCTCCAAACATATACCTATGAATGCTTTGATAAAGACCCTCTTTAATTAGTTCAGTCAGCTGAGACAGCCAATATAAATACAGAGATTTGCGATAGTCAGACAAGGAAGATCTTTAAAGCATAAATAGTGCATACAAAATGACTTATATCCACTCCTTCACCACCTGCATCCTCTGAGTGCACATTCATTTGTGTTGCATAAACTGTGACACAGAACATCTGCCTCTGGGGAAGAAAATCCCAACCGTGATATATGCCATTCTCTTTAACTATCTGCTCAGTAGGATGAAGTCTGATTATAAAGAGATTAACTAGGCTTAAGCAGACATACGAAAACAACCATGAGGGATCCAAAAACTTGTTCTCACTAGAGTGTGAAGTAGCCCTATCTGACTAAAGCTGTGTTCTTCTCTCCCCAGCATGCAAGGGATATTCTTTCACACAGGATGCCTCAGAAGGTTGTGGGATTGCAAAGACGAATTATTTCCCCGGTTCTCAGACCTGCTCTTTAAGGTGAGTGTTTTACTTTATTTATTTTGGTTTTATTGCACATACAGTTCAGCCTACTTAAAAGAAACATATGAGACAGAAAATGACTTTAAATAGCAGGATATAGTTACCAGATTGTACTCCTGGTAGTTATTCCAATTGCTATTATCTGAGGGAAAATGCTGTGATAATTTAAGTGCAATAAAGTAATTCAAGAGAAGGCAGCACATCCAATACTTTATAGTGAGCAGAATCATGATGGAGTTTGCGGAGTGAATGTTAATTCAAGTACCTTATTGTACCTCTGGTTTTCGTTAAAAAAAATGATTGTGAGTTAGTTAAGGAACATGGCAAGCATCATAATAAGGTTTTGATTTGCTTATAGAACTGGAATGGGCCAATCCAATGGCATGATTCATTATTAATCAGTGTTTTACATAACCTAGTTACCTAAAAGCCACATAAATAGTATTATGTTCTTGCCTATAAATTGATCCGTACAGTTTTGTGTGCTACAGTCAATAAGCTACCATCTCTTAATTATGGCATAATTCTGGATAAAGAAGAAATCATTATCTGTTTACTGTGGACATTGCATACAATCAAGATAGAGATTACTCTCCAACATACAAAAGGAGACCATCCAGACAAAAGAAAATATTCTGGTTTCCGGTACATACTCAATTCCATTTTGAAACCTATGGCATTTTGCAAAATGCACAGGCCACATCCAGTGATGTCTACCCACTTCTGCATTTGGGTTGCAGGTGGAGTACCGTAGATGAAGGAGAAGCCCCATTGTAGCCTGCTTATGCTACACTGGACTTTACGCTGTAACTCTGGCTGGTTTGTTTCCAGAAAATCCATGTTACAGGGGCTTAGCTGCCTCCACACCGTAGAATAGTGAATGGGATATTTGAATGACATCATGAACAAAGCACACACACCCCTTCTTATTTTCCCTATTGCTTATACCAGGCAGAGTCCTGTTAGCTAGGGATGGTGGGAGTTGTAGTCCCAAAACATCTGGAGGGCAGAGTTTGCCTATGCCTGCCTTATACACTTCCTCTCCACCTCTTGGCTTGGGGTAAATTTTAGGTGAGAAGAGCTATCCCAAGGGAAAAAGGATAAGACCCCAAAGATCCAATGAAAATTTTCCAATCCCCCACTTCAAGCTGAAGCCTCGGCAACATTTTATATCAGTAATTAAATTAGGGATAAAAGTTTGAAATCAGCTAATTGGGGACACAACTCCTTAAGGCAGAAATATATTTCTTTCAGTTGTGTAGCACCAACGGCAACAATGATACCTGCCTGTTTCACTCACAGATGGGTCAACATTGTTAGAAATACTTTCATTCCAGATATAGGCCAGACATTTGATATAATAGGGTTTGGGGGAAAACACATATAATAAAAATCTGATATTGGCACATTTTTACCTCTAATGGCTGATGTAATTAATACCTCAAAGGGCAAACAGCTCTCCAGTATTCAGCAAGCAAAACAACTCATAGCTGCAATTGAGGGGTTTTATAAAAAGGTAAAGGGTAAAAGGACCCCTGACCATTAGGTCCAGTCGTGGCCGACTCTGGGGCTGCAGCACTCATCTCACTTTATTGGCCAAGAGAGCCGGCGTACAGCTTCCGGGTCATGTGGTCAGCATGACTAAGCCGCTTCTGGCAAACCAGAGCAGCGCACGGAAACGCCGTTTACCTTCCCACCAGAGCGGTACCTATTTATCTACTTGCACTTTGACGTGCTTTCGAACTGCTAGGTTGGCAGGAGCCGGGACTGAACAACGGGAGCTCACCCCATCGCAGGTATTCAAACCGCCAACATTCTGATCGGCAAGTCTTAGGCTCTGTGGTTTAACCCACAGCGCCACCTTTCCCCTTTACACGCCTGAGTTATCCTTAGACTGAGAGAGAAGACATCTACAGCTGTAGATGCAATATACAGTGGTGCCCCGCAAGACGAATGCCTCGCAAGACGGAAAACTCGCTAGACGAAAGAGTTTTCCGTTTTGGAGGTGCTTTGCAAAACGAATTTCCTATGGGCTTGCTTTGCAAGACGAAAATGTCTTGCGAGTTCCTGCGTTTTTTTTTCTCCCCCCCCCTTTTCTAAGCCGCTAAGCCGCTTATCCGCTTCTCCGCTAAGCCAATAAGCCGCTAAAAGCCACTAAAAGCCGCTAAACCGCTAATAGCGCTAATCCGCTAATCCGTCAATGGGCTTGCTTCGCAAGACGAAAAAACCGCTAGACGAAGAGAATCGTGGAACGGATTCTTTTCGTCTTGTGAGGCACCACTGTACTTCGAACTAGTCACACATGAGACTGAGGGCTGCTCCGGATGACCTGCTTATTCAGCATTCATCCTTCTTTGCTTGCACAAAATTTACACAGTGATTAGATGATATCCATACACTCTGATTTGTTTACCAGGCAGTTATATGACAATGAGCATTCATCGACTTCCTGGCGTGGTGCGCTCAGCGTCGGGTCAGGGAAAGCGCTCTGCTGCAGTAAGAGTGCTCCCAATCACGGATACGGGATAAAAAGACGGGGAAGCGAGGGCGACACAAACCCTGAAGAGGTCTGAGAGGAGGTTCCAGACTGAAGAAAATTGATCCAAGCAGCGCATAAAGGGGTTTTCTGCCGTCCCAGCACAAAAAGTGGAGGGAGGTGGAAGAACTTCAGCGCAGAAAGATCGCACACCCGACCGTGAGACGCCCCTGAGACCCGAATGAGAAAGCACCAGGCTGCTCCAAACTAAAACTGTAAAATCAAGAGTACTCCTGAAAGAACAAGGTAATAACACCGGCTTAAATTAAAATAAAAGGAGTACGGAATAACTTAATATTATAAAGGACAGTAAAGCTAATGGAGAGAGGAGCTTCAGCGTTCTGAGACTTATCTCAGATGAAGAAGTAAAAGAAGTTATGATTAAATGGGCATGTGATATAGGATATGTAATTCGGCTGGACCAATGGGAGAAATTATGGAAATACGATATTAAATTCACGGCATGTTATACAATAAGAGAAAATTTTATGAAAATGGTGTACCAATGGTACTTAACTCTGGTAAAATTGGCTAAAATTTACAAATTAAAATCGAATACCTGTTGGAGATGTAAAAAAGAAATAGGAACAATGTTTCACATGTGGTGGGAATGCCGACCTATTAAACAATTCTGGAATGAAATCTATGAAGAACTCAAAAAGATGTTTAAAATATCTTTCAGTAAAAAACCGGAGGCATTCCTTTTAGGTTTAATTACAAATGATATCCCCGAAAATCAAAGGAAGGTATTCCTTTATGCAACAACAGCTGCCAGGATGCTTATAGCTAAAAACTGGAAAGGCAGAAAAATTCCATCAGTGAAAGATTGGCAAATTAAATTTTGTGAATACCTAAATCTGGCAAGACTCACAGCTTACATAAGGGGACAATCGGACCAGAAATTATTAAAAGAATGGGGTTGTGCTAAAGAGTATATGAAAAAACATTGTTCTGGAGTAAGTATATTGGTATGTAATGAATGATGCTTTACAGGGTTAAAGAAAAAGAAAAATGGTGTAAAAAAAAGTACAAAGGTGGAAGTAATCTAATTAGACACAACAATACAGTAAGAGTAAATTTTTTGAGGTCTTAGAACAAAGGAAGGAAGTCAATTTGTGTTTATGTACGTAATGATACGGTTTTTTTCTGTAGATGTGTGCTTTTTCGTTTTTGTTTACTTTTGTTTTGTTTCCTTTGCTTTTTTTCCTTTTCCTTTTCTCCCCCCCCCCTTTTTTTTGTATGTTCCGGGGTTTTTTTGTTTGTATAGTATTATTTTGGATTCAATGTTTGTAATTTTTGTTATGATTCTGCATTGAAAATAAAAAAAATTCAAAAAAAAAAAAAAAGACAATGAGCATTCATCTCACATTCGTCCCGATTTGCTTGAGGGGTATTTCCTTGCCTTCCTCTCAATCATTCCTGCATCTCATACTTTTCAACGCCTTTCCCCATCACTTTCCAAACCACAAAACATTTTATTTTATTTTTATTTTGCGTATTTTTAAATAGGCAAACCTAAAGTTCTGGAAGGCACCTGAATCCCATCTCCCAAAATACTGACAGGCTGGTGATCCCCTGAAAGAGAGGGCTCGCCTTTCACACACTTTAAGAACCTTTATATTAGAAGAGAGTATTTTTGCGATAGCTAGGAAAGCTATCAAAACTCTGCGAGCAGAACGTAAGAAGTGAATCATTTACAAGTATCTTCAAAACCAGGAAGATTCTGAAATTGTAACACCTCAGGTTGTGATCTTAACAGAAACCACACATTCTTTAGCTAGCTATAGTTTGAGTAGGAGGCCTCATAAGGTAACCTTGTGCACTGCAGGGAATAGTTGCTGCTGAAAGGCTCTGCCATCTGTGTCAGTTCTGTGGTAATTCCCTTGCACACCACTTTTAGCAGATGCTACCTTTTGAATAAGATATAAATTGAAGCCCTGACCAGGCGTAATCTCTAGAATCCCCTTTGGTGTTTTGTTGCAGCAGGTATAAGATTATTCTTGCAGTCTGTGCCGTGATAAAAAGAAGTATAATTTGGGCCATCAATATTCACTTCAAACTGCCCCCAATTTAAACCTTACATATACAGTGGTACCTCAGGTTAAGAACTTAATTCATTCTAGAGGTCCGTTCTTAATGTGAAACTGTTCTTAACTTGAGGTACCACTTTATCTAATGGGGCCTCTCACTGCTGCTGCACTACTGGCATGCGATTTCTGTTCTTATCCTGAGATAAAGTTCTTAACGCAAGGTACTACTTCCGGGTTAGCAGCGTCTGCAACCTCTAGTGTCTGTAACCCGAGGTACCACTGTATAGGGCTTCCTTTCATATTTCCCAGTGGACTGTAGTTGCATCACTGATTTTAGAAGGAAAATTCACCAATATAGTACAGGAGAATCGCCGCAGTAAACTTGCCTCTGCACTTAATCCATCAATAATGTAGTAAGAAGGAACAGTCATATTGTAGCATGATTAAGGGGAGTGCAACCCCCCCCACCACTTATAAATTTGTCAGAAATTTCACACACAGAGAACAGAAAAATGGTCCTATTTTGTTGGTGTTATATGTGTGTATGTATAAAGGAGAATTCCTGGATGCCAAGAACAAAGTCTGGGGCAAGTACTCTTTGGTAACAGAACCCCAGCATAGATTTAAAGTCACAAAATATGCAGCAAAGTGTGGAAATATTGGCTGTTAGATCTTTAAAATATGTGCCCCTCCAAGTGAGTTGCAAAAATGTCCCCTTAAAAGGTTTCCTTCAAAGTTTCCCAGTTCCCTCAGCATGGGAAAAAGACCACGTGTTTGGCAAATAAAAGAATGGTTTACTTACAAACGCTTCAAAGGTCAGGTTCACGTCCTTCGGAAAAGTTGCACAGGCTTAGTTACAAAGTGGTGAAAGTTCCTAAATTATTGCTGTAAGAGCTGAAGAATTGCTGATGAGAGCCAAGCAGCTCAAACCTCCTCACACAGCTGAGCTTCTCAGGTGGACAGGAGTGCAACAATAAGCTTGATTACCCATTTCCTCTTAAGGTAAGGGGAGTGACATAGCTAAGCCTAGCTGAACAGCTTGCTCTATGGTATTAACTCCTTCATGCATTAATTAGATTTAAGCATGTTTGTTATATGAGGCTGCTAATCCCACATTCCCCCCCCCAATGTGTGTGTAGAGGTGGGTTCAACAGATTCAACAGACCATGCAAAAGGCAGGCTCCTCAACTTGCAGTCAAAGTAGGTCTTTTTCTACCTGGCCTGGAAGGGCAGGGCCCTGACTGACTCCAGCTGCAGCTGCTAAAGAGGCCAGAGGCCCTCTTGGCTGTGAATCCTGGAAGACCTGCTCCCTGCCTTGCAGGCCTTTTCCCACAATTTGTAGAAATTGTTCAGTTTTGTTGCGTACTTTATATGTTTTATTTATTGTTTATGACTACTTTTGTTTGTAATTATATAAGATGCCTTGAGCATGGTTTTAACTATGCTAAGGTGAAATTCCTATAAAATTATGTATGTATGTATGTATGTATGTATGTATGTATCTATGTATGTATCTACGAGTTTGGGGACTGACACTGCATTCCTGCACCCCAACACCATAGAATTAATCTGTGGTACAGAACAACAACAACAACAACAATTTATTATTTATACCCCACCCAAAAACATGTTGTTCTCTGAAAGGGACTAAGTTGTTGGTTACTGGGGAGAAATGACACGGTTCTCCTCAGGAGACTTACCGGTAATTCTGTAACAAAGACAGATGCATGGGACTGTATATTGGTCAGTCAAGAAATCAAGGGAACAGCCAGGGTTATTTAGAAAAGGCTTTGCTACTATAGCAGTGTAATTGCCACTAGCAGCATGCAACTTTGTGCACGTAGACACATGCAATCATTTTTTGTTTGTCAAGTGGCATCTTTGTGGTTCAACTGCTGATCGTGTCATTGAAAGAAATAATTTTGCTGGCGCAGTTAAAACTGGACCACAGTTTGGGGCATTTTGCAACAGGCATCAGTGGACAGTGAATCAAATCCTAGGTCCCATAAGCAAACATTCCTGTCATATGGGTGAAATGCCAATAAGGAAGAAAACCCTTCACCATACCATCTTACTGATCCCAGAAATATATATATGGATTTCATGTCACCTGCTTCATTGAGTCAGGCAGATTACAGAGCAGCCCAGGTTGAAAATCCTGTCCTCACCTTCCCCTGCCAATCTATTTGCTATAGCTACACTTCAAACAAAAACAACACAGGCTGCCTCAATTCTAGAATATCATTTCAGAGTAAAATACAGGTGACAACCAGTGCCACACAACAAACTGTTGGAAGTGTATCTTTGGTGTGAGTGTGTGTGTGCCACCCTAGCATGTGGCTTAAAGGCTTGAAAAATATCAGCAACAGCCTACATTGCAAGGTTATTCCAGTGGTGGCCAAACTTGGTCCCTCAGCTGTTTTTGGACTACTACTCCCATCATCCCTAGCTAACAGGACCAGTGGTCAGGGATGATGGGAATTGTAGCCCCAAAACAGCTGGAGGGCCAAGTTTGGCCACCACTGTTGTAAGCTATCTTTTGCCAGCACAGCCCTCCAACCTGCAACTGGGCTCTAACACTGAACTAGATACAGTCATACCTCATGTTACGTTTGCTTCAGGTTGTGTTTTCAGGTTGCGACCCAGAAGTACCAGAAAGGGTCACTTCCGGGTTTCGCCACATGTGCAGACGCACAAAATGACGTCACACACATTCGCAGAAGCATCGAGTCGCGACCCGCGCAGAGGCGGGTTGCATTCCTTTCAGGTTGCAAACGGGGCTCTGGAACGGATCCCGTTCGCAACGAGAGGTACCACTGTATAGCTTCCAGCTGAGAGCCCCATCAAACCGTAGTTACCAGCTGCCATTGCTGAGGCCATCAGAGGGAGAGGAAAGCTCACTCATGCACCCCTCTAATGTGCCTGGATAGATACTGCTGCAGCTCAGAGCCACGGCTATGTTTATGGAGACAACTTGTATGACTCTAATTATTTGTATGACTCCAATTATTTTTTTATATAAGCTGCCTTCTGGTGCAGAGGGTACTTTGCCCTGAAAGGTTGTTTGTAAGTACTAAGAATGAATGTGATGGATGAAAAAGCAAACACACCCACACCCATAGGTTTGTTGTATTCTGCTTTCTCAACCCAATTTTCAATACAGGGATAAAAGCAGCGGATACCACTGCAGGGTTGTTGTAAGCTGTTCAGGGTCTGATCTTGTATTCAGAGCTGAGCTGTCGTAAGCCAACACTTTCCAAATCACAGTTGCTTTAAACCTTCAATGTGGAGAACCCACTGCATCTGCTTTGGAATTTACATTCAAATGGAATATTTAAAAAAATGTTTCACATAGATAAGAAGTGAGAAAGTGCATGGATTCTCTTTGCTGCTATTTGGGGTTGGGGTGCAGATGTTAAACACACTGGTGCCCAATTCTACCTACATTGCATTGCTTCATGGATTTTTTTCAGCTTCTGAGTGTGATCCAGGAAGTGACTTATCCGGGCAATGATACTGTTCTGTCTGTACCCTTTTAATCTCTATGCGTTTCTTCCTGCTTCCTTCTTTTCCACCTACCTCATTCCATGTGTTGTCAGCCCCCTCCTCAAATCAACATTCTGAATCATTATGGGGCAGGTTTGTGTGGCTTCCCAACCTAGGTTATGCCCATAATTACATTGTATTTCTGAAACTCTTGGGGTTCTCCCCAGTTTCCCCCCACTTCTCTCTTGCGTGTGGGTGCTGCCATTATAATTGCATATAGGAAGGCACTCTCCTCTAGTTTGGGAAAAATGGGTCCAAAATTGAATCCCTATTTTATCACAGAAACCTTGCTTCCAAATGTAAGAACCATATCCTCATTTCATCTAAGCGTGCCAGCTGGATACTCTAGCTATCTATTTTCTGCTTTACAATTTTCAAGAATCGCTCCTGAAGCAGGTGAACTTTTCTAAATGTCAGCTGAAGGTCCACTGAATCCCCAGTTCACTTTCTTCAAAGCTAAATATATGTACATGTTATCTTGACCTGATCTTCTATCTAAATGCATCTTGCCATTTCACAGCAAAGTCTCTTGTTCTCTATAATTCTCTGCAGCTCCATTGTTTCTAGGTCATCTTCTGTTGTCTGTTGAAAGCTGACCCTTGACTTAGCCAGAAGCCTAGCAGCAGTATAAAATAAGTATTCCTATAGACTGTGCTCTTTAAAAAGCCACAAACTAAGATGTTCTCTGTGTTCACTGTCGGGTTCTATAATACATATTTGACAAGTACCCTAATTATGCAGCCTTCAGAACACTTGCAACCATGTCATTGCGTAACGCCCAATAAAATCCTGTTAAGATTTTATGACCTAAAACAGGGAAAGAGAGGGAAGGGGCAGGCAGACACTAAAAAACAGATAAAGGCATCCCAGTATTTAACTGATTCATCCACTTTTAGGTCAAGTTTATTTCAATGGGAGAAACTTAGGCAACATACTGTTATAAATTGTGGGTGCTAGATTTCCCTAAATTCCTGGATAGTTAAACTGGAAATCAGACTCTTAATAGTTGGTCTCAGCTTCCTGTGTTCAGGTGATCGCCTGAGCCATTAAAAGAGAACAAAGACAGGGAGATGGGACATAAGCAAAGATGATGTGCCAGCTGGCAAATGGTGGGAGTGGCACCCTGAGATCTAAATCAGCAGACACAGAGTAGAATTTAGGATTGCAGTTGGGGATGATGTAGGATGGACAAAAAGTGGTATTCAGTTAAATGCCGCAAGCTACACAGAGTCGGAGCCATGGCTGGGGTCTATTTAGATCCCAGGCTACAGCTATGGAAGAAGCAAGACTCTTTTGAAGTGTAGTGATGGGAGGTCCTCCATAACTGGCTCAGGTTGTATATATGTGTAAATAAACCATGTATCATAAAGACACCACAGTCGCTGCTGTGCCTTATTTTCCAAAAGGAAACATAGACCCTGGGTAAAGCTAAAAATAAAGGACCCCTGGATGGTTAAGTCCAGTCAAACTTGACTATGGGGTGCGGCGCTCATCTCGCTTCAGACCAAGGGGGCCGACGTTTGTCCACAGACAACTTTCTTAGTCATGTGGGCAGCATGACTAAACCACTTCTGGCGCAATGGGACACCGTGGCGAGTGCCTGAGAACAAGGGTGTTTGGAACCCCTGGAATCTCACACTGCTCAGAGACTGGGTGACATGCAACAATACTTAATTCTCCCACTAGAAGTGACGTTGTGATGGGGAAATGCTTAACTATTTATCCATAGGGCTTTCTTGGTGGCTTGAAGTATAACATGAGGCTCTTTTATACCAAAATGTCAAGGAAACATAGTGACAACATTAAATCTATCCTCCAATTTCTCACATGCTTTCTGCTTCAGAGTACTTCAGAATTTTAGTAGAGCACAGGGCTGAGTTTACCTTACGATTGTGAGGTAGCCAAGGATGGATAAGGGGGTTGAATCTCTTCGGCTCCCCACACCCTTTAATTCAAGAATTGGATTTCAGACTACTATCAGTGCAATCCTATACAGTACATGTCTGTTCAAAAGTAATGTGCTTTACTCCCAGGTATAGGGTGTGTGTGTGTAGGATTGCAGCCTGCAGGGCTTTCGACATGTACTAAAGCTACGGCGCTTACTGCTATATTGCTGTGTTCTCTGAGGACCCTCATCAGCATTTTAACCAGCTGATAGAAGAGTTCTGCCAAAGAAACCTTTAGCAATCAATATTTCATAGGAAACTCTGAATTCTCATTGAGCTCAAATTGCATATCTCAAACAGCCTGAGTTTCTGAGAGCACCAGCAAGGCAATCTGTTCTTATTGCTACACAGTGAATATGTCGTTTTATGCATAGTAGTAATTTTGTGCAGAAAGCTTACCTGATGTCCCAGTTTGTCCCAACTACTAAAAAAAAAAAAAGGTATGGTCACAATATCTTTTTATTCCATCTAAACACCTGAGAAATCTCACCATCCTTTAATATAAAACGGAAAGGATACCCAACTACTAGAAAGAAGAACTTTTATAAAAGAAAGAATGCGGAATAGTAAGAAAAGAAAGGCATATTTCTTAAGTTAAAAATAAATAAATATTTCTGCAAAAACATGCAATCATATTTGGTCCCTAAAGCAGCTATTTCTTATATGTTCTTTCTCTGTCACTCCTTTCTCTGTTTCAAGTACTCTAGTGTGGTAATTCTCAGTTGGCCTTCCATAGAATAGGATATAGCCCAGTACGATGCTGAAGCAGCCTTTTTTTGAGGGTGGGAGAATATAATATATTCATAGCAAGTTAGGCTTAGCATATATATATATATATACATATATATACATAGACACATCATGAGTATTAATTACTCATTAGTCACCTGGAATCTCTTTATTTGAAATGTCAACCTGCCTTTTCCCCCACTGCAAGGTGTGAGATTACAGGGAACCAAGCAGAGGGCCATCTTGGTAGTCCTGCCTGCCCTGTGGAACACTTCCCCGTCAGATGTCAAGGAAACTACAGTGGACGCTCAGGTTGCGAATGTGGTCCGTGCAGGAGGCACGTTCGCAACCCCTCAGCGTTTGCAACCCGCAGCATCGCGTCTGCGCACGCGCAAGTTGCGATTCAGTGGTTCTGCACATGCGTGAGTGCCAAAATCCTGAAGTAACCTGTTCCGGTACTTCCGGGTTCGGTGCGGTGCGCAAACCAAAGCATCTGTAACCCGAGGTATGGCTGTATCTGACTTCTAGAAGATGTCTGTATAGGGATGTTTTTAATGTATCTGATGTTTTACTGTGGTTTTGTAATTTGTTGAAAGCTTCCCAGAATGGCTGGGGCAACCCAGTCTGATGGGCAGCAGATAAATAATAAATCATTATTGTTATTATTATAAGCATCTGGCCAAAGAACAACCCCCCCCCCCAACACAGAGAGAGAGACTAGAAGCTGCTGTCCCTGCTCAGTTGCCTGTCAATGCTGCCTACCTCCCACTCCTTGCCAACTTCTCCAAGCCTCTCCTGTTAGATTTCATTCCAAAACCCCATCCCTTCCCAGCTCCTTTAAGCCCCCCCCATATTTCCACAGTTCATTTGTGTCCCTCCAGCCCTGCTTTATTCAACCCTCTGTTGTTTCGAACTGCCATTTTAAAACCTGCCTTCTCTTGTGCTCCCCATCCCCAACTTCTTTCAAGTCCGGGACTGTGATGCAGCACCACAAACCCCCCAATCGGAACTGCACATTGAAAACCGTAAATCTGTATGTATATGAGAATGTGTGTTTATGTGTTTACTGTGATTTACAAAACAGAAGGGTTTTATTTTTTAATGTGGGAAAAGGTTAGGACTCCTGTCATCATCAGCTGCTCTGATAAAGATTAAATGATGCCATTTCCAAGGTAGCAGTGATAAAGCTTTGAGGATGGAATGCTTTCAGAAGGGCTTTATTCACTGAAGCCAAGCATTGCTCTAGGTTGAGACTAAGGACATATTAACAATGCATGTCTTCAACCTGCCACCTTGGAAACTGCATCATTCTCCTTTTATCAGAGTAGCTGATGAAGGCAGAAACCAAAACATTTTGCAACATTTAAAAAATGCTTTGTTTTATTAATCAGAGGAACACAGAGATTATTTTAATGCGAGATCCTGAGTGATTGTGTGTGAAGTTCTGTTCAATGCTTTTAATCTACCATTTTACTATCTATCTATCTATCTATCTATCTATCTATCTATCTATCTATCTATCATCTGTCTGTCTATCTATCTATCTATCTATCTATCTATCTATCTATCTATCTATCTATCATCTATCTATCTATCTAATCTATCTAATCTATCTAATCTATCATCTATCTATCTATCTATCTATCTATCTATCTATCTATCTATCTAATCTATCTATCATCTATCTATCTATCTATCATCACATTCCACCCAACAATGTGAAAAACTGAAGCATGGTCCAGCCCATGA
The DNA here is from genome assembly GCF_964252035.2 of Podarcis erhardii. Classification (NCBI taxonomy): domain Eukaryota; kingdom Metazoa; phylum Chordata; class Lepidosauria; order Squamata; family Lacertidae; genus Podarcis; species Podarcis erhardii. Next base: position 96,603,159 of record NC_138497.1, on the reverse strand, counting down.
GAACAGATCTGTAATACCCACTCCAGTAGGAAGCAGTCAACACAAGAAGGATTATGCAAAAGCTGTAATTGACAACTAATTATTGGCCTATCTACTTTTAAAAAGTAAGTATAGTTTAACAAACACACATACACACAGCTTTTTCAGGAGTTTGTATCTTATATTTTCTAATAGTAAATCTTTTGAAATATATTAATAAACCAACCCAAAGTGCACATTATTCAAAAATAGTATATGCTTAACTCCTAGCATTTGATACTGAATAAATATTCTTTAATAGAAAACTACAAATTGTGTGGGAAATGGCATCTTAAAATCCTTGGATCTTGGTGTGTTGCCACTTTTTATGTATGCAATAAATTTTCACTGAGCAGAAATAAATCTCCAATCCATGCAGCAATGTAAGGAACCAAAGATGCCTAAGGCCTTCTCTCTCAAAAGGCTATAAATTTCTGTCACCTAACTTTTTCTTTAAATAAAAGAAACCCAACAAAAAACCCTCTCTCTATTTCATTTAGACAGAAACATATTGTGGCACGATAACAAAAGGCATCCATATGCTTGGCAAGTTAATTAGTGTGTCAGACATCTCATGATCATATTCAAATCTTAGTTCATCTAATAAAGATTAAATATATCTTGCTGTTCACTATTTCCGCTAAGCGCCATCTGAACAAATGGTGTGTACTTCGTTAAACACCCACTCACAAAACATTACAGTTATCTGAAGCTGATCTAATGCCACCTCTATATCACTCTAATGTCAAGCATTATTCAACAGTCACTTCTTTGCATTCCTAGATGGTAAAATAGCACTTTTTAAATACTTTAAAGAAAACATGTTGCTTCACAACTACTGCCACTGTACAGCCAATGCCTTAGGACAACCATTTTTGCAACTTATACTACAATCCAAAAAGCTAGGAAAGTCGTCTTATACTGAGTCAGACCACTGGTCCAAGTAGCTGAGTATTGTGGTTAACCTATTTTTTTTTCAGGTAGGGAGTATTCCCACAGCCTCCTCAAGATTGAATCTGGGACTTCTTGCATGCAAAGCAGATGATCCACCACTGAGCCATAACTCTTTCCCAGTAAGTTCATACTAGTTCACAGGCTAAGGCTGAATCATCTCAGTACAGTAGTACCTCGGGTTACAGATGCTTCTGGTTACAGACTCCGCTAACCCAGAAATAGTACCTCAGGTTAAGAACTTTGCTTCAGGATGAGAACAGAAATCGTGCTCCGGCGGCGCGGCTAAAGTGGTGCTTCAGGTTAAGAACAGTTTCAGGTTAAGAACAGACCTCCAGAACGAATTAAGTTCTTAACCCGAGGTACCACTGTACTGTTGGAAAATGTAGCTGTTTTCCTCATGCCTCTACCAGGCCTGTATTGAAGCATCAGTAGGCATTGCTATACCAAAATTTGCTTATACTGTACCATAGTGTACAGATATCTAGTGAGAATCCTGTATTAACCGTGGACAATGAGTACATTATGCATAGAGATGTAAGAAGGCAGTGACTTTTTTCCAACTTGTTTTCATCATAATCAGAGATGTTCCCGTTCTTCTGAATTTCAGTTTTTACTGTAATTTCTGTTTCCTTTTCAATTTTCAGCAGAATTCTTCAACCTATCATTATAAATTGATTTTACAAATATATTCCCAAAACTTAATTGCTCATAATTTTCCTTTTGGGCAATTTTTTTGTGCTTTGATGTACACAATCTCTTCTGAAAAGCTTTTAAAAATGCTGATCATTAGGTAATCAATGCAGCCACCTGAGCATTATGATTTACATACACAATTTGATACCTTTCTGCAAATAATAAAATGCTGCACATGAAAATGAGCAATAACAAACTATTTAACTGATAGTTAAATCATTACTCATAAGGAAAACCTGGCAGCATATTTAAAAGGCTACTGCAAAATTTTAATTACTGTACAGTAGATCTACCTATCTACTGATGGACTAAGATAGAAGCAGACAGAAACCAAATCATTCATAGCTTGGGGTGGATGGCGGAATGACAGAATCCTTCATTTATAGTGGTGGTAGCTCTAACAAGATGTAAGATTGATTGATTCAGTTGTGAGGTTCATATAGTCATTTTTCTCTCTAAGCCAAGGCTAGGGATATTTGAGAACATCTTCAGTAAGCAGCAGATGGGACAGCTTAATAAGGATTTTCAGCTATTTAGAAATGAGAGGACATAATGTAAATATTTATTTTTAGTTTTTCTTTTCTAATGGAATGAGTTCCACAGTGAATAGGCAAGGCAGCTAATGTCTTTGGTCACCTAGGTTTCATTTTCTGCTGCACATTCAGTCCATATAGTCTAAGCTCCTAGAGTTCTTTCAGACTGACAAGAGACACTTTGGTTGAGGGGATCCCTCCCCTTCTTCTACATTGCTGTGCACTGAATTTCTGTACCACTGTTTTGCTATTCTGATGTTGGTTGTGTGTGTTTTTTTTTTTTGTGGGGATTTTTTTTGTTGATTCTATTGTAAATTGTATTCATTTTAATTGCTATAAATTTTTGTCTGTATGCACTGCACAAATTCTGCCCGTGAAGTTCCCTAAGGAATATGCATTCCTCAGTTTTGGACTGTTAGAATTTGTGTCCTATTTAAATATCTACTGGGTATGTTTAAATTGCATAGAAAGAAGATGTATCACAAAAGAAGATGCAATTTTCTTCTGCAACAGTTTAAAAGAGAGAGGCATAAATACCTTCCATTTAACTAATAGAACATGAAGTTTCTCAAATGGTTTTCTTACTTTTTTAATGGCTTGTTTTCTATAGATAGCTGGTTGAGGATACACTGTCAAAAATGAGATGCTTCAATGCTGCCAAATATTATAAATATTCATATTTATGAATGAAAAATGTCTGTCAGTTACTATAAGTTTATGTAATGATTGGCTGAGATCCAGCAGTTAATATGCACACATTGAGACTTCCTCTTCCCTGAGCACAGTAACTCTGTGTATGCAGAGCAGGATATTCCTAAAGGCACATGAAACATTCCCTTATTAAACAGAAACAAAAGAAAGGCCCCTGTACATGCAAAGCTTTGAATTACCCCCATCGTTCAACACCATCTTCAGTAAGTGAAGGAATTTTCTTCTAAGCAATTTTCTTCTACCATGGAAAATGAACAGTACTGCACAGCTAGTTTCGATGGTGGCCTTTGGTGGGTTCTCCCTTGGGTGAAATGAAAGGCTAGTCACAGCATGAAATAGGATTTTCACTCACGAGCAGTTCAGAGCTTTCCCCCCAGTCTTTTCATGGTACTTTCCTCAGAACTGGTGTCAAATAATTGACCTTTCCCACAACATATGCCAGGTAATATTTTCATCTATGTGAGCACTTATTGAATTCCAAACAACTTCCCAGTCTCCTCTGCTTACACAGTCTACTCCAGATGCTTCCTTATTTTACTAGTCGACTATTCTATGCATGGACTCTACTTCTTCATTATATAGCTTAACCTTGTGCTCATCGGAGACTCATTAGGCAGTAATAGAGAAACCGAATCCCCACATCCAACCTACATCCGGAGCCAGATACTCAAAGGCTAGGTGTTTGCAAAAGATGGACTTCCATTTTCAGTTGCATTAACAGGCACAAACAATGGATTCCACCTATCTGAGACTGAGCCAGTTCTGTCTACACTCCATTTCCTTCATTACTGTTAATGGCTCACTTTGTTTAAAAGATGTAACCATAAGATAATATCTTATTGCTTTTATGAGCACATTTTGGTCAGCCACAGTTCAATGTCTTGTTTTTACTCTCAAAGCTACATACTCATTCTCCAAGTATGCAGCATTTTCCATACATCATTGGGAGTGGGGGGTTGACAGTTCAACAAAAAAAAGTCCACCACAAATGCTGTAATCCCTTATTACATCACAGATGGTGGCATATGAATGCAACATTGATGTATATGTATAATGCAAGAAAAAAATAAGACACATGATTCCTGATCCAGAGCCCTGCATACACTCCTCCACACATACACACAGAAGCCCTAGTACACCACACCTCTCCTCTCATCGTGTTCTAACATTGGAGAAGAAATCCAGGTTTGTTTTGTACTAGACTCATTGTGTCTCCAAGCCAGAGCCAGGAGGTGACAAGGAGAAAAAGGAGAGAGAAGCTTTTCGAGCCCATGATCATCCCAAAGGTCATAAACCACAGTTTGTGAAGCTGCGAATGAACATCTAAACCACACCAGAGTTTATCCAGCCATGAGGACATTTTCTTTCCTCCTAACTACTCAACTGAGCTGAATTACTGCAGGCAGGTAAGCTCTGGGAAAGGAAGCAGATGTCATAACATTGCAGCGGATCATGTTCCCCCTTCCAGGAAGACTGAGAAAATAAATCTGTTTATTGGCTGTTGAAAGTTCAGCTATCTTCTACTCAAAACACAAATACGCATAACACCACAGAAGAGGCAAGGACATTTCAAGATAAACAGAGTTAAGAGCTCAGCAGTGTTTCATATTCAAGGCTACAAGAGCAAAGCAGATGAGTGCGAGGCCTCCATTCAAAATGAATGGATAAATATATGCGAGTAGGTCTCTCAGCATGGGTTTTTTTTAAAAGCCTAACACAGAATTTTTTGTATGATTCAAGGGCAGCAAATATAAGCTAAAGCAACAAATGAAGGGCTAAAATAAATTAGAATATTAATTCTATGGGAAATGGTATCATTCTCCTTAGAGTTGAGGATATATTCTTTGTCTGTGGTTACTCAGTTCCATATGCTTGCATGGGAGAGAATTTCCTCAAGCTAATTTTTATTTCACTTCTCTCCCCTCCCCCCCCCCTCCAGTGGTGCTGGCAACAATCACTGAATATGGTTTGGTGTATATTTTTATATCTAGCTCGTCAGCAAATATAACCCAGTAACCACTTCTGAAATTGATGGAGTTCTGCTTATATACATCCCAACAGCAGAATAATTGGCCTATAGTTCCTCCTCTCTTCAGCTTTATGTTTGACAATATATAACACTGCCATGACAGCAAACTTTTTAAAGCAGAGTAATCCACATATCTGAAACATAGTAAAAGTTTACATCCTACACTCAAGGGAAATGTAGGACAACCAAAAAAGGACATGCATTCATAAGGGCAAAGCTGAAAAACAGAATATCACATACAATATGAAAAGGATAAAGCATTCACAAGCATTTCAGAGAAATCACATATATTAGAAAAAAATAAATACAAATTCCTTCAGGACAAGAAAGAAGAAACAAAGGGGCATTTTTTATTATCCTTTATTATATCACAAAAAGGGACATGTATCCCACTCCCTTTCCTGGGTCTCTTAAGCTTTTAAGTCCCTCCCTCCTGGAGTATCTGTTTTGACCTTCTTCAGATGCAAATACTGTCTTGGCCTGACCATTGTTGCAAGCTATTATGCTAATATTCTGCTATCCAGATCTTATTTGAAGGCATATAGCTTAAGACAAAGCATGGTGGCATCTTGAAAAAGGATAGCAAGTGGAGAGAGAACAGAAGAAAGTTTCCTAGATAAAGGGAGGAGGAGAAAGTCATTAAGAGTTCATGCTGGTAAAATTGCAGGTTCAGATTGGTGGAGAAAGGCAAAAGACAGACTTATCAGAATTTGTCATCACGGCGTTTTACTGAAATTAAGAGAACTTGAAAATCAAAGGAGCCAATTTTAGAGAGAATAATTTCAGAGGGTAACTTCCTTGTTTTGCAGTGCAAGAGCAGATGCTATAGTGTCAGAGGGTGAATGAGGCAAGGCAAGGAAGGGGTCAAAGAACACTTTTCAGCCACTACAAAGGGGCACTTCTGTGCATATTGTACCTCATTCGGAAACTAGCCTATGAATCAAACCAATGGGCTTTTGGTATGTTAACCGTTGTTCTTTAAGAAAGCTTAGAAATATGTTTAAAGAAACTGTCAAATAATTGCCTGCGCATGATTGATGCATTTTATTTCAAGAAAATGCAAGAAAATAATATGAAAGCCTCAGGGGACAGTGTCTTTTGGCATATGCTCTTCTTGCACATTTTTTAAAAATGTGGTGGTACACACCATCTTGAGGAGTAAGAAAACCGCTAAGACTAATCGAAACTGTCAGAAATGTGGCACTTCCATTTAAATCATGGAATTTACATTTTGCTGCGTTATTACTGCATGATCCTAAGGATATCCCACTGAGTTCAATGGGGCTTACTATTCAGTATGCGTGCTTAGGATTGTGGCTCTTGAACAGATTGACTTGCAAAACAACTAATACGCCATCACATTTCCACACAACTAATACGCCATCACATTTCCACACAGCACCTTATTAATCACAAAACTTGAAGGTTTCCATTGGGATTTTTTTTAAAAAAAGCAGGTGTCAGTTTTCTTACCTTGGTGGCAGTATGATATAGCAAGCCAAACGTGGTTGTTTTTACATCCCCTGGAATGAGATCAGGGGGGGAGGGGAATGCAAATATCTGTCTGCATGTAATAAAACCTACTAGTGAACTAGTGCACCGTGAGAACAATAAGAAGAGGACAAATAGGGGGTGGGGGTGAGGAGAAGGACCACCTTCACACTTTAAAGCAAAGAGTTATGAACTGAGAGGAGCAGATGAATTGGAGAACGCAGGGAGTTACGAACAGACACCTGCAATTTGACTCGTCCCCCCACCACCACCTCACAAAGCCATAATGAATGTGAATACAGCATAGCTGTCAACTTTTTTTCTTTTCTTGCGAGGAATCCTATTCAGAATAAGGGAATTTCCCTTAAAAAAGGGAAAACGTTGACAGCTATGGAATACAGCTCAGGACCACAATACCTCAAGGATCCTGCCTGAACAACGTAAGAGAACTGCAGTGATTTGAAAGCAAACTTGAGAAATTTCACTGCTTACTCCATTGTTCCAGGTAGACTTGTCAACTTTTGTTAAGGCCTCTGCAGTTGCGCCTTTGACAGCCATTTAATGTTCAGCAATTATCAGATAATAATGTTATCTGCAAATCCATCTGTAGTTTGAGTCCTAGGAATACCCCAAACTAGTCTGTTTAATGATCAGTTGGCAGCCCAAAATCAAGGCACAGCCAAAGTTCTCTGCTTCAAATCTCCCCATGGCTTGACAATTTTATATTGTCACACCTGCTTTGCATGTGAAAGATCCCTGGTTTATCTCTTGGTAGGCTGGGAATACTCCCCCCCCCCCACACACACACCTGAAACACTGGAGAGCCTCTTCCAGTTAGTGTGGACAGTACTGAAGTAGATGGATGAGCAGTCTGAATCAGTATAAAGCAGCTTCCCATTTTGACTATTTGGCAATGAGGCAGCTGCCTAAGGCAGCTGAATTTGAATGTCACCAAAGTGCAGGCAGCAAATGGTTAGTTACTGAATTTATTATTCCTATAATGTTACTGTCAGGAAGAGGAAAGTAGGGATTTTCTACCTCAGGGGCCAAAATAACTTGCCTGGCCTTTGGTACTATGCATCATAATTGGGACGGGAGTCCCAATTTGCTCTTCACTTCAGGCAGCAACACGTTTTCATCAGGCTCTGTGGAAAAGCTTCACTTGATATATTTTTGCCTGTTTTGAAGTCCACACTGTCTTATACAAATTAGACCATTGGTCCATCTAGCCCAGTAATGTCTACATTGATGTTTCAGACAGAGCAGATATCCAGCCCTATCTGGAGATGCTCACAATTGAACCTGGCACCTTCTGCATGCAAAGGAGATGCTCTCATCACTGAGCTATGGCCCTTCCCTAAGCTCTACTTTCAGTGCTCTCCCATGTGCTGGCTCTGCTTCAGACCTAACTTCAAGCATTTCATGTGGGTTAAAAAAGCGACATTCGTCTTCAGGTCCTATGCTCAGTGTCTCCAGGTGTGGTGTCTACTTCTTTTGGTTCTCCAGACTTAACATTCACTTCTCCAGATATTTGCAGCAATCTCCTAAAATCAAATCCTCACAATAGTTGATCAGCATTTTAATGTAAATCTCTCCCAATCAATACTTTTTTATATGCAGTTCTGACTAATGTACAGATATTTGCAAGCAATTTTTCCTAATGTCCCGCATTTTTAAAGGCTATTTTCACTGATATATGTATTTTTATGCACACTTTCCACTAAAATAAGCTTTTTTTTTTTTTTTTCAAACATTGGTTGGTTGGAGAATTGCATCACATCAGAGAAGTGGAAAAGATTACTGTATTTCAAATTTGTTACAGTCGCTTTTAAATGCAAACTGAATCAAAGACCTCTCCTTTTCTGTAGCTATCATTTTGAATTATTCTGGCTTTCCAAATCCCAGGGGGAGAAAATACATTCTGTAGGTATTCTATTTTATTTATTTATTATTTATTGAATTACTATCCTGCCCTTCATCAAAGGGTCATGGTGCAGTTTACAATATAAAAAACAAAAATATGTAACAAGCTATACATTATTTAAAAGAATCTCTCTCTCTCTCTCTCACACACACACATATATATGAATAGCCAGATTGTAAAAAAATGACAGCTGTCAATTCTACAGTATGTAAGTTATGGAACTTCAGACACCAGTGACTTGAAGCGTTGGGGGGTGGGAGGAGCCATGGGAAATGGGGGCCTAATGTTATATGTCCTGTATCACTAACTGTAGTATTGGGTAGTGGGAATGGGGGTGTCATCCACTGTAAAAAAACACACAACAGCAACAGAATGCTGAGTCTAAAGAAATTAATGTTATTTTGCTTTTCGATTTCCAGCACCATATAGTTAAGGTCAAGGTTAAGTCTGAAGGGGCAGTGAGGGTATACAAGGGGGTGGCACAAGAGAGATTTCCAATGCAAGAATTATAAATTGCTGGCAGAAACTTAAGAGGGAAGAGCACTACTAACAAGAATATCTCAAGTCTGCTTTTAAATCACTGCAATTCTTTAAAGTTGACAGGGCAGGAGGTTATTTATTGTTATTACTCTTATTTATTTCATTCCTGAATTGCTTCCTATGAAGCATCTCAAAGCAATTTCAGAATACAATAAAACACATATAAAACAATGGCACTTATAAAAACAGTTAAAGCATTTGCTTTAAGAGTTTTGAACCATTGCATCTCTAAAAACACAGTTTCACACACCCTCCTCCCTCTCCTCAATAGGAAGAAGATTAAATAAGTGGGAAAGACAAATAAGTCACTGCTTAATCATTTTCATGTCACCAGAATCTTTTTACAGATGAGGATACGCCAAAGAGAAAATGTTCCTCTCCCTCCTTGGTGTAACTCTGACTGTAATGAGATCCTTTCAGTGGCTGGTGGCGTGAAAATGATAATAAATGCAGAATTTCCATGTCCAAAGCAGCAATACACATTAAGGAGGAGGAGGAGGAGGAGGAGGAGAGAAAGGGAAGGTTTGTTGTCCATGTATTCATACTAAAAGGAATTGTTGAAGCCTCAGTCATTGAAGTGACTAGACATTTCTCTCATTTCCACAGGTGCTAATGAACAGAAGGCTGGAATCTCTGCTTCTTGCCAATAAATCTCTTTCAGTTCGGAGAGATGTGAATCACTTTCATACAAGACAACGTAGGCTGGAAAGAAAATGGAAAGAGAAAACGAATTTTGTGATAAAGGTGCAAAAATACTGAACTCTTTCCCCAGAAACTAGAATGTAATGAAACGAAGTCCTATTGAGTATTGGCTTCCTGATACATTAATGAAGCCTGCAGAACATCTTGAGCTGTCATTCAAGGTGAAATTGGAGACATCTAAGTCTGGTGAAACATCTTCTGCGGGAGAAGCCAAATACAAGAAAATATAAGGGGATGGGGTGAAATAACAAGATATTCAAGCAATATTTCAGAAGCTACCTACTAGCCAAGGTGTGTGTATGTCACAGGTACTGTTAGAAACCAGAATCACCATTCTCACCATTGCCAATGTGGCCTTCAAGAAATGCGACAAGGTGAAATTGTGAAAATAATGGGGAAAGAGTGTTCAGAAGTGGGGAAAGAAGAAGAAGAAGAAGAAGAAGAAGAAGAAGAAGAAGAAGAAGAAGAAGAAGAAGAAGAAGAATTTATTTGTACCCCGCCCATCTGGCTGGGTTTCCCCAGCCACTCTGGGCAGCTTCCATAAAAACCAAAAATACACTAAAATATCACAGATTAAAAACTTCCCTGAACAGGGCTGCCTTAAGATGTCTTCTGAATGTCAGGTAGTTATTTATCGCTTTGACATCTGCTGGAAGGGCGTTCCACAGGGCAGGCGCCACTACTGAGAAGGCCCTCTGCCTGGTTCCCTGTGGCTTTGCTTCTCGCAATGAGGGAACCACTAGAAGGCCCTCAGCGCTGGACCTCAGCGTCCGGGCAGAACGATGGGGGTGGAGACACTCCTTCAGGTATACTGGGCCGAGGCCATTTAGGGCTTTAAAGGTCAACACCAGCACTTTGAATTGTGCTCAGAAACGTACTGGGAGCCAATGTAGGTCTTTCAAGACCGGCTAGCCACTGAGGAGAGGAGAATGGATGATTGGTAATTTGGGCATGAAATGGGACTGAGCATTTCTGGTTGTTTCTCTACTAACATAAAACACGATGTCTTGTTTTTTAAATGACTACTGTTAAAAGCGGTGATGCGAAATGTGTAGTTTGAGCCTCAGTCACAGCCTGGGTAACCACTGAAAAGGAATACATATACTGTATTCAGTTTTATTAGTCTGCAAAGGAAACATACTGCTTAAGGTTTAGCTGTTTTGATGGAAAGAAGTTTCTCGCACTGAATCCGGGTGCCTTCTTGCAAACTAATGTTGAATACAGTGGTACCTCAGGTTACATACACTTCAGGTTACATACACTTCAGGTTACATACGCTTCAGGTTACAGACTCCGCTAACCCAGAAATAGTGCTTCAGGTTAAGAACTTTGCTTCAGGATAAGAACAGAAATCGAGCTCCAGCGGCGCGGCAGCAGCAGGAGGCCCCATTATCTAAAGTGGTGCTTCAGGTTAAGAACAGTTTCAGGTTAAGAACGGACCTCCGGAACGAATTAAGTACTTAACCTGAGGTACCACTGTACTGATACTTCACTGCCTGTAGGCCTCAGACCAGACTGGAACCTACTGGATCAAAGCAGCAACCATGATGGGACATGGCTGGGACACTGAGAATTGTGTTTTTACCTAGTATAAAACTAAAACCCATCTTATTCCCCCCCATGTGAATCTTTCCTGTATTTTCTTATGTGAATCTCTTGTTACTCAGCAATGGGGTGAAAGCAATACAAATTTTATTGCATCTACCTTGCTTTCAAGATGGCAGGTTGTTATTTTTTTATAGTATCCTGTCTTGCACTCTATGTCACCACACCTGTGGCCTGCATTTTGCAGTGTTCCTGGGTGCTTTGGCATCTTTGGCTGGGCATGAGAAGCTGTTAACAACAGCCAGGAGCTTTTAAAAAAATCAGGGTGAAATAGAGCCTTTAAAAGGTAAAAGGAAGGACTTCTATAACAAACAAAATAAGTGAGTGCAGAAACCTCAGGTGTGATTAGTAGCTGGTGTCTCTGGCTTCCTGCTGGAGCGGGGGAGACATCATGAGGCAACTTGTCTTGTGGGGCATTCCCAGACAAGGACGTGCAGAACGCTGGACAAATGTTTAATGGAAAGAGAACGCAATCCACCCTGGGCCAATGAGGTACGCTCAGTCCATGCACCTTTCAAGATTTCTAATGCAACCTGCAAATGAGGCAGAAAAACAGAAGCCTCTATTATGGGAGAAGGAAGTCGCCTCTTAACTAACCTTAACTAATCCCCTTCCAGAACAGATTCTGCTCCGATAATAAGAAAACACCAGATACAATACATCACATAATTCTGGATTACTCTCTTCCTGACACCCTTTGCAGAGATCTCCTAGTGACTCCCATACAGCTTAAAATACCAATTTACAAAGAGTCTATAATCCAGTATTTGTTGAGGGATGATTCTCCTGAAACTACCAGGATTGTTCTGGGGTATTTAGCTGAGATCTTTAAAGCAAAATCTAAAGTTGCCTGATTTATTCAGTGGTGGTTATCTAGTCTTTTATATATTGTATGTGTTTGGATCATCAATGTATTTGGATGACTTTGTATGATTTTATTGTTTAAACTTATGCCAATGAAGGCCAATAACAATAAATAACCTGTTTCTAGAATAAATGTCTGAAATATTATCCCGCTTTAGGGAGCTGCTCTACCTCCCTGATCATTTTGGTTGCCCTTTTCTATACTCAGTCCTTTTATGAGCTTGAGATTCCTCTCAACCTTAGAAAACAGAATTCTGGACACGGTCTCATAGTGGTTGCTTCTTGCTGTTTTCATGTTTGTAGTTTTGGCATACTTCCCCTGATTAACCAAATGTCCTCTCTCATGACCAACTTGGACAGCTTTCTTAATATATCTTTCAATTTCTCCTTCCCCACTTCCATAAGGCTGTAAAATGCACAGTGGAGCAATGTGATTGCTCCCTGGTTTCCTAGGTGCCTCATTCCTTTCCATCTTAGCAAGCACAGAAATCTCACTGACCCTTTCTTCTTCAATTTGCTGCTAAGTTTACACATTGTGCTTCCCCGTAATTCTCCCTCAAACAAATGCTTCAGTGCTCAATTTAGTAAATAAAAGATTTATCTGTGAGCGGAAAAACACACGGTGAATCAGCAGTCATGATGAGTGGCTGCAGGAGAGGAGAGCTAAAAAGGAATAGACCTGCACATAAACTACAAGGAAAAACAAACAATGTTAAGAGATGGATTTCAGAGCTGGTCTTTCAAAAACACCATTACCAAAAGCAGTTCAAACAGCAATAATGGCAGCAAGTGTGTGTGTGTGTGTGTGTGTGTGTGTAAAATACTCTGGCAGTCTCTTTATCCTTAAACACCAACTTTCAAATGTACTAGTAGGCACGAAACAGGAATTTAAGCCCAAACAGAAAATGAACTAGATGTGAGTTTATATTTTAAACATATAGACAGTATCAGCATCTGATACTCCTATCTCCTGGAGTGAGGTATTCCACTGGGCCCATGCTGGCAATCGTTGAAAGACTTGAGTGAGTTAAAAGCAAATCAAGGAACCCACATGAGGCAAGCCCCAGTTAACTGCAACTCCATTTAATATAGGCACACCAAACAGAGCTACAATGCTAAAAAGCCAATGCTCTCCCATAACTAGGTTATGGCCTCTGGGACCAAGGCAACTAATAAAATCTAAGCTACAAGTGTCTAGCAACAGTAGCTGTTACAGGCGTGCTACCTTAAGCAATACATTAAGTCTCATGGCGCCTTTTCTCAAATCCTGTCCGGGAATTGGCTAGTAAATATGCATGGCTGTAGCAGTCCTATCAATCAGTTCTCTGTCCATTTCTGGCCACTCTACCACTGAAAACATAAGGCTTCAAATGAAACAGAACCACACTGTTGAGGTTCAAATACTCAGAGGCTTACATGCAGCATAGGTATCACACAATATCCAGCTTCTTGCTCCAGCCTTCAGCATAGGCTACTTCAGTTATAATAGTGATCATTATCATGTATATAGGGGGAAAGCTAGGAGAGCTGGTGAGCTCAGCTCTGTGATGTGCAGTGGGCTGGATATTTTGTTGAAGCAGCATCTCAACCTTGAGTCCCCAGATGTTGTTGGACTACAACTCCCATCATCCCTGACCACTGGTGCTGGTAGCTAGGGATGATGGGAATAATAGTCCAACAACATCTGGGACCCAAGGTTGAGAAAGTCTGGGTTGAAGGGTCCTGGTAGGAATTGTAGATGGGCTACACAGAGAATTGCCACATCAGAAGAAGAAGAAATATAATAATAATAATAATAATAATAATAATAATAATAATAATAATAGACTGCATATACTGCCTTTCATTTAAGATGAAATATCAAGGTGGTTCACAAATAAAAGCCAACATCAAATAAAACAAATAATTAAATAAGCATCTTTACTGTCACTGACTTCCGAATTGATTGCCTCATTACATTGCAGGAAGCACTTAAGTATTTCATGAGACTCTGTTCATTTCCCTCCAATTCTGTTACCAGAATTGGTCAAAGTAACCTGGTATTGCTGAACACAGATTACAACCCCTCCTGAAGGCTGAACCTGTGGATTTATCTCTGTGTAATCACATTGTAACAGAGTTGCACAAATTTCATTTGCACTGTGCTCAACACAAATCAATATAACTACTGTACTCAGTTTCTGTTCCAAAAACTGTAACAGAAGCAACTTCTCCAGGACATCATTTATAGCAGCGAAACCTAGGTTGGCACGCCCTTGTATCTGTGTGTCCTTCTTTGCTTATTTTCATAGCACGGTTGACCACTTCCCCAAAATAAAATGCATTGCTTCTGCTCTTTTACAGCTAGTGTAAGGAAAGGAGAAATCAAAAATTACTTTCATGTCTTCAGACTCCTGTCCAGGTGCGGAATGAACATGCAAATGGTAGGCAGCGGTAGAATCCACCTCCTGCCATCCACACATTTAAATGCAGGCCTGCAAAAATGCATTCACGCTTACATTCATACACATGGTGCCACGGCTCCATGTGATCAGAAACCTGAAAGAATAGTTCACTTGACGACTTGCCTACATGAGCACTCTTAAGGCTCGTCTACATTTCCAAGCCTAGAAGGCATGGGTCTGAGTGCTTTTCCACTGGTCTGAGCAGTTTTCTGTTAGCCCCACTGGGAAAACCCACTCTTTAGCAATGAATTCGAATAAATGTCAAACTGCCTGTTTGGCATTTGCTCCAATTCAGTGATAAAGATAGGGTTTTCTCGCAATAAATTGGCAGGGCAAACAGAAGTCTGGATGAGCCTTTAATACATATTGCAGAAGTGTGTCTTGATGTATGTAGGGGAGGGAGTGGAGGGCTTCCACCTGCACACTCATCCTATGCATGGAGAGGAGCCCTAATGACGGAATGGGGTAAAAGTATTCTGTGAATAGGATTGTGGAGACAAGCAGTTCTGAGGAACACTAGCAAGGAACTAGCAGCCATCTTAGAATCACCTGAAGGAAGCATTCCAAAGGGTGCTTGTTCCACAGTTCAGTCTGCTGTGGCATCATTTTATAAGTCTGCAGAACCAAATATACACTTATTAGCCATTATTTCTCATCTTGGCACTCCCTCACCACCCGAAATATTTGCTTCAGGACCCAGCTTGATTATTTGAAAGTGGCCAAAATAATATTACTCCCAGGAAGGCAACAGATAAATAGGCCTTGGCAGTACAACCTGAAGAACAGTCTCAGTTACTCTGGTGTATCATCTGATGCAATTGTTCTTTGATATCTCAAATGTATTTTGTGGGGAGAAGATTGCAGGAAGATATAGACAAATGTGCACATTTAAGCAAAGACCTGGATCGTCCTGTACAGAGAAATAACTGTAGCTGTCAACCGGGAATAAAAGATCCTACCCACTAGAGAAAAATAAATAAATCTTCAGCAACTTCCTAATGATGAGTTTAAGTGCAATACCTAAGATCCCAGGACTTGTAAAAATCAATCAATCAATCAATCAATCAATCAAAATTCCAACTCAAATGCAAGAGCAAATCTGGACATGATTCTAGGTCTACTCCCCCCTCCCCAAGTTCTCTGCATGACTTTAGGCTCAGTCCTTTTTTATAACGAAGGTTTCCAGGAGAAATAGTTGCTGAGCACAAAAATGTTAAGACCCCTTTTTCCAGGTGTTGATTGAAGCACAGTTTCATCTTCTTGGATCTCTGCCCTCTGCATCACCAGACAACTGTAGGTCATGGAATCTCAGCAAGGATATCCCAGAGCAAAAGTGTTTGCACAGCCAGACAAAATCAATGCAAAAATAAAAAGGCCTAAAGCTCAATCAAAGGTTTCTGGGCCAAGCACCAAAGTGAGTGAAGGAGGAACAAAAGAGAGAGAAATGTAGGATTACTTTAACCACAAATGCATAGTACGGAGAGTTCAAATTAATCCCAAAACAAGGCTTCTGATCCTCTTGCACTGCTGTTGCACACCATCCTAGAATCAATGTGCTACTTGTCTGTCTGCTTTGTATGTCAAGTCAAATACCAGAAAATCCAAACTGCCATCCATTTCTGTATTAGAAACATCCAGTACATACAAACTCATATTCTTTTACTGGCTTTATTTATCTCTCTGATTTGTCAGGGGTTACAGAATGGCAGCAGAATAATAGTACCTGTTAATTCAATATTCAAGGCAATACAAATCGCTAACTCCGTAACCCTCTTCTTTGGTGAATCCTGTTGGCTGATGGCTCCTATGTTAGGCTGATTGCTGGCTAATAGTCCAGGAAGACTGGCTCCTGTTTCACATGCCTCAACTGTCCCAATTTTCCTGGGACATTCTGGAATTACAGACACCATCCCAGCTTCTCATTGGATCCTGGAATGTCCCATTTTCTCCCTCCAGCGTTGCTGCCTCTGGCAGGGAGTAGGATGAACTGGAGCTTGCAAAAGACACACATTTTTTGGTGCTGCGCTCTCGCACAAGTGACACTGGGCATCTCCCATGAATATTTGGAATAAAACTGTACCAAACAGTGCTAGGAAAAGTTGAGGCAAGGAAGCAGCAAGACAGCAATATGGTTTGTAACTGGAATTAGCAGAGGCAGAAAAAGAAGGGAGTTTCCAGCTAAAAGCAATAACCAAGAGTGAGGTCTTGGAAGGGCCATAGAACTCTGGAGTGCATGGCAACAGATTAAGCCTATAGAGACTGTGGAGCACCATTTCATCTATATTGTGTAGAGAGAGAGAGAGAGAGAGAGAGAGAGAGAGAGAGAGAGAGAATGTTTTAGAAAATATTGTTCATATCTATTTGTAGTTTTTAAGATATAACATTCAGATTCCCAAAGGGCTATTCTATTCTTCAAGTCAGAAATGAGAAAAGTGCACAAAAGTTCAAAGGAAGCAATTAGACCTTACTATTTGCAACAGAACTATCTGCATCACAATACATGGGAAAGGAGAAAGGGGGTCACAAATATGTTCAAAAGGTAACAGGAAGTGGACTGTTGAAATCTCTTTTAAAAATGCAGATACAAATTAAAATTAAGAAGCAAGCCCAGAAAAGAAATCAAGTACTTCCACTGCTCAAACTCTCCAGCTTGAAAAACTGTACTGATGTAATCATATAAACTAGCTTTCAAGATGTCAGATTTCATTACTTATTTTAAATATAGGAATTAATGGAGCAGGTTTTCCGCAACCCATCCCACCCCACTTTAATGATCCTTCTAGTGAGCGCTGAGTCTGTCTCTCTCTCTCTCTCTCTCTCTCTCTCTCTCTCTCTCTCTCTCTGTTTCTCTGTAATTGATCTGAAGTTTAGAAATCTGCAGTGATTTTATTTACTTATTTATAAACTGAAATTCTTATCCTTATTATCAGAGTGAACAGCCTTGTTATTGATCAGCTGATTCATACATTGCTTGGTAGGAAGAAGATATTGTATGTGAAGACTTAAAAAGGGACACGAAGAATGTAGCAAACCTGCATTTTCAACTGCATGGCTCATCAAAGTGATGCAAGTGATAATACATCCACACTAGATTTTCTGGCCACAATGCAATAAATGAAAACTTTTTAAATTCTGTATTCTCAAGGAGCTATACCAGCTTTAGTAAGGAGGGAATGTGCACACAGTCTCACATACGATCTTCACACCATTACTGAAATTAGGCATTCTTGTGGCACCACACACTAGTTCTTTAGTAAAAAAAAAAACTTCCACTTGAAAGGACTGATTACTTTGGAAGGCATAACTGCTCAATGATGGCTTGTACTTTATTCAATTGCTCTGTTACCTTCTACAGCAAGGAGTCATGCCAAATGCCGCAGAGCAGCTACCTCTATTGAACCAGGTAAACAGACCACTCTAGGCTTCTGAGAGAAGGTATCTCCTGAAGAATGATTTATGCTAACGGCTTGGACTCTTTTGAGGACCCTTAAGGAAAAATGAGAGGCACCACAAAAGAAACCAGTGAGTAGTAAGTGCACTTTTCCTGACGGCATCTCCAGACTGCAGCAAGAGCTCAAGTGGTACCCGAGAATTAAATCCATGTGAAGTGGGGAGAACAGCAGTTTTGTCTCTTGTCAAGTTGCACATCCTTAATAACAAGTGGTGATATCTTTGTGCTGGACGAATTCAGAGTACACTTTTGAACCATTTCAACACCACAGTTAGAGAGAGAGAGAGAAATGTCTGAGCTTACTGAAGTTCAGATGAGAGGGAAAGAGTTTTGGATGCAGAATAAAAACACTGGCAAAAGCTTTCAAAGACATTAACAACAACAACTATTTATCTGGGTTGGTTATTTTGCAAGTGAAGAAAGCCACTCAGATTTGATGCTAGAATGGTTCAACCTTCAACAGCTAAAGAAACAAGAAAAGCTGTTATTTTTCTGAACTTGACCAATAGCTCTGCAGGAGATTGAACCAACTCTTTTACCAACTGAGAAGATAAAGTACATTAGAAAAGACCATAGACTGCTCATTACCACAAATAATCAGAAGTCTTAAAAGGACAGCATTTGTGCTGAAGGATATTATTCTCTTGTGGTGCATTAGAGTATATTGCTTGCTAATCTAATTGACGTTAGATGAAAAGGACACTATTGGGTTATTTGGAAGGCAAATTCTGATGACTCGAGACTTCTTCGGGATTCATCTGCAGCAGACAAAAATCAGGAAATAGGCTCATTAGTAATCAAAGCTATTAGAACAGGAAGTGCCATGGCTCATATCTGATTTTGCTTCTAGTATTCAGTTACATACCCCAGGAAGGAACATAAAACTGAATCGCATTTTGTGCAAAGGAGGCTGGGGGAAAGAGTTGCTTGCTGATTATGATGGGATTTATTTCAAGTTAGTCAGGGGCCCTACAGTCTTGCAAGAAAACAATACCAATCACTAAGAGGTGATAGCAGAGATATCCCTGGTGCTGTGTTCCTGCAGTTTACAAGAAGGAAACACTTTTCTCCTTACTGAAGTGCCAGCTGGCCAATAAATTCGTTTAACGCCAGGCAAGTTAAAGATCCATTTTCAACCGGGGCTTCAGGAAAGATTCAAAGTAGTCAAACTGTGATGAAAAGGCTGGGGAAATATCACAGGGCCAAAGGAAAAGGAAAACTGTATATTATTGACAGGGAGATGTGAGCAGGAAAGAAGGCACATGAGGGCTGCTCAGGCATCACGGTTGCGAGCAGAGGTGGAAGGAAGACCTTGACAACAAAATTGGATTTAAACTGCCTATGACTTTATTAAAGGGCTGATAACAAAGGAGTGGGTCAGTGGGGTCTTAGAAACAGTTGTAGTTATCAAATTCATTTTGCCCTGTTCAATAGAAGCACCATGAGACAGGTGCAAGTACACCCTGCTCCTCAACCGCAAGGCCAAGCTTGACACATGATAGCATAAACGGCTTGCCACAGACAGTACTGACAGGCAAGGTCAGAGGAACATAGCAAGAGCCAGCTGGAACAGGCCAATGGCCCATGTAGTCCAGCATCCTGTTTTCACAGCAACCAGCCAGATACCTGTGGGAAGCCTGCAAGCTGGACATGGATGCAACTGCACACAGCCCAACTGTGATTGCCAGCAATTGGCATTCAGATACATGATGCCTCTGACACTGGAGACAGAACATAGTCATCATGGCAAGTAGCTGTTAATAGCATATCTTCCATGATACAGACCCACTCATTTTCACTAGCTTATTCATAAGTGATTCTCTATGCTTCTGTAATGGTCCTTTAGATTTATGGACTTGTGGAGGGAAAAACCCCTTTGTTTCCTATATGGGCTGAAATGTGTATTTATTATTGTTGTGGGTTTTATGGGGGTGGGGTGGTTCAATATTTTATTGTTTTTCAAAAAGTGTTTATCTGTTGTGGTGTAAGATGCCTTGTGTGATACTGAATAATACTGAATAAATACTGTTACTGAATTCAGTGAATAAATAATAGAATATTTCTAAGAGTCATTTGAAGGCCAAATATCCAAATTAGATTCAGAATAAGAAATTCATTGGAACCCAATTAAGGATGTTTCAAGACTTCATACAACCTGACCTTCCTACTTGTTATCTATCATAGGGTTGCCATATTTAAAAAGGAAGAATATGGACACAAAGGTTGTTGAGCTATTTTAAAGGAAATTCACCAAAATCTACACTTCCTCATTTCAGCGATTTCCGCCTGAACACTGTTTTCAATTGTCGAATCCCGACTATGTCCAGGAAATTCCGGACCTGTGGCAACCCTAATATCACTTCGTGCACTAAAACTCATGCACAGTAGGTCAGTGTAAATTGGAGCTAGTCTTGACTATGGAAAGTCAGATAAAAATGTATCACATCCCTTAGTAGAGAGCCAGGAGCCACCATAAAGATGCAATTTGGAAATTTGAATTTACAATCCAGAGACAAAGAGAGGGGGGAGGGAGAACCCCAAATTGACCCGCCCCTAACCTTGGTGAATGTCATAAGCCAATAAAATGGATTCTATTTTTTAAAAAATATAAAATATTTATTAAAAGTTTTCTTAATACAATAAAGAAAAACAAACAAACAAACAAAGTAACATAATCATACTTTCTTCACTTCATTGGACTTCCTCACGTCCCTCGTTCCTGCGTTCTGAGTTTATCAAACTTTATCCAACAATTTATCACCTTATTTCAATTCTTATTTTATAACTTTCAAATATTGTATCCCTAATTTTAGATAATTTAACCCAAACCTTAAAAGCTTAATCTTGACATAATATTTATCCAAAAATTAACTTTTTCTTATATTTTTACTTATCTTCATATTCCTTTCGACTATTTTAATGGTGCCATATTATTTGTAATCTTGCATCTTTCTTAACACTCATTCAATTTACAATATTTTTGTAAATAGTCCTTGAATTTCTTCCAGTCCTCCTCCACTGCGTCTTCTCCCAGGTCTCGAATCCTGCCGGTCATTTCTGCTAGCTCCATATAGTCTATCAGTTGCATCTGCCATTCTTCCAGTGTGGGTAAATCTTGGGTTTTCCAATGCTTGGCAACTAGTATCCTTGCTGCTGTTGTTGCATACATAAAAAATGTTCGGTCCTTCTTTAACACCCTCTGGTCTACGATGCCTAAAAGAAAGGCCTCTGGTTTCTTAAGGAAGGTATACTTAAATACCTTTTTCAGCTCGTTATATATCATTTCCCAGAAAGCCTTAACTCTAGGGCAGGTCCACCAGAGGTGAAAGAACGTTCCTTCAGTTTCTTTACATTTCCAACACATTATCAGACAAATGGTATATTTTTGCAAGCTTGGCTGGGGTAATGTACCACCTATATATCATTTTCATAGTATTTTCTTTCAAGGCATTACATGCCGTGTATTTCAAACCGGTGGTCCATAACCTTTCCCAGTCAGTAGTATCTGTTCTTATCAGTTTAATAAAATGGATTCTAAATACCAAAGTATAACCACTTAGGGAACATGTAGGGACTTTGACATCAAGATAGAAATCAAGGCCAGCCAGGCCACATCCAAATCAACTGTTATCAAAGGGGAGTTATCACACACACTTAGGGTAGGAAGCATCAGAAGACATGAAAGCCCTGCAGAAGGACTTCTGCCTGAACAACAAAGCTCTCTCTTCCCCTTGCACACCCCACCAAAATTGGTTCTGGAGAGTTAGGAGAACCCCCAGAACAGCATGCATGGGGAACAAATGGGTGAGGGGGTCTTTTCATCTGGGAAGCTGAAATGGTACATTCAGATGGAACATTCACAACAGCGTGGCATTGAATTCCACCCCTGATCTGTACCACACTCTTTTGAGGACAACTCAGAGCGGCTGGGTTGGGAGCTGGAGAACAAGAAACACTGATGTTAAAACTTACATGGAAATGAAAGGCAATGGCCACAGCAACTCTGGCAAGTCATTCTCCACCATCATAACATGAAAACCAAAGAAAATGATCAAGTTTAAAAGAACGGAATTGCCATGACACTTATGGAAGGGTTGCCTTCTGCAGATTTTCTTTTACAAACTGGGATTATTTTTAAAATGCTCCCTATGTTTAAGGGCTAAGCACCACTTCATGCACATCCTCTCCTTTGTTCCTCTTGCTTTTATAACACTTGAAGTGTTCTGACCTGTAAATTACTCATTAAATGGAAGTCCTGAGGTGTTTTTGCTCTTAAGCATTAATCACTATGTTGGAGAAAATAAAAAGATCAGCAGGTTTTTGGTGTTTAATTTTGCCAAGTAGCCATATGAGTGTAGATTTCCTCCCAGTGACTGGATTCCCGACAAGTTCTTGCTTCGGCTAGAAATATTATAATGCTTATAAAATCCCAATGTGGGCTCTTCTGTTTTTCTCAGGATGCTGAAATATCAAGTGGTGCTTCAGTGACAGCATTAAATCAGCAAGCCTATTACAAAAAAAATGGCATTTTCTGAAATGTAGCAGCAGCATGTTCAAGTATATGGCACTTCAAGATGTCGAAATTAATAAGGGAGGCAAACCAACTTTGTAATGAAAGAGTGGCTTCAGTAGCAAAGGGTTTCCTTAGATAACTGCGGTTTCATGTTAATTAATGTTGGTTTTTGGATTGTAACAGGTAAGATTGACAAAGACATGCGATAAATTGGTTCCAGGTTTGGGGCATTAGCTTATGTCTCCATATAGTGGATGAGCTAAAGTTCTGATTAAATTCTGTGATATACTTTTTTTGTTTTTTGATTTAAAGAATACATTCTGCAGTGGAAAATTTCTTTCTCCTTCCCCTTCCTCCTCCAGAAAATAGTGCTATAACTTTTTTTTTTCAGTTTAGACCAATGCAAGTGTTAAGGGAGAGAAGTGCATTGCTTGTGTGATACAAGCAAAATATAGAGTCTCCCTCTCAATATTCCTTTTTTACAGGCTGATTTACATATATAAAATCCATCCCAATAGCTCTGCAAATATTGCAGATATTGTTCCTCTGCTTGTATCAGCACAACCCAGGCAATATATTCTCCTTACTCAAGCAGTAATAATGTTGAAAGTAAACTAAACACAGTGGGTTGTATCCAATGGAGTCATCTCATTAGTGCAGTTTTCATGAGGACTGCAGGAAGGAAGGAAAAGATTAAATCGTGGATGACCATCTGTCATGGATGCTTTAGTTGAGATTCCTGCAGTGCATAGGGTTGGACTAGATGACCCTCAGGGTGCCTTCCAACTCTACATTACTATGATTAAATGCAAACCCGGGGTGGGAGGCGTGTGTGTGTGCATTAGATCTGTGTGAAGATGATTTGGGGCATCTTCCCGCAAATCGAAACATTATAATAGTAGCCTCTGCTCCAAGTAAGGTCAGGGCTTGCATGTCTGCTACTGTCGCTCTGCCCTTCTGCTTCTGTGCTGTATACTGCCCTACATTTTCATTTCTCTAAGTCACTTTGCAAGAAGGGAGGCTATCAAAAATGCTGCCTGCAAAATACCGAATACCTCTTTTTGTTGTTTTTGAAGCACAGAAAAGGAGGATCCTTTAAAAAAAGTTAAAATCTTTTTCAAAAAGAATCCTACAGTATTCTGCTTTAACAGCAACAACCTCAGCCCCTGAGCTCCTCAAACCCCCATGGTTAGCATTCTAAAGTTTGTGTGTTTAGACCTCTAAACCTCCGTCTTAAATAAATTCAGACAAGACTCAAATTTTGGTTTGGTTTTTGGCAGAATTTAGGCCACATCTTTATTGATTACAGTAAGTGAATGGTTGCATAGGCTCTGGTTTGACTAGCTCCCTGCACCGTTGCAGGTAGCGCTGACCCAGGGCACCAGCACAGGTCAGCCTAGGGTGAACATCTGGATAAGTAGAAAGCCGAGAACAGGCCATCTCTGCCACCCAAATGCCCCCCTGGACTCAGGCACGGGCACAACCCCCTTACAGGGGTTGACCAAACCACTGAGTCCCTGGATTCCTTTAACGGAATACCCTTCACATAGGGATGGCAAGAGTGTTCTCCCATCCCTATCCCCTGAACCAGAGCCTATCCGTAACCTTACAAGTTGTAACAATTTGCTACGCAGCAGACAAAACCCAAATGGCACCAGCCAAGTGGGGAAAATTCCTGCCGTGCCCTTGTCCCAATGACAGATGACATATGGTGACATATCAATGTCAAGCGCACAATCCCTAAATATAGGGAGAGGTGGGCGGGTGTTCCGATGCACGTACCGAAAGAGGAAGCTCTGGGTCACGTGCATAGGTATATATAGGTCCCTTGATCCGTTTAGCCTGAGTCCCATTGGCCTGATTAAACCCTGCATCAAGGGACCTACCCATTGGGTGTTGTGGCTATCCAATCATTCCCACTCACAACACAGGGTTTGGTTGCCAGGTTTCACAGCAACATGTGCCCTCTTTAAGGGAGGACCCGATCTCTCACACAGTAAGGCCTATCAAATTATTTTCAGGTAAGAAAAAGACAACCCCCTTTCACTCCTCCCACAAAATGTCCCCGGACCTATTTGTCTGCAATTTGACTTAACCCACCACTCTGCCTGTAAATTTAATCTGCCTGTAAATTTGGCCACAAGAGCAGAGGGAGTTATACTTTTTCCAATTTCCCATTATTGTGAAAGGGGACACACAGAGCTCTGTCTTACACGCAGCAGCTCAGAATCTGAAAAACATACTGAAGCAGAGACAGCACCATTCTTACCATGGATGCCTGTGCACACCCTTGCAAAAACATATTTAATGTCATGTTCAGTCTGGTTCTGAGACTGAAAACAAATCATTGCCATCCATAGCTCATTGCAGTAGCCCATAGTATGCCAGCACCTGAAATTTCTATGGAGTTTGTTTGTCCATCGTGTCTTCTCCATCTTTTTACATAATTACAAACAGAGTACAAGTGAAACACCAATACATGGGACTTGTGATATATGAGTTCAGTATATGTGTAATTGCACCTTGCATTAACAGCTGCTGCTTTACTGCATCTCAAATGATGGAAAGCTCATAATGCTTTAAAATAATGATGAAAAGTAGCGATGTGCAAGGCATTACCCATACGATTTGGGGTCCAATTTGGTGATCTCGATCCATCCCCAATTTGGTTCAGTACTCCCACCAACAGGAAAATCAACAGTGCAGATTGGAAAGCTCAATCTATAGTGGGCAGGATTTAAATGGTGACCAGGCCTATAAAATGATGCAAATGGAAGTGTGAAATGCACCACTGGATTTCCCCTGTACTAGTCCTAGATGCTTTGCTTGGATTCCCACCCCCCAGGGAATTCTTTTTTAGAAAGTTCTGTAAAACTAGAGAAACATACTGGATAAGAAGCTGAGCTTTTATTTTATTAAGTGTCAAGTTTAACAAAGAAGTGGGGGGGGGGACAAAAATGGATTTAAAAAACACAAATTACAGAAAGCACACACAATAACTATACACACAGTGTCAGCTCACACTAAGAATACAATAGCCATGAATATTCCTTTCTGAAATTAAACAAATAAGTCAATATAAGCCCTCCAGATGTCCAAATAGGTATCCACATGAAATTGGCATTTATTTAGAAAATATGTTCCAGTGTAGAAACAGAGCTTGAACCAGGATGCCAAATCTCTCCTCTGGCATGAATTCACCAGGTGACCTTAAGAAAACTGCTCTCTCTCTTTCAATAATAATTCCCTTCTTCTTCCACAATATGGGTATAAAAAGAGCTAAAGCACATGCAAACCTATGTACAACGTTTTTCAATTATTTCCCCCCGAAACAAAAAAGCAGTTGTAGCCATCTGTAATCTTGGGAAAGTGGAGCATGGGGAAGGGTGCTCAACCTTATCATCTTGGGCAACGTTCCCCTTTAAATTGCACTCCAGACCCTAAACTACTTGCAACTGCCTGTAGTTCAGCTTTAATACTGACCCATACCTTGCAAGACTGTAATACAGTTTTCTGAAATGGTGTTTGTGTGTGTTCTGTATGCTCTGAACATGCAGTAAATACTATACACATGATTCATATTATTATTCTGTACATGACAGAACCCTTCCTGGAACTAGCATTAATGAGATGCATTAATGCAAACAGCACTTTTGCTATATATATGAGATGAGATCAGCATTCTTTAGTTAAACTGATGCTGCTCTGAAAAAAAATATCAGTTATGATAGAGGAAGAGGCCCAGATGACAGAAACCATGCTTATAATAATTCTAAATGAAATCAGTTGAATGTAAAGAGTTTACTAGCATAAAAAACAGGAGGGATGAGGAATGCATCTGTCTGCTTTTTATTATTATTAGTTACTCCATGTTTAAATTTAGGACATTGTCCCTTAAACCACATAGGGTGAGAGAGACAAGTATGCCAGCCCTCCTAGCTAGCAGCTCTTGCCATCCAAACAATGGTAAAGTGGCACAAACAGGACCTCTGTGAGCCTCTTCTATTACTGTTGTGTGCAGGGTTTCTTGAACTCTCCCAGGACACAATATCCTGGGATGTTGATGTTAAAAACCTGGAAGTCTCCAGAAAATTGTGACATCAGGAGGGTACCCAAGAGCATCTCTTTAAACAAGGGCTTTGATGTAGGAGGCTGGGTGATACAAGGGATAATGCCCCAGCAAACTGAACTTAAGTTTTCTTTCCCTGACTCCTAAATTGCACCCATCATTAAAATGACAGGATAAGTGTGATCTGATAGCACTACTAATTTGCTAGTCCAAACACAATGCATTACATGATGCTGCATTAATAAAGAAGACAAACAAACAGCAACAATGATTTTTGCTAATGACTCGTCAGGTTCAAGATAATTGGAACAATGTAGGCTTCAAGATAGGGGGAAAAAAAAAAGGAACAGACATCCTAAAATGAGAATTGTGTAGAGCCAATAATTTTTCATAATGACAGGTTAGCAGGCTATAACAACAAAGAGTGCAGTAGAGAGAGTGGATGCTGACTTTAGTTTCATTAATTAGGGATGAATTAAAGGAGGGATGGATGTTGTCCTGTTGTGGCTGGACAACAATTCCCATATTTCCAGACCATTGAAGAGTTTGGATTTGATATCCCACTTTATCACTACCCTAAGGAGTCTCAAAGCGGCTAACAATCTCCTTTTCCCTTCCTCCCTACAACAAACACTCTGTGAGGTGAGTGAGGCTGAGAGACTTCAGAGAAGTGTGACTAGCCCAAGGTCACCCAGCAGCTGCATGTGGAGGAGTGGGGAAGCGAACCCGGTTCACCAGATTACAAGTCTACCGCTCTTAACCACTATATCACACTGGCTCTCTATTGGCCATGCTTGCTGGGGCTGATGGGATTTCCAGTTGAACAACATATTGTGGGCCATAGGTTCCTCACCCCTGTTCTAAGTTTAAAGAGACATTCATTGCATCCTATTCCAAAGGTATTTTTTCAGGGCCAAGACTGTTCAAATTACTTTATCATTCTTAGACCATATGGCTGCCTTCTCTTCACCTACATCAGATTGTTTGGGCTGAATCTTAGCAGGCTTTTCTACCAATGGTTCCACTATTATTTGGACAGATGGCCAATCATTTCCTGTTTTGAATTCAACAGGATTATATTTTGCTTTTGTTGGGATAAACATTTGAAACTATAGTTAAGTACCTCCTCTAGTCTCTCATGTTTCTGGCTCAAGAAAAATCTGGGCACTGAGCTTTTCTGCCTTTGTAAGATAAATTGCTCAATGGCACATTTTTCTGAACCACAACTCATCTAGGCAATGCTTTGCGTTGTTCATTAGATGGTAATTTCTCCCTTCAGTATTTTAATCTGCATTTGTTGGATTCCAGCTTTTACTTTCCCCGTCTGTCAGAAGCTGTCCCGGTTTAGGCGGTTTAGGCTACGACAGCATCTGTTTCTTCATGCAATGATCTTTCTTCAGAGCTGATTAGCACCTGTTTTGCTGATGGATCTCCTTGCCAGCTTTAATAGCCTTGCTAATTCCTCTAAGGTAACACATGCCTTTGAACACATTGATTTAGATTGACATGATAATGACTTTAATCTGCCGATAATTTAATAATGCACTAGACATGTCTGTGTCCTGGGTGATTGTGTTTGTCAATTGGTCATGTCATTTAGCAGCAGTGTGTTAACTGGGAAGAGAAACCAGCAATTCTGCAGGAGCAATGTATTTTAGGCAGCAGCACATAATTCTTATTCATCTGAGCTTGCTCATCAATTTCCATTTTCTCTCTGTTAAATTGCCTACATCAAAAAATTACTAATCTCTGTAGACGGAAGGAGACAGTGTGGTATCTAACTTTCTCTTCAGTTGAGGGGGGGGCTTCTACATACCAAGGATGAAATGTATGATGCAAATATTCCCCAAACTATCAAAAGTTGTTCACCAAAGGCAAAAACTCATGAATAAGGTATTGGTAAAACCTATTGGTGTTTCGCAACTTTCTGACTAGTTGCAGGACCTTAGCCAGACCTAGCAGAGTATACACAGAATCCATGGAAGCAATTGGTGACTTGGCTGCAGACAGGATAGACGAAGCAGGAACCAGGAAATTGTAGTTAGGTGTTTATTACATACAGTGGACTATTTACAGGAACAGAACATGGTTCTTTTGCTAGCTCTCTCTGATACGACTCACAACTCCTACACTGACACAGAACTCTGAACACTGAAATACTGAACTATCAGGTAGTAGGCCATTAATTATCACTCCCTTGAGAGAGCTTGACCAATCAGGGAGCGGTCTCCATGTCTCTGTTATCACCAGGCAGACCTTCAGATTGCCTTCTGGCTGTCTGCCAAACCTTAATTGACTCTGTGTGAGTAGCTGCCCATACAGTTTCCCAACGTAAGGGTGGGTGGAACCAAGTGTTTCAGTTCTGCAAAGTTTTGGTGTACAGCAGATTGCACTTGGATCTCCTAGTTTTTCTTTGGGTTCCTGAAGATTTTCTAGGTCAGTCTTCTTCAACCTTAGTTTCCAGATGTTGTTGAACTACAATTCTCATCATCTGACCACTAGCTAAGCTGATTGGGAATGATTGGCATTGTAGTCCAACAATATCTGGAAATCCAAGGCTGAAGAACTCAGCTTTAGGAAAGGGATAGGGAACATGTCGCTTTTCAGAGGTTGTTGGACTCCAACTCCCATCAGCCAAATCCAAAAAAGTACATTCACTCAGAAGTAAATTGTACTGAGTTCAACAGGATCTATTCCCAAGTAACCTGTGTAAGGACTACAGATTTTCTCAGTATTTATGATCACAAGTTGTGTTTGTTTTATGCTTTGTTGGATTTTATTGCTGCATTGTTCCTGGTTTGGTTTTATTGCTGAATTGCCTTTGTTGTGTTTTTAGTTTTGTTTGTCCTTTTGTATGTCACTTAGAGAATAGTTTTTTATTATATGGCTCATAAATGGAAATAATAAATGTGTCCCCCCTTTCTATAATTTTCCACTTCTTTTCTATCTCCATCTGTTACATATACCAAGATTTAAACTGTACTAGGTGCCAGCTCTATGTAGCAAACAGATATCTGAAAGGTTCATTGTACATTGAAGTATCTTAGTCATAAATACCATTCTGGTGTGCAGTTATTATCTTCCAGTATAAAGATTGTCCACAGATTTGTCTTTGGTAAACTTGACAGTGTTCTGCTTGAGGATAACAACAATTGTGTAATTTACTTACAGTTGCAGACTTCCACACTCAAACATTGGAAGGATTGCTGGAAGTCATCTGTACTATTGATTCACTCAGCACAGGAATACAGTAAGGAATAGCAAACTAAGTGGTAAAAAACCATTTGCCCTGCATTTGTTTCAGTATATTTCCATGATTTTGGAAGTGGCAGAACAGAAAATCCTGTTTTGAAAAGGGCTGGCTTTGTTTTGTTTTGTCATTTGGTATCACATTACAGTTTGGAAGATTAAACATTTTCAGAAATGAGTGCTTATTGATTAAGGGGCTGGAAACAGTCTGAACAGTGCTTGAATGAAATTCCAGAGCCCGATAAGAGTAAATAGGACTATATCTCTTAACACAAGGAAGGCAGTTTGAACCGCAACATTAGTCTTGATTTGGTCCCTCCGGCATCATGATTAACTAAAGATTTTAATATTTTCAGTGTTCCATGCACATTAATCAGTTTGCAAAGTTTATGCAATCATTCATTTTAACAGCTCTGCCTTGCCGGTCTCCAAAGTGAGTGTCACCAAGGCAACATGCAAGATGGACTGTGCTAGCAGTTTGTCAAGAGGGGTGGCAAGTCAGCATGCTGCAGGGCCTCTTGCAAATAACTTGAGTTATCATTGCCACTTGGAGCTAATGTGGTCTCTTCAGAATCGACAGCATGGAAAACGTCTGCCCAGAAGAACAAAACTCCAGAAGCAGCAATGTCACTGTAGATATGCATCACTTATTATCACTATATACAAAAGAGCGATGAAAGAATGGGTATCGTCATGTAATTGCTGGCTTATCAGAACCTCAAGAGTTTTGTGGTTCTGCAATGATGGATTTTTACGGATTCCAGCATTTGCATCCACACCAAGGAGAAAGAGGTAAGACCCAGGACTGAAATTTTATCAGCATAAAGGGTGTTGCCTGTGGCTGACCACCATTCCCACTCTCACTCCTCCAGAAGGCAACAGAAAAGAGTATCTTGAAAGTGCCCAGAAATTCAATAGACTCTTAGTAAGAGTTTTAAAAAACAAAATCTGCTATATATGTTGTAAAGTTGGTTTCTTTCATTATGCATTTGGGCACCCCCTAAGCTATCAAAAGCAAATTTTGAAGGATGGTTTTTGTCTATGCTTGGATACAGTTGGATGCCATTTTGAAACAAGATGGCAGTCCAAACCTTCCAAAAATGAGCTGTGTGACTGCCTTGAAAAGATGCCTCATAGGAAATAAATTACTATGAAATTGTGGTTGAATACATGTATCCCCATGAAATAAATATCTGGTATTATAATGGTCCTGGTTCACTAACATTGCTATGCATGTTTAAGATTGCCCCTGCATTTCAATCATTCTCAGAGTATAATTGTGTTACTTAAATGTCACATGGGTTAGCATAATACATCAGGGATGTATTCTGAACATAATAGGACACATTATTTTAGAACAAGGGGTGCCAACTCAGTGCCCATGAAGGCTTTCAATTAGGAAGAGTCTCAAGACCTCCTAAAATAAACTTCACCCCATGAGAAACCTGTCCCCTATCAAGAAAGTTTGCAGTACTGGGAACTTCTATAACTTAAAAAGGCAATTAAGAGGTGATATCATAGAAGTTTAGAAAATAATGCATGGCATAGAAAAAATGGATAAAGAAAAGCTTTACTCCCTCTCTTGTAACAGATAAAAGAGATAACAGAAACTACTTGTTCATGCAGCGCAGTTGAACTACAGAGCTCGCTCCCACAGGAGACAGTGATAACCACCAACTTGGATGGGCTTTAGAAAGGATTAGACAAAGTCTATCCATGATGGCTATGCTCTGCAAACCATGTGGGGCAGGGGGAGAGTGCTCTTGTGCTTTGGGTCCTGCTTGCAAGTTTCCCACAGGCATCTGGTTGTCCACTGTTAGAACAGGATGCTGGACTAGATGGGCTATTGGCCTGATCCAACAGGCTCGTCTTATGTTCTTTTGGTTAGGGGGTAAAATGTGCAGATACTTTCTAAGTGATTGCTGTGGTCACCTTGTCTATTTTTCCTGGCACTGAGGAATGGTCCCTGTTGCTATTAAGCAGCAATATCTGTGTGTGCCCACGCACACGCACACGCGCGCGCGCGCACACACACACACACACACGTATACACACACGTGCATGGATGTGTACATGTGTGTGTATAAAATCAATACTGTGTGATCGCCATAACCAGGACCAGCTGGATATAGCTGACTTCCCACAGTAAGCACAAGGGGGGGTCAGTCTCTTTAATTTTGCGTTATGCCATACTTAATGGTCTCGGTCCAGTATATCTGAAGGAGCGTCTCCACCCCCATCGTTCTGCCTGGACACTGAGGTCCAGCGCTGAGGGCCTTCTGGCAGTTAGCCTCACTGCGAGAAGCCAAGTTACAGGGACCAGGCAAAGGGCCTTCTCAGTAGTGGCACCCGCCCTGTGGAATGCCTTCCCACCAGATGTCAAAGAGAAAAACAACTATCAAACTTTTAGAAGACATCTGAAGGCAGCCCTGTTTAGGGAAGCTTTTAATGTTTGATGGATTACTGTATTTTAATATTTTGTTGGAAGCCGCCCAAAGTGGCTGGGGAAACCCAGCCAGATGGGCGGGGTATAAATAAATTGTTGTTGTTGCTGTTGTTATCATCACCATCATGGCAGGCATTTTACACTATGCCACACTCCCATTTAGCAACTTTTTTGTGACTGGTGGCCCCAGCACTCTCTCAAAATTTGAAATGTGCCAACTGGTTCAAGAATGTTGGCAACTTCTGTTGCAGAATAATAATGTTTCTCATCTGGTGAGATTTGGTCTTCAGAGCTAGTCTTTGTTAAATAGTTGAATTAATTAAGAAATGGATCTATATTGAAAATCTTCAGTTTTTGACATAACTGGGACTCTTAACTGCGTGCTAAGTTATCAGTCCTTTTTCAGACGGAACAGTAGTTGCTTTTTTCTGTCCTTAATAATTAGCATTCAAGATCATTTATTACAGCTGCACAGTTAAGGCATTTAATGAAAGGCAGATGGGCTGGTGCACATCAATTGTCACCTTCACAAGTCTTCACATTAAAATGATTCCTGTACATAGATCCAGTCTGTCCTGGGTTCTCTCTCTCTTCCACCCCCCCACCCTCATCTTCCAAATTTGTTGCCTTCCCCCACTTTCATTTTTCTGTTAATCTCAATGCATTTTTTCTCCTTTCTTTTCCTGCTTCTCCCCACCAGCACTCTTTCTTAAATTCAGCAGCAGCACACAATATTTTCCCTTTTCTAGTGAAAACTCATTGAAGAGGACATCAGAGGGCTGTGCGGCATGACTGACTGCAACAGAATAAACTGCCTGAAGCCAACTTCATCACAAGCTCCTGAAACAATGGAGAGGAGGAAGAAAGCAGGTAAGGGTTGACAACTGTCCCCTTCTGTGTTGAGACTTTCCTAGTACTTCAGCTAAACCCTCAAGGGGCTTTCCAAATATGTGATCAAAACATGGACCTGTTGCCATCTCTTTAGGGCCCAATACTAGGGCAGGATAAGTAAGCAGGAAAGATGATGGCTGGGGCAATTATTGGCAGAGTACTTCTTCCTGCCAAGGACAGGAACTAACCTTCTTTAAATTATTGTAACATTGCTGAATTAGATGTAGTGATGCAAATATTATTCTACCCTTTCATCTGCCTGGCAGGCCTTCTTACATTATGCTGACAGTGTAGGAACTGCTACAGTGTGGCTCCTTCCCAAGCCACCAAGATAATGCAAGAAGATTGCATCCAACATTAACCATACCAAGACTAAAAAAGGTAAAAGTACCCCTGACTGTTAGGTCCAGTTGCGGACGACTCTGGGGTCGTGGCACTCATCTCGCTCTATAGGCCAAGAGAGCCAGCGTTTGTCCGCAGACAGCTTCCAGGTCATGTGGCCAGCATGACTAAGCTACTTCTGGATAACCAGAGTAGCGCATGGAAACACCGTTTACCTTCCTGCCGGAGCGGTACCTATTTATCTACTTGCACTTTGATGTGCTTTCAGGAGCTGGGACCAAACAATGGGAGCTCACCCCATCATCGCAGGGATTCAAACCACCGACCTGATGCCCTACGCTCTCTGGTTTAGACCACAGCAGCACCCATGTCCCATACCAAGACTAGACCCATTGAAATTAGTAGACGTAACTAATTTGTGTCCCATAATTTCAATGGGCCTGCTCTGTGTAGCGCTTAGTTAGATGTCACTCAGAAACCATATGCCACCTGGGATGATCCTAAGCATGCTTCTAAGCATTCTTTTGATGCAAAACCCTAGCATACAGTAGTTTGGAGCAGCAGCATGGACATCTTCATGGCTGAGGTTTTCTTGCCATTTCTCAGGTGGTGCAGTGGTGCTATACTGGCTCCTGCCTAGGGACTGCAAATAGCTACTGAAATCACTCCCTGGGTCTTACGTTGTGCCTGCCTGCCTCACAACAATATGATTGCAATGGCATGGCATAGCAAACAAACACAGGTAAAGGGGCTGAAGTGCTAATTACGTACATAGGTCTGCAATGCAGCACATAGATTATAGCAGTCTGTGCTTACAAAATAGGTTAAGAATCAGACTTGAAAATGTGCCTTTCATTCTTAACTACCATTTCACAATCCGAACCCATACACCGGAACTCCTCTTTGCAACCCCCAACCCCCCTCAAACCTGAGTGACAAGCACAATAGCTTTCCTTTCTCTTATTGAATTCTCCAGCTCAAAATAACAAAGTAAAAGTTTTATCTAACCTGAACTAATGAACCATAAATCATTTAAAGCATGCAAACCTAGTTTTGAAAAAGGAAAATCAATAGCAACCCATTGAGTTTCCAAAGTAGATTTTTCTGCATGATGTCCTTTGGATCTCATTTCCACAATACAGAGTCCTTTGCAAGAGAGAGGAGATGGGGGGGGGAGAGCCTACTTTCATCAACACGTTGAAAAGGAATCAAGATGAGCACTGAAATCTCAGAAAGGTAATAACAAAATGAGGGCTATATTTTCATACTATATTCCCCGAAGGTGCTACAACACGTATATGGATGAACATATCAATCAAACCTTTGCACTGTCTGAGAAAATGAAGTTCAACCAGCTTGTACTGGGAGTGGTTGAAGAGGGAGGGAGAGACCCAATGCTACAACCTACACATGATCAATTAGAAAGGAGAGGTGCTTCACCTTCTCCTTTGGTCCTTTAATCAGAAGTGCCTAACCTCACCCCACCAATCCGTTCCAAAACCCAGCTGTGAGAGATTAACCTGTTCATGACCTGGCTATGGATTTTGTAGGCTGAGGCCGATCTTGCTTGGCTCTCTCCAAAAAGGATGCTAGGGTAATGGCTGCTCTTCTGTGATAGACCCTCACCATACGCTGAATTACTTGGTACTAGAAGGTGAGGTATCCTATGTGGAGAATGAGATCTTGGACTAATCGGTTACTGAGCCCAATTTAAGGTGCTGATATTAACTGTCTACAAAGCCCTGAAATACCTGGGACCTAGGTATGTGATGCATTATCTACCTATATCAGCCTGCCCAGGCTCTGAGATGGGTGGAGGGTCCTCCCCATTGTTCCACCAAGCAGCTGTTACTTACTGCCAGGGGAATACAGGCTAAGACAAATTTCAATTGTGGAACTCCCTTGCCCTGGACTGCAGATGGCTACATCTTTGATGAGTTTCCATCACCAACTTAAAGCACATTTATTCATCCAGGCTTGATTAAGCCTGTTCTGGATCTCAGGTTCGTTTTGTACTTTGGTATGCTCCTAGTTGAATCTACGATGTTTTTAATAGGGTTTTATTGATTTAAATTTAAATGTGTGCTGTATTATTGACCATTTTAAACTGCTTTGTGGCTACACAGTGGTGAAAAGCAGTCTACAAATAATGCAAATAGATCTATAGTGATATCACATCTATACCCTACAAACAGTGTGTTGTCAATTCATGGGCACTCATTGTGCATGAGATCAATCCATACAGTTGTAATCCCTTCCTCTCAATACTTGGAGCCACGAACATATGCCCCTATTACAATAAAGCAACAAAATGCTTACAAAATACTTTAGAGATCAATCACTTAAGATCTCATAAGTTCTCTTGACATTCTCCTAAACACTTTAGCAAAACATCTTTAGCTTCATTGTCTGCTAAGGAGCTTGAACTGCGAATCATGATCTGTCTAAGAAATAACAGGAAGAGGTCACGGATCATATACACTGAAGTAAGCCCTATGAGAATAGCTACACTTATGTTAATTAATCTATTTCCTCCATATATAATTATCATGCAAACGTTATTACCTTGCTCAAGGCTTTTTGTAGTATATAAACATCTAGTTGATACAGATGAAGCTTCCTACAGCATAACAATCACTCATGAGGAAATTGCATCCAATAAAATAGACACTTTAAAACAGTAAACCTCCGGGGAGCTAACGCTTAATGGGCCATGTGAAGTGAGGAGTGTACCCAAAATTGATGGGGATATTTGTGAGCCATTTAATTTATGAGCAATTTGGTTAATCAATAAATAGGTATATGTGTACAATCAATCGTAAGGGTTTTTTATTTTGTAAACAAGGTCAGCCCTAGTACATTTCTGCTGTTGCCTTTTTTAATTGCCCTTTAAACAATAACATTTAAACAAAAATCAAATCCACTCTCCCAACTGTTCAGTACTGATAAGCAATAAAAAGTAATAGAACAGATAGCATTAAGCACTCCAAAAAAGGCATTAGATGCTGATGGACTGTGTGCTAATTGAAAAGTGGCATTATAAGTTCCAGTCCACATGACTGCACAATTTTGGAACGTGGTGGCTATCATCACATTTTAAAGTCCATTTGCATAAGGAAATAGGCACCATAATGGGGCAAATTTGCTTATAACATCCTTCTGCCCAGAAAATAAAGCCATCACTTAACTTAATTGATAATAATAGTGGTTTTATGAGCATGGCTAATGACAAATGCATGTGATTTGTAGGAGAGTTTTTGGATTATATTAAAGATATAAGTGAAGTGAATGTGCACAATCACATCTTTTTACTCATGCCACTGTTCAGTTACAATCTTAATATTTCACCAAAGAAAGTTCAAATAATAGGTTCAAATAATGGGTTTTACAAATAATATCACAGAATATCATTAAACCATGCCAGACACATCCTTAAAAAAAGAAAACCAAACACCAGTACTTTATTTCACAATACAGTACAGTATGATTCCTTATTGCTATTTCCCCTCCTTATAAAATTCCCCCCTGAAGCCCAGTATTTTGGGGCCTTCTTCCTGGCACACTGTTCTGCCTTTTGACTTACCTCATTCCTTTATGCAGCCTTTCTAGTGACTCGTTTCATGGTCCATTCAGTGTTACGACTTTGTGACTTCTTGTTTTCTTTTACATCTCAATAAAGTAACTTTTTTTTTAAAAAAGTGTCAACATAATACAAAGTAACAAGCTGGCTTCATCTCTTACTACTCAGTCTCTAAGAACATTTTACATCGAAAATGTAAATCTGCTCCAGAGCAGTTAAAGGTACTCAGCAGCCCTGTTTTGTGGAATTGTAAAAGTATGTGGAGGATGACAGAGGTAACTGTGAGGGAGCCAATTTACATGTTTGTTTATAAAAGTATATTCCATTCTCTCATAAAATATCAGGGGTAGGGGTAAAGCAATATAAAAACACTTTTTTTGAAAATCAGTACAGAATGATCATTAAAATGACTGGCTACTCAGAAAAGAAATCAAGCACAGGCCTGCTGCCACAAAGGAAGTCTTCAAGTTACACATGAAAGTGAATTTAACAAGGGTGCCTGCCCAATCTCTGAGTCTTCCTCTGGCAACACTAAATGCCGCACTTGTGGTTGAGGCCTGTTGGGCCTCTGTAACATGGGATACGACTAACAGTGTTTCTCTGGGTCAGGACTCTGGACCTAAGTTGTTCAGGGCTTTGTATATCAACCTAAGAACACTGAACTTCTACTGACGAAACCTCTACACTGGCTACACATGTGCAAACAGTGCTGTCATATCATTGTTGGCCATCTGTCCCCATCAGCCGACTGGCTGCTGCTTTTGCTTCCAGACCAGGACCAGGGGCAGCCCCACATGGAGCACATTTTAGCAATCCTGTCTCAAGGTTACCAATGAATGAGCTACTGTGACCATGTTATCATACCATAAGAACTGTAATTGGCCCCCAAGCTTTGTATGTTGCCCTATGGCCCAGTATACCTGAAGGAGCATCTCCACCCCCATTGTTCTGCCCGGACGCTGAGGTCCAGCACCGAGAGCCTTCTGGCGGTTCCCTCACTGCGAGAAGCAAAGCTACAGGGAACCAGGCAGAGGGCCTTCTCAGTAGTGGCACCCGTGGAATACCCTCCCATCAAATGTCAAAGAGATAAACAATAACCTGACATTTAGAAGTACAGACAGCCCTGTTCAGGGAAGTTTTTAATGTGTGACATTTTAATGTATTTTTAATCTTCGTTGAAAACCACTCAGAGTGGCTGGGGTACAAATAATATACTGTATTATTATTATTATTATTATTATTATTATTATTATTATTATTATTGTTATTACACAACAAGGATATCATATCAATGTAATATCAAACACGACAAAATAAGATGATTTTTTTAAAAAAGCAGGGTGAGGGGGAGCCCTCCATCTAAGACAGGGTTCATGGGGGCTCATAGAGGCACATTTGACAACTAGGGAAACAGCTGCAGACACCATACACACCACAGAACCAAATGCACACTGCAACCTATGCCGTTGGCTACAACAGAAGCATAGTTTAATTATGGAATTCACCCACACAGGAGATGTCCTCCAAACTAGATGACTTTAAAAGAGGATTAGACAAATTCATGTAGGAGGGGGCTGTCCGATGGCTGCTAGCAATGATGGCTACGTTCTGCCTCCACAGTCAGATGCAGCAATGCTTCTGCATAGCAGATGCTAGAAACCACAGTAGGGGCGAGTGCTCTTGTGCTCAAACCCACAAGCATCTGGTTAGCCACAGTGATAACTGGATACTGAACTAGATGGACCATTGGCATGATCCAGCAGGCTCTTCTTATGTTTCAAGCCTAATTTCAGCGAAGGTCAGGATCCTGTGGGAAGGCCTCTGTAAGGCACATTTGTACTCACGGGCATCATACTGGTGACTCCTGATTTAAGCATCCTAACACACACAAGGCAAGCCACCATACTGCACATTGTGGCAGTAACATGGAAAATACATCCCATCAAATCACATCCCGTGGATCAGATTGTTATAGGATTTCTTTATTGTTTCTATTTTTTGTAAACCACCTTGTGTGTAGCTGTATATAAATGCAGTATACAAATTAAAAGTGAAACTAAAAAAAACAAAATCAGAGCTTGTTTCCCCATCTTCCCTAGGATGACATACGGGCCCTTCTTTAGAACAAGTTCATCTGAAATTGTCAAAAGTAAGTTGTTACGGAACCTGGGAGTCACGTTGAGATTAAAATTCACAGAATTGCTTTCTTGGAAAATGTATGTTTGTGAACTAAGCAACACTTAAAATTTTACAGTCTGAGTCCCAGCCTAAACAAAGCTGTCATCTTTCACTTTATGGCTACCATCAAACTACTACATTTCTTTCTTTCTTTGATTTAACAGCCGCTTTTCAGAAAGCCCCCCAAGTGGCAATGCATGCAAAATATTTTGCAAAAAAAAACCCCTCCACACTCAATAAAACAATAATAAAAATAAAAAACAGCAACAAAGCAAAACAAGCCACACACAAGCCAGTTTCCTACCTTGTTAAGTGGCAGATTACTCCAAACTGAAGGCCTGTCTAAATAATGCAGACCCCCCAACCTGTTTCAGACCACAGCCCCCATCAGCTCCAGCCAGCATGGCCAATGGTCAGGGATGATGGGAGGGAGTGCCATGAGAGCACCAAGGGGGTTAGAGTGGAACCTTGGAGCTATAAACCTCCCCAGGTGACCTTGGACCAATCACCATCTCTCAGCCACCCCAACTTCACAAAGTTGCTCTTAAAATGGAGGTGGGAGGAACAGGTCCTTGGATGAAAGGTGGGATGATGATGATGATGATGATGATGATGATGATGATGATAATAATAATAATAATAATACCGAGTAAGGCTCTAATTACCTTGAGGATGCTAGCTTGCCCAACTGGTTTGGGGTTTTGCCCCATGGTAGTAGCAGTGGCTTCCTTGCATTTGCTTCCTTGTTTTATCTCAAAAGTACCATGCAGTCTTTGAGTTAGGAAAGAAATCTCATTTTTGAGAAGTTTTCCATTCATATGGTTTTTCTTGCTCCTGAGAGCTATGTTGCAGCTTCTTCCAGGAAAGAGCACAGAGAAGAAAGGGAGGAAGCAAACGCTGCTGGGATCCTGCCAAGCTCCACCCACTGGAATCTTGAGCTCAGGGCCCAGGTTAACCCTTTCATGCACACAGGTGTGAAATACTAACTGTACAATAAAACACCTCCTAGGAAGGAAGCATAGCAGTATAAGCAGGGGCATCAGCCAGCAGAACCAGAAGCAGCTTTTAAATTGAATAGTAAGTGCCCCTTCTTGTGGGAATCAAATAGCCCTTCTCTTTTGCCAGTCCTGTGGGACCAAAATAGCCCTTCTCCTTTGCCAGTTTTCCAAATGCAGGTGGTGGCATTTGAGGGATTTCATTCCAGCCCAAATTCTAGACAATAGTAGAAAACTGAGGAAGTCCCCCCCACCCTGCCCGTGGTAGATATCAGTGGGTTAGTAGAATCATATGGAAGTGGAAAGTCCTTTAACAGTGCAATCCTATGCACATCAACTCAAAAGTAAGTCACACTGACTTCAGTGCAGCTTTAAAGATGAAAACTGGCTTTGAATTGGGCTCAGACACATACTGGGAGTCAACGCAAAGTGAATGACAATATAGTTACATGCTCTGAATAGCTGGGCCCCCGTCATCAGTCTGCCCCCAGCATTTTGCACCAGCTGCAGTTTCTAAAGCCTTTTCAAAGGCAGTGCCACATATAGCGCTTTGCAGTACAGTCATACCTCATGTTATGTTTGCTTCAAGTTGAGCATTTTCAGATTGTATCCCGCGGCGACCTGGAAGTACCAGAAAGGGTTACTTCCGGGTTTCGTCGCTCACGCATGCACAGACACACAAAATGACATCACGTGCATGCGCAGAAGCAACGAATCGCAGATGCGCAGATGCGGGTTGCATTCCTTTCAGGTTGCAAACGGGCCTCCGGAACGGATCTCGTTCGCAACCAGAGGTACAGTAGTGCCCCGCAAGACGAATGCCTCGCAAGACAAAAAACTCGCTAGACGAAAGGTTTTTTCGTCCGCGATTTGCCTCGCAAGACGAATTCCCCTATGGGCTTGCTTCGCAAAACGAAAACGTCTCGCGACTTTGTTTCCTTTGTGTAAAAACCGTTAAAACCAAGGGTGCTTAG
The DNA here is from genome assembly GCF_964252035.2 of Podarcis erhardii. Lineage (NCBI taxonomy): Eukaryota > Metazoa > Chordata > Lepidosauria > Squamata > Lacertidae > Podarcis > Podarcis erhardii. Next base: position 96,561,963 of record NC_138497.1, on the reverse strand, counting down.
CTTGAGCAGCTGCAGTTGCGACTTGACTTCGAGGAGCAACTGTTAGCACGTGGTTTGGTAGCCTTTTCTCAGACTTTGCTCACTTTTGAAGATTTTCCAAAACTTTTCCAGAACTTTTCCAGAACTTCTCTTTCATCCATTTGGTAAGTTAAACTTTTAAAACTTTTTTTGGGGGGGTTGGATTTTGGGTTGGGGTGTTTGGGATTCAAGGACTTGGTGTTGGGAAGGGGTTTGCGATAATCTGGGGGCTTGTGGGCCTTTTTTGGGAATTTTTATGATTTTCTGTGACCACTGGGCCAGGTTGGTTTTTTTTTGAAAATTTTTCTGAGTTTGAATTTCTGAGTGCTGGCTGGCTAGGGGAACAGTTGGGGAGGTTTCTGCAGAAATCTGGGACCATGTGGGGTTTTTTGGGGAATTTTTATGATTTTCTGTGACCACTAGGCATGGTTGTTTATTTTCAATTTTTTTTTCTGAGTTTGAATTTCTGAGTGCTGGCTGGCTAGGGGAACAGTTGGGGAGGTTTCTGCAGAAATCTGGGACCATGTGGGGTTTTTTGGGGAATTTTTATGATTTTCTGTGACCACTGGGCCAGGTTGTTTTTTTTTGAAAAATTTTCTGAGTTTGAATTTCTGAGTGCTGGCCATGTTATTTTTTGAAATTTTTTTTTGTCTGGGTGGGGAAGCAGTTGGAGAGGGGTTTGCAGCAGTTGGGGAGGGGCTGGGGGAGCAGTTGGGGAGGGGTTTGCAATTTCTGTGTTGTGGGTGGGTTGGTGCGTGTCTGTGGGAGCAGTTGAGGTTTTTGAAGACATTGGTGATTTTTGAAGCTTTTCCTAAACTTATTTTGCAGCCATTTGAGGTTTCTGAGGACTTCGGTGGTTGATTGTTGAAGCTTTTCCAGAACTTCTCTTTCATCCATTTGGTAAGCTAAACTTTTAAAACTTTTTTGGGGGTTTTTGGATTTTGGATTTGGGGTTGGGGTGCTTGGGATTCAAGGCCTTGGTTCTGGGTTTTAATTTCTGTGTGGTGGGTGGCTGGCTGCTTTTGTATTTTTTGGGTTTGAAGCACATCACTGATTTTTTTTTCTGTTTCTGAGTTTACGAAGGTAGGAGCTGTGCTGCCATGGGACCCAAGAAGACTGCTGCTGCGGTGGCCGGCCAGAGGAAGAAGGAGAAGGTGACGCTGGAAATGAAGAAGGAGATCATCTGGAAGCACGACGGCGGAATGCGTGTGACGGACATCGCCAGGGAGTACGGCAGGAACCCATCGACCATCGGGACCATCCTGAAGATGAGGGAGAAGATCCTGGCGACTGATGCAGCCAAGGGAGTCACCAGGATCGTGAAGAACCGCCCAGCTGTCCTGGAGGAGGTCGAGAAGTTGCTGCTCATCTGGATAGAAGAGAAGCAGCGTGCAGGGGACACAGTGTCTGAGGCCGTCATTTGTGAGAAGGCCAAGGCCTTGCACGCTGACCTCATCCGGGAACAGCCAGGAACCTCAGCCGAGCCAGAAGTCTTCAAGGCTAGCAGAGGTTGGTTTGACCGGTTCAAGACAAGATCTGGCATCCACAGCGTGGTCAGGCATGGAGAGGCTGCCAGTTCTGATGTTCCTGCGGCTGAAGACTTTGCAGCGGAGTTCCTGGAGGTTGTGACGACGGAGGGCTACGTTCCGCAGCAGGTCTTCAACTGCGACGAGACCGGGCTGTTTTGGAAGAGGATGCCCAAAAGGACTTTCATCACTCAGGAGGAGTCCAGGCTGCCTGGCCACAAGCCCATGAAGGACCGCCTGACCCTGCTCTTCTGTGCCAACGCAAGCGGCGACCTGAAGATCAAGCCCCTGCTGGTGTACCACTCGGAGAACCCACGGGCCTTCAAGAGACACAAGATCGACAAGGAGCGGCTGAGTGTCATGTGGCGATCCAACAGCAAGGCTTGGGTCACACGTGTGCTGTTTGTGGACTGGGTCAATCTTGCTTTTGGCCCTGCTGTCAAGCAGTACCTGCTGGACAACGACCTGCCGCTGAAGGCTTTGCTTCTGATGGACAATGCTCCTGCCCATCCTAAAGGCCTTGAGGTGGACTTGTTGGAGGAGTTCAGCTTCATCAACATCATGTTCCTGCCGCCTAACACCACACCACTGCTCCAGCCGATGGATCTGCAGGTCATCGCCAATTTCAAAAAACTCTACACCAAGGAGCTTTTCAGGCGATGCTTCGAGGTGACTGACTGCACCACCATCACCCTGCGGGAATTCTGGAAGGACCACTTCGACATCGTCACCTGCTTGAAGATGGTCAACACGGCCTGGAAAGGGATCAGCCAGAGAAATTTGAATTGCGCTTGGCGCAGCCTGTGGCCGGACTGTGTGGCACCAAGTGACTCTGATGCACCAGAGTCAACAGTGGTGCAGGACATTGTTGCCTTGGGGAGGACCATGGGCCTGGAGGTCACGGAGGAGGACGTCTGCGAGCTGGTGGAGGGGCACGACGACGAGCTGACCACCGTGGAGCTGGTCGAACTGCAGGCAGAGGCTGCGCAGGAGCAGGCCTCACTGGAAGAGGAGGAAGCAACTGAGGAACGGCTTTCCTCCAAAAGACTGAGGGACATTTGCCAGAAGTGGAAGGAGGTGCAGACTTTTGCAGATCTACACCACCATGAGAAGCACGTGGCACATGACGCTGGGAACTTTTATGATACGAGGGTCATGTTGTCTTTCAGGGAGCTGCTGAAAAGGCGGATAAAGCAGCAGACTATGGACAGGTTCTTGACCAAGAAGCAAAGAGTGGAAGAGGAGCCTTCTTCGAGTGGTCCCCCAGAGTCTTAGAAAATGTACTGTACACTTTGTTGATTTTTAAATGTTTTTCTGTCATGTTTATAAAGTTAATTTATTTTCCCTTCAATTTTTGAACTGCTCTTTACAGTATGTGTGACTTTAAAGAGCAGTTAATAAACTGTTGTTGTATCAAATTTGGCTTTGTTTGGACTTTTTTTGACCATAGGAACGCATTAATTGATTTTCAATGCATTCCTATGGGATTTCGTGCTTCGCAAGACGAAAAATTCGCTAGACGACAAAAATTGCGGAACGAATTAATTTCATCTTGCGGGGCACCACTGTACCACTGTACAGTCATACCTTGGGTTACAGACGCTTTAGGTTGTGCTTTGTCGGGTTACGGATGCGCCGAAACCCGAAAGTACTGGAACGGGTTGCTTTCAGGTTTCGGTGGTCACGCATGTGCAGAAGTGCAGAAGTGCCGAATTGCAACCCGCACCGCACTGTGGGTTGCAAACATGCTTCCCTCATGGATCACGTTCGCAAACCAAACATCCACTGTAGTTGAAACAGATTGCAACCAAGGTGATGGTGGTCACATAGACCTTCGAGCCACAGCCATAGCCTGAGCAGTCAGGATCACCCTCAGATTGTGAACCTGGTTCTTCAGAGGGAGTTTCTTAAGTCCACCCTACCCAGAGCAGGCTTTGTCACGAATCAGCATTTTATGCAAGGACTGTAGTTTCTGCTTTTTCACAAAATGTGCATCTTCTTTGATCCGAGCACCCTCCCCACTGCAGCTTGATGTTTGCAATGTGCATTCAGAAACAAATCTTCATTCTTGAATCCTCTTGAGATGTATAGTGTCAACTTGGCTTTCTTTAACCCTGTTGTCTCTAATGCTCCACAGCATCTGTTGTTCTTCAGGCACCCAGTAGCTGTGCCCACGTACAGTCTGTCCAAGTCCGCCTGGAGAGTTCGGCAGCACTGAGCAGTTAATAGCGCCTGCAAGGTGGCTGCACTTCTTTATTTATTGAGGTGCTTTTCTTAGTCTCAGCATTAGATGCAGCTCATTTAACCAGCAGAAAATCCGATTACCAGATGTTATGTTGTAGGAGTGACTAATTATCAGGAAACATGACAGCCATGGACTTTTTGGGAAGAGTGAAAGAAAAAAATGCTTTCCTAGGAAAAAGTGACATTATGTATAATTAAGGGGTAGACTTAAATAATTCTTATAGATTTGGGGGTATGATAAATCGTGTAATCCACACAATAGGCATTTATTTCAATGGGTTTCATTTGCCTTTTGCTAATTTCCAAACCATTCAACTTATACGCATTTGGTGAAGGGCCATAGTTTAATGGTAGAACATCTGCTTTCCATACAGTTCAATTCCTGGCGCCTCCAGATAGAGATGAAAAGACTCCTGACGGAAATTCTGGAGAGCTGTTGCCTGTCAGTGTGGGAAATGCTAAGCTAGATGGACCAAGAGTCAGATTTGATATAAGGTAGCTTCCTGTGTTCATCTATCAGCTTTCTGCGGAACAGAATATCATATATTTTTCAAGCATGCCTGTCAATATTATATTACAAATAATTGCTGATGTTGACTTATATAGGAGGTTACATAAATTACCTTAACACTAACCATTCACCAAATAAGTTATAGAAATGAAATCTGGCATATTTATAGTTAACCTATGAGCAGTAGTAAGGGGAAACAGCACCTAAATTTTGAATCTCAAACCAAACCAAAACAATCATTGCTCAACAGATTTGGTTTACTGAGTCATATATCACACCTTGGTTTGTCAACTTCAGGGAACATTAGTCTGGGATAACATTTATGGCATTCAGAAATAAGGAGAACAATGCTCTCTTTTTTGTAGAGGCAGGAATTGTCTGTTTCCATAAGGATAGGATGAAATGTCATTTCTCATTTTGCCATCCCATCGGGGTGTGCCCATTTTGGCAACTTTTTCAGCTGCTGGCAAAATTCAACAAACATTTTTCTTTCAGGAGCCTTTTTCTTTCATCAAACTTTTAAATTATCTGCAAGACAGAAAGCTGTTTGGGGAGGCAAGTTGCCGGCCATCAATATTTTCAACCAAAGTGCATTACTCAAATGATGCTTCTAGCAGTGGCTTGTTGAATATAACTCCTGGCCAGAAAGGATTCAACACAGTTCAGCTGACAGCTACAGCTCCAAAATTCATTGTTTAGGGGCCCAAACTGATTTGCCCCAAAGCAGTTCATCCCCCAGCTCTTGTTTTCACCCCCATTTTCATTGGATTATTTTCAATACTAATAAACCATAACTTAAAAGGAAGGTTGTTTGGGGAAAATTGTTAAATTTGTAGATGTGAAGATACTCAAAATACAAATTTATTGTATTGTCTAATTTGGTCTTACATTATAATTCTTTACATCTGCTAAAGGTGTGGCTAATAAAATGGATATAAGCTGGCAATCTGTTGTAATTTGCATGCAGCCATGTGTTTCCTGGGCAATTGGACAAATGTTGGTTTCATAAGCAAGCAACAGGGCCACGTATACTTAGGAATTGATATAGAGGAAATAAGTTCTAGAAGTGATCCAAAAAGTAAATGATTTCAAATATGAAACCTACTCAGAGGTTTAAGGTGAGGTGAATATGAAATGGCAGGTTCCCTGATGGACAATTATCTCTGAAGGACAAGAACAGCAGCTGAATAGGGAACACTTCAAAAGGGTGGAGGGATAGGAGTTCAAATAGGTTGGACCACTGGAATTGTGGAAAGTCTTATTTTAGTGAGTTGCCATACAGGAGACTGACTTGCAAAAGCCCTGTTAAAATAATAAATAATTCAAATACATAGCTCCCTCACAAGGAAGACAGAAAATTCCTCTTCTAGATCAGACTTACCTGTCTGAGAAATTTATTCGAGGATCCCTTTTGTGTTCGCAGTAAATACCCTGGGCATATCATGAAATGGAGTAAAAGCTCATGAAGACCTTAAAAATGAAGTAATACACCAAATAAATAAAGAGAGTGCTGGTGGCTGTGCATGTGATAGCACAAGGTCATATTTAATTCACTTGGGGTGCAGGGAAGTATGAAAGCCCAACTTGATTAAAATCTTTGGAATATATCTCAATCTGGTGTATATCAAGGATAATACTTAGCCCAGTGTTTCTCTCTTCAAGTAGACAGTCAGATTTTGTGCACAAAGCAGCTTTGGCCCATACACAAATTTTATTGCAATATTTCCCTGATTAATACAGTGCTAGAACATCACACATACAACTAGGGAGTACAGTATTTAAATGAATGGCAAGAAGAAGGTCATTGACTATTAACTCGATAATCTCCCAAGTTCATAAGATAAACATGACTTCTAGGAATGATTTTGTTTGTTTGTAAATTTTAAGGACCCCATATATTCTAAGTACATTTTAAGGCCAGCTCCACAAGTAGAAATGTGAGAGGCCCCTCAAATGTGCCCTGAAGGCCAATTGTGCTTTTCACATGTTCCTGCTGAATGCTCAAAAACTTTGAATGAATTTGCAAGTATAAGAACATAGTAATAACTCTGCTGGTTCAGGCCAAAGGCCATCGAGTCCAACTGTTCTCACAGTGGCCAACAAAGACGCCTATGAGAAGCCCTCAAAGAGGACCAACAACTGGTATAAACAAGAATTGTGAAGGTAGGTTTTTGGGTATGTCTAATGGTCAGGGGTCCCTTTACCTTTATGGTAAAAAAGGTAAAGGTAAAGGTACCCCTGCCCGTACGGGCCAGTTGTGTCCGACTCTAGGGATGTGCGCACATCTCACTTAAGAGGCCGGGGGCCAGCGCTGTCCGGAGACACTTCCGGGTCACGTGGCCAGTGTGACAAAGCTGCTCTGGCGAGCCAGCACCAGCGCAGCACACGGAAACACCATTTACCTTCCCGCTATAAAGCGGTACCTATTTATCTACTTGCACTTAGGGGTGCTTTCGAACTGCTAGGTGGGCAGGAGCTGGGACCGAAAGATGGGAGCTCACCCCGCTGCGGGGATTCGAACCACCGACCATGTGATCGGCAAGCCCTAGGCACTGAGGTTTTACCCACAGTGCCACCCGCGTAACACCTTTATGGTAGTGATTCTCAAAAAGCACAACATATTGGCATGGCTCTCATCTTCTCTAACAGTCCCACTTCTCCATCTCCCTCCCACAAAAGCCTCACTTTGGGGAGGGGTAGTGGACTACAGTAGCAGAAAAGTCTCAGAGAGAGCCCCCACCTTTCCTTAGCTGCAATGGAAATTATGCACAGAGCTTAATTCCCAGTTGGGGATCATGAGGTAGTTTTCCTAGCAGAAAATTAAGCTCTGTGTGTCATTTACAGTTCAAATATTAATCACTGCATAAGTGATTAATCATCAAGTGATTTACAAATGAAGCTGCTATGAAAATATCCCAAGGATTTTGGAGCGTCAGCTAATCTTGCCTTTATCCACTGAGAATGCATTGAAGAAGAATGAAACTTTAGATTGTCCTAAAATGTGTGGGAAAGCGTTTCTGAACAGAACAAGCTGAAAGCTTAGATTGCTTTCAATGTGGCGGTCTACTGAATTGAGTAGGAATCTTGCAGATACAAGCTGCAGTCTAAAACTTGTGCGGTTAATTAAATAATTCAATTTAATATTTTTTAAACTTTTAAATAAATTGTATATCTCACCTTTTTGTGTTTGCAGGGGAGGCACAAGATGGCTTAGAGCAAACAGGACAAAGCAATACAACAGCAAAAAAAATAATGAAAAGTTTAATTAGAATTCATTTTTTTTTTTTTTAAAATATTTTTATTAATTTTACAGAATAGAAAAGAACAAAAAATAAAATACAGAAGTTTCATAAATCATATTTCTTTTACAAAATCTTTTGGACTTCCCCACATCTTCCCGAATCTGCGTTATTTATAATACCAATTTCAGCGTTTTGTTATCTTATTTCATCACTTATTGTATCTTTCATTTTGTCACATTACCCTTTTCAATATATTTATAACCCAATGTTCATAATACAAAATCTTCAGCTATTTATTATCTTATTTCATTACTTATTGTATCTTTCAATTCATTATTGTATCTTTCAATTTCATGTTACCAAAATCAAAGTTATTGTGACCATAATCTTATATATTGTGATTAAAACGTAATGCAATAAAGATTTTTCTTAATTTCACCTCTCTTTTCTTGTGCTTAATTTTAATTTCACCTAATTACCATTGCTGGGGCTAATATTTCCTAAAAAGTGCATTTTCTTAACATTCATACAGCTTATAATATTTTTGTAAATAGTCCTTAAATTTTTTCCAGTCCTCTTCCATTTTTTCTTCTCCCAAGTCTCGGATTCTGTCAGTCATTTCCGCCAGTTCCATATAGTCCATCAACTGCGTCTGCCATTCCTCCAGTGTGGGTAAATCTTGTGTCTTCCAACACTTTGCGATGAGAATTCTTGCTGCTGTTGTAGCATACATAAAAAAAGTTCTATCCTTCTTTAACACATTCTGGTCTACAATGCCCAGAAGGAAGGCCTCCGGTTTCTTAGGCAAGGTATATCTAAATACCTTTTTTAACTCATTATAAATCATTTCCCAAAAGGCCTTCACTTTCGGACATGTCCACCAGAGATGAAAGAACGTCCCTTCCGCCTCTTTACACTTCCAACATTTATTATCAGACAGGTGATATATCTTAGCAAGCTTGACTGGGGTCATGTACCACCGGTATATCATTTTCATAATATTTTCTTTCAGGGCAGTACATGCCGTGAACTTCAATCCGGTGGTCCATAACCTTTCCCAGTCCTCAAACATAATGTTATGTCCAATATCCTGTGCCCACTTTATCATGGCGGATTTGACTGTCTCATCCTGTGTATTCCATTTAAGCAGCAAGTTATACATTCTTGAAAATAGTTTGTCTTTAGGTTCTAACAATTCTGTCTCTAATTTCGATTTTTCCACCTGGAACCCAACCTTTTTGTCTGTTTTGAAAATTTCCCGAATTTGGGCATAATGCAACCAGTCTCGCACCTTACTTTTTACATTTTCAAAACTCTGCAGCTTCCAATTGTCGCCATCTTTTTCTATTAATTCCCAATATTTTGGCCAGTAGGCCTCCATGTTAAGTCTCTTGCGTGCCTTGGCCTCTGCCGGTGAAAGCCACCTTGGTGTTTTACTCTCCAATAAGTCTTTATATTTTGTCCAGACCATAAAGATTGCTCTTCTAACAATATGGTTTTTGAACATTTTATGAACTTTAACCTTGTCATACCACAAATACGCATGCCACCCAAAAGCGTTATCAAACCCTTCCAGATCTAGGACATCGGTGTTCTCTAACAAAAACCAATCTTTCAACCAGCAGAAGGCTGCAGATTCATAATATAACCTCAAGTCTGGCAGGGCAAATCCCCCCCTTTCTTTCGCATCTGTTAGTATTTTAAACTTAATTCGGGGCTTTTTGCCCTGCCAAACAAACTTAGAAATATCCCTCTGCCACTTTTCGAAACATACCACTTTGTCCACAATCTGCAGGGTCTGAAACAAGAATAACATTTTCGGCAAAACATTCATCTTTATAGCTGCTATTCGGCCTAACAAGGAAAGTTTTAGTCTTGTCCAAGTTTCCAAATCCCTTTTGATTTCTGACCAACATTTCTCATAGTTGTCCTTAAACAAATTCAAGTTTTTAGAAGTCAGGTACACCCCTAGGTATTTTACCTTTTTAACCACATTTAATCCTGTCTCTTTCAAAAACTCATCTGTTTCTGTAGACGTTAGGTTCTTAGCTAAGACCTTGGTCTTTTGCTTATTCAACTTAAATCCCGCCACCCGACCATAATCAGATATTAAATCCAAAACTCTTTTTGTGCTAGAAACTGGCTCCTGTAATGTTAGTACCAAGTCATCTGCAAATGCTTTCAATTTATATTGTTTCACTCCGACCTCAATGCCCCGAACTGACCGGTCCCTTCTAATCATATTCAAAAGCACCTCCAGGACCGAAATAAACAGTAATGGGGATAGAGGGCACCCTTGCCGTGTCCCTTTTTCAATATTGAATTCCTCCGTCACCACATTGTTTACTATCAATTTAGCTTTTTGGTCCGAATATATTGCTTCTATACCATTTTCAAACCCCCGTCCCACTCCCATCCCTTCCAAATTTTTCTTCATGAACATCCAAGAAATGTTGTCAAAGGCTTTCTCCGCATCAATAAAAATTAACACCGCTCTAGTGTTAATATTTGTTTGTAAGAGTTCCAAGATGTCAATAATGTTTCTCGTGTTGTCAAACAAATGCCTACCCGGGAGAAAGCCTGCTTGGTCCTTGTGAATCACTTCATTCAATACCTTTTTAAATCTATTTGCCAAAATGTCTGCAAAAATTTTGTAATCCACGTTTAGGAGTGAGATGGGACGGTAGTTCTTAAGTTGAGTCTTTTCAGTTTCTGTTTTAGGAATCAATGTGATGAAAGCTTCTTTCCACGTTTCTGGTGCCTTCTTACCCTCCATAATCTGGTTACATACCTCCATCAAGGGTTGTATCAAATAATCCTTCAAAACCTTATAATATTTGGAGGTAAGTCCATCAGGGCCTGGAGATTTGCCTAATTGGAGGTTCTGTATGGCACTCTCGATTTCCTGCTGTGTAACTTTAACATTCAGGGTTGTTCTCATTTCCTGAGGAATTTTTTGTAATCCGTTAGTTTTAATAAATTGATCTATCTCAGATTCTTTCTGCGGCCCTTGTGCATAGAGATCTTTGAAATATCTCTGGAAACATTTCCTAATTTCTTCAGGCTTCTGAACCATTCTTCCTTCAATCTCTAGATTTGTAACTGTATTTAATTTTTGTCTTTTTTTCAACTGCCATGCTAGCAGTTTCCCACATTTATTTGCTGAATCGAAAGATCTTTGTCTCATTTGTTTAATTTTCCACTCCACTTCTTGGTTTATCAGTTTCATATATTGGGCCTGGAAAAATTTCACTTCTCTCAGCACTTCCTTAGACTTGGGCCTAGATCTTAATTTCCTTTCACCCTCACTTATTCTCTCCAATATCTTCTGCTTCTTTTCATTCCAGAGTCTTTTCTTTACAGTGTTTTGTTGTATTAGAAACCCTCTCATCACCGCTTTACTTGCGTCCCAGATTGTTCTTTTTTCCACCGTAGTGTTCAGATTTATCTCAAAGTAATCTTTCAAAGTTTTTTGGGCCTTCTTCACAATCTCCTGATCTCTGAATAAAATGTCATTCATTTTCCATCTGAAGGATCCGGTTATATTTAGTCTCAATTCCATTTTCAAAGCATTATGGTCGGAGCAAGTTTTTGGGCAGATTTCCACTTTTCTAGTTTTAGGTGCCAGTCCTTTAGTTATCCATATTTGGTCGATTCGTGTCCATGACAAATGAGCTTCAGAAAAGAAAGTTCCTTCTTTTCCTAGGGGGTTCTTGACTCTCCATATATCAATCAAATCCATATTGTCTGTCATTTCAAAAAAAGTTTTAGGTAGTCTGCCTTCTTTTGTTATATTTACACTCTGCGACTTATCCATATTTACAGAGACAACCCCATTCATATCTCCCAACATAATAATGTTGTTATAATCCAGATAGTCCAGTAAAGTCTCATGCAGCTTCTTAAAAAATTCCGATTTTCCATCATTTGGCGCATAAATTCCTAAAATCAAAAATTTTTCACCATGTGTGTAAATTTCAATAGCCAAAATTCTGCCTTGTTCATCTTTAAATAGAAATTTCGGTGACAGGCTCTCCTTTGCATAGATCACTACTCCTCTTTTCTTAACTCTGTCCGAAGAAATAAATTCTTGGCCTAGCCTTTTATTAATTAACACTTTCCGATGAAGCCTTGTCACATGTGTTTCTTGCAGGCAAATAATGTCCAATTGCTCTTTCTTCAATATATGAAATACTTTCCTTCTTTTTTCTGGGGAATTTCCGCCATTTATATTCCAACTAAGAAGTTGCAGAGACATCCTGAGTCAATTTATAGGCCTTACAATGGGGTGTCTAGATCTCCCGTTCCCGGCGGTGGCAGTGATGGTCCAGCTCCAGGCTGTTTAGTTCCTGGTGGTAAAGGTGGCCAAGACGCAACTGCTCCTTTCTGGAGGTCTTCCCCGTTGTCGTGAAGAAACTTCTGCTGGTCCTCTAGTGTTCTGATTCTAGTTTTCCTTCCTTTATAGCTAAATGATAGTCCTTGCGGAAACTCCCACCTATAAGGGATTGTGTTGTTTCTCAACAACTTAGCCAGTTCTAAGTATGAGGCTCTAAGATCCAATAAGAATTTAGGTATATCTCTGTAAATTTCAGCCTTTTTACCTTCTATCTCTAGAGATTTTTTGAAATGTAGGCCTAGTATCTTGTCTCTTTCCTCTCTTGATTTCAGAATAACCAAACAATCTCTGGACTTGTCTTTCTTCACCGATCTGCCCAGTCTAAATGCAGTCACAATTTTAAAGTCTTTATCCTCTTCTATTCCCCAAAATTTGGAGAATAAAAGTGTCAAAAATCCCTCCAAGTTGCCTTCCTCCAATTCTGGGACAGCTCTCAACCTAAGGTTATTCTCCTTGTTTCTCAATTCCACCATCGACAGGTAGGCCTGTTGTTCCCCTACCTGTCTTTGCAGAGGCTTGATTTCACCTTTAATCTCATCAACTTTTTTACTTGCTTGCTCCGCTTTTTGGTAGGCTTCCACAGCTAATTTATGATTTTCAGCTGTAGCTCCTTGTAAATTCTCAATTGCCTGTGTGTTCTGAGAGACCTTTTCAGAAAGTACGCCAATAGTAGTTGTTGCTTGGTCTATTTTTAATGATTGACTGTCCACTTTTTGATTTAAAATTGCTAGTTGTTCTAGAATTTGTTTCAAAACTGTGTCAGATCCTCCTGTTGCCATGTCCTCTTCAGCAGGCTGTTCGGCCTCCACCTCCTGTGCTATCAGGACGGTTGGAACAGATGATCTGCGATGATGAGCTAAAGTTGTTTGGACAAGTTGCACAGGCTTCCTTTCTTTTTCTTTTTCTTTTTCTCTTTCTTTAGCTTTGGCTGCTCTTGTTTTCCCTGTGCCACTCATTCCACACCTGCCTCTTGTTCAAGGTCAAGTTATCCTTTATTCCATGAGAAAGCAAGTCCAGAGTACACACAATTAAACCACAGAAATTCCAAACAAAAAATATTTCCCAGGCCTCTATAGCTCCACAGTCCTCTAGGGGGAGTATCTTAAAATTTCAGGGAAGGAAAAGGTTTTTCCGCCATTTAAAGTTTCTATAGTCTCTTTTTTAGTTTGTAATTCCAAGACAAAAGGAAGATTCGCAGAGTCCTTTACTTTTTAAGCTAAAAGCCACTAGGAGCCAGACTGGTATTTGCAACAGTGTTTCAAACGTTTAAAGTTTCAATATATGTAGCAACTTAAAATCTTGTTACTATAGTCCGCAGTTTGACAGCTCAGTTACATACTGACAGCCCGACGACTTGCGTTCTTAAGACAAAGTCCCAAATATAAATCCCATAGGCAAAAATAAAGTCTCTCTTGGTTTTTTAAATAAGAAGACTGCAAATTCTGTAAATGCACGATAGTTCCACTTTACAAAGTTCCCATTAAGCGCCTCAGCGCTCCTCTGTACTTTTGCTTTTGATCTTGTAAGCAGTATCGGGAGACGGACTTCCTTTTACTCGTCACCCGTTTTCAAACCCGGAGAAAGGATATTTAAAGTCCAAATTGTAGTTCACTTTACTCACGGGTATGTTGCTTGCCGAATTGATGTTCACAGGAAGAAAGGTCGACGCTCATCAGCAGCAGCTGCGCGGCTTCGCCTCCCGCAGAAAGAGCGATGAACTCACAGCGCCGCTTCCCCTTTCGCGCTCCGGAGCCCCTTACGGGGTCCCTTCCGCACTTCTGGGGAAGTTCCTGGCGCCCGCCGAGTCCCACGGCCACGGGCTCCCTCTGCCCGTGGTTTTTTCAAGCGGGTCGTCGCTATGCCGCAGCGAACGACCCTTTTCTGCGGAGCCCCTCTTCAGACGACGAAGAGGACCGCCATCGCTGTTTCGCGCCGCCTCCGGAAGTCAAAAGTTTAATTAGAATTCAAATAAAGCTGATAATGGTACTGTAAGAGCAAATAGAAGCACTAAAACATAACCCTAGAATGTCTTAATTAACAAAAAGTCTGCAAAAACAGCCTTATTAGCTAATTTTAAACATGGGTAATGAGGGAGCTAGATGCATCTTTCTGAGAAGATCACTCCATAATCTGGGTGCTGCATTCAAAAATGGCCAGCACTCCTGTTCCTACCATCTGAATACCTGCCAGTGCTGGGATAGCAAGAAGTGCTCAAAGTTCTTCTGGCAGGTTCGTGTGGAAGGACATGAGTTCTGAGATACCCCATCCTTAAACTGATCAAGGCTTCAAAAGCCAGCACCTCAAATTCACCCTGAAACAAATTGATAGCCAGAGAAGCTATAAGTTCAGCATAGTATGATCTAGCATGCTAGTTCCAAAAAAGAAAGTATGGCTGCTATATTCTGCACCATATTCCTGATTGTCTTCAAGGGCAGCTCCACACAGATTGCCTTACAGACCAAGGCATGAATAACATCACCAGCTCCAACTTCTTCAGGATCCCATTTTTTCTTGCAGAAGGTGAACCTGGCTGTGCCAGGTAGATCACTGTAATGAACTCTATATAGTGATGGGTCCAGTAGATCTCACTGTTTCATTACAAGTGCAACCCTGTCCAAACAGATGCCTCCTCTGGCACCATCAGAAGCAGAGCCAACCCAAGGTATTTTGCTGCCTCAGGCACCTGCTACCTGAGATGGTCACCTTGATCTGCCCAATGGTAGGGCCAGCTCTAATCAGAAGCCCTAAACACCCTTTCCATCTTACTGAGATCATTCTTATTTCATGTACCTAAATAGACTGCAAATAAATTTCTAGACTGACACCACAAGAAAGAGAAAAGCGTTGCAAGGAATAATGGCAATTTACCCATCTTTCAACGAAATCTGTTTCTTTGCATCTATATTACCTCTAATAATCTTTAATCCTTTTACAAGATTTCACATTTCCAAGCTCAGACAAAAATCAACTAGGTGATATTATTATTCCTAATAGAGAGCTATATTATATCCTTGTTTTATCAATAAATGACATTTTGACAGACAGAATTGGTGAGAGATCAGAACACAAAACAGAGGAGTGAAAATTAATGGAGAACTGAATCCCACCATTTGCATATAATGTTCTCACTCACAGGCATAGTTAAGGATACACTTTCTGTGAGATACCTTTCTTTCAGGCAGGGGTTGCCAACCTTTTTAGGCCTGTGGATACATTCAGATTTTGGGAATGGGTGCTGTGGGCACTGCCCCTTCTGGTCACTTCTCTTTTTCCATCCCTCCAAATTCCCTTTTCACTGAAATCTAGCTTGCTGAGGAAAAGTTTAGTCTAAAAATGTTCTCCTTGATATTTTCAAGCTGCAAGGATTTTGTTGTTTGATTTGTATGGCCATTCAGTCCTATTGACACATACACATTGAAGAGGGACGTAATTTCAACTTCATCTATTGTTTGTGAGGACATGGTTAAACCTGTTGCCATTTAGATAGCTGGCTCCTACAGTATGTCTGATTCTACTGGCTACCTGCTCAAGGCAAAGCAAGTAAATGAATGAAAGGCCTCACACTTATGTGTGGCATTTTTATCTTAGTTAAAATGCAGGCGGAACAAAAATCATTACAGCAGAATGCCAAGTGCAGAGCAACTTGGGAAATCACGCAGAAGATTAGGGTTGAATATATGTATTCACAATGGCTTTAGGAAGGTTAATCAGGTATTATGGGCTGTACCAAATAAGTCAATTTCACAGTTATAGTAAAAGGGGGACTTTGATAAATGCACTTTAAATGAACTGGAGTACAGGATCAACTTCTTCAGTGGGAAACATTGCACTGAGCAGTACCTTACAATTTCACCGCTGTGAATTTTGTAAAGGCGGCACATCCTTGTCTCTTTCTCCCTTTCTGTAATGATTTAGACTTCCATGTTTTGTCAAAATATGCCATTTTAAATCGCACACAGCTCAGTATGGTATTAAGTTACACAGTGTACTGTGCTAAACCTGCAAGATAAAATGCAAATAGCACCAGACGGCCACTGTTTAAATCCGCCTATAAGTGAGAACAGATTTTATATGTTTCGGTTTAACTATGTAGTAAATTCTTTCTCTATAACTGTTCACTGGAGTCATATTCGTAATAGGCATTTATGGAGTAAAAGGTAACATGCCAGTTAGAATTGAGATGAATGATAACAAATTCTGTTATACCACTACAACATGCATAATTTACAATACAAGAAGATGTAATTGATGTGACCGTATAGGGAATAATCTTAGGCAACAGCTGGCTAGCCTGACCCGATCCTCCCACCTGTAGCTGCCACATTGCAAGCAAGAGCTTTGCTCAGCAGTAAAAACAGTGGCAGCCTATAATAAAAGGTAAGTGAAAACTCCACCCCCCAAGTATTTTCATTTCCATCCCAGCCCCCTTACTACATATTCTTGCTGACTTTGGGGACATGGAATAAAACCTTAAGAGCCATAAGACCTACACTGTACAATAGTACTGTCACTATCCTCTCCGACTATCGTCCCTCATCCTTGTCCACAACAGAGGCGGGTTTAGGGTCACATTACTTGTCCCCCCCCCCACATGGTGCAGGGGCTAAGGGGGTGCCTTCTTGTCTCCTTCCCCAAGCCTATTAAGTGCTGGGCTTTGGGAAGGAGGTGTGAGGGCTCTGACAGGATCCTTGATTCCTTCTGCCTTCTTCTCAAAGCCTAGTTAGCCCAGCTTTGGGAAGGAGGTGGGAGGTCTCTAGGACCCTGCCAGAGCCTCATGCCTCCTTCCCAAAGCCCTGCACTTCCATTACCCAGCTTTGGGGAGGTAGCTTTGGGCTGGGATGTGTGCGTCAAATTTTGGCCTAACACAGGGCATCATATTACCAAGGTCTGCCCCTGTCCCCAAGCCTCTTATATGGCACACCCTAATGCAAAGGGATGTCCCTGTCCAGGAGACCTGGCCATCTCCCAGTTTTAGTTCACGGGGACATGCCAGGTATAAGGAGTGTAGTACCTGATCCAAAATTCAGAAAGCTGCACCGCAAGCTTTATAGGTGGTGGGGTGGTCAACTGAAGTGGAACAATAGCAAATCAGAATACTGCAGTAAGCAGATTGGTCTTATCTATATAAGTCTTGGTCAGTAGCTTTAAGTGATGCAGAAGGGTATTGTACTGGTTTCAGCTGGGGCCCACATTCATCCAGGATGGCGAAGGTTGGCATGGAAAATTTGGGTACTCTTCTAGCTGGCTTGGTCAGTTTCTCATTTGGAAAGGCATGTGGAATATACACACAGCCACAATTGATGCTCATTCTGTCTTGTGCTTAGAAGCCAACCTCTTGATACTGACTTCCTAGCCAGCTACTGTCCCCTTTCCAGCCTTACCATTTGGAGGGGTGGTTGAGTAGTGGGTGGTTCTTAACCTCATTAACAACTGGATGTTATTAACTTCACACTCCCCTTTCAGACTGGATTGCTGTCCAAATATTTCATTGAGTCTCAACCTATTGCTGACAATCTTTGTTTTTTAAAAAAATCAATCATGGTAATTGAACCCTATTGATCCCATTGTGGTCTCTTTACAGCCTTTGATATAGTTGATAATGAAGTGGCACGGTTCTTGAGTTGCCTTGTTTGGCTTCAAAGAAGAAGCATACATAATCATAACCCCAGGATATTCCATGTGTTATCGGATAACCCCATAGTTTATTCAATGTGGTTATAAAACGAGTAGGCCACATTGTATGGACACAGAGTTTGATATCATACAACGTGAGGCAATGGCTTAATAGTGGACACTAGTGTTTAAGTCTGCACGAGCAATAACTCACTCCCATATACTCTTACTGGAGCCTGATAGCAACCTCAGTGTCTGTGAAATAACTGTCTAGGACTGCTGCTATTTACTCCTTCCTCTCACCTTGTCATAGTTGTGCCTGCAAAAGCCATCATACTACTCTGACTTGGATGATAACAGTATGGGGTCTCCTCCTACATCTACAAATTTCATCCTTCTAGAAGCAAAAATGCACACTGGCCATAAGTGAAAGTGAGGAATAAACAAGGATTTTCTAAAATGCCAGTCAGTTCTTCTCTACTATAAAATAATACAATCACACTTCAGCTGCAGCGATGCACAGAACTGTGCATGCAATTATGATGCATCCATAATGCATTCCTTGTCGTGTTGTATGTGTTTCCTTTTGCGTTTGCTTCATATCGCTGCCTTTTTGTAGGTTATTCAGCAGCAAATCTTTCCCCAGAAGGAAAGCCAGGTTTGAAATTGTATTACATGCTTCAAAAATACATTGTAAGTGTTCAGATGCTGTAAAATACCAAAGCAACATCCAAACAGCTTGAGGTCATTTTGGCACCTGAAAGTAGCTGTGGATCAACTTACAACAATCAAGAAGACAGGTTTGGGTTGGCTGTCAAGAATCCCAGATTTCTTTTAGCATGCAGCTAAAAAGGCAAGGGCTGGGAGAAAGTGAGTGTGAACATTAAGACTATGAATACGGAATAATGAAACATTATTCAGAAAATGAATAATTCAATAAAAATAAGTAAGTAAAGATAATAATGATGGAAATGATACAAAAATAAAAGTCAGACGCTTAATTCTGTCTAGAATTTTGACTTCCATTACTATGATTTCATGAACATGGTTTCAACACAGTCCCAGTGTTGACCCAGCGGAAATACTTATTTTGTAGAGCTGTGCCACTAAAGGACTCCCTGGTTTGGCACACCCTGTGAAGAAAAATCTCAGCTATCAAGCCACATAAAGCATCTACAAAGGCCCAAGATCAGTTTTGTATCATTTTACTGTTAGCCGCTCTGAGCCCGGCTTCAACTGGGGAAGGCGGGGTATAAATAAATTATTATTATTATTATTATTATTATTATTATTATTATTATTATGCCATACAAGTCTGAGTTCTGCATTAGAGCCTTATGTCTTCCATGTGTTTTCATCCCTGCTGATAAGATTGAAAACTCAATGCCCCACTTGGAATGCCTCTTCTTAAAAGACTAGAATCACTATCAGAGGCTTGGTGGTTTTTAGCACAACTTGTGGTAATATAGGGCTTACTCATTGGTTGACAGTGAGAGAAGTCAAACGGCAACTGGCAGTGAGAAGAGGGGAAGCTCTACTCGGCCCTCCAGATGTTTTGGGGCTACAACTCCCATCATCCCTAGCTCAGGGATGGTCAGGGATGATGGGAGTTGTAGTCCCTAAACATCTGGAGGGCAGAGTTTGCCTATGCCTGCTCTAAATCCTTACAAGCCCTGTGTGCCTGTTGTGGGAGGCAGCTAAATCAGGAGATGGCTCACACAATTCACTTCAGGCATCTAGTCAGCAGCACTACCATGGGATTAATCACTGTATACTAACAATACACTGCACAGTCTTGAATGTCTAAATGGACCTTTGATCTGATCCAGCAGAGCTTTCCTTATGTTCTTATGAGCTATCACTGGCTTGGTTGCCTCCAACAGGTGTCTACCAGTAATGGTATCAGTTCCCATGCTTTTCTTAGCTGCATCTCAGTGGCAGCCTACTGTTTCACACTCAACCTGAGCTCAGCATCAGTAGCAGAGCATCTGCTCTGCATGCAGAAAATCCCAAGTTCAATGCCCAGCATCTTCAAGTAGAGTTGAAAGAGAGTTCTGCCTGAAACCTTGGAGTACTGCTGCCAGTCAGTGTAATAATAATGATGATGATGATGATGATGATGATGATGCTCAGTTAGATGGACCATCAGATTCCTGCTTCATCAGTTGCCACTGGGTTTGCTCATTCTAATGGGTATCTGATGCATTTTTGTTTTGGGAGTTCGTTGGTTGGTAAAATTGTACGTATGAATTATGAATATAGTGTGCAAAGTGCAAGCCAAGTATTTTTAATCCAAATAATCTGATGGGTATGCATTTTCCTTTAGATGAAATGCCTTATTGGTTGCTGATTTCTGTCACTGATTGCCATTTTCTTTATTTTGCTGGAGAGAAGCGGAAGCAGAGAAGAAAATGGCAGGCATGGTATCGTGGAACATCATCACATGGGTGCAGAAATAGAAAAACTGATTAAAGAATCGCTCGCAAAAAATGTCCTAAGATGGGGAAATGATCACCACTGGTACATTATGAGAGCAATTGTTATCTTTCTATATGGCAAACAAATGAATTTGATCTTAATAATTTTCCTTGTCCACTTGTACTGTAAAAATAGTGGCCGCTTGCACAGGATTTCTAATGCTGCTGTCATTCATACATAATATTTAACAATCTCTTCCTTATCTGTTTTAGAGGGGAATGGGCATTTTGTTCTTTTATATTTTGTGGTATATTGTGTCCTTGGTTCCCACTTCTTATGAAGTGGCAAGTTGGTTCCTCTACTTGCATTTTACCTAAGGTGATTTCTTTTCAACTTCAAGCTTAGTGTGTTGTCCTTTTCTATACGCATAGTGCTGCAAGAGTGATTGTCAAGTGTTGTGACATTTCATTTCTGAGAAACAGGAGGGATGCTGTTTTGAAAACAGAGAGAAATGCTTACAAAATGCCTACTGCCAGATGTGGGAATCTGACAAATATAAGGGTATGATTTAAAATATTGGTTTAGCACAGGCAGGGTGTTATGTACTGCTGTTACATATTTCCTTTCTCTGGGGAGCCAAAAACTTGAAAACCATAATGGAACTTCCCTTCCCTGGAAAACAAGTGCCTCCTCCTCCTGGTTCTTGCACTATATGAAAGTAAGAGGCTGGTTTGCATGTATGAACTGGCCCCACATTGTATATTGCAGTTATTATTTCAGAGTCACTAACTCTAAATTTTGTATAATTTTGGGGAGAAGGGAAGTTGGATCCAAAGAACTACACTCCAGACAGCCTCATGTCAATACAAGGCCAAATTCTATAAGATATTATTAAATGGTATTATTAAATGATACCTGTATCTGGAAAATACAGTGGTGCCCCGCAAGACGAACGCCTCGCAAGACGGAAAACCCGCTAGACGAAAGGGTTTTCCGTTTTGGAGGCGCTTCGCAAGACGAATTTCCCTATGGGCTTGCTTCGCAAGACGACAGCCCATAGGGAAATCTCCGGGACAGTGGGGAAGCGCAGCTCGTCTTCCCCGCTGTCCTCGGACCTCCTCCGAAGCCTGGCGGCGGGGCGGGGACACCTCCTCCCGCCGCTGGGCTTCGGAAGGATGCCCCGATGCCGGGTGGCGAGGCGGGAACGCCTCCCCCCGCCGCCCGGCATCAGAACGATGCCCCGAAGCCGAGCGGCGGGGCGGGAAAGTCTCCCCCCGCCGCTCGGCATCGGAACGGAGTCCCGAAGCCGAGCGGCGGGGCGGGAACGCCTCCCCCCGCCGCCCGGCTTCGGGGCGGGAAAGCCTCCCCCCGCCGCCCGGCTTCGGGGCGGGAAAGCCTCCCCCCGCCGCCCGGCTTCGGGGCGGGAAAGCCTCCCCCCGCCGCCCGGCTTCGGGGCGGGAAAGCCTCCCCCCGCCGCCCGGCTTCGGGGCATCGTCCCGATGCCGGGCGGCGGGGCAGGAACGCCTCCCCCCGCCGCCCGGCTTCGGGGCATCGTCCCGATGCCGGGCGGCGGGGCGAGAAAGCCTCCCCCCGCCGCCTGGCATCGGAACGATGTCCCAAAGCCGGGCGGCGGGGCCGCGAAGCCTGGGCGCGCTGGCAACTCTCCGCAAGGAGCGCTCCCGCTGCTTGCGGAGAGGTCCGCGAAGCCTGTCCTGGACCTCTTCTGAAGGCAGGCGGGGGGCAAAAGTCTTTGTCCCCCCCTGCTTGCCTTCCCAGGGGCTTTTAAATCGCCCGGACAGCGGAGAAGTCCTCCGCTGTCCCGGGCGATTTTAAAATGCCGCCCGCCAGAAGAGGTCGGGGGAAGGCGGTTTCCATAGGAACGCATTAATTGATTTTCAATGCATTCCTATGGAAAACCGTGCATCGCAAGACGAAAAACTCGCAAGACGAAGAGACTTGCGGAACGAATTAATTTCGTCTTGCGAGGCACCACTGTAATGCAATGATTAGTGAATGCTAGTATAGTTTTATTGAGAACAAGCCATTCCAGACCAACTTTTTTTTTAAAGGCTTTTTAAAAATAGGTTTGTTCTCTCCTAGTGGATTGTTTCAGCAAAGCATTTGACAAAGTCTTTGATGACACCTTTGTTGACAAGATGGTAGTATGTGGGCTGGACCATACATCCCTCAGATGGATCCCACAGCTGGTTGGACAATCCAACCCAGTTAGTGCTTATCAATGGCTTTGCGTCAAAGCTGAGGGAGGTCTCAAGTAGGGATGTCTGAGAAATTCTCAAAATTCACATTTATGCATTGATATGTGGTGTTTTGACAACCTGAAGTCTGCCTCAGAGCAAGCCAATGAGTGGAAGCAGAAGGGAAGCAGATTTTGTCTAAATATTGTGAGAAACATTGTAATGCAAGTTGTTCAACAGTGGAACAGATTTCCTTGGGAGGTATTAGGCTCTTCTTTGCTGGAGGTGTTTAAGAAGAGGCTGAATAGCTGTTTTTCAGGGATGTTGTAGTTACACTTTGCACTGCAGATTTTTCATTGAACAGGAATTGAACTTGAGGATCTCTAAGATCGTAACTCTTAATTCTGTGATTCGCAATATAGTCCTCTTAGCATGGGGAGATTGAAAAGGTGAAATTAGGGGATGAAAGATACATGGAAAAATATTAGTCAGTGTGAGCCAGGATAAAACAAAATAATTGAATAATGAATATGCTTGCCATCTCTCGTAGGAAATGACAAATCACATTCCACTTTAGCTTAATCTAGTTATTGATAATATGAGTTCTAATCATGGATATCTCTTACTAGATAAGACAAAGTGGTATTGGTGTGAGGTAGTGCAAATTTTAATACATGTCATTTTGGCTTTGCATATGAACCCAGTTCAGAAAAGGTACTATTTTTTTATGCATAATTGTTGTCATCTTTCAGTTATATTGAAAGATGTTGGGAAATTGTACATAAAGGTGTTGCCTACGCTTTAGTGTAACATTGGCAGACCCATGTGATACTTGAAATATCACTTAATCTAATGTAATCTAATATCACTTAATCTAATGTAATAATAGTAATCTATCTTCTCTATAGCTGCTCTGTATAATAGACTATTTTGAGATTACTAAGATTTTGAGAATGTCGATATCCAGGTAAATTTCCCTTTCATGTTTGAGGTGATCAAAACCTTTTGAAAGGGAAGATACTCTTTTGGTGTAATTTGTATTGTAGGAAAGTACTTACAGAGTTCAGTGTTTCATTGCAGTAGGTCATGACATCCTACTATTACCTAGCTTTTGATACTGCAGGATTTTCTACCTGCATTGCATTGTATTCTACCTTTTAAAAAAAATTTAAGCAAGTAACACATTTGGAGGTACATGAATATTCCGCTTATGTAATGTTCCCATCATGCTTCTGGTCCTCTCAGCATACATAGCTCCAGTGTCTGCAAGGGAATTAAATTTATGGAATAGAGTGGTACCTCAGGTTAAGAACTTCATTCATTCTGGAGGTCCGTTCTTAACCTGAAACTGTTCTTAACCTGAGGTACCACTTTAGCTTATGGGGCCTCCTGCTGCCGCCACACTGCTGCCACACAATTTCTGTTCTCATCCTGAAGCAAAGTTCTTAACCCGAGGTACTATTTCTGGGTTAGCGGAGTCTGTAACCTGAAGCGTCTGTAACCTGAAGTGTCTGTAACCTGAGGTACCGCTGTATCACATTTAGCTATATAAGCCTATGAAGAACAGTATAGCATGTAGGTTTCAAATAGAGGGAAAAGGTTTCATATTTGTGAGTTAACTAAAAGTATATTAGGATGCTTGAATTTCTCCCCCTCCTCAAATTGTATGGTGTGATTAGAGTAATGAGAAACTACCATGCTTGAGGAAGGCACTTGTGTGAGCAGATTCTGTACATGTTTTAACATCCATGTTTTTCCTTCAATGGTTCATTCCATTGTGGAATGGTGGATGGGCAGGGCACAGTCAACTAGAGGTATTCCTAGAGTATTTAGCAAACTGAACCTTAAGAGTTCAATCCAATGCATGGTCAGGCAGGAATTAATTCTTCTGTGCTCAGTGGAGATAGTGTGCTTGTTACCAAGGGCAGTCTAAGAAAATGGGGACAGTGGTAAACACCTACTCTGGCATATGTGTCACCAAATGGTTATATCGCTGGACACAAGGTCAAACCATAAGCCAGATTTTCTACAGTCCATTATCATTAACCTTGAAATGGTTGCCAACTTCATGAGGTAATGATGACCCTCACCTTGAAAAGAGATCTTTCTTCTTCTCTGCTAATATTCTGAAAAAGCAATGGCCTTAAAAATGCCCATCCCTCACATAGTAGAAGCACTAAGATCATGAATTCCCTAAATTCGGGCCCAGTTGCCTTTGCAGACTCAAGCGCTATCTGAGGTACCTACTCAGTATTCTGCCTGGTGTATTATGCATGGCTATAATTAGGTGAGTGTTCAAACGAGTTTCATGCAATGACATTTACTGAAAGTGTCTGCAGCACAGAATGTCCTGTCAAGTTGTTAATACAAAATGCTGGTGATTTATATGTTTTATTACCAAGTATTCATCTTGGTAACATGCTGCAGTGAGGACTGAGATGCTCCTTTTATTATCTCTTTTGGGGAAGGGATGAGAGGGAGATTCCCCCACCCTCCAGTATTTTATTTGAAACCCAAACGCCTCTGCAAATAAAAATAACAATGGAAAAGTCAACCATGTTGCTACAAAGTGTAACCGCATTTATCTTGACCTCGGAAGTGCACATTTGTGTTCCTTTTCTATAGATCAGGGGTCGGCAAGGTTTACCTCGCCTGGGCCAGTTCATTCTTGCAGAGATCACTCTGTGGGCTGGATTGCGATGTCCAGCACCGCGGAGGCGAGTCCCTGTTCCATGCTGTGCCGGTTTAGTGCAGTGCGCAGGGACTCATTGAGCATGCGGCTCGGTTTGGGGGCGGCTCGTGGGCTTTTTAAATTACCCCTGTGGGCCGCTTGTGGCCCATGGGTCACAGATTGCTGACCCCTGCTATAGATGTTACATGTTCCCAGATCAGACTGGAGAGTTCATCAGGCTTTTCTTCCTTGTGATTCCTTGAAGCCCATTGTATTGCTGTGCTGTGAAGGAGCAAGGCCAGTCACCTTTATCTTATGGATTATTGTTTTATTTTTTTTAAAAAAACACTACCCTGCCCTTTGCCGCTATCAATGTACAAGGCAGTTCACAATGGGTGGCAATCAACTACATTTTGAATGGTCATTGAAATTAATAAACATGATTAAGTTAGTGCCATTCATTTCAGTGGTTCTACTCTGAGTAAAACCTAGCTGAAAACCGTGCAATCCGATTCTTTAAAATCCAATAATTGAAGGCAGGTAGGGGTGGAAGAATGTGCTGCTTTCTTTTCTCCCAGTTTCTCATATTTTTCTGAACTTAAATTCAGTCTTCTCGATTTCTGTTGCAACCTCTGACCGTTAAAAATTCTTTGGCATTTTAGTACAAATTTCTCCTGATAAACACAGTTTCATATACTGTTTTGAATTTTTGCAAGTAATTTGCTCAAATATAATGCATCACAAATATATTCATTTTTATGCACACTTCCTGTTGTTGTTGTTGCTGTTATGTAGTTGGGCTTTACATTCTTTTCTGCTGCTTGTAGCTGTGCCTCACACTCCTCTGTGTTTAAGTACTGTTTGTTTTTTTAGTGTGTGAGTTTCATTGTGTATTTTAATATGGTTTAGTTTCTGGTTTGATGCAATTTCCCTTTACTCTTAGCCATCCTGAGCAGTATTCTGTTGGAAAGGTGGAATATAAATATTCTTAATAATTAATAAATGAATGAATAATGTTTTTTTATGAATGTTGGTTCAAGAACTACATTGCAATATTTGGATAAGTGCGCATTTTGAAGGATGGCTGTGTTCCAGTTCTCAAACTTTTGGAAAGTGTAAAATTTGATAAATTCCACTTTAAATGCAAGCTGAATCAAATGTCTCCCCATCCCTAAAGAAAACACAGTACTTAAAATTAACAGTAAAAGACATCCGATGCCACATCCAACAATTCCCCGAACACTGTCTCAGGCACAGATGGTAGGGGAAGAAGGTTATTATCCACATCCAACTATTTTTACATATTTCTTGTAAACCACTTGGAGGTTTTGTTATAATAAGGCAGTACAGTATATGCATTTCTTTAAATGAATGAATGAATGCACTCGTAATAATTGTTTCCAAGCACAATTTAAAGTGTTGGTGCTGACCTTTAAAGCCCTAAATGGCTTCGGTCCAGTATACCTGAAGGAGTGTCTCCACTCCCATCATTCTGCCCAGACACTGAGGTCCAGCTCTGAGGGCCTTCTGGCGGTTCCCTCGCTGCGAGAAGCAAAGTTACAGGGAACCAGGCAGAGGGTCTTCTTGGTAGTGGCACCTGCCCTGTGGAACGCCCTCCCACCAGATGTCAAAGAGAACAACAACTACCAGACCTTTAGAAGACATCTGAAGGCAGCCCTGTTTAGGGAAGCTTTTAATGTTTGATGCATTACTGTATTTTAATATTTTGTTGAAAGCCACCCAGAGTGGCTGGGGAAGCCCAGCCAGATGGGCGGGGTATAAATTATTATTATTATTATTATTATTATTATTATTATTATTATTGCAGCCTTCGACCCACTGGCAGAGGAATGGGTGGGTGGTGGGTGCGGTCCGCCCCGGGTGTCATCCCAAGTTCCCCAGCATTATGCTAAAGGAACAATGTTAAGCAGCAGCAGCAAAAAGAGATTGGGGAGGGTGGGAGATGATGCAGGTGGACGCCATATCTTGTAGCAGAAAATCTCAGGTTGCAGCAAGGCCTAGCACTAGGAAGAAACAATGATGGTTCTCCCTTTCAAAGTGTAGCATTCATCAGTCATTCAGAGCTAACTGAACACACATGACCCTTCTAAAGCAAACAGCAACAGTAAAAAAAAAATGTAGTTGTTTATATATTAGCAGAGATAGACATTCATTTTAGGTGTTCCAGTAGAAGAAGAGTCAATAAAAGACAAATCAGGTAATTTCTACACTAGGGACAGTCTAACCTATTCAAGTCTGCAGAACACCTTCATTCCATCTTAAGGCTATTACAGTTGCAGACTTGGCTTTTCCATCATCATGGCCATCAACATTCTTTCTCCCACCCCTTCTTTTTGCTTAACACTCAGCTTAAATAAGAGTTCTGGTAAACTCAAAGCAGCTCATTATGATGCTTCACTTGGTCCTAATAAAGGCATTAGGCCAACATGGCTTCCTGCAATCTTTGCCTTCCTTTCTAGAATATCAAATTTAGCAGTTCAGGCCCAGAAGAAGATTTCTAGACCTGGAGAAAAGTGATTTTTGACTGTACCTGTGTGTTTGCAGTGATGCCTGAAAATAAAGGCATATTGGTGGGTTGAAGTGTGTGAACTGCTTGTATTAACATTAATCAAACCTGCAGAGGAAAACCCAGTACTGCAGGAACCAGCTATGAAATCAAGCCAGAATGGAGAGAAAATATTCCTGAGAAGCAACCCAAAAGTCAAGGTAAAACAGCTACAAATAAAGAATATATTGTATTTTTCAATTCTTAATAAAGGCAACCTACTGACATTTCCAATGCTTATACAAGCATGTGATAAGAATGCATTTGATGCAATATATACAAAGATTATAAACAAAGATACAAAAGGATAAAAGCTTAGTAAATACAACCTTCCACAGAACCTGTTCTATTCAAAAACCTCAGAAGGCTGAATCCATGAACTATAAGATAATAATAATAGTCAGATGTAAACAACATGTATTAAAAACATGGCAGGTTAAGCGTGATCTGTTGAAATAATTAATGTCCTTCAGTGAAGTTCTCTAAATCCTTTGAATGCCAAATGCATTTCAGCCTGGTCAGCAACCCTTAGTGGCACAAGTTCTCATACAGAAGTTCCGTATACATGAGCTCTAAATGCCCATAAAGCAACTTTTAAAAACATACTTTACCCATATGTCTTCAGTTCCTATGACTTCAAATAATATGCTAACTAATGTCTCAAGATACCACGCTTGCAGATAGCAAGGTGAATAGTCAGCATCTTCAACCGACAAAAAAATTGCAATCTTAAGAACAATTTATCAAACAATATATTAAAAATGTAACCCAAAGGAATGATATAATTATTTGAAATATGTAAACTCACCAACTCATGTATACATTGCGTTTTTGAAAAGTACAGCCCACTTCTCAGTTTTCATAAATGCACACCTTTGTGATACCATGGAGAGCCTTCTGGTAGTCAGAGTAGACAATGCTCAGCTAGTTGGACTCTTTTTTGAGTTGTTTCCTTATTTTTGCTTAGGAGAGAGAGGGCCTGTGACTGAGTGAGATTTCCTAGCTACAAGTAAGACTGGCATCCTTAGTTTTGGCTTTTCTCTTTTTTAAATTTAAATGTATATTCCGTGTTTGTTGCAAACTGAAAAGTACAAATAATTGGGAAAAAGAAAGAAAGCTCCTGTCTGAAACCCTGGAGAGCAGTTGCCAGTCAGCAGAGGCAATACTGGCCTAGATGGACCAATGATCTGACAAAGTATATGACAGGTGGTTATGTCATATACTGACCAGAGATCGATATTTCACACCAACCTGAACAAATCTAAATTAAAATTCCACTATGTTCAAAGATCATTACTCATCAGTACATATTTCAAGAATCATGCGCTTTCAGAATAAAAGGCAGAGACAATAGAGAAATGGTTGTTTCTTGTTTTTGGATTCTTATCATAATAATAATGATTGATTGATTGATTGATTGATTATTATTATTTATACCCCGCCCATCTGGCTGGGTTTCCCCAGCCACTCTGGGCAGCTTCCAACAAAATATTAAAATACAATAGTCTGTCAAACATTAAAAGCTTCCCTAAACAGGGCTGCCTTCAGATGTACAGAATAAAAATTTTAATGTTCTGATTTACATAACTTCTACTTCTGGTTCAGGTTGCAATTCATAAGGAGTGGAAACAATCTCAAAAAGTGTCATGATCGATATATTTACACACCTGGTGCTTCTTTTTTTAAGGGTTTGGCAGCAAATGGGTGGTTAGAAGCACGTTTTACAGTGGAGACACAGATTACTTTTGGATCAGTTTGAAATGAAGTTATTTTGATGTAAATAATAAAATAATAGAACATGATCTTGTAAAGAAGCTGGCCGTAGGATAAATGCATAGAAAAGAAAGCATTTGAAGTTGAAAACAGCATTAAAAAACATTGTTCTGTCACATTCCGTTTGATTACAATAGGCCATCTTTCACTTGTGTTGCACAGCAATCAGGGGAAGGCATTGTGAAACTGCATGTACTGTATGTCAAATAAAATCCTATCTTATTGAATTTCACAGATAGGAATGAGATAATGATATTCAGAAATAGGTTTCATTCTAGGCGACTGACACCTGTTTTTAATAAGCTTGCCTATTCCAAGGTGACATCTCAGAGTAACATGGAGTTTTAAAAACATGGCATTTCTCTATAAGCAGATGTCACCTCAACTTATTAACACAACTGCATCCTTTTTGTTCTATAGGAGTGTCCCCTAGGACGGTATTTTTATTTCCTGAAAACACATCGCATTGCAGCTGCTTTTGAACTTCTCAACATTTTTCAATACCATGAACTATGGCATCTTTCTGGTTATGCTGTCTAAATTGGGTGTGGGAGGCACTGCCTGGCAATGGTTCCACTCCTCCTTGGATGGGCAACTCCTGAAGGAGGCCATTGCTCAACACCTCTACAGCTGTGCTATGGGGCTCCACACAGTTCTATTTTTTACTCATGTTGTTCAGCATTTACGTGACTGGAAGGACAGATCCTGAAGCTGAGGCACCAATACTTTGGCCACCTCTTGAGAAGAGAAGACTCCCTGGAAAAGACCCTGATGTTGGGAAAGATGGAGGGCACAAGGAGAAGGGGACGACAGAGGATGAGATGGTTGGATACCAGCATGAGTTTGACCAAACTGCAGGAGGCAGTGGAAGACAGGAGCGCCTGGCGTGCTCTGGTCCATGGGGTCACGAAGAGTCGGACATGACTAAACGACTAAACAACAACCAGGAGTTCAGTCTGATTTGGTCTGAGGTGTCATCAATGCAAACACATCCAGATTTACCTCTTTTTCATCAGGTGGGACGCTATAGACATTGAGAAATGAGTGCTTGGATGGGACGAGGGTGAAAAACTTGGAACTCAATCCAGACGAGACAGTGGCAGGACCAGGTCTGAAAGGATCAGGTCTGAAATCTGGGTGCTTTTTTTTATCAGCGTTGTCGCAGACATTCAAGGAGCCTCTGTGGTTTGAAGCACCTTTTATCAGATTCATCTTTGGCGCCCTGATATTGAGACTGCTGCAATGTGTTAGAAATGGAATTGACTTTAAAAGAAATTCAGAAACTGAAGTAGGTTCAAAATGGGACCCGTAAGCTTATTAACTGGGGCTGGTTGCTTTGGCCATTTTTCACTTGTGCTGTATTAACAACAGTGCCTCCTGGTTCCAGTATACAGTGGTAACTCGGGTTACAGACGCTTCAGGTTACAGACTCCACTAACCCAGAAATAGTGCTTCAGATTAAGAACTTTGCTTCAGGATGAGAACAGAAATTGTGTGGCGGCAGCGAGAGGCCCCATTAGCTAAAGTGGTGCTTCAGGTTAAGAACAGTTTCAGGTTAAGAATGGATCTCCAGAACAAATTAAGTTCTTAACCTGAGGTACCACTGTACCATGCTATTTTTATCCTCAAAGATATAAGAGCAAGTTACCAGGTTTGTTTTGTTCTTGTTCTTCTTTTTATTATGTATTTTGTGTTTTTATCTTGTATTTTTATACTGTGAACTGCTCTGAGATCTTCGGATGAAGGATGGTATACAAATTTAATGACTAAGCAAAAGCAAAATGTCACTTTCTCCTGTAAATGTCTACCCAATCCTTAAGATCTGCTTCAGAAGTCCTCTTCTGAGTGGCCAAGCCAAATGAAGTGAGGGACTTGTCTGGAGAGGCTCTTTTCAATATGGACACCCTGACTATAAAATATCATCCCCAAAGAGGTGCTTTCCTCACCTCCTGAAGTGGACTTGGCCTCATACCTTGACCCAAATTAGATAGTCTCCCATGAGCTTCAGACTGAGAGATGTTGTTTTCCAAAGCATTGAATCATTGTCCAAATTGAATCTCCTGCTTAGTGCACACCTCTAATATGTATTGAAGCACCAGTATGTGCTCTCTTTAACCTTTGACATAACTCGAGTATGTGCTTTCTTTGACTTTTCCTTTGTATCATTGTAGGTCATTTCGGAGTGGTCACATAATATTCTGGATATTACCCAAACACCCTTCCCTTTCTCTGTTTCCTATTGTATTCTTGGCCCAGTGCGCTACAACTCTACTGCACACATCTAAGGTGATTATTCTTATTTCCCTTTCTCTTTCAAAGCCTTGACAACACTCCTGGTGCCATGTCAGAATATAAATTGGGGGCTCAAAAAGCTTCACCTACCGCTATTGTTTAACTTAACAGCTGCCTGACAGCAAGCTCCTTCTCTAAGAGAAAGCAATTTCCTCTCTGCAGTTCAAGAACAATGGACACCAGTGGGGAGGGATCTGACATCTGATGACACTACCAGGCAAGAAAGTGGCTTCAAAGTCAATAATTTAACAATGGGAAAAATAAACATTTTAAACACCACAGTACAAATTGAGAGAACTTCCCCTCCCTGTCAGTCCAGGGCTTTCTTTGATAGGTGCTCTTTTTAAAGTAAGCCTTCAGCAAACTGAAATGTGGACCCATCGTTTTGTAGTAACCCTGGTAAAACCTGAATGTACTATTTGAAAGAGCAGCACAGAATACGACTCAATTATTTCACAACAGGAATCTTTTAACGGTTGTATGAATGACTGCTTCTATTGAGTCAACCAGGTGGCATATTATTTTATTTCCTATATGTTTGTGTGTGTGTGTGAAAAATAAAAAGTTGCTCTCTCTGCTCTTTAATTCCTTTTTTGTGTTTCACAGAGTCCTGTGAATTTTGAAGCATAGCTGTATTTTGGTTTGCATTAGTTCAAAAAAAAAAAAAAGGTGGAAAATAGGTTGTTTCTCATTAAAATGAAAACAAAATGGCATTTCTCTTCCATCACTGATTACAAGTCAGGCTTCATATTCTCAGAAATGTGGAGTGGCCATTTTTTCCTTGCCCCAGTGTCAGCACAGAACTGAACCCACGAGTGTGCCTTCATCTGAGGTTTTCAGAGATCTATGCACAGGGGTTGGGGGCTGCCAGAACCAGAGAGTCATGGATACAGGCAGAAGGGTAGATTGCTTTCTCAGACTGTCAAATGCAGAGAAGTCTACCTCAGCCCCCTAGCTGTGATACATCTCCCTAATCTCATATCTGGCAGTTTTAGATTCAGTCAGTGTACTTGTGTGTGATCATTTATATTTATTTTTTTTACTCCCTTCACCAGAATGTCTCCTCTGATGCAAAGAAGTGCTCCAAATGGTTTTTTTTTTTATGATACCCCATGCCTTCAATTGAAAATGCCAGATGTGAGGGTGGGAGGCAGAGGGAATAGCTCACCTAAAAATCTGTTTTAGATCCCTGTAGCATATACTGTATCTCACAGTCTCAGATGCAAGCAGGTAGTAGTCATATTTATTTTGAAGTTTCTGGGAAGGCAGTATGGTAAGGTTCCTGTTTACCTGCATCGGAGGTCACATGCCTATGCTAGACCTCCTGTCCCCCCAATCTAGCAGTCTCAAATACAGGATAGTTGTGGAAAAAAACTGCTACAGATTCCACGACTGACTGTAATTTTGGCAAAGAATGACAAATTAATTCCACACCCTTTGAAAATTGAACCAAGTAAAATTTGATGGTGTCCGTCCCAATATTTGTAGTGATCAAATGCCACCTATTGATTTGTGTTGAGTTTCCAACATATTACACTAGCAGCTGAGAATTAGTAGGGACTGTACCAGAATCACAGTCCATCAGAACTGACAGAGAGACAGAGAATCTGCCTCTGTTTCTAAGAAGCAGCTAGCTGCTTGGATTCCTGTTTCCTTAAGGACCCAGATGCCCCTAGTCATCCTCATGGTCCCTTGACCTGAGCTCCAGTTCTAGAGTCCTCCAGTGTGGGCATGCAAGGATTGAATTCTTTTTGGCCATGACATTTCTTATAATCTTCCTATTACCGCTGACAACCTTGGGTGTTGCTTGGTGCTTTTCTTAAAGCTCCGCTACTAAACTCACGAATCCTTTAGCAACGCATTTTATTTCATTTCAGGGTGCTTCTATCCTTCATGTTTATGGAGCGAAACCCTGTGAGGGAAATGATCTAAACATTCCTATAAGATTCTAAAAGCACCAGTCTTTAAAAGAAAAATAAAGCCCTGGAACATTTTAGCAATTCAGCTTTGATACATAATGTCTAGGGACTTGAGTCATGAAGTTTTAAATACACGTGCCGTATTGTGTATAGGTTTCTATAGCCACATATTTTGCACTTTGAAAGATGCAATATAGGGACGCTATTCTGTATATGCATCTTTTGCTATGAAGATCACATGCTTTTCAAGCATTCCCACAAGACCTGCAGATGTGCAGAGCCATAAAACCCATGTTATAATCTCCTCCCAAACCTCTCTGGTTCACAGGAAAGTGCTTCAAAATCAGTGCCATGATGTCTCTCCCACCCCTCTCCTACAAATTTCAAGGAATATTCCTTTCAAATCTTCATTCATTCAAATAACCCCATGGATTTTATAAAGCAGCAATAATATAACAACTTGCTTTAAAGGAGCAACATGCACAAAGGAGGAGAAATACCATATTTTTTGCTCTATAAGACTCACTTTTTTCCTCCTAAAAAGTAAGGGGAAATGTGTGTGTGTGTTATGGAGCAAATGCAGGCTGCGCAGCTATCCCAGAAGCCAGAACAACAAGAGGGATCGTTGCCTTCGCTGCGCAGCAATCCCTCTTGTTGTTCTGGCTTCTGAGATTCAGAATATTTTTTTTCTTGTTTTCCTTCTCCAAAAGCTAGGTGCGTCTTGTGGTCTGGTGTGTCTAATAGAGCGAAAAATACGGTAATTCTGGGAGATGTAAGGAGTCTACCTTTACTTAGAGTTGTTATTGAATGTTGATAATCTAATGCAGGCCAAACATCTGCAGTAAAGTTGAAAGAATTTCAATCAGTTAGAATTGGACACTTATCTGTGGGGAAATGAATTGTACAGGCTCTGCTTTTAACTAATGTGTTTATGCTTGAACTCTGTTGCACCATACCATTATAGCAATCCACTTTATAATTTTGTGTGTGTGACATAGGCTAACCATGAGCCTCCTTCTTCTAAAACAAATAGGTTTAATAAACAGTGCTGCTCATTTCCCAGTTTGCACATTTGAAATACAAGATGCAATATCAGAAGCACCGTCAACCAAAACAACATAAGATCAGACAGCAGAAAGATTTTAAATATTTTAGACTTCTTCTTGCTCAAATATCTTTAATGTTTTATTCAGGACTGGGAACCCAAGCCACCAAATTTATGAAGTTTTAATTTCTCTCCCCCCCTCACACCCCCACCATGAGAGAGAGTCAAACCCATGCTCATCTCTGCCAGAAGTCAATGGGACCTGGAAGTACTAAACCTCGGTTACATCATGCAATAATGGTATAAATTCGTAATTGGATACAGTTATAACTGGAATGGCAAAGGCATAGCAAAATAAAAAGTGAGAGAGAGAGATTAGAATTTGATTCTATTGTCAAGGCAAGGTAACTGTGTTAAGAACCTACTAGTCTTCAAGAAACTGGATGGGATCCAGTGTCCCCTTTTGGAACACAAGGGACTGAGATCCAACAGAGGCTCCTACTGGTGGAATATTTATTTTTTTATTTTTTTGTGGGTTGCCTTCTGCTCACATGTAGATAGTGTGGGTGATGGTGGGGAAAAACAGGTGGCACACAATATAGGATTGGAACAGGAGGCTTAAACTCACCCATGTGTTTTCCTATGAGCCTGGAAATGGCTATTGTTGACAATCACTGCAGGAGTTATGGCTATTGCATTCTTACACAGGTGTTGAACAAATGTATTTTAAACCCTGCCTGGCCAAAATTCCTTAAAAACAAAAATGGCTCCGTGTTCTCCATTACTGTATTTTCTCCTGGGAACACAAATCAGACAAGGGCATGTGTGTGTGTGTGTTTATTTTAAGTATATTTCTCTGTGGATCTGAACTCACATTGCTGAACTCCATAAAGCTCTACACCTTAAGGTTTAATCCCTGGCTAGTATGATTACATAGTCTACATGTTCCTGAGTGGTGAGACATTATAGAAGTTAGTCCTCAGGATGAGACCCAGAATAGATGGTGCAGTTGTCATGTGATCATCAACCTAGCCAGGGTTTATCTTTAAGAAAAAGAATACAAATAGTAGCTGTGAGGAACCATTTCCTGTTAAGATTATGGTGCTTGGTGAGGTGAAGCATGTATACTGTTTCCTATCAAAAGCCATTCCACAAATGCTGTTTTCCTGGCATATTTCAGGAGTAAATGGCAGCTTGCAGGGAGGGATTCTCAGGAGGGAAAGGACTTGAGGGAAGAATCAGATTCTCCATCTGTATGTGCCATTGTCCCAATCCATGACTACTATTTCTTTTTCTTACCCTCACCTTGCCCACCCAAGAGCAGAGTGGCATCTATCCTAGGTCTTAGTTTCCTTTTGGATGCTGA
Source organism: Podarcis erhardii (assembly GCF_964252035.2). Classification (NCBI taxonomy): domain Eukaryota; kingdom Metazoa; phylum Chordata; class Lepidosauria; order Squamata; family Lacertidae; genus Podarcis; species Podarcis erhardii. The sequence continues at coordinate 96,526,168 of NC_138497.1, read as the reverse complement.
AATCTATTGTGTCCTTGCAATATTTGGTTTATTTACAATTGTACAAACAAGGTGCTTTGGGATGCAAACAGATATAAGCAGCCTGTATCATACTACCAGAAGGAAACTCTGAAGTTCTCAAGATTCCCCCAGGCCACATCCTTGGTTTTCAGCCAACTTCAGCTAGAAATTCCCAGCTCTCTCATTTTTTTGTAAATTTGTAAAACGGTCACTCTCTCATGCACATACCCTGCAGATTCATATATATCACTTCTGCAGGTGAATAATCCATTTAAAGAAGCCTCTCCTCACAATTAGCTCCCATTGGAGGAATCTGAACAGATTATCTCTTACTATTTCAAGCAATCGGTTTTTAAAAGGGTGGTCTGTCAGCAGCCATAACAATATTTGACCTTACTAAAATGTAAATATGATTCTATGATTTAATGTTTTCTCCCAACATTTGTAATGGGGCTATATGAAGTATGTAATGTGGGCAGCTGCCAATATATTATTTTTAAAAATAATAATCCTAGGCTTATAAGACCCAAACGGGGGGCGGGGGAAGAGTACAGATAATGAGCTTTCACTGATTTGGCAAAGTATGACCCTGTGTTAGTATTTTCATACTTTCTTAGGCAATTGTAAGCACTTGAAAAAAATACGGCCTAGATCCTTTCCCACATGCAAATCCCATTTCTTTTCCTGTAATACTTATTCACCCACTCCCATACTGGCAATAAATCTGCGTAATTTTATGTGTGTAATGTATGCACATCCAGATGCTTGGTTCCCACTACTGACAGCATTAGAGCTGGTGACAATCCTTATGCATCATCACTGTCTCCTTCTGCTTTCCCAACCAGTATCCCCAGGTGGAAGTCTGGAAAGGAGTGACAGACTGCGCTGTGCTAAGGGAAAGGAAGACTTCTTTCCCTCCGGCACAACTTGGCCTCATTCTCATTTCAAATTCTGGAAAAGGGGGAGGACATGACATCAAGAGGAGCATTCCCACTGTTACTTATATGCTCACGCCCAGGAAAGGTCTGTAGGTCAGTGGTAGAGCATCTCCAGGTAGGCTTGAGAATGTGCTCTCCCTAAAACCCTGCTGCTAGCTAGTGCTGACAGTACTGGACTAAATGAACCAATAGTTTCATTCAGTATAAGACAGCTTCCTTGGATGCTAGTTATTTCCTCTCATATATTTCAGGAAGTTGAGAAGAGAAGGAGGCTTAGAGAAGACTATCACCTGAGGGGGACATCTGTTGGTGCTTAAAGGTAAAGGTAAAGGGACCCCTGACCATTAGGTCCAGTTGTGACCGACTCTGGGGTTGCGGCGCTCATCTCGCTTTACTGGCCGAGGGAGCCGGCGTACAGCTTCCGGGTCATGTGGCCAGCATGACTAAGCCACTTCTGGCGAACCAGAGCAGCGCACGGAAACGCCGTTTACCTTTCCGCCGGAGCGGTACCTATTTATCTACTTGCACTTTGACGTGCTTTCAAACTGCTAGGTGGACAGGAGCAGGGACCAAGCAATGGGAGAGCTCACCCCGTCGCGGGGATTCGAACTGCCGACCTTCTGATCGGCAAGGCCTAGGCTCTGTGGTTTAACCCACAGTGCCACCCACGTCCCATCTGTTGGTGCTTACACTGTGCCTAAAGTCAATCCCTGGTATCTCCAGTTTGAAAAGATTCCCAGATTAAAGGGAAATGGCTGAGGCCTTAGATAGCAACTGCCAATCAGGGAATTCATATTGTGAATTCCACCATTGGTTCATCTAGCTCAGGGGTTGTCAACCTGGTCCCTACCACCCACTGGTGGGCGTTTCAGGATTCTAGATGGGCAGTAGGGGGTTTTATGGCACAAGCTGAATCCTCCTTCCATCGAGCACTGGTGGGCGGTAAGGAAAATTTACCATCAAGAAAGATGCATTAAAAGGTTGACTGCCCCGATCTAGCTCAATATTGTCAGTTCCATATGGAGAACAAGGACCGCAGTTGCATCCCAGACATGGTTCTTATGTAATCTAGAAAAAAACTGTCCCATAATGTATGATATTTAATAAGGAATATATAAGTAAATGTTTAAATGAATAGAGGAAAAAAATGAATGAGCAAATGTATGCTGGTTGTATATAACATGAAAATATTAAAATGGGCCTCTGAATCAGTATCAGGAACTCCCAAGTTTTCTTCTTCTGTAGAACAATTTTGCTAGGGGTATGCATTCAGTATAGATGAATTCTGAATTCTGAATCCTGAATGGAAGTGAGATATTTTCAAGAGATTTGGTGGTTGTTTGAAGTGTAGCATTACAGGCATTCCTCTTCTTTAAAATATCAAAATTTAAAGACTGGTTGCATAAAACTGCCTGCACTTTTAGCATGAAATCTGCCAGTCTTCGACTATTCAGAACAAGCTGTTATGCCTGCGACTTTCATCTAAGTACAGCCATTTCCCCTTGTAAGTCAATGGGGAGACATATAAAGCTTCAGGTTTTCTGAAGTGAGATTCTAATTTGGACCCACATCCCCTGAATTGATCTGAGCTAAACCAACCCACTTTCTCAAGTGGGATCTGAACCAAATATTGTCCTCAGAGTTATAAAAATTATACTCACCATAGCCATTTTTTGCCATTATGCACAACACAAAAAGCGAACTTCCTAAAAACAATATATCTCCCTTCCCCTTAAAATAAAATAAAATCCATGAATAAAATTATTCACCAATAGCCAAAACTCTGGTAATGAGAAATGTGACGCACGGGAATATTTATGACATGCAGAGGCAGAATGTATGAACTTGAAGGAACTGATGCCTTAGGGGAAAGGAAAATCAGTCCACAGATCAAGGTGATAGCTGGGGACTTTGATATAATTTGAAACTCCCACATCACAGGATTCGAAATGCCCCAACATGAATAGCGATCAAAGTAAAAATTCTACCCATTTCAGCTTCAACTCATAACACAAACAGGCCATAAAGAATAAAAACATTGTCACTGGATACCATTATTTGCGTCGGCTTTTTGAAACTTAAGAAACTACCTAATAAGAAAACAAGAAACAGTCCTTTTTTAAGTGAGTGGGGAGTGCAGGCAATATATTGAGGAAGCTGTTTTCAGGAGTTCTTTTTTCAGATTATAGTGGGACAACAGCAGGTGGTGAGGTGATTTCATGAGCAGAACTGCTGACAGCCATTGCCTTTATATCAAAGGAGGAGGGGCATCCCATCCCAACCCTTTAAGCACAGCTGGGAGGAAGAGATGGAGATTGATGCAGGGGCACAGTCGCTTATTGCATACCTGTCAGCTGCTCTGGAAAAATAGGACATCCTGTTTTTGCTCACAAGAAGACAGCAGCCCAAATGACCACTGTGATCTTGTTTGATTACGGGCCTCACTTTTTCCAGCAGGCACCCAAAAACATGCGTTTTGGTGCACTATGCAAGATCACCACCCTGAAAAACTGCTTTTCTGAGACGGTGATCTTGCACAGCACCCCAAAATATGTAGTTTTGGATGCTGTGCCCAGAAAAAGCTCTTCTTGGGTGGTTGCGATCTCGCATGGGTCACATGACTCATGTGGGAGGGGGGTCCCGAAAGATGTTGTCCTGGTTTGGGGCTGCTTAATATCTGAAGGTATGTTATTGAGCAGTTGTCCTGATGTAGACACAGACTGCTAATGTCACCAGGGCAGCCATTCAGCCACCAATTGTGCCCTTGCATGGAGCTGGCTGTGGCATCTCTGTTTGCTTCTGTCAGCACCTCACTGGATTTAAAGCATAGACAGGATCCCCTTTCCCCCTTGATTGCTTTACAAAGGCCGTCAGTAGTTTCATCAAGCAAAGTGCTAACTGACCACTGCTGCAGAGGCAGTTTTAGGGTGGCGAGGCCAGTTTGGCTGCACTGGGCACCACACTGCAGGGGACACCACAGCAATGCTATAGAAGGGAGTGAGAGAGGCAGGGGGCTGCCAATTTTTAGTGCCACACAGGGTGCCACTGAAATTTGAGAGCCCCAAATCCCCCACTGACTATTGTACTGGGCTTTGCATGTGGAATGTAATGCAAGGGTCAAAGGCCTACACTGCACCAGACTCAATTGCATATTGCAAAATCACAATGTCACCTGAAAAGGACTTGCTATGGCTGCTTTATATACCTTACATAGAAACACACCTCTCTGCTCACTCTAAAGGGCTCTTGTTTTGTGTTTCTGAAATTGGAATCTGGATAGTATTAAGCTGATCTATGTCATGCATAGATATATTAACTGGGCGCAGGCGGCTGGTGAACACATGCTGAGCAGAGTGATTTCTGCCAATGCCATCCCTTGATTGCTTTCTCTTACACATGGCTCCAGGCAGTTTCACATCGAGGCCTGCTCAGTATGAATGTCTCATTTGCCTCCAGACTTTTCTCTGGTCTTTCTTCCACAATATACTCTAACCAGTAGTAGTGGTATGATGACTGATACTTTGAAATCTCTCAATGCAACAGGAGTTAAGGCAGTCATAGGCAGTCCTTGCCCATTTTCCCCAACACCCAACACCCAGACCTGTCATCTCCTCTTCCATGATGTGCTGTAATTGATCAGGGCTCCAACCTATACCACACAGCAAGCAGTAAGGGTGTGGGTCACATATGTAGGATGAGAATAGACATGTCTTATCTTCTGCTGGATCAGGATATTTAAAAGGAGATTAACAGATGTCTTTTTGAGGAGGTATTGGGCAATGTGGCTTACATGGGCTCCCTTGCTATCCTGGGGGCCTCACTACTGCCCTCCCTCTCTGCTGCCATGGTGCTTGTTTGCTTGCTATTGTCAGCAGTGGTGACTGGTGCCCATTGGACTGATAAGGTAGAAGGCAAGGAGACCAAACAGCAGAGGCAACCAGAGCCAATGACAGATAGAGCCAAGTCATTACAATTTTGCACCCAAACTCCTCCCTGCTGGATTCTGCAAGGGCATCACTGACAGGAGGAGAAAGCTGACAGTCAGGGCCCTCTGCCTGGGTTGGTTGTAAGTAGGAAGGTAGGCAGTGGGGTCTGGCAAGGACAGTCTGAAATTGGTGGGATGGTGTTCCATGTGCCTTAGTCACCACTGGTTTTCGGTACTCTTCTTCCTCCCTCCCTGCCTAGAGAAGTGGGCAAGAGTGGGTGCCTGTTTGTGCTATGAAGCAGAGTGCTCCACCAACCATCTCTAATGCTCCAGTTGCCCTTTGGTTTCCATGCGCCAGCTCCTTCACTATTCCTGAGCCCTCGTGGGCTTCATGCTGTTGAAGTTGGTGACGTTTACTGATGCTTTCCAGTGCGTTGCTGCTTCAGGCTCTCTGGCCAAATGTTGCAATATGTTGACACGATGAACATAACTCTCTGCTCTTTTTCTTATACTCACCATTAAGGCAGCAATCCTTATCCCACTTAGTTGAAGTAAGCCTTGTGGAATTTAAGAGGACTGGCTTCTGAACAGACAAGGTTAGGACTGCAGTCTAAGACTGCATGCACACCATACTGTAGTTAGAGTGCTGGGAATTGTAGCTCTGTGGGGGTAAACTACAGTTCCCAGGCTTCTTTGGGAGAAGCCATGCGCTTTAAGTGTATGGTGAATATGGAGCCGAAACTTCTTCAAGGCCACATCTATTGAGTCAGGCTTCCTCAAACTGGGCCATCCAGATGTTTTTGGCCTACAACTCCCATGATCCCTTGCTAGCAGGATCAGTGGTCAGGGATGATGGGAACTGTAGCCTCAAAACATCTGGAGGGCCAAGGCTGAGGAAGATTGCATTAAGTGCTTGCAGGCAGCCCTGCACAAATTACGGCACAGCACACCCAGCCACAGACACACAGAAGAATTTATTTACTTGCTTGCTTGCCCACAACATTCTATATTGTGCATAAACAAAAAAACAATCTACAAAATTGAAGATGACAGCAATAGTCTCTTCTTTTGTAAGTACTTATCAGTACTGTATCTGGCAAGGTTTAAACCTGAGATACAAATTATGTTATATATCGGTAGTTATCCTAAGCACTCCCATCTTTGCTTGTACAGACTCGTCATTCCTAAAAACAGGCTTCTTCATCAGCAGCAGGGGCTGAAATGCTACCCTTCCTATCCTTGGCCCTTCTGCCAAGTTCACGCCGAGTGATGGCTTTGTCCTTCAGGGGCAGCCTGCAAAATGTGCCTTTTGCACTGCAAACAATGGGGGGAAAAGCTCATTGGAAAATTGTGCCAGATTGGAGACACTGAGCATCGCCGGTGAGACCCTTTCCCAAAGCTCTTCACATAATGGCTGCCTGCGATTCGTGGCAATTGAAGTGTATGTCTCTCTGTGGGGGTCTTCTGAAATGGAAGAGGCGGCATAGTGCAGGGCAGGCAGGTGTGCTCCCAGGCAGCTCCTCCAGAGTACCTTAAACCTTGACGAGGCCTTCGGTGGAACAAAGACTCCCCGCTGGGTCTAATTTCGTGGCCATTTTGAGATGTGAATTGCAAGTAGCATTATCAAATACACTTGTGTGATCTAAACTGGCATTTAAGACCAGGCCTCTATGGGTGGGTAGACAGTACATTAACCCACTGCCACCAGAAGAATCTCTGTGCTATCTCTTTGCAATGCGGTTCCTAGGGTAAGTCTCATTTCAAAAGCTGTGGGTTCATCTGTTCTGTAAAGTAAAGGGAGTTCACGTCACTTCACTTCACTCAGCAAGTGTTTTGAAGTAGGCAGGCATACTTAAACACATGGCTTAAAAGCTTCTTGTGTTTAAATGCAAAAGAGGAAAAAGAAACACATTTAGTGTTGAGCTGAAACTGGGTAGCTGGGCTGGTATACATTTTGATGAAGATTATTGTCTCTCAATATGTAATTTCTGATTTTTCTCACCCCTCCTTTTTTACAGTGTGCTGGGTGGAACATGTCCTCATTGCTAAGCCATTTTTGTTTCTTAGAATCCTCATTTTAAAAATACTAATTCACACAGTAAGTAAGAGTGGATACCGCATACAGTTGTATCCACAATTTATTTGACTAGCCAGGACAGGATACGGCTGCATATCCAAACTCACTTTCTGTTGTAAGTGCAGTGCAGATGGTCAACAGCTTTTTGTGCATTCAAAAGTTGTCCAACCACACAGCATTGCAGACTGGAGGTGGGCAGTTGTTGTCCCAATCAGTGCTGTTTTTCTAGAAAAAGAGGTGCTGGAACTTATCAGGAACGCCTCCCTTGTTTTCTTATAATGGCAACGGCATCCACCTGAGAGGTGCTGGAACTGAGTTCTGGTGAGTTCTGGCTGAAAAAAAGCCCTGGCTCCCATTTTCAAAAAGAAGGAAAAAGAAGACCCAGGTAACTAGTTACTGTGAGCTTGACACTGATACCAGGAAAGCTTGTTTTCATATGTTCCGGAGGCTAGGACCTGAATCAATGGATTCAATTTACAAGAAAGGAGATTCTGACTAAACATCAGGGAGAATTTTCTGCCCGTAAGAGCTGTTTGACAAGGATTCCACCTGGATGGTTCACCACTTATGCATTACTGTTGCATCATTAGCATGCTTCGGAAAGAACCCCCCACCCCAAACCCTAGTGTGGACTGCCAAAGCAGTGTTTCTTGTTCAATCATTTGGCAGAAAATTGCTCATCATTGGCAAACAGGTGGACGAAGTTTGTACACTTCTCTGTCGGAGACAACCCAGAACAATTAGACTTTTGCTTGTCTGAAGACTATGAAGTGTTCTAAAAGAAGTGATTCCTTTTTCAGCACTAAATGGTTGGATTTCTTTCCTTATAAATGGGAAGATTGAAGAGGCATAAGATAATTATAGCTGGGTGTTGTTTTTCTCCCTTATTGTTGAGCTCTAGTGCCTATTGAGATTGTATCTTGGTGCAATTCAAGGAATTGAGTTAATCTATAAAACTGTATAAAGTTTGGGCTCCTGGTTATTTTCAGATGGCCTGACAAACTATGTCTCCTCAGTTTATGTTGAGGTCAGCCAAAGAACACTTACTAACAGTCCCAAGGGGGACTATCTTTAGTTGACTTTTTCTATATCCTTGAACAGTAATTTCTGTTGATCCACATCTGCTGGAAGGTGGAGGGAGATGCCAGCGATGGATCTACCAATCCAGAACAAGTATTTGCACTCTATAAACCCAAGGACACTCCAGGATCCACGGAGAGGGCACACAGGGAAAACAATGTTGATGACTCTCTCTGTTTCAACATTCTGTAGTGAGACAAGGAGTGCCAACTGTGTCAATTGTAAGCACCCCCAGAAGATTCAGGAATCCATCTGGTTTCACTGGTCTATGGGGTCAGACCATCTTCAGGGGTCCCCCACTCCTACAGGAGGAAGATTCTGCCCCCAGTCTAAACATCGCCAGGAAGTGGTCCACCCATGACAATGGAATTTATTAACTCCTCCAGTTACTGAACCACCACCAGTCTGTACTATATTCATATTTAAAGATAGGATATTCAACGTGATAATGTTCATATTTAAGTTCAGGGCATACAGTGTGATAGTCTTATTTAAGGGTGGTATACATGATATAATAGTATTTTTATTTAAATCTTTATATTTTAAGGTGGTGTATATATCTTTGAACAAACAAGAACCCTAATTATGTGATATGATGCATATGCAGCAAGGGCATTTTGGCACTGGTTGCCTTTTAAAAAGCTAAATACAATTAGTGGTTATGATAATTGGCAAAGCAATCAACCATAATGCCAGATTGCAAGTTATGTCACATTTTTTTGTCCTTAAAGGACAAAACAAAAAACAAAAAACCCACCCCTGAGAAATAGACCTGAGAAAAATTGGATTGCAACTCAAATGAATGATAACAGAAAGAAAACACATCAAACCCTTGGAACAACAACAACAACAACAACAACAACAGCAACAAAACGTATGTCACACCATTTTCCTGTTTCTTCTCAAACAGTATAAGGAAAGTTACCGTAATTCACATGTATCTAAGCAATCCCCAAAGAATGGAGGAGTGCTTTTCATAGAAGACTTAGATCTGGTCATTGTCAAAGGTAATTTTGCCAATGACTTTAGTAGGAATAGAAGAGGTCGTTAATAGTACAGCAAGTTTTTTAAAAAATAAATTATCAGTGTCTTTGTCGGATGACAAAGGAATTGTCTATAAAAGTGTGCTTCATTAGATGTACAACATCAGATATGTCACCATTGCATACTTGACTTTGACATTTTAGCAATTATACCATCATGCTGGCTGTGTAAAACACTGTCCCGTGCTAAATGCAGCCAACTGTCCTATTGATTCTGATGTAAATATGGGCATGTCTGCCAGAGTTTGGCTTTCTTTATTTGTGTCTGATACATTCAATGTCTCATCTGTTTTTCTAAGATCCCAGATCCCAAAATGGTAGATGCAAGATGCAAGGTATTATCTTTTTTAAAAAATAGTAGCTAGGCTGAAATGAAACATTAAAAAAGAGGCAAGTGGGCTTAGGCATTAAGCTCTTTATTAATAATAAAATAATAAATGAAGATTCTGTTGCAATAATTTGAGAAATGGAGCACTGTCTGATCAAAAGAATCTTCCACTTTTTATTGTTGAAAAGTGATGGGGGAGGAGGGGAAATAATTATGGGTAATTTGATATGGTCTTGGAGAAAAAATAAAAATTACACACAGAGATGAAGGAGGAATCCACTTTAAATGGTTTTATATACAGTATATGGAATTTGGAAGTTCTGACTCAGATTAAGATTTGCCACATTGGACCAATTCTTGTACCAGGCATCTGCTTAGGTCTGAGTTGCTTGTGTATTGTCTAATTACATGCAAATCGATAAAAAATATGTATATTATATGTATCATATGTAAAATTGTTTTATTATTTAGAAAAAACATAGAACAATTAATTTAAAAGGCATTTTAAGCTGTGTGCCTGATAAAATTACTGGTAAAGCACATGGGAAATAATTATTAACAAAACAACAAAACAAATACGTCATGTGCATATAGTTTAGTTATGTGTATATTTTTAAAATGTTTAAATAAATGTAAAAAAGAGACAAATTCTACCCAGTACTATTTTTCTGCTATATTAGTATTAATATATATATGCATGTGTGTGTGTGTGTGTGTGTGTGTGTAGGTCTATATGGTTATAATAGTACAATATATATTAATACAAATAATATACTAAAATTGTTTGTATTATTTGCAGAAACAGTAAAAAACATTAACTCACTTTCCAATGAGATCAAGGAATAAGAAGGGAATTAGAAAAAAATCCATGTGGAAAACATGGGGAAGGGTAAGTATCCAAAATCATTCACACACATTCCCAAAACAATATATTTAGTATTGTAGTCCTTGCACAGGTATGATCAACCTCTTCTTCACCTAGTCTCTTTATCTGGCACTCTGGCACTCCCTTCAAGTTATGCAATATTCATAAAACTACGCACTTCTCTGTGGCTGCTCCCAGACTTTGGAACTCCCTTCCTAGAGAAGCTAGACTGGCTGCCTCCTTGTTGTCGTTCTGTGGCCATGGGAGTAGCAATACCTTCTTGAGGTATTAATGCTGTGAGCCCCTGAATCATAGGTTCAGGTTGAATATATGTGTAAATAAACCATATATCATAAAGACACCCAGTCTCAGTTGTCCCTCATTCTGAGGAAACCAAACCCTGGGTAAGCGCCTGGAATCCCTAGAATCTTGCATCATTCCAAGATTGGGGTAGTGTGCAACAATATACAGTGGCACCTTTGTTTACAAACTTAATCCATTCCAGAAGTCTGTTCTTAAACCAAAGCGTTCTTAAACCAAGGCGTGCTTTCCCATAGCAGCGGGGGACTCAATTTACAAATGGAACACACTCAACAGGAAGTGGAACATGTTCAGCTTCCAAGGCAAAGTTCACAAACCAAAACACCTACTTACGGGTTTGCAGCGTTCTTAATTCAAGTTCTTCATAAACTAAACTATTCTTAAACCAAGGTACTACTGTATTTAACTTTCCTGCATTAAATAAAGCAAGGATGCCCTAGGCTTTATCAAGACTGTCAAAATCAAAATAAAAGCTTCTGTGCTATGTATTATTAAATAATAAGCCACAATTCATCCATTGTGAAAACCTAAATCCAGAAACTCAGTGGGAGCTGTGCTATTGCTTCCTTTCAGAACAGGTTGCACCCAGTGGCTGTAGTCTTGTATACAAATGGCACTGACAGACATATGGTATTTTTCGACATTGTGTTCCATGGAGATATTATCTTAGAAGTTGAAACAGTTGAGCTGCCAGATATATTTTCTTGTTTGCTGATAAGGTTTGATAAATATGTAGTGTCACCTCGTTTGGTTTGTTATTCATCAAAAGACATAGATCAATCTTTTTATAATCTATTTCTGTGTTATGAAAGGATTATTTCTTCTTTAAGCAAAGCTTTGAAAAATGATGACATTGTTAAGATGTGCCATTAATGCCTAGGATCTGTCCCTGTCCTCTGACAATCTTTGTTTCCTGTTAACATAGCATTCACTGTTTAGCTGACATTAGAAATGTTAAATCTCAAATTTAATACACCCCCAATGCCCTCTATCCATGGCTGTGCAACATAAATATATGTCACGCCTAGCCCCGAGTTGGTACCAGAAACAGAGTCCTTGGATGATGAAGCAGACACTCCACAGATTGAGGACCTTGAGGAGCAGCAGTGTCCCCTGAAGCTGGTGCTAAGGGTCTCCTTGTAGGACCTTCCAGATTGTGACCAGCTGAAACTACCAGAGGAAGGGGTGGAACCATTTCCCCAATTCTCAAGAATGCCTGTGCTAAAAGGGTTGGGTCCAGGGTGAAGAGCGACAACATAACATAAGTAAGCTTCCCGCCTCCCAGGTCAGCCATTTAAGGAAGCCTCCATTCCCCTTCAGCTCACATGAGCCAGAGTGTTATGGGGGCTTGCTCAGCTGCAGGGTTGGGCTATGTATTTTGACTGCTTCCTCCTCCCCTAAGGTGGGAAGGAGAAAGCAGTTGAGATATATTCCAGGCATCATGATATCTGCATCGCATTTCACAGTATTTAGCTGCTGATCTATCACAATGTTGAAAACAAGATATCGCCCAGTCCTAGTCATGGCATGGTCAGAAAATTCCCGTTTGATTATCTCTGTGATGGCCCTGGCATATATTGAAGGTTATCTGCTAGATAACCTGGTTCTAGGTTGTACAAGCTTTATATGTTAACTACAAGACATTGAACGGTATGCTGATGACAACGTAGTGTGTGCATGCTCAGAGGATGACCTCCAAACCATCCTAAATATCTTTGCAGAAGCTTACAAAAAGCTTGGCCTATCACTCAGCATCCAAAAAGCCAAAGTGCTGCACCAACAAGTACAAAATAACCCCTCTGCAGCGCCACAAATCCAACTCAATGGTGTAACATTGGAAAATGTTGATCACTTCTCCTACTTAGGCAGTTATCTTTCCACAAGGGCCAACATTGATGCCAAAATCCACCATCGCCTGAGCTCTGCGAGTGCGGGTTTCTCCTGATTGAATTGCAGAGTGTTTGAGGACCGGGACATTTGCAGGGAAACCAAAATGCTTGTTTATAAAGCTATTGTACTACCAACCTTATTATATGCTTATGAAACATGGACCACTTATAAATGCCATCTCCAACTCCTTGAAAGGTATCTGAAGAAGTGTGCATGCACACGAAAGCTCATACCAAGAACTGACTTAGTTGGTCTTTAAGGTGCTACTGGAAGGAATTTGTTTTGTTTTGTCCTTGAAAGATTTCATCAATGGTGTCTCCAAAATTTTTTACACATCACTTGGGAAGACAGGCAAACTAATATCAGTGTATTGGAAGAAGCAAAGATCACCAGTGTTGAAGCAATGATTCTTCAACATCAACTTTGTTGGACTGGTCATGTTGTGCAGATGCCTGATGATCGTCTTCCAAAGCCACTACTCTATGCTGGTGGTCAACAAAAGAGGTTTAAAGACTGTCTCAAGGCAAATCTAAAAAAAAAGTAGTATAAACACTGACAACTGGGAAACACTGGCCTGCGAGCGCTCCAGTTGGAAAACAGCCTTTACCAAAGGTGTCATGGGCTTTGAAGACACTCAAACTCAGGACACAAGGAAGAAACATGCTAAGAGGAAGGCACGCTTGGCAAATCCACACCGTGATCAACTCCCACCCAGAAACCAATGTCCCCACTGTGGAAGGACCTGTGGATCCAGAATTGGCCTCCACAGTCACTTACAGACTCATTGTTAAAACCGTGTTTATGGAAGACAATCTTACTCGGCTACGAGTGATCGCCAAGAAGCTTTATATGTTAACTCCAAGACATTGAACACCAGGTGAGATGTTTGTTTTATGAAGCCAAAAGTTTTAAAGTGTTATTTCTTGAGTGTAGATTTGGTTATTTTATAGGGTTTTAAACAGTGTTTCTGGTTCAGGTGTTTAGGCTATGTTTGGCACACTTCAGGGGATTCCCACAAAAAGAAGATGGAGAAACCATTAATGACTAGCTTGGGAAAGCAATTGAAGTGTGCTTGTAATTTTTCCATTCAAAATTTGTGATTACGACCCCCCTTCAACCTCAAAGCCCTTGGGAACTACAGGTAGAGTCTCAAGAACCTGGTCCTCCAGATATTGTTGGACTTATATATATATTTATATATATTGTTGGACCATATATTTACGTGAATCAATCCCCCCCAATAATATTCTAAAAATGCCTCTCCCCACCCTACCATCCACTCAATTTCATCACCCACAAATAGGGTGGAGATTTTGGTGGTTGACTTCTTGAGTGCCTTCTGGACCGCAACATTGTCCTCTGTAAATTTGTGCTACTGCATTTGGCATCTAACAGATGCCTACCTACTTAAGTTGCCCCATGAGTATAATACTTTGTGGTTTGTGTTCAGCCATTATTTTGTTTTTAATTCTAGTTGTCCTTCAGTCCAGGATGTCTGTGACATGTTTATTTCTCATAGTTTTGATTTATATGGCAGTATTTTTCACTTGTCTTTCCCTCTTATGAAATTACGTTGCATTGATTTTATAAATGCTGTTGAGATATACAACCCTTACAGTTCATGAAATATAAAGCATTTCCCTGTCTACAAGGGTTTTTTCCAGGTATTATGGTAAAGGGCACAATCCCTGAGAACATTCTCGGGTTTATGGTTTATGCAGATTGGATACATTCACCCATTTTGGTGTGAAGGATTGTATAAATGAGAATCTGACTGCAAGGCTGCACAATATGTCCTACCTCATTGGGGACATAATTATTACTGGGGTGCGTTGGATTTAGACAAATCTCAATTTCTAAATTGAGGCACGGTGTCTTGGCGGTATCTGTATGAGTTGCACAAGCTGATGTGCACTCCTGATGTACTATCAGGCATGTCAGTGATTTACACATACAAAAAGGCTGTAGACAAGAATCTACTGAAACTGCCTATAAGCTTGCCTCATGAGGAAAATGTTTGTGTGTGAAGGGGTCAGGGTATAAAGTAGTAGTGGTAGTAGTAGTAGTAGTAGTAATAATAATAATACTAATACTTTTTATCTTGCCATTTCTAAACATGGGGGGAGCAGGGAGTTCCCTAGTTGCCTGGCTTCCTAGCCTTTGCATGAGCAACACAACAACCTGTACTATGGAGCTATTTTTTAAATAATATTTTTTATTGATTTTTCAATTATACAAACCAAACAAACATTTTACATACCATTGAATATCCAGTGACTTCCCTCTCCTTCCTCAGTTCATTTTATTTATCTTCTTTTCCTGCATATTTTACCAAAACAATTTTTGTCAGCTCTCCATTTTTACATCCCTCAAACAATAATTACACTGTTGATTTTATCTTTATGCTGCCAGCGTTTTTAGCTGTTTGCAGTTATTTTCCATATGGTCACTAAATGTTTTCCACTCTTCTTTAAATATATGTTCTTCTTGCTCTCTTATTCTATACATTAAACCTGCAAGTTCTGCATAGTCTAACATTTTAAGTTTCCAGTCCTCTTTACCTGGGACCTCTCTCACTTTCCAGTTTGGGGCTAACAAAACTTGAGCTGCCGTAGTAGCATACATAAATATTTTTTTCTGATATCTGGGAATTTCTGTCCAGATTATTCTGAAGAAAAAGGACTCTTTGGGTTTTTTTTGGGGAGGGGGCAGGGAGTTATTTTCAACATTTTTTTTTACCTCATTATAAATCATTTCCCAATATTCTTTTACCTTTTCACATGTCCACCACATATGAAAAAAAGTACCTTCAATTTCTTTACATTTCCAACACATCAGATTCTGATTTATACATCTTGGCCAACCTACTTGGAGTTAGATACCATTGATTAATCATTTCCATATAATTCTCTTTTGGTGAAAAACATGCAGTTAATTTCAAATCATACTTCCAAAGTTTCTCCCAAAGGTTTAAGTCTATACTATGTCCTACATCTATTGCCCAGTGTGTCACTGAAGCTTTAACAAGCTCATCTTTTGCTTCCCATTCCAATAGAAAATTATAAATTTTAAACAAATGTTTATCCTTGTTCTGTAATAATTCTCTTTCAAATTGTGAGCTTTGGTCCAAAAATCCAATTTTAAAATCTGACTTAAACATCTCATGTAACTGGTGGTATTGTAACCAATCCATGACTCGACTCCTTAAGTCTTCCATAGGTTTCAGTCTGCGTTCCCTCACTATAATAGTTCCCTGTAAGTGTATAGTTTAGTGATGTATGGAAGTAAGAGCTGGACCATAAAGAAGGCTGATCGCTGAAGAATTGATGCTTTTGAGTTATGGTGCTGGAGGAGACTCTTGAGAGTCCCATGGACTGCAAGAAGATCAAACCTATCCATTCTTAAGGAAAACAGCCCTGAGTGCTCACTGGAAGGACAGATCATGAAGCTGAGGCTCCAATACTTTGGCCACCTGATGAGAAGAGAAGACTCCCTGGAAAAGACCCTGATGTTGGGAAAGATGGAGGGCACAAGGAGAAGGGGACGACAGAGGACAAGATAGTTGGACAGTGTTCTTGAAGGTACCAGCATGAGTTTGACCAAACTGTGGGAGGCAGTGGAAGACAGGAGTGCCTGGCGTGCTCTGGCCCATGGGGTCACAAAAAGTCGGACACGACTAAATGACTAAACAACAAGTGTATAGTTAACCTAATGGAACTCCTTCATACAGGACGCAGTGATGGCCACCAACTTGGATGGCTTTAAAGGAGGATTAGACAAATTCTGGCCACAATGGCTATATACTCTACATCCAGGGTCAAAGGCAATAGCACCTGAATGCCAGTTGCTGGAAACTGCAGGAAGGGAGAGTGCTCTTGTGCTTGTGTCCTATTTGAGGGTCTCCCACAGGCATCTGGATGGCCACTGTGAGAACAGGATTCTGGACTAGATGGGCCATTGGCTTGTTCCAGCAAGATGCCACATGGAAGCCTGTGTATGTCAAAGAAGAAGGATTGCTTGGCAGTTCCTTCCCATGTGCACCACCACAGGAGCAATGATGCTCAAATAAGCCATCCGCTATTCATGTTTGCAGGAATGAATTGTAGGTTTCCAACCCAATAAAGTGTGAAGCATAAGCCATTGGTTCACGGCAGCTCCTTTAATTTATTTTAGTACCTGAGAAAAAGTCATTCAAATCGAGCATGGTTTTATATGCTAACATCATTTCTATAAGAAGCTGAATATTCTTCCTTGAATTTTTATATCATCCCCAGGGCTGTAGTGCAAATGTATGGTTATTGCACTACTAAACCTTTTTGAGTGATCACATACTTATCTTGCTTCCCAGTAGTAGGACTGTGTGATGTTCTAGTAGAGAACTGATATCGCATTTCCCCCCCCCCCATCTCTAAACAGTACCTTGGGATAATTAACCATTTCTTTTTACTGTAAGTTGTGGGCCTCTTTCTGATAACACACATAATTTTTACTTTTACATAATTTGGTTCCAACAGGAATTAGCCTTAAATGTGCTTAGTTATCACAGTGTAAGAGTCAAAACAAGCAGGGATTTGAAGTTAGAGTATTTAATCCAGTACTGGGCCAGTATTTCAACCACTGGGGTGGGGGTGAATAGAATATAGAGGTGGAAAGTGAGAATATTCTTCCATGATGAATTTTTTTTTTAAAAAAGAGGTAGTTTCTTTTCTTTTCTTTTCTTTTCTTTTCTTTTCTTTTCTTTTCTTTTCTTTTCTTAGTAGCAAAGTTCTCTGACCCTTTGCAGTGCTCCATTTTCTCTCTAGCTTTCTGAGTTCATTCTGCCTACGTGTGTTCTTGTACTCTAAGATCACCCTAAGGGCAATGCAAGTCAGTACCATTTACCTGCATGGTGATCTTTGATCTCATTCTCTCTGTTTTGCTTTTTCATGTCATCATAGGCATAGGAGGTCCCCCCCCCCCCGGGGAATGCAGGAAACCACTTTTGCCATACTTGGACTGTATTGTCACCCCCTACAGAACTGACCTGCAGGGTACCTGTGCTCTGCAGGTCATCTCAAACCTGGGTGTAATATCTGTGAGTCTTGACATTTGAACTGGGATATGGAAGTACAAGCAGACGATTTTCAAGAGGAACTTAAGAACTAGAGACCATGCAGTTTTCAGAACCTCCAAGTAGGAGCCATCTACCCAATGGACTACAAACTTCCAGTCAGCACCAAATTCAGCCACGTCAGAGATCAGAGACCAGACACCAGCTGATATTATTCTTGTACTAAAAAAAAATCCAGCCCCCCATTTCCCATCAGTTAATGAGGAAAGAAAGTTAAATAATCAAAGGGAAGAGAAATGTTGGAGAAATTCTCATGACTAGATTGCCACACTTATCTTACTTTGAGGGGATGTTTGTGAATGTTCTTTCTTCATTTCACTAATAATCTCACCAGTGGTCTGCACTTATCAGCCAGCCTGAATGCTCATGCTTCAGTCAAAGACCGGATAATGAGATCATGAGGTAAACACCTCCCATACAGCCATTTAAGTTCAGGAAGCATAAGCAGTCAGGTACATACTTCCACATATTAGCCAGATGGTGTGGTCATCAGAATGCTAGGCTGCTACCATAGAGACTTGGGATTCAGCTACACAGCTGTAAATAAAATGTTTTAAATGTTTTGTAAAGTGCAATATACACATGTGACACTAGATGGCGACAGTGAGCTATGCAAAATTCAATGTATTTTCAAAACGTTTTTTAAAAGAAGCGTTTTTCATAGCGTTTTTTTATATGTGTGTAGATTCCACCTTGGTTTCAAATGCCTTGTCAGCCATGTTGCTCACTGGGTGACTCCTTATCCAAGCCTAACTCACAGGTGGTTGTGAGGATAAAATGGGTGAACTTCAAATCAATCCTGTGGTTGTCTTCTCTTTCTGCTGTTGTTTGGAGAAATAAAACAGCCCAGGTTTGCCTGCAAAGCAGCACACCCTCCCTTGAGAGTCAGCCGGATTTAACTTGGTTGGGTCTTGCTTCTAAGTAAAATAGGATCCGGCTGCAAGTTTTCCTATTGAAAGCTTAAAGTCTATGATAAATATTTGTATTAATATTTTCTTTCTGCATCTACCCTGCTGTTCTGTTTTTAACTGATGCTACTTTTCCTAACAACTAGTTTTTCTCATCTGTCGTGTTATTTTTGCATTCCTTAAAAAGAACTGCGTAACATAGAAAGTAAGTAAGAATACAAAACAAAAATGAAATGAAACCTCAACCCTAAAAAACCCAAACCCAGATGGAATAACTAAAAAGGCATACAGTATCTTAAAAAACCTTCCTTTCATTTGTATGGTAAATATTTACTAACCTACTGTAGGAGTTATCTACTGTTTCTTGAAGCTGTGAAGAAAAGATTAAAATTTGAAAAGAATTTAATGATCACAAGGTAACTACCAGCCATCTTCAGAGAATGCAGAACATGATTATTGAAAATGTGTTGAGTATTTATTTGCAAGATTGCAAGGAAGAATAAAAAGACTTCAGAAATCCATCTTGCTTCTTTTAAACAAAATGCCAGATACCATTTGCATGGTAGCCAGGATAGCCAAAGAACTTTTATGTGCCTGAGTGATGGTCTGTCACTTTCTAGATAATGGTATGGACATTCAGGGTTACAGACGCTCCATTCTGTTTCCCATCCCACTGGCTTACCTCCCCAAACACCAAGCAGGGTGGTTCAGTCCTCATTGGGCTGATTTGGAGAGAACTGCTTCATTGGTGGTGTATATGTGTTTGTGTGTGGTGATGATGGTGGTCATAAAGGTATTTGCCACTTCTACAGTTGTGCTTCCTATGAAGATATTTCTCCATCTAGTGTGTAGGTGATGATGTTTTACCAACTGGTACCCCAGAGAGCTGAGATTGGTAATGGTACATACAAAATATTCAGGGCTCACTGCCACTTGCTCCTGTCAGCTCCATGCCCAAAAAGCATGCTCAGTCTACGTTTGGCTACTTTTGATGGCTATTTT
This sequence comes from Podarcis erhardii, assembly GCF_964252035.2. Classification (NCBI taxonomy): domain Eukaryota; kingdom Metazoa; phylum Chordata; class Lepidosauria; order Squamata; family Lacertidae; genus Podarcis; species Podarcis erhardii. Next base: position 96,506,681 of record NC_138497.1, on the reverse strand, counting down.
GGACTTCTTTTTTGGCAGGGGCAGTAGAGTGTCTTTGATTTTCCGCTGATTTTAATGGGAAATTTTAATTCCATTTTCTGGGAACAGTATTTAAAAATAGGCTGTTTCCTGGTTCCCACCGAAAAGCTACAGGGACAATTTGATTTTTCAGCCTACTCTTTTATACCCATGTATACACCACCAGTGTGGTGTAGTGGTTAGGAGCAGTAGATTCGTAATCTGGGGAACCGGGTTCACATCTCTGCTCCTCCACATGCAGCTGTTGGGTGATCTTGGGCTAGTCACACTTCTCTGAAGTCTCTCAGCCCCACTCACCTCACAGAGTGTTTGTTGTGGGGGAGGAAGGGAAAGGAGAATGTTAGCCGCTTTGAGACCCCTTCGGGTAGTAATAAAGCGGGATATCAAATCCAAACTACTACTACTACTACTACTACTACTATTCTTCTTCTTCTTCTTCTTCTTCTTCTTCTTCTTCTTCTTCTTCTTCTTCTTCTTCTTCTTCTATTTGTTGCCATCTTCCTTTTTGAGCCCCACCCTCCTGTCTGTTTTCTTCTTTTCAGTCAGCAAGCATTCTGTGGTCATTAGTCCTTACTGGACTATACAGGGAGATTCCCTCTCTCATTAGCCCCCCCCCCGTTTTTTATACTCCTGTAGACATCCCAGGTTTGCTGATAACTCTCTTGTGTATGTAGGCTACATCTGCATGGCAGGTGACTTGAATAAAACTACCTTTAAAAAGCTTGTTAATGTTTTCTCCCTGAAAATGCTTTTGTTCATGAATAATTCCGAAAGATTGTTGAAAAGGTTTCATCTTTCCTTTGTTTATGAGTAGTGCTGTGGAAGCTTGCAGTATATCTGATGAATGCTATTCACTATAGTTGTGGGCGATGTTGTTTTTAGAAAGCATGCATTCTTTCCATTTGGCATATTATTTCTTTCCCTTTGATAAATGAAACACACTGATGCCTTCCATACTCTCTGTAGAGTTTTTTTTTGGGGGGGGAGGGCCATTTCTGATGATAGATACATAGATAGATGATAGATAGATAGATAGATAGATAGATAGATAGATAGATAGATAGATGAGAGAGAGAGAGATTATAGATAGATAGATGATAGAGGCAGATAGATGATAGATAGATGATAGATAGATAGATGATAGATAGATAGATAGATATAGATAATAGATGGATAGATAGATGATAGACAGATAGCTAGATGATAGAGAGATAAATGAGAGAGAGAGAGAGAGAGATGAGAGAGAGAGAGATGATAGATGATAGATAGATAGATAGATGATAGATAGATATAGATAGATGATATAGATAGATAGATAGATAGATAGATGATAGATAGATAAATGATAGAGATAGATAGATGATAGATGGATAGCACCACTGTGATGCTTGCATTGGGAAATCCAAGTTGTCTTCTGCCCCCCCCCTTTCTTCTTCTATCTTCTTTGTTTCTACTAGCTGATAGGTCTGGGGTGACAATATGTTCTCTTGAGTGGGGAGTTCAGGGTTGGTTGGTTGGATTTACTTAGTGGCTGATTATGGTATCTTTGGCCCATACATTCTGTATATGAGCCAGTATTGCCCCTATCATACTGCCACCAACTCCCATCATCTCTGAGCTTTGCTGCTTGGGCATGATAGGGAGATAAGTTCCAGCAACATCTTGAGGACACAACATTGGTTACCACTGCCATAAAGTAACTTGGTGCCCTTGGGTATAGTGGAGGAGGATGTCCTTTCCCTAGTGTCAAAGTAAGATCCAGCTGCCAGTTGGTTTCTGCACATGGAATAGGGGTGTGGATTACCATCTAATCTTTCACTTCAGGCAGCTAAATATCTTCAGCTGACTCTGCTCACAAACTGTTTTGGTTTGACTTTGTTCACATGAGAGGCAAGAACAATTGGAGGGAAGTGAAACTATCATCTCTGTGACCCCCTGTCCCCCTTGCAGACATGCCCATTGGCATGAGAACCAATTCCTCCTGGTATGACCCTACACTATAGGACATATCAGTGGAATTAATTCAATCACATGGTCAGGTGTCCATTTGTCTTACAATGGACATCCTTGCTCTGGGTAGACTGCTAACTGGATGAGAGAGAACTGTGGGGTGGGTCTTATTCGTGTAGCCTGTCTATGCACACAGGGCTACAGCATTCTAAAGCAGCTGATGCGCCAACCTACCCAGCAGTAGGAGAGAAACATTATACAGACTCCCAAAATGATTGAAAAGTACAGTGGTACCTCGGGTTACATACACTTCAGGTTACATACGCTTCAGGTTACAGGCTCCGCTAACCCAGAAATAGTGCTTCAGGTTAAGAACTTTGCTTCAGGATGAGAACAGAAATCGTGCTTTGGCGGCACGGCGGCAGTGGGAGGCCCCATTAGCTAAAGTGGTGCTTCAGGTTAAGAACAGTTTCAGGTTAAGTACGGACCTCCGGAATCAATTAAGTACTTAACCTGAGGTACCACTGTATACTCATGTATGCATGTGCATACCACACATGCATGTGCACCTGCATGCATGAGTATACTTTTTAAGCATTCTATATAATCTTTCTATCCTACTGGATCAAAAATACCCTACCAATGAGTATCAAACATGAGCTGATGGTTCAAGGATCAATAATGTAGATGTTTCTGTGATCCATGAAGCATAGTTTAGAATGTATCAGATACTTTGTTTATACATGCAGTTCAACCCCAAAGGGTTCTCAGAGTAGCTAATACCTCACAGGAAATTAAAAATAACCAAAGAGAACCAAAATAAGTGATTATGTCATTTTAATTTAAAATAGGTTTTATAACTAATACTAGGCCCATGAAAATTTCAACATGTGATAAAACAGCATGGAAAAGACCCTGGTCAATAAAAAGTCCTTATTATTTGTGTATACCAAAACCAAATACTAGATATTGCTATGTGTTTACCAAATGCCCATTTACAATAAAATACCTTATGGTGGGCCATGAAAACAGAAGAATGTCTTTTGGGATTTATTGTATGGAATTAGAGAAATGCAATATATGAATCAATAAATAACAATGTACATATCACATAACCATTTCTGACTGATGGTTCCCAGCTTAATCAAAGGAACTCATAAGGGCCTGAAATAATGCAATAGGAGGAATACTCATTGCCAGGCTTCCCTATTTGGTACATAAATTATAGTGGCAGGAATCATACATCAAAACTGGTAATAGGTCGGTCTGCTTAAAAAGCCTCCTTCTGTTCCTAAGCATGGAATATGGCTTTTACTTTTAAAGCACCTTTAAAATGTGGTACTTGGTTTGAGGGCAGGAATTCCTTTTTACTCAGTAAATGTTTTATTTCATGGGTCAGGCTTCCCTACAGTAATTTTGTCATCGAGAGCCTGAAACAACTAATCCCTGAAACACTGTAGAATCCAATTTACTCTAGAACTTCAAGGCACTGACTGGCACTGTCAGTGAGCCCCACTTTCAAAGAAACAATGAGCTCACTTTGAGATCCAAGTTGTTCCTCTGGATCAGTGTCCTTACCTCTCTCATGGCTGACGTCACATATGATGTCAGGTGCAGGGGACATGGGAGTGGAGTAAGTGGTCTCCTTGACCGTTTGGGATCCTTGTTGAATCTATATATGGTCTGGAGGTTCATTTCTTCTAGTCTGTAAGTACATCAAGTAAACAGACTATGGGTAATAGCCAACATTAATCAGCTTTCATTTCAGTTAGTCTATTGCATATGACTTGGTTGGACATCACCCAAATTGAAGAAACAAAAGAGACATGTGCGGCACTATTGAGATAAGTGCAAATTGAACAACAGTATGGCTTGATACTTTGTAGAACCTCCAGTAATTTCATGGCAGTTCCCAGATGGACTCTCAAGAACTGCTAGACAGATCAGGAAATGCCCTTTATATTTACATGCAAAAGTAAGTGCAAGCCAAATCTCACTTGTTCCAAATTATACTTAACCAAGACATGGAGGGTGAATGTTGAAGGATGATCTAACTATATAACAACCTCTTTAACTTTCATTTTGTAATCAGATTTCAGAAACATTTAAAATCAATTTGCATCTACCAAATCAATTATTTGGTTGTACAAGGCAGCTTGTTGAATAAATATTTGGCAAATACTTCCAAACATAGTTACTGGCATGGACGCATAGCTAACAGATGTTAAATTAAAGTCGGCTGGTTTTGTGGTATAATTAAATGTCTCTTTAGTTGTGAAGAGCTCAAGTAAAGAGCTCTGCTATGCTGTCAGAATTGCCACCAAATTCAAAGTGTCCTCAAACCTGGGGTGGGGGGAGAGAAACCAGAAAATACAAAAATAGCAAAAAGATAACATGCATGCACCCAGTGACTCCTGCAACACAACCCATGCCGGCCCCTCAATCAGAAACTGCCCTGAACACAGAATTAACCTGTGCCTCCATAGACAGCTGTGAGTCCAAAATGACTTCCAGGCAGTGCACCTGGTCCTTCAGGGGTACAATTGCCCCATTCAGGGGAAAGCCACTGAACTCTGATGGGTAGATATACATCACCACAAGCTGGCTTCTCCCAAGTTATTGCCTTTAATTTTTCAAATCATTCTTGCATTTGAAATACTGGAAGTCACATATTTGGACAGGCTGTGTCAACATTCAGAGATAAACTTACAGTGTCACAATAATGAATATATTATGTGTTCATTGTCATATAAAGTGGAAGAAAGAGGGGGTACACTACATGCACATTTTCCTATGTTCTTCGTCGGGTCCCACAGTGTTTATATGCTCATTTTCAAGGCACTATCATATATCACTATGGTTGTACCAGTTGTCTTCCCAGTGGTGTAGGAAGAAGGTGAATTTGCTATCAAATGCAGCTCTAGGGGAGCGAGACTGGTGCAGTTGAACTGGATATGAAGCTTTTGAGGCACCACAGTGGATGCCACTACTGTTATGTCCAATGAAAGGTGAGGCAAGGGGTACTGGATTTTAGCGTCACACAGGGTGCCACTGAAATTTGATATGCCAAGGTCCACCACTGTTGCTATGGTTACACTTGTTAGCTATCTAGTTCGAAGAGAATCAGTAGTGTCTAATCACATCAAGGCAGGTAAAATCTGGTCAAGGTAAACACAGTTTAAGTCACAGTAGGGAAGGTCAGATTGAGGAGGCAAAGCCTGGACAAGGAAGGAAAAGCCCATGTCACAACATGAAATGTTAGGTCAAGACAGGGAAAATGTAACCAAGGTAAGGCAAGTGAGGACAAATGATCTCTTATGCAGAGGGCAGATAAAAACAACGTAGGGACCCATCTTGAAGGGCGCATAGTATAGTACTATATACATTCAGGACCCAAGGAGTTTAAAGGCAACAAGAAAGTGGTATAAACCCCTTTATGTTTTTGAAAAAAAATGTGCTTCCTTAAACAAAAACAGTTTTCAAAGATGCCCTATTTCAGTAGAAATACCTTTTCCTAATGCAAATGAAACTTTATGCACTGAAGTAATTGAGAGTCAAAGTTAGAGTCCCTTTCCCTGTCTTTTGATCTGAACCTGATCAACATGTTAGGCATTTCATACTCTCTCAGCAGGGGAGACCTTGGAAGGGAGGCTCTAGCATGAACTTCAAAAGAGAAATGAGAAGAACCCGCTGCAAGTAAGTCACGACATTTATTCCTAGCTGCTATCTATTTGTTTAACTTTATATTTCAAGGAATTATTGCAGTCTTTCTTTACCCTTTTATGTCTAGCTAAAGAGAAGAAGAAGGAGCATGTGCTTTATGGACTGCGAAAGATTCCAAAAAATATGAATTAGGGGCCATATGGAGGATTTACTAGGAAGCCAAGGCAGATGTACTAAATGAGCCATCTTCACTGCATGCTTAAATCAAAGAAAATGTTAAGAAGGAAGGAAAAGTAAGATGACCCAGGAAGCAATGGTGCAATTACATTTATAGGTCACACAACTGAAGTTCAGGTTATCTTTGGACTGCAAATGCCAGATAGATAGATAGATGATAGAGAAAGAAAGAAAGAAAGAAAGAAAGAAAGAAAGAAAGAAAGAAAGAAAGAAAGAAAGAAAGAAACTGGGGTGGAGGGGAGATAGATTATTTGCCATTGGGCAGTTCACTAATGCGGGACATGGACTGCTAATTACAAAGTCTGGGTCATCTTTTGTTTCAACTGAAACAAAGTTAATTAAATTTAATCTCTAAGATGCTGGTTTGAAACAGGAAGGATTCTTCAGGGAAACGAAATCGTAAAAGGTTGTTCTTTCTGATTTCAAGCAAAATATCCAACCAAAGAGCTCCATTTTCTCCTCCTGCGTGCTCTTTTATGGTAGCATGTTCTTCTCGGTTATATTCGCCCTCCACCATTTCCTAAGTATTTGTCCTATTTTCAGATTGAGAGTGTGTCCATTAAATGGATTTATACCAACCTCATACACTTTGCAACTAAGGGATTGGTTTTACAGCACTTAGGAAGAACTTCTGGATGCTCTCCAAGTAGCAGAAAACAAAAACAAACCTGCAGTTAAAAAAAATTACCTGCAAAGGCTGTACTTTGGAATGTTCAGTTTTGCTGTCTGACATGTTTAAATGAGAAGTTTGGAAGGAAGGGCGAGTAAAAGTCCTTTGCCAGCAGCAGACAACTTTTGAAAAGCAGGGTCAGTTTTTCAAAGCTGGAGCTTCTGCTTGCTCCTTCTTCTCTATGGGTGCACTGTAGCGCAGCAATAGATCAACAGGGCTCCTTTTCTCTGATGTATTGTTGCAATATATCATAAGAACTGTGTCTGGCAGGAACATGAATTTCAGACATGGACCTATTTTCTGTGCTTTATTTGAGGACAATCTTAAGAAAATCAATGTGTGAGTTTCAGAACTGGCAAGAAGAGCTTAAGAAACTCAGTGATACTTCCAAAATGGTTAAAGGGTTCACAAAAGTTTTTATCAACTCTTAAATGTAAGTGGGACATTATAAAGCTCCTATAAAATAATGACTCACTTTAAGGTTGACCTTGGGGCTTCACTGCAGCCTCATTGCTTGAGTGTCTGAGGTACCTGATTAAAAAAGAAAATATCATGCACCCTCCAAGTCTTTTTGGTCAAATCCACACCAAACATTTAAAGCGCTTTAACAGTCATGGTGTCCACTAGAGTAAGTATCCTAGGAAGTGTAGTTTGTTAAGGGTGCTAAGAATTGTAGCTATGTGTGGGGTGGGTCTTGTAACAACTTTCAGTACTCTTAACAAACTACAGTTTTCTTTCAGGGAAGCTATGGCTATTAAAGGTAAAGGGACCCCTGACCATTAGGTCCAGTCGTGACCGACTCTGGGGTTGTGGTGCTCATCTCGCTTTCTTGGCCGAGGGAGCCGGCGTACAGCTTCCGGGTCATGTGGCCAGCATGACTAAGCCGCTTTTGGCGATCCAGAGCAGTGCACGGAAACGCCGTTTACCTTCCCGCTGGAGCGGTACCTATTTATCTACTTGCACTTTGACGTGCTTTCGAACTGCTAGGTTGGCAGGAGAAGGGACCGAGCAACGGGAGCTCACCCCGTCGCAGGGATTTGAACCGCCGACCTTCTGATCAGCAAGTCCTAGGCTCTGTGGTTTAATCCACAGCGCCACCCGCATCCCTATATCTATGGCTATTAAAGTGGTATAATATAATAATAAAGTGTAGGATGTAGCTGTTACCTTTCCTACCCCCCAATGAATTCTTTGTAGAATAATTAAAATCTAGGCATATGCATGGATGCTCATAATCTGATCAGGATTCAAATGTTTCTCCATAGGAAAACGTGCTAGCATGGGACTCCACTGATGAGTCCCATTGGTGGAAGCCCAGAACATTGCTTATGCAATGGGGCTTCCCAGTGCTTTTTTTCCTAGAAAAATAGGTGCCAGTACTCACCATAAAGTTGTTACGGTAAGTGCCACACCTTTCATCAACAACAAAAAGAGGTGCTGGTACTGTGTACCCTTGAGTAACTCCTGGGGGGGGGGGGAAGGACTGGGCTTCCCTATGCTCCTGGATTTTTTTTAGGGCGGGTGGTAAGGAGATGTCCTAGAACAGCACATGGAAGGTGGTGGTGGGGAATCACTCCATATGGCAAGACAAAGTGGTTTTCCTGATGGAGCAATTGCCTTAGAGCAACATTGAATTCCTTCCTTGACAATGTTGGTCACAACACTAAAAGCCCCTTTCTTCATTAGTGAAGTATAGATCATCTAACTACAGATTAGCTAGCATCATAATGTATGCATAAGAATGTGTGTGTGTGTACACCCCCCCAAAGGCCCATCTAGTCCAGTATCCTCTTCTCACGTTGACCAAGCAGATGCCCATGTGTCCTGTATGCAGAACACAAAATCAATACCATTCTTACCACTTGTGATTCCCAGCAGCTAATGTTCAGAGGTATACTGCCTCAGATGCTGAAATTGGTACTCAGCCATCATAGCTAGCAGACGTTGATAGCTTTTTGGAGAATCGGCACAAGACCTCCATGACATACAAGTAGCCATAAACAGCTTCTGCATAGTGGATTCTTCACACAAGCCCTCTTAATACATGTAGGGCAATATTCATAAAGTCAGCAGAAGCTCACAAAGAGCTGCATGGAAGAAGTTATCGCTGTGATTGGCATCTTAATGACAAGATGCCCAGCCAAATGGTGTGTAGATTCAAGGAGCTGTCCACTTTTGATGTTCTTGGGGCGTTATTGTTCTTCAATGGAAATTGATTGATTGATTGATTGATTGGAAGGTACTAAGCATCAGGTCTACTGGTGGCTGTATCCAACCCCCCACAGAGTCAGAGTCTGTTGGCAGGGAAGGACAATTCTCTACAGGAGAGTGATGGGGAAGAGGGTCTTTGTTTGTATCACTTCAGATGAGAGATGGGGTGAAAATGAGTGTCAGGTTTTTTGGCTTTTCGCCTATTGTTGGATTGTTCTTATTCAGTGGACACATCTACCTCCACATGATTATTGGTTGATAACTGCTTGAGTGTTTTACTGAAGTGAGAGTTGAGTGGATGGAATGCTGTTGTGGGTGCAAGGGGAGTATGATTGTTGAATGATTGGGTATGGCAGCGTAGTTCCTGAATTCCTGTTTCTATTTTATGATTCTCAGCAATCGGATTCTGACCAGTGGGGATTCAGACTAATAGAGATGCCTGGGGAATGTTTTAAAAAAGTTCTAGGTCTGCTCTTTTGCTGTAAGTTTGCTTCCACCTGACCCCTATTTTTATTTAATCTCTTTTCTTTTTCAGCCAAGGGTTTTCTTTTTGTTTGAAGCACCTTCCTCTATTCAAAAAGTAGTGCCAGAATACAAAAAGCTGGTCCTGAGCCTCTGAACCTTTGACATTTTTCTTGGCCTGATTGGAAAGAATAATCACTTCACTGTAAGTAGAAACTTTCTACAGAACACTCTCTTTAAAGAAATGGGGGTAAGAATAATCAGGATAAAATAACTCCTGACTTAGTTTGCCAGTCCGAACATTTGCAGTGAAGAAGAACTTCTCCCTGCTACCATTAAAGGTCTGTTTTGAGTCATATGTCACTTTAGGCATAGCTGCAAAGCATTTGCCTGGGAGGCAGCACGTTACTTGCCGAAGAGGACTCTTTTCACAGAAGAGAGCAGTGCAAATGCATGTGAATCTTTCTGACAGTGCCAAATGGTTGCATTTCCCCCGCAATTCTGTGAGAAACAGAGTATCATTTTATACTTCGAAGATTAAACCGTTCAGCTTGTTTTTCTGTAGTAGAAAAAAGGTAAAATGTTGTTTTCTTTTTGCTCTGTCCTTGTTTCATTTTGTTTATCGGATAGCCCTCATTTCATATCACTCGTCTTTAGTCTAAAATATCACTTTTCCTGAGGAACCTTATGGATGCCTCAATTTCAGACCACAGCATCTCTGTAGTGTTCTACAGGCAAACACATTAGCTTATTTGGAGTTGGTTCCCCCCCCCCCTTTGGACTTCTTGATATGTGCCAATCCTGTTTCAGGTTTTTCATTGCCTATGTGGTCATTTATCATCTGTTGAATGTAATTCAATCCAGTACATGGAACGATTGGCTTTAGGGCTGTGAATTACTTGTAATTCTAAAGAACGACACGTCACTTTCTTCACCCCCAGATGTCTGCAGACATTGCCCCCAGACAAAGCAAATGTGAAATTCTCTGTTGCATTGTTTGGAAAGCGGCTTTGAAGGGCTATCCCCAGAAAAACTGGTCCAGGGAGCAAAAGCTCTCTATTTACAGAGCATTCTTTGGTCAAGAGGGTCCCTTGCAGGTTTTGCTGGGGAGGGCACTTCAAAGCAATCCAACCCAATCACTCATAGGCTGGGGTGAGCTCAACCATCATTAGTATAAAGAAATGCATAGCATTGTCACTTAGTGGCGAGGTTGCTGTCTAGCTACTGGAGATGCAGTTGGTACCCACGGATCTTTAAGCATGACATTGTTTAAGTCCATAAGTAACATGTGATGCTAAATCTTCAGGAATATTGTCAACATGAAGAACTTCCTAGTCACTATTGAACTGCTATGCAGCTCCAGTCAAGCCATGTTTGCTTGGGAGCAAGCTCAATGGGATATAGCCCCAAAAGTTTAAACGGGACTTCAGCTAGTTAGTTCTTAAGCACTAAAGTCTGAGAAACTTGTTTTTTACATCCCTTCAGCATACTGACACATGTTTTGTGCTTGACAAAGGAGAAGACCAACAGGTCCCTTCTCAAAGAAGCATGCAATGTGAGAAATGAAGATAAGAACCTTGGAAAGAACAAAAGAACCTGAGGAAGAGAAAGAGCAGGGAATAAGAATATACAGTCAAACTCAAGATCCTAAATGAAACACTTTACACTGTATCATCATAATGTGTTCTAGATTTTGTATGCAGGCAAGAAGAGCACATTTCATAAGACCAGTCCTCAGCAATAATTCTTCTGAGAATGCTTTATTAGCAGTCGCCAGCTCTTCAGTGACATAGGAAGACTGTGACATACCCCAAAGGCAATATGACAGAATAGGAAGTTATGCTGCCTTTGCACCTTCAACCAGCTCAGCACTCACAGTGCAGGTCAGGTGGGAATTCATTTCTAGACAAACATCATTGCAGGTATCGGAAGAATTGAATCTATTATGTCTTGAAATTCTATTGAAGGGAGTAGTGAATAAAGCCCCAAATGGTCAGGAGCAAGACCCTTGATAGATCACCTTTCCCAGTAACTCGCAGTAATTTCCACCTAAACATTAGGAAGAACCTCCTGACAGTAAGAGCTGTTCGACAGTGGAATTTGCTGCCAAGGAGTGTGGTGGAGTCTCCTTCTTTGGAGGTCTTTAAGCAGAGGCTTGACAACCATATGTCAGGAGTGCTCTGATGGTGTTTCCTGCTTGGCAGGAGGTTGGACTCGATGGCCCTTGTGGTCTCTTCCAACTCTATGATTCTATGATTCTATGATTCCCATTACAGCCTTTAAGATTAGCTGGGGGGACCCTGTAGGTGCAGCAGTGACAGGTGTTGCCTGGTACACAGTGGAATGCAGCAGGACATTCACCATCATGGCATCTCAATAAATGAAACTCCCATCTATTGGACATACAAACAGTTTCCTTTTGTCACTTTCCCCAAGTGTGTTGATGCATTCCAGCTTTGGAAAGAGCTTGATGTCTGTTGCTTAGCATGTTTTATGATGTAAAATGTATGGTATTCACTTTTATGTATTAATGCATACTGCTCTATAATCATCTGGTGCTGTTCTGAAAATAATATGATACTTATAATAATCATAAAACAGTAAGCTTGGAGCTGTTTAAATTAACAAGGAGAACTTAGTTACAATAGATGGGAATGCCTGTTTATAAACAGGCAAGGAAGGGAATGAAGGAACATGAACACAGGAATTTCTTTATCCAATTTCATGTTTTTTTTCCCCCATATAATTTTTATTAATCAACATCAGCAAACAAAACAAAACAAAGTACATTAATTCCACATCGTTTTCATAACTTATTTCTCTTTTGGACTTCCCTCAGCTGTTCCGTAAATCATCCATAGTCATAATTTTAATTACACATTTCTCAAATTTGTATTGACATTATTTATCTCTTTTTTTCTATTCCCTTTAGACAATACTTCTTACTTTTTTACAGTGCTTCTTTAAATCCCTTAAGCGTCATCTGTCCTTCACTTAAACATTCCAGATATTCCACAAATTTCCCCCAGTCCTCGATGAACTTTTGGTCTCTTAAGTATCTAATCTTCCCTGTCAATTTTGAGGAGATTTCACCCCTCCCATACCCAAGAATCTCCTGATCATCTCCTGAGGTCTCTGCTGACTCTACAGAGAGGAGGAGCAATGTACTGCTCTCTACTTAATTAGTCAAGTGAGTGAGTCAGTCTCTGTGTGTGAGAGAGTCAGTCAGTGTGTTGGAGAGAGAGTGCAAGAGATCGTGTTTATAGATAAGATTGCTGCTAGGAGCAGCTGCAGGCACTCAGAGTATAGCATTGATGTATGCTCAGAATTTGTAGCTCTGTATATAGTTTTGTATTATAGCTGTAGCAATAGAATAAAGGAGGATATTCTACAGAGCTGCTCTCCGAGTGGTTTATACTCTGCAAGACTCTGCAAAACGCTGCTGCGCAACGGCTGTATTATTGAGACAGTGAATCCGGTGCTCTCAGCTCCAAGCTGTGAGTCCACAGCACCGTGACCTGTTCCTGTGGGAAAGGAGGTCTCTGGCAGTGCTACCCAGCTCGCCTAGCCCAGTTGGGGCTGTAGTGCATGAGTCCAGTTGGTACACTGGCTCAAGGGCGATGCTGACATCGGTTATGGGCCCAGTCGTCTGACCAGTCGTTGTTCCAGTCATCCCAGTCGTCCCAGTCGCCAGAGGTTTCTGTTGCTGATCGCTGGACGGCGGAACGGAGGCTGCATGTTGGACTGATTTGTGGTGCCTAGAAGCAGAGCTGTGTTGGAGCAGAGTGTTCAAGCTGCCGCTGTTGCTGTTGCTGTTGCTTGATTTATGGAGGTATGTTGCTGACTGCCAAAGAAAGAAGATAGCATCCCTGTTTGCCTGTTAATTGCGCTCTGAGTGGGAGAGAGAGTGGCTGAAGAAGTCCAAGGCTTTATCTGTGTTTGCACGAGGGAAGTGTCTTGCTCTAAGTAATAGGAGACATGGCCTGTGCACATTCTGGCCAGATGGCTCTATCTTTTCCCCTCCTCACACCTGAAAACTATGCAGTTTGGCAAGTTAAGATGAAAGCGCTTTTACAGAGGGAAAAGCTATTTCACACGATAGAAGATGACCCTCCAGATAAAGATGATGATGATTGGGCTGAGTGGCATGCTGCAGATATGAAAGCCCAAGGGACAATTGTTTTGAGTGTTTCAGACCACTTGCTGGTAAACTTAGAGGGTCAAGAGACTGCACAAGCTGTTTGGCATAAGTTGAGAGATATGCATCTGAGACAAAATGCTGGTTCCAGTGTGATTTTCTTCAAGAAGCTGTGCAGGTTACAGTTGGAGAAAGGTGGTGATTTGCCTAGCCATCTATCTCAGTTAAAGCGTCTCAGACAGGACCTTGTTCAGCGAGACCTGGCTATTTCAGAGGCTGTGTTTGCAATGCTGATGATAAATAGCCTAGATGAGTCTTATGATGGAGTAGCTGCCCAGATTTCCACAATGCCTTCTGACCGGCTAACAGAAGATTATGTGTCTAGCGTGCTCCTGAATGAGTGGGATCGCAGACAGGCTGTTAGAGAAAGCCGGGACTGTGCTGCTAAAAATGTGCTTGAAAATGTGCCTGAGTTTTCAGCAGGGGAAGGTGAAAGTGAAACTGCTGCTGTTAAAGCACTAAAGTTGAAGCGGTGCTTTTCATGTGGAGCACAAGGCCATTTGAGTTTTCAGTGCTGCAAGAAATCTTCTAAAAAGAAGGGAAACTTCAGAGGCAGAGGGGGAGGAGGACGAAATCCCCAAGCACCTGCTACTTCAAAGGCCTTGATCTCTCGCTGTTCCAATCAACGTGGGCGGAGTTTCTTTGTGATCGACTCTGGCTGTTCCAACCACGTAGCCAAAGATAAAGATCTCTTTGTTCAGCTTGAGAAGCAAGAGAAAGAAATTCATCAAGCAGATGGGACAGTTCTCACGAGTGAGGCTAAGGGAACTGTGTTCTTAAAGAGCCTGAATGCAACAATTAAGAATGTCCTGTATGCGCCTGATATTCAGGACAATTTGTTGAGTGTTTCCAAGCTTGATCATCAAGGTTTTAAGGTGGTGTTTGCTAAATCTCGCTGTGAAATTCGTCGAGATGGCAAGCTCATTCTATATGCAAAATGTGTAAATGGTCTGTACCAATTGCCTTTTGTTTCAGGTACAGGTACTGCAGAAGCAACTGAGAAAGAGTGTTGCAATTTGTCTGTTGATAAGAATGAGAAGTTGCATGACCAATGTATTCATTATTACCACCGTGTTTATGGTCATTTGAATTTCCAGGCTGTGGCGAAAATGCCTGATTTGGTTCAGGGTATGAAGCTGAAAGAATGTCCCTACCACATGAAATGTGTTTCTTGTGCTGAGAGTAAGGCAAAGCAAGCTCCCAAAGGTACAGAGTCTGGGAGAGAGGCCAAGAAACCATACGAAGTCATTCATGCAGACTTAGTGGGGCCTCTAGCGCTCTCTAGAGGCAATTCAAGGTTTTTCATGGTTTTGATAGACTCCTATTCGAGGTTTGTTTGGGTCTATTTGCTGCAGAAAAAGTCTGAAGCCTTTACTAAGTTTCGTCAGTTTTGTAAATGGCTCAGGAATGTACATAATGAGAATGTACGTTGTATTTTCACTGACAGGGGTGGAGAGTTTTGTTCAGAAGAGTTTGAGGCTTTTCTTTCTGAACAGGGCATTGAGCATAGGACGGCCATGCCCAGATCACCCTGGCAGAATGGTTTATGTGAGAGAATGAACCAGACCCTGCAGCAAGGAATTAGAACACTGTTACATGATTCGGGGCTGCCCAATCCTTTTTGGGCCGAAGCTCTTTCGTTTTTCTGTCAAGTGTATAACAGGAGGTACCAGTCTAGTGTAAATTGCACCCCATATGAGATGCTCCATGGAAGGAAGCCATGTGTGAAGCACTTTAAAATTTTTGGTTCGGAGGTTTGGGTGCACACCTCGCAGGGTGACAAACTGAGTAAGCGTGGAGAACATGGTGTTTTCCTAGGATATGATTATCGTGTCCTGATCACAGACACGAAAACCATAAGGCTGACCAGGAGTATTGATGACAATCCACAATGGGACAGAGTTGGCGTTTTTCAGTGCCATCCCATTTGTGATGATGGTGCAAGAGGGGCAAAGAAAGTTAAGAGGGAGGCAAGTTCTGATGTGATTGATAATCCTGATGCCAATGTAGTTCCAGATGATGGCACAGATTATCAGAGCCCAAAAGCCTCAGGTGAGTCTGACGCTGATTCAGACTTAGCAGCTTCATATACTTTAGCTCCCCATTCTCCCAAAGAGGAGGAAGCACCAGAACAAGAGGATCAAAGAGTTTTGCGCAGATCTGAGAGAACAACCAAGGGTGTACCACCGAAAAGGTTTTCTGAAGAGTTCGCTAAGGCTGCGGTCACATGCAACTCTCACATGGGGTTTTTAAACCTAGCATGAAGTGTGCTGAGAGTAGTAGCACAAAACGCTTCATTTATTTCCTTACCTGACATTTGAAGGATCAGGATTGAAGGAGCAAGCATGTGTTTAAAATGGTTTGTTCAAATCTGCCTAATTAGAAATGTGTGTGAAGATTTTTCCAGAAGCTGCTTATTCATTTGTGTATTCACAATGGGTATTTTGTGTAAACTACAGATTGAGGTTTATGTTTTAACTCTTTCCTAATGGACACAGAGTGGTTGCAGTAACTGTTTAATGATGTGATAAAGTGTCTTAGATAAAGGGGGAGAGAGATACCTGCAGATATGTTACCAAGGTTGTAAGCAGAGAACAACTTTTGGAGTGTGTGTGCAAATTGCAGTTATGTTAAAGATTCTTGAATGGTCGGATGAAATGGGGGAGGATGAGGAGATTTCACCCCTCCCATACCCAAGAATCTCCTGATCATCTCCTGAGGTCTCTGCTGACTCTACAGAGAGGAGGAGCAATGTACTGCTCTCTACTTAATTAGTCAAGTGAGTGAGTCAGTCTCTGTGTGTGAGAGAGTCAGTCAGTGTGTTGGAGAGAGAGTGCAAGAGATCGTGTTTATAGATAAGATTGCTGCTAGGAGCAGCTGCAGGCACTCAGAGTATAGCATTGATGTATGCTCAGAATTTGTAGCTCTGTATATAGTTTTGTATTATAGCTGTAGCAATAGAATAAAGGAGGATATTCTACAGAGCTGCTCTCCGAGTGGTTTATACTCTGCAAGACTCTGCAAAACGCTGCTGCGCAACGGCTGTATTATTGAGACAGTGAATCCGGTGCTCTCAGCTCCAAGCTGTGAGTCCACAGCACCGTGACCTGTTCCTGTGGGAAAGGAGGTCTCTGGCAGTGCTACCCAGCTCGCCTAGCCCAGTTGGGGCTGTAGTGCATGAGTCCAGTTGGTACACTGGCTCAAGGGCGATGCTGACAAATTTATCTAGCTCTGCGTAATCTAACAATTTCATTCTCCACTCTTCCACGGTCGGTATTTCTTGCTGTTTCCATCTCTGGGCCAGTAACACTCTTGCAGCTGTGATTGCATATCGAAAGAATTTGCAGTCTTTCCTTTTTATCTCATTTCCTACTATTCCCAACAAAAAGACTTCTGGCTTCTTTATAAATGTGTATTTTAAAATCTTCTTTAACTCATTGTATATTTTCTCCCAGAAGTCTTTCACTTTCTTACATTCCCACCACATGTGATAGAAAGTACCCTCTTTATCCCTACATTTCCAACACCTATTGCATGTCTTGTACATTTTTGCCAGTTTTACCGGTGTCATATACCATCTATAAAACATTTTCATCATATTTTCTTTTAACGTCATACAAGCAGTGAATTTTAGACCCTCCTTCCATAGTTTCTCCCAGTCCTCAAATTGTATATTATGACCCACATCCCTGGCCCAGCTAATCATCACCGATTTAACTTCTTCATCTTCCAAATTCCAGTCTAACAACAGTTTATACATTTTAGATAATTTTTTACCATCATTATCTATAACCTCACTTTGAAATTTCGATTCCTTATCTGCAAAACCTCGTTCTTTACCATCTTTCTTAAACATCTCATTTGTTTGGAAGTAGTGCAGCCAATTTCATGTTTTAAGGTACATTTTATTTATTCCAAAACATGTGCATGGAAAAAGCATAACAGTGAGTTATTTTCCATGGATGTCAAGGGTACAGAAGGAAAGGAGACTATTATATTTAGTCATGTGTCATTTGCTCTCTGAATCTGTACGCTTTATTTGGAATTAAATCATTTCAAACCAATGTTCTGTGACTTGCATTTAGGGCTAGGTTGTGAGATAACAGCTGAAGGATGCCTGCTGGATCACAAGATATCTATGCACACATCTGAGTAAGACCCAAACAGAGCAAGTTGTTTTGGACAGAAGATCTAGCATAAGTGTCTTTTGAGTGAGAGTCACATACTGCCATAAAACATCAGATGGTCTTAGAGACTTTGGTAGGGTTTTGTTAGTATTTTATATGGGCAAAATAATGCCGTGCACTTGCTTCTGCTGCACATTTAATCTTGAATCATATTTTGAATTCATAAGGAAAACATAGGACATCAAAATTTGGAGAGCTAATTTACACGTATTTGGTCATTAATATACTTGGACACATTTGGCTGTTTGCAAATGTCAAGACCTCTGGCTATAAAATATGCCAGCTTGATTACTTTGAAATATTCTTGCACCAAAGTCTCTTTGACTGGATGCTGTAAATCACTTTTAAGAGGAACTGTTATAGCTACGGAAAGCTCAGCTTTCATATTGGAACCGGGGATGCAAACAAACAGCTGCGGAAATGTGAGATAAACCAAGAGAGAACAGGTATAAGCTTACATATCAACATACCTATCTGTGTACTTGTGGTAAAATAAAATAAAGATCGTTGACATAAGTGACTGGGTACATATATCTTTTCCCCTTAACCTGAAGTTATCTCCATTTTGGTTATGGAAAAGGGCAACAGAAACGAATAAAGGCATGAAGCACCTTCTCTATAAGGAATGACTTATATATATTCCTACAAGGAATGACAACATTTAGAGGTTATCTTGTGTCTATTTTCTCCCCTTCCTTTCTCTTTCCTTGCATACACCATTTCCTACATAGAAACACAGTGGTACCTTGGGTTATAGACACTTCAGGTTACAGATTCCGCTAACCCAGAAATAGTACTTCAGGTTAAGAACTTTGCTTCAGGATGAGAACAGAAATCGTGCGGCGGCAGTGGGAGGCCCTATTAGCTAAAGTGGTACCTCAGGTTAAGAACAGTTTCAGGTTAAGAATGGAACTCCAGAACAAATTAAGTTAATTAAATTCTTAATCCAAGGTACCACTGTATAGGAAGCTCCCTTACACTGCGGCATCCACCTAGCTCAGTATAATCTATGCTGATTTATGGTTCTGATTTATAATCTATGCTGATTTATACTCCAGAATTTTAGACAGGGTACATTCTCAATCCTAATTTGGGATGTCAGGGATTGAACATGGTATTGAACCTGCCATGAAGTAGAAGATTCACCACTGAGATATGGCCCTTCCCTCCTTTCCTATTTTGAGGCAAAGTATGATTTGCTGGAGCAAATATAGATTCTGCTTGCTCGGACAACCAAGTGTCATGGACTGGCAGGACTTCAGGGAGGAGGAAGGGGAGGCAGAGGATCCTGGCATGGGGTGCAGCTGGGAGTGGGTCACACAGGAGCAAGCTGGGGAAGGGGAAGGAGGGTGTGTTGCAAAATGTAACAATCAACACAAATGCAAACACAACACGCTGGCTAATAACTGGTAGTGGAGATATAATTAATTACAATGTCATTCGAAATATACTAATACGCCACTGTTCACTGTTTTGGAATAAAGTATTCATCAGCTGGAAATGGAATAGAAGGCATTGCTAGCAATGAATGACAACAAAAGTGAGCAACCTGCATGTATGTTATACAGTAAAACAAAAATTATAAAGAGGTACATACCGAATAATTATGGGAAATTTTCATACTAGTGGGAATCTTGCTAGTGGATCAGTGCTTACTGGATAGTGTAGCTGCTGATGCTTACAACACAAATGCATAGGACATATAGAGTTGACCACAGGTGTTTCAAATGACAATAAATTGAAGACAATGTAAAGAAACTTAAAGGGACAGTATGTCAATATGGTATCACGATGTAAAGGCAACCCATAAAGTGACAGACTTAAAATAGCACTTTATTCTGAAACAGTGAACTATTCCGGATACACTGTCCTCTTGAGACTTCCTTTTAAGATTTCTGAGAGATGTCTTCCTTTGAGACTTTTATAGACCATCTTCTTTTGAGAGACAGCTTGGCGTTCCTCATTATTCATTGACTTGTTTGACTCTTCATTTGACTCATATATATATGACAACTTACAGTCACTTGTATATTTTGTGAGATGTACTGTATGATATATACATTATTTTGAAGTGGCGTATTAGTATATTTTGAATACTCACAGGGTGACAGAGGATGATGAGGGGACAGGGGCTAATGCACAGGAAGCCGAGCAGCGGGACCCCTCCCCAGAGCCAGAGAGTCCCCCATCCCCATGAACACAGCAGGTCCTAAGAGGGAGGGTCACTTGCCTCATCAAGCCCAGATGCTGCAATCAGCAGACACAGTATAAGAAGGCAGCAGAGCTGAGTTACTGTGTTTGCTCAACTGTCCATGTTGAGGGACCTCGCCTGGGATTCTCCTTGGACCTTCATGGGTTTCTACTTCGAGATTGACTCTGGACTGTATCCTGACTGCTGAATTTGTCTTACTTGGACTGACCCTGGACTGCATGTCCTGATCTTTGGACTTGACTTGTGTGGATTGGCTCCTGGACTTGGAACTTCGTTGTGCGGATTGGCTTTTGAACTTGGAACTTTGTTGTGTGGATTGGTTTCTGGACTTGGAACTTTGTCTTGGCACACTGCCTGCCAGGTAGGCCAGGGGATCAGAACAGCAGGGTAGTCCTGACATCTAGGCTTCTAATTTAGACTTCTTAAAAAATGCTCCAATAGAAAGTTACCATGGGGAAATAGATACTGTATGTGTGCTTGTGTTAAGTGTGGGTGTGAAAGTCAATCTCTCTCTGTCCCTATGTGTTTGTGCTAAGTGTGTGTAAGGACTGCATTTGGGTGCAACACTGTCCCTGTGTGTACATTAAGGACATATGATTTTTGTGTGTGGCCACACCTATTTTTGCTTCCAGCCACTCTGGGCATTGTCTATAGGGTCAGCACACTGATGAGGCTTGGTGAGGCAGTTGCGTCACGTGGCAGGCTGGGGACAGCTGGGAGGAGTGGCAGATCCAGGCCCCCAAAGAACACACCCTCTCAGCCACCACCCACCACTGCTACCTTCAGGCAGCAGCAACAGAGGAGAGGGCAAAAGAGATGGGGGGCAGAGGCAGAGGAGGCAGTGACAGAGGTTGTCATTTTCTGTTTTGCCTCAAAATGTCCTGGGCCAGTCCTGATTGGCTCCACCTGCTTTTGGCATGCAGACCGTTTGGCCAATGTAAGGTGTTCCTCATCCTGATAAAACTTCACTGATCTTTTTCTTCTTAGAATTCCCAGGCAATGCTCCATACATGACTGCTAGTAAGATTGCACTATTTGTTAGTTAAAAGCTTAAGGGCGCTGCAAGAAATATACACTCAGATATACAATTCATAGCCCTTAATGCTAATTGTAAGCTGTATTCACTTGTGAGGGACTTGCACCAACAAAAAAGTGTGAGGATGTGGTTCAATGAATAATTGATTTTCCGCATTGTCACTCCATAACTACAGCATTGCTTTGGTGATGCATTTCATTCTGTTTGACATTTCAGCACTTATATAATCTAACACAGATTTGTTAGGTTTCAGCAGGTTTCCTGCCCCTGAGATCAAAATAATACAAGCAACCAGAAGAATTCAAACATTCTTCTTGACAAAAGTAAATTAAGAGCCAGTAGGATTTTATGCTGTAGAATAACAGCCTAAAATGTCTTTTTGGGTTGGAAAAGGATTGCCTAACTACTCTGATTAATGTGCCTGTCAAAATGCTGAATAGATTATTAGCTTAATAATTTTTACTTTATGGGGTTTTATTTTTCTTTTAAGAAAAGCACTAGTTTCTTAATATGCCAAATATCCTAAAGTATATGTAGAAAAACCTGATTTATCTGAACAGTTTTGCATATTCATCAAAGCTATCCAATACTAATCTGCAACGTGGTTAACTGGACAAAAGGAAATGTGGTGCATTCAAAAATAATAAGGTTCCATTAACATAATATGCAGGTGGAATTCCGAGAAGCAGAAGGTCCAGGTGCTTGTTTGTTTAAAGCCCTTTTAACCTGCCCTTCAACTGATAGGGCTCCCGGAGCTGCTCATGAAAATCAGCGATAAATGCAATCCCTTTCCTCGGGCTGAAAGAAAAAGGAATGGGGAGGGAGGAGAGCAGAAAGCAAGCCAGGGTACCAGTTCTTAAAGTTCTTATAATGACAAGCTGGAAACTGTTCGGGTATTCTAACGGAATGGTTGCTGCAGTTGCAGGAGGCTGAGGGTAGCTGATCTCTAGGTAAAGATGAGCAACTAGCCCTGTTGCTCTTCTCTTCCTGAGCTCTGCAGCCTGATACTGCTGCTAGGTGACTTTTCAGTGGTTTGTTGATCAAATGATGAAAACCCAACTGCTTCATGTGGTGATATTTGTCTATAGACCACTCCTGGGCTGGGATCATTGGCTCAGATCAGTGAATCTCTGATGAGTTCTGGAATTTTCACTGAAATGAAAATAGCAATGAAATGAGATTCCACAGCAGTGGAAATGTGCCTGCCCATTGGCCTGATTAGGTCTTCCAGGCTCCAGCAGAGCTCATTGGCCTCATTGCTGTTCCTCTTGCCATTGTCTCCTGCTTGCCCACTCTATCCTACTAGTGTCATAGCCCATGGGGCAGAAGTGATGAAAACGAAGAGCAACTTCCACTGGCTGCACAGTCATCTGCCCTGCTTTGGATAGTAATGGGGACTGAGGTCAGAGTCACCGTGAAAGCAAGTGGGTGACTGCATGGAGGAGGAGAGAAGACTACCTGAGGGCATCCTCTAAGCGCTTCCCAAAAACTGGAGCTGGCACTGGACCTTATGGTCATTTAGATAGTGTTTGCTCCTTTGTTTCATTGAGGTAGGATGTTTTTGTGGTTTGTTCCGTGTCAGAAATGTAGTTAAGATGCTAACCTGTGACTTTCTGGTTTCCGTTTGACATGGGATGGCGTTCTATTAACACATTCTTTTGTAATTTTGGAATGAAAAGTGGTGCCTCGCTCTTTAAACCAAGATGTAGCTTTGGATCCATACTCCTGCCATTCACAGAAAGAGAATTATGCTCATGGGAGGACCCTTACTGTCAGGTCATTGGCCCATGTAGCCTGGCAGTGTCTGCACAGATTGGCAGCGGTTTCTCCAGGGTTTCAGTCATGGGTCTCATGCAGCCCTACCAGTAGATTGTCAGGGATTGAACACAGGACCATCTGCACACAAGCCAGATGCTCTTTGACTGAGCCATGTCACTTCCCCTCATGGAAGGACCTGCTCCTAAGAGCACAAGTCCCCTCCTGTGAACAGAAGTGCCTTCCAAGTCTAGCACATAAGTGGCAGTCTATACAAATGTGAAGAGAATGTATTGAGGAAGCAAGCAAGCAAGCAAGCAAGCAAGCAAGCAAGCAAACAAACAAACAAACAAACAGGTGTGGCCTTGTATAGTACAGCAGGTATGGGACCTAACCTCTTTCTATTTCAACCAGGGCTGGTACAACATGGATGTAAGTACATGGTTTACAATACAGAGATGCTCAGTAGGTTCTGAAGGTTCTGGCTCCGGGCATTTTCTTTCTTAGAATGTCAGACATTTCTGAAGCAGAGCACTGAAGCACACAGACAGGCAAAACTCCCCAAGACACATAACATGAAGAGGAGAAGTGTGATCCGCTATGTTAAAAGTTGTACTTGTTTTGTAGCTTTGCTTTTATTTTATTCTCATATAGTGCCGTAGGAATGACAGACTTAAAACAGGGAATGACAACACAGATCTGTCTTTCTCTTGGAAGAACCTTCAAACAGGCCTAACACTAGGGAAACTTCTTAACCTTGTGTTAAGGATGCGTCTATCTTCCGAGCTTAAATGATGCATGAAATGGAAACCAAAAAAAGGGGGTGTTAATCCCTCAAGATGCTACTGTGTGAGTGTTGACGTGTTTGGCTATTTACTGAAATAATAAGCACACACAATTCTGAAAGCTCAGATTGATAAAGCCAGAGAAGAAAAACAGAAACTCTTTCCCATTATTTTTTAATTTTATTTGCTAGTATGGGATCCCTAGGCAATCCTTGAAGTTAACTGTTTTGTTTTGTTTTTTTGACAGCAAATGGCTCTTCTCAAGTTATTTTGCTAGCTGCAAAATGATGTTTCCAAAAGAACTATATTGTGGAAATTAATTCATGTTCCTTTTGGGCATTTCCCCTTCAAAAAACATATATTTGTAGAATTATTAGCATTTATTTCTTATGTTAATGTGTATTTATATGGGGTGCTTTTGCTATAGCTATAGCACTTCATTTAGTGCTACAATTTTATCCATTGTTTATTGGATTGCTGAACACCTCTGAATGGCCAAAGCTGAACTGATAACATTAATTTCTAACTGATGTTCAGATACAGTAATCCAGGTGCTCAAAAAGAATACAGTCTAACAATTCATATTTTGCTGTTTGTTTTTAATTATATCTTTCATTAAAAGTTTACCAAGGGTGGAACTGAACATCATGCTAATATGATTGCTCCATCAGGCAAGCAGAAATGCTATGTCTGATGGAACACTCTCCCCTCTCCTGCTGTGCACTGTTCTGGGGATACTCCTGACCAGACCCACCCCCACAATCCAAACGGGGCAAGAAGAGGAGGGGAAAGCCCCTTTGCATGAGCAAGAGCTCTTGCACTGGCTTCCACTAGTGCACTGGGTTAACTGAATCCATCTCGCAAAGTATTGTGAAACCATAGTGGACTGAATAAATTAAAATGAAACACCTCCTTGTGTACTTAATTTGGGGAACCAATATAAGAAGTTTAAGCTCTGAAATTATAGAAGCTATAACTGAGCCATCTCTCTCCCAAGTGACCTCTGTGGCCTGTGGCGTTGTTGTTTTTTAATCAGCTTCAGCTGGTAGGCCAGCTGTGATGGTTCTTGGGCTGTGATAGTCTGGCTACATTGGTCCATAAATCAGCAAGACTTGATTACTGTAACACACTTTATGTGGTTCTGCCCTTGTATCTAACCTGGAAGATTCAATTGGTGCAGAATGCAGCAAAAGCAGACTTCTGGCAACATGTTACTCTGCTGCTGAGAAAGGTGCACTGGTTGCCCATTTGCTACTGGGCTAGGTTCAAGGTTTTGGTGTCAATTCACCAAGCCTTAAACAACTTGGGCCCAACATGTGTGTGTGTGTCTATGTATTGATTCTTACTAGGCTAGACCTTGTTAACAGCCTTGTTAAACTACAGTCCCAGGGAGCCGTTGTTGTTGTTGTTGTCACTTCTTAGTTTTTAAAAAAGTCTCAGAGCAACTTCACAGGATAAAATATAAACACATGATAACAAAAACCAGACAATTTAAAACTGCGTACCATACAAAATACCTAAAAGGCCCTTCTCAGTCTCAGTCAGTTTTATTGCACATAGCCAAAGGCTGCCGCAATGTACACAGAATTATTTGACAATTAAAAGAAAATATACTGAATTGATTAAAAAAAAAAGACTTTAAAAAGGCCCTTCTAATAACACAATGATGAGGGCAAGTTCTACCCACCCCACTAAAAGATGAGCATCACCCTAGAGGCCAACTTAGTTACTTCAAGCCTGATACTAATAGGGCTGTGCCCTGGATTCAGCCAAGGCCCGAGCCAAATTGGGCCAATTTGCATACACACCAGTTCTGCAGAACCAGCAAATCTAACCAGCAAAATCAAAGAATAAGAGAAAAGAGTATTCAATGGAGATTGGAAAATGTTTGTGGAATATATGAAGAATCGCTGTAAACGGGTTAAAACGTTAGCAGGTTTAGAGTAAATTCAGCAGTATAAGTTTTGTTAAAAATGAGATAGGTTAAGGATTGACTAGAATATGCAGTAAAAATGGATATTTGGAGGAAACCATGGAAGGGGGGAGGGAAAGGGAAGTCAAAGATCAACGTATAGTTACTTTTATTGTGGAAAATTTGTAAGATGAAAAATTATTTTCTTCTGGCCTTTGTTAAGGTGGGTTGAGACAGCTAGAGATTGCTGATGGTTGGGTTGGATGGTCCAGAGTGATCTGTGACTTTCTCAGGAGAAGGTCGGAGCCTGAGGCTACCTGACTCTGCTTCCTGCCTGATACAACCACACCCTGTAGGATTACTGCCTCTGCCTCTGCTCACTTGCTGGCAGAGAAGCTGTTTGCGAAGGGGCACCCTGCAGAACTGAACCCTCCTGCTTCGGGAGAGGGGGAGGACACAATTTGTAGAGTGGTAGCCTGTTTGTAGTTTGTAGAGTGGTTCTAGCCATTCTATTCAAGCAATCATATTTCATAAATATGGCATTGTGATGGACTTTAATAGAATACATCCAGTGACAATGGCTGATGTATTCAGCAACAGCTTGCAATGGAAACATTTTGAATTTATCCACTTTTGTGATTGTGATATAGTGTGCAATGCCAAACCATTTGTCATTGAGTTAATGGGCTGTAGGCTGCATCCTTTAACGGGCAGTGTAAGTTGCAATTTTTTTACACTGAATTGCACTCCTTATTCTAGGTCGGAGGCAAGAAAGCAGTGAATAAGATGACATTGTATGCTTCAAATAAAAGCATCATAAATCCTTAATCTGTTTTTAAAAGTAAACATTTGATTCTCTCACAAGCAGCTATAGTAAAGCTCTAAAACTTTTTAAAGTCTTGTGCAAACATCCCTCATTTCGAACAACAAAAGTAGTCTGTGCAGAACCTGAAATTACCCTGGAGATACCATGAAGAGCTATTAAAATGCTTCAGCTGCATCAAAACAATTCAAATGTTAAAAATAAAATTCTAACCCTAAAAGGAGCTGTGAAACATATTTTGAAAAGATAAATACAATATGAAGTGTCACTTAATTATTTAGCATTTCTGAAGCACATTTATTCCAGTATGAACAGAAGGTCTGGCATGTTGCAACTATTATTTCTCCTTTTTTAAAGGAAAATATATATACATGGTACAAAGATAACATTTCTCTAAGGAATTTCTTTAAAGTTATCTAGTCATTTGCATATCAGGTCACTGGATTAAAGCACATATGTACTTTTCAGTTCAAAGGAAGGAGAAAAAAGACTATAGGTATACAGTGCTGATTTCCCTAAAGAAGTCTTTAGCAACCTCAGTATTTCTCTTTTCTTGTGTATGTGACCCACATACAGTGCCTCTGCTTTAATAGCAAGCAAGTGCAACATAAGCTATAGGATTCTACAAATTTGCATTATAACTATGGCCATCCAAGACTGGCATATGGTGCACAGGTAACTTTGCTGCATGCGTTCATGGATGTAGAGTAAAAGCAGCATCTTGTTCCCGGATTGGTGTGCTTGCAAGATGCACCTTACTGCACTAAAACTGAGTGTACAATTCCAGGCCAGTTTGTACTTTCTGCAGTGCCTTGAGAGCACCAATCACTTGTTTTGGGGGTAGGAAGATTGATTGTTCCTTCACTTTGAATGAAGACGAAAAGCAGGGTTATAGATTGTAATCAGCACCACAAACTTAGATCTGAAACAGGGTGTTATCATCCACCCCCTAGCCATCTCTCAGTGTAGTCACTATCATTAGGGGAAAGTTTGGAGGGATGTTTCTGGCTGACAATCCTGTTTGTACAATACCACCCTGCCTCTAAGGTGGGATCATCTTTGCTGGCCCCCATTTAGGATAAATGGCATTGAACAGTTGGTGTCTGTTATGCCACCAGGGCCTCAGGTTGCTGCCTTCCCAGATCTGCCTGAGGGGTTAGTTTGAGTAAGTCTTCCTTCACCATAATCCTGCCTCGCAGCTAATCCACGTACCCTACCATGACCACCACCCCTCTGCTGTCTCAGTATTGTGCTCCTTTCTCAGGAGGTAGCCAAAACTGTTCTTTGTACATTGTGGCAGAATAAATGGATGGACAGACATGCATGTCCACAAAAACAAACAGGTGACCACTTGCACTGGACTCGTAACCCAGTTCTATCACTTTGTGTCCTCCTTTCCTGGCCCCTCTTCCTCAAGGGAAAAAAATCACCTTAAGGAAGGAGTAATAGGTGCTGAAGACTTCCATCAACAGCAATTGACCCACAAAACATTGTTTTGTGCTAAGGATCATGGCTGCCACATAGTTCTAGAAAGAAAGGATGCCCCACTAAAGAGGAGGCCCCACAGTGACTTTCATGGGGCAGCAAGGCTGCAACATTTAATAGAATAAAAATGCCAACATGTATGACATCGGTGTATATAAAAGCTTCAAGGTTGTGAACCATCACATTATTGTCATGTGTTTTAAAGGCAGTTATGAACATGCCACTGCAGTACAGTCGAGTCTCATGAGTGGTAAAATTTCATGATAATCCATGTAGGTTGTTTTAAAGTATACAGGAACATAAAGGGGATTAACATTCCCTCACTTTATTGATGAAGGGCAGAGATTCTGTGTGATTTATTGGGATGACACAACACAGAAAAGAAAAGATTTTGCAAATCTGTTTACCTAAAACAATTTCCCCAAAGGCTGGCCGCAGAAACATTGTCAAACAAATCACGAGCTGTGATAGAAAGAAAATAACAAACACAAGACTGATAGCCTGACTACATGATTTTTAGGGAAGAATAATTTTTATAGTCTCACTACAAAGATGAGTTAATAGATCATGGAAAGACCCAAATGGCAATAGTCTGCCCCCAAACTATCAGCAATTTCCAGACTAAAACTATTACAAATGTCCATGATAACCTATTGCTCCATGACAACTCAAAGCTATGCATTAGAGAAGGTAGTTTCGACCCTGACCTTTCCATTATTAGCCATCAAAATTTCCCTCCTATAGCTATCCATTTTATAGCAGAGTTCTTTATAAAGTGCACCAAATTATCTATTGTGTCATTCCTGAACAGATTCTCTTCTACACTGACAGGCTTGCTGTTTACTCTTAGCAACAAATAGCAGGAAAGTGTATGATGGAGAATGTATACCTTTTCCCCGCCCCTGCCCCCATATATATCCAACATGGCAGATGAATGTACAGCAGTTCTCTCGTTCATTACCACCACCACTAAGACTTCTTTAGCAGAGTTGGGCAAGCCACAGCCTTTGGGCTGCATGAGACCCTCAGCCTCCATCTACAGTCCCCAGCGCCCTTACTGTCACTGCCACAATCCTTCTCCTGCTGGACAAAGAGAAGGGAGCTGTTTAAGGGGATGCAAAGTGGGGAAGAGAAGGGAGAATGCTCCATCACACAAAGAAAAATCCTTGTGCTAATGTAACATTCACCTTAGTGCTACGTTGAATGCAAGCCAATGAATGGAAGAGAGAACAAATGGATGGTCAATGAATGGGGTCCATACTTGTGTTGGATGGGTGGGAGCTGCATTCGTGAGAATGAATTCATCACCACACACTTCTGATCCCTCGTACCTACGGGACCACCTCTCCCGGTATGCCCCATGGAGAGCCTCAAGGTCCATAAATAGCAACACCCTAGTGGTCCCGGGCCCTAAGAAAGTTAGATTAGCTTCAACCAGAGCCAGGGCCTTCTCAACACTGGCTCCGGCCTGGTGGAACACTCTGCCTCATGAGACCAGGGCCCTGCAGGATCTGATTTCTTTCTGCAGGGCCTGTAAGACAGAGTTGTTCTGCCTGGCCTTTGGCTTGGAGCCAATTTGTTTCCCTCCCCCTCTTTCTTTTTTCTTTTCCTTTCTCCTCCTGCGATGAGGGCTACATTTTAATATTTTAATGTTTCAATATTTTAATGTTGTATTTTAATTTTGTGTTTAAGTTGTATTCATTCAACTTGTTTTTATTAATGGTTGTTAGCCGCCCTGAGCCCAGCCTTGGCTAGGGAGGGTGGGGTATAAATAAAAATTATTATTATTATTATTATCATTTCATCAACGGAAGTGCTTTTGCTTGCCAGATGGAATGATCTTCTTTTCCTTCCCCTCTGTGCTCTTCCTGTGACCCTTCAGAGAGGATTTGGGGGAGGTACAAGAGCACAGAAAAAGAGAAGTCCTGTTGCACTAGCAGGAGTCTTTAAGCTGGCTTCTGTACTGACGCGCTGGATTTTGGGTGGAGCAGGTGGTTCCCCAGCACAGGGCACCAAGCCGAGGGGGCACGAAATTGAGACGATCCATAACTGGGAAAATCCATATGAGGACACCAAATTTTGGCTTCACACAGGGCAACATATTTTGAAAGATTACCAAAGTCTGCCCTGCGTGCTGGGTTAGTTGAATCCAAGCAAATAATCTTTGAAGCAGTACAAAACAAACAAACAAACAAACAACCTTAAAACGCCGTACAGTGGTACCTCGGGTTAAGAACTTGATTCGTTCTGGAGGTCTGTTCTTAGCCTGAAACTGTTCTTAACCTGAGGTACCACTTTAGCTAATGGGGCCTCCCGCTGCCTCCACGCAGCTGCTACGTGATTTCTGTTCTCATCCTGAAGCAAAGTTCTTTACCCAAGGTACTATTTCTGGGTTAGCAGAGTCTGTAACCTGAAGCGTCTGTAACCTGAAGCATCTGTAACCTGAGGTACCACTGTACTAAAAAATGGTAGGAGAAAGCTTGCCAAATGTTAGGTTTCCAGAAAAATAATGTCTTCAGTCTGGTCATTCTTCATCCAAGCTGACTAGCTCAGCCAGTTACCTTATTAGGTCCAAGTCTCTTGAAATATACTTTTGAACAGTCTTCAGTAACAGTGGAAGTCTGTCCATATGGAAAATATCAACAAGATCTTTAGCAGGGAGATTTCAATAGTTGTTCTGCCAGTGGTTCATTGTGTAAGAGATCCACTGTTCCCTTTTTCAACAGCAGATTGATAAAGTTTATGTCAAATCCCTCTTTGGATGGCCTTCTGTCATGCATGATTTAGCTGAGATTCCTGCATTGGAAGGGGTTGGATTAGATGACCCTTGGGGTCCCTTCCAACTCTACAGTTCTGTGATTCCACGAATTCCATCTGTTGGTGATTAGTATGATCAATTAGTCAGGTATGTGATTAAACAACCACACAAGCTGCTCACTATTTGCGGGAGAAGCAGATGTTCCAACAAGCAATGGCAGAAAGGCTTTATAAATCCCATACCACTTTACAACATCTCCAGTAAGAGGGAACAATAGTTAACAACCCAGCCTAACAAGCGTTTCCTTTAGGTACATCTACTGATAGAACTTTTTTTTTTTAAAAAGGTGAAATCCAGTTCCCAACAGACTTCCAGTTGAGCAGCATGGCTTCCCCATTCCACTTCTCCCCACAGCCCCTGCATACCTCTCAAACCTGCTTCATGGGGTCCCCCATATTTGAAGGATTGGAGGTGGGAGAAAAAGCAGAGTAGGTGCTATGGCACGAGTGGAAGTCTATTCCATTTGTGTTCTGCCACCAATAGATGTCACCCATAGTTTGCCAAATATTGTAAGACTGATTTTTTTATTTTTATTTTTTAAAAAAATGTTTCAAAGGCATAATTTATTAAAAGTAACTTAGTTCTGTGAATACTTTGATGATGCCCAAAATCTTCAAAAGAATATGTATACTATGTGAGTAGCATTGTGAGACTTTTCATATTGTGCTGTTTACCTTAGTGTCATCTTTTTTTAAAAGAACTTCCAAGTTAAACTAAGTGAATTATTAAACTGAATTTCTGAATACAGAAACCGAACCAAGCTGAGGTACAGAAACATGCCTTGGGCAATGAATGGAGTTGGACTTTAAATTTAAGAAACAAAACAACTTTGCCTCTCTAGAGTCTAATACTAAGTTTTGAAATGCTAAATCAATTATTAAATCAAGCACAGCAACCTGTGTGCCTTTTACTCTTATGAAAAGCTTTGTAACTTTTATTGTCTTTGCTGGGGGAGGGGTCATTTTTGGAAAAGAAGAACATAACCCTGAGTGGTTCAGGAAGAGAGAAGGAACAACTGTCAATAGATTTTCATTTTAATGTTCTATCTTTAGTTTGTTTTTCTCTCTTAGTTTTATTCCCCAAAACATTCTGCAGAAACTACGTGTGGCAGTAATAAAGAAGCATTGTCTGCAATGGGGTTCAAAGGTCAGAAATGAGGAGTGAAAGCTGAAACTAAGGGCACTGACTTGCATCGCTGACGTCAACTGAAATTTGATAGATGGCTTTGGTGACAAAAGAGCGGGGGCAAAAGATGAATGAGGAAAATATTAATTGGAAAAAAAATATGGTCTGTGGCTTCTTTTAGGATCCTGTCTTGCCAATTAAAGCAAGTAGACAGAAACTGAGGAGTATTTGTGCAATAAAACACAATCTCTGACCCGTCCTGAAGTCCCTTTAAAAAAAACCCCTTTAAATTATCATTTAATAGTTGCATGAATTCCAGAACGTAGAAGATGTATTCCTTAGGTTTAATCATTTTTCTTGGTTCTTACCATTTATTTCTCCATTTAACTTTTAAATTCCCTCTATCTTACTATCAGATATTTGAGATAAAGAATCGAGAATATAACCTAGGCAGGTTAGCAGTATGAAGCATCTTGGTCTTAATCACCTTTCTATAAATCCTCCTGCTGATTAAAGGAGATGCAGCGGGTAATTTTGGATGACCATGTAGTTTTCCCATTGCACAATTTGTGGTGCTAAGACTCAGTTAAGGAGGATAAGATATAAGTGAGGGACACCCCCACACCCCAGGTATACAAAGAAGCTATTCATACTTAAATGCAAACTATAAAGTATATTGTAATGTGATTTCATGGTAGAACGTATTTAAAGAAGCCATAGGTTAAGAGAGTGAAAACCCAAAGCAAAAGAAAAAAAAAATTAGAAAGGGAACATTACAGCAGTCTTCAAATTCATTGTTTATGCAGTGTAGTGCCAGCTAATGGTCCAGATCACATGATTGCCCCCACACCACCAGAATGAAATGAAATGCAATGTGAGCGACATCTTTATTAAGGCCCCATCTGCACTGTACATTTATAGTAGTATCATGACAAGTTGAGCTTGAATCCTGGCAAGATGGAGGCACTGTGGGTGAGTAAGGAGGTCTTGTGTCCATAAAACTGGTCAGCTGCCTACCCTGGGTGGGGTTGCACTCTCTCTGAAGGAGCAGGTATAGCTTGAGGGTGCTTCTGGACCCAGCTCTGTCACTGGAGGCTCAAGTAGCCTCAGGGGATAGAAGTGCCTTTCACCAACTGCAACTGCTTTGACAGCTGTGGCCATTTCTGGACCAGGAAAGTCTTGCTGCAGTAGTTTATGCATTGGTTACTTCAAGACTGGATTACCACAACACACTCTATGTGAGTCTTCCTTCAAGCTTGGTCCGGAAGCTGTAATGAGTGCAGAATGCTGCAGTTCAATTGCTGACAGGAGAAAGGCCTTGTCAGCATATAACACCTGCGCTCAAAGATCTGCATTTGCTGCTGGGCAAAGTTCGAGGTGCTACTTTTAGTATATAAAGTCCTTAACAATTTGGGACCAGTTTACCTACAAGATCGTCTTACCCCATATGTGCCCACTCAACAGCTCCATTCAGCAGAATTGGCACTACTGCAGGAGGTCTGGATGGGGAATAGGGGCCTCCTAACTACTCTCAGTAGGGGCGCAGGTGGCACTGTGGGTTAAACCACAGAGCCTAGGACTTGCCGATCAGAAGGTCGGTTGTTTGAATCCCTGTGACGGGGTGAGCTCCCGTTGCTCAGTCCCTGCTCCTGCCAACCTAGCAGTTCGAAAGCACGTCAAAGTGCAAGTAGATAAATAGGAACCACTCCGGCGGAAAGGTAAACGGCGTTTCCGTGCGCTGCTCTGGTTTGCCAGAAGCAGCTTAGTCATGCTGGCCGCATGACCTGGAAGCTGTATGCTGGCTCCCTCAGCCAATAAAGCAAGATGAGCGCCGCAACCCCAGAGTCGGTCACTAATGGTCAGGGGTCCCTTTACCTTTTAACTACTCTCAGAATCCTAAACTGCTGGATGGGCTGGTGTTCTGCAGGCATAATGAACTTGAGTTCATGTAAATTCTGCACCATCCTTACTATGAGGAATAGCTTGATGTAACATTATTATAAGAGGCATAGCCATTGTGGTGCACTCCATATCTTTTGGACTATGATTCCCATCACCCCTGGCTGTTGGCCATGCTGGTTGGGACCAATAAGAGTTTCAGTCCAACAAAATCTGGAGGGTACCATATTTATAGCAAAATGTGTGGATGTGATATATCTGTCACATCATGGTTATTCTTTTCTTTCCCTTGCTTCACTGATTTCCCAATATCGGGACCAATTTTGCTGATGCTCATAAAGTTTGGCAGTCTCAAGGCTTCCCAACTTTGGAAACGTTTGGGTACAATTTGCTGGCTATGTGCTATCACTGCTGGACAGAGCTGCTGTAAAAGTTCAATCAACAGCTCAGCTAAGCATGAGAGAGAAAGCAGCCCACTTTGAAGTGTGTTTCTTGCCACTCATAACAAGCCAAGACTCCCTCTAATGTTGTTGTCTTGAGCTAATTGCAGATGTTGCTGGACGGATACCTGGAACTAACAAAACTGACTCAACAGGGTGCCAATTTTCTCAGAGTGTTAATTTAAGGATGTGGTTTCCACTTTTTGATCTTAAACTTTTGTTATAAGAGCAACAGTGAAGTCAAACAAATAAAAATACAAACCCCATCCCTGAGACAACTAACTGCATGAACTAGCTGTAAGAGTGATGCACCATCAGTTTGCATGAATATCTGTAATAAGACTGTGTAATTTTATATTAAAGTATTCTAAGAGCTTTGACTTTCAGTGGATTCAAGGGAATTCTTCTTAATTCTGGAATGCACCACAGAAGCTTAAAACGCCTACACGTAACCAAAACAATCCAGTCAAATTTTGGCAGAGAAGCAACCTGCAGTTTTTGTGCCTGCGTTGGCTACAGCTCCTGTGTTACTCTGCAATAGCAATTAAAACTTCATTAATATTTAATCCATTTTGATAAATGACTCTGTAATATAGCTATAATAATGACACTGGGTTTGCCTTGAGCTTTAATTTATAATGTCTGCCTACTCGCTTCTTTACTTTGTTAGGAACAGATTGGGAATTAAATTACGTTGTCCAAGTATAATGCACTGTGTGCCTGATGAGCTGTGGCCCCTATTCACATATCCAGCATACTCCAAGAAGTGTTTCGCTGGGGAAATTACATTCTCTGTCACCGCTATATTAATCGGAAAATGCAGTTGGTTCACCTGAGTGCTGTGTGTATGTCTGAGTAAATAGAGATGGCAGTTGTGTTCTTCAGGCCCATAAACTAGCACCATCTAGCACTCTTGCATTTTCCCTTTGCTTCTGAGTTGCTTGGGGAGAAGCTGGCAAGGAAAGATAGCCTGGTAGGATTTTTCTTTTTCTTTTTTTGCAAACTTTATTGAGAAAGATTCCAAGAGCTTTGGGGTAAATATATTACAAAGCAGGTGTGTGGGCGTGATTTGCATGCTTCAAAGCGCCGAACCAAGTGTTAAGAGCAGCACCAAACTTCTAGAAACTTGAGGAGGAATTTGTCACTCCACAATGACTGTCCATGAAAGTCACCGCTGTTTCTTTCTTAGAAGCACCCGTCTCTTGAAGTGTGATCAATCTTGACAGTGCCAGGAGCATTAATCGCCAAGTTGCTCTTTAGTTTTCCTGGATAGGATCTATTATTAGAGATGACATCACAGCAGCCCTCGTGACACAGCGGAAGGTTCACTCGCAGATCGATGGGAGGATATCTGTCATTGTCTGGAGGTGCCCAAACACAGACATTTGCTGAAGTGCAGCATGGTCCAGCTCTGCCATTAATGCGAAATGAAATTACAGGTACTACATACGGTATGCAAAGTAGTCTCGGAAACCAAACAGCAAAGGTAAAAACTTGCATTGGGGTCCATGTCCATGAGGTAGTTCTTCCACTTCTATGGAAATCTGTGTGGAGAGCTTTCCAGTGTAAGCCATTGTGGCCTGCCAGTTCCCATGAATAGCCTCAAGTCTATATGCCAACACGGAGCTTGCAGTCATACAACTTCACAGCCAGGTCATTCGCACATAGCTAGGCCCTTCCATGCCTCCTTCAGGAAAACTCAGTGGCTTTTTCCATTCTACTCTCCTTGCAGTCTCCACTCTCTCTTCTTCCTGGAATAACTTTGGTTCCCATTTAGAAGCTTCTGTACCCTAGGAGGGGTACAGAAAGACCTTGCCTATGGACCGTTGGCATTTAAAGAATTTGTCTTTTAAAATGTCAGCAGAATTTCACGCAGGGCAAAGCTATATAAAGATGAGGGTTTCACAACACTCTTACTGTTATGTACTGAGTTGAATAGGATCCAAAATGCAGCAGTCTGATTGGCCCTAGAACAATAGGATTCAGAATGCAGCAGTCTGATTGGTCCTCGAACAATAGGATCCAGAAGGGAGCAGTCTGATTGGTCCACAGGAGCCACCTAATCCAGCTCCAGGTGGAAGTGAATCCGCAACCTGATTGGCGTACAGGTGAATCCGGGAATTAGCCAATCACGTGGGGCCTATTGTGTAAGTAATGTATATAAAGCAGACATCCTGGGGAACTTCCATTCCTCCTCATCACTATGAGCTGAATAAAGAGTATGAAATCCACTTTTGACTCCGAGTATATTTCATTTACTGTAGGTCTTGAGCCTCTCCCCAGCTCTGACTCCCCTGACACAATGCTTGGCTCTTCCCTGATAGCTGCTTACAGCTTAACCCGGACAGGACTGCTTATGAGCAATATGTTGAGAAAGTTTGTTATGCATTATAAAATCAGCACCACAGGTACTGAATGCAACATACTGTAAGCAAAGGCCCTTGTGGGCATCCATCACTGTTCCATAATATTAACAGACCTTCCACTCCATCTGGTTCTGACAGCCTGTTTGCAGAAGTCAGCATGTATTGTATATCAAGAATATCAGAGGACTTTCGCTCTGCTTTTTATGAGACGTTACTTTGTATGCCTGCCTGTGGATTCCAGATGTTACTTGATGAGCTTTCATTTTGTTACTGCATCAAGTTGACTCATCTCAATGCTCCTGAGTGGCTAAGCCATTTCCCCCTTTCCTCCCATCTCTGCACCAGGTCCCTCTCACTTTTCAGTTACTCTCAAGCTTCTAGTCCTTATGGTTAAAGGTCACCCCTGGCATCTACTCCTTCATTTCCCTATTGTACATACTATTCTCTCCTTTTCCTCTTCACACTTTGCACATTTCCTTTCTGCATGTCATGCTTCCACAGTCTCTTTTTCAGAGTTTGGTGAGGACACTCTAAATGTATTTAGGAGCATTTAGGAGCCCCTCTTCCTTCTTAGTGCATCCATTTTCAAACTGCTGTCTGATGGTTGCAAGTGACACTACCACTGTGACTTAGATGGGAGCCGGAGTTGATTGGTTAATACAGAACCAAATATAGTTTTGCATCTTTCCCAATTCTTGTTTTGTGAAAATCAGGAAAACAGGTAAATAAATAAATAATTTCCTGCCTCATTTTTCACTTATATATTGGCAATAAATAAATTGTGCTAATGCACACAGACCAAATCTCACTGCAGTAATTGCAGTGTTCTAAGACTCTACAATTCTGGTCTGCTTTTAACAGGAAAATGATTGTACCATTCCTTCCTGGTTTTCTTTTTGCCTTTGCCACTGTGATTTACCCATTTCATTAACTGAAAACACAGCTCTGCTGTTTGCTGCTTAAGCCATTTGGAGTATGAAGAGCCTCGGTGGGATTCATCTTTTGACAAAATTATGCTCTTTATTTTTCTTGCCACATTTTCAGTGCAATTTCAATCATTTTAAGTAGCTATGATTAAAAGCTGTTTCTTTGAAAAATCAAGGTACTACTGTAGTTTCAGCTTGATATAGTAATCCCCCAAGAACAGCAGGCCCCCAGTTTTTAGAAAGATAGGAGGAGGAAAGAGAGAGAGAGAGAGAGAGAGAGAGAGAGAGAGAGAGAGAGAGAAGGTGGGTGACTGGCCCTTCCCATTTTGGTCTCTGATCCCACCCACAACTGGCTTCAGCCCCTTCTGTTATTGCCATATAGCCTCTAGCCCATGCCCCCTGAAACAGTACTATCCAACCTAAACAGAATCATCAGCGTACCAAATGAGGGATACTATACTGATGCTTAATCCAGACAGCCTGGAAATGTGTCTGGCTGAATGGTCCATCTGACTGAGGTGGTAGGATGTTTAAAGTTCTGGATGGGATCTCACACTTTCTTAAGAATGGGGCTCACAGTTTTGAGTGCTGTTTTGGAGTACCTTACTCTGGATACAAAGCACTCTTTGCCAGCTCAGGCTGGTGCTGGTCAGAAGTAGCAGGCTTGACTAACGCAATGTGTCCTACATGGACTGTCCTTGAGGACCTCCTGCAAACTTCAGATGGTTTGAAAGACACCAGTTTGGCTTTCAAATGGTAACTTGCTGAAAAGCTCTACTGGACGTTCCTCTCTATTTCTGAGTAGAATTCAAGGTGCTTATTGGTTGTTAGGAATTGGAGAACTTCTGAGAACATTTAAGACCCATGCAGGAATATAGGAAAGTGCTTTATACAGAGGCAGACCATTGGTCAATCAAGACAGTTTCCTAATCCTAAAAAAACCCACTCTGAGATGTTAAAACTGTAGTCTGCCCAGGGCACAGAAACTGCTAGTTCCAGTTCTGTTTTCAACTCAGGTTCTCCTGCTGAGGCTTTAAATATTTGGTTGCTGTTCCATGAACTTTAGACTTCAACTAAATACAACAGAACTAAGAAAATAATTACATGTGATAACTGAAATGGCAACCTGGAAGTGTGTTAAGCCAGTATATTGAGCAGAGGAAAGACAAGGAGACAGAGGAGTGAAGACAAGTAGAAATTGAACTGTCAGCATGCTGAACAGTACTAACATTTAAATGCGCAGTGCTATTGTAACTCTTGAAAGCACACAGTGACAAAACAGCGAAGCTTGTTTAACTTACAAAACCTGAGCAGGTGTGCATCCTTCACGAGTGACAAGATGAGTGAAGGCAAGATCTACTCCCATGTTACCCTCTTCAGCAGGGATCACACACATTCAGGCTTTGATCCTCGAAGGCCGGCCACTGAAGAGTGCTGTGTCTAATGTATACATATACAAGAGTCCAATTAATTCATGATGCTACTGCGTGCTGCAAACATTTGCAACATGGTAATCTTAGAAATGGGAAGCGGGTGGCGCTGTGGTCTAAACCACTGAGCCTAGGGCTTGCCGATCGGAAGGTAGGCGGTTCGAATCCTCACGGAGGGGTGAGCTCCCGTTGTTTGGTCCCAGCTCCTGCCAACCTAGCAGTTTGAAAGCATATCAAAGTACAAGTAGATAAATAGGTGCCACTCTGGCAGGAAGGTAAACGGTGTTTCTGTGCACTGCTCTGGTTTCACCAGAAGCAGCTTAGTCATACTGGCCACATGACCTGGAAAAACTGTCTGTGGACAAATGTCAGCTCCCTCGGCCAGTAAAGCGAGATGAGCGTCGCAACCCCAGAGACGTTCATGACTGGACTTAATTGTCAGGGGTCCTTTACCTTTACCTAATCTTACAAATGTGCATATGAGATATTTCTATACCAGGTGTGTGTTGTTGTTGTTTTAAAAAACATTTTAATATAAAATATCACTTATTAATAAAGACCCTAGAAGGAACAATTTGCCTCTTCCCCAGTGAAGGATTATAGGTGGGTGTCAAAGCCAGCCTCCTTGTCATTTGAATGGAATCCCTTCGTTTCAGTTTGTAGAAGGAAAAAGAGATGGTAGTCCATGACTTGCCTAGGGAGTAGGAGTGGGGATGTGGCTTGTGTTCAGTGTCCTCTTTCCCTTTATAATGTCTTGAGGAATACCTTCGTCCCTTGGAATGATATGATGATCTCCTTTCCTTTTCTGATACCATTGTTAATCTCAGTTTGTGGATTTTGACCACCGAGAGCTTAGTATCCCAAGGTTGTTGTTGTTGTTGTTTTTCTAAAAAACTAATAATTCTACAGTACATTGACAAATTTATTGAACATGTTACCGTAATTAAAAATGCTAATAGTAATGATGACAAAGTTAAACAGGGTTGGATCCAGTCTGGCTGTTCATTTATGAAAGGCAGCCCATTTCACCTGAATAGAGGAAAGAGATGCTTCTCCCTCACCACCTTCTTCCAGAATGAGCTGAACTCCACTGGGCTTTGGAACCATAGTTGATACTCACTTATGTTAATCCAATCTCACACTTAAATTTACAGTGCTGGATGCCACTAAGTTCCACTTAGAGTAGACCCACTGAAATCAATGCATCAAAGTTAGTCCCTCAGTTTCATTCAGACTGCTCTGGGCAACAGCTCACAATCATTAAAATGTTTATTTATTTTAAAATCATATTTCATAAAAGAGAATTAGGTATATTATTGTCACCTAATACCAAATAGGCT
Organism: Podarcis erhardii; assembly: GCF_964252035.2. NCBI lineage: Eukaryota > Metazoa > Chordata > Lepidosauria > Squamata > Lacertidae > Podarcis > Podarcis erhardii. The sequence goes on along the minus strand of NC_138497.1, from coordinate 96,466,733 downwards.
GTTGTTGGTAAAAAATAATAATCCATATCACAAATAGACACATATTTTCTCGGTATTAACATTTGAATTGCAGAAAGCACCCCTTGGTTGTAGTTGTTATTCTTCTAATTAAAAGGAAGAGAATGCAATAAAAATACACATATAAATGGAACCCAGTGTTTGCTTGTTTGTCCGCTTGCTGGATCACTTTCTTTTACTTTTAAAACTAATTGTAAACAAATAAGGCACAATTCCCATGAGAGGCTACATTTTCTAGATGTATCTTGCCTTTAGTGAAATACAAGATCTGCGGATGGTTGAAGATCGTTTACAAAATAAATGCATTCCATTATTGGTCAGTTTTAATCTTAGGCAAAGGGACTGATGGCACAGGCTATAATCTGAACTTGTCTTTATCTTTTAAATTACGAAAAGGTGTACCACTCCTTGCCAGCCTCTACCATGCAAATAGCTATCGCACTGTGAAAGCTGCCAGGACATTAATCAGCCTGATTAGAATTCTGAAAGCAACTGGACACTACCAAATGAAACACAAGGAGGGGGTGCCAAAGGGAGGCACTTTCAGAGCAGCTCTCAGAGCAAAGCATACCATGTGCTGCTTCGTTTTCATTTTTATCTGGATCTTGCTGACCCCTTCTTGTAGAATACCCTGTTCAACATTTCAAAAAAGAAAGAAAGCAATTAGTTAACAGAGAAGGATTCTACTAAAATAATGATGATGTGGTCCGAAGATTAAATTAAGATACTGTTCTCATTAAGGTACAGCACATATGCTGGGCGAATCATCCATTATGTATCTCATTCCAAAATAATGAAGGCTAACCATTTCTTTTTAGAACTTGCTGCATCGTTAGGTAAATGTTTAGGAAGGAATGTGCCCATTTTTGCCCTAGCAAAAAGAGAAGGAACAGAGGTGTGAGATCTGATCAGTTCTACTACTGAGACCAAGGAGGTTCGGCCTGAGCAGTGTCTGGATGGGAATCATAGGTAAACTGGAGGGAAGACAGAATAGAAGTATAAAGAGCGACTGCAATCATATGGCATCACAACTCATTGCATGCAAGTAGATACTATCAATGCTAACTAGAGACCTGCGGATATAGAGCGGTACGCAAATTTAATAAATAATAATAATTAGATACCAGAATCAGATGCCCAGTTGACCTTGTGTATACAGTAGTTTATCAAGGAAGAAAGGGACTCCCAATTTGGGACACAGGGCCTTTTGGGATGCGACTTTGGTCTAGCATATGGATAGAAGAGCGTGTGCTCATTGGAAATAGCTAATAAATAGTTGAATATTATTATTAGGTACTTAATATTATAGGGAACCAATTAAAAGCAAGTAGATTAGATAATTTCAGTGCTTTTTTTCTTTAAAAAAATGTTAGGGGTACTCTCATTTTCCTACTTATATTGAAATACTGCCCCTCAATGAGGCCAAACTTAGATTCACAAAGTGTTTAGGGGTATGCGTCCCCCTTCGTCCCCCCAGAAAAAAAGCACTGGATAATTCTGTGGTTTTTCTCATGTAATTCTGATCACAGATTTTAAGGATCACAAGTAACTTCACAATAGGCATTTAAAAGAAAAAAAAATGGAAACTATGAACCTATGATGAAATTCAAACAATATACCAAGTCACATCCATCTCACAAAACCTCAATTTTGAGTTCATCATTTTCATAATTGATATTTTCTATAATTAATTTTGAACTCAAATAACTTGGCCAGTCTGATTATTAAATATCCAAACAGTAAATATCATGCAACAGTATTTCTATTTCTAAAAATACATAAATTTTGATTTAGCAATATGTACAAATCAACTTGTTCTTGGAACTGGGTTTTAGTGTATATTCTATATTTTAATAGGCGGGTGTATTCCTGCATGAGTCTTACAACACTTCAAATCATTCAGATGTTAATCTTTCCTTCTGACAGGCATGACAGGTGCCCCAAGAGTGATGGTCATATTTGCTAGCTGATGTTAAAAACAAATAGTCTATCATGGAGCCGACTTTCTAATTGGTATCCATTCCTGCCAGCTGACTCAGAGTAACCTTTGCAAGCACAAGCTGTTAAAAGTGCAGTCAGCTCTATCCATCTTACATTTAGTTCCATAAAAAAAGGTATCAAAGTGACATTCAGCCCAGTCCACAGCCTGGTTAGACTGAAGTACATGGATTAAATCCAGATTAGTTCTGTTGGTATCTTAGAGCTTCTTCCCACGTTGCATTTTTCTCTGTGTGTACACGTAAGTTTTGCATAAACTTGTGCCTAAAATTGTAACAAGGAGCACGTCAGACTCTTGGAAATTAACCAAGTTCTTCTGGTGGTGGTGGTGGGAGCAATATTGCAGCCCATTTTTCCAAGTCAGTCTGAGAGTTCAGAAAAATTACCTCATCTATCCTTCTCTAGAAGGGTGGGGAAGAGTAAATAAGTTGCAGGAGTGAATTTCAAGGAATTGGGAGTCCATTGAGTTTACTAAATTGTGCAAGAAATCATTATTGAGTTTATAAAGCAAAAAAAAAGAAGCTTGCATCTCATTAAAGCATCTGGAATAATCAAACAAAGGAGGACAAAGAGAGGGAGAAAGAAGAAGAAAGCAAAAAAATAAATAAATTAAAAATGCCCCCAAATTTGGACTCCATTCTATTTGTTCTAATTATTCTACTGCTGTTCACAGAGTTAGCTGAGAATGGCTGGTAATTCCAGGAGTACTGGGGACATGGGTCAACTATGGTCTGTTCCATATACTGGCATATCTCGCTGGGGTCATTGGAACTATCGATTCTTCATTAATAAATTTGATAAAATAAACTTTGTCAACCTCTCTCTACAAAGGAGCTTTTTCTGATAAGGCACAAAACCCACTATACCAATACACAATGATAGCATTTTACAAATGTTTACAATATATTGGTGGGGTACAACTATCTAGAAGTCTTTCATTTACAGTTCTAACACAGCAGTGAAGATATTCCACCCCACATGCCCAATGAGGTTAGTTTCCAGCTGGAAAATCTGTAGTGCAGTTTGCTGTAACTTCCCGTTGAGAATTGCTGTTTCCTTGGACAGCACCTTTTGATTTCAGACGGCATGGGCAAAGGAAGTAGAAAGGGAGATGCTTCCTTTGCCAGCACAATTTGAAATCAAACCATGTGGCGGGGGAGGGGAGTCTTTACCTGCCTTCATGAGAGATTGACAGGTGAACAGTTCCACCCACCTGTCAAAGTGGCTCTTGAGGATTGGGGGATGTCTAAATCCAGCCCATCAGCCATATCCACTTCTGCACCCAGGCTTTTTAAATCACAGCAGGTAGCTCCATTTTTTACACCGAGTCCCCCTGCTTCCATGCTGGGTTGGAATTGTTTATCTTGTTTTAGCTGCTGGGTTCTGTATTGATTTTAAGTGTTTGCTGGTTTGCGCTGGGCTTATTTTTTTGCATAAGTGATTTCTTGGCTTTACCTTTTATTGCGAATTGTATTTTATTGTCAATACCCAGAGAACTTGGCTGGGTGGTGAGTATACAAATGTTATCACCATCACCATCATAATCCTATTGAGAATCAACAAACGATGCTATGGGATTACAAATAACAAATGAGCAAGATAGGGACTAGTTGTGGGAGTTCAGAACTTAACTGGTTAAGTGTTCTGAGCTGTGCGTCACTTTCTGACGTCAGCTGTAGAAGCTGGGAGGAGTCTGGGAGGAGACTGTACTGTTGTTGTTCTCTCTGTGTGTCTTGTGAGAGACGGACATGTTTTAACATGGCTGCAAGCAGCGATGGGCTGAAATGTTTGAATAAAAGCTGTAAATAGACGGATCTGTCTGTGTATGCTTGCATGGAGCAAGGGAGAAAAAGACTGTTTTTACCCCGCTGTAAGCCACTCTGCTGAGCCGTGGCCAAAGAGACAGCAGACTTTGGTGCGCAGCTGGAAGGAAGCGTGCCGGACGCTGCGAATGATTGATTGGGATCGTAAAGCTGTCTGAGTACACGGCTTCAACGATCAAGCTATCAAGATCGTTATCTCGCACAGGTTATGGAAGGTCAGTAAACGCTCGTAAAACAGTCGGTGTGAGCTCCAGGAACGCTTTGAAGTCGGCACGGAAGCTAGCTGGAGGTTGGAAGCTGCATTCCTTGAGTCTAGCCTAATGCCGGGAAGCAGAGGGAGTTTTTGCCTGCTTCCGAGAGACAGTGAGAGCTTCTGATACAGAGAGCTGGCTGGAGCTGGAAGCTAAGGGCAGCTGCTGTCGTTTCTCCACGGAAGGGTGAGGCAGAGAAGCTGTACCTGATCGTAAGTAAGCTTGGGCCCCCTTGGGAGAACGGGAAGAAAATGGCAGAGAGCCAAGATATGCCGGTGGAAAAGCTCACTTTAAAAAGTTGGGCAACCTGGAGCAGAAGAATAAGGGGCTGGTTCTTGGTCACTGGGCTTTGGGAAGGAAGCCAGTCAGAGCCAGCTGAAGCAGGCTGTGAATCTGCGGTGCCTGGAGATGGCAAGCAGAGAAAGCAACAAGAGCTGAATATGCTCAGAGCATGTGTTGATGCTTCACTGAGACCCCATTTGGAAGGTGTACAGACACCAGGGGCTGCCTGGAATGTGCTGCGAAGTTTGTGTGAAACTGCAGCAGGAGGCCAGGGCCCTGGAGAAGAAATGGAGAGCCCCAAGATGGCTGCGGCCCCAGTTCCCGGTACTTCAGTCTCAAGGAGCACTGTTGAGCAGATCGGGGGGGCGGAGAGTTCCAAAGGCAAGTTTAAGAAACTTTCCACTGTTGCTGAAGCGGAGAGCAACTTCAGCAGGGGCCAGGCTGGTGGGAGGAGCCCCGGGCAGTGTTTTTCCACTGGAGTACAACGTCTGCATGGCAATTGCCCCCACCGGAGCACAGAGCCAAGACAGGATGTTTTCAAGGACAATTCTCATGGGAATCAGTCGGGTTTCCATGGCAACAGGCCTGGGAAGACAGGCAGGCGTGGAACTGAGCCAGGTGGTCGTGGTAAACAACAGGAAGAGTCTTTTCAAACAACTGCCTGCATGGCCTTGTTTGAGCACAACTGTGTGGAAAATTCCAAGCTTAGCTTTGTCATCGACTCAGCAGCTAACTGCAACATGGTTCCAGTGACATCTGCAGTCAAGATGGGGAATTGCACGGCAATTCCGGCCGGACAAACTGTTATGTTCGCAAATGGACAGAGAACCCAGATTAAAACTGTCACTAACGTTTTCCTTTCTGTTTTGCAGGAGACGCTGCAGTTTTGTGTTATCCCAGAGGGGGATCATTGTTTGTTATCTGTGCCTTATTTGTTAAGTAAGGGGTTCAAAGTTTGTTTTGAAAATGATGTCTGCACAATCTCCAAAGGAGGGAGGTTACTTGCCACGGTTAAGAAGGGGCAGAATGATCTTTTCATTCTTAAGACGTCTCTTGGGGGTGAGGGGAAGGTTGAGAGAGCACAGGCGCAGCGTGCTACAGTTCCCAACCAGCGTGCTACAATTCCCGCTCATGTGTCATGTGCTTGTGTTTGGCATGGGAGAACCATTCATGGTTCTGTAGAAGACTTGCAGGTTCTACCCGAGGTTTCCACAGGTTGTAAGATTCGAGATTGCAGAAGTGCCATTAACTGTGACACTTGCAAGCAAGCAAAGGTGAAAGGGTGCAGTTACCCAAAGGTGGAACGGGTAACCACTAAACCTTTTGAGCTGGTTCACATAGATTTGGCCGGTCCTGTCAAGGAACCAAGTCTAGGAGGGGCCAGGTTTCTGCTAACCTTTTTGGATGATTTTTCGCAGAGCACCTGGACCCACGGCCTCAAATCCAGGGAGGATGCAGCACAGCTGATCAAGAGCTGGGTTGAGGGGGTGGAACAGAGATTCTCCACCAGGGTTCAAGCGATCATTAGTGACAGAAATGCTAGGTACACTGGTTCTGCTTTGCAGCAGTTCTTTCACAGAAGAGGGATACGTCACACAGTTACTTCACCCAGTAAGAGGGGGGTGGCAGAGCTGAGAAGTGAAGCTCTGGTTAAGGCTGGACAGGTGATGCTGAAAGACGCCAGGTTACCTCCAAAGTTTTGGCTGGAGGGAATCCGATGTGTGTCATTTACCTGGAATCGTGTCTACAACTCACTGGTAGGTGACACACCGTACTCGTTGTTAAATGGCCGCAAACCTCAGGTTCATTTTCTGCGCAAGTTTGGATCTCCTGCGGTTGTCCCTGTGCCTAAGGCTTTGCAAGGGCCAGATGGAGCCAAAGTCCAGAAAATGATCTTCTGTGGGTATGAGCCAGACGCTCCTGCATGGAGATTTGCATATCCGTCAGGTGATCAGAGTAAGGTGCTGATCAGTAAACACGCTGATTTCTGTCAGGAGGATGTAAAGTCAAAGACTCCTGTCAGGCGTGATGTTCTTTCAGAATGTCTCTCTGATCCAGAGGACAGTTCTGGTGAGGAGGAAGAAGAGGCTGAGTCTGCTGATGACGACCAGGTCACTGACCAGGGTCAGGAGCAGGGTGGGGCGTCTCCACAAGTTGTTAGGAAAGGACAGCCCAAGAGTGAGCCTAGTTCTCCTGTGAGTGTAATGGAGAGGATTCGAAGACGCTTTAAATCAGAGGGGGAATCCTGTGATGCAGAGGACACACCTGCTGGTGACAGTGAGCCAGAGGAAATACCAGAGTTTGTGCCTAGGCGATCCAGTCGCACAACCAAGGGTATTCCACCTGAGAGGTACCAGGCCACAGGTACGTGGGTAAGTTTCGCACAGTGCGATTCTGAGAGTTGTGAGGTGATTCCACAGATGCCCAACAGGTACGCCAAGGTAGGGCGCAAGGCATTGGGGAAGGGATTGATCTCACAGGGTGTTGCTGAAGATGTTACACAGGTTTTGTCAGAAAGCAACGCAAGGGGGTGTGTGGGAGTTCAGAACTTAACTGGTTAAGTGTTCTGAGCTGTGCGTCACTTTCTGACGTCAGCTGTAGAAGCTGGGAGGAGTCTGGGAGGAGACTGTACTGTTGTTGTTCTCTCTGTGTGTCTTGTGAGAGACGGACATGTTTTAACATGGCTGCAAGCAGCGATGGGCTGAAATGTTTGAATAAAAGCTGTAAATAGACGGATCTGTCTGTGTATGCTTGCATGGAGCAAGGGAGAAAAAGACTGTTTTTACCCCGCTGTAAGCCACTCTGCTGAGCCGTGGCCAAAGAGACAGCAGACTTTGGTGCGCAGCTGGAAGGAAGCGTGCCGGACGCTGCGAATGATTGATTGGGATCGTAAAGCTGTCTGAGTACACGGCTTCAACGATCAAGCTATCAAGATCGTTATCTCGCACACTAGTTCTGTCTTTTACTGTCTTTTGCTAGAGATGTGCAGAGTGCACAATGTAGGAGAAATGGAAATACCTCTAAATTTGGTATTAAAAAGATGTAAAAGAAAGGTGTGTTCTCCCCACCAAAAAAAATCTAGTACCAATAGTATCTAACACCACATATATTGAGCTAGATTTATCATTAACACAGTAGCAGATTTTAAACATATATTTTGGAAATGTCCAATATTCCATACAATATGGAACCTTGTTATGGAAATGACAAGATATTTGCTACCATCAGACGTTTTCCTTTTGGGTTACTTAAAGAATTCAATTACAGATGTCAATTTGGTGGTTAATCTTTTTGCTGCTGGCAAGATCTGTATAGCAACAGATTGGAGAGAAAAATAATCCTCCATCAGTCTCAGAAAGGTTTAATAGAGTTTTGAATATTATAATACTCTAAATTAACATACTACCAAAGAGAAAGTAATGGGAGACAACCAAATCAGTTTCCAGAATGACAGATTCTATTTGAGATGCTCTGGAATAACAAGTTTCAGACAATGTGCCCCTTTTTTCTGTTTATATTTTATCAAAAATTTTCAGTGAGGAAATGAAGTGAAGGAAAATGAAAAAAGAAAAAGAAAGAAAAACATGGAATTGTAATACAATATGATATATATAAGTAATACAATTATTCCAACAAGTGTAAAATTATTAACAAGTCATTATAATTTTCATAAATACATTCAGAATATCATATTTATCCATACAAAATCTGCATTTAAAAGCAATCCATTTGTATGTTTAAGAGTTGTCGTAACGTCTATCCATTTATCAAAGAGGGCCATGGAAATATACAATGAATCAATATCAATCTCTTGGCAGAAGTAAGGAGGGAGTCCATTTACACTGACCCATTGTCAAACCCCAAATAGTTGGTATATGGTTTAAAAAAAATATTATAACCTAACCAATTTTTTCTCTCCCCAAAGTAGTATTTATGCATTCTGACTTTATCCATAACAGGCAAAATTATTGTGTCAAGCACTGAGGTGGGGTGTGTGTGGAATTATTTGACTTTTGATGAGCATGAACCTCCCATATGAAGCATGTGAGCCATATATTTAGAAAATATCTAGAAATTCTATTCCTTGTTCCCACTATCTTGAAGCGTGGTTGGTTACCACCTGAGATAGGACCTTCTCTGCAGCTGAAGTGAGATTATAGAACTGTCTGCTGAATAGTGATGTTGCTGAAAGTAGTCATACCTGAACAGAATACAAGTTTATTGGCTCTCAATGCTCAGATGCAACACAAACTGTCCATTATTTCTCTCCCCAAAAAATTGTTCTGCAGCTCAGAATGCTGTAAAATGCATTCTGTGTCCACTTTGGGAAGGTTTTATGCTGTTGGGTTTGTTTGTTTGTTTACTGATTTTAATTAATACATGATTACTGCATAACTTTTTTTATTTTACAAGTCACTTAGAGAATTTTATTGATATAACCTATAATAATAATTGTCACAATGTTTTTCAAAGTTTATGTGTTTTCAGAGAATGCTTTGTAAGCAAGGAGGACTTTTCAAGCTCTAAGTATCAACGGGCACGTCAAGTGATGTCCCCCATGCATTGAGGAAGAGGTTCTGCAACACTGCACTTGCCTGAGTGCAGGTAAAGCGTAAAGGTAAAGGGACCCCTGACCGTTAAGTCCAGTTGTGGACGACTCTGGGGTTGTGGCATTCATCTCGCTTTACTGGCCGAGGGAGCTGGTGTTTGTCCGCAGACAGTTTTTCCAGGTCATGTGTCCAGCATGACTAAGCTGCTTCTGGCGAACCAGAGCAGCACACGGAAATACCATTTACCTTCCTGCCGGAGTGGTACCTATTTATCTACTTGAACTTTGATGTGCTTTCAAACTGCTAGGTTGGCAGGAGCTGGGACCGAACAACGGGAGCTTCCCCCCTCATGGGGATTCGAACTGCCGACCTTCTGACTGGCAAGCCCTAAGCTCTGTGGTTTAGACCACAGTGCCACCCGCTTAATGCTAAGCAAAGCAACCCATAGCATATGCAGAAGCTTTCATTACTAACCATGTTCCTCTAAGCTACATTTTCTTGACCTCTTTGTGGAAATGCAACAACAACAAAAGGCCTCCCACTGAACAGTGAAGCATCCAGGATGATGATGATGATGATGATGATGTTTGTGTGTGTGCATCACTATGTATTAGAGAGGCGTTTCCCCCCCCCCCCCCACACACAATCAGTTCAGTACTAAAGTGCCTTAGGTTTTAGGGAATATCCCCTTCCTAGTTCTTATAAGAGAATTTTGCCACAATGCAAATAGTTGATGCAATATTCTATTCATGTTTGTTTTTAATTTCTTTTTGTTTTTCCCTTTCTATGATTTTTTTTTCATTTTTATGTTTTTCTCTTTGTTGTAAACCACTGTGATATATCTTTAAATATTTTTATTCATAAATAAATAAAGATGGTCTTCAGGTTCATCTTGATTTTATTGGTTCTATGAATCATATTGCCCCATATGAATGGTTTCCCTTTTATCTGATCATTTTAATAATACCCAATACCCCCACACCCCCTATGGCTTTCATTGAAATGTTGCTGTTTTCCAAATGGCCCAGAGGCACGATTCTGTTTGAAACATCCTAGTATGGTGTTGTAGCAGATGCTTCACAGTGGGCCAAAAGGAAAAAAATGTTTAGACGGTTTGCCCTCTCATCAAGAAATCTTCTTTAAATGTCATGAGTCATTCTAATTCTTGTCACACAACCCTTATCCTGCAGGATACCAATCACTCATAAATCAAGCCAAGGTTTTCATAAGGAACTGAGGTTATACAATATATCAAATAGGGTTTGCTGTGATAGGCAGCATAAATTGGCAGATGTCTTGGCAAAGTTAATCTAAATGAATCAGTGCCAGTGTCTGGTGTGCTAGACATCTGTGATTCACTGAAGGGTGGAGATCTGCTCTGCACACTGACAAGATGTTTGGTGAGAAAAATAAAAGGAAGTTGTTTATCTTATAAAAGATTGTCATCTGCTTTGTCGATTTAATTTTTTTTAAAAAAAGAAAAGGATTCAACATGAAAGCTCCTCCCTCTAAAGAACGAAAAGCAAGCCTAAAATTCAGGCATTCCACTCTATCTCTTTTCCCGCTTTATTCCACCTGTTTCCTATAGAAGCATAATGTCTTTTGAGCAGCCTGTTTAATCACTCATGGGTTTGTCCTGTTGTTAAGGCTGCACCCTGACCTTCATTTGTCAGCTTCTGTGTGTCCCACTCAATGCATATTTCCCTCCTACTCCTTTTTCTCCATCACCAGTTTGCATTGCATATTATCAGCTCATTCTCTGCTTTTCAGAGATTGCTTTGTTAAAACCCACATGCGACTATCCGCAGAAGAAGAAATCAATGTCTCTTTATGTAGGTACTCCACCTGAGATTCTTTCTACTTCGGGGGGGGGGGGATCACAAGTTTTGTGTCAAGTTTTCTTCTGACATTCAATGACCTTCCCAACCAGCTGGTGCGCGCTCTCTCTCTCTCTCTCTCTCTCTCCCACCCCCACCCCACTTTTTCAGTAGTTTCTTACTTGTGGGACAGAATAAGAAAACATTTTTGAAGGGGGGCACTGTTCTGCCTCTAACAGAGATTTGATGAGTGTTAATCCCAATTTATTTAGTCATGTAAGATTTGCACAATGTTATTAAACAAATAGCTGCAATGGGCTACCTGCCAGGGCCCCAATGGATTTTTGGCCACTTTCACATAGGAGATTCTAAAATATGGTATTTATTGGGGGCAGTATCTGGGGCTCACCATTACAATACAAGGTGGTACAGGATTCCATTGCTATTATTTCTTTTCAGACACTAAAAAGTTTCCTTCCTGCTCCAAGCACTGGTAGAGCTACAACCAGCAGGAGCAGAGTGGCAATGAGAAGCCTGTCAGAAAGTAGTATTATTCAACAGGGCCTTTGGTGTGTGTGTGTGTGCGCGCGCGCGCGCGCACGCTATCATCACTGGGCAGACTTGTGCCCAGCCTCCAGACACTCTGAAATGGCCAAAAGGTATGGACAGAATGCTTCGGCCCATTGCGAATAAACATACTCATATGATTTCTAAGACTGTAATCAGTGCTTTTTTTTCTAAAAAATATATGTTTAGGGGTACTCTCATTTTGACTCAAGAAAACCACCATTTTATAGTTCAAATCGGGGAAAATAAATACAGTAAATAGACAAAAGTACAAAGAACATGCATTACCTCATATAACACAGCTGACAGCTCACACTAACTTCCACATTCGCATGAGGTTTTGTGCACTAACATCTTCCCGATTCCTCTGCTTGCTGTTGGTGTCTGTTGCCAGATGTCATCCTTTCAAAAACCATGAATTTACATACACTGAAGGCTTAAACAAAGGAGGGCCTACTGATTTCATAAACTTAAGTTGGCTACAGGGTTTAAATGCAATGAAGCTCTTGTTGGAGTCAGTATTAAATTCATCTGAGAGAAGCCATGGTCACACTCACTTGTTGAAATTGGGATGTACTTGATTGTGTTTAAAAGAGGCATAAGAGATGATGGAATATTATTTTCTGAAAGGTACTCAGAAAAGTAGTTTTAGTATCTTCTCCCGTTAGATTCACAAAATGTTTAGGGGTATGTGTACTCCTGGGTCCCTCCAGAAAAAAAGCACTGACTGTAACCAAGCTGAGCGTCTGTTACTGAAGCAATTACACATTCTTGCAATTGCCTCCACTTCTCTTTCCTTCATCCATGGTTTCCTGTGCCAAACTTTAAATGGTAAAGTCCTTGGGGGCAGGGACCAGTTAGTTCACTTGTACACTATAAAGCACCATGCAACATCATAAAGCACCATAATAATTTGTATGTAGGCTTGTAACTTTAGCACTGTGAATACATAAATCTTATTCAAGGCTACAACTTGCTTTTTATTGTGAGAATGGATTCAGATTCATTCTGATTCTGTGGACTGTCCTTCTGAAAATTGGCTGCCCAGATAAATTTGTAAACATCATTCGGCTCCTCAATGATAATATGATAGCAACAATCACAGATAACAATGGCTCTCAAAGAGAACCATACACAGTGGGATCAGGTGTTAAGCAGGTTTGTGTTATTGCCCCAACTCTATTCATTATTTTCATTGCCATGATCCTACACTTTGTTGAAGGGAAACTCCCCACTGGAGTAGAAATCATTTTTTGAACAGATGGAAAGCTCTTCAATCTGAGCAGGCTGAAAGCAAAGAGTAAGGTTACCGTAACTTCCGTCATAGAGCTTCAGTATGCTGATGACAATGTAGTGTGCGCACACTCAGAGGATGACCTCCAAACTATCCTAAATATCTTTGCAGAAGCTTACAAAAAGCTTGGCCTATCATTCAACATCCAAAAAACCAAAGTGCTACACTAACAAGTACAAAATAACCCCTCTGCAGCACCACAAATCCAACTCAATGGTGTAATGCTGGAAAATGTTGATCACTTTTCCTACCTAGGCAGTTATCTTTCCACAAGGGCCAACACTGATGCTGAAATCCAGCATCACCTGAGCTCTGTGAGTGCAGCTTTGTCTCGATTGAAGTGCAGAGTGTTTGAGGACCGGGACATTCACTGGGAAACCAAAATGCTTGTTTATAAAGCTATTGTACTACTAACCTTGCTATATGCTTGTGAAACATGGGCCACTTATAAACGCCATCTCCAGTTCCTCAAAAGATTCCACCAACAGTGTCTCCGAAAATTTTTACACATTACTTGGGAAGACAGGTGAACTAATATCAGTGTACTGGAAGCAGCGAAGATCACCAGTGTTGAAGCGATGATTCTTCAACACCAACTTCGTTGTACTGGTCATGTTGTGCAGATGCCTGTTGATCCTCTTCCAAAGCAACTACTCTATTCCAAACTTAAAAATGGAAAGCATAATGCTGGTGGTCAACAAAAGAGGTTTAAATACTGTCTCAAGGCAAATCTAATTTTTTTTAGTATAAAACAAAATAAAAAAATTCCTTCCAGTAGCACCTTAAAGACCAACTGAGTTAGTTCTGAGTTAATACCTAGAACTAACTCAGTTGGTCTTTAAGGTGCTACTGGAAGGAATTTTTTTACTTTTTTTAGTATAGACACTGACAAATGGAAAACACTGGCCTGCGAGTGCTCCATTGGAGAACAGCCTTTACCAAAGGTGTCATGGGCTTTGATGACACTCAGACTCAGGACGCAAGGGAGAAACATGCTAAGAGGAATGCACACTTGGCAAATCCACACCATGATCAACTCCTGCCCAGAAACTAATGTCCCCACTGTGGAAGGACAAGTGGATCCGGAATTGGTCTCCTCAGTCACTTATGGACTCATTGTTAAAGCTGTGTTTATGGAAGACAATCTTACTCGGCTACGAGGGATCGCAAAGAAGAATACCCAGAAATGTAATGAAGTGATGAACGATAACTGATGGTTAAATCCACAATACAAATCTATGCATCGCACTCATACTATGCAGATATTCAATGTCTTGTCCAACAGCTACTCCACTTTACCTCATGATAAAGCTTGATCTACTACAAACAGTGAATGTGAGCCTTACAGGGTTGAATGCTTTTGTATGACCATCAGTTCTCAAGACTTGTCCCAGTGTTCTTATTTACTTAGTGCAAGGGAAAGGCTCTTTTCTATAGGCAGCCAATTAGAGTTCCAAACTGAGCAACACTATCCTAAGAATATTTCTTCCAGGTTCCTTACTACGTGTCTTTGAAACAAGTAAATGTGTGTATGTGCAGGGGCTGAGGCATCCACTGAGACCTACGCCATGGCTACCCAATTTTGATCTAAGTTCCAAGCTTAGTACATGCGAGAGGCAGGACTTGGGAATTTTTCACTGCTGTGCAAATGTTTAGGCACAGAAGGCATGATCAATACAACTCAGAGCAGTGCATTCTAATGTTCTGATGTGGTGTGCACAAGTGTGTGATGTTGCCCTCCAGTTGTTGGTCCATAGAGATGATAAGTTGGTACAAGCAGTGGAGATGTTACCATTTCTTTACTCAGGCAATAAAGTCCTACATTTCTGAATGTGAAGGACCCAGCCTTTAGTCCCAATTCCCTAAGAATGTGTATTATTTATCTGTTGCCTGCAGTGCTAGGTTCTGTTAATACAGGTTTCTGTTGAGTCTCACTTCTTTGATTTATTATATGCTGAGTTGTAAGTTACATACTCACTTGCAGTTGTGGCTGGCGAAGAGGTGAGGTGGGTTGCTTCTGTAATATAAATAATTTGCAAGGAGCAAAAGCCACTGGCATAAATCCTGAAACACATTCCTATAGTATGCAACAAATTTCCAGAAAGCTGTAGCGTAATATGAAGAAATCTACAATCTCAAGGGATGTTCATAGGTCAAGATGAGCAAAACGATGCATTAAATAGAGCCAAATAATCCCCTGGTTTGGTTTTCCGTTGCACACTAAGAACTAGGTTTGAAGCATGAATCATACATAGATCCCAATCCTTTTATTATATTTCATTACTGAAATAGAAAGAGAGCTTCAGCATGTGCTCAGCATAAAAAGCAAAGTAAATGATAGGAAAAATTAACCAGGAGATGAAGAAAGTATGGAGAGATTCAGATAATCACACTTGTAAAGTGTGTCTGTCATGATTTTATTAATTAGTTTGGTGACCAGAACAAGAATATAAGAGGAATGGCATGTAAAATGGGTTGAGCTTGGGCCACATTTTATTTAAGCAAACATTCATACAGGGAATGAACAGTGTAGAGAACTAGCCTAAATGAGCCATGCCCTGTCCAGAACAGGGGGCACTACAGGGTAAGGACCCCTTTACCTGGCCCTACAGATGGGGAAGAAATTCAGTTTTGTTTTCATTCTAATGAGAAACTACCTAATTCATACTTCTTGAATCAATACATTGTGGCGTTTGCCTCCTAGGTGGGTCATAAGGAAAGGGTTAAATGAGTGTGATGTGATTGGCCAGTGGGAATGCAAGGGAGGAGTAAAAGTTAGTGTGGGAGGTTTTGAAAGTCAGCTGAGGTTTGGGGAGTTGAAGAAGGAAGAGGGAGGAATAGGCAGTGGGTTGGTCGAGTTGTATTGTGAGAGAGTGAGAGGAATTGTCAGGTGGAGTCAGATAGATAGTTGGGAATAATCAATTTGAAGTTGTTAGGAACTAAGATCTAAGAAACTGACAAGAAAAATTAACTGAAACCATAAGCTTGTTCCTGCATTTAAAAATAAACTTGATTATTTGCTAATGTTAACAACTGTCTGGGCTCCGTGTGTCCCTGTGAGATATGGGGTGGTGGCAGTGGAAAAAACAATCGCAGTGGTGGCACAGGGTCAATAGACCGTCAAATGTCCAGGGGCCCTGTGTGTGATCGCCACATACATGAACTGAAAAAACAGCTATCCTTTGAAATTCACACTTCTGTGAATTTTGCAGTGAAGTTTGCCAACCCAACAATGTGTACAGAAATGCATTATATTAGGGGAAGGTGTGAATAAAAGTGCATATTTTGTTGAAGATAGCAAACAAAAAAGTTGCATTAGTTTGGAGAAGCTTGATTTCTCAAAAATGCATATCTTAATCAAAAGTTTGTTGAAAATCCTTGTGGGCTGTATACAGGTGCTATGTATTTATATTCATTTATTATTGAATTTATAGACCACCCTATACCCAGAGATCTAAATAAACCACACTATGGGCCAAAACAAACAAGATGAATTTTAACAGGGAGAAATGTAAAGTATTGCACTTGGGCAAAAAAAATGAGAGGCACAAATACAAGATGGGTGACACTTGGCTTGAGAGCAGTACATGTGAAAAGGATCTAGGAGTCTTGGTTGACCACAAACTTGACATGAGCCAACAGTGTGACGCGGCAGCTAAAAAAGCCAATGCAATTCTGGGCTGCATCAATAGGAGTATAGCATCTAGATCAAGGGAAGTAATAGTATTCTGCTCTGGTCAGACCTCACCTGGAGTACTGTGTCCAGTTCTGGGCACCACAGTTCAAGAAGGACACTGACAAACTGGAACGTGTCCAGAGGAGGGCAACCAAAATGGTCAAAGGCCTGGAAACGATGCCTTATGAGGAACGGCTAAGGGAGCTGGGCATGTTTAGCCTGGAGAAGAGGAGGTGTAGGGGTGATATGATAGCCATGTTCAAATATATAAAAGGATGTCACATAGAGGAGGGAGAAAGGTTGTTTTCTGCTGCTCCAGAGAAGCGGACACGGAGCAATGGATCCAAACTACAAGAAAGAAGATTCCACCTAAACATTAGGAAGAATTTCCTGACAGTAAGAGCTGTTTGACAGTGGAATTTGCTGCCAAGGAGTGTGGTGGAGTCTCCTTCTTTGGAGGTCTTTAAGCAGAGGCTTGACAACCATATGTCAGGAGTGCTCTGATGGTGTTTCCTGCTTGGCAGGGGGTTGGACTCGATGGCCCTTGTGGTCTCTTCCAACTCTATGATTCTATGACATACCTAAAACAAGAGCTGAGAAATGATAGGAAAAACATACTGTGTTCATGTCCTACATGTGGGCATCTCATAGGCATCTGTTTGGCCACTTTGAGAAAATGATACTGAACTAAATGGTCCTTTGGCCTGATTCAGAAGGACTCCGCATATGGTTTCATGCATATACAGGAAGGCAATACCTGATAGAGTCACAAGCACCTCTATGGGCAAGAGCTAAATTCTTGAGAGGAGACTGATGCAACTACAAGAAAGCAAGCTCTGTTTGAGTCACCTTCATCACTCACACCCTCTTTTTCTTTTTGGATATCTGGGACATTCTGCTTTCACATGGCCATTGGTTCCACCATAGGATTCATAAGCACCAACCTGCTTGCATCAATATATATTATACTGGCAGGTAATCACATTCCAGTGAAAGGTTATGCTAAAGCAAAATAATTGCTCCGTGTGACCTTCTCATGTATGTGGCTTGAGGGATCATTTTTCAAAGCTGTCTGCCTTTGAGTAATTGCAGCATACATTAGGCAGCAATCACTCCATATCATCGGAAGACTTTCCCATTGATATATATTATTCCTAGTGTCACCCCAGCTGATGTATAATCAATTGCAACTTAACTATGGTTGTGGAAGATAAGCTTGCTAAGCCATTGCAAAGATGGAAATGTTCAGAAGCAATCACCGTGGTTCTGCCCTTTCTCCTCCTTCCATCATTAGACTTTCTAGGTTAAACATGGAGTCATACCTGTTTTTTATGATATTGATAGCTAGATACAATTTGGTAATGGCATCTGCAGCTAGGTAAGTTTCTTCATTAGGTGGCCAGGTGAAAAAGAGGGCAGGGGTCCTTACAGCTGTTGAAACTGAAATTCTGTAGGAATTTCAGCTGAGATTACCTTGGCATATAAACTGTTGATTCCCTTGCTGCTTAATCTGGATCACTGCTGCTTTTTCTGCTTGCTTTGTCTGTGCATCCTTTGCATAGTAGGTATAGTTCAGCTATGCAAAAGCCAGAGGTTTCTACACTTTGGTCTCTCCATTCAGGGAAACAAGAGTTCAATGCAGGCAAAAGAACTATGTGAAGTGGGGCAGGTGAGGGGTGTGGCCTGGCCAAGGGAGGCCCAAGGGCTAGAGAGAGACAGAGAGGGACCTGGAGAGTTGCATTTGATCCCTGGTCCTGCCATTTCCCATCCCTGCCATCTGGACCCAGGGGTGATGGTGGTGGTAGACAATAGTGAAAAGCTCATGAGGCCCTGTAGGCTTCACCTTGCCTATTCCTTTCCGGGAAGACTGGGGGGGGGGGACCTTACTGGTTACACCCTTCAACTCACCTTCATGATAAAGTGCAAAGCCTCATGGGCACTGCAGGGGGCGCCACAAGGTCTGCCACTGAAGTAATGACTCACATCTGCCATTCATGGGTGCTAAATTCTGAGCCAAGGTGGTGTCTTTTAGATGAGGAAAGGGAAGGAATCTCCATCCTACCTCCTCATTAATCTTCTGTCCACAGAAACGCAGGGAGGTGATATTGCTGCAGATCCCCTCAGAACCCACGTTAAAACAGCTGTGGCCTTTATTGACACTGTATGTTTTGTTTCCATCTTCATTCCAACTGTGGTGGCAAAACAGATTATTCCATGGTGACTCCACTAATTTAGAAGTTAATCTACCCTTCATGGTAAAAGACTGGGAATACTAACCCATAAATCCTGTAGAATTTATTGTGCAGCTCTTGCTGGACTGAACAAATGCAAAATTATTATAATTAATTAATTAATTACACTACCTTTCACCCAAACACCACAGGTGGTTTACAACATAAAAGCCCCAGTGAATAATTCCATATGTGAATGCTCAGAAACCTGTCAAATGTCATCTTCATCACTAAGCGCACAGTAAATCCTACTTACGAACAATAGGGGAAACCTTTAGGCTTAAACTCCTAGGGGAATGCAATACATATTGGGGAAATGTTATATGGAGGATATCTGGACATCTTCGTTCCAAATGGCAACATGTCATTCTGCTGATTGCATGTCTTGCTTGATTGTGTGTCTAATGCTGTGCAAAAGTCTCCAAAACATATATATCCCCAGAGGGCTGCCTCTCATGTTTCTGTCTCAATGTTCATGCCAACAGTGAACACTTTTGCCTCAGTGCTGCAAAAGGTTGCCTCAAAAATTAACAGTGTAATATATCATAGGATGCTGTTTTAAAATTTATAGACAGAGAAAGATGGTGGTCATTGTCTTTGCTTTCCTAAGCAATTGAAACATTGTTAATGTTTTAATTGCACCTCAAGTAACTGACTCTTTACTCTGATAAGTCTCCTGGACAGATGACAGATCATTCGGTTTGATGAGACTTGTGTGTGCATATGCTTTAAAGAGAGAGAATATAACAGATCTAGCTATCAGTCAGCTTACCAGGCTACAGGCAGTGCTTTAATTGAACAGATATGTGATCTATTATTTAACCCCAATAGATTAGGCAGTGTATCAAAGGAAGTAGACACCTGTATCCTGTTGCTTAGAATAGATGACTTGTGGATTATTTACCAGAGGGTGGGGTAGAATGTGTGCTATGCTGGGGGGGGGGGGAGGCAGTCAAAACCATGTAAACTATTTAGGACCAGGATCTCAATGACATTCAAGTGCCTTTCTGTGCTCACACTGAAGTGTGTTATGGACTCTGATTGAAATGTGTGCATGCACCAGGGATTGTAGGATATTGTCAGGACCACACTAGGACTGTGGCTAGCCATAACCAAATCTAAACTGAGAGGCGGTGTATTGAGCAACCAGGGGTCCTGGAGGTAAATGGATGGAGGATGGATGGTGGCTAATGAATTGAGGTTGAATCCTGACAAGACAGAAGTACTGTTTTGGGGGGACAGGGGGCGGGTGGGTGTGGGGGACTCCCTGGTTCTGAATGGGGCAACCATGCCCCGAAGGAGCACGTGCACAGCCTGGGAGTCATTTTGGACTCACAGCGTTCCATGGAGGCACAGGTCAATGCTGTGTCCAGGGCAGCTGTCTACTAGCTCCACCTGGTATGCAGGCTGAAACCCTACCTGCCCACAGACTGTCTCACCAGAGTGGCGGTTCCCTCACCACGAGAAGCAAAGTTACAGGGAACCAGGCAGAGGGCCTTCTCGGTAGTGGTGCCCACCCTGTGGAACACCCTCCCATCAAATGTCAAGGAAATAAACAACTATCTGACTTTTAGAAGACACCTGAAGGCAGCCCTGTTTAGGGAAGCTTTTAATATCTGATGAATTATTGTATTTTAATGTCAAGTTGGAAGCCACCCAGAGTGGCTGGGGAAACCCAGCCAGATGGGCGGGGTATAAATAATAAATTAATATTATTATTATTAACAAATTGCTGGATGTGGAGTAGGGCAACTGAAGACAATCGAGAAAACTTGCCAAACTGGGGAGCAAGAAATTAGATCCTAATGTACAACAAGCAGAGTTTGGGGTGTGTAAGAAATGAGGTTTCCTCCCTCACCCAGAATTCTATTATTATTAATTATTATTATTATTATTATTATTGTTATTAAACATCTTTTCCCCTTCACCATTCATTCCTCAAAACCACATTTGTTTCATGATGCATACATTCATTCCATATGCTCCTGCTACTTACACCAGTTTTCATGTATTTCTTTTTCTTCTACTGAGTTTTTTTATATTTGCCATGCAGCTACTATTCTGGTGAGGATGTGTGTATGAGCTGGCTGCTCCCCCTGCCCCCAAAATATTCCAGAACAATACAATGTGTAGGGCATTTGGGGGAAAGAAAATGGTAGGAGGCACCATGAGGCAGCCACTGACCGACTAGTCCTCCATTTCTGCTGGAGAAAAGTCTTCATCTCCACCCTACCTAGTCTGGATAGGTATGTGTAGTAATGCTCACCCCCAACCGCTTGCCCCTCCCTTCTCCTGCCTCTGCTCTCCGGCCAGGCCAGGACGCCCAGGGCAAGGTTGGCAGGTGAAATTACCTTTTTTGCATAACAGAACAAGTAAGACCCGGTAGGGCTGCCACCACTCCCTCTTGTCCAGGGGACTCCGAATCACGACCCAGGGAGCAGGCTGCGACCCATTTAACCTGGCTGTCCCCCTACTCCACAAGCTGCATCCACAGACTTGCAGGCAGAAGTACTACGGTAGAGCGTAATCAAGCGTAAGGCTAGGACTTAGCTATTCCCTCCGGAAAGGCACACAAACTAAAACAGTTTCATTCTTAAAAGGTTTATTTTAAAATAACATAAGAAACATGCTAGAATAGCAGGCACTCTTTTGGGCGTTACAGATAAGAAAAATAACAAAGTTACATAGTATAGCTAACTATACATACTCACAAGGTCTAACACAAGATAGGATAGCTGACATTCTTTAGGCATCTGCAAGTTGAAGGCTTTTGAAGATCTCCATTTCAAAAGACGAAACGACGGCTATTTACGATGGAACAATGGAGCCGGCATCTTTGCGGATTGCAGAGCAAAGGCAGAGAGCCCAGATCAGGATAATTCCCTGATCCTTTATTCACAATTTGCACAAGGCGTCGTAACTTTCAAACCAATCATAAGACTCAAATTATTTTTGAATACACCAATGACCGGTTTGCTGGTCAATTATTTTACTTCTTGACAGCTGGGCCAATTTAGAATACAACTCCAAATCAAAGGGGTTCCTCCCTTTCGTGGAAATTAGCCAGAGACACATTCCCAAGCAATTCAAGGACAGATAGCATCACTGGGAGGGGGGAGAGGTTCACACTCCCAACCTCAGGTGTTAGTTCTTAAATCAAGACTTCCTTGGGTTCAATAAAGCTTTCAGCTGAGGAGCCAACTAGTCTAGGGGTTAAAGATACACAACTTCTTTCCCAGGGTCCCTGTGGCTGATGAAACTCCCACAAGGCTTCACTCCTTTTACTTGACCAAAGAATAATTTCTAAATAATACTAACTTTACTACAGTATGGATAAGAGAAATGAACAAGGAACCTATTCATGTCTGTAAATTACCACATTTGGTTCAAATATATAAAAATTGAACAGAAGTATCCCATCCAATTCAATGGTTTCATTTGTCCCCAAACAAATGTGCAAGCCTAATACTGTTCTGCTAAGGTCCGTATAGTTAAAGCCATGGTTTTCCCAGTAGTAATGTATGGAAGTGAGAGCTGGACCATAAAGAAGGCTGATCGCTGAAGAATTGATGTTTTTAAATTATGGTGCTGGAGGAGACTCTTGAGAGTCCCATGGACTGCAAGAAGATCAAACGCATCCATTCTTAAGGAAATCAGCCCTGAGTGCTCACTGGAAGGACAGATCCTGAAGCTGAGGCTCCAATACTTTGGCCACCTCATGAGAAGAGAAGACTCCTTGGAAAAGACCCTGACATTGGGAAAGATGGAGGGCACAAGGAGAAGGGGACGACAGAGGACGAGATGGTTGGACAGTGTTCTTGAAGCAACAAACATGAGTCTGACCAAGCTGTGGGAGGCAGTGGAAGACAGGGGTCCTGGCGTGCTCTGGTCCATGGGGTCACGAAGAGTCGGACACGATTAAACGACTAAACAACAACAATACTGTTCTGCTAACCAAGTAAGGTCAGAGAAGGCTAATGACTATTGTTAAATACCAAACCTGGCCAATCCAGAGAACGTTAGACTCAGTAGAATTTTTCACAATGGTGTTTCATATGTCAAGGAGGTTTTAGGGGCTAAACACAGAAAGTCCCAGGAAACAAGGGTCCTGGTTCAATATATATCTACAAGCAACATGGTGCTGCTTTTCTCCCATCTACATTTGTCCAAAATCAGGAAGAGAGAAGTGTAGCATCTCTCATCATACACAGAAGACATTCCTGCACAACATATTACAATGGCCCAGTTTAGACTGATACAAGTCCATTGTTCCATCTAGCGCTGTATTTATTGTCAATTCTGAGAAGTGGCAGTACTCTAGGTTCTCAGGCAAATGGCTTTCACCCCACCTGCTACCTGTTTTAACAGGAGACATGAAGTATTAAATCTAGGATTTTCT
Organism: Podarcis erhardii; assembly: GCF_964252035.2. Taxonomy (NCBI): domain Eukaryota; kingdom Metazoa; phylum Chordata; class Lepidosauria; order Squamata; family Lacertidae; genus Podarcis; species Podarcis erhardii. The sequence continues at coordinate 96,443,827 of NC_138497.1, read as the reverse complement.
GCATGCAAAGCATGTACTTCACAACTGAACTATTGTCCCCCATGATGCTGGCATGTCAGCAACCATCCAAACAGAGTTTCCACAGGGACAACAAACTATTTGTAAAAAAACAGGCTTCTTGTTTAGCATTCAGTGTGTTGGGTGACAAATAAATACTCAATTTCAAGTGCTTAACTCAGTCGGAGAGGTGTAGCCTGGGTCAGCCTGAACCCACTTACAGCAGAGCTGTCTGGAATACTAGAGGAAGCCTGGTTAAATTAGGCCATGGCTACCCTAAAAATGTAGAACCATCTAATCTGCTCCTTTCTCCCTCATTTGTAAATAATAACCCACAACACCCAAACAATCTAGGAACTTGTAAGTATTTAAAGGGTTGACCAAGGCTGGGCTTGGGGCAGGGGCACCTCACAGATGCCCTTTATCTGGGGTAGCTAACCTGAGGTTCTCCAGATATTGTTGGACTCTAAGTCCCATCAGCCTCAGCCCATATGGTCAATAATCAGGGATGATGGGAGTTGGAGTCTGGCAGCATCTAGAGCCATCTAGATGCCTCATCTGTACCCTGTATGGTCTCTTCAGTGTTGAGCAGTTCTGCTGATGGTTGGTGCTGTTTTGTTCTCTCTGGGTTTAACTCACCAGTAGTTTCAGCTTAATAAAGTTTTTTTCTTGCTTTTTTTTTTTTTAAGAAAAGATTCACCGGGGAGGTTTATATACACCCCCACCCCCAAAGTGAGATATTGTCACAAACTAAAGTTTTTAGAAGAGGGCGCACTCTTGCTTAGATATAATAGTGTTTAAAGGGTTGGGGACCAAAGGAATGACCAACATAGGCACCAAGTGTGCCTTCGAAGGGACAGCATTGTACAGATTGGACGCCACCTCCAAGAAGGGGTTTTTCCCATTTCGTAGGGACCTCATTTTGTAGGGGCACCCAGAAAATAGAAGTGAAAAGGTTCCCAGCTCAAGAAACATAGCAAAGGGGTGGGAATTTTCAAGGAAGAGCAGCTTGCCCCTCCCAATGGTCAGATCTGAGACCAATAGTGATATCCAAGGAGCATGGACCAACATCAAGCCCCTATCTACTGGTTTGCACATGAAAGTCAAACCACACATTTCTCTTGAAATATCTCCTTTATCAAAATGTGAGCCCCAAACCCATTTAAAACACTTAGTCATTTAGCAGCAACGTTTTACTCATAAGAAGCTCCTGTAGAATACCAATCTACATTTTAATTAAGTTTTACTCAGTGTAGACTAGTTAAAATGAATGGGCTTAATTTAGTCACATTAATGTGTCTATTCTGAGTAAAACTTAGTTGATTACCACCCAAGGCCAAAATGGTACAGTCCTGGGACAAAGCTTTTGCAAAGCTGTAATATTAAATCAAGCCAAGACTGTATTTTGCAAAAAGAGCTTTCTCTCTCCTTTTTCTTTTGTTGAAAAAAACCAAAAACAGAGATCACCACCAAAATTGGCCAAGGTTAGGAACGTGAAAGAGATCAGATCAGCAACAATTTCCACCCTCATCACTTGAGGTTGAGAGGAAGGCAGATACCTGACCTACATTTTAGAAAGTTTGATTCCTGGAAGTTTCTACAAAGTTTCCTGGGCTACACACTTTGTTTCATCTGAAAAATCAGAGGTCCTAAAATTCACTGTTGGTCACACCACACTGTGCAGATGCCATGACCTTCACTTTGCTTTGCTGTTCCCATCTTAAATGCAAGTTGCTCCGTACAAGAAGAGCAAACACCATTCAAATTTCACAATTATAATGTAAGCTATTTGGTAAAGCCATTCTTTTGTTTCTCGTCCCCATTACTTTTTCCTCCTTTGCTAATCCTGAGAGAAAGTCAAATGAACCAATGTTTACTCTTTCCCAGCCCTCTTACCCTCCTACCGTCGTCTCTGGTGAATCCATAATGTTGGATCATCACATTCATTTCCATGGCAACAGGTGCTGATGCCATAAATAGAGGTTTAATTTCAGGATTAAGCAGGAGGCAAAAGCTGGATAGTGAATTGAAAATTCTTATTCAAAGTCAAATATGAAAAGATAATTGCAAGGTGTAGTACTTGCCTTCTTACATGAATAGTCTTTTATCCAAATAGCAAATATTCACTTTCTGGAACCCTGATCCTTTCTCAGAAGGGCATTTTTCTTCTTGAGAAATCCTGATTGGAGATGATTAAATATGCCACTATTTATCTTACTTTGGATTATTCTTGATTACATGATACCCATCTGTTTTTCCGTATGAGCTGATAAGCTAGTTTGATGTTATAATGCATGAGAAAGTGATACTTAATTATATGCAGAGGCACTTGCATATTATAGATCAGTCACACTGTAAGATTCCGGATAAGTATCCTACATCTATAGGAAATCCAGAAATTGCCAGAATTTACCGAAGATCTATATCTGATCCTGTCTCATGGTCACACTTTCCAGATTTATCCAAAGTGAGCTGAGGGGGCCTTCAGATGACTCTCAATGATTTCTTACATGTTTCTGCAATTTAATACAGAAAGTATAATCTGACTGAAGAATGTAATGGTATTTAAAGTTATTCAATGTGTGATTTACATTTAGGCTACAGTCCTGTTCACAGTTCTCTGGAAGTAAACCTTATTGAAAACCAATGGGAGTTGGTTTATATATGTATAGAATTGTGCCATTGCATTCAAAATATTATGGGACAGAACAAATGCAACAGAAGATATTCATCATTGAAACTATCCATTTTTCTTTACGGGGGGTGTGGCGGGATACACAAACCATTGGAAACTCAGTTTTGATTGGACCAGTGGCATTGGGCTGGATCTAAAGAACATAGGAAGCAAGTTAAAGCTAAGTCAGACCATTAGTCTATCTAGGTCAGCATTCACTACACGTCAAGTGAATGATGTTTTGGACTACAAATCCCATCAGCCTCATCAACGTGGCTTGTGTTCAGGGAAGATGGGAACTGTCTTTCATCAACCTGTTCAACTTCCATAAAGGCATGGATGACTGTCACCTGTCAGGGAATGGTCTGGATCTGAGGACTGGGGAATGCATTCTCAGGCTGATCAGCTTCTCTCTGAAGAAGAGGAGGAGGGGAAGATTCACCCTCTCCTGTTTCCAGCGGTTTCAGGAGCAGAGAGAGAGACAGACACTGAGCAGCTTCCACAGGAGTTGCCTAGTTACAAGATAATGGAAAGGGAAACAGAAAGGAGGAAACAGCCAGCAGAGATGCCATTAGAGAGTGTGGGAAACCCTCCTTCCCCAAGAACTAGGAGGTCCATCCGTATTAGAAACAAAGAATGCAGAGAGGATGAGGAACTTCTCGTTGGCACCCAGGATGTTGCTGGGGACGGAAGGGGAAGGATTGAGAGTAGTCAACTGCTCTCTTTGTGGAGAGATGTGGCTTTTTGCTTGCAACCAGATGACTGAATAAAAAGGACTATAAAATACAAACTGCTTGTTAATTCTTGCTGTGAAGTTACTAAAGGGAGGGGAGGACTGTCCTTAGTCCAATGTGCAATGGAACTTCCTGTCCCCTCATACCTGCATGTGTCCACATCCTCCCCAAATTCACTCGGGAGGGTTGGGAGAACTCTCACAAAATATTTACGGGGTGCAGAGGGGTAGGAGATGGGGAAAGCTCCAGTATACAAGTGTAACTCCTTGCACTTGTTATTTGGATACCACCTCCATATATTTCTACAACTACTGAAACCAAAATGGAATAGAGAATTGTACAAAATAAACTAATTGCAAAAGACTGGAGGGCACCATGTTAACTACACCAGCCTACACTGATTTACTGGCAACAAGCCTCCAGGGTTTCAGACAGGAGTTTTTATGCAGCCCTAACTGGAATACCAGGGATTAGCCCTGAGACATTTTGCATGCAAAGCAAGTGTTCTGCCTCTGAGCCACAGATGTCCCCCAGTGGATTTAACCTTCTCCATTCACACTGTTTTCTAAATCCAATTATAACTTGAAGCTGCTGTGGGGTGGGGGGTGGGGGGACACAGGCACCTAAGTCAAGCCTCTTTTTTTCATAGTGGTGATTTACATTGGGAATAACAATACAGTGGGGGTTTTTTTTAAATGCACCTCTGGAGCCATGACTCTGTTCACAATTGGATCACCACTGCTTCAAAGTATACATTTAAAAGTGAGAAGATCAAGTCAAGAATTTTCTTCTTGATATCTGTTTCAACGTTAAGACTGCAACACAAACTTATAGGCAAAATGTATTTCGGGGGGAAATGGGTTGTCCACTTCAATTCACACTCTTAATGTAGCTTGCTGGAGTTTGGAGGCTTCATACGGCTTGCCTTTTTATTTTATTTTTCTTGACAGCACTATTCCCCCCATACATCACTTTGCAGTTCATCTGAAAGATGTATTTATGTGACTTCACTTTTATACTTTGAGGTCTTTGGCAGTGGGGAGGGAGTACTTTAAAGCAACTGCACAAAGGTTTACAGAAAAGATTAAGCCCGGTCTTTGATATTTGGAAGCCTTTAAGCTGCTGGAGGTAGCAAGGCTTTTCAAAGGATCTATATGGTTCCAGGTTATGTATTTGCAATCCTGATATACCGCCAGAAGGACACTTACATATTTCAAAATCGAATATATAAAAAATCCTCTGTAAAAAGAGGCGGTGAAAACCTGGCCTGTGACTCAGGCATTCACTGCCTCGTGAATTCTCTGTGTCAAAGTACCTGTGGAGCGGACCGTGTTCAGATTCGATATTCTTCCTTAAACTTTCTCTTTTTAAAAGTTACACTTAGAATAACATTGGGGATGATCCACTTGCAACTGAGAAACACGGAGAAAATGGAAAGTTAGAGGGAATTTGGAGTGGGGGTGTCTTTGTCAGGGCTGGCCCAAGACATTTTGGTGCCTGAGGCAAAGGGCAAGATAGAGATCTCCCTTCATTCCCTATTCAGAAGTCAACTGAACTATTGTATCAGAGGGCAGCTCAGGGGGCACAGGGCAGGTTGTGCTGTACGCACACAGCTTTGTCCTCCATCATCTTGCAGCTGCTCCCCACCCACAGCTGCTTCTGTAGCCTGAGGCAGTTACCTCACACTGCCTAACGATAGGGCCAGCTCTGGTCTTAATGAACCTTCCATATCTCAATTTAGTCTTTCCCTTTCATGCTCAAAGCAATAGAAGTTTCTTGGAAGGCATGGAGAGGGATGGATGGATAGATGGATAGATGACAAGGTTTTGTGAGGCACGCATGGACCTCTTTTTCTCTGGCACTACCTACAAAGCACCTTTGCAAGTTCAAAGCCAGAGCAAAGCTTATTTTCAATAAACCTCTTGCAAAGCTCATTGAGAACTTGGTAACATGCTTTAATTGTGCTTTTAATATTTTCTTGGAAGCCAGCTAGAGTGGCTGGGGCAACCCAGTCATATGGGTGGCATATAAATAATATTTTTATTATATTTAATGTGAGGGGCTCTGGTTTGCTGTTTGTCTCTTACAAAGCTTATGTTGATTGTCTTGATTAACTCGCTGATAAGCTGAGAACTGTCTTCACCATCAAGTGTCCTGCATTTTGTAAAGTTTACCTTAAATTTGAGCAGCTGTTAGCCTAACAGCTGTTAACATGACAAACCCTGTTAACATGACAAACCTTTATTTTAAAAGGAAGTGGTTAGATGAAAACAAAAATTACCGGAAAACACATAAGACTCAGAAGTGGTGTAAGTATAGGTTAGAGAGATAATCTATCACCCCCGAAAGGTGAAACTGACAGGCCTATTTTTGTTTTGGGGATTTATTTGCTACATTTGTTATTTAACTGTCCCTGAGTGGTAACTAAAGGGCCTATCGAATTTTCGACCAGGTTCTGATGCATATGCCACTTTAGAGAAAATGGACTATTGCTATAAATATTGGAATGTTGGAGTTTTAGGACTTATGGTATATAATCTATTTGAAGTTAGAGATGAGGTGAACAGAAATGTTTATCTGCCCATACGATTGTGCACAAGTTAGTGTTACTGCAAAAGTCTTCCAGAGGATCTTCACTGGGTTCTTGTATGCCCGTCTTAATCCCTCATGTCGCTCAACTTGAACGACTGGCTGACGAAGTGTCAGAAAAGACTAAGGAGCCAATTCTCACAGAAAATGACTTTGAGCATGACTGTAACCAGCACCGAGGAATGCCAAACTGGACCACTTTTTGTGAGATGGGGCATCAGTGACTGAAGAATTTCTTCTGAGCTTTTTCAACAACAAATCTGAGCCCCGAGGAAGAAGTGCAAATTTAAGGGGCTCTGGGCAAGAGAAACTTCAAGGGTCCCCCACCAGGAGGGCCAGTTACACATCACCAGAGAGAGAGAGAGAGAGACTGAAAAAGAGGACACCGATTTGCATAATGCTAGTGTACTCTCATTTCTGTAAATTTTAGAAATCTTTATCAGTGATTAGCCAGTAGACAATTTTCTTTGCGTGTGTATTCCATTCTGTAGGTCAGGGTGAGGGCCAAGTCAAATAAGTCAATTGAATTGGTCAACTGTGTGTGGGAAAGGAAACAGGTTCACACAGATAGCAAGTACCTTGAGGCACTTTTCAGGCAAACAGAGTTTCTGGATAATCTGCATCACTCATTTAAAGTTCTGGGGCACCAAGGGGACACCAAGAAGGCCTTCCTCATCACCTGAAGACTTGTAGGACACCGGAAGAGGTGAAATTACAGCCACTTTCCCTCTCAGTATGATAGGCTCACCCAATTTTGACAGACTTAGGTGCCTCATAACTATTTTGGAATATTTCCCACACATTGGTTTCATCTATCGGAGGCAGTTTAGGGTATTGCAACGGGTGTGTCTGCACTGGTTGCCACCCTGCAGGAGGCACCAAAACAATGCTGTAGAATGGAGCATGAGAGGCAGGGGGGTCGAATTTTAGCACCGCACAGGGCACTGCTGAAATTTGAGAGCCTACCACTGCCCCTATGCAGATCACAAATAATTAATAAATTGGTCCTAGCTCTAAATTGGTCCTAGCCTTGTGTCTTGCCTGTTTAATCTGCTCTCCTCACGTGGAAGAATAGAAAACCCATCCACAATCTAAAATTACAAACGGGAAGGTCTTCATCTGATGCAAAAAAGCTTGTAATGTCACTGCCAGGCATTCTTCCTTGGGGATGGCTTTGCAAAGTCAGGGTGCCACCACAGGAAAGGCCCTTTCAAAAACCAAAGCAGCACTCCTAAAGTTTTAGATTAGAGGCACGAGCCTCGAAAAGAGACTTTGAGGCAAGTTAGAGTCTTGGGACACCTCTTTTTAAAAGAATGTAAATCAATGTTGTTTTTACTTTCTACTTAGTGTATGATAACAGTATCTCATTTATATGTATATTCACATGAACTTTCATACATATTCAAAAACTGTAGCCCTGCACTTTTTTGTTTGGGAGCAAACCCAAGACCCATTAAACTAACAGGTGATGCATATCCCTGTAGAGTGACAATAGTATGGAACTGATTATATCAATCACCCACAATGTAATAAAAATATGAACTTCCTTAAGGATTTCAGATCTTAGGCCTTCTGGCATTTCTTTTCATAACCTGTCATATATTCTAGCTTCTTGGTTTTAATATGAGCTTTTAATGACAGAGGTATTTGACAGGGCATTTATCAAAGTGGGGGGAGTTTTCTTATTATAATAGTAATTAGAGTAAGATCAGCCCCTGGTTCAAAAGAAATGGCAATTAACTTGTTTTTATCACTGCCATGACATGCACCTTTGTGTCACATCCTTGATTGTCATTTTGTATCACTGTTAGTGTGTTTCTAATTTCATGTGTACAGTAAATAACTATAATCCAAAATTGTTTGGGGGATTTAGACATAAATGTCTTTCGTTTAATGTGATTGCTTTCTTTGAGATTACAATACAAATTCAGTCAGGCCAGAAGGAATGATAACACTAACATTAAAATGATGGATGGCCAACAACCTTGAGAATTTCCATTCCAGCATAATTCTTCAGTGATGACAAAATCAGTCCATTTCCTGCCCTCAAACATAGGAAATCTGGAACAGCTGAAAGCCCCAATGTAAGTCAAGTGTTGTTTTATATACTCTTTATGGGCAGTCATTAAATAAGTCAAACATTTACCCTTAATGTTTATGCCCTTACAAATACAATAGACTCTGAATTGGCTGTTATTCATAAAATGTGTTCTGTTATAAAGGTCTGCTAATAACTCATCAAAATCGGAAGAGGAAATCAGGTATGAAAAACCACAGAAAAACCCAAATCAGGTAGGGTTGCCATATTTCAAGTAGTAAAAACCAGGACACCCCGTATTTCCCCCTGACTGGATTGACTTGACTCCTGGACAAAGCACCACCTTTCAGAAATTTCCCCTGGACATAAATTCTGCCTTTGAAATCCTGGTAATGTATGGCAGCCCTAACTCGGGTGATATTTATAATGAATTCTGGCCACAGGCAACCATCAGCATATGTCCACAGATTAATTTCATAGCTCAACAAGGCAGTCCTATTAACCCTCTTTAGCTGTCTCAGTACTAACAGAGGGTTGGGTTCAGAATTTAGCCAAGGATGAAAGTAGCAGGGAGGGGGTGTATTGGTTTCAATTGGCTCCAGAAAGTAAATCTGCCTTGGATTGTGGCCAAAAGTGAACCACCTCTGGGCATATTTACTTACTTACTTACTTACTTACTTACTTACTTACTTATTGCTTTCTCAGGGTAATATAACATCTTGAATGGGGCAGAATATTAGAACTCCATAAGGAAACTAAAGACAGAATTCATTAGCTGGACCATAAAGAAGGCTGATCGCTGAAGAATTGATGCTTTTGAATTATGGTGCTGGAGGAGACTCTTGAGAGCCCCATGGACTGCAAGAAGAACAAACCTATCCATTCTGAAGGAAATCAGCCCCGAGTGCTCACTGGAAGGACAGATCCTGAAGCTGAGGCTCCAATACTTTGGCCACCTCATGAAAAGAGAAGACTCCCTGGAAAAGACCCTGATGTTGGGAAAGATGGAGGGCACAAGGAGAAAGGGACGACAGAGGACGAGATGGTTGGACAGTGTTCTCAAAGCTACTAACATGATTTTGTCAAACTGCAGGAGGAAATGGAAGACAGGAGTGCCTGGCATGCTCTGGTCCATGGGGTCACAAAGAGTTGGACATGACCTATTGACTAAACAACAATCACATATTATATTATATTATATTATTATATTATATTATATTATATTATATTATATTATATTATATTATAATTATATTATATTATATTATATTATATTATATTATATTATATTATATTATATTATATTATATTATATTATATTATATTATATTATATTTTGCAGTCACCTGCTGTTTTTATACTACTGTATTATAGTTCACCTGGGTGGTCTGCTTCTCAAAGTCAACTTGCATCCTCCAGGTAAGCATGGAATGAAGAACAAGCTTGGGGAGGAAAAGCACTTTAAAATGAGCCTCAAAGGCAGTCAGGGATGCAAAGTGCTTCCAAGTGCTGAAGCCAATGAAGCTTCTGAAATGAGAGATAACATTCAGAGGGCTCCCATGTCTGGGATGCATGCAGTTGTGGCTTTTATTCTCTTTTGTTTAGCATATGTGCAAGGTGACTTCTGGGTGAACTCTGACAAAAATCAGACAAGCTAGGCACAACACAAACTGCTGAAGGTTTACGGTGTTTAAAAACAATCAAAAAGGAGAACAGATGGGGGACCAGGTAGCTTAAAGGAATGGTGGAATCTATTCTTCCTCTTATCATAGAATCATAGACTCTGAGGATCATCTAGTCTAACCCCCTGAAATGCAGGAATATGCAGCTACCATATTAGCTGCAGGGATATTAGTTGCAGGGATCAAACCTGCAACCTTGGTGTTATCAGCACCACACTTTAAACCATTATGAGAGGGTGATGAAATAAGCAGGGTATGGAAGTTCATTTTATTTTTTTTAATGACTTCTGGGTCACTTATGTTACACTGTTTGCCAGACACTGTTTGCAGCCTTTCAAAGTTCTCTTTTGTGCCTGCTTAGGAGAGGAGGGCATATAATTGTGTAACTGCTACATTGCCTCACTCCATTACAGTGCAGGTAAGCTGTAGTGAGACTGGAATTAGGAGGGCAGCCCCCCCCCCCACGCCTGATAAAAATGCATCTACCACTCCCCATGTGGCCAACTGCTGTGCTGCAGCAAGCAAAACCCATCAGGAGATGATCCCAGATATTTTGCAACTCTCCTCTTTGGAGTTCAGGACACAACCATAACTTTTAGAACGTTGATGCTTTAAAAAACTAACTAACTAACTAACTAACTAACTAACTAACTCTATGCTACTTTATAGTGTCTTCTTTGTGCTCCTTATTTTGCTTCTTTAATGCTGGCCACTGACCATAACAATAGGGATTTGGGCTGTGCTCCACCACACCAGCCGCCTCTGCCTTAGACCCTGGCAAAAAAGCTGCTGGTGAGAATAGACAAAGCCAAGATAGAGGGGGAAGTTGCCTGACCTGATATGATGCACATCATGTGATCCTGTGAGTGCTTTGTAACAAAGATAAAGATCGGTTAACCCTCAGCATGGAAGGGAAGCAATTGCTTGCTTCAGTTAAATTGCTCTGTTTGTGAACCAAGAATAAATGTGCTAGGCTGAGTTGGAGGAAAGGCATTTCCTAGTCGGAAGCCTTTCCAAGCCAGTAGTTATCCCTACCACACACACACAAACACACACACAAAAAAAACAACAACAAAAACCCCATGTGCACCCCACACAAATAATCACTTTTAAATAATAGTGTAACTGTTAGTAAGATTCACAAAAGACAGCCCCAGCAGCTGGCCCTCATCACTTTGTGGTTTATCATCAGAGTAATTGCATTTCAGTTATGGATTATTGCTATGCATCATACAAATGAGATGCCTCAATGATGTATTGATGGAGAAGCAGTGGTTGTCCAGGAAGAAAAAGATTGAGGAAGTCAACAACTCAATTTTTGTATGTGAAAGAGGAAAGATGACTCAGAACGAGAGAGGGGAGGATGTTATTAACTACTTCATTTAAGCTGCTGGTGGTGATGCTGCTGATGAATGAAATTTCCACAGTGATTTCTCTGTCATTAAAGCCATCTCTTTCCCTCTCCCTCTACCAAAGACCCTCAAATTGCTTTCCTTTTTTTTAGAAGGTATTGTTCCTATCCAGAGTTTCTTTTTTAAAAAAACAAACAAACCCACAAAACAACACTTTCTAAGCAGGTCCATTTGAATCAACAGTTACAAATTGTTTTCCAGGCTGAGAGACACTTCGGTTGATCACAGAATCCTTAGCTCACTCCCTTCCCTACGGGTAGGCAGTTTTCCACTGACCAATTCGTCATGAAACCCACATACATTCAGGTTCACAGTGTCCATGAAGAACAGTAGTGAACCAAGAGGCAGCAGAGGCAATGGTGGCAGAGTAACCATAGTGCAAGATTAAATGCAAGTTACAAAAGTCTAACATACAAAGAGCATTTCAAGAAGCTCTTGGCAAGCCTCCACCTCCAGCAGTCAAAATGACAGTTTCAAAAGTGCTTTTTCTTAGGTCCATAGCAGCAGCCCCATGCACTAATCTGAATACTTCTTAGTCTCTTACAAGTGGTCCTGTAATTAACTTGAGTTTCAGGGGTGCTGTGTGGCAGACTTCTAAGGGGGCATAGGCAGAATAAACGAAGGTGGGAAGTGTTCCCTCATGTCAGAACCTCTGGGTTAGACTTGAATGGGGAAACCTCATTATCCCGTGTTAGGACTGTCTTCCCCACAAACACCAGTTTCCTCTTTACAGTTTCTATTTAATTGGTTTGGACAATATGATCTCATCTGTCACAGCTCTTTAGAGTGATACTAATGACAACTTCATCATAGATTTGCCAAATATTGCATTGGAAATTTTAACAGAATATTGTGACCTAAATAGATATACACTTCATTGGCTATGTGAGGCATGGGAGTAGGTTTTTGTGCTTATATCATGAAGAAATTGCTAATCTAGTTAAATTGCCCCTCTTTTACCATGCTGCTGTTTCCAAAAGAACTGACCAGTTGTGATCTAAACACCAGAGTAAATGCTTTTATTTACTGTATTTTTATCCTGCTTTTCAGAAGAGAATTGCCCCACACCCCAAAAGTGGCTCACATGAAGAGAGAGAGAGAGATGGCTGCCAAAGAGACAAGACACACAAGAAAAGGAAAACAGGTGGGAAACCCAGATGAGGAAAACCAGTTCTTCATGGTCAGAACAATGAGGTGACTGTATATACCCAGCTGAGGCCAGGCTGATCTTACCTTGCTGGTTCTTCCTTAAATAGCAGTTGGTGGTTCTTGTTCCTTTGGCCAGTGGATGGAGCTACAGCTAGATGGATAGAGGCCTTTATACCATTGCTTCTGCCATGGTGCTGATCCCATCTGAGCACACCCACAGCTGCTAAGGAAAACTCCCATTGTCATCAGGCTTCTTCAGGATGCAAACAGCAGCCTATCGGGATCACGGTCAGAGTAAAAGATGCTTCCTAAACCCACACCACAATCTCAATTCAGATTCTACCCCTGACAGAAACAGTAACTCAGATACTAATTGTGTGACTGATGTCAGGGGTAACTTGGCCTTTAGGAGCTGTCTGTCGGCTGCAATAAAAGCTTCCATTTCATACAACCTCTGTAACCTTAATTTGTAAACAAATGTTCACAAATGAAGTCACTCCAGAAGAAATGATCACCTGTGTGTATTCTACTTTAGATACTCATGGAAGAGATGGATGGAGACAGCTAGGCACCTGGACGATACTGACATTCAGCTGATAAATATTGGGGGCCGAGTTTTTGTTTCATTTCTATCCATTCTAATTTACAGCATCATAATGAGCTGTATGCATGGAGCTATTGAATTCACATTTGGTGGCAGTAACCACCCTGGAAGGCTTATTAGTTTCATCATCCAAATACCCTGAACACTCTAAACAGTTCAGCAGAATTGGCACCATCTCCTTCATTTGGAATAGTGCTCACAATTCAGAAGTGATTTAAACTGGCATGTGGTCCCTGTCAAAGCAGCACCTAAGCTGAGCCACTGTAATTCGTCTCAGTTTCATGAGCATTATGTACACCCAGCCTGCGGAAGAAATGCCAAATTTAACTGCCAGAAAGAATAAACAAGGACCTGGAATGGAGAAACCCACCATTTATTCAGAAGTTCATGCAGATCAAAGATGATACATAAAATTCTATTGGTGATGCTGAGCTCATTTATATATTTCCAATGAGAAGCTCAGTCTTTTCCTATTGATTCTTATTCCACTGTAGCGATGGACAAATCTTCCTAATTCCACCCAATTTCATTGTTGCTAGCACTCAGTCATAGGTCCATGCCTCCCGTTTTGTGTGGATTTTTTAAAAGAATGCATTAAACATTTGCTTTGAAATTATATGTATTATTGCATGCATTGCTGTATGCCTTTCCCTCCAAACCCCCCCCCCATATTTTTCAATACTGTTCAATGTGCTTTCCCATAAAATACATATTTTACATGTCCTTTAACTAGGTGATCAAAAGAGCCATTTATCACAAAGGCAGCAAGCATTCAGGTAACAACAACAACAACTACTACTACTACTACTACTTATTATTATTTATACCCCACCCATCTGGCTGGGTTTCCTCAGTCACTCTGGGCGACTTCCAACAAAAGATTAAAAATACATTAATGCTAATCAGTACCCATTTTTATGCATATGAAATGTCCTACATGCCTCCTCCAGGGACTGGGATCATTGTGGGATGAGCAGAGACAATCTCTTCATTTGCTTCAACTACAGCATAGCTGGTGTTATTTGTAAATGGAACCTCCCATCCACTTCACCCTTTTCCCTGAACCTCCTGGGTTTATACATCTACAGTGGAACTTTCATCCTCTCTTCCTCCTGTATTCCTTTGCCCCTTCTCCAATTGCTCCAAATGGTTGGGAGAATGCCAACAACAGATTGAGGGAATGCATGGGTAGGAGAAGGGAATAATGGTTCTGTTGCAGAAGCAGAAATCTTTGAATGTTTGGAACATTCATGTAGTGCTACTTTGGAAACAACAATTTCTTTATAGCAGATAATGTGAGACTCAACAGTGCCTTTCCCTTTCCTCCATGGGCTCTATTTTCACTCACCAGAAAAAAAGAGTATTTTCTGATAATGATACTGTCTTGTTTCATTCACCAGACAAAATAATAATACCAAAGGTCAACCCTCATGAGAGATGTCTTGATGAAGCAATCAAACCCCTAAAATAGCCACACACTTTCTGTTTCTTTCCATACTGAAGCAAAATAATGAGACAAGAAAATGTATTCCTGATAGTAATGAAGGCACTTTTACACAGAGGGCAACTCTCATTTCATCTGAAGATAATATTTATTTCCTCCTCGTCTCTGTATATTTTCAGATATCCATATTAGTCCCTGGTTAGATACTAAGCAAGAGGCTTATCCAGACTAATCTGTGACTTTTGAGATCATTCTTTACGGTCTAATCCAAACTCGTTTTACCTCACATTTTAAACTCAGAGATGTGTAAGAGAACCTGGATGGTCCCAGGGGCATGTCTGGAACCTAGCGAGAAGAACCAGAAATATAGCTTGGAGGACCATGACATGCCACAAAAGCAGGAACAACTCACCCAGCGGGGTGGAGCTGCAACACTGGCTTCCTGGCAACAGTGGCACTGCTGTTCTTTGAGAGGGAGACAGGGAGGGTCAAGGTGGCAGTAAGGTTGGTGAGAGTTGAGCAGCTCCCATCTGGTGCTCTTGATGGTGTGACCGCACTAGGTGACATCAACACAATCGGTACAAGCAGAAGCTCATGAAGTATGTGCAGAACAGATAACCAAAAAAAGTGCCACCCTGGACAGTCACCTGAAGTTAAAAATAGATTGATCAAGTAATTTCATTTATTGTTTTCTTCCTTTGCCCTGTGTACTCCCCAACCTGGTGGCCACAGTTTCCTGTCATTCCTTTTGCAATTTCATTTGTCTCAAAGCTGACCCAATAGAAGCTCTTCAACTTGGTCCAGCGCCGAGGGCCTTCTGGCGGTTCCCTCATTGCGAGAAGCAAAACTATAGGGAACCAGGCAGAGGGCCTTCTCGGTAGTGGCGCCTGCCCTGTGGAACGCCCTCCCATCAGATGTCAAAGCGATAAATAACTACCTGACATTCAGAAGACATCTTAAGGCAGCCCTGTTCAGGGACGTTTTTAATCTGTGATATTTTAGTGTATTTTTGGTTTTTATGGAAACCGCCCAGAGTGGCTGGGGAAACCCAGCCAGATGGGCAGGGTACAAATAAAAACAAAAACAAAACAAAAAACAAAATACTTCCGCTGCTGCCCTGATGCATAAGATTAGAAAGCAGGAGTTTGTCCCAAATGGTCCACAGCACCTCACATTCCCTTGGTACTGTTATGGATCCTATGCTGTTGAGGTAATGTTAGAAATTCATCCGGAACGTATTCCTCATACTGGTTGTGAAAATGCCTGGTGTCAGCAGCACTACTTTTAATTTAGTCAAATATATGGCTTGCCTGTTCTAGGAATCGTACAAGGGCAGGCACATTATTTGAGAGATGTTTACGCACTGCCTATTCAGAAGGAAGCATCTGTAGACACTTTAATGGAAAAATAAATCTGGTGGGAAGAGCAGGGAAGTTGTTTCTTTTTGTGGTGTTCAAGTGAGCTGATTCATGTGTCAGCTCTTCTTTCCCCCCACTCTAGCCAGCTTTGCATTCTTGAAAGAATGTAGAGGACAAACCAAATGACTTTAATATCCTCAGCTCGTGGTGCTTTGCCCATTTAAACTTGTTGAGATGGGGAATGCTTTTGTGATTATGGCTATTACCACTCTTCTGTGATACGTTCACGTAGAACCCTTTTCAGAAATGTGAGCAATGACATTCATGCCTGTGCCAGTAATTTCTCTTATGCCTGTAAGTTGACTGAAGAGTCATTATTGTATAAGGATGCATCAGTCAAGGATAAATATAAAATTGCAACTTTCTGTCACATATCCGTATATTAGATGTGTTGGATATCCATGTTGAAATAGGATACAAAAAGAAAACACTCCTTAGTCAGATTGATAGGGCAAGTCCTTCAAAAGTGAGCCATCCAGAAATGGGCTAACTCTTAAGCATTCACACATTGGGTTCACTCTTTATAGATCTACCACCGCAGATGACTCTCAATGGATAGTGTATCCCTCTGTGTCTATGCTCTTCTTTTTTGTGTTTCCAAGATACAATAGTCACTTTACAGAGGGTGTTCAAGGTGCTGTCTCAAATGATGGGGAAATGGGGGGGGTCATAAGACAAGATTTGCTATCTCTCAAATTGCACTCCAAATCTGACTTCATTGATTTTCAGCTGATACTCCCAAAAATTTAAGATCCACCTACTTTGGGCGAATTTTGTGATTTCTAGGCAATCATACCACAATTTCTCAGAAACTGATAAACTTCTCTGACTGTCTGTTGACTGACACAATGAATTTCCCTATCATGTACTGGGTACATGACACAAATTGATGGTTCAGCTCATGTGAGAGAAGTGGAGCAGGCAACAGTTTGAGTAAGCAGATAAACATCAGAAAGAACAGCATCCACACCAAAAGAAATCCAAAAATGGCTGGTGGGTATGGCATTTAAAATAACATATAAGTGTTATTCTCCTGTTCCATTAAACTAAAGGGGGGAAAGAATGGAATTAATAAAATATTAGCACAAAAGAATTTATTAATCCACTACTACTCAAGGAAGTTATATCTTAACCCACTTGTTTCTCATACTTCACAGTGAATTGGAAAAAACAAGTGAGTTTGGATAAAACTTCCTTGGGCAATGGCGGATTAAGGAATTCTTTTTGTGTTGATTTTGTGCCCTCAAAATCATGAAACAGTAGAGGCTTGTAAAGAGTGCCTTTTTATCTGTTAATTGGCAGAAATTCAGGAGAAGTGGAATACATTAACTCAGCTAGATGAGAATAAGCATGCGTAAAGAGCTATAAATTTACATTTAACACAGACCATTTTTTAAAGTGTCAGACTGTACAGTATTCTTGTCAAACATAGTGTTTAATTATACTGCAGTATCAGCCCTGGATGTATTAGTCGTCTTCCACAGTCACTTGCTATTTCTCCAGAACACCGAGTCAGTTCACAACAGCCAGTTGACTGGTTGAGAAAGAAGGTTGAACAGAAGTATAACAGGTGCCCAAACAACCATGGGGTTGTCATGCTACCACAGAACTGCCAGAAATGTGGGCTGTTCAGCAGTGAAGTAAACTTGGGTTGAATGAAGATCTGACTATATAGTAAAGCAGAAACACGGTCGCTCTTCTGTACAATGATGCTTACATGCATCTTCTAGTTCTCATGCCCAACTAAGCCTAAGTATGTGCAGCTGAATCAACAACATATTGAATTTTAGACCATGAGCACTGCAAAGCAGGATGTATCCTTTTATATTCTGTAGAGCAGGGGTGGGGAACCCCAGCCTGCATGGCCAATGCTCATTGATGATAGGAACTGTAGTTTAACAATAAAACAATGAACACGGTGGTGATGCAATGACTATTGAGATCGACAAAACGTAATATCACCAAGGCAATTACAGTGGTACCTCGGGTTACATACGCTTCAGGTTACATACGCTTCAGGTTACAGACTCCACCAACCCAGAAATAGTACCTCGGGTTAAGAACTTTGCTTCAGGATGAGAACAGAAATCATGCTTGGGCGGCGCGGCAGCAGTGGAAGGCCCCATTAGCTAAAGTGGTGCTTCAGGTTAAGAACAGTTTCAGGTTAAGAACAGACCTCCGGAACGAATTAAGTACTTAACCCGAGGTACCACTGTATCAGTAAACAAACAATAAACGTCCATAAAAATGGCAAAAGTAGTTTTTCCTCACAAATTTGTTTTATCTTTGTTGTTATTTAGTCGTTTAGTCGTGTTTGACTCTTTGTGACCCCATGGACCAGAGCACGCCAGGCACTCTTGTCTTCCACTGTCTCCCGCAGTTTGGTCAGACGCATGTTTGTAGCTTCGAGAACACTGTCCAACCATCTCGTCCTCTGTCATCCCCTTATCTTTGTGCCCTCCATCTTTCCCAACATCAGGGTCTTTTCCAGGGAGTCTTCTCTTCTCATGAGGTGGCCAAAGTATTGAAGTCTCAGCTTCACGATCTGTCCTTCCAGTGAGCACTCAGGGCTAATTTCCTTAAGAATGAATGCGTTTGATCTTCTTGCAGTCCATGGGACTCTCAAGAGTCTCCTCCAGCATCATAATTCAAAAGCATCGATTCTTCGGTGATCAGCCTTCTTTATGGTCCAACTCTCTCTCTTGGTAATAAGATGTTTTGTCGCTAAAGAGCTTAGTCATTGAGCTTTGTAGTAAATAATATACAGTGGTACCTCAGTTTTCGAACGTTTCAGAAGTCAAACGTTTTGGTTTCCGAACGCCGAAAACCTGGAAGTAAATGCTTCTGTTTTTGAAGGTGCCTCAGAAGTTGAATGGCTTCCGCTGAGTCCCCCCCCCCCCCATTTTCTCTATTGAATTTACAGACAGCCCTTTGCGTCTCGGTTTTCAAATGTTTTGGAAGTCAAACTGTCTTCCTGAACGGATTATGTTTGGAAACCAAGGTACCACTGTACAAGGGAAGACAGCAGGGGTATATCTGTCCCCATCTGCATGTTTCCATCAGGAGAAGTACAGAAAGAGGATGTCTTCCATCTCTGCCTCCAAGCACCTCCCCACATAAAAGGGTGCTTTGCTGGCTACGCATAGGAGAAGGGAGTCGCCAGCATGTGCATATGACATCATATGTCTGCGTCGTAGTGGCAGGCACCCACAATCCTGAGGCCAAGATGGCTCCTCTGGGTCAGATGTATTTGTATATATGATGTGTAAGTGTGTTGGAGGGTCTGGAGCTCTGCTCTGGTTCCTACTGCTTTTGCTCACCATTTTTAAAATTGCCGTTTTAGACTTGCTCAGCCATTTAGCCAGACGTTCCTTCCTGACAAAAGACCAGCGAAGCCCTGGATGTATTATGGGAACAGGAGGCTTTGTCTCAAGTATAAACCACAGGTTTCCCCATACTTATCTGAATCAGGGCTATTCTTTTTTTTTTACATCACATGAAATATCCAGCAATTTTTCAAAAAATGGAATTTGGATGGGATGCTCACAAGTGCCTCCTGCATTAGTAAATTGGCTATTGTGTTTTAAATATTGCTTCTAAAGCCACACGTCTTCCTTTAAGAACCCATGAATATGGAATAATAGAGAGAGAGAGAAAACAACTAGTCTTGCAATCAGTTTTCCAAAATGATATAATCAGCCATGACAATCTTCATGTAATGATCAAATTTAGGTTCTGAAATTGTTTATTAAAGAAGAGGACTAGAGAACAGTGTGTGTGAACAGCATGAAAAATGGAACTGTCTTATTGTTTGATTGAAACCTTCATATCTGAAATGCATAACACACCAGCCTAGCTATTTCAATCAAATTAAATATTTTATAACCATTTTCAAGCTAACCATTAATTTTACATGTATGAATTATTTATCCTGTGCCAATGGTGATAGTTCGTTCAGTTCTACAAACCAACAAAAAAAACTCAATACCCCACTCCATGATATCTAAAACTCCCCAAAACTCTAGTATTTTGTGCATGCTGAGATGGAAATTGCAGGCCAAAGACGGAAAAAGAAAGGAAAATGGAAATGAATTGTACATAGATTTGTAGAGACATGGAGAGAGAGAGAGAGAGAGAGAAGAATCATTAAGCAATATAATGTTATTGATGGACGAAGCGTGTTTTGTGCTGTTTGTATTTCACATGCCATCATCTGCAAAGTAATACAGAATAGCTGGAGGCCATGACCTAGACCAGTCCATCACAACTTGTGATTTACCAATCCTGGTGCAAGACTCCCAGCCATATATTCCCCTCCCAGAGATGCAATTATCAGAATTATCTTGGAAGTTATGAGAATTGTAGCTCTCTGAAGGGAATAGAGGTCTCCTAAAAACTCTTAGCACCCTTAACAAGCTGCAGCTCCCAGAATTCTTAGAGGGGAGCCATAACCTTTCAAAATGGTATGCTGTATGGTGCAGATTGGGCTTTAGGGAGGAATTCAGTGGTAGAACAGTGGAGAAACACTAAGGTGATAGTTCTGTCAGGGCAAGCATCTCATCTTGCCAGATGGAACAATCTCCTTTTCCCACATGCCATTGGGGGGGGGGCAGTCTACCAATCCCTCCCCTGAGCCAGTTTTTAAGTCTTTGCACAGGGCTTCTGCTGACAAGACTCAGCTGAATGACCCTTAGTCATTCCCACTGTCTTGAGGTAAAGCTCTCCTCCTATTTACATGAGAGGGCTGATGGCCCTGTGCTAGTGGTATTTGACAGCAGGAATTGGATGATAGGGATGCCTTGGAAATTCCAACATGAACCAGTGGTCTTCAGTGTGTGCAGACTGGAACATAGTTATCCATTGGCTTTCATGTTTTCCAAACTGAAGTGTAGGTGGGTTCAGGCATGGCCCAAGACCAGATTGCAGCTCAAAAGAATTTATTGTAACAACAGGAACAAGTCCAACAAACAAAGTCACTTAAGGTATACAGTGGTACCTCAGGTTACATAGGCTTCAGGTTACATACGCTTCAGGTTACAGACTCCGCTAATCCAGAAATAGCACCTTGGGTTAAGAACTTTGCTTCAGGATGAGAACAGAAATTGTGTGGTGGCAGCACAGCGGCAGCAGGAGGCCCCATTAGCTAAAGTGGTGCTTCAGGTTAAGAACAGTTTCAGGTTAAGAACAGACCTCCGGAACGAATTAAATTCTTAACCTGAGGTACCACTGTATATATACCTGAAGCCGGCCCAGGCAAAACACATACCTTGCCTGTTATAGGTCGTGTTAATGCTGCAATTAGCAAATTACAACACTGGCCATATTTCAGCAGGGATTGGCTGCCTGACAGCTACTAACAATGTCATTGTAGGATTTTATAATCCTCTTTCTTTTGATATGCAGATGAATCTCCTGAGCTCCAGGAGGCCTTAAGGCCTAGGCCTGCATTGCATGCATACAGCCTGGCTT
Organism: Podarcis erhardii; assembly: GCF_964252035.2. Taxonomy (NCBI): domain Eukaryota; kingdom Metazoa; phylum Chordata; class Lepidosauria; order Squamata; family Lacertidae; genus Podarcis; species Podarcis erhardii. Next base: position 96,422,617 of record NC_138497.1, on the reverse strand, counting down.
CAGCCCACAATGCCTGCATACATAACACAAACATTTCTACTCAAAAAGAGTATCAAAATACAATTAAAATGGCCTCCCTTCCTTCTTTTTAAACTGCTTTCTTTTCTTAGAAAATACATATTAAAACCTATATTTTAAAATGTAGTGCAAATTTTTGTGCAGCTTTTTATTTTAAAAAATAGTTTAATGCTGAAAAATACAGCAGAATTGAATTTTGGATAACCACGTGCAAATGTGGCATGGACTGGAAGCAGACTGATTCTTCCACCCTTGAACACATGCATGAGGAGAAAATGTGTAAAATTCTGTTACCCTTAGAAGAGCATTTACTGCTCTTCATTTTGAAATGATGCCTTCAGCCTATTTGGAGTGAAAGTATAGCAGGATTCTCTATGCCCAGCTGACATGAGTTTGTGGTACTGGGGATATGGAAGATATAGTGTACTGTGGAGGTGGAAGATATAGCGTCTGTTGTATATCAGTGCTTATTTTGGGGGGAGACCTTTTGAGAGCAAGAGCTGGCTGGACCCTGATTGATATTCTTTGTGATCTTTTGGCATGCTACAATAACCCTACTACAAACAAGGTTACTACCCTTGCAGTAGCAATTAAAAAAAATTCAACAAAGATTTCTAAAAATGTCTGCCATGTCATAGCTGTCAACTTACAGATTTGAAAATAAGGGACCAGCAGCCTCAAAAATAAGGTATCAGCAGCCAAAATAAGAGATTTTAGTCAAACAGCTCCTTTTCTTTCCCCCATAACAGTCAATCAAAGGAGCCTCCAAAACAAATCCAAAAGCCCCGCCTCCCGCCGCCCGCCATTGTACTCAACCAGCTCCTTTCCTTTTCCCCCACCATGTGCCCCCGCTCCAGACAGACCTTTTCCCCAGCAAGGGTGAGTGAGCCGTTGATGACGTATCCATCCAATTCTGAGCACAGGTATGTTCAACTTCTGAGCCCCTCTGAGCCAAAGGCAGAAAGCCCAGCCAGCAGCCGAACAAAGCCTCAAGTGGTGGTTCCCACAGCGCAGCAACCCGGCAAAGGGGATGCAGCAAGGAAAACCACCGTCACTTCTCCACTGGGAAGCGCTGAGCAAAGGTGAGTCCCCAGGCAACGTGGCCGATTTGATTGGCACAAGGCATGCAAGCCGCACCCCCCCAGTTGTTCTTAGACTCCTTATTGGGTGAGCAACGCAGCTAAGCAACACAGTTGGAGCCTCCCTCCTCCCTGGCCAGCAGGGAGGGAGGGAGAGGAGCTGCTTCCTTTGAAACCCAGGAAATTTAAGGGACATCATCAATAAGGGACAGCAGCGGGAAATGGCATTGGGATAAGGGAGTTTCCCACCAGATAAGGGATGGTTGACAGCTATGTGCCATGTACTGCAAAAACACCAACCACAATTGCATCTTGGTGTTGTTATCAATCCTTGTTTGCAGCACTGCACATCTCTGCCACCACCAGCTGCGTGGTGCAGCTGTAGTGGCAGCATCTGGTCATATCTCACAGAATTCTTGTGGGATCTCGTGAGAACTCCCCAATATCTCACTGGAAACTGCTATAGCCACATGGCACTGGTAAGCGATGCTTCAGTAGGGGGAGGGACTATCCCTTGCCATTTTGCCTCAGGTGGTAAAACAGGATGGGATGCCCCTGAGAATTATTATTTGTGCTATGCTTTGACCCTGCGTTCTTGGTGTTTGTCCTAGCAGCCATGTAGATTTGCTACCAGTATTTGTGATTATGTAAATTTGTGTGCACTTTAATGTGCAAGAATGGCATGACTGCCTGTCTTACCAGAAAAACAAGCAGGGTTGTGCACGATGGCTTCCAGTTTATATGCATAGTAAATATCTACATGATCTTTACATTAAAAATTAGACTTATAATAATGGTGCATGTCTTTTTGCAAATGAAATCTCTCTCTCACACAAATATACACACACACCTCTATAGAGAGATACGTTCATGTGTGAAGAAGCTTTGAGCTCAAAGCCTATGCTGATGATATGACACTGTACTAATGCCCTGGTTAGCAGATAAAAACATGGCTCTCCCTCCATCTAGCTCCTTCCATATACAGTCGTACCTTGGAAGTCAAACGGAATCCATTCTGGAAGTCCATTCGACTTCCAAAACATTTGGAAACCAAAGCGCGGCTTCTCATTGGCTGTAGGAAGCTCCTGCAGCCAACCGGAAGCCACGGAAGCCCCATCGGACATTCGGCTTCCAAAAGAACATTCAAAAACCTGAACACTCACTTCCGGGTTTCAATCATCTGGGAGCTGATTCGTTCGGAAGTCAAGACGTTCGTGATCCAAGATATAACTGTATAGATATTCTATGTACTACCCATGCAGGGGCCAGATGGATTGCATTAGATGTAGCCAATGTAATATTGGCCTCTGGAAAACTCCAATCAACCGCAGCCAGCAGAGTCAATGGACAAGGTTGATGGGTGCTGTCGCCAACTACACCAGAAGATTGGGTACCCTTGGGTTAAATATTTAGGCCTTTCAAGTTTGCTTAATTCAGTTCTGCATGTAGGGGAGTGCTTAAGTGTCAGGCACACATTTCGCCGTCAACTAAGCTTGTGCTCTAATCTTTATTGTCATTTAAGTTTTGTTTCCCATTTGGGGTTACTTTTGTTATATGCAAATCAAGGTGATTTGCAAGGCAAGAAAGATTCATAAATAAATATTTGAACAGTGGATGTTTGGAATATACACAATGATATAAGCAGCCTGCCAAGGAAACAAACAACTCCCAAAATGTCAGTCACCAGTGAAGTGTACTCTAACATACCATGCAAATTTCTCTTCCTTTACCAATATGCAAAAGAAGAAGAAAAGACTAAGCCCTTGATTCAGCATCTTACAATATCTTCTAAATAGTAATTTTGCACAAAAACGTGGTGCCAAATTCTTGACTCCATGTTAAGGTTTTTTGTTCTACATCTCAGAAATGTGACTGGCTTGGCATGCCTTAGAATTATTCAATACAACGCCAAACTAAATTACAGCTTGTATTCCTATTATTAAACACACACACACACACACACACACACACACAAATAGATAATGAGAAATTTTGTGAAGATGTATTCAGTGACTGTTGCATGAACAAAATTCCAAATACTCATTTTTATAAAGGGGACTTTTCATTAGAGTTGAGAGCTCTGCAAACCAATATAGCAATCAGTGTCTCTGTGAAGATGTAATTGAAACTCTGAAATAAACACAAGTCCCTGTGGACAAACTAGGCCATGGCAGGCCATATGGGCATCCACCCTCATTGCCCCTCTGGGACTCAAATCTGCCAAAGAACATGCAATCAGCACACTGGAACATTGACAGCATAACTGTGTAAGGTGATCTGTTCTCACCTCCCATCTCTTGTTTGTTTGGGTACAACAAAAGCCCAATATACTATTTGACCATCCTGGATATTCATTTGCTCAAGGTCCATATCTGCCTATCTTTGAACCTGAGTATGGCTACAGTGGCTGCAGCCCTGATTCTGAATTAGGTTATTTGAAATCTGTGATAAGAAGTTATACAAATGAACTTGCTTTGAATTGTCTTTTTAAGAAGCCGGCAGGTCACTTTAGGTGTTTGTGTAATGCTCATATTAAGGGGAAGGGAGAAGGAAAGATTGGCAGATAGGAAGAAATTTCTTTATATTGAAGTGGTTTACAATATAATAGCATATATAAAACAGTTACATGTGTAAAAATAGTTGAAAGGATTGCATATAAAAACAAATATAAATATAAAAACAGTTTAAAACAACAGGAGCCCATACATAAAATCATAAAAAGTAGGGGAAATTGTTGTATGGGAGAAAGAAAAACAAACAAACACAAAAAGTCAAATAAACTAATAACAATAATAGCAACAATAATAAAATGGAGATCCAATGACTCATTGGAAATGGATAGAAAAATCAATTTTTAGTCTCCAAACTTGATTGGTAATGTATCTAAACTTCCAAGTACTATAAAATCCATGTTTGTAAGTGTGGCCATTGTGTGTACAGGATTGTATCCTAGAAGCATTTTCAAGGCTGTGTGCAACAGGGACTGAAATCAGAACACAGGTATTATAAAGGTATGGACAAGAAAAAAGTTAATGGAAGAAGAACTTATAAAAAATAATAATACTAAGTCAATTATTTGTGGTCAGGTTCTTTGGTGCATTAGGAGTAGATAATCAGCAGTTATATACTGACTGCACTGAAGAAATATTATGGTGAAAGAAAAGATCCTTTTCTATATAAGTCTTGATCAATATGAAGCCATTTCATTTAATAGCCAAGATTTTACACCACCATTTATTTTCAGATTCATTGAGTTTTCTGGCTAGTGCCTTTGTTGATTTTTTCAACTCCCACATCCATAAGTAAATGCAGTGATACCCAAGACCAAGACAGAGAGAAAAATATTAACTTGCTGATGCCCAGTGAGTTCCTTTCATCCACTCTGTATAGTTTTTCCTGCGTAATTAGGCAACTGTGTTGCATTCAACTTTGTTAAGCAAAGGTGTGCAATAGTAATAAGTAAGCTGTAAAAAAATGTTGATTGAAGATGACAAGAACTGTGGAAGGCCAAAAGAATTCCTATTCCTATCCATTTACAACCCCACCTTCACTGAAAAGTTGCTTTAACAAAGGACACGCACAATGATACAAGTTGCAAAAGGGCCCTGAACAGAAACTCAAGAATTAAGATGGTGATAATGTATGGAATAAAAATATATTATTTGATGTACATATACAGGTGTGAGAAAACATAGAAAATCTCAAAGGAAGTCATGACACAATTATATATACATATATTCTGAGTTAAGCAGACGTTAACATTCTTTTGTCAAAAGTTTTCTAGGATACAATAGATGTAGTTGTGTTTGAAACTCACTTAAGAAAGCTTATGTTTCTGGGCTTTGCTGCTGTTATTGTCTGTTCCCTAGGTTGGCATAATGTACTGTATTCGTTCACACTCTTGTTTTCACTCTGTTATGCTTCAATATGGAAGATTCGTTGAGCGCTGCTCTTTACCAAGTTATGTAGAAGCCTGTTTTATCCAGGTGAAACTTCTGGGAGTTAGATAATAGACGTGTGTGCAAAGGATTTGGACAAATGCTGAAGCAAGAAGTGAAGAAAGCCTGTTTGGAAACATCCAGGGCTTGACAAAGCAGGATCTTTTCTAAAGCACCCCACCCTGAGGAGAGACCTCCAAAGAGATTTGGAGATTCAGATGTTTTGAAAAATGTGCCTTCAGTTTGACTGCTAATAGGGAAAGTTTTCAAACTTTTTCTGGATTGTTGTTGTTTAGTCATTTAGTCATGTCTGCCTCTTCGTGACCCCATGGACCAGAGCAAGCCAGGCACTCCTGTCTTCCACTGCCTCCTGCAGTTTGGTCAAACTCATGCTAGTAGCTTCGAGAACACGATCCAACCATCTCGTCCTCTGTTGTCCCCTTATCCTTGTACCCTCCATCTTTCCCAACATCAGGGTCTTTTCCAGGGAGTCCTCTCTTCTGGGTTACCCTGTGCTATCTCCAGTTCACTGTATAATCCAGATTCCAAGATTTTCTGTTTAAAACAAAGCTCTGTGTTGCCCATTCAGTTCTATGGAGACTTCTTTTTTTCTTTTCTTTTTTACCTAGAATTCTTTTTCACTTTCAGGAATCACTGTCAGGAATCCCTCTGGAGTGGATAAAATCTGCCAAATTGTAGACATGTAAGTCCAGGAAACTTTGGCGGGATGTGGAGGGATATTCACTTTCCTTCATATCAGGGCAGTATCTTTACTGAGCCAAGAAAAGCTCCCAAAGGTATACATTTCATATGTCCAGAAATCATTGTACATTTTTTTTAAGAAAAGGAAAACAAACTGAAAACCCATCCAGTGTCATCTACCAGGTAACAGTTCTCACATGCCCTGCAGCACAAAGTCATGGAATGAGACTGTGGGGTGGATCTCAATGCTGGATTTATGTATAGGCTAAGTAGGCTGAAGCCTAGGGCCTCTAAATCTAGGGGGCCTCGCCAGCCCACCCGCTCCCCAGCAGGCAGTTTCCCTTCTCCCAAAATTGCAAACCCAAGACTTAATGCGAGGGCAGGGCAACTCGGGCCTCTAAATCTAGGGGACATTGCCAGCCTGCCCTCTCCCCAGTGCCACAGTCTTCCCTCTCCCAAAATTGCAAACCCAAGACTTCATGCAAGGGCAGGGCAACTCAGGCCCAGCAACTATGAGACTCAGGGCTTACCAGTGGGGTCCAAATTGAAGCAGTGGGGTGCAACTTGATTTTTTTTTTTTTTTTTTTTTGGTAGAGCCCCAGTTCACAGCCAAAGTCTGCAAAATCTTATAGATATAAATAAAATCCATCTAGATTGCCCTGGTGTGGGCCCCGCCTTAGGACTGGCTCGCGGGGCCCAATTTGGCCAACTTGCTCCAATTGCCTTCTTGTCAGCCCTGGTGAGACTGTGCAGGGGTTGGACTGACAAGCCCTGCACCTTCTGGTGTCACTATTCAGAGTACAGACTCAAGGACTTGTTATGGAAGTAAAGGGGGACACTTATTGGGAATCAGTTTTGTCACCTCTCCCCCCCCCCAAACCCTGAGACAATGAGCCCAGCCACCTTTTATCACAGTCACAAAACCACTACACAACAGCATGGTCATAAACCTGTACGTTCAACCGAGTTACTCCTGCCAGGTAAAGTTTTTAGGATGCATCTCACAGAGCAGGGTTTATTTTCTGGTCACAAGTGGCACATGAACAGATATACAAAAAAGTGGTCCTGAGCCTTGTAGAGTTTTCCAGATTAAAACCTGTAAATGGGTCTAGAAACACACAGGCTATCTGTGCAATGGAACAACACAGAGTGTGCATGGTTGCACTTGTGAAAACAGTAAAGAGCCACATTTTGCAAGAATCAGAGAAATAATCTTGACATAGACACATCTAAAGTCAAGATACATTTTGTAGAAATGACTGCTACTCAGACACATGCTTCATTGTTTTTTCAGTGTCATGTGTGAATGCTGTCCGTGTACAATCACAATGGCATAAGTGGGACATTCCCCAATTTGCAGAGTGATGTGTGCACAGAAGACCTGCAGGGTTCTGGATAGGGGCCAACATCAAAATTTCTTCAGAAAAAGGATTTTCTTTTGGCGTTAAATGGATTACATTTTTGCCGGGGGTGGGGGACAATGGAGATTAGAGTGTATCTGAGGCAAAATCATGTTAAAATAGGATCATTGATGTCTGTGAGTCTGTTCCATAATAAGCGGTGAAAGGAAAGAGGCAATAATTTCCAATCTGAAAAGAAGATAAAGTACACCCCAAAGGGAATTGATGTACCAAATGTTTTCAGGATCGAGAATGTGAAAACTGTCATAGGTGTGAAGTTTTAAAGTCATCGCCACTGATTAATTCCTCCAACATAACACACACACACACACTGATTTAGACATGGGAAGAGTGAACAGGAATCCATTAGGAAGCAGAAAATATGGCATAGCTATGAAAATCAATGCATTTGGCAAAACTGAAAACAGAAAAAAGGAGAGGCGTGCAATCATATCTCAAAAAGGCACTGTCAATTGAACAACCATGAAATACAACTGTGGCAGCAATAGGGTACAACACTGTTTTCTATTCAGTGCTGGAAAAAAGGCAGGGTGGTATTCAATTTTATAGCAGCACACAGAAAATAAAGGTATTCATAATACTGATGATATGTCGTAAGAATAGAAATATAAATCTCTAGAATAGTAAAAAGAAAAGAAAAGAAAAAGGGAGGGAAAGCAATTCTAATGCACAATTTCTTTTGGATTGCAATGCCTCAAGCTAACACCATTCCATTATTATTATTTTTTGAGGTTCACTAAAGAAAATGGGGCAGCAAGGTGATTGTTCTCTTAAGCACCCTTAACAAACTACAATTCCCAGGATCGTTGTTAAGCACCCTTAACAAACTATAATTCCCAAATATAATTCCCAAATATAATTCCCAAAGGATGTCTTTTTCTGGTTTGCCTCAGGCAGCAAAATGTCTTGGACCAGCCCCCCCTGGACACTTGTTGAATGCAGTATGCGTACACTCCATTTAACAAGCTGCTCCCTCCCACACTGTTTGGTTGAAAGCTCTGCCTGCACTAACAACACCACAGCTGTAAAAAAATTTTTTAAAAAATGGTTTGCTTGTGCATTAGTGCGAAGGTCTCTCAGTCCTTCAGATGAGCTTTTCAGAGTTAGAATAAGAGGAATCAGTGAAAAATCACCATCCCTCTTCCAGGAGGCACACCCCACAAGTGCAGTTGCACTCACAGGTGTCCCAGATCCGAGTCAGTATAAGCTATTTGCTTCCATAACTTAGTGACTTAATTGTTGCTGCTTTGTGGTTTGAAGTGGACTTTTTAGAAAGCAATTGTGATGAAATTACAGCTCTTGGTGAAGATAAGACATTATCCCACTGGCCACACTCATCACATGGAGCTGCTTGCCTGGCAGAGCTGGGTATACGAATGAGTTGCCCAAGTCAACTAATTCCATTCTGTTTGAAGGACCTGGAACAAAGGCCAGCTTCCTATCCCCGCTCTGTAATAATTACATGTGCTTCGCATTACAAGATTGCAGTATGTCAGTATGACAGCTTTCAATTGACTGTATACCCCTTTGTCTTTTATTCCTCTCTCTGTACTTGCAGCCCCTCTATTCTACTCTTTCATGCTGCTTTAACGAAGTTGACTGCCACATCTATTAGCCTTCCCCATCAATACATTAAAACATTCTTCTGAGAAAAAAAGCGCTGTTAAATATTACCTTGGTTAGTAATGTAATTGAACAGGATAATGACAGCACATTGACATTGTTAAGGTTTGTGACCTAATGATTTATGAGGCAAGTTACAATTGCAGACACATTGATTTCAGTAACTAGGCCATGAACAAGAGCAGTGAACAATTTGCTCATTTCTTTATTGTTTTAAAACATCTTGCCCTATGCCCACCTCATATTATGTTCATCACACAATTGTCTTTGAAAGCTTGCTGACTCCCTAGGGGAGTGATGTAGGAAGTGGTGTTTGCCTGAGAAGGTGAGCTAGTACAGGACTGGTCACAGAGGTCAAAACAGTTTGCAAAAGTACACTAGCTTTCTTCTATTGGAACAGAGGAAACAAACAGCTTCTACACTCCGTTCAACAAGCATGGGGTATTTTCAATGTGCAAATGCCCTACTTCCTCATGGTATGCCTACTGATTTCCTCACCATACTTGATGAGTTATTCAGATGTAAGTTAGTACAAGGAACACTGGAAAATTTACTGCTGGAACAATACTATGAATGTATCAGCATTCACTGAAGTCAGGAACCGACACCCTAAGCAAAGATGGAGACCATGTAGCCCTCCAGATGCTGGATATCTGGACATAGGAATGGAGGAAATTTATCCGGTTCACATTCTAATGTGAACCTAACTACTTCCTGGAACAATACACAGACCATGATCTTTTGAAATTAAGCTTCTCCAGATTTTGCAGTACAGATCTCCGACAACAAAAATGCATTAAAAAGCAAGTATTAGAAAAAATTGTTCACACAAAAAATTGCATTGGTGAAAATAACGTACAGAAATACCATATATTGCATAATGTATGTATACTAAGCTAAATTGTGTATATTAAGTGAAATGCACACAAAAATGTTTTGATTTCTCATGTGGACTTTTTAAAAAATTGTGAAAATGCGGAGAACTGAACTTAAAACTGGAAAAGATGAGACAAATCAAGATAACCCCAAAGTGATAGATTTTGGCATTTCCACCCAGAGGGCCAACAGGCTGGCAGTCTCTACAGTAGAGAAGGATGAGATATTTTAGCATACTGAAGAAGTTCTCATAATTATCTCATCCTTCCTCTCAATAAACCTAGTAGGGCAGATCACTTGCATTTCTATTTTAAAGACGAAAATCATGGATTTGAGGTAGCGACCTGACTGAGATCACCTAAGTGATATATGTAACAAATATTTTATTCTAGGTTTCTACACTTTAGACAACATGATCATGTCAGGTAATAACATGATTTATAGAGTACATTTCCCCTCTTTGCCTTGGCATTTTGAACTTCCTTATTGTCTCGCTTTGCTGGGAAGATGGCAAACATGAACATGTTAATTCACCTTTTCCTTTACCGGGGCCATGCAGCATGGGATGGTGGCAGCAATGGGCTGCCTTCCCTTCATGGAACTGGAAGAAGATGCTGGGAATAAATAGTGGCTATGACTTAGAACAAAGAATTCACTGTACATTCTCAGATCCGGTTTACAAATTATACTCATTTTCTCTATACAGTTAGTCAAATTGGCTTCACACCACATGGAAAAATAATTGCCTGAAATCAAAGCATCTTGCTCATCTGCTGTCAACTCAAGTCACTGTGAGATATAGGCAATGGATCCCTCATATTTGAGGCTGCCATTTTGGGGAAAACGTTACATGTTTTAGAGAGCTTTGAATGGGCAGCTGAGATGTGTGTGTGTCTTTCATGGGAGTTTCTTTGATCAAGTGCCAACATATAAACTCCTGAAATATGAGACATTTTTGAACAGATGGATTAAATACAAATCCACGCAAGAGACAGTGAACACATTTTATATCCTAAGGGCCAAAATATCCCATCAAATTTACCTAAGCCATATTTGGTATGACTTTGAAAGGAATCAGAGCAACCAGATGCTGTCCTCTATCTCTGTAGTTAGAGGCAAAAAGGCAGAAGGCTTGGGAACGGCATATCCCCAAAAGCTTAGTCTTTTTGAGCTTTTGACTGACATTTCATAAATGGTTGGATAACTTTTTTCTATGCACAGTGTTGCTGCAGTGTAAGCAATGAACTAGTCAAACATGCTGAAAATTAGACAGCTGGACAGTTTAAATTATACACGTTCGCTGCAAATTTCATTTCCCCGTCTTCTTTGTCTTCTGATGACCGCGAATAGAAAGGAACCTTGATGGTAACCTATTTTGAAAATTGCTTGCATTAAATGGCAGATGCTTTGCATTTTTTTGTTTTGTTCATACTCTACATTTTATATGTGCAAGTGTTCATTTCTCTGCCCAAAACGATGCCATTAGACAAACAGAGGGTCTCCACAGAGGTGATTCCAGGCTGCATGTGGCTGATACATGGCAACAATTTGCGTGGCAAGGAAGTGATCATATGGCAGAGGAACATGAACTAGCACTCCACAGGTACCGGGAACAATCACGTGTTCATATATCATATTGCCACCATTTTGCCACAGAGTTACACACAAGGGTTTTATACACATCATTTAATTGGCCACAAAATGACCCTCCTTGTTTTGGCATCTACTTTGCCTACTCAAAAGTATGCCTAATAAAGTCAGGTTTGAATATCTTTCTGCTACTAATGTGTAGATGTCAAAGGCCTATATATTCCATGTGACCAGTTTGTCAAGGGGGAGACCAATTCCCTGTTTGTCTCCCTCATTATTGGGGCCATCATTCTTTGCCTTTAAATCCAAGGAGCCAGGCTCCATGTCAGGTCTATAACATTTGTGTTACAGGGGGGAGTAGCCATATGAGGAAACTGGCCTTTTAGGTGATGACTTGCTCACAGCAACTAAAAATAAAATATTATAGGAATAGAGTTATCTTTCTCTCTCTGCTATCTTCTGAGCCTGAGCCTAAAGAAAAGCACTCTGCTGAATCCCAAGAAAAAGAACAGATAAGCGGGAAAGTAGAAACTGGGGTAAATGGTTGTCCAGTTACACCATTTATACAGATGTAATTTTACAACTGAAGAGGGACCCAGCATTGGTGAAGTAGCAGATATTATCCACAGTGAGTTGGGGGATTCTGAATACCTGGGTCACACATCCACACCGTACACTTTAATTAATAATATACTTTAACAGTCATGGTTTCCCTCAAAGAATCCTGGGAACTGTGGTTTGTCAAGAATGCTGAGAACTACAACTTTCAGCATTCTCAGAGAAGAGGAATTGATTCTTAATCCACTTTGTGTTTTTGTTGTTGTTTTTTTAATCTTTTTATTGAGTTTCATTTGTCACACACATACAAGAAAAATAAGACAGGAAAAAAAAAAACAATACAAAACTGGTGCATTTTTTTCCCTCGATTGTTAATCCACTTTGGGAACCGTAGCTCTCTGAGGGGAATAGGGGATTCTCCTAACAGCTCCAGCACCCTCAACAAACTACAGTTCCCAGTATTCTTTGGGGGAAGTCACGACTGTTTAAAGTGGCATTATACTACTTTAAATATAGGGTGTGGATGTGGCCCCAGTTTCCATGTGGCTCAGGTATAATGAAAACTTTAGAAGGAAAGCTGTCTTGAACCCTTTCCTGACCTGGAATATTCCATGGAAGGAGGTAGGGTTGATAAGCTTATCTGTGTCTTGGGAAACTAACTCAGTACAGTGGCAACAACCTATTTAGTTCAGGTCTTTTCTCGTGGGTTTTTGGATTCCTTATGAAGAGCCCAGGGTTCATATAATGTCTTGGAATTTGAGGTCTGAGATTCAAGACGTTGTCCATTCAAAACTAGCAAGAGAGATGGGAGGATCAGTTTTCTGGTCCTTTCATTGTTCTTTCTTTAGGATAACTTAAGATATCTCTGTTTGGAGTTGTTCCAAAACATTTCCTGTGAAATTTCAACATTCATCACTTGTCTTACCCTGCTGTGTCACCTTTGCTTCCATTGAAACGGTTGCACACATGGTGCCTCACTGTGGTCAGAATGTGCTTCTGGGCATGTGTGACATTAAATATGCTTTATGTCTTCTTCCTATTCATCCTGATTATTTCAATCTACAGTTGTCCCTTGGTTTTTGAACAGCTTAGTTCTCATACGTTTTGGCTCCCAAACATCTCTAATCTGAAAGTGAATGTTCCGGTTTGCAAACTATTTTTGGAAGCCGAACATCCAGCGGGGCTTCCTCAGCTTCTGATTGGCTGAAGGAACTTCCTGCAGCCAATCAGAAGCTGCACTTTAGTTTCTGAAGGTTTTGGAAGTCGAATGGACTTCTGGAATGGATTCTGTTCGACTTCCAAGGTACGACTGTATTCAATTTTTCTTCTGAAGGCACTCATTATTTGAAACTTTTCTCTTTGCTGGTAAGATGAAGTCAGGTACGTATTTAGATCTCATGCATCCACTGGGTAAAGTGGCAGAGGAATTTGGATTTCCTCTGCCCCCTGGGGAAAAAAAATCTGAGGACCTTTCTCTGTCTTAAAGTTCCTGGGTGTCAAATTGAAATTACAGGTTCAGCACTACTGTTTGCCTTATTCAAAGTTGTCTGGTTTAAGGATTAGGTTACCATGTGCTATACAGGATAAAATATCATTGACAGAGGTGCGTTTTAGTTTTTCATTTGAATTTAGCCTGCAAGGTTGTTGCCCTAGGCACAGCTTCTTTTTTAAAAAAATAACACACGTTTGGGATGCTTCTTTGGCACGCCCAACATCATTTACTTGGGATCTTATTTGTCTACATTCCTGTGCAATCACACTTTCTTTTTGCAGATAGTATTATTTTTCTTGAAGTTGAGCTGCAGACTCATTCAAATGCTGGTGCTGGTGCTGGATGCAGGTATCTATTTCCAGGGTACCTGATGTACTGAGCAGTGGTATGACACCAGGAAAGCTAATGGAGTTACCAGGAACTTATTTAAAATAAAAATAAAAATCAATCACTAATACTTGCAGTTCACATCTGGGCTGATGTTTTTGCAGATAATATTTTGGTATGATAGCCAAGGATATGTATAGGTTATGAATTAGTTGCCATTCAAAACACCAAAGATGAAATTCAACATTCCATCTACACTAGCATATCAGCTTGCCAGATGTAATGATCAACACTCGCCTCCCCCTGCACACTTCCTCCTCTGGGGGTTCTCCCACTCCTGAACCAATTTCAGGGGTACAGGGTGTACATAGAGGGAGCAGAGGGGGAAAGCCCCATTACACATATGGAAGCCCTTATGCAGGGCTTCCACTGATGTGGCTCTTTAAGTGAATCGTGCCCTAAGAGTTCTGAAGAAATTCTAGGCTTTTGTGCATCAGTTCCATAATCACAACATTCTTTTCATTGCCTACCATGTACCTCAGCTCAATGATAAGAATCCAGGTTTCTTTTCTCATTTCCAGGTGAAGCACTTTAAAATTTTAGCTCAAGAGGCAAAGCCTAAGCCAGATGCTGTGTTTGCATGGCCATGGCATCATGGAAAATCAAACACAGTGGGCCATAGACGTTTCCCCTGGCTCCCAGTACATGTACTATTTGTGCAGTTTTGGAATTCCATTTTTTCAGAAAAGGGGGAAGTTGTCTGATGTTTGACTTGTACCAACAGAACATATTATTCATTTCTCTGTAGTGTTTAGGGAATCAGGCTTCACAAAGGGATCTGTTGTAGGAAATTGGCTGGTTTGGCTTTTCATTCCAAGCTGGATTATACTGGGAACTTTTGTATTAGGAAAATGCTTGAAGGGTCGGCTAAAAAGTCCCCACAACAGCCCAGCTCATGGTGCCCATTGTTGCCATTGCTGAATTTGGTTACCCACATGGCTCTGATTGACGGCTTAATGAGCAATTCTCATTGAAGAAATCACTGTACTGTTCATTCTTTTCATCCAGGTGTGATTGTTTGTTTCTCATTCCTGACCTAACCATATCCAAAGGATAAGGGAAGACATGACTGGGACCTGGTCTGAATAGCTAGTCATGATGCTATATACCAAGAGATGCACAAAACATATTAATGTACGCGCTATCCCACAGAGAGCACAGGATCTTTCTGCAAAATTTGCAGTTGTGCTCTTTCATATAATAGTACTGACCCCTTTCAACAATAGCATAACCTTACAGTATTGCTAAGCAACAAATTGAATGTGACACAAACTTTCCCTTTTCCCCCTTTTTATTTTGCATTCTTTTTTATTCTCATAGAAAATGTGAACTGCACTTCAATATCAGGGCTGGTGGTGCCCACAATGATGGCTTCAGAAAGGTCACCCAATTGGTAAGTCAACATTGCAGCTTTGAATTTATTTTTCCCTTGGCCTCCAACTGTCTGTTCCTCTTCTAGTCCTCTGGTTCCCTGATACATACAAATATAAGAACAACATTTCATTTATTTTTTTCTTGAATGCAGAAGGTAATATAGTCATGGAAATGCATGGAGTTATCAGAAGTTCAGAAAAGCCAAGTCAGATTTAATTATGTATTTAATTCTGCTTGTACAAAGGAATCTCCATTCCCTCTCCTCTCCCCATGTGCACCCCCTCAAATCTGCTTAAGAAGGCTAGGAGGAAACACAAAACAGAGAGCACCCAGGGAAGAGAGAGAGAGAGAAAGCAAGTAATACCGCACAAGCAGAAGTCAATGTGTGAATAAGGTGACTTTGTTGGATACACAACCCAAATATTTTGGTGTGGATATCAGCTCTAGTACAGTCATACCTGGGATCCCGAACACCTTGGTACGTGGACATTTTGACTCCCAAATGCCACAACCCCCAAAGTGAGTGTTCTGGTTTGTGAACGTCCTTTGGACCCCAAACATCTGACAGGGCTTCCGCGGCTTCCTGCAGCCAATCAGAAGCCGCGCTTTGGTTTTCTGAATGTTTAAGAAGTTGAACAGACTTCCGAAACGGATTCTGTTCAACTTCCAAGGTACGACTGTATTACATTTTAGTGTTTTATCCACTCCTTGTAGATCTGGCTGCAGCCCAAGAGGAATTTCCCTTTGCTACCTTGACTTCTTCTCACCGGAAAGGTTTGCACAGGAAACTCTTAACAAAGTTTTCAGCCCATACTTCCAGAAATTGGCTTTCTGAGTCAGACTTTACACCCTGCATCCCACAGAGAATCTAGCACCTTAATGACAAAAGAGAAACAGGCAGGGAGGGGGGTGAGAATGAAAGGAGAGGAAAATATGTTCACCACATGTCAAAACATGAACAGAATAATAAAAGCAAAGCGACATTAGAGCTATCAATAATTTCTTCCACTCAAATATCTGAACTGTAATAAGAGATTACTTTCTGATATCACACAGTTGGTAGT
This sequence comes from Podarcis erhardii, assembly GCF_964252035.2. Lineage (NCBI taxonomy): Eukaryota > Metazoa > Chordata > Lepidosauria > Squamata > Lacertidae > Podarcis > Podarcis erhardii. The sequence goes on along the minus strand of NC_138497.1, from coordinate 96,406,495 downwards.
GCAAATAAAAAAATGTCACAACCGTTGATCTTGCTATCCTAATTATTTTGCCTGCATGGAAAGAGAATGACTCAAGTACAGGCAAAAGGCACACACACGGTCTTACCGGGAAGAACTATAACATTTACCATAAAGTATAGTTGTTCCTGTTTACATGTTTTTAGTCTTCTCTTGTTAGGTAAACAGCAGTAATGGAGAAAACCTGATCAGTCTCTGGGCAGGGGGGCGGGCAGGCAATGGAGAGGGAAAATTTAATACTTTCCCTCCCTGCTACAGACGGGAGAGGCAGAATCTTATATGAAGCTGCTGTACAGTGGTACCTCAGGTTACCTACGCTTCAGGTTACATACGCTTCAGGTTACAGACTCCGCTAACCCAGAAATATTGCTTCAGGTTAAGAACTTTGCTTCAGGATGAGAAGAGAAATCGTGCTCCGGCGGCACGGCAGCAGCAGGAGGCCCCATTAGCTAAAGTGGTGCTTCAGGTTAAGAACAGTTTCAGGTTAAGTACGGACCTGAGGTACCACTGTATTCCATTTTACATTCTCCTTGGTATCAATAGAGGTTTCCCTTTAAATGCAAACTGCAACTTTGTAGAGTGATTTGAGTAAGGACTGTGACTATACAGAGACTTCTTAGGATTTCCCATGACTGCTTTTTACATAACAAGCAGTCATAGTTAATGATTTTTGCACATTAACTTCATGTATAGTTTGGCTCAAAGTTGTTCCTATGTCCTCAGACTTACTGTACCTTATTCATAAGTTCTGCCATTCAGGCTTAAGCACAACTGCCTTCCTGTAGGTTTGAGTCAGCATTAAAAACTGAGATATGAAAGCTACGAGCTAAATGGCAACTTAAGCCTAGGTTAAAGGCACAACAATGGAATGTCTAGGTGCGCTTTTTAATAACAAGAATACATAGCTGAAAATGAACTGCACCTAAAATATTATGTTCAGATTTCACATGGTCTAGTCTAGTCCTTCCTCTGCCCAACCCCCCTATTATTCTTAAGAGGGTCTCTTCCCCAGTCTTCAGAGAGTAGCTGGAAGTGAGGAGACAGAAAAAGGTCCTCCTTTCCTTTCACTCTACAGTTTGAATCTGAAATATTGGGCACAGTATTGTCCTCAGAGCTCAGAAACTGCTTGGGCTAAGGAAATTCCCAGTCACAAAATATACCTAAAACAATGGTATTTTGAACCCTGGTTTGAGTACAAAAAGGGCTCATATAGCACTTTATAGTGTTCAAAGCACTATAAATATATCTTAAATAAAGGTGTTGGCAGCAATAATGTGGTTGTGGAACTTCATTAATGTGTGACCCCAAAATTATGGATTCCGCCCCCAAAAAGCTGATGCCATAGTTTTGTGCGCACGCCTGGCCAGGACGGCTTTCCTGTTATATCTTATGGACTTGATGAGGCATGTGACCCTCACCTGTCCTTAGCCTACTCCAGCTGATGAATCACACACCTCCTCACCAAGCTATCGAGCCCCAACTGCTTTGTAGGTCCTTGCCTGCCTTCCATCAGAGGTGACAGCTGTAAGTTCTGGAATCCTGAGCTCAGGGGTTGTACGTCCCATTTTGCCACTTGAGGCAAAACAAGAAATGCCACCCTGCTCTGCCAAACCACCACACCACCACCACCCATGGGACACTCACCACCACTGTGCCACCTGCCGTTACTGCACCAGCTGTACCAACACTGCAGTGCTGGCATTCCCTGAAACAGCTTGCAAGATCTCACCCAAATCTCATGAGATCCTATGATCTCCTTGACATCTTGCAAGACTTTGATGAGATCTTGCAAGATCTTGCAGGAAAGCAGCACCGATACTTGCACCACTTCTCTGGCGTAGGTGGGGGTGTGGCAGGAGAAGCCCATGAGGGTGCTGCCTCAGGAGCTTCTGATGCTTGAGCTAGATACTTCAAGCCATTACATGAATGGGCTTGCCTTGCCTGAGGTCATTATTGGCATGTACACTGGTATCTGTTTACCTGTTAGCAATCACCTTTAGTTAGTTTTTTTATTGTAAAGAAATACAAGTTTCTCAATCCATCAGATTTGCACAAAACAGCAGGTGTGTGTGTGTTGCTCCAAGCCAGGAAAGCTGAGATCCATGGGTATTTGTATACATGTGCACATGCACTTTATGTGATCTACCATGCTTATACAAAATAGCAGTCCAAAAATGAAAAATAAATGATGTCTCACTCCAAAAAGGAATTGGAGTTATTCATATGAAAGGCTCCCTGTTGCTTCATATCCTCCCCCTTTCCTCCTCATCTCCTGTGCCCATGGGCGTAGCCAAGGGGCGGAAGTGGGATCCACAAATATAATTGAAAATCATTGAAAGTAGTCAATGATCTGAGGTTCTGCCCCCTCGCCCAGCAGAAGCCTGCACCCTGCAATGTCCTGTGCCCAGGACACAAGCCTGGCCAAGATGCAGGCTTGGGCATGCACACTGGTATCTGTTTACATGTAAGCACACGACACACACACACAAATTTCTCAGTCCATCAGATTTGCACAAAACAGCAGCTATGCGTATGTGGGTGTGTTGCAGGCCTGTCTTAACCTCCTAGAGTGTATCTCCCACTGCTCTCTATGCCTCAGAGTCCACCTTGTTCTGGCCTGAGACCAGTGGCTGTGAATCTCTAGATCTGCCCCCTGCCTGGCAGCAGGTCTCTTCCATCTGGCTCAGGAGAACTGGGTCTTGGCAGACCACAGTTACAACAGACTGTGACCAAGGCTGCTCAACACCTTAGACCACCAGTTGTAAGTTTTGCAAGTCTTGTGGCTGAAGAAAGTAATGGGTTAATCTGGACACTGGGAGAATTGAAGGACTCACTGTTGGGTCCAAGTGTTTTCCTGATTTCTCCTGCGTGGTTTCTCAGGTGCTCACCATCCAATCTGGCTAGGCTTTAGTAACACAAAACCATTCAGTCAGTAGTCATTTTCAAATCAATCCTCTTTATGACATCAAATGCATTGTGTGTTTTAGCACTCATGAAAGAAAATACCTTATACATTTCAAAATAATGTCTGCATTATCCAGAGTTGCCCACAATTGGCTTTTGAATCTGATCTATTTATTTTCTGTAAATTGTAATATTTTGCCATGTCATAAAATGCTCATTTTGTTGGCTGTAGGTAATTTCTCTTGCATAAATACATGTAATTGTTTTAATGCCTTGCAAGCTGCCATCACCTGATTGAAGAGCCCGGACAAATTGGTTTGGCTTATTTCATGCTAAGATTCTTAGCAGAAGTTGGAGGTGTGCCAAAGGACTAAACTACCCGACAGATGTTAATTGTATATTAGGTTACACTGCATGACTCCATATTGAAAATTACTTGAATTGTTACAGTCACTCAAAAGTAATAGGCTGTGTTACCCACAGAATATCCCAAACTTTAAAAGTCTTCCTAGACACGAAAGTTTGTTAGTGAAATACTTGCATCACATGGTATAATTGAACTGGGAAATTAGGCTAGAATATTGACACAAGCATGATCCACAATCCTATTCCAAAAATAAAAAGAGCTTATTCTTTAAAGAGCAAAGAAATATGGATCATTAAGCAGCTGTGATTTTCCTCTAAATTACATCACGGCATCACCCATAGAGTGCAAGAGCCTCTGTCCCCTTTAGAGTAAGGTCAGCCTAGAGCTGTCAGCTTCCCCTCCCCGCCTGCACTGGGAAAATGCAGCAAATGAAGATCCTAAAATGAAGATAAACTACTTTTGGGGAGGGGCAATTTAGATGAGGGAAATGGTACCCTCTCCCAGAGTACCACTTTTCAAAGCATCCCCATGAGCCTGCAAGTACTCTAATTAGCAAAAGGGAAAATGATGGCAAATCTTCCTTGCTGACTTCCCACATTTCTTCAGGCTTGGTTCTAAACCTGTCATGGTGCTTTTAGGCACAGATGTCAGAAACAAAGCACTTGAATGTATGAAGAATATAGTCTGTCACATGAAACACCAACTAGTCCACCTGGTTGGTATGGTCTACACTGACTGAAAAAGTGTTTTTCGGGGTTTTAGTCCTTCACAGCTATACATGGAGATGTCAGGTACTGAATGTGTGATTGAAAGCATGGGTTCTACCTGCTCAACAGTACCCCCTTCCTCAGAATGTGCAACAAGTTGGAAATGTTAATGCCCATTTGCCCATATTAGTATAATTAGTTAAGATGACTCTTTAAATGTTTTAGTTAAAGTGTGGGGAACCTGTGGCTCTCCAGATATAACTGGACTATAATTTCTATCAGCCCAGCCAACATGGCCCAATGGGCAGGGCTGATAGGAATTGGTCCAGTAATATCTGGAGGGCTGCAGGTTCCCCATCTCTGTTGTAATGCTGCCCTCAGTTGAGGAAGGAAGAAAGAAGAAGGAAGAAAACTTCCCAGCCCTGTTTAGGGAAGTTTTTAATGACTGATGTTTTAATGTATTTTTAATCTTTTGTTGGAAGCCACCCAGAGTGGCTGGGGAAACCCAGACAGTAGGGCGGGGAAGAAGAAGAAGAAGAAGAAGAAGAAGAAGAAGAAGAAGAAGAAAGGATAGATGATGATAGATGATAGATAGATTAGATAGATAGATAGATAGATGATAGATGATAGATAGATGATAGATATAGATGATAGATGATATAGATAGATAGATAGATAGATAGATAGATAGATAGATAGATAGAGATAGATGATAGATAGATAGATAGATAGATGATAGATAGATAGATAGATAGATAGATAGATAGATAGATAGATGATAGTTAGATAGATGATAGATGATAGATAAGATGATAGATGATAGATAGATAGATAGATAGATAGATAGATAGATAGATAGATAGATGATAGATATAGATAGATGATAGATAGATGATAGATAGATAGAGATAGATAGATAGAGATAGATAGATAGATAGATAGATAGATAGATGATAGATAGATAGATGATAGATAGATAGATAGATGATAGATAGATAGATAGATAGATAGATAGATAGATAGATAGATAGATAGATAGATATAGATGATAGATAGATAGATAGATAGATAGATAGATAGATAGATAGATAGATAGATAGATAGATAGATAGATAGATATAGATAGATAGAAGATAGATAGATAGATAGATAGATAGATAGATAGATGATAGATAGATGATGATGATGATAGATAGATAGATAGATAGATAGATAGATAGATAGATAGATGATAGATAGATGATATAGATGATATAGATGATAGATGATCTATGATAGATAGATGATAGATAGATAGATAGATAGATAGATAGATAGATAGAGAGCAAAAATCCCAGCTCAGAGAAAGCAGCATTTTTTTACTGCCACTTGTAGGGTAGAGTTTTCCCTCTAATTATAATATCACTTACTTGAAGTCTCGAAAAAATTAGCAGGTAGGTAAGCTGCCTGGTTGTTTGACATCATCATGTGGCTATGTCACAGTGCAGTCACTAATAGTTAGACACTAAGCATATAGGCAAGAAATCCAAATAAATCTGGGCAGCAGTAGAGCACAAATCAGAAAGGGCCAGAATACAATAGCAGACAGAACAAAGCGGGACCTGGCTTGCAATCCAATTAACAGAAATCCAATTTACAGGAAAGGTGAAATTTCCTTTTCTCTCCCTCTAATTCTGACCTCATTAAATACTAATGCAGCAGCATTGTGGAAGGTGATTATGGTGAGACTGAAACATTACGCTATGCTAATGTTGAGGAATAGCCAATCCAAGTGTTCTGTGGCTGGAGGCAGAATCTGAAGAGAATCCCCACTTGCTTGCTATGATAGGTGACAGGGCTAGCTGTGAAACTATGAAACAGCATAATTAAAAGCAGGCCAAGCACCCTTGGCTGTCCAGGTTGGGCAACAGCACTCAGAAGGGCCCCTCAGTAGCCCAATCTGGCATTGCCAGGTCCAGGTGGTGGCATGTAGGCACTGCTTTCCATACACAGCAGCCTTCATCTCTCTGCTTTGTCTGGGAGCCTCTGAGCTTTAGAAGTCTTTCCAGCAAATCCATCCGCTGTCGCAGGTGGCAATTTAACAACAGCAGCAACAAAAATAAGTGAAGGGAAAGGAAGAGAAGGAATAGGTTAACAGGGAGCCAAAGGATAGTGGTGGCATTGCTCTTAGGCACTGCAAATAACTGGGACAGCACTGGTGGCCAAATGGCCAAAGTTTGGCAGAGGGCCTGGAAGTGATTGCTAAGCCTCACACTGGCAGTCAGCTTCTTGGTCTTCCTCAAAGACAGCAGAAAGGCTGGACTTCTCCATTGCTGTCACACTAATTTTAGTCCTGGATTGTTGTTGTGGGCCTTATAGAATTCAGTGGCAACTTAAGCATAGCAGAGCTGGATCAACAACATAGATGGGAAACAGAGACACCATACCCATGAGGTGAGGTGAGGTAGTCATCCCCAATGGCAGATCTCATTTGCAGCCTCCTTTTACTCCCCTGCTGCCTTTGGCATGGGAGTAGACTGCAAAGGAGTCAGGAGCTGCGGGGGAAGAGGTGGCAGTGTGGGGTTGCAGAAGAGGAGGCAGCAGTGGGATGCCACACAGACTGAAACGTGTCGTGTCTCAAGGCCCAATTGTACATCTTTGAAGAAGCATGCTTAACCTGTCTATTGTTATCTTGGAGAAAGAACCATTGTAGAGCCCCAACATGTCCAACCCAAATCATGTCCTTGCATTGGTTTTCCACTGGAAATTTATTCCCCGCCCCCCGACTGTATTTTGCCCCCCAAAGTGCTGTTCTGCAAACCACACTGGCAGCTGTCCCACTGCCACTGGGGGCCTGAGAATGTCCTTGGGATTGCTGTTTCTTTGAGAAACTCAGTATTCAGAGCAACTGTAACGTTTGTTGTGAATATAGATGACTCTAACAACAGATTCTGGGTTCTTTAATGTGTAGAATACATCCAGTGGTGTTCATGCATTATTCACTGTAGATAAAACAGCAACAGTCCTTGAGCTTGGGTGTTATGGATTTATACGATGAAGTAAGTAGACAGAACATCTATTGATATGTTTATTTTGTTGTTGTGGAGATTCATTGGAGTCTTGTGATAGTATGGATAGGAGATTGCACCCCAATGAATCAAGAAATAGAAATAACTGATTGGTATTTGCATCCAAAGTGTGTTTTCCAGTATAATGTCTTTGGTGATTTTGTACATGATGTTATGCACATATGGGTCACCTTGATTTAAAATACATTTTCATGCACTTAGCTTTGCATAGGATCATCTCCATGATCTTTCTATTTCTTTCGAATGCTACATTTACAGTTCAGGGTTATACTATGCAATAACAAACAATTCTGTTGTTTGCTTCATTGGCTGTCCTGGGTTCCAGTGGTAATGGGGTGGACATTTCATAAATGTATACACAAACATATCTACATAACAAGTGCATGAATAAAGTGTGCTTCAGGTGGATAATGTATTCAATAAAACAAATTCATTACCATTGATAGAGGGGGTCCTAATTGGCATTCCTAGTTCAAATCAGAGGATCCCTCTCCTTCACCCTTCTGGGAGGGGGAAGTTATATTTCTTCATTTCTAACAGTCCCTGCCCTCACTTTCATCCCTGTCATTGTGAGACTCGGAATGTTCTGCCTTCACTGGAATGCTCTGCACAAGTATAATGCAGTTAAAATATCCACATTTTTAACTCATTCACATTTTAACTTTGTGGATTCTAGTTCAATTTGGGTGATATAGCTTACCTTAGTCATAATCAATGCACACCCAATGGAATCAGTGGCTCTTCTATGGGTCTACTCTGAGTATGAGTATAGTTGGCTACCATGCTTTATTGTGTTTGCATTTTAATTGTTTTATTCTTTTTGTATACTGCCCTCGGAATATGATTGGTGGGCGGTATAAAAAATACTGATAAACAAACAAACAAACAAACAAAATCAACTGAACTTTTCAGTACCTTATTTATCATTGGGCCACAACTTGCATTATTTGCATATTTGACTCTGATTTCTTTGTCTTTGCTGAAAACTTTATTTCCTGCCAGCTTTATACAGAAGCTTTAATTATTTTATTTTTGGTACTGTCTTCATTTCTACTGCTGTGTTTATTCGGGGGTGGGGTGGGAGCCACATGATGCATTCCTGCTCCAACACTGAACCTTTGGGGTGGAAAATTTAAATTAATAAGCAAACATCTGCAGTAGAAACAGTTTGATGAATCCAAAAGTAACAGATCGAGATTCAGCCGGACATGGATTTCAGCATTCTAGTCATAAGCATTTGGACATCAAGGTTAATAAAGGAAATGTTGACAGAGCCATAACCATGATTGTGTGCTAATACCAATTAAAATGTCTTGTTTGCCTACCACATATTTAAATGTTCACATCCCTTAACCAAGAGGAAGAACTCCTTTGTTAATCGCTTCTCTGTGCATTGTGAAATAGATTTCAAACAGAAAACGACTACCATCTAAATACTAGTGTCCGATTGAAATTTAATCTTTGCTTGACTTTGAGTCAGCTGCTCAGGAAATATGATTTTAAATTAATCAAAAAGATCAGTTAAAATATTCATGATTTTTTTTTTAAAAAAAGGATCTGTAAGAACATCTACCTTTCCCATCCCAAAACATGTTCCACAGTGCTTTCATTTCAAGAGAATTTTTTTTATAATGTTTGAATAGATTAAGCATAGGTTTTTGTATTATTAAAAATTTTGAGCACAGCTTTGAGTGGGGAAAGAATCAGCTGTCAAAGTACAGAAGTTCAAATGTATGCAGATTGCTCCTCACAATTTGCAATTTTCTGAAAGGTGGGATTTAATCTCTTGGTTGAATAAAGCTTTCTGTATTAATAATGAGATGAGAATGTCTTTCTGAGGTGATACTTAACATTTGCCTCTGGCTGGTAATTGTGGGTAATGCAATATAGAAAAAGGCATCATTCTGGAAATTCTAAGCCAACAGTCCAGGGGACAAAACATTATACATAGTGTCTCTGTGTGTGTGTGTGTGTGTGTGTGTGTGTGCGCGCGCGAGGGTGTTTTAGGTTGTGTGTGTTTAGGACATGTGTGTGTGTGTGTGTGTGTGTGTGTGTGTGTGTGCATGCATGCACAAAACCATTAGATAAATAGATATCTGTATAGGAAATATACATCTATTATAGGAATATTGATTATCCTGGTGTTGTCCAAGCAAAAGAAAAACATTGCCACCAATTTTTATTGCATTATCCTCTCCTTTTTGGATGGTAAACACAGTGCTCACAAGTTGAACATTCAGATTATCAGCTCCTGCTCCTTCCTCTTCTGTAATCAGTACAGTGGTACCTCGGGTTAAGTACTTAATTCGTTTCGGAGGTCCATTCCTAACCTGAAACTGTTCTTAACCTGAAGCACCACTTTAGCTAATGGGGCCTCCTGCTGCTGCCGCGCCGCCACAGCACGATTTCTGTTCTCATCCTGAAGCGAAGTTCTTAACCTGAAGCACTATTTATGGGTTAGTGGAGTCTGTAACCTGAAGCGTATGTAACCTGAGGTACTACTGTATTCTAAGGTTAATACTGAACTGTATATTTTGCAGAACTGTGAGCCGAAGCAGATGGAACCAACCTTCAGTAAATAATAATAATAATAATAAAGTGGGCAGTAAAGTGATAACTTCCATCTCCATAAGAGATGAATGAGCAGCATTTATTCCCATTGTTGAGACTATTATCCATCAGCATACCTTTATGCCATTAACATCCTAATTGAATTGAATATAAGATGTGTGTTCTCATGTCCATGTTTGTTAACATGTAAGGACACAGCATGCACATGGAATGTGCACAATACCAGATGGAGAGTTAGCTGGTGCCTTCATCTTTGATAAAGTTCAGGCACCAGATGAGGAAAGATGCTTGGACTCCATCAAAGCTGAAAGCACCAGCTAACTATCTGTCTGGTATTGTGCACATTTCATGTGCGCGCTATGTTCAGCAGTGACCCTTGGTGGTGGATTACTACCCACCCACCTATGGCACCCACCTGAGAGAATGATGGAGACAACATCCAGAAGGAAACAAGTGTCCTTGTGACTTAGAGCTGGCCATGGTGATTCTTACTTGAAGGATTCTTACAAACTGACAGAAGTGATGTCTTTCGAGGAAGCATGACATTGCGCCATTAGATATGCTGTTTGTGCCAATGTAGGCTTGAAAACTTTATTTTGTTTAAAGTTTAGCTTGACAGCTGTTTAGATGTATAAATCATCCTCATAAATTATGTGTGTCCCCCACCCCCAAACAGCTTTTGCGACCGACAACAAACAGAGAATAAGGATGTCATCATTTATCTAGGAGAGTGATGAAAAATGACACAACTGAGGACCTTGCCTGCCCTTGGAGAATACCAAGAGTGAAAGGGAGAGGAGAAAGTGAAAGTTAACTGCCCAGCCCCAGCATGAAGCAGGAAGTGGGAATAGTTGCCCTTTTTCTACCACAGAGATGGTGTGATGCCCATTCAAGTCATTTGTGCATGATGGCAGCTTACAAGCTGCTTTATGTTCCATCTTCTAAAGATGCACTTGAACTTTCTGTTAATTTATATCCATTAAGTGGGATCGGCCGCTCACATCTCATCATCACAAGCCTACCACTGCTGTTTAAGTCCATTAGATATTAAGTGCAGACAGGAGGGGAAATGTGCAAATCCTCATCATTTCAATAATGTGCTCCAGCCTCATCTTGCTTGCTTTCATTTAGCATTACTCAGTGTCCCCATTTGGTATGTGACTTCAGGAAACACTGCAGAGGCATTTTTCCCAAGTGCAAATGCAATTAGTCTTTTCCTCCTATTTTGTTCTTCTTTTCCAGGCAACTGCTGCAATGTAGAGGGGTTGTGCATGTGTCTGTGCATACAAGAAAAGGCTGGGGTGGGGGAGATGGAATTATTTATTATTTAGCCATACCATTATTTAAGCTAGTTCCCAGCAAAAGAGCTGATTTGATCAGTTAGTTGAAAATGAAACTTATTTTAATGGTCACACTCTCTGATTTCTGCCTCACGCACACATGCTTGTTATCAGAGACTTCCAATGGCAGAACAAAAAAGTACACTTGCTGAATTAAGATTACCTCAGCATCAAGTTCCCTGCATAGTGGGATGGGGGAGTTCCTTTGATTCAATTGTTTTAAAGTTTGGTATTTAGTTGGGTTTATCACTAAAATTTGTATGAGGAAATATATTTTACCAGCAATTTAGTACAGTCCACAAACAGCATTATCCCTTTCTGCCGTAACCGGACCAGACAACATCACCTTTACTGGACACAGCCCCAGTGTATTAATGCCCCCACCCCAGGCCCTGAATTCTTTTTTTCACTGTCCTAGCTTAGCTCAGCTCAAGGAGGTGGGGACACACCTCATAAGTGGCAACTACTTCCTTTTGGTTAGATGTTGTGGCTTAGGGCAAATGTTTTGGAAACCACATCAGTCAAGTTCTGATTCCATGTGTATTTGCCTAGGAGAGAGTGGGAGCTCTCCTTCAGACATTTGGCTTGTTCTAGCTCAAGGCTAGGACTTGGATCTCCAATTTGTTCTTCCCAGAATAATAGATTCTTCTGCAGCTACTGTACAGTGGTCTCCCTTCCTGACTCTTTGCCACACATCATCACAAACACGGTTGGGCCAATCTCTGCTGTCGGAAATCAGACATTGCTCTACTACAACCCCTATCATTCCAGACCACTGACTGAGGGGAGTTGCAGTCCAACAACATCTGGAGAATCACAGGTTTACCCAGTGCTTTTTTCTGGGGGGGGGACGTAGGGGTACACATACTCCTAAACATTTCGTGAATCTAAGTTTGGCCTCACTGAGGGGCAGTATTTCAATATGAGTAGGAAAATGAGAGTACCCCTAAAAAAAATTAAAGAAAAAAAGCACCAGGTTTACCATCCTTGAATTGGGATGAGTAAGAAATTCAAGGGGCTCTGCAGAAAGGTACCCTGTATCAGCTTTTCTCAACTTCGGGTCCCTAGATGTTGTTGGACTACAACCCCCATCATCCCTAGCTGGCAAGACCATGGTCAGGAATGATGGGAGTTTTAGTCCAACAACATCTAGGGACCCAATATTGAGAAAGGCTGCTCCATACCCTTATATCTTCTGCCTCTCTTGTAGGACTTCTGGAATTTCTCTGCCACATTCAAAATGGGGTGGGGCCAACAAGCTATAGGCTGTATTGGCTGTACTGTATTGCTGTATTTGTGAATAAATCAAAACAACATGTCTTTCTGAAGGGATCAATGCATTCCAATGCAGAGAAAAGAAGGAAAGGTCTGCCTCCTACAATGGCCTGGCCAGGAGCTAAACGGTTGTTGCTTCAGCATTGTTAGCATCATTTGGTTGCTTGCAAATGCTCTCTGAGTGCAAAAATCATTCAAATGAAAATGAAAGACAGTCTGGTGTTGCTCATTCATTAATTTTCGCAGCAGTTGGTGCCCTGCTGGCATTTGAAATTAGCGTTAAGGAAAAGTTCAAGAGATTTAGCTTAGTTCGTGTTTACCGCCATGATTTTTGAGAAATGTTTCAGATAGATTAAATTGCATTAGGGAAGCTAATTGCAGAGCAAAAGAGGGGAATATTAAATGCTAAACAGCAGAGCTCACTTCAAAGCCACAGCATTTTACCAGCTGGATAAACCTACCAATGGCATAAAAAGATTACACTAGAACTAATAAAGTGCCATGACGGTACCTGGATATCACCGCACAGTACTTGAATCCCAAAAGCTGGAGCCCACTGGAGTGTTAAATGACAAATGGAAAAGAAGGTATTTTGTGCTGGTGTTCATTACACAGCTCCAAAGCCGTCTTGCCTTCTCAATGGAGAAAGCTCCTGTCTAAATAAATACTCCCCCTGTTTTGGACTTTGTAATCTTTCAGGTTTCTGACAGAATTTCCAAGTCCTTCAAAATGTGGAGAGGCCTGAAAGCAAAATGAACATATTTCACAAGAAGTGCCCTTGCTTGCTGTTCCTTTTCAAGTCACGTTGCTATCATTTGTATCAACAAGCTCCACCACTGCACTCAACCACTGCACATTTAGGATTAATTATGGAGTGCCTGTGAATGAGCGCAGGGAATATTGCTTAGAAATATTGGCAAGAATCTGGGTGTTTCAGAGAGTTCACATTAGGACAGGGATGGTGATATTGGCCATGTGGGTTGGCGTTTGTGGGAGTCAGAGTCCATCAATATCTGGAGGAGCACGGGTTCTGCCTTAGAACAGTGGTGTAACATGGAGGGGGCCACAGGGGCACAAAATTGTTAGGGGCACAAAAAATCAACACCTTAATGTCTCTTCTTTTCTTATTTCTATGGCTGCAATATATTGGGCGATGTAGACGCCGTTAGGCAGCTCAGTGTGTACTCTGTCCATTTCCCCCCAAGTGGCCCTGCACATTGGCAACCCATGCTACGCCACTGCCTTAGAATATGAAGTGACCTCTTAAAGAGAGTTCAACATCAGCAGCACTCCTCAGACATTAAAGGGGAAAGAAACTGAACCAGGCCTGAGAGCTTTAGCTTTCTTTCACTTTTGCTGGTCTGGCAGGCAAAGATGAATGCTAAGCACAAAACAATCTGCACAAAACAATCTCTTCAGTATTGGCTACTGTTTCTCCTTTGCAAATTAGGGAAGTGGGGGTACAATTTCTAGCAGAGTAGCGACAGGGGAAAGGGCGGGGTGCTGAACCCTCTCCCCTGTACACAGAACCTCTGCCCCCAGTAGTTCTCTCACACACATCCCACAAACCAGCAACCCAAGTACCAGCTCTGTATTTGTTATGCGGAGCATGAAACTCTGTCTGGGGGAAAGGTGTCTGGGGAGGGGTGGCACCGTGAGAGGAAAATACAATGAATGGAGAGCGGGGGATATGCTTTAAATATATTGTGTGTATGCAGCCTTGGTCTCTGTGCCCTCCTTCTCCTATCTTGCATTTCATTCATGACAATAGCCACAGCATCAGTCATGCAGGGAGTCCCTATGTCAAGATCAAGAGCTCTTTTAAAAAACACCTATGAGCAACTGACATCAAAATTCTGCTTCATATGTGTGGGCGGTGCATTCACATAGCTCTGGATAGCAGCGGCGTTTCTACTAACGCTATTAACAATGCAACGGCGGTACAGAATAGCACAATACAACCCAGAAAGACAGCAGAGAATTAAGGCAAAGCTGGTGCATGAAAGTAATAAAAATAACATTTCACCACAAACATAATTCATGGCCTACCACACAGAAGGAGAAAAAAAAAAAAATTCCGAAAGAAAGCTTTTGCATTATCCTTGTATTCAAAGGTTTACTGGACACATGGTTAGGAATAAACATGCCCAGAATTTGGTTTTGTTTTCTTAACAAGAACATAGTCATTCCTAATACTTTTAAAAAAAAAAAAACGATTCTCAGAAGGTGTGCGGTAAAACACAAAGAGTTGGAGAAGAATAGAAAACGGGGCTTATAATTCATTCTATTCCAGTGAAAGAAAAAATGCGCAGCACGGGGGTGACCTAGGAATTGTCAAAACACAATTCTAAGCTTCATAACACAATGTATTGGGATATTAAAATCAAGCAGGCAAGTTATAAAATTCATACTGGAGTCAAAAAGGAAAAGGATTTTTTTTCCAGGCTTGCATATATAATTAGTGGGGCCACCTACTGGGTGTCCTTCTGAGTGCATTGCAATTGAATGTATACACAGGGATTGCACCATTAATGAAATACTGATGCAGCCCATTTCAAGCTTATGTCTCCTTGGAATATATATCTATGCAAACCTATGCTGTGCTGCGCTTGTGTGAAGCCTCGCCACAAGCAGGAGGGAGGAAGAAAGGTGCACAATGGAGAGACCTGGGAAGTGGGGGAAAGGAAGGGGCATACATGAAAGAACGGAAAGATGATCTGGACAGGGGAGCCTGGGGAGAGAGGAAGATGGGGGAGAGAAAGCCATCAAGAACAGGGCTGAGGCAGTTGAAATAAAAAATAAAAAAATAGTCCAGTAGAGCCTTCGAGACCAACTAAGTTAGTCCTGGGTATAAGCTTTCATGCGGATGCACACTTCTTCAGATACCTGATTCTAGATTCAGGTAGGTAGCTGTGTTGGTCTGACGCAGTCAAAATAAAAAAGTGTGCATGCACACAAAAGTTTATACCCAGAACTAAATTAGTTGGTCTCTAAGGTGCTACTGGGCTATTTTTTAATTTTTTATTTCGGCTGCGTCAGACCAACACGGCTACCTACTTGAATCTAAAGGGCAAAAAATGAAAAGGAGAGCCTTGTCTGGTTCTCTGGTTGGATAATGAAACAGTGAGGTGGAATGTGTGAGTGTGTTTGTGTTTGTGTTTGTGTGTGTGTGTGTGTGTGTGTGTGCATGCTTTGGAATCCAGCAGCCCAAAGGTTGGTTACAGCCCTTGACTGCCAGCTAAATAAGACGTCACCAAAATGGTTGGAAACGAAATGCTCATCTTTCTCAAATCCATTTGTCATACAGTGCCACTCATCCAGAATAAGGAGAAAGCATATGCATTGATAACAGAAATTTATATAGCGGCAGACATGTACTATATATGAACTTGTTTTAAGAATACACTTAAAAAGAAGAAGGCAAAGCAATAAATAAGTGGTTCTGGATGCTGTAAAGAACCCTAGAAAGTATGAGAGTGAAATGAGACCCCAATCTAGAATGAAGAGTCGCTTGGCACATTTATTGTGGCATAAGCTTCCATAAGCAAAGAGCTGCTAGAGAAGATGTAGATCCAACACCTTCCACAGAGGTATCTTCTTGAAGACTCGGTGTGTGAGACTGTTGCAGCAAAATCCATGGTATTTTATCCAAATAAGTTCTTTTTTGGAAATATTATTCATGCTTCCTCTGAAAACTGAAAGTGCTATGAAGGATAATTAGGGGCTGAGAAAGCCATTTGGCCTTAGTGACCTGTATTCCAGTTCCATCTTTTTAAAAATTGAAACAATTAAAGCAATGTCACTGGAGCATTTGCCCATGATGATAACGTGGTTCTATTATACCATAACCTTGCAAGCCCTGCTCGTGTTGCCCCACTGAAGCAGCGCTTGCCCTTAATTTGCCAGATCAAAGGATGCTTACCCCAAGGTAAAGCTGAATCCCTGACTTCTGGCTGGACGTATTTGCTGTGCACATGGATGAGCATTTCTAAGAAATTATGCATCCCTAATTATGCTTCTCTTCGGTCCTTAATATGTAAGGAGATGGAGGAAGGAGCATAGGAAGCTTCTTTCTACTGAGTCAGACCATAGTTTCATCTAGCTCAGTATTGTCTGGCAGTGACTCTCCAGGGTTCCAGAAAGAGGACATGCCCACCCTGACCTGGAGCTGCCAGAGCCTGGGACCTTCTGCATACAAAGCAAATGTTGGGCCACTAAGTTATGGCCTTTCACCATGTACAAGTCTCTGGAATTTAGATCTTTGATCTAGCAGCTCTCCTTCCTAAACCCTCATGTATGGAGATGCTCTACAGCAGGGCAATCATTCTGGAACATTGGCCTTATTGACCAGAGCTGACAGGAGTTGTAGTCCAACAGCATCTGGAGGCACCTCAATGGCTACCTCTGGTGGACAGCATCTGCATACAATAGATTAGGGATGCAGGCCTAAGAGTAGACCTAAAACAACAACTAGCATCCCCAACATGGCACCCATGGATACCATGGTGCCTCCTGGTGCTTGTGAAGGAACCCTGATTCTTTCAATGTTTTATTTAAAACTTTGTGGGGGAAGTTTTGGAGGGATTTCCTTGGGGGGCGGTCACCTGCTTTTCTTTGTCTGCATTTGTTTTGGGTTAGACCCATAAAGAGCTTGTCAGAGGCCTGGGTTGGGAGTCTTGTTCTTGTACGTCTGGCAGACCCCTGGTAGCCCCATCTCCCGGTTGGTTTAGCCCAGTGGTGTATGGTCAGTGGACTAGGGGGACTAGGCTAGTCCCCTAGATGTTCCCCTACAGCAGGGGTGCTGGGTACTGCTGCTGCTGGGCTGCATTGGTCTGCCCTGCCGCCGGGTGAGCAGGCCATGCGAGGGCAGTCTTTTGTGGTTTCCCAAGAGAAGCTTAAAAATGTTTGTGGTGGTTTCCTGTTCCCCAGGTACAGGGGGTGAACGGGGCTTAAGTCTAGGGTTGCCACCTTTGGTTGGGTACAATATGGGACACAGGGATAGAAAATCCCAATCAGAGCTTTTTTTTAGGGGGGGGGGAATCACGATTGGAAGCCAGCTCCTGGCCGTTGGCAACGAGGGCTGGGGGTGGTAGGGCAGTGAAAAGCACCCTGAAAGCCCCATCCCCACTCAGCTCCTGCCCGGTTTCCTTTTCCCCTATGAAAAATTTCACTACACGCCACTGGTTTAGCCTTCTGAGGCCTGGGGCAAGTGTACCTGTCTGCTCCCACCTTCTGCAAGGCCTGTCTGTAGGTGTTACATCTTTGGGCATCACCCAAAGTGTTACATTGTCTGAGCATCAGACCATATTTTCTGATTTGCCACCTACACTTAAAGCATTTTCTAAAAGCACTGGTAGCAGGTTAGCTTCTTCTTTTTCTTCTTCTTTGGTGATTACTCGTAGCCAAGTAAGATTGTCATCCATAAACATGGTTTTAAAAGTGAGTCCATAAGTGACTGTGGGGGCCAATTCTGGATCCACACATCCTTCCACAGCAGGGACATAGATTTTCGGGTGGGAGTTGATCATGGTGAGGGTTTGCCAAGCGTGCCTTCCTCTTAGCACGTTTCTCCCTTTCGTCCTGAGTTTGAGCATCTTCAAAACCCATTACACCTTTGGTAAAGGCTGTTCTCCAATTGGAGCTCTTGCAGGCAAGTGTTTCCCAGTTGTCAGTGTTTATATTACATTTTTTAAAGATTTGGCTTGAGAGAGTCTTTGAACCTCTTTTGGTGACCACCTTTTTTGCTGACAGCACACCACCGCTGTCCCAACCGCCTTGCTTGCTTCAACATTTGCTTGGATTTACTCCTTGATGATGAAGACAAATCCCAGGTTTGGTAGACATCACTTCAAGAGATGGTCAACATCTCTCTGTAATCTCTCTTTTTTAATTATTGCTTTAGACATTTGGCAGTGCTGCATTGCTGTTAGAACCTGGTGCTGTTTCTGTCTGCTGTTTTACTGCCATTTCATGGTTTGTATGTATGCCATTTTAAACTGCAGTTAAACACAGGGATCAACAATGTCAAGGCTCTTTTCATGAGAACTAATACAGAACTGTTTGACCCTGCTGCTTATCAGGGTTCTTCGTGCTATCTTACAAGTTCCTAGGCAGTTGTAACAGCTAAGAAGTTTATTGGCAAAAGGGCAACAAGGTTGTAAGGTGTCTTGTATGAGTTTTAAAAGAGAACACAACAATGAAAGTCAACATGACGGCAAGAAGTCAGCAATAAAATACACACTGCACTATTTTTATTTTTTTTGAAAAATGAACTAATCAGAGCTGATCTATGTAGACAAGCAAATAATGAAAATCTCACCCAGAGCCCAATGTTTCAATCTATTTGACTCTGTAACAGAAGCCCAATGCCCAAAACCTGGGTTGTTGCATGCATAAAAGGTAAAGGGTAAAGGGACCCCTGACCGTTAGGTCTAGTCGTGACCGACTCTGGGGTTGCAGCGCTCATCTCACTTTATTGGCCGAGCGAGCCAGCGTACAGCTTCTGGGTCATGCGGCCAGCATGACTAAGCTGCTTCTAGTGAACCAGAGCAGCACACAGAAACACCATTTACCTTCCCGCCGGAGCGGTACCTATTTATCTACTTGCACATTGATGTGCTAGGTTGGCAGGAGCTGGGACCGAGCAACAGGAGCTCACCCTGTCGCAGGGATTCAAACCGCCGACCTTCTGATCGACAAGTCCTAGGCTCTGTGGGTTTTTTACTACAATTCCCATCATCCTCAGTCAGCATAGGGCTGATGGGAGTTGTGGTCCAAAACACCCTCAGGACGCCAGGCTGGTGTAGGTATACACACTTATGCACCTAACTGGATCAGGGACTTTTGTTCAAATTAAAACACATGGTAGATGTGTTTTAGATGGACTGGTAAAACTTTGAACATTAGGAGAGTCCCAATGGATCAGATCAAATGCCCATCTAGTAAGCATGATGTTTTCCTTGCTAGCCAATCAGATGCCTCTGAAAAACCTGCAAGCAGGATATGAGGGCAATAGCCCTCTCACATTGTTGCTCCTTAGTGATATTGTTTCTGATCCTAGAAGCTGCATTTATGACTAATAACCACAGATGGCCTTGCATCCCATTAATTTGTCCAGGTTGTTTTTTTAAAAAAAGTTATTTATGTTGGTAGCCATCAGCACATGGGGGGGGGGGTAGCAAATGTGTGTCAGGGGGGAAATTCCACATCAGGTTGTGCAGCAACCACAGTATTTGTCCTGTATACTTACTTATAAAGTTTGGAAACAGCTCAATATGTTTCAGCTTCAATTCAACATTCAGGTTCCAAATTGATCTGCTCATTCTGAAACTCTGTTTTATCTCCATTGAAGAATCTAAAAATAGCCATAACTTCCCACTTTTCCTGTACATGGATAAAATTTGAAGGCAAAGGAACCACTCCAAAGTGGATGAAGTATGCAAAATTTCAGGCAGCTCTATCCATAGGTTTTCATTCAAGGAATCCTTAATCCTTTGAAGAAAATATCTCAAACTTTTTATTTTTTGCCAGAATTGGATGCAAATCACAGGCATGGTCACCATTTCTGAGAGGATAAAGCCTGCCAAATTTCAGAAAGATAGGTGCAGCCTTTATCCCAAAACAGCAGACTTGGCCTTTTTCTTTGTTTCTTGAGGAGATGGAATAACATTTTCTCCCCCCCCCTTTTTTTTAAAGGTGGGAATGAAATCTGGGGACATGAGAAGGATGTCCCTCAGGAAGAAACCTGACACAGAAAAATAATTCTAGGAGTTATTGTGCTGTTGTGATTTAACCTTCCCTTTTTTAAAAATGGGGAAATTTGTTTTTTCCCTCACACACACTCTTCCTGCAAGTGGCTTCAAAAAAAGAGAAGGGGGCAAGAGAGGAAGAGGGAGGGAGGCAGGAAAAGAGATAGGTTGTTTGTAATTGCTTGTTAAAAAAAATAACAATTGAGACAGATGCTGACCACTCCAATAGTCTACCATCTTATGCCTGCTAATGCCCTGTGGAAAGACTGTGCACTTTAATATCCCTCCCCCAAATCACTGTAATTGGAGTGCAATGAGACAATAATTCACTGTGACTGAATAAAAATATAACATTCAAAACACAAACACAAAAGATTCCTTCACCTCTCCATCCCCTCACTTCTCCTATATACCCCATCCCCTCTGAAGTGCTGGACACTTGCCAGTCAGCTTGGTTTTGCATCTCAGAAATAAAAGAAGGGGAATGAACGACCTTGCATTTAACTTTATGTGGGGGGACTTAGGCAACAGAGCTAATAGGATGATTGGGCTCTCCCTCATCCTCCTCAACACACCTTGTTAACAGTGTGTTCAAACTCAGTAATGTGAGAAACTATCCCAAATGACCCCAATTATTTGGGTTGCATACAGAGATGATGCACACCCCTAGTTTCACAAAGGGACTGTCAGTAGACGTTGAAGCCTCGTCGGGCCGTTCCATTTCTCTGATGCCAGCAAGATCCATCATATTCTTGCCTTTGATTATGCTAAATGCGGCACTCTCCTTTAACTTATTCAATGATGGCGACACACACACAAAAAGCCCCGATAGAACTTGTACCCAGGAGGTCATGCCTATACTGGTCTTGCATCCCCAATCAATTCAGTACTTATACATCATCTATCACTATCCTGACAGTTCCTTTCCTTGCTATCAAGGTCTGCTGTGAATCAATCTTCCAGAATTCATGTTGGGTTCCACAGTTAAACTTTGAAGAGTTGCTTGTCCTAATTTTTTTATAGGTCTTCACTCCCTTTAAAAGATCAGCTTTCTAGCTTGGGGTGATCCAGACCCTGTACTAGGTTCCTGGGTGGTGTCTCTGGCTCAGGGGACTTGTCATCTGCTTCAATTGCTGAACCAGCGGTGCTCTGTCCCAGGCAAAGAAGATGTCACTACTCTTATTGTAATGCTAACTCTTTAGTAAATTCCCAATTAGATTACTGCAATGCACTTCACATGAGGCTGTCTTTGAAAAATGTGTGAAACTACAATGGATTCAGAATGCAGCAGACAAGTTGTTAACCAAGGCTCACTACTTTGAGCCTGTTAATCTAGAAAAGCATGGGAACACAATGTGCATTATCCAAAGTGTTGGTATTGGCATACAAACACCTAAACACATGCAAATCCTTAGACCAGAACCAGAGTATCTGTAACAGACGTCTTCTGTACCAAGCTCTCTGTGTACTGAGATGGTCAACAGAGGCCTGCTCTGGGCACCCCATAGTTGGATGTTAGAAAGGTCTTGATGGAAGAGTGGACCCCAGGCTCCTCCCAGGGAAGTACACTGGGGATTTTTCTTTGTTATCCTTTTGAAGGTAAGTGAAGGAAACATTGTTTAGGGGGATGTTGGGGGCGGGGAGGAACAAGGATGAAGTTTCTGACTGTTCTCATGTGTAGTTAAATTAACAATGCTCTTAATTGAATGTTGTTTCAATTTTAATGGTTTAATCTACTCTGTTGATCTCACTGGATCTTTAGATAGAAAGGGGGGTATATATTAAATACATATATACAAATCAATGTACTACTACTACTACTCCTACTAATAATAATTATGCAATTTTCCAGTGGAGGAAACTGTCCAAGTGGCCTACAGAATATGGGCAGTATCCAGCTAAATAGCTCCATTTCTTTTGGCTGTGTAACAGACCACAATCTCCCTCTCTTTTCTCTTTGTGTTCCCCAATCTACAGTGGTACCTTGGGTTACAGACGCTTCAGGTTACATACGGTTCAGGTTACAGACTCTGCTAACCCAGAAATAGTACATCAGGTTAAGAACTTTGCTTCAGGATGAGAACAGAAATCGTGTGGCGGCAGCGGGAGGCCCCATTAGCTAAAGTGGTACCTCAGGTTAAGAACAGTTTCAGGTGAAGAACAGACCTCCGGAATGAATTAAGGTCTTAACCTGAGGTACCACTGTATTATGGAGATTCCACCAACTGCCTGGAGCAGATTTAGGGCACAGAAAGAGGTGGGTGAGGAAGAGGGTGAGGAAGTTCTTTTGCTCATCTAAAAGTGCTTGCGCTAGCGGATCTATTTAGTGGATCTCTTTAGCTGACAGATTGGTAGATTAGCTATATACATGAAACGTAGCTAGGAAACATCATAGGAAACCTGGGTGGATATCATCACATTTAGAAGGAGACATTGTGAAGGAATTCTAAGCATTTCTTGTTAATAGCAGCCTTTTAAAAATGCAACATGAAGCTTTGTTGTATAGTATTTGGTGTTTTTAAAATCACCTTGTCAACTACTTTCCCGGTGCCATTCAATTCCATTCCACTTTCTCTGGCTTGTCAGCATGCCTTGTTTTATTTATTGCTTAATTATTATGAAATAGTAATAACAAAAAATGACAAACGACAATATAGATTTTCACTCATAATGTACCAGTGTTCCATTTTGCTAAAGTGCTGTAAAAGATCTATGCCTATTAGCTACGAATGTGCTGACTGAAATAGTTGAAAAGACCAAGAGCCAGGCAGTAAATTAAACAAAAAAGGGGGGGAAAGAAAGAAAAACCCTCTGCAGATGCAACAGCTTATCTCCTGTTCATCTAGTTGCTTTCTGTATGGAAGCTACAAAAGGATTTTACATCAAGGAAAGTGGTCAGTTTCATTCACTGGACGTAATGCAATGGTGTGAGAGGAATTAAATATTGCTGTTTACAGTCTGCCTCTCCACAATTGCCTTGAGCGCCACAAATGGAAAACACTATACTGTACAAAACATGAAGCATTCTTGAAAGATACATAAATCATATAATGACTGATGTCTTGTATATGGCTGGACCCAGAATTGCAGCCTGCCTGTAATGATGCAGGCTCATTGCCATTAATAGGGGAATGGTGTTTAAAATAGATGGGTAGCTAGGCTTAGAAGCTTTTATATGTGTGGAATCTAGGTGCAAGGGAACTGTCCAGGAAAGTCTTCTGCTCTGTATCCTTTCTAGAAGGAGGAGAACATGATCAAACAGTTGTAGTGATATATTTCTGAGGTGCAGCAGTCCATCATTACGTGCTCCCAAGAAGAGTCCAAAAAAGCAGTCAGATGTGTGTGTGTGTGTGTGTGTGTGTGTGCGCGCACACACACACACACACACACACACACACACACACTATGCATAGTGACCTGGGAGTAAGCCCTCTTGAAGTCAATGGTGCTTACTTCTGACTGCATAGGTTCAACTTGTACAATAAATGGAGCTTTAACAAAAGATCTTCAATCTTTAACTTTTATTGAGAAAATCTTACAAACAAGCAATACTTCTGGTTTGAAGTAGGGACCCCATGAAAGAAAAAGAAAACTATATCTAGCCTCTGCTTGATTTCCCCTCCCATTCTCTGTCTTCCTATGTAATAAACTTACTCTGTTTTTGATGAAAGTGTTACTGGAAACTGTGGTATGATTTCATTTCCTTTTTATTGATTCATTATTACATCAGTGTATCACCTTCCCTCCAATGAGTTTAAGGAGGTCATGTGGTTTCCTCCTCTCCGTTTTATCCTCATGACAAATCTGTGAGGCAGGTTAGGTTGAGAGACAGTCACCGCCCCAAAATAACCCTCTGACCTTCGTGGTTAAATTGGGGTTTGAAGGCCCTACTCTGACACCCTAACTACTAAACCAAAGTAGTTCTCAGCATCAACCATGCTGCTTAATGAAATATTGAGGCTACGTTTTAAATTACAAAGACTGGCAAGTTCAGACTCAGAAGGCTGAGGATAAATGGCAAAATGGCAAAAGGAACGAGGAAGAAAGAAGGAAGTATGAAGCCAGATGAATAAGGACTAGCCTGAGGGATTAGAAAGATAATGGAAGGTTAGCGAGTTGAGGGAGCTTAGTACATATCAGAGAAGGTTCATGGGAACATGAAGCAGCCAAATAATTATGAGGCGTGTTTTGACATGAAAGCAACAGAAATCACAGGGTAGATATCAAAGACACATCAAAAAGAAAGCGTTCATAGATTCAGGAAGCCGTGCAGCCACAGAGCTTGAAGATCTTTTGATAGAAGGTATCTCTGTAGACAAAGAGGAACGAAAAGCACATGATTTGGTAAAGTTCCACAAGGTCAAGGAAGCAGCTTTCAAAGAGACTTTGGATATCACAGTGAATAAAGGTAGGACAGATGAAATCAAGGTATTAGAAGCAGGGAGTCCTTAGGCCAAGTAAATCCATTTATTATGAAGCGGCCAAGGGCAGGCAGGCATCTCCCTGAAGCCACCTTTCCAAGATTTTATCTCTCCAATTATGCTCAGTATGGTCACTGCCCTTCAACACAGCATCACCAGCTTAGTACGACCACGCAAAAAAGAAGTACAGATGCACTCCTAGCATATATTCCACCAACATTCCTATTATTTTAGGTTTACAAATAAAACCAAAAGTCTTTGAACACTGTAGTGCCCTGACAGTTGCCATACAAAGTTTCTGGAAGAAGCAAAACAAAAAGTGCCCTAAAATATACACCTGGACTTGTTTCCATTAATTTCTATAGAAGACTTTGTGGTTTTTAAAGTCATAATTAGGAAAAATTGTAATAATCACATATAAAAGAAACAGTACACAAGAAGTAAATAAGGAGGCCATTTGCAGGATAAAGGAAGTCTTTTATTTTTATGTTATGTTTTCTTTGTGTAAGGGGATAGGAGTTTAATTTTGATAATTAAATTGTCAATGGTGGTGGGTTTCTTTGTATGTATGAGTTGTTGTGGACTATGTTGTAAATAAAAAATAATTTTTTAATTTTTTAAAAAATAATAATAATAAACAAACCTATGTCAAGCTAAATTTGCACACAGTTTCATAGCGTGCACATTTACTGGGACAACTGAGTTTTAAAACAACAACATCAAAGGACTAATCAAGAAATATTTAAGTTACAGATACATTTTGCAAAAGCTGAAATGGCTTCCCAAAAGCTGAAATGGTTCTAGGCACACAACACAGAACTCCTGGTTACCTTTAAAGCCATGAATAGATTGGGCTCTAAATGGCTCCTTCTTCCTTCTCTTGCATGAACTGCTGAAAAAGATCTTCCCTGCATCTCAGTGATGGCTCAGGTATGACTGGCTGAGATGCAAAAGAGAGAGTGGCTGCAGATCCTTTCCCAATGCAGAAGTTACAAAGAAATAGAGCTGAGTATCAGCAGCATAAATTGAGAAGATCAAAATAAGACAAAAATGACAAGGAGTGATAGATCTCGGTTTCTATCATCTATTTTGTGGAAGCAACCTCCCCGAAGTCAAGATAACTTGAGGGGTGATTTGTTCATCACAGAGAAAGCAGCAGCACATTTGAGTCAATTCTGCTCTCTGGAATCTTCATGTAACGTTCAACCTAATAATTCATGCATCAGATCCATGGGGACATCCATAAGCCCTAGATGACCCCTGGGCTGAAAGACCTGTCCATAGGTCACAAGAGAAGAAGATAGAAGTGACAGATATACCAATTGCTAGAATTGGCTTGCACATTTTTTTGGGGGGGGGGATTTGATATCCCGCTTTATCACTACCCGAAGGAGTCTCAAAGCAGCTAACATTCTCCTTTCCCTTCCTCCCCCACAACAAACACTCTGTGAGGTGAGTGGGGCTGAGAGACTTCAGAGAAGTGTGACTGGCCCAAGGTCACCCAGCAGCTGCATGTGGAGGAGCGGAGACGTGAACCCGGTTCCCCAGATTATGAGTCTACCGCTCTTAACCACTATACCACACTGGCTCTTGAAATAGACATGCACACTGGTCAAATTCATCCCTCTAATGGTGGCCCATCATAGGTTAGTTTTTGTTCTTTCCTAACACTGCAAAAACAGGAGGCTTTTAAAAACACTGGCAGACCACCATATATTGCTGGGGGAGCAGTACTTTTATTGCCCTACACTAGTGTATCTGTTTCTTGACATTTATGTATGGACAGGCTGCCTGCCATGTGCTCATATGCTTGACATCCTGATGGGTGTTTAGCACGGCAACCTAAGAAAGTCCATATAAAAGTCTAGAACTCTCTATTTCAGAACAGTGAGAGATGTATGGTAATGTTGTATAATGTCCAAAAACGAATGTTTGCAGACTTCCTTCATTTGAAAAGGGAAGTTGATTAGAAGACACGGCAGAAACACACACAAGCACTGCACAGCTGAGTTTTCCTTCCCGTTCATCAATATTTTAATCTCAGGTAGCCTGCCAGAAAGAATACAGGAAAATCTGACCAGATGGTGGTTTGCAAGCTGATGCCACGAAATGGTAGCACAAGAACATGCCGCAGGGAGGGTGGGGAGGCTTACACATGTCTGCAGGCAGCAAAGGAATTGTGCTCAATATGCTGTATGGACTTCAGACTTACTCAATAAATCATAATGGAAAGGTAGCAGAACTGCAGGCATTTAAAATGCAGCTAGCTCTTCCTGAAAGAATAAACAAGGAGACATATGTCCACCTAATCAGTCCAAATCTTCAGGCTCAGTTTGTAGGAGGGCTGTCCTGGATGCAGGACCATTAGTCTGGTTCAGGACAAATGAGTTAGGATAAAATGATATAGCAGGGAGAGAAAGTCAGGAATGAGTTAGGCACACAGGCACACATGTCTAATAGCATGTAAAACCATTGTTCCATTGAGCTCAATATTGTCCACATTGATCAGTGGCAGCTGTCCATGGTTTCAGAGAGGGAACGTTCTCAGCCCGGCTTGTAGATGATGGGGATGAACTTGGCATCTTCTGCATGCAAAGCATGTGCTTTAACATGCACCTACAGCCCTTCCCCTAAAGCTGAGTGGTTGTAAAAAGAATTTTTTTTCAATGTGGGTGGGATGGTAACTAGGGTGGTGAGGTGACAGAGTTTGACCAATGACCTCCCAAGCTCAATATTATCTATACTGGCTGGCAAGATTCTGGATGGGTTCTCTCTCAGTCCTACCTGGAGATGCCACAGTTTGAATCTTGGACCTCTGGAATGCTAATCATGTGATCTACCACTGAGCCACTGTGGTGGCCTTCCTTCAAAAACCAAGATCAGAACCTATCAATAAACCTCTCAATAATTTGTAGTAGGGTGACAAGAGTTTCTGATTCCCAAATAACTAATAATAGGAACCAAAAAAAAGTGCTGTGGTTCTAAAGTAGGCTTCTGAAATAGAGAAATCTTGCACAGTATGTGTGTGTGGAGGGACTGCAAGCCCAGTTTTGGTGTGAAAAACAAATTCCTCAGCTGAGTGTGGGCCCAGAGATGCTGGCAATTTATTGAAAACTAGCCAGTGATTTCAGAATAATGTTGATTATATGAGCTCGATTATAGATTTTGTGCATTCATGGGATATCTTTGATGGGATCATTAATCCATGTTGATTGCTAGGTAGCATTTGTTCTCGTAATATTTATTTTTGGTCTCAAAATATTTATAATCTATTTAATGTTCTGGGGAGAAATGGCTCTTCATACCTCCCTCCCTCCCTCCGTGCACATTGAGTTTTGCTGTATGAGAGAATGCAATGAGGGATCTATCAGAAGCCAATCATGCTACAATATCAATGTACATTTGGAACAAGCAGTTTGCAAAGTGAATTCTGTGCTTTCTTAAAACCTGCAGCTTTTGGACTTCCTGGAAATCCTGTAGGCATGATAAAAAGCAGCACTTTGCAGATTTGGCTGATTTCCTAAACAGTCATAGAAATGGCTAAGATTATGCCTTCACTCTCACTGCTGAACATATGACTCTCATCCAAACGCCTATGCCCAACCCATTCTGACCAGCAGTTATAAATGAAAATAGATTTTACATTTAAAAGATTCCATTAAGTTCTCCAAAGAAGCTATATTTCTTATTAATTTTAGTTTTCTCTGGTATTGATATGGATATTACATATTAGACATGAAAAGTATTCTGGAACTTTTACCGAAAAAAAGAAAAAAGCATTTGACATTGATTTTTATGCATGCTGCATTTATATAGTTTTCTGGTACAAAGGTCTCCCTAGAAGTTTTAAGCTGCCAGAGAAGTTAATTTCTGCTTTTTATTCTCTATCAATCATCCTCAAGTGGGAAAACATTTCCATCCAAATACTTATCTCATTTGTTCATATATATATATATATATATATATATATATATATATATATGAATTCAGAGCTCTTTTCAATTTCATTTTTTTTCAAAAAATAAAAATAAAATATGAATAAAAAGAAATAGGGAGAACTAATTGCTCTCCAAATAAGTTTCATGATAGTGCACAGTGCAAATGAATCATACAGTAGCTGAAAGCCATGGCTACACGACCTTCCTTAATGCATGGCCTGTTGTGGAACGCAGTTTTCAAGTGGAGAAGAGGCATATTTGATTCTGCCATTTCACTTCACTGGTTGAAAGTGTGTGTGTGTGTGTGTGTGTGTGTGTGTGTAGATACTTCTACCATACCCTACACTGGTTCATGCACATTTCATGGAGAATTCAGACAACATGGTTACCAGATTGTGACATTTGGTTTTTCTTTACTGTCTTCCTATTTCCCAGCCCCACTCCTGAACAGTTTTTGTGTGATGTTTATGGACCGTACTATGTAACTGAAGAATCAGCTCCTTGGGGAGCACACAAAGTTGGAGACTGTGACACCTGAAAGGGACCACTTTGCCTATCCCTGACCTACATTAACTGGAAAGGGCTTCCCAGGATGTCATTTCCCCCAGTTTTCCGGTGCCTTGCAAATTGGATGCTCTACCACTGAGCAATGGCTAGTCTAGCATTTTTTGCTCCATTAAAGGAAACCAGGGAGACAGGTTGTCCTTGAATACCTCAACCACATGCACCTCCCCACCATGTGGCTTCTCCAATAGCTGCTGAACTGAAAATTTCACCAATGTCCTAAAATCAATCTGCATCTAATTTATCATGTTTACTTGACTTCCATATTTTAGGAAATAAAGTGCACAATGTTCATCTCTTTGTAGTGTATAAATAGCTCAAAGGTCTTCCCCATAATCAAAGGTGGTTCCATTGAAATATCTGATTGCAGGATGCCCTACTGATGCTGCAGTCCTTTGCCCTTACTGGGGAGTAAGCCCCATTAAAGACAGTAGGGCATCCACAGGATTGGGTTGTTAATACGGTTGCAATCTTCTAGTCAAACAAATCCAAAGCTGTTTTCAGATTTGGATTTTAATACTGTTAAAGATAAAAATCACAACTCCATGGTGCACACCTGGAAGATGCTTTGCCCATTTCCCTGCCTGCCCCTTGCTTCCCCCTCCATTGTAAAGGAGGACGTTACCTCGACCTTTGTTTACCAGCCTGCTTTCCCAGGAGCAGGAGCACTTTTACAGTGGAGGTAAGGAAGAGTGGCAGTGCTTCCAGAACCTGAAATCCACATGTTGTTACTTGGATAATGTGATGGTTGCATTGGAAACATCTGCCTTGCACAGAGAATGTCCCAGATGTGGTACCCAGCATCCCCAGGAAGGGCTGGGAGAGCTCTTGCCTGAAACCCCACAGAACTGCAGCCATTTAGAATAGGCAAGGCTGAGCAAGACAAGACTGGCCAATGGTCTGACTTGGTATACGGCAGCTTTCTATGTTCCTAATTATTGTTTTTGAGAAAAATCTAATCAAATAAAAAAAAAATCCCTGTGGAACTGTCAGAAACCCCTTTTCAGATATGCCACCTCTTCCCCTTTATTTACAAGCCATAAAAACATTCAGGGGGAAGTAAAGATTTCAGCTTGCATTTTTAAAATAAGTGCCTCTTGGTTTTTACTGGAATTTAAATGATCTGAAGCATATTTCCCTTCCTGCAAGATTTGTACCAGGCACTGGGATCTGTCCTACATCTTCCATTTTGAAGATAGAGGCAAAGGATTAATTCAGCTTTTCTGCAATCAAGGAGCAGATGTGCTCATTTTGAATCTAGTCACTGACATTGATCCAGTCCAGGATGCAAGATCAGATGGAACCTTTGGCCTGATCCAGCAGGGCTGTTCTTATGTTGCAGGACTAAGCTCTAGTACTGGTTTCTGTTTCTCTGTTCTCCATAACTCTCCCAGGAAAGTCTCCACTTGCTGTCTTGCATGGTGGTAAAAGGCACTTTGCTTCCTCCTACAGAATTACATGAAAGGTGGAGGGAAGCAGTGGCCAATACAGTTCCCTCATTAGAGGATGGCATGTAAATCAGCCCCCCAGACATCAATTTCTGTGGCAGATCCAAGTTGTGGTACCCACATGATGTACACTCAAACTGGCCATTCTTATCCATGGCAGCTTACCTAGTATGCATGTTCATTTGCAATCTCACAGACTGTTTGGTTTCATGGATCTAATTACTCTTAGGGCATTTGGCACCTTGTCTTAAGCACACCATATGCTATGCTTTCAACAAAGACAGTTGCTTGGCTATGCAGAAAGTTTGTGGGTCAGCATTTAGAAAATAGACTGGGAAGAATCAGGGGGAAGTTCACAATACCAATAGCATGGCTGTACACAAGCTCTCATTAAGCAAGTTATGCAGCAAGGTTTGGGAATCAATAGTGCCACAAGAGCAGAAGGCTTAAAATATGAAAAAGAGAGGCTAGGATGTGCTGAACTTTGTTTTACCGCAGGAAACAGTCCTTGAAATTCTGTTCTACAAAGAGCTCAGAGATTTGCTCGGGGTTTGTCATTATAGGCACAGCTGTTATACATGCACCTGCCCCTCAAAGCTCTTCTCTGTGAGATAAATCCACAGCTCCGCTGCTGAGAGACCACAAGCTCAGAAGAAAAGACCTGACCTTACAACAAAGTGTTTTCATATGTACTTCTTTGATAATTGCCTTTCAAGATAATATTCACAGAGTTTTCCCCCAAGGACCAGATGTGTTCATTTAGAGAATCTAGTCACTGAAATCACTCATGAGTACACCTGTGAAACTTGTCACCAAATACATTGAACATAGATCACCAGCAGTGTATGGTGGTCCACTGAAGGTATTGAATGTATTGTCTCAATAGTGTTTGCTACAGCCACAGTAAGCCATTTTGCCTTGAAATGAGAGCCCTCAAAACTTCAGAATGGCCCCTTACCTTTGAGCAGGCCTCCAGATGTTTTGGGACTACAGCTCCCATCATCCCTAGCTAACAGGACCAGTGGTCAGGGATGATGGGAATTGTAGTCCCAAAACATCTGGAGGGCCAAGTTTGGCCATGCCTGCCTTAGAGTTTGTTTGGTAGGACCCTATGTCTCCTAGGCATTTGGGACTCTTCTCATTAGAAGGTCTTTGTGGAGTATTGGCCCCATGATTGCTGCTGGGGTTTTAGCCCAGACTTTCCCTGTGTTGTCTTGCTTCTCCCTCAAGCTTTCTACCTAGTGTACTCTTTGGGTTTTAGGATGGGCTGACTTCATTAGCTTCTCATTCTGCTTGTCTACCACTTCCTGGGTTGTTTGGTTCCCCTTCCTCCTTGCCCTGTAGCACTCTAAACAATTCTGTTCCCAGCAGCCCCCTCTAATGTGGCATGCAACTCACCATCAATACACTACTTTATAGTGGTACCTCTACATACGAACGTGATCCGTTCCGGAGCCCCGTTCGCATCTAGAGGTAAACGTAACTAGCGATGGCACGTCTACGCATGCACACGTCGCTTTTCACCACTTCTGCGCATGCGTGTGACGTCAGTTTGAGCATCTGCACGTGCGCAAGTGGTGAAACCCGGGAGTAATGCGCTCCGTTACTTCTGGGTTGCCGAGGAGCGCAACTTGAATGCGTTCAACTCGAAGCATATTTAACCCGAGGTATGACTGTACTTCCATTCCACCTCTGTTTACATTGAGACAGCTCAAAAGTGGGCCACTGTTGAGTCTGGCAGGAACTGTCTTTTATCCTTCCTTCGTCATTTCATCTATATTACAGATAGGAGACAGAGACCAAAAGTGACTCATCCAAGGCTACCCAATGAGTTCATGGTTCTGATGAGAATAAAGCTGCACACTTGCAGCTCTGTGCTCCTCCAGCATTCATATGGCTAGCCATTGTTAGAAACAGACAGTGTACTGGAGTAGATAGGATTCCAGAAAGAATTCTTATGTTCAAATTTCTGGCTCATTTGTAAAGTATGAAACACTTCTGTGCAGATGTACATTCAAATCTCAGTGGAAGTGATAAACCTTGTTTGCCATTCATGCAGCCTCAAGAGCTGATCCCCTCTATTTTGATTTTCAAGTCATTCCACAAACGAATACTTAAGAATGACAGGTCTACACCATGAAAAGAAAAGCCTAAATTTAAGGAAAGCAGTTTGAATAAACAAAGCAAACCTTTCACCTTTTTGTAATTGCATCTTATTGACAATTCATTATGGGTTTTTAAATGTTTGATTGCTGTTGGAACTTGTTTTTGGAGCTATCTAAGGGTGATTGTGCCCTCCTAGGTTTAATTGGGCCCCATGGGAAACATTTAGTCACATAAATTAAAAATGAAACATCAGTATCTAAAGGTTAATTATTAAACTTTAATGGCTTTCAAATTCCTATATAAAAAAAACACACCTGAAAATGTGTGTGTGTTTTTTAAAGCAATGTAAAATGTTGACACTTTGATAAAACCCACTGCTTCACACCTGGCAGTATTGCACTGCACACCAATCTCTTGTGGATTAATTAATTAAGATTTTCTGTGGCTAAATTTACACACGTGCCTGTGCTGAATTTTCTACCTTTTCCATGGAGCACTTAGGTGTCCTTGAAAAACATAGCCACAGCTGCATGAGAGCTGGTAACCCATGATGTGGAACTGTGGAGCTGGGGCTTGAATGTTAATGAAGCAGGCCATCTTGGCTGGGAGTCCTGGAAGACCTGAACCCTGCCTTGCAGGCCTTTTCCCACCTGGTCTGGGAGGGTGAGGCCCTGACCAATTCCAGCTGCAAAAGCTGAGATGACTAGAGATCATCTTGGCTGCCCCTTAGTGCAGACCCAGGTCATCAAGCTTCCATCACTTTTGCCAGTCATGAACCACCATTGGTAGGATTGGCAGCAACAGCAGCAGATATATTCTATGCTTATGCTGCTATTTTATTATCTTGTTAATTATGCTGTTTTAAATGTGCACTTTATATTTGACTTGCTCTAGTAATGTTTTCATGTTTAATATATTTTTTGTAAACCATATTTTTTAATGGAAAAAAATATGAAGATACAGAAATGAAACAAAACGAAATGAATAATAATAATGTAGATATCTGGTTCCGAAGAGAAGAACCCATTCAGCTAACTGAGAAGGTCCAGCAAGCAGACTGGGGCAGAGGAAGAAGACAAACAGAAAGGTGTGTTGGGTTCTGTTGCAGATCAAAATTTCATTAAAAATAGCAGTTGAAAGTAGGTCTTTCAGGACCCTGGACAGAGCCCAGAGAGCAGGCAATTGTTTTCCAGTGACAGTTCACTCTTCTATACTACCTTAACCTGAATATCCTTTTCAGAGTACACCAGGGTTGAAAGTTCCACTGTAAAATTTTTGGAGGGGCAGCTAGCTTAACCTGAAAAGCAGCCAACTGTATAATATATTGCCTAAATTAGAAATGGTTTTGAACTTTGAGGTATTATCTAGTAGCTTTATACTTCCAAAATCTGCCAGCTAAAATGTATTTATTTGCATTTAAAAATGTTATGTACCATGTTTTGTTTCAAAAGAAACTGTCTAAGAAGTTTATAACACCCTAAAACTATGACATATAAAAGCCTAATACAGGAATCACAATAAGCATTCCACATTTTAGAGCAGCAGAGATAAGTTAGGTAAGATATCCTCTTAATCATCAATATAAGCTGAAACAACAAACATATGGGGACTATCATGACTACCAGGATATCCAAAATACAGTGGTACCTCAGATTAAGAACTTAATTCATTCTGGAGGTCTGTTCTTAACCTGAAACTGTTCTTAAGCTGAAGCACCACTTTAGCTAATGGGGCCTCCCGCTGCCACCGTGTGATTTCTGTTCTCATCCTGAAGCAAAGTTCTTAACCCGAGGTACTATTTCTGGGTTAGCGGAGTCTGTAACCTGAAGCGTATGTAACCTGAAATGTCTGTAACCCAAGGTACCACTGTAGAGAAATACAGTGAAGCAAATGAAGCCCAACTGCCATATATATGAATTTTATAGGTAGATGAAACACTCTGTCTTCTGATTCTTTAAGGATTTCAAAACCTGCATTTTGAAGAGACTGTCTGTCTGTCTGTCTGTCTGTCTGTCTGTTTGTTTAATTTATATGCCGCCGTATATCCAGAGGTCTCAGGGCAGTTCATAGATTATAGGAGCATGCAAAGAAAGAAGAGGAAGGAAAAGTCTTGTCACACAACCACTATGCCACTCACACAGTGTTGGATAAAACTCATTTAAAAAGCCAAGGCTCAGTAGAGCAAACTGCAGGAGCTGAACTATGGGAAGAGCAGCATTCAAGGTGCAAAAATTCAAGGAAAATGCTCAGAAATTTAGTCAAAATGAAATCCACTGGTGAATATTGCAGCAGCAGGAAATCAAAGGGAGATCGTCACAGTTCCAACTATGCCACTTTTAATCTCATTCATTTCAGTTGGATAGATAAACACATTCTTAATTGAATGAACAACTCAATTGTGCCCACAGCCTTGCCTGTATTTATGAACCATATTTTCTCAATTTTGTTTAGTGGCAAGTTTTTATATCCAAAAAGTTCATAGAACCTGAGATAGTAGGTCTAACAAAACAACTCCCCGCTCCAACAGGCCCCTTGCATATGAAGCAATTATTAAATAATTGGCCTTCTCTTGTCACTGAAATAATTGTATTTTAAAGTTATTGGTCTTGCCTTTCAGTTAACATGATTTCCTGCTCAATATGAATATAAGTTAATTCAGCAGGTTGGGAAAATAAGTGTCATGATTACTGAAAACATTTCTAGACAAATGACGCAGTTTAGCTTTATTATTATTGTTATTATAAATCTTTGGCAAGACTTCAGCTGGAGCCAGCATATTTCATACCATTCGCCTAATGAAATTATAGGTGTCGACATTTTACAAGGTCCAGCTAAATCAAATGTCTGGGCTAGGCATGAGTTTCAGGCTTATTCCAAATATACTAAAAATATGAATGCTATGGATGGTGTTTCCTTGCTTTTTGATAGTACTGTTGAATTAGTTCAGTATTAGGGCTCGTCCCCACTTCCCTTTTTCTCCAGTGTCTAGAAAGCGCAGTTCTGAGCAGTTTTCCACTGGACCCACACTTTCTAGGCATGGATCTGAGTGGTTTTCCCCTTGCCTCACTCCTTTCCAAGGGAAAACCCAAATTGCTGTTTGCTCTAAATGGGTGTTGGAGAGCGGTTGTCCCTTGGGGGGGGCAGCAGAACAAGACAAAGTGTGGATAAACTCTTAGTGGTGGCTGGGTTCCTCACCCTCTTAATCTTGAGCTGAGAATGGATAATTTTAAAACAGGTGAATTTAGAGATGGTCTGCTTGGTGTACTCAAATTAATTCATTTTTAAAGAGACCTCATTCTCAATTAGAAAGACGCCTACTCATCAAGATATACTCAGGCCTACCTGCTCCCAGTGCCCCGTCCTGTTATCCCCTGCTTCAAGCTGCTGTGTAAAAACAGGGGCAATGGAAAGAGTCTCATCTGTCCCCAAAGAGCTGCCAGGCATAAGGAAGACTTGGACACTGCTGCACATTCATGACACATCTAGAATTGTTGGGTGTGATATATTTCCCATGACACCCAACCACTTAGACATGATACATTAAAAGCTGACTGCTCATATCAGGGGTCAGCAACCTAAGGCCCATGGGCCACAAGTGGCCCATGGGAGTCATTTATCCGGCCCACAAGCTGCCCCCGAATGAAGCCACCCACTCAGTGAGTCACTGCACACTGCTCTAAACTGGTGCAGTGCGGCGCAGGGACTCACCTCCGCGGCGCCGGAAATCGCATCTGCGCAGTTGCTGGAAATCACAGGTGCACAAGTTCACATGCATGTGCGATCTGGCCCCCAGTGTGATCTCCGCTGGAGTGAACCAGCCCAGGTGAGTTAAACCTTGCTAATCCCTGGCTCAGATCATGGTGCAATTTATCAGCAAATGATCCTATGAATTCAAGGTGTATCACTTGGTAGATTTTACATTCATTTTTAAATTATTTTATCTTCACTATTTTCTGTAGTCCTCAAATTGTCCTTGCTGGTTAGGCTAGCACACCTGAATTGTTTATGAAGTATACCTCACCCTTCAATAGATATAAGGAGAGAATTTCCTCTACAGATATAAAGAGAGAAACTGCAGAAACCATAATTTATGATGCAGGAGATCTCACAGCATTAGTCACTAGTGAAATTAACCACCTTTCCTCTCTTCTCCCAACCACTGATTAAGTGCTTACTTTGAATAATCCTTGGCCAATATTGTTTCCATATCCAATTTACAGCCCTCAGATGCTTGATGATGATGAAATGCCTTATAACCAATAACACCTCTCTATCAGTCAAGCTTCATCTTAAGGAACTCAGCCTATTTCATTTAATGCTAGCAGCATCAATCAAACAGTTTCTCAAATGAAGTGGATTTTCATTTATGTATGAAATGCTACATTACTTCAGCTTGTAGCTGCAGAAGCAAACTGATTTCTTTTTTTAAAAAAACCCACTCACTTCTGATTGAGTTTATTAAAAGCAAAGATGTCTTCAGGATGAATGAAGATGAGATCTGAAATATACATCCTATGTAGTTGTAATTAAAATGGGTAGCTCTGAGATCTCGTACACCAGTTGTTTGTCACAACAACTTGTAAAGTTGTATAAAAGTCTAGCAAAAAAAGGAGAAAGAATTGCAGCCACTGTCATGATCAAGTAGAGACATGATAAAGGTAAAGGGACCTCTGACCATTAGGTCCAGTCATGGCCAACTCTGGGGTTGCGGCGCTCATCTCGCTTTATTGGCCAAGGGATGTGTATAAATGATGCATGGAGAAAGTGGTTAGAGAAAAGTTTTTTCTCCATCTATCATAACAATAGAACTCAGGGATAGCCAATGTAGTTGCATGTGGAAAGATGCAGGACTGTCCAAAGGGGGATACTTCTTCACACTTGTACATGTTAAACTGTGACATTCACTCCCAATTTGCATGGCTTTAAAAGATACAAATTAATTTAGAATAAGGCTGTCAATGGCTACTTCCCATGGTGGCTGTTTTCTTCCTTTTAACGTCAGAGGTAGTATGCCTCTGAATAGCAGTTGCTAGGAATTACATGTGGGCAGAATGGGAGGGAAAGTGCAAAATTCTGTCCCCTACCTCCTGCTCTGACTGCAGCAAGTCAGCAGGGTCATGAGTGCAATGGTTGCTCCACCCCAGAATCTCCTCCATCCCAAGGGTAGGATCATCTCTCCTTATGATACCTTGTCCTATAGTATAGTATTTTCCAAACTTGGGTCTCCAGTTGTTTTTAGGCTACAACTCCCATCATCTCTAGCTAGTAGGGCCAGTGATCTGGGGTGATGGGAATTGTAGTCCCAAAGCAGCTTATATATGATTTAGTGACATGCTAAACAAAATATCTAGCTGGTAAATATAGCACAATAAATACAAAAACACTTTAAATATATTTTAAATGACCAAAGTAATACAGCACATAGCTGTCAACTTTTCCCTTTTCTTGCGAGGAATCCTATTCAGAATAAGGGAATTTCCCTTAAAAAAAGGGAAACGTTGACAGCTATGATGCAGCAGTAGCAGATGTATCCCTTATCTGCAGAACATCTTCATGCTCTGGATTAATCATGTGTATTCTGTAGCGCTCAGGCTAGGAATTAACAGAATAATCCTGTGTATGTTTGCTTGGAAGTAAGCTCCCTATTTTCAGCCTTAGGCTGCAGGTCCACACCAGGGAAGACATCTCACGGAACTTCTGAGTGAACATGAATTGAGTTGAGCTCTAAGACAAGGCAAATCCCACATGGTGCCTTACGATAATATTGAGCGACAACTCCAGTCAACCCCGGCCAACATTGCCAAGGGTCAGGGGTGATGGGGATTGTAGTCTAACAACCTTGGAAGGGAACTGCATTAACTACCACTGTTTTAACTGCACACCAGAATGGAACTGAATCAGACCTGAGGCTTCTGAGAATAAAATCAGGACAGAGGGACTAAAATGATTGACAGAAACATGCACACCCTCTTTCCTTAATCACCATTCAAAAGTTTTATTGCTGGAAGAAAATATTATCACAGTAGCAAGGAAAGCTTCAGCTGAGTGATAATTTAACAATCATATTTTGTCCATCTGGTTATTAAGGAAATCTTCTCCCCTCCATGCCCCCCCCCAAAAAAATCCATGAAGCCTTCATATTTTAAAGAAAATGAAATAACCTAATTTTAAAATGTTTATCTTAGGTTTTCAACATATTCGCCATACAG
Source organism: Podarcis erhardii (assembly GCF_964252035.2). NCBI lineage: Eukaryota > Metazoa > Chordata > Lepidosauria > Squamata > Lacertidae > Podarcis > Podarcis erhardii. The sequence continues at coordinate 96,367,811 of NC_138497.1, read as the reverse complement.
TAAGCCTCAGTGATTTGGTTCTGTAATTAAACTTATTGATGTCCTGAATTGATTTGGCAAATGGATTTTTTTTTTCAATTTGACCTTCTCAGCCTGCTGATTCATGTGTGAATCATACAAATGGTTGGCTTCATGCATTATTCCCAAGAAACATATGCAATACCCAGTGGATAAATCTCTGTACAAACTATTCTATGCTTAGAATTTTGAATCATGAACACATAAGAAATATAAATAAGCTCTTACAAACCTAGACACCCAGAGTCTCTGGGGAAACCCAGCCTAGAAAAACTATAATTTCAATCTCGCAGGTCAGATCAATTGAAATCAGTCAGAGTATGGTGGTCACCTGAAGTGGTTGCCTAAGGTTGTAATCAGGTCAAGCACTGGTTTTGGATGCTATCAAAGGGCAGCAAATTGTTAGTAACAGAATTTTTAATTATTGTATTTTTACTTGGATTTTCTGCATGAGGTGCCAATATACTATGCACCTTGATTTGGAGAAGAAGCGTCATTCCTGTTCTGCCTTAAGTATCAAAATGCCTTGGGCTGCCCTGAACACATGGGGTTTGATGTGTATACAGAGGTCTGCATGGGGGCAACCAGCAGTGGCCAGCAGGGCAGACAAGGTAGGGTGGCATTGATCACCTGGTTTCCCAGTACCAACCACTGCTGCCAGATGGAGAAGGGGCAAGAAGTTTAGCGCAGTGTGGCTGCAGCAACAGGACTGCTGGATTGGCTCTCTATTGCACCCATGTCACACTGAGCTCCCTGCAGCACCACCTGTCTGTAACCAGCAGCAGTGCTCAGTTTTTGGATGCCAGGAGAGCAACATCACCCTGCCTATGTTGCCCTGCTGCCTACTGCCAGAGGCAATTTTTTTCCTTTCAGTCCTGGATATATTCCATAAAAGCTTCCCTGTTGCATGCATGAAAGTTCAGTCAACACTGAAAGGAAAAGAAATTGATCTGTTCAGATGAAGAGGCGTGTTCATCTGACTAATACAATCTGCATTAGATACTAAGGCTGAAGCGAAAAGGTACTATAGGAAGCCTATTCTTTTGGAATGAAAGGAACTCAGCAGGTGGGGGTTGATCAAGCTTGTCACATCTGACACAGAGAGACACCACTAAAATTATATCTTAGGAAAGGCTGTATCAATATCATGAGCACCTAAAACGATGAGCAATTAGGGTGCCTGGATTAAGCGTAATAACTAGGCTGTGCTGAGTTTTTGCCTGTGCAAGGGTAAGCAAAAGAAGGTTCACGATACAACACACACACTCTTTCTGAATGGTGCTTTCCACCTATTTTCAGCTGCTTCCTTCCCTTGCTACCAAACAAAAACCAGAGACTTCCTCTTTAGGGATCATAGTGTTGCATCGGGCACTGAGTCAGGTGTAAGATATTATGATGTTGTTGTAATGCCAAATCAAGGTGAGGAGAGCAAGCGTGCCAGCAATCTGAGTAAGCTTCCTAACAATGCTGCATGACCAATCAGGCAGTGTTTCCTGTCCTTATTTTGAATGAGCAAACACTTGCACCCAAGTTCACAGCCCCTGCCCCCATGCCAATATGGGAGTGTGCATTTCATGGTGGGAGATCCCCTCCTGCAATAAAAGCACCTTCTTTCACCATGCGTCAGGTCCAATAATAAAGATGACAGGGCATGTGAAACAAACTAAGTTCTACAGCTATCATGTTGTGTATAGTTAGAACAAGCTTGTGTAAGAGACAAATATCCACTTCACAAATGGGGAAAGGAAGCAGAGATTGATGCTCATAATGACACCTTGGATAGGCAGAAAATTTAAGCCAGGTTCAGGCTGAACACTGAAATTTACTAGTTTTGTCTTATGCTCCTTATTTGCAGAGGGAGTATAAGGTCTCGGGAGCACTCATTTAGTGTGCCAGAGTCCCACAGCCCAGAGGAAACACACCAGCAGAGGACATGGTGGAATGCTGCCACTCACCTGACCTCTGGTCAGTCATGCTGCTATTACTTACCAAGGCAGGGGTTGGCAAGGTGGTGATAAGGTTGGCAGGGTTGAGCTCTGCGAGTGCGGCTTTCTCTTGATTGAAGTGCAGAGTGTTTGAGGCCCGGGACATTTGCAGAGAAAGCAAAATGCTTGTTTACAAAGGTATTGTTCTACCAACCTTACTATATGCTTGTGAAACATAGACCACTTATAAATGCCATCTCCAACTCCTCAAAAGATTCCATCAACGGTGTCTCCAAAAAATTTTACACATCACTTGGGAAGACAGGCGAACTAATATCAGTGTACTGGAAGAAGCAAAGATCACCAGTGTTGAAGCAATGATTCTTCAACATCAACTTCGTTGGACTGGTCATGTTGTGAGGATGCCTGATGATCATCTTCCAAAGCAACTACTCTATTCTAAACTTAAAAATGGAAAGCATAATGCTGGTGGTCAACAAAAGAGGTTTAAAGGCTGTCTCAAGGCAAATCTTAAAAAATGTAGCATAAACACTGACAACTGGGAAACACTGGTTTGCAAGTGCTCCAGTTGGAGAACAGCCTTTACCAAAGGTGTTGTGGGCTTTGAACACACTCGAACTCAGGACACAAGGGAGAAACATGCTAAGAGGAAGGCACGCTTGGCAAATCCACACTGTGATCAACTCCTGCCCGGAAACCAATATCCCCACTGTGGAAGGACGTGTGGATCCAGAATTGGCCTCCACAGTCACTTACGGACTCATTGTTAAAACTGTGTTTATGGAAGACAATCTTACTCGGCTATGTGTGATTGCCAAAGAAAAGAAGGTTGGCAGGAAGCAAATGCAGCAGGAGGAGCTGATGACTGGCTCTACTGGTGCATTTGCACTATGCTGACCTAACTGCTGCCTTGGTCCACCCCTTCTACCTCCTGGTAAACAGCAGTAACACAACTGACCAGTGGTCTGCTAGGTGGCACCACCCCATCCCACCCCACCAACTGCTACTGAAAGACACCATCTCTTTTCTCAGAAATATCACTTCCTGTGTTTTCATTTATATGCTACTGAAGAAACCAGAGGCAAAGGAACATTCCTGTGCTGCCGTACTCTTCTTTGATGACAATGTGTTTGCTTGCTTAAATATAAAAATGGCATCCATTCTTAACAGTTCTGTCTACCAGTAACAACAACAACAAGGAGATGTAAGAATGACATCCCATTAATGACATCCCATACAATGAAATTAAATTACCCATTCTGTGGCTAAGTACGTTCTGAGAAGAAACAAACAACTTATTTGAATAATCAAACACACCAAAAATGCAGCCTAAAAGGTGCACAGATAATGGTGAGAGGTTTGTTTTTGTGAATTTTGAAAGAATGCAAGGACAATTTATATTAGCCTATTAGTATTAATGCAGCGATATTCCAAGTGAGTTCAGCAGATTCTAGTTAAACATTAGAAGCAAGAACTGTTGAAAGATTCTGTTTGTAAGGTTTCAAGTGCTCCCTAACCTTGCCCTCTTGTTGAACTAAAAGCACTTTGTTAAAGTAGCATTCAGATGCCATCCTTTATGATCCTTACTGTTTTTAATTTCTTATTCCTGTTTTTTAATATTAAAAAAAAAAACAGGTGTACTAGTAACCAGGCAATGATTTTACATAGGCCTTCCTTGGTTTTGATGCTTAATGGGGAATGAAGGGGAAGGTAATGCCTGTAGTGGTTGGTGAGGCAGCAGAGGAAGGCAGTGTTGATCCTCTGACTTTCCAACACCAAGCATTGGTGCCGTTTACCAAGGAGAGGATAGGGTGGGAAAATGGGGAGTTCAGTGTGGTGCAGCATGGCAGCAGGAGCATTTGTACAGCAGCAGCAGCAGCAGCAGCAGCAGCAGCAACAACAACAACAACAGATTTTTCACCGTGTCAGCACCCACACTTTAGAACTCCCTGCCTGTTGACATCAGGCAAGCATCCTCATTGTATTATTTTCCATGCCTACTATAAATATTTATGTTTAGGCAAGCCTACCCAAATATGTAAAATGTTGGCTTGCGGTTTAATCTGTTTCAGCTTATTGTTGGTTGAAATTATTTTCTCAATATTTTAAATAGTTGTTCTTACTGATGATTTCATTGTTTTATCCTTTTTCTAAAATGCTCTGAGGTTTTTGTTTTTTAAAAAAGTGGTATATAAATTTTATGAAATAAGTTAAATAAATCTGATGGGTTCTGCCACCACACCTGCACCACACTGACTCCTGCAACTCATACCTTCGCATCTCTGTAACCAGCAGCCTCCCTGATTGAGCATCAACTGACTCTTCGTCTTCTTCATTGTCTTTTTTGAAGATCATGCTGAATGTTTTGAGCTGCGGGATCATTTCCTTTCTTCCTTCAAAATTTTATTTATTTATTTATTCAAATGTTTTTGTTTTTCTAATCAACCACTCACATTATAAAATATCAGAGTGGTGTACAAAAAGCCAAAATAGGTATAAAATAACAGTAGAACAACAAATGATGATCAGCTGACAATGATTAAAAATATCAGTCAGAAAAAGCCTGGCTAACTACAGTGTCTTTTTTTTATAATAATATTTATTGAACATTTTCAAATATAACAGAAAAAATAAAAAAAAAATAAAGCATCCATTTTATAACCTTATTTTCATTAGCATCTTTCCAGGACTTCCCCACCCCACCCCCTCTTGTATTCCAATTGCTTCAAATAGATTCAACAAGTTCTTACCCCAAATTTTAAACTTATTATAATTAACCCAATGTTAAGAATGTTTTTCCATCCCCTAAAATCGACCCCGCTCCCTTCCACGAGTTCCCCTCTTTAATATGCAAAACAGATTGAAATAAAAGAAAATAGAAAAAAGAATAAAGTATAATTTAACACCCTTTAACACCCTTTGGATTCCAAATTTCCCTCCCCCCTTTCCCGGTTGCGTTCCCCAATGTCCATCAATGCCTGTTGTCATCCTGGAGATCCCACATCTAGGCCGAAATCCTTCACAAGTCCACTTTGCCGTCTTTTTAATAGTCTTTGCCGTCTTTTTGATCATCTTTAGTTTCGAGCGTCCAATCTTGGAAAAACTCTATCTCAAAAAGGTCCATTTTTTCCATCCAGATCTCTGTATTTAAGAGTAAAAACTCCAATTTTGTTTCTTTAGACCTTTCAAATCTGGATGTCCCAAATGTTCCCACTTCCAGCTTTGTCCAATTCTTGTTGTTCATGTTGTTCTTATTATTCTCTCTCCTCACTTTCCTCTAGTTTCTTTTCCTGCTCTCCTGCAAAAATGTTCCAATTCCAAAAGCTTCTAAATCCCCTACAGAGGCTTTGTTATTCAGGAACAAAACTTTACGTCAAGTCCCTTCCACTCTTCAATAGATAAATCTATTGTCTCCTTTAGTGTAGAGACCTCTGTAGACAAAATAGCGTTCCATTTCTGCAGTTTCCCAGGAGATAAAAAGTCCAATTCAAATTCCATGCCAGCAATACTTGTAGTGTCCCACAGCCCCTCTAGAGGGATTATAGTAACTCAGTTTCCTTCCAGATCACACCCAACAGTCAAAGTAACTTGTTATTCCTTGTTTTAAACAATTTATATCTAATTTGTAACAAATGTAACCGGCAAAGTCCTCATAACAAAGTTCTCTTTTTATTCTTCAGCTTTGACAGCTCCTTTGACAGCTGTCAAAGCCTCTGTTTCTCCTCTCCCGGCGCTCTCGCGGATCGCTCCCGGTTCCCGGGGGGGGTTGCATTTTAGCTCACATTCTACTTTTCTCCTCCAGCCCAGTCTTATAATTTTCCATCGTGAAATTAGTAACTTTATCAAACTAAGGTAGCACTCGATCTTAGTTGTTAAATCCTTTGCTTTAAATCCTCTACGACAGGGGGGAGACGGACTTCCTTTTTGCACCTCCCCCGCTCACTGCGAATTTAAAATTTTTTCCCTTTTTAAGTCCAGTTTCCAATTACTCACGGGTTGTTCTTTTTAATCCGAATTTTCAATGGAAGAAGTCAGTGCTCTCCGCCAAATGGCATGCGGCTCCGCTCGGCAGGGGAAGCGGAGGACTCATAGCACCACCACACCCCCCCCCGGCACCCGCTCCGCAGCCTTTAAAAAGGAGACTTCCGGGTTGGCGCCATCACCGAATGGCGGACTCCCTCCGAGCTCCGGAGGGAGCCTGCTCGGCAGGGGCTGGGTTCTACCGCGTTGGCGTCGCGGGGACCCTCAAAAACCATGGGCACTGAAACCCATGGGCATGGTGACTCGGCGGGCACCGTTTGCGCCCCCCCCGACCCGCTAACTACAGTGTCTTGAGGATATATCTAAAAGAGTACATTGTTGTGGCTTCCTTGATCTCAGCTGGTAATAAATTACACATTAAAGGTGCCATAACTTTATCCTCAGAAGCCTTACCAAGTTCTGTAGACTTTCCACTGGGCTAAAAGACTCCAGACTTTCCACTGGGACACCTAACATACTATTCAATAGTCAATAAGGGTACTCAAGGAAACATGGAAATCCAAGAGATATAAGAGACCCAAATGTAACAATACTCATTTCAAAGCAAAGAGCTCTTCAGGAGAGTGACTATCCTTGCCAATGACTAACCAAATAACCATGGATCAACTGATGATGGAAGAAAGTGCACTTTCTTCCTGAGATAGGAAATTAAATATCTAGTGCTGCTGACTCCAAAATGGGCATTGAATAGCAAGCAAAATGGGTCTTGGGCAGGGGTGGCTAGCTTGAAGCCGATGGGCCAAATATGGTTTATCAAAGTTGTAATGATGGTCCACAAGGATCCAAAAAAATCTGCAGTAAATTGGCAACAAGGTGGGGAATGATGCCCTCATTTTTTATTATTTTTTAATTATTTTTTACAGTTTAAGCATTCCCTTACCTTTATTTGGCTTCCCCAAGTGCCCTCAGCTACTTTTGACCACTGTCAATGAGGGCTAGTTAGTGCACCCCAGAATGATTCCTGATCCTCTTTCATTGCAGTTTTCAGGTGGGCTAATAGCAGCTGATTGCAATGCCATTGGGAGATAGAGCAGCCACTAGCTGAGGTCAACACCCAGTTATTTACCTTCAGCACAGGGACTTCCTGTAGCTTTGCACCAATGTCTGGTGAACATAAAAATTATTCAGAGCAGTCAAAGCACAAAGCCGCAGAACGAGCGCCAAGCACTTTGCCTGCTCTTGAAAATGATGGCTAGAGAACATCTCTCTTCTGTGGGCATTGCCAGGAAGCTACAGGAAGCATTGTAGCAGATCTTCCCAGCCCTTGCATGGAGGGAGAGGGTGAAGAAAGCTCCTATGGCAGCAGTGGTGGCTGCCTTTAGGCATGTGTGTGTGTGTGTGTGTGTCTAGCTGGTCCTATTCCCCCTGCCTGTTACGGCTGGATTTGCATGTATGCTTATCTGCCTGGATGTATGTACCCCCTTTGCTGAGTGTCTGTATGCTATGTGTGTTCTGTGAGTGAGCTTGTAAGTGTGTATGCATGAGTGCCAGCATGCGGCCCTCAGAGAGGTGAAGACCACTAGGTGTGACCTTCGGTCTGAAAAAGGCTGCACACCCCTGGTCTACAGAGTGTAGTGTTTGCATCATTTGGAACAATGGTGTGGGTAGGAGGAGAGAAAGAAGATGGTATCTGATGGCTATAGTAGAACATGGGACAGTTCTTCAGGTGACCCTGTTATGACAATCTCCATTTGCTGCTGAATATGCGTCAACACGTGGGACGCGGGTGGCGCTGTGGGTTAAACCACAGAGCCTAGGACTTGCTGATCAGAAGGTCGGCGGTTCGAATCCCCGCGATGGGGTGAGCTCCCGTTGCTCAGTCCCTGCTTCTGCCAACCTAGCAGTTTGAAAGCACGTCAAAGTGCAAGTAGATAAATAGGTACCGCTCCGGCAAGAAGGTAAATGGCGTTTCCGTGCGCTGCTCTGGTTTGCCAGAAGTGGCTTAGTCATGCTGACCACATGACCCGGAAGTTGTACGCCGGCTCCCTCAGTCAATAAAGCGAGATGAGCACCGCAACCCCAGAGTCGGTCATGACTGGACCTAATGGTCAGGGGTCCCTTTACCTTTACCTTTATGTGTCAACACGAATTCTCATGGGGGTAGATCCTGCATCAGTGTGATGATTCTAACACTGGTTTGCATACCTTTCCTAGCTGGTTCGCTAGACCCAGAGATAAAAGCAACGAAAATTGATGGCCTCATTTGCATGAAAATTTAAGTACATTTCACAAATTAATCAGCTGCAGGATATGAATTCTTCTGTGTTTCTGTTGTGTTCTTTAATGCAAACCATAGCAGGGTAAGGTCTTGTTTATCAAGGACTTTTATTTTTAATGAAGATGTTGTCCTGTGGGCATGTAGTGAACACAGAATTTATACACAGAAACAGAAGCTAATGAAAAAAAAGCAATATGCTTCCCTGTATTGTCCCACACTATAAAGCATCCCAAGGGAACTTGGCTTGTAAACATTACTATGCACCATGAATTAAATACCCAGCACACTGCTAACATTTTGCATTTCAGATGTGAGTAGCACTGCTCTTGGCAGATGCATCACCTTCACCAAGGGGGGAAAAGTTACTAGGACTCCAATTCAAAACATGCACAGAATTATTTGTCTAAACATCTAGGAGATTATATATGTTTGATTTTCCTCTCTCTTTTCCTTGTGCAAATCCTAGCTGTATATAAATGTGCCAAATTCCAAAATCATTAATAATCATTTCTATCCTTTGAGCTGATGCTACTGTTTTTAAGTGAGTAGCAAGCTGCATAAATAACATTCAGACTTAAAGCCAAATACTGAACCAGAATTACAAAGCAGATGGGCATTACTAAGCAGACCCTGATATCAATGTCAAAGAGCTTTTCCATTATATTCCAAACTCAAAGATCATCTCCACATTAACATTATTTCCATATCAAAAATAGGTTTATTATAATACAAATAAAAAACTATAGCTCTATTAGCATTTCAGTCGCTTAAGTCACATTCAAGGTATAACTCTGCAATGTCCTTCATCATCAGGCTCAATATATTCTGTAGTCCACTAGGAACCTGCTAACTCAAATGCTTAACTTTTCAAGTTCTCCCTGGTGTCTGTGGCTGCCAGAAAAGGGCAGTTTGCCTCAGTGTCTGACGTTTCAGTATTCAACCCAAAAGATGAACCTTGACTTACTGTATAGCCTTTTCTTCCAGGTGAGCTTTTGCCTTCATCCTCCCTCTGAAGGCTCCTTTCTCTGATGCTCTCATGTTGATACAGGTCATGCCTCTTAAGGCTAGTAAGCGTTTAGTCCACCATCTAGCTAGACTATAATGTATACCCATTTCCCCAGGCAAGCAGAGGCTGCTCTACCATAATTTAAAGGAACGGTCCATACTTCTAATTCTACTTTGCACATGGAGTTTTCCCCAAGCTTTTCCAGAAAATTTGGATGTGAGTGTGGAGGTAGAAACAAGCACAAATAATTAACTGTTGTTACAGAGGGCCAATCTATACACTTATCTGTCTGAAGATCCTTCACTCCATAGAAGAAAAGGCATATGTTAGCACCAGGTTTGTCATATTATCTTATATATGTGCTGGGGCCATTGTCTGCTCCTCAAAACACACAAAGCAGAGAGATTTTATTAGAGCCAGACTTTCTGGCTTAGCTGAATAAAGTAATAATGTTAATAATAATATTTCCAATGCTATTTTTCTAGAAAAAGAGGTGCCAGAATTCACCATGAACATCTCCCTCACTCTCATAGAATGCCAATGGCCACGACCTGAGAGGTGCTGGAACCGAGTTCTGGTGAGTTCCTGCTGAAAACAAAAAAAGCAGGCTGCACAAGAAGAAAACTACCATTAGAGGAAACTACTATATGTTCTATAGTGGAAGGTGCTGATAAATAGTCCTTAGTTTAGAAAAGAAGCATAATCATTTGTGTCAAGTTTCTTAATAATTACCTGCCTGGAGTACATGCTCAAGGCAGTATAATTTCTACCCAAGAATCTACATCACTGTTAGATTTGCCAATGAGAGATTAAACAATGGGAGAAATGAATGGATGGAAGACTTCTATAGCTAGTTTCAAATACTCAGAAACAGGCCAAATTAACATCATGTTATTTGTTCCTTTTTTAAAATCTGTAAGATACTTTTTGTTCCCCTTTTGCTGAAATAACCACAGTTGTGTCAAAATCAACCTTTTGAGGGGAAAGAAAGTAACTGTAGAAGGCTCCCTCTGAATTCAGAGCATTGAATGGGCAGGTCATGGAAACAGCAGCCTGGAATGGCAACCACCTCTATGGGGGCACCTATGGGCTCCCCATGGGGATAGACTTTGTTGGGTCCTCAAGCTTCTGGGGCTCAACTTTTAATACCAAAGCAAAAGGAAACCCAGACAAAGGAGGTTCCCTGGTTCCACTGTGAGAACAGGCAAGCAAGCACTGTACAAACCAAACCATAGGAATTCCTTGGGGCTATCAAAGGGCGTTGAGCTACTGCGTTCTAAACAAAGGACACACAAGGACGGGAAAAGGAAAGAAGCGATCCCCTTTCAATTATATAAAAAAGAGATTCAGTCTTAAGTCACATCCCTGCCCTCCCCTCTCTCCCCCATCTCTGTTTTCCCAGCCTTTCCGTGGTTCTTGCTGAGTGGCTGCTACAGGCTGTCTCTGCTGCCCACCTGCTCTTCCTGCTCCCTTCTGCGAAGCAAATGAAATATGTTCAAATGGCCTTTCATCCTCCCACATACTTGAGCAGTCTCTGCCCTCTCCTCTCTGTTCTAGCTGAAGCTGCTGGTTTCTCCGAAGAAGAAAACATCAATTTACTCTCCCGGGGAGCCTGAGGCAGGGTTGGCGAGAAGGGGGCAGCTAGTGCGGGACACAACTCTGGCACCACCACTTTGCAGTCATCTGAAGCAATTATTGGCCTTCCGCTGGCAAGCAAATCACTTTGTTGTGCAGAAGGTTATTGATGGTGGCGGTGGTGAAATATTAAAGGGCGCCTCTGTCAAGATCGTTCTGGGAAGAATAAACTCCTTGCCTAAAATGAAGAAGACAAATTTAGAAAGTGTCTTAACAGCAGAAGAAGTGCCCTGCTGGATCAGCCCATCTAGTCCAGCATCCTATTCCTACAGGGGCTGACCAGATGTCTGTGGGGAATCTGAGGGCAGCTCCTGAGCACAAGACTGCTCTCCCCACCTGTGAATGTCAAAAATTGCTATTCAGAAGCAGACAGCCTTCCAAACTGGAGGCAGTACATAGCCATAGCGGCTAATAGCCACTGACAGCTTTATCTTACATTTTCTTTCTAAAATCTACAGGAGAGCAGGTGAAACCAAAGACGGGAATATTTTATAACGCAGAGCCTTTCTGGATGGAGGGAAACTGTATCGAAACTGTTAGAACTAAAGAAACCCATTTTGATTAGCAGCCAATCTTGTCCGTAGGGTGTTGTCAGGAACTGGGCAGAGGGGGAATGGTGGAGAGCGCCTCCCCAGCCTGACCTTTCCAGAGAAGGAGGAGACAGTTCAGAATTACAAGAGGGGTTGAGGGAGGTTACAGCTCAGAGGCAGACGAGGGGGAAAGCTAGGAAATAATGGGAGAGGAGGAGAAGGATGAAGAAGCACCAGGGGAGAGGCAGCTGATGGACTCAGTGTCTTTAGAAAGCATTCCAGACCCTCCCTCCTTGAAAGTAGGAGAGCAAAGAGCTCAAAGGCAAAAGGTACTTTCTGGCACTTTCCAGCACCCACAACGATGACTCATGAGGAAGTGGGAGAGACGGTGGAGGTGGGGTTTCACTCGGAGCAACACCATTACGCCAAGAGGCTGCAATTCTAAGCCTCTTTCTGTGAATATTGAATAAAAAGCATTGGTAAGAACTTTCCTTGTCTTATCCATTTCTGGCAACCTTGGGGGATTGGATCCTCTGACGCCTGACAGGTGTGTGGGAAGGAGCCGCACTGTCAGCCCTCTCCCGACAGCAAATGACGGGTGTAGGACATCCATGCCTGCATCATGGTAGTAGCCATGGACCCTCTAAAGTGCTATATTACAGGTTACAGGCAGATTTGTTTTTTTAAAATGAGGGTGGGGGAGAGCACAGAAACCTTTCAATTTTTTATGTGACCCACACATACCCAAGTGTGTATTTTCACTTCAAGTATGATTTAGGTTGAAGCAAATGCAAGTGTCATGGCTCCCCTCAAAGAACTCTAGGAGCTGTGTGAGGATGCTGAGATGTCTTTGCTGCAGATGCCTTGGCTCTCCACAGAGCAGCAGTCATTTCTCCACTGGTCGTGACCTTTAAATAGGTTTTGAATGGGTTTAAATGAGTGTGGAATACCCATTGACTACTTGCCTTTTAATAAGTTTGTAATGAAAGCTACTTGAGTCAACAGCAAGACTTCAGGGCGGTTAAAGCTGGTCTTGTATTCTAAATAAAATCATTGAGTATAAACAGAAATATAATGATTCTATTATGTATGCTTATATCAAGTATGATACCTGGGGATCCCTGACTTTAACTATTCCCAACTTAACATCCAATTAGCGTACCTTAAAGGCTTTTATTATGAAGCAAGGCAAAGTTAGAATAATTATCTCTGTACCCATTACCAAGGGCATGTTTATATTCATATGCCTTTTTAGGGGGAGAATTATCTGGAAGTAGCACTGCACAAGAGATTTTATGTGATTCATTAATGCTGTGCACAGGTTTCCTTCCCAATTTATTAAGGAAATATCAGCATAACCATATGGAATTAATTTTCTTGAAAAGTGCTAGATCTGAGTGAAATATTAATAATGATAATTTCAGAAGCATGGCTTTTATCGTCCCTCTGGACTTAAGGGACTGATGAATTAAAACAGGTAAGATGTACCCCACTACATAGACATACACAATGAATTTCCACAGAAGGAAACAGAAGGATCTCAACCTTACCTCCTCTCTCTCCCTCCTCCATCCTAGAATGTCTTACTTCACAGGCACAGAGGTAATACACGTCCCATTCCAGAACCTTTAAGGCTTGTGATATTTTAGATGCCCTACCCTTCCATTTCACTTTTAAGTGATGTGCCCTAACTACATTTTCATGAATCTCTGGCATAACCCAGAGAAGCACAAGTTTTGTCTTCTCCTCTTGATCAAGGCCTACACAACTTGTGACCCATCAACTCAAATGCACCTGTGGGGCTTGCCAAGCCCCCATCAGATCATAAAACGAGGCTGGTCAGCTGTACTTGGCTTTGTTGGACACATTTTTAAATGGGCAATTCTTAGACTGAGACCATGGCAAGGTGCCAAGCAGATGGCAGGACCAGGTCCAGCATCAAGGGTCTGCATGGCACCTGCCAAGGGGTGCACACCCTAGCAGGAAGAAAATTGACAAGAGCCCTCTGGGGACTCTTCCTTTCTTTTCTTAATGGCTCATCTCCCAGGTGATTACCTCATCAGGAAAGTTGCCTGGCTTATCTTTTAACCCTTGCTGGATACAGGGATTTGGGAGGCTTGATTAAATTCTAGCACTTACTAGATGCGGGAATTTAGGGGAGTCTGGTACCTGTAAACACTATTATAGACCTTCCCAGAACATTATTCCGGGAACAAAACAGCTGCATTAAATGCTAAGGAACCTGTAATCCAGTTGCTGCCCTTGTTTGTTATCCTTACCATGTGAGAGAAGCTGCAAGGGGAGGGATAATTTCTTTGGGGCTTAGCAAACAAGCAAAATGACCAAGACAGCTAGGAATCTTTGCAGGGTGGTAATTTATTTGTAGAAACCTAGCTAGATTTAAGCTTTCTAAATCCTTGAGCACATACTATACTATACACTATACTATACACAAAACTGGAATGCTCTGTAAAATAAAGCAAGGTTACCATTTCATTTTCAAGGTTACATTAACAAGGAAAACTTGTCATCTAGAGTTTGCCCTCCTAGCACCAGGCATATGGAAATCATATCTTTTTGTCACTGCAAAGAGACAAAATGTTGAAGAGAAAATGAGTATATTTGAAGATGTCTCGAAAGTCACTGATAACTGTGCCTAAAGCTCTGTGTGACAAATTAAGCTGAATATGCAAACAGAATTTCAGGTGTCTAAATACAGATTTGTAGGTATTGTGGTTTTGTTTCCCTTGAATTCAGATGACTGCAGTATCTTATATCTTGGGTCATTACAACGTCCTGGGATGTCAAGTATATCCCAGCCTGAGGGGGAAATGCTTTCTTTTTTCTACAACTGTTGTGAAGAAAGGCTTATAGAAAGCGTGTATAAAATAAATGGTTTTGTACGTATATGAGGAGAAGTGGTTTAGGCTCCTGATATTAGACATCCACCAACAATGTTCAATTTCCATTGCACACTGAAGACATTTAATTCTGATGAGCCTTGCCAGAGTCATGTATAATTGTCAGTCATGTATACTGTTGTTGTTGTTGTTGTTGTTTGGTTGAAGCAGATATCTAATATTGCATTTTATGTTGTTATATCTGGTATTGTCAGGTTCCTCTGTGAACCACTGTTCCAAATCTACACTGTCCTACTGCTTCTAGGAAGATTCAGGATCCTGATCAGGAGTGGGGGTGGGGGGAGACTCCCTGACAGGTATATTGTGTGTTTTAGCACGTTTATACACCATTTTTACATTTTCATAAATATTAAATGGTCTATACAGATTCATAAATAAATATCCCCCCTTGACTAAACACAACAGGTTACAAAACTGAATATATTCCAGCTATTTTTTAAAAAAATTAAGCACATGTTCCCTTCATGTTTCCTTTTCCCATTCTACTGGTGAATTAGCTTGCATTCCAAGCTCTGTGCTCTGCTTCCTCTGCTCTCTCAAGACTGAGCTCAGCCATGTCCCAACAGACTTGGGGGGGGGGCACTGAACACACCTCAGCACTGTACAGCTGGCACCTATGACTAACATAATGTTCCCCAAATCTGAATGCACACCAGGGTTAATCATCTGACATATTTCAATGAATTTCCTGGTCACTTTCCTAGCCGTAAAAAGTCAGCGGGGAGGGGGTTAAGTGAATTTGATGTGATAAGGGCAACAGAGTGCTTGAGATTTCATTGCACAAACCTAAATTTCTGGTATGTGCTTGAATCTCTCCTGGAAAATACTGATCAAAACTGGCACATTTGAGCATCTCTGCATTTCATCCATTATTCCATATGTAGCTAAGCAGTATGGTGGATCTCAGGGCTTTAGCAAACCTAGCCTTGCTGCCAGCTCTGGCAATGCAACATCTCAAACACGAGAAAACTAAAAGAAGGGGGAAGGAAGGCTGAAAGGATTGCAGAGCACCCAGCTTACATTTACCTTGTTGGGTACCAAATTTTGGAGGGCAAGGTTAGCATATGGAAATTGGGTAGGTCCTATGGCTTAAAAACACCCTGGAAATATAGCCTACTGGGTCCTATACATGGCAGGGGGGTGGACTCGATGGCCCTTGTGGTCTCTTCCAACTCTATGATTCTATGATTCTATGATTCTATACACTGGTAGCAAAAGTTTCTAGCGGAATATTCCCGCTGCGTCATTCTGTACCATTGTTGTTTTTCAGTATCCTGTGTTGTGACAGCCTCAATCAGGGACAAAATAAATGAGAAACAGAGCTCGATCTCTTGCAATGGAATTGGAATGGATTTGCAACTTGTATAGTTTTGATCCTCGAAAGTTATCAATCCCCGCATAAAATGACTGTATAAGAGATACACGCTTGAGCTGCTAATTCTTTTATTTGAGGTAATATCCTTGAATGGATAAAAATCAAACATGCTGAGGGAGGCAGGTGCCACTGCAGCTGCAGATGCCACTGCGAAATAGATATTATCATGGTTGCTTTTGGGATGACCCTGTGGGAAATGAACTAGGTTTGATAAAGGTGGCTGGTGGTTGTGTTCCAGAATGAAAACTGCATTTAAACTCAGGTGAAATTTCTATGCAAATCGAATCCATTCTGCTGGATTTGAATGGAGACATTTCAAACCCGTTTAGGAGAAATTCAGAATGCATCATTATTCCTGCCATTCATTTTCATACAGTGCCGAATATTGTTAGGGTTTATAATGGCACATTATCATGTAAAATGGGACACAATTGCCCTGCACATTATCATTACGAGAGAAACCATATCTTGCAGCCTAGTTGCTTAATGTGTTTCAACACAATGACAACATTGTTTGTTACTGTGGAATTCCTATCTTAGTTTGGAGGGTGTTTTTATTTTTTTGTTATTCTTATCATTTGCTAACCTCAGAATTGGATCAAAAAGACATTTCAGTCCTGTGTTGTTGTTCTTCCTGTGACAAAATGAAATCCACCTCGCATTTGAATTATTGCATCAAGGGTGCGATATGAAAACAGCAAACCACAAGTTGCGAAGTTATTAAGCCACAGCACTAACACAGCTCTGCAGGCAGGAGGTGGGGGCATCTCCCTCCATTCGCTGGTAGTTAGACAATGGCCAGAGGTGAGGTAGAAGCTAGATGCAGGCTGGGCAGCTGAGAGCCAGAGCCATGCCTGATTTCTGCTGGGATCCAAGGCTGTGGCCATGGGAGAAGCATGACCTTCTTGGGATGCTAATGCTGTGAGCCCTCCATCATAGGCTCAGGTTGTATAGATGTGTATAGAACCCATACATCATAAAGTCACCAGAGACTCTACTGTCTCTTATTTCAAGGAAACCAAACTTTGGGTACCCCTGAAATCTTGAACTGCCCAGAGTTTGGGGTGGTTTGCAATGGAGAGGGGGTGTTTGTGGGTGGGTGTATACCTTTATACGGCATCCCTATATTGTGCAATTGGCAGTTATGATTGTGGCCAAAACAATAATGCTGGCCAACCTTTATTCCAGCAACGTAATGTCTGGGTTTAGTTCATGGTGCTGATGCAGTAGGCATTCCGCTCCATGCATATGGATTTTGTTGTTGGTGCAATGATTCATAGGCAAAAAAAAAACCTTGTGCAAAACTCATTCAATATCCACTAGCAGACTAATCTGTCTCAAGCCCAATTTCAATTATTGGATGAGTGCTAGTTCTCAGTGGTGCCAGGGTTAATTTTTAAAGGCTTTTCATTGTTCAGACTGTTGTCTGGGGCCCACACTGATAAAAATTATCACCTCATCACTGCATCACTGAATCACTGAAATTAGAGATTGGGGATGCTAGCCAATCTATCTCTCTGTGTCAATGAAAGATTTATTATCTACTGCACATTTTCTTCTGCTTTGTTCCATTTATATTTTAAATTCTTTAAGTGATTTGGCAGCTGAAAGGGGCTAACACTACACATTCCTTTCAGTTCCACAGCCTAATTAATCTGTGCCACAGTGGCTTTGCTAATGCTCAATCTAAAGTGTCTGGGTTCTTCTCTTAAAAAAGAAAAGAATTGCCCCCTTTTGCATAGTTATTGCTCCAGAAGTAACAAAGGCAGCTCATGGTTTTCCCCAACCTACAGCCTATTTTCATCTCTACACTGCATCCATGAGCTGGTTTCCACAGCTGTCCATTGATATACAACCAACCCATGAGATCTGCCCAGGTAGGTGTTCACCATGCACGTGGCAATGAGCAGGTGAATAGCTCCATCTCCACTGTGGTGCAGACTACAGCAACATGAGTTATCACTACTGTGCTTGGCTCTGCATTAGATTAGGAGCAATGATTCAATACCATCCCATTCTTTCTTTAGAACATGGTTGAGAAACTGGATCCAACCCCCATAGACTACTTTGACAGATGAGCAGGGCCACCTATCTGTCAATCGCCATGATTTCAGGTGAAGTGATTTGGAAATGGTTTCCTTTGCCCATACAGCTTGATTTAGAGAGGAACAATATAGTTTGCATCCCTTTCTCTGACGTTAGAAGAGGTCAGCATGACTTGTGTGACCCACCAAGTCACAGGCTTTCCACAAGCCATGTATCCTTGTTGCGAGGGGCTTGACAGCCCTCTAAGTTTTGCAGAGCCACACAGGCAGCAATACTGGGTGATTTAATGAGTTCCTTGTGCATGGCTGGTGGACAGCATTTGCAGGCCACAAGTTGTGTAGTCTTGTGTCTTTCCTTAGCTGTGGTACCAAAATATGCACGCATAGCACACAGACGTACAATGCCCCCTTAGACTAGTGTATATTCTGATCAGTAGACACAGCAGCTCGCCAGGGTGTGGTCTTGATATGAAACCTGTTACCTGATCCTTTTGACTGGAAATTGGAGGAGGGATAGGAATAGGGTTAACTTTGTTCCCTACCTGAATTTCTCAATGAGGTGGGAGGGAGAGGACTGGCTTACTTATTTATTTTTGGACTATTTAGATATTGCTTAATTACAATTGTGTCTAAGCAGAGTACAGTGAAGTCAACAAATGCAGTAAAGGTAAAAATCAGTTTAAAACTATAAAACTGAGGACTATTGAGTCCTATCAGCAGAAGCCCTGATCAAGGACTTCTTGCACGATGGAGCCTGCCTCTCTCTTCTTCCCCGCCATGCCCTTGTGGCCCCTGTGGGGTGTCAGGAGAATTCCTGGAACAATATATGAGGAAGAGAGGGGGATTGTTCCACCTGGAAAGCTAAAATGCTGGCCCTGACAGAACACTCACCTAAGTGTGCTGCAGAACTCAACACAGAGTTCACTCAAAATGCCTGCTGAAATAATAATTTTAAAAGGGTTTCAGTGTGTTCCAGAAGTTTAGCAGGGAGGGAGCCTGTCTGATCTCAGCTGGAAAATAATTCCACATACTTGTTGAACACATGGTACAAACCATGCATCTAAACTGACAGTGACTCCCCAAAGACCTCTGCCACTGAGATATAAAGAATCGGGTGGTCTATCAGACATCCTGGGCCTAAGTTGTTAGGGGTCTTGTAAATTAATACAAGAACCTTGAACTTGACCCAGTAAAATGTGGGTAGACAGTGCAAGCTTTGAAGCATTGGAGTTCTGTTCCTGTCCCCACCAACAGTCTACTGCAGGATTTTGCATCAGCTGGAGCCCAAGAATAGAGTATATTGCAATAATTGAGTCTTGAGGTTACCAATGTATGGATCACAGTGGTCTGACTATCTCTGTCCAAGAGCAATCATAGCCATAGCTGCTGTACCAGCCCTGGCTGGTTAAAATGCTCTTCTCTGGAGCAAATATGAATTTAGAAAGCAAATAAAACTCGTTTCCATCAGCTTTGTTCTGATTCACGTTTTATCATTGGGATATAGTACTTGTCCCCAAAGAAATGTCCAGTAAGTGTTATTCCATCTATTTAGAACAATATAATATATGGATTTGTGGTGTAGCCCAGAGCAACGGGAAGATTTCATGTTAACGCAGATAATGCCAATTTTATTCTGTACACCAGAAACAGCCCAAGACAAGTTTCTCCATGTAACTGTGTAAATTTGAAAATTGCAAACTACACCTAAGGGTATCACGAGGCCTACTCCTACATCTGTGCTGAAAAACCTATTTTGCAAGAAGTCCAGGAATGTCATCTTGCCGCCTTTTAATACTGTTGCTCCCTAAACTATAGTGATTGATTTTGTTTGGTCTGGCAAACACAAATTATCCCACAATCATTTCTGCCTGCCAACCATGCTTACATTGACTTGCCTCTGCTGGCTGGGAGGAGGGAGAAAAAGGAAAGATTGGTGTGAACAATGGAAAGGAGTTGAAACAAATAAAAGGGAGTTTTTTCCGCCTCCTGTGCTGAGGAAAAATTCTTCAACTTTAATTGTCAAGCCAGAATAGCTTTCATTTGCTGGTGACGTAAAGTGAATTTAAAATAAATAAAGAGGGCACTCGCTTATTGCTCAGAACGTGGCCTCCAAACTCTTCATAATGTGCTTCTTTGAGGCATTGTATTTGGCTCTGCTAGTTCTAAATCAGAAGAGACTGTACAAATGGCATTTCTAAATCACTTTAAAATAGAACATGATCAGAGACAGAGCAAATGTGAAAGCCTACATCTACCTCCTTGAAGGTGCTTGACTGTGAAAGCCAGCTGGATTAAAAACTACATGATAGCTTTTCTATACCAGCAGCAACATCCAAAGAATGTTGGACGTGTTCGCCCACTCCCAGATTCAGCAAATGGACAGATTCCTGTTTCTCCCTCTCAAGAAAGGAGCAGAGACAAATGGGTTGTGGTTTTAATTACTGGGAAAATTACTTCCATCTCAGATCTGCTAAATGGGGTCCCAGAACTCTTGGTTACCATCCTTATTTACTAAAATCACAATTTTTTTGAGCACGTGAGTCTCTTCTTGAGCTTGCCTCAGGAATATGGCTGTATTACCTTACCTTATTGTGCAAAGATATATCAATTCTGCAATATATTTATGCTTGTATTTCCCAGGCATGCCATTCTTTTCTCTTTGTGACCATGTCCAACAGCAATTTATACCTGGGGAGAAAGTAAATGGACCAAATAATATGGGCTGAGCAATTTGCCTATGAGTAATGCAAGGATGAAAATATTCCTTGCAGCCTCCTTTATTTTGCTGGTGAGCAGAGGAAATAGTACACCCACACAGATTTCAAACCTCTTTCTTTTCCCCGAATAAATTCTAGAACAGCATTTCCATAATTTGCAGGTGCTGGAGACAAACAGCAGAGGGGCGCTGTCATCAACTTGACCTGCTTTCTCTTCTGACCTACATCTCCTGTTCGCATTTGACTAGATATTGTTAATGGCGCTGGTGTCATACCCCCCATGAGATACCTCCTCTTCTGAGGAAGATCCAGCAGATAAGGATCTGGAGTCCTGAGAAACTCAGGAAGAACCTAGAACAAAAGCCAAGGAGGAGCTGCAAACTTCTGTGGACACTGGCAGGGATCCCTCTCCAGAGAAATGGAGTTGTCTGAAACTGAGGTAGAACAACCCTAGAGCACAGTGGTGCCTCAAGAGGCAGGCCAAGACAGTCACAGTCAGGAGGACTGTAAGTAAAGGGCTTCTCAGGAGTGGAGCGCTTCTCAAGATGGGCACTCTATGCAGCTGGACCCAGGGTGAGGTTCTGACAGCTCTGGGTTCAAAGCCTCAATATGAGGTTGGAAGAGCTGCTGGAATAATGTTTTGCTACCAGCACTGTGACTTGTCCCTCAACCTGTGGCCCTGCTGACCTGGATCTTAGGATGCCTCTTGCTTCTGTCATTGTTGGGATAGACTACTGCAATGCATTATACATAGGGCTGCCTCTGAAGACAGTTCACCCCTCACTGTACCTGCTCTGCACCCTGTGTGGTTTGGCCTGACCAAAATGAGTCCTTCAACTCTGATAACGCCTGTTTTTCTGCTGAAACAGCCAACAGAGTTCCTCCAGAAGTTGTGGGCTACAACTCCAATTGGTCCCAGCCAACATGCCAAGTGGTCAGGATTTGGGGGTCTTGTAAACCAATATATCTGCAAGGTACCACATTGGCCAACCCTGAGTTATAGCAAGTAGTTTTGATTGCAGCAATGTGCAGTTCTGCTAGATTGAAGACTGATTTGTCTCACCCATATTAGCATTCTACTGACATAGCTTATCCCTCATGGCTTCTTTTCCCTCTCTGTGTGAAATTCACAATGTTAGGGGAGCATTGAGTATGTGGCTAAATCAGGAGCCTTCAACTTTTTCAGACCCACTTTTAAACCAAACTTGTGTTTGAGGACCCATTTTGTAATTTTATTTTAGCATACATTTATATGGTGGTAGTTCTGCTGCTGCAGCCCAACTTTATCAAGCTGGGGCCTAATGGTAAGTTCTGAGCATTGTCCTAAATCGCACTTTCAGTGCTCCCACATGAACCATAACATATTTGAAAAACTGCAGAGAATTACAATTGTGAGTCAATTTGTTTTAGCTCTTACTGTTTTCAAAAAAGAAAAAAAGTTACAGCATTGTCATCCATGTAGTGCACACAGTGTATTGTTGATTACCTCTGGGAACTTTTGCTTTTTCCAAAAGTTGCAGACCCAGGCATTACTCTTATTCAAAGAAGCACCTAGTTAACAGAAATGGGCCTATTGGAGTCTGCTGGGTCCTCAGTGATGATTGCACAAGGGAAAACTTCCTGATTCTTTCTTCTTTGATTAAATGAGAGAATAAAGTTCCCAGATTTTGCTGTAGGTAGAAATGAAGCAAGTGCCATTTAGTGTCAGACTTCACAGGCTATTTTGCAGCTTCTTGCGGGTTTCTTTTTATTATTCCTTATACTTTTACAATAAGAACAGGCTTTCTTTTTCCCTTGCCAACAGTGGATCTGCCCATACAGGTAAGGTCACCATAATGTGTTATTCAGTTCTACAACGATTTAGATAATTGCATTCTTTGTTAGACTGCCATAGAATTTCTAAAGTTCAAATTCCAATTCAGGTCAAGGTTACGTATTCTAGTTAAGATATGACGAATGACTCATGTGGCACACAGAGGCTGTGAAGGGGAAAGATGGTTTTATTCTCGTAGAACTGAGGGGTGGATATAGTTAATATCAAAAGGCTTAAGAAGTAATTCAAACGTGCATAAAAGCTACTTATGCATCTGTAGTATCCCAGAACACATATCTGGGGAAGCAGTCAAACTTCTTCCTCATCAAATCCTCCCTACACATAGGAAACTTGCACATCAACCCAAAGACTAGTCATCTCTATGGAACATTACCTTTCCACACACATGGAGATACAGATGGTTTGGGTGCACTTTCAAGACAGCAGTCCCCTAAATTCATTCTACAGCAGTAGTCACATTAAAGGCTATATACGGTATATATCACATACAGTGGTACCTCAGGTTAAGTACTTAATTCGTTCCGGAGGTCCATTCGGGTTAAGTACTTAATTCGTTCCAATTTCCGTTCTCATCCTGAAGCAAAGTTCTTAACCTGAAGCACTATTTCTGGGTTAGCGGAGTCTGTAACCTGAAGCATATGTAACCTGAAGCCTATGTAACCTGAGGTACCACTGTACTGCAGACCATCCTCTTCCTCCTTAGCTTCCCCTAGCCACTGAAAGTTCCCTTTTGTCTCTCTCTATATTACTCCAGGTTTGATGGGGGCTAAACCTCACCATGGCAGCTAATGTAACAGAGTGCAATACACTCTCTCTAATCTTTTGTGCAAATCATATGCTTTGTCTTCCTGAAGCCACAGACTCCCAAAGCTCTAAATGTCACATAACATATCAAATGTAGAGCTGAACTAAGTTTTGATGCATCTATGGAGCTCTGTGTGAGATCATCATCCAACGTGGAAGTCAACAGAAAAGCTCCAGCTTGCAGAGACTAAGAGCTCATCCATACTGTCATTTAATGTGGATGGTAAGCTTCCTGTAATTCTTTGTTGTCTATATGGCATTCCCCTCCATTTGGAGTATCCTTGGTAAGAGGATCCTTGGCCTTCCCACACTTCCCCCTCCCTCAGTCTGGATTTCCTCTTACCAATGATACTCCAAAAAAGGAGAGTATGAGAAAGTCCACATCGAGGAGAACATCATATGGACGACAGATAATGAATGGAAATATAGGAAGCTTAGTATCCACATTAAACAACAGTATGGATGAGCCCTTACTAGCATCTGCAGCGTATATCAGGGCAAATCGACAAAGTCAAGCAGCCCGCAGGTTTTCTCCATATCAGCTATGGAAGTGTGTCTCATCTGTTTGCCTGCTGTAGCCCATATAATATAAGTTTTTAATTACAGCCATTACCGTTTCATTAAACAATTTTCTCCAGTGCAATGTCATGCTTTTTTTGTTGGGACATAGCACAGAGGTTATAGAGACAGGGTAAGAACTTTATTTCCGTGGTTGCTTCTTAAAAACTAATGAAGTCCATCACTGATAAGCAGCAGCAAGTCCTATTCTCCAGCTATTTTCAGCTACTTTTGAGCAGTGCTGCATACATCTAGACAGAAGGCCAGTTCGAAAGAGAGGGAGACCCCCGGAGTCTAACAACTAAATTATTCACAATTTTTTGCTCAGAATGATGCTGAAATACAATACTTCTCAGCAAGGTTTCTTTCTAATGACGAGAAAAATGTTATTTATATTTCATCCAGCTTGGTGCAAAAATTAGCAGGGCCTTGCTGAGACAAGACAAAATAAAAGCTGTCCCCCACCTGAAATTGCCACTGTACTTGCCTAATGCTGATCGTCGATGCCCTATGGTTTCTCCATCTCCTGTCACATATCGACCTGCCTTCTGTTGATATAATGATTGTTGCTGTAATGTTTCAAGAACAGCTTCTTGGGGCAATATCATCACAGGTACAAAGAAAAATTAAAACAGCCCATGGTCACTGCCATCTAGAAAATAGTATGCAATGGATCTATAGATTGGAGGGGGGGACAGAGAGAGAGGAGAGAGAATTTGTAGATAGAATTGTGTTTGCAAGCTTATTTGATTTTTTTTTAAGTCATACATTATTTGCTAACCTGAGCATTGTATTTGTCCATCAATAGGTCATCACTGGACTTGTGATCTATGCTGGAGACCAAGCTCTTAAATTCAGGCCAGACATGATGAAAGAGAGCAAAAAAGAAAAAGAGGGTATAAGCTTCCTACTGCTCTGCTGGAGGGCAAAGTGGACCGGTCCTATGAAGTTCTGGTCTCTTATCTTGATGGTGCAGCATATAGATATGGGGGACTAAGAACAATAAACCGAGGTACACCCAGCTGGAAGCACACCAACATGGAAGAACAATCACCTTCAAGAATCTCCCATTAATTGCTACATCCCAGGATGTAGAAAGAAGCACTTGCATCTTTCCCTCATTTTAAATGTGTAACCAAGAGGAATTCTTTGTACTTCCTAACTAGTCTGTCAAATATTATGTAGTCATCAAAAACAAAGATGAAGGAAATAGCCATACTTGCCTACAGGCAATGCATCAAATTTGGTCATGTTATTCATTTCTGACTTATGAGAGAGCTGAGGCTTAGGGGCACAATAACCTGCTGAAAATGACACTTGTAGGTGGGAGGGGGGCAGTGGAAGCCACAATACTAACTTGAAAGAAGGAAACAAATGGAATCCATCTTCTGTGATCTATGTGGCATAGGGCCCTCAACTTTTAGCCTGAATGAAGCAAGAGCTTCAAGGATGGAATGCATGCAATGTTTATTGATCTCCACAGAGATAATCTCCTCTTCACTGTCCCAACCCATTCCGTTCATCAGTGAGCTAGATGGACCAGGGGGTCTGAGAGTCAGTATAAGGCAGATTCCTATGTTCTTAGTAGTACTTAGGGTATTATAAAAAGTACCCCTTTCCCCTGTTAGTACATCAGATGCAGTAAATATTCATATCGGTGTACATAGTTACATGTGCACAAACAGAAGAGGATTATTTCCACTTCAGGCAAAAAGCACAGTTAAGGAGCAATTTTCTAACTGGCTGCAGTTGGAATAACTTAGAATAATTCACCCCTATGGGTCTGCTCCACAAATCAACACCATCCTGGAAGTTATGACTTAACTGTCTTTTGGATCGCAACCTTTTCTCTGCTGATTGTTATTCATAATCAGCCACCCACCTGCCAGCTCCTTGTGGATGCTTCAAAGGAAACTTCAAAGACTTACTCACAAGGAGCAGACAGTGATAGGATGAGAAATTCTATTGTTCTTGTAATGGGCCACAGGGGATTTAAACAGCAAAGCAAGAATAAAAAAGAAAAATCACCAGTACCGAAAGAAAGAAAAAGTTGGTGTCTCTCCCCCCCCCCCCCCGCCAATGCCTTTGAACTCTAAATACAGAGACGGAGAGAGAGAGAACTCAGAAAAGACAGAGGGCAGCATTTTCAGAAGAAACCCACAAAAGCATATTGAAGAACCTTAAGGTTGTCTTGATCAGCAAACAGTAGTGTTGCTGAGAGAAAGAAAGCCTTCTTCCAAATGAAGTTTATCAACAGCGATAGAACTTCCGAGTTACAGAACTGAGCCCTTAGGCTCTTCTAGTTACAGAAACTATGTGATATGTCTAATAAGAAAAGACTTGACCACATGGGTTGCTGCACAGTTGCACAGACTGCTTTCAGATTTAAAGGCTTAGCAGTGGAAGGGGGTGTGTAGAGAATGGGGTAATCTGCTCTTTCAGATGTGCCGGGCTTTTCCTGCCTCCTTCATACGGCAATGTTGCTATGTGTCGATCCAGCAAGGACAACAGTGAGAGAAAAGCAGCATGTTGTGGTCCAGGATGTTTCACTGTGAATGGATGTGTGAGGGTAGGGAGAGAGAAACGTGTAGTGGAATCAGACTAGCCCTAGGGAGATGCAGATTCAAATCCATAGCCAACCATGTAACTCCCTAGGTGACCTATGCCATGGACCTCTCTGCCTAACCTTACTTACAGGGCTGGTGCTGTGGGTGCAAAACGAGAAGAAGAAACCATTATGTCACCTTGACCTTTTTGGCAAAAGCAGAGATACAAATGCTATACATATATTAGCAGATCTGGAGGTGGCTTCCCAGCTTCCCAATCATATACACACTGTGTGTGTGTGTGTGTGTGTGTGTGTAAGTGCTATAAAAGCCTAAAAATCAGTTTTCTCCAAGGTGGGGAATGATAACATAGATAGCAATACCTCTCTATACCACCCGCATGCCACTCTGAGCTTATATAAAGTCTGTCTTCAACCAGAAGTGCCACTTGTTTATATGGTGGTCTTAGCCTTGAAATTACACATTTTATTCCAGATTATCATTTAAATTGGTTTTTCTGTGAAGTGATTTTCCATTTATAAATAGTACAAAAGTTCAAAAAATAGTCTATTACTAGAAGAATTTTTCTTCCTCTCTCACAAAGAGCTCACACAGGAAACCAAGATCAAGCAAGACAGATTCTCCACTGTTGCATCACCTTCTATATTAACTGGCGTGTACATTTTTTGCAGGTTTTATCTAAAGATCTGAAAGTCAACATTCATCTGGTCTTATGTTTATGTTTTCTGTTACCCTATACTGTGCACTGCCATAGATACATAAATATGAACAGTATAACCAAGATTGGACGCAGGGTTCCCCCCCCCCCCGCCGTGTCCCATCTAGGGTGCATTGTGCTGATATTTTCATCTTGGGTGGAATCTAGACACATATTAAAAACGCTGTGAAAAATATATTGAATTTGCCACAGCTCACCATCGCCATTTAGTGTCACGTTTGTATACTGCACTTTACAACACACTTAAAACGTTTTATTTGCAGCTGTATAGCTGAGTCCTTGATTTTATTTATTGGCTTTATTTTATTGCAGTTCATGCCAAAGATGGACAAAATGAAATCACCTGGCTGTTATGGGGAACTAGATGTAGGCAAGCCTTTCTACATTTCTTTGAGCCCAACACAGCGTGGTTCCCAAAACAAGCAACATGCTTTCTCCTTGAACCCTCCATGCAGAGAGAACACTTAAAGGTTGTGTTCCTAATGGGAGGAGCAACCTAGAAATAAAAGGGAGAGTTCTCTAAAGAAGGGGAGTTGTCTTGAGTTATTCAAACTCAACAGGGAATTTGTGAAGCTGACTGGGCATTTGCTTTCCTGCTCTTGATACTGAGTGAAAAAGGATGGTGTCAAGTAGCCTGTGCAGAACTGAATAGAGATTCTAGGATAATCATGTCTATACCAGGCTTACTACAGTGAGTTTTGTGTGCAAACCTTGGTGAGTGGAGGTTCAATCCAGCTGATGTCTGCTTCCCAGGGTGTTCCCTGTGGGGAATGCACAAGCTTAGCAGACCTCTGCAGCCTTCTTGCTTCACCCCACAAGTCAGTCCAGTGGCCTAAATCAGGATGATTGGGGCTGTCTCACCTGATTCAGCCCAATTCCAGATTCCCCTGAATCAATCTGATTAAGTTTGGGATTCGGGCTTCAGTCAAATCCAGCGTACAGCCCTAGCAAATATCTATTAACACTGTTAATTAAATACCATTGCTTATCTTTTACCAAATCCTGCAAAATATCAGTTCTCAGATATCAAGAGCTAAAATAAAACATTTTCAATGTCAAACAAAGACACTCATTATACAAAACACACGAGGAGGATATTGGAAACAGTACTCCATACCAATTCCCAAGTGTTTTCAGCTCTGATGCAAAGAGAAAAGTCAGTGAAGAGTTTAGTGAAGTTCAACCCAGCAGGGCAGGCAGTGATCAAAGGTAATATGGAGTCCCTACTTCTAATGCAAAATGGGTTTGGTATTAATACCTAACTATTAGATCCAACTCAGAGAAAAATTCATAAGCAACAACTAAAAATGGCCCCAACTCCACGGAATGTCTGAACCACATTTTTAACAGGTATATGAACTTGTTTGTGCTCATTCATACACTTAAGTAGCTGCAAGGCACAAAAGCCAAATACAGAATCATTCCCTTCCCATCCCAACCCTTGTCCAAATGAGGGCAACAAAAAGGACCACAAACTTTGGCAAAAGAAATGCGAGTAGACAGTATGCTAAAAAGGAATTTCAGGTGTACATTGTTAAAACATAAGAACCAACAATAAAAAGTACTTAAAATACACTAGTAGCAGGAGACGGGGGGATTCAGCTGGACCTTTGGATGACAAAGGAATCAAAGGTGTGCTAAAGGAGAAGAAGGTTTCAGAGAACCTGGATGAATTTTTGCATCTGCCTTCCCAATGGAAGATGCAGTATAGGACAGATGACAGTGCCTGAACTACTTTTGCGGGAGAGGAGATATCTGAGGCAGATAGTGGTGGTGAGAGATGAACGTCTAGACCTAATAGACAAAATAAAAACTGACAAAAAGTGGTCCAACTTGGGTGGCTTTAAAAGGGGATTAGACAGCTTCATGGAGGATACTATTGATGGCTACTAACCATGATAGGTAGGTTCCAACTCCACAGTTGGCGGCAGTGATGCATCTAGTTCATGGGTAGGCAAACTAAGGCCCGGGCGCTAGATCCGGCCCAGTTGCCTTCTGTATCCGGCCTGTGGACATTCCAGGAATCAGCGTGAGTAGAATGTGTCCTTTTATTTAAAATGCATCTCTGGGTTATTTGTGGGGCCTGCCAGGTGTTTTTACAGGAGTAGAATGTGTGCTTTTATTTAAAATGCATCCTGGGTTATTTGTGGGGCATAGGAATTCATTCATTTTCCCCCTTCAAAATATAGTCTGCCCCCCCCCCCACATACAAGGTGTGAGGGACAGTGGACTGGCCCCCTGCTGAGAAAGTTTGCTGACCCCTGATCTAGTTGCTGGAAACGGCTGGATGAGAGAGGGTGCTGCTGTGCTCA
This sequence comes from Podarcis erhardii, assembly GCF_964252035.2. NCBI lineage: Eukaryota > Metazoa > Chordata > Lepidosauria > Squamata > Lacertidae > Podarcis > Podarcis erhardii. The sequence continues at coordinate 96,338,566 of NC_138497.1, read as the reverse complement.
GATTCTGTTTTGGGGCTTCCCATAGAGATCTGGTTGGTCACTGTGAAAACGGGATGCTGGATGAGATGGGTCATTGGCCTGATCCAGAAGGCTGTTCTCATGTTGTTGTGTAACCAAACAGAGACAAGCTTAGGAAAGGGAAGAAAATGGAGACCGGGGAATGCCGGGGGTTATTCACTTTGGTTATTACAAGCAAAAATGAAACAAAACAACAACAATACAGTGTATTGTTCTACAGGCCACCACTCATTTTTTTCAAAGGTTAGTAGTAAATGTGTATGGAGAACAGATCTAGAAAAGGAAACCATGTAGAGTGAAAAGATAATTGAGCTGTTACAAAGGTAGAATACATATTATGGGCTGTGGTGGCACAGGAGTGACACAAAGCATAAAACAACAACACTGAAGTTCCTGAAAGGGAAAAGAACTGATTGGTGTCATCCCAAATAAGCAGTTGTGTACATGTCTAATATGAAAATAAGAGGTTAAACAGAGAAATGCCATAAAACCCATTCAAGCAGAATGGAGGACTGTGTTCAGCATATAATCAGGGCAGGGAGAAGCTGTCAAAATGAATGAGATAATAAAGCAGCATACAGTATCTCAGTGAAAGGATCTGACCCTGCAAATATCTATAGCAACAAAAACCATGTATCACAAAACAGTGGCATTTCCCACCAGCAGAACAGGACTGACGTGCATTACTTAGCATTTTCCTCTTTTCGCCAGTTTCCCACTGTTTGGCTTACTGTGTCATGAGAACCAGATCATTGTTATGTGATAAACAGGGTGTAGTGGAGCCACAGGGCCAGCTGAAAAAGAGAACAGGTGTTTATCCCTAGACTCTAAGGGCCAGATTCCACTAAGCTGTTATACTAGTGGAAACCAATACAATGAGTCACACTAACTTGCCCCCCTCCTGTCGCCATGCCCCTACCCCAAAAAAAATTTGCTCGGGAGGGTTGATAGCTAAACAGGTCTAGGTCTGATCAGCACATGGATGCAAACTCCCCTGGGAAATCTTCAAGCACCACCTTGCATTCCCTTATGGAGAAAAGGAAGCACATTAAGTAGAGAATAGAATGATATATGTAGAGCATGATAGAGTTTGGTGAACAAAAGTGGAGGCTGTGGCAAATCAGGAAACAGCTAGAATTTAATCTGGCAAGTAATTGGTGAGAACTGGCAACATCTGGTGACTTAGGGATGGAACCTAGAAACTGGCTTTCCCAGAGCAACTGTTGGTTGCCTGCCATAACAAAAGTTTTATTCTGGAAAATATTTGCAAACCTAGGCTTTAGTGCATTTTCCAATGTCTTTTATAAAATGCATTTTTTTCTCCAAACTTCCCCCGCCCCCAAGTGGGTGAATGATTTCAAAGAAAAGTAGGCAATATATTATTCATAACTAAATCAGCTACATAGGATATGCATAGATTTAAATCAGTCCAGGTGCCATCTTTTCTCATAGCAATCTGCAATTTTCACTTCTATCTCAACTTGGCATATTTTATACTGGGGTGGTGGTGAAATAGCTTCTGTTGAATCCTCATATCATTTGAGCAAAGTGTTGCTTTCCATTGGAAATTCACCTCTACAAGAACTGCAAAGGATTACGGTAGGTGTTAGTGATGGATTAGAAGAGAAAATCCAATCACAAAGTGATTTTCCTCACTTCCAAACTTTCTATTACGCATTCTTCAAAAACTGCAGATGCCATCTACCTACCAGCTAAAAGCTTCCTATAATTTACCAAAAAGATTTAAAACAAAACAAAACATTTTATATGTTCGCTGTTAACTTCCAGGCTGTCTGCTCACATCCTATTGAAATGCAGGACCCATCTCCTGTCTCAATCTGTGTTCTTCTCACAGTCACAGCAGTCCTAATTACCCAGAAATTCTGCATCCTCTATCATATCATCTAGATAAACCAGTCATTTGCTACCATAATCGCCGTCAGTGACTCACAGCCATCTGCAACTGGCAATATCAGCAGAAATACCACTTTCTCCTTCTGTTTTGTCTCTACTGGATATGTCAGGATTCCATCTTCAGAAATCTCTGATCTCCTCTCCTTCTGCCACTTAATCCTACATGCACCACCAGCTCTGGCACACGCACCACCAATACATATTTTAAAAGAACAACCTAAATAGCTTTTAGCTACTACACACATTATGTTCACCAGCCAGGTATACATTTCCTTGACTTCTCTTAAGAATCCCATCTATTAAAAGAGGGCTGAAAGTTAATAATCAGAAAATAAACAATATTGATCAACATTAATATTGTGTCATCTGTGGCATAAAGGTAAAGGTAAAGGACCCCTGACAGTTAAGTCCAGACTCTGGGGTTGCGGCGCTCATCTCACTTTACAGGCTGAGGGAGCCGGTGTTTGTCCACTCCGCAGACAGTTTTTCTGGGTCATGTGGCCAGCACGACTAAGCCACTTCTGGTGCAACAGAACACCGAAACCAGAGCAGTGCACGGAAACGCCGTTTACCTTCCACAGTGCCACCCATGTCCCCATCTGTGGCATAGCCCACTATTTATCCCATTTAGCATCATATCTCTTATATAAAGAGATTTAGCATCATATCTCTTATATGAAGGCCACGTCACATAACCCAGTAGGAAGGTGGTGTTTATTTGAAAGTGCTAGGCATGTCAGCTCCCTCCTGTTTTGACTAGGATAAAGATATTACGTGTCACTGCATTTAAGGTAATTTCATGCAAAAACCTTAATAACATTCCACAAAGTCTTAATAACATTCCACAAAGGCCAACTTAGCCCTGCTATATGCAGATGACACGGTACTCCTATCCCAAACAAAAGTGGGCCTGAAAAGATTGATGAGGGCATTCACAGGATACTGCCCAAAAGAACAATGGGCTGTGAATTACAATAAAGAAGAAGAAGAGTTTGGATTTGATATCCCGCTTTATCACTACCCGAAGGAGTCTCAAAGCGGCTAACATTCTCTTTTTCCTTCCTCCCCACAACAAACACTCTGTGAGGTGAGTGAGGGTGAGAGACTTCAGAGAAGTGTGACCCAGCAGCTGCATAACCAAAGTTGCATAACCAAAGTTATGGGTTTCTCGAGAAACCAAAGGGCCTATAGATGGTAAATGTATAATTAAAAGACTGAACAAGTCAAAGGCATTAAATATCTTGGACTTGTCTATCAGTCAACAGGGTCCTGGCTAGTATATCTGAATTATGCAAAGGAAAGAGAATCTCAAAGTGTCAAAATTTTGTTGTGTTTATCCCCCCACAAAAGGCAGTAGCTGCATACCCTCAGTACTAGAAGTGTTCAAAGCTAAACCCCTGGCCCAGCTACTATACAAGGCACAGATTTGGCCTGGTGCACACCTTGACTATAAAAACTGTTCAGTTCAAGTTCTTAAGGCAAATTTTCTCTGTGCCATCTTGTGTTCCAAATGTTTCATTGCGCTTGGAGGCCAACCTTCCCTCAGTTGAATTACACATTTGGTACAGGACATTTATTGGCTTCGTCGAAATTTCACCCCCACCGGTCTATTTCCCTTAATATTGCAAGACTGTCACAAGAGTGCCTGGACCAAAACTGTTACTCAAAAGCTCTATTCCTCTGGTTTATCACCTCAACAGTTATTAACATTGGGTTTTCATAATGCAAATAATTTAATTAGGCAGCGCCTATATGACATTGAGCAACAGAATAATTTAGCCACCGTAAGAAAATTTGGTCCTTGGTACAATTTTTTCCACCTAGTTTCGTCCACACATCCACATCCTATCTGCAAAACTTAACAGTTTTAAAATACAGATGTGCCTTCGCCTATGCAAGATTGAACGTACTGCCGTCGGTGGGTCACTTCCGTCAAATTCCACTTGAAAAACGATTATGTCCATGCGGAGATGGCAGTATCGAATCTGCAGCGCATGTGCTCCTAGCCTGCTCTCTTTATAAAGATTTGTGTAACAAGGTTATTACCTCTCTTCTATCATCCATACCAAGTCGTTCATCCACTGCCACAGTGTCCTTCCTTCTTACAGACCAAGATTACCAGGTGACAGCAAACAGGGCAGAATTTTTAATTGCGGCAATTAGAATTAGATCTACCATCTGACTAACCCATTTAATGCCTAGTAAAGAAAGCCCACTCTTTCATATGTTTTACTTGTGGTCAAGGTCAGTTATTAATTATTTTATTTGTAGAGTTGTAAACTTTCAAAATACATTTTGTATAGCTATATCTGTATTTGATTGTATTTTATTCCTTTGCTATGGTTTGTGGCTAACGCAAATAAAGATTTTATGTAAAAAAACCAAAAAACCTTAATGACATTCATGGTTGTTATACATGGATAGTTGTCTATAGGAAATCAGTCGACATGCACAGCTATTTTAAGTAGCCACAGACTCTGTCCCCTAAATCCCATCAAGATCAAGGAGCTACAATCACTGCAACTCCCCCAAACCAAAAAGCTGAAGCAGGGATGATGAACCTACAGTCCTCCCAGTGGTAGTAGAGCCCACCTGCCACCAACCCCTGACAGCGTGACCGAGAATTGGATTGTGGAAGCTGTTGGCTTTTCGGGTTTTGGTTAAAGGACAAATAGGTATAAATGAATTCCTGGATGCCAAGATCCAGGTTTAGAGCAAGTCGTTTTTGGTGAGAGAACCCCAGCAGAGATTTTAAACCACAGAATTTGCAGCAAACTGCTATGGAGATAAAGAACAGCCAGCTTTTTATATTGGATCAAACTATTGTAGTTGGAATGGTTGACATTGGAAGGCTTGTTGGGAAGAAAATGGGCTGGTTGTACACCTGGGTATCTGTTCACCTAGTCAGCTTACACAGTTACATGATTTCCCTTCCATAAGAACTTGTTTTGGGGTAGGGGTGAGCCTCTTCAGAAGTTTGAATCAGGGACAAGCCCTGCTAATAATTGGTGGTGGAATTGTGGAGGCAAACCAGGAAGAAGTTTTAGGCAATTGTTTATTTCTTCAAACATTTCGAACAGCAAATGAGATTGCGGTGGATATTTAATTTAAAAGGCCCGTTCTCTATTAACATAATGCTCCTGTGAATACTAATGTCTCGGACACAGATTCACCCAGAATGTAAATATGGATGATGTTCTTTGAAATATATTAAAAATGCTGCTTCCATTACTGTCTGCAGAGAGTAACCTGAAATGCTGTATTAAAAAGAAAGAAAGGGTGGCAAGTCCATAAACAAGTGCAGGGTAAGAAAATTGATATAAGACTTTGGTATTTTACAGCCATTGCTTTCTATTCTGACATGACTCTTCCGTATGTAATCAGATAACATGGCCTTGCCATTCAATACCTGAAGAAAGGAAATACTCGCTTCAAGCTAAGGTGATGTATGGCGTTGATGTACTTAGTGGAGATACATGGGGAATTTCTGGGAATAGTGTCAGAAGAGACAAATGCCAACAATGAAAAGAAAAATTCAACCAAGTGAAAAAGCCAAGATGGTTTCTTTGAATCACATCAACATAACAGCATTCAGCAATGGTGAGACAGAGAGGACAAGTAGCCATTTGCACAACAAACAAAGGCAAAGTCATACCATACCCTTCAACATTTCTCTGATGAAAATAGGGACGTCCCATTCCAGAATGATAATTTTACTATTTATACCCCATACATCTTACTAGGTTGCCCCAGCCACTCTGGGCAGCTTCCAACATATTTAAAACATAATAAAATATTACACATTAAGGAAAACCTTCCCTATACAGGATTGCCTTCAGATGGCTCGAGGGTTGGATAACTCCATTCCCTCCAACATTTCTCCAATGAAAATAGGGACATCCTGAGGAAAAGTGGGAAATTCTGTGATCAAATCAGAAACCAGGACAGCTTCTCTAAATCAGTGATGTCCCTGGAAAATTGGGACACTTGGAGATACTGTCATACCAATGTGAAAAATCAATTCTTAGGCACTCAGGTTGGTTTGAATATGTTCACAGAGTGCCATATCTGCAGTCTTTCCAGCACACATTAATAAGCTGTGAATCCATGAAGTAACATTCTTAGCTAACATTATGGTAGAATGCTATAATGCAACACGCACAAACTAACGGTGATAATTGGGAGGCTGTAACATTCTGTTTCGATTCAGAGAACATACTAAAACTTTGAAAAATTGTGAGATAGCCATACTGGTATTCTTTACAGTCTGAATTCCTCACAATATATATGAACAGTCAAGAGTTCGGAATAATAAGGTTATATGTGTTTTTCAGTATGAGGCAACTGGTTATAATAAATTTTGGGAACTATATATGGACAGGCAAAACACATGAATAGAACTGCTTCCCTGCTAGGAGAAGTAACCTTACCCTTAATACTTTCCCCTGCCTTTTGAAACTTGATTGAACACAGCGTCCCAGGAAAAGACTTTCACATAGTGCAATCTATTGCTACCCAAAGATACCATATTGTCAGGAAAGCAGTGTTTAATGTCTGGACAAAATATAAAGACTTATTGGAAAATAAAACTCCAAGGTGGCTTTCACCTCTGGAAGCCAAGGCCCGAAAAAGACCCAATATGGAGGCCAAATGGCCAAAATATTGGGAAATATTAGAAAAAGATGGAGACAATTGGAAATTGCAGAGTTTGGAGAAAATGAAGGATAAGGTGCGAGACTGGTTACATTATGCTCAGATTAAAGAAGTTTTTAAAAATGACAAAAAGTTAGGGTTCCAGGTGGAGAAATCGAAGTTAGAAACAGAATTGTTAGAACCAAAGACCAAGGTATTATCTAGAATGTATAACTTGCTGCTAAAGTGGAATACACAAGACGAAATGGTTAAATCGGCTATGATAAAATGGGCACAGGATATTGGGCATAACATTATGTTTGAGGACTGGGAAAGGTTGTGGACCACTGGGCTGAACTTCACCGCATGTAATGCTCTGAAGGAAAATGTTATGAAAATGATATATAGATGGTACATGACCCCAGTTAAACTTGCCAAAATATACCATTCGTCTGATAATAAATGTTGGAAATGTAAAGAAAATGAAGGAACATTCTTTCACCTCTGGTGGACATGCCCTAAGGTGAAGGTCTTCTGGGAAATGATATATAATGAGCTGAAAAAGGTATTTAAGTATACCTTCACAAAGAAACCAGAGGCCTTTCTTCTGGGCATTGTCGGCCAGAAGGTGTTAAAGAAGGATCGAACATTTTTCATGTATGCAACAACGGCAGCAAGGATTCTCATCGCAAAAAACTGGAAAACTCAAGATCTACCCACACTGGAAGAGTGGCAGATGCAGCTGATGGACTATATGCAACTGGCCGAGATGACCGGCAGAATCCGTGATCTGGGAGAAGAGAAGTTGGAGGAAGACTGGGAGAAATTCAAGATGTATTTACAAAAACATTGTAATTTGGTTGAATGTTAAGAAGGATGCTAGATTATAAAAAACTGGTCACCACTAAACTAGATTTAATTTTGATGATAAGTGAGACTAAAGAAAATATAAAACTTTTTGGAAGAAGCGCTAGATTATACGTGTGAGTGGACATGAGATTGTAAACAAGTTGATAATTTGTTTGGAAAAAATTTTTTAACGATGTAAATGGGAGCGGGAGACGTGAGGGAGCCCAAAGAAGTGATGAAATTGTTGTGAAAGAAGTAAGATTGTTTATTATGTGTCAGGGGTTCAGGGAGAGAGACGCAGAGTGAGGGGGAAGGATTCCAGACTGACGAGGAAGAGGATGACAATGACCCAAGATTGTCCATGAGTCCGTCCAGTGAATCGGAGGACTCCCAAAAGGGAGCCCCTCTGGTCAAGCCAAGGGGAGCTAGAGGGGGAAGCAGTCAGGAGAAGGGAAAGGAAGGGGGAACCCCCAGTGGGAGTTGGAGAGCGAGACCGGCTGCTCCGCTGGAACGGAGTGAGGGGGGAGGAGTGACCAGTGTGTCAGAAGGAGCAGAACAGGAAGCAGAGAGGGGAAGGAGATCAGGGCAAAACGTGCTGCCGGAAGGGGAGGAAAGTAGTATTGAGGGCAATGTAACGGTCGAAAGGAAGGTCAAGAGCAACGTAAGCGCGCCAAGTTCAAAATGGGAGGCGCGCGGAAATGAAGAGAGTCCTGGGGAGGAGCCTGGTCCCAAAGCCCGAAGGAGGGGGGAGGAGGCGGCAGAGGATTCAGCCTCGGGAGAGTCCCGAAGGGAGAGAACACAGGGGGGCAGAAAGACCCTGCGGAAAAGGAAAGAGAGAAAGAGGTGGACCAGTACAAGCCTCTTAAACTGGTGTCGAGGGGGGAGCGAGTCAGAGGGGACTTCAGCGGTCTAAGGGTAACAGACGTAGGGTCACGGACTTCGGATCTAAAGCTACTGATGTTCTTGAATAAAAGCTTTTGTACATAAGCTGGAGTGGACTTTGGTCTCTTGTGAGCTGGGACCACGGGTGACTCTGACAGTAAGTCCCCTCTCTTAGAACGCAAAATTTTTTTTGCAAAGCTCACGAACGGTGGCAGCCATGAGTGCGGAGGAACAGCTGACAACACTGCGCAACGCAGTTACGGAACTCACCGCTGCAGTCATTGCATCTCAGAAGAAGAGTGATGAAGCGGAGAAGCGCTGCCAGGACCTGCAAATAAGGTGGGAGCGTGCTAGCAAGGAGGGGTTCCCAGGGTCCAGATCAGAGGGAATTGGACTTGGAAGGCGGGGGGGCAGTCTAGTCACCCACTTCGATGGGAACCTAAAGCACTACCCAAGTTTCAGAGCAGATGTCTTGTATGCACTGCATTTGCTTCGTAATGACTTTAAAGATGAAGAGGAGAAAGTGGGGTTTATTGTGTCTCATTTGCATGGGGAGGCAAGAGCTTGGTTGCGCAATTTGTGGCGCGAAGACGGCCCTGCCCGCCGCGATTCTGATGAATTTATTAAAGCGATGGATGCTTGTTTCCAGTCAACCGTGGATCTTGATCTTGCACGCAGGGAAATGCACGGGTTGCGGCAAGGGAGAGCCACTGTGCGTCAGTATCATTCGCGATTTTTCGCCTTACTGACTGTATTGGGCTGGGAGAAGCACTGCAAACCAGTGAGAGATTTGTTCTGGGAGGGTCTCAGCGGCCCCATAAAAGATGAACTTGCCAGGGGAGACAGACCTCAGACCCTGGAGGACGTCGTGCAGAGGGCTCTTGCAATAGGGGTACGCCACGAAGAATGTCCTTGGCACAATGAGGAGGGACGCCAGGCGCGTGCACCGGCAAGGACGCCTCCTTTTCTCCCCAGAGACTTCAGCCAGGCACATCCCTCGCCTCTGGCGCGGCAGGGGGAGGAACCGATGGAAATTGGTGGTGCTAAGGCTCAGGCAACAGCCAGAGTTCCAGCTTCCGGTGCAGTAAAGGCGAAGCCTCCTAGAGGGACCAGGAAATGTTACATCTGTGACAGTGCACTACACATGGCGAAAGAGTGTCCCCAGAGGTCCCAGAAGCACACTGCAGCCTTAGCAACAGTGGCAGCAGAAGTGATGCAAGAGGAGCAGTCTCAGGGAAACGACAGTGCCTGGCTGGAAGCAGAGCTGCTGGGGCTCAGCCAGGCGAATCTGTAGAGCAGTCCCCAGTGCCTTTGCAACGTACAGACCCTTTACCACCCAAGCCAACGGTGCAGCTCACTGCAACACTCCAGTTGCCGAACGGAACCACCCTGGAAGTCCCCATCACGATCGATTCTGGGAGCAACGCGGACTTTGTGGGGGTGCAGTTCGTCAAGCAGCATCGCATAGCGCTTCTGCCCGCGACAACGCCTCTAAACGTAGTCACGGTTGATGGCAGGAAATTGCTGGGAGGACAAGTTGTGCAACAGACGCCTCCCATGGAGATGCGGATTGGACATCATAGAGAAGTCATCAGCTTCAATGTCACCCGCCTGTCGGACACGCCTATAGTACTAGGCATGAGTTGGCTGGAGAGACACAGTCCTGCGATAGCGTGGTACCAACGGCAGATCACCTTTTGCTCATCGTACTGTGCTCAACATTGTATCCAGTCCAGCCAGGAGGAAGGGGCGGAGCAGCAGCTGCAACTTGGCATGGCGCAGGCAGTTCCTCGCAAGTACGAGAGTTTCCTGGAGGTTTTCTGCGAGAAGGAAGCTGACCGGCTGCCGCCCCACAGACCTTACGATTGCGCGATCGACCTGTTGCCGGGGGCGCAGCTGCCGACTGCGAAGCTGTATTCCATGTCTGAGGACGAGATGCAAGAACTCAGGGAGTTCATAGAGCATAATTTGAAGCGTGGATTCATCCGGGAGTCCAAAGCAGTGGGGGGCAGTCCTGTGTTTTTTGTAAAGAAGAAAGACACGCCCCAGAAAAGACTCATTGTGGATTTCAGGGCCATAAATTCCATGACCAAGCCCAAGGCCTTCCCCATGCCCAAGATTGATGACCTCCTAGCGACCGTGCGGAAGGGGAAGATCTTCACCAAGTTGGATCTGCGTGGAGCGTATAATCTCATCCGTATCCGGGAGGGCGATGAGTGGAAGACGGCCATGTTCACGCCTCTGGGCACGTATGAATACAGAGTTATGCCGTTTGGTCTCCAAAATGGATCTCACGTCTTCCAAGCCTTTATGCATCACGTGCTGGCGGGGCTCCTCTACAAGAAGTGTGTGTGTTTCCTCGACGACATCCTGATCTTTTCGGAATCGCAGGAGGCTCATGAGAGAGACGTGAAGGAGGTCCTGCAGAGACTGCGAGAACACAGGCTCTACGCCAAGTTGGAGAAATGCCAGTTTGATGTGACGGAGGTGGATTTCCTCGGCTACAAGCTGTCTGACAAGGGGCTGGCCATGGACAGCGTCAAGGTCCGCGCCGTGTTAGACTGGAAGAGCCCACGCAATCGGAAGGAGGTCCAGAGATTTGTCGGGTTCGCCAATTTCTACCGCAAATTCATCAGGGGTTTTGCAAAGGAGACAGCAGCAATCACGGACACCCTCAGTTCCAAAAAGAAGAAGTTCGCTTGGACGGAACAGGCAGAGCGCTCTTTTAGGAAGCTTAAAAGCCTCTTCGCTTCCGAGGAGCAGCTGCTGCACGTGAATCCGGGCAGACCCATGCGAGTAGAGACCGACGCCTCAGACAGAGCGGTGGGAGCCGTACTCCTGCAAGAAGATTCCCAAGGAGATTGGAGACCCTGTGCCTTTTACTCCCGAAAGCTCAGCAAGGCGGAGCAAAACTACACCATATGGGACAGAGAGCTGTTGGCCATCCACGCTGCCTTCAAAGCATGGCGACACTTCCTCATAGGTGCCAAGCACACAGTGCAGGTCCGCACAGATCACAAGAACTTAGAGTATTGGCGCACGGCGAAGCTCCAGAGCCAAAGACACATGCGCTGGGCTGAATTCTTCGCGGATTTCGACTTCAGGATAGAATACATCCCGGGAGAATCCAACGTTATAGCCGACGCGCTCTCCAGGAAACCGCAATATCTCGAGGAAGCAGCGCCAGTGGCAGCCAAGCACATTTTCGCACCGCAGGCGTGGACGTGCGCTACCATCGCAGTCGACCTGGACGCGGTGCGACGTGCGTTGCAAGTAGATCGATTTGCACAATCCAAGATGGAGGCGCTGCGCAGGGGTTCGCAGAGAGACGATGAGTTCCAATTACGCGACGGGCTGTTAACTCACAAAGGTGCCCTCTACGTACCGGGCGAAGAGCTCCGCGCGAGGGTTCTGCAGCAGTTGCACGACGCCCCCAGTGCGGGCCGCTTCGGCAAGGAGAAGACAATAGAACTGGTGGCCAGGGACTTTTGGTGGCCCCAGATGCGGGGAGAGATAGCGGATTACGTCGCCAGGTGTGACACTTGTCAGAGGTCCAAGCCAGTGCACCAGAAGCCAGCGGGGTTACTGGAACCGCTGGAGACGCCACAGCAACCGTGGGAGAGGGTGGCGCTGGACTTCGTCACTGACCTGCCCAGCTCCAGAGGCAAGGCGGCGGTGCTGGTGGTGGTGGACTTGTTCACCAAGATGGCGCACTTCATTCCTTGCGCGAAGGTGGCGACGGCGGAACAGACCGCCAAACTCTTCATCGATCACGTGTTCAAGGTGCATGGGCTGCCACAATCCGTCCTGTCCGACAGGGGGCGCCAATTTGTTTCTACCTTTTGGCGGAAGCTTCTAGGTATCCTGCATGTCAAGATCAACCTAACGTCGGCAAGGCATCCGCAGACCAACGGCCAAGCAGAGAGAGTCAACGCGATCATGCAGCAGTACCTGAGATGTTACGCCAATCAGCGCCCGGCGGCGTGGGTAGACTACCTGCCGATGGCGGAGTTTGCCTACAACAACACGAAGCACGCGTCGACGGGGGTGACGCCGTTCTTCGCGAACAATGGTCGTCATCCCAGAACCTTCCCGGGGTTCGTAACACCGGGAGAGGGGGTGACGCAAGAGGCCGACCAGTTCGCAGCAGAGCTGCAAGAGGTGCACGAGGAGCTGCGGAGACATTTGGAGCTAGCCAAACAAGCATATAAGGTGCAGGCAGACAAAAACAGGAGAGTGGGAGAGGACATCCAGGTGGGGGACTGGGTATGGTTAGCGGCCCAAGCGATGCCAGCCAGGTCGTTGGCTAAGAAGAAGCTGGGACACAAGCAGCTAGGGCCATACCAGGTGGAGGCTAGGATTAACCCTGTAGCTTTTCGACTGGCCCTCCCCGAAGGTTCCAGAGTGCACCCATAGGTCGGTGCTCACTCCCTACAAGACCCCGCACAGGTTTCAGGAGTCTGACACAGTACCGCACGCACGCACTCAGTCACCCGAGAGGGAGGGGGCGCCCAGGGCCGAACCACTCAACGAGGTCACTGAGATCCTGGACTCGAGATGGGGGGTAGAGGGAGTAGAATACTTTCTAGCCAGAGAGGGTACCCCGGCCAGTGCCAATATTTGGGTGCCGGACTACGCTTTAGACGAACCTCTTCTGAAAGACGAGTTCCATGCACTTTTCCCGCATAGACCCATGCCAGCCGAATATTTTGATGACTGGCTCTTTACGCCCACACTTTCAGACAGTACTTTCAGGGGCTTTTCTTCCGCCGAGGAGAGAACGCCAGAATCAAGCCCGCCCAGGGGATCGAGTTCGGGGGTAGACACAGAACCCTCTTACTGGTGGGACGAGCAACCAGAGGACGACTGGCGCAAGAAATGGCTGACGGGGCCTTGGCAGGCAGCACCAGACGAAGTAGCAATGGAAGAGGGAGCCGAGAACACCTTGGGTGAAGAACCCGCATTCGAACACACATACACCGAGCTGCTAGCAGAGGACATTGAAGCAAACGAACTGTATCCTGCATCTACCTCCGAGGAGATGCGGCTCCCACGACCTGCCTCCGAGGGCCGGGAGGGGGGAAGGGGGGGCTTCGAGGGGGGGATGGATGTCAGGGGTTCAGGGAGAGAGACGCAGAGTGAGGGGGAAGGATTCCAGACTGACGAGGAAGAGGATGACAATGACCCAAGATTGTCCATGAGTCCGTCCAGTGAATCGGAGGACTCCCAAAAGGGAGCCCCTCTGGTCAAGCCAAGGGGAGCTAGAGGGGGAAGCAGTCAGGAGCAGGGAAAGGAAGGGGGAACCCCCAGTGGGAGTTGGAGAGCGAGACCGGCTGCTCCGCTGGAACGGAGTGAGGGGGGAGGAGTGACCAGTGTGTCAGAAGGAGCAGAACAGGAAGCAGAGAGGGGAAGGAGATCAGGGCAAAACGTGCTGCCGGAAGGGGAGGAAAGTAGTATTGAGGGCAATGTAACGGTCGAAAGGAAGGTCAAGAGCAACGTAAGCGCGCCAAGTTCAAAATGGGAGGCGCGCGGAAATGAAGAGAGTCCTGGGGAGGAGCCTGGTCCCAAAGCCCGAAGGAGGGGGGAGGAGGCGGCAGAGGATTCAGCCTCGGGAGAGTCCCGAAGGGAGAGAACACAGGGGGGCAGAAAGACCCTGCGGAAAAGGAAAGAGAGAAAGAGGTGGACCAGTACAAGCCTCTTAAACTGGTGTCGAGGGGGGAGCGAGTCAGAGGGGACTTCAGCGGTCTAAGGGTAACAGACGTAGGGTCACGGACTTCGGATCTAAAGCTACTGATGTTCTTGAATAAAAGCTTTTGTACATAAGCTGGAGTGGACTTTGGTCTCTTGTGAGCTGGGACCACGGGTGACTCTGACATTATGTTTTATATTTAAAAACCTTAATAAATATTTATTAAAAAAAAAAAAAAGATAAACTAATAAAAAAGAAATCCATAGTTATGGCACATTCTGTAGTCTGTTTTCACACAATCACGTGCCACTGTTGGGCTCCCCTAGATGGCTTAAATTACTCCATCCTTTTTTTACCCTGCCAAATAACGCTGACATCCAACAAATCAGTTTTCATCGCTGGTGGGGGTGGGGGTTTGCAGAGTCTAAGCATCACAAAATGGTGTTCTTCCCCCACCCCCAATTTGGAACCAGCTCGGTGATGGTGACAATAACCTTAGATATTCAGGCACTTCCATTTCAATCTGTTTGGAGGTATGTGGAAAACAGGACCAGGTATATTAATGACGCACCTGCTTTTTGGTGTAACCCCGAAGTGCCAAAGCACTGACTGAAACAGTTCTGCCTGAAAGCAGAACAGAAGGTAGTGTAATGAAAGTGAAGACCAATAAACTCATAGGCTATGGGTATTTTAATAGAACAGAATGTGACATATTTTTACAGTAGCTTCAAGTGCCCCCTTCCAGCACTCTGTTCATAGTTCACCTGTGTGCAATAAGTCTTGACCAATATTGCTCTTTGGCACAAGCTGTAAAATGCAATCTAAAAGGACCCAGCTGAGAATAAAAGTAAGCATCGTGACAGAAAAGATGTTTTCTGATATAGTGTTTTCCACAACTTGTGTTTCACTGTACATTACCCATGGCAAAATAATCGCCCCATATTGTAAATCTGAAGTTTACATGCTTCTTGTTGTTGTTCTTTTTAATTACTGGCACATATTATAACGGCTGGTTTTGTTGTTCAAAGCACTATATGTGATATTCCACATTCCCATCTCTTGAAAGGGATATTTCTGTGGCCCAGAATAGCCACTTATTTCATATGTAATTTGTTTTTCATAAACATAAGTTGTAACAAAACTATCAAAGTATATACAAGAATTAAAATATGTAGCAGAGCATATATCTGAGGATTAACAACAATATTACATCCTCTACCAAAGCAAAGAATCAAGCTGTAAGAATATAAGGATAAAATGCAACAAACACTTACAGTATATTCTTACAGTTTTATTCTTTGCTTTGGTAGAGGATGTAATATTGTTGTTACTCCTCAGATTCCCATTACCTACTGGTATCTAAGCAGAAACAGTGGGAGGATCTGAATCACTAAGTATTACCTTTCCCAGTCAAAGTGGAGACAATGTTTTCAAGTCCATGTGTGTAAAGGTGGTGTTCCCTCTTCGCAGTAAAACTCCAGCACACGCAGCGTGATATTTACAGTCTTTATTACATATATACAAAGAACATTTGAAGTTCAAAATCACGCATGTGAACCTGTTGAGTCAGAGTCGGGGAGTGGCTTCCTTCGATTTTGGCGCCAACAAAGTAGACGTGGAAACCTCGCAATACGTCTTTGCTCTTTACATTTCACTTCCCTCCTTGCCTGTGCTGGTGTGAAAGCCCCCCCCCCCCTTTTCTGAGTCTGAACTTCCTCCTACTGGCTCTGGTGGGTTGTAGGGCTCTTCACCATCCCTGATGCCCTGCTCCTCCTGACTACGCCCCGGCCCCTGCTCTGCTTTGTGCGTCAGTTCCCTGTCTTCCTCTTCTGCCAGTTCCTGCTCAGAACCCTCCCCTGTTACTGACGAAACTGCGCTTTCTGGCTCTTCCCTGGCAATGTGGTCTCCTAGATCCAAGACCAGAACTGCAATCATTGCACCAAATGGGTCGTTCCCCCACCACCACCACTCACTTGCCTCTCTTTTTGAATGGTTATCACTATCCCATCTGATAAACTAAGCTACAGAGATAACTGGAAATAAATGGTGGGCAGAGAAATCTGACCAGTAGCTTTTCCTTTATTTGTGCTGGGCTATAACCTTCCAGGGGACACAGGTGGAGCTGTGGGTTAAACAATAGAGCCTAGGACTTGCCAAACAGAAGGTCAGCGGTTCTAATCCCTGTGACGGGGTGAGCTCCCATTGCTCGGTCCCTGCTCCTGCCAACCTAGCAGTTCGAAAGCACGTCAAAGTGCAAGATAAATAGGTACTGCTCTGGCGGGAAGGTAAATGGCTTTTCCGTGCGCTGCTTTGGTTTGCCAGAAGCGGCTTAGTCATGCTGGCCACATAACCCGGAAGCTGTACGCCGGCTCCCTCGGCCAATAAAGCGAGATGAGCGCTGCAACCCCTGAGTCGGCCGCGACTGGACCTAATGGTCAGGGGTCCCTTTACCTTTACCTATAACCTTCCAGCTTTCATGGCAGGTTAACTTCAAAAGTTGTAATAGGCAGAGCTAGGCTTCTTAGCCACACACGTGAAGTATGTAGCCTGGATATTGGTAAATGTATATTATCAAGACCTGCTTCCATGGGTTAGCATCTGCTAGCTCTAGGGTCCATTTACAACTCAGAGATAGGGACTGAAACATGTCATCAGCTAGCTACCAGAGTCCATAAGAATCTGCTGTAACCATCTCCCCCATATTCCTAATAAATTGTACCTTTTTGTGGTACACGAACCCTTCTAACAATGAACTGAGGGACTCTGTGCCGACAGATATGGAGCCTAAAATGACACTCACAAGAGAGATATCAGCATGCTCAGGAGAACCCCAACATTGACAGAAGAACTATTCCACATAGCACCCGCCCTGTGGAACGCCCTCCCGTCAGATATCAAAGAAATAAACAACTATCTGATTTTTAGAAAACATATGAAGGCAGCCCTGTAGAGGGAAGTTTTTAATGTTCAATGTTTTATTGTGTTTTTAATATTCTGTTGGGAGCCGCCCAGAGTGGCTGAGGAGGCCCGGCCAGATGGGTGGGGTATAAGTAATAAATTATTATTATTATTATTATTATTATTATTATTATTATTATTATTATTATTATTATTATTATTTTAAAAAAGCAGGGAACTCATCCACAAACAGTATGACAACTGAGTATGTTTAATGGTCACCAGAAGCCACAAAATATTGAATGCCAGTTGGGGAAAGAAAAAAAGAAGGAACCAGTGGCAGCAGTGAATTGGCTAACTAGCACTGCTAACACTTCATAATATGCCAGAGGAGGTAATGTGCAGTTGGCTGGCAGCCATTTTCTGGGAAATGCTGAAGAGATACTGCCACATTTTATTGCATGTCCCACTTCTAACATATAAATAAATAACACAGTGCTGTTACATTAGTAACTGTAAAGGAGTCCTGCATCCGAGGGAAAAAAAATGTTCCCTTAGCTGCTGCTGGAAACCTCCTCTTTCCTTCTCGAAAGATGCATGTTAAATGGGAGGAGACACACAAGTGTGGCTCATCTCCCATGTTTGCATTCTTGGTTGCCTTCAAATCCCCTTTCTACTATTCCATGGCTGATTTGGAATTTGTAGAGCCCAGTATTCCACCCCATCTGTGCCTTGACTTGGCCTGTGCTGGACTACGGTGGCCAATGCTAGGACATTTTCCTGGTTTTGGAAGAGGGGAACAATCTACACATTCCATTTCCAGACATTCTGAGTGATCTGGATGTCTTGAACCACTTCAGTACTAAATTTCAGCAGTCTGTCTTTAGTCGAAGGCCCTTCATCATTCCGATGCCTTATCACTGAGATAGAAGCCCAACACATCTTTGGAGAGGAGCAGGGGATGGCTTACAAATAATATTTGCATGCAGAGAATCAAGCAGCCAAAGACAACAGAAAGTGGAAAGCCTTCCTGCGTCAAACTGTCAGATCATTACAAAAGGAGAAACAGATTGGGAAATGGTATGTCATTTAAACACTACAGAGATAAACGAGAAACAGTTATTTTATCTGTTCCAAATATTTGGAAGACCACAGAATGGGACGATGAGGAGATAGGGGAATAATTGTGGCTGCGAAAGGAAAGAGAATCCAGGACAAATGTAGGCTTGAATAAAGAGAGGAAAAACTAGGGGAAAGGTAATTTGCTTTCCTGGCAATCCACCATTCCTCTTGGCCCAAGCCAAAACAACAACAGAAACAAAACAAAACAAAACCTCAACCATTATTGATTTCTTGCTTTCAGTGATAAACAAATAGCAATTATCCTGGAAGAAGTCACATGACGCAAACATTTAACAGCTCCCCTTTGTTCTGACAGTCAATGCCTACATTTGTGTGACTCCAAGTATTCTGTTCTTTAACATTTGCACCAAGCAAGGTGTTTAGAAGAAAGGTAGGTGGGTAGAGTTGCCATGGTAATTGTGGTAAATATGAAGGGGCTTGACACCTTGAGGATACAAGACATCTTATGAGAACCAAGCTTTGCAATGGTATACCCTCAAACGTTCCTCAGATGAATATAGGGGCATTTTCATCTGAGGAACATTGGAGGGTATGCCGCCCCTTTGGTGTCTGTGTTTCTGCCCCCCCCCCCCGAGTTCTTACTTCCCTCCAACTGACCCTCATTGACGCTCCATTTTCGGTTCCCTCTCCCCAGCCGCCAGTCTACCAGAGGGAGGGCGAGTGCCAGCACTGCACCAGTAGAATGCAGCATGTTTAGTACCAAAGCAGTTACTTCTGGGAATGAGACCCCTTCTCCCCATGCACACACTCACCCCCACCCCAAGATGGGATCATGTGATGAGCAGATGGGTGCCTCTGTGTGTTTGTCTCTCTTCTGCCCCGCAGCTGCCCCATGGATGACGGTATTTCTGCTGTCAGCAACCCCAGAAGTTCTCACTCTCCTGCCCCTCCAACTGACCCTCCTCAACCCCCTTTGGAAAGTTGTGGGGAAGATAAAACAGCTGCAAGGAAAGGTGGAAACAGTGGAAGGGCAATTAAAAAAGCATTAAGAATGGACTAGGCTTATTTTCCTTCCAACCTAGCAGTTCAAAAACACGCCAAAAAGTGCAAGTAGATAAATAGGTACCACTCCAGCGGGAAGGTAAACAGTGTTTCCATGCACTGCTCTGGTTTCACCAGAAGTGGCTTAGTCATGCTGGCCACATGACTCGGAAAAAACTGTCTGTGGACAAACGCCGGCTCCCTTGGCCTGTAAAGAGAGATGAGCTCTGCAAGCCCAGAGTCGTCTGCAACTGGACTTAACTGTCAGGGGTCCTTTACCTTTACCTTTTTAGGTTTCTTTTAAAACAACAACAAGATCAATATTTTCAATATAAACACACACACACACACACACACACACATATTTCTGTTACGATATAGAAGCAATGCAGCTGCGAGCTGGTAGCTTGAAAACATCACATGATGGAATGTTGGGACTGTTCCGTGGGAAACAGAGGGACAGTCAGTTCACAGTGCGAAGCACCAGAATTAGCTCAGAGTGTAATATGAGCTGTACAGGAAGTACAGGAAATGTTTGTTACTCGACTGCTGGAGCTTGAAGAGAGCAGTCATGTTTTTCTAGTGCTGCAAAGACAGAAATAAAGGCATGTAAATACGTTTTCTGTCTATCTCTTTCCCCTGCCGGGGGGACAGGAAAGAGGGGGGGTGTTCTTCGCACGCTGAGAAGAATCGCCTATCGCGACCTCCCTGGATCTTGCTGGGGAATGCAGACAGGGAGGTCAACGGGAGATCAAGTCGGGTGCCTGGAGAGTTGCCAGTTACTAATGATATAGGCTTGAATTCCGACAATTTCAAGCATGAGTTTGGGATTTTTCAGGGAGTTCTCTGAAATCTCAGAAGGATGTGGCCCACCTTGACTTGGAAAGGAGCAGGGTTCACCCATCCGTAAAAGAGGTTAAGACTACCATGACCTCATATTGATCGGACTAGTTTGTAGATGTCACATACTGGTAGATGTCACCCAGGATCAGGAATGCACTTGAAGAAGTTTGCTTTTAGGCTGGAGGATGAATGTGGAGTGTCATCAGAATCCCACCAGGCTGAAAATTAGCTGAAATCACTGTAAAGCCTACAGGTTCATGGTTATTTAACCTTCTGGTCCTTCCTTTTTATTCACGGGTTTGAAATTTGAGATGTCAGAGCTCGCAGAAGGTAAGTCGGAAGAATGATTGCGTTAAAAGGGATTAAGCAATTGATTTGGAAGCAATTTCTGCCAACCTCTGGGTAATTGAAAAGCTGTATGCCATCTTTTCCCCTCCACATCCCATCCCACTCCTTTTGTCTTAATGGTTGACAGTGTAAAAAAGAAAACACATTTCTGATTGTTTCTTGGAGAAGTGCATGCTATTCTGTCCCAGCAGTTCATTCCCATTTTTAAGCACTCTAAATTGTTTGTTCGGTGAATTCAATCCATCCCTGTGTTCCAAGTCTATACAAAGAATAACAAAGGGAGAGGTTCCAATTGTAGATTAGAAGCTTCAAGAGCCTGAAAGAGCTTCATACAGAGGGTGTTTAGCTGGTTTCGAGGATAGAAGGGGTGTTACACATTTTGGGGTTTTGTCTTTAAAATGATCTCGCAGCCATGCAGAGAACATAATTTCCCATTAGTCTATTATACCCACTGACACTTTGGCAGAGTATACACTTGATTGGTCAAAATGAATATATTAAACAAAAAACCAAAAAACACCCTGATGAATTCAACTGCATCTGCCGGATGTACCAAAGGAAATTCAACAAAGCATATTTGGTACTGGAAAAGAGGGTATTTTCAGAATTTCTTTTACCAACTACCTCGCAGTCTTCATGGTTTGGAACATACACTCTTGACACTGCAGCCAATATATGCACCAGGGGTTTAAAAATAATTAATAGATTAAAGATCTGTATGTGCTATCATGGGTAGCTAAGCTGCTTTGGGGCAATTCATTCATGCAAAATGGCATTCATTATGGACATCATCAAGCAACCACTCAAGTAAGTTGGCCCAATTCTCAATTATACCATTAACTTTGGCAGGAGGAAGTCAATCTCATCATAAGGCGAATGCTATTCAAATGAGAGCTCAGCTGAATATTCACCTCAAAGGTTGTGCCTAACTTTTGATTGGTCTTTTGATTGGTTTGAATGGTTTGTTTTTTTAAATCTGGATTAAAAATGTTTCTTATTTTGTGAGCTTTGATAACAAGGTGCTTATAGGCATGAATTGCATTTAATGTGGCAAGTATATACACCCCCAAAATACAAACTTTTCTAGATGTCAGATATTCGGTTTGGATGACGCTTTCATTGAGCAATTCCATTAGGCCTCCCTTTGTTCTTTCCACTGTCTTCATCTCTCCTGACACTTGGTGCTTTATATTGAATTCTGTTGCTTTAAGATCAATGCAGGACTAAGAGGACAAGGCTTCCTCTGGCTGGAGAGGGACTCTAAGCAAAATTCTATTTAGCTCTGGTTCATGTAGGCCTTAACTCTTAATTTCCAGGCCAATATACCTGTTTCCAAATAATTTATTTCAGGTAATCTTTTAACTTTTTAAATTTCTGCAGTCTGGAACTAAATGAACACTTCAGTAGATTACCACTAGGGGTGGAGAACCATTTTCAGAATGGAGGCAGCCTTCTGGGGCCACATTCCAGTGGTGAGCAAAGCCAGAGCCAAAAGTGAGCAGAATGTTTTGTCTGTGTACAGTAGACTCATTTCTACACACATTCAGGCACCCTTCTCTGTCTTCCAACCAGGCTACTAAGAGACATTATCGGAGTTCAGGAACACGTTCCAGCCAGGCAAAAGCACTCAGGGTGCGAAGCAGGCCCAGTGAAAGCTGTGGTGTGAGGAAACTTCCAAGGGAAGAACAAAGAGGCTGTGCAGGGGGGACATGGTTTTGAGGTTCCTCAAACCTGCATCACCACTTCATTTTTGTCTTGTTATTCAGTGTGACCAGGTCCTTCCTCAGAAGATTTGTGCCACAGACATACTTGTCATGAGAAATACTTGTGCTTTGCCATTAACCCTTCATATATCTGGTAGCTTTTGTTACTGGTAGGCTAAGAGTCATTTTTGAGCCACCAAATTCTGAAGTTTGCTCACAACACAGCCACACTGTCAGGTGACTGGGGGGGGGGATCTATCCTTCATATCCCTGCCCAGAAGAATCCTATACCCGTCCTCTTAGAAGTAAAGGAGGTCAAGGAGAAGTAAACCCCATTGTGGGTTAAGGATTGCTCTCCTACTTGCTGAGACAGCAGAGATGTGAAGGATGAATTCCCATTGCTATAATTCTCTCCAATATTAGGGTGGTTTCCCCCACCCCAGTGACCTTCAAAGTGAGGAAGAAAGTGGTTCTGTGGGTCAATATACAGTTCAGGAAACAACACTGGACCACAAAGCCTTCTACTGGAATCATTAAAGGTGAATTGGTTTGGTTTTACAAATCCTTCTGGACACAGGCTTAAAGGATAAAGCATTATTGCTAACTCTTTTTTCAGTGGTTCTTTAAACAGACCTTTCCCCTTTCAACAATTACCGTCGGTATGACATATAAAATGATTGATCGCTACCGCTTTCTCCATAGGCAATGAACACAAGGCTGTTTGTGGCTCCTGACTAGACAAGCTTTGTCATTTGAATGGCATTTAATTAATATCTAGCTCGGCTTATGACAAGGATGTGGTGTTTGCAGCACATGGGGAATGCCTGTGAAAAAGCTGTAATGTGTGACATCTAAAGAAAGACCCAGAGTTACACTGTTGTTACCTCTAGAGCCAAAACTAAGTGATCACAAAGCCCATTAAAATTTTGTCCAAAAATGGCAACATCCAACAAACACTTCTGAGGCACATGCTTCCTTCCTTCCAACTGGCCCAACAGCAGCCGTGCTTAGAGGGATCAATCCCTCAATGATTTTCTCAAAGAAGAAAAAACTATTTCTAAAGAGGGATTTCTCAGTGGAAGAAAATGTGCCTTTTTAAAAATTATCGGGTTTCCAATGAATCATCAGTCCTGGAAACTTTATATTGTATAAAAGCTTTCAAAGGGGGAAAAGTGCAAAGCAGCAGGAAGTTTTTTAAATCTCCGTTAGTTGGACTCCTTTAAGTCTTGTTGATTTGTCTAGAAAGCAACATGCTCAGTAGTGGGGCATCTGTTCTGCCTGCAAAAGTTCCCAGATACAATCCCTAGGTATAGACCAGTTCATCTCAAATTTTCTAATCTGGTGGAACAGCCATTTTTGTCCTTGCAGTGTGCCAGGCACCAGAAGCATCCCACCCAGCTTGGGCTATAGTGGAGTTTCTGTGGACTGGCAGCTGGTGGCTCAAAGACCAACCCTTTGAGCAGCACTAATGAAGTAGTAATGGACTAATAATCTGATGGTATATGTTACTTTCCTATTGTTTCACAACACCCCAATCTCCGAGCGGTGCAAGATTCCAGGGGTCCCAGGCTAAGGTTACCAGATTTTTTTCCAAGAATCCAAGTAAACTTTTTTTTTTTTTTAAAGAGGGGGGGGTTATTTTTTTTTTAATTATTCTTTAAAAAAATTAAGAAGTAATATCTTCTTTTCTGTGGTCTCCTCTGTCACTCAGCCTTCCTCTGGGCCCAGGCCTGGTCTCTTGGAGCGCTATCCGCCGTGGAGTAGGCTCGGCTTGGGCTTCGGCTCGGCCATGCGCCCTTTCCCTCCCAGTGCTCTCCCACCTCTCTTCCTCAGTGGCAGTGGCAGCAGCAGTGTGGCAAGGTTGGGGCTCCCTTCTTTTTTCTCCTTCCTCTTTCTCTCTCTTCCTTCTCCTCCTCCTCTCCTCCTTCTCCCTGCATCAGCTCCAGGGTTTTTACTGGCCCTGGAGCACCGCTGGGCAGTCGGCCGGGTGGCCAGGTGCTCTCGCTCCTGGCTCGATTTGGGTCACAGGGGAGGGGGTCAGCGTTTCCCCGAGTTGATGCTCCGGGTGTCCCTGGTTGCCCCTCGGCAGTGGCAGCAGTAGTGGCAGTCTCAGCAGCCCAGAGCCAGCCTGGTAGCGCAGTTGGCTCTGGCTGGCTTCAGGAGCTGCTCGCTGCCATGGCACCTACTATTTTGCCTCGCCGGAAGTCCCCATATGATGTGTCTTGTGCTGCTGAACCAATCACGCAACATTCATTCCCTACTAATCAATCTACAACACTTAAAATATAAATCCAGGGACATTAAATGAAATCTGGGGACATTCCGGTGACGGATTTGTAAATCCGGGGACTATCCCCGGGAAATGGGGGTGTCTGGTAACCATATCCCAGACACTTACTCAGGGTTCCAATTCCTCAGAATGAGGTACAGAGGAGACTGTGGTGTTCCAGAGGCTGGGGCCTATCCTAACTGCTAACTGTGTCTTCCCAGGAAAAGGTAGGCGCTCACTGCCTGACTCTCCTTCCTGCCTGAAGCCCATCCCTGAAGTAGGATTGATGACTCCATCAGTGGAGGAATCAATCTTTTCCTGCATGGGAAACGCTTGCAAAAGAGCACCCCACAGAACTGATCCCTCTGTTCTCAGTAGGGAGTGGAGGGGAAGAAGGCACCCATCTTCTCCTGACCATATGCTTAATTGATTTTTTTTTTTTAAAAAAAAAATGTTAATCCTACCCCAGACTAATTTGGTACCAGATCTGGGGAAGGGATGGTCCCTGGTTTGTCCCAGGGGGGTTGACCAGTTTTTCCCACTGACTTCACCCAAATCATCACCTGAAATGGTACAAACAGAATTTGTTACTGGACATTCAAATAATAATGATAGTAGTAGTAGTAGTAGTAGTAGTAATAAACACTGTACTTATTTCATGCTCTTTGACCTAGAAAAGTTAAACTCAGTTTATACTATTCCTCAGCACACTAATATGCAAGACATCCCACTTAGACTGCTCTCTTATATACAGTATTAATAAAGGACAAACTGCAAGACATATTTTACATGCCCCATTAAACAGGGGAGATAACGTCTGCACAAAATATAATTGCCTTCTGATAGGAATAGAACACAAAAACAGCCATCACAGTCAGCTGAATCCCCTAATTTATGGCAGTCTTAGGTCAGGATGATACCAAATCCCTAATTCATTAAGGATGAGAAAGCTATATGGCCATACTATAAATTAACTTGATGCTGTCTATAGTACAGTAAAAGTTAAGATGTATACAGCTACAATGTACTGATCTTTATATGTGACAATCCTGCACACGACAATGCGCCTGTAAGCCTCTTTGACACCTATGGGTAATGTAAGTGTGAAGAAAGTATGCATAAAGGGGGAGGGTTGCATGCACACATCTGGGAGAAGGAGGTGGCAAAAGCTGAATAGGCAACAACACCTAATGAGCAGGGAGAGTCCATGGCAGAGGGAAGTCCAGAAAAAGAAGCTGAAGCTGAAGCAGGAGAGGAGGGAGGCCAAGAGGTGGAGATGAGTCACGCTGGTGAAGAAGCATGGGGCTCACCTCCTGCTGCAACAAACTTTCCCTTGTCTCCTGGTCTCCCAGGACCAAGAGAGGCATGAAGCAGGAGGAGCAAAGGCAGGCACACCAATACAATCTCAGATTGCTTGGGGGAAACCCAGGAAAGGAGGAGACTTAGGTACCTGGGGGAAGACCTTTAGTCTCCACAACTGCCTCATAGGGGCAAGACTTACCAAACAAGAGTTGCTGTGCTCATTAGGCCTGGCACTCCTGAGCAGATTCTGTTCATCGTAATAAAGAGTTAACTTCACTTATTCAATGTGATTTATTGCTGGTTTGCTCCCTGTTCAACATATTAGGAGACTAAAATGCTGCATAATTTTCATGAATACAGTGGTGCCTCGCAAGACGAAATTAATCCATTCCGCGATTCTCTTCGTCTAGCGGTTTTTTCGTCTTGCGAAGCAAGCCCATTGACAGCTTAGCGGATTAGCGCTATTAGCGGTCTAGCGGCTTTTAGCGATCAGCTGAGAAGTGGCTTATCAGCGGAACAGCTGATAAGCGGCTTAGCGCTTAGGGAAAGGGCGGAAAAAAGCGGGGGGGAAACCGTGGGAACTCGCAAGATTTTTTCGTCTTGCGAAGCAACCCCATAGAGAAATTCGTTTAGCGAAGTGCCTCCAAAATGGAAAACCCTTTCGTCTAGCGGGTTTTCCGTCTTGCGAGGCGTTCATCTTGCGGGGCACCACTGTACTTTAAAAATCACAAATTGATGTGGAAATGCAGGGAACTGAACTTAAAGGCTGAAAAAACAAGCAACTCGGAGAAACTGAAATTGACAGATTTGCCCATCTCTATCTGGAGGGGCACCAGAACGGGGAAAGAGAGTCATCAAAAATTGTTTCTGCACACAAACACACCCTTCTGTGAGTTAGGGTGATATAAGAATCCAATGAGCTTTAACCCAGCACTGCATCCAAATAATTTGAAATCAACAGCATATTAGCAGTCAGAAATGACTTGTATTTTTCTAATAAAAGAGCAGATTCAGACTTTGTCAGTTTCAGAAATTTGATAAGGGATGTACGGCAGCAAAAGGGCACTCATACAAGATGGAAATCTACCTCAGCACAGCTTTGATTGAGAAAGCCTTGGCCTTACCCAGAGAAAATGGTTTAACCTTGCTTGGTTCAATTTATATTTATAAACTTGTGAAGTGACTGATAAAATACTGTGCATGAAAATGTAAAAGAAAGGGAAGTAAAAGAGCTTTTCCATTCCTTCACACAGCATCTCAGAGAGAGAGAGAGAGAGAGAGAGAGGAGAAGACAGTATTTTGCTTTGCAGGGACAGTGGGTGGAGGAAGCCAGCCTTTTAACATATTTTGCTATGCATTTAATAATGAAAAAGCAACCATAAGCCACAGTCTTAACAAGGCCAGTGAGATATGACTAAATAGAAGAAATTTCTGGTGAAGGTCAAGGCAACTGATGCTTTGTGGGAGTTCTGGGAAATGTTATGTTGTGAGATAAATAATGAACAAGAGAACCTCAAACAGATTTTTATGTAAATTTAAATACTGATGGGCAAACAGAAACTTCTGCAGATCCTCTGGTTTTATGAATTCACAGCTTTAATGAGATGAAGTGAGATGTGCCAGAGCAGGATTTCTCAACTTGATTGTTAGGAACTGGAGTCACTCCCTTTCCAACTACGCCCACTTTTTCTGCTTTCTTTTTCTGCCTTTTTTTTTTAAAGGATAGCACAATTCTAAATCTCTGCTTTAAAGCAGATTTCCCCAACCTGGTGCATCTCCAGATGTTGTTGGACTCTATCTCCTGTCACCCCCAGGCAACATGGCCAATAGTCAGAGATGGTGAGAAATGTAGTCCAAAACGAAAACTGTAATGACCACATTATTTTCTCACAGTAATTACAGTGGTACCTCGGGTTAAGAACTTAATTCGTTCTGGAGGTCCATTCTTAACCTGAAACTGTTTTTAACCTGAAGTACCACTTTAGCTAATGGAACCTCCCGCTGCCGCCGCCACACAATTTCTGTTCTCATCCTGAAGCAAAGTTCTTAACCCGAGGTACTATTTCTGGGTTAGCGGAGTCTGTAACCTGAAGTGTCTATAACCTGAAGTGTCTGTAACCCAAGGTACCACTGTATTCCTTCATGTACCTTAACAGCCCACCAAGGAGGACCAGCAGTGGTATCATTCCTCATCAGCCCATCAGTCTTGTGGTTGGTGAGCCTGGCATCTCTGAGCACATTTTGAATCCCTAACTCAAATTAGCTGAATTTAAGTCAACAAGCCCAAATGGTATTTTTTGTGGGGAGGGAGAATTTACATATTTCAAACAGCCCTCCATTCTCTCCACCCCCTCCGTGGTATTGGAAACATAAGTTTGCAAACAAGAATTTGGGAAGAAAAGCAGCTTGGGTTGGGGGAACAGAAGAAGAATGAAAAATTAGGCAATGAAAAGGTTCCACATTGTTTGTCTTGCCATTACTCTGCTCTGAACGCCCCTCCTGCAAGAACGTTTCCATTTCATTCATTCTTTTAAAACATTGTGACATTTTGGGAGCTGGCATTTATTGGGCATTCTGCCCCTTTGGAAAACTTTGGAAACAATTTTCTGAAGTCAAATCACAGCAGTTTCCTTAGTGAGCTATCAGGGCACCTATATTATGTCCTAATATTTCCATATGGTGATAGAAAGCATATGCAATGTGGAAATCACAGCATTCCCTTATCAGTGATCAGCTTGAGGTTTGTAGCACTGAAAAATTAATGGCACTGATTTATGGAAGATACTCCTCCGGCTGGACATTATCAGCTTGATCCTCGCAGTAAGAATGGAATCATTATGTCTCTTCATCTTCCAACCCCACTGACTAAAAGGCGGCTGTAATCTTCCCGTGCAATATGACAGGAGAAAATGTTGTCTGCTCAATAACGCATAAACACCTATTTGCCAATGTCAAACTTTCCCCCTTCCTCTGCACCCTCAAGGCAGCTAAAGAATTATGCCTGCTTTCAAATATGATATCTAATTTCCCCACCAAGAGATACTGTTGTGTTTTGATACTTCATATTACAGATACAGGAGAGAAGATTGGGTGAAATTGGGCGATTTTGTGTGTTTTTATCGACACAACTTTTTGTAATCAGTATATGTTCACATCACACACCACTCTCCTATTAGGCCTAACTGAAATACACATTGCCGATGTCAGACTACCCTTTTGAAAATAAAAATGTCTGTCAGAATCAACGACATTCTTTTGGCCTGTCAAACAGTAATGTATTCCTAGGAAAATGTGTTTGACATGAAAGCTGACAGTGCCATCTCCTTAACATGTAGAATTGTTTCATTGCAGAGCCAGAAAATAGTTGAAAGTTAACTTTCATCTCTAAGGTAGAACACCTCCCCCAAAACAGCTGTAACAGATAAGCTAATGTATTCTAGCTTTCCACAAGACAACTGCAATGCCAGAGACCATGGCGGGCAACAACAACAACAAAAATACTATACATATATCCTAGTGGCATAAGTACTATAGGTATTAGTCCTTGCTGCAGAAAGCTGTGAGAGATCCCCCAACGTTTTTATCATTAGGACCCCCCTCCCCCCATATCAGAGGCACTGTGTCTCCAAATATCAGGGGATCACAAGGGAAGAATGCTATTCCACATATGTCCTGATTTTGCACTTCCTAGAAGAACTGTGAGAACATAATGGAGGCTCATACCAAAGGTCCATCCATCTTGATTCCCATAGTGACCTACCCATTAGCAGGGCATGAAGGCAATAGATCTCACCTGCTGTTTTTCTCCACCAGTGGAGAAACCTCAGAGAATTACAGGAGATCCAGACCACGAAATTTGATTTCTACCACTTCAGGTATTGTATCACCCACAACAACCCCATTGATCACAGATATAAGGCATGCACACATGCACTGTCTTACTTGCAGTGGGCAGCAGTCCATATGGGTCAATGGGGAACTGCCCTACCAACAACAGTCTGCTCCCAGCCAATCCTCATCTGTCTACCTTGCTGCATACAGCAAGGCACTGCCTGTCATCTTTCTCCTTCTTTTATATATACATAATTTTTATTTTAAAAAATTCTAATATAGAGACAAATCTGCATATCAGAAAAAGTAGCTCTGTGTGTGTGTGTGTGTGTGTGTGTGTGAGAGAGAGAGAGAGAGAGAGAGAGAGAGAGAGAAGCTGTAGGTCTAGAAGACAAGCTTCAGATTTTCTTCTTTCTGCCCTCCAGGTCTGTGATATTGTGATTTTCTTTTTCTTCTTTCTTCAAGGAACTATTAAAAGAGAAGAAGCAATGGGTCTTTTGAGATGCAGAGAATAGGCCTCAGAAGTCAGACTTGAGACCAATTTTGTTCAATACTTTCATTAATGACCTTGGGGATGGAATAAAAACATGTTGATAACATTTATGAATAAGATCACGTCAGCATTGCAAAGCGGTAGAAATGCGGAGAAGCATAGTGAATCTATGCTAGGTGATTTGGGTGATTCTGCAACCTAGAGCAGTAGAAATGGAATAAAATGAAATAGGACTGTATAAGGAAGGGGTTGGGAACAACCAGCCCATGAGCCAGATGTGGCCCCTGGGGCCTTCCCATGTGACCCATAGCATCTCCTCCCCATCACTTCCCTCCCCTGCTATAATTAGTCTTGGAAAAAGTATTTTGTCAGAATACTTTTCCCAAACATGTTTGCAGTGCAGGGGGCATTTTCAGGGAGCTTGCAACTGAGCAAGGAAGAATTAACAACCCCCCACAGAGCAAACTTTTCTACACACACACACACCAAACTCCTCATACCACAGTGAGGCTTGGAAAAGAAGCCTTCTGCTGGAGCTAACTATAAGGCAAGCTTGGTTAGTTCAGTTATATATATATATATATATATATATATATATATATATATATATTGCTTCATAAAACCAAAAGGTACCCCCAAGTGATTTAAAGGTAAAGGTAAAGGGACCCCTGACCATTAGGTCCAGTCATGACCGACTCTGGGGTTGTGGCGCTCATCTCGCTTTACTGGCCAAGGGAGCCGGTGTACAGCTTTCCAGGTCATGTGGCCAGCATGACTAAGCCGCTTCTGGCGAACCAGAGCAGCGTACGGAAACACCGTTTACCTTCCCGCCAGAGCGGTACCTATTTATCTACTTGCACTTTGACGTGCTTTTGAACTGCTAGATTGGCAGGAGCAGGGACCGAGCAATGGGAGCTCACCCCTTCGCGGGGATTCAAACTGCCGACCTTCTGATAAGCAAGTTCTAGGCTCTGTGGTTCAACCCACAGCGCCACCCTTATTTCTTACCACTTGAGGGCTCATCATTTAGAAAGGACGCAGCAAGGTGGGGAGTTGATGGTTACATGCTCCTGCTTCTGCAATGGAAATTCACTTGTACATCTGCCATAGGACCTCAGGTTTCCCTTCTTCCCCTCTAGCATCCCCTCACACCCCAAATCTGCTCTCAAGAGTCCCACAACTCCTGCCCTGTCAGATTTGGGTGGCGCACAGCTATTGACACGGGGGACGAAAGGAAGGAGGGGTCCTGCTGCCAAACATCTGCAAACGCTGCATTAGAACTTACCAAACTATTTTCTTCTATCCTCACATCCTATGACACCCCAAAGTATTGCCTCACTCTTCAACTATTAAAAGCCCACTAGACCTTCCCAGAATTTGTCCCTTTGTCTCCTAGTGATGTCTGATAGATCTTAGCTATGCCTACCTGAGTGCCTGTTAGTGATGTATATGAAGCAAATTCTTTTTAATATTATGCATTTGCTTCCTTTGCAGAATGCATTTAGTACTGGGGTGTTAATAAAATAACATATTCTATTTAAAAATCCACCTTGGACACACCGTACAGGTTGCTTTCAAATAGGAATATTGATGTAAGAACATCTATCTACTCCAGGAGGTCAGGGATAAAGGTATGAAAAATATTGCTGGGAATGATCCCCATGAACATTTTAATGCATTTGAATGGCACACTACAAGAAACAACACAGAGCGTAATGGGGATGTACAAGTGCATTACGTCCAGGCTTTATTATCATGGCCTTGAAGTAATGTTCAATTAGAGGAATAACACGCTTCATTTTCAACTTTCAGTCCAGCCAGCTGACACAATAGACATATTAGATCAGTGAATCATTATACAGAAAAGGAGTCCAAATTTCTTGAACATGGTTACTGATTGGGGTTGTCAGTTTTGAATTAACCATTTCACTGCTAAGGCTGCTACACAATAGGTCACCTTCAGACCATGGAGCTTCCAAATTTGGAGTAAGTTTCTACCCTGCTTACAAGCTTGATGGGGTTCATCTTTCTGTAATTGGGAATGATTTGTGGCTGACCTCAGTGTCAGTGGGGTTAAGGGATTGGTTACAGGTGTGAGTGGTCGGTGGCGAGCACGGGTACTCATGTGGCGGATAGGCACTGGTTCAGGTGATAGGGATGGGAGAATGGTCTCGACATCCCTATGTGAAGGGTATTCTGTTAAAGGAATCCAAGGACTCAACTGGTTTGGTCAACCCCCAAGAGGGGGTTGTGCCTGTGCCTGAGTCCAGAGGGGTATCTGGGTGGTGAACATAGTCTGTTCCCAGCTTTTCACCTACCCAGGTGTTCACTCTTGGTTAACCTATGCTGGTGCCCTGGGTCAGTGCTGCCTGCAAGGGTGCAGGGAGCTAGTCAAACCAGAGCCTATGCAACCACTTACCTTTTGTAATCAATAAAGTTGTGGCCTAAATTCTGCCAAAAACCAAACTAAAATTTGAGTCAAGTGTGTCTTTATTTAGGGGTAAGGTCTCTGAGTTGCTGTGATCCTTAGGCCTGATACTCCTGTGCAGATCCTGGTTTTGCTAATAAAGAGTTAACTCCAACTTGCTCAGTATGATTTACTGCTGGCTCACTCCTGTCAGTAAAAGTAAAAGCTATGGTTTCCCCAGTAGTGATGTATGGAAGTGAAAGCTGGACCATAAAGAAGGCTGATTGCCAAAGAATTGATGCTTTTGTATTATGGTGCTGGAGGAGACTCTTGAGAGTCTCATGCACTGCAAGAAGATCAAACCTATCCATTCTGAAGGAAATCAGCCCTGAGTGCTCACTGGAAGGACAGATCGTGAAGCTGAGGCTCCAATACTTTGGCCACCTCATGAGAAGAGAAGACTCCCTGGGAAAGACCCTGATGTTTGGAAAGATGGAGGGCACAAGGAGAAGGGGACGGCAGAGGACAAGATGGTTGGATAGTGTTCTAGAAGCTACCAGCATGAGTTTGACCAAACTGCGGGAGGCAGTGGAAGACAGAAGTGCCTGGCGTGCTTTGGTCCATGGGGTCACAAAGAGTCGGACATGACAAAACGACTAAACAACAACAACACTCCTGTCAGTAGATCTTCCTTTCAGACTTCTGCACCAAGTTCTGTTGGTATCAGCATGAGTTAACATGTAATGGTGTTAACTTCTTGGCTTAGTCTTGGCCACATATAAAACCTTGGCTTGTTTTCCATGAGTAATAAACTTTTTTTTTTATCCTTTCAATAAGCAGTGTTACCAGACTCTTTGTTTCTGTAGACTGCTGCTGTATAAGGAATTCAGGAGGTATAAGGAATTCAGCCATCTATTTATTCTAGACTAACTCAGATGTCATGCTATAGCTCCCAGTGAATTAAAAATGGCTCGATTTTGCCCTGAATACATAATTTATAATTGGGATGTTGTCAGACTTTTCAACAGTGCCTTGCACCCACAAACACTGGGGTAACATATTGTGTAGTACTAGCCTTAGATCTACCTAATTGTGCTTTTATGGTTGCTTATGGATTCCCTCGGCCTTCTGAATATTTTACAATGTATGCCAAGTTTTGCAGCCTTTTAATCAAATAGACTGCCAGAGAGGAAGAATTGCTAAGTGAAGGATTTGATTGGAAAAGATGTCTCTATCCGATGGAAGTGGAAATGTGCAGCACTACATCAAAGCCCAGAGCCCACCCTTCCAGAAGGAACTATTAGGAAGAATAAAAAGTGGCCGGGCTTTGTTTTGCCCTCCAGCTTTGTAGCTCATTTTAAATTTGGGTGGTTGCCTGTTTAAACCAAATTAGTTTGCCAAGTGCCATTAATTGTTGCATCCTGTCTCAAAAAAACCAGCACTTTCGTGGTAACTCTGACACTCTGAGCAGGGCTTTAAAACACACACACACACACACACACACACACACACACACACACACATCTAAGTCTTACCTAGATGGCATGGATGTATTATTTTCTAAATATTATATTTGGGGAAATGGCTGCTAAAGGCTCTGCAGTCAACATTCAGTTATGATTAGGGTTTAATTAACTTATATGCTACTTTAAACTGGCATATCTAAGCAGTGTACAATAAAATCTGGATGAGTTTTGTTGGCTCTGAATTCCTTCCAAATTCATGGTCCAGAATAATGTTTTTACCCTTGGACTAGCAACGCTGAAGTGTGTTTTGTATTCCAGTGTAAGCTCTGTTTATTGGCTTGAGTGGTGCTTTTTCTTTTTATTTCTTTTTTGAAAATAATTTAGGATTATAACAACACAAAATACATTTCCACATTTAAAGATTTCTCTCAATCTCTGGACTTCCCCCCTTCCCCTCCATGGGTCCTATTGTCAACCTTTTCAACTGCATACTATTCAGTAATCCATATTTTATGTCTCTTCATTTTGTCCACAATATTTGCTACATTACAAGTGTTATTTCAATTCTGCTAATGTTTTCATCTGCTTACAGTGGTCTCCCATTCTTTATTAAAGTTCTGGTCTTCTTGGTTCCTGAGCTTCCCGGTCAGTTTTGCCATCTCAGCATACTCCAACAGCTTAGTTTGCCATTCCTCTCTGGTAGGGACATTGTCCGAGTAGTGCTGTTTACCATCTTTTGCTGGTGCACCATTTGTGGCCTGACCTGGAGAAAGCTGACATTGCCTCCATAACACATGCACAAGCCTGAGGCGCTGAGCCTTGCTTCTTACCCACTAGAAGTGGTAAGATTAGCCAGCACCAGGGACAGAGCCTTTTCTGTAGCTGGTTCCAAACCTCCCCCAAGAAGCACATTTGACCAGACCCACCAAGAGGAAGGTAATAGGGTTGCTGCTGTAGCAGGCCCAGAACCAGCTAGGGGCCCAGAAACACAAAGATACCAATGCAAAGAATTAGAGCTACAAAGCAAAATGTGCAGGCAACATTCGAGCCATTTGCCTTGTGAGAAATGAGTCCTCTCTCTCCATTCAGTGCTATTAGCCAATGAGTGAAGTTGCAGCTGTGATTCATGTGTGATTCACATGCATCAGGGGTGGCTGAGGTTCTCCAGCCATCTCTGTCTAGCCTTCAGGGCTCTCCCCAGGTGATAGTCCCTGGCAGGCCTCACACACATACATCCAACTACCAAGTATTTAGTGTCCTTAAACTCTGATGATTCCTCTTGGTTGCCTGGGTGGAGGATACAGAGAAGTGTGTGTGTGTGTTTCTAGAAATTGGTTAACTGTGCAAATGTAAAATTTACATTCATTGCTCTGCCCACTGGCCTATCACCTCCCCCAAAAGTTAGCCAG
This sequence comes from Podarcis erhardii, assembly GCF_964252035.2. Lineage (NCBI taxonomy): Eukaryota > Metazoa > Chordata > Lepidosauria > Squamata > Lacertidae > Podarcis > Podarcis erhardii. The sequence goes on along the minus strand of NC_138497.1, from coordinate 96,303,489 downwards.
AAGGGAATGTGGTCCTTAGGCTATTGAATTGAAGTCTATTAAATAATTCTAGAGCTTTGCAGTCAGGGACGTTTTTGGGACCCACAGTGCTGCACAGGCAGCTCTGTATGGGTCCCATGAATGGTCTGCCTTTGAACAGCAGCTTGGGCTCTGTGGCCTCTTGATTTTAAAAGTCAGTAACTCCCCTGGAAAGTAATCACTGCCAAGCCTTCCAACATTTTCAAAAGTTAAAATTGGTGTAATCAAATGCTTTATGGGAAACCTGTCATTACATTTCGATACGTTTCTTAATAGCTTTCTTAGGCAGGTATGAATTAACTTGATTTATCCTGTATTAAAAGAAAAATCTCATTTATCAAATGGATATGGAGCAGAGAATCATTTTTTTTTTCTGACAAAAATCACACTGCAGCAATAGATGGTACAGACTTTTGAACTTTAGGTCTCCATCTGGAATAGAGAAAGTCACATAAGATTTTGTTAAGTGATTTTTTCATCTTGCACTGAAGATTTTTATGCGTTCCTTCTGTATTAAAAAGAAAAGTTCTTTGTGCTTTTATCATTGGTTTCATAGATGTCTTTCATTCCATCTGGCATTATCAAGTAGGATGAAGGAATTTCATCCTCATCAAAACTGAGGTATATTGTATATTTCCCTCTTTCCAGCATATGCAGTGCAAGCCTATGCAAGTCTACCTAAAAAGAAGTCCTGCTGAATTCAATGTAACTTACTCCCAAGTAAGGATAGGTCAGATTGCAGCCTTAAGAAACTGTCTAAAATGGTATTGCATCCACCCATAACTGCAGTGTATAGATTCTGACATTTGAAATATAGCTGATTTTATGCTGCAATTTCATATCAGAGCCATCATTTGGTTAGATGCCTTGGAAGGGTTACTACACAGCTCTTTATTTTAAGGATTATCCCTTATTTCAGAACATGATCTCTCCATGGAAAGCAAATAGATGTGCCTAATTTTGCAACACTCCAGCTACATTACATTTCATAAAGCAAACACACTAGCTCAATTGTAGCTCTTACTGCTGGAATTTTAATGAAGCAACCTTAGGCCCATGAAATGTTTTCAAATGTCTTTCGGAACACATTATTCCTGCTGAGAAATTTGTCACAAGGCTGTGGGAAGACTTGCAAAAGGCTGTTCTAACTGCTGCTTTCACATATCCTTTTCTTAAAATAAAATGTGCTTGTACATTCCACAGCTAAATTGATTTGACCTTTGTAGTCAAAAACAGTACAAATTGGCTGTTTCCCCCCCAATAGATGATCATTCAGATGGTGGAAACAGACCTTTGGCTAATCCCCAAGATTGTCTAAATGGGATGCTGAATAGTTAGCAGCGCTCTACATGGGTGCGGAGCATGGCATTAGTGAGTTGCCATCCACCAGTTGCCTTCCCACTGCTGCACACCTCCAAAATACTGAGATAATAGCCATTATGCCTCCTCTTGTCACCACAGTTTCTCGTAAAGGCACCAGGTCCCCCTCTCAAATGCAACAGCACTCCATAGTTTTGTGACAAACCAACTTATGATCTGGTGACTGGTTCCATGTGCAGGGGTGAGGAACATTTTTCAATCCAGGTGCTGCATTCTCTTCTGGACTAACTTCCAAGAGCCACATGCCTGAAGTGGAGTGAGAGGTGGATAGAAGCAAAAGCAGGAGGATCAATAAATGTACAGTGGTACCTTGGGTTACATACACTTGAGGTTACATACGCTTCAGGTTACAGACTCTGCTAACCCAGAAATAGTGCTTCAGGTTAATAACTTTGCTTCAGGATGAGAACAGAAATTGTGCTCCAGCGGTGTGGCAGCAGCAGGAGGCCCCATTAGTTAAAGTGGTGCTTCAGGTTAAGAACAGTTTCAGGTTAAGAACGGACCTCCGGAACGAATTAAGTACTTAACCCAAGGGACCACTGTAAATGTATGGTAGGCAAGTTTCTACACACTCCTATATAGCCCGTCTGCCCCCCTCTATCCTCCATGCAGAAAAGTAAGAGGGATTTCCAGAGTTCAAAGGCACATTCCAGCCAGGTAGAAACACTCAGGGTGCAAAGCAAGCCCAGGGAGGGGCGTGGTCTAGGGAGAGGGGGCGTGGCCTGGGGAGACTTCCAAGAGCTGGATCCAAAGACCTGAAGGGTTGCATTTGGCCCAGGTCTGAGATTCCCCGTTCCTGATTTACTGGATTGAAGATTATCTGCTTTGTGTGTAGAGAGAAACTAGTGTATAGTGAGAGGGTATGGAAATCTAATCCAAGATTCTTTGATGTTTGGTGCTTTTCATACTAATGGTACAGATACACTGCTTTTCACAGTCCTTTGGCCTTGCTATTTACACATCAGTTTCACAGACAACCCCCCCCCCATGCATCAATCACTGGGTGGGAATCCATGCAATTACAAGAAATGTGGAAGCCTATAATTGAGAAGCTACTGCCATGTTTCAGCCTCAGTTGGTTAAAGCATAGCTCAGTTGGTTAAAGCATGGTGCTGAGAATGCCACGGTTGAAAGTTCAATCCATGTATGAGACAGCAGCATATTCCTGTATTGTAGGGGGCTGGACTAGATGATCCTCAGGGTCCCTTCCAACTCTACAATTGTATGATTCTCTGTAGGGTTTCCCTTTCAAACATCCAAGTCAATACAGTGGTACCTCGGGTTAAGTACTTAATTCGTTCCGGAGGTCCGTACTTAATCTGAAACTGTGCTTAACCTGAAGCACCACTTTAGCTAATGGGGCCTCCTGCTCCTGCTGCGCCGCTGGAGCATGATTTCTGTTCTGGTCATGCAAACACTGGCCTGAGAGCGCTCCAATTGGAGAACAGCCTTTACCAAAGATGTCATTGGTTCTGAAGACGCTCAAACTCAGGACGAAAGGGAGAAATGCGCTAAGAGGAAGGCACGTTTGGCAAACCCTCACCATGATCAACTCCTGCCTGGAAACCTATGTCCCCACTGTGGAAGGACGTGTGGATCCGGAATTGGTCTCCACAGTCATTTATAGTGGTACCTTGGGTTAAGAACTTAATTTGTTCTGGAGGTCCATTCTTTAACCTGAAACTGTTCTTAACCTGAAGCACCGCTTTAGCTAATGGGGCTTCCTGCTGCCACCACGCCGCCGGAGCATGATTTCTGTTCTCATCCTGAAGCAAAGTTCTTAACCTGAAGCACTATTTCTGGTGTGCGGAGTCTGTAACCTGAAGCGTATGTAACCCGAGGTGCCACTGTACAGAGATATCCAATGAGTGGAGTCAGTAGTAGTCCCCCCTCCGCATGATTAAGCTGTAAAATAGATAATCTGTAGCAATTGATATATAATCTGCCAACTGAAAACAACTCTTTATCCATATGACAGTGTGGTCAAAAATAAATGTAAGTCTTTAAGGTGACACCAACTATTTATAGCGGCATGAAAATGTCTGGGAGGGCAGCACTGGATCCTGCTATGGGTGTAGAGGGGAGGTCTACAGATCATCTTCATTCCCCGTTGCCCAGAGTCAGAAATTTTATAATGAATGTGCGCCGAGGATATGCTAGGCTCATTCTCCCATTGTGCCCCCTTTCCATTTCAAAATCCCGCCCTTTCTAAAAAGATAGAAAAGTAGCACTAAATGGATCTACACTTGCAAAGACTTTATATCTCTTCAGCACCGTGGTCAGAGAAAGAACGAAGAAGCACAGAGGGAAATAGAGATGGACAATGATTGGATGGTCATCATGTAGATGCCCCTTTAAAAGTAGGTGAATGAAGCATGGAAATCCCACACTGTATGCCTAGTGTGGAAGCACCCTGTCTCTTTTCTAGGGAGACATCAATATGATACAAGGAAATCCCCATAGATTGGCTGGCCAAATCCTCATATCATACCAAAGCTGATGACCATTTAAAAACCTATTAAATGGCCACTGTGTTCCTTGATGTAACAGGATTGGGCAATGCAGTTCTGCACAGAGAATGTAATTTCATTATTAGTGGTTTCTATTCTATTCCAAATGCATACAAGGGATAGGAGCTGCCTCTTCTATGTTATCAGAGGTATGAGAGAAATGAAATAAACTGAAGCGAGGGGAGGGGAGAGGAAAGGAAACGAAAGGAAACAAAAGGAAGAGGGAAGGTAAGGGGAGGGGAGGGGAGGGGAGGGGAGGGGAGGGGAGGGGAGGGAAGGGAAGGGAAGGGAAGGGAAGGGAAGGGAAGGGAAGGGAAGGGAAGGGAAGGGAAGGGAAGGGAAGGGAAGGGAAGGGAAGGGAAGGGAAGGGAAGGGAAGGGAAGGGAAGGGAAGGGAAGGGAAGGGAAGGAAAGGAAAGGAAAGGAAAGGAAAGGAAAGGAAAGGAAAGGAAAGGAAAGGAAAGGAAAGGAAAGGAAAGGAAAGGAAAGGAAAGGAAAGGAAAGGAAAGGAAAGGAAAGGAAAGGAAAGGAAAGGAAAGGAAAGGAAAGGAAAGGAAAGGAAAGGAAAGGAAAGGAAAGGAAAGGAAAGGAAGGGAAGGGAAGGGAAGGGAAGGGAAGGGAGTCATTCCACCTCAGCTTTCCACAGTTTTCTATTAATACAAGGTGGGGGCATAGCCCCATGCCAATGAAAAATCTCTAGGCAATTTTTAAAAAGTGTAATGTCTCTCATTTTGTCCAAGAAAAGTTCTTTTATTAGTTTGGCTATTGAACGATTTTAGAGGTGAAAGGTATGGGACAGAAATGAATTGATGTAATTTTTTCCCGAAGGAAAAGACTAGCTTAATAACACGCAGCTGTAATGTATGAGCAGACACAAGTAGCGGCTTCAGAATGATGGCTTCGTGTCAGCTTCTGACAAGATGAATATGTGGTAGGAAGATTATATATTACATTGTGCACTGGCTTCTGCTAACTGGTTCTTATGAAACACTGTCAGCTTCATTCCCATCTTTCCTTCTCTCACACAACTCAACCTCTTCAGTGTGTCACTGTGGAATGAAAGCACCCTTTCCCGCTTATTTGTTTTAAATGGTGACACAGTGAAGAACCTGAAACCTGCTCCACTTCATTGGATAAAAGTTAAAGGTACTGAAGACGAAAATCCCAAAACTAGGACAATACATTGGTGTTAAAATGGTTGGTTGGTTAGTCAAACAATCAATTATGATCCAATTGACGTTAGGCACTTCTAAGTTTTCTTGGTTTCAATAAGAAGCAGCTAAGCACATACTGATTGGGTTGGACAGTTTCATCTACATGGTTTCAGCATCCTCACAAATGCTACAACTGCAGGGGATGGTCCTGTTTCAGGACCAGCTCTCACAATTTAGCATGAGTGTGGGTAAGAGATGGAATCAGGTGAGGCAGCCAAAGAGCTGGAACATTGCCTTGAGGTGGTAGTGGGCAGAAGATGAAAGCCAGACAAGATGAAGTCATTAATTCAGCTGCCAGAATGATGGAGCCAGATTCACCTTGGAGAGGAGGGCATTTCACAACCACCACAAAAAGGCCATCTCATGCAGCAGCGCCCCTAGAACAGTTGGGGAAATCCATGACTGTTTAAAGCAGTATTATAAGTGCTTTAAATGTACAGTGCAGATGGGGCCTGGGCCTGAACTGGCGTCGCCCACCCAGGCTGGCCATTGGATCCTTCTGGGCAGGGAGGTCTTCTTGTTGCAGCTCAGCCTTGCTTGAGCACCATGCCTTGTGTTTCTGGTCTTGTTCTCTGGTTCTAACTGTGATCTTTAGAGAAGTGACAGGTTAGACATAAACTAATAAATAATAACAACAACTTCTGGTTTGTCCTTTGGTCCTTCTGGCTTATTCTCAAACCCCATCTTCTGCTTTCTCTTGGACAACAGTTGCCCTTTGATCCTGTTTCATGACTCTCTCCAAAATGTACCCACAACCTAGCCCTGACAATTCTGGCTTATATATTATTTTTATGCTACTTTAATACATTTGTGGGCTTTAGTTTATATTTATATGCTACTCATTTCATTGTGGTTTATTGCAAAAACCACCCTGACTGAAGAGAGAGAGATGTCATTATACAATGTACCATCTCAGGCATTAATTTCAAGGGGCATGGAGGTTTCCTCATTCATAAAGGCAGAATTAGGACACCCCACTCCCACCCCCCACCCACAGGAAATGGGTAAAATATTTGTCCTGACAAAGGGCTTCATGCAAAGCGGACCATCTGAATGCTGATCATCTGTAATGCCCTTACTGACTACCTAACAAATCACCATGTAAAAATCAAACATGACACCATACCTGTAGGACCTGACAGATGGAGCTGTGTTTAAAGAGCTTCTTGTTGCCAGTTCCAATCAGGAAGAATACACAAAAGCTAAGATCCAATGGGAGAAACAAAATGTTCAGCCCTTGGAAACAGACCAGAAAAGGGGCAACAGCAAAGAACCACCTTAACTGCAATGTCAGCAGCAAAGAAAACTGCTGCAAAACTACTACTAACTCTGTTGTGCTCTTGCATCACTTCAGCAGTTTGTGTGGAGCAACCTTGAAATGCCCAGTGCTCAGTGTGGCAGGAATGCAGCCTTTTGTCATGATTGCACATAACTGCATGCAGATCATAACACTCTCAAGCTCCTTACCTTCAAAAACTTCCTTTTTTATTTCATTTCAAATGTAATTTAAAAAAAAAAAAACAACCTTCAGAATGAGTTGCTATAGTGTCTAGGACAATGAACTTACATCATGTCTTAGCTAATGGGACTTTGAACCTCACTGACTCTCTTGGCGTACCATAATACAAATCATTAAACTTTTGGTTTTAACTCAATCATTAAATTGCAACAAAACCTTTAAGCAGCAGAATTAATTGTTTTTCATTATTATTTCATACTGCAAATTGCCTTCTACTGGGGTCCTTTTATTGCTGTGCAAACAACTTTAAAACTGGCAAAAGATATTACAGCATAAATATTAATACAAAAGAATTAATGTTAAGATGCTGTAGGGAGTAATCTACTGTTGTTGGGGGGATGCAAAAAGTGATGCCAACAGGTCTCTGTTTTCTTTTCAGTTCTCTGGTTTAAACTAGGTACCCAACTGAGAACAGTTTCTGACCAAAGGATGGTTGTTGTTGTTTTGTCTTTGGCTATTTATTCATGATGTAAAGCAAACAACTGTTAACAATTGCAACCCTGGAGGTTGGCTCTTCACCTCACAGTCACTTGTCACAACTGGAATATAATTATTGACTTCCTTAATCTGTGCCAGTCTGTAGACCACTGTAAATGGAGAAAAGAAGCTAGCTTGAGAGATTCTCTTTAGAAAGCATTCTCTCTCAAAGCAACCAGGTCATATTATTGTCATATAAAGCTCGAAACAGCTTGGGACAAGGCTATCTACTGGACCACTTATATAGCATAGTCCAGTATAGGACCCCTATATAGGACCCCTATATAGGCTCAGTTGACCCCTGTGATCATTGGAAGAGGCCCTGCTGGGAAGTGGATTGCCATCTTGTGATATCACAGAATTGAGGTTTCATTATAGTGCCAAACCTTATTAGTTTACTCAGACTTCCCCTGATTATTAAAGTATTTTTCAGATTCACAACATATGCTGCTCAGTGTTGTGATTCAGTATTTTATTGTATTTTGCCACTGTGTGTCTTAGATTTTAGCTCTGTGGTTTTTATGGTTGTATCCCCCCCCCTTTTTTTTTTGTAAGCCTGCAAATAATTCTTTGTCTGAATGGTGGACTATCAAAAGCTGATGGGAGATTGTTTACCTTGGCTCAGACTTGCATCTCTTTCCAGTTTATGAAGACCTGATCTTTTTCTGCTTTTCTTTTAAGATATGCATACCACGAAGAGTCATTTGCATGTAGTGCATAGATAATGATGCCACTGAGGAACAGTAAGATCTAAAGCAGTCCTTTATAATTCTATAATTCCCAAATCACATGCCCGGGGGGTGGGGGGAAAGAGTCCTACAAAAGTCAGTTGTATTTCTCCTGAGGAAGGTTTTTGATTATTTAAGTGGAAGGGAAGGGAAAGGCAATTCTGTGAGCACAAGGACAGACTGAGGGTGTGATTGACCACCGAGCTATGAACTTGTCACCAGATAAGCCATCCTGACAAGTAATTCACTCACTTGATAAGAAAGGTCTCTCCAAGAGAGAACTCCATCTGTGACAACCATTTCATGCAATCTTCCATGTGTTAGTTTCAGGGTTTGTGTGACAAACACGACTACTACCTGTCTCAGCTCTGAGAGGAGCAGACACACTCCTTTTCCTCACATCGCTCCCCAAACACACAGAACTTGCTCTAATTCCTTGAAGCCAGAATGTCACATTTGGAAAGGGATGAGGGGCTAGGGATTCAAAACCCAATATAGAAATTAGAGTTTTGCTGTTGAAATAATGATGAAAACAAATCAGACAAAACGTAACATACAGAAGACTGTTTGACACATGAGTCACTTACATATTTTTTAGTTTAAACTTAATTACATGCTAACAGTAGTTAGAGAAACATGGGGCACAGTATTCATGTTTGTTGCATTCCAAGTATTTTATATTACTCTGATCCATTCTATATCCCTAAGGCTCCATTCCAGTTCTGAACTGCAAGATTGAAGGAGCAGATACAAGCTTGGCTCTATTGTCTAGTTTCCCCTAAAGGCATACAATTTGTTCATCTCCAACTCGTTGTTACCAGAATCACAAATATTCCAATGTATTTCTCAGTAGATCAAAACCTTTTATAGCATTTTTTTTAAAGAAAAGAAACAGATATAATAAAAAAGAAAATAAATGGCTAGTAGGGAAAAATAAAAACAACAGTAAAGAATTGTGAAACAATGTGAAACAATGCTAAATTTCTTCCTTTGTGATGAGATAATTGCAGCACTTAAAGTGTCATTCGTTTTATAATTAGTTGTGCTCATAAACAGAGTAACGTTCACTTTTGTTCAGAAACCTGAAATACTTAATAGTAAAAAAAACACATAACAGTTTTGAGAGGGGGGGGAGGGAGAGAGAAAGTACTCCAATACAGGTAAAATAAGAAATGAAATTCATCTGGTACAGTAGAGTTGCCACCAGGTCCTCACTGAGAGATGACACTTATACCTGAAAATGCTCTGGTGTCACAAGAGATAATGAAACTGTTCCCAGTGCATTTTCCCATTGCTCTCATCACACACATTTCCTCCCCTACGGAACTTGGCCATTCATTCTGTAGAGGCATGGCATTGGAGGGCAGTGTCTACAGTTTGATGCCTTGTAGATTTTAAAGCCCCAGGCACGATCTCTGGGAAAGTATCTGACAATCTGATTGGTAGGGTGTCCCTGTGTGCATTGCCAAAAAAGTGGAAATGAGTATAAAACAGGCCACAGATTTGCAAATTTAGAATTAAGTACTATAATTTAAATAAAAGTGCAATGCATCTCACCACAGGGGGGGAAACTGTAACCAAGTGACCTGCAAACCAGCTTGGCTTGCTGTCTAGGTGCTTACAATTCCACGATTCTATGAATCTGTCTCTTGCCTTGTTCATGCACTTTTCAATTCTGTGCTTGCTGCTAAGCCTGTATTCATTAGCCTGAATAAAGTTCTTTTCCCTACTGTCAAGGAAGAGCTGCTGTCATTGTGTTTTGAGCTAGGAGCTGTCAGTCAGTGTAGATAATGCTGAGCTAGATGAAACATCAACGCACTCTAAGCCGCCAGCAGCATTCATCATCCGTCCACCAGGAGAGATCCTTGATGATGCAACACTATAACAACAACAACAACAACAAAACAATTTATTATTTATACCCCATCCATCTGGCTGGGTTTCCTCAGCCACTCTGGGTGGCTTACACAAGACCTACACAAGATGATCTGTAGGTCATGACCACATGAGTAAGGTGTCTGTGCATTTGCATGGCCAAATAAGGAAATGCATAAGAGGAGCTGCAAAACAGAGAGAAGTAATTCAACACAAGTATTCCTCCGTGATTAAATGCTTGCAGGGGAATATTCATGGAGAAATAACCTGATTACAAATCTATATGCTTGAATGAAATGCAATATTTATTCCTTTTTCCTTATTGCATGAATGTGACTTCTACAGAAATTCAGTAAATTAACTTCCATGGTATGCAATCTTAGAGTGTCTCATATTCTGTTTTCTATATGCATATTCAAGATGGCAGTTCATCAGCGAAGCTTTCCTTTGCTGACAATTCCCACCCATCTTGCTTCCAGAAAGTCACACATGAAAGGATAAATATGGGTGCCTGTAACGAAGCCTAAGCATATTCAACTGAAACAACCACATATATTGCTTCCCTGGTTACCCAAGCCTTCATTTCCCTCCCTTTGCCGTTTTTCCAATATTGAATTTTAGTTTGTTACTCTCTGAGGCAGGGACCTATCCTCTTGGACCTTGGGAAATGTCAAGCACACTGATGGAATTGTATAAATAATAAATATTTTTTAAAAATAAAAATGATCATATGGCTCACTGACACCATCAGCTTGCAGAGAACACAGTCTTGGCACTCATTAAATTGTTTTACAAAAGCAAAGCAACAAGCCATCAAACCAATTTAAACTGCCCTGTCATTCTTCTAAAATTACTACACAGCCTATGGGAAACTTTTCATGATTCTACAATACAAAGGGTATAAGCCTCTCCATTTCCCATTCCAATTAAATAGAAAAGCAGTAGGAATTCTACAATTCTGCCACAGGATAGTCAGCAACTCACATGGTCAGCACAGTATGTAATTAGTAAAGAGCATTACCTCGGGGTATGTTTTTCAGTGGGCTACAAAAGGGAATTAGTTATTCACAGCTTCCAGTGTACTACCAGGCCTAATTATGAGGTTGGATGGGGAGAAGAGGCTTCTCCAATTACAGTTGGATGGTAAATCATGAGAACAAGACTGTAGACCTGCATTGTCCATCCTTTACTTTTTATTCATTAGAAAATTCGAATTATCTTAAGAATTCTGAAAGTAGGAAGTGAATTGGCGAGAGAGAAAGCGAGACCTTGAGTATGGCATGGTGCTCCAGCTGTAGAAAGCAAATATTTTTCTTAGGTATCGTTGCGTACCAGTACAATCTCTGAGCAGTACGAGATTCAAGGGGTTCCAGGTACTTATCCAGGGTTCGTGTTCCCTTTGTAATGATGGACAGTGTGGAAACTGTGGTGTCTTTATGATATATGGTCTATTTACACATATATACAGTCTGAGTCCGCTCGGCATAGTTCATAGCTTCTCTGAGTTATTCAAGCCCCTTTGCCACAGCAAGGCAGCACCTTGCCAACAAAGGTCCGTATAGTTAAAGCTATGGTTTTCCCAGTAGTGATGTATGGAAGTGAAGGCTGATCACCAAAGAATTGATGCTTTTGAATTATGGTGCTAGAGGAGACTCTTGAGAGTCCCATGGACTGCAAGAAGATCAAACCTATTCATTCTGAAGGAAATCAGCCCTGAGTGCTCACTGGAAGGACAGATCGTGAAGCTGAGGCTCCAATACTTTGGCCACCTCATGAGAAGAGAAGACTCCCTGGAAAAGCCCCTGATGTTGGGAAAGATGGAGGGCACAAGGAGAAGGGGACGATGGAGGACAAGATGGTTGGACAGTGTTCTCGAAGCTTCCAGCATGAGTTTGACCAAACTGCGGGAGGCAGACAGGAGTGCCTGGCATGCTCTGGTCCATGGGGTCACAAAGAGTCGGACACGACTAAACGACTAAACAACAACAACAACAGTCTGAGTCTATGATGGAGGGGTTCATAGCATTAGCACCTCAAGATAGTCTTGCTTCTCCCATAGCCACAGCCTTGGATTCCGGCATGCAACTGCTTGCTGCTCTTTGTTTTCACTCATCCATTTGCTGCTGCCAGTGCTAATTTCATCCAATTCTGTGAAAGGGGATGAGGAATTATAGGCATAATGGTGAATGGAGGAGGCACAATGCCTTATTTTTCTGAAGCAAAATTGGCTTTGGACCCAAAAGCTGAATCTTGTGGTCAATGCACATCCCTAAAAAGAATAGGTTGTGTTGCACTGATTTATAGTGAAGATTCTTGTAGCATCTAAAAGACTGACATATTTATTATAGCAAATATAGTGAACTATAGTCCACTTCATCAGATACATGAAGTGTTACCTGGAGCCGCAGGTAACGTAAGAGTTTTATTTTTTTGTTGAAACAGATTGTGATAGAAACACGTTGGGCTGGATAAATGCTGTAAATATTTAGTGCATTTTAGTTTCTCTCTCATTATTTCTTTATCAATTCATTTCTTTGTTGGTGAGTGTGGACAAGAAAGACACAAACACAGCAAAGCAGCACCTTCATAGTTTGTCTTAAGATACCTCTTTTTTCTTTGCTGTTTTTGAAACGCATTGTGCCAAATCCTTAAAAAAAAAAGTGATACAGTTGGTCCCTGGCTGCTTCTTTAGTGCCTAGGATAAATTTTCTGTCTATTTGCATGGATCTTCTATTTCAAATATAACAATACATTATAAAGACATCTTTCTTGCCTCTTAAATTACATGAACTCTGGGTGACACTAAAATTGAGTCCTCCTAAACTCCCCTTCCTCTCCTTCTCACTCCTGAAGAATCAAGCTTATTGTAGGAGGTGCAGCAGAAAACTTGGCAAATCCCAATTAGGACTATGATACAGGAGACCTGGTACACATTTTATAAGGCTTTCTTTTAAGTCTGTGTTTGATTTATTCCAATAACCAGTGGAATGGTGCTGTGAAATTCTAATAAGAAGCTATTCCTTTGTTGCTTGAAGAATGGGAGATTGGCCGAGTGGAGAAGTCTAACAAAAAAAGGTTTCTGCTAATATGCTTTTGCTTGTTTCCTTGAGTTCGAAAACTCTTCTCACAAAAGTGCACTACAATCCTACATACTCAACTCTAGTGGAGGAAAAGCTCCTGAAATTCAGTTCCATGCTTCTGTTAAAGAGCTAGCACTCCGGGCTTCCTAACCCATTTTATCAAAGTTAAGATGTTCCGTTATCAACTTTGTTCTTATTACTTTTGAGAAGATGTGCCATATCTCTAGCAGTTACAAAGAGATGGAAATTCTGTTATATAGCTCAATCATTTGGAAGGCTTCTGAAGTTGTTCATTCCCAGTGTGGATCTCAACCCTGCATCTTATGTAAATAATACTACAACCTGCATAGTTTGTCTTCAAAATATGTCTCCCTGCTGGCTTCAATAAATGATGATACACTTTAATAATGAATATTGCTGTTTAGAAAGAAAGTTTTTAAACCAAGAAAAGCCAAATGTACCACCTCTTTGGTAGATTTTTGCCAAAGAGAAAGAAAAAAATACATGTTATGTACGTGAAAGTGAGTGCTCCTGTGTGTAAATTTGCAAGCCCTGAGCACAAGGGTCTATCAAATGTACTAGGTGCTTGAGACTGAACTCTTCTTAACTGTGCTGTTTTTAGAACCTGAGCAGTGAAGTATTGAATTTGAGCAAAGGAGATCAGTGTCTGAAGCCCAACCAAGCATTCATTAAGTGGGCTAAGTCTCAAATTCTCCGTCCCATTTTAGAAGGTTTTAAAAGTGAAATACGACAAGTATAATCCTCCCAATTATAATGCCTTCATTCACTTATAGTATAAGTAGCATAACATACCTAATAATATTATTAGAATGATGAAGCAAAATACAGTGGTACCTTGGTTCTCAAATGGCTTAGTTGTCAAACTAATCGGCTCCTGAACAGCACAACCCGGAAGTGTGTGTTCTGGTTTGCGAACGTTTTTCGGAAGCCGAACGTCCAACACAGCTGCCACTTGAGTGTAGGAAGGTCCTGTAACCAATCAGAAGCCACGTCTTGGTTTTTGAATGGTTTCGGGATTCAAACGGACTCCTGGAACGGATTAAGTTTAAGAACCAAGGTACCACTGTATATAAAATGGGAACATCTGGTTGTTGTTGTTTTGTGTGTTGTTTTTTTTTTTAAAAAAAAACTATTAAAAACCATAACTCAAGATTTGGATTTTGAATTCAATCAGGGGCCTCGGAACTCAGAATAAAAATTTGATCTCAGCATTCCATATGTAACTGTTCAATTTGGGCTTCATGTCAAATGGATACAAAAAGACGTTTTTACACCACACAATGACATATTAGGTGCCAGATACTGACACTACAGCATGTCACCTATTAGTACCAAATGCTATCACTTCAGTTGTCAAATAGTGAAACCTACTGCATATCACCTAGCAAATGCTGTCAGGTACTTAATACTATACACAACCATGTCAGTTATCAAATGATGTCAAGTAATATAACATCAACATAAAATATGGAACTGATATAAAAAAACCCACATTTTATAGAATGCTCTACCAGTGCTGTGTAACTCCAGAAAAACCATACAGGGGTATACCCAGATGGGTGAGGTGGTGATTTTCACCAGTTTCTACTTTGCCCTGGGATTTGCTTCTGGGAGATTCTCCAAAAATGCATGGGAGGGAGCCCTGGCAGTTGCAGAGAAAAGTGGAAATGGACTAAAACTGTTGTCCCGTCACCAACCTCCAGCAGGGAGCTTTTATTAGTTCTCAATTCCCCCTGCAAACAGAAGGATCCAACCTGAGAATATATCCACTTTTTAAAAGACTACTTTCAGTTTAACAAGCTAAGTAGTTCCCATGTCTACTGAAGATACAAAAAGTCAAAAACTACTGCTGTTAATGGCCATGCCCTTAATATATGAGATATTTAGGCAATGGTGCTTCGTTCCAGCTTCACCACTACCCTGGAGCAATGGGGAAATGATGGGCCAAAAGTCCAAGGTTCACTGGAATTGTGATGTTTAAGAGCTTAAACACCTTGAGGTCTTCAAGGAGAGGCAGCCCAAATCCAAATAAATACCTCTAAGGTTTGCAGACTTTTCCTTAAAGGTGTTTTCAGATTTTTCCACATATTCTGAACAGCGGTCATTTCTTTTAGACCACACTTTCCTTCAACTCTCCAGCCATACTCTTTACAAGATTTCCCTTTGGTAAATAGCATGGTATGTATGGTGAATTTTTTCTAAATTTTCAAAGAATGGTACAGACAACCAATTTCACCCGGGGTAGTTAGGCCATGTATGTGAGCTCAAAGCTAGCCCCTTTCCATTCAGCCTGCATTTAGCTGAACTAATCCATTTCATTGTCAGGTTCACAAGCGAGAAGACACTTCAGTGGCTAGAAGGTTCTCATGTAGAAGCCCACCGCAGTCCCAAATGATAACACATGTTCATCCCTGTCCTTAGGGAAGCACATTTATTATGTGATGTAGCTTGAAGCAGCCAGAAAATAAATGTAAATAAATACTTATGGCTTTGAAGTTCTGCTAATGATTAAGTAGTTTATCATGCACTGATGAGTTCTCTTCCAGCCAGCTTTCCTACAGCCAAACTGCACTGCTTCCTGTTCCCCTCTGCACCCTTGTGTTAATTACTTTGATTAACTACAGGAGAGACTTTATTAAATTTACTGATTCCACTATCTATAAACCAATACCCTGTAATCCCTCTGCATCAATAACCAGCAGGAGACCTGGTAGCTACAAACTTTCTGAAAGAATCACACTTCTTATTTTTTGCTTGTGATGGATGAAATTTCTATCTATATAAGCCCAAAGCACAACTGAATTCTGCTCGAAGGAGTTAAGTAAACTACACAAACCTTTGAAACTCAGAGGATTCCAATAAGACAACCAAGATGATAAGTCTCGCTTTGAACATCACTGTGATTGAGTGGAGGAGTCAAATACATTGCAAACTGATCCCTTAGATCAGTGGTTTTTCAAATCTACTCCCAGGAAATGCTTTCTGCAATAATTTGTCTATGGAGGCACCCTGCCAAGTCACTAACCCAACTCAATATTGCAAAATAAAAAGGAAACATTTAGCTATAGGAGTCCTGTGCCCTGCATATTCCCATATCTCCAGTGGACCCATGAAACACTCACTCCTCCCACAACCCCTGCCAGGAGTTGGTCCCTCTCTCATGCCAGGGTTCCTTGTGGGAATTCCAGAAATCATTAATTATTGCTTTTTTTAGATCGCAGACGGGGCAAGGGCCACTGTGTGGGGAGGGGGCCAGAGTCAGAACAGTGCCCCTGCGTAATTGATTGGTTTTGGAAGAGCATATACTAAGTTACAAGAGGTTTTCATGGAACTTTAGACCCTTAAACCACAGACCTGCATGGAGCCATGATGCAGCACCCCCAGTGCACCCGCCGATAACCAGCGCCCCAAAAAATGCCATTGAATAAGAAGCTCGGAATAACTTGACCTCCAAGGAGGACCAACATACACTGCGCAACTTGTCGCAAATCAGCTACAGGGTTTCGAGAGTAATAAGCTTTTCTGGTGTCTGGCACTGCTGGGTGCCTGCGGCAGCGCCATCCCACAATTAGATTTTTCACATGGAAAGTATTACAGGGTTCTGGCAACCAAAAGCATTTGCTAAAGTAGGAGATAGCCGCCCTGTGGATGCTCATGGTCTTAATGGGCAAGCTTTCCTCTTGAGGAAGACCAGGTATTTTAGAACATCAGATTCATCAGTGGAGTGCCTATGAGAGCAACAATGTATGGCTCTAAAGCCTTCAAAAGATGACCATGCTCTTGTATAGGCCTGCAGTGTGGTGGGTGCAAGTGCCTGTAATACTCCCTTTGTTGTCCAGTTTCCCAAAGATCTTCCAGGAAGAGATCTGGTAGCTGGGCAGCCTCGGATGCCAGGTCACGAAAACATTCCATCTGGAAGCAAGACAAGGCATCCATGAAGTCATTGTGACCTATTGACATGGGTTGTGGGCAATGAAATGGGTTGTTGCATATGAAACTTAAGGTGGAATTTGGAGATCATTTTTCCAACAAACAATAAAATAATGGAGGGACTTGTCTGGGGGTGAAGGGTAGAACTAAGTCATTGGCTCCCTTCCCCCTTCAATGTTTAGAAAGATGTTTAGCACAATGAACATTTCAACAAAGATATTGTGAGAAATTGTATGAAATCATTTTGATAAACAGCATTGTCAAGAAAGAATGAATGGATGCTTAGTGGTATTTTCTGCGGAGGGCAGGTGTTTTTTCTTTAAAAAAATGAAAACAAGGGTCTGATTCAGATGTTAGCCTCTTTCTCTCTTCTCTTCTCTTCTCTTCTTTTCTTTTTTTTCAATTAAAGTAGAATGAAATTGTAGTTGAAACAAAAGTAATACGGCCAGGGACAAGTTTGAAATGGTAATGAGAACAGAAAAGACGAAACATGCATCCTTTCCAGTGCCAAACACTTTAATGAGGATAAAACAAATTTAAGATTGTAATCTCAAGTTGCTTATTGGGTGCCAGCACTGATACTACAAAAATGTGCCAGTCCAGCACTTTATATCAAGCACAACAGTGTAGAAAATTGCTCATTTTGAAACATATTATCTATCTCCTGTGTCACCCAATCCAAATAACACTGGGATGTAAATCTTTCCTTTCCTAGATAATTGATTCTGATTTTGCATTACTGCTACCTCTCATCTGAAACAAATTAGTGGTTTATCAAGCTGTGACCGCATTACCTAGTCTACCATCACATAACCCGAGCTGGTATAGGAAGTAACAAACAGCGCTGGTTTCATTCAGCAGGAAGCAAGGCTTCAGCTGGAGTTGCAGCTATTTTCTGCCATTAACTTCAAAGATGATAAACTGAAGGACATTTAGACAAAATTGAAACCACATTATGTTGCCTGAGTATAGCCTTTGGAAGACAAAAGACAAAAAACAAAAAACAAAAATCCTAGTGAGACATTCTTAACGTAAAATTCCCAACAAAATAAAGAAATTCCTTCCACTAGGACCTTAAAGACCAGCTAAGTTTGTTATTGGTATGAGCTTTCGTGTGCATGCACACTTCTTCAGATACCAACATGGCTACCTACCTGTAAAATTCCCGGTACTGGATATCTCCAGAGAAAGTATTGCTCAGTAGATTACGTGTGCTGCTTTCACCTGGAATACATCAAACTGGCACTAGATATTTAACTGGCACGGTTTGCTATAACGAAAGGCATCTCTAACCTTGATACTGGATCTTCTTAGCTTCTTCTTCTTCTTCGAAGAATATAAAATAGCATTTTAAAAAAAAAAAACCAGCAACAATGAATAGTTACAAGATTACGAATAGAGAGCCAAAACCGTGCTGGTTTTACATTTTCTTAGTTTCTACAATTAGAAAAGTCATCCCCAGATGGGGAAACAATGTATCCTATTCCCAAGGGTTCAAAGGCTGCCTGGAATTACTTGACAGTGAAGGAAAAGCACTATAAAGAAACCCAGAAGCACCCCGTTCTTTATCACTTCACATTTCTAAAGGCTAAGCCCTGGCATTTACTCTGAATTAATTTCACAGGAGTATTATTGATTCATTTACTGGAAGCTTTATGCCAGGGTCCACAAGCACTAGTTCAGGAAAGGCATGATATACCGTAGTTTTCACAATGAGATACCTATCCCTTGCTTACACACTAGAAAACATGAATGGCATTCATAAAACAAAAACAAAGGCAACCATGTTGGTCCATAAAGGTGAGAAAGCCTCAGAAACGCTCAGTCAGTCAATGCCTTTATTAGGGCCAACCAAAGTGCAGCAATACAGCTCACAAGCTGGAGAACTTGAAAGCTTTCACACTATTTTGAAACATTTTGGGTTGGTGCTAATAAAAAAAAGTTCATTTTGAAGAGTTTTTAAATATAAAAACCTGCACACAGCTGTCTCATTTATAAAAGGAAAGAGATGTCTTCTCTGTTAAGTTGTTTTTATTATAAAAGGTTCTTTTTCTTTTAAAAAATGCTCTAACGAAAAATTTCTTGTAAGTAAACTTATTTATGTCTGTAAACATCAAGTGATATAGAACTGTTATTAAAGCTGCATTCTCGACCTTTTAGTTCTGTTGCAAGTACTGCTTTTCTGTGCATCTATGGTTAGATATTACAGTGAATGTCAACTTTGGAGTATGTCCAAAAATATATAAACATTCCTTCTCTCTTTGGCATACAGATATGAATGTTGAGCTGACACTATTATATTTAGGTGGCTGTTCATGTTCACCAGTGTATTTTGTAGTTTTTGGATGCTCACAAAATTCATCTGAGATTGTCAACATTTACCCATCTTTTGACCTTGCGATGTAACATATGGAAATCTGGAGCCAGTGCTATCAAGGGTCTTCGTGTGCCTGACTCTTCTTGTGCCAAGGAAATATTCATCATTTGTTGATCATAGCAGCCAGGTGTTTATCTGATTTAGGCAGCATTCCTAGATACAATGGTACCTCTGGTTAAGAACTTAATTACCGGTAGTTCTGGAGGCCCGTTCTTAACCTGAAACTGTTCTTAACCTGAGGTACCACTTTAGCTAATGGGGCCTCCCGCTGCCACCGCGCTGCCGGAGCACGATTTCTGTTCTCATCCTGAAGTAGAGTTCTTAACCTGAAGCACTATTTCTGGGTTAGCGGAGTCTGTAACCTGAAGCGTCGTCTGTAACCCGAGGTACCACTGAAACTCATTCCAGTATGATCGGTACTGGAGGTTTTCCTGAATATGATTAGAAGGGACCAGCTGGTTAAAGGAATACAGGTCAGAACTAAACATTATAAGTTAAGAGCATTTGCAGATGATCTAGTTTTGACATTGCAACAGCCAGAAGCCAGTACAAAAAGAGTTTTGGAATTAATTGAAATATTTGGTCAAGTAGCAGGTTTCAAATTAAATAAACATAAGACAAAGGTGTTGGGAAAAAATCTAACAATGGGGGAAAAAGATAGTTTCCAAAGAGAAACCGGTTTGGAAATTGCAAAAAGAGTAAAATATCTGGGGGTGAATTTAACATCTAAGAATGTGAACTTATTCAAAGATAATTATGAGAAATGTTGGTTGGAAGTGAAGAAAGATTTCGATATATGGTCTAGGCTGAGACTTTCCTTGTTAGGCCGAATTGCTGTTATCAAGATGAATGTATTGCCGAGATTGTTATTTTTGTTCCAGACATTGCAAATTTTAGACAAGATGGACTGTTTCAAGAAGTGGCAGAAAGATATATCTAAATTTGTCTGGCAGGGCAAAAAACCCAGAATAAAATTTAAGATTTTGACTGATGCAAAGGATAGAGGGGGCTTTGCCCTGCCGGACTTAAGACTTTACTATGAAGCAGCAGCTTTTTGCTGGCTGAAACAATGGCTACTTCTTGAGAATACAGATATTCTGGATCTGGAAGGTTATGATAACAACTTTGGTTGGCATGCATATTTATGGTATGACAAGGTAAAGGTTCATAGAAACTTTAAAAACCATATTGTCAGGAAAGCACTGTATAATGTATGGAACCGATATAAAGATTTGTTAGAGAGTAAAACCCCCCAGGTGGTTGTCACCAAGGCGGTAAAAAGACTGAACATGGATTCAGACTGGCCAAAATACTGTGAAATTATAGAATATGATGGTGAAAAGTTGAAATTACAGAGCTTTGAGAAATTGAAACCTAAAGTCCGAGACTGGTTACATTATTACCAGATTAATGAGACCTTTAAGCAGGACAGGAAACTAGGATTCCAGAAGGAGAGGTCAAAGTTAGAAACAGAATTGTTAGAACTCAATACTAAGAATTTGTCTAGAATGTATAATTTGCTGCTAAAATGGAACACACAGGATGAAACGGTTAAATCAGCCATGATTAAGTGGGCACAAGATATTGGTCATGATATTATGTTTGCTGACTGGGAGCAGTTATGGACCACAGGTATTAAATTTACGGCATGTAGTGCCTTAAAAGAGAATATAATGAAAATGATCTATAGGTGGTACATGACCCCAGTCAAGCTTGCAAAGATATATCATTTGCCCAATAACAACTGTTGGAAGTGTAATGAATGCGAAGGAACTTTTTATCATCTTTGGTGGACCTGCCCGAAGATTAAGGCCTACTGGGAAATGATCTATAATGAAATTAAGAAAATCCTTAAGTGGACATTTGTAAAGAAACCGGAGGCTTTTCTCTTGGGCATGGTAGGCCAAATGGTTCCAAAGAAAGATAGAACATTTTTTATGTACGCAACAACAGCAGCAAGAATTCTTTTGGCAAAGTATTGGAAGACTAAAGAATTACCTACTCTGGAAGAATGGCAGACCAAGGTGACTGAATTTATGGGACTGGCAGAGATGACCGGCAGAATCCGTGACCAGAGGAGAGAGACAGTGGAAGAAGACTGGAAAAAATTCAAAATCTATCTTAAAAATTGTTGTAAAATTTCGGAATGTTAAGATGTCAAGGGATTGGATATAAAGAATTACAGCTGTAAAAACTTAAGCTTAAAATTTTTTAAAGAGAATTAAATATAAAAAGGGATGAAGGATTGCTAAAAAATTTTAAAACAAGAATGCAGTGAAGGGGAGGTTTGGGGAAGTCGTGTTATGTTTGTTTGTTTTTTGTTTATGTTGTAAAATTAATAAAAATTATTTTTTTAAAAAATGAAACTCATTCCAGTATGGCAAAACCTCTGCTACCTTCAGAATCCAGCAGGTGATTTGGTCCTTCACATAAGGCTGATCAAGTTAGCTTATCAAGGTGGCCCTGTGCTGCATGTTTTGCAGAGGTGCAGCAGCTCAGCTGGCTAATTGACTGATTGGAAAGAATAATAGAATCATAGAATTGTAGACTTGGAAAGGGCTCTGAGGATCATCTAGTCATGTAATGCAGGAATATGTAGCTGGTCTGAACCTATGACCTTGGCCTTACCAGCACTATGCTAAAGAAAAGTAATCTTCAAAATTTACTTAGGTAGAAGGTCTGATTTGGAAAAATACTGAAGCTGTGCCAGCGGAGTACATTTGCGGTTGATTTCCAAAAGCGGTTGGAAGGTATTGAACCAGGGATAAATTAAGCCCAATAGCTTTTTCTCATTCTTCCATTTTGTATGGAATACGGCTTCTTTACTATTCTTTCCCCACAGCAGAAAATCTGTAAGTAATTTCAAATGCTGGAGAGAGAAAAATCAACTAAATAGATGGATAGCTTCACCCAGCAACTGCATTTAGTTATTGTTTGTACAGCAAAAGCAGATCTACAGTCCCATTTTCTTCCCTCCGTAAAGCTTTTTTGCCTTTCAGCACAGTCATTTACTGTAGTTTCCTTCAGCTAAACTCAAATCACCTCGCTTTATTGACTTTATCAGATGGCACTAAGTTTAAGATCTGCTAACTGAGCCATCAATGTTATTGTGTTGCATTTGACTCCATGGTGTCTGAGAGCTCTGCTAAAGAACATTTTCTTTTGGAATGCTACCAAAATTGTCATATGATGAAGGACACTGTGTTTAGTTCCTCTGACTATACCTAGGCAAGCACTAACCATCTTTTCCCTTCTTAATGCTATCTAGGTGATGTCTAAAAGGAAATAACATGTAGCTAGACAGCTCACTGCACTGATTTTTTTGGAAAAATCTTTCTAAGCCCATTTCTAGTTTACATATCCAAATCGTTTTACTTGGATGTTTTATGGCTTAAATTGTGGGTGGACAGATTCAATAGTCTCAGTAGTCACTTCGTTCTCCAGTGTTTCAAAGCAAATGTTGCTACGTACTTTGAGTCTCATAGGGTGACGAAACTCTCTAATAAAGTCAGCACCATCCGGGGTTTCCCAGTTAAGGACAACACATACTGACCCAGCCTGGGATGGGTGAATGTTTGCAAGCTGGCATCTCAGCAAAGAGGCAATGAGGGAGAGAACTCACATGGTGGATCAGGTCTTTGAGCAGCTGGGTAGACTGGATCCTTGCATTAACTGATCACTACCGAGCTTGAAGATGCAGTGCCAACCTCCTGGGGACCAAATTTAGTGTTAGGGTAAAGAAGGGAATCTAAGGAAATGCTCTGTGAATTGAAAATACACTGCTGTTTCACGTGTTTATGAGACATGGCTGGCTCGCTGCTTACCAGCCAACGCAGATCCTCTATGCAGAATCCACACACCAATTGTGCACAAGCACAAAGCAACATTCGAGCAAGCCCAGCTGCCCATCACATCAGTGAAGAATACTACTGTATTAAGGAACTGAGCGTTTAGAAGACTCTCCAGAAAATGTTTATTCAGCCAGATAAACCATACATGGCTCCTTATCTCTCTTGGGAAACTACAGACGATAAAATTCAGCAAGAGTAGAAGCAGCTCCTTGCAGGGTTCTCTCTTCTGTGCAGCTGTGGACTGTGTTGTCTGTCTTTGTCTGCAGCTGAAAGGTCTTGGCCAGGCATAGGCAAAACCAGGCCTCCAGATGTTTTGGGACTACAACTCCCATCATCCCAAGTTAACAGGGCCAGTGGTCAGGGGTGGTGGGAGTTGTAGTCCCAAAACATCTGGAGGGCTGGGTTTGCCTATGCCTGGTCTCGACTGTCTTTGCAGCCGATCACCCTGGGTCTCCCACACTAGATCTAGTGGCTCTTACCAGTGACAATAAGGAAGGTGTCCCTGACTGAGAATCTCCTGATGATTCCTATTTACAGTAAAGGCTTTCGTTAAAAAAATAAAAAGTTCCCATTGATTCAAATTAAGAACAGAAGCCTCCTCTCTCCTGCTAAGGTCAGGGGAAGTCTTTCCATTGATCTGATGTGTCAGAAGATCCCAAAGGGAGGTTAATTGAATATCTGCCTGGTGGAAGTTAGATAGGTGTGTTAATAATTAAGATCCTAGTTTTCAGTTAAAACCTCTCTCCTGTCTGTTAGCAGAAGCTTCGAAGAAATCTTGAGCACAATGTTCTGTATCTTATAATTGCTTGGGAAATATAATCACTGTTAACTTAAGCATTTTTCTTGTTTTGCTCCAGCTTCAAAGAGCCATTGTTGTGAGCACTGTTGTGCTCAGCTAATGCTATGCTTGCTAGGAAATCTGGACTGAATATAAATTAAGGCTGCAGTCCTAAACATACTTTCTAGGGGGGGGGGAGGCTGCACTGATATAATGGGATTTACTTCTGAGAAAATGGTGCATGGTTTACATTAGTCTAAATGCAAAACAACAGACATACCAGCCAATTAAAAAATATAACAGCATATTAAGACCAAAGCAATCACCAAATCACAGCAACCAAAACAGCAGTGAGAGATAAAAAGATAAATATAGATAGATATATGTCTAGGGGGTGCACCTTTGTTCACATCACTCGCCAACCCCCTACCATGCCCTCATATTAACTTCCTAGAGCTTTCTCTTCTCACCCGACACAACCACTAAGCACTCATTTCAACTTCCCAACCCTATAATTGATGCCACTTCTCTCTTCCATTCAATAGCCTCACATTGCACCCACTTTTACATTCAACATGACTACTTCTCCCCTTTTCTGTAAACCCCGCCCACCATTGTATACAGACCACTGCCATGGTAACTTCTTGCATCTTCCTCCTTCACATTGCAAATGCTAAGCAACCCTTTTATCTTCTGCCCAGTTACCTCTGTGCCATGGGAAAAGGCATTGAGGGGGCCTGGCCCCCTTCCAAAAAATATTGAGGGGGTCAAAAACAATTTGGCCACCTAGAGGTAGTGTGCCTGCCCATCAGGATGTTAGATTTAAACCTCTCCATGCACCCCCAGAATTGTGTGTGTGTGTGTGTGTGTGTGTGTGTGTGTCTGTCTGTCTGTCTGTCTGTCTGTCTGTCTACACACACCATTTTGCTAGCACTACCAAATTTAGTTGGATCTTGTGACATAAGGAGGAAGACACCATACCTCCAAACAGAGGATTAGCCACCCCTGACTTACACAATATTTTACATAAGCCTTTCCTTGTGGTTGAATCTATCAAAAGGGTTGCCCCACTTGCATAGTTTCAGTTTTCTTCTGTTGAGGTTATTCTAAATGCCTTTTCCCAATTGTGTCTCACAATTCCATTTTTCTAAGAACTCCAAGCATGCAATATTATGTTGCTGGGAAAATGTGCTAGCATTTCCCTTTCCGCTCATCACCAGAATGCTCTATTGCATTCTGTGAAATGTAGTCACACATATGTTATTGGCACCTATTGGTTAGTATCTGTGATGTCAGTGGTAATCAGCAGCACAGCTTTCTCTTATGTATGTACTGTTTAGAGACCTTAAAAGCTGTCCAAATGTATCGTTGTTGTCAGCTACATTACAGTTTGCATGTGCAGAGGTTCTGTTCACAAGACCTGCTCAATCACAGAAGTCAGAGATAGGATCTGCTGCACAATCAGTTTGCGTCTATTGAACAATGTACTGCAAATTATCAAGGCAGCAACTTCTGGCCCAGAACTTCTTGATATCCTTCTGATTAGAAAATAATTATGTAGCCAAGTCCTCATAACTGTACTATTAGGAAAGAAAGTGCAGAAGAGGGCTCAGACTAATCAAGTTTCCTGTTTATGCAGAATGCTTGCCAATAAGCTATCTATCTATATCCTTTTTTAAAAAAATGTATAATTATCATTCCGAGGGAATTAAATCCAGCTGATTGACAAGAGAGAGGAAAGAAAACTTGACAAGGTATTTTTGCATTACAAATCTGAAGCCAGAAGCAAACAAGGTGTTGTGTTCCTGATATTTACTACTCATCTGTGATCATAAATCACATGTTTTAATTAGGGATTTATGCCAGTGATTTAGCAAAAACAAAAACACACACAAAACAGGCCAGAGAGTGTTTTCCTTCGAATGAGAAGGTTTGGAATAAGAAAACAGAACTAATAATGGCAAATAAAGGAAGAGCATAGAATTTCCATATGCCAGCCCTCAGCCCAGAGCAGCAATCTGGTTATGTCTGGCTAGGGTCAGTTGTTGTGTACCTGGGAATCCATTTGCCCAGCCACCTTTAACTGTTTTCTTTCCAGATCAGCAACATCTATCTGTGGTGCATGTATAGATAATATCCAGCTGTGTGGATGGTGTCCTTCAATGGCTTTCATTTGCCTAGGCTTGGCCCCTGACTACCACAAATCCATAATCTGCTAAGTCAACCAAATGCATGGCAAGAAAATACCATCAGCAAAAGGATCATTGAAATATGTGGCAAGGTTAGCTTTGTTGCTTGCTATAAGAATGTAAGGTGAGACCTGCTGAATTAGACCATCTAGTCCAGCATTGTCCACTCAGTGGCCAAAGAGATGCCTATGGAAAGCTCACAAGCAGGACCTATGGGCAGCTGCATTTTCTTCACTCATGTTCCCCAGAAAATCCTGTCCAGAAGCACATTTGAAGTGGTGGTGGTTGTTTTTCCAATCAAGTGGTATATAAATTTTATGGAAGAAAGAAAGAAATAAGAATACTTTAGATAATGTAGCAATTAGGGCTAAGCACAGCCCCCTCCATCTGACCCATGGCCTCAACCCAGGGATCCGGGCAACCAGCCCTAGTCTGACCTGGGAACCACTCACCCCATCCTAGATACAGTTCTGAAGTAGTGCGCAGGCAGGGTTTCTGTTTACTTGGGATACTTTTTCAAAAATAAAAACCTAATTAAACATACAGCTGAGAGTGGGGCTGGGGAAGGAGGCATTGTACTCTACACACACACACACACACACACACACACACACACACACACACACACACTGAGGCCAGGCCTAGTGAGTACAGCAACTCTTCCTCTTAGATCTTGAGCCAATGAGGCAGTTGTAACGACTGAAGGTCCCCACCTACCCACAGTTCTTGAAGCCTCCTCCTCCCCCAGATCCTTCCTGAGAAACCTGAAACTCTAGGGATACAACTGTCTCTGCTCCACCCTCTTCATACCTCTTCTGGTTCTGGGAGACCAGAGTGGAGGGGAACTTGTCACAGCAGGAGGGGGAGACCCTTCTTCAGCAGCCTGTCTTAGTTCTGCCTCTTGGCCTCCCTCCTCTCCAGCCTCCATTTCTGCCCCTGATTCTGAACTGCTCTCTGCCCCAGTGTCTTCCTGCTCACTAAGCCCTGTCACCTCTTCCACTACTCCTCTGCATTCAGTCAGTACATGACAAAGACAATGATCACGCTTCTGGCTTGTGCATTCAGACACCACCACATATCCTCAAGATCTAGTGAAATATAATCATTCTGACCAGTCTCTTAGTCCTGGGCTCTGACATTCTTCTAAGAGTTCCATCAACCCTAAGAAACAAACACACTGCCACCTAGTGATTTTCATCTGTAAATGTCCAAACATTTTTTTGAAGTAAATAAAATTCATGCCAGTTTTGCAGATGGTGAAATCGAGGGAAATTGTTCCTCTGGCTGTTTCCAGAGAATTGCTCTGAGATACAACAATAGCTCTTTTGTGGGTGACAGAAGTCCTAAATCTGTGCCACTGGCACATACATTCCTCACGATGGCCCTGAGTCTAAATGGGCTGGGCAGGAACTGTGTGGGTGGAGAAGCTGCTAATCTAAACAGAGATGGTAGCACTAAACCCCCTGTAACAAGTGGGATATTTTATTTGAATTCTTTCCTCCACTATTTTCCGCTCAGTGTTACAATCTGCAGGAAATCAGCTGTCTAGAACAGGGATGCTGTCCACCTCCAGGTGGTGCTGAACTGCAACTTCCATCATGACCAATGGCCAGGGATGATAGCAACACCTGAAGGTCCACAGGTTAGACACCCCTGCTATAAAAGCATCCCAGCACTCACTGGTTGGTTAATAGACGAGTCAGTATGCTCAGGTCCCCACCAGGATAGTTATTAGAGGACATATGACCATTCATATTCCCATTACATCTTCCCGTTAGAAACTTCCCTATGCTCCCTGTTCAGCACTTAATTTTATTACTATTGGATTTTCACACTACGCTTCATCCAACACAGTCCAAGATGCCTGCAGAGATGTCCCACATGTACACACATACAAAAAGGAACAAACAGATGCATCAGATCTTCTGCTTTCCAGAGAGCTAATTTAGAGATTTTTCTTATCCCCCAGGACATTTCTCAAAAGAAGTAGAAGAATAATTTAGCTGCAGTGATCTGATTGTTTACTCTGAGCTTCAGAACATTTAAGCAAATATGGCAGTAACATGAGAACGATATAGTTACTGAAACGGCAATTCCTGCCATCCAAGACGCATTGTTGGGAGGATGCAAACAGGGCTGCTGCCTCCCATGTCATTCTTCTCCCAGCTTGCTCAAACAAAAACACCAGCAATCAGGGAATGATGCAATGGGACAGGCACAGCCGGGGAGTGTTGCAAATGCAAATCGCAGCTGTAGCAGAAAAGGCAAGACTCTGTTGGGTCTGGGAAGAGTCCCAGAACGTTTTGTGAAAAGACTGCACAGGCACACAAAGAGACCAAAGGAGAAAACATTTACAGTTGAGACTCTGCAGTTGAGGGAGAGAAGGTGGTAGAGAAAGAAGAGAGGTTGCAAGGGAAGCCAGTGAAGGAAGTAAGAGTAAGAAACTAATTTTGGATTGGTAAACCCAGTGGTAAAGCAGAAAGGAAAGAGAGGAGGGTGGGGGGAATGGGAACCACCAGCTACAGAGAATAGCAAGGGGTGTGGGTAGAGACAAATAAGCTAAACAGAGGGGTCCACAGATGACATGGGGTTCCAAATCCTAGTGGTAAGAGTCCTACCAGGATCTCTGTGAATGTCAGAGATTGTCTGAGGCTCTGAGAATTTTGGGACCTTTACAGGAAATTCTGACACGTGTTAAAAACACACATTTTACCTTTAGAATTTGGCATATCTCCAGCAATAAAAATTGTCCCAAGAGAGTGCACAAATTTAAAAAGCACCTTCTCTATATCCATTGGTTGTGCCATGGATTCTAACATTTTCTCCTTCAAGACACTCTGTTCTCCATGACAGCACAGAAGATATGAACAAAGAACACCATGGCCCTTTGGTGGTAGGCATCCATCCAGCATCTCCTAACTAGCCTTAACCATTAGAGTCATCCCTTACCCAATTTTCAGCATACTGGTACCAGCAAGCCAAACCTTCTTACATTGCCTTCTGCACCTATGTACATTACTTGTGTGAGCCGAATTAAAACCACCGATTACATCATTCTGAATCCAATTGTCACATCACCATGCTCCCTCAGTTGAGCTTGTCCAAAGAGGCAAGATTTCTGGGCTGGAATGTGGAGGGTGGGAGTGAAGTGGGGAGAGGTGGCCTGTTCTGCCTTGCATAAGCAAGCTTTTGGATTCTGCCTACCTAAAGATATTTAGCATTCAGCCCGAAGTCTCTAAATTCAGCATGGACCATCCTCAAACTTCCATTTCCTACAAATCAGTCTGTTGAACCTTTTGCTAACTATGAGCTGTAGAACCTACAAACACACACCGATTTCCCATTATAATGGCATAATATGATTATATCCCTCAACACAGAGCTATAATAACAACAGAACACTCCAATGGCCTTTGCTATGCCTCTGATTCTTTTCAAAAGCTTGCATGCACTCATCCATAATCTTGAAGAGAATGTCCCATTAAACTTTAATTAGTTTAATGTAAATGCCCAGTGCGCTTCCATCGTCACAAGTCCCACTACAGCAGAGCATTTCGCGCAGCGGTTTAGAAGGGCAGGAGAGGCAGTATCTTTTCAAAGAGGAGTCTTGGAGCAAGCGGTTTGGAACTCAAAGAAAAGGTTTATTTACAAAAACAAAAAACCCCCGGTGACGAACCACACATATCAGCAAACACGCCCAAAAGGGGAGAAGGGGAAAAAAGGGAACAAACACATGGGAGACTGACTATTTATACAAACTCATGTTCCTGGAAGCCTAATGACCTCCAGCTGCTCAGTGATTAGAGCGTTTCTGCTACCTTTTAACCCTTTGATAGCAACACCCCCTCTCGCTCGTAACACTGAGCTGTACCAACCTTAATTCAAATTTAAACCTGAACAGAAACATTTATGAAATTGCGGACCCAAAGCTTTCGTAAAACCGTCTGCGAGATTTTCTTGGCTTGGACAATACTTTAGTTCAATTAAACCTTGTTTTACACTTTGGCATACATTTTGATAACGGATATCCAAGTGTTTTGTGTGTGCCTTGAATTGACCTGATTTAGCTAGTTTAATACAAGGTTGATTGTCTTCCCACACTCTGATAGGTAGGGAACATTCTCCAAACAATTCTTGTACCAGTTGCTTATAAAATTCCAGTTCTCTACATACATCTGATAATGCATTAAACTCAGATTCAGTTGAACTTAAAGCTATAAGTGACTGCTTTCTTGATCTCCAACCAATTAGTGCATTTCCAAATTTTATCGCCATTCCTGACACTGATTTTCTATCTGGTCCAGCATCTGCCCAACTACTGTCGGCCCAACATTCAAGTTGTGTGCTGCCCTCTGCTGATAGTTTTAAGCGAAACCTTTTGGTAGTTTGGAGATACCTTAAAACTCTTTTTACTCCTTGCCAAGCATGCATTGATGGTTTTTCAGCTTGTCTACACAGCATGTTGACAGCATATGTTATATCGGGCCGAGTCCACTGTGCAATGTGGAGTAGACTGCCTATTGCTGACTGGTAAACCCCGGGATTAGAGAACTCTGCCTGTTGCTCGGCTTGAGCATCCTTTATGTAACTTAACTCCATTGGGGTTTTAACACCAGCACAGTTGTCCATTTTAAACCTTTCCAGCAACTGCTGGATCTTAGCTTCTTGGCTGAGCCAATAGTTCCCATTTTCATCTTGCTGAATTTTAACTCCTAGATAAACAGATACATTGCCTAGTGATTTTATCTGAAACCTTTCTCCAAGCTTTGTGGCAAATTGTTGTGCAAGTTTATCATCCTTTCCACTGTATAATAAATCGTCAACAAATATCAAGACTGCTTCTTGTTCACATCCCGAGCCTTTTAGATAAAGACACGCATCTGCTGCGCTCTTTCTGAACCCCATGCTCTCTAGAGCATCATTTAAGCAGGAATTCCAATTACGGGCGGACTGTTTCAACCCATAAATGGATTTGTGTAGGCGCCAGACCTGGTTTGGCTTGTCTCCTTCAAAACCCGGTGGTGGTGTCATATAGACTTCCTCCTGTAAGTCTGCATTTAAATAAGCCACATTGACATCAAAATGAAACAGCTTGTTTCCCTTCTTAGTTGAAGAGGCTAAAAGCATTCTTAGTGACTCCGATCTTGAAGTAGGGGCATAGATTTGAGAATAGTGAACACCTTTGCGCTGCGAAAACCCTTTTGCAACTAGTCGGGCTTTATACTGCAACTCTTCAGTAGTTGTGGGCTTTAAACGATATACCCATTGACAACCTACAGCTTGTTGCCCTTTCGGAAGCTCTGTACTTGTAAACACACCGAGAGACTTCATTGAAGCCATCTCCTTTTCCATTGCTTCCTGCCACTTTGCTGCTTCTGAGCTTGGAAGCTGTTGTACTTCCATATAGCTATCTGGCTCACACTGTGCCATATTTACGTATACACTTGTCACCTTAAACCGCTCTGGCGGCTTGCCCTTTGTGGCACGGTTTGACCTGCGCAATTGTTCCTCTTGTGCCCCCTCTGACCGTTGGCTGTCAGAATCTGTCTCAGACTTTACGTCTGGATGCGCCCCTAGGGATAAAGACCTCCGTTTAGATACCTCCCTTGGGCTTGGTGTTGCAGGCGACCTGCTTCGCTTTTGCTGTCTGCTAGGCCTACTGGCTGGCGATGTTGGAACACTCCTAGATTCTGGCTTTTCTACCTTAGGAGAAGAACCTTGTGCCTGGTCAGAATCTGCATCTGAACCATGTGCACCATCCCCTTCTGGCTCACTACTCTCTGGACTTTCATTCTCAGCATGAATGCCTAAATCATCTCTCAAAATGTCAGGGTTAGCATGTAAGTGAGTCCATCCGGACTGCTCACAAAATTCAGCACTCCTACTGAGGACCACTCTTGTAGTATCCCCATTTGGGTTCACGAATCTCCAAGATTTAGCGTGTGGTTCATACCCACAAAAGATGAGTTTCCTAGCCCTTGGACCTCCCTTTTTCCTTAACGCTTTTGGGATAAGTACATAGGCTTGACATCCAAACACCCGAAAGTAATTAATTTTGGGCTTCTTCCCATATAAAGCAAAATAAGGGGTAGTGCCAATTACAGAATTATATACTCGGTTCAGAATATGAGTAGCCGCCTGCCAGGCTTCCGCCCAGTAACTTTGAGGGAGTTTAGCATCAAACAACATAGAGTTTGCCAACTCTTGCAGAACCCTGTTTTTACGTTCGGCCACGCCTCCTTCTTGGGGGGAATAAGGTGTAGACAGACGATGCTTAATTCCCTTTTTCTTAAAGAAATTCTGCAACACAGACCCGGTAAATTCTGACCCTCTGTCTGTTTGAAAAGCAAGTACTCTAGTACCGAATTCAAGTTCTACTGCATGAACCCAATTTTTAACTGTTTCTGCAGTATCTGCTTTGGTTTTGAGAGGAAAAAACCATGTGACTTTTGTTTTGTCATCCGAGAGACACAGTGCATACCTCGAACCTCCCATGCTAGCAACAGGCATTGGGCCACATAGGTCCATATGCACAAGTTGGAATACTTTGTCAGATTTCCTATCTGAACTGGGATAGCTGCATCTATGAACCTTCGCCCTTTTGCATGCAGTACAATCCAAATACTTAGCACATTTGTTCATTTTGCACCCTTCTGATAATTCAGGTTGCCTTTTAACATACTGAAAATTAATATGTCCCAGACGGCGGTGCCATAAATGAACACAAGAATTATGGGTAGGCGAGTTCACACAACCAGCATGAACCTGTTCAACTTCATCTGGACTTGTCTCAAAATAATATAACCCATTTCTGCATTCCACCTGCAAAAGAGATACGTTATTCTTTGAAATAGTGCAAACCCCATTTTCAAACACAGTTTTAAACCCAACTCTATCAAGTTCTGACACAGACAAAATACACCCCTTCAATCCCTTTAGCACGTAGGCATCAATTTCTGTTTGCAAACAATTCAAGAACACTGTGCCTACGGTCTCTAAGGAACGTTTAGTTGAATCTGCCATTGTCACAACTTTAGGGATTTGCAAATGTCTGCAATTCTGCAAACGGACACTAGATGGCGCCACCAGGTGGTGAGATGCACCACTGTCGATCAACCAGCGTAGATTGCTGCCTTGGCCACGCCCTTGCATCAACGCCATTGCTGAAGCCATTTGCTGTGTGCTGTGGGAGTAGCCACGA
This sequence comes from Podarcis erhardii, assembly GCF_964252035.2. Classification (NCBI taxonomy): domain Eukaryota; kingdom Metazoa; phylum Chordata; class Lepidosauria; order Squamata; family Lacertidae; genus Podarcis; species Podarcis erhardii. The sequence goes on along the minus strand of NC_138497.1, from coordinate 96,270,342 downwards.
CCTCCTCCTCTTCTTTGACGTCCCCTGGAACTCCTTGTCTGGTAACTAGGGGTAACGGCCTTGGTGCTGTCTTGACCAGGTTCACGTGTGCAATTCCTGATTAGATGGGAAGGGGAACCACAGCGAAAACAGTGTCTAGCTGTAAAAGCATTTACTGTGTTCTCAAACTCAGCATCCCCACTCTTAGGCACAGCATAACTCCCCTTTGAAGACAAACCTCTTTCTCTTTGCCTTTTATCTTGCCAATTTTTCCCATTGAGTCGCGTAAACGGGACAGAAAAACTTTCCTGGGACTCTGCCATCCTCCCTGGGGCTTAGGAACGATACTCACACACCTGTAGACCGTCTCCCAGCTGCTGAGGTGGCTCCTTGTGGAATAAGACGTCTTCCAGCGAGTACAAACTGCTCAGTGCCTGTTTAAAACTTTTCTAGGCACGTTGCAGGACTCAAGCTGCTTTGAAGGCTTTCGTTGTCGGCAACTGCTTCTGACTTCGCTCCAGTCCTTGCATAAATCACTCTGAACTGCACTCCTTAGCTCCTTCTTGACGTACAAACACCCATAACCTGTCCCATTAAACTTTAATTAGTTTAATGTAAATGCCCAGTGCGCTTCCATCGTCACAAGTCCCACTACAGCAGAGCATTTCGCGCAGCGGTTTAGAAGGGCAGGAGAGGCAGTATCTTTTCAAAGAGGAGTCTTGGAGCAAGCGGTTTGGAACTCAAAGAAAAGGTTTATTTACAAAAACAAAAAAACCCCGGTGACGAACCACACATATCAGCAAACACGCCCAAAAGGGGAGAAGGGGAAAAAAGGGAACAAACACATGGGAGACTGACTATTTATACAAACTCATGTTCCTGGAAGCCTAATGACCTCCAGCTGCTCAGTGATTAGAGCGTTTCTGCTACCTTTTAACCCTTTGATAGCAACAGAGAATGTGCTCCATCCTCAGCAGTGCTCATAGAACTGTCAACAACCTTGGCTTTCTGCACTTGGTTTGACATCCAGCTGCGATGCTGACAAAAGCTAAACTAAAACTAAACTGAAAATCTGAGAGATGTTGTTGCTCACTTGTCAACATTTTTTTGTGATTAACTACTAGGATCCAGATCCTAAATGTGGCACTGTTTGGATATATTTCACATAAATATTGACACACTTCATTTTTTCTCCTTTGAATGCTGCTTATTTAATTGTTGTTGTTGTTGTTGTTGTTATTATTATTATTATTATTATTATTTGATATGCTACTAAACCCTGGCTTTTTTCAAACACATTCATTTCATTAGCAGCACACATTGTACACTGTCCATTCGCATCACATATTGACTCAAAACAGCATGGTAGTTTGGTTGAATATTATTTATTACAGTGATCTAGTGAACTTAGAGGTCACAGAACCACCAAATAACACGTTCTCTTTTCCTCAAGGCAAGTAATTAGCCTTCCTATTGCTAAAGGGCTTCCTGGCTGCCCTGTCATTATTATCCGAAAGAAAGAAAGAAAGAAAGAAAGAAAGAAAGAAAGAAAGAAAGAGTACTCACACTTTACATTGTGGGTGTCCTTTGCGGGATCGCGCACGGTGCTAGAGTTCTCAGGGAACTTACTGGCAAACAGGGACTGGCCTGTCTCTCAGTGTTACTATTTGGAGGTTCACGCCCAGCCTCAGTAGTCAAGTTTCACTGCTGGGAGGTGGGGCCAGTCCCATTTATATAGGGGGTGGAGCTGACAGTAGCCAGGCAGTTGGCTCAGGAGATTCACCCACACTACTCTCCCTTAGTTTAATGTTTTCTTGTTTGCAGGTTAACTTTTTCTTCCTGTTTAGCGGACGCTGCTATGGTCTTTGACTGGTTGCTGTTGAAGGACCAGGAAGACATTTTCTTGCATTGGCAGGTTTTGTCTTCCCCATAGCAATTTGTCACAACTTTGGCAGTTTATGGCCTTAGGTGGAATCCTTTAGTCTTTTCTTCCCTGTAATGGGCAGGGGGAGGGGGCTGACCTGGAGTCATTTTGCATGCTGCTGTCCTTCAGTCCTGGCAGGCTTATTTGGCTGTGGTGGCAACAGTCCCAAGCAGTGCAAGTGGGAGGGAGCTCTCTAGCTGACCTCCCCCTGCTCCACCCATAATGCTTCAGCGCAATGCTAGATCCAGCTACCCGGCACCAACTCCTACAAGTCTAACTTCAGCCGCATCCAGCTGAGAACTCACCTCTGTTTTAGAAGGCAGCATGGGATTAGGCAGCATTTATTTATTTATATACCACAATGCACCTTAGAAACTCAAATGCAGTAGTAGAATATACACAGTAGTTGCAGTAGCAGAATCTACACAGCCTTCCTATAACCTTGAATCAAATTTCCCCATTCCAGCTCCCCCCCCCCCCCGGCAGAAGTTCTCCTGACAGGTTCTCTTCTCCATTCGTATAAATCCTCCAGCCTTCAAAAGCAACTGTACCTAGCACACCCGTGATCCTAACAGAGAAGAAATTAGTCCAACAGATGTCATCAAGCAGGCCACTGTTCCCAAAGTCCAGCAATCAATCAAACACATTTCTCCGTAAGCTGAGTGGTAGAGACCTTTCTTTCATCCTGTCTCCTCTCTTCATGCTTCCTGCATTTGTTATAACTTCATTTCGTTACTTTTCCTCTTTAATTACTCCTTAAGTGCCTTTTTATTCATGTTCCATTTAATACAATTATACCCAATGCTTTATTTTCAGAATCGATTAGAAGTATCTGTGTCTCGTACATAATGTAGCAATTCTCAGACGTTCTCCTTTCTTATTTCAGGTTTTCTAGATTGCATGCTTAATGAGCTCATCTTTCCCAGCTTACTACATTGAATTTGAAAACACTTTGACACTCCTTCCCTTTTGTCAGATCACACCTCCGGTTATCTGTTTTGCTCCCCCACGCCATTCATTCTTTTCTGGTTCCAACCCATGCTATTACACATCCTTACTCGTAGGCCGCCATCTTGACTCACAGACCACAGGACCACAAGTATAAGAGGCAAGAACTTGACCTATACGATCAAATCTCAGAACTCAGTCTTAGAAGGTGGCTGATGCATTTGTAAAGTTAGGAAACCAAAGATGATACAACATTCAGTATAATATCATACCTCTTTTTTAGGACAAGGTAAAGGTAAAGGGACCCCTGACCATTAGGTCCAGTTGTGACCGACTCTGGGGTTGCGGTGCTCATCTCGCTTTATTGGCCGAGGGAGCCAGCGTACAGCTTCCAGGTCATGTGGCCAGCATGACTAAGCCGCTTCTGGTGAACCACAGCAGTGCACGGAAACACCATTTACCTTCCCGCCGGAGCGGTGCCTATTTATCTACTTGCACTTTGATGTACTTTCGAACTGCTAGGTTGGCAGGAGCACGGACCGAGCAACGGGAGCTCACCCCGTCGCAGGGATTTGAAACGCCGACCTTCTGATCGGTAAGTCCTAGATTCTGTGGTTTAACCCACAGCACCACCAACATCCCTTTTTAGGACTAGAAGCTTGATATTCCAGCCATGGAATTTGGGCTGCATGCGATATCAACAATGTTTGAAGGAAATAAGCATATTTAGGGTAGAGAAAAATGAAACAGAATACGAATCTTTAAGCATACGGAAAGTGGGGAAAGGGAGAGTAAGGACAAAAAACTATTATCTATTGTTGCACGTCACCTCAGTCTCCAAATGGTGTGAGATTCCAGGGGTTCTGAGCATGTTTACCCAGGGTCTGTGTTTCCCCTTGGAAATGAGGCACAGCAGAGACTGTTGTATCTTTATTACATATGTAATATTTACACATATATGCAACCTGAGCCTACAATGGAGGGCTTTATAGAATTAATATTCCAAGAAGGTCTTGCTTCTCCCATAGCTGCAACCTTAGATGCAAATTGACCTCAGCCACATCTTACCCTCTCTTGCACTTGCTGCATTTTACAGACTGCCGCGTTTAGCAGACTGCAACCTTTTTCCCCTTGTTCACATCATGAGAAACTCCAATCCTGAACTGAACTCTAATACTTCAAAACTCTCCTTTAGCTTCCAGACTAACTCTGGCTTGAGGGAGGAGCACCTCCCATTTGGCTTTCTTAATGGCTCATCACCCAGGTGATTACTAGGCTGGCCTGCCTATTCCCGCAACTTAATCTGTACTGGATCCTGGAATTAAAAGGCGATCCAAGAATTCAGCCTAACACACACACCCCCCCCAAAAAAACCCCTATACAGTATATTTGGGAAATTACTGTAGAATAGAGCAAAGTTGAGTAGTTTCCAAACTAAAAGAACATGTGAGCAAGAGCAAAATATATAAGCAATTAGTAAACATTCTCTTATCAATGATTAACAGAGAACTTTTAGGGTGCTTTAAATCAGGCCCTCCATTAACACCTTGGCCAAGCTGGCTGAGGCTGATGGGAGTCAGAGTCCAGCAATCTCTGTAAAGCTGTATGGTCCACATCTGTGTTTTAAACGTAAGATGGCTTCCTTAAGAGTGAAAGTGGTGCTAGGTAATGCATTCCTGTGGAACCTCCCAGCTCAATCAAGTTCTGATTTAGCTTCATAAAGAATCAAGAACTCTTCAAGACAGCCAGTGCCACCCTTCAGTCTTAATTGTGCTGATGTAATTCCACACAGTCACATTTTCTGGCAGAAGTACAAACTTAGATTTAGACATTTGAAGGGAAAAGGCTGTCTCATTCAAAAGACTGCCTGAAAATAGCAGTTGATCAAACTGCACATTCTTAATTATTGACATTTTGCCATAAAATGTTAATTCATGCTGGGGGTATTTCAGACTTCAAAGCATTTGATATTCCTCCTTCCATAATGCAGCTAACCTCTTTCCAATCCAATCAATGGATTTTATTCAAGTGCAAGACATCAAAGCTTTGTCAACATTTGCCTTGTTTCACATTAATTTAAATCACAACCCACCACAAATTAGAATAATTTAGCCCTGGGCTGCAACCCTATACACACTTATCTGTGAGTGAGTCCATGGGAAACAGTGAGTTTTACTTCCAAGTAAGTTCTCTTCACATTTCCCCCACTCTCAAATCTGCATCATTTCCAGAATAGGTGATAGGCTGTAGGGATTCATATTTTCCCTCCCAACCCTCCCTCTGTTTTCTTTTCTCTATAAGGTGTTTCAGACAGGGGGCATTCCCAACCCAATCTGGGCATGCAAGAGATGGAACCTGGAATTTTCTGCATGCAAAGCAGATGCTCTGAGCTGTGACCGATTCACAAGGAATGCTCAGATAATTACCTCTGTTTGAATACAACACACTGAGGACAATATTTCTAGGCCATTAAATGGAAGCAGTCAGGCCTCAAGAAGGACTCAAGTCTTTAGCATAGAAACAGGACCAAGAGCTGATTCTCACACTATACACGGTCGGGTTCCCTTCAGGTGTTGCCCAAGAATGACCAGGGATAGTGGGAATTGAGGTAACACAAAATTTGTTGGGCACAACATTGGATGCCCGTGGCTTATAGTTTTCCAGATGATAAGCTTCAGCAGGCTCATTCAGACTTTCCACGTTGAGGGACTCTAGCTTGTCTGCTGAGGAATATCTGTGCTCTAGAAACAATTCATTTATGCTCTAGGGCAGTGGTTCTTAATTAGGTAAGTACTGTGGACCCCTTGTTTTTCAAAAACGAAGCCATGAACTCCCTACTTTTGAAAAATTTGATACCTCTTTGGTAGTTTTTGTTATGTGAATAGTGACACTGGCCCCCGGGTTGGTGGGGTCCACGGACCACCAATTGGGAACCACTGCTCTAGAGAGTTATTGCAGGACAGTGGCCAGGGCTGTTGGCTCTAGGGATAACTAGATGTAAAAGAGTACAACACTCTTTAATTAGTGATGCCCTCTCTGCTTCTATGTCTACTCTGGCAAAACTGTTACAAGGCCCGATAATCTCATCTACAACATCAGAGCCGTGAGGAAAGGAGAGAAGTGGAATCCATGTTGCACTACCAGGATTCCTTGAACTGGTTTCCACTAATGGAACCGAGTACTTGAATCCATCCCCAAGGGTTCTTTCACCTGATTATTTCCTAATGGGATGTATGCTCTCATATGCCAACAGTGCCCTTCTGCATTCTACATAGGACAACCAGGCCAGTCTCTACTCAAAAGGACACAAATCTGACATCAGAAATGGCAATCTCAACCAATGGGAGAACATTTGGGCCTCCCAGAATACTCTATAACTGACTGTAAAGTGGCCATACTGGAACAAGGAACTTCTGAGGAATACTGCAGTATGAAATCATGGAGTTATAGTTAATCAAGAGCTTCAGGGTTATAACTTGTACAGTGGTACCTTGGTTCTCAAACTTAATTAGTTCTGGAAGTCTGTTCCAATACCAAAGTGTTCCAAAACAAAGGCGCACTTTCCCATAGAAAGTGATGCAAAATAGATTAATCCATTCCAGACTTTTAAAAACAACCCCTAAAACAGCAATTTAGCATGAATTTTACTATCTAATGAGACCACTGATCCATAAAATGAAAGCAATAATCAATGTACTGTGCTATAAAATAAATAAGACACTATTGTAGATGATAAAAACTAAAATTATTTTTTCCCCTTACCTGCACTGATAGTCATTGTTTGGATGGGGGGCAATCAGTCAATCAGTACCTGAACTGGGTTCCACACAGTCTCAAAAACAAAAATGCAAAATAAATAACAAAACAAAAGCACCAAACTTAATCCATTCTGGAAGTCCGTTTGACATCCAAAATGTTCGAAAACCAAGGCACAGCTTCTGATTGGTGCAGGTGCCCCGGAAACAATAGCTGACAGCCACATCAGACGTTTGGCTTCCCAAAAACGTTTGAAAACCAGAACAATTACTTCTGGGTTTTCGGCATTTGAGAACCAAGGCATTTGAGAACCAAGGTACCACTGTAACCTGAATTGAGACAAACGAATTTTATCAACGCTACGTTTGTTACTTGACCTACCAATTCCAGGAAGTCAGTGGGTTTAATGAATGGTGATTATAATGACAGCATTATTTTCACTGTCAGTACTTGTGCACTTATCTGTCCAACCTCACTGTTTACAATATCTCTCTACCTCTGTGTATGTGTGTGCACACATGTGTGTGTGCACTTGCGCATCCACACATACACACACAGATACAGTGGTACCTCTGGTTACGTACTTAATTTGTTGTGGAGGTCTGTTCTTAACCTGAAACTGTTCTTAACCTGAAGCACCACTTTAGCTAATGGGGCCTCCCACTGCTGCTGCTGCTGCGCCGCCGGAGCACAATTTCTGTTCTCATCCTGAAGCAAAGTTCTTAACCCGAGGTATTATTTCTGGGTTAGCAGAGTCTGAAACCTGAAGCGTATGTAACCCGAGGTACCACTGTATCTGTAACTCAGTATAAAACTTGAAGAAGACCATAGTCCATGAAAGCTTATGCCAAAATAAATGTGTTTGCCTTTAAGGTTCTATATATGCATTGTAGGTTTTGTTAGAACAGAATAGTGCACCTCTCTGGGAATTCAATAATCATATAGAAGAAAGGATTTCAGCAGGTGTAGTTTGTCATACAAAATTTTTCTTTCTTGCACAGCTGGCCTGTCTTCTTCTGCATCTGGCAACCCTACCAGGCCCTCACTTTTAAAAACCAGTACTGCATCTCTTGAAAACACATCCAGCAGCCTGAACTCAACACATTGCAGGGGAAGGTTGGTAGCTATGGAAAATAGGTCTTTCATGGAATCTTGCGTGTCATTATCTCTTCTCATTTTTAAAAGGAAAAAAATATTTAGGCTTTATTGATTTTCACTTTACTTTGTATATCCAAACAGATGCCAGGAATACACATTAAAAACAGAGAAAACAAACACCCCTACGAAAAGAAAAAACCAGGAATCTTTTTAAAAAGGAAACAGGAATCTATACAGCTCAGAAGACAAGCAGCAGTGGTGTAAATACGTGACACAAAAAATCCAGTAAAAAGAAAGTGAAGATAAAACCATATGGGATTAAAACAAACAAACAAACAGGACCTTTGGAATTACTTGTATAATGTGATGGAGGCTTCTATTATTTCCTTTTGTACTGATAAAACTAATAGATCATACAATGAATTTGTTCGATTTTGAAAGACATTTTAAGAACCTACGCTTCTGTGTCCATATCTCTACTAATTCTAGGTGTCCTACCTGGTGGTACCAATCTTTCAGTGATGCTCCCTTCAAATCCTTCCCAGGAGCACAGTTTTGGTTTATGTGAACAACCTGTAACAATCTGCAATATCAAATATACTTTCTTATCAGGGAGGCTTGCCTGGCGCCTTCATTACACAGCTTTAGGCGCCAGGCAAAAACCAGGCATTCATCTGATTAACATTATATGAATTTTTGAATGTGTTTGTGGGAGGCAGATTATTGGTTTGTTGTTAATTATGTATTTTGTATTCTCATTTTGTATTTTTCTTTTGTGAATCACCCTGGGATCTTTGGATGAATGGCAGTATACAAAATTAATAAATAATTAAATAATTATTTTAACTCACATGGGAAGACCTGCCGAAGCCATAAGATGATCAATCCTTTTAGCAGATTTCATGATAATAGCTTCATGCAAAGAAGTCAGTACATGATCTGTGATTTGCCATGTGGAAAACAGTCAGTCCTCTCAATTAAACTGACCCTGTGAATTGCCCCTAAATTTCATGCTGTAGAAATTTTAAGCTCTTGGTGTTTTGCCGAACAGATGGCAACATATTCCAATATACTACTCAGTAATTAGAAAATGGTTGAAGTTTATCCAGTTGAGAGGGAAAACAACATTAGGGAAAGAAAACCTCAACAATTTAGAAAATTGCAGGATTAAAAATAAACCTGAAATTCTATTTTAATGCTACTTTGGGAACTGGAACATCGAGCACATTTAATACAAACAAGCAAACGATTTCCATGATTATTAGTGTCCTTATCACTGAAATAAAGACGATGGATTGGACTTGATTCCAAGGCTAACAGAAATGGTAGTTCCTCTCTTCTAGCAGGATGAGGGACTGCAGGTGGCAGAGGTGATGAGAGGATCACCACAGTAATTCCAACTGGTAGAAAGTAGATGGACAAATACTTAAAGACAAAGTCACAAATGCAGGCAATAAGTCACAACTGGGAGAGTATCAATAGCTTGTTTCTCATCAGGGAGATGTGTAGCTCAGAATAAAGTGCTGGAGTAGGTTCTGATAGTGCCAAGGCATCATATGTTTCCCAGGCTGCTCGACAAACTTTGCTTCGCTCTGTTAAGTGGCAGACAGAAGGCTCATATGTTTGCTAGTACTTTGGTTGCACTCAAAGCACTGACCTTCTTGCTGTTCATGCAGCTCTATCTCTGGTGTTAAGGTGTGCCAGGGACAAAGAGCATAGCCGTGCAAACCCAAGTAAGTTTACTCTTAAACCTGTCCCATTGAGTTCAATGGGCCTCACTTCCAGATAAGTATGTGTATAGAATTGCAGTCTATGTGTCATAACCCAGTCATTATGAGGGACAATTCTTCTTTCTTTCTTTCAAAATTTCTATTCTGCCCTTCCTTATAACTTTAAAACTCCAACATACATAGAACAGATTTTTGTAATGATAAATGGAAACCACTTGTTGAATTTATGAAATATAAATATGACATAAATATGGACGAATACAATACTTTTGAACGGATGTGTCTCTTACACTCATTTTCTCTTACACTCTCTCCTAATAGTAGTAGTAGTATCCTAATTAGAAAAGCAAATAGTGTTTGTGTTATTAGAGTGATTCAGTCGAAGATTGATGCTCTAAACCATTTGTGTGAAATCTAAGCATAGAGACCTTATGGGATGCACCGCTTTAACTCTCAGAGTCCAAACTAGCAGCAGCAGCAACAGCAATTTCATAGGGCTAGCAGCTGCCCATGTCTTGCACAATAGGCACCTTCACCTGCATCCTTTGCCAGTTCCTGCATCCTAATATTCCACTCAATTATCCTAAGTCTTGATTGTTTGCTTGACCCAGCATCATATGAAAGCCAGACATGGCCAGTGTCATGGTTGGATACCTGTCAAAAGCTATAGAGCTCAGTTCCAGAGCCGCCGCCGCCTCCTCCTCCTCTTGCCATTGTTGCCTGCTCACTTTCTCACTCACTTTCCTTTTCCTCCAGCCAGCGGTGGGAACCAGGTCCAGGTCAAAAGTGAATGGGTGGTGGCAGGTTGGAGGAGGTGGGACTCACTGAAGGAATCTTACCTAACAATTCCCACAAATCATGGAGCCAGCACTAAAGCCAGATATAAGAGCATCAGAAGAGTCCTGCTAGATCAAGCCAAAAGGTCCAGCTAGTTCAGCATTCACAGTCGCCAACCAGAGGCCTATGGGAAGTCAACACAGTGGACCTAAGCCCTGCAGCAACTCCTCCCATTTGCACTTCCCAGCAACTGATATTCAGATACTTACTGCCTCCAACAGTGGGTATAGAACAGCCCATGTAGCTAGTAGCCATTGATGGCCTTATTCTCCATGTTTAATCCTCTTTTACAGCCCTCCAAGCCAATGCTACATATTGTGGGAGTGAGTTCCATAGTTTGAACTAAGCACTGTGTGAAGAAATATAGACCCTCCAAGTGTCCCTATTTTCCAGGGACATTCCAGATTTAGAGAGGGTCACCCCGGTTTCTGATTTGATCCCAGAGTGTCCCACTTTTCCTTAGGATGTCCCTATTTTCATTGGAGAAATGTTGGAGGGTATGGAGTTATCCGACCTCCGAGCCACCTGAAGGCAATCCTGTATAGGGAAGTTGGTTTTTTTAAATATTTAATGTTTTATTATGTTTTTATATATGTTGGAAGCTGCCCAGAATGGCTGGGGCAACCCAGTATGTGTGGGGTATAAATAGTAAAATTATCATTATGGAAGGGGATGTCCCTATTTTCATGGGGGAAATGTTGGAGGGCATGGAAGTACCTTCCTTTTGTCTGCCTTGAAGCTTCCAGCATTCAGCTTTCTTGGAAGCCCCTGGGTTGCAGCATTATGAGAGGAAGAGGAAAATGCTCACACACAATGGATGAGACCTTTCTCCTCAGGCTGTACCAGTACTCCAGGCATGTGCTTTTTCCTATTCAACGTCCTTCCCTACCTGTTTGAACCAGAGCAAAAGCTCTTTTCATATCCTAGCACGCTCTCAGCATTCCTACACTGGGACGCATTTCTAGGTGCTGTGCTTAATCCCAAGTGTATAACCTGGTACCTGTCCTAACACTGTCCCCTTTTCAGTGGCGTAGGAAGGGGGTGCGGGGGGTGCGGGTTCCCCCGGGTGTCATCACTGGGAAGGGTGACAAAAAATAACTCCCACACCCACCGCACGCCCCTTCCTACACCACAGCAGGAGCACTCTCCCCTCGAGTGATTTCCAGAAACCAGAAGCATTGCTCCATCTTTGCAGGCAGAATACAGACTTTATGGCTAGTAGACTTCGACAGCCCTCTCTTCCATGAATCTGCCTAAGCTGCCTCCTCCTCTCCATCTTCCTCCCCTGCTCGCTTTGGCACAGTAAGTCTCTGAGGAGAAAAACCCTCTGCAGAAACCGGGAGAGTCCCGGCTCGGTCAGCCAGGCAGAGAGACAGGCTCCCCCTGGAGGTCAGGAAGGAGAGAGGGGATCTTCCTGCCAGGTTTGAGCCGCCTGGAAGGTTTCCAAGGCTTGATCTGGTTGAAATGGGCTGAGGCTGCTTGGGACAGGTTTCCATGAGGGCTGCTTTTCTGTACTCTCGGGGGCAGTGTGGGAGTGAGTTAATACTTTTTGCTGGGTCTGGGTTGCTCTGGGTTTTATGACTGCATGGTGGAAGCTGCCTTTGGAGGTTCATTGCCCTAAAAAGTGGCTTTTGAATCTCTGCAATAAGCCAGAAACCCACCACCTAGCCCCATTTCTTCCCGTCTCCATAAGTGGGCTGCATTCCTCTCGCCACCACCAACATATGTCCAGCCACAGGCCAGCCGCTGGCTCCTATGGTAGGAAGCAAGAGCAATGGGGGGAGGGCTCGGGGAATTGAGGGGGAAGAGTTTGGAGATCCACACTTAGGTAAGCATGAAGGCAGAGGCGTAACTAGGTGAGGCAGGGGGCACTGGGCCTACAGCGTGCCTGAGCCACACATCTCTCCTGAGGAGGCGGCGGTGGGCGAACTGCCTGCAAGCTCCACACTTCTTTTCCAAGGAGCATGGGCCTTGTGTCTGCCCATTGCCTCATCCACCCTACAGCTGAGGGGGAGGCTTGGGAGAGGCTCCACACAGTGCACCCTGCCTTGGCTTGCCCCACCTCCATGGGTGGCTCACTCTGCCCCCGGCTGCAGGGCGCACACTGCCCCGGGCACCTGAGCAGCTAGCTACGCCACTGCCCCTTCTCTTCCAAAAAGATTCCGTTGTGGTGCAAACTCAGCAGCAACACCAGGGAATCGAATTATTTGTCTGGGTTCTCCTTTCGCGACCTTTTCGTGACAAAGGCTATGCTCATTTGCAAAGGACTCTGGGCTCCCGCATGCTTAAAAGAGCAAAATATTCAATAATGATAAAGCATTGTTTTTTCGCAAGCTGCAGTTGATAGCAACACAGTTTCCCCTCCGGCCATGAATCCTAACTACCCAAAAGAGGAAGCGTTGATTTAAATCCATACAATATCATTTAAACTGTTGCAAGTTCCTCTCTGAGCGGCTAGTTGTTCCATTCTGTGTTTGGTTTTCAAGGCAGCTGATGATAAAACTAATGCCTCAGGAGATTCTTTTGTAATCGCTGCTTTCCTATAACTATTTCTTTCCCCACTTGCTTAAAGCCCGTGTTTCAGAGCCACTCTGCATGCAGACTCTCGAGGAGCCAGGTTCACTTCTAAGCCTCAGATTCAAAGGCTCAAGATAAAGAAGGTTGCAATGACCTGAGAGAACACACTATATTTCCCTCTAATTGCTTTTTGTATGTATGTGTGTGTGTGGTGTTCCTCTTCTCCTTGCCTCCCTCTCCCTCCTATCCAAATGTTTAGTGGCTGAGACCTGCTGGAATTTCAGGGCATGGAGATGCAGGAGGGCCAGAAGAGGAAAGTAATCACTTTCTGGCAAGGTTTTTGTCAAGGCTGCTCAAACCCCCAGAGGACTCTTAGTGGCAAAGGCTTGGCAAGGCGCATCAGACAGCATTGTCACTGCTGCAGTTAATTCAAGCCTGAAGCGGGGGCAGGCTTAGTGGGGGGAAGAGCAGGTGCTGGGTTTCACTCACACCTCCAGATTCACAATGAAGTGAGGACAGGGGGGTAAGAGGGGGCGGGGTGTGAGTGCCTGTGCCAAAATATGAATGACAAAAGAAAGAAAGAAACACAGAAAGGATTGCTGTGTTCCATACTGCTTCCTCTCAGTTTTTCAGCACTCAACACAGCCATCCTTTGAAATGCACACTTGTTGTGCATTTTTGCAGTGTGTATCCCCAACCAAATAGCATGTACGGAAATGCATAGAATCATAGAACTTCAGAGCTGGAAGGGATCCTGAGGATCATCTAGTCCAACCCCCTGCAATGCAGGAATATGCAGGTGTCCCACATGCGGACCGAACCTGAAACCTCGGTGTTATCAGCACCACGCCCTAAGCAACTGAGCTATCCGACAGCATACTGCTAGGGCAAACTGTGCATAAAAATGCATATATAGGTGAAAATGACATTAAAAATGTGTGGCATTGTGGGAAAGGTGCATATAGGGCCAAAGCAGCTCTTTGTATTTCCACATCACATTTCCACATCCGCTTCCTGCACTCTCCTGGTTAAGCCTTGCTGCATCCATGTTTAATGGGGTAGGGAGGTTCTTCACACAACACCTAGCTGTGCCTCCCCTCCCCTTTAAAAAGTGTTGGGTGAGCTGTGAGGGGAGGCATTTTGGATGAACTATCTGGGGGAGGGGAAAGGAGATGGGGGAGGTGTAGATGGAGGGAAATTGTCAGGTGGTGGGGAGGACGGTTGGCAAAGGAGTAGACAGGGCTCATGAGCAGAGTGAGCAAGGACAGCAGTTCCTAGTGGGTAAAGGACTAGGAGGGGTTGGTGACTGGAACAAGCAAGGGTGGCAGCATCTGGTTTGTGTGTGTGTGTTCTGTAGTGAACCACAGACAGCAATGTAATGCAAAGAGTGGGATGTCAGCTGCTAAGAAGAGAGTTCTTCACTGTTCGCTTCTCTCCTGCTCTTCCCCCATGACTTATTCCCAATGGCTGTGTAAATCTGTATGCGGAAATCTCTTGTAAAGCCACCCACTGCAGCCTAATTAATGGAACAGAAAAGTAGCCACATTTCAGTCTCTTCCCTAAGCAACCCTTATTAAATTACCCCTGACGGATAATTCTTCAGGTCTATTATGATGCCTCCTCTACAATATATAAAGCATGATGGCAACCTTTATGCTCAGCCATTAAATATATTAATTGATCGCCTAGCATTTACGCAATTACTCCATTAATTCTAAATAGCATATTGCAGACCTTCAAAGGAGGCGTTTCTTTTTTTTCTTTTTTTTTTTTAGGACCCTGAATTAGGGCGACAGTTAATCTTAAGTATCCTGGGACGACAAAATACGCTTTCTTCTACCTGAATCAATAATCCTTGCCCCTTCTGATCCCTCTTGCCTCATCCACCTTCAGAATATGATGCGACCCAGGAGGATTTTAAGCAGATGTAAGATCACAAACTACAGTGACTGGAGGCAGCCTAGTAGTGGTACATTTCTTTGGTTACAAATGTTCTAGATTATTCTTAGCATAGCCACTTGGGTGCTGTTGAAAGCAGGCCTTGGACTTCATAGCATCCTATACCTTTTTAAATGGGTTTGTGGGAGGGAAGTTATTGTTTTGCTGTTTCTGTTTTAACTGTATATTTGTGCTTTTATCTTGCATTTTTATCTTGTGAACTGCCCTGAGATCTTTGGGTGAAGGGTGGTATATAAATCTAATTAATAATAATAATAATAATAATAATAATAATAATTTATTAAAAAAACACAGTGTCCCCCCCCAAAAAAAGGTTGTTGCAGAGTGTGGTCCACAGTCAGAGAATACAGGAGTCCTAGTTCAACAACATCTGGAGTAAACTCCATTGGCTACACCAACGTGGGTAAATAGTATCATCGGTTTGCAGAGTTGGAAAGCACCACAAGGGTCATCTAGTCCAATGCTCTGCAATGCAGGAATCTTTTGCCCAATTTGGGGGCTTGAACCTACAACCCTGAAATTAAGAGCCTCGTACTCTACCGACTGGAGCTAAAAGACAGGAAGTGATATGGATCAAACAAGCTGAAGTGTATTTTTCCTCAAGAGATGCACAACCATTAGGAATGAGCGCTCACACCTTACACTGTGGGCGCCCTTTGCGGGATTGCGCGTGGCGCCTCAGGCTCCTGGGGACCTATGGGCTGATTGGGCTGGCCTGCCTCTCAGTGCTATTCTTTGGAGGTTCCTGCCAAAACTCAGTTAGTCATTTAGCACTGCTGGAGGTGGGGCCAGTTGCATAAATAGGAGGCAGAGCCGGCAGCAGCCAGGCAGTCGGCTCTGGAGCTCCACCCACCCTACTGTCCCTTAGTTCAATGTTCTTTTTGCAGGTTAACCTTTTTCTTCCTGTTTAGAGGGTGCTGCTACAGTCTTTTGACTAGTTGCTGTTGAAGTGCCAGGAAGAAATTTTCCTGCATTGGCAGGTTTTGTCTTCCCCATAGCAATTCATCACAACTTTGGCGGTTTAAGGACTTGGGCTGAATCCTTTAGTCTTTTCTTCCCTAAAATGGGGGGGGGGGCGGCGTGAAGTGGTGATTCCAAGGTCTCTTCTTAAAGGGGTTGTAAATGGGTGTTACTGGCCATACACTGAAAGCTTGTCAGTGAACTCTCCTGCATTGCAGGGATATGGGATGGGCTGCCTGCATACATACGCATCTTGCAGTGCACCTCCCATATCCCATTCACCCTGAGGAGCCCCAGTTCCCCCAGCTGGGGGGCTGGGAGGGATACACGCCCAATGCCTAAGCCAAGGTCTTCCTACATTTAAAAGTTTCATAAAGTTGTGGCCAAATTTTACTTCCATAACATGTCGTCATGAGTCATTATTCATTCTGGTGGTCCCTGGGGCCGGGGGGGGGGGCTCCACCTGGTCATGCAAACACTGGCCTGCAAGCGCTCCAATTGGAGAGCAGCCTTTACCAAAGATGTCATTGGTTCTGAAGACACTGAAACTCAGGACAAAAGGGAGAAATGCGCTAAGAGGAAGGCATGTTTGGCAAACCCTCACCATGATCAACTCCCGCCCGGAAACCTATGTCCCCACTGTGGAAGGACGTGTGGATCCAGAATTGGTCTCCACAGTCATTTACAGTGGTACCTCGGGTTAAGAACTTAATTTGTTCTGGAGGTCCATTCTTTAACCTGAAACTGTTCTTAACCTGAAGCACCACTTTAGCTAATGGGGCCTCCCGCTGCCAGCGCGCCGCAGGAGCACGATTTCTGTTCTCATCCTGAAGCAAAGTTCTTAATCTGAGGTACTATTTCTGGGTTAGCAGAGTCTGAAACCTGAAGCATCTGTAACCTGAAGCATATGTAACCCGAGGTACCACTGTACTGTTAATACTGTGTTTATGGAAGACAATCTTACTTGGCTATGAGTGATTGCCAAAGAAGAAGAACAACTCCCATCAGCCCTAGCGATCATGTTTAACTGCCAGAGATGATGGGAGTTGAAGTTCAGCAACATTTGGCAGGCTAAAGGTTCCCCACAGCTGCCATATATAATAGTGGAAGTGCTGCCTGCAGCAACTGAGGTGAAGATTGCGTGTTAAAAACCTGTAAGAGAGCTTGCTTAGGTACTCCACAGCATGGTACCCTGGCTCAGTGATGGCAGAGTCCACCTTAAGAAGAGACTGACTTGAAGTGAGTGTTTCTAATAATGTCAATGAAATCGAGAGAAAGAATGATGGCAGAGGGTTGAATGGGGGGAAATGAAGTTATAGTTAATTCTTTCAGTGTGCAACATAAATGAAATGCCTCTTCAGAAATTTAACGGCAGCAGAGAACCACAAATGCGCAAAGGTGAAATAATCAGTCTGCATTTGTAACAGCTACCAAAGGGAAAAGGAAAGGAAAGGATAAAATGTAAAAGGATCCCTTTTCAGTTTTTTAAAAATGAACTGCATTACATATTTTAATGTCTGCATATCCCTTGGGGTTTGTATATTTCGGTCACATAGTTATCCAATTAAAATGAAAACTCAGTGTGTTATCCTTTAGGCGAGGACGGCTGCCAGCTGCAAAGTTTTATAAAGTCTTTAATCTTGTCCATAAATATTTAACAAGAATTGGTTGGTACACAAGCTGAAGAAAAGTACAAAATCAAAGGCAGGAGCTCGGCAATAACCCCTGCATTGTATGGGTGGAGGAAAAATTCTTAGCAATAATATTGCTCTTGTTTTTTAAAAGCAAATTAAAAATATTATTAATATGCATGCAGGGAATTTGCTAGGCTCGTATATTCTTTCCCCTTTGAGCTTACAGGCTGCTAGAAGCATTTGCAGAAGCTCATTTCCTGGAACAGATCTCCTACTGGTAAAAGTAGTTCAAGGATCATAGGCACATCCCTCAGTACTTGAGAACACCAGCACAAAAATTTAGACCTTTATCCATCGTGGCTGATCAAAGAAACCAGTGGGGAATAGTTGGCTAGCCTACTGGCCCAAATTGTTGAAGGATGGAATTCAACACATGTGTTTGTAACTTAGAATCATAGAGTTTGAGTGCAGTGGTGGCCAAACTTGGCCCTCCAGCTGTTTTGGGACTACAGTTCTCATCATCCCTAACCACTGGTCCTGTTGGCTAGGGATGATGGATATTTGGCCACCACTGATCTAGTCCAACCCCCTGCAATGCAGGAATCTCAGCTAAAGCATCCATGATAGATGGCCATTCAACCTCTGCTTTAAAACGTCCAAGGAAGGAGAATCCACAACCTGCAGAAGGAGACTGTTCCACTTAAGTGGCTTATATACAGCTCTCTGGCAAAGAGCCCCTTAAACCAGAAATGGGGAACCAGATGTTACTGGATTCCAGCCATCATCAGCTCTAGCCAACACCGTCAGCATTCGCACAATTGATGGGAGTTGCAGTCCAACAAGGTCTGGAGAGTCCCAGGTTCCTCATCCCTGCCCTAGGACAAGGGAGGAGAAGGAAAAGGAAGGTTGGAAGCTGTGCTGCACTTAAGGGAAGGGGAGAGTTAATTCACTGTGCCTGAATATGTCACAAGGAGTGTCGAACATTATTATAAACTCTTTACCAAGAGCTGTGTTTTTCCTGCCTCTCCCAGAGCTTTGTAATCAGGGGTTGGTTTTTATTTCAGTCCACGATGCTGCATTATATACCAGCGTCAATTTTGCACAGGAAAGCGGTGGGAAAGTCTGCCATTGCAAGAAAATGGCAGCAGCAGTGAGCCGAAAAGGGTTGCCCTTCCTCTTCCAGAGCTGTATTCCAATTCCAATTGTCTGTTCTTATCTGCCCAGAAAGTCATTAATATTTCAAGACTAAGAAGGTCATAGAAGTTCTGGGCTGCAATGTGCAATCTCCTATTACATCAAAGTACAGATGCACCAGTGGCGTGCATTTGGGGGCCAAATGTTTTGAGATGTAATTTTAGAGTCCCTGCAAATATTACAAGCTGGCAGAAGGGTTTCTATTATAGCTGCATGCTTCAGAGTTATCAATAAAGACAAAAAGTTCAAGCAGGTTCACAATGGGAAATAGCATACTTGGATTCCATTAGATAAAGCGGAGAAAGAGCTAAAATTACCAGAGCTGACTTTGCTGCACTTTTAAATTAAAAATTTCAGCACCGCTTTGAAGCAGCTAGCAGGGGAGACTTGGGCTTCAACTCTGCTTTCCAGTTCTTTGTGTGACCTTGGGAAAGTCCCTTGGGTATGTGTGTGTTTTACACTTCTCTTCAAGGTTGAGGAAGAGAACATTTGACATTCACAAAGGTGTTTTAAGGTCAAGGAGATTCCTTGGAAAAATTACTTTTTAATGAACTTGCAGTTGCTGCATTCCACTACAGTGTCCTGTTCAACACACTCATACCCCACAAAATATTGGGCATCTGGCCTCCAGGAGGTAATACCGTATTTTTCGCTCTATAGGACGCACTTTTTCCCCTCCAAAAATTATGGGGAAATGTGTGTGCATCCTATGGAGCGAATGCAGGCTCCTTGGCTTCAGTGATAGCAACGCGAAGCCTCCAAAGCGCAGAGGGAGCACTCCCGCCGTGCTCCGGAGGCTATGCGTTGCTTTCGCTGAAGCCTGGAGAGCGAGAGGGGTCGGTGAGCACCAGCGGGTTCCTTTTGCTGAAGCCGGGAGAGCAAGACTCTCCTGGCTTCAGTGAAAGGAACCCGAAGCCTTTGGAGTGCAGCGCAAGTTCCCGCTGCGCTCAAAAGGCTTCAGGTGGCTATCCCTGAAGCCTTTGGAGCACAGCGGGACCTCACGCTGCACTCCAAAGGCTTCGGGTTCCTTTTGCTGAAGCCGGGAGAGCAAGACTCTTTGCTCTTTGGGGCTGGGGGGGCATTAAGATTTTTTTTCTTGATTTCCCCCCCTAAAAACTAGGTGCGCCTTATGGTCCGGTGCGCCTTATGGAGCGAAAAATACAATAAATTGCATTTTAATAATAATAATAATAATTACAGATTGTGGACAAAACGGAGTGCTTCCGGAAGTGGCAGAAAGATATATCTAAATTTGTCTGGCAGGGCAAAAAGCCCAGAATTAAGTTTAAGATATTAACAGATGCGAAAGAAAGAGGGGGCTTTGCCCTGCCAGACTTAAAGTTGTACTATGAAGCCGCAGCTTTTTGCTGGCTAAAAGACTGGCTACTTCTCGAAGACACTGACGTACTGGACCTGGAAGGTTTTAACAATGCTTTTGGTTGGCATGCATACTTATGGTATGACAAAGTTAAGATCAATAAGGCCTTTAAGAACCATATTGTCAGGAAAGCAGTGTTTAATGTCTGGACAAAATATAAAGACTTATTGGAAAATAAAACCCCAAGGTGGCTTTCACCTCTGGAGGCTAAGGCCCGAAAAAGACCCAATATGGAGGCCAAATGGCCAAAATATTGGGAAATATTAGAAAAAGATGGAGACAATTGGAAATTGCAGAGTTTGGAGAAAATGAAGGATAAGGTGCGAGACTGGTTACATTATGCTCAGATTAAAGAAGTTTTTAAAAATGACAAAAAGTTAGGGTTCCAGGTGGAGAAATCGAAGTTAGAAACAGAATTGTTAGAACCAAAGACCAAGGTACTATCTAGAATGTATAACTTGCTGCTAAAATGGAATACACAAGACGAAATGGTTAAATCGGCTATGATAAAATGGGCACAGGACATCGGGCATAACATTATGTTTGAGGACTGGGAAAGGTTGTGGACCACTGGGCTGAACTTCACCGCATGTAATGCTCTGAAGGAAAATGTTATGAAAATGATATATAGATGGTACATGACCCCAGTTAAACTTGCCAAAATATACCATTCGTCTGATAATAAATGTTGGAAATGTAAAGAAAATGAAGGAACATTCTTTCACCTCTGGTGGACATGCCCTAAGGTGAAGGTCTTCTGGGAAATGATATATAATGAGCTGAAAAAGGTATTTAAGTATACCTTCACAAAGAAACCAGAGGCCTTCCTTCTGGGTATTGTCGGCCAGAAGGTGTTAAAGAAGGATCGAACATTTTTCATGTATGCAACAACGGCAGCAAGGATTCTCATCGCAAAAAACTGGAAAACTCAAGATCTACCCACACTGGAAGAGTGGCAGATGCAGCTGATGGACTATATGCAACTGGCCGAGATGACCGGCAGAATCCGTGATCTGGGAGAAGAGAAGATGGAGGAAGACTGGGAGAAATTCAAGATGTATCTACAAAAACATTGTAATTTGGTTGAATGTTAAGAAGGATGCTAGATTATAAAAAACTGGTCACCACTAAACTAGATTTAAATTTGATGAAAGTGAGATTAAAGAAAATATAAAATTTTTTGGAAGAAGTGCTAGATTATATTTGAATGAGTGGACATGAGATTGTAAACAAGTTGATAATTTGTTTGGAAAAAATTTTTAACGATGTAAACGGGAGCGGGAGACGTGAGGGAGTCCAAAGAAGTGATGAAATTGTTGTGATAGAAGTAAGATTGTTTATTATGTGTGCATTTATATTTAAAAACCTTAATAAATATTTATAAAAATAATAATAATAATAATAATAATAATAATAATACAAAAAAGATATAAACAGATTTAATATGTGTTAAAATGTCAACACATCCGATGCAGGGGTGGGTGTGGAGGGAGGAGATTGTTCTGCTGGAAGAGGCCCTGAAGGGGTCTTCACCTGCTCCCCTCTCTCCTAGAAGCCTTCCCATAGAGGAATTGATGGTAGATCATTGTGCTTTTTTGCAAGAGGCACGAAAGATGTTGGCGCTCCTGAATCTCCATCCTGGTGAACAAGCGTCAAACTTGGATGGAGATGCAGTAGAAGATCAACTCAATGAGTTCTGTGGATGGTCCTCTCTGGAGTGTTGAATGGTTGCGTCAACAGAGTCAGAACTAACATGGTGACAATGATGTATTGCAGGCAGTTGATGCAATGGACATTATTTGTGACAGGGGCTCATTGGCTAGCTCACCATAATAATGTGAAATATGGCCCGTATTAACAAAGCACCTTTTAATAAGTGATCACTTCTCATCTATTTTAATCACCTCATCCATTTTAATCACCTGTGACCTGCCCTGAACTGTGTATGGGGGCAGCTGCTCAGTATACACACTACTTGTTGATTCAGTGCAAATCTTGTCTCTTAAATCCGAAAGCATTTCTTAAAACACCACAAACCTAAATCTAGAAATGTGATCAATAAACTGTGAATCAAACAGAAACAAGGGATCATTTGTCATATTTAAAAAGGGAACGGAAATGTAATATAAATGTAAAGCCAGAGGCCCATGTCTCTATTTCCAATCTGCTAGTTTCCCAAAATGGTTTCTATGGCAGCAGAAAATGTGAATGTTTTATTTTTATTATTACTACTGTTATTCAAAGAAACTGCTGCACTTAAGAACAATCACTTATTCCATGAAATATTTTGTTTTCTTATGCTATGCCAGAAATGATACAATATCAGGCATTTATATACTGCAATACTGTATATAATTCGACTATAAAAGAAGACACGTCCAAATGTGTTTCTTTCTTTCCCTCTCCCCACATTTTAATTCCCTTTCTAGTTGAAACTTTTACCATTTGTGGAATGAAGGCAGGCATCTGGTTGTTGTCTTATAAACAGCTGGAAGGGAGAACCTAATTTAATTAACAATATTAAGTGAGGAGAAATGGAAAGAGCAAGAAAATTAGTCATGATTTGCCATCAACCCTTCCTTTAGATTTGCAGAAATGAGATTACATTTAGAATAAACAGCTGTGTCGTTGATCATCATCTCCAGCGTTCAAAATTATGAGCCTTTTAGATTCTCCTTTTTTGATTCTGACAACAGAATTTAGTAAGGGCTACACATTGAGCAGACATGTACGACGTCGTAGTTGTGAATACATTTCCACTGAATGGAGACTCAAGGCTAAAACAACTTGTAATCACTGTTCAAAATCTAAATATCGCAGATCAAAAGCCACAAGTGACTGGAGATGCCAGGAAATGTATTTAGTTAATTGAGTTTATATCTGGCCCTCCCTTGGAGGCTCAGGGCAGGTAACACATTTTGCTATAAATAACGTAAACGAAAGTGAATAAACTGCAAATTACTCATCTCCATCTGACAACACAGGGGAAAGTCTTCTACCACTTTCGAAGTATGCTTAGGGTAGCACTCCAGCGAATCTTTGGGGAAGCTTATTTATGCAATGCAAATGCGGAGCACTCCTGATACCTCATGCGTAGGGGAATACTTTCTAGCTGGTAGGCCAGATCCTTAAGTCACCTAAGTCCATGGGCCAGTTTGACAGGTAGGTGGGGCTGCCCATCTGTCAGTCAGTGGAGATCACAATGGTGGCAGGTGAAGCCTTATTCTTTGCCTTAGGGGTCAGCAACCTTTTTCAGCCGTGGGCCTGTCCTCCGTCCCTCAGACCATGTGGTGGGCTGACTATATATGGGGGTGGAGAATGAACGATTTCCTATGCCCCACAAATAACCCAGAGATGCATTTTAAATAAAAGCACACATTCTACTCATGTATAAACACGCTGATTCCCGGACCATCCACAGGCCGGATTGAGAAGGCGATTGGGCCAGATCCAGCCCCCGGGCCTTAGTTTGCCTACCCCTGCTTTACCTGCATATCTGAAATCAACCCACATCAGCAATGACACAAGACTTTGTAGGTGGAATGTAGGAAGCTGTCTTATGCTGTTGGCACTTCCAGTTCCATATTGTCTGCACTGACTGGCAGTCCTGGAAATGCCACGGATTGAACCTGGGATTTTCTGTATGCAAAAACACGTGCTCTACCGCTGAGCTACGAGCCTTTCCTGCTGAGCTTTGAAGCCTGGCCATGACACCAACCAGGACAGATTTCCTTTTATATCTTGCATGTTCATTGCAGCATCTGTGACCCATCCTGAGCCTACTCCAGCTGAGGAATCACAAACCTCCTCCCCAAGCTAGCGAGCCCCACCTGGGCTGTGGGTCCTTGCCTGCCTTAGCCCCCTAGAGCGTACCTGCTGCAATCAGAATAATTCAACTAAAACAAACAAAACCAATGAGGTCCATGCCATGAAGTGAATTGATCAGGAGTGATGGAGTTGCAGTCCAATAATATCTGGAGGGCCACAGGCTTCCCCAACCTCTACAGTGAGTGTGAAATATTGAACAGAAACAGTGGTCTCTTAATCAAAACAAAATAAAAAAATTCCTTCCAGTAGCACCTTAAAGACCAACTAAGTTAGTTCTAGGTATGAGCTTTCGTGTGCATGCACACTTCTTCAGATACACTGAAACAGAAGTCACCAGACAGCTATCTGCCAATCACCCATTCCCACCCCCCTTCTGAGTAATACCCCTCCCCACCTTCTCACTATATAGAAGGGTCTGGTGACTTCTGTTTCAGTGTATCTGAAGAAGTGTGCATGCACACGAAAGCTCATACCTAGAACTAACTTAGTTGGTCTTTAAGGTGCTACTGGAAGGAATTTTTTTATTTTGTTTTGACTATGGCAGACCAACACGGCTACCTATCCGCAAGTGGTCTCTTAAGGTATGACTTTAATGTGTTGTGAATATGTAAGGCCTTGAGATATATAGCCGGATTCCAATACACATCTTGAGAACAGGAGGGCCAGGCTGGAAGTCTCTGCAGTAATTCCAAGTGGCCATCCTATGCAAAGAAAGGGGTGGGGCAAGATCTCGCCCCTTGGAATTCTGCAGCTGCTTCACTCTTCTTCATGGGTCCTGGGTGGCATTGTAATTTGGAATACTGTATTTTTCGCTCTATAAGACGCACCAGACCATAAGACGCACCTAGTTTTTGGAGGAGGAAAATAAGCAAAAAAATATTCTGAATCCCAGAAGCCAGAACAGCAAGAGGGATCGCTGCGCATTGAAAGCCACAATGCCTCTTGCTGTTCTGGCTTCTGGGATAGCTGCACAGCCTGCATTCGCTCCATAAGACGCACACACATTTCCCCTTACTTTTTAGGAGGGATAAAGTGAGTCTTATAGAGCAAAAAATACAGTATATATTTAGAAATTGGTTGAAGATATTTTTGTTTAAGTCAGCTTTTACAAACTCAGGGTAGGCTGTTTAAATATGTTGCCCCTTTAGTGAAGACTGCAGATTTGTGGGGAGGGGGGTGTATTAATGGTTCTGGTTTTACAACTATTTTGCTCATCATTCCATTTTGTGGAATGTGTCTTTTGTTTTTATTTTCTAATGTGCATGTACATTGCCCTGGGCTCCTCTGGTAGGAGGAGCAATTCAGAAATGTCATAAACAAACTGAATGATATGTCATAAGCATTTTGGTAAATATGGATTTGCCATATGGAAAACTAACGGAACCACCAGAAAACGTGGCAAAGGACACAAATGCCAAGAGCTGAGGTTTCTTGGTTGGAATGAGCTGCTTAAATGCCAAATACACATTCTAAATGGATTGGGGGGGTAGGAGAGGGAAGGCTGATCTGATCTGAAGGAGAGTGCATAGTTGGCAGAGATGAAGACGTTGCAAGGAAGTGGAGGAGGGGAATACATAAAACGCAGCACTGATTTCATTTCCTCGCTTCATGTTACACATATATATCTCCTGATGAATATTTTCCCACATGGTCTTTCTAGAAACCAGGAAAGAATGGTATTTTAAATATTACTGCAAGCTAAGCTTGACCTTTAAATATTAGCATTTAAATATTAATGAAATAGCAGAAGGAAATCGGATTGACAGGTGTAATACAAGTCAGACAAAATAGCCCAGTAAAATTATATGCTGCTTTGAAGTTCCCATTAGTGATAACGAGGGATGTGCATATACTCCTGCATGCCGATCTGAAAATGGACTTGGGGGAGAAAAAATCCAGGCTGGATAAATGAACAGGAAATTGACTTAGAAGTAATTATTCTTCCTCCATAACTTTTGGGGCAAAATTCTTTAAATTGCACAAGTTCCTTAATGCACATAAGTGGACCTGCTCTGTATTTTTTTTAAGGAAAAAGATTGGCTTCTTGTCACATTCATTTCCTAAAATACCATACTCAGAAGGTCCTTTTCATTTCACAAATTCAGTCAAATCTCCATCTTTCACATCACCCCAGCAAACTGTCCTGTTTCTTGTTAATAAATGAGCACCTCTGAAATATGCATGGATCTCAAGTATAGTTTGGCTTTAGTGTTAATAAGGGAACAATCACTCTTGGTTCAATCCACCATACAGTTCAATGTGCTTAAATCCCACAGAAATCAATGGTACATAATTACAGTTAAGAGTGGCCTGGAATTACTCTCATTGGCTGCAGATGAGAAACAATAGGTTGAGAAAGAGAGTTTCATTATCTAACAGAGGTAAGCAATGTTGTTTTTTTTAATAATAATTAAAAAAAAAACATTTTTGGAGGTATCCGATTCAGATCTCACAAATTAACTTCCAGGTCCTGAGTCATTTGCTTGTCCAAGATGTTCATTTTCCATCTGTTAAATGCTCATAGACAGGGGTCACCAATGCAGCACCCACAGGCACCACTACCTTTTATAGTGCCTGAAAAAGGTCCCAGTAATCCACAATACATAGGGGACAGTTTGCTCTATCTTCCCAATTCTTGGTTGTGCTTGCTTGACTTCTACATTGTACACAGCCCCTTAAACATGACCACATTTCACTGAATGTAAAGGCTTTTAAAAGAGGAGAGATGCAAATAACTTTTGTCTGTGAGCAAGCACAGTGGTGGTGGGTGTAGGTGTGTCTCTTGATGGGGGACCTGCTTTGAGGAATGGGCATGTCTGTTCCTGTTGTGATCCTGTATCTTTTTCTCTTCTTTTAGATGTAGCAGCCATTTTGTGCAAAGCCACATTCCCATGGCAGACATTTTGTGACTGATGCCTATGGCACTTTCTCAAAAATCCAAATGTGCCCACTGGCCCCAAAGGGCTGGCGACCCCTTTTTGTTACAGATTTAGTATTGCTTACTGGTTTATTTAATCTTAAAATTTCTGAACCACTCTTCATCCAGACGGATCTCATGGCAATCGACAACAACATATAATAAAAACAAAATGTAATCCGTTCATATGACAAGAAAAAATTAAAACAGCAACAGCTAAAATCCCCAAACAGACTACAGCCTGAGCAAATAAATAAGTCTTAGCCTGGCAGGGTAAAACACTGTAATCTTGACACAAGTGAAACCTCTCCTGGGTGCTTATTTTGGATTTTAGGTATGCATATGCCTCAGGCTTTAGTACTAAACCTTCTGCTCAGGCTCTCTGTGAGGATTTGAGAAAGGCTGTAATACACCTGAAAACCAAACCCCAGGCACAGAATAGTCCCTGTTGGCTTTAAATTCATGAACTGAGATGCTCTTGCTGAATCAGCGGACACTGAAATTGTGCAACATCTCCACAAATTAGATGGACCAGGTTGATCAGGTTATCTCAGGGCACATGCAATGAGAAACGTCATATGCCTCAATTTCATTCGTAACGTGACACGTCTGAAATAACTTCCTTCATCCTTGCAATCTCTGTCATGGATTTATTTCTCTTGACTCACATTATTCCAGGCTCAGGATTATTATTTTTCTTTAATAAGTTGTCATCTCACCAATTGAAATGCTAGGTTCTTTTGGACTTTCTGCCTCCTGGCGTGCTATAAAATATTTATTCTGTTGCCGTTGAGAAGATGTGTGCAGGTTTGGATCTCACTTAATTTTGTTTTATTTAATGTCTTGAGGTTTTCCAGGGCATATCAGCTGCCTCCATTTCTAGCTTGCTGTTATTAAGGTCTCAAAGACTCAGTGAGTCCTGGAGGAAAGTATAACATGTCTGTTGCCTTCCCCGAACCTCCCAAAAAGTGAATTCCATCAAGAAATTATGTAATAATTACCAGCAATCTTTTACATCACCCTTCTGGTTAATGCACATTTATGAAGAATTGTATGGGTATTGGGCACACTGTTGCTGTGGATATCAGGACTTCTGCTTAATGCACTTAGAACAGGAACCTGGGTTCAAATCCCACACTGGTTTTCTCTCAACAAAGTTCAAGTGGGAATACGCCTAGCTTTTTTAAAAAAATGAACCAGCTTTTCATATATATATATATATTTCCTGAATGCTTTTCCTGAAGGCTTGCTGCTACTTAATGCTAGGAAAATCTCCCTCAGGACTGCTGCTCATGGCATATTATGTATAGATATCTGGAAGGTTCCTTTCAGAAATGGATTTAAATATTAAGAAAGCCCTGATTTGTATAGGAATGTGGTTTGTTTAACCCACTACAACAGCCAGTGTAGTGGTTAGTATGTCCAACTGCACATAGTTGGGTTCAAGTCTTCACTTACCTATAAAGCAGCCTCTGTGATCTTAGATTAACCAAGTTAACATACTTCACAGAGTTGTTGTAAGAATAAAATAGAAGAACCTATGTATGCAATCCTGAACTTCTTGAAGGAAAGGTGGGGTATAAATGTGTATAATGAGGGCTTTGCCAATGAATGGAAATTGAAGCAGTGGATTCTTTGAATTGTTATTACCATTATAACTTTTCGCCGTGGACATGGAGACTCGGCTGACACCGTTAGCGCCCTCCCGACTCGTGAAGGAGCCTTTTTAAAGGCTACGGATCGGGTGCCGGGGAGAAGCGTGGTGTTTTGAGTCCTCTGCTATCCCTGCCGTGCGAAGCCGCATGCCATTCGGCGGAGAGCGCTGGCTTTTTCCTTTGAAAATTCGGACCTAAAAGAACAACCCGTAAGTAATTGGAACTTGGACTAAAAAGAGGGACAAAAATTTTAAAAATTTCGGAGCGAGCGGGGGAGGCGCAAAAAAGGAAGTCAGCCACCCCCTCCATTGTAGAAGGGTCAAAGCAAAGGATCTGATAACTAAGATCGGAGTAACATCATTTTGGCAAGTTTTTAACCTCACGAGTGAAGAATATGAGATTGAGCTGGAGGAGGGAAGTAGAATTCGGACTTAAAAACAACCCCCCCTGGAATCCCGGGAGCGATCGATGACGGAGTTTGGAGAGGAGAAAGGCAAGTTTTGACAGCTGTCAAAGAGCTGTCAAAGCGGAAAATAAGATAGAGACTATGTTACAAGGACTTTGCTGGTTATATTTGTTATAAATTGGATACAAATTGTTTTAAATAAGGATTATAAAGTTACTAGGGCTAATGGACGCGATCTGGAAGAGAACTCAGTTTTTGCAATTCACCTAGAGGAGCCGAGGGATATTACAAGTGGTTTTAGCTGGAAATTGGAACAGAACTGTTTATCTCCTGGGAAACTGCAGAAATGGAACATTATTATGACTACAGAGGCCACTACACCGAAGAAGACAATGGAATCATCTGTTGTGGAATGAAAGGAACTTGACGTAATGTTTTGTTTCTGAATAACAAGCCTCTGTAAAGGAACTAACTTTTGGAATTAGGACATTTGTGCAGGAAAACAGGGACAGAAAGAAATAGAAAGAGGAGTGTGATCAATAAGAACAACAAAATAACAAGAATTGGACCAAGTCAAAAGTGGGGACGTTTGGGACATCCAGATTTGACAAGCTTAAGGATTATAATTTGGAGTTTTTCACTCCTGGATATAAAAATCTGGATGGAAAAAATGGGCCTTTCTTTGAGACAGAATTCTTCCATGATTGGACATTCGAAACTAAAGAGGACTGGCAAAGGACTATGACTTAGAGAGATGTGGAAATATCGGACATTGAGGAACATTGGGAACGCAACCGGGAAAAGGGGGGGTGGGAAATGTGGAATCCAAAGGGCGTAAACTATATTTTATTTAGGCTATATACATCTACATGGTATTCTAAAGTGGGGAACTCGTGGTGGGAATAAGCCGATTTTAGGGGAATGGAAAATAATGTTGTTGTTTTTTTTTAAAAAAAAAAATTGGGTTAAGGATAACAAGTCGGAATTGAGGAGAAGAACTTGTTGAGATCATTTGAGAGATTTGGAATACAAGGGGGGGAGGGAAGGGGAAGTCCTGAAAGGATGTAATTGGAAAAAGATTTGAAATTGGATGTTTTATTAATTTGTAATTAATTGGAAAACTTTAATAAATATTATTCAAAAAAAAAACAAAAACCATTATAACTTTTCATTTCTTTGCACTGAGAGAAACCATTATGTTAGTTCTAGGGGGACCCAATCCTGTCACTTCTTCGGCGTTCTAGTACAGTTGACATGCCATTTCTTTTGCTGTAGTACACTGCAAAGGATGTGTCTTTGGTAGTAATTTTCCACCTATTATTATCATATATGTAGCATGAAGTGTATCTGCAAAAACCCCTCCTCAAATTTCATATCTATCCATAGCATGTTCAGAAACATTGCGAGAGCTTCCACGGTCTCACTATGGATCCATTTGAATGAGTTCAGAGACCTTCTGAAATCTGGTGGGTTTTGTAAAGCAGTTTGCAACCCCATTAATCCCTGTATCCCCAGATGTATCAGCAGCCTCTGCTTTCCTTAAGGTAACCCTTCCCCTCATTGACTTGCAACTGTGGTGGCTAGCCCCAGAATTAATATGTCCTAAGTTGCTGTAGGAAAGCTTGCCCATGGCTTCATTTCTCTTTTCTTTACCTGCTACTCCTTCCCTGTCGTAACTCCCTTCATGCTTGAAACTCCGTCCAAATGTGCTATTCTCCATGCTTTTAGCCTCTGGCTCATTCAGCATATCTCCTTCTCCAGCAGAGCTGCCCTGTCTGGGCTCTTCCAGTCTGTTTAACTCACCTCTGCAGATGATCATTGGGCTGACAGTTTGAACTGAGTGTTTCTGCCCCAGCCACTATTGACAGATATGCACAACCAAAGACCGATCCAACGTTCTTGGGGTCAAACTAGAGGTTCACACGGATACAGCTGCTTATCTTGCTTTTCCCCCTTCAATAACCACAGGTGTGGGGACCTTGATTCTTACAGCATGTGAAGTAAGGTGTCCCCATGTCTTTAGTCCAAGCCTTCTAGCCACACTGGAGAGAAGAGCCAGCCCAGTATATTTTGGGACCTGAGACAAACCACAAAATGGTGCCTCCCCTCCACCAGGGAAGAAGGGGTGAGTGAAAATCTACATCAGCAACAAGGGTGGGAGGAGGCCAGCAGCACCTCCTATTCGCCAAGGGGCCACTATAGAGTGGCAGAGGAGTGTGCTGCCAAGGAGATGGTAGATCTAGCTTCCAAGGAGTGTGCTGCAATCATTCCTTGGAGGTCAGAATTGCTGCGCCTGTGAATTCTGCCACCTGAGGTATTCACCTCACCTTGCCTCATGGGTGACCTGGTCCTGCTGGGAAGATCTCCCTTTTGGGAGAATGATGTGATAAACCTCTGCCCCATATGCTCTGCTCTCTCTCCCTATCTCCTGTCAATATTTATTTTTTGTTTCCTTCTCCTTTGGTCCGAGTAAAACCTATTAAGCAAGTGCACTTGCACACACAGACACTGAAGCTGTTACAATTTCACCTCCACCATTCTCCTCCTGCTCCCTTTCTCCCTTGCATACACATTTGTGCATATAACACAAGAATGGACTTTTAAGGCTGGGTGGTCAGGAGAGGATTAATGGAGTCAAAAGATTGAAGTTTGACAGACGTGAGGTGCTGGTCAGGACCTCACCCATGATGCGACAGCTATTGAGGGGGGAACTCCAGAACAGATTCAATGCTCTCCTCAGACCGCACACTGTGGGAGAACATTGTGATAGTTGTCCCTCATTACTGATTTTTTCTTCTTCTCATGGACTAACCTCTGATAAGATTCATGGCTCCTCAGAAACCTGTTCTTTCATAGAAGTTCTGAAGCCATTGAAAATTACTGTTTTAAGGGGACTGTCCAGATGGTTCTGAGTTTAGGGGCTGACATCTTCTGTTTCAGCTCTTTCAGTTGGGCAGGCTCTCCGCATGGCTAACAACTGCAGCTATGGAATCAAAGTGGGCCATGCAGCCTACATGAATGGCTCCACTTGCTTTCTTCTCAGGAAGCTGCCTATGAAACAAACAGCCCACCCTTCCAAATCAGAGAAGCTGGATATATTTATTATTATGGTGTGTATATACTCTCTGTGTGTACACACACACACACACACACACACACACACACACAGGAAATTTGTTGTGCCAGCGTGTAATACATAATAGAAGTGTCCTTTCCTACTGAACTGAACTAGACAGTTCATGAGCTTTTTTCCGACATAGTATTTGTATGATTTAATTTCTGGCTGGCTAGCTTTGTACTCTGTCTTGCACATCTTTTCTGAAGCCTGTTATCCCTTCAAATTCTGTAGAGTTACCCAACAGAACAAGAATTACTGAACAAGTTAAAGCTTCAGGTTGTATTCCCAGACCTGCCTGTCTCTCCATCCTGATTTTTTTTTTTAAAAAAAAATAATGTTATATATATTGCTCTCATCTATTAAAAAACAGTGCCATCTTCTGGTTTTGTCATTAAAGCACCTTTCTGTCAGAAAGAAGCGCCGCTTCAGTTAATGAATGTGTTTGATCTTGAAAGTTAAGCTTGCTTTGAACTTTTACAGGAAAATGCCATTGATAATAAAGCAGTGCACTGCTGAAAGTACATAGGCAGATTTATTATTGTTGTAGTAGATAGGTTAAGTTTAAGAGCAATGTTATTATAGTCATAGCTCTGCTCTGTACGGTTTTGACAAACTGAAGACACAGTTAGGTGAAAGTTACATAAGTGACTGAGCAGCAACATTACCCAACATAAGAGTCAAAAATTAATTTAGAGAACAGAGGGAGCTTAACATAAAGGGCAGAAACATTAACTAAACAGCTAAATTATGAAAGACTCATTCCCTGCTGCCAACACAATATCCACTGTTATTATATGGTGTCATGAGCCTTGGTTCTCTTGATTATTTTGAATGGGTCTACACTATCGCTGTGGTTCTGCTTAAATGAGCATCATGGTTTGGCTTTGATGAGCTCAGGGGGTTGACAAAAAGAGCCTTCCTGTTCCTTCCTGGACCCAGGCTTTGGAAGTTGATAATAATAATAATAATAATAATAATAATAATAATAATAATAATAATATATTATTATTATTTATACCCCACCCATCTGGCTGGGTTTCCCCAGCCACTCTGGGCGGCTTCCAACAAAATATTAAAATACAATATTTTAAAAGCTTCCCTAAACATTAAGTTGGAAGGACCAGAGAAAGAATTTGGGGTGAGTTTGCTGAGAGAATCAAAGCTACACTAGATAGAGCCCGGATAAACCATGGTTTGATATGGCTTAATGTGGGTTTTTTTATCCTAACCCCCCCCCCCCAGTCCCACTCACTACTCTGAACACTCAGAACAAGCTGTTAGGGGGCTGGATGCTTAATCTTTTCTTTCCACATATTTACCTACTCTAAATTGTCTC
Organism: Podarcis erhardii; assembly: GCF_964252035.2. Taxonomy (NCBI): domain Eukaryota; kingdom Metazoa; phylum Chordata; class Lepidosauria; order Squamata; family Lacertidae; genus Podarcis; species Podarcis erhardii. The sequence goes on along the minus strand of NC_138497.1, from coordinate 96,237,168 downwards.
CACTGAAGCTGCTATATTGAAGTGCCTCTTGGGTGTTTCCAGGGCCAATGAAAAGCAGACACAAAGGATACTGGTGTACCTGGGTCCAAAGAGCCTAGAGGCGCCTGACTCTGAGCTTTTAGAATTAAAGTTCTGGAACAAAATGTGTCACCACCTTTCAATACTTTTAGCCAATGAGTGAAGACAGAGCTACGGTTAAGGAAAATGTAGAGCCCTACAAGCCCAAGGGAAGACACACACACACACGTTTCAAAATGATCCAGGAAGACTAGGGGTCAGCAACCTTTTTCAGCAGGGGGCTGGTCCACTGTCCCTCAGACGTTGTGGGGGACCGGACTATATTTTGGAGGGAAAAAATACAAAATGAATGAATTTCTATGCCCCGCAAATAATGCAGAGATGCATTTTAAATAAAAGGGCACTTTCTACTCATGTAAAAACACGCTGATTCCCGGACTGTCCGCAGGCCGGATTGAGAAGGTGATTGGGCCGCATCTGTTTTTTTTTTAAAAAAATAATTTTTATTAATTTTACAACATAAACAAAAAACAAACAAACATAACACGACTTCCCCATACCTCCCCTTCACTGCATCCTTGTTTTAAAATTTTTTAGCAATCCTTCATCCATTTTTATATTTAATTCTCTTTAAAATTTTCTTAAGCATAAATTTTTGCAGCTGTAATTCTTTATATCAAATCCCTTGACATCTTAACATTCCGAAATTTTACAACAATTTTTAAGATAAATTTTAAATTTTTTCCAGTCCTCTTCCACTGTCTCTCTCCTCTGGTCACGAATTCTGCCGGTCATCTCTGCCAGTCCCATAAATTCAGTCACCTTGGTCTGCCATTCTTCCAGAGTAGGTAGTTCTTTAGTCTTCCAATACTTTGCCAAAAGAATTCTTGCTGCTGTTGTTGCGTACATAAAAAATGTTCTATCTTTCTTTGGAACCATTTGGCCTACCATGCCCAAGAGAAAAGCCTCCGGTTTCTTTGCAAATGTCCACTTAAGGATTTTCTTAATTTCATTATAGATCATTTCCCAGTAGGCCTTAATCTTCGGGCAGGTCCACCAAAGATGATAAAAAGTTCCTTCGCATTCATTACACTTCCAGCAGTTGTTATTGGGCAGATGATATATCTTTGCAAGCTTGACTGGGGTCATGTACCACCTATAGATCATTTTCATTATATTCTCTTTTAAGGCACTACATGCCGTAAATTTAATACCTGTGGTATGTACCACAGGTGCTTGGGCCGCATCTGGCCCCCAGGCCTTGGTTGGCCTACCCATGAGGAAGATTCTTATCCAAACAATGGAGGAGAGGCTTCCTGGTTTATTTTGAAGTCATTCTTTGATGCATCTCTCTCTCTCTCTCTCTCTCTCTCTCTCTCTCTCTCTCTCTCTCTCTCAGTTTTTACCTCTAGATTCAGCCAGTGGAGAAGGTGCATTTTGAAGGCTTGGGTCATTCTGAAGCTTTTTCAGCTTTCCTAAAAGAGAAATGATTGTTGCCCAGAAAAGATGATTGAGAAGTTGAGGGTTCCATTGTAGCTGTGACTGTGCAGTACTGTGCCCACCAAAAGGAAAAAGGTAGCAGCAAACACAGGAATTTCTGCTCCTTTTAACTCTGGTTTAATTTTATGCAAAAACAAAAAACACCCAAGTTATTGTTTTCTGATTATGTAATTGTTTTAAAAAGTGAAATAAAATACACTATTGCAAAATTAAAGAAAATCTATAATTAGTATTGTAAAGGACACCACCACTGCTGCATCTGAGGTTTCCTACCTACTTTGATGCAAAATCAGAGCCTCAATTCATGGGGTGGGGTGGGAGGAGCACAGCTGGAGTTAGATCCAGCTGCAAGGAATGACCTTGGAAATAGAGTTCTCTATAAAAGGAGCTCTGGTGGAAGACAAAGGGGTCACACCAGAATAGCAGGCTGGAGCTCCTCTCAAACCAAAGATGGAAAGAAAACTCCTGGAGACGAAGACACCTGGGTGTCCAGTGAGTAGCAGTCAATGCAGGAAGAAAGGTACCACTCTGAACCCCTGGAAAAAGTAAGCGTAGACAGGGAGAACAAATCTAAATCAGTGGACCCTTTTATTTCAATGTCTGCTTACCAGGAAGCATGGAAAAGTCATGGAAGGCAACTGGATGAGGTCCCCCCCCCCTTCTTCCTACCTGCCCCAGAAAACAGTTGAACTACCAGGAAAGGGACTGCTTTCCTGAATTAAGTAAAATAAGGACTATGCTTAATTCCTTGCAGTGGAGCTCTTGAGTGGGATTGCAGTCTAGATCAGAATATTTAGAGTTTGATGTAATGCTTAATGAAGGCTGTTAAGTTGCACTTTTCCTGTAACTGTGTCTATTTGTATAAAGAAGAGGAGGGCAGTGGGAATGGAAGCAGGCCCCCTGAGTGGCTTTTATCATGACTTCAAAGTGTCTGGAAATTTTATATACATACACACACTTGGCAGTCCTTGTCACCCTCGGGCCTCAGGTCAGTGGTTACAAAAATGACCTTTTAAACAGCTCCTTGGGGGCCAGAACTAAAAGGAAATATTGGGTCATTCAGTCTTCATAAGGCCTGAGAAGGTTGCTGAGACAACAGCTGACTCTTGGAGAGTTCTTAGCACCCCTAGCTAGAGGGTGCTCTCCAAGGTGCTACTCGGTGGTCTTTTGCACTGCACTGCTCAAACGGGATTTCTGGACTCGCCTCACTTGGTGTCTGCTCTTCAAGGCCCAGCAACCTCACTTAGACCATGGATTTCCCCAAACTCTACATGTTCAGCACACACTCCAGGTCCCCAACTCAAGGGAAGACAGGATGCCTGGTGGCTTTAGTTGTGAGTTTTGCAGAGGAGGCTACCCCATGCTTGTAGGCTCTCTGGATCAATTACTGCGTAGCAGGAACTTGAGTTTATCAGCTCTACATTTGTTAGCACAACACTCCTTCACAAAATGCTTCACCCACTGTTCATAACTACTGAAAGGAACAGCAGAAACACATTTGTCCCCATGTAACTTACCCACCTTGCCCATGTTCTGTGACATCCATAAATCTACAATATGTGCACTCATGTGCACGTTCTCTGTAATACAACACAATCCAATGTTTTTTAATTGTAGGAGGAGACTAGTCTGTATGTTAGCTGAAACAAGCCAGACCCTATCAAGTTCTACGAAACTAAAGTTTGTGTGCAGCTCTTATTATGAGCTGCCCTGAAATCTTTGTTAGGGTGGCATATGAACACTGCTAAAAAACAGCATACCGTAAAAAGTCCCTGCACATTTCCCCCACATGGGGTGAGAAACAGCTTTCCTGCCTTTGCAATGGGGGAGAAATTTATGAGCCCAGGGAAATATACTTGCATGCAATCAAAGACTTATGAGCAATCAAATGCTGATTTTGTCATCTGTCTTACTCCCACCCATAACACTCTAGCAGGTTGCCTTCCTTTTTATTTTTAAAGCTCCATGTATTATGCATACATTTGGTGGTGTTGGATTTTTCAATACTACCAATTTTGAATTTGGTTAAATACTGTTCTCGGTATACATGATGCAATGAAACCACAAATTCCAGCCCATGAGTGCTAGCTTTTGCCAGAAAAAATGGGAGAGCTATTGTCCTGTACAATCATCTGGTGGAAGGCTGTTCATACAGATGAAATATAAGCACACATCTATGGCAGCCCTCCAGTTCAGATTACATATGTTTTATACCTGTTTGGGTGCGACAATATGGGGTACAGCTAGGTGGTGGGAAATAAAGTGGCGTCACAACTATTATATTCTAAAGTCCTGCTGAATATTGCTTTATATAAGTTGCTTAAGTTAAGTCTTTTTTATGATTTATTTGGATTGGATTGCTATAAGATGTGTGATCTTGTATATGTTGTTGGGGTTTTTTGTTGTTGTTGTTTTTGCTTGTGAACCTCTTAGTGGTAATGTAGAAAGGTAGTATACAAATTAAAAGCAAAATGAAATGAAATGGAAAATCACCAGAGTACCATCTGATCCTATTCATGTTTATTCAGAAATAGGTCCCATTGAATATATGTATGTGTGCAGGACGGCAGTCACAGAACACTAATGGTCTGGACTCTGGTCTGTGCCATCAATCTTGAAAAACACAGTGCTTTTAAGTCTCAGACAAAGGGGGAAAGCTATTGTGCTGACTAAGCCTGCACTGGGTCTAGCCTTTGAACATTAGAAAAAGCTTCTGTAGATGAATAGATATACACCACAAATTGGCAAAATTAGTACAGTTTTGTTGGAACAAAGAACAGTAATTCTTTCATTAGGAGATTTGGAAATGAGTACAGGCACTGCATTCTAGGAAAGCCTTTTACCCCAAAGACAGTTGTATTATTAAGGATCATGTACCTGCCAAAACTGTAAATTATGAGTTGGTTGCCGATTCTGCAGCTTTTGATTAACCCTCTCATTATTCACTTGACCCAACTGCAACAGGCAGTCTGCACTAGGGGTGGTATTCTAATATGGGGGTGTTTAGCTCTTTACACACAGTGGAAGAAGGGGAGGCTTCACGGAGACAGTTTAAGAATACATTCCAAACAGAATCTGGTTTGAGGAATGCATGAGTCAAGCTGCAGGTCCGATATTTAAGGCAGGAGTAGCCAACATGGAACCCTCCAGATGTGCTTGGACTCGAACTCCCATCATCCATGATCGTGTGCTGGCTGGCACTAATGGGAACTGGAGTCCAAGGGCACATATCATTGGCTCTCACTGGCTAAAGAATGCAAACTTCCCCTCTTCCTGTTCTGGCGTGGCAGCAGCTAGGGCTGGTTCACCCATGGAGCAAGGTGAAGTGACGGTCTCAGGTGGCAGGATGCCTCAGGTGGCAAGATCCACAAGAGCATCACCTGCTGCTCCCACACTGGCAGCAACGGCGGTGTTGCGCTCCTTGGAGGCCAGATCTGCTACCTCAGCAGCAGCTTCCCCCACCCCCAGCGCTGCTTCCACAGTGGCTTCTTGGCAAATAGAAGTCATTGCTAGGGAGGAAATGGCAGGGGGTCTCCTGGGCTCTGCACCTTCCAGGCATGTTTCAGAGTATCCTACCCCGTGCAGAGACTGCTGTATTTGATTCCCATTTTGGGGTACAGTTGATTTGATTCCTGATGTAGATCTTCACTCACCCCTTCTTTCCCCAGGTTCCCAAATGCACCGCTGGGGGCATCCTTCAAAGGCATACACATGACTCAAAAATGGCCTCTGTTGATGTGCCCTGTGTCCAGTACCAAAATGAGGTGTGAAATAGGTCAGTTCTTCCCCTCCCCACTCCCAAAACTGGATAGAATTAAATATAATGATGTGCACTGGCAACACAGATTATTAGGAAGGCAGAATGCAAAAGTGATGAATGGAGCAGGAAGCGCACAGGGCTTGCCCTTGATCTCCATTTGATATTTCAGTATTGAGCTGAAAGTGTGCTAAGTATGTGTACTATAGGCCCCTTGGCTGCAATGAATGAGTCCAACATTTTAAATAAATCTGGCATGTGCATGCCCTAAGAATGATAGCAGTTATCAACACAGAGGGCTTCCCCCAGAATAATGCCAGCCAGAGCTGTCACTGGAGATGTTTATCATTCAGAATAAATGGGTAACCTAATTTCCTAATGATTATAATTCATAGCATTTATTACCAGATGAGTGTGTGTGTGTGTGTATTCATATAATAGACCTCAATATCCTATACTGCATATCCTAGTAATTTTAAGAGTCTGCAAAAGAAGCATACATAAAAAGCCACTGGCTGTTGCAACACAGATTCTGAAATCTAATCCAAAGAAATGAAGGGCAGAACCCTTAAGGCAGTGGCTGGGGCTCTAATTAACTTTATCTCTTGCTACATTCTGAGCTGCTGTTTAAACTGCCCAGAAGTGTAAGGAAGCTGCTGTTCAATCAAAGGAAATGGAGCTCCATTGTGAAGCCACAATCCTTTGCATATGCATACAGGGGCGCAGCAGGTTAGAATGTCTATTGATTTGCATAACTAGAATGAGGTGTACTCCTATTTTAGCCAGTGGTGGGGAACCTCAGGTCCTGGGAGTGAATTAAGCACTCCAGGCCTCTCTATCTGGCACTCAGAACAAGGCCCAGGCAACGTCACTCCCAGGCCACACCCCTCATTCCCAGGCCACACCCCTTACCAGCCCTGCTTTGCACCCTTGTTGTGTATTTCTGCCTGGCTGGAAGGTGCCCTTGAACTCCGACAATGCTTCTTGCTTCCTTGGATGGGGGATAGTGTGTGTGTGTGTGTGTGTGTGTGTAGAAACAAACCTACTGTACGAATATAACATTAGCATTCATTGGTTCTGCCCCTGCCCACTGCTGGCATGTGCCCACCCCCTCACCCCAAAGATTGTCAAGAATGGAATGCAGCCCTCAGGCTGACATAGGTTTCCCCTCACTACTCCCTTTTGCACAACCCCTTTTCAGTCATTCATTCTTTGTATGATGACTTTGTAGGATTTGTCTGCCTTGTTGCGCTAGGCGGGGTATAAATAATAAATTATTATTATTATAGGCTCCTTTGACAGCCATCTCATGGTAGGATATTGCAGATACCATATTGGCCCGAATATAAGCCACACCAGAATATAAGCTGCACCTTTAAAATTGGGGGGGGGGGGGAGAGGAAAAAAGTAAAAATTCCCTATTCTAAGCTGCTCCATTCCTGGCTACTCCTGGGTGCATACTGGGCGCGGGGCATGTTGCATTGCCTGTGGCCTTTCCCCTCCCTTGCCCTCTCCCTTCCCACCTGGAGCTGTTTGCCCCATGCTCCTGGCTGCATACCGTAAGGTCACAAATATAAGCCACCCTTTAACTTTTCACGGTTGGAATTTGGGGGGAAAGTGAGGCTTATATTCAGGCCAATACGGTATTAAAATTGTGCAGCATGAAGCAACTGGATGCATAAAAACTTATTCCTTTTTGTGGGAAACATTGTCCAGACCCATTAAGTTTGATTAAAAACTTGACTTGCAGAACTTTCTTCAAAACAGTATGAAAAAACAGTAAAATTAAACAGTTTCATAACAGTAAATCCAAACCGTTCCATAAGATCATGTGCATGTCCAGCACACACTCGGCATCTTAGAAATAACTTCAAACAGGATTGAGATCAAAACCCTGTCTCTTCCCCATTCCAACCTGAGGCTCCTGGAGTGAGCTCCATTATCACATCTTATTCCCACTTTGACTGGAAACAAAAGACCAAGGCAACTCCCTTCAAAGTGGAGTGTTTGCAATTCAATACCGTAATCACCTGATCTAAGGTTAAACACCAAGTCAGACCTAGCAGAGAACAACTACCGTATATAGTGGTAACCCTAACCCATGGAAAAATCCCCATGTTAAACACATTCAGGTATTCTCCATTTCAGTGTGAATTAAAGAATTATACTTAACAAATCTTTCCAGTTTTGTGTGTGTAAAGAGCTCTCCCTGTATACAGATGCGCAGATGGGGTTTCCTATAGATGTTCTAATCAATGTACTTGGTTGCATGTTATTCCCTGTGCATTCATTCAACATGAAATGAATGACTGAAAAAGGCTTATATGAAAGGGCTTAAGAGTAAGTACACTTGATTCTAGAATTCTCATAGGAAAACCAATAAATGTTCTGTCTTGTGTATTCCTCCATTTCGAACAGTTTATATGTCTGCATTAGTCATGTAAATAAGGTATGGGCGTCCCTGAACATCACTGTGAATAATCGTGGAATTGCAAAAGCAAATGTATATTAAAACATTGGGTGTCTGGGAACCTTAAATCTGAATTTCAAACAATATCTTTAAATAGAGTTTAGTAGCAACCTTTCTACCTTATCAGCAAGTATAATTTCCAAGAGTCATTATTCTATCCAGTTATAGAAGAGAAAATATCTCCGGAAAGATTTCTGTAAGGGATAAACATTGGAATTCAAACTCATCAGTTCTGATTTGATAAATTGCTCTTGATTGGATTATTAACTGGCACATTTCCAATAAGCTAGAAAAATCAGGTCATGGGAGCAAAGTCAGATAAAGTTCCATCCCTGAAGACACTGGCACTTTCCTCCTGGTGGTCTGAAGGGACCAAATTTTGGTATGTTTACTCTCTCCCTGACAAACCAGGGTTGCTCCCATAACCAGAAATCCTGATTATGAATTATTAACCTGTTTAGTGTTAACATGGAATTAGAATTTACATGTAACACTAAACCATAAATTCAGGTAAACGGGAGGGGAAGGCATTTGTGCTGGAGAGGCCAGGAATATAAAAAGTAGCTACACATTTCAGGGGTGGACAATCAGCAAGTGACGGTTTGCAGTGAGTCAGTATGACAACTGCATTGGAAAAACTTTTAGACAGAAATTTAAGTAAGCTGTCCACAAAAGTATACCATGCGCCTGTCTTGACTTCAACATATTCATTCCCCAAGTTCATCATGTGCAGTTAACTAGACCTAAAGGATCACCTTACCCCATAGTTGCCCGCTTGATCACTTTGATGTACAGAACTGGCACTTTTACAAGTGCCACATGTTTATTCTGCACTTGCACGAAATCAATCTTAAAATGTAGCAGCATCTGCTCTCTGGAATTCCCTATACATTGCCATTAGGCAGGCGTTCAATGCATTGTGTTATGACAGCTGCTAGAAACTTTTCAGTTTAGGCAAGTCTGCCCAGACATGTGATTTTATTGTGTGTATTTGTTTAAAAATGCTGGTTTTATTTTATAATTAATTATATAATAACAGAAATTAAAAGGGCATAACAAACACAATTAGGGGATGTACATCAAAGAAAAATTGTTGCCCACTGAGCAAGATCAAGAAGAGAACCATTTTTATAAATCATAAGGTTCAGATTTCACATATTGATACAGGCAAAGAACTCACTACTACTTAAGTGAGAAGAAATTATCCCCAAATGGCATGGAAATGTTCCAGGTCTTCAGATCATTTTGAGACTTTTAAGTTATGTATTATTCTCTCCCCTCCTCACCTGGTCCCCCCCTCCCCTGTGTGTGTTTGTTTCAAAAGTTTGATTTTATTGATAATTTCTTACATATATTTTATATTGCTTTATAAACTGCTTAGAAGTTTTTGTTGATTAAGCAGCATATAAATAGTGTTAAATACTTGTTGATTTTATCCTGTTTGAGTCTTGGGGTACTGGCAAGCTGACAAATTAACAAAACAGGCTGAAAAAATACCAAGGGGATAAAATTCACCATCTAACAGAAATCACTGACATGTGTCAACTTAGATAAGATCTTCCAAAATATCATCATCCTTGGCCGTTGGCAAGTTTCCGCAGAAATTCTCGATGTGTTGACAGCCACAGGGGAAGCTTCTCTACAGGGAATGTGCGCTGATAGGCCTGTTGGGAGGACATTCTGAGGCAATCTCTGAAACTTTCTAGCAGCTTGTCTTGCAGCTTTGCTGGAGGGCCACTTTGAAACAGAAACTGGAGTCTGCGCTGAGGCTTCAGGCCCCGCCCAAAAGCAACCTGCTTCCGAAGTGAATGGCTGCAGACACTGTTCATCACCCTGCACTTGCCTCTAGAGATGGCAGCTAGAAGGGGCTGGATGGTACCACTCAGGGACTTAGTTTAGTCCAGGGGATGCCTGGAACTAGCACTCAGTCAAAAGATCCTGCATTAAGACAGCGATAGCAAATATGGTGGCCTCGTGGACCACAGGGTGGGGCAGAAGGCCTCACCTGACCTCCAGTCACCTGCATCACTGCTGCATAGCAGGATGGGGAGCAGCAAGATGGTGGCAAGGCTGGTGTGTTGCACAACAAAGAGTGCCAGATTGGCATCAACACTGCACCCACCTTGTACCTTCCAATTCTCCATCCTAATATGCTGCAGTGATGCAAGCGACCGGAGGTCAGGTGAGTGCTGCTACCCTACCCCACTGCTACTCCCTCCACATGTTGCTGGACTATAACTACAATCATCAGCAATCGCTGGCCATGCTGGTGGGAATCTAACAGCATCTTGAAGGCATGCCATTGGCTATCTCTGCAGTAAGGCAGAAGCGAAAAAATGATCTCTTTATAAGTTTGACCCTACTGTGCTAAATTCTTGCAGCAAACTATTCACATGAGCTTGTTCAACAGCAATGAAAGCAACACAACAATATAGTCACAAAAGTTAGGTGGACCTTCTGGGGTGGGGTTCACCTTTTTCTGGATGAAAACTGAAATTGGCCTTAGAGTTGGACCAAAATCTTAAGCCAGCTGCACTCCCTCAACCTGGATTTAGCATGTGTCTATCTTGGTTTAGAAAAATATGAAGACATAGAGTAGTTGTTGGGGGTTTTCTGCATGTGTTTTAATAAGTGGTCTGGAGGGTTAGACATTACAGAAGGGTCAATTTCTTCAAGCCGACAAGGTTTACCAAATGGGCTTCCCAAGCCCTCCAAATAGAAGAGAGTCACTGCTGTGAGGCAGGCAAGGTTAAATTCGTTGACATCCTCCTGTGTTCCTTTGGGAAAGGATGCTTCAGCAAACTGTCAAGATTTAGAATCACAAATTGTGACAAGTGGTGCTTGAAATGTCTCTCTAAGCCAGATAGAATGAAGCCTGCATGAAGGATTTGCACCTCCAATTAGCGGCTTCTTACCTTCAGTGACAACTTGAAATGCATTCCCAAGGTTACTCTTACAAAGTTGTCACCTAACAAGCCTTACTCATTCCAGTCCTCCCAAACTTTTCTGAAGTCCCCCCTCCTGCCAAGAGAAAACATTTGTTATGTTTTTCTTAAGCGATCTATAAACTCCAAGGACAAGTTTAAAACAGTTTTTAAAGCATTAATATGTTTTAATCATGCATACATACTTTCCCAAACCGAAATCAGAATGCGTGGGAAGAAAAATAAACATGTATTTGGGCTTCATTAAAAAGAACCTGTTTTTTCTTCATTCCTGTACATTAAAACCATCGTCTTTCTGCATTGAGAAGTGGTAATATAAAAAAGGTAGCAATAAATTATTCCGATTTCTAAGAACACATCACTGCTGTTGGCTAGTGACAGTGAAAGTATTACAGAATAACTGTTCTGTTTGCACCACCTACTGTCCAAAAAAGTATGTGGAACATATTGGCTTGATAGGACTGATGGGAACTAAAAGAAGTGACATTAGAACAAAAGGTCACTCAGTGCCAACTGCTGAAAGAGCAGCTGGAAAATTCAGTTACTTGACCAAGTGAAAAGTAGCTGCTCAACTCTCATCCCAGGAATGCAGCCAGAACTCCTAAATTGATAATCCGATTCAAAGCTGAAAAGCTCGTGTTATAGGAGGTCTGCCTACCACCAGGCACTGACAGTGACACAGATCGGCCCTCTATCAAAAATACTGCAGTGGGACACCTCCGAGTCTGCAATGTCCTTGCATGCACCATTTGCCCAAATTTGCTAGAATAAAGATGCGTTTCTCGTATCCACAGCATGCATGCCTATATTTTGTGGTCCACTTTTCTGAGTGACTCACCTCTCTCGCTATCCTCATTCTGCCCAGAATCCCTCTGTGCTGTTCTCTTCCAACTTCCACTCTGCTATTTCCATGTATCCATGAGCTTTAGAGGGCAGCCCTCTGTTTGAAAGACAGATTTAAAGAGAATATTTTTTAAAAAAAAATAAGGAAAAAGCGGGGGAAACCCTAAGAAGGGAGAGCAGGAGCCCTGAAGTTGCTCATCAATGCTTAGTCCCTAGACAGCTGTGGAGCGATATGCTCTACTTCTACTTCCAATGCAGTAGTTATTTCTAAATTTGATTCTGTACAGTATTCATAAACTGCAAATGTACATATGCACTTTTTATGGGAATTTGGGTCCTCTTTTTTATTGTGCTGCATTTCCTCTGTTTTGGAGATTCATATATCACTATCTAATGAGTTTTGCTTTCAAATCTGGAAATACTTCTTAAAGAGACACAGTCCATACCACATTCTGTGATCTGTCACTGCCTGGTGCTTTTGAAGCCTCATTCCTTAACTAAATAGACAGCAGTTTCTGCATGACTGGCCTGGACAAGAATCTCTTCCTGGCTACTGGCACATTATGCCATTTCACTCGTGCCACTGATACCAAGCTGAAGAGGAATGCAGTCTAGTTTCTCTTTATTTCTGTTTTCCACCTACCAAAACAAAAACCACCTTGCAAGTTTTGCCTAAGGATGGAGACTGATCTGGATAGCAGCTGCAATGTACACTTTCAAAATCGGAATCTACCACGGTATGTTTCTTTGACCCTGAGGTCTGGGATTCTTTAGCTGTGATTCCTTGAACTGCACGGGTTTGGACTAGATGACTCTAGGGGTCCCTTCTCCTCTACATTTCTATGAGCCTATGAAAAGCTTCCTCACTATTCTGTGATACTTTCGTTTGGTCCTAAAAACCACAAAGTTCCCTTTGCTTTTTGGAAGGAAAAAAAATGTTCCTATAATAAACATAAATGATTCATTAGCCTGCATTAACTTTCCATGAATATTAAGAGCGCCTCCTGCCAGTATATGTCTGAACTTTGAACAATATTGTCCTTGAACCAGTTTACATACCTCTCTGGTGCTTTATGTGCATACTGGGGCCTGCTTTGTTACATAGCTGGGGCTTGAAGATACGAACTGACACCTTGTAGCTGGGTTCATCTGCCTAGCAAAAACGAGGCAGTCTTGCAAATATTTATTATTTGGCATAATTTTTTTGTGGGTAAAAACCCACTTCATTAGATGCATTGAGTGTGATCTACGCTTACGGGGGCATAGAGAATAGAAAGGTTAAGGTTAAAGGGCATCGAAATGCAAAAAGCGAACGGCGCTCAGATTGCATGCAAAATGACCATTGGCAGCAGCGGCAGCAGTCGGGGATGGCACAGGGCATCTTAGCATCGCGAAGCAAACCGGCAATGCAGTCTTGGCTCCGCAAAAGCAGTCCAGTGCGTGTGTCTGTCTGCTCAGAAGTCAGTCCCGTTGAGTCCAACGAGATTTGCTCCCGGGTAAGTGTGTCTGTAGCACCAGGGACTTGAGCGGACAGCTGCAGAATGTGGCTTTGCTCTCTGGTTCAACTGCCATTGAGAGACGGAGCTCTGAGGAAAAGGAGAAGCGGCAAGAACCCTGCGCGCTTTCACTTCCCAGCTGCCTGCGCTTCTTCCTCCGAGCCTCGAGAGGCCGCTGCAACCGGACCCTTCGGGGCGGAAGGAGGGAAGCGAATGGGCACCGGAAGCTCTCGTGCGCCGGCCTCCGCCCCTTCCGGCTGCTCCTTCCTTTTTCCTGCCTCCCTTTCCCTCTGCGCACGTGGGGTCGGCGGTGGCGTTCGGTCTCCGCAGCCATGGCGGCCAATACCGGGAACCTGCCAATGCGGCTGCTGCGCAAGAAGCTCCACAAGCGCAACCTCAAGATTCGCCAGCGCAACTTGGCCCGGCAGGCGGCGGGGGCGGCGGATGGCGCGATGGGCCCCGGGCCCTCCGGTAAGACGGCGGCCGGTGGGGAGACAGGGACACGGGCGCCCCGAAGGGAAGCTAGATGGAAGGAGGGGAGACCAGGGACGGGCTTTTCTGTTTCATTTGTGCGTTGGTGTATTGGGTTTCTACGCTGCCCTTCATCCGGGGGTCACAGGGCGGGTGGCTGTATAAAGACACAAAAAAGTACATAACAGTGTAACGAGCAAAAACAGCAACCCTCCCAACAGCTTAAAAGGGTAATAGATTATTGAGTTAGCCAAAGGCCTGGGAAAAGAGGAATGTATTTGTCTGGCGTCAAAAGGATCCCCTTTTGTGTGACGTGGCTCCGTCACACACATGTGTTGTGCCCAGATCAGAATCTCGTGCGCCGGCTCCGCCGCTTCCGGCGCAAAGACAGTGTGTGTCTTTGTATTTAAGAACGTGAGAATAGCCCGCTGGATCAGGCCAATGGCCCAGGTAAGTTCAGCATCCTGTTCTCAAGGTGGCTGGCCAAGGGGCTGTGTGAGTAAGCAAGATTCAAACACAAGAGGGCTCTCCTGTGTTTTGGGGCAACTGGTATTCAGATGTTTGGCTGCCTCTGACCATGGAGGCAGAGCATAGTCATCATGGCCAACAGAGGCAGAAGCAGATTCCTCCAGGAATTTGTCTAATCCTCTTTTAAGGACATATGGGTTGGTGGCCGGCTCCGCCTCCTGTGGAAGCAACTTCCATAGTTCTAACTATGCACCGCATGAGGAAGTGCTTTCTTTTGTCTACCCTAAATATTCCAACATTGTTTCATATCATAAGAACATAGGAAGACTGCCTTATATCGAGCCAGACCAGCTTGCTCAGTATTGTGTACACTGACTGACAACGGTTGTCTGGGGTTTCAGGCTAGAGTCTCTACCAACCCTACCTGGAGATGGTGTTGGGGATTGAACGCAGGGCCTTCTGCTTTCAAGGCAGATTACTCTACCCCTGAGCTGTAACCCTTCCCCAAGTTCTAAGAGTTCTAGAGTTGTGAGAGAGGGAGAGAAACTATGCACTTCCTCCATGCCATGTGTAATTTTATAAACTCATGTCATGTCACTCACCTTTTCTCTAAACCAGAAATATCCAACTCCCGAGAGACTGTGACCTATTTGCAGTATAAAAAAAACTGGCAGTAATCTACCCATTGTCATTGGAGGCAGGAGGAGTGTGCATGGGGTGGATGGATTGCACAGAGTTGTAGAGTTGTTGAGCTTTTTGGGGGGAGGATTGCACAGAGTTTTTTAGCTTTCCCCTCCGTAACTTTTTGTACACGATAAGGATCCCGTGATCTACTAGGATCAGCCAGGGATCTACAGGTAGATCGTCATACCGGTAGAGGAGTCATTCCATCCCCTTGATTGTATTTGGTTGGCATACTCTGAATCTTTTCCAGCTCTACAATATCCTTTCTTTCTAAAACATGTGCACACTTACTTTTTGTGAGCAAGAAGAGGTTGTCCATTGGGTCCAATAGAGAGAGTGTATGCACCAGTAGTAATTAACTAGAGGAGCTATGAATGTGATCTGGCTCTTAAAATTCATGTGTGAAGTTGTTGTTGTTTCTTAAATGGTGTCAGACATTGCTTTGATTTATTATTGTTTGTCTCATTAGGAGCAACAGTTGAGGGCATCGCGGAAGACTTTTCCAGCATCTCAGAAGCAGCAGCTGAAGAACAAAAAACAGAGGGTGTGGAACAGACTAAAGTAACACCAAACAATGGTGAGGCTGGAAACACACAGCCTGAGTTGAAAAAGAAGAAGAAAAAGAAGAAAAGAAAAATTGTGGCTGATACAGAAAATGGTATTATATCTCTTACTTTTATCCAGTTGTAAAAATGCCTGGGTACTCAGGTGCCCAACAGTTGCCTATTAGGTGCTTGGGAACCACAGTGCAAGGGGATTGCCAGTCCTATGTTTGTAAGTTGCCTTGTGCAGTTTCAAAGTTTACCTTGTCTGGTTTCAAAGTTTAAAGAAGTAGCACAAGTGCCTTGCAAGTGTGAAGCTTCTTCAAAGAGCAGCACTGGGAGGGAGAAGCAGCTTCTGTTGAATGGAACCCTTTTCCACCTCCTAGAGCAAGGCGCACTCATCAGCTGATGGGCAGTTGGGAATGCACCTTGCCCCAGCAAAACAACAATCAAGCCCACTTTAAGATCTGATTGTTCCTTTGAAGGCAGAGCCTTACTTGGTCTGCAGCTGATGTCATGTGTAGGGCAACTGGGGAGGCCTCGTAGGCTAAAACTGGTTCTCCATGATGTGGGAATGCGGCCAGTGGCTAATACCATAGTGCTGTCTTGTTATTTTCTGGGACTTTTTAGTTAGTCCATATTGGAAGAGCAGTAGATAAACTGGCTGTTCATCTGATTGAGCAACACAATTCTGCCTTCTCTGTTTTCTTCTTCATTCTCTTCTGCTTTCTAGGTGACTACTCCACATAGTGCAGAACCCACTTTTCCCTCCTTTTGCAGCTTAGATGCAGAAACTTTGGTGGTGGTTTATATGTGGCATAAGTACATTTTTGTCCATAGTTTAAATGCCAAAACCAGAGATCAACAATGTGGAATTTTCCCCCTAGCCCTTTCAATGAATGTACCAACTACACTGACTGCCGTATAGATTCTTGCTGCAGACTGCTAGTTCATATGTACATGTCCGGTATTGGCATTGATTGATTTCCGTGCATTGTGTATACACAGAAACTAAGAAAGCAAAAATGGAGGAAGCATGCACTGAGGAAGAAGAGACATTTAATGGGGAGCCCAAAGAAGAAAGTAGTGAAAGTTTGGATGAGAAAGAAGTGTCTGAAGATGCTGATGGACCTGCTTTGCCTCTAGGACTAACAGGCAAGCTCCCCCCACACCCCACTTCTTTGTTCTGTTTCTTGTTTAGTGAGATTTTGTCTTTCAAAATGTTCAGATGGTACTGGGTTTTCTCTTTTTTAAAGCGAACTTTAAGTCAATTGGTAGTTTCACTTTTTGTCTGTGGACTGACCCTGGGAGTAAATTTCATTGAACTCAGTGAGATTTATTGGACTGGGCTTCAGGGCTCTGGATTTTGATTTCTGTTGATCTTGGAGATCAAGTTATCCTTGCTTTGGTACCCAACTGCAGCACTAACCCCTGGTCATCAGTGGCAAGGCTTGATGGAGCAGTGCAGCCCACGCTATGTCTGCAGCTCCAGCATTCACATTGGTTAGAGTGGAAGGTGGGGTGGGCAGGAGGGATGTCCCTTTACGGTGCCAGTTTCCAGGCTGTGTATGATTGTACGTAGCATTGTAGCCTTAAATTGACCAGACATGTGGAACTTTCCCATGTCAATCTGCACAACTCAAGCCAAGAGATATTGGCAAGCAAATGCTACACATGCAGTAGGCCATGAGTAGGCAAACTCAGACCCGGGGGCCAGATCTGGCCCAATCGCCTACTAAATCTGGCCCTCAGCATGTTTTTACATGAGTAGAATGTGTGTTTTTATTTCAAATACATCTCTGGGTTATTTGTGGGGCATAGGAATTCGTTCATCCCCCCCCCCTAAATATAGTCGGGTCCCCCACAAGGTCTGAGGGACAGTGGACTGCCCCCCTACTGAAAAAGTTTGCTGAGCCGTGCAGTAGGCTGTGTAGGGGACTTGCAGATGTGTAACTGCTTCAGGCATTGCTGCAATGTGGCTTTCATATGTGGAAAAATTAAACTATCTCAGCAACACGCTAAGCTTATTTGGTGGTCAGATGATTCCAGAGAAAGTTGTGTGTACTGAGGCTGGGAATGCTTAGGAGCTGGATAAGTTACCGTATTTTTCGCCCCATAGGACGCACCGGCCCATAGGACATACCTAGTTTTTGGGGGGGAAATAAAGGGGGGATTTATTCCCCCCCCCCCCAGGTGCTCTGCGCTAATCCCGAAGCTTGGGGTGTGCGGAGTTCAGTGTGTCCCAAGCTTCTGGGTGCCGACAAGGTCTCCGCTAGCCGTGGGAGAGCCGCGCGGTTCTCCCACGGCTAGCGGAGCGCTGCGCTAATCCCGAAACTTGGGGCGTGCGGAGCTCAGCGCGCCCCAAGCTTCTGGCTGCCAGCAAGGTCTCCGTTAGCCGTGGGAGAGCTGGGTCTCCCACGGCTAGCAGATAGCTTCCTGAAGCCTGGAGAGCGAGAGGGGCCGGTGCGCACCGACCCCCCTCGCTCTCCAGGCTTCAGCGAAAGCCCCATAGGACGCACACACATTTCCCCTTCATTTTTGGAGGGGAGAAAGTGCGTCCTATAGGACGAAAAATACGGTAGCTGTCGTCAGAATTTTCCGTGGTGTGCAGAAACAAAATTTGATACTGAAAGACCAGCTTTGTTCTACTTTAATAAGGGTTTGTTGCTATTTATTTTGGCATGTTGTCAATGGAAACTGACCAAGATCATTTCTGCCTTCAGGTGCTTTTGAGGATACGTCCTTTGCTTCCCTTAATGGCCTTGTCAGTGAGAACACGTTGAAAGGAATAGCTGACATGGGCTTTACGCACATGACAGAAATTCAACATAAAAGTATTAAACCACTTGTGGAAGGCAGGTAAGAAATGGCTTGTGGGAGGCAGGTGTGTTTTGTATAGACTCTTTTTTTGTTTGTTTGTTTTTTGGTAATCGTATCAATGGCAACTAACCACGATAGCTATGTTCCGCCTTCACAACTGGACGCAGCAATGCTTCTGAGCACCAGTTGCTGGAGATCACAGGAGGGGAGAGTGATCATGTGCTCAGATTCTGCATGTGGGTTTCCCTGAGGTATCTGGTTGGCCACTGAGAACAGAATGCTGGACTAGATGACCCATTGGCCTGATCCGACAGGGCTCTTTGTATGTTCCTATGAATGCAAAGTAACTAAGGAGATCGCTCTCGGATAGCCACAGAATGATTTCTCCTCTCCTCCCCACCCCACGTGCTGTTACTGGGATTGCTGTCTTGTGCATACTAGCCGGATAAGAGCCCAGTGAATACAGGGGTAATATTTAGCATGACTCCCAAACACACCATATGGAACAGGGAAATGCACATCTGTAAGGGAAAGGAAAGGGAGAGCAGGGCCTGTTTGCACAAGGAGCAGTCTGATATGCAAATGGGGCATCACAATTGGATATCACCCCATGGGACTTAATTTGAATAATTGCTTATAGGATCAGGCTGCGTTTCTTTCTATCTTATTGCTGGCTTGTGAGCATTGTATTAAAGCATGCCACATTAAAATCAGTTAAGATTGTGGTGGAAAATTAAAATAGTGACAGCTGAAAGTAGTCCCACTTATGTATTTTGGAAAATGATTTTCTGTGTCATGTGTAATAATGTAGTTTAGGCTGCAATCCTATACCTAGAAATAAGCTCAGTGGGACTGACTTTTGCCTAGGCATGCATAAACACAAACTCTGGGCTTATTTATGTTTACCTTCAAAGTTATTCTTGTTTGACTTTAAATTGTTTCAGCTTTCCTGCTCCTAAATTCAGTTATTCGTACTTATTTTATCTGCAGAGATATTCTAGCAGCTGCAAAAACTGGCAGTGGCAAAACTCTGGCATTTCTAATTCCAGCCATAGAACTCATCTACAAGTTAAAATTCATGCCCAGGAATGGTAAGATTTTCTGCATTGCCTTCTCACTTGAAAGTCTGAAGATAAATTTGGGGATAATTGTTTGCCATTATGGTCTCCTTTCTGCATCTTTCCCTCTGCCCCCTTCCAGGAACGGGCGTCCTCATCCTTTCGCCTACTCGGGAACTTGCCATGCAGACCTATGGTGTCCTCAAAGAATTGATGACTCATCACGTCCACACTTATGGCCTGATAATGGGAGGCAGTAATAGATCTGCCGAGGCACAGAAACTTGCAAATGGCATTAACATCATTGTGGCAACTCCAGGCAGGCTTCTGGACCATATGCAGGTAGGAAGAGGAGTGCGTAGCTCAGGGCTTATTTTGTGTGCCTTGTGATAGCTGGTGACACTGTTTAAATGCCTTGCAGAATACTCCAGGGTTTATGTTCAAGAACCTGCAGTGTCTGGTGATCGATGAGGCAGATAGAATCTTAGAAGTGGGATTTGAGGAAGAAATGAAACAGATCATTAAGCTCCTACCAAGTAAGCCAAACATTCAAATTGTCCTCATTCTTTCTTTCTTGAGATAGCAAGGAGAGTGGCAGTCTCAAAACACTTTATTTTTATTTTTTGCAGTTCTTGCTCACTTCTTCAGTGTCTTTTGCGTTTTCATTTTAAGCACTGTACAGAATTTTAAATGGATGTGCCTTCCTTACAGCTGGCTTAATAGTAACATTTGCAGAGTAATCCCATGCATATTTACTTAGAAATTACTTCCACTGTGTTCAGTGGATCTTACTCCCAAGTAGTCATTAGCACTTGCTAATAAATAACGTTTTTGGTGTGCTTCTACTTCAAAACTGGACTGCTATGAAACTATTTGGCTCTTAGTGGAAAAAAAACCTGTGACCGGATAATTTTAGAAATATCCAGGTTATACAAAGAGCAAGTGTATTTCTCAAAGCATTAGTGTGTTTTATTTCATTCAGTCTGTTGCTGTAATCCATTCAGTTGAAGTTGCTTCCTATTTTTCTCCCTCCCAGAGCGTAGGCAGACCATGCTGTTCTCTGCTACACAAACCCGTAAAGTTGAAGACCTGGCCAAGATCTCTCTAAAAAAGGAGCCATTGTATGTTGGGGTTGATGACAATAAAGAGACAGCAACTGTAGATGGGCTTGAACAGGTAACTATCTAGTGGTGGTGGTGGAAGTAGTAGTAATAATAATAGAAAGATACATTAGCTTCTTAGCAGAGTTTCTTTCATTTTTACTGCTGTCCTGGACACTCATTTCTCTGCTTTTATCAGATTTCACTTTCACCAGGCACCCTTTGTTTTTCATATTGTTCTGGTTCTCATGTAACTCTTAAGTTATGGTGTAATTCAATTGTCCCAACCCGGCTCAGTGCCTCAACCAGGGTTTATTCACCATGACTAAACCACACTTTTAAACCATGGCTGCTTGTTGTTTCATAAGCTTTTATTGTTGACCACACATATAGTTCCACAGATATGCATCTAGCACAGGCATAGGCAAACTCGGCCCTCCAGGTGTTTTGGGACTACAACTTCCATCATCCCTAGCTAACAGGACCAGTGGTCAGGGATGATGGGAATTGTGGTCCCAAAGCATCTGGAGGGCCGAGTTTGCCTATGCCTGATCTAGCATCTTCATTGTACAGCTTTTACCATATGCTGAAGCTGTAACTTCACTCTGGACTTTGGACTGTTAATACCTGTTGTTTTGTGGAACCCAACGTTTGCTGAATTTATATTGTTCTGCTCTGGTTATAATGTTTTGCTTGTGGTTTTTTTTAAATTGTACTGTAGCATATATAATTGTATATTATATTGCTGTATCCTGCCCTAGGATCTTAATAAATAAGTGCTACATGCAAACCCAGACATTGAGATCTGCATCCAAGTTCAGCCAATGTACATAATGTTTCTAATTTTGGCTTACTGCTGATCACTTTTTTCAAATATTCATGTATTTTCCAAAGCAAACCTGATTCCTATGCACCTGCAGTGGCATAATTACAGCTAAGTGCAGCTTTGAAATAGTGTGGACTCCATACTGCTGCCTGAAGATATTAATTGTCTCCTATCTCACTTGGAATGGTCTTATACCAGATTTAGATCGGGCTTAGGTTTATTAAATTTGTATATTGCTTCCTACTGAAGTCTCAAAACAATTTACAATTATGATAAAGAAGATGAAAACACAGTCACTTAAAGGCAGATGCTGCCCAAGCAATCGGAGGGGGAACCATCTTTGCCTGGCACCAAAAGGATAACAAAGTTGGCGGCGACCAGCCTTAAAAAGTCATTCCTACAAAAACTGCAGGAATAGATGAACATTAGTTGGGGTGAACTTTAATTGTACTCATGCAGATTCTCTTTATAGTCCTTTTTTGTAAGGAAAATAGAACTTAAGGGGCTTAAAAGTAAAACCCACATTTCACTGAAATCTTTATTCAGGTGGCCTGACATTTTCTAAGGCCATCATTTTTGAACATGTTCACTGGAAAATCCCACTGAATTTAGTTGGATTGCTGGCAAATGTGCATAGGATGGAAAGAAAACGTAACTGTTTTCTATGATGGGATGTCTTTCTTCCTGCAGCCCCCAGTCTTCTACAGAGGGCTGTCCAACCCTCCGGAGCAGATTTTGCCATCACAGCGGGCGGGGGGAGCTGCAGAAGGAAGGGGAATCCATTCTGCCAGTGGTGCCTTTTCTACTGGCAGATGAATAGCATTGGAATCGGGTTTGTTTGTTTTTAAAAACCCTTTTTGATCCCTTTCCTTTAGTCGATGGGAGTCAACCACACACCTTCACTTCTGATCAAAATTTTTCACAAGTCAGAGATTAGGAAATGGGTTATCAGAACACAATTCTTTAGGTGCATTTTGGTACAGTGTGCTTCCATTTGGAAGTTGCTAGAAATAGTACTATAGAAGGCTATATGTACATAAAACCATTTCCCCAATCATTTTTAGGGTTACGTAGTGTGCCCTTCAGAAAAGAGGTTCCTCCTGCTTTTCACTTTCCTCAAGAAGAATCGGAAGAAAAAACTGATGGTGTTCTTCTCTTCATGTATGTCTGTGAAGTATCATTATGAACTTCTTAATTACATTGATCTCCCAGTCCTGGCCATTCACGTAAGTATATGTTTTGGAAGTGACAATCTACTTTGAAACTGGCAGTGTTTATCCATGACTGTTTTGATCACTCAAGATTTATTTTGGGTTAATATACATAAAGCTGATAATCTGATAAACCAGAATCTAGCAGTAATCCGTCACTTGTGAGTTATTGCGTCCTCCCTTTTCACTGGCTGCGTTCAGAGGTAATGCTAAGCTTTGAAGTATTATTTGTTTAACTATCCATGAGATGCATGCTGATATATGCTGCTTGAGTACTCCCACAATCTATTGCCAAGGTTCGTTCTTGGCTTCCCTTCTCATTCATGGTTTCTTTGAGAGAAACAAACCAAAAGGGCTGGTTTAAGCAATGCTAAGCCAGCTGCTCCATAGTTTGTTTTTCTGCTCAACTAAAGGATGGTGCTGGTGTTCAGTTAAATGAACCATGTTTTAAGCAAACCAATAGCATTATGATGTGATGGATGTTATAAGCCAGCCGTTCTCAACTTGTGGGTCCCCAGATGTTGTTGAACTACAACTCCTATCACCCCTAGGTAGCAAGGCCAGAGCTCAGGGATGATGGGAGTTGTAGTCCAACAACATCTGGGGATCCACAGGTTGAGAACCACTGTAAGGCATTTTGACAGTGTTCAACCAGTAGATTTACAAAAATTTTGGCCAGCTAAGTGCCATCTTTAACTGACAGCTGATCTCAGACTTATGGGACTTCCAGGGCACACTGTGAATAATTTCAATAGCCCCTCTTTTTGGCAAGAAATTTACCCTGCTCTATGCTATCATGAGACCCCTTTTGCATCTACAGCTGGGTGTTTTGAGCCGACTTGCAAGCTTGAATAATGCATGTAGCTTTGAAGTTACTGTAAATTGCAAGTGGCCTTTTATGAAGCCTGAGAGTGCATAACAAGAATGTCAGCATCTCGGCAAGATTTCTGCAGTGAAGTCATAAATTAACCTTTAAATGTCATCAGTGGAACCTTTCTCTTAAACCTGCCTTTAAAATGCTTATGTGAAGAACTCGGTTTTGTCAGCAAGGTTGAAGTTGTTTGTTAGAATGTTGTTAGCTGACAGTTAACCAATTTAAGTGTGTCTGCATTAATGTAGTAAAGGGATTTTCCCCCCAGTGCTCATACTGTGGAAGAAGCAAAGCACCCTTTGTTTCTTCTTAAATTAACACAAAAATGACTATTCAGGTAGAATTTACTAAATTAACTGCAATACTGTGCACTTTTTAGAAAGCAAAAAAAAAGTTTTTCATTCTCTCCCATAAACGGACTTTTTTCTGTTTTGTTTTGTTTTTGTTTATGTTTATGTTTACAACTGATGGGACTGAGCAACGGGAGCTCACCCCGTCGCAGGGATTCGAACTGCCAACCTTCTGTTCGGCAAGTCCTAGGCTCTGTGGTTTAACCCACAGCGCCACCCGTGTCCCTCTTCCTACTGTAGGCTGCTCTTCTTGCATTTTCTCATAAAAAGCAGTAATTGCTGCCTTTTTCCATGCTGGACATTTCTTCTGATTTTATGTGGTGGCTAAAAGTGTAAACTGACAGCCAGCAATTCTCTGATCTAAATCTTGCCTTAGGCATGGATTTGCTGGAGTGTTTTTTTGCAAACTGCAGAGCCTTGGCATACTGGCTGCAATATGGGGATAGTAATGCAGGCCTTTCTTTACAGGATTCTTGTAAGAATTAAAAAGCCCTATTTATTTCACCGTGCATAATATATCACAGGTTATTTCCCACACAGTGGTGGTTCTGACACTTGTTCACACCTAGTTATGGTTTTGTAATGGTTTTGGGGTTTGTTCGGCAGTATAATTTTTGACATAATTCTGATATATTTGTAGCCAGGTTGCTATTCATGCAGTGTGATGCATGTACATTATAGGGATGTGTTGGCTTTCAGGCTCTCTCTGGAGAATCCCATAGTTGCTTATGAACCTCATCATGAACATCTCACTTTCTTCTAGGGCAAGCAGAAGCAAACGAAGCGCACAACGACATTTTTCCAGTTCTGCAATGCAGATTCTGGAATACTCTTGTGCACAGATGTAGCTGCTCGAGGACTGGACATTCCGGAGGTTGACTGGATTGTTCAGTATGACCCACCAGATGATCCAAAGGTAGTACGATTTCCTGAAAGATGTATGTTTTCAGAGGTGCTGTGGATTTAACCCACCTAAGAAATTCCCCCGTGTTCCTGAAACTAAATGAGACCGCAAATCTTAATATATTTATTTATGCATATTTATAACATGCACTTATAATATAGCAAGGTGGCATACGACGTATAAGAATAAAAATAGACCATCAATAAAATCCCTGCTAAGCTTGACTTCACAATTTAACATTTAAATTTTATCCATTACATTTCCTCCAAGGAGCGCAAGGTGGCATGCATACGTTTCTGTCCCATACAGTGATTATACCCAATTTCGTTTTGCTTCTGCAGGGTTTCTGTATCCTGTACGTTCAGACTGTTTTCTGAGACCCTTCAGAATGCTTTTTTTTCTTTTTTCCCCCTTTTTGGGGGAAATTATTTGCACAAGATTGCTCTTCTAAGGAAACTTTAAAAAGATAAAGGAACTGGAAAATCTGGTATATAGTGAGCAGAGAGGCCAGACTTTCATGCTGCCTTCCAGTTAAATTGCATGTTGCTGCATGATCTGCATGTTGCTGAAACATGCATGTAGCTTTCAGGATTGGAGCAGGATCCATGCTGCAGGTGTTTGCCTTCCGGTATGTGGATACCAGTAACGGGGATGACCAGGGTGGGAGCAGATCTAGCTAGCATGTTCCTGTCCTCACACAGGCAATTCTATAATGGTGGGCATGGAATGCCTGAATAAGGCAAGAGTATTGGAATCATAGCTGGCTCCAGCGATGTTCAAGAGCAAGTTAGAGTGGCATTTAGGTGAGACATTGGGAGCCCAGAAGGAAAGAGCTGGTTAATGTGCTGCTGGCTGCCTGAGCATGCAAATGGTGACAGTAATGAGGAGCAGCAAGAAATAAAGATCATGAGCAGTGGTGGGTCCAGGGTGTTGGGACCTTAGCAGCAGCCAGAAGATGCTAACTTCCAGCTGCGTCGCCTCCAACCAAGAAGAGTCAAGCTTCCAAACTCCCCCCCCCCAAAAAAAAACACACCCCACAATGCTTTATTTTTCCCATTGTGTATACTTTTCCAAAGCATCCATGCTTTCCCTCTTTTTTTTACTAATTTATTTTGTCAAAGCTAAGTCCATAACTGAAGTAAATAAGAATTTCATTTGGGGAATAGGAGACTTTTATGTAAGTTTAGTTGCGGATCTGTTTATGTATGAGCGCCCTTTGCTGTGCCTCTGTTTACTGTAAAAAAAAAGTTAGTTACTCTCGCATTGTTTCTTTTTAAAAAGGAATACATTCACCGTGTTGGTAGGACTGCCCGGGGTATAAATGGAAGAGGACATGCTCTGCTGATTTTACGTCCGGAAGAACTGGGTTTCTTGCGTTACCTAAAGCAAGCCAGGGTAAGTCAGTGTGGAGCACTGCAGCTAAGCTTTAATGATTAATCAAATAATTTCTACCTGCCTTAATTGCCTAAAGAGTGTTTAACTAAATAACCATAGTAGAATTGCAGAGCGGCTGCTGTAATGAAACTGCATAATTTAGAAGAAGCTTTCCATCATATGCATGTGGAGTTTAAGGGAGTAGAGAAAATTTAACACAAGCTATGGATGCAGTGCTTTGATATCCTGGTTCTTGGTCCCATCGCAGATCCAGCAGTATCAGAGCAAACAGAATCAACTTCTAATTCCCATGATGCCAAGGATGGTCATAAGTTGTCAATAAAATTGTTTGTTTTGTATGTTTTGCATAGAATGGTGAGGGCTTTGATGGAGGCAATACCACCGTGAAGATGTCAGGGCAGTGCTTCTGCATATATTGGTGGTAGCCCACAGGGGGTTCATATAAGCTTGTTTTCCCACCATAAAATGACTCACGAACACATCTTTTGCAGGAATTATGCAAATACAGAAACTTCCATGACGCATTTGCACAGGAATGCATCAGAGTAATTGTCCCCTGTTGGGTATAGAAATGTGAAATGTCTTTGGTTATGAGGGTGTTTCAGAATGCGATTACAAAACAGCTGCTCATGCTGTGTATGAACTTCCATTCCTCTTTGAAACATTTTTGTGTTGAAATCGCTCTCTGGATTTCTGTCATCACCAAAAAAAACCCTGCTTTATTTACACTAATTTAGCAAGTGCAGAAGAATGGGATTTGGGGTGAGCCTCCATATGTTCTAGACAGCTGCTATTTGTTTTTAGTGACAGTTCTCTGAACTGATGTTTGAGCAGCACCTGCCTTTTCAGTATCTTCTGCATATAATGTAACAGTTTTCTTAATTATTCTTTTAGGTACCATTAAATGAATTTGAATTTTCTTGGTCCAAAATTTCTGACATCCAATCTCAGGTAAAATAAAAATAAAAGTGTTTCTGCCACTTGCATTCTTAAGCTTGCTTCACCTATTTCTTTGGAAAATTTGTACCCCACATATCTAGGTAACTAAAAATAAATACAAAAAGCAATCTAATGAATAAATCATAATAGAAGAACACACAGTGCACAAATTTGAAGCTATTGTGAGGTGTGAGTGAAACTAAATTTGGATGAATTTTAATCCTGCTACATTTAAAGTAACCGTAGCAACCTACTTATAAAATGAACATAGCACAGTGTGTGTCTTACGTATGTTGAGGCACATGAAGACCTTATGGTCTTTCTTATTAGTGTTTATTTGTAGCCTTTCAGAATATTTATACGTCCTCATGGAAGGATTTCTAATAGAAAAAAGAGTAAAATATTAACAGTTCCCACAGGGCAGTTGACAGTATATGGCCTGAGGGACTCAGGGCAGGCAGAGGAATGGGCCATAGCTGGAACAGACCCTGATGTCGTTTTGCACTTCCTCCCACAAGAATTTCACTACGGATAAAATGACAGCATGTGAGTGTAAACTGAGTTGACTGCAAGACGTTAATATCAGAGAGGTTGACATTGGGGCATGATTTTAGAAGCCTTTCCTCTATGGCATTATATATTTTAAAAAAAACCTGGAAGTGGAAACATGCTGTGTATATTTTTAGCGGTAGGTAAGATGGAGACCAGGATATATTTTTTTCAGAGACCTGGTAAAAAGTCCCACTGTAGAATGTGGAGTTTTCACACTTCGTTCTATGAAGGAAATTTATACCTAATTTTCAAATTCTATAGCCACATATTTTTGTAAAAAAAAAAAAAGAAAAGGAAAAGAACAGTATTTCTTGATAATGAGCTTGCATTGTTAACTTTGAAAACTACAATTTGATAAATGTGTGTACTATTCCAACTGTATTGCTCTATTCTTCCAAATGATAAATGTCAATGTCAGTTACCTGCAAAATGTTCCATTTCCTCATTTATTACATGACTGTATAATTGAACGTTCCTTCTGCCTTTGTAATTTTCAGCTGGAAAAATTGATCGAGAAGAACTACTTTCTTCACAAATCTGCCCAAGAAGCTTACAAAGCCTATATAAGAGCTTATGATTCCCATTCTCTGAAACAGATCTACAACGTCAATAACTTGGATCTGCTCAAGGTTGCACTCTCTTTTGGCTTCAAGGTCCCACCATTTGTGGACCTTAGTATCCTTTTGTTGCAAAGTATTTCTTCCCCTTTCTATGATTCAGATGTCTTGGGGTCGACTGTTCACTTGTCAGTAAACCAGTTTGTGGGCTGGTAGTAGATCTGGTTCAATGGCAGTTTCAGAAATTCAGAACTGCAGGTGTAGATTTTAAACATGACATTTTCATGTGTAAAAGAAGGTGGAGGGCATGAGCTTTCAGCATGTAGCGATAGCACTACTCTTAAGGAGGGCCTGCCAGGGCAAATGATTATGGTCTGCTTTTGTTGTTTCATTCCATCATCTTTGCATCCTAAAATGCCCATTGACTTTGTGTTTACATGGACCAGTTATTCTATCCTTTGGAACATGACTGCTTCAGTCACAGGCTTGACGTAATAACGGTATCTAATAGAGGGCTAACTTTGCTCTCCGTAGAAAAACTTAATTGGAAAACTCTGAGCGATGGCAGTCACTAGATAAATTTCTACAGGTGTTTTCTTCTCCCTTGCCACACTTGCAACCTAGTTTTGAAAATGTACTGCTAATGCTATGATTCCACCCCCCCCCCCAAAAAAAGAGGCCTTGGTGCCATCCTTAGAATTTTAATAGCTTAAGCTAATTACCTATTTATGAACTTGCATTCCTTGACACCATTTTCTCAGATGTAAACAGCAGCCACGGGAAGAGATTGCAAAAAAGAGGTGGCGGTGGAGGGTTTGGCTATCAGAAATCAAAGAACGTCCAGAAATCCAAAATCTTCAAGCACATTAACAAGAAACAATCAGATAGCAGGCAGTTTTCCCGCTGAGGTGCTTGTTCCGTGTTCACAGAAATGGCTTTTGATCCTTCACTTAATTACTCTGTTCTCTGCAAAGCAAGGTGCATTCAGGATAGAATTTGGTATAGACTTTGAAGCACAGTCCAGTCCTCTGTGATCATTGTACCTATGCATGGAACATTCCTTTTAGCTTTTCCCACTTCTTCCAGCCTATGCTCACATGAATTGGCTGCAGTTCTCTTACCCGGGAAAATAGAATGCCTCTTCCTGTGTCCCCTATTCCCCTCTGCAGTGCAGGATATTACTATTCTTGATATACGTCTTGGCTGACCCTTTGCGGGTCCTCCGGGAGCTAACACTGTGGCTACAATGGATTGGAGCTCAAGTCTCTATCCACTGATACTATGTGGCACTTTTAAAAGGGTGCTCTATTTCCTTCCATGGACTCCCAAGTGATTTGGCATCTCTCAGAATTTTTAGGCTGTATGTACACAGATTTTGCAAGAGGTGATTAATACAATTCTTTTTTATGTACTCTTTAAGTTTTTGTACTCAGAGACTCTTCCTTGTGTTTTCTTACAAAGTAAACGTAGGTTGTCTGCCTGCTATGCCACATGGCTGTTCAGAAGCTCTTTAGAGGTTTGACAGCCCACTGGGGCCATGCTTAGAAATTGTAGGTGATTATTCCCCCCACCCCACCCGGTCCCAAGTGGCAATTCCTTTTTCCTCCAAAGCTTCAAAAGCTTTTTTGTAACTTTTGGAAGTATAAAGGATGTTTGAAGAAGAGAGAACCTTTATCCGAGACGTGTATAAAGTGATACCTTACCTTGAATTGAAAGCTTTGAAGAAGTTTAGGGGTATTGCGCTCTGTATGAATTTTTGAATTGAGTTTAAATGGTTAGAATTCAAAAGGTCAACCAAAATTATATATCATCGTGTCACACGAATAAACCCCTTTAGAGTTCTGGGCGCATAGCGCACTTCTCAGGCTATTGGTTCTGCCACCAAAGCGGATTCTTTCCTTTTTGTCCCTTTTGGAATAGGTTTCAGCCCCCGCAGCCATGTTCCATTAGGGCATCCAGCTTGTGCATTTTAACTGCATGAACTGCCTTTTTCACATGGCAGCAGGAGAGCAACATCAGAAGCAGCGAAGTACTTGTGAATCCCAAGTGGTTGTGTTTGCAGTAACACTGAAAGTTTGCAGTAACATTGAAAGCCAGGTTTCCTACTGATGAGTTAGTTGCTTATATAGTAATATATATTGTGTTGGAACAAGCAAGTGAGAGTTGTCCTAACCACACTCTCGCAACTGGAATGTCAGTTTTGAAGGCTCACCCAAATGCTCCGGAGAGTTGTGGGAACCCCTGATCTGGAGTTGTGATGAACATCCCATTGTGCAAGGAGAAATCCTTGGACCGAGAAGACATTTGCTGTAGAGCTATGTTGACTTCCACCCTTGGGATGGAATTCAACAAAGCGCTAAGTGGAGGAACAAGGTCTGGTCATGCAAGAAGACTTCCACCTTCTCTTCCCCCCTGTGCCCTCAAATCTATTCTGGTGGCTCCCCCAACCCAGTTTTAAGTTGAGATGGAGGGAGAATCCTGCTGAGTAAGTGAACCTCATTCCAGTCACACAACCGTTGAGTCTTCTGAGGGATGCTCAGTTGTTAGAGGTCCAATAAAACCATAGCTACCTATGTGGGAGATGGCCAGAATAGCAGCAGAGGGTGTATGGCTGCTCAGAGAGCTTGTTCCAGGTAAGAAAACTTGGAGAGTATCTCCAGGCAAACTAGCAGAGCAGTTCTGCAGAGTTAGCGTGTTCCCCCTCTCAACACCTCTTTCTGCCTCAAACAAATAGGCTAGAAATACTCGAGGGTTTAATTTGCAAGGCTGAGCTACTGTAAAAGTGTCTTCCTATTTGGAAGACTTGACTCCATAAATTCACTAGATTCACAGATGCCTCTCGCTTGATTGTGCAGATGCATTTGACTTCACCTCTGCTTTTTACTTACGGGACGATTTACAAAATTCTGAAAACAGTTTCATGAGTGCCAAGGGACTTTTAGCTTTTATTGAACGGCTTCTTTCCTCGTGCTGCATGGCAAGCTGCTTTTGAAATGGAAACCCTTACATTGAGGGTTTCGGCTGCGATTCAGTTGTTTGAAGAAGAAAAGGAAAAGGGTCCACTGGGCAATTGTAAGTCTTAAGCAGCTCTTTGAATCCCACTTAATGTATACAGTAGCTTGCAGATAGGATAACAGCTTAGTCTGTTGAGCTCTGGCTCTCATATGAGTAGTATCACAGGAAGTTGTAAATACTATAAAAATGGACTGGAAATGTAAGGTTTCCTGTGCACTTTTCCCATAATCAATCTTATGGGTATTTAATAGACCTCGGCCATCGCGCACTCAAGGCTTGTCTCATAAAGGTGACTGATGGTTTGCACACTAATACTGTATTTCTTGAGGAATTGCCTCCCACTCAGAAAACCTTGACGAGGAAATTGGACTTCGTAAGCCGGTTAAAGGGAGGTTATCAAAGTGGCTGTGGGGAGATTTTAAAAACAACCCCACTATAGACCCATAAAAGAAAACACAGTTGCTTTGCTGAAGCTTCCCATAATAGGAATTGAATAAGCCAGGCATGATGCAGGCACATCTTATAGAATGCTACAGTCCTGTGCTGCTTTGTGCAGATATAGAATAGCAATTACTTTCAAAATCATTCAAGATGAAGTGATACAGATGGGAGATTTATTGACCATGCAGCCAGAGTTTATCAAGTTGGATACTCTATGCCTCTCTATGGTTTCACAATAGTAACTGGGGGAGGGGGGGCTTTAAGGCCATTGCAGATTACCATGACACACAGATTGATAGTTCACTTTTCCAGATGAGCTAAGTTACCATATTGGGAGGTCTGATTATGTCGATGGCTTGCACCATCTGAAACATTTCTTTAACCGCTCCCCACCAAAAAACCCTATTCAAATGTACTTCTTATGGGTGCTTCCAAACAAACAAGAATTTGAAAAGATCTACCACTCACTTGTTGGGTTAGTGCAGTTTTCAGCATATTCTGTAATGTGAAATTCGTTCTTAAATTCTACTTGCACGCTTTCATGTGAAAAAAAGGCATGTTATTAGAATTGTAGAGTTGGGAAATTCTATTGAACCATAGAATTGTGAAGTTGGAAGGGACCCTGAGGGTCATCT
Organism: Podarcis erhardii; assembly: GCF_964252035.2. NCBI lineage: Eukaryota > Metazoa > Chordata > Lepidosauria > Squamata > Lacertidae > Podarcis > Podarcis erhardii. Next base: position 96,205,300 of record NC_138497.1, on the reverse strand, counting down.
AACCCAATCCTTTGCAATGCAAAAATATCAATATTTGGGCCCCCATCCAATTTGAAACCGTATCAGACCCTGCTTAGCTTTTCAAATGTGCTAGCAGTTTTTATTGCTGCACCACTAAAGGAATACAAACCTTTGTGACTAATTTGGTTTGAAATGTCAGGCTCATCCCTTTTCCTCCTGTTCCACTTGGTTGTTCCACTTGATTATTGGAGCCTGTTCCCTATTCTCTTCACTGCTATTTTTGTAGCTGCACGTCCACTTGTTAAGCACAGGTCTATTTTTAATGACTTTCAGGGGAAACTAAACGTCATCCCAGAAGTTAGTTATCCTATGAAGAATTCTTGGGGTGCCCTCATCCCTCCAGTTAGAAAAGTTTCATCTTGAAATTTCTGTTAGCAACGACTCACAAAGAAATACTTCCCTCTCATGTCACATGTGAGAGTGAGCCATTCACTTGAGTAGTTAGTTGTGACGTGAACTGGAGCTGACTCAAAGAGTGTAAGAACTGGCTCTGTTTTCACAGTGGAATACAAGATATCACAATAACTTGGTGGAAGCGGCCAAGTTCAACAGGCTCTTTATCATGCTGTCTAGCTTATCTGATTGTATTTTGCAGAGGCACTACCAACAGGAGAGATATCTGGTCATATTCAATGTGCTAAGGAGATGGTTTGGTCAGCAGAAGCATTTCTGCTTGTCCAACAGAAAGGTCTCCCCCCTCCGTCCTCCACCCATTGTGCTGGGGTTTCTCCCAGTGTTTCCCTCTATCGCCTCCTCATGCTTCAGTCACTGGACGACTCCTAACCATAGTGGCAAAACGGCAGGAGTCAGCATTATTCTTCCTACTGATTTGATTACATTTCTGTCATTTTGAATGAAATGTGTTGCAATAGTTTCTATAACCATATACTGCTGCATGTGCTGGTCAGTTACACACCTCTAATACACATAGGCACTCTGTGCCGGTTGTAGTTCTTCATTAAGCTGAATTCTGTGACGTATACAGTGTGCAAATTGGCATAAATGCATTACAGGCTTGTTAATATTTAGAGAGGCAAAAACTCAGAAACCTACCTAAAGCTTTATTGAGCCACCTTTCTGGGATTTCAGCAGCTGTTGCCTAAGTAGATTTTTTTTTTAGCCATAAGAGCTGGTGGCTTTCTGTTGCTTTTTGCCTTAAAAGAAATCTGAGGTTCTCATGAAGCAGAATTATGTGCCTACTACCTCAGTCTTGAGGAATATGCAGCACATCCACAGATTCTGACAGTGGGCAAGAGATCCTGACATGAGGCTGAGGAGCTGACAACATGTTGAGATGCTCTGGAAGGCTACGCTTTGAGAATCAGCACAACCTTCAAAGGCAATTTTGGCTAAGAACTCTGCTTAGCAGAAAGTGCTTAGAACACTGTTTCAAGGCTGGAACACAAGGAAACACTTTGCCTGTTGTACAAGTAGGATACTTCCTATTGGCTAATACAGGGGTGGTCAACCTTTTTATACCCACCACCCAATAATGCATCTTTCTTGATAGTAAAATTCCCTTAAGGCCCACCAGTACTCGATGGAAGGAGGATTCAGCTTGTGCCGTAGAACCCCGTACCGCCCACCTAGAATCCTGAAACGTCCACTAGTGGGCGGTAGGGACCAGGTTGACAACCCCTGGGCTAATATGTTGCAGAACTCTTTGCCCCTTCAAAGTCCCCATTCCTCAATTGATACTGTGAAAAGTACCAAATAGGAGCCACGTTAGATTGAAAATTAGATCGCAATCTTCTTTGGGCAGGAATATTTGGTTGTTACTCTTAAGTACTGTGTCTCTCTAATGTTGCAGTGTCTCATCCAGTCTAACAATAATAATAATAGCAGCAGTTGGAATTTCCTTATACCAATCTTTAATTAATATCACTGATTTGAAGCCTAAGATGGGCACTATCCTGTCCACATATTTCCATGGCCTGGTCTACTTTGAGGCTTGCTTTCTAATACTGGAGGTTTGTATCTCTGGTGTAGATTTCCACTCCATTCTGGTGTTTCTGTGAGACGTGAATAGCTGGGGGCAGTAAACCCAAGCCTTGCACCCCTGGGAGCAATATTGGCTGAGAGAGATTAATCCTTTGGCACATGACGTTTCCGAAGACGATCCAGTCATGTCCTAATTTTTTTTGCCCCCAACTTGTCTTCATCTGCTGGATCCTCTTCAGCCACACCTTGTAATGCCGCCTCTCTAGATGACAGGGCTGCCATAGTGCTTCCTTCCAAGCCAGCTCTCCCCTGATATAACCAAGTCTGAAACACACTTTGCTCCTCTTGCACCTGCCTTTCCTCCCATTTACCTCTACAGCTCTTTTGCACAACCTGTCTTCAGTGGTGTAGGTTGTTGCTGTTTGGCCTCAGGTTACTCTGTGATTTGTAACCATAAAACAGTTGGGGATTTTTTTTTTTTCAGCCAAAGATCCATTGGTGGGAGAGTGCACATGCCAGTAGCGAGCAGGGCTGGAAGCAAAAGTGGGTGGGACAATGTAATTTCTACCTATGTATGGTAGGCTAGGGACATGGGTGGTGCCGTGGGTTAAACCACAGAGCCTAGGACTTGCTGATCAGAAGGTCGGCGGTTCAAATCCCTGTGACGGGGTGAGCTCCTGTTGCTTGGTCCCTGCTCCTGCCAACCTAGCAGTTTGAAAGCACGTCAAGTGCAAATAGATAAATAGGTACCGCTCCGGCGGGAAGGTAAACAGCATTTCCGTGCGCTGCTCTGGTTCACCAGAAGCGGCTTAGTCATGCTGGCCACATGACCCGGAAGCTGTACGCCGGCTCCCTCGGCCAATAAAGCGAGATGAGCACCACAACCCTAGAGTCGGTCACAACTGGACCTAACAGTCAGGGGTCCCTTTACCTTTACCTATGGTAGGCTAGTTTCTACACAGTCACATACTTCTCTCTATCCTCCATCCAGGGAAGCAGGAGTCAGTATCACAGTTCTAGGACACCTTTCAAGCAGGCAAAAGTGCCTGAGGTCATGAAGTTAGGCTGGTGAGGGTTCATGGCCTGCAGGAGCCTGTGGCCTGAGGACAATTCCAAGAGATACATTTGGCCCCCAAAGCCTGAGGTTGCAATTGGCAAAGGGATCTATTATGATGCTAACAACATTTAAACAGTGCTTGTCACATTAGTCTCATTTTGCATCCCCCAGAACCCATCTATAATGCTGAGGAATTGGGTACGTACACTCCTGAGATATTTGTTACACGGTTGATAAGCTTGAATGTGCTTTCTCTCCAGAACGATAGCGTTAGCAAAACTTTCTCTGATTAGAAGCAAACAGAGCTCTGCAGAGTCATCAGTTTGATGAGAATAGCCTGTTGTGCACTGATGGCTTTTTAAAGAAAATTCCCAGGGGGGATTTTTTAACACACCCTTGTATCTGGCCTCAACAGCAGTAAATGGGCTGCTTAACCATATCCTTAAACTATGCCGATTTCCACTTAAGTGAATGGGCACCAAGAGAAAGCCTTAGCTCACGAGGAAAGCTATTCTGCCCTCCCCCAAACTTATATTCTCATTGTCTCAACATGCTGGAAAGTTTTACACTATCTATAAAAGCCTTGAAGGGTAGTTTTCTGGTTGTATATGCACTATACCTTTAAAGCACATTCCACCCCCACAGAATTCTGGGCACTGTAGTTTACCCCTCAGAGTTAAGAGTGCCCAGCAACCTTTAACGAACTGAAGTACCCAGAACTTTTTTGAGTGGGGTGGTGGTGTTTCAAACGTATTTTAAAGGCATAGTGTGCAGGCCCCTGACGCTACCACCTTGCGGAAGCTGAGCTTGTCATTGCAAGGAACCGCATGTGCCATTTTGGGCGCCATGGGGGAAGAAAGGCAGGACATGAATAAAAACAAAATATATTTACAGTGGTGCCCCGCAAGACGAATGCCTCGCAAGACAAAAAACTCGCTAGACGAAAGAGTTTTCCGTCTTTTGAGGTGCTTCGCAAGACGAATTTCCCTATGGGCTTGCTTCGCAAGACGAAACGTCTTGCGAGCTTTTTCCTTTTTTTCCCATACGCTAAGCCGCTAATAGCCGTGCTTCGCAAGACGAAAAAACCGCAAGACGAAGAGACTCGCGGAACGAATTAATTTCATCTTGCAAGGCACCACTGTATTACATTTATAAACATTTCCCACCAAGGAGCTCAGGATTGTGTACACCAGGCTTCCTCAACCTCACCCCTCCAGATGCTTTGAGACTACAATCCCTGACCACTGGTCCTGCTAGCTAGGGATCATGGGAGTTGTAGGCCAAAAACATCTGGAGGGCTGAGGTTGAGGAAGCCTGGTGTACATGGTTCGACCCCTCTTCATTTAATCCTCACAAAAATTCCATGAGGTAGGCTACACTGTGAGGTCATGACTGGTCCAAGGTCACCCAGTGAGCTTCATGGGTCACTCTGATGACCAACGCTGGCCAACGCTGATGCATGATGGGAGTTGTAATCCAAAGGCACCTGAAGGGCCACAGGTTCCCCATCACAGATTTAATTCATTTCCCATTCTTCCATAGCTGAACTGGAAAATAAACAAGTGACAAGGAGGAAATGTTAATTGGTTTGTTCATTTTGTGTGTCACCCTTCATCTGTAGATCTTGAGGCAGTTCACAACATAGAAATAATAAAGAAAATGAAATGCATAATAAAAAAAACAAATGAGACCCACAAACAAGTAACCATCTCTTCTATCTCTCCCCCCCCCCTTATTTGCTATTTGTTAGAGAATTTATAAAGTGCTTCCCAATAAATGTTTCCCAAGTGGTGCATGGCCACTTTTTAATTTAGAAAAATACCCACAAACCTATATAGCAAAAATGAAATAAAGAAAACAATGGGGTGTTAAAATGGGATGCTGTGAAGCGGTATCTTCAGATTTGCTGATCTTGTTCTAGTGCATGAAGGTCAGCGTAATGATCTTCAGAGGGCAGAAATTGGAGATTAAGAAGGCAAAGATAAAACCCCAGTGAAAAATACTGACTTGGTTGATGAACTGCATGATTTTATCATGATTTGAAGTATTTCCCCCACAAAGCTTTGCAGGTTGGGTTCTGAAAGTGAGAAAAGAAGAGCAATCCCATAAGTTTTCGAACTATGTGGCAAATAATATGTCAAACCAATGATTCCTTATTTTAATATTACTTCAGTACCTTTCTCAGAATTTCAATAAACGGTGGAACATCTCATAAGTCAGTTCTCAGCCTTCCCAACATGTTATATGCATTTTGTATCTATGTTACCTTCTTTGCCCTAGCACTACATTTTCACACGCACCAACTCACAAAAGGAGGTTTTTTTTTATGAAGGTACCCATTTTTCATATATATTTTTCTCATGAACTGATGCTATCTCTGTCATGCCTCTCCCCATTATCTAGAGAAACATGGGTTCCGCAGAAGGCATGCTCCTGCTCTTTTGCCTTCACTGTTCATTCTTAACACTTCCCACCTTTCAACAAAAGAAATGATAAACAGTAATGAAAAAGTCGATTGTATCAGCTGCCAAGGCACCAAGCTCCTTTGGACAGACCGGAAATTGAAGTGAGGATGTTCCATAGATTATTGCTTCAGCCACTGCAGAGAAAAAGCGAATTCAAACTGTAATTCTCCTGTGCCTAATAAGAGGCAACATTTTGCATAATAGTAATTGCATATGCAATGCGAACAACTTATTTCCTCCCTTCTTTTTCTTAATTGCTTTGTGGAAGAAGTAGGACCCACCTCTCTGTATTTCCCCCTCCTTCCATTTCCATTAAGTGGGCCAATTTGCTTTTCCATTACTTATAATTTATGAAAATCTGGACCTCATCTAGATCTGTCTTCTCTCTCTCTAAATTACAGCCTTGCTCTTGAGATGCTGAAGCCGGTTGCCATAGCAACTGCAGCATGATTATCTATGAGGATAAACGCAACTTTCTCAAAGGACATTAAACAGTTCTTATCGAGAAGAAAATAACAGTGTCCTGTGAGATGGCGTCTCGCGTAGAAAACCAATTGGGAGACTGAGGGAGAGGTGACTCTTCCACAGATGCAATTACTTCATCCCACTCACTACAGCTAGTGCTGTTGCTCCTGTCTCAAAAGTCAGCCCTATTAAAACTGTTCTTGCCTTTGTTGTTGTTATCTGTCCCTCTAATAACCAACTCCGGTGGTTGAATGCCAACCAAGTTGGAGTCAAAACGGGGCTACTGAAAAACAAGATGGAGGAATCAGCACAGCTTTTTTAAAAAAGAAACACCACACACTACCACCAGAAGCAGGAAACTCTTTCCTCATATACGTCCTATTGCCTTGCTGTCTTCACAGCTTTTGATGGCAATGGGTTTTACAAGTTTTGCGTCACCATGGTGGAACCTCTTCCCGCAAGAAGAAGAAATAAAAGGAAAATAATCTCTCTTCATTGTGTGTGTGTGTGTGTGTGTGTGTGTGAAGGTGCATTGTCTAGCAGGCATTGGGTTGAGAAAAAGACTGCTTCATATGTCTTTGGGGTCTTGCGTTAACATTATGGTGCTAGTTTTGAGAATTATTTCTTTTGTAATGGAACTTTTTCGAAAAGCAGCATAAATATTTAACTGTGAAAAGTGATAGCAGAGTGGCTCTGGCAGTTCAAAAGTGGATTGTTTGGATTATTATGAATTACTAAAAATCAGCTATATTTGTGGAAGTGACTTAACCTAGCCCTGCTTTCACCTATGGTCCTGCCAATGTTGTTGGCCTCCAGTTGTCATTAACCCTCCATTAGTAGTCATTAGGATGGGTAATGACCAGGGTAGGTGGAAATTGTAGTTGGATTCTAATGGGTTATTGAATATTGCTTTATTTTATATAAGTTGTTTATTTTAAAGTTATTGTAACTTTTTATATTGGGTCAGATTGTTACTATTAATGCTTGATGTTTTATTATTATTTTTATATGTGTTGGAAGCCACCCAGAATGGCTGGGGCAACCCAGCCAGGTGGGCAGGGTACAAATAAAATTATTTATTTATTTATTTATTTTCCAATGACATTTAAAAGCTCACAGGTTCCCAATTCCTGGATTAAAGACACTCCATGGAGTTCCCACCGTAACAGGTGAAATTACTTCTAATGTTGTTGGCATCTGTCCATCTCAGGAGACAATGGAGGAGTGTGCCTGGGGGGGGGGGGGGTGAAGTCAAGCTGTTAGAAGGTTGCAGAACCTGCTGCGGCTGTAGAGACTAATATGGGAGAGACATGTTTTGTTGCAGCTGGGGCAGATTAAGGCATCCAGTTTTTGTAGATCAGCATGGGATTGCACTGCAAATCTCCCTAGGAAGGAAGGAAGCATAGGTATAGCCAGGATTTATGTGGGGGGCGGGACAGGCTTTATGTTGCAGGCAGAACCTCAGTTAGTTTAGTATTTTTTTATGGATTTCCTTGATTTATAATCAAGGAAATTTGGTCCCCTGCCTCCCCCCACCCCCGGCTATGGACCCAATGGTCAGGAGTCCCTTTACCTTAAACAAGCTATAGCTTAGGGCCCCGAGTGGGGCCCCCAAAACAATTTAAAGGAAAAAAAACCTGGAGGTACATTTTCCAAAATATGAGATAAAAAACTAATAAAATAAAACCTACATACAGCAACAGTGTTTTGTGTTGTGCAGGCTCCTATGATGTAAGTAATGGGCCCGCCTGCTAGCCTGCTCCCTCAAATATCACTGGTTTGCTCATTTCTATATCAATTACTTTGATAAAATGCATGCTTTGTTATGTGCAAATGGCTTTAGATACCTATTAGGTTCATACATTACCATACAGCATATATTCAACACAAAAAAACCCAGCGGCAATTTGTTGTTGACAAACTGGACAGCTAGACATATAAAGGGCCCCATTACCTTCAGTAGCTCAGGGCCTCATCAAACCTAAATCAGACCCTGCGCCCCCCCCCCCCCGTAGAGAAAGCAAGGCGCGCGCAGCAGCAGCAGCAGCAGCACGTGGCGCTGGCAGCGGGAGCGGTCTTTCCGAAGGGGGCGGAGCGAGCAGCTGCTGCGCTTTGCGCGGCTCGGCTGCCGGCCACCTGCCCGCCGGCGGGAGTTTCCCAAGCACTTCGGAGGAGCGAGGTGCGTTGATTGGACCCGCCGCCGCCGCCTCCTCGGCCCGCTAACTTTTCCCTCAGTTTGGCGCGCCGGCGGGAGCTCTATGCGGGCGGCGAGCGGCTGCTCTTCCCGCCAAGCCGGCCATGCCGCTGAACGGCTCCTCCTCAGGCGCCGGAGGAGCCAACCGCACCTCGTCCTCAGACGACGGCGAGCCCCTGTCCCTCTTCCGCCTGCTGGTGCTGAGCCTGCTGGCGCTGCTGACTCTGGCCACGCTGGTGTGGAACCTGCTGGTGCTGGCCACCATCGTGCGCGTGAGGGCTTTCCACCGCGCGCCGCACAACCTGGTGGCGTCCACGGCGGCGGCCGACGCGCTGGTGGCGGCGCTGGTGATGCCTCTCAGCCTGGCCAAGGAGCTGTCGGGGGGCGGGCGGCGCTGGCGCCTGGGCCGGGCGCTGTGCCACGCCTGGGTCTGCCTCGACGTGCTCTGCTGCACGGCCAGCATCTGGAGCGTGGCCGCCATCGCCCTCGACCGCTACTGGTCCGTCTCCAGGCACCTGCGCTACACCCCGCGCGCGCGCCGCCGAGCCTCGGCCGCCCTCATTGGCGGGGCGTGGGCGCTGGGCGCGCTCCTGGCGCTGCTGCCGCTGCTGCTGGGCGGGGGAGGCAGCTCGTACAGCGCCGAGCAGCAGCGCTGCCAGGTCAGCCCCGAGCCCGCCTACGCCGTCTTCTCCACCGGGGGCGCTTTCTACCTGCCCCTGGGCGTCGTGCTCTTCGTCTACTGGAAGATCTACAAGGCGGCCAAGTTCCGCGTCGGAGGCAGGAACGCCGTCGGGCCCCTCCCAGAAACGGGGCAGGTAAAGCCTCGTCGTGGGGGGGGGGGAGGATCGGTGCGCAGGGAGGAGGGGGGGTGCGACGTGGCATGTGAGGCTGCGTTGGAATCCGGCTCCCCCCCCCCCAACGCCTTTTTCTGGTCTGTCAGGGGTTGGGCTAGATGACCCGTGGGGTCCCTCCCAACTTGGGGGTTCGCGCGCACAGCGGGTGGGGGAACGTGCTATGCCAGGCTTCGTTGGAATCCGGCTCCCCCGCAACGCCACCCTCGGATCTGTCGGGGGGGGGGTGGGCTAATGACCCTCCAACTCTAAAGTTCTGTGGGGGGAGCAGGGGGTCGCGCGCAGCATAGACAGTAGGGGTGGTTGAGCAATAGGGCGAACGGTGGGTCCGAGAAGTTTAACAAGCATGAATCTCAATCTGCGTTTCACCAGCAGGCATCCAAACAATTCAAGGTTTGATTGCTGAACTTGGCCGTTGAGCAGGTGTAGACAGCAGTTGCTGCAAGCCTGGGTTATTTCCAACCAGCGCAGTTCAGACTTTGCTGTCAAAGCTCCGGAATTTTAGATCTTTTCAAAAGCAACTGAGGCTGGGAAGGAGAGGCTGAAATTCATTCGCCCTTTGGAAAAGTTGCTTCAAGCAGCCTGAAACGTCTATGCAGCCTTGAATGAAAACTTCTTTCTTTCTTTCTTTTGGAATCAAGTTTTGAAACTTGCAAGCTGAAAGATGCAAGCTGGAAATTTGCAGCTGGATGCAGCTGGAAATTCAGGGGGCCACAGTGAAAAGGGGAGGAAGTGCGTTTATGCAGAGCTTTTGCTTAGCTTCTTAAGTGTGAAGTGTAGGTTTTCCAAGCCTGCTTGGAAGTTCTGGGCTCTGCAGAGGGGAGTGTCTACCTCTGGTGTGGGATCTGGAGAAAGTTACTCAGTGTTATTTATGCTCCAGGGTTAGCTCTAACCTTGGGAAGAGTTTCTAGAACAGCTGTAGGGACTTCTGGATGTATTAGAAACAGCAAAAGTGAACATCAGGACAGAAAGGTTCAGCTAGGAATAGCTGGAGGATGAGAGTGGAGTGGCACATCTGAGATGGAAAGTAGATAAATGCAGGCATTAGACAGCCAGTGTGGCAGGATAAATGGGGAGGTGCAAAATTACACAGCTGGTTTGAAATCTGTTTTCGTCTTATGCGTTGCTTTTTTTTTTTTTTTTTTTTTTTGGTGCAGCCTCAAAAGCTGATGCTCATTGTGTGAAGAAAGAAACCGTTGTAAATACAAATATTTGGTGTGCAGTGCTTCTAAGGTTTTACAATGCTTTAAGATGAGGCAAATAATAAATGGTTTCCACCGTTTTATCCTTTAGCACAAAGTGGAAAAGAGCTAATATTTTTATTTATACAGTGCCGCCCAATTATGTATGTGTTTACACAGAAGGAAGGCCACACCATGTTCAATTAAATTGAGTCTGCTGTAGTCTTCATCTGCAATCCTAAACACACTCACAGTGCCACTGAAGGCAGTAGGCTTAAATTTATGAGTTTAGGATTATGCTGTTTAGGATTACGCTGTTAATACTCAAGAGTCTTTAATAGTGTCTGTCTCCCCTTTTATTTTTTTGAGGGGGTGCTTTTTATTATCAACCATCTTGGGACTCATTCTTTGGTAGGAAGGGAATTACAGTGGTACTTCAGTTTACGAACTTAATCCATCCCGGAAGTCCATTTTTAAACCGAAACCATTCTTAAACCAAGGCGCGCTTTCCCAAATGAGGCATCCCACCACCGGTGCCCTTCCACTGTTCAGCTTCTGTTCTTAGACGGAGGTAAAGTTTGCAAACCAGGACACTACTTCTGGTTTTGAGGAGTTCGTAAACAGGGCTGTTCTTAAACCAAGGTACCACTGTATCAATATCTCTGGCATGCACGCATCTCCCCCATCTCTCTGCACTGTTTTGGTGTTTTACAGAATGGTTTAACTATGTATTGAATTATTCTGTTGCGCATGCTTGCAGAGTTTGGAAATGAAGTCTTTCTCTTAGAGTCATCCATTTGTCTGTCCATCTATGCATCAGCAGCTACATAACCAAATCCACCTGCGTGCATCTCTTAACTCATAGCCACTCGTGCAGAAAGTAAAGATGAATTGTGGGGGAGGTAGAATATGCAGGAATGAACTTTGCATGTCACGTAAAGGAGATAAGAGAGGGGAGTGGGTGGTCAGGCCTGTTTAGTACAGCCTCCTCTTTCCTAGCCAGCCAGGTGCTTCTGGAATGCCTACAAAGGAAGCTCACTTGCTGCATGGCTCTTTCGCTGCATTCCCTAAGCGCCTGGTATTCAAAGGTACACTGCCTCTGAATAAGGAGGTTCTAGTTAGCTATCATAAGGAATTACTGTTGATAGAATTGTAGAGTTGCAAGGGTGCAATGCAGAAATCTTTCACCCGATGTGAGGCTTGAACTTACGGCTCTGGGATTAAGAATCTCATGTTCTGCCGACTGAGCTATCCATATTAATATGTACTACCATTTCTCATGCTGGTCACAGTCTCCATACCATTGAAGTCAGCAACAAAATTTTACATTGTCTGGGCTTGATCTTCAGTGCCTGTCGTTTCAGTTCATAAATGATCCCAGTTGATTTCCCTATAGCTTCCTTGCACGGCTTGATGTGAATGATTGTGACAGATTCCAGCTTTAATTCATTCAAGTGTGTCCAAAATCCATGGCAGCAATTTGCAAGTGGGGGGGGGGGAGGGGTTAGCCATGTTAGTTGGTTGCAGCAAAAAGAACAATGATACTTGTAGCAAATTAAAGACTAACAAAATGTATCATTGCATGAAGCTTTTGGTAACTATAGTCCACTTCATAAGATGCATGAAGTGTTATCTTTAGTTACAGCTCTCTCTCTATACACACATACATACACACACACACACACACACACACACACATATATATATATATATATATGTATATATGCGTGTGTACGTGCGTGCGCGCGCGCGCACACACACACACACACACACACACACACGGTAGTTTGTGAGGACAAGAAGATGGAATTGTTTCTTTCCTGGGGATGATGACTGTAAAACAGAGAGGATTTTTATCAGATTCTTTTTTTGTTCTGTTTTGTTTAGTTTTGTTTTGTATTTTGGCTTACTGGTATAATGATGCAGTTGTTATCAAGAACAATCTTGGGAAACTCCTGCTGTTAATTACAAAACTCTCACTGCACTTTTCTGCAATACAGGCCCACCACCACATGGGTAGCCCAGAATAATACTGAATTCATGTGATAACGTGGCTGTAGTCCACAAAAGCTTAACCTTCTGATTTTTAAAAAAATTGCATTTCCTATATTATTGGCTCCATAATTTTCAAGTTTGCAATCGTTTGCTTTTTTTGTAGGCAGAGAAAGAACTTTGATAGATACCATTTTTTTGTGATATTAAAAACAAAATTTGTATAATGCTGTGTCTGGAAATAAGATACACAGACACAAGAGAATGTGTGCACGTGCACACATTTGAGGGTGCAGTTCTTGGGATTAAGCCCCATTGAAAAGTAGTGGGACTTATTTCTGAGTAAACATGCACCACGTTACTAATGTTTTGGTAAGCTGCAACTTGATGTGTGGGACAAAAATCTTCATTTCTTAAGGCAAGTACTTACTAGTACTTGAAAAATAATTTATTGTTATCATATTAAGCAAGGGCGGAGGGAATTGTGGATTGTAAACCCCAAGGGTCCTTAGATAGAATAGAATAGAATCATAGAATTGGAAGGGACCCTGAGGATCATCTAGTTCAACCCCCTGCAATGCAGGAATACGCAGATGTCCCATACAGGGATCGAACCTGCAACCAGATCTTCATCATGTCACCACATGGGAGGGGAAGGTGCAGCAAAGATAATGGTGCTGCCTTTATTAGATTAGTGTATTATCACGGTAAAGTTGTGTGTTTCGCAACTTTCAGTTTATCTGAATATGTGAATTGTCACCTGAATATAACAGTTACATTTTGGGGAATGCATATACAGATCTAGTTGTTGCAAGCAACAGCAGGTTGCTACACACATTTATGTCAAAGTAACCTCAGCTGAATTACCGTAAATGGTCCTTTCTTCTATGTAAACGTGGATAAGATTACAGCATAAGAGTCTCAGCATCCTTGATTAGGAAAGCGCTCCACTACCCCCAGTCCAGTTTCCTTTCTTGATAGGCAAAAGGTCCTTATATACAGTCCCAACCCAAAATGAATTTCTTTATTTTAAGCCTGTCTTTTTATTTCATCGTGTGCACACCATTGTCTTGAAACCTTTTTTTTTGTGCTTGGCTTTACAGTGGAGCAGTTTTAATTATAACTAACAATGTCAGCTACTAGTGCTACTGATGCTTCAAGTGAGCAGAGTGACAGTCACTGCATTCTCTTCCAGTGTAATCAAACTTGCCTGGGCAAGGACTGCGAAGTTGGGTTCTTCATTTTCCTGGTATTCTGATATGATCTACGAAGGAGATTGATTAGTCACATTCCAGATAGAAATAGGTTATTGACATTCTGCACATTTTTGCAAATATGTTTGTTGGAGTTCTTTATTCACTGTGTCCTTGTTTCAATATTGAAATAAAACACAGAAGGAATGGACAAGACATAAGAAACATTGAGCCAACGTTATCTTTTTGGGAAAGGAAGAGGTGTTGTGCAGAGTTATCAAGACTTGGGGTACCTGCAAGCTATCGCTATTTCACAGGAGTGGCTCAAGCACACATAGGAACTTTAGGCTTGCATGTTCTAAATGGATTAAGGAATTTTATTGCCCTAGTGCAACAAATCCACTTAAAAAATAATAATCCCCAGACTTTCTACTGTTAGGAAAGTGACAGGGAAACACAATGAAAAGTGTTAGATGAACAATTGATTAATGGGGTGAAGTATAAAAAGCCTGCCAGCAAATCAGGAATGCAGGACATATGCTCATTGCAGCAAACAAATCAGAATGAATACTCAATAAAGACAGGATATAATCTAATCTCCTGATTTGTGCAGGCAAATCATGATGAATGCTCAATAAACAGGTTGCCTGGAGGGGCCCCTAATCTTTGCACACAGAAAATCGATTCAGTTTTTTGTTTGTTTGTAACTGTGGCTTCAACCCTATATCTGCTTGGAGGAATGGGGGTGGAGGCCCCCTTAAATTTAGTAGGACTTGCACATGCAACAGAATTAGGACATAAAATGGACAATATATTTTGTTTTAATGTAGTCCCACTGCCATCAATGGGATCACTACAGGTAAGGTTGCTAGCAGGATAAGGGTTGCTAACATTCCTGGCAATTAATCATCTGCAGGGCCAAGCCTTTTATGTTAAGTTCAAAGTAGACCACGGTGCTCAGTTCTGGTTGCCAGGACTTTTGATGCAGGTAGAAGCAAATACAAAGGAGAGCAGGCTGCAGAAAAGGGTCCAGGATGACAGGAAACACCTGAAGCAGCAGGAAGGAGAACAAATCAGTGAGGCAGACTATATTTACTGCATGTCCTGGAGGCAGTAAAGTCTGAAGTGAAACTGGCAGGTATACTCCCAGCCCCACTTACCAATTTCTGTTACTATAGCAATTTCGTTTTTTTCCTGTGCAAGTTCAACAGAGAAGCATTTGCTTAGGCTGCTAATATAGATCCAGGGGAAAGATCTGCAGTCATTGATTCATTGGTTGAGAATCATGAGAATATCAGTGCAGAGGAGCAGAAGGAATAGGCAAATAAATGCCCTTCTATTTCCTAGCATAGGTTTCAGAGTCATAAACGGCTTCGGTCCAGTATATCTGAAGGAGTGTCTCCACCCCCATCGTTCTACCTGGACATTGAGGTCCAGCACTGAGGGCCCTCTGGCGGTTCCCTCACTGCGAGAAGCCAAGTTACAGGTAACCAGGCAGAGGGCCTTCTCGGTAGTGGTGCCCTCCCTGTGGAACGCCCTCCCACCAGATGTCAAAGACAACAACAACTACAGTGGTACATCGCAAGACAAATGCCTCGCAAGACGAAAAACGCGCAAGACGAAAGAGTTTTCCGTATTTTGAGTCGTTCCGCAAGACGAATTTCCCTATGGGCTTGCTTCGCAAGATGAAACGTCTTACGAGTTCTTGCGAGTTTTTTTCCTTTTTCTTAAAGCCGCTAAGCCGTTAATAGCCGCTAAGCCGTTAATAGCCGTGCTTCGCAAGACGAAAAAACCGCAAGATGAAGAGACTCGCGGAACGGATTAATTTCGTCTTGCGAGGCACCACTGTACTAGACTTTTAGAAGACATCTGAAGGCAGCCCTTTTTAGGGAAGCTTTTAATGTTTGATGTATTACATTATTTTAATATTTTTGGAAGCCGCCCAGAGTGGCTGGGGAAGCCCAGCCGGATGGGCGGGGTATAAATAATAAAGTTGTTGTTGTTGTTGTTGTTGTTGTTGTTGTTGTTGTTGTTGTTGTTGTTGTTGTTGTTATGTCTCTCACCTGTAGGGAAAGACTGCACTATCCACCCTGATGACTGATAAGTGACTTTTTGCTCACACTTAGCTTTTCTGGGGATGCTACCCTCCTCTCATACTAAAGAGGTTCAAAACAGTCAGGCCCTTTCAGATGGAACCCTGAGTTGGGCAAAGCAACATTAAATGCCTATTAATTTCTCACTTCAGTGATAACAATTACGTTTTGTCCATTCCTTTGTAGTTGGCTTACTGAATAAAGCTGAGGACAGACAGACAGACAGAGCATTCTTTAGGCCAGAGCAGTCCCAAAAAGAGCTGTACGTCATGTTGGGTCTCTGCTGTTTGTCAGTAAAGCCTCATACAAAGAGTAAGATCCAACAAAGGCTTCTCCTCCTTACTACCCTGCTGCTTCCCCTACATGGGAGCATCTCCAGCTGATTTGGTGGGGCTGAAGTGGGAGAGAGACTAGAAGTCCCATTGCATGAGTCAATTTCTGTTGCACAAGCAGGTGGAAATCATTGGATGTCACCCGGAAGCCCTTAATTGGAACTGGGTTCAGCACAAGAGCTTCTCCTCAATACTGTTCATCAACCAGTTTCGGGCAAGTCCTGCAGTGCTGCTGCTGGTGGTTGTGGTTGTTTTAGTTTTCCAGTAACATTTTCCAGCAATATTAGCCATTCAAAGAGCAAACAGATGGGGTCATTCCAGTGTTGTGTGTATGATTCATGTCAGAGGGTGCAACGTTTTGAGGCAGACTGGTGTATTCTTTTTTTGGATGGGGGTCCACAGGGAAGGGTTAATTGATAATATAAAATATCTTTCTGCTTTCTTCTGTCGAAGTTAGCCTCTGCTAGATCAAACCATCCTGGGCTCTCATGTGATGATGGTCAGTTGAAAGACATCTAGCAGTGGAAGAACTGGATAGAACCCATTTTGTTCATTCTATGTTTTATTCCATTAGTTATTGATGCTGCTGTAGTACCCTGCCTGTGGGGTGGGTGGGTGGGTGTGCTTTGGACAGGGGGACAGGCTATAGGCTAAAGGAGAGAGGGTCAGTTTTCCTTTGGCTCCCCCATCTAGCAGAAGGTTGGATCACTCTAACAAAAGTGCCAAACAGTATGATTAGGATTTTAAAAAGCCCATTTATATGCAGATGTTCACCTGGGGACATTGCCATTTTTGCTTTCCTTGTGCTGCGTCAGATGTTACTTTGCACTACTTGAGAGCAAGGGGAATAGGTTTAGGGCAGAATGGCTTGAAAGGCAGAAATCCATGCACAAGACCTCACCAGCCTTTGGATTCTGACTTATTTGAGGTAGTGACTTATTTGAGCAGTAGTTTGTGCTGTATGTTGCAGGAGTGAATAACGGGGCAGCGTAGTTCTGTCCTGATCTGTGTTTTTCTTGCCTCCCTCCACCCCAGCAGAAGTCTTGCAACACACACACACACACACACACACACACACTGGTTGAAGTCTAGAGTTTGGGCTTGGACACAGCTGGTCTGTCATTTGAAAAGCAGTGAAGGGCTGTGTGTGTGTAGAAATCCTTTACTTAAACAAAACTGTCTTGGTAATAATTCCTGTTTGCTTTTATGTCAAGGTGAAAGAAGCTTCTCATCAGCCGCAGATGGTGTTTACAGCTCGTCATGCGACTGTCACTTTCCAGACAGATGGAGAAACATGGAGAGAACAGAAAGAGAAGAAAGCGGCTATGATGGTTGGCATTTTAATTGGTGTGTTTGTACTTTGCTGGATTCCCTTCTTTGTCACAGAACTAATAAGCCCCCTCTGCTCCTGCACCATAGCACCAGTCTGGAAAAGCATCTTCCTCTGGCTTGGTTACTCCAACTCCTTCTTCAATCCTCTGATTTATACAGCTTTTAACAAAAACTACAACAATGCATTCAAGAACCTTTTTGTGAGGCAGAGGTAAAAAGAGCAATGGGGGTGCATGGCTACCATTCCTATTGGATTATAGTAAGCTCATTTATGCAAAATTTGTTTGCTAGGTAATTCCGTTTGCATATTTCACTTGACTGTGGGAATTAAGCAATAAGAACGGGTGATATATCAGAAACATAGCCCATTACACACCCTCCATTGCAATGCAGCCCAGTTTTCTAGAGAAGAAATCTCTGACCATTGCAAAAGTCCTCCTGCCCAGTTGGCTGCAGCTCCCTATATGAAAGGCAGCAAATAATTTTAAAAACCCCACTTCGATCACAATTAAGCCTGTGCAACAAGCTGTCCTGTGTTGCCTTGGTAAAGGCTAGACTGTATTTCTAACGTTGTTCTGCTCATTTGCCAACAGCCAGTTGTAGTGTCATCAATAACTTTTACTATGAAACATTTATGGCGGGCGTAGTAAGGCACTGAAAACAAGAATTCCAAGAGTTACAAGGCACTATAATACACAGAGACTGGAGGTAAGTAAAGGGTCAGCAACTAATAAAATCCCTAACAATATTTGTTTGCTTTAGTAATTCTTCAGATATGAATCAGGATAAAGATCATTGACTGCTAAGATACAAGAATCATTGAACTTGGGTGGCCGAACTTTTAAAACTTTAATTGCAGCAAAACTGAGCAAAAACAATCATGTGAAATGGCTCAAGGAAGTGTTGGGTTAAGTAGAGGATGGAGGCAATTTTCTGAAGACTACCGCAGGGGAGCATTGAAACTAAATTCCCAGATCGCAAGTCCAGAGCCTTCCATTCAAATCAGTTGTTTTGGGGAAAATATAGTTATGTGGAAACTTTCCTTTAGTAGTTGCAAATGACCCTATTAACTGGACTGGATTTGCCTACATGTAGCCAGCATGTGTTTTATGTCTTAGCCCTGTTACCATAGTGCTAAATGCATTTTATGGGGGAAATCAACATTGAATGGTAACTGGGGAGGACAGCGTATCGCTCTGCAAAGAGTGGGAAACATATTGCAACAACTAGTTTCCTTCAGAGTCATTTAGTGGTTACCACCATACTTTGGCAAACTCTTGGTGTTCTTTTCTTCCAGAAAAATACTAATGTGTATTTAATGAAAAATAAGTGCAATCTTTTCTTGCAGCATCACACGTATGTTTTACTATGCTGGGATAAAGCTCTTTTACTCAGCTGCATGTTCAGCTATTACCTCAGTTTTAAGATCAATGCAAAGTTGGCATCAGGCTCTTTAAAATGAGTCTGATAGCTTAGTCAGTATAAAATAACTTAATTGTCAAATATATTTTAAACAACAACAGCATGCAATATATACTTTGGTGACATCAATGCAGACCGAATTCTCAAGCTTTAAACTATTGCTTAGAGGTTCCAGGCTACCTCAAGATCCTAGTCTCTCCAGGAGTAGAGACGGGGAGGTTTTTGTTTTGTTTGTTTTAAATCAATTTACTGGTACAGGAGGAAACACCTGCATCAGCTTGGTTTGAAAACTATGCCTATATCAAGTTCCCCCCACCATTACCTGCTGCAGACTCTCAATATCCACATGTATTAAGCTGCTTTTTGGTCAGACAACCCTTCAAAAAGGCATATTACGCAATGTAGGGGACTGCAGGCAGGTGTGTCCCTATCGTATGAAGAGTACAAGGAAACACAGAGATCTATTGTGTGACTAGAAGTACCGTCTGCTTGTTCAGAGGGAATGTCTGATTCCCCTGCTTGTATTGTTTGGTACCCCACATACACCACCACCCCACTGCAAAAGGAGCCCTACTGCCAACTTTGGAAGCAGGGGCACTTGGATTCAGTCAAGGCATTTGCACATTTTTCAGCCCATTTACCTCTGCAGTCTGGGACCCCTTTCAGTCTTCAGCTAGCACACATGTTGTTTCTAGAGTGAACTCAGCTCTTTTAGAATTTTCTAAATCCTATCAGGTTCTGTCATTTGTGCTGAAGGTTTCTATGCTTTGGGCAGAATTTCAGATGCCAATGTTGTAGCTTGTCAGAGAAATGGGCAAAACATCAATATCTGCACTCATCCCTGTTAGTGAAGAAGTTTTTTTTATCATGAATAGAAGAAGAAAAGCAGCTTAGAAAGCAAGTTAGTCAGCCAAACAAATTTGGAGCTTTTGATTTATACATATTTATTGTTTAACACATAATATATGTTTTCTAGTGCACATGAAATGTTAACTAGTGCAAAGGTAAATCATTTACAGAACAGTGTCACTTTACTTTGTGCATATATAAAAAGACAATCAAATAATATTTCTGAACTGCTATACTGCATTAAATCTCAAAAAGGAATACATCTAATCATTGGGCTGGATCAGAATGAAAATGAATTCAATCATATAAATGAATTGCTGTCTGAAGTTCTTCAAGAACACTTGTCTTTCAGCTTGGATAAAAGCATTTCATTTTTGCGGCATTCCTGTTGATAAACAAAGAGATGGAAGATTTAAAATATTAAACAAGACATGTCAGTTAAATGATGATACTAACAGTGCAAACCTGCATGGCAACAAAGAAGCAAGGGTAATTAAATTCAATGCGTCTTATTTCCAACTAAACATATAGGATAACAGCCCAAATCAGCTGTCTATCTTTTAACACATGCTGTAGGTAATACAGCAAGGCAGGTGGAATTTACTGTTAAAGTGAAAAGGTGCTGGATGGGATTGGTCCGTATGAATAATATCTGAAAAAACCAGACTAATGCACCTGATTGTTCTTAGCCTTCTGCCACCAACTATATTACCTAGAATCATTCACACCAGCCCTTCTGAACCTCATGCCCTCTGTTTTTAGGACTAACTCTTCAGTCCTATGGCTAACAGAGATTATGTGAGTTGTAGCACCAAACATCTGCGGGGTACAGGTTGTGAACAACTAATCTGCATTCTGCCCACAACCGTACAGTGCTAGATGATTGGGCGGTGGGGACGGGGACGGGACACTGTGGCATCACAAAGTAGTGCTGAATCAGTGTGTGTATGTGTGTGTGTGTGTGTGTGTGTGTGTGTGTGTTATTAAGCCACCACGTCATGGTCAGAGCTTTTGAGACAAAGTATCTCTGTGTGTGTGCGTGTTCTCTCTCCCCCCCACCACCACTGTACCATTTACCTCTTTAAATTCTTTGACCGTTTTGAAGTAGAGTCTTTGTTTCTCCAGTAACTCCAGATATTCATCATTGAGCTGGTCCCTTCTCATTTTGTTTTCTTGTTTCTTCTTTTCCATCTGTTGGTAACAAGGGGAAAGTATTATGGTACCTTGAAACGCACAAGACCAAAAACGAAATCCTCCAGCATTTTTCCCCCTCTTGAAACAAAAACAAAACACCAAATAAACAACAAGTGCTCCCTGCATCTGTTCCAACAATAGAAGCATTTGGTAGTGTACAACTAGGAAAGAGCAGAAATATAGCAAAGGATTAAAAAGTGAAATCACTATGAAACCTTCATTGCCACAAGTCAGTTTTCTTGTGGTGAAGGTTTTCCAACACCCCTTTGCTTAAAATCTCAGAAGTAAGGTAACTCATGAGGCCCCATCTTCATGGTCTGCATTCATAAATGAAAATCAAGACCAAGTGAACTTTTGCCTTTCTGCTCATGGGATGTTTCTTTCCTACACTATCTTGTTCAAGGATACCTGCACTGCGGTTTCAACAGGTGTACTGACTTGAGCCAGATTCCCTACTGGACAACCCATGGCCCACACTGATGCTTTGTGCTAGAAGTGCTTGTCTCACCCAATGGGAGGAGTTTAAAAAATGGAAAGCAAGAAGGAAACACCTTCCACTTTGTTGAGTGAGAGTGGCTGTAGCAAAGAAGCTTGTGGGGTTGTTTTTTTTTAAGGTTCAGCACAGGAGAACATCTACAGGGGGTCCTTTCAATCCTGAGATAGCAAGAAGATTACTATGCCATCCACTAGAGAAATTTTATAAGCTTGACTGATTAATTTAAATCCAAGTTTTATCTTTAGTCACAGATGTTCTGTGCTCAGATAAATAATGAACTGCCTCGGGCTTCCCCCGCCCCAGCCCCGCGGCTAAAAAGGAAGCTAAGACAGTGAGCGGGATCCATCCTGCTCGCTGTCTTGGCTTCTGCCAAAGCCGCGCACAGTCTCTCCCGGCTGGAGAGCTTGTGCATGGCTAAAGAGGAAGCCAAGACAGCCAGTGGGATGGATCCCGCTCGCTGTCTTGGCTTCTTTGCTCTTTGGGGCGGGGGGGTGGGCGCTTTTGTTTATTTTTTTTTTCTTTATTTCCCCCCCCCCCAAAAAAAAACTAGGTGCCCTATGGTCCGGTGCGCCCTATAGAGCGAAAAATACGGTATCAAGTACAGTAGTACTGCCCACCCTAAATAATAGTGGCTTTCCTACACCTTAGGTTATCCCTTGTTCTATTCAGCACATCTTAGTTACAAATCATTAAATCTAAAAACTGAGAATGGCCATTTATTTGAAGGAAGGATTTCTGTGAATGAAAGAAAAGGGGGTAATTTAAAGAATAATGCAAGGGAATTTTGGCAGATATGTGATCTGGGATAAGAACTGTGCATGTGTTTTAACAGGTGAAGGCTGCATGATGGAGGAACACAACACACACTTGATTATGTTCCAAGGCATTTGCTTTCAGGACCAAGTCTATGAATCCAAATCATTTTCCATTGTGCTTGGTATAGAGATGCATCTTCAACCTCTGGGTTCTATTTCAATTGCTAGAATGTTGCAGTATGCTCACAGGGTAATAATGAGCATATTTTAGCAGCGCAGGAATGAAAGCATATTCCAGATCTTCTGTACGTTTGTATTTCACTGCACAAATCCTAAAGGTTATATTGAGGTCTAAGAAGAAACGCCACCAAACTTATGTGAAAATAATAAACCAACCTTCATTCGATTCTGTTTAATTCCTTCTACGATTTGTTCCATTTGCCGCAGAAACTGGTCTCGAGCACCAGAAGAAGCCATGGCTCTGAAATGAGAATGGGGTACACGTGGCATAAGGGCATCAGACAAAGGAGAATGGGTGCCAAAGTCACTTGTGGAAAGAGTGAGAGTCCACGCAATATGTCTGCAGCCTAAATGGTAAATCATGGAAGTCAAACTTTGCAGTTGACAGAAAAGACAAACTTGGCCTCTTTGGATCCAGTGGTGCTTATTCAAGTCCCATGGATTTCGACAGAATTCTTAGGGCTAGCCTATTAAAGTGTGCCTTTGTCTGACAAAAGAAATAATAATTTAGGACTGTTTTCTATATTTCCCCTTCAAAAACAAGAAGCAGCGTACTGTCATAGTTTCAGAGAAAAGGCACTGAAACAAGTATTACATGAACTATTTAGGAGCATAATGTGACATGCATAATTTCTTGAATGGGATACATGACTTAAATTTTTTTCTTAAGACCATTGAAACTTCTGGAAAGATTGTAAAGACATGTGACTGTTTCTTTAAATCAAGGGCTGGTCATCGTAAGGGAGGTGAAATGGCCAAGCTGTGTTAGTAAAGGCTGTACCCACAAAAAAGAAAGGACTACTTACTGCTGGAAGTTGTCATGAATTGAATTCAACAAGTTAACCTGGGAAAGACAAACACAAGGATGCATTTTTATGCAAAGTTTTCCATTTAAAAAAGCAAATCCCTTTTAAGCAATAGGGCTGGTTCAGAAAATGATGCGGCTTGGCTAATGCATGATCATACAGGCTTTGCTGCACTAAATTACTTGATTTGCAGTTTAATGTGTGTGAACCAACTCGTTCAAAAACAGTGTATCTGAGGCCTTATTGGGTTACCACAAATTTCTTATTGTATTCACACATACTTTCAGACATGAAGTAATGAACATGCATTTAATGAACCAGTAATATGTTACCCTAAGAACAGTACTTGAAATACAACAGTGTGAGGGTATTCAGAGCATTACACACAAACATGTATTGGTAGGGAATTTAGATGACTTCAGACAAATTATGTGCCTATTAACTTTTATCTTTTCAGGAGCATATATTCAATGTTTTGTGCTCCTCACAGCTAGCATATGTGTTCAAATAAATATTGGACTGCTGCTATCCTATTTATCAAAACATTATCAAAGCCATCTCATAAGAAATTGAAGTACCATGTACAAAGGGATATGCAACCACAGAGTTACAAAACCCCAGTGAATTCTGGGCAGCAATGACTGTACTCTTGATTTTGTGTTTTGCCACACACCCCATGGCATCCGCTATTTGAAAAAGGGTGACAACCCTGGACTAAGCTGTAGACAAAAATTCTCCTTGCCTCACAGAGTGCTATTGCACATTTTTTGCTCCGCTAGCATTTTTCTTGCCTTGCATTAGCTGCTGAAAAGAACACAATCGGTTTCCTATTTGTGCGGCATAGCAATGCAAACCACAGCAGGTCTTCCAAGAAACCATGGGTCTCCCCCTCCATCCCGCCCCTTTATAAATAACACTTGACACGAGACAACACACTGCCAAATTCAACAGGGCAATCAATCACATGCTTCACTTTATTCAAAGCAATACCCTGGAGAACTGCTGCCTGTCAGAAGAATCAAAATCAGGATAGATGGACCAATTGTCTCAAGTCAGTTTGAAGGAAGGTTCATAATGTATTGACCTCTTTTTAGCAAAAGCCTTGAAGCAGTTGCATTCTGACACGATTACCTGAGGAGGCCCGCATTAGAATCCACTGCTTGATTTAATCCATGCACTTCAGACCAGCCCCCTATAATCAATCTCTGTGACCTCCATCCCCACTGAATTCTCCTCAGCTCATCCCATGCCATTAATTAGGATCTGCTGGCCTTCTTGGAGGGCTGAAGCAGGAAATGGGAAAATCATCTTTGGCTAGGAGAATCCCATTCAGGAGTCAACCTGGGATTATTTTTATTTATTTGACAAGATTTATGTACACCACTTAACAAAAAAAATTGTAAGGGGGTTACAGGAATATGGCTTCCTTGTCCATGCATTCACACAAAAGCACACACATTCCTCCAGTTCACTTGTTTTTCTCCATGTTTGCTTTAGCCTTTGAAGACCACAACTTTTTGTGTAATCAGGCGTCAAAAAGCAAATTTAGCAGAATCTAGCTGGCCCACAATTCCATGACATCTCAATTCACCATTGGGGACAGAGGAAGCTGCCTTAGAGTCAGACTACTACAGTCAGACAATTGGTCTATCCAGCTCAGTATGGTCACCAACTGGCAGGGGGCTCTCTAGGACTGTAGGCAGGGTTTTCTCTCTGCCCTTCCTGGTGATGTTAGGAGGGACTGAGCTGCTGCATTCTGTGATCTTCTGCATGCAGAGCACATGCTCGATACCACTGAGCTCTTGATACACAGTCAGGCAGTATTTATCAATTTAACACTTAGCATTTTAAAAGACGACTTTTAAAATAACTATATTCTCAGCGCTGTCATAATCACGTCAAGGAAAGGAAAAGATAATGAATATTTTAACTGCACATCGGTTATAGAAATAATGCCTCTCATTAAGAGGCATCTCTGAATTTATGTCTGGTTTCACTCTCATCAATGCAGGGAGAGCACAATATAATTACACCTTGCCATTTAACTTTTTGGCAAGAACTCCTATGTGGAGGAGACAGAGGAGACATTCTACCCACGCTGAGTTACATTAGAACTAATTAACACTATACGGCACACAAAAGCATTGTGCAATTCTTAAAAAATAATAATCCTGTGATGTCCCCCACTAATAATTTTCCCCCACTAAGAACCTGCTGGGGGAAGAACCTCCAGCCCCAGTCATCATGGCTAATGGTCAGGGGAGATGGGACCTGTAGTCCAGCAACATCAAGGAGCACCATGGGTTCCCCATCCACTCCTGTCTTAAGGAAAACCCTTTTACAGAACAGACAGAAAAAACCAAACAGGAACCCAAATATATTCACCATAGTTCCCCTTATTGCAAAAATAACGGCTTATACTGCAGGTGACGCTTTGTGGTCAGCTAGAACATCTGATCAAGCAGCTTACCTCTTTTTCCAAATACACCTTCTTATCATCCAGTGTGTTGTAGAGGGTAAAGAACTGCTTCGTTTCTTTGTGTGTTGCCGAAACTGCAAACAAAGGGAAGATTCTTATAGTGTGATCCCAGACATGCCTTCTTAAGTAAGTACAACAGAGTCCAGTAAGACTTAGTCTGGTTAAGTGAGTATAAGGTTGCAACCTTAGGCTGCACTCCTGAACACAAGCTTCTGGAGAAGAAGTCCCAGTGTCACCTGCACTCAAAATTGGGTGACTGAGAAAGCTGGCTTTCATGATAATTTTTAACTTAAGTAAGTTAACGGCACACAAAAGGTTTACATCTTAATGGTGCACAACATGAAAGGTGTACCACGTTAAAAGTTAAAAGGTGAACCTGCTGTCATATGTAAGGCTGGTTCTCCACCTATTAAGGAGCAGAATCTCTCCATGGCTCCTATTAGCTCTGTAGGAAGAAATGAAAAGGCCTGAAAGCTAACAGAAGGATAAGATGACTTTAATTTATGCACAGTATCTTTCTCACACCCCTCCTTACACACCATACTACCCTTCCTGAAAAACCACCCCCCAAACCCAGGGGACCTTTTGAACTGGCATTTTATGGAAAAAAACAACTGTCTCAAACATCTTCCAAGGGTAGGGAAACCCTTTAGGACTCCTCCATGAGCCTATTTGGATCCCAGCCAAAACCTGGAAATACAATTTTGCAAACATTCTTTTCAACTTTTCAACATTGTCATAGAAATCCAAGGAGGGAAAGAACACACTCCCAAGTACTTAGCCAACCTATAAAAGGCTGGCAATATATCTTAACATAAAACCAACATTCTGTGAATTGTAGCTCACATAAATTTATTGGGAGTGACAGTATTTCAGCTTGTAAAGCAAAAAGGGTTATTCTAAATGATTTGCAATGCTCATTTAGCGTAGATCAGGCAGGCAAAAGGTAGAATTCTCCTAAATCATCAATTCACTACATTAAGTGTGGCTGGGACAGTGATACAACGATGGTTCCGGTCTAAGGAGAGGTAATGTACTTTCTGACACAGAACACTCTTTATAGCCATTAATGGTACTGAATAGCCTGAAGAGGCAGAGCGGTAAAACCCATATATTATTTTGCTTTGGCTGCTGATAAAGCTTCAGTGCGCGTGCATGTATGTGACCCCCCCCAACAGATGTTTTGGAGAAAAGCCAATGAGAAATGACATTGCAGAGGAGTACCCTATTCCGGGAAAAAATCAGAAGTATAATAAGCAGCCATGGAAACCACTTGTTCAATATAAAAGATCACATTGCTAATTTTGATGAGCACAAATTTGACATCCCTGTAACTATAAGAACTAGACATTTGTTTTTACATAAATTAAAAACCCCTCCTCACCATGGTTTGAGCAATTTTGGGGGGAGGTGGGTGGGATACAACAATTACAACATGTTCCACGTGGCGAGAAGTTGCCTACCTCTGGGAGTTAAGAAATTCAAGTCCTTGAATTATCTAGAGTGTATGTCAAAGTGTCAAATGCCCATGTGGGCTTGCTTACCAGTGCACCCCCCTAACCTTAACCTATCTCCCCAAAGAGGGTGCAGCAGGTAGACATTTCCTGCCCTGCAGATTTCACCTAGTGTAAAGGAACAGCTTCCCCATGATCTCTGGAAATGGCAGACAGCCAGGCATAGAGGATCAAGAGTAGAGGGAGGTATGTGGAAGGGAGGTATGTGGAAAAACTAAGTGAACAACTGGGGCAGACAGAAAATGAGGGCCAAGGACAACAGGAGGAGTTTACCTCTGGGTACCAGAAAACGACAGGTTCCTATGGAACGCAGTACCTCTGATTTTCTTCTTCTGTCACCTTTGTCTTTTCCCCCTCGTTTTTTTGGACAGCCCACCCCATCTCTCCAAGAACAAAGAATTTCACCAGAGGACGAGCATTTGGGAAACAAGCAGGCTTTCGTTGGTGGACTCGTAATCTGGTGAACTGGGTTCACTTCCCCGCTCCTCCACATGCATCTGCTGGGTGAACTTGGGCTAGTCACACTTCTCTGAAGTATCTCAGCCTCACTCATCTCACAGAGTGTTAGTTGTGGGGGAGGAAGGGAAAGGAGATTGTGAGCTGCTTTGAGACTCCTTAGGGTAGTGATAAAGCGGGATATCAAATCCAAACTACTCCTCCTCCTCCTCTTCTTCCTTAGGCTTACTTAAACCCCTAGCCAGTGGTGCTCCATGAGCAGAAGAGCTGTTGCTGCTGAAGGGGTTTCCACTGAAGTAGTCAGCCACTAACAAGCAGATGAAGACTAGTTTGCAGCAACTGAGTTACAAGTGCACTGGGATCATGGGCCTGGAGAAGGCGTCCTCACCTTGAACTGCATGCGTATGTTTGAGCGTGCACCTATTTGTGTGCATGCACAGGCCCCACACACATTGTTTCTGAAGTGGAAGAACAGCAGGGATTGGAAACAAATATGAATGCTGCACATCACACATATTAACTAGTGTATTAGTGGGGAGGGCAGCCCTGACGTACCCATTGCATGTAGTGGGTTGGTTGTTGCTATTGTTTCCCCCCCTGTCTAGTGTCATAAGGAACAGTGTCTTAATATATAGACTGTGGAACTAAGTGGCAGAACCAGCTACAAACATTCAAGAACCTACCCCGAAAGTGCCAAATCTTTGGCCCTGAGGGCATTTTAAAATCCATGTTTTGGAAAAACCCTGCTTGTCTGAGAAGGCATACGATATGAATGTCAAACAGACAGTGATACAACAACATTAAACAAGAAGTGGTTGCCATGCTCCATAGGTTTATAGTGCTTAGCTGTGAGGAATGCATTTCTGCCTGATATACGTACCCTGCCCGTAAAGTTCAATAAATCTTTTCTGGTACTGTGTTAACTCAGCTCTGCTGGGAACCTCATCAATCTTGCGTTGTAAAATGGCTATTTCTCTGTTTCGTCGGGCCTGAGGAGAGTTGAAAACAATATACAAAACAAAAACAGAAAAAAACCCTGTGACTAGGTTTCTAAAAAACAAACTGACATTTAGAAACAACCTGATAACGGAATCAATTGCTGCCTTGCGGACCCCCTGCCCTCTTGGCTCCACTGCGAAAGGTGACGTTTTCCAAATAATTACCCCCAAACTGGTATTTCCAACTTTTAAAACACCCATTACAGAAGAATCCGGGAGTCTCGCGTGAACCAGAAATTTACATTGCACAGGACAGGAAGACATTTAGCAAATACATCTGCCGACCCAGTGAGACTTACGGTTTGGAAAACTCACCAGAAGCAGTCTGATCTTCTGCAGCTTCTCTCTCTCAGTTTTGTACTGCTGGTCTATAATTTTAGCGGGTTCCTAACATTGGAGACATAAAACAAAACTGATTTTTAGCTGACCAAATTCAGTCGAGACTATGATGACAAAGGGTCACTTGTTCATACCGGGCCCAGGGTTTATAGTGGTTCCGCACCAAAGTTAAAAACATGCTGAGGAGAAGGGGGTTCAAGAAAGCTATGTTCTGCCACATTTTACTGGATCCAACCCAACATGTTAACTTGTGCAACTACATATGTAGCGTATTCACCTAAAAACAAGCTGCCCAGAGAAGCAGAAGAACATTCCCCACCACAAGTCTATCCTGGGTAAAGGTGAATCTGTTCAGGCTCTGCTTGCTGTACAGATGTTAAAAATACACACTAGCAGGTGGAAGGACAGTGGGGTTTGGGGAAGCACATCAGTCAGAGTATCAGAAGACTATTCAACATAGTTCTCCTTGTGGAGAATACAATCCTGGGTAAGCTACCCTGGAGTTCTGATTTGCTCCAGGAAAGCTCAAAGTATCTTTCTGTTCATTATTTGGACATTCAGTAATGAGCTGCAGGTTTACAGATGGCTTGCTTTTTCCTGTTTAACACTAACCCATGGCATCCGAATCGGCAGACTATGGTTAAGGCTTGTACTCCAAGCCGGAAATTAGAAGCCAAGGTCTGAAGTGGGTTTTTCCTGGAGTGCAAACACTCTGCAGTTTGATTTGGACATTACAACCGACTATGATTAGTGCAAAACAAAAGAGAAGTTTTCTGGAAGAGAGGATGGACTGCAAGGTTTCAAAAATCATCTGAATTGAGCAATCTTCTTGAAGGTGGAGTCCAAACTCAAGCGTCATGTACTTTTAAATTGGGCAACAATTTAGAAGTCCTCTAATGGAAAACACCTGCATGCCACATCCATTGTTAAATGTCCACCATGTGTTCTGATGTTTCTTTTATTAAAATACACAGGCAAACAGAATCAGATTTGCTATTCAGCATACTTAAAGGAACAAGCTACCCCGCTCCAAAAAATACACACACTTTTGGGAACTGACTGTGTTCCAGTGTTCCAAGTCCCAATTCTTGTGTATAAGATATTGCCTTTGATAAGAAAGACATGAGTTCAAATATATAAAGTTTTGTTAAAGTGAAATAAAGTGTTCATTTTAAGTAACCAGAGAAAGTGAATCACATCAAAAGACACACACACACACACACATTAGCACCTTTAGGTAGCAGACTGGCAAAACAAAAAAATTCAGGCAGCATTCCAAATGAGGGCAAACACTTCTAAATGGAGCAAAGGGACCACAAGCATTTTAAAATTGGGAAGAAGATTCCAAAGCTCAGTAAGAATGCTTAAATATTTTCTGTTTACCTTCTCTTCTCCATTGTCAGCTGCTTCTGTTTTCAAACTTTCAATGTTTTGCTGGAGGCGTGCCATCTCTTCCTAGAACAGCAAGAAAATAATAATTGTTTCTTTTCATTAGCAATCAGCGTGTGCTCTTTATGGAAACAGAAGCCAGAGACAGTGTTTTCTTTTCGTAAAATATGCATCAGAAAGAGCCCAAAAACGTATAGACATTCTGTGCTTAGGGCTCCAGAGGAGGTGAATGTTCTTCATTATGTAAAGTAGCACACTCTATTGTCAAGGGGGTGGGGGAGAGAGAGGGGAAAACACACAGTCTGACTCTTATGCAAATGAACCCAAGTCAGAAGGGCAAGGGAATAAGTTTGAGGTTTTTTTAAAAAATCAAAATACAAGCACCACCATGACTACAGCATCTTGCATAAGCCCTACTGTCCCTAACCATTTCGAAAGCGCTTTTGCAGAAGCAACACTGAGCACACTGCATCCCATAATGAAAATAGCCACCCCAAAATATTAAGTTACAGGGGTTTAAAATTCAATTTGTATTCTTGCCCCATTCCATTTCTTTCCTCCTTTCTCATACAATTTACACATTTTATGACTCCTGATATTGATCACTTTTTCAAGGTACCTCACAACAACCACTGATTATGGTTTCAGTCCAATTCATACATTACCTTGGCACCTAGGTGGTGGGAGCTCCACACGGCAATCTTAACAGATGTCAGTGTTAAGACACTGCAATGTTCATAGGTTCCCACTGCACAGGTCCACCTGGGAACTGTGGAATGGGAACCAGCCAGGTGAACAAGGCAAATGGCATTTAAAAAAAAAAAAAAAAAAGATTATATTCTGCTTTACTACAAGGTACCCAACAGCGGCTTAGCTAGACGTCTGGGGCATCACATGCGCCCTGCACCTGGGGGCGGGGTGAGCTGGGGCCTCAGCTGTAGGACAGCTGAGCCTGAGGGGGAGGCGGTGGGCAGATGCCAGCCCCACGCTGCTGTTTCGGGCAGCAGGGAGCCACTGCGTCACTCCCAGGAGACATGTGGCTCAGGTGCACTGTAGGCCACGCCCCGTGGTAAGTGTGGGCTCCCCTCCCATGATGTGGTGTTTAGTGCGTTGTCGTGGTGTTTAGTGGTGTTTAGTGTGTCCCCCACTACACCTCTGGTCCTCATGTTGACACGGAGCCCCTAACCACATGGAAGTAGTTTTTCCAGTTACTGTGTTGCAAAAGCATTCCTAAGCAACAGGAATTAGTAAACATGGTCCATACATGTATTCTGCTGCATACACAATCAATCAAATCAAATGTTTATTCGGCTTTACGCCCATCATGAAACACAACACAACAAAACAAATCAAATCAAACAGCGGACTCGTACAAGCCACAAGTAGTATAACACAGTTCACAACTCACAAGGACAAATATTAGCCAATTCATAAGAAAAGTTTAAGTTTAAGATTAAGATTAAAAAAATTTTGCACTACACCGAAATCAATATCTGATGTCGCTATAGAAAATTCTTATAACTATCAATAATCAGCTAACATTCCATTCCGTCTCTTGTACGAGAGGACGGCTGTTAGGAATTTAGCAACCTGTAGAGTAATATAAGGATCCACATCTTGAAGAACCCAGGCAAGCTGTAGGTCTACTGGTTTGTCAGCCATAGGCTGGATTATGGAGTTTAGTATGCTAGCATGGGCTGAACTGTACAAAGGGCAGATAAACATAACATGATGTAGAGATTCAGATGTTTTCATTTCACAAGCACACATTGAAGGGACTTGGCCCTTAGTGAATCTATGTCTCAGCACGTTTGTTGGAAAGACATTAAACCTAGCTCTAATGAAGGCATATCGGTGAGACGCGGCCATAAGCGATGTTAAGTAGGACGGAGTGCGGTAGATAGGGGTTATGCCGAAATTTAACGGCGAGCAGACTCCACCACCAGCTACGAAATTTTGGTATAGCTCCGCATCATCCAGCCTTTGATTTATACACCTTTTTGCCACATTTAAATCCAGTTTAAGCAATTCAGTGGGTGAGATCTCATAAGACAGCAATTTGGCATGGATTTTTCCTGACCACAAATTTGTGAAGTCATCTCGCCACATGCATTGAATGAGATAGTGGTTCGGGAGTTTATGCCATAGGGATATCCAATAAATCAAAACTCTCCTCCATATAACTAACTCCACTGAGGGGATCTTCATTTCTAAGCGAATAGCCGCATTACTTACGCATGTCGGTAATTTTAAAAGTCGGTGTAAGAATTGGCTTTGAAGTGACTCTAATGGTGAGAGGTTTGCAAAGGCAGCCCATAAAGGTGCAGCATAGGCCATTGTGGCCATCACTTTGATGCTATACACTTTCAGGGCCACAGGGATGAATGAGGCCCCGTCAGAGTAGAAAAAACGAAGGAGGGAGTGTGATAGGGCTTTTGTCTTGTTTTGAAGATATTCAACATGCGCTTTCCACCCTAAGTTATATTGAAAATAAATTCCTAAATATTTAAATTTGTGTACTTGTTTGATTTTCGTGCCCTCCAGTTTCCATGAATAAAGTTTTCGACTCCTTGAAAATATCAGTACTTTGGACTTGGTGTGGTTGATAGACAGATGATTAGAATGGCAATATGTCGCAAAAATCTTTAGTGCCCTCCTTAAACCCACTCTGGAGTAAGAGAGTAGTACAGCATCATCTGCGTAGAGAAGTAAAGGACAACGGTAATCTGCTATACGAGGGGTGTGGATAAATTTATGTGAGACGGCTAATGGGTTCCTCATATCACTGATAAATAAGTTAAAAAGAAGCGGCGCTAAAATACAACCCTGGCGTACACCCTTATTTACTGGCACTGGGTTAGTCAGGTCTCCAGCAGGGGATAATCTCACCCTGGCCACGGACCCGGCGTGAAGTTGGGAAATAAGCCACAGGAGCCTTCTATCTATTCCCCAACTGGCAAGTTTATCCCATAGTAATTTCCTCGGGATACTATCAAACGCAGCTTTCAAATCTATGAAAGCTGCGCAAAGTTGGCCCCGTCTAGGTGTCGAGTATTTCCGGGCTAAGTGATAAAGAATAATTGCCTGGTCTGTTGTGGATTGGTTTAATCTAAATCCAGCTTGCTCATGTCCAATCAGGTCAGCCTCAACTGACCACTTCATCAACCTTGCCAGCAAAAAACGGGCATCTATTTTCCCAATGGACGATAGCAGACTGATATTCCGATAATTCCCTGGGTCACCGGGAGGGCCTTTTTTGTAGATAGGAATTATAATGGTCTCCTTCCACATTCCTGGAATTAAGCCCGTGACATTTATTGCGTCGAACATTTTAGCTAAAATCCCTGCCCACCATGCAGAATGAAGCTTTATAGCCTCAACAGGGACCAAATCTGGCCCAGGGGCCTTACCAGTTTTCAGCTCGGCTATCAATTCTAGGATTTCAGCAGGGCAGGGTTGGTATTGGGCCAGATGGGAAGGGGATTAGAAGGTCTCCAATGAGTGGCCGGAGCTTCTACCACAGAGAAATATTTTCTCAGGAACTGCTCCCATGTAGGGGCCGGGATCACCGTTAAGGGATATTTCGTGTTTCTTCCCTTTATTAAGGACCAAAATTTCCGGGAGTTATGAGATTTTGAGGCAGAAATTATAGTCTGCCAACGATTTAAATGCCATTCCCGTTTGGCCGATTTCTGGTCCTGTTTGTATGCTTTTTTAGCCAGGGAATAAGATGGAGGTAAGGCCGGAGCGCCGGAAAGTTTATAGTCATTATATATTGTATGTAGATGGAGTCTGGCTAGCTTGCAAGCAGAGTTGAACCAAGGGGCGCCAAATTTAAAATAATCGTTTTTAACTCCATGGGTTGGAGAAGTAAAAAAGCGAGT
Source organism: Podarcis erhardii (assembly GCF_964252035.2). NCBI lineage: Eukaryota > Metazoa > Chordata > Lepidosauria > Squamata > Lacertidae > Podarcis > Podarcis erhardii. The sequence continues at coordinate 96,171,362 of NC_138497.1, read as the reverse complement.
TAAAACTTCTATCAGGCAAGAAAAAAAAATTCATACAGGTAATAGGATCATGCGGGACTATTCCTACATCCGGCTGGTCACCAGGAAACTTTTCTCTGATAAAATCCATATATCTATGAGCAAGGGCAGGGGACCATTTAGTCCCCTTTATTTTAGTGGACGACTCCACAGTCACCGGGATTAGGTGGGAGCGGTCGAGCAACTGCCAGTCAACACATAACTTGGTTGTCAGGGGAAGATGGTCACTAAATTGGGCATTATCAATTTTAAAAGAGGTGACTTTCAAAAATAAATCCCGGGAAACCAAAACATAGTCGAGAACACTGTTTGATTTTAACCCCAGGTGGGTGAACTCTCCTGGTATGTCTGGAGGACACCTGCCATTTAATATAATTAAATTAAGGCGCAGAGTCATCTGATAAAGCATCACTCCCGCCTTATTGACTTTTACATCCTTTGATATTCTAGTGGGGGTGTATGCTAGATCGTAAGTTTGAGCGCCAGGGTCAATCCACCACTTAGACTTTTTAAGAGCCTCCCAATTTGAGGCTATCCGAGCGTTAAAATCGCCTCCAGTAATGGAGGGGACATTGGGATATTTAAGATAACAGGAAAGTAAAAAATCCTCTAGGGATTCCCATCTAGAAGTAAGATCAGCTGCTAACCCTCCCGGAGGGAAAGAGACATTTGTAACCAATAAAGAGAAGTTTCCTCCAGAGATCAGTCCGGTAATTGCATAAGGCGGAAATGCATGCACTAGTGAAAGTTTAGCCCGAAGTTTAAGGGAGATACCAATTGTAAGGCCACCTTTGCATACACAAAGAAGCACAGGAGAACATCTGGATTATGGATCCTCAATCTGGATCCTTAAAAAGAATTGTGTGCAGGCACTGACTTGGAATGAAGCATCTAAAAAACTTACTCTGCAATGTGCTCTAAATTCTTGCTCTTGGCTTTTGAGGTTCTCATTCATTGCCACCAGTGCCCGAAGCTTCTGCAATACACTAAATTAAAACAACAACAACAACAACAACAACAACACATTATTTATTCTCGAGCATTTAGAGACATTTATTCTAAGAAAAATGAAGCATTGGGGAGTGGGGAAAACAAAATATCTTAAAGAAGCAATTTAGGGCAGCAACAGAGCTGAATAAAACAGAAAGGTAGAATCTCACAGAAGAAACGTTCTCCTATATTGCTGCTCACAGTTTGGATGACTCCATTATCAATCGAAGTACACCTGTTTCTCATGGGTTAATTTTGAAGGAAAAATGAGAGACCAGCAAATCTTAGGGTCTTCCAGTTTGAATATATACCATTTTCATGGAAGGATACAATGGACAGGATTCAATCAAACTTAAACATTTCTTAATACCCACTGATTTAAAAGGCAGAAACATTTTTATACTGCTCATCATAATGAAAAATTCCAGCTCATTACAGAATCTACATAAAAGCCAGTACATTAAAACAATAAAACACACAGGTGGATTTCAGTGTTGCACTAAGGAGATCGTTCCGTCAGTGCAAGCATTGCTACTTGGCTCTCCCTTCCAGTACACTGCTGGGAGTAAGGCCTATTGAACCTAATGAGGCTTACTTCCAAGTAGACCTGCACAGGACTGTGCTGCTAAGTCTCCCATCTGGAAGAAAATACGCTGACTTTCCTTAATAGGGTTATTTTAAGGCTCAGTGAGCAAACAGTAATTCTTAAAATAACCCTTTTTGATGCTGGGTGTTTTTGAACATTCAAGAAGTGCCAGATGTTTTTCCCAGCCCCTAATCCTTGAAAATCAATGCAAGTCTTAATTTGAAAATGATGTTTAACCATCATTTTGCAGTGACTGCACCATGTCAAGAATTAACGTGAGACTTCAACCAGCCCTGACTGTTGGTTGGGCTGATCAGAGTTGTAGCCAAAACCATACAGGGTCACCAAGCTGAGGAAGGCTGACAGAGTCTCCAGCATAAAGAACATTCTGCCATGAAAGGAAACATTTGGACTAGAATGTCTGTGTGTGTGTGTGTGTTGTGTGTGTTGTGTGTGTGTGTGTGTGTGTGCGCACACACACACACACACACACTATAAACTATAGATACAAAAACCCCACCACCACCAACAGGGACTACTGCTGAATTAACACAATTCATTGCAAAGGGGACAGGGAAGGATGGAGAGGAACTAGACACATACTTTGAATCTGCTTGGGATTCCACTGTTTCTAAGGCTGCCAGCTCCTTGTCCAATTTTTCACTGTGATTCTTAACCTAAAGGATTGGAATTAATAACACATGGTGTGAAAATGTAATAAAAACCAATTTAACCCAAAAACAAATGATAGGGTTCTATTTAAAACTCTGGCAAGCTCTACCTATTTTTTCCTCAAATAGCATGACCAGTTGTTCTCATAAAGGCACCAGGTGTAGCTCACAGGGCCCTTGACCGTCACAATTGGATGTAACCCTTGGCATTAGTGTTGAGATGTGAGCCTAGGCTCGGTACAGTTCTGCTGTACCAGCGCTGTCTCCTCCAGCTGCCTACAGAGGTGAGTACTGGATTGCACACTTGCCTACCAGGATAGTGCATGGTCCCCTCTCATACCAACTTGTACAGGATTTGTTAAGGTCTCTCCCCCCCTTTTTTTTGCAAGGGATAAAACACTGGTACATCTTGTGCACAAGTTTCTTTCATCTTTCCTATTTCTTGCTGCAGTATCATTACAAGACAAAAGTCAATATGGCATTATGCTTGTCTGGGACAGATTTGGATAACCACCAGGAGGCAGCTTTTACTAACGTAGCAGAACCTTCCCTAACACGCAACAATGGAAAATGTGGTATTCTGGGCTGCCTCTTACTCTTATTTGCATAGGTGCGGGTGCACATTGTTACAATTATTACAATTACAATTATTCAAGTTCATTTTGGTCCAGGTGGTCAAATGAAGAAGGTGACAGGGCTCTTATGCAACTGAGCAGAAGAATGAATTTCAGCAGGTGTAGCTTGCATTACATCCCAAAATTCTCTTCTACACAACAATTAGATGTAGAGGCCTCTTTTGCATCTGGCCAACACAGAGTTGACAGAGACCAGTCTAAGTAGAAGAGGGGAGGACAAAGGGAAGAACGAGCTTACCTCATTCAATTTCTTCTTAGCCTCACTACATCCTGCTTGCAGGTCAGCACATTTTGCCTGCAACTGTTTTCAAAAGAAGAACACAGGGGGAAAGTCAAGTTAAGTGATCACCAACCTGGTATTTTAATCAAAGGCAGCAACATTTCCTAACAATGGCATGCGTATACACACATACACACCAAGAAACATGCTGGAACTATACTTAATGGTTCTTCTAATATCCACAGAAGCATTGCTCAGGCTGGATTGTAAAGAAAATTTATAAAAGTAGCAGTGAGAAACCTCAGAAACGAGGCTTTTGCTTATGAAACACCCCATCTGAGAAATAGGTCTATGCAAACCATATACACTGCATGGTGAACTGTAGCTATTCATAATAAAAAGGACAATATTTTACAACCTCTTTATCAAAAACATTTCATGCCCACTTCCCAGATTCATGTTTTATGTCCCGAGGAATCAATTAGCAATGCAGCAGGTGGATAACATTTGTTTTACAATGCCCCAGGCAAATTCTTTAAACCTAAACATGTTGGGCTGAATCAATCTTAATTTTGTGCACCTTTGAGGTTCTTTGCTTGTCCCTACACTGGCAAATTTATTCCTGTCCTTCTTTCTTCTCTACAGTAAGAGTTTCTGATCACATGGAGGTTTCAAGCAAACATGGGTAGAAGCTCCCTTCAGACTTCCCCCACTCAACACAGGAAAATTTGGAAGAAATAAGGCAGGGCTGGTGTCCACAAGGTGTCAGGGGTCAGTGCTTCCAAGATGGATGAAATGTTTCCTGTTTCAGCATTAAGCGTGAACAGGGCCATAATTTTAACTATTTTCTCTTGCAGTATATTATTGCAAAGTGTCTCTTATAGCTTCCTTCGGTTTCTTATCCATGGACAGAAAGAAAAAACAAAGGCACTGATTCTCCTGAGGTCTAAACTTACAGTAAATTTCCACTTTGAGAGTCTGGAAGGTTTTAGAAGCAAGTAATGTGTGAGAGATAAAGTTTACATCCATGTATTTATGTATATATCAACAAAGTTCTCTGGACAGCTATCAGCTGAACAAGAACGGAATGTAGCAGTTCCAGGATACCCTTTTTTTTTATCAAAACATCTGGATTTAGAAGAACAACAACAGATGAATTATACTGTGGGAGGAACTCTATTTACAGAATGCTCCACTGGAGGAAATTTGTGCATGAGATAGGCCTTTTTTGCTGGCTTTCACTTCCTGCAACAGGCCTGTACCCTCCAAAAACTGTTCTGGGCTTCAGGGGACTCTCGTCAACAATATGGAAGGTGGCACTTGGGACAGTTGGTGGAAATCAAGTGAAAATCATCCCCCCACCCTTCTTTGGTGGGAGCCTTTACTGGATCGTAGCTGACACCGCAGTTCATCTTTAAATAAAATTCACTGACCTGATGCACAAATATTGGAAAAGCATCAGGAAATATAACTCAGGAGAACACGTATATTAGAAAAAACCAGGTTGATTCTAGGAAATTGTATTCCATTTGGCTTCCTTAAAGTACAAAAGGGAGTGGGGAGGAATGGCAGATAGAACGGAACAGAAGGCAATTAAATCAGCGAATCCGCAAAGATTTTGACAGGCAAAACAATAATGTTAGCAGCAGCCAAGTGAGCACCAATGTAATGTTTACAGGAGCTAAGGACTGGATAGCTCAGTTGGTAAGAGCATGGTGCCACCAAATTCTCAGGTTCAATCCCCACATGGGACAGTTGCATATTCCTGCAATGCAGGGGGTTGGACTAGAGCAGCCTTTCTCAACCTGTGGGTCCCCAGATGTTGTTGAACTACAACTCCCATCACCCCTAGCTAGCAAGGCCAGAGCTCAGGGATGATGGGAGTTGTAGTTCAACAACATCTGGGGACCCACGGGTTGAGAACCACTGGACTAGAGGATCCTGATGGTCCCCCTTCCAACTCTTTTGTTTCTATGATTTGTGGACCTTCCAGCATTTGGAAAAGAAAAAGAAAAAGAATCACAACTCCTTTGAAAGATTCTGTTAACAATGCAATTCTGTGCCGCTTTAAATGCCAACTATTTTTATTTATTTATTTCAGCAATTTATAGTACACTTAATCACGGTTGTCTCTGAGCAGTGTGCAGGAGATCCAGTACAATACAGTAAGTCTAAAATGAGTTAAAACTATGATATCAGAATGTAATTAAAAAAACCTTGCTGGAATTAAGAATCCCTAGTAGGCACTGGGAGTAGAACAGGGAGGGCACCTGTCTGACCTCAACATTTGATATTCTGACAGTGGAGAATTTAAATGCTGCCTTTGCCTGTACATAAACACAGCTCACAGCTTTAATTCGGAATTGCTGGCAGTCAGTAAGCACCTATTGCTTCCGTAGAGACAATCAAGGAAAGTGTGCAAACTTATGTACAAACCCTACAACTTATGTGCAAAAAAATCCACGTAACCAATGCTTATTAAGACCCAGGTTACTCATATTGTAATTCTCCTAAATGGATGCTGAAGTTATAATCTTCTCCATAAGTGCAGAGTGGCAAAGTGGTTTACAAACCCTCAAAATAAGGGAGCAACAACAACAACAAATCCCCACATACTTCATCCAGCTGCTTGGTTTTCTGTAAGATCTGTTTGTTTAAAGATGCCACCTTCCTTCTGTGCTGCTGGGCAGCTCCAAGTCTCTCTGGACGCTCCTCTGCAGAAAGTCCTGATTGCTAGAAAAAGATGGGGCAGGGAGAGGACACAATGAATGGAACACCCCCTCAGCACTTTGTCAGACGCACAGGAATCATTACTTGCCTAATCTGTGCATTAAGACTGTTCCATAAACCACTGGGTAGCCGCATACAAGTGTGCAGAGGTCTGGATGCTTGCATGTCCTGCATTACAGGGAGTAAGCAAGTGTGGAAGTTGGCAGAGCTCTTCTGGAGGCAGAAATGTGAGGGGAACTGGGCATGTTCCACTTTGACCCGCAAGGCTGACTCAACACATTTCCTCCATCCTAGAAAGAGATACGGTGCTGGGAGCAAAGGGCAGGTGGATAAGACTGTTAAAATTCAACAGCACATCATTATATGGGGATGGGGTGAGAATTCGCAGCATTACTTTGAATTTCAGCACCAACTTCCCAGGACTGGACTGCAATGTTAAGTGTACTTAAGTCCCATTGAAACCAATGGGGCTGACTCTGTAGTGGGCGCTTACCGACGCCGAGCACCATGCCAAGTTTCCTACCTCTTTGTCTCTCACCCTCTTCGTAACTGGGAGCAATGTTCGCCCGGCACTGGGAATCTTCCCTGCCACTGATTGCCACTAGACTGACTTCAAAGTAAACACAGATAGACTATGCTGCAAGACTAATTCTCCCCGCACACATAAATTGACTGGAATTTAATTACTGTATTTAGCTGCTACCTCATTCTGTGTTTTATGTTCATGGAAAAATACAACAAATGTGGAAGGCAGCAATCAAGATCATTTTGATCATGATTAATATGATTATGATTATTATTTCTGTAATGCTCCTTCACCCGCAGGAGTCCAGAGCAGTCCGGTATGGTAAAAGGTAAAGGTAAAGGACCCCTGGACGGTGAAGTCCAGTCAGTAAAATACAACAGTTATCCATTTAAAAATAACAACAACTTTTTTTGCAGTTTTTGCTGCAAGCCACTGCTCCATGATTTATTTTTCCTTTGTACTCATAAAAAACATTTTGTTGAAAGAAGGATATAACATCTGACCTGTTAAAACAAAGTTTTGAACAATATCATCTATTTGTGCTATTTACGAACTGAAACATGAGGTATAGCAAGTAGGGCTATGGAAGACATATGTTATAACACAACTGAAGCTTCTTGGCTCTTGCTTGAAATTGAAGTCCAAAAGGTTTCTACTAAAGTAATTTATTTTCAAAACCACACTAGACGTGTAGCAGTTTTAAGTGAGAGCCGACACATTCTGTTATCTTCAGATCATAAACATTTAGTTGAAAATTCTCTTGCGTACTACAAAATTGCATTCACAGATGGATGGCAAAACCCAGGAATTGTTTTTAAATTTGTCAATTAAAACATTCAGCAGTTGCTACGAACACCCACCTAAGTTCTTTTAAACTTGCCATTCATTTGTCAACTGAAGGGAAAAAGTAGCAGATCAATGAGGTGCCAGAAAATAGAAACAAGTTATCTCTATTTCAGAAAAATAAGCATTTTAATTTTATTTTTTAAACTTATATACCACCCTTCATCTGAAGATCTCAGGGTGGACATTTATTTCCAAAATCGAAAAAAAGACTATTTAATTTTTGTGGGAGCAGGTGGTTCTGCAATTTGTAAGGTACTCTATGTGCAAGGCACTTGACCCCCTGCCCTTTTTTGCTCTCACAACTGTTCAACAACATCCCCATGCATGAAACTCTTTCCATTCCCATAACACTGTTAAAGTTAACACAGTCAACTTATTAGTTAAATACTGTCAAAAAGAATCCCAAAAGGAGTCCCCAAGTAGTTGGTATATTTAAATCAGGGGAAATAGCCAAGATGAGAATGGTAAAGCACTTTGAACATTTTAAAACTGCTACCAAAGTTAGAAACTATATTCTTTTCCCTAAGAGCCTCTCGATTCAGGCACAGATTCCGGATTCTAAGCCTAAACACTGCAACTGCCTAATTCCCTCTCAATTCATGCAAGCCTATGTGCATCTTTCTCCTTTTCCTCCCAAACACATCACTCATCTCTTTAGACCCAAGTACAACCAGGAAAGCCTGACCTTCCTGAATTTAAGACGTAATTAAGTGACTGCTCTATAGTAACCACTAAACTCAAGGGCACACAAACACACACCATTGCTTTAAGCAATCTTCATTGTGCACTGACAGGAAATCTATTATAAAAGCCCAAAATAGCCAAGCCAGATTTTCAAAAAAAACCCCTATAACTAGCAGAAAGGTAAGAGGAATGGGCTGAGGAAATAGATAAAGAGGAAGAAATCAGGATGGGAGGGTTTGTCTTCTTGCAAACAAAACACATCTTGACTACAACAACTATGGGTGAAATTCAAATAATGCACCCCATCAGTGGAAGCCCAGGCAAGGGCCTCCACCTGAGCAATGGCGTTTATCCTAGTCTGCTCCCTCACAACTGGCCTGGGTGTGCGTGTGTCAGGAGGAACCCCAAAACAGCTCCCTGGTGGGGGGAAGGAGAGGGAGAATTGCTCCATCTGGCCTGACCGAATGATCAACATAGCACAACATCAAATAGCTCCATATATTACAGCTGTAAAACTTCACAAACTGTTTCATGGCGCACAAGGACGTGGGAGAAATATTCCTCTACAAAGTCATATGCAACTTTTAGCTACTTGCTTAGAAGACACAGAGACACGGGAATCTAACTGATTTTTATTGATGATAGCGCAGATTTGTATGCCTGCACAAAGAAGCATTGGCACACCAACTAGCATCACTATTGTAGATATTGTTCTAAAGAATATATATTTTAAAACTGAAGCTTCAAAATTTGAAGACTTAATAGGCAATTGCTCAGGTATGGTTTTCTTAAAACAGTTTTTAAAAATCACCTACCTTTTCAGCATATTCTGATACTATCTGCTTGATCTCATCAGACTGAAGTCCAACTATCTGCCCTACAGTGCTTGCGGTCAGTCTGCCCTGAAAGTAGAACACAAGTCTTATGAAGGCACACATGAGACAGCTTTTTGAAAAAGCAGGGCAGTTTGAATTGATGTAAATGCAATGTCTGTTTCCATGAAGCAGTGCCACTGTCCTCCATGAAACCAACAAGGCTTGGATGGAGAATAAGCAAGCAGAGCTGGCCGGGGCAGTGGGGAGATACTTGGAAGAGTGGGCATCAGCTAGCAAGCCTTTTTATCTCATCATAAAATCCATCTACAGAAGTGGGAACAGGACAACATTTGCTACCTTAGCAAGGCTTCCAGGGCAATGGCTCAATTACATTAAGTCAGAGCACAAGAATTGCTGCTGCTTTGCTATGAAAGTTCCTTGCTTAAAGTATATTTGAGAGATAAGGAGCATTTTGGACTCATATCCCAAGAATGGAAGAAAGGGCTGTGTATGTAGATGAGGCACCATGCACATGAGCCAGGTGGGAAGAGAATTTGAGTGACATCTGCTGGTCACTGAATGTAGGTAGGAGCAGCAGAAAGTTTGCATGTGTGCATAGAATTGATAAGCATTACCATGAGTCAACAAAGACCTTTGCTTTGCTGAGGTATGTGTGCTGTGGGGTAGGGGAGCAGAAAAAAAAAATGTGTACAGGATGATAGTGGACTCCATTAGAATCTAGCCAAATGAGAAGGCTCTTCAAAGGTTCCGCGGTCTTGGGAGACAGAAAAGATGTGCAAGAAATACTTTTCTCTTACTGCTGGTGATCAAACGAATCAGAAAGTCTTCAGAAAAGATATTAAGTTATGTCTTAACAGTCTGGTTTGTTGAGAAGCTGTTAAACTAGGGGTCAGCAAAGTTACTGTGCTTTGGGCAGGTGTCTCCAGCGCCGAACGCGCGGTAGGGTGGAGGAGTGCATGCCCATACGTGTGTACACACGCTATTTCCGGCGCACTTCCGGGTCGGAGGAGCACCGGAAATAGCTTGTGTGCATGTGCGTGGGCCTCCTCCAACCCGGATGTGCACCGGAAATAATGCTTGTGCATCCGCACAAGCTATTTCTGGTGCTCCTCCGACCCGGAAGAGGGCAGCCGCGAAGCGCAGCACAGGTAAGTGCGGGTGGCGGCAGCGGGGGTCGCTGTGGGCCGGATAAATGAGTCCCTCTGGCCTTATCCAGCCCGCGGGCCTTAGTTTGGGGACCCCTGCTTTAAACCATAGTTTCATGGTTTGTACAAAAAAGGGAACTGGGAGTTTTGGAAGTTTCATTTGTTTCTTCTTTTCACAAAGCGAGGAGTGAAAAGGCTGTGAGCTGCCGTATCTTTGCTTACTAAGCAGAGATAACTCTCCTTATGCTTTTTGTAGGCAAGGACACAGCCAACAAAGGCTAAACACCTTTTGAAAAAGACCACCTTTCAAGCTTAGTAGTCTTTTCCTTGTGTCAATTTACACTGCAATGTAAGGCCTCAGGCAGCCTGACTCCATTTAACCCTATTTCATGGGTTGTGATAGCTTTCAAGTCAATCTGCAGGTGCAGGAGGAAAGAACAGGGATGTGAATAACTTTAGTTGTATATACTGCAGAGTTTGCTTGATAGGTACAGAGTACAGCTAGGCAATAAGAAATATGCATCCTTTCCTTTCTTTCTCTACTGAATTGCAGTTCGCTCCAGTTTCAGTTCACAGCCCCATGAAGAAGGGAACTTTCAGATATCAGAAATCAAGATGGAGTGATATCTGGAAAGATTTTTTTTTGGCCTGTGCTACCCTGTTAATAATACCAGAGTAGTGGTTGAAATAATATTTTTCCCCAAAAAACTTTGACTAACAAACAGAACTGCTTACCTCTTCTGTTCCCATTGCAGCCATCTCAGTCATCAATGTTTTAATACGAAGCTGATAAAAAATAGAAGTGCTGAGATCAGAACAGTTGTTTCTAAACATGTAGCACATGCTTTAATTTTTTTTATAGAAAAAAATGTGACAATGCTTGGAGGTTAGCAAGGAGGTTGACACACTTTCCTTCCCCTTTTCATACAAAACTCCTTCTCAACACTGTGATGGCAGCCTGGAAGCTACTGCAAACATGGCTCCTTAGTACATTGCTTCCACTGAAGAAAACAGCAATGGATATACACACACCCCTCTCCTTTTGCTCACTCGTTTATTCACAAACAAACATAACACAAAAAGCTGTGTAATAATCTGAAGTCTCTGCTCCTCTACTTTGGGCAAACACAAAGCAAAAGAAAACATCATTTTCTTTAGGCCCTCACAGCATCATTCTTCTTTGAACAGTCACACTTCACTTTATTTGAAAACAGGTGCATATACCTAAGTTTATATACATGTGGTGCACCAGCTGTCAACAGCACTCACACATTTGAATGGCTGAGTTTCCGTATTCGATGCAGGGTTAATCCCATTTTAAGGCACCATAAGATGTTTAGAGGACAGCAGGACACAAATGCAATACATAAAATAAAGCTATCCACTGAAAGGCAAGTGCACCACTAAAGCCCTACCACATGCATTTTGTAGCACTGTGTATCTGCACCAAACTCAATTTCAAGTAAGAGTGCATATTGGTTCTGAGAATGCAAAATCTACAGATAGAAAAAGGGAAGTGGGGGAAACCTCTATACCACCAGCTTTGTTTCATTTCATGTAGTAGGAAGTAGTAACCCTGAACTGAGCCTTGTCACAAATTAGCAGTTAATTCCACCTCTTCTGCAGCTTGGAGGTCATCTTCAGTGTAGGCATCAGCTTTCCCAGATGATGGAAGGCCAGCAGGCAGCACCATTTTCTTGTCTTCAACCTATTGAAGAAAAGGATGTTGTCTAACATTAAGAGGAAAAGGTGCATGTACAAAATCACAAGGCGGGGGTGGGGAGAATTAAAAAAAAAGGAAACGAACAACGTATGCTTTCAGAATATATTAAGGAAAGGCTCCAGAGAGCCTTTCATGGACACATTAAAAACACACTACAGTAATAATTCAGACACAGGCACGTACCCAACACTGCTGCTCTGTTCATGCAGCAGACCTCTGCTTGTACAATTTAACTTCCCACCTCCTCTCCCCTGCAGCCCCTCCAGCACCCCCAAAATCTGCTCCAGGGGGCTGGAGGACATTGAGAGCAGATTTTGGGCATGTGCAGGAGCTGAGAGGATGGAGGAAGTTTTGCCGCATGAGCAGAACTCCTCTTGGATAGCATCGGATGAAGCCCAGAAGAAGCACACAGTGTAAACGGTATCCTGAGCAGGACCTCCTTTCCATCACAGTGGCTAAATTTTAATGAAAGCATTTGACAGTCTTAGGCTAAAAGCATGCAAGGTCAATAAGATATGATGAAGCGTTGCAGCCATATTTTGTAGAAGTCAACAAAGGGAGTGAGATGCAGCTTTAGGAACAGCATTCTTGCTGCATGGAACTTTGGGGCCTTCCACAACATTGCAATACATGTACATTTCTGCAAGTGGAAAATAAGCTCCATCGGCTTAATTAACTTCACTGGCAACTTTCTTGGGTGAAGTGCTCTTTGTTCTCTAATACTAATTTAGCTAACATCTCCCGCCAAGCAGCGTGTAGCTTGAAATGTTAGGAAACATTTCTTTCCAACAGCGTGTGCTGAAAGTGTGCCAATCTGAAAGTGCTTTGCAGGGCGCCACTGGGCTACATCATGCTTGCTAGCAGTTCCCAAGAAAATAACAATAACAGAGGGGTTTTCTTTGTTTGTTTTCTGTTGTCTGTGAATTGCTAAACTGCATTATGCTGAGTTACTTTTGTTTTAGTTTTATTGTTACCAATGGTTTTAATGTTTACAGTGTGCCACCCTGGGATCCTTGCATGCAGGGCTAATTACAAACACTGAAAAATAAAAACAAACAAAAAATGAAGACTGCCGAGCCCCTTTGTCTGGAACAGGCAGTGACAAAAGTCAAACTGGCTCTGAATTTAACCCACAGTGAAAAGGATCATGAACAATTCTAGCAATGTTTCCCCACAATGTGCTGAATACAGCAGCAGCAGGATGGTGACCACAACACAGTAAGATTGGGTAGCCTAGAAAGAACAAGCAAACAAGTGGTTTTCAATATTATTAAAAATAATAATCAATTGCTGCATCACACTTTTATATATATATATATATAAAAACCTGCTTTGGTGTCTAGTATTTTGTCCAACACACACATTTTTTCAGCTGGATTCCAGATGAGGAAACAAGCTTACCTTCTCAATTTTCCCTTGTCTGCTGAAACCATACCTCCTAGAAAAAGTAAAAAGGGAGGGGGAAACAAATCAGAATATGCAGCTGGATTCACTTTCATTGCAGAAGATGTGCTTTTGCAAACATGCCAAAGACCAGCTCTCAGTGCTTTTTAGAAAAACAACAGCAGCAGTTTGGGGTTAGTTATATTCACCATTTTATTTTGAGTGTACATTTTGTAATTTATATGCCATTAACAAGTAAACCATTTTTCCTGTTGCAACAGTGCAATTCATCATCAAAGTCTTCCCAGTGCATTCTAAACCTCTGCAGTACAGCAGGTTCCAGGGGGGCTGAAAGGAGGGAAGGAGGGGGGTTGCCTTATCGTTAATGACAGTGGTGCTCCGAGGCTTGTTGCTGAATTGCTAATGAAAGCCCGTTTTAATTCCAAGAACATTTCACTTTTGCCCCCCAAGGCATTAATCTGCCAGCCCTCCCTAGCTTTATTTGCTTTCTCTGTATATGCCCTTTCCACTGAAGTTCTAGTTTAAACATCTCCTTCTGCTGCAGCTGTATTTCACTCTCCCACTAGGGAGTAGTTCCACTGCACTCAGGCAACCAGGTTTTAATATGCTGCTACACAACCTATAAAGCAGAGGATACTGAGGAAGGCACACTGTGCATGCCATAAGGTCCCAGGTTCAGTCCTGGTCATCTCCAGGTAGATCTGGTGCAGGGGACCCAGTCTGAAAACCTGAACAGCCTTTCCCAGCAAAAGGGAAAGTTGCAGGAAAAGGGGCTGGCTGGAACAATTTTCTCTCCCATGAGAAAAGTTCACAACATTTGGAGCTTTTTAGAACAGGAAAAAAGCGAAGTAAGGGGCAGGGCAGGGAAGGAAGTGATATGAGGGTTCAAACACCATGCACAATGTGGCAAAAGTGGGCATGGTGATAGAGTGGGTGTTCCCCTCTCTCTTATGTAACACTAGACTCCAAGGTTGTCCATTGAAGCTAACTGATGGATGGACTACAGAAAGTCCTTCACAGTGCAGTTATAAACTGTGACTACCAACTTTGATGGCTTTGAAAGGGGATTAGCCTTACGTTCTGTAGACTGTCTACCAATGGCTGCTATATTTGTTGTAACTAACGAAGCCATGTAAAATCACTCTAGGCTCCATGATACTGCTGTGTTTAATCACTGTCGTCTGAGATCAGCTGGGTTCACGTGATAAAGGAGTCCTTTAAAATATTTACATATCGGCGTAAAAGGAGCAGTAGATCAGGGAGGCAACAGCTGGGAACCTATTTTCCCGGGGAATATGTGAAAAGAGTGGAATTTGGGATTTTTTTCCTATGCACTCCTCTCTCACCCCTTAGCCCCTAGAGAAAAGTGTGCCTTTTGCGCTGAGAAAAAAAGACAGTCCCCGTGAACATTAATTTAACAATGCTGTTAAATACCAAATGTGGAAGACATGTTAACGTGAAAAATGCAAATTCAAGTGCCAAGAGCCAACTAGAAAGGGGGGGCGCACACCACACGTACACAGGAGGAAAAATACTCACAAGAAATAACCAGTGATACTAAAGAAGGGGGATAGGAAAACAAAAAGATGAAGAACTTGAAAAAGCGATCTGGCTTGCCATAGGGAGGAGAAGACACACTTAGGCCACAGTTTCAAACACACTTTGGCTTACTGTAGTGTGCAAACCACCTGTATGACTAAAGAACTGCAGTGGAAAAGCTAGTGAATCAAAATGTCAATACATTTTATATTATAACCATTTCACCAGTTATTTGTGGCAAGCAACATGTTGCTTTTGTACTCTGTACACACTTAGATTATTCCAGGAAATCTGCTGTCACTAACCCAGAGTCTTTGACATGTTGTGGAGCAACATTTCCCCCCAAGAACTTGAGCAGACTGCATTATTAATTACATTACCGTCCTGTCTTTCTTCCAACCTCAAGATGGCATACGTGATTAGCACCCCCCACCCCCATCATGAACCTAGCATGGAGCATAGAGGGCTTTAGCCTTTTGCTTCCCAATCAGGATTAGGGCCCCTGCAACTCCATGGCCAATGAAGGCTCCATCTAAACATATGGGGCCTTTGCTGGTGGTGCAAACTGCAGCTAGTGAGAATGGGTGGCAAAAGGTTAAACGCTCCCCTACCCCTCACTGTACAGTTCCAGAATGGGTCCCCTGGCCTGATAATTTGTAAAAAAAAAAGAAAAAACAACAATAGCAAAGCTACACTATTAACATCCCTTCTTAGTTACATTTAAGGTTCTCCTGCATCTGCCTACAGGGAAGAGAGAGCCACAGCATGCTGTCTTTCAGATCTTTTGTCTGCCATTATTGGAATCCTTCAGATGCCCCCAAGAAATCCTGGGTTCCCTGGAACACACTTTAACAAAATGAATATACCTGCCATATTCCAGAAGCGTAGCATGAACTTTAGACTCCTCGTCGACTAACTTTTCTGCTCCTGCTCGTCGCTGGTATTTCCTTTGTGGCTTGTAAACTTCCTGAAAGCCAACAAAATGAGCATAAGCATGTGTCAAACTACAAATGTTCAGTAAGCAATCCAATGTCAACATTCTTTCTCCATAGAAACCTCCTACCTGGACCTTCTCAGGGCTTTTGTGGCTCCATAATACAACACAACACAGTCTGTCATAACATAATATCCTTCACTGGCTGCTCATTGACCTAGACTCACCCCTCCCCCTCCCTTTTGCACTTTCCTAGCTTATTATTACTATTATTAAGAACATGGCTACGCCAGAACATATGAATCTATTCAACCTGATCTCAGACATATCTGCAAAACATCTTAAACAAAGTAAGAAAAAAAAATACTATGCATAATTAAAGAGATGATTAATTCCGAGTCACTGCGGTTAGTGTTCATGCATTCCACTTCTAGCCTCTTATTGAATAATTATGCTTAATTACTACTCTCTTCATTATGGCTACTTTAGCCAGTCACATAGGAAAAGAAAATTGATTTAACATAATTGGGGTGGTGGTAAGAATGTGCAAGAAAAAAAAGTTGCTGAACTAAGTTCAAGGAAATCTCTCCCCCCCCCCCCCTTTTTAAAAAGCAATGCTTCAATACAGCCAAGTTGTTCTTGTACACGGCTACAGTTAAAAAGAAAGAAGCATCAATGCCAGACACTCTTTGTTAAGAAGAACTCTCGGAAAAAGCAGTGCCTTCAGATGACATTCCACACTTTCTTCCAGACACAATGACAAAGGCAGTTTACTCTCCCTGAGATACAATGACAAACGAGATCATTGTTTCCACGACTTGGCTTCTCTACTCTGTTGACTCTGCCAGAGGAAGATATGTCAAGAGCTTTTTACCCTCCTTCCTTTTTCCTTTTAAAAACGTTTTGATCAATGTTGGCAGTTTTGCAAGTGGGAAATCTTTTTCAACTATAGCACATCAGTTGAGATGCAACGGAATCCATTCAAACTCCCGCGTTTCCGAATTCACAGCAGCGCAACGTTCTGTTTTGTGTGGCGTTTTAAAAGTGACATTGCACCGGACAAAGAGAGACAAGGGAAGGAATACACAGAGCTGGTATTCAAAAGATGAGCACAATGGGATATCAATCTATCGAGCCTCCAAGAGCCACATGTCAACTCCAACTAAAATTAATATGGTATTATAATGGAGCAATGCAATCTATAGGAACAGAGAAATAAAATCCTGACACAGTAAACCCTCTGTAGGGAGGAAAGGAGCTGATTTATTGCACAACACTGTACACATTTTCTTATGTGGTAGAGTTGCAATGTTTTTCTTATGTGGTAGAGTTGCAATGTTTTTCTTATGTGGTAGAGTTGCAATGTTTAATAAATAAACACACGTATTTATACAAAAATATACATATATTCAATGGGGCTTATCCTCTAGTTAATGTGTCCAAGAATGCAGCTTTAAAATATTGTGTTTCTGACTCAACTTGCACCCGACTCAAATACAGACTCTAACTAGGGCTGCCACTTGTACTAACCTAGCAGAGTGAGTCATTTGAGGGCTGTATATGCCAAAGTGCTGGGATTGTTGTTGGCATTCCACAACTTGACCAGAAAATTCTCATTTAGTGTGTTACCAATGATGTGGGATGAAACATTTTCTAGCCCCCTCCCCACCGCCATGAACCCCAGGAGAGATCAATTTCTAAAAATGCATTCTTTTATAAAAACTAACTAGGAATGTAGCGAATGGATACCACAATGGATAAAACTGAGCACCTTTGAAGTTGCAATTCATTTGAAGAAAAGTTACTATCCCCAGGAAGCAGGTATGCAGATATATCATACAAACATGGTCTATGCATCTTTAAAAGGGAAGGGGGAGTAAATTAAAGCCAAAATATATACATAATCAAAACAACGCTAAATCCAATTATTATTTATTTGTAAATTTTCTGAAAACCCACACTGCTGAATGCCACACTTACAGAGATTTCACTAACTGCTTTGACAGACTTTTCTTTTCTTTGCATGAAGTCATCATCCTGCAAAGCAATTTAGATAGCTTTAAATACCAGCATACAAACATATTTAACCTCAACAGTGTCAACAAAGATTGGCCAGTTGTTGTGTCAACTTGTCCAAAGCTGTGATGTTAAAATGTACCAAAAAATACAGCCAATCCTTCAGCAGAATACAAGTAATCAAGGGCCATGTACACACTTCAGAAGGCCCGACAGATTTTTACAAATATGTTTTAAGCTGGTGAAGAAAACTGACTAATGTAGGTTCCAGCCTAATCTCATGTTACACAGCTAGGAGGCTACCACTGACAAAGTCCTATTCCAAGTTTGGGAACTCAAGGCTTTGTTTGATGACCATACAGAGCTTACCTGGCAGACTTCAGATAACAGGGAGGAATATATCAGGAGGCACACACCTTCAGGTAGCTGGGTATTAATTTGTTTACATATTTACATTATCACCATCATTATTATTTTATTTATACCCTATCCATCTGGCTGGGTTTCCCCAGCCACTCTGGGTGGCTTACAGCATCCCAAACACACAACAAAAACATCAAGCATTAAAAACCTCCCGATACAGGGCAGATGTCTTCTAAAAGTTGTGTAATTCTTTATCTCCTTGACATCTGAAGGGAGGATGTTCCACTGGAAGGGTGCCACTACTGTGAAGGCCCTCTGCCTGGTTCCCTGTAACTTCGCTTCTCACAGTGAGGGAACCAGCAGAAGACCCTTGGAGGAGGACCTCGGGGGTGGAGATGCTCCTTCAGGTATACTGGGCCAAGGCTGTTTAGGGATTTAAAGGTCAGCACCAACTTTTTGAACTGTGTTCGGAAATGTACTGGGAACCAGTGAAGATCCTTTAGGAATGGTGTTATATGCTCCCGGTGGCCTCTCCCAGTCACCAGTCTAGCGGACGCATTCTGGATTAATTGTAGTTTCTGAGTCACCTTCAAAGGTAGACCAACCTAGAGCACATTGCAGTAGTCCAAGCAGGAGATAACCAGGGCATGTACTACTCTGGTGAGATAGTCCATGGGCAGGTAGGGTCTCAGCCTGTATACCAGGTGGATCTGGTAGACAGCTGCCCTGGACACAGAACTGTCCTGTGCCTCCATGGACAGCACTTTGAATTGGACATGGTAGCAAATAGTGCAGATCTTTCTGTGGCAATCAATACCCAGTTGCCACATTTTGCACCCACTATAATCTCTGAACTGTCTTCAAGGACAGCTCCATGTAGACCATATTTCAAAAGTCTAATTGGGAAATTATTAAAACATGGATTACTGTGGTCAGATTACTTCAATCCAGGAATGGCTGTGGCTGAAGAACCAACCAAAGCTGGAAATATGTACTCTGCGCCTCTGCAGCAACTTTTAAAGGTGGGAACCAAACCACAATGAAGCTGTGATCCTACCTACTTTACCTAGGACTAAGCTCCACAATGCAATTTATATCTTAGACATATGGTGTTAATAGTAAAACATTAGCAGGAACTTGGCCCATCAGATAGAAAAATTCAGAGTATCTTCCAGCACTGACACCTTTAACATCACTTTCCATTTATTGACAAATGAGGCAGAGAAAGATGCTCACTAGTTTGCAGCTGCACAAGTAATGAAAGGCACCAACAGATACAGGGAGATGCAAGAATCGTAAATTGAACTTTCGACAATGTGAGTGAAAACCCCCAAAACACAGCCTTAAAAAAAAAATGAACTATTTTATTCCAGTGGGCAGCTGTCATGTTAAGGTATAGTATTATCAACTGCCAATCACCTTTTAATCACAGAGAAACAATACACCTGGACTTTCCTTCTCAAGGAATGGCTCATTCTGCACTAAGAATAGGTGGGCAACGTATTTTTAAGAATGGGAAACATTTTGGTGCTTGCACAGTGTAGGTTTGTGTTGCCACTGCACAAATATATTCAAATACAATTTTGTGAAAAAGACCTTACAAGAAAAAAGTGACTTGTGTCACTCAGTACCGAATAGGAGCACAGCTTCAAAAGTGCCTTCAAGAACAGCTTCCCAGAGCATCCGATGAATGCACTTGGATGCACTGCAAATTCATCTACCTTTTTGATGCGCAACTGGGCATTTAATACTTAAGGAGTTGGACTGAATTACTCTACTCATATTTTCTGCTCCAATGCCAGCTCATAACGTGTGATCTATCCGCTTATGTCCTGAAACCTATGAGCCAAATCAGCTGGTGCAGGTTTGCATCAATCCTATCCGTTTTAGAGATGCTTAAAAGAATCACTTCTAGTTCTGAATTACAAAAGATGCAGCCAAACATTTACCTCTGGCAGACTGTGTGTCTTCTGAAACTGAGATATAGAATATGAACGGATGTAATCTCCCATTTCTTCACGGGTTTCTATTGCACGTTTCACAAGCCACTGGGAGAAAAGAAAAAGGGAAACCATCAGCATTAAAGCAACGCCTTGGATAGATATATATACTCAGGACAGACTTGGATATCAAAAAGGGAATAAAAAATAAGGAAAATCAACACTGTATAAACAAAGGGTTATACTTATTACAGCTACTTACCTTTCATATTTTGAAACATTTAGACACTGAACATGGCCATCAGTGCATGTTCATCATATGAACCAAGAAACATAAAACCCACTGAGTCTCAGCGTGACATAAAAGATTAGTGTATCTGACTGAGACTAGATTCAGCTAAGCGTTACACAGAATAAAACCACTAAAATTAAAGGACATAGTTATGTTGGGTCCATTAATTTCAATAGGTCTACTTCAAGTAAAACTCAGTTGAATACCAACCCAGGATTTAAATTTCTGACCAGCTGTTGTGGCTGATGTTGACCCAGCCACTCCCTTTCAACTCAGCCTACCACAAAGGGTTATTAGGAGGCAAAAATGTTGAAAGGACACAAATACGATGGAAGACAGGTTAGGCCCTTGTTTTTCTCACTTGTAGATATTTCTGGCATGTTTCATCAGCCTTTGCTGTGCTTTTCCTCTGAACAGTGTGAGTTAATCTGTTCTTCATGAGGCCAACTCTGCCTCACAGGGACTAGAGGCAGGAGTGGCCAATATGCCGTCCTTCTGATGCTCCCAACATTGTCAGCCAGTATGGTCAATACTTTGGATGATGTGAACTATAGTCCAGCAACATCTGGAGACACCTGGACTGGGCTGTATGAAACTCCAATTCCTGCTTTTCCTTTTTTTTAATATAAATATTTATTAAAAAAATTTTGGATACAAATGCACAAATAATAAACAACCTTACTTATATCATAACGTGGTTTCATCACTTCTTTGGACTCCCTCACGTCTCCCGCTCCCATTTACATCGTTAAAAGGTTTTTCCAAGCAAATTATCAACTTGTTTACGATCTTATATCCACTCATTTAAATATAATCTAGCAATTCTCCAAAAGGTTTATGTTTTCTTTAATCTCACTTATCATCAAATTCAAATCTAATTTAGTGGTGGCCAATTTTTTATAATCTAGCATCCTTCTTAACATTCAACCAAATTACAATGTTTTTGTAAATACGTCTTAAATTTCTTCCAGTCTTCCTCAATCCTCTCTTCTCCCAGGTCTCGGATTCTGCCAGTCATCTCGGCCAGTTGCATATAGTCCATCAGCTGCATCTGCCACTCTTCCAGTGTGGGTAGATCTTGAGTTTTCCAGTTCTTAGCGATGAGTATCCTTGCTGCCGTTGTTGCATACATAAAAAATGTTCGGTCCTTCTTTAGCACCTTCTGGCCGACAATACCCAGAAGGAAGGCCTCTGGTTTCTTAGTGAAGGTATACTTAAATACCTTTTTCAACTCATTATATATCATTTCCCAGAAGGCCTTCACTTTAGGGCATGTCCACCAGAGGTGAAAGAATGTTCCTTCATTTTCTTTACATTTCCAACATTTATTATCAGACGAATGGTATATTTTGGCAAGTTTAACTGGGGTCATGTACCATCTATATATCATTTTCATTACATTTTCCTTCAGAGCATTACATGCGGTGAAGTTCAGCCCAATGGTCCACGACCTTTCCCAGTCCTCAAACATAATGTTATGCCCAATGTCCTGTGCCCACTTTATCATAGCCGATTTAACCATTTCGTCTTGTGTATTCCATTTTAACAGCAAGTTATACATTCTAGATAGTACCTTAGTCTTTGGTTCTAACAATTCTGTTTCCAACTTCGATTTCTCCACCTGGAAATTCCTGCTTTTCCATGACCATATCACAAAGGTGCATAGCAGCAAAACCTGAGTAGTCACAAACGACAATCTGCAGGCCCAGGTTGGATGTGTCACTTGCTTATCAGGCTGCCCGAAGACTTAGCATGCCAATGGACATAACACAGTACTGGTGCACAGGCACAAGGCTTGAGACGTGTGACCTAAAGGAAAATCTTAACTCATGTTGTCATTGTAGATCAGGAGTCGGCAACTAGAAATCTCAGGCTAAGTTCAGCTCCTATTTGGTGCAACCAGGTCGTTGCTGCACTTAGTTGAAAAATACAGAAACAAACAAGGGCCACGGAAGAGTAGCAGGTGCTGGTCTCATTCTGGCTATCAACCTACTTCTCCCCACTTTGTCAAACTGACAACCAGGCAAAAATAGTTGCTGCCTTGCTCTTACATCTGCAGCTCTCAACTCTGCTTTGGTGTGTGTGTGTGGGGGGGGACCCATGCTCTCTATTTAAGCAGCCAGCTTTCCAGGCAAAGAACTCATCCCTGTTCACTTGCAACAGAAACACCTTCCTGGCTTGGTTTGGCTGAAACGTCAATTTTGCAAATGACGTTCCAAGACAGAGAAAAGCAAGCACATATAAAACTATAAAGCAACAGTATTCCCATTTACATGGGCAATAGCAAACCATTTGAACACTCCGAGTCTTGCTAATAATTGACTCAAATTTGGAAATGGGTTAAATGCTTTGAATTATTTTTATTTCACAGAAGATGGTATAGAAACGATTACATAAAAGACTCCGAGATCCCAAGTTAAACACTAGGTTTAGAAGATGCCTCTAACTTGCTCCTTGTTCAGGATCTAATCAGAGATGGAACTATGCTTCCAATACTGTCTCTGCAAGCAACAGCGATGCAGTATCTCTTTCCATACACTTTTTGGTTACAGGAAATGCTGCAAGGCTACAAAAGGGATTAATCAATGGTGCAGGGATGGGGAATGGGTAGCCACCTAGATGTTGCTAGACTCCCATCATTCCTGACCAATGGTAACACTAGCTAGGGCTGAAGGGAGCTTTGAGCCCCACAGCATCTAAAGGGCCTCCTACCCACATTAGTGGAACCAATGTTGTTTATGATTAGGAACACTCATTCTACTTGGTTGTTTCCTGATCAAAACCATGCCCCAGTGGCTATAAGAGTTGCAGGGAAGAGAGAAAGAGGGTTACAATATGGTTTTTCATCAGCAGGCCTACTATACGGAGGTGTTGGGGGGAGCAACTTTTCAAGCAGCACCTACCTGCACAACAGGAAATATGTGGATGAAATCCAATCCCTGTATTTGATGAGGCTCCAAGCGATGAGGGCATTTCATTCTCGGCAAGACGGATACAATTTTCTCAGTCAAGGCACTGGAAAGAAGGTGAAGGATGACAGAGCTTAAGGTGAAACTGGGTGGAAGCAAAGCCTTAACTAGCCTGAAACTGCCCTCTAGTGGCTGAAATCAAATAGTAGATTTTAAAAAGCGAATACACAAAGCAATTTAGAACTGTGCTGATAAATGCTGATCTGTAGGACTGGAGGCACTTCTTTTTTAAAAAAACATCTTTAGACAAGCTTGCAAACTCTTATTAAAAACTGAGAAAAAAAATTCAAGGTTGTTTCTTTTTTAAACCTGTTGTTAAAAGCTTCTTATCAAACAATCAATCCTTACTTCATAAAATGTTTTCAGTTTCAGTCCAGGGAATGGTCTGTGATTTCCTTATTCTAGAATGAAGCTAAGCAAGTGCGAATTCAATCCAGTGCGCCAATGGGATGCACATCTAATCAGTTCCGAGCTTCCAAAGGTAGCGCATGGTAAAGTAACAACAGTTTAAGACATTCATGTGTTAATAGAAAAACTCTACAGCCATTCCTTGGTTTTGGAACAGCTTAGTTCCCGAACGTTTTGGCTCCCGAACGCTGCAAACCAGGAAGTGACTGTTCCGGTTTGCGAACTATTTTTGGAAGCTGAACGTCCGACGGGGCTTCCAATTGGCTGCAGGAGCTTCCTGCAGCCAATGAGAAGTCGCAATTTGGACTTCCGGAATGGATTCCGTTCTACTTCCAAGGTACGACTGTAATTGTCACTGTTTTATTTAAAAGTCCTAACATTTAAATAGTGCAA
This sequence comes from Podarcis erhardii, assembly GCF_964252035.2. Classification (NCBI taxonomy): domain Eukaryota; kingdom Metazoa; phylum Chordata; class Lepidosauria; order Squamata; family Lacertidae; genus Podarcis; species Podarcis erhardii. The sequence goes on along the minus strand of NC_138497.1, from coordinate 96,147,494 downwards.
AAAGAAGGAGGAGGCAACAGAAAGTAAGTGTGGGCTTCTACATGTTCCTGCTGTACTTAAACATTTCACTTTATTTTCATGGCTGCTTTCAGGCTTAGGATGAGAAGAGATTATATTACTGGGAGGGCACATCAGGGGCAGTAAGACCAAAAAACAGAGAGCACAGCAGATTTGAAGGACCGCCTCTCCCCATATGAACCAAACCAGACCCTGCAAGCATTCTCTGAGGCCCTTCTTCGTGTGCCTCCTTCATAAGATGTCAGGAGAGTGGCAATATGAGAACAGGTCTTTTCTGCAGTGGCTTCGTGCTTATGGAATGCTATTTCCAGGGAGCTTTGGCTGGTTCCTTCATTACATATCTTTAGGCACCAGGCAAAAACATTCCTCTTCTCCCAGGCCTTTGGCTAATTAAACAAACGACGGCCTTTTAAATTGCAGTTTATTGTTAGTTATAATGGTATGCAAGTTTTGTGTTTTTATATTGGCTCAGGTGACCACTTATGCAAGCTTCAATTACAAATATGACTGGTACTGAACACATCGCACAACTGGAAAGAAAGATCCCTTTCTGGCAAGCTCCCACTTACATTTTTTGGCCGATGGTAGAGTTTTCCTGAAACAGTAAGTCCACATCAATGTCGAAACTGCATGTTGTGATGCACCACGTCATGCCGCCTACCACCTAGAACAAGGCAAGCACACTCGTTTTATCCCTCGCAGATGTTTGGTGGAAGAACGCAGAAGTTACACGGAAGCATCTTGTGCATTTATTTAAAAATGAAACACAAAAGACAGCCCCCCAATGTCACATTTTCACGATGGCTATGTTCTGCCACCAGTGTCAGTTGGAGGTAGTATTGCGTCTGAATGCCAGTTCCTTGGGCACTGTATAAGGGCTTCCACTCACACTGGGCACTCCTCTCCATCACTCACAGAACCCCACAAAATCGGCCTGGGGTGGTCAGGGGAACTTCCAAAACAGTAAACGTCTGGAGGAGAGGGAGGTTTATACCCTCCAGCAAGCAACAATGCTTATGCTGATTGCACATTCTGTCAGTTTTTGAACAATTTTAGCTGTTTTTATGGTATCTTTGCAAATTGCATTGAGACACATATAAAAAGAGATTCATTTTTATATATATATATAAAACCCTTTAAAATTGAACTCTTAATTCACAGCCATCTGGATAACATTTGTACTCATCTGCACAAATTAGCCCTTGCTGATATATATATATATATATATATTTACCAATTAAAGCATGCCTTGTGCATAATTTGTTACACTCTCACCTTGTCAAAGGGGGACAGCCCTTTAATTCTTGCCCTGAAGTATCCAGCTGCCACCAGCAGCTCTAAGATTTCACTCAGCTTAATACTTTGCTCTTCATCTTCACGGGTTTCAACCTAGAAGAGATAATAAACTGATTCTATGTTCAAAAAAACAAAACCATGTTCTTCTAAGTGTACACACTACAAATTTCTTGCAAAATATTTTCTTTTAGTAGACACACTGTTGACTACACTGTAAAACAGTTTTAATACTTTTATAGCCGGTTCCGTCCTGTGGAACTGGCTATAAAAATATCAATGCACATAGCCCCAAAGAATCCTGCAAAAACAAGATGGTGGAAGTCCGGCAAATGAGAACTGTTCAACTATTGCACAGGTTTTCCCTCCAGTAGCATATGCTGAGATTTCTGATTCTGTCAGACACAAGAATAATGAAGTAACCAATGTTCCTCAACTGAAGGAAGACAGGCACATTTGTCACTTATAAAGACAATACAATCAAGTTCCCAAATTCTTTAATAAAACCTTCTAAAACTTCTACAGCTTAGCCCAATCATTACATTTCTAATACCACCATTGCAGTGTGGTGTTACTGATGTTTACAATGTTTTATATCTCTTGAGCTATTTGGTATTTTTTCAGAGTCCTGAATCTTGGCGCTTGAGGGAAAGTTCCACTGAACTAATAAGAGTCCCTGCACTAGCTTCTGCTAGCTCACCAGCTCTAAGAAATGTAAAGTTTGCACCAAAGTTGTTATTATCATGTGTTTTGAGGCACTTCTGACAGAAGCCCTTGCACTAATGAAGATCAGATGAATTTGACTGATAAAACAGCCATGTCATTTGGTAAGAGAGGGAAATACCATCTTAAAACACAAAATTATGTGCAATTTATGAAAGTTTTATTGTGTTTTTAATATTCTGTTGGGAGGCACTCAGAGTGGCTGGGGCAACCAAGTCAGATTGATGGCATATAAATATTATTATTAGTAGTAGTAGTAGTAGTAGTAGTCGTAGAGAAAAAATGCATGTAGTAAACATCATATCCACTTCAGACCGGTGCTGATGTTACAAGTTGGTCTATACTTGTGTACAAGCTGGATGCTTGCAAAGGTCACAAAGCCATGTTATTCATACATCATAACAGACAGCCCTCTAGATGTTGTTGAATGATGAGTCCCATCAGTCCCAGCCAGCACAGTCAATGGTCAAGGATGATGGGAACTGTAGTCTTAGAAGAGGAAGAAAATCTGTAGAGCTCCACAGTGACTCCCCCTGTATTACAACACAGAGCTGTACTTTGACAGAGTTTAAAAAATGTGTATATTGGTAGACAAGCAGCTCTATGTATGTGTATGTTGGTACTAAAGCACATTATGGGAGTAAATTGCTAGAGAAAGTGTCTCTCTGCTGCCACTCCCCGCATCACCCAGAACCTGTGAGATGTTCTTCAAAAGGATGACAAACAACTAGAGTCCTGGGACCAAGTAACTACTGAACACAGTGGGCCTTATTTCTCAGAAACCATGCATAGGGTTGCTCTGCTAGACAAAAAGCAGAACTTTACTTCTAACAATGATTTACTGTTTTTAATTAATGTTTTTCTATGGTTTTTATCAGTTCTCATTTTATATATAAGCTGCCTTGAGTCGCATCAGAGTACAAATAAATTTGTTATAATAACAACTTTTGCCTTCTAGATGTGGTGTGACATTGTGGACTGTCTGTTCACAGTACGACATATAACAGCTCTATAGAAAATAAACACAGCTATCCAGTTCTCTGTGACAAACATTTACCATTACTGATTTCTGAACAGCAAAGGAAATGTGGTATTTCATTCCCCCACTCCCACCTCCAAAGGATCCACAGGGTATTTCAAGCGCAAGACATGACACTCAGGGAAATATTCTCTGGAACAGAGAATATGCAACTCCAAGCAGCCTCCTATCCTCTGGGTACACCATGGGAGTTTGGGAGGAGAGTTTTATTTCAGTCTGCACTTACCCAAATGAAGCTGATGTACTGCCTGTCAATACAGTAAGCCTGCAAACCTACATGCATTTAACTTGCTTGCATTCAGCCACTGGTTCCTTCCCAACCTTTTTTTGGCCATACCCCACCTAAGCATCTCTAAAAACCTGATCCACCCCCCCACGGAGCGCTACTCCCCCAGAATGCACACAATGTATTTTCTGTTTAGATAAACTTATCTGTTTAATAATAATAATGATGATTTTTATTTATACCCCGCCCTCCCCAGCCAAGGTTTAGATAACCTTTCCACTGTCACCAGTTGACCACCGTGTACATTCTGATTTCAATTTTTAAAATGTGTATGTCACAATATATATTTACAGTATATACTATATATGAGGCCCCTAGAACCACAAGAAATGCAAAAAATTCACTGTTAGTAACTCATTATCGAATTGTCCCCTGTGGGATGTGTGCCTAGTTGGGAACCACAGCATTCCTCTTTATGCATGTGGTAAATATATATATATAAATGAATAAAAATGTGGTAAAAAAATATAAATGAATAAAAATGCACAAAGTGGGCAGGGCGTTCGGGGGGGGGGGGGGATTTACTTTGGTAATCTCACTGTCCACTGAACCCATATGCGATTTTGACTTTAGGCGAGATCCCTCGCGTAAATTGAGGGCTTACTGAACTAAGCACCCGTCCAGGAAGACATCTGAGGTAATAGCAATGATGAGCGCCTTGAGCATGTGCAGAGTGTGACACTGGCCCAGCAATTTATCCCCTCGCTGAGTTCTCCTCCCCGTCATACATACAAACACCGGTCCCAGGACTAACGTTTCCTGGAGAAGCCTGCGCCCCTGGCTGCGCTTATCCTATATACACGCTTCCTTCCCCAGAAGCGAACCTCGACGTGTTCGGGGCGCGTTCCTTGCAAGGCAACAGGACTTGCGGGCTCGCCTTGCAAAGCAAGCGCTGCCCGGAAAGCGCTATGGGGAACGGCAGCCCATAGACAAAAGCGGGGCAGGGAAGCGCCACCCGCAAGGGAAAGGCCAGCCTGCCCTGCGAGAGGGAAACACAGCCCCGCCGCTTCAGCCTTACCTCCTGAGGAGGCTGGTGCTCCTGCCCTCTGACGGCGCCCATGCCAGCTTCTCGACTCCCAGCTCGCTAATCTACCGCAGCGCGCAAAGGCTACAAAACGCGTTTCTCCTTCCGCAAACTTGCCCTCTCCCCTTTCCCGCTCATTGGTTTGTTCCGCCAGCAACCCAGCTCCGCCCCTCATCCGTACTACGGCACGCAGCAGAACGCGGACCGTTCCATTTTGTAAAAAAGGGGGGGAATAGGGGGGGAGAGTGAGCACAGACCACTCATGTGACTTGCCTGGAACGGAAGACGCGGAGCGGGCGGCGTCGCGGTTCATCCGAGCGGGGCCGGTCTCCGAGCAGCATTCCCGGGAAGTGATCGTCTGCATGGAGCTCTGCGGGTGTCACTGCAGAGCGAGGCGCCCCGGATTTGAGCAAGAAGCATTGCGGCATAATGCTTCCGTGCACTGCATTTGAAAACGTTAAGCCACGGTGAAGCGGAGATGTGTCCATTGGATAACGTTTGAAGGAATTGGTTTATTAAATTTGTTAGTCGCTTGTCACCCAAAGGTCTCCAAGCCACTTACAGCAACACACCCACACCCACCCCATATGGGGAAGGGGGAAAGGGGGCCCATCAATATATTGTCTAACCTAACATGAAAAAATAAAAACAACACACAATATAAATAATAAACAACATTGATGATTCTCAAATAATAAACAATTAGCCCGCTAAGTAGCATTCTAATCTCCCCACCCTGCAGTCTGGTGTCAAGGCCAGCTGTAGTAAATCAGCGGGTGGGTCTAGTGTCCTCCACATAGCTGTCAACTTTTTTCTTGCTAGGAATCCTATTCGGAATAAGGGAATTTCCCTTTAAAAAATCTCTCCTGTCTCTGGGTGTGGGGGGAGCAATAGCAAGGCAAAGCTGGAAGATTGTAGCAAAAGTTCCAGCTGTTTTGCAGGTGGTCTGGCTACTGCTCCTCTCGTGCTGGTGGGGGTGCAGCAGGGAGAACACATAAAACCAATGTTGTTTTTATTGGGGGGGGGTACGTAAGGGTATGCATACCCCTAAACAATTTGTGAATCTTTGTGCTTTTGTCCATTTACTGTATTTTTCCCAATTTGAACTATAAAATGGTGATTTTCTTGAGTCAAAATGAGAGTACCCCTAACCATTTTTTAAGAAAAAAAAGCACTGCATGAAACATCAGAATTTCTCAAGAAACAACAAGATACCTATAGATTGCAACTAATGTCACCTGTAATTCTGGCTTTAAACACCAGTGGTGAGAGTACATTTGAGCCAGACTAAATGGCAACATGTGCACAGTTTTGGTATCCATGGAGCACTTTGAGGGAGCAGTGTTGTTGTTGTTTTTTCAGGGTCAAAAAGCCAGGTTTGATAGTGCCCTTACCCCATGCTGCCTTGCACTCTTAGGCAAGGTGCTGGATGAGGCAGGAGTCACCTATCGTCTTCATTTCTTCAGAATATCTCTGGGTCCATTGTTCATGATGGCAAAAACAGTTTGCAGGCATCAGGCCCATCTGCTGACCCTTTTTTGCAACATTTCCTTTCCAATACAGTACGTGGTGTAAAAGAATGGAAGTATTTTCTCTATAAATACTAAACACATTTGCTAAGGAAACTGAGCTCACAGTTCATGACTGTGATGTCAAGTGGTAACTTTTATGTCTGAAACAGCCATCACATGTAACCGTGCAGAATATCATAAAATGTATATACTGATAGTGGAACGAGCTAGATACGTTTTGGGAGGACGGAGCTTTATTTTCTCTTTTCCCTACAACAGACTGTGCTGCCAAAGAGGCAGACCACTTGAAAGAACACACTTAACTTGAGGCAGTTCATACATCCACTGCAAGTCAATGTATGCTGTGGATTAATCCCGTGGCGAGCCATTGTATGGCAGGCTTGCATTTGTGACTCTGTTCTGAGTCCCACTGATTTCAATGGAACATCATTTTCAAGCGTTGCTGGGAGCACTGCCTTAGGTTTCAGAGGACTTTTCTCTTAATTCATTTACAGATAAACCAAATCTGAAAACATCCTGTGATGCGGTCCCATTCAAACCAGCTTCCATCTCACTTAAAAACCTGTGTACATGTAAGACATCCATCACGTTTGAGCAGGTTACAGCTTCTTTGAATAGAAGTTGGGAGGGTTTCAGATGCGGGGAAACAAATCAGTCATGGGCATTGGGTGAATAATAATAATAATAATAATAATAATAATAATAATAATAATAATAATTTATTATTTATACCCCACCCATCTGGCTGGGTTTCCCCAGCCACTTTGGGTGGCTTCCAACAAAAGATTAAAAATACATTAAAAGCATCAGACATTAAAAACTTCCTAAATATTCCCCCCATGGTGTGTATAGCAACATAAAGATGCAATTTGAAACACAGCTGTGTTTGTGTGTGCAGAAATGACCTTGTTGCTGTTTAAGTTGCTGCATAACCTATGATGCAAATGGTGTATGGGTCATGGCCATGTACACAAAATCACACCTTGTATTAATGCATGCAGAATGGGATTCATTGCCTGGATCCTTAGTCAAGATCACTGGTGAAGATTAGACCCTTCATTTCATCCATATTGAAAGAAGTGGGGTGACAATATGTACCCTTTCCCACATTCTAACCATGCTGGTGGCGATTTCAACAAGAGAAGTAGTGAGCTTCAGGTGTTAGTAAACCTGCATTGCCAAATTGAGTGCAAGTTCTTACATACATTATAGAACTGGGAAAGAAAGAAAGAGATGTTTTATTCTCTGAATTAGTATCAGATTATTAGGCTGCATCTACACAGTTATAAAAAATGCTCTGGGAAAAAAACTGCTTTAAAGCTCACAATGGAAAATTTCACAGAGTTCTGATTTCAGCTCTACAACGCCATCTGGCGTCACAGTGTTATAACGCATTTATAACATTTTATTTTTACTAATGTAGCTGAGTCCTTAATTTGGGTTGCAATCCTACACACTCTTCTCTGGACCCATTAACCACATTGGGATTTATTTTTGAGTAAATATGTAAAAGATTGCACTGTTAGGATGCGAAGGTTGCAATGTTTTTCCTTTGCAAAAGGAAAGTGGGGAAAGGAATCAAACCAAATCAGAATGTTGCTTAGTTTTATCAGTACAGAAATTTCTACTCGGGTACTAGGCTTATCTGAAAGCAGCTGAATATCATTTCTGCTTCCCATAGTTATGCTCCATATTCACATTTGCTCATTTTGTAAGATTATTTCTAACGACACCAGAAGCAGAACTCAGCGTGGTATCTGAGAATCGAGCCATGTTCTTGCAGCTTCATGGCTCAGCGCTCGCTATCAGCAGCACCTGTAATTCTGATTTGAAAATCAGCAGCACGATAGCAGTTTCCTTGTTGGTGTATGGAAGAGGCATGATAAAATATCTCCCGCTCTTCTGCAATGCTGCTGACTTGTGTTCTCTTTGGTAATAATAATTACTTGTTAGTAAGCCAGGCAGGTAGCACGAACTGTTCTGCCAGATCCACCTAACATCTCTTACACCTGGCAACAGTTGATACCTGACATTTCAAAGGAAAACAGGCAAGCAAAACAACACACATAACAAATGTAAGACTTGTTCACACATGGATTTCCCTTTGAGGGTTGTAACCTCAGGTGCTGTAATCTTGGGTAACAGCAGCATCAGCTAATTTGACTGCAGGTAGAATATCTGGGTGCCTTCACAGATAGATACTCAAATGCAAGTGACTCAAACTTTTAATGTTTGACGTTTTCCTATGTTTTTATATGTACTGTAAGCTGCCCAGAGTGGCTAGGGAAACCCAGACAGATGGGCAGGGTATAAATAATAAAATTATTATTATTACGATTATTATTATTAATGGTAAATTGGTGCGGACTCAAATTATTTTCAAATTATCTTGCTGACATTGAAGTTACATTATTTCTCAATTGCATGTACAGATACCATTTTCCCCCTTTTCATAGAAAGGAAACTTTCATAGAAACATAAACTTTGGCTGTGTAGGGTATGCCACACCTTTAAAGCACATTCAAAGCATATTCTTTCTCTCAAATAATTCTGGGCAGTTTACCCTTCATAGAGTTAGAATTCTCAGCAACCTCTAATTAACTACAGTGCCCAGAATTCTTTGAGGGGTGGAATCTTTACAGCACCTCATGTAGAACTGTCAGCTGGTTGCCAAGCTTCAGAATGTGTTTTGTACTGGCAAGTAAATTTTGGATTTGGAGGGGGAAGTGAAGAGGCAAATGGCAGCCAAAGCCCATTGGGATTGGCAGGGCAGAAAGCAGGGAGCCCAAGAGTAGATGGAGCCAGAGAATGACAGCCACTTTCCCCAATTTTGTCCCTATCCTGCACCCTGATGAGTTCTTAAAGAGCAACACTGAGCCTAAGGAGGAAGAATTGACAGGCGGTGCCACCCCCTGGACTGGTAAAAAGGCAGGCAGGTGGAAGCTAGCTGGAGACCGAGGTTGGTGCAGAAGGGCCTTAATGGATCAGCTACCGTTGCCCACATGAAGAATAAGAGTTTAAAGAGTTTGGATTTGATATCCCGCTTTATCACTTACCGAAGGAGTCTCAAAGCGGCTAACATTCTCCTTTCCCTTCTTCCCCCACAACAAATACTCTGTGAGGTGAGTGGGGCTGAGAGACTTCAAAGAAGTGTAACTAACCCAAGGTCACCCAGCAGCTGCATGTGGAGGAGCGGAGATGCGAACCTGGTTCCCCAGATTACGAGTCCACCGCTCTTAACCACGACACCACACTGGCTTCACATGATGGTGAGTGGAATGAACATTGCACAACGGTTTCCTGAAGTTTTTTTTAAGGGTTGGCATTTTTGCTTATGGACTCTGACCCTGTCTCACGAAGGATAAGGCTATCAGTAGCTATTAGCCATAACGGCTATGTTCTGCTTCCATGGTCAGAAGCAGCAATGCTTCTCTGAATGCTAGTTGCTGAAAACCCCAGGAGGGGACAGGGCTCTTGTGCTTGGATTCCGTTTGCAGGATTCCCACAGGGATCTGGTTGACCACTGTGGCAACAGGGGGCTGGATTAGGTGGGCCATTGGCTTGATCCAGCAGGATTTTATGATGTTCTTGCGACTTTTTCACTGTAGCCTGGCACACACAAATCAAACTGGTGAGACGCTTCACCTGCCAAATATTTGTGGGTCAGTCCGCTGTTAAAAACACAGCACTGCTTAAAAAAGGTGACAACTCCATTCACTTTAGGAAAGTAGGATGTCGCCTTCAGCCAAGTCTGAGGATTTTTCTATCTAGTTCAGTATTCTCTATACTGACTGGCAGTATCTGTCCAGAGTTTCAGACGGGGGTCTCACCTAGCCCTACCTGAAGATGCCAGGATTGAACCTGGGACATGCTCATGCAAAGCAGATGTCTTCCCACTTAAGGGAGTTCCTTCACCTCCACTCCCAAGAAACATGGTTTTCTGTGCCACCATTTATGTTCACAACAGAAAGTTAAAATTAATATTTCATTATCTATTGGTGTGGCTTCCCTTTGGATTTGGCCATTATTTTCCCCGAGTTAACAACAGATGGCGCTGGAGTTAAGCAAATGAAGGAGCCTTAAAAAAAAAAAGCAACTGAGTTTGGGCTTGAAAACAGAAATCCATTCTTGGTAAATATTAATAATAATTGTGCATGCATTTGAAAGAAAATAAAATATAACCCAGTGTCTAAATGACTGCACATTTGGCATTGGGAAATAATTTTCACATGTTTGTTATTGTTGTTCTTGGTAACACATACTTTCTGCTGCTTGAGACAGAATCGTAGAACTGTAGAGTTGGAAGGGTCTCAAGGGTCATCTAGTCCAATGTAGGAATCTCAGCTAAAGTATCCATGACAGATGGGCATCCAACCTCTGCTTACAAACCTCCACGAAAACAGAGTCCACCAAACTCCAAGGGAGTCCGTCCCACTGTTGAACAGCTGTTACCACCTGAAAGCTATTCCTGATGTTTAGTTGGCATCTCCTTTCCTGTAACTTGAATCCATGGGTTTGAGTCCTATCCTCCAGACCAAGAGAAAACAAGCTTCCTCCATCTTCCATGTGACAGCCCTTCATATATTTGAAGATGGCTATCATATTTCCTCTTCATCTCCTCTCTTCCAGCCTAAACATACCCAGTTCCCTCAACTGTTCCTCATAAGGTTTCCAGACCTTTGATCATCTTGGTTGCCCTCCTCTGTTTTAGCATGTCAATATCTTTCTTAAATTGTGGCACCCAGAACTGGTTACAGTATTGGTCTGACCAAGACAGAACAGAGTGGTACTATTATTTCCCTTGATCGGGACACTAAATTTCTGTTGATGCTGATGTGTGTTTACTCTTCCTAAACTTGTCCTGTGGGTAACTTTTTTTTTTTTTTTTTTTTTTTTGCTTTTGCACTATTACATGGCTAAGTGATTCATGCAAAATGTTTAGGACTTAGAGGCCCAGAGAATTTATGGAAATGATAGGCCTTTATATGTGTTTCTCTCCCCCATCCCTCTCTCTCTCTCTCTCTCTCACACACACACACGCTTCATTATGGGCACCTAAGAAATGCCTTGCAGGACTAGGTAGACATATGGCCCAACCTTTTTTTCCGTAGAAGTTCAAGTTCACAAATAGGAACTCCCCTCCATAGAAGTTCAAGTTCACAAATAGGACATAATAGAAAAGAAGTTCACAAATAGGAACTTTCTCCCCCCCACAGAAGTTCAAGTTCACAAATAAGAACTTCTTTTTTCATAGAAGTTCAAGTTCACAAATAGGACATAATGGAAATTGTTGTCTCCCTCAGCATCTAGTAATCCAGGTTACATTGTCTCTGAGCATAGAAGTTCCATTTTAAGGGTTCATCCACACTTCCACTTGTCTCATGCCTAGAAAGCACAGGTCCAAGTGGTTTTCTGCTCGTACTGGGCTTTCTAGGCATGGATCTGGGCTTAGAAAGCATCTTCAGCTCTAAATCAGAGCAAATGTTAATCCAGAGAAAGCTCAGTTGACATTTGCTCTGATGCAGCAGTAAAGATTGGATCTCCCCAGGGGAAGGCAGTGGGGAAAGCAGAAGGGTGGATGAACCCTTAGTTATCCCAACCTCCATGAATTTATCTGACCCTTTTTGAGAGCCATCTAAGACCATCACCGCATCAGGTCGCAATGATTCTCTGTGATGCGCACAAACCTAATGGCACGTAAAGTCTGTCTTTTACACATGCATAGCATAAATTTCCTTCTCTCAGCCTCAAGCTTGGTCAGAACTTCTGCAGAACAACTCCAACCACATGTCCCACATGGGAATTTGCAGCACTTCATGTCTGTAGCATGCAACTGGAAAACACAAGAGTCTTCTTAGAAAAGGCCAAGTCTCTCTCATCCTATCTTGAGGTCCTTCACTTAGAGCTGGAAGCTAGCTATGTATTTAGAATCCTCACCCTGCACAGGTCACCAGCACAGGATTGTGGGAACATGGAATTAAGCATTTTGTACATATGTACCATTGGGAGTGGATGCTTTGGAGCCATAGCTCAGTGGTAGACCATCTGCTTTGCACACATGAAGTTCAATCCCTGGTATATCCAAGGAGAACTAAGAGACTTCAGCCTGAAAAGCTGCTGCCAGTCTCTGTAGACCATACTTATCTAGATGGAGCAATGATCGGACAGTACAAGGCAGCTTCTTATTAAACCCTTAATATTAATAGCCAACAGTTTTCCCGTCTCAAGGTATTTTCAGATGACACCAAAAGAACACATTTATTTGATTATTGTTGATTGATCTAATGTTCTGTTGTGCTAACTCTGTTTGGCAATCTGTTTGGCGTTCTCTAGCTCCTCTGCAAATGACATAGCAATTCCCATGGTACCCTGAGGCCATCCAGTCCTTTCCCCTGTCACCACCATCGTTGTGCTGGATGCAGGAAGGTGGATTGATTTCCTTCCTTCCAAAATGAATGTGTGTATCCTATAGGGTTGCCATATTTCAGAAAGTGAAAATCCAGATTTTTTTTTAGCTTTTGGGGGTCCTTTCCTCTACAATTCTACGATTCTATGATTCCATGGATATTTTAACTTGTTGAAAGAGTTTGCATAGATGGTTCCCCCAACTGGTTCATGCCAAAACACTACCCTCTCCCTCCATAGGAATGTGATAGTTTGCGGAATAATGTCATTTAGATTTTCAGAAAGAATTAAGTGAGCTATCGTGTCAATAATGCTGGTGGGGAAAGGCTAGAAGCTCAGAGGCTTAGCTCTGTAGACAGGATGCCACCTCAAAGCAGGGAACTTAAACTGAATAATCTGATAACATTCCATTGTTATTGTTGAATGTGTTGATTATTTCCGCATTACCAAAATGCTTTAGAGGATCGAAAGCCAAGGATGTACCAAGCATTCTTACTTAGATATGGAGCTCTCTCTGTATGGATCAGAAAATTTCTATACTACTCATCATCAGAGCACAGGGACGCTCAGGGACACTGAGCTCAGGGACACTGAGCCTCTTGGGCTTGCTGATCGGAAGGTCAGCTGTTCAAATCCCCGCAACAGGGTGAGCTCCCGTTGGTCTGTCCCAGCTCCTGCCAACCTAGCAGTTTGAAAGCATGTCAGTGCAAGTAGATAAATAGGTACCTCTGCGGCGGGAAGGTAAACAGTGTTTCCTTGTGCTCTGGCTTCAACCACAGTGTTCTTTTGCCCATTAGTGGTTTAGTCATGCTGGCCACATGACCCAGAAAACTGTCTGTGGACAAACGCCGGCTCCCTCAGCCTGAAAGCGAGATGAGCGCCGCAACCCCATAGTCGCCTTTGACTGGACTTAACTGTCCAGGGGTCCTTTACCTTTTTGTTTTACCTATCTCAGAGCATTTCAAACAATAAGTTAAAGACTCGTGTACACAATACCGGCTTAAAATGAAGCAGTGACATCTCTCCCCCCCCCCAATTTCTATTTGCATGTGCTGTACACATCAGTACGGTTGGATGTGTTTTGAAGACAGTTTGGGAGAAAACACACAAAAATGCAGTCATTCTCAAGGAGCTTCAGGCTAGATATGAATTGTAGCTGACACCATGTGTACAGGGCTTCACAAACCAGCAATGGGAGTACACTGGATGCAGAGCAAAGAGGAGTGTGCCCAGAGCCACAGTAACAATAAAATATCCCTTAACATTAAGAGAGCAATCCTACGCTCCCTGGGAAGGTGGCTCCCAGGGTCTTAGGATACTGCAAACCTTTCTAGAGATGGAGGCCCCCATGGCCCCAGAAGAAGTTATTTCAGAGGTCGCTCTTGGGTGGATTAGGGGAAGCCATGGACCCACTACATATAGAGCCCCTTCATTCCCTAACATGCCCCCAGGAAAGGTGAAAAATTACACCTATCCTGAAACTGGCGTACTCCTTTTGGCCTTCTTTAGTGGAAATCGGAAGCTGAGCGGAACCAAACCGAATGGGAAAATCCACCCTCCTTCTTCCGCCTTACTTGGCACAAGTTTGGGAACTGGAGGTTTCTCCACCACAGAATCTCCAGCCCCGCCTCCCTACCATTTTAGGATTGCTAAATGCATGCATTCAGCAATCAATTGAATGCATGCATGCATTCAGCAATCAATTGAATTTAAAAAAATATGTGTGAAATGATGCTTTGTTTCCAGTTATTGTGTACTTCATTTACACATGTTCTCATTTTGCCAAAGGAAGCATAACAAAATAAGCGCTTGAGGGTGCCTTGTTTTCCATTAGCCAAAATGGGTCATCAAAAGGCACCCAAAAACAATAAAGTGCTATTAATTTAGATATGCAAATCCAATGTTGCAAGCAAAATAAATTCTGAAAATTCAAATAAAGTTATTTCCCCTTTCTCGCTTCTCTTTAAGTTTTCCTACTTAAGCTTCCCCCCGTTTGAAGAAAATTTGGCATACTCGACTAGATATTTGTCACCATTTAAAAATCCCTCCATAAGGAGAAAATAAAAACAGAAAGTCAAGCTTTATTTTCCCTTTGAATTCAATTTTAAATATTGATTTGGGAGTCTGTTTCATTTCAATGCCCTGTCCACATTAAATAGAGGGATCATAAAATAGATCCATTAGGAACATAGGATTTACTATTTCAGATCAGGTTGCTAGTCTTTCACATTCGAAGCCCTGATTACAATGTGGCTGGTATATGATCCTCAAGAAGAAAAGACCTCCTTTTCCCTTACCCATCCATAATGCATTTAAGCAATGATGCAAGGTTGTACCAGAGGTACTTACCAGATATCCCAGAGATGTAACACCCAGAGCCTATCACTAAGCCCATTAAGATTAAGGTGGGGGAGATAAATGTCAAGGAGTTCAACAGCCCTTTGAACAGCTCCTTAAAAATCTTAGTGAGGATACACACACACACACACACACTACACCTTATTGTGCATTCCTACACATGCCTCTCCCAAATGTATGAATGTTGTTCAGTAGTAGTGGTTGGCACTTGGCTCTTGCAGTCATCTAGGATTGCTTCATGATTTCATTATCCATATCACAGCATGACTAACTACATCTTATCTTTTCAGCTCTCTGTCTATAGGAATCATACTTGGAATATGCTTTTAACCTTCCAGTTATATTGTAATCTTTCCTTATTTATTTATTTTTAAATGTGCATGACACACATTTTTATAGCAGGAGTCAGTTTCGGTCACTTACGAAGGGAACAAGCTTTACGCTCGCTTTATTTATTTATTTGCAAAAATTTACACACTGCCAACCTCAAAAATTAAATAAATATGTTGGTGTTGAACAGCATAAAACCAACAATAAAATTACATTAATGCAACAAGTACAAAATACACCCCAAATCAGCTTAATACAGTGAAGTAGCCAGATCTCCTCTCAGGAGAAGCCTGGGTTAACAGACGACTTCTAAGCAGGCCTCTAAATGCCAAGGGTGTACATGGTTGCCTGATATTCAGTGGGATTGCATTTTAATGAGAAGCTGCCACCACACTAAAGGCCCCGGTCTTAGTGGTCGCAAGGAAGGTGCAGGGGAGGTTGTATTTCCTGAGAATGCTCAGAGGATTGAATCTATCTCAGCACCTACTTCTGTCCTACTATCATAGTACCATTGAGAGTGTCTTAACCTATAGTATATTATCGTGGTATGGGAGCAGCTCTGGAATGGATAAAAAAGCTTTACAGAGAATAATTAAAATTGCCCAGAATGTTATTGGGCTCCAACTACCAACCCTGGATGAGATCTTCACGTCTCGCAGTTTGAAGAAGTCACACAATATCCTGAGAGATCCCACCCATCCTGCTCACAACCTCTTTGAACTGTTGCCTTCGGGCAGAAGATACAGGACAATGAAAACACGAACCACACGCCTTCTGAATAGTTTCTATCCAAGAGCTCTGATTGCACTAAATAATGATCTCAGGGCCAGTTGTAAGAAATAGCAAGCAGTGAGTAGTAAGGAATGAGATAGGTTTTAGGTTATGCTATGCTTCTAATAGGTTGTGTTATATTCTGGATTATGTATGTTTTAATAGATTATGTCTGAATAGGATGAGAGTGTTGGAGATACGTGCAAATGTGTATGTGAATCCGGTCTTGGGTGTTTGATTTTCGTTGTTGTGTATACTGTGTATATACGGACAATGACAATAAAATTTATCTATCTATCTATCTATCTTATGAACCTCCAGAGCCCACAGCACTAATAAGTGTGTCTCTCCCAAGGATTAAAGCAACCGGGTTGCAATATGCAAAGTAAGGTGTTCCCAGAGAGGCCATGGGGCAGTACATCTGTTGCTGATATACAGGCAGAACCGCCACCATGTCCAATGCATGCTCAGCCAAAGAGAAGAGGCAGGAAGCCCACAGCAAGGAAATACAAACAATGTCCATGTAAACACCCTTGGTATCAACCGATTAGGAACTGTTCCATATGCCAATGAATCCACAATGATGGCAACACATCTCCTGCATGCAACACACTCAAGAAAGCCCAAGTGGCCCCACACCATAAGTGTTGTGTTCTGCTGAGGGAGTGTTAGATCCCTGGGAGAAAGAGGCAAGTCAAGTCGAAGGTTGTTGGACCATGGACAGCTCCAAGTGAGCAACCTTTACATTAGAACTCCACTTTAAGCCTATGGCGTTAAGTGGTATATAAATGGCAAAAGAGTAAGTACCATAAGTAACATGGGGAAGGTGGCATGAACTGCACCTTTGTGGGTCTAAGATACAACCTTGCAGCCCTCATCTTCTCAAGCTTCCCCTTCACAGCTGTAACGCCCAAGAAGGGCTTTAGCCTCTCTTGATCAGCACTCATGATGGAGAATATCCTGAAAGTGAAAGGTGCATGGGTGGGGCAACAGGTAGCAGATACCATACGGCCACAGCTGCACACCTGTCTGTCATGGAGCTTGCACAAGGGCACAGGTAACAGAGCAATACACCTTAGACAAAACTTGTGCCATTGACGAAAGCGTAGCCATAGACAGAATGGGTAGAAGATAGACATAGCTCCCTTTTGCTGCTCATGACCCCACCCTTTGCTGGTGGAATGGCTTCACTGGTGGAACATTCCACTGGAGGGTTCATCTCGCCCATCTTTTGCGTCAGCAGTGTATCCTAAGTTCTGCCAGCCTAGCAGAGCTTCTGCAAAACCTTCTAGGACCCTGGCTGCCAGATCTTGAGTAGATTATTGCAATCTGTCAGTCAGCCCGTGTCCCCACCCACCAACCAAAAAGCAAAGCAAAAACCCAAATCATTGAGCATGAATTGCTGCTTCAGTTATTTGCTGTGACTTATGTATCTGCCAATAAATCTCAAGTACAGGTCAAAGAATGTGTAGCTGGATTCAATCCATAAATGTAGCTGAAAAGCTTTACTAACTCTCTCTGGTTATCAAAAGCTGAGACCATTTCTTGGGATGGTGGGTGGGTGGGTTAAGGGGCAGAATCAAAAGTCCACAAATTGTTGTTTTAGTAATGCAGACCACCAATCTTGGCACCACACAAAGAAGTTTAAAATGCAGGGTGTGAAATCTGACTAACAAGAAGAACAAGGACAACAGGAACAGCAGCAGCAGCAAGAACAACATAGCTTTATGCAAAGCTCCAAACATGTTACAATTTTTTTCAGTATAATTTTGCTTTACATAGTCCTCACCTCACCAACTCAGATCTTACCTTTTGGATTCTCTTATGACCCACATGTTTTATATATATTTTTATACTCAAGCCCATCTGTTTTTACTATGTTCAAATTGCACTGTGTTTGCACTGTGTGGGGATTACTCCTAGGTAAGTGTATGTAGGATTGCAGCCTAGGATTGTAGTCCTTGTTGATGGAGAGGGAGGGATTTAAAAAAACAAACAAAACAAAGCAAAAAACAAAACAAAACACCACTACCCCCATTGTTTCTAAAGCATTTAAGCAACTTACTATTCAGGTATCTACTTCCTTAAAAGTCCAGTGAGTCTAATATAACTTTAAAAGCACACATTATAAAATACTTTTGACCCCCCCCACCCATAAATCCATTACTTCTCTGACACAAATAGGGACATCATTCTGTACAGTGGTACCTCAGGTTACAGACGCTTCAGGTTACAGACTTGGCTAACCCAGAAATAGTACCTCAGGTTAAGAACTTTGCTTCAGGATGAGAACAGAAATCGCACGGTGGTGGCATGGCGGCAGCAGGAGGCCCCATCAGCTGATGTGGTACCTCAGGTTAAGAACAGTTTTAGGTTAAGAACGGATCTCCAGAACGAATTAAGTTTTAACTTGAGGTACCACTGTACAATGAAAGGCCTGTTCTCACACCAAAGACCACTGCTTGAACACACCCTTTCATCCCCTAACAACACATAGAATCATAGAATTGTAGAGTTAGAAAGGACCCTGAGGATTATCTAATACAACTTCCTGCAATGCAGGAATATGCAGCTGTCCCATACGAGGATCGAACCTGCAGCCTTGGCATGATCAACCGCATGGTCTAACCAACTGATGTGGAAGGGAATATTCTTCACCAATTAGATGTTGTAGGGGAAGGCCTATAGCAACAGGTTTGCTTAAAGAAGAGCAGAGCTGGGAAAGAATCTTCTGTAAAACCTGGAGCAAGGTTACCAATCAGTGCAGACAATGCTGAGCTAAGGTGGAGCAATGGTCTGATTTGATATAAGGCACTTCCTTTGTTCCTGTTCATTTACTGTGCAGTAGCACTGGCTTTTGAGGAAAGGAGCATTGCCAATGGGATCATAACAGTTCACTAAAAACAAACATCGCCCCGTCCCCAGAATCTGAAGAATGTGTGAACTTACCCTTAATCTGGGGACAGAATAGTTGCAAGTCAAATATATCCTGCAGTATTTCCCTCCTGCCCCTCCCACGGGAAGGGAAACAGCGTTTCCGTACGCTGCTTTGGTTCGCCAGAAGCGGCTTAGTCTTGCTGGCCACATGACCCGGAAGCTGTGCGCCAGCTCCATCGGCCAATAAAGAGAGATGAGCGCCGCAACCCCAGAGTCGGCCACGACTGGACCTAATGGTCAGGGGGTCCCTTTACCTTTACCTTTTATTTCCCTTCTATGTAGTTAGATATGAGCAGCTGTAAACAGAATGGGACATTAGGATTTGGTGTGTGCATTTTCATGCCTGTGTGCGAGAGTCAAGCGATGCTCCCAACCCTTACACAGAGATTTATTTTCTAGAGACCCAGACAAAAGGGGCTGGATCCTGGAGAACTCCAATGCACCTAGATGTGCAATGACAATGTTTTAAAAGTGTATCCTTGACTCTAATCTTCTCCCCAACAGGCAGCAGAGTTTTCCCCAACATAAAGACAAGCTTTGCTAAATAGGGGAAGGTGAAACATACAAACCTTGGCTTTCACCATACCAGTCCTCAGACCCCTGAGGCCTAGCTAGTGGAATAAGCTGGTGTTGTATTGTGATGTTCAGGCACCTGCTGAAGATGTTTTTTGGTTCCAAGAAGGCTTTCCCTGATGTGTGACCCAGGCCTTTGTGGAATATTAATTGTACATCTAAATAAATGGTTTTGTTGGTTTTTAAGAATTATTGTTGTTGTTGTTGTTGTTGTTGTTGTTGTTGTTGTTATGGGTCTCTTATCTCATTTTTATCTTGTTTGTGGTTTGTCAGCTTGTAAAATGAATGGATTTGTAAAATAAATAATTTAAAAGGTCTGTGTCTATATCTCTAAAAGGTTGAAATAGACCAAGGCAATATCAACCAGAGACGCTGTTAGAGAACTTTTGACACTGTCTTTAGATGGTGATGTGTGCTATAGTTACTTCACTTTCTTCAAAGCGTGGTAAGTAAATCCTGTCCTGTTTTGGGACCCTGCACTTTCTGCGTGGGGCCCTGGCACAGAGCTCTTCCCTGTTAGGTCTACCTGTCTCCTGGTAACTTCTCTGCCGAGATGAGATACATTCCATGGGAGGAATTCAACATCACACTTCCATCACGTTTCCACTTATATGATGCATTCACTGAATCCCGCCCTACATTTTGATTTCAGGTGTAGTCATGCTTTCTACATTTGCATTTAGCATTTGCATTTAGTAAGCAAATGCACATTTTATGCAAATCTTGTTTTGGTGTTGGTGATGTACTTCTTCTTTTTAAGGGAAGGGGTGATGTGTAAGTAAAGGCTTTTGTTGGCCTTTAATTCGGAAACCACTTACGTCACATTTGGTTCTGGAGTTAAGTGGCATGTTTTCCAGCCCTTTACAACACAATGCGCACCCTGCACCATAGTTCTTCTGCCAGGGATTGTGGCCTTAAGCCTTTGAACTGATGATGTGGCTTCCTCAAATAAATGCTTAAAAATAAATATTGGGCATGGGAGGAAAGTTAAAAAAGAAAGAAAAGAAAAGTGAACATTCAGCTGAGAACTTTATAGAAAACACTACCGAATTAACTCACAGTACATTTGTTAAACATGAATAGCTCTAATAATGACATTTCATTTAACAATGCCCTTTGTCTTTTCAGTTCATCAGTTACCTATTTCAGTAATGAACTGCAGTCATACCATTCTGATTTTCTCCTAATGTAAAGGCTGAGATCACTTGGCTGCCAGTGAAGCATGATGCTATTATTCAGTTTGTGGCTTGGAGGGAGGGGGAGAGGAAGGGAAGCTATAGAATATAGCACCGTTCTAATTGGCTAACAGATAGCGACATCTGGGATTGCAAAGGGCAGCTGGTAATTCTGTTTAGCTTCCAGTGGAAAGAAATAAAATAAGCAAAGGAGAAGGAACGGCTGAAAAAAAGTGCCATATGCAATTTGGGAGTAGTGACCAGGAGCCATCTACTGAACACTGCTTTCATTTTTACGTCGGCAACAAGCCTGGTGTTAATGGAGAACATTTTATTCAGCCTTGAATCTGTAACACAAATGGTTAACAAACGCCCCAGGGCCATTGATGGAATAAGCCAGGACCCAAGAGTCTGTATATGAAGTCCCAGGTTAACCTAATGGTAAATGCCAAGACCAGCCACATGGCATGATAATGAAACCAAAGTCTCATTGACTTTTGCTGGTCTCTTTTCCAGTTTGTACATTTCCTCGG